>NC_046287.1:60514610-63014610 GCF_004115265.2 Rhinolophus ferrumequinum
TAAAATGTATGTGAAAATGAAAAGGACCTAGAATAGCTAAAACAATTTTGGAAAAGATGAAAAAATCTTGGGGACTTGTACTACCTGATTTCAAAATTCAATACAAAGCTACAGTAATAAAGACAGTATGCTTTTCTATAAGGATGGACATACAGATTAATGATATAAAATAGAGATTTCAATAAAAGAACCACTCTTATGGTCAACTGATTTTTGACGAAGTTGCCAAGTCAATTAAGAGAGGGAAAGAATGCTCATTTCAACAAGTGGCATTGGAATAATTGGAAATCTATATGGTAAAAATAAAAATGAACTTACATACCCAATAATTAACTCAAAATGTATTATAAAATTGAATGTAAGAGCTATAAAACCATGATGCATAAAAGAAAACGATAAATAAAAGAAACCATCAAAATTAAAAAATATTTCCTTAAAAAATGCACTATAAGGAAGAAATCATGTACCTGATCTGGTAAAGGACTCATAGCCGAATACATAAATGATTCTTACAATTCAATAAGACCACAAAAATCTTAATTTTTATTTTTAAAAATTGGACAAAATATTTGAATAGCCTCTTCAGCAAAGAAGATATACAAAGCTATTAAGCATGTCCAACATCATTAGCTCCTAGGGAAATGCAAATTAAAACCAATATGAGCTAACACTGCATATCAATTAAAACGATTCAAATTAAACATACTTGGAGCACACTAAGTCTTGGTGATGATGTGCAACAGCCAGGATTGGCTACACAATTTGTGGGAGCCACTGAAAAATGGAAATACAGGGTCCCTTATTTATAAAACAAGGGCAAAGCATTATTAATGGGATTAAAATTAAAAGTTTTTCCTTTCTTCAGCAGTTTCTCCATGGGTCATGGTGTTATTTATTTGCAATTTAATGTCTTTCTAAATAAATAATTTTAATTTAATTATTAGCATGAATTGTACTGTTTATCCTTATACTGTACAATGGCAGCTTTAAATGCAAATATCAAAGCATTGAACTTTATGAAGAATCAGGGAAATTACACAATTCATCTGGCTTGTCACTAGAGGGAGCTTTCAATTAGGCCAGAAAAAAAAAAAAAAAAAAAAAAGTCAGACTAGAAAGCAGGAAAAGGAAGAGACTTTCCCCAGGCAAGGAGAATCCTGGGGGAGTGTTGGGCTAATTTTGGTGTGTGTTCCATCTGCACTTGAGAAGAATGTGTTTTCTGCAGTTGTTCCATCCAGTGTTCTATAATTGTCAACTACTTTTGTTTGATTATTAGAGTCTTACCAAAAAATTTTTTGAAAGAATATGTGTATTTCATAAAGAAAATTATCTTACAGTGCTTCTGGTGACATTGTACAAACATCTCCTGAACAATAGCACGTGGCAGTATTATCAAAACTCAGTCCCACATTAAGGCCAAGCAACTGCACGATACTGACAGCATATGACTCCAAAGATGAACCCTCTGGATACTAAATATAAGGAAAATAAAGGAAAAAACATTTAGCTAAGAATCCTAAACAGTAATTAGAAAAACAATAGCTACTATCATCAAAAATTAGTATATGAAAAAAATCATTTTTAAAATTTATTAATACACCCAAGATAACGATGTAGATTCATTTATAGTAATCTAAGCATTTGGATGATACATATAAGTAAACACAAAAGTTTAATTTTAAAATACTATTACTTACTTAAAACCAGCTATCTTAGCAAATCTAATAGAGTCTTAAACACCATGTTGTATTGCTTCTTTGAATTATTTTAAACAAAATGCCTCTAATCTTTTATTTTAATAATCAATTCTACATTTTCTTTGTAGAATGAAGCTTCTAAAATGTGTCCCAATGATCCCTTCTGCTACTTATGTTCTGCAATAGCCTTCTGCTACTTATGTCGTTGTGTATCCCACTACAATGAGTGCAAGTTGGACTTATTGACTTGCTTCTAATTAATTGAATATAGCAGAAGTGATTTGTCATCATTTCCAAGATAGATTATAAAAACACTGACTGTTTGGATTCCATGTCTCACTCCCCTCACTCTGGGGGAAACCAGCCAGCTACTATGTCATGAAGAAGGCCTGTGGAAAGGCCCACATGTGTGAGCTTGGGAAAAGATTTTCTAAGGTCTCCCAACAGCCATGTAACTGAGGTTGGAAGCAAATCATCTCTGTGTTGAACCATGAGATAACTACAACCCTAGTTGACACCCTGATTTCACCCATTATGCTGCTCCTAAATTCCTATTCCACAGAAGTGTGTTGCTTTCATCTGCCAAATTTTATCAGTTATGTAACAGTTATGTAGCAATAGATAACCAATACAACCTCAGTAGGAATTGTTGTTCTCCCCTGGATCACTTCCAATTGCTGTACACAGACATTTATAGTAGCTTTATGCATAATTGCCAAAACTTGCAAGCAACCACAATGTCCTTAAGTAGGTGAGTGGATACATAAACTGTGGCACATTTCAGGTAACACAATATTATTCAGCACTAAAAAGTAATGAGCTATCAAGTAATGAAAAGGAATGAAGGAAACTTAAAATGCATTTTATTAAGTGAAAGAAGCCAATCTGAAAAGGCTACATACTGTATGATTCCAACTACTGTGTTTCCCCGAAAATAAGATCTAGCCAGACAATCAGCTCTAATGTGTCTTTTGGAGAAAAATTAATATTATTTTAGTATAATATAAGACCGGGTCTTAGCTAACATAATATAATATAAGACCAGGACTTATATTAATTTTTGCTCCAAAAGACGCATTAAAGCTGATTGTCTGGCTAGGTCTTGTTTTCGGGGAAACAGCCTATATAACATTCTGAATAAAACAAAATTATGGAGACAATAAAAGGTCCATGGTTGCAGGTGGGGAGGGGAGAAATTAATAAGCAGAGCATAGAGAATTATTAGGGCAGTGAAAATGCTCTGTATGATACCATAATGTGTGTGTGTGTGTGTGTGTGTGTGTGTATAACACTAAGATTGAACCCTAAGGTAAACTATGGACTTTGGGTGATTTTGATGAGTCAATGTAGGTTCACCTTTGGTAAAACATACATATATATTTTATATATTTTATGTATATACAGAGGGTGCTAAAAAATGCACACACATTTTAAGAAAGGAAACACTGTATTATTATAATACTCAATATACACTGATAACAAAAGATGAATACAAGTCATGTTTGACTCTGCAATTATAAGAGGTGCTCAGAGTGGTGCTCAAAGTGAACCATCAGTGTCCAGACACTTCCATTTACGATGAACTACTGCTTGAGCATAGACAACATCTCTTAAAATTTGTATACATTTTTTGACACCCCCGGTATATATATATATATATATATATATATATATATATATATATATATATATGGAAAAAGATACATATATATATATGTATGTGTGTGTGTGTGTATATATATATACATATATATATATATATATATATATATATATGGAAAGGAGGGGGAATCCTGGTGATTGATGTTGGTAACGGAGGAGGCTATGCATGTGTGGGGGCAAGCATACAGTATATGAGAAATCTATGTCTTCCCCTCAATTTTGTGTGAATCTAAAACTGCTCTAAAAAGTAGTCTTTAAAAAAAAACTAGTTGGTTCCTGATGGACCAGGAGCAAGATATCATTGTGACAGAGTGCCAAGTAAAGAACCATTTAGAGGAAAAGATGTCCATGACCCATGAAGATATTTCTAAATTTTGTATCCCACATATTGCCGTGGGTTTCTTATTGTTCAACCGTAGCCACTAAGAGGTAGCAAACAACAATTAAATGATGCATCGGACATTTCAGTCCACTTTCAGAGGAGAGAGAGTAATTTCATTTACTGGAAGACTGCTTGAAACCAAGCCATCCCTCCTTCCTCCATCCAAGCTTTTGATCAGAAGAAGTTCTTAGGACAAAATACAAGACCTTTCCATGACACTCCTTATCTCCTTCAGAGTTACAGACATCATAAAGAATAACCAAGTAATTTTCTCAGAAGACAAAATGCTGGTCTCTTAAAAAGGCATTCAATACAACTTTTGTGTCTCTGATGGACCCCAGATAGCTGATTTAATTGACAGATATAATGGTCTTCTCAAACAATTCCTTTACAAATTCTAGTTCAGCAAATGGACCCTAAATGGGTGTCCATATTGACCAAAGTCTTAATCTCCCTTAATTCCAGGAGCCTTGGGTGACCTGCACCTCACTTCAACTTTTAAAACCTTTTCCAACCGCCCTTTCCTATATTTAAAGGGCTATGTCTTGCCTTCGTGTATACAAAGACTCATTATATATGAGGCCCTTTAATTATATCGCCCCTATCTTTATAATTTTTTTTTTATCTTTCCCCATGCTTGTAAGCGCTGGAGGCCTGATCCAGGGTGCATACTCCACTGAGATCTGTAAACCATAGATTTCCTCATGGTCCAGTTATCTGCTAATATGATATAACACCCATTTGAGCTTAAACTTCACACACACACACACACACACACACACACACACACACACATCCCTATCATATGCAGCTGCACGTCATCCTGCTGACTGTTGGTCTCATTACTATTGGTCTGGGTGCTTTCATTGGTGTGCAATCTGGAAGCCCAAATCTTCCAAGTAGGCCACTGTTTCAACCAAACATGGCAAATGCTGAGGTCCACATGCGACTGAGTTCGGCTAATACAAACCCTACAATCCAAAGACCTCACCCCTTTGCCTGTCACCAACCAAACCAACAACTGAGCAAAGGGTCCATAGTAACCAACTATAGCCTAATTCTGGAGCCCCAACCTCAAGCGCAGATATTTTAAATAGCAAACAATCTGACACTCTATTAACAACATACACCTAAATCAGGTCATGTGGTTTAAAATCTATTTACAACAGAAGCCTTCTCATCACTTAATAGGGCAAAATGTCAGACTGTACACACTCTTACATCTGCCTATGCTTAATGTGGGCTTTAACTGTGCCAGTCAGGCTCTGGTACAGATGCCAACATCACTTTGGCTAGCTGTGCACCCACAAGTCCCTTGAGTTAAATGATATTTATAGTCAGGGTCCCAAGGTCCAGGACCAATAATTCAAATTACACAAGTACCTCAGCATTATTATAATAATTACAGAGCCACAAAAACAAGACCTACATTAAATCAAGTAGGTATCAAATTGAAAAGGATGCCCCAGCTCTACATCTCAAACAACATTGCCCTGGCCCAGGATCACTGCTAGAGGTGACATCACTTCAGACAATATCACTCCAGCCTAAGAGCTCCCTGATAGAGACCTCTCCTGTACCTGAGACAGCTTTACCTCCCCACTCGGCATGTACACAGAATGCTTCTCTTAAGGCACAATTGGACACCGGAAATTTATTGATTTTCTAACTTTGATATTAGAAAATCTGTGTTTCCTGAACTTGCTGTCTGGTATAGTTTTTGTTCTTTGTCAAACATATAACCCGACACTCCAGGTCTAAAAGAAAGTCTGGTCAAAGTTACTACAATATGTGCCATGCTAAAAACTAACAGAGAGTATTGCTTTCCCTAGGAGTCACCTGCTTCATATCAGTGAACATCTTGACTCCCTGGGAAGAGGCACACTCACTCACCAGTGCCTTCTCCTACTACCCTCTCCAGTTTTCTACCACAACCTCCCACCGTACATTTCTGACCATGACCACAACCACCTCTTCCCTTTGGTTATATACAAATACAACTAATCGTTACATATACTTTACCAAACTATCAATCGATATTCTCCAACAACATAAACTGCCTGATCTGACTTGCCACTTTGATCCAAGAAATACACCAGGGTATTATTGTCAAAAAAATAAAAAATAAACATATATATAGTTAATATACATGGAAATGTTAATATATATGTATATGTATAATATGCATATAATTTTAACACAATTTACAACTCCACAACAATACTGTTAGAGACTCCAGAAATTTCAGATCTATTTCTTTGGCTAGTGCTATATAAATGGGAAATTTAGTTATAAGTTGCCCTAAAAGGATTCCTTATACTTTTCCTTTTTTTTCTCCTTTTTATTCTCATAGTAAAATGTTTTCTATGCTGTTTAGTGCAACTTATGCCCTAGTCTCTAAAAGTTGCCTTTTTTTATTACCCCAAATGTTCAATAATATGTCAACAAGGCTAATTGAATTAATGATGTTTTTTTATTTTCTGTATTCTGATGCTTTGATACCTGAGGCCTTGCCAACTCTGGAGAACTGCCCCTGCTAGGGTTACCCAATTCTTTAAGATAGGAAAAAAAAACTCACTTGCAAGTGTTCTTTGCATATGCAAAGCAATCAGTCCAGAGCTTATACAACTTACCACCTGCTTTATCAGGCTCACATACTCAGGCCATGATCCACCTACTGAAAGTACACCACAGCCAAGCATCAGACAGCTAGGGACAGCCTCTATGCAGCAGAGCATGCTGAAATTTTTCAGACTAGCCAATACTAGGCCTGCTTACCCTGTCTTGCCCATTCCTTCCCAAGGAAACCAAAATAGAGGTTGTTGCCCATGTTTTCCCCTTGCTCCCTATACTTCCTGAGCAATCCTAGTGCTTCCTCATCTGGCCCCTGGATAGTCTGTCATGCCTCCTTTTTTTAGGGAACTATGAGTATGATAAACTTCTTCCTGTAGGACAGTCATTTCCATGTCTGTATGTCTTTCCATCCTGATGTGAACAACACCCAGGTAACCTTTAAAAAACTTTCAAATTAGATTAATAGGTTCTACTTTCATTCAGTTAGTTTTGTCTAATTAATTGCAATTAGATTACAACTAAATCAATTGTAAATGTAAATGATAAACTCTAAAGAAACTGCTTAAAATTTTTTAAAATATAATTCATGTGCAAAGAGGGGAGAAAATGGAATCATATAAAATGTGCAATTGGATGTCAGAGGCAGGGCAATGTAAGAGGTCCCCTGATCTCTCCCCTTAAAGTTACAAGTTGAAAAGCTATAATTCAACAAAGGATTCCCTAATCAACACACAAACACACCTGAGAGATCCATGCATCAAAACATCTAAAGGTGGGTTAATTGTGGTGAACAGGGTGGGAGGGGAAGTGCAGAGATGGAGGCTGTGGGACGCAGCCCAGAGCTCACTACGGTCCCGAGAGAGGAGAGGATTGATTCTGCAGGTGTACTCTCTGTGGCCCCAGCAATCCTACCTGAGGGATCAGCGATTGGGGCAGAGACCTTGGGGAAAAGACTGAATACAGAAGTGTGACAACTGTGGTCTAATAGCCTCACTGCCAGGCAGAATACAAAGCCACCGAACCTGGCCTCCTTCCCCCACCCTCCCAGAGCTTGCCTCCCCTACACCCTCCTAGTGTTTGCAGTGGGTCCCAGAAAAAAATGGTAGTAGTGATGGATTAAAGAGAAGAACATCTACAGCCCTGAGAACCGGAGAGACAGCTCCTGAGTGGCAGATAGACAATGTAGCTAACTCCTGTGATAAGGGAGGAGCTATAGAGGTGAGGCAGCTGCGGTCGGGGAGTCGCCATTACTTGGAGGAGAATAAAGCCACAAACCTACCAGCTGCCTCTCCCAGCCCACACCACCCTTACTGCTTGACCTGTTGATCCCAGCAGGGGCAGCCAGGGCTGCTGAGGCATACAGCTCTGCATCTAGCTGCAGGAGCAGCACTGGGATTTTAGGGGCTCAGAACCCCATCACTTACCACATCCTCCTACAGGGGTAGTACCCTGAGACTGAGGTGAGATGGTCACAGAGGAGATACCCACCTCCCCTGGTAGTCTCCTACCCTGTAAGAAGATGAAACAGGGCAAGAGAAAAGAACACACTCCAGTGCTACCTACTGATAAGCAAAAGAAATACCTCTTCATATCAACCTGCAGAATTCACTCCCATAGATGCACAGGAAGATAAATAATCCATTAATTACCATGAATAAACAAGGTAACAGGCAGCTCAGAAAGAAAATAAAATACCTCCAGAAAATAAATTTGAGGACATGGAAATATGTAACTTAAATGATAGAGAATTCAAGATTGCAGGTCTGAAAAAAATCAACAAGATGCAAGAAAACTCAGATAGGAAGCTCAATTAGCTCAGAAATAAAATCAATAAACAAAATGAATATTTTATCATAGAGATTGAAATTTTAAAAAAGAACCAAATAGAAATTCTGGAGCTGAAGAACTCAGTAAACGTGAGGAAGAATAAAATAGCAAGCTTAGAAAATAGAGCTGACCAGATGGAGGAAACAATTAGTGATATCAAAGATAGAAATCTGGAAATGATGCAGATGGAAGGAGAGAGAGACTTGAGAGTTAAAACAAATAAAAGAACTCTACAAGAACTATCTGACTCCATTAGAAAGAGCAACAGAAGAACAAAGGGTATACCAGAAGGAAAAGATGGGGAGACGGGCACAGAAAGCCTATTCAAACAAATAGTCATGAGAATTTCCCAAACCCATGTAAAGAACTGGATCTTCAAATCCAAGAAGCAAACTGAACACTTAATTACCTCAATCCAAAAAGGCCTTCTCCAAAGCACATTATATTGAAGCTGTCAAAAATTAATGACAGAAAAAGAATTCTTAAGGCAATCAGGGAAAAAAGATGGTAACTTACAAAGGAAAGTCCATTAAGTTATCATCAGATTGTTCAGCAGGAACTCAAGTCAGGGTGGAGTGGAATCAAATATTCAAATTATTCAAAATACCAGCCATGAATACTATATCCAGCAAAGTTATCCTTTAGATATGAAGGAGTAAAAAAGACCTTTCCAGATATACATAAGCTGAGGGAATTTTCCACTACAAAGCCTTACAGGAAATACTGAAAAAGGTTATTATACCTAAAACAAAAAGAAAAAAGGACACAAAACTATGAGTAAGATTACTAACAGAAGCAGGAAACTGCAATCTTTATTCAGAATTGGGCACTATACCCTTACATATAACATCAAGGTTAAAGGAGGTCAAGACATTTAAGAAGATAGAAGAAATTAGGCAAGAAAAAGAAAAAGGAATCCAAATTGGAAAAGAAGTAAAACTGTCACTACTGTGTTTCCTCAAAAATGAGACCAAGCCGGACAATCAGCTCTAATGCATCTTTTGGAGCAAAATTAATATAAGACCCAGTCTTATTTTACTATAATATAAGACCAGGTCTTATCTAACATAATAGCATATAAGACTGAGTCTTATATTAAATTTTGCTCCAAAAGATGCATTAGAGTTGATTGCCCAGCTAGGTCTTATTTTGGGGGAAACATGGTATTTGCAGATAATATGATATAATATATAGAAAACCCTGAAACTCCTAAAACCAAAAAACTATTTGAACTAAAAACAACTTTGTAAAGTCGCTGGATATAAAATCCATACACAAAAGTCGCTTGCATTCTATATACTAATAATAAACGATCAGAAAGAGAAATTTTAAAAGACGATCCCATTTGCAATAGCAATAAAAACAATAAAATATTAGAAATAAATTTAACCAAGGAGGTAAAAGACCTTTACTCTGAAAACTGTAAGATATTGATGAAAGAAACTGAAATGACACAAATGCATGGAAAGATATCCCATATTTGTGGTTTGAAAGAATTAATATGATTAAAACATCCACATTACCCAAAACTATCTATAGATTCAATGCAATCCCTACCACAATGGCATTTTTCATAGAAATTGAAAAATCCATGCTAACATTTGTATAGAACCACAAAAGACCCCAAATAGCCAAAACAGTCCTGAGAAAGAAGAACAAAGCTGGAGGCATCACACTTTCTGTTTTCAAATTATATTACAAAGCTGTAGTACTCAGAAAGTATTGTATAAGCGTAGAAACAGACAGACAGACCAATAGAACAGAATAGAAGGCTCAAAAATAACCCCCTCATTATATAATCAACTAATATTTGACGAAAGAGCCAAGAATACTCAACTGAGAAAAGACAGTCACTTCAATAAACAGTGGTGGGAAAACTGGATATTCATATACAAATAATTAAGCAGCACCCCTTATCTTACATCACTCACACAAACTAATTCAAAAAGAATTAAAAATTTAAATGTAAGAAGGGAAATCACAAAACTCTTAGAAGAAAATACAATGAAAAATCTCCTTGACATTTGTCTTGGCCATTTTATGGATATGACCCCAAAACCATAAACAAAAGCAAAAATAATCAAGTGGGACTACATCAATATATAAGGTTCTACAGAGCAAAAGAACCAATCAATAAAATGAAAAGACAGCCTACAGAATGGGAGAAAATATGTGCAAATTATACAGCTAATATCTAAAATATAGGAATCCATACAATTCATTAGCAAAAAACAAATAATCTGATTAAGTTCATTGTCAAAGGACCTGAATAGACTTTTTTCCAAAGAAAATATTTAAATGACTAACAGGTATATGAAAAGGTGCTCCACATCACTAATCATTAGGGAAATACAAATCAAAGTCACAAGAGATATCACCTCATACCTATTAGAATGACTATTACCAAAAAGACAAAGAGATAACAAACGCTGGTGCGGATATGAAGAAAATGGAACCCTGTAGCCTGTTGATGAAAATATAAACAAGTACATCCACTATAGAGAAAAGTATGGTGGTTCCTTAAAAAAAAATTAAAAAATAGAACTACCATCTGAATCAGCAATTCCACTTCTTGGTACATATCTGAAGGAAATGAAATCACTATCTCAAAGACTTATGTGTACCGCATGTTCACTGCAGATTATTCACAATAGCCAAGATATAGAAAAAAACCTCAGTGCCCAGTGATAGATGAACAGATAAAGAAATTGTGACATATATGTATGTGTGTATTTATGTATGTGTTAATACACACATACACACACAACATGGATGAAACTTGAGGGCATTATGCTAAGTGAAACAAATCAGAGAAAGACATATACTTTATAATCTTACTTTTATGTGGAATCTAAAACAACCAAACTCTTAGAAACAGAGAACAGACTTGTGGTTGATGAGGATGGGGACTGCAGGGCAGGAATGAGTGAAAGTGGTTAAAGGGTACAAACGTCAAGTTTCTGGAGCTGCAGTGTAACTGCATTGTAGCAATGGTAACTACAATTAACAATACTGTATTGTATATTGAAAATTGCTAAGAAAGTAGGTCTTAAAGGTTCTCACCACACCCTCACACAAATAGTAACTATGTGAGATGATGGATGTGTTAACCGTATTATGGCAATCATTTCCCAATATATACATATGAGTATATCAAATCATTACATTGCAGACCCTAAACTTACATAATGTTATAACAAATACATACCAGAACTGATTTTAAATATGTCTCATCTTTCAATGGCAATTTGCTTCATTGTGGATGCTACTAAAAGTCAACCAACTGTACAAATTGGTCAATATTAAAATATAATGCACATTTCTTTTTCTGAAGCACTCTCAAGTTAGTTCCTTTTCCTATTTTTTATATAACTTGTTGTAAAAGGAATATAACTCTGTAGTAAGGGTCATTCTCACATTCCCCAGAAACCAGTAAATTATGAATATTTGAGAGCTGTTTCTTCATACAAATCTGTTTCTCCCAAACATATAATGAAGACTTGAATGCAATAATAAAATATTTACCTTAAAATAGAAAAAATAATAAATGTCCCTTAATAAAAAAACACATGAATATATATCAATTATTAATTTTGAGATAAAATTTAATGTTTAATCATTAACATTAAAATTGCATTGAATATATAATAAATATTGGTGCAAGCATACTACCATTCAAAACAAGTAAAGTTTGATTAACAAAACTCAAATACAGTTTTTAAAATCAAAGTGACATGATCAGTTCAATTCATAAATGTTCTATTTTTAAAGCAACTATATACAGTTTAATTTTTATGTTCCAAATTAGTAATATAAAAAAACTATTAAAATGATGAGTAAACTAAGTTATATATTTATTCATTCTTAAACTATTTAGAAGATTTTGAGAGCAAGCTGGATAATAATTACATACCAGAGCAACTCCTGCAGCATTATTCTTATTACATATTCTTCCAGGAAGTGTGGCTCCTATAAAACTAGGATGTTTCTTGAAGCTAAAAAATAAGAATTTTCCTTATAATTGTATTTAAGACTGATATTGTTTATGATAAAATTTTCATATCAATAAACATTATTGAACAATTACTGTCCTAAGTATCCTGCTACTCTGAATTAAGCTATTTAAATACTTTTTTCTCACACGTACAATGTTAAGAATATTGTAAATTTTGTATTTGATAAACACCCAGGGTGTAATAAGGATAAGGCTTAATAGTTATGCAAAATGCAACTGCACTGATCGTTATACTTTTTATTCTGGTTCCTGCTACATTCGTAGCCCTGAAACTTCAATTTTTTGTTACCCCCTTATTCATATATTCACTAAAATTGAATAGATTTTCTGTGCATTAGAGTCTAGATAGTGTAACAATTCAATATATTCATGTTGTTAGAGAATAAAACATAAGAATTAGATGAGATATAGAGATAATAGGTAGTAAATGTTTATAAGCCAAGCAACATCAAAGTGTACCACTCATAATTAATCTCCTTTCAATACTTTTATGTAATTTTACTTTTATCAAGAAATTTTATGTTGGTGGGTAGAAGTTTTTAAGTCTTGTCTCACATTAGCAATTGAGGACAAGAACTTTAACTTACGTTTTTTCCCATCCCAGTCGTGTCTACCAAACTTATAGAATATAGTATATATTTAAATAAATGCTTATTTTTCATAATTAACATATTAAATCATTTTGGATTGTTCCTTTAGTGCTATACAAATACAGAATACTATACTCACGCAAGTAAGTATGCAGTATGATAAGGTCGGAAGACATGTTTTGATTTCCATTCTAAAAATCTAAATAATATCTGATTAGGATTTCCCAGAGTAGAAATTTTATTTTTATTTGACCAGATTTCTATGGAAGATATTACAACAGTCAGTTTTAATTGAGTAAGCATCTAAAAGGAGAAGGTAAACAAAAATTTTTCAATAAATTTGAACATTAAACTTTTAGAAAATGCTTATGACATTCCATATGATTATGGAAACTCTTTAATAACATAACAAAATACTATACATGTCAATATATTACATATACTTTTACAAAATATATAAACAAAATAGTTTTTAAAAACTTACAATGTTGACAAGGCCAATTATCTGAATAACTTTCTGTGTTACAACCTTTATATCAGAGCCCATGTAATTGAACTGGAAAAGATAAATTATTTTTAAAAATTAGTGTGTGCCATTAACATATCACATGCCCTTTATATGTACAATGTACTATATTGTAAAGCAGCCACAGAACTACATTCTAATTGTAATCCAAGAAATGAATAATGATGTATAATGATTTATAAAAATAATTTAATTTACATAATAAAAACATTTAATAACATGATTTTAAACAATGTTTACTGCACTCCACTTGTCATTATTTACTATTTATGAAAACCAAATCATAACTTTTTAAAATGTGGGATTTCAAAATATACTTATTTCTAAAACAATACATATAATCACAAACCAAAAAATAAATACATAAAGAGGGGAAATCCTTAATGAGAGGTTCATTGTTAAAGTGATTCTGAATATTAGGTTCAGATACATCCTTTGATGTCACCATGTAACTCATGTTCTAATTTCTTCTTTATTCCAATAAGCTCTTTCTATGTCTACTTGCTTAAAAATGCCCAGGCAATATTAAATAGCAAAGGTAACATCAGGTATGTGAGTCTTGCTCCTGAGTTTTCATTGGAAAACCTCAAATATTTCATCGTTAAGTGGTGTCCCAGTGTCCCAGTAAGGCTGAGTATTTTAGATCATGAGAAACATATATTTATAAATCTTCCTATTTATTAAAGTTTCTATAAAAATAGTGTTGTTTGATTATTAGCCTTTTTGAAGCATACCAACATGACAATTTTCATCTTTTGACATATTGATGCAATACATTTCATTAATATATTACTTAATATTAACCCATTGTTATATTCCTTGATCAAAACATTATGTTCTATATATCAAAATTAATATAAGAATTTTATATCAAAATTAATATAAGATTCTGTTTAGAAGTTTGCAGCTTTAAGAAAGATGGGTCTGTTGCTCATGTGTGTGTGCGCACAGATTTTGTCACGGAGCAAAGGAATGTTGCTTAGTAAATAACTGCCTAAAATTGTTAAGTTGCATGTCTTTCCTATATCCTTGGATTAGATTAGCATGTGAATTATGTCTTCCTGAAACATTTTTAAGAACTCTCCTTTAAACAATCTATACCTGACACGGGCCACTAACCCATTAAAATTCTTTTTTTCCCAGCCTTTTGAGATATCACTGACATATAACACTTTTGAGATATCACTGACATATAACATTGTATACGTTGAAGGTGTACATTGTGATGATTTGATTTAAATTCTCATCTCCTTTGGAGAATTCATCAAATTTGTGTTTGTGTGAATCTTCTCCAAGGCCATACTTATATCGTCTCAATCCTTCTTAACACCATAATATGTTTTTGCTTAATTATACTTCCTACCTATTTATTTTTCTTTTCAACAAACCAGCTCTTGAATTTATTTATCCGTTTTAATATTTCTATTTATCATCAACTTATGCTTTTTATTATTGCCTGGTCTTCTTATTTCTCATTTTACAGATTTAAAACTTTAAATTGAAAGCTCCATTCATATGTTTCTCAGTCTTATTTTTCTTACAGGAAATTCTTTCAAAAATATTAATGTCCTCTGTGTTTAGTTTTGGTACTGTCATCCGTGGTGGGCATTATCCCTATTTACTAATATTCAGATCTCTTCTGGTTCAGGAACTCTTACTTTTTAAAGAAAAGTATGGCCAGGAGATTCGCTTTGGTCAATGAAATGAGGGCAAAAGTGATGAACATTATTTGTGAGGGGAAGTATTTCCTTGTTGCAGCTCACATCTTTTTGGTCCATTCTTTTATTGGCTTCACAATGGAAAGGAAACTATCGATACAGAAATGTATCAAAACATTTTGAAATGTGAAGCCAACACATGAAAGACAGCTGCCCTCAAGAGTCACCAAAATCCATAGCTGACCTTGGTGAATGAAAAATAAACTGTTCAGCCACTAAGATGCTGGGGTTATTTTTTACCATAGCATAACCAGGCCTGTTCCAATCAATATATATCCTTCAATTTTTTTAATACTGTATAGAATTAATTTCTAGTTTACAACAATAGTTTTTCTTTCCATCTTTCAAAAGTTACTCATAATAGTGTTTAAAATTTTTCATTTCTTTTTGCCTTACCTCTTTGTATTCCTTATTGTTTTAATATATTGTGAAAGAGTTTTGGCATATCAGTTTTTTACTTTTACAAATTTTTTGTTTTTTTCCTTGTAACCTAGAGATGACTACCTTTTCTAAAGATATCTGTAGACATTTGAATGTATTTGGCACCCATTCATAAGGTTGAAAGGTCAGTAAGTTTTTAGTAAACCAAGCTAATGAATAATTTGATCTTTATATGTTAACATTTATTTTCTGTCTATCTGTTAAAGGCTAAGCAAAATGTCTTAGTCTGCTCTACTATAGTTTTGCTTTTTGTTAGTTTCTTCTGAATATTTCCAGAAGTTCTTATAGTTCATCATAACTCACTTGGCAACTAAATGTTTATTATTAGAAATGTATCTTTAATTTGAATTGTATCATTCAATATAAAATATTCCTCTCATTATTCTATTCAATAAATGGAGACATCTCATGTTGTGGATTGGAAGACTTAATAATATTAAAATGTCCATGTTACTTAAAGCTATCTACATATGTAGTGAAATCCCCATCAAAATCCCAATGGCATTTTTTGGGGGGATGGGGGGCAGAAATAGAAAATAAAAATCCTAAAAGAAGAACAAAGTTAGAGGCTCTTATTTCCTAATTTCAAAACTTACTATAAAGCAATAATAATGAAGACTATGTGGTACTAGTTTAAAGACAGATATATAGACCAATGGAATGAAATAGAGAGTCTAGAAATAAAGCATTGAATATATGGTAAAAGGATTTTCAAGAAGGGTGCAAAGATGCAGATGGCAAATGGACAGTTTCTTCGACAAATGGCATTGGGAAAACTAGGTATCTACATGCAAAAGAATGAAGTTGGACCCTTACCTTAACTCATATAGAGAACTTTACTCAAAATTGATTAAAGACCTAAATGTAAGATATAGAACTCCTAGAAGAAAACATTCGGGAAAATCTTAAGGACATTGGATTTGGCATGACTTCTTGGATATGACACCAAAAGTTCAGGTAACAAAAGTAAAAATAGGTAAATAATAGTACATTAAACTTTACAACTTTTGTGCATCAAAGGAAATAACATCAACTTAAAAAATGAGATAAAGTATTTGCAAATCATATACCTGATAAGGATTTAATACGTAAAATAAATAAAGAACTCCTACATCTCAACAACAACTAACAGTTCGATTTTTAAATGGGAGAAGGACTTGAATATATAATTCTCCAAATAAGATATACAAATGGCCAACATGCATATGAAAAGATGCTCAACATCACTAATCATAAGAGAAATGCAAATCAAAACCATAATGAGATATCTCCTCACACCCATTAGGAAGACCATATCACAATATCAGAAAGTAACAAGTGTCAGTGATGGTAAAGAGAAATTAGCACCCCTGAGCACTATTGGTGAGAAAATAAAATGGTGTAGCCATTATGGAAAAGAGTATGGCAGTTTCTAAAAAAATTACACAGTATTACCATATGTTCCAGTGATCTGGCATCTGGATATGTACCTAAAAAATTCAAAGATCTCAAAGAGATATTTACACACCCATGTTCCTTGCTGCATTATTCACAATAGCCAAGAGGTGGAAGAGACCCAAATGTCCATTCCCAGGTGACTGGTAAAGAAAATGTGTTATAAACATACATGAAGTATTTTGCAGCCTTAAAAAAAAAGGAAATCTGGCACCTGCTACAACATGGATGAAATTTAAGAACATCATGCTAAGCAAATAAGCCAGTTACAAAAGGAAAAATAAAGTATGATTCCACTCATATGAAATTATATAAAGTAGTCAGGATCATAGAAACATACAGTAGAAAGGTGTTTGCCAAGGACTGGGGGAAAGGAAAAGAAAAATTAGTGTTTAATGGGTATACAGTTTCAGTTTTCAACATGCAAATGTTTTAGATATCTATTGCACAACAATGTGTATTAAGTATATACTTAATACCACTAAACTATACATTTAAAATTGGCTAAGATGGTCAATTCAGTGTTATGTGTTTTTTGCTACAATAAAATAATCACACAGTTCTAATGAACAAAACGCAGATTCAACCCTAGATCTGACTCTAAACCATGTGCTTACTAAATCTAATTTACTATGAAACACAGTAAACTCTATAATCCTTCATTAAAAAGCAACTAGAGAAATGGGTAATTGCACACTGGTGGGCTATTTCATGAAAGGGCACTAGGGGAACTTCTTAGCACGCTCCCCCTGAGCTTCACCAAAACCACAGTCAATCCTTACACCTGCCACTTGGTAACAACACAACAATGTATATTTTGTTAAGTAAATTAGTTGATAACCTCTTTAAGTGTATCCTTATACCTTTGAAATCTCAAAGAATATGTCCTATACGAGAAAAGAAAGTGGTTAAAAAGTAATCCTGTAAAAAGAAAAGGAAAAGGAAAAGGAAAGAGAAGGGAAGGAAAAGGAAAGGAAGAGAAGGGAAGGGAAGGGAAGGGAAGAGAAGGGAAGGGAAGGGAAGGGAAGGAGAGAGAAGAGAAGAGAAGAGAAGAGAAGAAAGAAAAGAAAGAAAAGAAAAGAAAAGAAAAGAAAAGAAAAGAAAAGAAAAGAAAAGAAAAGAAAAGAAAAGAAAGAAAAGAAAAGAAAAAAGAAAAGAAAAAGAAAAAAGAAAAAGAAAAAGCCCACAAAATTTTTAATATAGCTGTTTCAATTAAAAGCTACCTGATTTGATGAAACTCAGATATTAATCTGAGTTTGATATATATAGATAATGTGCTATAGAATTGTACACTTGAAACCTATATAATTTTATTAAATAATGTCACCCCAATAAATTTTTTAAAAATCCAAAAATTTCTGCAGGCTCCTAACCAAATAAATAATTATTTGTTTAAGCCACTAAATTGTGGAGAGGTTTGCTATGTAGTAATAGATAACTTACACTTATCTTAAACTCTACTTCATCTGATATTAATCTAGCTAAACAAGTATTTTAGAACTTTTGTTTTTATGGTATATTTTTACCGTCTTTGACTTTTATTATGTACCATATTTTAGATATGTCAGTTGTAAGCAGAATGTGTGTGTACGTTGCATAATAATCTTTGTCTTGCTGTCAATTAAACTTTATCTTTGGTTTTTAATTGCAGAATTTAGGCTTTCTACATCTAATAAAATTACTTATACCAGGGGTGCCAAAAAAATGTATACACATTTTAAGAAATATTATCTACGTATTACTTTTCGAAGTAGAATTGAATTACGGTAGCAATTTGTAGTATGATGTTTCCTCAAAAGAATGTGTTTATCAAATGAATGCTAGCATCACCATGCAACAGACAGGACAGTCAAAGAAAATGGAGGAAGCATGGTTGTTGTTCAAGGAGCACAAACCAGTTTGAAGTGGTATTTGAAATTCGAGAACATTGCGGAAGTACAAAACAGAGTATGCAACAGAACCTCCAACACGCCTAACAATTGCATGTATTCATGATAAGTTTGAGATGCATGGTACTGTGTGAAGAAATTGAAACGGCATGCACAGCAATAC
Organism: Rhinolophus ferrumequinum; assembly: GCF_004115265.2. Classification (NCBI taxonomy): domain Eukaryota; kingdom Metazoa; phylum Chordata; class Mammalia; order Chiroptera; family Rhinolophidae; genus Rhinolophus; species Rhinolophus ferrumequinum. Next base: position 60,533,529 of record NC_046287.1, read on the forward strand.
AAGTGGACACTTTGGTCAACGTTGCTCAAGCAGTATTTCGCCGTAATCAGAAGTGTCTGGACGCTGATGGTAACCACTTTGTGCACCTCTTGTAATTGCAGAAGTTAACCGTGACTTGCATTCATCTTTTGTTATCAGCATATATTGAATATTACAATTTTAATATAGTTTTCCTTTCTTCAAATGTGTATACATTTTTTGGCACCCTCTGTATATATTTGAGTTGAAATCTTTTATCTTAACCTCAGCTTTTAAATTTGTTTCATATTTGTGAAGCAAATGCTTAATGTATAATGTTTTTTCCCTTTATTGCTTTCTTTTTATTTATTATGCTTAGGATTTCTGCTTTGCAATTTTACAGGAATGTGACTTTAGAGTGTTTGTGGCTTTGTATTGGGTCAACTTAGCTATAATAAAATAACTCTCCAACTCTTTAGTGAACCATGCACTTCAATTTTTGTCACCTCTACCAATATTTTGCTTCACTTCACTTCCCTGCGTCATATTTACCTCTTTGGGAATAAATGGACTCTCCCACGGGAAAATATTTTTGTTTTATAACCTGTATCTTAAAATATTAATATCTAAAGGTTTTGTGGATCTAAATTTATTACTTTTTATTTTGCTAACTTTTGTTCACTGTGGCAAATTTTCTTATGGATTTTGAGCTCATATATGGCTGATGTTAATCTGTAGGAATCCTGCTTGAAGTTGTATTACTCCAGATAGAAATACCATTTTCTTCCATCAGGTGCCCTTAAATCTTACCAATGTGGGACGAATGTAGCTTTATAGCTTAGAATCTCCTAACCACCTTTGTTGTATAAATTCAAAACATAAACCCATACAAGATATGAATTATAGTCGTGAATCCTCAGGATGAGAATTTTGTTCATTTATTTTTCTATCATTTCATTTATTTAGAACAGAGAACAAAACACATAACTTGTTTTCTTCCAGTGCTTGAAAAAAGTGACATGTGTGTTTTATAGACTACCCTTCCAATTAGGCTGAGGCAGTGAAATATTATTACTGTATGTGAGGTTGAGGGTTTGGGAAAATTATAATCTATAGATTCACTGAAGATATACTTCTTTTGAAAAAAGGAAAAATGACAAGCTTTAGAAAATGAAAACATGCTTCACTTTACAAATGCAATTAGGGATCCTATATACAAAACAAATGAATTAACAAAAACTTGATTTATTCATAATTTTAAGAATGTATTAATTACTTTTAAATCAAAGTAAACATTTATCAAAATGTTTTAATTTTTATTACATCATTGAAATCAAGTTAAAGATAAATGTTAAATCATTTAAAAATAATAATGTGTAAAAGAGGACCTACCAGATCTTTATCCACAACAATATATATTTCAAGGTATCGAGGGAATAACTCGAAAAATTCAGCTCTCTGAAAAAACGCACAACATGAGTACTGAGGAATTTCTAAAAATTTACCTTCTATTGAACTTATATTCAGAGATTAAACTAAGAGACATGTTATTACCAATTATATAACAAGGCTATTTTCAAATACAAAATTTAGGTACCATTCAGAAAATTTCAGTCCAAAAGTGCCTGTGGTTAAAAAAACTTTTCAGTTTTTGTCCTAATGTCCTAAATCATTTGTTTATGAGATCCAAAGCTATACAAAATCCAGGTATCTTTTGGTTTTAGCAATAGGTGAAATTGGAATTATTAAGTTTATAACATAAAGCTTTTATTTCCTTAGCCTTTTGATAATTTTCATAGTAATCTTCCATGTGAGCAGATTTTCTGCTATGAATTATTAGGGAACTACATTTGGCAAACTATATAGTTTAGAAAAATATTACTAAAGTTTATGATCAATGGCATTCACTAGGCCTAGGGATGTCATTTATGGGTTTACCAGTGTTTGTGAGGAAGAATTAATCACTTTGCTTTACATGTACCTAAGTAAGCCACTGATATTATTCATTTCTGAACTCTCATGAAACACAGGTTTAACTTTTCACATAGTATTTTAATCTAAATTATCAGGAATAATTTACATTAATTATCCAAATGCCCACATGTGAAAATTAATGTTTTGGTTTCTTCAACCCTGTTCACATATCTGTTTTCAAGATTAATTACCTAAGTTTTTACTAAACTTTCATCTAATAACAAACATAACAAAGAACTAAATTCTATTTTTAAAGTCACACAGGGCACTAAAGAAAAAGTAAAATAATTTTAAGATTTGCAAGTCACCAAATATTACTCCGAAAGTATTTTTCATTTCATAAGTTACACTGAATAAGTTAAAATTTAAAAATCAACACTTACTTCTGAACTTTTTCTAACTTGATACTCTGAATTAGTATGGCTGTCCGTGCCATTGTCTCCTAAGAGAGGAATGCTAATGTTATAATTTTTTTCTTCATAAATCATGTGCATGAATCCTGATTCAGCCTCCATTGGTTCAATTCCATATGAGATGTTTTTAAACTGCAATGTTCCCCTGAATGTCGAAATAATCAAAATAAGTCTAAAATTATTCTACCAAAACTATAAATCTAATATTCTACTGAGAAATTTTGGCCAGATTTTTTACATTTAGAGTCACCTTAGTTTTTCTACTTTATCTTTTTTTTTTTTTTGAGGTGCTAACCAGAACTAGACCAGCAATACCACAGGATATGTATTGCTTTAAATATTTTGATTATCTTAAAGTAAGCATATTAGTGGCATGGATCCATGTGCTTAAACAGGTTAAGATCCCTTCGTAGGGTACAGATTTTCAAAGCCAGTCTGCAGGACCTATAGGTACTCTCTTACTTAGTCTTAGGTCCCTTTCTTCTTTTATGAGACACCTAACTCTACCCTGACACTTAATGTCCTAAATCATTTGTTTATGTGGGCCAAATTGAAGACACTACCTGCCTAAAAATGACTGAGAGCAGAGCCAAAGTGTCTATCAGATTGAGGCCTTTGACAACTGTCACCCATTCTAGGAAATTAAGAAATCAATGAAAACATAAAAAAATTTGGGAAAACTAAAGCAGTATGAAGAGACCAATCAACAACCCCTACACTCAAGATTGCTCAAAGCCTCAAGCAGCAGGTCCTGTCAGAATCAACAAGTAGCCTCCCACGTGGAATAGATGCTGCCAGAGTGAACAACTTTATTTTATCAGTAATTCTGGCTTACTCTTTAGCAAATTGAAATAACCAAGGTGACTGTACAACCAGAAAAGATATATGGAGGATAACTAATACACTAGCGAGATCTACTAATGGCAAATGGAATAGTTTTAAATTAGCCACAACCTGAGTCCTGAACATGTGCTGAGTGACACAAGAGAACTTGGAAAACCTGTAATATATCCATGATAACTGCAATTCATCTGAAAAAAAAATACACACACACACACACACACACAAAAAATGGATAACTTATTTTTAAAATGGACATCCCAGATATGACATTTATATTTATTATATTAGCACATTAGTAGTACTTTAATATGAATGGGAACTACCTAATGAAGCTGTGACAGGTAGAAATGAGAACTAGGCCAGATTATTCAATTTTAGTGAATGTGTAAAATAATATGCTGGTAACTTCAGAATATTCATATTTTTAAAAGTAAAGAATAAGAAATCTGTAAGAAAAAAAACTTAAGTCTTACCTGATCTAACAGAGGCTTAGCATGCTGGGTGTCATCTTTATCATAAGAATAAACAACAGAAACTGAAGATAAAAATGATCTAGGCAGAAATGACAAAAACGTGCTCAAGTTATGAAACAGAAAACATAGAAAAAAATTATTCTTCATAATACTGGGGAATTTAAACTAGTGCCAATTATCTTGGCATATCCCATTTTCCAAACACTTCTCTGTCATTTACAATAAATTAGGTGCTGAGGGAGGCATTTTAACTATAGTGACATATAATAACAAACGGCATGCGAATGAACAACCCAAATTGCTAGAAATATCAAATAGTGAAAAAACATAGGTCCCAGTTTCTAGCATAGAACTTTCAAATCTTTGTCTTTATTGCTCATTGATTCTAGATTTTTAAACCTGAATCTCAAAGTTAAAATGTATAGTTAGAACAGAATTTAGAAAGAGTCCTTGGCATTGCTAGAAACTCATATTTACTAAGCTTAGCTAAGTACCAACTTCTCAATAAGTTTTATCAGAATTTTCCTTCATTCTTTCAGTAACTATTCAAAAACTTGACACCACTCCTGTGCATCATCCCAAAACCTCCATGTCACCTCACTATCGGATAACCTATACCCATCCTCACTCCTTATCTTTATTTCCAGAAGATGACTACTTCTTTTGTTCAAAGCAAAAACCTTACACTTGTGCTACAAAATCCCACTTTGTGCCATATATTGAATATATACACTTTTTTGGTCCTATAATTTCAAACTCTTCCTCTGTACTGTTTTCTTATCCTAATACTATTTTAAAGGTTTATTATCAAGTCATTACTGTCCTAAATAACTCCCCCTTGACCCTATGTCATACTCTACCTATTCCCTATATATTTTCAATTTGTAACAGATCTTTAGCAAAAAAATAGTCTATACACAGTTTCTCCACTTTGTCAATCCTCATTCACCATGAAACTGCTCTGGAAAAGGATCATAAATATGAGAATGTCAAATCTAAAAGACAATTTAAAAATTATCATTGCACTGGATTTCTAGAATCATTTTGAAAACTGTGACCACTCACTCTAATCACTCATCACTCTTATGCTTCTCTTCCTACCTCCCAGACACTTCTAGCGTGATCTTCCGTGTTTTCTTGTTATTATTGTTCTGTTTCCCAGAAATATTGGTCTTTACAGGATTCAGTCTTTAGTCAGTAGTCTATTTGTAAGCACTGTGTAAGCTCTCATTTTTAAAAAATTACAGCCAAATTATTGATTATCACTATTACCAATCTATATACCAAATCTATATCTCTATTACCAATTCCTCCTCACAAATTCACATTCAACTATTGGGGGGGAAAATCCCACTTGGATGTATTATAGGTACTACAAACTAAACTTACCCTTTCCTCATATAAATATCTCCTCTGTTCATATTCCTCATTTAATTACACTGTAACTTAAGCAAAAACTAAATTACCCAAGATTCCTAAATGTTTCCCAATCACTCCACCAAATTTGTCTTGAAGATCTATTAAATTTTTTCTTTCCAGTACTATGACCAATATCAAATGTTCAAGCCACCAATCACCACTCATCTAAACTATTATATAATCATATAATTACACATCATATCTCTAAATTTGCTCCCTAAGAAGCAGCCTACAAGACTCAATGAGTCTAGATAAGTACATTCTTAGAAATATTTTTGGCTTCCAATATCCTTATCATGGCATAACAGATCTTCTACAACTTGGATCCTGCCTGTCTTTCTCTTTCACTTCTATCCTCCAGAAAATATGTTCTTTAGTAATTCACACTGACTTTTTACATACCACAGAATCCACTGTCTCACACCTCTCTCTATGTTTTGCACATGATTTCCTCTAAACAGAATGTCCCCTTAAGTTCTTTACAAAGCTAACTGGGTATCTTCCCTCAAGATACAAGTCATCTCTTACGTCTTTCCAAAACGCTTTCCCTGATTTTCGAAGAATACTATGTACACATTTATCATAATACCATATTATAATAAAATTCTACATTTCTCTATTAATATGTCTGAATACATCATCCTTCATTATATATTTTTAACTGTGAACCATATTTTATTGTCTTTTGTATACCTAGGACTTTACCCAATAACTGATATACAATAGGTATCAAATGTATATGTGTATCAAATATACATTTAGATTAAAATCATCCTATTCATAACTACTTTTAAAAATCAAGAAACCAAAGATTTAAAATTTGAAAGGATAAAATAATTACTTACTGCTTTTTGAGATGGACAAAATATGGTTTTCCTTCTATTGTAATGATATAAGCCACCTGTAACATGAGAATTCAAGATATTTTCAATAACACTTGTAAATATTATAATATGTTAAATAATGTTTCCTCTAAGTTATACTTTTACAATATTGACAAATTAATAATAATATACAACCATTTTATATGTTTCTCTTCCCATGTGGATATTTGAAGCTTCAGGATTCCAAACTGAGAACTAAATGGTAGAGTCCCAACACGCCTGCTAGTCACCATTACTCATATTTCTGAGGGAGAAGCTTACCTGATGATTGTTATCTTTTGGTTTAGACGCACACCTCCAATTCACAATGCTGAAGACAAATACCAAAGATGCCCACCTCACTTGAAAAAACTTGTTGTTTACTTACTCCCAGCCCTCCTGGAAAGTAAATTTCCCTGCTCATTGGAAGAGAAACTCCTAAAAGATAGAACTACAAGAAATGTCCTATACCTCTAGTAATATAACGCAATTACCATTGTACTTTGCTTATACAGTTAAGCAATAAAATTCTTCTGGAATGTAGGAGAAAATAGAGGGAGAGCAGAAACATGTATAGCAAATCCTCTAGGAGATAATAGAAAAAAAATGAGTCATTAAACTATTGGTAAATTTTTGGTTGTTGTCGAAAAGCTACTTTTCCTTGTTCTTTCTCTATGTTTTTAATTAAAGTTTATTGGGGAGACGTTTGTAAAGTTACATAGGTTCCAGGTGCACAATTCTGTAATGCATCATCTATATATCACATTGTGTTAAATTTTCAAAAATTGTTTTAGCAGAAGAAATACCCATTTAAAACTTTTCAGTTCCTTAATTTTGTATTATAGTAGAACAAGATCCTCTATAGCAAATTAATGTTCTAAGAAGAGTCATTTGACTGGCACTCTGGAAAGAAGTATAAATGGAATCTGGAGAGGACCTTGAAAATTTTGCCCTCTAAAAATCCCTTGTTATTAAACAAATATGATGAAAAATAAAGAGGAACATGATAACACTAATAAATTTTTAAATTTCCATATCTTACAAAGCAAAAACAAACAAGAAACTCAGAATGTAATTAACAAGAAATGTACAAAACTGACAGGAGGAAAAAAAAAAATTCCAAAATGTCATTGTCCGAACTTTCTACAATTTTTCATACACAACATCCAACTGTTGGAGTTAATTGTGGCCCCCTTCCTACTTATATGTGAGTTTCTAATCCCAGGATCTCAGGATGTAATCTTACTCAGATTGGGTCTTTACAGAGATAATGAAGTTAAAATGAGGTCATTAGGCTGGGAAATCCAAGATGGCAGAGCACATAAACACTGCATGCTTCCTTCCGTGAACACATTAAAATTACAACTAAATTATAGAATAATCAACCTGGAGAACCATCTGAGGTCTAGCTGAACAGTTTTATAACTAGGGTTAAAGAACAAGATACACTGAGATTGGTAGGAGAGGTGAAGACAAGAAAGAGGTTGGGCACGCACCTCCACATGGTGGTTGAGAATCAGTAGAAATAGCTCAGCCACAGAGGATCCCCCCAGAGGAGCTAGGGACCCCAGCCCCACACCAGCCTCCCAAGCCCAGGGTACTGGTACCGAGAACAGGAGCCCCCATAACATCTACCTATGAGAAACAGTGGCAATTCCCACCATCCAGGGGAGACAAAAGGCTGCGGGAAACCCAGACATCCTCTTAAATGGCTCATGCAGAGACTCTCTCACTCCCAGGCACTCACTCTGGGCTTTGGAGGAGGAATGGTGACTTGGGGGAAGGGGACATTGGAGATATGCAGGGGTACAGACTGAGGTGTGTGGCATTAGGATGAGGGATGGAGGACAGTCATCATTTTCCCTGTGTGGGGTCCTGCTCCTGTGCATCTGGCAAGTCGGTGCCATCTTTCCTGTGTTAAGCCTCCCCCACCATGGCCAAATCTGAATCTGTTTGGCATGGTGAGCTCTGCAGGGACCCCACCACACCCAACTCCCCCAATACCAAAGGCACTTTCTCATGAGCAGCCAGCCCTACCCACATTGCACTCTTTCTTGGAAAGCTATCAAAGCCCACGTGCACCATGCAGGCAAAAACTGGCCTTGGTATGCTCTGAGACTTTTGCTGAGTAGCTCCAGGCTCAGCACTGGCACCAAATTGGAGTTTACATTAACATGGTAACCACAATTCTTCCCACTCTAGTGACTCCCTGAGGTCCTGCGTCACCCAACTCACATACCACATGAGGCTTTATCAGTAGCTGAATCTTAATGGAGTCAGCAGGTGACAGCAGGCCTTGGAGTATCCTGGCTTTTTGCAGAGCTACCCCAGGACTGGTATCATTGGCAGCCATCCTCGATTTGCAGCTTGGACTCACCCATGTGCCTCCAACCAACTGTGGATTACTTTGTAGCTCCTATCAGGTAGACCGTGGCATGTCACAGGTAGTAGGTGACCTCGGCCAGCATGGGAGCCTCTATCAAAAGGTCCCAAAACCAACATACTTGGAGGTTGCCTTCAAACAATAGCAGAGCACCTCCCAATTAGCCCCACAAGTGGCATACACAAAGGGTGGTCCCAACAGGCACCTAGCCCACTTGGGCAAATCCCACTCAGTGGCGTACCCCCCCACACAGCAACCCAGAAGCTGTAGATATGGCCAGACCCCACAGCCAATCAGCCTGAAGGCCAATCCCACCCATTAACATGCCAACAGAAATCAAGGCTCAACTATAAGAGGAGGGCAGACACAACCCACACAAGGGACACTCCTGGAGCACCCGGAGCAGGTGAGCAGGGAGACTGTGCCAGGGCCCTACAGGGCACCTACTACATAAGGCAACCTGGCCAAGACTGGGAGACATAGAAGATCTACCTAATACATAGAAAGAAACACACAGAGGCAGCCAAAACGAGGAAACAAAGAAATACATCCCAAATGAAAGAACAGGAGAAAACTACAGAAAAAGTACTAAATGAAATGGAGGCAAGCAACCTAGCAGAGACAGAGTTCAAAACAATAGTTATAAAGATGCTCAAGGAAGACAGTGAGAACTTTACTGAGAGATAGCAAGCATTTAAAAAGACATGGAAACCATAAAAAAGAAGCAGTCTGAAGTGAACAGCACAATAACTAAAATGAAGAATGCATTAGAAACAATCACCAGCTGACTAAAACAAGCACAGGATCGAATCAGCAATTTGGAATACAAAGTAGCAGAAAACACCTGATCAGTACAGCAAAAGGAAAAAACAAATCCAGAAAAATGAGGATAGTTTAAGAGACCTCTGGGACAACATCAAGCATGACAACATTTACATTGCAGGGGTACCAGAATGGGAAGAAAGAAAGGGATTGAGAAGCTATTTAAAGAAATAATAACTAAAAACTTTCATAACCTGGTGAAAGAAATAGACATACAGAGGGTGCAAAAAGATGTATACACATTTTAAGAAAGAAAAAAACTACTAAAATTGTAATACTTAATATATACCAATAACAAAAAATGAATACAAATCACATTTGACCTCTGCAATTGCAAGAGGTGCTCAAAGTGGTTACCATTAGTGTCCAGACACTTCTGATTATGGCAAACTACTGCTTGAGCAACATTGATCAAAATGTCCACTTGTATACATTTTTTTGGCACCCCAGTATAAGTCTGGAAGCACAGAGTCTCAAACAAGATGAGCCCAAAGAGGCCCACACAAAGACACATTATAATTAAAATGGCAAAAGTTAAAGACAAAGACATAATCCTAAAAGCAGCAAGACAAAAGCAATTAATAACTTATAAGGGAGCCCACATAAAATTGTCAGCTGATGTCTCAACAGAATCTTTGCAGGCCAGAAGGGATTAGCACAAAATATTCAACGTGATAAAAATCAAGGATGTACAACCAAGCATACTCTACCTAGCAAGGCTATCATTTAAAAATCAAAAGACAGATAAAGGGCTTCTCAGACAAGAAAAAGCTAAAGGAATTCATTACCACCAAATTAGTATTACAAGAAATGTTAGAGGAACTTCTTTAAGACAAATTTTTAAAAAATCAAAACTGTGAATAATAAAATTGCAATAACTACGTATCTATCAACAATTACTTTTAATGTAAATAGAGTAAATGCTCAGATCAAAAGACATAGGAGAGCTGAGTGGATAAGAAAACAAAGTCATTACATATGCTGCCTACAAGAGACTTCCTTCAGTCTGAACGACACACACCAACTGAAAATAGAGGATGGAAAGAGATATTTCATAAAAATTGAAATGTTAAATAAATAAATAAATAAACTCTGGAGTAGCAATACTTATACCAGACAAAATAGTCTTTAAAACAAAGTCTATAACAAGAGACAAAGAAGAACCCAGTAATCCCACTTCTAGGTATTTATCTGAAAAAACCGAAAGTGCTACTTCAAGGAGATGTGTACATCCATATGTTCATTGAAGCATTGTTTACATTGGACAAAATGTGGAGCCATCCTGGATGTCTGCCAATGAATGAATGGATAAAGAGGAATGTATACACACACACACACACACACACACACACAGACACACACACATGAGGTCTGACAAAAAAGTTCATGAACTTGTTGCAATGATGTTGCTAACTTTTTTGATATCAGAGGGATTATTCATTATGAATTTGTACCAAATGGACAAACAGTTAACCAAGTGTACTATTTGAAGTGCTGAAAAGTCTGCGTAAAAAAGTTAGACGCCCTGAACTTTTTGCCAGCAACTTATGGCTCTTGCATCACGACAATGTACCAGCTCACATGGCTCTGTCTGTGAGGGAGTTTTTAGCCAGTAAATAAATCACTGTATTGGAACACCCTCCCAACTCACTTTATCTGGCCCCCAATGACTTCTTTCTTTACTTGAAGATAAAGGAAATATTAAAAGGAAAACATTTTGATGACATTCAGGAGATCAAGGGTAATACAATGACAGCTCTGATGGCCATTCCAGAAAAAGAGTTCAAAATTGCACTGAAGGGTGGACTGGGCACTGGCGTCCATGCATAGATTCCCAAGAGAAGTACTTCAAAGGTGACCGTAGTGATATTTAGCAATGAGGTATGTAGCACTTTTTCTCGGATGAGTTCATAAACTTAATTGTCAGCCCTTGACGAATACAAGTCACATTTGACTTCTGCAATATATACAAAGGTCTGACAATGTGCATAAATAAAATCTGTTTACTAAAAAAAGAAAGAGTATCTGGTGACATGAGGTTACCTTTAGAGAACTGGGAGTGATAGGGAGGGAGAAATCTGATACAAACAGTGTATCCTTACGTGAAACAGAGAGGGAAGATTTTTTAAAACCACTAAAGAGAAAACACAAATTTGAGACCTTCAATTATGACTAGCACTAGATTATCCTATATTAGAAAGAACCATGTGAGAAATATATTTTTCTGGCGAATTAGAGAATGAATGTACACTAATATCTAGTCTCCAACTGTGAAGTCTATGTGCTAACTACCAGATCACCTTTAAGCACCTCATTGACTCACTGAAAGATGAGGCAAGTATAGTGGTCCCCCCTTACCCACTGGGGCTATATTCTAAGAACCCCAGTGGATGCCTGAAAGCATGGATAATACCAAACCCTACATATATAGTGTTATTTCCTATACACACATACCTATGATAAAGTTTAATTGATAAATTAGGTACAATGATTAACAAAAACTAATAATAAAATAGAACAATTAGAACAATAGACTATAATAAAAATTATGTGACGGGGATCTCTCTCTCAAAATATCTTATTGTACTGTATTCATCCTTCTTTTTGTGATGATGATACAATGACTACATAATGAGAAGAAGTGAGGTGGATACACTGGAAAAAGGAATGATTCATTCCATCAGACAGAGCTGGACTGTGCAAGATTTCACCTTGCTATTCAGAATAGCGCAAAATTTAAAACTTATGATTGTCTATTTCTGTAATTTTTTTTTTTTTTGGACCACAGTTAACTGGGGTTAACTGAAACTGCAGAAAGCCACACCGTTGGTAAGGGGGTCCTACTCTACTGCAACTTGGGGAATCATCAGGGATAGTAAGGCCAGAAAACTCAATAATCAAGATAAATACTATTTCACTGCAATATTTTAAAAAATGAAAATTAATGCAAAAAAATCATGATGAACAAAATATCGAAAATTAGAGAAAGACAAGACCTGACCCTGACTCACCAATGTTGGTCTTCACATTAAAGGCAACTTAACACAATTTAAGATATAAAAATATTATTTCCCAATTACATTATTTTGTGTATCTCTTTCTGTGTCATAAGATGAGATCTTTTCAGGAACTGTGGTCTGCAGAAATGTTTTATGAGGATCTAAAATAAAAATAAACAAAGTTATTTTGGTACCTGTAATCTTACATTATCCATTCTAAATCCAATCCAATTCTGCATTTGTTTCTCTACATTAGCATCATTCATTCTTTTTTTTTTTTTTTTGTATGATCTATGCATCTGCTCTTCCTTTCCACTGTCTTTCTGGTCATTCTTATCTACAAATTTCTTAACTCCTGCCAAGATCTCAATTTTTTATTTTCTTTTGCTCTATATCTCTACACACACACACACTCACACACACACACACACACACACACACACAGACCCTAGCTAGGGAGTTTGACTAAGTAACATTGAGTAACAAATTAGTTAGTGTTACTGCGTTGTAAAAGAAGTGTGGAAATGGGAAAACACAGGTACATCAAGAAAGAGGGACCATTTCTAGGGAAAAGACAATACTGAACACAAGGGTGATCTGCAATTTTCGGTGGAGCAGATTGAGGACAACAGTCAGCCAATTAGGAAATCATAGATAAATAGCTTCTTTATGGCGATGCAAGAATTTCTAGAATAACAGAATTTTGAATGTGGAAAAGCCCACGTATTTCATTTTTGTCCATTTTACAGACAAGGAAATCATTCCAGAGACATAAAAAGATTCTGTCTGGAGGCTGCCTGTCTTTTTGGTCACAGACCCTGAAGCAAAGGACAAAGAGAAAATCGATGAGGAGAGCAAGTGGCCAGGGTAAGGTCTGGGCCTGCACCCTGTACCAAAAAGTACAGCCCCCTGTGCAAACCAAGTCCCCTCAGGAGCCTGGATTAGGAGGGGGGAAAGTATCTGGACTTACTTTGGCCTGCATGCAGACCATCAAGTCCCGTGAGAAGGACTAAGAGAAGGAACATGGCTCCGCTGTCTTGGAGCCCAGCTGGCTGAATAACAGCAGTTGAGTCGTTGGGGCGAGTAAAAGCGCAGCTCGCGCAGGGCCACTGCACGCGGGAGACGCTCAAAACTGGACAGGGAGGGCGGGGAGGCAGCGGAGCGGGAAACAGCTCCTGCGAAAAGGAAAAAGCAAGGCGAAGGCTCTCTGCTGCCTCGGGTAAGGTGGTATAGGTAACTGTGCAGTTGGAGGGCAGGTGAGGGCTGATGAGGAGACTGTCAATCTTGACACACATGCAGTTTATTGTTAAGGAAGGAAAGGCTGCGGAATTTTCAATTCTCAGATTGGGGGGTGCTTGGTAAGGCTTTTGTTTGTAGCTTTTACTTAGGCCAATGATTTTTGAAGTAATTTCTAGTTACAGTGAGGAGAAGGAACAAATGCTCAAGTTACTGATAGCAGATAAGTTTCCACATATTATATTTACATACCATCCAAACAGGCAAAATGCATATATTTGCAAAAATTGTTGCAAACACTGTGACTTTTCAAAATTTAATTGTTGGATACACCATTACAGGACAGTTATTGCATACTGAAACCCACAAACAATATAGACTGTTCTAATATAGACACTTTAAGAAAAGTTTCTTTAATATCCCCAAGTTATTATTGCCACACTGTGCAGCCCCTAGTTTTTAATTCTTGTAACAACATGGCAATGAGATCCTTGAGTTTTCTCTTTGTCTCATATACCCCAGGCTGGGTGCTAGAGAAATCAATTAACTTGGAAACACAAACAGGACCAGACCTCCCCCCCACCAAAGAAAAAAATCCCCAAGAAAAACCTCTTTCCCCAAAGAACCAAAAATGGGGCAATCTAGCAAGACAGAAAACTTTGACAACCTCCCTACCCCAGCCAAACAAACACCACAGGAAAAAATACAACCCCATCCCACCCCCATCAGCAAAGACAGAATAGGAACCTAGACTTTCACCTGGCTGGCTATAACAACGTACCCCTCTCCTTTAAGCATAAGGGTGATCTCAGAGAAGACCAAGTGGGTAGATGGAACTTTCATACCTACCCACAATGCTACTGGAGGTACTGTTGGAGACTTTTTAAAGAATCTCATAACATAATAACCAAAATGTCAAACCAAGAAAAAGAAAATCTCAACCAGAATGAGAAAAGACACTAAACAAACACGAGATGACATAGATGTTGGAATTACCTGACAAAGATTTTAAGGAAGCTATCCTAAAAAGCTTCAATGGGAAATTAAGAACATACTTGAATCCAATGAATAGAAAGTCTCAGCAAAGAAATAGAATATATAAAAAAATAACCAAATATAAATTTTAGAATTGAAAAATTTAATACCAAAATAAAAAACTCAGTGGGTGAGTTCAACAGCAGAATGGAGGGTACAAAGGAAATAATTAGTGAACTTAAGATAGAGAAGTGGAAATTACCCACTTTGAACAACACAAAGAAAATAGACTGAAACAAACAAACAAATGACAAAAAGAAAAAAAAATCTTCGAAGACTTTGGGACTATAACAAAAGTTCTAACTTTCATGTCATTGGAGCCCCAGAAGAAGGTGAGAAAGAGGGTGGGACTGAAAAAAATATTTGAAGAAATAATGGCTGAATATTTTCAAAATTTGACAAAAGTCATAAATTTGCATAGTCAAAATTCTGTGCAAAAATTAAACAAGATAAACTCAAAGAAATCTACATCAAGGTATATCATAAATATACTTCAGAAAACTGAGACCAAGAAACATCTTGAAAGTAATAAAGGAGATGATATCTTGCCCACAGGGGAGAAACAATTCAAATTAACAGCAGATTCCTCATCAGAATGTTCCAGAAGGAACATTTTTCAAGCACTGAAAGAAAAGACCTGTCAATCCTAAATTCTATACCTTGTGAAATTATACTTCAGGAATGAAAGGCAAATAAAGACATTCTCAGATGAAGAAAAACAAAGAGAATTTGTTGCCAGCAGACCTATCCTAAAAGAATGGCTAAAGGGAGTTCTCAGGCAGCAAATGATCTCAGGAAAGCAAATGATAAAAGAAGGAAACTTGGAATATTAGAAAGAATGAACATAGAAGACTGAATATGAGTAAATATCAGAGACTTTCCTTCTCCTCTTGAACTTTCTAAATTATGTTTTTCAAAGCAAAAGTTTATAGAAAAATGTTTATAGCAAAATGTAAAACACTAAAAAAGGAAACTTTCATAAAATCTATTAATATAATGTACAACTAGGCAAAACTGAAAAATACAATAATGAAATGCAAAGGGATAATTAACCCAAATTTCAGAATATTCATTATTTTGGGTTGGAGAGAATAGAATTGGGGTAGGGTCTAAGCAGAAGAACATGTGATAACCTATCAGACTGGTAATGTTCTATTTCTTAATTGGTAGATAGGTAACCTTTTTGTTGTTTTACTATGATTATTCAACTGAACATATACATGTATTGTCTTTATACTATTCATGCATATTTAAAAATAAAAGTAAACAACCAAAGAAATTAATTGACTCATAGTCTGAATGTGAAATGATCTCCTAGCTTACCTATCACGCACACTACAACTTCAGGAATAGTGGAATGATGTCACAGATTCCTCTACTCTTACAACGTTATACAAAATACAAAATTTTAGAATCAAAACTTATCAGAAGCAGGAGTACCATCCTTAGACCTACTAGGATGAGGTGAATTGGCACCTACCTTAATATATTCTGGGTCATATTAAATGGGAAAATTTATTTTGAATACTGTATAGAGAGTTAACACAAGATGGAGAAATCATAGATTTGGAAATTAAATAAAGCCAGTAACAAAGCAAATATATTAAACAGCAACCAGTTTAAATGTAGTAAATAGTGGTCTCCAAGCTGCTAATATAAATGCCCCTTAGACAGTCAACCTAGGGTTCTTGTACTTGTGCTGAGCTGGTAAGCCAAACAGTAGCTCCTGTTTATTTTGCCTTGGATAATGGCCAAATTCTGCCTTAAAGAGTATACTATACTAATAGTTCCTAATAGATAAGGACCAATTGAGTAGGATATCCTCAGGAAACCTGATATTTCTCACTAGCAGGCAAATATTTTAGTGGTCATATACTTACTTGTACATTGTCACTGGAAGAGCATAGTACCCAAAGCTTGGGCATACCATTCCTACAAGAGATTTTAAAAACTCAAGAGACAATGCAGTGATATTATTCAGTCTTTACTTACTGCTATTTATCATTGGAATTTTTATCATCTATTTACATTGTAATATGTCTCTGAATGAGAATGAAAAAGTTGTAATTGGACATAATAATCATTGTCAGTCATCTAGGATCTAAATTAATCCTGTTGAATAGACACATAATAGGAGCCAGATATGTAATTTTAAATTTTCTAATAGCCATATTAAACAAGTAAAAAGGGACATATTGATATTTTATGTAACCCAGTAGATCCAAAATATTTCAACATGTAATCCATACAAAACATAATTGATATTTTACATCCCTTTTTTGCACTGTCCTCAAAATTTGGTATGTATTTCATACTTACAGCATATCTCAATCAGACTAGCGATATTTCAAGTGCTCAATGGCCATATCTGATAATGGCTAACATTGGAAAATGTAGGTCTAATGTAAGAAGGCACTCATCACTGGGTGAGTGGAAAGCACATATTAGGTTGTGGACAGGAAATTTAACTAGTGTAAATAAACGGTATTCCTTCCAAAATGGTTGGGAAAGGAGAATGATAAGGAAGAGGGAACAGAGAAAGGCCTCCAGTTCTGCTGTGACTTTTGAAACAGTCAAAGAGGAAAAGTACTGTATAAGCAGCAAGTTGAGAATGAATTTTGGTAACATCTGACTAATATTTAATGATATCTTGAGTAGCAAATAAAAATTTGTTGAAAAGCCTGCTGCTTGATGGCTATCTCTCAGTGTTCTGAATTCATAACTTTCCCTCATGAAAAGAACCTATTCATATTAGGTGAGGCAAAGAGAACGGAATTTCTACTGATCTTTGACCAAAATTCTCTTCATCTTAATGAGGACATGCCTAGATGTGTAAGTTTAATCAGGGGCAAATTATTAGGAGCTCCATTTCCCGGTTTTATGCTCCATTTCAGCTTAGCTAGTAATATTCTCAGGCTTATTCTCATTTCAGTTAGGCCAGTAATAAAAATGATTACTTAATCTACATTTGTCTGCCTATTCTGTCTATCTTGCTATTGGATTTGGAATCTAGAGGGGGAATGGTATCCCTATTTAAAATTAGCAATATATTCCTATAATTAGATATTCCAGAAAATACAATGGAAGACTTATTTCCCAATATCTTAAATGAGAAAAATTGTATGTTGTGTGTCAACTCAAAGCTTCCAGCTTCTGATCAATTTTCTAAAAGAAAACTAACTACAGCAGTGCTACTCAAAGGGAGATCCAGCATCCCCAAGGAGCTTGTAGAAATGCAGAATCTCGGATCCCACCCCAAACCTACAGAAGCAGAATCTCTGGGAATGAGGCACTCCAGGTGATGATTTTTATGCATGCTAAAGATTGAAAAGCACTGAGCTAGATGATATATGCCAGATAGACAGATGATAGATAAATAGATATAATTATTATACATATTTTGTAACATGCTTAAAATATCATAATATAGTTAAATAGCTCCTTTGTATGCAGTGACATCTTTTCTGCTGTAATCATTTTATTCAGTCTTTTGCTTCCTTATCCACAGTTTTCTTCAACACTATTAACTTTTGGAAAACTAATTTTATAGCACTAGCTGAAGCATACTTTCTCATATGAATACGTGAAGCTTCAGGCCTTTGTACTGATAATGGCCTACCTATCATTAGGGGGGACTACCTATGTGCTTGCTATTCATCATTACTTGTGTTCTTAGAATAAAGTTGGCCTAATAACTGTTCATTTCTCATTCAGAGTTATCCATCAGCTCATCATAAACCTCGCTTGAAAGCATCTGTTCTTGCTCATCCCTCACTCTCCTAGAAACATAATTTCCCTATTCATGGGAAGTGTCAAACTATAATTTCCAAAATGTTAAAAACAAGAATCTCACATAAATGTACAACAGGTATGTATAAAAAAATAAACTCGTTATTGAGAGGATAAGTATGATGGTAAAGCTGGTTCAAAGACCATTGGACAATAGTGAATTATAAAGCCCATAAGGAAATAAATTATAAAATAAATTTTATGTAAAACTGGTTCATGTCCTCCAAAGCAATGAAATTGCACCTTTGAAATATTTTTTATACAGAACTGAGATCATTACATCTCTGCTGTACATAAATCATTTGCAACTTATGAGTCTTCTTATGTTTAACATCTAACTTTGACAAGACAGGATTCTAATCAATAGTAAATAGACATCAAATAAGGGTATAGTCTCCTGGAAAATTGGGTAAACTTGGGAAAGCCTGTTAGACAATGCTCAAATCTGTCACTGAAAGTATGTGCAGTCCTTTTGCATTATTTCCGAGTGTTGCATATTTTTTCCTGATAGAAGAAACACTACTAAAAAGCATTTTACCCAATGATATATTATGGAGAACTTTCCTTATCGATACATACATAACACTTTTTATTTTACACATCTTATTACATTATATACATGTACCATAATGCATTTAACCATTTTTGTATTGATGGACATTTATTTTGTATTTTTCATTATTATAAAATATTGTCAGAATTAACATCCTAATGCATATACCTATGTGCACTTGTAAGTGCAAATATTTCTGCAAAAAAATGGTACTTGGGCATGGAATTGGTAGGTCAGAGGATATGTGCATTTAAAATTTTTTGACTAGCACTGCTTTACTTCCCTTTAATTTTCAACAATGTTATTTATACTGATGGGAATTATGAGCCTGATTATGCTCAAGGGATTCCAGGATATAGACTATCCCTAGGTGATTCCTTGCCAGAACAAATATTTATTTCAAAGTGGCTGGAAACTTTGAAATATCTTTTCCTGTCAATTACCCACCTTCCAGTTTTTTGTTACCTTATTCAGCATCCTAATAAAAGTGATGACTTTAACGATTGTATCTGTTCTTGACTTCTGTGGGTTGTTTCAGAACTATTATGTTCATTCTCTGATTCCACATTATTCTCAAAAAATGTCTAATTGCATATGTAGTATGAGTGAAGTACAAGGAACATTAATTGGATTATGATATTAGAATTTGGAACTGTCAAAGCAACTGAAAATTAAAGGGGAAGATAAATCTGAAAGCTAGGAATCCACAGAGAAGTTAAAATCTTTACGTGTGTGATGCCATACATAAGAAATACAGCAGGTCCTCAAGTAAAGTGGTTTTGTTCAAAGTCGTTTCATTATAACATTGATGAATGCCATAGGAATTTAACTCGTTTATACCAATTATATCAAGTAAAATTGGCTTCATGGTATGTCATTTTGCTTAGTCACAGAACCTATGAACATTAAGTGAGGACTTACTGTACTATGAAAGGCAAGATTGTAGTGACAGAAAAAGGTCATTGGTTGCCTAGGACTAGGGGTAAGGGGAAGGAACTGACTGCAAACAGGAACAAGTTCAGTGATGGGAATATGCTATGTATTGAGTGTGCTGATGATCACGTAACAGAATAATTAGTCAACACTAATCCATCATCATACAAAAAACACTCCAGAGAAACTCTTGCAAAGGACTATCATGTACAAGAATGTCAACAGTGTTGTTTGTGATAGTGGAGAGCTGTAAGCAACCTAGCTGTTAATCACTACAGGAAATGGAGAAGTAAGTTTAATAGACGCATATTATGAAATACTATGCAGCAGTTAGATAAAATGAAATATCACTTACACATATACCATACCAAACAACACAACATATCTAAGGTCATATATCAAACACATTAAAATGGGAGTATTTGATTTAGTAGATCCAAACTTTAAAATAACTACTATAAATATGTTATAGAATTTGGAGAAAAAAATGGACAAAAGGATGAAAAACTTGATAATTTCAACAGAGAAAAGGAAACTAAAACAAGAACCAAATGGAAATTCTAGGACTTAAAAAAATATTTAGATGGACTTACAAAAGATTGGACACAGCAGAAGAATTGGTAAGCTTAAGATAGGTCAAAAGAAATTGTCCAAACTGAATTAAAAAGGGAAAAATAATGAAAAATAAAATGAAACTTCACAGAATTATGAAACAATATCTAATGAATAGGAAAATGTGTAACTGGGGTTTCCTAAGGAAACAAAGAGAGACTGGGGTAAAAGGAATATTTGAAGACATTCTTAATGGCTGAGAATTCCCCAAAATTATTGAAAGATATTAAGCAATAGATCCAAGACGTGGTTGACTACAAAGTAGGAAAACCACCCTTAAGCATATCATGAACTTCCAAAACTAAATATATGTAAAAAATCTTAGGAGTACCTGTGGGCAGCGGGGAGTTGGTGGGGGATGGGCACACTACAATCCAGTATAACAAATTAAAAAAATCAATAAATAAATTCTCATCAGAAATAATGAAATTCAGAAGATAATGGATTTAAAGTGCTGAAAGGAAAATAATGGCAATTTAGAATTATATGTGCAATAATTATCTCACCACATGAAGGTATATAAAAACTTTTTTAAACAAAAAAAACAAGCCAAAAAACATCTGTCACCATCAGAAGCACATTGTAAGGAATATTAAAGTTATTCAAACTGAAGGAAGTGATCCCATAAGGAAGCACAGGTTTATAAGAAGAAATGAAGAGCACCAGAAAGGATAAAAATGTGGGTAAATAGAAGACTAAATTTTCTGAAAAAACTTCTGACTGTTTCAGGTGAAAATAGTAATGTATAGGTGGCATTTATAAAATATGTAGAATTAAATGTAGTAGCACAACAGGAAAGAGGAGGTAATAGGAATCAAACTGTTGTAAAGTTCTTTTGTTGTTAAGTAGGATAATACTAATTCAAGGAATACTATGACAAATTAAGGATGCATATTGTAATCCCTGAAGTAGCCACAAAAAAAATACTTATATAAAAAAAAGACAGTTAAAAAGTGATTGGAGAAGGGGAAAAAAAGGTTAATGCTCAATTAACATAAAAGAAAAAGAAGGAAAAAAACAAAAGAACAAAGAAAGGTGGGAAAAATGGAAAACACAAAACAAAATGGTAGACTTACAACCAACAGTATCAGAAATTACATGTAAATGCTTTTAACACTCCCGTATAAAAACGCTGTCCAACTGGATTAAAAAAAAATACAAAATCCAACTGTATGAGGTCTGACAATTAAGTTTGCGAAATTGCCCTTTGCACTTCCACTGGCAGCACCGCACAAACAGCCCTGTAAGGTTCCATAACCTTGGTATATCAGGGTGTCACAGCTGTGTTCATCTAGACATGTGGCGGTGTCTTGCTGAGTGGCGTTCATTATTGTTGTTGCATTTTTGTATAGTGTTGAAAGAATGTCTGAGCTTGAATTAGAGGAACGAACACACTTAAATTTCTTGTTAAACTTGACAAGAGTGGATGTGAAATCAGGGACATGTTAGTCCAAGTTTATGGGGATAATGTCATGAAGAAAACGGCAGTGTACAAATGGATTAAATGTTTTTCTGACAGGACAGAATGCATCACTGATGAAGACAGGTCAGGGTGGCCAGTAACGAGCAGAACTGAAGAAAACATTGCAGAAATTCATTAATTGTGCATCAAAATTGTCAGCTGACTGTGAGAAACATAGCAGACCAAGTAAACATTGATAGAGAAACAGTTAGGAAAATCTTAACTGAAAATCTTGGCATAAGAAAGGTGTGTGCAAAAATAGTCCCAAAGGAGCTCACCGATGAACAAAAGCAAAGGAGAGTCAAAGTTTGCCAAAACCTTTTGGAGAGGCAAGACGATGTTTGGGCCGTGTTATCACTGGTGATAAAACATGGGTGTATTAATATGACTCTGAAACAAAGCATCAAAATGCATGATGTAAGTCAGCCGATTCTCCAAGACCCAAAAGTTCCGCCAGTCCAAATCAAGAGTCAAAACGATGTTGCTAACCTTTTTTGATATCAGAGGGATTATGAATGTGTACCTACAGACAAACAGTTAACCAAGTTTACTATTTGGAAGTGCAGAAAAGGCTGCTTGAAAAAATTATACAAAACCACCTGAACTTTTCGCCAAAATTCATGGCTTTTGCATCACGACAATGCACCAGCTCACACGGCACTGTCTGTAAGGGAGTTTTTAGCCAGTAAACAAATAACGGTATTGAAACATCCTCTCTACTCACCTGATCTGGCCCCCAATGACTTCTTTCTTTACCCGAAGAAAAAGGAAGTATTAAAAGGAAGACATTTTGATGACATTCAGGACATCAAGGATAATATGATGACAGCTCTGATGGCCATTCCAGAAAAAGAGTTCCAAAATTGCTTTGAAGGGTGGACTAGGCGCTGGCATCAGTGCATAGCTTCCCAAAGGGTGTATTTCAAAGGTGACCGTAGTGATATTCAGCAATGAGGTTTATTGCACTTTTCCTAGGATGAGTTCGCAAACTTAGTTGTCTAACCTCATATGCTGCCTATATCAGACACATCTTAAATATAAGGAAGCATACAGTACAAGTAAAAAGATGAAAAAAAAGATATCCCATGCAGAGACTAAGTGTAAAAGAGCCTGACTAGCTATATTAGTATCAGAAAAAATAGAATTCAAGACTAAGAACATAACTAGAGATAAATAGGAGAATTCTATAATGATAAGGGATCAATTCATCAGGAAAATAGAACAGTCCTAAAGAAACATGCACTAAAATATAACTTCAAAATATAGGAAACACAAAAAATAGACCTAAAACAAATGACATATCAACAGTAATTGGCAATTTTAACATACCTCTCTAAGGAAATGATAAAGACAAAAAAACCCCAAAACATTAGGATTTCAAAAACACTGCTAACAGATGACTTTACTGACATTAATATATTCAACAACTGTAAAGTGTACGTTTTTTTAGTGCACATGGAACATTCACCAAAATAGATCACAGGCTGAATCATAAGCAAAACAAAAATTTCAACAGATTGAAAGCATGTAAGTAGGTTCTCTGACCCTGAATTAACTAGAAATCAATAAAGAGATTAAACTGAAAATATCCAAATATTAGAAAATTAACACACTTCTAAGTAACCCATAATTCAGAGATCAAGACAAAAATCAGAAAATGTTTTAACCTCAAAAATAATGAAAATACATTTAATTTTCATGAAATGAAGCTAAAGGAGTACACACAGCAAATTTATACCTTTAAATGAATTAGAAAAGGTTTAAAATCACTTATATGAACTTTTACTTCAAGAAGCTAGATAAAGAACAAAATTTAAAAAGGCAGAAGTCAATGGAGCAGAAAACAGAAATACAATAGAGAAAAAACAACAAAGTCAAGAGGAAGTCTGACGAGATCAGTGGATTAATTATACACAAAAACTCTTATCAAGACTAATCAGAGAGAGAATAAGTATCACCATGATAAAGAATGAAAGAGGGGTCATAACTATAGATCTCATAGGCATTAAAAAGGATATTATGAACAACTTTATGCCAAAAGGTTGACCATTAAATGAAATGGAAAAACTCCTTTAAGATTACAGTATCTTTAAAAACTATCACAAGATAAATGGAAAACCTGAATAGTCCTCTATCATTAAAGAAATTAAATCCATAATTTAAAATCTTCCCACAAATAAAGCTCCAGGTTTATTGGTGAATTTTGCCAAATATTTACTTGAAAAACTAAATTTTATACAAACCCTTTCAGAACATGGAAAATGAATCTTTTACTAATTCAATTTATCAATCCTGATACCAAACTCTAAGAAGGGGTTAATCTTTGCACCTGAATCCCAAACCCAAGCTCTCTGGGACCTTCTGTCTTCTGCGCTTCACCTTTGGGTCTCCCAGCAGAGGGGCAAAAGAAAGGTGGTGGGTAGAACCAGAGGCCTACATTATAGCCTCCAAAGTGAATATAGCCTCCCTCAGAAGCCTGGTTTGGAGCTGTAGGGAGAGAGAGGTGGGCAGATATCTGGATTTACTGAGCCCCGCGTGCAGCCAACCAAGTCCAATGAGAAGGACAGGAGGGGAACATGGCCCACCACCCAGAATCCTTCCTGAGTAAGGGCAGTTGCTGCAAATCCCCACCATCTGGGGCCCCAGGCAGTAAATCCAAGTGAGTGGTGGGAGAGCTGCAGAGAAGAGCTGAGGGAGCAGGATGGGGATGAAAGCGCTGGAGTTGAGATGGCTATCTTCAGTTAAGGTCCCTGAAATGGGAGAACTGCAGCCTCAGGGGTAGAGGAAAAGAGGAAAAACAGACAGGCATGCCAAGTGGCCCATATTCAGTTTATTGTTTCAGCTGTGACCAGGAGAGGAAAGGTGAAATTTTCATTTCTCAGTGAGATACTCAGTATTATCCACTGCCTTCTGAAGGAATTACTCATTACTGTGAAAGAAAACAAAGACACACATGCATAAGGTACTGATAGCAAATAAATTCCCTTCCACTGCAAAACACAAACAGTTGGGGTGCTGCCAAGCAAAAAAATCACATGGCAGAAAAAACGAATTCTAGAAAGAATTTTTACAATTTTTCTTGTGATATTATTTGGCTGTAACGTAATCTCTATAGTTTTCTGTGATTTTTGAGGAGCCATCATATTTAATTAGAAGCACTTGCAAATGAGAAAAATCTCACATTTTTTTCCCACATACAATAAAATGTTCATGAATATAACAACAAGCTAATCTTTGCAATTTTTCAGAAATTTAAATACACGTTAATTGTACTTTTTCCATGTCTTGGAGCCAATCATTTTTGGTCTCTCATGTTATAAACAGTGTTTTTATTGGCACTTGGAAACTCAGGCCTTAAGCATTGTGCCTACAGTGCCTAATGATAAAGTGGCCTTGATTATGATTAATTTTATAGATTAATTTACATATCAGATCTTATTAGATTCAATTCTTTAATTTTATTCTGTCCATAAAAGCAAGTTCCAAACAAACTTAAGAGAACTTTACTAAACTAAAAAAAACATTAAGTGATTTAAATACCCATCAATAACAAGATTAGTAAAGATTAATGAATTATTTTTGGTGTAGTAATTTACCAATTCATCTATCCAATAAATACTTAGGAATTAATTGTGGATTATGAATTTCAGTTTAATTTCATTTATTTTGAGAGACACATCCTAACGTACTTACCTTCTGTTTTACGTTTGGATGCTTTCCTGTGACTTGGATCTAAACAAGTAAGGTAATAATGCTTTGGTTTGATACAATACAATCTGACAACATTATGTTATAATTTATGGCAGTTTCTTCCTCTTTCAAAATTTAGCTAAAGGAGAAATATCTGCAGAATTTCTATTTTTATATTAATTATTACCAAAAGTCAAAATCAAATTCTTGGGCCTCTTTTCTATTTTTATATCCACAGATTTCTTATTTCTGATTTCCCAACAAAAAGAATGAAAAAGAATAAATTGAAGACAAATTAAGTGAGGTTAATTGACAGAGAAGATAATATACACATAGATTGCAAGATTAACAAGAGAATTCAGTGATAATAGTATAATTTTACCCTTCTCATTTATCCCCTCTGCTATTTTTTTATATCTTCAAAACTTATAGGTTTTTCCTATTATTCTGATCACAAAACACCCCTATTTAATGTAGTTAGTTCTCCCCCAAACCAATAAAAGAATTTGTATATCTACACTTGTGAGTATACTGACATGTACAACCCATTAGATTTCTGTTTAAAATATATATATACATATATATGTATATATACATATATATACATGTATATATATACATATACATACATACATACATATATATATATATATATATATATATATAGTGTTTACCCAAGGAGGTGGTTCTACCAAAATCTCCTATGGTCTTTCCAATTTAAAAAAAAAATACTGAAAATAAAAATTTAAAAAGAATAGGGAAGAAAATACAATGGGTGCTATAACAGTAAAGCACAGCAACTATGCCTGACCACCTTATTATATTTAAATGAAAAAAATAACCCAAGATGCTTTTCTGGTATATGTTAAACACAAACTAAACTAATGGGTTAACGTTCCAAATTACACTCTTCAAATGCAATATATATTGTTCTATGGATGACACCCTCAACTATCCCTCAATCTAGTTGAATACCATTCTAGTTATGTGAATGACAATGTGAATTACATGCTATAATGGGAGATAATGTGAGAGGACAACTGGAGTAATTAAAACATTAATTCTGTGTATATGTGAAGTTCAAGAGTAATCCCTCGTTATTAAACAAGTATTTATTGAGCATGTACAACGCTAGGTGCTAACTACAAACTGGTTAGCAAAATACATGTGGCCATTATTTTCAAGTGATCTGAGTATAAAGGAAAAGTAATTCCTTCAGGTCAGGAAAAGTTTGGAAGAATTACAGTATTTGAGCATTATATCACAAATCCTTTGGGAATGGTAATAGAGAATAGAGACAACAACAACAACAAAAAATCAGCTTTTTTCCTTCATACTTAGTTTGGAGTGGGTAACTAATGTCCATAAAAGGGTAATTATGTTAGGAGTCAGCCAAAAACAACAGAGAGCATACAGGATATAGAAATGCTGTAACTTCCCTAATGGAGAGGCTGACTTCAGCAGGGAGGATAGAAACTGTATGATGTTATGGTGTAGCCTGAAAACTTAACCTGTGGATATAAAGGCTATTCTGGAAAACAGTGGATTGGCTGTAACTAAAAGAAGATACTTTAAGAAAAAATGCCAGACAGCACAAGAAAACTAAAATTCTACAAGGAGAAAGGAAGGTGAGCAGACCAGTATGTTCAGAGGGTGCCAAAAAACAATGTATACACCTTTTAAGAAAGGAAAAAAACTGTATTAAAATTGTAATACTCAATATGTACCGATAACAAAAGATGAATGCAAGGCATGTGTATACTACATGTTTTTGGCACCCCCGGTATTTGATGACTTCAGAAGGATCATAAGGTCACAACTGTGGAGCATGGGAAACTGAAATTCAGAGAACCCTTGTTAACATAATTGTGGGCTGTTGAGGGCCTGTGGGAAATTTTAGTGTGTTTATAATACAGTCTCTTAGATAAACTCCTCCTATGCGGAATAATCACTCACTTGTTCATGTTGAGTTTGTGGCTGTAAATGTAATCTGAACAAAAAAGTAATATTTCCCTTTGTGAATCCCACCATAAAGGATGTAAAAATGCCCTGTTGATGAGTTAGTTTCACAAAATAATTATAAATATCTTGTCTCTTATTAGATTTAGTTTTTTCCTATATATCAAAAGAGTAGGTAGTTAATACAAATTTAGTCAACTGAAGAAAAACAACTGAGTTAATTAATACTTGTTCCTAGAATAGGAAATATTAATAAGTATTTTTAGTGCAATACCTTATCAACTGTGACTGCTCAAAAAACATTAAGCAATTATTTGTTCATTCTTATTTTTAACATATACTTATTTATAAGAAATACTCCCTAAGTTGCTTACCTGCTGGTATACGTTTGGGTGCTACTTTCTGACCTGGATCTAAATAAAAATAAAAACAATGTTTAAAAGTTAATACTAAGAAACTCACCTAATTTAAGAATGAAGATCAGGCCATTTTAAACTAAAATTAACTCTTTTGACACGTGGGGCATGCAAATAAGCAGCACTCTTATTTACCCAACATCAAGTACTACAGTGAAAAATTTAAATTCTCCAGTATGGAAAAGTATCAAGACGGCAAAGATGCATTATTTTCTTTATCACTTCTAAGCACAGTATGTAAGTTGGACTCTGGATGCCTAAATTTGGCCTTTAGGTTCCAAGCTATCTTTTTATTTGTTGCTATGGAAATTGCCATATTTTGCAAATTAAAATTTGCAAAAGTGGATGTCACTTCAGGAAGTGGATATTACTTCAGGGCAATATAGCACACTGAACTGACAGGGAAACTTCCCCTTTCTAGTTCACAAAAGCTTCCCTTTTCTATTCCACAGAAAAGCTGAAGGAAATAGCACAAAAATGTTAATACCCACCTGAGACTGAGAGCCAGAAAAGGTTTTTCCTTATTGCAGTAAAATATGATAAACTAGAAGTTCAGAGGGAAAACAGGAGCAAAAAGTGAATGACTACAAGGGGATCTGAATTACTTACACCCTAAGGGATATGGTTCTAATAACCTTAGCTTGGAAGGAGTTGACAGCATAGATATTTCGATTTTAGAAAGTTAGAATGAAGCCCAAGATTGGTAGTCTTGAATGGGGATAATAAAAACTACGGCCACTAGAAATTCAACAGATTGTTTCAGCCATGTGGATAGAAAAGGATAACGAAGATATGCAGACTCCCAGGTCTGCACCATGTAAAGCGGCAGAACCTTAATTCTACTATCCATAAATTTAAACCAGCGAGCATAGAAAATACTGAAACATTCATGCCCCAAGACAAGCAAACCTGACACAGTCCCCTCTTTCTAATGTATGTCGCAGAATTCCCATGAGAACAATCACTGCCCCTGAGAAGGAGCTGACAAATCTACACAACAAACTACTGCCCACAGCAACAGCTCAGCAGAAAAATTTATATATTAAAATCAATGGATAATATGAAAATCTTTTATAGAAATGTTTAGGATCTCCACATAGATCAAGTCAAAAATAAGGGAAGAAAAGAATAGCTGTTAAGAGAATGGGTGATTTGGAAACTTATATGAGGATGTCAATGTCACACAGAGAGGTGGAAAAGCATAATATACGAACAGCCAGGTTAAGAAACATGGGGACTGAAATGAGACGACTCTCCCCGATATAGTCACTTTAGATGGAGAAAAGAAAAAGAATGGGGAAGAGTAAATAATTGAAGAGATAATGACTGAAATTTTACCCAAATGAATGACCTGAGTGCCTATATCTAAAGACTATATTAAATCCAGAGCTGGATAAATAAAAACAAATTCTATCAGAACATATTATAATCAAATAAAATATTCAGGACAAAGAGGAAAACTTAGAAGTCATTTAGAGGAAATAGAAGGAAATAAGTAAATTAATCAGACTGACAACTGAGGTCTAATCAATGACAGTAAGTCATATTACAACACAGTACTTTAAAAGAGTTGTGGAAAGTGGCTCTCGACTAGAATTCTGTTTAACTACGCTATCTTTCAAAGATGAGTGTGAATAAAAGACACATTCGGGCATTTAACACAAAATGCTTATAACAACACACACTAACTGAAACTAAAAAGGTTGTACTGCAGAAAAAAGGAAATTGAAATAAAAACTTCAAATGGATTCAAGAATGAACACTGAGCAAAACAACTGGTAAATATGTTGTTACATCCTAGTAAGTATTCATTTAATATGAAAACGATGACAATAATGATAGTACCATGTTTCCCCGAAAATAAGACTGGGTCTTATATTAATTTTTGCTCCAAAAGATGCATTAAGGGCTTATGTTCAGGGGATGTCATCCTAAAAAATCATGCTAGGGCTTCTTTTCTGGTTAGGTCTTATGTTCAGGGAAACATGGTAACAACAGTGACTATTGGAGAAGAAGCCATGTTGGTAAAAAAAAAAAAAAAAAAAAAACACAGAAGTTGAGTCAAATGACAATACGTGAGAGATTATTGATTGAAGTTTGCAGCTAAATGATCTAAAACCTTTCTGTTGTTTGGGAAAAGATTGGAAATATTGACTGAATTTAGACATTTAAAAATTAATTATACTACAGTGGTATTAACATAACCCATATTGGGATTCACCCTGTTTCTCTGCATTCTTTGATTTAACAGCCTTTCCCACTGACTTTCCACCAGAGAAAGATTATTCCAAAAATAAATAACCTGAAAACTATAGTGGATGTTATGTCAATAAAGCAGAGTAAAAGAAAGCCTTGGAGCAAGGTCCAAGATAGCAGCAATGTTGACACTGACCTTGCCCGCTCATAAGAATACATTGAATGTATACCTACATTTAGAGCAAGAAGACTGAAATTACATCAAGCATATTTTGTGACCACAATGGCACAAACTAGGAAAAAAACTGGAGAAAGCAAAAACACATGGAGATTAAACAACATGCTTCTAAACAACCAATGGATCAAGGAAGAAATCAAACACGAAATCAAAAACTACCTTGAGACAAATGAAAATGAAAACACAATCCTACAAAATCTATGGGCTATAACAAGAGCAGTTATAAGAAGAAAGTTTATAAGAAGAAAGCCATACATGCCTACCTCAAGAAACAGGAAAAATCCCAAATAAACTATCTAAATTTACACCTAAAGAAACTAGAAAAAGAGGAACAAACAAAACCCAAAGGAAGCAGAAGGAAGTAAATAAGAAACATCAGAGTGGAAACAAATGAAATAGAAAATCAACAGAAAAGATTCATGAAACTAAGAGTTGGTTCTTTGAAGGATACATAAAATTGATAAGCCTCTGCAAGACTCATCAAGCAGAAAAGAGAGAACACAAATGAATAAAAATCAGAAACAAAGAGGAGAGATTACAACTGACATCACAGACAAAGGATCGTTAAAGAAAACTATGAACAATTATATGCCAACAAATTCAACAATCTAGAAGAAATGGATAAATTTTTAGACACATACAATCTTCCAAGATGAAACCAGGAAGAAACAGAGAATCTGAACAGACCAATTACTAGCAATGAAATTGAAGTAGTAATCAAAAAACTCCCAAAAAACAAAAGCCCAGGTGACACAGCTTTAGAGGTGATTTCCACCAATCATTTAAGAAAAATTAGTACCTACCCTTCTTAAACTTTTCCAAAAAATTGAAGAGGAAGGAATGCTTCCAGACTCAGTCCACAGGGCCAGCATTACACTGATACCAAAACCAGACAAAGACACTAGATAAAGACACGAGATAGAGAGAGTAAGAGAAAGTAATGAGAAAGAATGAGAAGAAAGTAAGAGAGAAAGAATGAGAATTGTAGGCCAATATCCCTGATGAACATAAATGCCAAAATTCTCAGTAATATACTAGCAAACCAAATTCAACAGTACATTAAATGGATTATGCATTATGATCAAGTGGGATTTACACCAGGGATATAAGGGTGGTTCAACATCCACAAAACAATTAATGTGATTCATCATATCAACAAAGCCAAGGATTAAAAACATATGATTACCACAAAAAATATAGAAAAAGTATTTGACAAAATTCAACATCAATCTATGATACAAACTATCAACACAGTGGGTAAAGAAGAAACTACCTTAATTTGAAAAAGGCTGTATATGGCAAACCCACAGCTAACATCACACTCAATGGTGAAAATCTGAAAGTTTTTTGTTTAAGATCAGGAATAAGACAAGGATGCCCATTCTCACCACTATTATTGAACATAATATTGGACGTCCTAGCGACAGCTATCAGATTCAGCCAAGAAAAAGAAATGAAAAGCATCCAAATTAGAAAGGAAGAAGTAAAACTGCCATTATTTGTAGATGATATGATACTATATAAAGAAAACCCTAAGGAATCCACCAAAAGTTAATAGAATTAATAAAAGAACTCAGTAAAGCAGCAGGATACAAAATTAACATACAGAAATCTGCCATGTTCTTGTACACTAATAATGAACAATCAGAAGAAGAAATTAAGAAAACAATCCCATTTACAATTACATCAAAAAGAATAAAAATACCGAAAGATAAATTTAATCAAGGAGTTGAGAGACATATACTCTGAAAAATATTACACCGAAGAGGACACAAATAAATAGAAGGATATATACACCGTGCTCATGGATTGGAATGATTGTTTAATTGACCGTACTACCCTAAGCAATCTACAGACTCAGTAGAATTCCTACTATTAAAATGCCAATGTCATTCTCAGAACTAGAACAAAGAATCCTAAAAATTGTACGAAACCACAAAAGACCCTGAATAGCCAAAGAAATCTTGAGAAAAAAGAACAAAGTTGGAAGTATTACATTCCCTGATCTCAAACTGTACTATTAATACAAAGATATAATAATCAAAACAGCATGGTACTGGTATAAAAACAGACACATAGATCAATGGAACAGAATAGAGGGCCTAGAAATAAACCGTCCCTTATTTGGTCACCTACTCTATGAAAAAGGAGGTAAAAATATACAATGGAGTAACAACATCTTTTTCAACAAGTGGTGTTGGGAAAATTGGACAGATACATGCAAATAATAATAAAACTGTACCACTCTCTTATACCATCTATAAAAATTAACTCAAAATGGGTCAAAGACATAAATGTAAAGCCTGAAACCAAAAAACTCCTAGAAGAAAACATATGAAGTAAACTATTTGACATCAGTCTGAGTAATATCTTTTTGGATATGCTACTCAAGCAAGGGAAACAAAAGCAAAAATAAACAAATGGGAATAAAACGCTTCTGCATAGTGAAGGCAACCTTAAACAAATAAAAAAGACAACCTACTGAATGAGAGGGTGTATTTGCAAACGGTAGAACTGATAAGGGGTTGATATCCAAAATATATAAGAAGCTAATACAACTCAATAATTAAATAACAAACAATCTGGTCAAAAAACGGGTAGAGGACATGAAATTTTTTCAAAGACGACAAACAGATGGCCAACAGACATATGAAAACATGCTCAGCATCATTAATCATCAGGGAAATGCAAATCCAAATCACAATTAGATACCCCCTCACACCAGTCAGAATGGCTATTATCAAAAAAAGTCAACAAATAATATGTTAGCAAGGATCTGGAGAAAAGGCAACCGTGTGCACTGATGGTAGCACTCGAAATTGGTGCAGCCCCTGTGGAAAACAGTATGGAAATTCCTCAAAAAACTAAAAGTAGATATACCATATGACCCAAAAATTCCACTTCTGGGTATTTATCCAAAGAAAACGAGAACACTAATTCAAAAAGATATGTGCACCCTTATATTCATTGCAGCATTATGTATTTTACAAATTGCAGCAATTTAAATAATATCTAGAAAATAATTGTGAATTATTAATTTATTCTTAACTTTCAACACGTCTTAAGAAACCTTCTAATTTACTTACCTGGTGGTATATGAGTGAATGCTGTCTTCTGATCTGGATATTAAAAAAAAACAAATAGAAAATAATGTCTCAAATTAGTCCTAAGAAAGCTTGCCTACTACATTAATAAAAGTCAGGCCATTTTATAAGCAGTAGTGTCTCTTTTATAAGACTAGCTATCAATAAAGAAAGTAATGTCCAAGGTCACTGAACAAAAGTATCACACAGAAAACCAGGAACCTTAAGTCTTTAACAACTATAGGTTTGGGATATCAATTCATGCTTCCTTTGAATTCTAGATCTCCAGGTGTAACAAGTGCTGTAAAAAATTTATGACTTAAGAGGGTAAAACATGAAATAACTTCCACAAGGAGGATTCTACGAAGCAGGATGTGAAGAACTCTCATGAGACAGTAACTGCTGCTTGAGATGGCCTTACAATCAAAGAAAAAAAGCCATTAAGAGGTAATGTCGACAGCCAGCACAAACTAAAGAATTCATACACCAACAATTATAAGTAACAGAAAAACTTCAAAAAAAAGAATATTTAGGATTTCCATAGAGATCAATAAGGGAACAGAATCCATTAAACAAAAAAAGACAAAAAAAAAAAGAATTGCTGATTTTTAAATTGCTTAGGGAGATCACCCAGATCACTAGGTAAACAGAACTATATAAAACACCAACTCAGAAACATGGAGAAATATAAACGTAGAAGATTTAGAATGGGGAGAGTCAATATCCGAAGAGACAAAGTCCAGAACTTTTCCAAATTGAAGAAAGGCATGAATCATCACACTAAAAGAAAACATTGAGTCCAGTTAATAAAGAAAAAAAAAAAAAGAAGAAGAAGAAGGTCTCTACCTGAATACATTATAATGAAATAAGATCTCTAAGGACAAAGGGAAAACCTTAGAGGCTGTGTTAGGCCAAATTCTAATGATGGCCCCCTAAGATTCCTATTCCTTGGCTATTTAAATACTCTTCTAAGTACTGCTCTGAAGAGAGGTTGCAGATGTAATTAAAGCTCCAAATCAGTTGATCTTAAAATACAGAGATTATTTTGGTGGGCCTGACTCAATCAAGTGAGCTCTTTAAAAGTAGAGTTTTCAATTTCCTCTTAAGTATCAAGTGAATTAACATTTAAATCTTTTTGATTTAGTCAATTCTATCCTTTGCTATTTTCACAAAATAAATCAGTTTGTCTCAAAAAAAATTAAAAAATAAATAAGAGTTTTCTTCTGCTGGTGGCAGAAGAGTTAGTAAGAGAGTCAAAGCCTGAGGAAGACTTGACATGCTAGGGTTTCTTTGAAGATGAAAGAAGGTACATGAGAAGCCATGTGGCTCTAGAAGCAGGGAGGGGCCCCTAGCAGACAGACAGCAAGAAAATAGGTATCTCTGATATCTGCAAGAAATTGGGTTCTGCTTACAACATGAATGAGCTAACAGCCCAGCTTGGCCTTCGGGCTTTATGACAACACAGTCAAATCCACCTGGATTTCTGACTTACAGAACTTTGACATAATAAATAAATATTGTTTGAAGTCATTAACCATGTGGTAATTTCTTACGTAGCAATACAAAAACAAAGGCTACTTTAGATAAAACTCATATGAACTGTAAAGGAATAAATGAATCAACACACTAACAGAAGATTCATCATCATCAGTAAATGCCAGGCTACACTGACATTTCCTCAAATAGCTGAGGCAAGGTAACTCTCAACCTAGAAGTCCATACTACACAAATTCACATTTAGGAGTGAAAATAAACACAATTTCAGACAATAAGATAAACAGCTAATTAACACAGACTCACTGTTGGAATTTCTAAGAGATGTACTCCAAAATATGAAGTGAAAGTCAAAAAAGAATAGTGAGCAAAAACAGTGGTAAATATGTAATGAAATCCTAGTGTATTTTGACTAAAAATGGTAATGATAACAAAAATGATGACTTATTTGAAGCAGGTTAAAATTCAGGAGTAACTAAATACCAATGAAAAAAATATGGAAGAGTGAAGAAAAGAGTATAGGGTTAAATGGGTTAAGATCCATATATTCTTAGAAGACTATAAATACTTAACAATAACAGCACAATCAATATAATGGAATACAAGAAAGTAGAAAAAGTATTGAAAAAGTATAATCAGAAGATAAAAACGGCAGAATTCACCTAAATATATTGTCAAACATAAGTATGTGTATATAAATACATTAAATTAAACTACTGAGAAACTCTTGACATTACCTATTTTTAATCCCATTGGCAGAATATTTTTCAGAAGCCAACTAAATGAAAGATTGAAACTAAGATGATGGAAAAGTTACATCAGGTAAATTTAACAGAATGTTAGTATGGCAGTTATAAAACAGTGAGGACGGAATTTATGGTTAAGAAACATTAATGAGGACAAAAATGCTATTTTTAGTAATAAATAGAACACAGTTAAGACAATGTAATTAGTTTTCCCCAAAGCATAATTATTATAAAAATTTATACATGAGCTCTGTCACAATCTATCAAATGTCAGGCATTTGCTTGTTTACCCAAGCTGTGCATGAATATGTAGTCATGCATCATTTAAAAATACATAACAATATGTTCTGAAAATGCACATGTAGGTGATTTAGTCATGGTGTAAACATCACAGAGTGCATTTACACAAACCTAGATGGCATAGCCTACTGCACACCAAGGCTACATGGTATAGCCTATTGCTCCTAGGCTACAAGCCTGTACAGCATGTTACTGTACTGAATACTGTAGGCAATTGTAACACAATGTAACTACTTGTGTATTTAAACATATCTAAACAGGGAAAAAGTACAGTGAAAAGACGACATAAAAGATAAAAAGTGATACACCTCTACAGGACACTTAGCATGAACGGAGTTTGCATGACTGGAAGTTGCTCTACGAGAGTCAGGGAGTCAGTGGTGAGTGGATGTGAAGGCCTAGGACGTGACGATCCACTACAGTGGACTTATAGACACTGTCCCACAAGCCCTCCCCCACTTCCTTCCAACATGGTCAGAAATAGGACATTTAAGCTCTCAATGCTGCTCCATGGACAGGGATGTGGGCTGGACTGATTGGAAATATCGAGGAGAAAGTGGATGCATATGTCATACATAGATCACCGTAATAGTGACTGTCCAAGGGAAAGAAAGGTGGCTTGAGGATCAGTAAGAATAACAAATCAAGACGGAGTGATAAAGGAACATAGGGGACTGTTATGGCAATATGACTTTGGCTATTATATGTTGAAGCAGTGGTCAGATTAAGGAACTTTAATCTGTGGTATTCATTTAAAAAAAGAGGGTGTTTAACAGGGAGAGGATATAGATATAAAAGTGCAAGGTGGCGCAGCAAGTGCTAACATTGAAGCTAAAGCAAGTTATCTAGATTTAGCTAAAATAATTAATGAAAGTGGCTACACTAAACAATATATATTCTTTATTTATTTCATTAAATATATTGGGGTGACAATGATTAATAAAATTATATAGGTTTCAAATGTACTTTTCTATAATACAGCATCTATGTATCACACTGTGTGTTCAGCACCCAGTCAGTTCTCCTTCCATCACCATAAAAATTTAGATGAACGAGCCTTATATTGGAAGAAGATGCCACCTAGGACTTTAAGAGTTAAAGAGGAGAAATCAATGCCTGGTTTTAAGGCTTCAAAAAACAGGCTGACTCTCACCAGAATGGGGAAACAAAGAAACATATCCCAAATAAAAAACAAACAAACAAAACCTGAAGAATTGGACCCAAATGAAATAGAGGTAACCAACGTATAAAAGACAGAGTTCAGAACACTGATGATAAGAATGTTTAAGGAGCTTAGTGATGACATAAAGGATAGAGTAATCATAATGAACAACCAGTTAGAAATAAAGAATACAATAACTGAAATAAAGAACACACTTGAAGGAATTACCAGCAGATTAAATGAGGCAGAGGATCGAATCAGCAACTTAGAAGACAAGTTAGGAAAGATCACCCAAGCGAAACAACAAAAAGGAACAAAAAACAATGAAAATGGTTTAAGAGACCTCTGGGATAACATCAAGTGCCACAACATGCGCATCATAGGAATACCAGAAGGTAAAGAGAGGGAGCGAGGGCTCAAGAACATATTTGAAATCATAATGACTGAAAACTTCCCTAACCTGGTAAAGGAAACTGACATACAAGCCCAGGAAGTGCAGAGAGTTCCAATCAAGATGAACCCAAACAGGTCCACACCAAGACACATTCTAGTTAAAATGGCAAAGGTTAAAGACAAAGAGAGTATCCTAAAAGCAGCAAGAGAAAGACAGCGGGTTACATACAAGGGAACTTCTATAAGACCATCAAATGACTTTTCTACAGAAACATTGCAGGCCAGAAGGTAATGGCATGAGGTATTCAAAGGGATGGAAAACAAAAGCCTACAACCTAGATTGCTTTATCTAGCAAGGCTATCATTTAAAATTGAAAGAGAGATAAAGAGCTTTCCAGAAAAGAATAAGCTAAAGGAATTTATTACCACCAAGCCAGCATTGCAGGAAATAATAAAAGGTCTTCTGTAAGCAGAAGAAAGATGAAAAACAATCTAACTACAAATAACAAAATGGCAATAACTATGTACCTATCAATAATCACTTTAAATGTAAATGGATTAAATGTTCCAATCAAAAGACATAGGGTGGCTGAGTGGATAAGAAAACAAGACCATATGCTGTATATGCTGTATACAAGAGACTCTCCTCAGATCAAAAGACACATACAAGCTGAAAGTGAAGGGTTGGAGTAAGATATTTCATGCAAATGGAAATGAGAGAAAGGCTAGAGTAGCAACACTTATATCTGACAAAACAGACTTTAAAATAAAGAATATATTAAAAGACAAAGATGGGCACTACATAATAATAAAGGGATCGATCCGACAAGAGGACATAACCTTAGTAAACATCTATGCACCCAATATAGGAGCACCTAAATATAAAAAACAAATATTGACTGACATAAAGACAGAGATCAACAGTAACACTATCATAGCAGGGGACTTCAACACACCTCTGACAACAAGGGACAGGTCTTTCAGACAGAAAATCAATATGGAAACAACGGCCTTAAATGACACATTGGACCAGTTGAATTTAATTGATATTTTCAGACATTTCACCCCAAAGCTGCAGAATATACGTTCTCCTCAAGTATACATGGAATATTTTCCAAGACAGACCACATGTAAGGCCACAGAACAAGTCTCGATAAACTTAAGAAAACTGAAATCATACCAATTGTCTTCTCTGACCACAGTGCTATGAAATTAGAAATCAACTACAGAAAAAAAACTGGAAGACACACAAATACATGGAGGCTGAATAACATGTTACTAAATAATGAATGGGTCAACCATGAGATCAAGGAAGAAATCAAAATATATCTCGAGACAAATGAAAATGAAAACACAATACCTCAAAATCTATGGGATGCAGCAAAAGCAGTCCTAAGAGGGAATGTTGTTTTCCTTCAAAGACTATAAAATACCTGGGAATAAATTTAACCAAAGAAGTAAAAGATCTGTACTCAGAAAATTATAAGACACTGAAGAGAGAAATTAAAGAAGACATAAATAGATGGAAACACATACCATGTTCATGTATAGGAAGAATTAATATAGTTAAAATGTCCATACTGCCTAAGGCAATATACATATTCAACACAATTCCTATCAAACTATCAGGATGTTTTTCACAGAAATAGAACATATAATCCTAAAATTTATATGGAACCATGAAATACCCCAGATAGCCTCGGCAATCTTGAGAAATAAGAACAAAGTGGGAGGTATAACGATACCTGACATCAAATTATACTACAAGGCTACAGTAATCAAAATATCATGGTACTGGCATAAAAACAGACACATAGATCAGTGGAACAGAATAGAGAGCCCAGAAATAAATCCATTCCTATATGGTCATGTAATCTATGACAATGGAAGCAAGAATTTATGGTGGGGTAAAAACAGTCTATTCAATAAATGGTGCTGGGAAACCTGGACAGAAACAAAATGAAAATGCAAAAAAATGAAGCTGGACCACCTCCTTACACCATATACAAGAATAAATTCAAAATGGATTAAAGACTTAAATGTAAGATCTGAAACCATAAAATTCCTAGAAGAAAATATAGGAAGAAAGTTTACAGACATTACCTGGAGTAATATTTTTACTGATATATCCCCTTGGGCAAGGTAAGTAAGAGAAAAAATAAACATATGGGATTACATCAAACTGAAAAGTTTTTTCACAGCAAAGGAAACCATCAATAAAACAAAAAGGAATCCTACTGAATGGGAAAAGATATTTGTCAATAATATATTCAATAAGGGGCTAATACCCAAAATTTATAAAAAACTCAACTCAACTCAACTCTAAAAAAACAAACAACCCAATTAAAAAATGGACAGAGGACATGAAGAGACATTTTTCTAAAGAGGACATACAGATGGCAAACAGACATATGAAAAAATGCTCAAGCTCACTAATCATTAGAGAAATGCAAATAAAAACCACAATGAGATACCACCTCACCCCAGTCCAAATGGCTATCACCAATAAATCAACAAACATCAAGTGCTGGCAAGGATGTGGAGAAAGGGGAACACCTGTGCACTGTTGGTGGGATTGCAGAGTGGTGTAGCCACTATGGAAATCAGTATGGAGGTATCTCAGAAAACTGATAATGGACCTACCTTATGATCCAGCAATTCCACTCCTAGGTATCTATCCTGAGAAATCCAAAAGTCTAATTCAAAAAAATTTATGCAACCCTATGTTTATTGCAGCACTATACACAGTAGCCAAGACATGGAAACAACCGAAATGCCCATCAGTAGACAACTGGATTAAGAAACTGTGGTACATTTATACAATGGAGTATTATGCAGCGATAAACAAGAATGAAATCTTACCATTTGCAACAATACGGATGGACCTAGAGAACATTATGTTAAGTGAAATAAGTCAGAGAAAGACAAATACCATATGATGTCCCTTATATGTGGAATCTAAAGAAAAGAATAAATGAATGATCAGAAACAGTCTCAGAGATATAGAGGAAAAAACTGAGGTTTGCTAGATGGAAGGGGGTGGGGATGAGAGAGAAGTTGAGGGGATTAGAAAGCACAGTCAGTAACCACAAGATTGCCACGGGGATACGAAAGTCAGTTTGGGGAATATACTCAATTATGTGTAAAGATTTTGTAGCGTATCCGATGGACACTTGTCTTATTAGGGACCACTTCAGGAATGGTGTAGATGCCTGATCACTGCACTGTACACCTGAAGCTGAAGCGGAATAATAATGAATGTCAACTATAATTTTATATATATATACGTATATGTACATACGTATATATACATATGTACACACACACATACATATATATATTCACAAGAAATGGGGTACAACATTAGGAATAGAGACAGTGGAAATGTAACGGCTGTATGTGATGTCAGAGGGGTAGTAGATTGGGGGAGGGAAGTTATCACTTTGTGAGGGGTAGAAATGATAAATGTCTAACTAGTACATTGTTTTGTACACCT
The DNA here is from genome assembly GCF_004115265.2 of Rhinolophus ferrumequinum. NCBI lineage: Eukaryota > Metazoa > Chordata > Mammalia > Chiroptera > Rhinolophidae > Rhinolophus > Rhinolophus ferrumequinum. The sequence goes on from NC_046287.1 coordinate 60,574,469, forward strand.
GAAACTAATTTTAAAAAAAAACAGGCTTACTCTCTTGTTAGGGGGTAATACAACTGGTGACTTTAAGTTGAAGCCCATGCTCATTTACCCTTGTGAAAAATCTAGGGCCTTTACAAATTATGCTAAAGATACTCTGCCTTTGCTGTATAAATGTAACAACAAAGTGTGGATAACAGCACATCTCTTTATAACATGGTTTAATTAATATTTTAAGCCCGATATTGAGACTTACTGCTCAGAAAAAAAAGATTCCTTTCAAAATATTACTGCTCATTGACAATGCACCTGGTCACACAAGAGTGCTGATGGAGATGTATACAAGATTAATGTTGTTTTTATGGCTGCTAACACAACATCCATTCTGTAGCCCATGGACCAAGGAGTAATTTCAACATTCAAGTCTTATTATTTAAGAAATACATTTCATAAGGCTATAGTTGCCACAGATAGTCACTCCTCTGACAGATATGGACAAAGTAAATTGAACGCCTGCTGGAAAGGACTCACCATTCTGAATGCCATTAAGACCATTCGTGATTCATGGAAAGAGGTCAAAATATCAACATTCACAGTAGTTTGGAAGAAACTGACTCCAATACTATTGGATGACTTTGAGGGATTCAAGACATCAGTGGAGGAAGTAACTGCAGATGTGGTGGAAATAACAAGAGAATTAGAATTAGAAGTGGAGCCTGAAGATGTGACTGAATTGCTACAATCTCAAAATAAAACTTTAACAGATAAGGAGTTGCTTCTTATGGATGAGCAAAGGAAGTGGTTTCTTGAGATGGAATTTACTCCTGGTGAAGATGTGAAGATTGTTGAAATGACAAGAGATTTAGAATATTACATACGTAAACTTATATGATAAAGCAGAAGTAGGTTTTGAAAGAACTGGCTCCAGTTTTGAAAGAAGTTTTACTGTGGGTAAAAGCTATCAAACAGCATCACATGCCACAGAGAGATCATTTGTGAAAGGAAGAGTCAATCGATACACAAACTTCAGTGTTGTTTTATTTTCAGAAGTTGCCACAGCCACCTCAACCCTCCACCAGAAACAAATCATGACTTGCTGAAGGCTCAGATGATGGTTTGTTTTTTGTGTTGTTTTTTTTTTAGCAATAAAGACACACACTGACTGAAAGTAAAGAGATGGAAAAAGATATTTCATGAAAAAGGAAACGATAAAAGAAAGCTGGGGTAGCAATACTTATACCAGACAAAACAGTCTTTAAAACAAAGGCTATAAAAGGAGACAAAGAGGGATCCTTCCTCTGTGTTTTAGCTGAAGAAACCCAAAACACTACTTTGAGGAGAACAGCGCATCCATATGTTCATTGCAGTATTGTTTATAATGGCCAAGATGTGGACACAGCCTGGGTGTCCCTGAATGGATGAATGAATAAAGAGGTGGCATATATATATATATATATATATATATATATATATATATGCAATTCAATGTTTCTCAGCCATAAGAAAGAATGCAATCTTGCTATCTCCAATAAAATCAATAGACTTGAATGGTATTATGCTGAGTGAAATAATTCACACACAAAAAGACAAATACCATATGATTTCTCTTATATGTGGAATCTAAAACATAAAATAAACAAATAAAACAGAGAACATTTTGATGGTTGCCAGATGGGAGGGGAGTTGGGGAATGGGTGAAAGGGGGAGGAAGGGATTAAGAGGTACAAATTAGTAGTTACAAAATAGTCATGGGGATGTAAGGAACAGCATAGGGAATACAGTCAATAATATTGTAAATCACTATGTACGGTGCCAGGTGGGTACTAGATTTACCAGGGGGATCACTTTATAAATTGTATAAATGTCTAACCACTATGGTGTACACCTGAAACTAATATAAAATAATACTGTATGTCAACTGTAATTGAAAAATTGAAAAACAGAAAAAAAATTCGTAATACAATACAAACACACATCCTCAAAAATGGAGTACATGTAAACACTGGTGAATATGACTAAGGTCTGTAGTTTACTAATACTATATCAATACCAATTGCTGACTGTAAATATGCGTTATATTAACATAAGATGTTATCATTGGGAAAACCTAAGTGAAGGATAGAAAGGAATTCTCTGCTAGTTTTTGCAACTTTTTATATTCTTTTTTTTAATGAACAAATGTTTTATTGACATGTTCATCATTGTACATAGTATCTGGCATGAAAAAGTTTTACCAAAACTTTTACATTGATTTTTACAAATTAGATGCCATTCTCAAAATTTATGTATAATTGTGTTCATTGAATAGTTGTATTTAGCAAAGCAAAAAGTTGCCGACTATAATAGACTTTGCAATGAAATCATGTTGACTGCATCAGCTTATGCTATGTATGACCTGACTTACTAGCAAGTTTATTTAACATGATATTAAGACATTTCCCCAAAGTTAAACTACATGTAACAAATCAACTCCAAAAATTAAAGTGGGACTTACAAGGGTTCTAGAAGATCCAAACTTGAAGTAAATCTTCAAAAAGAAATATACAAAAAGAAATAAAATCTTGAATAATTTCAAAACAAAAATTTAAAAGGAAAAAACTGTAAGCTAAGATGCTGGGAGATATAAACCTGAAAGCAATAAATGAACAGGACAAACAGACAAACAAAAACTCAGACACAGAAAACAGTTTTGTGGTTACCAAAGAGTAAGGGGGAAGGGTCGTGGTAGAAGAGGGAAAAGAGGATCAAATATATGATGATGGAAGGAGAACTGACTCTGGGTAGTGAACACACAATGTGATATACAGATGATGTATTGTAGAATTGTACACTTGGAAACCTATGTAATTTTACTAACCAATGTCACTCCAATAAAGTTAATTAAAAAATATATGTGATAAGAAATTCTAGTAAGTATTAACTAAATATAATAATGATAATTACAAAATAACCCTAACTTATTTGGAGGAAACTGAAAAGCCAGATGAGAAACAGATTGAAGAAAAGAGGTTAAAGGGCTGAGAGGCTTATGCTATTAGGAAGAAGACTACATATAATGTTAAATTTAGACATTATATAACATTAACCATGAATACTAAAATTTAAAGAAAATCATGAAAATAAAAACCATGTAATTGTACAAAATAGTAGAAAGAACAAACAAATACAATCAAACAAATGGATTACAGGAAAAGAAAAAAGTAGAAAAGAAAATGGTAAATACGAAAAAATAAGATAGATTTCAGCTTAAATATACACTGCCATATATGAAGCATAACAAAATCCTCTATTGCATTCCATATAAAGATTGTTTATAAGACACCAACCAAAAACAAAGAAAAGTTAAGAATAAGGGATGAAAAAAGATGTACTAGGTAAATCTAAGTTTCAAATAGCAAGTTGGTATAGCAATATAAAACAGTGAGAGTAGAATTTAAGATACAATTATTAATGACTAAAAGAAAATACACCAAAGAAAATATAATTAAATTGAACATTATGCATTCAGTCACTGTCTGAGAATATATAAGGCAGAAGGAAAGCTATGACATATTGGAAAATTTCAGTTTCCTTCTCACAGAAAATACATTATCAAGCAGACGGAGGAAAAAACCCAGTAAGTATAAAGATGATTTGAAACAACACACTGAAAAGATTATTCTAAAAACAAAGAAGCAAACATACCATGTCACAATAATTGAAGCCTATATATCAACCACACATTTTTATGAAAATTTACTTTCTGGTTTCAACATTGAAGAGTCTAAATAAAAGAGACAAGTTTCTCACAATAAGTAATAGAATTGGAAAATGATTTTTACAACAAGAAAAATAAACCATATAACTGGAAACTAAAGAACACAATTTAGTCATGATTTAACCAAGAAATCATAATGGAAATTTGTAATTTTTTTAACTGAATGTCAACTATATCTTAAAAACTGAAGAATGTAGATAAAAATGATATATAAAAGAGAAAGTTTTAGCTTTTAAAGCATATGTTAGGAAATTAGAGAGACTGAACATCAGTAAAAAAAGAATTAGATTGAAGAAAGCTAGAATTAAAACAGAGCAAAGGTAAATAGAGTAGAAAAGAGGGAAAGTGCAAAACTTAAGGATAATAAACACAAAGGAAATACAGAGATCTCAACAAACTTGTATTTTTTGAAATACAAATGAAAACTTGTATTTTTCAATTTACTAATAAAATAAACACTTTTCCATAAAGATATATGTACTCTGATGTTCATTGCAGCTTTGTTTATGGTGGCCAAGACATGGAAACAATTAAAGTGTCCTTTGATAGATGAATGGATGAAGAAGATGTGGTACATATACAAAATGGAATGCTACTCTGACATAAGAAAAGATAAAATACTGCCATTTGCAACAACATGGATGTATCTTCAGATTATTATGCCAAGTGAAATAAGTGAGACAGAAATAGTCGAGAACCATATGACTTCACTGATATGGGGGATGTAAAACTGAAAGCAACAAAGGAACAAGACAAACAAATAACGAAACAAAAACTCATTAGACAGACAACAGTTTAATGGTTACCAGAGGGGAAGGGGGGAGGAGGGTTGTAGGAGAGGTTAAAGGGGATCAAATATATGGTGATGAAAGGAGAACTGACTCTGGGTGGTGAACACACAATGTAATTTATAGATGATGTGATACAGAATTGTACACCTGAAATTTATGTAATTTTACTAACAATTGTCACCCCAATAAATTTTAAATAAATAAATAAATAAATAATAAAAAAATAATAAATAAATTTAAAAAAAACCTATGTAGTTTTTTTGACCATTGTCACCCCAATAAATTTTAATCAAAATGAAATAAAAGAAGACTCTTTTATTTCTCTAAGAAGACTGCTCATGAAAAAGAAAAAAGGAAAACCATATAAACAAAATTAGAATTAGATTAGGAAATGTATCTATAAAAATGTATAAATATTTAGAATTATATATAATTTTAGACATGTCACATGGATACAGCCATATGTAGTAAAAATATGTAACATACATCAACTTTCAATGTAGAGATTGTTTTCTGCAGGGAGGAAGATAATACTAGAAGGGGACTGCAGCTGTAGATGCAATGGTTATATTAACATTTGTTTATTTCTAATGATGGGTCAGTAGGTGTTTGTCACCTTGTTCTCTATCTTTGTGTTTGAATTATTTATATATATATACATATATATATATATATATATATACACACACACACACACATATACATATATATATACACACACACACACATATATATATATATAGCAGGCTAAATTACAAATTCACCTTCTGAAGACTTTATCCAAAAAATCTTTTTAAAATTATTTCTTACATGAAGCAGCAATGCAAAATGAAATATTTCCTGTGTGTTAAGGCCCAGAAATCTGCATTTTTAATAAGTACTTCTTCTGTGGGTAACATGGAATATTTTAAGAGCCACTAGGGTATTTGAAAGCAAAAGATGTGGGTGCATTTGATTTCTTCCTCTCTCAATTACCAAGGCAACGACTTTGGCCAAGTTACTTAACCACACTCCCAAATTTTTGTATTTCTAAATATAATAATATTCAAAATTATCACACACAATTAAATGAGATACTGATGTAGTACTCAAAGTCCCTGTAAAATGTATCATTGCTGTTCATGATAATGCCTTATTTATGACTAGATTTAAATGGTACTAAAGTTTAACTTTAGAATACAAATTCAATTTACTCGCTACTTAGGGATTCCTCTTTATCAGTGAACCATTTTTTCAAAAGAGTCCATGAAATAGCTATTATGGTTGCTACGATGACAATAGGTAAAGCAATGTAGAAACCTAGAATCCACCGGTTCTTTCCATGCTTCCAAAAAGCTTTTTCCATTATTAAACCTAAAAATAAAAACACATTAAAAAATCAGAGTAAAAGAATTAATCTATTTTTACTTTGAAGTTGTAGCAAACTACAATGTTCTTAATTTTTGTTCTTATTCAAGTAACATAATAGAACCGTAATAGTTTGGACTAACTCTACTACCTCTCATTCTAAAAGAGCAGAAACCAAGTTGCAACATAGTCTACATTATATAGCAGCTACAGCAAAATCTCACTATAACCCTGTAAGTGGGGCCCAATAATTTCCATGATATATAATGTGGGATAGTGTAATTGCAAGGTTATCCAATAAATATGCATTGTTACAAGGTCCATTATCAAAGAATTTCACTATATTTGTGCATACACTGTTTTTCTTTATTAGATTGTTGACATTTTGCCATTAAGAATCTGTTTTTATGTATGGAGCCACTGCAATGCTACTAAAATGGCATTGGCATGAAAACTAGGAGACTTGATTCCTAACCCTAATTCTGCAACTAGTTAGCACTAGGTATGGTGCGCTAAGATTATTTAAGCTCCATGAGGAGAGGGACTTTGTTTCACTTACTATACATCCCCAGGCTATATGACCAGCACCTAGCATATATTAGGAGTTCAATAAATATTTGCTAACTAAATGAATGAATAAAAACTAAAGTCATGGTGAACACATAGAACATTGTGCTAGCATCCCTCTGTGATCTCTTTGACAGAAATTTATGGATTTTTCTTATTTAAACTATAAACTCCTTCGGAGTAAAAACTTATCTTTGATTTCCTTTATTTTTTCCTGTAACAGACACGTAGTAATAGTGCCAGGAACAGAGTAAATGCTGTCTGTTAGAGCTGAAATCACAGGATCAATTATAAAGGGGGGAATGTTGAAAGATAGTCTTAAAGGAGAAAGTCAATGATATCCATAAATAAAAATTTTAAAAGATACCCGTAGCTTCAATCATGATATTTGAGAGTTAAAATTTGAAAAAAGAGCAAGATTAAGAAGGCATATTTGGAGATGCCCCATGGCTTCGGTAGCGACGGCTTCTCCCACTGGGTCTGAGCTCGCCAGCCCCTTCCCCAGGAGACCGTTGCAGTCGGCCAACCCTTGCTCCACTGTAACCATGTGCGACAGAAAGGCGGTGATCAAAAATGCCGACTTGTCCGAGGAGATGCAACAGGATTCGGTGGAGTGTGCTACTCAGGCGTTGGAGAAGTATAACATAGAGAAGGACATTGCGGCCCATATTAAGAAGGAGTTTGACAAGAAGTACAACCCCACCTGGCACTGCATCGTGGGGAGGAACTTCGGTAGTTACCTGACACATGAAACCAAACACTTCATCTACTTCTACCTGGGCCAAGTGGTCATTCTTCTGTTCAAATCTGGTTAGAAGCATGGACTGTTCTACACACCCAGTGATCCATCCAAAAACAAGGACTGCAGCCTAAATTCCAAATACCAGAGACTGAAATCTTCAGCTTTGCCTAAAGGAACACCTTGATCTTGAACCTTTGTGTTTTGTACAGGGCTTTCTCTGTACTCATTTGTTGTGGTTATAAAACAATTAGCAAATCAAAACAAACAAAAAAAAAATGAAGGCATATTTAGTTTCCATTTCTTAAGAGAAGGCTATTTACTTTTTAATTACAAATACTGGTTTCTTCCTAAGTGGCAAAAATCTAACATTTTTTTTCTGTGAAGAGAAACTATTTGAGAATTTTATTAACTGGCTATGTAAAGAGACAGATACTTGCCTGGTGTTTCAGGGAACATAGAAGCGTCTCTGGAACGCTGTTTACAATCTGGAGGTTTGAAGCCCGGAGAACAATGGCACTCCATCTGGGAAGTGCACACCTAGGATCATTTTTTAAAAATTTAAATGATCATTTAGAAATATTTTCTCATAGAAATTAAAATTATTAGTTGGATCATCAAGCTTACTTTTGTATTTTCATCTAGTATAATTTTATTTGATTTAGAAAGATAAGCCTATAAATCAAATTATTTCTTGCCCTAATGTACACACACACATACACACACACACACACACACACACACACATACACACACAGCTTTTAAAACCTGTGAAGTTTTGATTTGCATTTCCCTAATAGCCAGTGAAGCTGAGCATTTTTTCATATATCTGTTGGCCTTTTATATGTCTTCTTGGAAAAAGGGTCTGTTCAGGTCCTCTGGCTATTTTTTAATTGGATTGTTTCTTTTTCTGTTGTTGAATTGTATGAGTTCTTTATATATTTTGGATATTAGCCCCTTCTCAGAGGTGTCTGCAAATATTTTCTCTTATTCTGTTGGTTGCCTCTTTGTTTTGTTCTTGGTTTCATTTGCTGTGCAGAAGCTTTCTAGTTTGATATAGTCCATTTATTTATTTTTGCTTTTATTTCCTTTGCTTTTGAAAGGTGGTAGAAGAAAGTAAATGGGGTCAAGTATATAGTGATGGAAGGAGAACTGACTCAGGTGGTGAATACAATGCAATATATAGATGACGTATTGCATAATTGTACACTTGAAACCTGTATAATTTTACTAAGCAATGCCACCCCAATAAATTTAATAAAAATTTAAAAATAAATTAATTTTTAAAAAGCTTTAAATTAAGGCTCACAATGTTCGCATCAAGAAAATTTAACATCTTCAAATGTTAACCTAAAAATTTAGTGTGCAGTTTCAAAAACACATACTTAAATTCGAATGAAAATGAGATACCTTCAGTGGTGTGCTAGAGCCAGCTAGTATCAGCTCCTCAGCTCCCAGACCTGCTTGTGCACGATATTTCCCATCTCCAAGTTCAGTGACATCACATGTAATGCAGTATTTGCACTTACAAATGAAGACTGTACTCTCCCTCCAGGTGGTTATTAAACTTTTATAAGCATAACACTGCCTTGACCACTATCAGGCTTTATTTTGTTTGTTTGCTTTGTTTGTTTGATTTTTAAACAGAGGCTTTTTGTATCACAAGAGGGCATCAGATACTTAGATACAGCATAACATGGTTTATCTGATGGTTTCTGTAATTAATACATTAATTATTGAATAATAATATGGCAAACACCTTTATGTTGCCCACTGTGTGTGAGTCTCTATTCTGAGGACTTTTTACAGATTTACTCATTAAATCCTCATAACAGTGCTGTGAGGTCAGAATTATTATCATTCCCATTTTACAGATGAAAAACTGAGGCACAGATATTTAACTTGCCAAAAGCCACATGGCTAGTAAATGATAGAGCCAGGATTGAAACCCAAAAGATCTGGTTTCAGAAGCCCTGCCCTTGACCACTATGCTACGCTACCTCTCAAGCTAACATAAAACATCTCTCAATTTCTAAGATCTCAATTTAAAGCCATGAAGCCAATTTCTCTATTTCATGGCTTAAATGTACAGGGAAAAAGGTATTGTGTTCAGGATATCCAATGTCCCAGATTCTGTCATACAACCTTCATGCTAGTGTGTGTGTGTGTGTGTGTGTGTGTGTGTTTGTGTGTGTGTGGTGGGGGCGGGCGGGGGGGTGCATACTTTTACGCTGAAATATTTCACAGAAGTGATGTTAGCCTTCGCAGGAGACTTGGTGTCAATTTGTCCTAATATTGTACTGTTACTTTTGGATCACTTTGCTTAAGGTGCTGCCTTTCAAATTTTTCCACTGTAAGGTACTATGCTTCCATTTTAATTAATAACTAATTTCTGAGGAGACACTTGTAAGATTATGTAAGTATCTGGGTCCTCATAAAACTTTCACTCACTAGTTTTAGCATCCACTGATAATTATTTAACTAAAGTAGTCCTATATTGATTACACCATAAGGAAGAGTGTTCCTTTATCTCCATTTATGTACTCAGTTACTGCTATTAGTAATATATCACTTATGTGGCCTAATGATCTTTGACAAGGGTGCCAAGACCACTCAATAGGGAGAGTCTCTTCAGCAAATGCTGTTGGAAAAAACTAAATATCCACTGCAAAAGAAGTTTCCCTTATCGCACACCATATACATAAATTAACTCAGGATGTATTAAAGACCTAAATGTAAGCCCTATGGCTATAAAACGCCTAGAAGAAAACATAGGGGGAACCTTCATGAGATTGGACTTCTCAATTTCTTGAATATGACACTAAAAGCATAAGCAACAAAAGTAAAACCAGACAAAGGGGTCAATAACAACCTTGAAAACATTTGCGCATCAAAGGACACAACCACGTGAAAGACCAACTTACGAAACAGGAGAAAAGATTTGTAAATCATACATCTCATAAAGGGTTAATATCTAGAATACACAAAGAACCACAACTCAACTACAACAAAATCAAATACCCTGTTAAAAAAATAGGAAAAGGACTTGAATAAGACATTTCTATACAAATGACACACAAATGGCCAATAAGGATATGAACCAATGCTCAACATCACTAATCATAAGAGACATGCATGATTTTTGTTCTATTTCTTTAAAAATGTCATTGGGATTTTGATAGGGATTGCATTAAATCTGTACATTGCTTTGGGTAATATAGCCATTTTAATTATGTTGATTCTTCCATTTCATGACCATGGAATATCTTTCCATTCTGTATGTCTTCTTCCATTTCATTTCATAATGTCTTGTAGTGTTTGTTCAGTGTATAAGTCCATCACATCCTTTGTTAAGTTTATTCCTAGATATTTTATTCTGTTTCTTGCAGTTGCAAAAGGAGTTGCTTATTTTTATTTCTTTTTCTGAAATTTCATTTTTAGTATATAGGAACACAATGGATTTTTGTACATTGATTTTGTATCCTGCCATTTTACTGTATTTCTTTATTGTTTCTAATAGTTTTTTGTGGAGTCTTTAGGTTTTTCTATATAAGGAAACATGTCCTCTACAAAAAGTGACAATTTGACTTCTTTATTCCTAGTCCGAATGCCTTTCATTTCTTTCTCTTGCCTGATTGCTCTGGCAAGGATTTCCAATACCATGTTGAATAACAGTGGTATGAAGGGGCATCCCTTTCTTTTTCCTGATTGCAGAGGAGAAGCTTTCAGTTTTACACCATTAAGTATGTTATTAGTTGAGGGTTTGTCATATATGGCCTTTATTATGTTGAGGTACTTTCCTTCTATATCCATTTTATTAAGGGTTTTAACCATAAATGAATGTTGTATATTGTCAAAAACTTTTTCTACATCTACTGATAGGATTTTATGATTTTTATCCTTGATTTATGTGGTTTATCACATTGATCAATTTGCATATATTTATATGCTGAACTATCCTTGTGCCTCTGGAATAAACCCCACTTAATCGTGATGTGTAATATTTTTAATGTATTGTTGCACTAGATTTGCTAGTATTTTGTTTAGGATTTTTGCATCTGTATTCATCAGAGACATTGGTCTGTAGTTTTCTTTTTGTGTGTTATTTTTACCAGGTTTTGGTATCAGGATAATGTTGGCCTCATAAAATGAGTTATGAAGTATTGCCACTTCTTCCATTTTTTGGAAGAGTTTGAGAAGGACAAGTATTAAATCATCTTTGAATGTTTGGTAGAATACATTAGTGAAGCCATCTGGTCCTGGACTTTTGCTTTTGGGGAGAAATAGAACAAAAAAGCATCAGATTTGTATGAAATCACACACACACACACACATAAAAAAACCAAACAGCCAAAGCAATCCTGAGAAAAAAGAACAAGGCTGAAGTTATCATATTTCCTGCCTTCAATTATTACTACAAAGCGACAAAAATCAAAACAGCATGGTATGGGCAGAAAAACAGACACACAGACCAATGAAACATAATTAAGAACTCAGAAGTAAACCCACATATTTATGGGCAGACAATTTTCGAAAAATGAGCCAAAAACATACAATGGAGAAAAGAAACCCTCTTAAATACATGGTGCTGGGGAAAGTGGAAAGCCATATACAAAAGAATGAAATTAGACTGTTATCTGTCACCAGACACCAAAATTAACTCAAAATGGATCAAACACCTAAATATAAGACCTAAAACAATTAAATGCATAAAAATAACATAGGTACTAAACCTATGGACTTAGGTCTTAGAGAGGATTTTATGAATTTGACCCTAAAGGCAAGGGTGGTAAAAGCAAAAATAAATGGGAATATATCAAACTAAACAGCATCTGCACATCAAAAGAAACCATAAACAAAACAAAAAGGCAAATGGGAGAAGATATTTGCAAACAATATGTAAAATAAGGGGCTAATATCCAAAATATATAAAGAGCTTATACAACTTAACAACAAAAAAAAACAAACTGGCCATCAGATACATGAAAAAATACTCAACTTCCCTATGTATAAGGGAAATGCAAATCAAAACCACAATAAGGTACATCTCACACCTGGTAGAATGGCTATTATCAACAAGACAAGCAATAACAAGACCTGGAGAGGATGTGGAGTAAAAGTAACTCTCATACATTGCTAGTGGGAATGTAAATTGGTACAGGCACTATGGGAAACAGTATGGAAGTTCCACAAAATATTAGGAATAGAGTTACCACATGACCCAGCAGTCCCTCCTCTGGGTATCTGTCTGAAAAATTTGAGAACAATTATTTGTAAAGCTATATGTACCCCTATCTTTACGGTAGCCAAGACAGGGAAACAACCCAACTGTCCTTTGATGGATAATGGATAAAGATGTGGTACATATATACAATGGAGTACTACTCTGCCATAACAAAAGATGAAATCCTGCCATCTACAACATGGATGGATTTTGAGAGTATCATGCTAAATGAAATAAGTCAGACATTAAAGGACAAGAATCGTATTATATCACTCATATGTGAGATATAAAACAGAAAGCAACAAATGAATGAACAAAACAAAGAAAAAAAACTCATTGACAGAGATAAGAGTATGGTGGTTACTAGAAAAGAAGGGTGGTGGGGGATGCTGAAAAGTATAAAGGGGTTAAATATATGGTGACAGAAGGAGACTAAACTTTACGTGATGAGTACACAATCCAATATACAGATGATGTATTATAATATTATACACTTGAAACATAATCTTATTAACCAGTGTCACCCCAGTAAATTTAATTCTAAAATAGAAGAGTAAAAAAACAAAATTTTTTAAAAAGCATGCTTTTTTCTTTATATATATAGTACCATGTTATCTTTGTTGAATCAGTGAGTGACTGAATTAATTAGCACACTCATACACATAAACATATTTGATGAATTAATAAATTAATTTATATATATATATATGTACACATATGCATACAAGGCAAACAATGCTTTTAGAAGAGTTATCTCTGTATTGCAAAAAGATGACTAATTTTGCTTTCTACTTTAGATTTCTAAATATTCCAAATCTTCCATGATGAGTAAATAGTACATCTTTTATGGGGAAAGAAAAGAATAAGTAATGTCTATGAATCTGAAGGAGAACTTAGATTATGAGCAGGCAAACAATTGGACTGTTGGAGAAATTTAGCCTCAAAATAAGTTTTATACTGCATGCACAGAGTGTTCAAATGTAGTATTCATAACATTCATTGCTCAAGAGGATCGAGAGTAAAAGAGATGAGGAGGAGGAGGTAATTTTTTACTTTGTAAGCAAAATTAAATGTTTTGGTATTTTGGGAAGGCTATCATTACTAAAGGCTATCATTACTAAAATTTTAAATATATAGGTCCTTCAAACAAGCAGTCGCACTCCTGGTAAACATCCCACAGCAATATAGGTGCCAGCATGCAAGGACATACATACAAGGAGGCTTATTTATCAAAGCTATATCTACAAACTTAGAAGGATTTAAGTTTGTTGAACAAAAAGGTAAGATATAGAAATGTGTGATATGATCTATATCTAAATCTAATATCAATCCATGGATAGATGATAGATAGCTCAATCGATAGATAGACAGCTAGCTAGATACTCATTCAGCAAATATTTGAGTTCCTAGTATGTGCTAAGCAGAGTAGTGGGCTCTTGCTAATATCAAAGAATATATGTGTATATGAATACATCTCTGCACATGATTAAATAAATCTAGAATAAACAAAGAAGGAATGATTCCTGGTAAACTGATAATAAGAGAACAATACAAAAATTAATGCGATAACATTGGTATGATTATATAAAGTTAAATATATTAGTGAATATATGTATATATAAACGTGTGAATGCAAAGAGACACTTCAAAAAATAAACTATACTAAAGCAATATAATTAGGTGGTGTGTCAGTGGTAACATAAGTAGTTTAATGACTATTGTTGTATATCAAATGAGCCTTGCCCATTTATTTATTCCTTTCACATAAATTTATGACTGCTGAAAGTGTTCAACAGAAACAAAATTTTTAAATTGGAATAATGCTTCACACTTGTTTTCAAATGTGTTTTTTTAACTTACTAATAATACAATTTGTTTTTTCTTATTATTCTAATATTTATTATTCTAATATTGTGTGATTTTTGTCTTTAAGCTAATTTTCTGAAAGGCAATCCATTGAAAGCCAATTTGCCTAGGCCAACTGTAGTCTAGGCAATATCAGTTTGTCTGCTAGTCAACTCATCAAATAGTTATTTGGTATTTGGATGCAAAATAATCACATCTGAGTATTTACTGGGTTTTCTTAAGCTCTTAATTTATAAAATGATTAACTGCATTTTGGATGCACTGCATTGGAAGATTTCTGTAAAGTTTTAGTAAACAGTTTTCACTGTGTCTTCAGAAAAGCATTTTAATGAATTTCTTATTTATGTATGCCTAATTCATATTTCGCTAGCTATAGCAGCAGAGACCCACTTTTTAGCATTTCTGAGAACACCAATTTCTGATCTGACATATAAGGATCTTGGAAGTCACCACTCCATCCTAACAAGTAAAGAGATAAACAAATTTTAAAAGTCAACAATTCTTATTATATCCATCATAGAAGTAATATTACAAGACAAACTCTTACCTCCAAAACTGGAGAGATTGTCAAGCAAATACAGAGAATCACAACTTACTAGAACAGAAACCCCCATGTGAGTCAGACCCAGGGTAGAAAAAATTAAATTATTGTTGATGTATTACTGAAAGCTCAGTTTAGAAAAGTCTGAGAGTTAAAAACTCCATGGGGCTCAGTTAATGGTGGGTCCCCCCACTTTTATGAGTTTTACATTCAGGAGCTAGAACAGATTCTCACATTGAATATAGAAGAAAAATTCCCTTGTACTTCCAGCCGGGGGAGGGGAAAGAAACAAGTCAAAATACACCAGAGTATTCTGTTCTTCTTAATATGGCCTAACCTCAAAAGAAATTATTTTACCAGCGCCTAAACTTACTGAAGTTTTTTCAGAGCCTAACTGACATAGGAGAAGGGAAATACCCAACTCTAGCATACTCTAGCCATCCTGTCCTACCTAAGGGGGTAAAAGAGAAATTCACAGTCCAGAGGTATAAGGCTCACTAAAAGACTGAGGCCTAATTATAGGACTAGCGAAAGCTTCCCCTCCTCTTCCACACATCTTACCACTACATTATTGCAGTTCCGTTTACCCAGTACATAATGCCCAGCTATTAAGAAAAAAGTTGCAGGCATATGAAAAAGGAAAAAGTATATTTTGAACAGACAAAGCAAGCTCAGCTATGGAAAGGAAGTTGTAATTATCAGACCAGGAATTTAAAACAACCATAATTAATATGCTAAGGGCTAGTGGATAAAGTAGACAGCATGCAAATAAAAATGGGCAAAATAAGCAGAGAGATGGAAATTCTAAGAAAGAACCAAAAAGAAATGCTAGAGATAAAAACTGTAACAGAAATGAAAATTGCCTCTGATGGGGTCAGGAGCAGATTTGTCAAATCAGAATTTGAGGATATCTCAATAGAAACTTCCAAAATGACAAGCAAAGAGAAAAAAGACTGGGGTGGCGGGGGTGGGGTGGCAGGGAGGGCAAGCCAGAATTTGCAGGAACTATGAGCAACTACAAAAGATATAACATATGTGTAATGGGAATATTAGAAGGCAAAGAAAGAAAGAAACAAGAAATGTAAAGCAAAATGACTGAGAATTTTGCAAAATTAAGGTCAGACACCAAACCACAGATCCAGGAAACTCAGAAAACAGAGCAGGATAAATGACAAAAATTTACACCTACGTATCATATTCAAACTTCAGAAAATCAAAGACAAAGAAAAGTCCTGAAAGAAGCCAGAGGGGGTTAAACCCCTTGTCTAGAGAAGCATGAGGATAAAAATCACATTGGAAATGATGCAAGGAAGAAGAGCATGGCGTGAAATGTTTACAGTGTTCATAAGAAAAGAATTGCCAGGCTAGAATTTGTTATCCTTCAAAAGTGAAAAAGAAATAGACTTTCTCAAACAGAAATTGAGAAATTTGTCTTCAGTAGACTTCCCTTGGAAGAAATGATAAAAGAAGTTTATCAGAGAAGAAAATTATATAGGTCAGAAAAATCACATTTACATTAAAAAAAGAGCATTAGAAATGGAATAAGTGAACACAAAATAAAAACTTTTATGGTTCCTCTTCATAATTGACCTAATAGTTACCCAATTATTCAAAATAATAATAGCAACAATGTATTAGATTAAGTATGATTCTGTGTAAGTAAAATGACAGCATGATACAAGTGATGGGAGAGTATATATGGATTATTTTCTTACTATAAGGTTACCTACACTACAAGTGGTAGAGTTGAAAGAGGACCTATGAGGTGGGATCAAACAATAAGGTGATTGTTTAAATTAAAAAAATGTATTAGAGTAAAAGACACATTGCCATTAATTCCCCTCAAATACTCCTCCTCTCTTTGAACACACTTATCCCATCGTGCCACTTTCTGAAGCAGTTCTGGAAGTCCTTTTTCATGAGTGTCTTTAGTTGCACTGTCATGGTTGTCTCGGAATTAAGGGGAATTAAGACTCATAGATACAGAGAACATTTTGATGGTTTCCAGATGGGAGGGCTGTTGGGGGTGAGTGAAAAAGATGAAGGGATTAAGAAGTACAAATTGGTTGTTACAAAATAGTCATGGGGATGTAGGGTATAGCATAAGGGATAGAGCCAATAATATTGTAATAACTGTATATTGTGTCAGATGGGTACTAGATTTATCAGGGTGATAGATGGGAGGGGTTGCAGGCAGGGCTTAGAAGGGATTAAGAACTACAAATTGGTAGCTATAAAACAGTCATAGGGATGTAAAGTTAAAGCACAGGAAATATAGTCAATAATGTGGTAATAACTATATATAGTGCCAGGTGGGTATTGGACTAATCAGAGGGATCACTTCTAAAATTACGTAAATGTCTAACTACTATGTTGTACCCCTGAAATAAATACAAAATATTATTGAATGTCAACTGTCATTGATAAATTAAAAGAGGGGTGAAAAGTATATAGGGGAATAAAGGGTTCAAATTTCCAGGTATAAAACAAATAAGTTATGCAGGTGAAATGAACAGCATAGGAAATACAGTCAATAATATTGTGATAATGTAGTACGGTGTCAGATGGTTGCTGGACTTATCATGGTGATCACTTCTTTACATATATAAATGTTGAATAACAATGGGGTATACCTGAAACTTATATAATATTGTATGTTAGCTATATTATAGTAAAAATATTTTTCAAAAAAAAAGAAGAACTTTCCAAACCTGGGGAGAGACTTGGACATCCAAATCCATAAAATTAACAGATCACCCCAGTATCTCAATACAAAATGACCTTCTCTAAGACATATTACAATGACACTCACAAAAATCAAAGACAAAGAGAAAATCTTAAAAACTAGCAAGAGGAAAAAATAACTGTAATCTACAAAGGAACCCCCAATAGGCTATTACTGGATTTCTCAGCAGACATCCTTAAGGTCAGGAGAGAGTGGAATGACATATTCAAAGTGTTGAAAGAAAAAAAAAATTAGCCAAGAATACTCCATTCAGCAAACTTATCCTTCAGAAATGAAGAAGAAATAAAAAGTTTCTCAGACAGTCAAAAATTGAGGGAGTTCATCACCACTAGGCCTGCCTTACAAGAAATGCTGAAAGGAGTTCTTCCATCTGAAATGAAAAAACGTAATCAGTAACATGAAAACATAAAAATATATACAAAACACTGGTAAAACTAAATACACAGATTTAGAAAACTCTAAATCTGTAATGTTTGTCCATTAACCATGTAATAATAGTATACAGGTTAAAGGAAAATATTATTAAAAATAATTATAGCTACTATAGTTTGCTAATAAATGCATAATATCAAAAAAGGTAAATTATGACATCAAAAATATAAAAGAAGGCAGTAAATGGTTAGAACTTTTGTATATGATTGAAGCTGCAAATAGCTTAAGATGGACTATTTTATCTACAAGATATTTTATGTAAATCTCATGGTAATCATAAAGCAAAAACCTATAGTTGATTCACAAAAGATAAAGAGTGGGGATTTAGAGTACACCATGCTCGGAAAGGCACCAATTCACATAAGTAGGCAGACAAAAAAGGGGGAAAAGAACAAAGGAAATAAAACACAGCCAGAAAACATTTAGAGAGTGGCATTAATAAGTCCGAACATATCAACAATTACTCTAAAGTTTAATAAAATTAATTAATTAATCAAAAGGTACAGAGTAGATGCATAAAATGAATGGATGAAAAAAAAAAGCAAAGCCCAACTAAATTCTGCCTTCAAGAGACTGATTTCACTTATTTTTTAAGATTTTTCTTTTTTTTTTTTAATTGGGAAGGGGAACAGGACTTTATTGGGAAACAGTGTGTACTTCCAGGACTTTTTTTTTTTCTTCCAAGTCAAGTTGTTGTCCTTTCGATCTTAGTTGTGGAGGGTGCCATTCAGCTTCAAGTTGTTCTTTCAGTCTTAGTTGATTTCATTTTTAAGAGAACACATAGGCTCAAAATAGAGATGGAAAAAACATTCCATGGAATCAAATACTCTTTTGATTCCAGAAATCAAAAGAAAGATGGTTTTTTTCTCTATATCTCTGACAATATTTGTTTACTTTGCTCATGTATTCAGTTCTTTAGATTCCACAAATAAGTGAGATCATATGGTATTTGTCCTTCTCCATCTGACTTACTTCACTTGGATGGCCTGACCACTATACTATACACCTGAAGCTGAAGCTGAATAATATTGTACGCCAACAATAATTTAATATATGTAGTCACAGGATATGGAGTTCAGCATAGGGAATAGAGTCAATAGAATTGTAATAGATATATACGATGTCAGAGAGGCAATAGATTGCGGGGTGTGGGTTGTCACTTTGTTAGGGGTGAAATATCTGGCTATTGCATTGTTTTGTGCACCTGAAACTAATTTAAAAAATAAAAATAAATTTAAAAATGGGGTAGCTATCCTTATGTCAGTCAAAATAGAGTTTTAAGCCAAAAATAGTAAAAGATAAAAAAGTCATTATACAATGATAAAGGAGTTCCTTCTTCAAAATATAACGATCATAATATACAAACCCAACATTAGAGTACCTAACATATTAATCAAATAGTAATAGATCTGAAGGAAGAAATTGACAGCAATACAATAAAAGTAGGATATTTCAAAACACTTTCAACAATGGATAGATAATCCAGACAGAAAATCAGAAGGAAATGTTGGACTTGAATTATACTTTATACCAAAGGGACTTAACAGATATATTCAGAACATTTCATCAAACATCAGCAGAACACATATTGTTCTCAAATTCATATGGAACATTACTAAGGAGAGGTCACGTCATAGGCCACAAAAGAAATCTTAGCAAATTTAAGAAGACTAAAAACATACAAGTATCTATTTGGCCAAAATGATATGAAATTACAAATCAACAAGAGGAAAGCTGAAAAATTTACAAAGATGTAGAAATTAAACAACAAATTTATGAACAACCAGTGGGTCAAAGAAGAAATTAAAAAGGAAATCAAAAAAATACCTAAAACACATGAAAATGAAAACACAACATAGCAGAAAATTGGGACACTGCAAAAGCAGTTCTTAACGGTAGTTTATAGTGATAAGTGCATATATTAAGAGAATAGATCATTTAAAATAAGCTATCTAACTTTACAACTAATGGAACTAGATAAAGAAAAATAAGTCCAATGTTAGCAAAAGAAAGGCAATTACAAAGATCACAGTGAAATAAATAAGGACCAAAAATCCAAAGGCAAACATCAATGAAACTAAAAACTCGTTTTTGGGGAAAAAAATAAATTAACAAATCTCAGGTAGACTGAAAAAAAAATAGAGAAAAGTGATATCACCAAGATGGCAACATAGGTTGTTCCCAGCTTTGCTCCCCCTCAAGGAGAAAAAAAAAAACTAACAACTATTCATGAACAAGATACCACTGAGAAACCTAGAGCACGGGGTGAGAATAAAGTATACCCGTGCACCACTGAGACGAGACAGACTACATTAGAAGGGTAAGAGGAGTAGCAATACGCTGACCATATCGCCCCTCCCCCAGCACCACCACACTGAGAGGTCTACCCTGCGCCTCCAGTTCTTCCAAGGGGAAAGAGAACTCAGGGTGGACATATACATCCCCCAACAATGTGGGTCACTTCTTGGGAGTCCCCAATCTGATTTTGCCTCACAGTGCTCATGGGCAATTCTGTGGGGTCTGCCCACTGAAATTCTGATTGTGAGGGAAGAGACCGGAGGGGCTTGCAACAACCAGTGCTTGGATCTTGGCAGCCCAAGTTCCTACCTGCAGTGCCCAAGTGTCCCAACCAGTGTCTTTGCTCATCTGCATAGCCAAGACAGTGCTCTAGTCTGACCAGGAAACTTGACAGGGTACAGGTCTGCCTGATTTGGGACCTCAAATGAAGAGCCTTGCCACCTCCGGAGACTGATCTGTCCCCTGACCCAGGCAGGGGACCTGAGTCATAGCCCTGTTCACTGCTGAGTGTAGTTTCTAGCCCCATACAACTAGAAATCATGGCCAATTTAATTCTATACCATGTTCTGAAAAACTACCTATGGCTACAAATTTAGTAACCCAATTCAGTTCCATATTGAAGCTAGATACAGCAGGGTTTAACTATTACGAAAGGTCACCAAGAAGACATGATCACTGGTTTGACCCACAAGCTAGACCTGGGAAATTTGGGGCTCCTATCCCCTCTACTGTGCTTGGGCTTTGTGCTCTGCTTGCTTTCCCTGCACTAGAAACTACCCAAAGACACAACCTTGAGACAGAAACGTGGTGATGAGACCACCTGGACTGGGTATGTGACTAAATCCAGTTAAGTCCGCCTGTGTATGTGACTGAATCCATGGCCTCTATATTAACTTTTAAACTTCTGGCGGGCAGGTACAGAAAACTACTTTTCTTGCAGCTGCCCAAGACGAGCCTTATAAGCAAGTTGCCTTGTTTATTAAACCTGCAACCTACCAATCAGGAGTGATCTACCTTTTGCTTCAGTCTCACCCTGCCATCCAGATATGGGGATCAGGTACAGATTACATCCAGGAAGCACTAGAGGAGGTTGTGACCCAACACTCGCATTTAGTTGGAACCCAATAAATATTGAATAAATTAATGAGTAATTCTGAAAAGTGTCCAAGATAGATATAATTTGGAAAAACATAAATCATGTGCTTACCCCATTTCCACTGCACTTTTTTGAACAAGCAGAGAATTCATCCATAAGTAACCTCGATTCTACACATTCACCATTTACACAAACCTAAAGAAAAAAATGTCAAAGTCAGAGGGGTCCAGCTACCTTAACATTACAATCAGTAATTTTATAATGTAAGACTATAACCATTAATGCAATAAATATCCATCTAAGTACTGCTTTTGTCACACCCCACAGAGTTTTATATGTATAGAATATATGTATAGAACTCAGGATGGACATACACATACCCCAACAATGTGGGTCACTTCTTGGGAGTCCCCAATCTGATTTTGCCTCACAGTGCGCATGGGCAATTCTGTGGGGTCTGCCCATTGAAATTCTGATTGTGAGGGAAGACACAGGAGGGGCTTGCAACAACCAGTGCTTGGATCTTGGCAGCCCAAGTGCCCAGGTGTCTTTCTTTGGGGTCTTTCTTTTCCTAGGGTCTCTCAAAGGTTCCCTAAAACCAGACAAGCAGCATCTGGCTTGAGCCTGTCCTGTACCTCTGGCTGAGCAGCCCTAAGTGCAGCACTAGCAGCAGCCAGCTGTGATTTGTGGTTTGGCCTCTCAAGGTACTTCCAAACATAGCATAGGTGGCAGCCATCTGCGGATTTCTTTGTGGCTCCTGCCGGATGGCCCCAGGTGGGGCATGGGCTGCGGCTGAACTTGACCTACAGTGGATCCCCTCCAAGGTGGTCCTGGGGCTGGCGCCCCCTATGGCCAGCTTCAAAACAAGCTGGAGCATCATCCAGCTGCCTCCAAGTACGACACACCCAAGGGACAGATTGGGCTGGCATCAGAGTCCTGCTGAGGCAGATCCTGCTCTGTAGAGTCAGCCCCTGCACAACAACTCTTCCACTGTAGTCAAGGCCAGTCCTTACAACCAGTGAGCCCAAGGATCAGTCCCTCACATTGATGTGCAATTGTCAACCAAGGCTCAACTATAAGAAGAGAGCACATACAACCCACACAAGGGATGCACATGGTGTATGTGGCTCAGGTGACCAGAAAGACTGCACCCCTAAGCCCCACAGTACACCTATGACATAAGACCGCTCTACTAAGACCAGGAGACACAGCAGTCCTGCCTCATATGTAGAAACAAACACAGGGAGGTAGCCAAAATGGGGAGACAAAGAAACATGTCCCAAATAACAAAAGAAAGCTCCAGAAAAAGAACTACGTGAAATGGAGATAAGCAATCTATCAGACACAGAACTCCAAACACTGATTATAAGAATTCTCAATGATCTCAGGGAGACCTTCAATAGAGAGATAGGAAGCATAAAAATGCAGATGGAAACCATGAAAAACAACCAGTCAGAAATAAAGGATACAATAACGGAAATGAAGAATATATTACAGGGAATCAACAGCAGATTAAATGAAGCAGAGGATCTAACCAGCGATGTAGAAGATAAGGTAGCAGAAAACACCCTACCAGAACAGCTAAAAGAAAAAAGAATCTAAAAAATTGAGGAGAGTTTAAGGGGCCTCAGGGACAATATCAAGCATACCAACATTCGCATTATAGGGGTACCAGAAGGTGACGAGAGAGGGCAAGGAATTGAAAACCTATCTGAAGAATAATGACAGAAAACTTCCCTAACCTGGTGAAGGAAATAGACATACAAGCCCAGGAAGCACAGAGAGTCCCAAACAAGATAAATCCAAAGAGGCTCACACCAAGACACATCATAATTAAAATGCCAAAGGTTAAAGACAAAGAGAATCTTGAAAGTGGCAAGAGAAAAGCAGTTAGTTACCTAAAAGGGAGCCCCCTTAAGACTGGCAGCTGATTTCTCAACAGAAACTCTGCAGGCAAGAAGGGAGTGGCAGGAAATATTATAAGTGATGAAAAGCAATGACATACAACCAAGATTACTCTATTCAGCAAAGCTATCATTTAGAATTAAAGAACAGGTAAGGAGCTTCCCAGACAAGAAAAAAACTGAAGGAGTTCATCACCACCAAACCAGTATTACAAGGAGTCTTAGAGGGACTTCTTTAAGATGGGAGGCAGATTAAGGATGAGTGAAAGGGGAAGGGATTAAGAAGTACAAATGTGTTGTTATACAGTAGTCATGGGTATGTAGGGTATAGCATAAGGAATATAGTCAATAATATTGTAATAACTAGGTATGATGCCAGATAGGTACTAGATCTATCAGGGTGACAGATGGGAATGGGGTTGAGGGTAAGGTGAAAAAAGTGAAGGTATTAAGAAGTACAAATTGGTAGCTAATACACTATGAGGAATATAATCAACAACGTTGTAAAGATCACGTAAGGTGCCAGATGAGCACTGGGGATCACCTCACAGATTGTGTCCAATGCGCTATATACCTGAAGCTGAAGTATTAATAGAATAATACTGAATGTCAACTATAACTAAATATATAGGTATATATATAGTCACAGAATGTGGAGTATAGCATAGGCAATATAATCAATGGTATTGTAACAGCTATATAAGATGTCAGAGGAGTAGTAGCTTGGGGGGGTATCACTTTATGAAGGATTTAAATATATAACAATTATGTTGCTTTACACACCTGTAACTAATAAAAAAAGGAATGAGAAATGAAGACTTTCTGAGACAAACAAAAATTGAGGAAATTGTTACTAGTAGAGCTGCCTTGTATGACAAGTTAAAAGTTCTTTAAACAGAAGGAAAATAACAAGTCAGAAACTAACAGAATGTACAACACCAAGAGTGAGCGTTTATGTACGAGTAAGCTATTGTCTTTGTGTAACTATGATGTGTCAATGTGGGGTCATCAATTGTAACAAATACACCATTCTTGGGGATTTTGATAAGGGGGAGGCTATGCTTGCATGGGGGCATATGGGAAGTCTATGTATGTACCTTCCTCTCAATTTTGCTGTGAACCTGCTGTAAAACTGCTCTAAAATATGGTCTTTAAAAAATATTTCAGGGCAGACAAATGGGATACAAATGAAACAAAATGGACATGAAAAAATTGTAACCAAATAACCACTTTTTATTACAATACCATGAAATCTAACAAAACTATTCCTAAGAGTGTAGTTAAAAGAATATCCTATATTCATTGCACATATCAAAATTTGGCATAGAAAGAAAATCAACTCAATATAATCAGGATATGTATTAAATTTGCATTAAATATGAGCTATTATTAGAGTCCCTTAATAAAGATAATAGAAATTTTTATTAAATTATACTACAGATATCTAACATTCTATTATGGGATATATTAAACATCGACACAATCCTTTTAAGTTTAAAGTATAATAATTGGAGGATTAAGGATATATTCCCAACTCCATTATTTATAGCAATATCAACTCCCGTAAGTTACGGTTTTCTTAACCTGAGTGCAGATACTTTTTCTAAAGCATTTGAGATTTGTTTCCAGGCTAAAATAAAACAATGTGAAAATGATGTCCTTTTAAACACTAAGTCACAGTATAATTCTCTTCAAAGAAATGGCCTCACAAAACCCTTTCTAAATCCAAACAACCTAACCCTATTAAACTTTTAATGTGTTGAGTCTTCTCATTAGTTCTTGGCCATGCTGGTGTGTCTAACAACTCTATTTGAAATGTAGTATCTATTGTCTTCCTGTCTCAGTAAAATTGCCATGAAGAGTCCTGTTACAGGTGGACACTACTGACAGAAACAAAATTGCCAAGAATGTTTCAACATATAAGAGTTACCCATAGTATCATTAAAGATAACCTGGTAAAAAAATATTTCATACATTATCACGAAGAACTATCCATGTTATAGAAAAGATCCTATTCTTACTAAATCAACATCTGAATATTACCAAATCATCTACTGACTGTGTTTCATTTTTTAATTGTTTTGGCTCGATGGCCTAAATATATCTATTGAGCTCCCTGGTGTATAGCTCCTTCATGGAGGCATTTTTGATTCCAAGCCATGAGAGGAATCCAACATTAAAGAGACCACATATTTTACCTACAGTCAACTTCATTTAAACTATAAAACCACCAAAAGTGGCTATTAATATATACATTTCACATATTAAATAATTTGTTCAAAATCATCTATCAAGTTAGTAAAAGAGTTAGAATTCAGATCTATGCATATATATCTTTAAAGACTACATCTTATACTATATTGTAGTTCCTCATGAGCAAAGATCTGATCAAAAACTAAATGAGATTTTGAAGTAAAGTCATCCCCTCTATGTTTTCTCCAGATTTATGTCAGCCTTAGAAATAACAAATTATAATAACAATCAATAATAACAGCCAACTTATATTTAACTTTTTCTGTGTGCTGGACATCATGTTAAGCACTTTATACTATTATGTCATTTAATCTTTGCAATAACCTCACAGAGTAAGTGCTATTGTTATCCCCACTTTACATAAAGTTGTGGTATCTCAGACTGGTTATATAACCAGCAAAATGTCAACACCTAAGAGGTAAAGATTTGATTCTAAGTAACCTCATCTAACGTGTGTTGTTATCTGCTGAGCCACAAAGAGACACATACTACTAAGTGGGATTTCTTCTTTTTTTCTCCAATAAGAAAAGTAAATTTGTATGCAATAGTGTACTTAACTACACTGTATTACCAAGTTCTCTCCCCTCCTTACTCCAGCTCCAAAACACTTGGGAATTTCCTTGCTCACAACATTGAAATCTTGAAGGGGATCAAATACTCCATTTCCCTCTTAATGTCTGGAGGCTAACTGAAGCTTATTCATTTTGTCCTTAAACCATATATTTAAGGTTACACAGAACTACATATGAATTTAAATTTGATACTTAAATGAAAATACATATTGAAGAGATGAATATAACTATATTTTTAAAATAAATTTTAAATCATTTACCCTCCCAACATCACATTCAGAGCCATTACGGATCACCATTGGATCTATAACAGAGCCATGAAGACTGTAGTCTAAAGTCACACATACAACATCTCGTACATAAGCATAAATCACAGCAACATTTTCTTGATGGAAAGGAGATCGAGAAGGGTAGGTACAAACTAATCTGCCACATATAAGATTCCTGCAAAAATAACAAAATTACATGATTATAATACATCAGGCATTTATTAGAAATGCTTCCTATTTGCTTTCTTTGACAAAAAAAAAAAAAAATGTTGATCATCAATGACAATGAATCCAGGGATTTTAACACTAACATTAAAAGCAAAAGCAAAAAGTAAAAAAGTATAAAGCCATTGAACCAAGATTAGCTTTCAGTGCTACTAATGGCCTTTTATTCACTCTTCAGATTTATATACTTATTGTCAATTCACTCAAACAATTTATATCCCTATAATAGAGGGATATAAAGATAAATAAGTTGTTACCCCCTACCCTCAAGAACCTTATCATCTAATACTAAATGTGGTACAAAGCCCATTAAAATTATTACAAATTAAATAAACAAATTCTTACAGAGATTTAAGATGAGGACACATTCTCACTTAGCAGTTAGGGAAGATGCCATCTGACTCAAAGTTTACAAATTAGTAGGATTTCAACAGGCAAAGTAAGGTATTTCTATACAAAAGTAATAGCACAAGCAAATAAAGGAAGTATAAAACTATCTGGTATATGTACCAATCTACAAATTCCATGAGTACAAGGATCATGTATGATTTGCTAACTAGTAGCTAGCCCAGTGTCCAGCACATAGTAGGTTCTTAATAAACATTTCTAAAATAAATTCAGGACAAAATATCAAAGAGCTGCCTCTTTAGATGCACACAAAAATGAACTTCAATTTATAGACACTGGGCAGTAATTGAATGAATTACTTGGGCATGAATGAATCAGCTTGGGCAAGTAATTGAATGAATGGGGACAGTATTTTTATAAAGAATAACGAACAGATTCAGAAAGAAGAGGTACAACAGGTATTATTAGTTTCAATTATGTATTTGATTTAGGAATGTAATGGTCATCTAAAAATTTCGTGGAAATTTAAGCCTGTCACACAAGAAATATGTCAGGGCTAGATATTTTGATTTGAGATTCAGTCCCATATACATGTAATACTTGGAACCACTGGAATGAATGACATATATAAAGAAAAACTAAAGAAAGAATCTTATAGAACATAAGAAAATATCTTTAATATTTGCATAGCATACCTCCATGAACATATTTTATATTTGCCTCTTTCCAGACCGCAGTTCCCAAACCTATCACTTTGAGACTGTATTTCTTCATAGCAGGCAAATGGAGCATTTTTTGAACCTGTCAAAATTAAAAATGTATTTGGATTAAAACTTGCTTTCTTTTTCATCTACTTCCATTTCCTCATATGTTATATGTCTCCTTTTCCTTTTTCTCTATTCTCTAATTAAAAGCTTTTCCTAGTGAGGTTGTAGAAAAAGAGAAAGAATTAAAGTTAAAAGGCAATGCTACTGGTTATCTTTTTTTTCTTTTTTTCTTTTTTTTTTTTTTGCTTCATTTCCCATTATTTTCATCACAAAAGATATTATGAAGGGAGGGAAGAGTTATAGATGTGTAAACCCTGAAAGGCCTCTGTGAAGGAAGGCAACAGAAAGATAACATAGAAAACTATACTTGTTCTCCTCTATTCGGAGTAGGAACTCATAAAAAGCCAGCTCTGTAACAAAATCTCATTGAAGAAATGTCACTGTATCTTCAGGAAGTCTAAAATAAAGGGACCAAAATTATCAACTTACATATTTTCCTATATTTTTCCTTCATTACTATATGAGTTTTTTATTGCTTTGTAAAAGACTACCAAAACCTTGGCAGCTTACAACACCCATTTATAATGTCGCAGTTGCTGTAAATCAGAAGTCCAGCAAGGCACAAGTGATCTCTCTGCTCAGGGTCTTACTAGGCTGAAATAAAGTTATCGGCTGGAGTTGTAGTCTCATCTGAGGCTGGAATCCTCTTAAGAGCTCACTGATTGTTGACAGAATTCAGTTTGGTTTTTTTTGCAGTCGTAGCTCCATTTTCTTACTATCTGCCAGGGGCTGATCTTGGCTCATAGGAACTCCCGATCAGGTCCTAGTCACACATCCCTCTCACAACATGGCAGCTTATTTCTTCCAAACCAGCAGGAGAATCTTTCTGACATCTCCCATATTTTAAGGGTTCACATGATTAGGTCAGGCCCACTCAGAATGATCTCTATTAATTCAAAGTTGACTGACTGTGGACCTTAATTACATCTTGAAAAGTCCTTCATCTTCACTATGTAATCTAATCCCAGGAACAATAGTCCATCATATATTCACTGGTTTTGCCCCAACTCAAAGGGGATTGATTATCTAAGGCATGCACACCAGGAGAGTCATGGGGGCCACCTTAGAGTTCTGTCTAGCACAGTTACCTTCTCCAAAATGAAGCTTGCTAAGCCTAACTGCTTCATCTATAAAAGCAGATAATATCATCTCAATGGATAGTTATGAGAATTAATTAAAATGTTGTTTATTTAGTCACTGTGGATTTCCATCTAATCCCCCTCTATATTCTTTTAAGATCAAGAGTGTCTCTCCTGTTTACCTGCCCTTCATGAGTTACATTTATCCCCACTATTCTTTTTAATTCTTTATTGTGTACTAATTTTTTATCTTTCCACCATTTTTAAACACTGGCCTACCAAAGGTGATTGCATAGATACCATGAAGACAGGCAACGTTATTTCTGAGTATTCACAATGTTTATCCAAGACAATTGTAAATCTAAGGCACTAGATTAGGAATGCCAATGCAGGGCTTGTTAAGCACCATGATAATGCCCAGAAAAAAACAGAAATTGAATAATTCAGTCCAGTTTGGAAAGGTAATATAAAAGAATATGTTAGGCACAGAGCAGTCAGATGAGTTCTGTTGAAAGTGATGTTCTTCTTCCCAGTCCAATTTATATTAGTCCACCTATCGCATCTAAAGGTACCAATGAGCCCTATTATTAACTTCTCCCTTGGAGACCCTCTCTCATTAGTGTTAGAGACTTTCTCTCAGATAAGTCTGGGTTTTCCAGGGTGAGAGGGAAACACTAAAAGTGCAACACTTTGCAAATGACAAGTCACATGTCAAATATACCTTTAAATCCAACATACTGACCAAGTAAGAAAATTTGCCCTTCCATAGTCCGAATAGTATATTTAGATTCTCTGTACCCTGTTACCAAATGCTATGAGGTGCAATAAAGTCGTGAGCATAACCTAACTTCTCACTCACCTCATCTCACATTCCCCTTATCGGCATGAATGCATTATTTGTTTCATTCTTTTACAATATTTTTCATAACTCCTGTTTCTATCTAAAATATTCTTAGAGAGAGACGTCATAGGAATGGCGGTAGAAGGGCGCACTTTCTGAGTTCTCCTCCGGATCTTATTACAAACAAGACCTATAACCCATCAAAGAACTCTTTGCTCATCACAGAGAACAGCTAAGAGACTCCTGGATTACTTGAAGCTAAGGATTACTTGAAGGTGCGCTAATTGGGCGAGCAGGGGAAGGAAGGGAGCTGAGTGAAAACTCCCGGCCGGCGGCGGCGGGAAATCCCAGCCCGCAGCGGAGTCTCAGCAGGCGGCAGCAAAAACCGAAAACCGCGGTGGCACCCACAGTTCCGGGCATGCACGGGATCCCAGGGCGGAACGGAGAGCACAGAGACCAGGAGGTGGGCTCTTTCCCTGCGTCCCACGGCTGATTTCTCCCGCCGGGAGGGCAGCCAGTGGGCCCTAGGGCGGACAAAGAACACAGACTCCATACCTGGGCCCCTCCCCCGCCCCTCTCTTCCAATCCTACCCTGCCCTTCCAGAGACTTAAACTGGCCCCTGAACTGAGGAGAGGTGTCAGATTACAGAGGAGCCGTAGTAGTGCTCAGGCTCTGGGAAGCCTGACTGGCAGCCCTGACCCAGGGAGACTGGGAAGTGTGTGATTTTGGCTGGGCTAGGAGAGAAGAGACTCCTCCACCCCCAGCCACCACCTTTTCTGGCCTGCGGGAAGAGGGTGATGCGCGGCTGGGCTGGGAGAGAGAAGACCCCTCCATCCCCAGCCCCCACCCTTTCTGGCCTGCCTAGGGCGGGGCAAGTGCAACTGCAGAGACACACCCAGAGATCAGCAGTAAGGCAGGCACAGCTCTGGGCTTTCAGCAGATCAGAAATCTCCCGCCCGCACTCCCCCATACACACACACACTGAAGAAGTGCCCTAAGACTCAGGAGTACTGGACACGGGGCTGGTGGTGCTACTCTCAGTGTGCATATGTGCAGACAAGGGCAGAAACTGCACTGACTTTGTAAAAACTATCATCCAGACCCCTCAGGCCCACGCATTTAAGTCTGCAGTCCCAAAGTCACTCTGGGCACCAGGTGACTGGCTCTGCCTGCGCAATAAGCAGGGGGCTCTTTGGTACAGCAGAGGACAACCTGGACATTGCTTGGTGGGCTTAGGCCGAGACTGTCGCTGCTTTTTGTTTTGCTTTGTTTTGTTTTGTTTTGTTTTGTTTTGGTTTGGTTTTTTTGTGGGCTTATATCTTTTTATTTTCATTAGTCTCATTTCACTGGAGTGGAATACACAACTGTACTTAATATAGCACTTGGAACATAGTAACCTTTTAGAGAATGTTCCATTACTTGGACTAATGGCACCTTTGGTGTTTAACATCTGTTTTGTTTTGTTTTGCTTTGTCTTTATATCTTTGATATCTTTGCCTGTGTCGAGTGGGGGTTATCGGGTGTTTTTGCATGTGAATGTATTTGATTTTTTTCTTTGTTGTTGTTGTTGCTGTTGTGCTTGGTGATTTGCTTTGTTCTGAAACTGCCCTGCCGGGGCCCAGCTTTAGAGGCACGGTCAGCAGATCAGAAATCTCCCGCCCGCACCCCCCCATACACAAACACACTGAAGAAGTGCCCTAAGACTCAGGAGTACTGGACACGGGGCTGGTGGTGCTACTCTCAGTGTGCATACATGCAGGCAAGGGCAGAAACTGCACTGAATTTGTAAAAACTATCATCCAGACCCCTCAGGCCCACGCATTTAAGTCTGCAGTCCTAAAGTCACTCTGGGCACCAGGTGACCGGCTCTGCCTGCGCAATAAGCAGGGGGCTCTTTGGTACAGCAGAGGACAACCTGGACATTGCTTGGTGGGCTCAGGCAGAGACTGTCGCTGCTTTTTGTTTTGCTTTGCTTTGTTTTGTTTTGCTTTGTCTTTATATCTTTGATATCTTTGCCCGTGTCGAGTGGGGGTTATCGGCTGTTTTTTGCATGTGAATGTACTTGATTTTTTTCTTTGCTGTTGTCGTTGCTGTTGTGCTTGGTGATTTGCTTTGTTCTGAAACTGCCCTGCCAGGGCCCAGCTTGAAAGGCACGGGATTCAGCATATCCAGGGGCCAACTCCAGACCAAACTGGAGTGCTGCTGGGTTTGACCTGCGGGTCACACACCCAGAGGGGGTTCTCTGCAGGCACTGGAGCCCATAGAGGCCAAACCACATTTGGGTGGTCAACCCTCACGCAGCAGAGCGCCCTGCGGGGGGCAGAGCCAAGTCTCAGAACAGGTCAGCCCAGGAGTTAACCCCACCTACTCACAAGCAAAAAGCAATTAAAGATCTTCTTGAACAGGACAATATACACAACACAAGAGTCACTTTTGGAGCACACGCAGAGGAGGACGACATGGTGCGAGTCAAATATAAAGGACACATACTACATAAGATAACCTAGCAAGAACTAAGAACTCTAGGGGATCTATCTAATATATCAAAATAAACACAGTCAGCCAGAATGGGGAAACAAAGATACACGTCCCAAATAAAAGAACAGAAGAAGCCTCCACAACTGGAACCAAATGAAGCAGACGTAACCAACCTCTCAGAGACAGAGTTCAGAACACTGGTGATAAGAATGTTTAAGGAGCTTAGAGAAGACATAAAGAAGGATGTAGAAATCATAACGAACGAGCTTAGAGAAAACATAAAGAAGGATGTAGAAATCATAACGAACAACCAGTTAGAACTAAAGAACACAATTACCGAAATTAAGAACTCACTTGAAGGAATTACCAGCAGGCTAGGTGAAGCAGTGGATCGAATCAGCGACTTAGAGGACAAGGTAGCAGAGATCACCCAAACGGAACAACAGAAAGAAAAAAGAATAAAAAACAATGAGGATGGGCTAAGAGACCTCTGGGATAACATCAAGTGCAACAACATGCGCATCATAGGAATACCAGAAGGTGAAGAGAGGAAGCAAGGGATTGAGAACATATTTGAAGTAATAATGTCCGAAAACTTCCCCAACCTGATGAAGGAAACCAACATACAAGCCCAGGAAGTGCAGAGAGTTCCAACCAGGATTAACCCAAACAGGTCCACACCAAGACACATTACAGTTAAAATGGCAAAGCTTAAAGACAAAGAGAGAATCCTAAAAGCAGCAAGAGAAAGAGGGAGGGTTCCATACAAGGGAACTCCCATAAGACTATCAAATGATTTTTCTACAGAAACATTGAAGGCCAGGAGGGAGTGGCAGGAGATACTCAAAGTGATGGAAAACAAAGGCCTACAACCTAGATTGCTTTATCCAGCAAGGCTATCATTTAAAGTTGATGGAGAGATAAAGAGCTTTCCAGAAAAAAATAAGCTAAAGGAATTTATTACCACCAAGCCAGCATTGCAAGAAATACTAAAAGGACTTCTGTAAATAGAAGAAAGATCAAAACAACCTAACTACAAATATAAAAATGGCAATAACTATGTACCTGTTAATAATCACTTTAAATGTAAATGGATTAAATGCTCCAATCAAGAGACATAGGGTGGCTGACTGGATAAGAAAGCAAGACCCTTGTATATGCTGTATACAAGAGACTCACCTCAGAACAAAAGACACACACAGGCTGAAAGTGAAGGGTTGGAGTAAGATCTTTCATGCAAATGGAAACGAGAAAAAAGCTGGAGTTGCAATACTTATATCTGACAAAATAGACTTTAAAATGAAGACCATACTAAAAGACAAAGATGGGCACTATATAATAATAAAGGGATCGATCCGACAAGAGGACATAACCCTAGTAAACATCTATGCACCCAACATAGGAGCACCTAAATATATAAAACAGGTACTGACTGACATAAAGACAGAGATCAACAGTAACACTATTATAGTAGGGGACTTCAACACACCTCTGACAACAAGGGACAGGTCTTCCAGACAGAAAATCAATATGGAAACAACAGCCTTAAATGATACATTGGACCACTTGGATTTAATCGATATTTTCAGAACATTTCACCCCAATGCTGCAAAATACACGTTTTTCTCAAGCGCACATGGAACATTTTCCAAGATAGATCATATGTTAGGCCACAAAACAAGTCTTGATAAATTTAAGAAAATTGAAATCATACCAATTGTCTTCTCTGATCACAATGCTATGAAATTAGAAATGAACTACAGGAAAAAAACTGGAAGACACACCAATTCATGGAGGCTGAATAAATAATGAATGGGTCAAGCAGGAGATCAAGGAAGAAATCAAAAGATATCTCGAGACAAATGAAAATGAAAACACGACGACCCAAAATCTATGGGATGCCGCGAAAGCAATCCTAAGAGGGAAATTCATAGCTTTGCAGGCCTACCTAAAGAAACAAGAAACATCACTAATCAACAGTTTATCTTCACATTTAAGGGATTTGGAAAAAGAACAGCAAAATAAGCCCAAAGGGAGCACAAGGAAGGAGATAATAAAGATCAGAGAAGAAATAAATGAAATAGAAACCAGAAAAACAATACAAAAGATCAATGAATCCAAGAGTTGGCTCTTAGAGAAGATAAACAAAATCGACAAACCTTTAGCCAGACTCATTAAAAAAAAGAGAGAGAGGGCCCAAATTAATAAAATCAGAAATGAAAGAGGAGAAGTGACAACGGACACTGCAGAAATACAAAAAGTTTTAAGAAGTTACTATGAGCAACTATATGCCAACAAATTTGACAATCTGGAAGAAATGGACAATTTTCTAGAGGCGTACAACCTTCCAAGGCTAACTCAAGAAGAAACAGAAAACCTGAATAGACTGATTACCACCACGGAAATTGAATCAGTAATCAACAGTCTCCCAACAAACAAAAGCCCTGGACCAGATGGCTTTACAGGTGAATTTTACAAACGTTCAAAAAAGAATTATCACCTATTCTCCTCAAGCTCTTCCAAAAAATCCAGAAGGACGGAAGACTCCCAAACACTTTTTACGAAGCCACTATCACCCTGATCCCAAAATCAGACAAAGACACCACAAAAAAAGAAAACTACAGGCCGATATCTCTAATGAACATAGATGCAAAAATCCTCAACAAAATATTAGCGAACAGAATTCAGCAATACATTAAAAAGATCATTCACCATGATCCAGTGGGATTCATCCCTGGTATGCAAGGGTGGTTCAACATCCGCAAATCAATTAACGTGATACACCACATTAACAAAATGAAAAATAAAAATCACATGATCATATCAACAGATGCAGAAAAAGCATTTGATAAAATCCAACAGCCATTTATGATAAAAACCCTTAAGGAAGTGGGAATAGAGGGATCATATCTCAACATAATAAAGGCCATATATGGCAAACCCACAGCTAACATCATACTCAATGGGGAAAAGCTAAAACCATTCCCCCTAAGATCAGGAACAAGGCAAGGTTGCCCACTATCTCCGCTTCTATTCAACATAGTGCTGGAAGTTCTAGCCACAGCAATCAGACAAGAAAAAGAAATAAAAGGCATCCAAATTGGTAAGGAGGAAGTAAAGTTATCATTGTATGCAGATGATATGATACTATATATAGAGAACCCTAAAGACTCCACCAAGAAGCTATTAGAGCTGATAGATGAATTTAGTAAAGTAGCAGGATACAAAATTAATATTCAGAAATCAGTTGCATTTGTATATACCAATAATAAAACATCAGAAGGAGAAATTAAAAAACAATCCCATTTACAATTGCTCCAAAGACTATAAAATACCTGGGAATAAATTTAACCAAAGAAGTAAAAGACCTGTACTCAGAAAATTATAAGACACTGAAGAAAGGAATGAGGAAGATATAAACAGATGGAAACACATATCATGTTCATGGATAGGAAGAATTAATATAGTTAAAATGTCCATACTGCCTAAGGCAATATACATATTCAACGCAATTCCTATCAAACTACTAACGTCGTTTTTCACAGAAATAGAACATATAATCCTAAAATTTATATGGGACCATAAAAGACCCGGAATAGCAAAGGCAATCTTGAGAAATAAGAACAAAGTAGGAGGTATAACAATACCTGACTTCAAATTATACTACAAGGCTACAGTAATCAAAACAGCATGGTACTGGCATAAAAAGAGACACATAGATCAATGGAACAGAATAGAGAGTCTAGAAATAAATCCACGCCTATATGGCCATTTAATCTACGACAATGGAAGCAAGAATGTACGATGGGGTAAAGACAGTCTATTCAATAAATGGTGCTGGGAAACCTGGACAGACGCATGCAAAGAAATGAAGCTGGACCACCTCCTTACACCATATACAAAAATAAATTCAAAATGGCTTAAAGACTTAAATGTAAGATCTGAAACCATAAAATACCTAGAAGAAAATATAGGAAGAAACTTCTCAGACATTACCCGGAGTAAGATTTTTACTGATATATCCCCTCGATCGAGGGAAGTAAGAGAAAAAATAAACATATGGGATTATATCAAACTAAAAAGTTTTTTCACAGCAAAGGAAATCATCAATAAAACAAAAAGGGATCCTACTGAATGGGAAAAGATATTTGCCAGTGATATATCTGATAAGGGATTAATACCACAAATCTATGAAAAACTCACTCAACTCAACTCCAAAAAAACAAACGACCCAATTAAAAAATGGGCAGAGGACTTGAAGAGACATTTTTCTAAAAAGGACATACAGATGGCAAACAAACATATGAAGAAATGCTCAACCTCACTAACCATCAGAGAAATGCAAATAAAAACCACAATGAGATACCACCTCACCCCAGTCAAAATGGCTATCATCAATAAATTAACAAACAACAAGTGCTGGCGCGGATGTGCAGAAAAGGGAACGCTTGTGCACTGTTGGTGGGATTGCAAATTGGTGCAGCCACTATGGAAAACAGTATGGAGGTATCTCAAAAATCTGAAAATGGAACTACCCTATGATCCAGTAATTCCACTCCTAGGTATCTATCCGGAGAAATCCAAAACTCCAATTCAAAAATCTTTATGCACTTCTATGTTTATTGCAGCACTATACACAATAGCTAAGACATGGAAACAACCGAAATGCCCATCGGTAGATGACTGGATCAAGAAACTGTGGTACATTTATACAATGGAGTATTACGCAGCCATAAAGAAGAAAGAAATCT
This sequence comes from Rhinolophus ferrumequinum, assembly GCF_004115265.2. Classification (NCBI taxonomy): domain Eukaryota; kingdom Metazoa; phylum Chordata; class Mammalia; order Chiroptera; family Rhinolophidae; genus Rhinolophus; species Rhinolophus ferrumequinum. Next base: position 60,611,397 of record NC_046287.1, read on the forward strand.
TACCATTTGCAACAACATGGATGGACCTAGAGAACATTATGTTAAGTGACATAAGTCAGACGGAGAAAGATAAGTACCATGTGATCTCACTTATATGCGGAGTCTAAAGAAAAGAGTGAGTGAATGAACTAATCAGAAACAGTTTTGGAGACAAAGAGGAAAAACTGAGGGTTGCTAGATGGGTGGGGGGGGTGGGGGTGGGGGGGCAGAGTGAGGGGATTGGAGGGCAGTCGGTGACCACAGGATGGCCACGGGGTTTGAAAATTAATCTGGGGAACGTAATTTAGTGGTTACCAGAGGGTAAGGGGGTTGGGGGGTGGGAGATGAGGGTAAGGGGGATCAAATATGTGGTGATGGAAGGAGAACTGACTCTGGGTGGTGAACACACAATGTAATTTATAGATGATGTGATACAGAATTGCACACCTGAAATCTATGTAATTTTACTAACAATTGTCACCCCAATAAATTAAAAAAAAAAAAGTCAAGAGATAATAAATGTTGGCGAGGATATGGGGCAAATGGAACATGCCCACTGTTGGTGGGAATGCAAATTGGCACAGCAACTACAAAGAACAGTGTGGCGGTTCCTCAAAACTTTAAAAATAGCACTACCATACGATCCAGCAATCCCAGTTGCAATCCATTTCCTATCCAAAGGAAATGAAAACAAGACCTCAAGAGACATCTGTACACCCAGTTCACTGTAATTATTCACAATAGACAAAATATGGGAAAAACCTAAGTGTTCATCTAGACATACAATGGAATATAATTCAGTCATGAAACAGAAGGAAATCCTGCCATTTGCAACAACCTGGATAAAACTGGTGGGTAATAATATCCACTACGTGATTAAGTCAGAAAGGGAAAGACAAAAACTCCATGATATCACTTATATGTGGAATCTAAAAAAAGCCAAACTCATAGAAACAGAGAGTACAGTGTAGTTACTATGGGCTGGGAGGAGGAGAAAAAGGGATGTTCATCAAAGGGTACAAACTTCCACTTATAAGATGAGTCAAATTCTGAGAATCTAAGGTACTTGACATTATATACTTGAAAGCATCTTATATACTTGAAAGCATATTATATACTTGAAAGCTGCTGACAGTAGCTTTGAATGTTCTCCCCAGAAAAAAAGAAATAGTTGCTATGTGACATGATGGAAGTGTTAGCTAATGTTATAGTGTTAATCACTTTACAATATATGAGTATCAAATCAACACACTGTACACTTTAAACTTACACAATGTTATATGTTAACTATGTCTCAATAAAGCTGGGGTAGGAAAGACTTAAACTTTATACTGTAAAACTCCTAGAAGAAAACATAGGGAAAAAGCTCTTGGATATTGGTCTGGGCAACAACTTTTTGAATGTGACAAAAGCCAGGCAGCGAAAAACAAAAATAGACAAGTGGGACTGCATTATACTAAAAAACTTCTCAGCAAAGAAAACAATCAACACAGTGAAAAGGAAACATACAGAGTAAGAGAAAATATTTGCAAATCTGTATCTGATAAGGTGTTAATCTCCAAAATATATGCGACTCATACAATTCAACAGCAAAAATAATGAGATTGTAAAATAGCAAAGTACTTGAATAGACATTTCTCAAAAAGAGACAAAAAAGTAGTCATCAGATATATGAAAAGGTTCTGAACATTGCCAATCATCAAGGAAATGAAAGCTCATACCTTTGGGATACGGGCTATTATCGAAAAGTCAAAAGATAAATGTTAGCCCTTAAGGATGTGGAGAAAAGGGAACCTGTGTACACTGTTGATGGGAATAAAATTGGTAAGCCATTATAGAAAACAGCATACAGGCTCTCAAAAATTGAAAATGAACTACCTTATGATCCAGCAATCCTATTTCTGGATATAGATATAGACATAGATATAGATATAGATATATATAGATATATATAGATATATATAGAACATATATATCTATATATATAGATATATATGTAATGGATATGTTAAGTAGCCTTGATTGTGGCAATTATTTCACAACGTACGTGTATACAAAAACATCAAGTCAAATACCATAAATATATACATTTTGTCAATTATACCTTAATAAGGTTTGAAACAAGTAAAAATATAGATGTTAAACAGAATAAAGAATTTAAGTGTATATATATTTACATACAACTTACATATAGAATATGTTATACGTATATTCTGTTCTATATATATTATATTACACATACAATTGCCCACTGTCTTGATAATGTTAATAAAAATATTGAAGAGCAACTCTTTAGATGTTACAAAACAATATTACCTCTTCCAAATATGGATGCACAGCGTGCATCAAGATCATGGCAGTCTCCATCGTAACAAATAAATTTTCCTTTACATAAACGTCCATTGTATATAGTTATATCAGGATTACAGGCTCCTGAGCTTCCATTACAAAATTCAGGAAGATCACAGTCAGGATGCGCTTTGGGCCTACATTCCGAACCTACACTTAGAAACTAGTAGAAATTAAAATATAAAAAATAAAGCATTATATGTAAGATTGTTGCATTTATCAATATTTATTTCAAAACTGTGTTAATTCCATTTATAGGTTGATGATCTATTTATTCATTAATGTCTATTAGTGTCTTCCGTACAAAGCATTATGCTAATCATACTGAAAAAAATGAATGTTAACTAAAACAGGAGAGAAGACATATGTACAGGGAAAAGGATAACACAAATATGATGTGATGAGAGCCAAGGTTTTGTTTGTGTTTCAGTACAGGGAATAAAAGTCATTTTTAGCTTACGATACTTATTCCTTGGGGGTAAAAATAGTGTAATTTAGACAATTCCAAATGAAATATATTTATTCAAACCATAGTGTGTAAGTTTGGAATATTTGTAATTCTATGGTAAATATGAAACATTAATAACAGAATGAACAGAGGGAAACTGAAGGGTGATTTAAAGAGGCCCTTCAAGTCTTTGGAGAGGAAGGAACCCAATTGCAATCTTTCTCTTGAATTATCCTATAGTTAATTAAAATTTCCACATATAGAAAATTTATATAAAGAATCTTAAATGGGCATCTATCTCATACTTTTTTTCAATTCAAGTTTATTGGGGTGACAATGGTTAGTAAAGTTACATAGGTTTCAACTTTGTAACCTAAGAACCTACAGAACCTGAACTTCTGTAATACATCATCTATATATCATGCTGTGTGCTCACCACCCAGAGTCACTTCTCCTTCCATCACCATATATTTGACCTCCTTTACCCTCGTCTACCACTACCCACTGGCAACCACTAATCTATTGTCTATGAGTTTTTGTTCGCTTGTTTGTCTTGTTCCTTTGTTGTTTTCAGTTTTATATACCACAGATCAGTGAAATCATGTGGTTCTCGACTTTTTATGATTTATTTTGCTTAGCACAATAATCTCAAGATCCATCCATGTTGTTACAAATGGCACTATTTCATCTTTTCTTTTGGCAGAAGAGTATTCCATTGTGTATATATACCACATCTTCTTTATCCAAGGACACTTTGGTTTTTTCCATGTCTTGGCCACCGTAAATAAAGCTGCAATGAACATAAGCTTTACTTATCTCATACTTCTTAATTGATAGTTTCCAGGTGACACTAAAAAGATCAGAGATAAAAATGTACCACACGGTAAAGTTCAGAGAAAAATAACATAAAACTGTGTCAGTGAAGGACAGTCAAGAACATAGAACCAACCCATGCTAGGCAGTTCAACAGAAGGATTCTCATATGACAAATTTGTTACAAATATATTGAAAGAGCTGAAAAGGAGAACGGGACAGGAGTCAACATCTTAACCATATAAGCTAAAAATGTGATCTTTAAGACAGATGATTTTTAAATAAGTTAATCATTTAAGTTTTGTGCCAATATGTAGCATTTCTTTTTTTTTTAAGTTGAGAACCATATGATATCACTGATATGTGGGATATAAAACTAAAAACAACAAAGGAACAAGGCAAACAAAGAAACAAAAACTCATAGACACAGCAAATAGTTTACTGGTTACCAGAGGTAAAGCAGGGAGGGGGGTTGGTAGGGTAGATGAGGGTAAAGGGGATCAAATATATGGTGATGGAAGGAGAACTGACTCTGGGTGGTGAACACACAATGTGATATATAGATACTGTATTACAGAACTGTACACCTCAAACCTATGTAACTTTACTAACCATTGTCACCCCAATAAACTTTAATTTAAAAAAATGTAGCATTTCTAATGAGTTTCATTACTTATACATTTTTGGGAAACTGTTGTGTCTTTCAATTACATACTTACAGATACCTATCACAACCAGTACATTTTTATTTATAAAAATAGTAATACTGGAAAAGTGAATAAAAATAATCCCTTTTAATAGAGAGTTTCTGTATTGAAGAATCCTATAATAGCTCTCAATCAAGGTTTAAAAATAACAGCATTACATTAGGGAGAATAATGGCATTAGAAGTTTCAACATCCAGCTAAAGTACAAAATCAGAAGACTGATTCGGAATGTAGTACCTTCTTCTTTATTTAAAGGTCATTTATTTGACTTAGAACTGTAGGTCTAAGTGTTCTAAAGAATCCCAGATATGATTCATTATATACTTGGAAGATAATAATAAACTTAAATCTTACTTTACAGTTCTTGCAGCATAATCCTTTATCACATTGGGATCCTGATTTCAGCACACAAGTTTTAGGTTCACAACAGCTATCAGGTCCACATTGCTATGAATGAGTGGAATTCAAGTAAGAATGTCATAACATAATATAAACTTTAGTAGGAGCTATGCTTACTGTACTTTTTTTGAGTTTTGGGAAAGAACATGAATGCTGTGAACATTTATAGATTTTTGCATCTCTAAATAAATAAAATACTAAGGTACTTCAAGTAAAAACAGAGTAACTGGAATCGCACTAAATTTTAATCAACTAAAAAACAGGACAAAATATATGGAATAATTTTTTTTCAAAAATTGGATAATAGTAACAGATAGTAGAATTAGAATGGTGGTTACCAGTGCCTGGAGGGTGGGAGAAAAGGGGAGATAGTGATCAAAAAGTACAAACTTTCATTTATATTATGAATTAGTTCTCAGGATCTAATACAGCATGATGACCACAGTTTAAAAAGGATCGTATACTTGAAATTTGATAAGAGAACAGATGAAGTATTCTCACCACACACACATACGAAATGGTAACTGTGTGAGTCATGGATATGTTAATTAGTGTGAGTGTGGGAATCATTTCACAATGTATAACATATCAAAATAGCATACTGCATATCTTAAATATATACAATTTTTATTTGTCAATCATACCTCAATAAAGCTGGCGGGGAAAGGGTGTGTAGAATTTAGGCCCACTGCAATTGTAAAGAGAACAGTCCCCAAGACTTCTTACACCAATCACAAGTTCAGTGGATTCCCAAAACTATCCTCAGGTTTGATTAATTTACTGGAAGAACTCATGGATCTCACTGAAGCTGGAATACTCACAGTTATGGATTATTGTATGGAAAGGACACAAAATATAATAGCCAAGAGAAAAAACACCTAGGACAGACTACAGGAAAAGCAGTGAACATGGAGCTCCTATTATCATCACCTCATAGAATGATATACGCACTACTCTCCCAGCATTAATGTTGATACTTCCTAACTCATTCTATGAGACCAATGTTACCCCCACACCAAACATTACTAGAAAGGAAAATTACAGACCAATATCTCTCATAAATACAGATGTAAAAATCCTCAAAAAAAATTTGGTAATCAAATCCAACAATGTACAAAAAGAATTATAGATCACAACCAAGTAGGACTTATCACAAGTATGCAAGGCTGGTTCATTGTACAAATCTCAATTAATATACTCCATCTTACTGACAGGCTGAAGAAGAAAAACGATATGACCATAACAATTCATGTAGAAAAAGCATCTGACAAAATCCAACACTCACTTCTTATACAAAATGCTAGCAAAGTAGGAACAGAGGGAAACTTCCACAATCTGACAATGAACATCTAGAAAAAGTCTACAGCTAACATCACACTTATGTTGACATAAGCTTTCTCCCTAAGATGGTGAACAAGGCAAAGATGCCCCCCCACCACTCCTGTCAAAATCTTACTGTAAGTGCTAGCTAGTACAATAAGACAAGAAAATGAAATTGTTTTTAAAAATACATGTTGGCAAGAAGTAAAACTATTTTTGTCCAGAAATTACATGATTGTCTATTTAAAGAAAATTCTAAATAATCAGCTAAACAACAGCAGCAACAAAAAAACCTCCTGTGACTAATAAGTGATTGTACCAAGTTTGTTGGATACCAAGTCAACACACAAAAGTCAATTGTTTTCCTGTATAACAACAATAGAAAATGGGAATTTGTAATAAAAATCATAATATCATTTACATTAGCACTAAACAATAAAGTACTTGCCAATAGTTCTAACAAAATTTTACAGAATCTATAAGAGTAAACCTACAAACCTCTGATGAAAAGAAATCAAAGAAGGTATAAATAAATGGAGAGATATTCCATGTTTATGGACAGGAAAACTCAAAATTATTAAGTTGTCAGTAGTTCCCAACCTGATTTAGAGATTCAATGTAATTTCAATCAAAATTCTAGTGAGTTGGCAAACTGATTATAAAGTTTATATGAAGAGGCAAAAGACCCAGAACAGTCAATATAATACATAATAAGAAAAAGGAGGAGGAGGAGGAAAATTAAAGGACTGACAATACTCAACTTCAAAACTTACTATAAACTCTAATAATGACAGTGTGGTATTTAAAAAAATACACCAAAAAGAAATAACTGGAACAAAATAGAGATCCCAGAAATAGACATACACAGAGAACAAAAATCTTTGACAATAGAGCGAATGCAATTCAATAGAGGATGGATAGTCTTTTCAATAAATGGTGCTGGACAACCGCACATTCACATGGAAAATAATGACTCTATACCTTTCAAACAAACAAACAAACAAAAAAACAAACAAACAAACTCAGGGGGGAGCATTAACCAAAATGTAAAATGTCCTCCTAGAAGGTTAGATTTAAGAGGGAAGATCTCATATTAAGTACTCTTCCACAATAAAAATAATAAATAAATAAATAGAATAATACAAATCTTAAACACATTTTTTTCAAAAAGAAGGGAGCACTTTCCAACTCATTTTATGAGTCAAGAATCACTCTGACACCAAAACAAGATGAAAATACTATAAGAAAAAAACTATAGACCACAATGTCCTTATAAAAGTGTCATAATCCTGATGAAATATTGGCAAATTAAATCTAGATAGATAGATAGATAGATAGATAGATAGATAGATAGATAGATAATAGATAGATAGATGATAGATAGATAGATAGAAATCCAACTGGGGCTAATGTCAGGAATGCATGGTTGGATGAGTATTCAAAACCAATCAATGAAATGCACCATATTAACAGGAAAAAAGGCAGGAAAACTCATATGAGGAGCTCAATAAACACAGAAATAAGACATTTGACAAAATTCAACATTAATTCTTGACTATGGTGATGGAAGGAGAACTGACTCTGGGAGGTGAGCACACAATGTGATTATGTATTACAGAATTATACATTTGAAACCTATGCAATTTCACTAACCATTGTCATCCCAGTTAATTTAATTTTTAAAAAAAAATCTCTCAGCTAACTAGAAATAGAAGGGAACGTCCTCAACATGATAGAGGGATCTGTTTTTTAAAAAAATGTTTGTATCTAACACCATATTTGCTGGTGAAAGTCAGAAAATTTTCCCCCTAAAAATAAGAACAAAGCAAAGACCACTTTCAGCACTTTTAATCAACACCAGAAACAAGGTGGATTCACAAAAGTCAACTGCATTTTCGTATTAACAATGGACAACTGTCAAATAAAACATTAAAATAATACTATCAAAACCATTAAACTTTAGAAAAAATAAATTAAAGACTTTAATAAGTGGAGAGGTACACCATGTACATAGATTGGCAGACTCAATATTGGTAAGATTCCCCCAAAATTGATACATGGATACAACATAATTCCAATCAAAGTCCCTACATTTGCATGCTGATTCTCTAATTTATATGAAAATACAGATCCTAGAATAGGAAAACTATCTTGCAAAAGATGAACAAATTTGGATGGTTTACACTATTTGTTTTCAAGACTTACTGTAAAAGTACATTAATTAAGACCATGTGGAGTTGGCATAAGGATATACAAATAAATAAACAGAAAAGAACCCAGGGATAGGCACACACATATGGTAATTTATTTTCATAAGGATGTTAAGGTAAAACAATGGTGAAAATGTAGTTATATTAACAAATACTGCTAAAAACATTGATATTCATATGGAGGATAATGAATGTCAACCCAAATCTCTCAACAAAAACAAACTCCGATGCATCACAGACTAAATGTAAAAGTTTAAATCGTATAACTTCTAGTAGAAAACATAGGAGAAAATGTTCATGACCTTGGGTAAGCAAAGATTTCTTAGGACAGAAAAAGCGTGACCACAGAAGAAACAAATGATAAAATGAACTTTCTAAAAAACATACCTGTTATTCAAAGAGTTTGTTAAGAAACTGAAAAGGTAATCCATAGATTGTAAACAATACATGTCTAACAAAGGACTGGTATCCAGCCTATACAAAGAACTCTTGCAAATCAATAAAAATAATAATAATAGTAATAATAATAATAACCCTAATTTTTAAAACTGGCAAAAGATATGAACAGATTATTCAAACAACACATGGCCAATAGGACATGAGAAATGCTCAATATCATTAGGGTCACCAAGGAAATACAAATCAAAACCATCGGAATGGCTAAAATTTGAAGGCTGCAATATCAAATTCTGGTAAGGATGTGAAGGAAAGAAGTTTTACATGTTGCTGATAGGATTGTAAAATTATACAACAACTTTGGAAAACAGTTTGAAATTTTTCATAAAGATATACTTATCATGTGACCCAGCAATTCTACTTTTAGGAATTCAGAATAATGGCCCAATATTGTTAACAACTCAAATGTCTATTATCAGATGGATGGAAAAACAGACTGTGGTATACCCAAACAATAAAATATTAGTCAAAATAAAAAGGGAGAACTATTATGACATAAAACAATGTGGATGAATCTCGAAAACGTGTATTGAAAGGAGATGCTAGACACAAAGAATATGTGCTGTATCATTCTTTTCATATGACTTTCTAGATCAGGCAAAACTGACATAACCAGAAGTTGCCTGGAGATGAGAAGTTACATGACTGCAGAGGGGGCATGAATAAACTTTTGGGGATAATGAAAAGAATCTGTACCTTAACTGCACCAATGCTTACATACATTTGTCAAAAGTCATCAACCGGTATACTTAAAATGAGTGCACTTTATTGTATGTAGATTATGCCCCAATAAAATTGATTTAAAAATAAATGAAGAAGAGTAAAGATGGAAGACTTGTTCTACCAAATGGTAAAACATGAGACAACAAAAGGCATAGCAATTAAAACCATGTCATACAGGTACAAGTACATTCAAGCCCATATATGTATCAAACCCTAATATCATTTCCATCTATCTTGTAATCATGAAAATTAATGATATCTGCTATATTACTGCAAATACTGAATTGTCTAGAAGCATTATATCCAGGACTTTTTCCATTCATTATACTCTCAGGACTTCCCTATCAAAATCACCCACTATTCAGACTGTAATATTAACTCCGTCCTCCCTCACCATACTACTGATTCCATTATGAAGTAAGGCCCTAAAGGACACTGGATGGTCCACTGTCATATTAATCTTCAGTAAGACATTTATAAAATGTTCAAAGGTTAAGCACGGGTTTGAAAAGATCTTATATATTTAGTCTGGAACCCAAAACCTCATTCTAGATTCTCATTTTTCCCATCAGCAATAATTATTTTGGAGTACATTTTATATTTTACATTTTACATTTATTCAAAACTCTTCAACCCGTAAAATCTAGACAGTACATTCTTGCACATATTTCAACCTTGATTTCACTGTCAATATTCTACATGGTACTCAGTCATATTTGAGATACGTAACATTTATGAAAAAAAGATTAAAACAATAAATTTATTAATTAATTTTCCTAGTTTTCAGACTTACTTCCTCAGTACCACAGTCACAGATTTCATTGCTCTCAACTTTGCCATTGCCACAGATTGCTCGACCCCTTTGCATTTGTGGCTTATTCTGAAGACATTTGGTGGCACCAATATTTGAAATGAAATTTTCAAAGTCACTCAAACTGCAATTGCTAAAAGTCTTCACACCACTGGATTGCCTAAAGATGAATCCATATAAGATCATTGGCAGTATACTTCTGAAAACACAATTCTATATTATATAAATTAATTTCAAAATGCTTAATTTAATGGGGAATGATAAATGTTCATAACACGTGCTTAGATGCCAAAATCATTCCTGAGGAGGTCATGTGATTTCATTCACTGGAATACATGTCCTTATTAAAACAAAATTAAGTACAGCTCAATAGCTAAAACAACCAACCCATTAGAAATGAGAAAAATAGACATTTTTCCAAAGAAGACAGGTATATAAAAAGGTGCTCAGGATCACTAATCATCAGGGAAATTCAAATCAAAACCACAATGAGATATCACCTCACACCCGTTAGGATGGCTATTATCATTTTTTATAAAAAAGATAAGTGCTGGTGAGGATGTGGAGAAATTGGAACCCTGGTACACTATTGATGGAAATGTAAATTGATACAGCTTCTGTGGGAAATAGTAGAGAGATTCTTCAAAAAATTAAAAATATAACTACCATGTGATCCAGCAATTCCACTTCTGGGTATATATTCAAAGTAATGGAAACCAGCATCCCAAAAAGATTATCTGCACTCCCATGCTCATTGCAGCCTATTCACAATAGGCAAAGATATGGAAGCAACCTCAATGTCCATTGACAGATGAATGGATTAAAAAAAAGTGGTATGTGCATGAAATGGAATATTATTCAGTCTGAAATAAAAGAAGGAAATATTCCATATGCAACAACATCGATGAACCTTAAAAACATTATGGTAAGTGAAATAAGCCAGTCATAGAAGGACAACTCCTGCATGATCACACTTACAAGAGGCATCTAAAATAAAGTCATATATGTCAACAGTAGAATGGTGATTGCCAGAGTTTAGGAGAAGGGAAACATGGGGAGTTGTTTCATTTATGCAAGATGAATACATTCAAGAAATTTGCTATACAGCACAGTGCCAATAGTTAGCAATACTGTACTGTATATTTTAAGAAATTTTAAGTATTTTTTTCAGTTTTTATTAAATCAATTGGGATGATATTAGTTAGTAAAATTATATAGGTTTCAAGTGTACAATTCTATAATACATCATCTGGTTATTGCATTGTGTGTTCACTACCCAGAATTCTCTCTTCATCACCATATATTTGACCTCCTTTACCCTCTTCTACCATCCCCCCTTACGCCTTACCCTCTGGTAACCACTAAACTGTGTCTGTATCTATGAGTTTCTGTTTGTTTGTCTTGTTCATTTGTTACTTTCAGTTTTATATCACACATATGAGTGAAGTCATATGGTTCTCGACTTTTTCTGTCTGACTTATTTCGCTTAGCATGATCATCTCAAGATCCATCCATGTTGTTGTAAATGGCAGTATTTCATCTAATCTTATGGCCAAGTAATATTCTACTGTATATATACATATACATATATAGTATATCAAATCTCCTTTATCCAATCATCTATCAAAGGACACTTTGGTTGCTTCCATGTCTTGACCACCGTGAATAATGCTGCAATGAACATAGAAGTACATGCATCTCTACGGATAAAAGTTTTCATATTTTTTTGTGTAGATACCCAGAAGAGATTGCTGGGTCGTATGGTAATTCTATTCTAAATTTTTTGAGGAACCTCCATACTGTTTTCCATAGTGGCTGTGCCAGTTTACATTCCCACAAGTAGTATATGCGGGTTTCTGTTTTTCCACAACCTCTCCAACCCTCGTTATTATTTATCTTGTTGATAATAGCCATTCTAATAGGTGTGAGGTGGTATCTCATTGTGATTTTGATTTGCATTCCCTTATAGCTAGTGAAGTTGAGCATCTTTGCATTTGTCTGCAGGCCGTCTGTATGTCTTCTTGGGAGCAGTGTATGTTCAGGTTGTCTGCCCATTTTTTAAGTAGACTGTTGCGTTTTTTGTTGTTGCATTGTATGAGTTCTTTATGTACTTTGGATAAATACATAAACCTCCCTCACTGGAGGTTTTATTTGCAAATATTATCTCCCATTTGGTTGGTTGCCTCTTTGTTTTGTTGATGGCTTCTTTTGCTATGCAGAAGCTTTTTAGTTTGATATATTCCCATTCATTTATTTTTGCTTTTACTTCCCTTGACTTTGAGGTCAAATTAATAAAAACCTCTGTAAACCCAAGGTCCATAAATTTCGTAACTGTTTTCTTCTGCAATTTATTGTTTCGGGTCTTATATTTAGATCTTTGATTCATTTTGAGTTAATTTTGGTATATGGTGACAGATAGCAGTCTAGTTTTATTCTTTTACACATCGCTTTCCAATTTTCCCAACAACAGTTTTTGAAGAGGCTTTCTTTTCTCCGCTGTATGTTTTTGGCTCCTTTGTTGAAAATTATCTGCCTATATATATGTGGGTTTATTTCTGGGTTCTCAATTCTATTACATTGATCTGTGTGTCTGTTTTTCTGCCAATATCATGCTGTTTTGATTATTGTTGCTTTGTAGTACCAACTGATGTCAGGGAGTGTGATACCTCCGGCCTTGGTCATTTTCCTTTCAGGGTCCTTCTCTCTTCTACACTCCCCACCCCCAATTCCACGTTCTCACTGTTCTTGTGTATTTTTAGACGACCATTTTAATACTTTCCTAGGTCTTTCCTATGCCTCAAATAATAAGAGATATAAGCACAATAATAAATTATGTGTACACACACACACACACACACACACACACACACATATGCATTTTAATCACTTGCATCCTCATAACAACTGTGTGGTGTAGCTATCTGGGTCCTCATTTTTCAGGTGAAAAAACTAAGGGTTAGAAAAATTAGCAAACAAGTGAATGATTCCAAAGCCTATGTTCCCCTCAATGTATTCCATACTCCAAAGTGGTATGCCCTCTTCCTTAATCAAACTTCCATAGCTTAATGAAGCTGGTCTTAGCAAGGAATTAAGAGAAAGGAATATGAATAAAACAATTTGATTTCTTTGAATAATTAATAACTGTATGCTCCTTCTAAATGTTTGTGCCTTTTTGTAAAATGATGCAACCAGAGAGGTGCGCAAACCTTGACCATGGTTCCTACATTCATAGCTATTGCCAATTTCTATGTCTCTTTTCTCCCTTCACTTCTAAACTCAATTGTGCGTGCAGACTGTATTGAATGTAAGGATTTAAAACATGAGCTACCCAATTTTAAAAAGTAGATGTAAATTAAATCATCAAAATAATATGCTAAATGATCACTTAAGCGTAAGAATGAAATGTAAAAATATATAATAATGGTCTCTGCTACTTGGTTTAAGTTGATTCCAATATATTAAGTCTTCTATATGAAGTCATTATGGAGTAAAGAACATAACAAAACTTTGAGTTATATTAACTTGCTAACTAGTACCAACACTGTGACTTATGAGGCTTATAGGCAAAGTGATTCAATTCTCTAAGTCTCAGTTTTCTCATCTACAAAACAGGAATGATACCCATCCATCTCCTGGGTTGTTGTGAGGACTAAATAACATTAAATAAGCCAAGTGCCTAATTCAACTCTCTGACTTACAGACATGCCCAACAAGTCACTGGTGATTACTGACATCAGCTGAATTTTGGCCACTAATTAATAGTATATCCAATGTAGTCATTAGGCTCTCTGTACTCCAGGGGCTTTTAAATAAAAAAGAACACATGAAATGGAAATAATAATATTTGCCTTACTTACTCACATGCCTTCTTTGAAAATTACATAAAATAATGTATGAGGTATACTGTGGAGATGCGAAAGATATGCAGATACATTAGATTTTGAAAAAATTCATATAACACTTGCCCTACACACATCACAAGAGATTTTTAATAAATTGGAGAATATGTATGAAAGCATTTTAATATTATAAAGCACCATACAAACCTAAAGGTTTATTAACACAGATTCTAGAGCCAGAATGCCTGGATTCAAAACTCAGGTCTGTCACAAACTAACTATCTGACCACGGATAATTACTAATGACACTTGCTCTAGTCTTCAACTGATATACTATTTGGGAAACATAGGCAAATTTAGAAATTACTGTAACTACTCCATCACATACTTATGGGATTTTACATTTTAAAAACCAGTTTCCTATCTTATTTTCTTGTTTTATTTTCATATCACTGTAAAATAAGAGAATAGGTATAATCATTACCATTTTAAATATGAGCAAGATAAATCTAAACAAGGTTGAGTAATTTGTCCAAAGTCACACAAATATCATATATTTAATTAGGAGCTTCCAAGTAGGACTTAGTCATTGGAAGGCAGTTTTTCCACAACATTAAACTAGTCTAAAGGCAAAAGCAAAAATTCTGCCTAAAAATAAAGGCTACTTGTTTTGTCCTGCTGACATATTTTTAAAGACCCTTACTAAGTGCTTTCATAAAATACACAGCCTAGGAGAATTCCTTTGCTAACGTATTGTCCTTATTGTATTTGCTATCCTTGACTGTTCTTAATCGTATGTCTCCCTCTATACTCCTCTCACACTGAAATTTTCATTTTTATATTTTATAGTACTTGGTCCATTTATAGCTAATTTGTGCTATAAGTAAATATATTTTGCACTTCAAATATTTAAAACAAAATAAACATAACCAATAAATAAATATTATTTTTTAAAAACTTACATAGCTTCTGGATTCATTATACAGATGGCTCCTGAACACTGACATTTCTTTGGGTCATCATATGATATTCCCAGACTGAGTCCCAACATCTGGGTGACAATTATTGAAAATGCATCCAAAGTTATCTCCTTGGGATACTACATTAGCAATAAAAAAAATTCAAACGAAAGACAATTCATTGAAGGGTGGTAAAAAAACAATATTTTTCTAATTCTGAACATTTTTATTGTTTTAGCAAATATTTAAGAACAGGGAAATATAGCTCCTTGGACAGTTGAGAAACTGAAGCTCTTCTTAGGAAATTTTACTGAGATATAAGCCTATTGAGTCTAGGCCAAGCTTTGCCATGATCTAACAGCTAAACAACTAACATAATGAATAGCTACCATACCTATATAAAAGGCTTGTTTTTACATTACATTTTTGATTATATGGACCATGATCTTCAATTTACCCAATTTCTTACAACAGCTCTCATATACACTTAGTAAGGCCCACATGATATTCAGCCTCCCAGCTCCTAAAGTGCCCACATAACCAAATTCCTGAGTTTGAGTGTGCTACTTTCTTTCTGCTAGTACTCTCAATGACACAATAACTGGTATCAGGAGAAACCACGTTCTTGTCATATATTTCACAAGTGCACAAATAACTTCCTTGCCAAGGTGAATGGGGCACTTAGAGTTATCCGTCTTTTTCATGTTATAATTTCTGGTGGATATAAGGTAGTATATTTCATTAAGTTTTAACTTGCATTTCACATAATTTTTGACAGTTTGGCTATCTTTTTTGGGAAGTGTTTATTAAAGTATCTTGTCTATTTTTCTACTGCATTCACCTTTTATTGATTTATGGAAGCATTTTATATATTCTGTATATGAATCATTGTTAGTCATACCTTGCAAATACTTTCCCTACAGTGTGGCTTGTCTTTTCACTCTCTTAATGTCTTTTCATTAACAAAATTTCCTTAATTTGATGTGGTCCAATTCATCCAACTTTTCCTTTATGATTAGAGTCTTTTTGTCCACTTTAAGAAATCTTTCCCTGTGATATGGATTGGACCTAAAGGGTATTATACTAAGCCAAATAAGTGAGACTGAGAAAGACAAATAGCGTATGATCTTACGTATATGCGGAATCTAAAGAACAGAAAAAATGAACAAAAAATAAAAAACAGAAATAGACTCATAGATAGAGGGAACAAACAAATAGTTGCTAAATGGGAGGGGGATTGGGGGACGAGTGAGAAAGGTGAAGGAATTAGAAAGTACAAATTAGTAGTTACAAAATAGTCACAGGGATATAAAGTACAGCATAGGGAATATAGTCAATAATGCTGCAGAAACCGTGTATCATGCTAGGTAGGTATTATAACTAATTGGGTGATTATTGCATAAATTATATAAAAGTCTAACTACTATGCTGTACACCTGAAACTAATATAAAATAATATTGAATGTCAACTATCCTGTTTCCCCGAAAATAAGAACTAGCCAGACCATCAGGTCTAATGCACCTTTTGGAGCAAAAATTAATATAAGACCCAGTCTTATTTTAATATAAGACTGGATATAATATAATATAATATAATATAATATAATATAATATAATATAGTGCCGGGTATAATATAGTATAATATAATACCCGGGTCTTAATTAATTTTTGCTCCGAAAGACACATTAGACACATTAGAGCTGATTGTCCACCTAGGTCAATCGGGGAAACAGGGTAATATCACCAGACACAACTATTATTGATTTATGCAGGCCATGTTCAAACAATTCTTTTATTACTTTTCGTTCCCTCTAAAGCTCAGATCTCCCAGTTGGGATCACTCTCCTTCTGCCTGAAGAATATTATTTATAATTTCCTTTAGTGATTTTGGACTGCTGGCAAAGCAGCAGAGGCAAAGAAATGGAGGCAAACAGAAAAAAATGAAAAATATGATGATAGCATTAATTCTAAAACTACCAATAAGCACAAAAATGGGCATGATTTAAACTGAAATAATTAAAATACATATATTTTCAAATTGGACAGAGAAAATATATGCTGATTACAAGAAATACTCCTTAATTGCCAGGATTGGATATAGCTGCATGAGACAGGAAATTCAAAATAATGACTTAGAGTAGAAAGAAATTTCTCTCACACACACATACAAGCGGCTTCTTGGTTTTCAGGAATCTGACTCCTTCCAGCTCCTAGTCCATCCAGCCAAGGTAATGACCTTGTCGTCACAGGTCATTTGAAACAGCAGATTAGAGAAAAGTCACAATGAAGAATGGGTACCATTCCCTTAAAGAAGTTTCCTGGAAGTTCCAAATGTTATTTCTGCTTGCATCTCATCAGAGGAAACTTAGAAAAATCTAGCTACAAAAGAGGCTAGGAAATGAAGATTTCTTCATATACAAGTACGAACAGGAATATTGCCTATCTAAAAACTGAGGTTCTGTTTTATTAAAAAAAAAGAATCAAATGGAGATTGAAAGATGTATGTACAGAGATGTTTATTAAATATTGTTTGTAATGGCAAAAATAGAAACAACCAAAATACTCATGTAAAGCATAAAGGATATAGTGTGGCATATTTACAAAATATCACAAACCAAAGCAAAAAATTAACTAGACACACAGGATTTTGAGTACAGTGAAACTATATGATACTGTAATGATAGATATATGTCACTACGCATTTGTCAAAACTAATAGAATGTATAACAGCAAGAGTGAACCCTAATGTAAACTATGGAATTGGTTGATTATAATGTGTCAGTGTAGGTTCATCATTTACAACAAACATACCAGTATGGTGTGGAATGTTAATAGTGAGGGAAAGAATGGGAAATCTCTGTACTTTCTTCTCAATTTTGCTATGAACCTAAAATTTCTATTAAAAAGTAAAGTCTTTTAAAAACTAAGTAGAATCCCATATACCAGATGAATAAATCTCACAATTATAACTGGAAACCAAAAAATTCAAATTGCAGAATGACAAATTATGATACAACTGATATTTAAAGCATAAAAACAATTGTTTAGAGAAATATTCAATTGTGGTCAAAGTATCAGAGCTTTTAAACAAAGAAATATAAAGGTTTTGTAAAAGTATAAGTATAAAAGCTTTGTAAAAGAATAATTCCTTGAATTCATCTCCTCCAATTATTCTATCCTACACCCTGTCTCAGCCCTCATTCCCATGGTTCTCACACTAAGCCTTGTCAACAGATCTTTACCAATAACTGCAACACCTCCATCATCTCTATAAAGTGCATCCCACATCCTGACCACCTGATGTCTTTCCTAATCACTCCTCTAGCACCCCAACTCCAACAATCTGTGTACCCACCAGCACATTCAAACTATGGTTCCTAAATTTTCACTGCCCCTAACTTCCTTACTGACTTATTTCCCTCCTTAACCAGTTCAAATTCTCTTACAAACACCCTCAAGTTTCCTTGCCATCGTTGCACCTCAAAATTTGACAAAAACACAATACATCAATCTTCAAAACACTGAGATAGAAAGATATGAGAACTAGGATTTCATACCTAGCCAAATTATCAATCAAATGTGGGAAAGCAAAAGTATTTTCATTAATAAAATAATTCAATGTTTGCCATTTATACACACTGTTTAAAAAAAAACTCAAGAGTTATTTCAGAAAAATACATGTAACAAAGAATTCCAAGAAAAGGAAGATAAGGTTTAATATTCTTTGGAAGTTGGTTTCACCCATAAAAGTAAGTTAAAAACAACTTACTGTTAGAGCGTGATACCTAAAAGATCCTCCTTTGTCAATAACCTAGAAGAAATGGACAAGTTCTTAGAAACATATAGCCTTCCAAGGCTGAACCATGAAGAACTGGAAAATCTAAACAGACTGATCACCAGTAAGGAAATTGAATCAGTCATCCAAAACCTTTCCAAAAGCAAAAGCCCAGGACCAGATGGCTTCACTAGTGAATTCTACCAAACCTTCAAAGAGGATCTAATACCAATCCTGCCCAAACTCTTCCAAAAAATTGAAGAAGAGACAGCACTCCCTAACTCATTTTATGAGGCCAACATTACCCTGATACCAAAACCTGGTAAGGACAACACGAAAAAAGGGAACTACAGACAGATATCTCTGATGAATACAGATGCAAAAATCCTAAACAATATTCTAGCAAATCTAATACAACAAAAGATCATTCATCACGACCAAGTGGGGTTCATCCCCGGGGCACAAAGATAGTTCAACATCCGCAAATCCATCAATGTGATACATCACATAAACAAAATAAGGGACAAAAATCATATGATTATATCAATTGATGCAGAAAAAGCATTTGACAAGATACAACATCCATTTATGATTAAAACACCTAACAAAATAGGTATAGAAGGAAAATACCTTAACATAATAAAGGCCATATATGACAAGCCCTCAGCTAATCTCATAATTAATGGTGAAAAACTGAAGCCCTTTGCTCTACGTTCAGGAACACGACAGGGCTGTCCCCTATCACCTCTGCTTTTCAACATAGTGTTGGAAGTCCTTGCCAGAGCAATCAGACAAGAGAAAGAAATAAAAGGCATCCACATTGGGAATAAAGAAGTTAAATTATCATTCTTTGCAGATGACATGATGCTATATACAGAAAACCCTAAAGACTCCACCAAAAAACTATTAGAAGCAATCAACGAATACAGTAAAGTTGCTGGCTACAAAATCAACGTACAAAAGTCCACTGCATTCCTATATACTAACAATGAAATCTCAGAAAAAGAAATACAAAAAACAATTCCTTTTGCAATTGCAGCAAAAATAATAAAATACCTAGGAATAAACTTAACCAAGAATGTGAAGGACCTATATGTTGAAAACTATAAGACATTTTTGCAAGAAATGGAAGAAGACACAAAGAAATGGAAAGACATTCCATGCTCATGGATTGGAAGAATCAACATAGTTAAAATGGCTATATTACCCAAAGCAATATACAGATTTAATGCAATCCCCATCAAAATTCCAATGGCATTTTTTAAAGAAATAGGACAAAAAATCATCAGATTTGTTTGGAACCACAAAAGACCTCGAATAGCCAAAGCAATTTTAAGAAAAAAGAACAATACTGGAGGTATCACACTCCCTGACTTTAGCTTATACTACAGGGCTACAATAATCAAAACAGCATGGTATTGGCAGAAAAACAGACACATAGACCAATGAAATAGAATTGAGAACCCAGATATAAAACCACATAAATATGGACAGATAATTTTCAACAAAGAAGCTAAAAACATACAATGGAGGAAAAACAGCCTCTTCAATAAATGGTGCTGGGAGAACTGGAAAGCCACGTGCAAAAGAATGAAACCAGACTGCTATCTGTCACCATGTACCAAAATTAATTCAAAATGGATCAAAGACTTAAGCATAAGACCTGACACAATAAACTGCATAGAAGAAAACATAGGTACTAAACTTATGGACCTTGGGTTCAAAGAGCATTTTATGAATTTGGCAATGGAAGTAAAAGCTAAAATAAACGAATGGGACTACATGAAACTTAAAAGCTTCTACACAGCAAAAGAAACCATCGACAAAATAAAGAGGCAACCAACTGAATGGGAGAAGATTTTTGCAAACAGTGCCTCCGATAAGGGGCTAATATCCAAAATATACAAGGAACTCATGAAACTCAACAACAAAAAAACAAACAACCCAATTGAAAAATGGGCAGAGGACCTGAAGAGACATTTCTCCAAAGAGGACATACAAATGGCAAATAGACATATGAATAAATGCTCAACATCACTAATCATCAGAGAAATGCAAATAAAAACCACAATGAGATATCACCTCACCCCAGTCAGAATGGCTATCATTAACAAGACAAATAGTAACAAGTGTTGGAGAGACTGTGGAGAAAAAGGAACCCTCATACACTGTTGGTGGGAATGCAGACTGGTGCAGCCGTTATGCAAGGCAGTGTGGAGGTTCCTCAAAAAATTACGAATAGAATTACCATATGACCCAGCAATCCCTCTCCTGGGTATCTACCCAAAAAATCTGAAAACATCTACACATAAAGACACGTGTGCTCCAATGTTCATTGCAGCTTTGTTTACGGTGGCCAAGATGTGGAAACCACCAAAATGTCCTTCAATAGATGAATGGATAAAGAAGTTGTGGTATATATACACAATGGAATACTATTTGGCGGTAAGAAAAGATGAAATAGGACCATTTGTGACAACATAGATGGATCCTGAGAGTATAATGCTAAGCGAAACAAGTCAGACAGAAAAGGCAGAGAACCATATGATTTCACTGATATGTGGTATATAAACCAAAAACAACAAAAGAACAAGACAAACAAATGAGAAACAAGAACTCATAGACACAGACAACAGTTTAGTGGTTACCAGAGGGTAAGGGGGGTGGGGGGTGGGAGATGAGGGTAAGGGGGATCAAATATATGGTGATGGAAGGAGAACTGACTTCGGGTGGTGAACACACAATGGGATTTATAGATGATGTAATGCAGAATTGTACACCTGAAATCTATGTAATTTTACTAACAATTGTCACCCCAATAAATTTTAAAAAATTTAAAAAAAGGAAAAAAAGATCCTCCTTTGACCACCAAAGCTTTACTAGCATAATGTTTTTTTATTCAATAGTTAATATTACTTATATATTCAAAATACTGTAAAGTACTAATTATTGGTTTAATTATTAAATCAACTGTAGACAAAGTACAAAAGTTCAATAGAATTATACATTTTATGAATCTTGACAATGGATATGAGAAGTGTACAACCATTTTACATCTCTTATTTTTCATAGCAAATAATCAATGGATATTGTCTAAGGTAAATAGGTATTATTTAAACAACAAAATGTAAGTATGAAAATGATAATATCTATTATATATAATTATGTATACTATATAGCATGACATAATATGTATATATACATGTATACATATGTATATTATGTCATACTATAATAATATGTTTTAATAATATAAACATTATTAAAGTATTAAGAATAAGTATATGACAAATAGAGAGAGAGGACTAAGTATAGTGAGTATAGTGATCACTTCCTGAGTGGAGAGATGCAAGATTATATGAATTTCTTTATATGTTCCCATATGTACATTAAAAAGTGGACATGAACAACAAATTATTTTGTAATTTAAAAAATATATAGTACTTGTTTTGAAAAAGAAGGAATAGGATGGGTAATGGCTCAACTAATTACTTCACCTTTCAATGTCAATGATGTATCTAATTGTACCAATAATTTATGTATATACATAAAATATTTATAAGTACTATAAATATTTAAAATGTACATAAAAGTTTCTTTTAAATACTGCTTGAAACATTTTAAAGGATTTTTATTATACTTTTTAGTTGATCATTTGTTTTGATTTTGAAGCCATTTTATCTGTAAGACTATTTCTCCAATTTTATATCTACAAGCAAAAATCTATTTGGGTTACCAAAATTTCATTACAGATAATTTTTCATAATGCACTATTCTATATATTAAAGACTGTATGTGTATTTGTGATATTTTTGTTCCACTTTAACTTCCAAACAATTGCAACAATACACTTGTTCTACAGAATACTCTTCCTTCTACACACTTTAAATTTTTAACAGTAATTGAAAATAAATGTAATCTCTAAATATAAATATAAATGTGAACTGTATAAAATAATGCTACAATGTGGAATAAGTTTTAAATGTATAATTTTTAAAATAAGATTAAATAATTACATACCAAAGCAATGCCCGCAGAATAATGAGAAACACACATCTTTCCAGGAAACGTTGCTCCCACATAATCTGGAGACTCTCTATAGCTAAAATAAATAAACAAACAAACAAACATTTATAATTCATTTGACAAACGATTCAAATGTGGGAGTTCCTGCTAATAAACTGTCTGTACTTCATAAAATCCTAGTCTGAAGCAAATTCAGTTACAATGTTTCCATATGTCCTTAGTTGTTTCAAATTTGGAAGGTATTCTTAATTAAATGAGATTAAATTCTCTGGATTTATAAAACATATCCAGTGAATCGAAATTTTTGATGGCTTCCTTTACTGTTCTCGTCACATTTGGTTAAAGCTAACAAAGACTTTGATCAAATATTTTGATCAAAATCATTTTGCTGACTGACAATGAAAAATAGTTTTAATGTGTGGGTTAAAATTTTTCACTCGCATGAAGAAATGCTCACCAGTTTCTCATAGGAATGACTTGATTGTTCTACAATTTAACATTGTTATTCTCCTTTGAATAAGGGTCCATAAAAATTGTTGTATAACATCAGCACAATTTGCAGAGATCTACATAAATTAGTCTGTTTAATACTCAAATGAAGCCAGTGAAATAGATATTATTTTTATCCCCCTTGAAAAAAATCAAACATCAGATGGGAAGTATAAGTAACTTCCTCAAGGAGATACAAATAATAAGTGCTACTGAAGGATATGAATTTGGGCAGTCTGAATCTGGAGCCATACTCTTAACCACAAAGGTATATGCTCAAAACATAAATTATGTCATCTTTAGAGCCCCCACCAAAATAAACATTCCAGGATGTGTCTAAAAAAGCTTGGTACTCAATTCTCATTTGAAAATATCCCTTCAGTGTCAACTGCACTTCACAATTGCACAATCTCCCCACTGCTGCCTTTATTCTGTCTCTCTGATATTGTTTTGATCTAACCCCTCCAGCACTTGTTTTCAAATATTTGCTTTTAATAGCCAACTTTGGCTTTACATTGCAATGTCTAAGTATTGTTTATA
Organism: Rhinolophus ferrumequinum; assembly: GCF_004115265.2. NCBI lineage: Eukaryota > Metazoa > Chordata > Mammalia > Chiroptera > Rhinolophidae > Rhinolophus > Rhinolophus ferrumequinum. The sequence goes on from NC_046287.1 coordinate 60,635,241, forward strand.
TTCTTTCTTCATCCAAGATAGTTCTCCCAATAGATAAAACTCCCCCTAAAATGCTATGCATATGAGCTGAACTCAATAATAGTTATTTTTTACTTAATATTGCCCACCATCCAGTCTCCACATCAAGTCACTTGTCAAGATCTAATGTTTTACTTCTTCAATGTTTCTTATATCCTTACCCTCCTTCAAAGATTCAGCTACAGTTCCAAATACAAGTATACACACAACTTATATGTAACTCCATACTCTTTGAAAAGAACTACAAATTATTTAGTCTCACTGATTCCATAACCTGGAATGCTTTCAACCTGTTTCTCTGAATTTAAGTATGCCTAACTCTGCATTCCAACTTCTAACTTAATTACCACTTCTTAAACTTGACTTTTTAATATACATTATTTTGAGTCAGAGCCCCTCCTTTTTTTCTCCTGTAAACTACAAGTAAGTAGAGATAATGTATTAGCATTAATCTTGTGGAGTGACATAAGCAATAGAATAGAATAGGGGTTTCCAGCCTCCAACTCCCCACCAAAACAATGATTTTGAGAACCACCCACAGATGAGAATAACTTTGTGAGAGTCCAATAGTCCAGAGGAGAGGTCCTAGTGCCCCACTGGAAAAAAAAAATCCATGAATAGATGCACTAAAGAAGCTAAGTAGAGTTTCACTGTACCCATGTCACCATTCTCCGAAGGCAACACAGCTCAGTGCTATGAAAGATTCCCTCAGCCGTGATTTCTACCATAGAGGAATACTATCGAGTATAGTGAGTACCCCCAGCCATGCAGGATGCTGCCCAAGAGGCCCACTTCTTAAGTGTCCATTGACAGATGAACAGATAAAGAAAATGTGATGGAAAGTGGGTCCAAGATGGTGGTATAGGAGGACAATGAGCTTGCCCCCTCCCAAGAACACATCAAATGTACACCTATATGTAGAGCAATTCCTTCTGAGAGACAACTGAGGGGCAACTGAATAGATTCTGTACAATAAACGAGAGAGACCACACATAGAGATGGTTGGGGAACCACAAGAGCACTCTGGGAGCTGAGGGAACTCTCCAGGACTTGAGGAACCAATAAGTGCCATTTCTTATAATTCCCTGCATTTGGATAGTGGGTGGGAGCTCTATTCAGGTGCTACGGCCAACCTGTAGAGCCACTATAGTGCATTCCCAGCCACCTTCACAGAGCTAGCTCCAAAAGGAACCGGAGAGAGGCACAGCATGCATGCACAGGGCCCCTCCACCAGAAATTGATCGTACGGGTACAATGTGGTGCTGCTGTACAAACTCACTGGGCTGCATGTGTACATAGGGCTTCCACGCCCGAAGAAAGTAAGGAGCTGGCAAGGCACAGCAGTGCTCTTACATAGGGCTGCCAATTCCAGTAAAAGTGTGGAACTAGTAGGATGCTGTGGCCCACCCACCCAGAGCAGCCCCATCCAGACGAGGCTAAGGCAACAGACAATTAAAGCAACAGGGCATGCTATGTGCACACAGTGCAAACCTGCCTAGACCAGAAGGGAAAGGAAGCATGCACACATCAGGCTGCCTCACTCAATTTGTTCTGGCCATGGACTGCCAGAACAACAGGGAGCAACTGCACACACATGTACACCTGGCTGTCCTTCCTGGAACCTAGCCAAGCAGCACATCAGGCACCATACATGCCCGCCCCGACTCCAACTGAACTGCCAAAACCAGCCAACATACAGTCTACACAGGCCACTCTACACAAGACCACTTTTTCAATATTGGCAGAGACAGCTATTTCACCTAACTCAGAGGAACAAACACATAAAAATCAAACAAAATGAAGACACAAAAGAATACGCCCCAACTGAAGAAACAAGAAAAAACCCTAGAGAAAAACTCTAATAAAACAGACATAAGTAATTTGCCAAATAAAGAATTCAAAGAAACAATCATAAAAGATGCTCAACAAACTTAAGAATAGAATAGAACCCAGACACATCAATGAAGAATGAGAAAATATAATAACCAATCAGAGATGAAGAATATAATGAAGGAAATGAAAAGCAATTAGAAGGAAACAACAGCAGAATAGTGAATACAGAAGAACAGATAAGCAGCCTGAAAGACAGAATAATGGAAATCACCCAATCGGAAAAGCAAAATGAAAAAAAATATATATTTTTAACTAGTATAGTTTAAGGCACCTCTAGGACAACATCAAGCACTCTAACATTCACATTATAGGGATTCCAGAAGGAGAAAAGACAGGAAAAGGGGAAGAAAGTATATGTGAAGAAATAATGGTTGAAAACTTTCCTTATCTGGGGAAGAAAACAGATATCTAGGTTCAAGAATCACAGAGAGTTCCGAACAAGATGAACCCAAAGAGGTCCACATGAAGACATATTATAATTAAAATGTCAAAAATTAAGAATAAAGAAACAAAAACTCACAGACTCAGACAATAGTTTAGTGGCTACCAGAGGGTAAGGGGAGAGGAGGTGGTATGGGATCAAATATATGGTGATAGAAGGAGAACTGACTCTGGGTGGTGAACACATAATGTGATTTATAGATGATGTATTACAGAATTGTACACCTGAAACCTATGTTAACTTTACTAACCATTGTCACCCCCAATAAACTTTAATTTAAAAAATAAAATAAAATAGAAAATAAAGTACATTAAAATTTAAAAAAAAGAAGTTAAGGATAAAGAGTCAATATTGAAGGCAGCAAGATGGAAGCAACAAGTCACATATAATAGAAACCCCATTAGACTCTCAGCTGATTTCTCAGTAGCAACTCTACATGCCAGAAGGAAGTGGCAGGAAATAGTTAAAGTCCTGAAAGAAAGGGATCTATTACCTGGAATATTATACCCAGGAAAGATATCATTCAGAATTGAAGGAGAGATAAAGAGTTTCCCAGACAAGCAAGAACAGAAAGAGTTCACCAACACATAACCAGGTTTGTAAGAAATTTTCTTTTTTTTTTTTAGTTGAAAATGGTTTCCTATTGTAAAAATTTTCTTTTTTATTAAAGCATATTGTGGTAACAATGGTTAGTAAAGTTACATAGGTTTCAAGTGTATAATTCTGTAATACATCATCTATATATCACATTGTGTGTTCATCACCTAGTCAGTTCTCCTTCCATCACCATATATTTGACCACATTTACCCTTATCTATCACCCCCTCACCCCTTACCTCCTGGTAACCACCAAACTATGTCTATCAGCTTTTGTTTCTTTATTTGTCTTGTTCCTTTGTTGCTTTCAGTTTTATATCCCACATATCAGTGAAATCATATGGTTCTTGACTTTTTCTGTCTGACTTATTTCGCTTAGCATAATAATCTCAAGATCCATCCATGTTGTCGCAAATGGCACTATTTCATCTTTTCTTATTAAAGTGTCTTCTTTATACAGAAAAGGCCATAACCAGGAAAAAAAATACAGGAAAGAAAAAAAAATCTTCGGGGTAACGGCTAATATGTAATAAACAGCAAGTCAATCTCTTAAAAAGCAAATATGAAGGTTAAAAGACAAGTAGCAAGATTAATTATAATGACAATAGTCAGGGGATATACAAAACACAAGATATAAAATATAATGTCAAAAACATAAAGCATGGAGGGGAAAGTGAAAATGTAGTACTTTTAGAATGCGTCTGAACTTAAATGCCTATCAGCTTAAAATAGATTGTTACAAATATAGAGGGATATACGTGAACCTCATGGTAACCCCACACCAAAAACATATAAAAAATGCACAAAAAATAAGGAGAAAGGAACCCAAATAAAACACTAAAGAAAACCAGTAAACTGAAAGAGATCACGAGAAGAAACAGTGAAGAACAATAAAAACAACAGAAAAAGAATTGACAAAATGGCAAAAAACATATAACCTACCAAAAATTACTCTAAATTTAAATGGATTAAATACTCCAATCAAAAGACACAGGATTGGGGCCGGCCCGGTGGCTCAGGCGGTTAGAGCTCCATGCTCCTAACTCCAAAGGCTGCCGGTTCGATTCCTACATGGGCCAGTGGGCGCTCAACCACAAGGTTGCCAGTTCAATTCCTGGAGTTCTGCAAGGGATAGTGGGCAGCACCCCCTGCAACTAAAATTGAACATGGCACCTTGAGCGGAGCTGCCACTGAGCTCCCGGATGGCTCAGTTGGTTGGAGCACATCCTCTCAACCACAAGGTTGCAGGTTCGACTTCTGCGCCCCCTGCAACTAGTAACGGCAACTGGACTTAGAGCTGAGCTGCACCCTCCACAACTAAGACTGAAAGGACAATAACTTGATTGGAAAAACCTCCTGGAAGTACACACTGTTCCCCAATAAAGTCCTGTATAAAAAAAAAAAAAAAAAAGTCATAGGATTGCTGGATTAAAAGAAAAAAGACCCATCTACAGGTTGCCTACAAGAGACTCACTTTAAATAGAAAGACACACACAGACTAAAAGTAAAGGGATATAAAGAAGTATTTCACGCAAATAGAAATAAAAAGAAAGATGGGGTAGACTTCAAAACAAAGAATGTAAAAAGAGATAAAGAAGGACATTACATAATGATATGGGGGTCAATCAAAGAAGGGGATATAACATTTGTGAATATCTACATACCCAACATACGAGCACCTAAGTACACAAAGCATATATTAATGGACATAAAGGTAGAAATTAACAGTAATATTACAATTGTAGGGTACTTTAATGCCCCATTTACCTCAATAGGTAGATCACCCATACAGAAAATTAATAAGGAAAAAAATGGCTTAAATGTCACATTAGACCAGATTGAGTTAATAGACATTTATAAAACATTTAATCCCAAAACTGCAGAATACACATTTCTCTCAAGTGTATGTAGTACATGCTCCAGGATAGACCATATATTAAGCCACAAAACAAACCTCAATAAATTCAAGAAGACTGAAATTATATTAGGCATATTTCCGACACAATGAAATGAAACAATTAAGTATAGAAAAAAACTAGAAAAAATACAAATATATGGAGACTAAAGAACATGTTACTAAAAACCAGTTGCTCAAAGTCAAAACTACCTTGAGACAAATGAAAATGAAAGCACAACCTTACAAAACATATGGGAAGCAGCAAAAGCAGTTTTAAGGAAAAAGTTCATAGCTATACAGGCCTACCTAAAAACACAAGAAAAATCCCAAATAAACAATCAAACTTTCCAACTAGAACTAGAAAAAGAAGAACAAACAAAAACAAAAATAAGTAAAATGAAAAAATAATAAAGATAAGAGTGGAAATAAACGATACAAAAAAAATACAACATTGACAAAAAAAATCAATGAAATTTAGAGCTGATTCTCTGAAAGGTTAAATAAAATGTAAAAGCCTCTAGCCAGGCTCATCAGAGAGAGCCCAAATAAATAAAATCAGAAATGAAAAAGGAGATACTACAAATGACAACACAGAAATATAAAGGATCGTTAAAGAACACTAAGGACAATTACATGCCAACAAATTGAATAAGCTAGGAAAAAAATGGGTGAATTTCTAGAAACATACAACTTTCCAAGACTGTACCAGGAAGAAACAGAAAATCTGAACAGATCAATTGCTAGCAATGAAACTGAAGCAGTAATCAAAACACTCTCAATAAAACAAAAGCCCAGTACCAGGAGGTATCACAGGTGAATTCTACCAAACATTTAAAGAAGAATTAATACCCACCATTCTCAAACTATTGAAAAAAATAGAAGAGGAGAGACAACTTCCAACTTATTTTATGAAGCCAAGATTACCCTAATACTGAAATACCAAAACTAGACAATAACACCACACACACAAAAAAGGAGAGAATTATAGGCCAAAACCCTGAGCTTAAGTGCCTATTAGATCAAAATTGCAAAACTCCTCAATAGAATATATTAAAAAGATGATACACCATGATCAAGTGAGATTATTCCAGGGATGCAAGGACGGTTCAACATCTGATAACAATAGAGTGATAATCTATATTAACAAAATTAAGGATAACCATATTATCATCTCAATATAAGCAGTAAAAGCATTACAGAAAATTCAACATTCGTTATAACAACTCTAAACCAAGTGGGTATAGAGGGAATGTACCTCAACATAATAAAGACCATATATGACAAGTCCACAGCTGATATACTCAAAAGTGAAAAACTAAAAGCTTTTTCTGTAAGATCAGAAACAAGACAAGAATGCCATTTCACCACCTTATTCAGCATAGTATTAGAAGTCCTAGCCAGACCAATCAGGCAAGAAAAATAAATAAAAGACATATATTTATTTGGATTGCCCCTTTATCATTATACGATGACCTTTTTTGTCTGTTATGACAGTCTTGTCTTAAAGTTGATTTTGTCTGATATTAGTTACCCCAGATTTCTTTTGGTTTCAATTTGCATGGAATATCTTATTCCATCCCTTCACAATCAGTGTGCATCCTTACATCTGAAGTAAGTTTCTTGCAGGCAGCATATAGATGGGTCTTGTTTTTTAACCACTTAGCTACTCTGTCTTTCAACTAGAGAATTTAGTCCATTTATATTTAAAGTAATTATTGATAGCGATATACTTAATGCTATTTTATTCATTGTTTTCTGGCTGCTTTGTAATTCCTCTGTACATTTCCTCTTCTCTTACTCTCCTCTTTTGAGATTTGATGACATTTTATAATGGTATACTTAGATTCCTTTTATCCTATCTTTTCTATATATGCTATAGGTTTTGGCTCTGTGGCTACAACAAGGCTTACATAAAACAAGTTATATTTGTAACAGTCTATTTGAAGATGAAAACTTAAGTTTGAACGTATACTGAAACTCAACATATTTAACCCCTCTACCCTCACATTTTATGTTTTTGATGTCACAATTAGTGTTTTTTATCTTGTGTATCTCTTAACAAATTATTGTAGCAATGATTATTTTTACGACTTTGGTCTTTTAACCTTCAGAGTAGATTTACGAATGATTAACCCCCCACCATTACAACATTAGATTAGTCTGGAGATATATACACAGAGGGTGCCAAAAAAATGTATACACATTTTAAGAAAGGAAAAAGCTATTAAAATTGTAATACTCAATATATAGTGATAACAAAAGATGAATACAAGTCACATTTGACTTCTGCAGTTACAAGAGGTGCTCCAAGTGGTTACCATCAGTGTCCAGACACTTCTGATTACTGTGAACTACTGCTTGAGCAATACTGACCAAAGTGTCCACTTGTATAGATTTTTTTGGCACCCCCAGTATATAATTTGACCCAGCAATCACACTCCTGGAGATTATATATATACATAAACATGTCCCTTTAACATCCTTGTAGGGCTAGTCAACTGGTTATGATCTCCTTTAGCTTCTGCTTGCTGGAAAACATTTTTTCTCTATCCTCCCACCCCCTTCCCTTTGGAATAGTCAGAAATGAATAACAATTCCCTAAATAAAGCTACATCATTATCAGAGATCTGTTTTCTAAGAATACTGAAACATTATTCTTACACGAATAGATATGCAATATCATGAGGCCTGAGTGTAAGATAGGATTTTTTCCAATCTAGAAATCTATGCAGTAATTCATCTGCCTCACCAACCGTAGAAATTTTATTTGTATCTGACCACAACTCCAATGATGACAGCACAATAGTAACTTTAAATTGGGCAAACATCTAAAAACAGAAGAAATAAACATTTAAAAAATTAATTTTTATGTTCTTTTACATGACCAAGAAATTACTTCAATGTTTTGACAAATCCACACTTAGTTTATGTGGATGATTTTATTATTTAAAAATGCCACATCAAGTTAATGAAAATTATAATTTAAAAAACTAGTATGAATTTTTCTAACTAGCATGAAAAGGAAAATACTTACTGAATTTACAAGGCCAATAATTTCGATGACTTTATTTGTTACTATCATGCTATCAGAGCCCAAGAAATCATACTGAAAAACAGAATTAATTTGAAATTTAAATACAAATTTGTTACATAATATATCTGAGATTTACTCTTACTCTCCATCAACTCTTACAGGTTTGAGGCTGCTTTAGGGTTAGTACAGTTCAAAATAAGCCAGAATGTAAATTGGAATCACTTACATATACTGACGGGAATGTAAAATCTTACAGCCACTCTGAAAAGTAATTTGGGACAGTCTTTCAAAACAAATAATGGACTAACCATATCACCCTGCAATTAAAGTCCTAGGCATTTATCCCAAAGAAATAAAAACTGATGCTCCCAAAAAAACATACATATAAATGTTCATAATAGCTTTATTTATAAGAGTCCAAAATTAGAAACAACTCATACTTCAATGGTTAACTGGTTAAACAAACTGGTACATTCATACAATGAAATACCACTCAGTAATCAAAAGGAACTGAACTTTTGATATACGGAACAGTTTGGAAAACCTCAAGAAAATTATGCTGAGTATAAAAGAAATCTCAAAAGGATACATATTGCATGCTAACATTTATGAAATCACAGAGATAGAGAAGAGATTAGTGATTGCCAGGGGTTAATAAATATAGGAAGTGGGGGAGAGATGGTGCAATTATAAAGAGATAACATAAGAGTCTTATGGTTGTGGTACTGTTGAGTGGTGCCTTGACTGTGGTGGTGATGGTTACATAAGGCCACATTTTGATACTATCACATAAAACTACACACACACACACACACACACACACACACACACACAACTGTGTGTATATGTAACTGAGTGTATATGTTACTGTTGAAATCTGAGTAAGTTCTGTGGAATGTGTCAATGTCAAATCCCATGTCTATAAATCATATATCTGAAGTTCACTATCTCTTTGATGTTCCACAAGACCCTCAAATTAAACATATCCAAAACTAAACTCATATCATTCCTCAAAAATCTGCTCCTACTTACATTTCCACTGCTACAGTGAATGGTATCGCCTATGACCTCCCACATTATACTACACGTTCCATGAGAATAGAACTTTTTCTGTTTTGTTCATTGCTGTATCCACAATAAACAGAACAATAACTGGTATCCAGATCATGCTCAATAAATTTATTAAGTGAATAAATAAATCAACTTATCAGTCCTTCTAATTCAACCTCATCAGTACCTTTTAGAACTGTCCTTTTTTTCCTGTTCCTAATACTACTAATTTATAAATTTTCACTTTTATTACTGAAATAATTTCTTAAACTGTTCCTCCTTCTCCAATTTTCTCACCATATATCCAGTCCCTACACTTTTACAAAATGGTGATTCTAAAATGAAAGCATTACCGTGTCACTCCCTGCTTAAAATTTTCTAATGACTCTCCATTACTTTTGGGATAAAATCCAAATACCATGTCAATTCTTCAACTCTTTCCATTTCCTTTCTTCAACGCTGTATACCAAACTTATTGCAGTTTTCTGAAAAGAACCTTCTCTCATATTTATGTACCCTTGTTAAGAAAGGTTTTGCACAAACTCTTCCATGGCCTCATCCTCCCCCTCTTAGCCAAAAAAACCAATCGAGAGCCCAACCCTTTATCAGGTTCTTATATTCCAAGCCATTATTCCGCTGCCTTAATCAGCTAAGTACCAAAGAACTAGAGACAACCCTATACCCCGGAAACAACTGAAATTATCCTAACTAGCCAATCCTAAACCTGCTTACCTGAGCTCACCATATCTTTCCCAAAGAAACCACAGTCAAGGCTCCCACCCATCTTTCCAATACCAATCATTTCCTGATTTGTTGGCCTCACTCTACTCATACCTGAATAATAATAAAACCTACATTTTAAAACACCTACTTGCATGCTCTTACAGTACCTCAGGTTACAGTTTTGTGTTGCCATGTCTTTCTTCATTATTGGACTGTATTTTTATAATTCCATATGCTTGTCTCCATCATGGCACTAAATTCACTGGGCTACAATTGTGAAGTCTTTGAAGACAATATCACTATTGCTCTTCTTTATGTGCCCAACATCTAGTAACACAGTTGTCATAGCTGACTCAACGTTTATTAAAAGAATATGTAAATATACATAAGAACATAGAAAACAGATATTTAATCCACATTATACAGCTGGCAAGCCTAACAATTTAGGCAAGAAGTTTTCAAAACAACTCTCAAAATTTGTAACATAATCCTGAAACAAAATGATTTCCATAATCCAAAATATTCCCTAGAAATTTAGTCGTCTTTCTAGAAATATCTTAATTCTATCTTAAATGTTTACTCTGCCCTTTCCCTATACGCTAATAAATCAAGTATTATCATATCCTTCTCCAAATCTCACCTGTCTTTGACCTTCAACTCTGACTTCCTGACAAGCTCTACAATCCTACAAATAGAACTGATAGTGAGTATAATTTATATTCCCTTTGGTATTCCAAAGGTGTGACAATCCAATGCTTATCATCAGAACAAAGCCTGGAAAGTATATTTTTATTCCTGATTTCTGAAATATTTGAAATGTAGGGGAAATAAAATCACACTTCGTTGAGTGCAAGCTAAGTTATCACCCCAAGGTCCTGAAGTTCAGAGGTCCAAGAACTGTTTATGGGAATCAGGGATCGAGAGGTGCATTTAGACTAAGTAAACAACAGACTGGAACCAGTATACCACTAAAAACTGCTAAAACCAAAAAAAAACTTGACATATTAATGTAAGCAGTTCCCATAAATAGCTATATTACCATTACTTTAGTGCCAATAAGTATTTTACAGGGCAAAACATCCTCTAGACTACATACTGCTGCTTTCCAAGTGCAAACAAAAATTAAAATCTTAACGAATGTAACTTAAAACAAATATCACCATTAAAAATATTGTGGATTGAGAGAGGCCCTAAAGATGTGAAGTACCACCAAAAAGATCATTTTGTTATACAGGATTTTGTTATGTAAATATTTAAAATACAACATTTCTGAAAAAACTAGTATAACTTTGAATATGTGGTTTTTCAGTTTGTAAATGTTTCCACTGTCCTGTCCATGATATGCAAGTAAGAAGATTGGAATGTTTAAGTTCCTTTCCAACTGGGGATAATCATATACTCATACTAAATATTTAATAGTAAAGAAAACTACATACCAAAACTTTGTCCACCACAATATGCATTTCAAGATAAAGAGGAACTAAGTCTGAAACAGTTGATTCTGACTAGAAAAAAGAAAAACAACATTTAAAAACAGAAAGGCGTTCATAAATTGTTTATTCTGAACTTTTAAAATCTTATTTCCATCTTCGTGGAGGTATAAGTGACAAATAAAAATTATATATATTTAAGGTGTAAGACTTGATGTTTTGATATATACACATATATGTATAATAATTGGCGTAATAAAGTTAATTACTATATCCACCTCACAGTTACCATTTTCTTTCTATTTTTTGTGGTGAGAACACATAAGATCAACCCTCTTAGCAAATTTCAAGTTTACAATACAGTATTGTTAACTATAGTCACATTACTGTATATTAAATCTCCAGAACTTAATTCATCTTGTCTAACTGAAATTTTGTACTCTGACCAACATTTCCCCCATTTTCCTTGTCCCCAGCTTCTGGCAACTACCATTGTACTTTCTGCATCTCTGAGGTTGATTATTTTAGATTCCACATATAAGTGAAATCATGCAGTATTTGTCTTTCTGTGTCTGGCTTATTTAATTTAGCATGTCTTCTACATTCATCCATGTTGTCATAAATGGCAACAATTTCCTTCGTTTTTAAGGCTGAATAATACTCCATCGTGTGAGAGACTGTGTGTGTGTGTGTGTGTGTGTTACACTTTATCTTTCGTCCATCAATGGATATTTAGTTTGTTTCCATTTCTTGGTTATTGTGAATATAATTGCAATGAACATAGGACTGTAGGTATTTCTTCAAGATACTGATTTGATTTCCTATGGATATATTCCCAGAAGTAGAAATGGTGGATCATATGGTGGCTCTATTTGTAATTTTCTGAGGAACCTCCATACTGTTTTTCCATAGTGGCTGTGCCAATTTTCAATCCCCACAAACAGTGCACAAGGGTTCCCTTTACACTCTTACCTACACTTGTCTTTTTTATATTAGCCATTTTAAATGAGGTGATATCTCATTTTGGTTTTGATTTCATTTACCTGATAATTAATGATGTTGAGCTATGTGTGGTTATGGTTGTCAACTAGACTTATTGTAGTGATCATTTCATAATATATACACATATCATATCATTATGTATGTCTTAAACTAATATGTTTATGCCAATTGTATCTCAATAAAACAAGGAAAATTGAAAAAATTTATTTTAAATATAAATAAACTTTTAAAAGAGCTACAGATTCTAGATGTTAAAAGCAAAAGCACTACCAAAGACAGAATATCCCACCCTCCTGCCCTATAGCCTCAAAAATATGGAAAAAAAGAATCTGAGGGGATCTTGGCAGAGCAGTAACACTGTCCACCATAGTGGGTAATCTAAGCCATTGAAAATTATCTCCAAAATTCTCAGAAGGAAAAGAAAAATTTCAGTATTTAGTTAACAAAACTTCATTTAAAACTATATACATATATGTTATAGCATTACATTCTTTGGTGCTGCACCTTCATTTGATTTCTAAATTATTTTGGATATAGGATTAGAAGCTATAACAGACAGAATTATCATGGGTTAAACAAGATCGGAGTTTATTTCTCCCACACATAAAAGTCTGAAGATGCTGGTTTAGACTTATAAGTTCAGGAACTGAATTTTAATTTATACTGAACACGTATTAGTTACTTTTTAGAAAGGTACAATTATGTAACAAACAAAATAATTAAAATAAAAGCAGTCATAAAAAGGAAATGATAGATTGTTACAAGGAGAAAAAGGTGATATACTTGTATAGTTCAAAGGAAATGGCAAGGTTAAGAAGAAGTGAGGATGTTCTCAAGGAAAGAATATTTGCTAGTTATACAATAGGTTTATAAATTTCTTTTTTAAAATAAATTAAAGAAGAAATTGCTTTAAAAGTAGTAAAAAGCATATGCAACTAACTTTTTCACTTATAAAAATGTTATAGTCCATTGGGTTTTGTTCTGTGCCATGGGTTTTTTCAGTAAGAACTGCAAATTCGTGGTTTTCATTCCTTAATTCATAAAGAATATGCTGAAATGTAGCTGCAGCTTCCAGAGGCTCAATTCCATAAGAGACATTTTGAAATTGCAGCACTCCTCTGTAAAATTAAGGATACAAATTTAAGTGCTTTTAAATGAATTCTATATTACAAAACTCTGACAGAATCAAAAAAGAAAAGGAGAAAATACAGAATGTTTTTGAGCTCAGTAGTTTGGCCCAAATTCTTTATGTTTTGGAGATGACTCTGACGAGACAAAAGATTTCCCCTAATCCACAAAACTAACATTTTCTTTATAGTTATAAATGCAGCAGAAATTACATGTTCATTGTTAAATGTAAAACTGTACAGCTCTACAGTGATCAAGAAATTCCCCTGTGCTCCAAGTCAGTGACTAAATGAAAGCAATGTAGAAACCATGATCAATTGCTCTCTGGTTTGCACTCCTTTAGAAAAATGATTACATTGCTTACATAATTAAAGGCTATATAATGAGAAATAAATTTATAAAAATAAAATATGTCATTATGAAAAGTCATTTATTTTGTTTATGCAGTCTGAATAAAAAATTTAAACCAAGATCTTATAATAAAAATTACAGCAGAATTAAATAAAATAGGAAAAAAAATGACAATAGAACAGATTAATGCAGCAAAAAGCTGGTTCTTTGAAAAGATAAATAAAACTGACAAACCTCTGGCTAGACTCCAAAAGGAAAAAAGAGAAAAGACACAACTAAACAAAATCAGAAATAAATAAACAAAATCAGAAATAAAAGAGAGGTTACGATAGATACCACAGAAATACAAAGGATCATACAAGAATACTGTGAAAGAATATATGCCATCATATTCAATAACCTAGAAGAAATGGGCAAAGTTTTAGATATCTATAACCATCCTAAACTGAATCACAAAGAACTGGGAAATCTAAATACACCAATTAACAGCAAGGAAATTAAAAAAATCAACAACCCCCCCAAAAAAATTTAAAAGTCCAGGACCACATGGCTTCACTAGTGAATTCTACCAAACACTCAAAGATGATTTAATAACTGTCCTTCTCAAATTTTCCCCAAAAATTGCAGAAGAGGCAACACTTCTTAACAAATTTTATGAGGCCAACATTACTCTGATATCAAAATCTGGAAAGGATAATACAAAAAAAAGAAAACTACAGACTAATATGTCTGATAAATACAGATGCAAAAATCCTAAACAAATACTCATGAATCAAATACAACAATATATTAAAAAGATTATACATCACGATCAAATGGGGTTCATTTCAGGGGTGCAAGGATGGTTCAATATAAGCAAGTCAATCAATGTGATACATGACATTAACAAAATAAAGGATAAAAATCATATGATCATATCAATAGATGCAGAAAAAGTATTTGACAACATACTACATCCACTTATCATTAAAATACTTAATAAAATGGTTATAGAAAGTACATCAACATAATGAAGGCCATATATGATAAACCTTCAGTTAATATCATAATTAATGGTGAAAAGCTGAAAGCTTTCCCTTCAAGATCAGTAAAAAGACAAGAATGCCCACTCTCAACACTGTTATTGAACATAGTATTGGAAGTCTTAGCCAGAGCAATCAGGCAAGAGAAAGAAAAAAAGGCAGCCAAATTGGGAATGAGGAAGTCAAATTGTCACTTTTTGCAGGTGACTTGATTCTTTATATAGAAAACCATAAAAACTCCTCCAAAAAAAAAAAAATCTTAGAAACAATAAACAAATAAAGTGAAGTCGCAGGACACAAAATCAATGTACAAAAATCCACTGCATTCCTATATATTAACAATAAAATTGCAGAAAAAAATGAATAAAACAATTCCTTTTGCAATTGCTACAAAAACGAATAAAATACCTAGGAATGAAAAAAAAAAAGGACGTGAAGAAGCTCTACACTGAAAACTACAAGACATTATTTTAAAAAATGGAAGAAGACACAAAGAAATGGAAAGCTATTCTGTGTTCATGGATTGAAAGAATTACCATAATTAAAATGACCATATTACCCAAAGCAATATACAGATTTAATGCAGTCCACATCAAAATCCCAATAGTATTTTTTAAAAAAACAGAACAAAAAATCATCCGATTTGTATAAAATCATAAAAGACCCCAATAGCCAAAGCAATCTTGATATAAAAGAACAAGGCTGGAGGATTCACACTCCCTGACACCAATTTATACTACAAAGCAACAATAATCAAAATAGCATGGTATTGGCAGAAAAACAGACACAGATCCATGGAACAGAATTGAGAGCTCAGAAATAAACCCATATACATGGGCAATTAATTTTCAAAAAAGGAGTCGAAAACATACATGGAGAAAAGAAAGAATCGTTAATAAATGGTGCTAGGAAAATTGTTATGTGTAAAAGCTATGTGTAAAAGAATGAAAAAAAGCTTCTATTAGTCACCATCCACCAAAATTAAGTCAAAATGGATCAAAGACCTAAACATAAGACTTGAAAAAATAAATTGCATGGAAAAAAATATAGGTACCAAACTTATGGACCTTGGTCTTGGAGAGAAGTTTATGAATTTGACCTCAAAGACAAGGGAAATAAAAGCAAAAATAAATGAATGGGATTACATCAAACCAAAAAGTTTCTGCACAGCAAAGAAATTATCAACAAAACAAAGAGGCAACCAGCCAAATGGGAGAAGATATTTGTAAACAACACCTCCAATTAGGAGCTAATATCCAAAATATATAAAGAACTCATACAACTCCACAACAACAAACCAAACAATCCAATTTAAAACTGTGCAGATGATCTGAATAGATACTTCTCCCAAGAAGACATACAAATGACCACAGACAAATGAAAAGACACTCAACGACCAGCTACTAGGGAAATGCAAATCAAAAAAACAAACAAAAAAACAATGAAATATCACCTCACACCTTTTAGATTGGCTATTATCATCAAGACAAGTAATAACAAGTGCTGGAGAGGTTGTGGGAAAAAAGGAACCCTCGTACACTACTGTGGGAATGTAAATTGGTACAGCCACTATGGAAAACAGTATGGAGTTTAAAAAAAAAATAAGAATGGAATTACCATGACCCAAAGAGGGATTGGGTCCCAGCAATCCGTCTTTTAGGTATCTACACAAAAAATCTGAAAACTTTTATCTATAAAGACATATGAACCCCTATGTTCAGTGCAGCATTATTCACAGTGGCCAAGACATGGAAATAACCACTGTCCTTCTATAGATGATTGGATAAAGAAGTGGTGTGTACATATATATATATATATATGTATATATGTATATATGTATATATACATATGTATATATACATATATGTATATATGTATATGTATATGTATATACATATACATATACACACAATAGAATATTACTCAGCAATAAGAAAAGATGAAATACTGCCATTTGTGACAACATGGATGGATCTTGACATTATTGTGCTAAGAGAAACAAGTGAGACAGAAAAAGTCGAGAACCATATCATTTCACTCATATGTGGGACATAAAACTGAAAGCAAGAAACTAACAAGATAAACAAACAAAAACTCATAGACACAGACAATAGTTAGTGGTTGGGGGGGCAATAGTGAGGGTAAAGGGGGTGAAATATATGACGACAGAAAAAGATTTGACCTTCGGTGGTAAACACAGAATGCAATAATATATAGGTGATGAATTTTAGAATTGTACACTTGAAACCTATATATTTTTACTAACCAATGTCACCCAAATAAATTTTAAGAAAGAAAAGAAGGATCCTATACTACAAAATGAGAGTGAAGAATTTCCTGACAGAATGGAAAACTCTCTAAGTACTAAGGAGGAAACACTACAATTCTTACAGAGTTTCACATATAATATTATTAGAAAAAATGAGTACTATATTAATTATTATTTGTTTATGTACAATTTTCTTCCTCTCTCTGAAGACGATTTTCCTTG
The DNA here is from genome assembly GCF_004115265.2 of Rhinolophus ferrumequinum. Lineage (NCBI taxonomy): Eukaryota > Metazoa > Chordata > Mammalia > Chiroptera > Rhinolophidae > Rhinolophus > Rhinolophus ferrumequinum. The sequence continues at coordinate 60,652,319 of NC_046287.1, forward strand.
AGATAAAGCATGACTTGTTTACCTTTATTTCTCTTTGTATCTCTAAACACTAGCCTCGTAGCTCGGTCATGGTAGGTATCAAAAATACTCTATTTGCTATAAAATGAGCAACTCTAAACTTAGCTCCTCAAACTTGCTGTAGTCAAACACATTCAACTGTCATTTCCATAGTTAAGAAAAAAACAAGATATAGAGCAAGGACACCAGGAAATCTAAACCTTCAAGGAAATTAGAAATTATCTGATCAGTGAGAAGAATATAGCTGAATAATCTCCACATGAGAATTTTCTTCCAGCTGCATACTTAATATCAACATAGCATATTCACTCCAGCCAAGTATCATAACTATGATGTTCACAAATCAACAGTAGAAAATACATAACCTCAGTCCTGAGCATGTGCTGAGTGTGACGACAGAATTCGGATATCCTTCAATGTATCCTTGGTAGTAGCATTGAGTCTAGAAAAGAAACCAAGTAAGGTGGTTATTTAGGAATTGACAAAACTTTCTAATGATTTCTTACTTGACAGAACTTTCTGAATATTTTTCAAAGGCTACAGTTTATATCAATATAAATAAAGCGACATTCAGAAAAAAGTCTCCCCACATTTGCCACTTTTACTATATTAACTACTCTTTTCAGATTAATACTTGGGTTTATTATTTTATACCCTGCTTCCAAAGTTAAACCCATATTTTCAGTAAAATTATTTTCCAATATATAAATTTAGGTCACCAATTAAAAAGACAAAGACTGTGAATCTGGATTTGTTTTTTATGTTTTTTAAATCATTTTAATTTTTCAATTACAGTTGACATTCAATATCATTTTATATTATTTTCAGGTGTACCACATAGCTAGACATTTACATAATTTATGAAGTGATTCCCCCGATTAGTACCCACCTGTCAATATGCAGTTATTACAATGTTATTGACTATATTCCCTATGCTGTACTTTACATTTCATTTCATGATTATTTTATTACTACCAATTTGTACTTCTGAATCCCTTCACTTTTCCACCCAGAACTCCAACCACCCTCCCATCTGGCAACCATCAGTTTGTTCTCTGTATCTACAGAGGGTGCCAAAAAAATGTACCACATTTTAAGAAAGGAAAAAACTATTAAAATTGTAATACTCAATATATACCAATAATAAAAGATGAATACAAGTCACATTTGACTTCTGCAATTACAAGAGGTGCTCAAAGTGGTTATCAGCATCCAGACACTTCTGATTACGGTGCACTACTGCTTGAGCAATATTGACCAACGTGTCCAATTGTATACATTTTTTTGGCACCTCTGGTATGAATCTGTTTGTTTTGTTAATTTGTTCTTTAGAGTCCACATATAAGTGATATCATATGGAATTGTCTTTCTCTGACTTCTTTCACTTAACATAATACCCTCTAGGTAAAACAAGTGTTCATGAGGACGTGAAGAAAAGGGAACCTTCATGCACTGTTCCTGGGATTGCAAATTGGTGCATCTGCTATGGAAAACAATTTGGAGGTTCCTCAAAAAACTAAAAATAGATCTTATGACCTAACAATTCTACTTCCGAGTATTCATCCAAAGAAATCCAAAACACTAATTTGATAAGATATATGCACCCCTATAGTCACTATAGTTCTATTTATAATAGCCAAGATACGCATATGGAAGCAACCTAAGTGCCCATCAATAGACAACTGGGGGTTATATATTTCTAAAAACTTGTGAATTTCTCCTAGGTTATTGAATTTAGTGAAATATGGTCCTTCATTCTTGTATGATCCTTTGTATTTCTGTGGTATCCGTTATATTATAACTTCTCCTTTTTCTTTTTTTTAATTTTAATTAAAGTTTACTGCGGGGACAATGGTTAGTAAAGTTACATACCATCTTTCTTTGAAAATAAGACTTAGCTGGAAAATCAGCTCTAATGCGTCTTTTGGAGCAAAAATTAATATAAAATCGGGACTTATTTTACAATAAGACCGGGTCTTATATAAGACCAGGTATAATATATACAATATAATGTAATGTAATGTAATATAATATAATATAATATAATATAATATAATATAATATAATACAATACAATATAAATACCAGGTATTATATAATATAATATAATACCAGGTCTTATATTAATTTTTGCTCCAAAAGACGCATTAGAGCAAATTATCTGGCTAGGTCTTATTTTCAGGGAAACAGGGTAGGTATCAAGCATACAATGTTTTAATACATCATCTATATATCACATTGTGGGTTCACCACCCAGTCTACTTCCATCACCAAATGTTTCTGATTTTGTTTGTGTCTTTACTCTCTTTTCCTTAGTGAGTCTAGCCTTGGATTTGTCAGTTGTATTAATCTTTTCAAAGAACCAGCTCTTTGTTGCATTAACTTTTTTCTATTGTCTTTTTTCTCTATTTCATTTAATTCTGCTCTGATCTGCATTATTTCCTTCATTCTGCTGATTTTGGGTCTCATTTGTTCTTCTTTTTCTAGTTCTTTAAGGTGTAATGTTAGGTAGTTTATTTGGGATTTTCTTTTTGGAGATGAGCCTACAATGCTATAAACTTCCCTCTTTTTACCACTTTTGCAGCATCCTAATAATTTTTATATGATGTATTTTCTTTTTATTTATTTATTTATTTATTTATTTATTTATTTATTTATTTATTTATTGGGGTGACAATTGTTAGTAAAATTACATAGATTTAAAGTGTACAATTCTGTATCACATCATCTATAAATTACATTGTGTGTTCACCACCCAGAGTCAGTTCTCCTTCCATCACCATATATTTGATCCCCCTTACCCTCATCTCCCACCCCCCAACCCCTTACCCTCTGGTAACCACTAAATTACGTTCCCCAGATTAATTTTCAAACCCCGTGGCCATCTTGTGGTTACTGATTGTTTTCTAACCCCCTCACCTTCCCCCTTACCCCCACCCCCCTGCCCACCTAGCAACCCTTAGTTTTTCCTCTTTGTATCCAAAACTGTTTCTGATTAGTTCATTCACTTATTCTTTTCTTTAGATTCCACATATGAGTGAGATCATATGGTACTTATCTTTCTCTGTCTGACTTATTTCACTTAACATAATGTTCTCTAGGTCCATCCATGTTGTTGCAAATGGTAAGATTTCTTTCTTCTTTATGGCTGCGTAATACTCCATTATATAAATGTACCACAGTTTCTTGATCCAGTCATCTACCGATGGGCATTTCGGTTGTTTCCATGTCTTAGCTATTGTGTATAGTGCTGCAATAAACATAGGAGTACATAAAGATTTTTGAATTGGAGTTTTGGATTTCTCCGGATAGATACCTAGGAGTGGAATTACTGGATCATAGGGTAGTTCCATTTTCAGATTTTTGAGATACCTCCATACTGTTTTCCATAGTGGCTGCACCAATCTGCAATCCCACCAACAGTACACAAGCGTTCCCTTTTCTCCACATTCTCGCCAGCACTTGTTGTTTGTTGATTTATTGATGATAGCCATTTTGACTGGGGTGAGGTGGTATCTCATTGTGGTTTTTATTTGCATTTCTCTGATGGTTAGTGAGGTTGAGCATTTCTTCATATGTCTGTTTGCCATCTGTATGTCCTCTTTAGAAAAATGTCTCTTCAAGTCCTCTGCCCATTTTTTAATTGGGTCGTTTGTTTTTTTGGAGTTGAGTTGAGTGAGTTTTTCATAGATTTGTGATATTAATCCCTTATCAGATATATCATTGGCAAATATCTTTTCCCATTCAGTAGGATCCCTTTTTGTTTTATTGATGGTTTCCTTTGCTGTGAAAAAACTTTTTAGTTTGATATAATCCCACATTTATTTTTTCTCTTACTTCCCTCGCGCAAGGGGATATATCAATAAAAATCTTACTCCGGGTAATGTCTGTGAAGTTTCTTCCAATATTTTCTTCTAGGTATTTTATGGTTTCAGATCTTACATTTAAGTCTTTAAGCCATTCTGAATTTATTTTTGTATATGGTGTAAGGAGGTGGTCCAGCTTCATTTTTTTGCATGTGTCTGTCCAGGTTTCCCAGCACCATTTATTGAATAGACTGTCTTTACCCCATCATACATTCTTGCTTCCATTGTCGTAGATTAAATGGCCATATAGGCGTGGATTTATTTCTAGACTCTCTATTCTGTTCCACTGATCTATGTGTCTGTTTTTATGCCAGTACCATGCTGTTTTGATTACTGTAGCCTTGTAGTATAATTTGAAGTCAGGTATTGTTATACCTCCCACTTTGTTCTTATTTCTCAAGATTGTCTTGGCTATTCGGGGTCTTTTATGGTCCCATATAAATTTTAGGATTATATGTTCTATTTCTGTGAAAAACATCGTTGGTAGTTTGATAGGAATTGCGTTGAATATGTATATTGCCTTAGGCAGTATGGACAATTTAACTATATTAATTCTTCCTATCCCTGAACATGATATGTGTTTCCATCTATTTATATCTGCCTTCATTCCTTTCTTCAGTGTCTTATAATTTTCTGAGTACAGATCTTTTACTTCTTTGGTTACATTTATTCCCAGGTATTTTATAGTCTTTGGAGCAATTGTAAATGGGATTGTTTTTTTAATTTCTCCTTCTGATGTTTTATTATTGGTATATACAAATGCAACTGATTTCTGAATATTAATTTTGTATCCTGCTACTTTACTAAATTCATCTATCAGCTCTAATAGCTTCTTGGTGGAGTCTTTAGGGTTCTCTATATATACTATCATATCATCTGCATATAATGATAATTTTACTTCCTCCTTACCAATTTGGATGCCTTTTATTTCTTTTTCTTGTCTGATTGCTGTGGCTAGAACTTCCAGCACTATGTTGAATAGAAGCGGAGATAGTGGGCAACCTTGCCTTGTTCCTGATCTTAGGGGGAATGGTTTTAGCTTTTCCCCATTGAGTATGATGTTAGCTGTGGGTTTGTCATATATGGCCTTTACTATGTTGAGATATGATCCCTCTATTCCCACTTTCTTAAGGGTTTTTATCATAAATGGCTGTTGGATTTTATCAAATGCTTTTTCTGCATCTATTGATATGATCATGTGATTTTTATTTTTCATTTTGTTAATGTGGTGTATCACATTAATTGATTTGCGGATGTTGAACCACCCTTGCATACCAGGGATGAATCCCACTTGATCATGGTGTATGATCTTTTTAATGTATTTCTGAATTCTGTTCGCTAATATTTTGTTGAAGATTTTTGCATCTATGTTCATTAGAGATATCGGCCTGTAGTTTTCTTTTTTTGTGGTGTCTTTGTCTGATTTTGGGATCAGGGTGATAGTGGCTTCGTAGAAAGTGTTTGGGAGTCTTCCCTCATTCTGGATTTTTTGGAAGAGCTTGAGGAGAATAGGTGATAATTCTTTTTTGAACGTTTTGTAAAATTCACTTGTAAAGCCATCTGATCCAGGGCTTTTGTTTGTTGGGAGAATGTTGATTACTGATTCAATTTCCGTGGTGGTTATCAGTCTATTCAGGTTTTCTGTTTCTTCTTGAGTTAGCCTTGGAAGGTTGTACGCCTCTAGAAAATTGTCCATTTCTTCCAGATTCTCAAATTTGTTGGCATATATTTGCTCATAGTAACTTCTTAAAACTTATTTGTATTTCTGCGGTGTCTGTTGTCACTTCTCCTCTTTCATTTCTGATTTTGTTAATTTGGGTCCTATCTCTGTTTTTTTTAATGAGTCTGGCTAAACGTTTGTCGATTTTGTTTATCCTCTCTAAGAACCAACTCTTGGATTCATTGATCTTTTGTATTGTTTTTCTGGTTTCTATTTCATTTATTTCTGCTCTGATCTTTATTATCTCCTTCCTTGTGCTCCCTTTGGGCTTATTTTGCTGTTCTTTTTCCAAATCCCTTAAGTGTGAAGATAAACTGTTGATTAGTGATGTTTCTTGTTTCTTTAGGTAGGCCTGCAAAGCTATGAATTTCCCTCTTAGGACTGCTTTCACGGCATCCCATAGATTTTGGGTCGTCGTGTTTTCATTTTCGTTTGTCTCGAGATATCTTTTGATTTCTTCCTTGATCTCCTGCTTGACCCATTCATTATTTAGTAATAAGTAATTCAGCCTCCATGAATTGGTGTGTCTTCCAGTTTTTTTCCTGTAGTTCATTTCTAATTTCATAGCATTGTGATCAGAGAAGACAATTGGTATGATTTCAATTTTCTTAAATTTATCAAGACTTGTTTTGTGGCCTAACATATGGTCTATCTTGGAAAATGTTCCATGTGCGCTTGAGAAAAACGTGTATTTTGCAGCATTGGGGTGAAATGTTCTGAAAATATCGATTAAATCCAAGTGGTCCAATGTATCATTTAAGGCTGTTGTTTCCATATTGATTTTCTGTCTGGAAGACCTGTCCCTTGTTGTCAGAGGTGTGTTGAAGTCCCCGACTATAATAGTGTTACTGTTGATCTCTGCCTTTATGTCAGTCAGTACCTGTTTTATATATTTAGGTGCTCCTATGTTGAGTGCATAGATGTTTACTAGGGTTATGTCCTCTTGTCGGATCAATCCCTTTATTATTATATAGTGCCCATCTTTATCTTTTAGTATGTTCTTCATTTTAAAGTCTATTTTGTCAAATATAAGTATTGCAACTCCAGCTTTCTTCTCGTTTCCATTTGCATGAAACATCTTACTCCAACCCTTCAATTTCAGCCTGTGTGTGTCTTTTGTTCTGAGGTGAGTCTCTTATATACAGCATATACAAGGGTCTTGCTTTCTTATCCAGTCAGCCACCCTATGTCTCTTGATTGGAGCATTTAATCCATTCACATTTAAAGTGATTATTGATAGGTACATAGTTATTGCCATTTTTAAATTTGTAGTTAGGTTGTTTTGATCTTTCTTCTATTTACAGAAGTCCTTTTAGTATTTCTTGCAATGCTGGCTTGGTGGTAATAAATTCTTTTAGCTTATTTTTTTCTGGAAAGCTCTTTAATCTCTCCATCAACTTTAAATGATAGCCTTGCTGGATAAAGCAATCTAGGTTGTAGGCCTTTGTTTTCCATCACTTTGAGTATCTCCTGCCACTCCCTCCTGGCCTTCAATGTTTCTGTAGAAAAATCATTTGATAGTCGTATGGGAGTTCCCTTGTATGGAACCCTCCGTCTTTCTCTTGCTGCTTTTAGGATTCTCTCTTTGTCTTTAAGCTTTGCCATTTTAACTATAATGTGTCTTGATGTGGACCTGTTTGGATTTATCCTGGTTGGAACTCTCTGCACTTCCTGGGCTTGTATGTTGGTTTCCTTCATCAGGTTGGGGAAGTTTTCAGACATTATTACTTCAAATATGTTCTCAATCCCTTGCTTCCTCTCTTCACCTTCTGGTATTCCTATGATGTGCATGTTGTTGCGCTTGATGTTATCCCAGAGGTCTCTTAAGCCATCCTCATTGTTTTTTATTGTTTTTTCTTTCTGTTGTTCCGTTTGGGTGATCTCTGCTATCTTGTCTTCTAAGTTGCTGATTCGATCCTCTGCTTCATCTAACCTGCTGGCAATTCCTTCAAGTGAGTTCTTAATTTCGGTAATTGTGTTCTTTAGTTCTAACTGGTTGTTCATTATGATTTCTACATCCTTCTTTATGTCTTCTCTAAGCTCCTTAAACATTCTTATCACCAGTGTTCTGAACTCTGTCTCTGAAAGGTTGGTTACGTCTGCTTCATTTGGTTCCATTTGTGGAGGTTTCTCCTGTTCTTTTATTTGGGACGTGTATCTTTGTTTCCCCATTCTGGCTGACTCTCTGTGTTTGTTTTGATGTATTAGGTAGATCCCCTAGAGTTCTTAGTTCTTGTTAGGTTATCTTATGTAGTATGTGTCCTTTATATTTGACTTGCACTACGTCGTTCTTCTCCTCTGCGTGTGCTCCAAAGGTGACTCTTGTGTTGTTTATATTGTCCTGTTCAAGAAGATCTTTAATTGCTTTTTGCTTGTGAGTAGGTGTGGTTAACTCCTGGGCTGACTCGTTGTGAGACTTGGCTCTGCCCCCCGCAGGGTGTTCTGCTGCATGAGGGTTGACCACTTAAATGTGGTTTGGCCTCTATGGGCTCTAGTGCCTGCAGAGAATTCCCTCTGGGTGTGTGACTTGTAGGTCAAACCCGGTAGTACTCTGGTTTGGTCTGGAGTTGGCCTCTGGATATGCTGAATCTTGTGCCTCTTAAGCTGGGCCATGGTAGGGCAGTTTCAGAACAAAGCAAATCACCAAGCACAACAGCAACAACAACAACAAAGAAAAAAATCAAATACATTCACATGTAAAAACACCCGATAACCCCCACTTGACACAGGCAAAGATATCAAAGATATAAAGACAAAGCAAAACAAAGCAAAACAAAAGGCAGTGACAGTCTTGGCTTAAGCCCACCAAGTAATGTCCAGGTTGTCCTCTGCTGTACCAAAGAGCCCCCTGCTTATTGCGCAGGCAGAGCCGATCACCCGGTGCCCAGAGTGACTTTGGGACTGTAGATTTAAATGCGTGGGCCTGAGGGGTCTGGATGATAGTTTTTACAAAGTCAGTGCAGTTTCTGCCCTTGCCTGCACATATGCACACTGAGAGTAGCACCACCAGCCCCTGTCCAGTACTCCTGAGTCTTAGGGCACTTCTTCAGTGTGTGTGTGTATGGGGGGGTGCGGGCGGGAGATTTCTGAGCTGCTGAAAGCCCAGAGCTGCGTCTGCCTTACTGCTGATCCCTGGGAGTGTCTCTGCAGTTGCACTTGCCCCGCCCTAGGCAGGCCAGAAAGGGTGGGGGCTGGGGATGGAGGGGTCTTCTCTCTCCCAGCCCAGCCTCAAGTCACCCTCTTCCCGCAGGCCAGAAAAGGTTGTGGCAGAGGGTGGAGGAGTCTCTTCTCTCCAAGCCCAGCCAAAATCACACTCTTCCCAGTCTCCCTGGGTCAGGGCTGCCTGTCAGGCTTCCCAGAGCCTGAGCACTACTAAGGCTCCTCTGACACTACTCCTCAGTTCAGGGGCCAGTTTAAGTCTCTGGAAGGGCGGGGGTAGGATTGGAAGAGCGGGGTGGGGGAGGGGCCCAGTTATGGAGTCTGTGTTCTTTGTCCGCCCTAGGGCCCACTGGCCGCCCTCCCGGCGGGAGAAATCAGCCGTGGGACGCAGGGAAAGAGTCCACCTCCTGGTCTCTGTGCTCTCTGCTCCACCCTGGGATCCTGTGCGTGCCCGGAACTGCGGGTGCCACCGCGGTTTTCACCGCCGCTGCCACCGCTGCCGGCAGAGACCCCGCGGGCCCGCGCGTTTTCACTCCGCTCCCTTCCTTCCTTCCCCTGCTCGCCCAATTAGCGCACCTTCAAGTAATCCTTAGCTTCAAGTAATCCACGAGTCTCTTAGCTGTTCTGTGTGATGAGCAAAGAGTTCTTTGATGGGTTATAGGTCCCGTTTGTAATAAGATCCGGAGGAGAACTCAGAAAGTGCGCCCTGCTGCCGCCATTCCTATGACCAATATGATGTATTTTCATTCTCATTTGTTTTGATGTGTATTTTGACTCTTATTAATATTTCTTCTTTGACCCAGTCGTTCTTTAGTAGCATGTTGTTTGATCTCCATGTATTTGTGGGTTTTTTTGCATGCCCTCTTTTTGCAGTTGATCTCCTATTTCAAAGCATTGTGGTTGGAGAATATGCTTAGTGTGACTTCAATCTTCTTAAAGTTGTTGAGGGTAGTTTGGTGCCCAACATATGGTTTATCTTTGAGAATGTTCCATGTACACTAGAAAAGAATGTAGTCTAGTGTTCTGGGACGAAAGACTCCATAAATGTCAATTATGTCCATTTGGGCTAATGTGTCATTTAAAGCTGATATTTTCTTATTGATTTCCTATTTGGATGATCTATCCATAGCTGTCATTTGGGTATTTAGGTCCCCTACTATAATTGTGTTTTTGTCAGTTTCTCCCTTCAGTTCTGTTAGTAGCTGCTTTATAAATTTTGGTGCTCCCTGACTGGGAGCATTACATTGATAAATGTTATGTCTTCTTGTTGTATTGTCCCTTTATTGTTATGAAATGTCCATCTTTATCACTTGTTACTTTTTTTATCCTGAAATCTGTTTAGTCGGATATAAGTATGGTTATATCCATTTTTCTCTGGATATCATTTGCTTGGAGTGTCAATTTACATCCTTTAAGTGTGAGTCTATATTTGTCCTTGCAGCTGAGATGTGTCTGCTAAAAGTAGCATATTGTTGGGTTTCGGTTTTTGATCCAATCTGCTACTCTGTGCCTTTTTATTGGTGAGCTCAATCCATTTAGATTTAAAGTGATTATTGATATATGAGGATTTCCTATAGCCATTATATCTTTTATTTTCTGGTAACTCAGTGTCTCCATTGTTTCTTTGCCTTTGTGTTTCTGTCTGTTGCTTTCGTTTGGTGGCATTCTATGATTTTTCTCCTCTGTTTCCTCTTTTTTTAAGTTTTGTGTCTCAGTTCTGGATTTTTTGTTTTTTTAGTGGTTACCATTAAGTTCATATAAAAGAAAGTTTCACATACAAGTATACAATAGTCTTTTTTCTTCAGCATGCTTCTTATTTCCATTCCCCTTAGCAAATTCATACTTTTACTCTCTCCCCTTTTATGTTTTTGTTGTCACAAATTATCCCTATTTATGCTGAGAACAATATACTTTAAAAATGTAGAATACACTTTCTTTTTCAAGAACATGGAACATTTACAAAATGAAAACATATTCTGGCCATGAAGCATGAGAACAAATTTTAAACTGAAATCATACAAAATTTGGTCTCTGACTACAGTACAATTAAGCTAGAGGTTTATCAAACATCATCACAAAAAAAAGTAAGATTATATAATTTCCAAGATTCAATAGTGCTATAACTTTTGATAGGAATCAATGTAAGGCTTCTTATTAAAACACTTGCTTATGATGAAACTAAGGGGAGGAAAGAAGAAGCAAGAAAAGGAAACCGATGGTCCTATCCAATAGGACCATAAATATAAATGAAGTATTAGGTTGGTGCAAAAGTATCTGCAGTTTTTGCGATTATTTTTAACCAATTATTTTTTAATTACTTTGGCAACAACTTAATAACATGGTTTCTAATTCTGTATTTCAACAAATTTTTATTATATGCTAACTATATGCCAGGTATATTTCTAGGAACCAGGGATACATCAGTATATAAAACAGACAAAAACCCCTACCCTCATGAAGATTACATTTCACTGGAGAAACAGAAAATAAATAGATAAAATATATGACACATCATATATTGATAACCATTATAAAGAAAAACAAAACAGCTAAGGGAAGAGTATTAAGGGTAAGAGTGCAGTTTAAAATAGGGGTTAGTCAAAAATTAACGGGCTATTTTGAGCAAAGAGCTGACGGAAATGAAGGATAAAAGCATGTGGATATTTTGGAAAAGAACAAGCATCTGGATCAGAGGAAATAAAAAGTGCAAAGTTCTTGAAAGGAGAACATGTCTGGTATGTCTGAAGAACAGCAAAGAGAGAAATGTGATTGAAACAGAGTGAGCAACGTAGAGAATAACAGGAAATTAGGTCAGCGAGGTAAAGAGAACCAGATTATATAAAGGCTATAGGATAGTGAATGACTTTGGTTTTCACTTTGTGAGCAATAGGTGGTCATCCCATGGAGAGTCTGAGCAGAGCAGCAACATGATCTGGTTAGATTTTAACAGGATCGAACTGGTTGCCATGTTGAGTACTGACTGAGGGGATGGGTAAGCTGTGGAAGCAGGGAGATTATTCAAGAAGTAACGGCTATAATCCAAATTAAATATGATTTTTAAATACTTAGAAAAGAGTGGTGTCACTCTTTTATTAAAAGTGTCAGTAGATGAAGACACCAAAAAAGAGTGGATAATCTAAAGGGTAGATTCAATAGGATTTCTTGATGGATGGAATAAGGGGTTTTCAGCAAAAGGAAAGGTTTTTCAATCTATGATTTTGTGTCCAGTAACCTTTGTGTTTGCTTTAAATATTTTTCAATTTATATTCATGTATTCAACAAAATATTAATTAATTAATTAATCAATCAATCAAATGGTATTTCTGTTCTAGGCAAAGTGGAAAGTTCTAAGTCAATACAGTTTGTCTTTAATTTACCAAGATTTCAGGAAAGCATAAAAGCGGGGAAACTGACGCAATAACTGGATCCCTTAAATATATCCATTGTGAATAGAGACTTCTGTATTAGGAAAGCATTTACTCAATGTAATAAAGGTTTAAAAAATCTGTAAAGTGGAACTTAAATCTTACCTGAATATTTGAAGAATAAGAATTCACAGATCCTTGATTATACAAATAAACCATAAAATTATCTGCTAAAAAAAATCTAAACGTAAAAAAGAGTGACAGAATTTTAAAAGTTATTCTTTTTGAAACATATAAAGCAGTGGCCTGCAAACTAACATGCTCAGGCCAAATCTGACCTACCCTCTGTTTTTTTTTAAAGTTTTATTGGAACAGTCACACCCATTTAGTTATGTATGGTCTATGGCTGCTTTCCTGCTACAACAGCAGAGTTGAGTCATTTTGACAGAAATAGTATGGCCCTCAAAGCCAAAAATACTTACTATCTGGGCTTTTAGAGAAAAATTTGCCAACCCCTGACAAAAATAGTATTTTCTTTTGATATATATGCACTTTTTATTCAAAACAATACACATTTACTCAAAACAATTTTCTTATCTTAATGAACTCCTTTAAAGAAAATAAGAAGGGACTATAAGATGAATGAAAAGTATTTTAAAAATTACAAAGATATGAACTGAAGGTAGAATTATGAGAGTTGTCTGTTCTTTCATTCTTTCTAAATTTTACTACCATGCATGCATATTACCTTTACAATGAAGTGGAAGAGTAATGTGTAAAAGTCATATTAATCTGAACATAGGTACTAAAACTACAAATCTAAGTTCAATCTCCTCTGGTACCATTCTCTGTATTAATGCTATGTTAGTTAGAATTCTTCATCTCTTGCTTACTCCTCAATCCAAAGTAATATAACTAGACCACCCAGACTAGTTTCTGTTGGGAATCCTCCACTAAAACTGATCTCATATAGATTACCAGTGACCCCCTATTTTCAAATCCAAAAGGCAGTTTGAAGTCAAGTAAACTACTCTAATGCACTTCATATTGCTGACCACATTCCCTTTCTTTAAACCATCTACTCTTCAACTTCAATCTTACTATGTCTCCCTGGTTTTTCTTGTATCTTTCCGTCTGCTTCTATAAATCCTTTAATCTGGATCCTTGTTTCTTCCCTTAAGTGTTTCCATGGCACTTATTTCTGGGTTTGTTTTCCTTCTCACCTTTAATATTCACCCCCACCTCTATAGATTTATCTTGTTCATTTCTGGTGTTTCACTTATACCTACCGTACATAAAAAGATGGCTTTAAAACCCACATTTCTCTCCCATGTGCTAAACCAATTCCAATTGCCAACTAGACATTTCTCCTGGGATATCCCACAAGCACTTTATATACAACCTCTCCAAAAATGAGCCCATATTTGCCGACTCAGATCTGCTTCCCTTCTCCTTCACTGCCCCACTAAATCTCTGCCACCACTGTATCCAATCTGTTAGCTAATCTTTTTCTGCCACCTCAGGATGTCTCAAAAAAAAAAAACCCTACCTCTACATGTAGTTCCGCTTCTCATTATTTCTCACTTAAGTTACTTGCAATAACATAATTGGCATTATACTGTCATAATCATCATGCATGTGATTTTTCCAAACAATATATACATGTTCTATCCATCTATGCTCCAGTCCCTATTTTCTTACCACTATTCATAGGCCTGATAAGATGTTCAAAAGCACTGTGCGTTCTCTCACTTTCCCTCTTATACACTTGAAAAGTTCTTTGTGTTGTCATTTACCATATTCTTCTGTATACAGGAATAGGTTAACTCTTCTTTTATTCAGTACCATTCTTTGACATCTTACACAATGAATCACTTGCTTACACATCTCTAAGAAACTTCCCCTCAGCCAAAAAAACCTTTGTTTCTTCTTTCTTAGAAAGCATTCATCTAAGTCTATTCTTCTTTCTCTATTCACTGTTTTCGAAAAGTTATTTACACTTACTACATTTCTCACAATTCATCTCTCCCTAATTCCATGTAGTCTAGCTCTACACCCAAAATTTAACTGAAACTGTCCTCTCAAAAGTCACTTCTAAGCTAGCTTTTCTCAATGGGGTTTTCATTAGAGAATTAAAACCTACAAAAAGTTATTTCAAGTATTGTCTCAATTCTCTGAAGGACGATACATAACTAGTACTATTTTCCATAAACTATTCACTAGCTCCCACAGAGTGTATGATCTAATTTCTGTATTAAATCCTTTACTCCACATCCTTGACCAAATCGTAACTGATGCAATCAATTACAGATTTATTTCTTATTTTGGCATGTGATTATACAGGTCCTGCTGGTTCCATCAACTTAAGATCATATAGATTAATCTTCAAGAGGTGAATACCTATTTTTTCTGTTCCTGATTCACAAAAGACTACTTGAGGCATTAAGACCAAAAATTTAGTTAATTCACAGGGGAGATGATGTTCATCTGAGACATCTGAAAATGTTATTAACAACTACACTTATTATTTTTAACAGTCCATTCTTATCATAAGTAAACAAATTCATATAAATAAAATGAAATCTAAAACTAAAGAATACAAATATTACCTTTGCTTAAGGTGTACAGTATATGGTTTCTCATCTATTGGAATAATATAGGATATCTGCTCCTAGAGAATCCAAAACAACTGAGAGTGAAGACAAATGCAATAGAATAAGCAAAACAACAATTTTATATCAATTAATCCCTCCAAACAATGCTTAAAATATCTTGATTAAATTGTCTCAGATTATGTGTGATTTAAAATCTGTAACAACGTATCAAAAATTGACATTTACTTATTTTATAGTACATTCTATTTACACAAAAATAAGCCCAATCTAAGGATTTACACAGTTTTAGCAATCTATAGATAACTGAGATTTAAGCTCTTCTGAAAGAAGAGACTATGTGCTATGTCATAATGTCTAGTCAGGTGGCATCATTGGGATAATAAAATATATCTATATCAGTGAAGCTTACTCCATTTGCCACAAAAATTATTTTAACCATTTTCCTAAAATGTATTGCCTATTTCCCATATTTTTAAACAGAAGATTCTTGAACAAATTGGGTATTGTTTTTGACACTATCACTACTATTCTCCAGTTAAAACATGGATTGCAATGAATAATAATATCAGTAAGTCGGTAAACCTGAGTACTGAGATTTTATTCAAGAATAGAGAACATGTGCAAAGCAAGACTGACAGATGTTTTCTATGACAGCATCATAGAAAACTCAGTAAAGGCATATAAAAACCAAAAGACACAAATACCAGAACACAGAAGCAGATAAGCCTTCTAGGATCTGTAACAATATAAAGTAACCAGCAGACTTTACAAATCAAAAATACAACGCAATAATGTAGGGTGTTAAAAGGTCTGACAAATGGTCAAAAACAAAACAAGAAGGTTAACATCACTGGTGTTAAGTTGATATCAGGTACCCACTGCTATGATTTGATGAGAAGAGCACTTTACAGTAATCTTTCCTAAAACTCATAACCTCAGCCTAATAATGAGGGAACATCAGAAAAATCCAAATTGAAGGACATTCTGCAAAATATCTGACCAATACTCTTTCAAACTATCAAGATCATGAAAAATAAGGCAAGATAGAGAAACAAGGCAAAGGAGGAGGGACATAACTAACTGCAATGTAGGATCCTCTGTAGGCTCCTTGAACAGAAAGAGTACCTTAGTGGAAAAACTGGTGAAATCAAAATAAAGCCTGCAGTTTAGTTAGTAGTAATTTATCAATGTTAATTTCTTAGTTTTGACAAATGTAATCTGTCAACATAGTTATATAAAATGTTATTTTAGGAGAGCTGAGTAAACCGTTTCCCCTACTACAAAGGGGAACTCTCTGTAGCATTCTGCAATTTTCTCTAAATCTATAATTATTCCAAAATTTTAAGTTTATTTTTTAAAAATCAAAACCAGAAATAAATTGAAGAAAGAAATAGAGGATGACGTCATAAAAATGGCAGCGTGAGGTAAGTCTCTTGAAATCTCCCCTGGAATTTACAACTAATCGAACAACAATAACTCCACAAAGGACTCCCTGCATAGCAGACAGGCAAGACGAAGAGGCCCACTACTGAATACACCTAAAGGTGGGCAAATTGCGAGAGCAGGGGAGAAGGGAAGGGAGAGGTGCAGAGACAGGGGCAGCATCGGCACAGGACGCAGACCTAGCTCAGTGCTCGGAGCTCGCTGCATCCCGGAACTGCCGCAGCTGCGGAAGAGGGAAGAAATCGGACTGCTAGCGCTCCGCTTATGGCCCACAGGACTGAGGGAACAATAGATAACACGGCTGAACCCAACGCTCACGGCAAAACCTCAGAGCAAAGACTGAGGGAAAAAGGCTGAAAACAGTGGTTTAAGCCCTCACTGCCAAGCAGAAAATGGAAGTCTTAGGCACTGAGCCTAGCTGCCCACTCCTTACCCTCCCAGAGTTGGCCCCGCCCCCATCTGCCCAGTGCCAGAAGCAGAACAGTAGTAGTGTCAGATCAAAAGAACAGAACATTTGCAGTACTGAGAATTGTGATCCACAGACAGGACTCACAGTCCAACTAGTTTCGGCAAAAGAGAGGGAACTCTGGAAGCAAGACTGGCTGTGGTGGTGGTTGCCGCCATTGCTCTGGGCCACCTCCCACAACCCACCCAACCCCTGTCCCCACTTATCTGGGCGGATCCCTACAGGAGTAAACAGAGCTGCTGAAACACACCGGCTCTGAACCTGGTGCAGGAAGAGCTTTGGAACTTCAGAAGCTCTCCACATCCCCCAACAGAGGCATCGCCCTATGACTCAGGCAAACTGTTTACAGAAGAGAAGCCCACCTTCCAGGGAATCCTCCCATTGTGTGAGAAGCAGGAATAGTGCAGAGAAAATATAACACTACAGTGTGAGAGAGAATAAAAGGCTGCAGTAGGAGAGAAAATAAAACATTCTTCCAACACCTCATGGAAAACAAAAGAAAGACCTCTTCCTATCAACCTGTTGCAGAACCCACTCCTGTAGATGTCTAGGAAGAGAAATGATAAATCTAATTGCCATGAATAACCAACGTAACAAGACATATCCGAAAGAAAATGAAAAGTCTCCAGAAAATGAACTTAAAGACATGGAAATATGTGACTTAAATGACAGAGAATTCAAGATTGCAGTTCTTATAAAACTCAACGAGATGCAAGAAAATACAGGCAGTTTAATGAACTCAGAAACACAATCAAAGAACAAAATGAACATTTTACCAAAGAGATTGAAATTTAAAAAAATACGCAAATAGAATTTCTGGATATTAAGAACTCAATAAAAGAAATGAAGAATGAAATAGCCAGCTTAGGTAGTAGAGTTGACCAGATGGAGGAAAGAATCAGGGACATCGCAGAAAGAAGTTTGGAAATGACATGGATGGAAGAAGAAAGAGACTTGAGACTTAAAAGAAATGCAAGAACTCTACAAGGACTTTCTAATTCCATCAGAAGAGCAATATAAGAATAATGGGCATACCAGAAGGAGCAGAAATACAGAAGGGAACAGAGAGTACATTCAAACAAATAGTCGACGAGAACTTCCCAAAATGTGCAAAGAACTGGATCCTCGAATCCAAGAAGAAAATAGAACACCTAATTACCTCAACCCCAATAGGCCTTCTCCAAGGCACATTGTATTGAAGCTGCCAAAAGTTAAAGACAAAGAGAGAATCCTCAAGGCAGCCAGGGAAAAGAAGACGGTAACCTACAAAGGAAAGCCCATTAGATTATCATCAGATTTTTCAGCAGTAACTCTATAAGCCAGGATGGAGTGGAATCAAATATTCAAAATATTGAAAGAGAAGTTATGAGCCAAGAATAACATATCCAGCAAAGATATCCTTTAGATATGAAGGAGGAATAAAGACATACAGAAGCAGAGGGAATTTTCGAACACACGACCTGCACTACAAGAAATACTGAAGGAGGCTATTCAACCACCATAAATAGGGATTTTGTAGAAATGAAAACGTAAAAGGGGGAGAGTAAAGGCCTGAACCAGAATATGGGAATGGATAAAGTAAGCATGCTGAAGAAAATGGAATACTCTAAAATATGAAACTTTCTTTTACATAAACTTAATGGTAACCACTCAAAAAAATCCAGAACTGAAATAATACTGTAGTAAAAGAAGAAACAGAGAGAAAAATTGTTGCATCCCGCGCGCCGAGGATTGTGGGGAGCAAGAAGGGCAGCACAGGGTTAAGAAATGACAGTAGCCATGAATAGAGTGCAAGCTGGGCCAAGGGGCTGCAGCCTCAAGGACTGGGCCCCGAATGGGGCCTACACATAGTTTTTATTATTTAGGTGGGGAAGTAAAGGAGATAAATTTGTCAATCTCAAGATCTGTGAATCCTATGCATTATAATAAGAGACTAATTCAAGCCAATCACTCTTGCCTAAAGACAGCTGAACCATAAGTCTCAGGATGTATGTACTTCCCCAAAAGACAAAACCTTTATACATATGAATAGATGGAGAGCACATCATTGAATCTCTTCCCTTGCAGGTTGTGGGAAAGAATGCGACCACAGAAGCAGAGTCCCTCCTTGGCCACAGAAGCAGAGTCTCTCCTTAGCCGGGGGAAGGTGGGGGCTGTGCCTACCTCTGTGAACCCTGTGGGTTCTCCTGTTGGTCCCCACTCGGCTGTGCCTGGCTTGAGTTGTCCTCCCCACCATGGGGAATCTTACTTGTCATAGGCTGACCAGCCATCTTTCTGGGGCCAAACAGGGAGACATAAGGTGCAAACATAAAGGTGAAGCAAAGTCCCTGAAAGGATCCGTCTCACAGACTCTCCTTTCTTTAGGGGCAGGTACAAGGAGACAGACGGGTAGGCTGCTGCATGGCAACAAAAAATCATAGAATACCACCAAACAGATAATTGACAACAACAAAAAGGCAAAGAAATAATGGAGACACAGTCTTACCAGAAAACCAAATATAAAATGATAGGAAATCCTCATATACCAATAATCACCCTAAATGTAAATGGACTGAACTCTCCAATAAAAAGGCACAGAGTAGCAGATTGGATCAAAAAACTAAACCTAACCATATGCTGCCCTCAAGAGACACATCTCAGCTACAACGACAAACACAGACTCAAACTGAAAGGTGAAAATTGACACTCCAAGCAAATGGCATCCAGAGAAAATAGGTGTAGCCATATTGATATCAGATGAAACAGACTTCAGGATGAAAAAAGGTACAAGAGACAAACATGGACATTTCATAATGATAAAGGGGACTATATATACAACCAGAAAACATAACAGTCATCAATATTTATGCCAGGAAACACTGAAATATACAAAACAACTATGAACAGAACTAAAGGGAGAAATTGACCGAAAAACAATTATACTAGGGGACCTAAATGTGGGGAGCCATGATTTCTTGATGCTTTGGAGCCTTGAAAACTGGCTCAGCTTATGATTAACTTGTTTCTGCTCCTGAGGCATTGTCTTGCCTGCACCTGGAGGGTGCTTGCAAACTGCTAAGGTATGTAGTGGGAACGGCCAGTTTCTCGGACACAGATCACTGATGGCTATCAGGATAATGGATAGATTCTGTCATGGGATAATTGCTTTTGGGGAGTTCTTTAGTGATTTTGTAAGTTTCTGGGTAGAAGTTAAAAATTTACTTTCTGTGAGGTAATGCACACTTGTGATTGTTAAACTGCACGTATTCAAAGGGTATATAAATGGTGGTAGTGAATAAAGACGGTGCTTCAGGATCACTGAAGACCGGCCGCATCATCATTTGTGTGAGTGTCTCTTTTTCATTCCCACTCCCCTTGTCAGGTACTGATCGATTTGTGACGGCTGGCTCGTCACACTTGGCGCCCGAACAGGGACCTGAATATAGGGGTAACAGTGAGGAACACCGCGTGGCTAGGGCCCGGCTCATATTGAGGAGCTTATTTCATTGGATGCGCGGTGAATGAGACACGTTCCCCTTGGTCGAATGAGTGTGTGAGTGAATGGTAGCTCCACGACTTCGTGTTACGGAGCTTGTTTTGGGCCCTAATCTGAGGTTCCGGTTCTGTCATACCTTTGTTAAGACAGATTTGGTCCCGCGAGGGGCACGGCCAGACGGGCATCTGATTGCTTTCTTTGTTGAAAAAAGGGCCGAGTCAGGGAAAAGAGAAATGGGTCACGCTAGCAGCAAGGACCTGTATGTTAGAGGAATTAAGAAAGTACTTGCCGCCCGTGGCAGCAGGGTGAGCAGAGAACAATTAGGTAAATTTTTAGAATTTGTAAAGGAAGTTTGCCCTAAGTTTCCAAATAAAGGTACCGTCAGCTTGGAAACTGGGAAAAAGGTTGGAGAACAATTACAAGGCTATTATATTGTCCAAGGACCTGTAGAAACATCCGGGTTATGGACTTTGATCAGAAATTGCTTAAATCTTAAAAGTGAGAGTTGTAGACTAGAAAAAGTGAAACAGGCTGGAAATGAAAAAATTCTTCCATCTGCCGCCTCTCCGGAGGAGAAGGAGGAGGGGGAGGAAGTCAGGTATGCCGAGGAAGCTCCTATGCATAATAAAGAACCTGCTGGCCAGGGACCTCTAGATGATCAATGGAAAAATTTAGGCCCTCAAGATCAGAAAGATTTAGAAGAAGCTGCAGTTAAATATGACAGGGAGAAATATTCCGTAATGGCTGCAGCTCAAGAAAGCAGGCGGTTTGTAGATCCTATCTTTACGCTTACAGAACAAATAAAGATGCTTCAAGGACAATTAGTAGAACTCAAGATTACTAGGGAAGGGGAAAATTGTCCCAGGCCTCCCCAGATTCCTTATAGAGAGGAGGATTGTCCCAGGCCTCCCCAGATTCCTTATAGAGATCCGGGAAATCCAGGGGGTGGCGAATCCCCTGTAATTAACCCCACTGCACCACCTCCAGAGGGACCTCGTATGTGGGACCCTCCACTGCCACCACCGCAGCCACCGATTTGGGACATGTTTACTAAGCCTCCGCCAGGTTATGTTAAGCCAGGTTCAGATTCTGTTGTGCGCTCCCCTCTCCAAATGGCTTGTGAAGAGGCCCGCAAGCAGGGGGAGTCTACGGAAAAATCTGGAGTATATCCTCTTATTGAAAGAACTGATCAGACAGGAAATGTGTTTAGAGAATGGAGACCTTTTCAGTGGAAGCAAGTAAAGGAATTAAAGGAAGCTTGCGCACAGTACGGTCCTATTGCCCCTTTTACCATGGCAATTTTAGATGCTTTGTCCAGTGAGGCTACTCCTCCAGAGGACTGGAAGAAAATTGCTCATGCTTGCCTTTCCGGAGGCGATTATCTCTTATGGAAATCAGAATTTTATGAAAATTGTAAAAAGAAGGCCAATGAGAATGCCTTAAGACAGATCCCTATTACTTTTGATATGCTAGCAGGAGAAGGCATGTATGCTGACCTAAGAAATCAAATGGGATTTGCACCAGGCACTTATGGCCAAACTGCCACAGCAGCTAAAGATGCTTGGCGAATGCTGCCTGATACCTCCTGTAAGGAAGAACATGTTTCTCAAATAAGACAAGGCGCAGATGAGCCTTTCCAGGAATTTGTGTCTCGCCTTAGCACTGCTGTAGGACGGACTTTTGGGTCATCAGTAGCTACTCAATCTTTTATAACACAGCTTGCTTATGAGAATGCTAATTCTGCCTGCCAGGCGATTATTAGACCATTCAGAAAGAAAGGAACTTTATCTGATTTTATCCATTTGTGCTCAGATGTGGGACCGTCTTTTTCTCAAGGTATAGCCCTAGCTGCAGCTTTACAAGGAAAATCTATAAAAGAAGTAATGTATCAACAGGCAAAACTCCATGCAGGGAGTCGTTCTGGGGCTTGTTTTACTTGTGGAAAATTGGGACATCGAGCGGCTCAATGCCCTCACAAAGCTGAGCCCGAGAATTCAGCAGCTCCCACAAAAAAGCCGCCAGATATATGCCCTAAATGTAGGAGAGGAAAGCATTGGGCCAATGAGTGTAAATCTAAGACAGATAAGGATGGAAAACCGATTCAGGGAAACTGGGTGAGGGGCCAGCCCCAGGCCCCGAATCAACAATGTTATGGGGCACTGCAGGTTCAGGAACAAATGTAGGGTCAGAGAGAGAACGAGTCCCTGAAAGGAAACACATCACAGATTTATTCAGGGCCACCGCAGGCAGCGCAGGATTGGACTTGTGTTCCACCACCGACATCGTATTAACTCCTGAAATGGGAATACAAGCTTTGCCCACAGAGATCTTTGGGCCATTACCACCAAAAACTGTAGGTTTATATCTTTACAGGCCTATCTCAAGAAACAAGAAAAATTCCAGATAAATAACCTCACGTTACACCTTAAAGAACTAGCAAAAGAAGAACAAATGAAACCCACGGTCAGCAGAAGAAAGGAAATAATAATCAGAGCAGAACTAAATGAAATCAAGAACAAAAAGACAATAGTGATAAATGTGATAAAGAGTGGGTTCTTTGAAAAGATTAATAAAATTGACAAATCCTTGGCTAGACTAACTAAGATAAAAAGAGAAAAGACATGAATAAACAAAATCAGAAATGAAAGAGGGGTAGTTACCACAGATGCCACAGAAATACAAATGATCATCCAAGAATACTATGAAGGACTATATGCCTCCAAATTCAAAACCTAGAAGAAATGAACAAGTTCTTAGAAACAGGCTTCCTAGGCTGTTCCTATAGGTTTCCTAGGCTGAATCAAGAAGAATTGGAAAATCTAAATAGACTGATCACCAGTTAGGAAATTGAATCAGTCATCCAAAACCTTCCCAAAAGTAAAAGTCCGGGACCAGATACCTTCACTAGTGAATTCTACCAAACCTTCAAAGAGGCTCTAATAACTGTCCTGCTCAAACTCTTCCAAAATATTGAAGAAGAGACAATACTCCCTAATTCATTTTATGAGGCCAACATTACCCTGATACCAAAACCTGGTAAGGACAACACAAAAAAAGAAAACTACAGCCCGATATCTCTGATGAATACAGATGCAGAATCCTAAACAAAATTCTAGCAAATCAAATGCAACAATGCATTAA
The DNA here is from genome assembly GCF_004115265.2 of Rhinolophus ferrumequinum. NCBI lineage: Eukaryota > Metazoa > Chordata > Mammalia > Chiroptera > Rhinolophidae > Rhinolophus > Rhinolophus ferrumequinum. The sequence continues at coordinate 60,675,587 of NC_046287.1, forward strand.
AAAGATTATTCATCACGACCAAGTGGGGTTCATCCCAGGAGCACAAGGATGGTTCAACATATGCAAATCCATCAAAGTGATACATCACAGAAACAAAATAAAGGACAAAAATCATATGATTTTATCAATAGATGCAGAAAAAGCATTTGACAAGATACAACATCCATTTACGATTAAAACACTTAGTAAAATAAGTATAGAAGGAAAAATACCTTAACATAATAAAGGCCATATATGACAAGCTCTCAGCTAATCTCATAATTAACGGTGAAACTGAAGACCTTTGCTCTACTACATTCAGGAACACGACAGGGCTGTCCCCTATCACCTCTGATTTTCAACATAGTGTTGGAAGTCCTCGCCAGAGCAAACTGGCAAGAAATAAAAGGCATCCAAATTGGGAATGAAGAAGTCATATTGTCACTCTTTGCAGATGACATGATGCTATATACAGAAAACCCTAAAGATTCCCCCAAAAAGCTATTAGAAACAATAAACGAATACAGTAAATTTGCCGGCTACAAAATCAACGTACAAAACTCCATTGCATTCCTGTATACTAACAATGAAATCTCAGAAAAGGAAATAAAAGAAAAAAAATTCCTTTTGCAATTGCAACAAAAAGAATAAAATACCTAGGAATAAACTTAACCAAGAATATGAAAGACCTCTATGCTGAAAACTATAAGACATTTTTAAAAGAAATTGAAGAAGACACAAAGAAATGGAAAGACATTCCATGCTCATGGATTGGAAGAATCAACATAGTTAAAATGGCCATATCACCCAAAGCAACATACAGACTTAATGCAATCCCCATCAAAATCCCAATGGCATTTTTCAGAGAAATAGATCAAAACAATCATCAGATTTGTATGGAATCACAAAGACCACAAATAACCAAAGCACTCTTAAGGAAAAAAAGCAACGCTGGAGGTATTACACTCTCTGACTTCACCTTGAACTGTAACAGGGACACAATAATCAAAACAGCATGGTACTAGCAGAAAAACAGACACACAGATCAATAGAACACAACTGAGAACTCAGAAATAAACACACATAAATATGGACAGATAATTTTTGACAAAGAAGTAAAAAACATACAATGGAGAAAAGACAGTCTCTTCGGTAAATGGTGCTGGAGAATTGGAAAGCCACATGAAAAATAATGAAACTGGACTGCTATCTGTCACCATGTACCAAAATTAATTCAAAATGGATCAAAGACCTAAGCATAAGACCTGAAACAATAAACTGCATAGAAGAAAACATAGATACTAAATTTATGGACCTTGGGTTCAAAGAGCACTTTATGAATTTGACTCAAAAGGCAAGGGAAGTAAAAGCTTAAATAAATGAATGGGACTATATCAAACTTAAAAGCTTCTGCACAGCAAAAGAAACCATCGACAAAATAAAGAGGCAACCAACTGAATGGGAGAAGATTTTTGCAAACAATGCCTCCGATAAGGAGCTAATATCCAAAATATACAAGGAACTCATACAACTTAACAACAAAAAAACAAACCACCCAATAGAAAAATGGGCAGAGGACCTGAATAGACATTTCTCCAAAGAGTACATACAAATGGCCAACAGACATGAAAAAATGCTCATCACTAAGCATCAGAGAAATACAAATAAAAACAATAATGAGATATCACCTCACCCCGGTTAGAATGGCTATCATCAACAAGACAAATAGTAACAAGAGTTAGAGAGGCCATGGAGAAAAAGGAACCCTCATACACTGTTGGTGGGAATGCAGATTTGTGCAGCCGTTATGCAAGGCAGTGTAGAGTTTTCTCAAAAAATTAAGAGTAGAATTACCATATGACCCAGCAATCCGTCTCCTGGGTATTTACCAAAAAAATCTGAAAACATTTATCCATAAAGACATGTGTGCTCCAATGTTCATTGCAGCTTTATTTCTGGTGGCCAAGACATGGAAACAAACAAAATGTCCTTCGATAGATGAATGTATAAAGAAGTTACGATATATATACAGAATGGAATACTATTCAGCGGTAAGAAAAGATGAAATAGTACCATTTGTGATAACATGAATGGATCTTGAGATTATAATGCTAAGCGAAATAAGTCAGATAGAAAAAGTAGAGAACCATATGATTTCTCTGATATGTGGTATATAAACCAAAAACAACAAAAGAACAAGATAAACAAATGAAGGAACAAAAACTCATAGACAATAGTTTAGGGGTTACCAGAGGGCAAGAGGGGAGGGCAGCTCTAATGTAGAAGAGGGTAAACGGGGTCTAATGTATGGTGATGAAAGAGAACTAACTCTGGGTGGTGAACACACAATGTGAGATATAGATAATGTATTACAGAACTGTACACCTAAAATCTATGTAACTTTACTAATAATTGTCACCCCAATAAACTTTAATTTTTAAAAAAAAAACCTGTTGAAATTGATGACTTGAAAAATTAACAATTTAATATTTTTGCATATTACTTTCATATATTAAATGTGACACAATTAAAGAAAGAAAGAAGGAAGGAAGGAAGGAAGGAAAAAAGGAAGGAAAGATGGAAGGAAGGAAGGAAGGAAGGAAGGGACGGAGGGAGGGAGGGAGGGAGGAAGAAAATGACAGACATAAGACAGAGATACCAAACATAAGATGCTGATACGGAAGCAGCAGTATGTTCTAGCTTTAAATTTGTATTGGTGAAAAAACAGTCCCTTAGTGAGTCTGATCTGAATGTAGTATCTGAAACACAGATACCAGAGCATCCTTATCTCTTTATAAAGCGGACCTGAGCGGACCTGAGGGAACTGCAAGTTCCCCTAAGCAGTTCCTAAATGAATATTTTTATCAAAATAAAAAGTTAATAATTATTAGGATTTTAGTGTACCAGATATATTTACTTCAACTGTACTTTCATTATGGGAGTTAGGGTGAAATGCATTCTATTTTCAAACTATATAGATAAAATTAGCTAGATCTGTAAAGAATGTAAAGGTGTTGATTAATGGAGGCCAAAGAGAATTTACTAAACAATACTGGTAAATTTGTTTTTAATTTTTTAACAACGGATTTTTGATGACTAAGAAATTCTGTCCCTTCTGGAACTTCCCTCATATAATTTCCCAAATAAGTCTAACAGAATGTTATTTGTGAAGTGTCAGAATAATTTCAACAGTTTCAGAAAACACTTTTCCTGAACACCTGCTCAAATAGTTCCAAAATCACTCACCTTCACAAAATATATCTTAGTAAGGGTCTGAAATCCCTATAGACCTTTAAACATTTGGGGACTCAGAAGTAGATTTATCTGAATTTAAAATGACCTATATTGACAATTCATTTTTCTGTTTCACAAAAACTATGGACTGGTTGGGTAGTGTCTTACGTCATGTTCCCTAGAAACAGAGTCTAAAACAAAGATACTTTTATAAGTGCTATACTGAGGCAGCACACTCAGGAGGAAGTGTAAGGTAGCCAGAAAAACAAGATAGGGAGGAAAATGAAGCTAAAGCAGGTATGATTTCAGGTCAGTTCTAGCCTTAGCCTGATCCCCTGGGGGAATTCTAATGCATAAATTTGCCTGAGTCTTTTTCACAAGGCAAGGGAGCCGGGCTTTTGTACCTTATACCAATTAGTCTTTGGCTGAAAGGTTGCCTGGATCATGAGGATAGGGAGTAAAATTCTCAGGCAACTCCAGGGAAGATATTTCAATAACTGCAATTCTGCAGAGAAGATTACTAACTCTTTTTCTTTTTATATTTATATAGTTATTTATTGATTGATTGATTGATTGATTGATTTAATTAGTTCAGGTGTACAAAGCAATGTAATAGACATTTACACCCCTCACAAAGTGATAACCTCCCCAATCTATTACCCCTCTGACATTGTATATAGGTGTTACAATAACATTGGCTATATTCCCTATGCTGTGTTCCACATCCCGTGACCATATATATATATATATATATATATATATATATATATATATATAAAACATACATATATATTGCATACATGTATATATATATACATATGTTTAATTATAGTTGACATTCAATATTATTCAGCTTCAGGTGTACGTCAAGTGCCAGGAAATAAACAACCCAAACTTATAAAGCAATTCTTGCCAGGCACTGGGCTGGAGGCACACCAACAGCCCTGCCCTAGCAGCTCATCTGGATGCCCTAATTGACACTCATCATCTCCCTGCTCTACCATCTCTTCCAGATTATCCTCACCCTCAGTCATCACATCTTCTAGGTGGGTAGACTGACAGGGTGACCAGATCATCCCTCAGCGTTCTAAACCCCCAGTTATTTATCAAGCCACACTTGCTATATTTTCCCATTTACAGTTAAGAGTAGGCAGGGCAATTTTAAGAAAAGCCCCAGTGGATCACCTGAGTGCCGAGCACTTGCCTCCTGTCCTCCCACATTATTCAGCAGCACCCCTAACTCCTCGTGATGATCACAGTAAATTACCCTGCCAGTATGGCAATTTCTTTTCTTTTCTTTTTTGGCTTGCTGTTCTGTCACAAAGAGCCAAAAATGACCCCATGGCAGCTGTAGTTGTTAAGTTTAGCAGGAGGTTTTACCCTGTTTCCTGGTAGAAGCATCTTCCCACTATGATCCAGAACCCTTTTCCCTCAAAGCGTAATGTTGTAGGTAATGGAATAAAATACACTCAAATTGTTCACTAAAATTGACGGCGAGCAGGGGCACTTCTACCACTTTGTGGTCCCTGAACAATATTCATTTGTTTAATGTATACACCACACTCTATAGTACTCCATCCTTGTAATTCTCATCTCCAAGCTGGAGTTTAACTGTATTTAGAGGCCAATCTGTTACTCTATTAGGCAGGCTGTTACTGGATGATGCCTTATGTGACAGGGATGAGTGGGTCCTATGGTCATATACCCACTGCCACTTTATTTGTCATAAAGTAGATCCCTTGACTTATCCTATGTCCGTAGATCAGTGAATAATAGTGCTGGCCAATGCACTGTAGAGAGTGACATGGGCCAAGTTACTCTGGCCAGGTAAGGTAAGTCCATATCCATAAATACGTATCAAGAACAGTAAGCACAAAGCCTTGCTCCTTCTAGAATGGAAAGAGTCTAATGTAACCAACATGCTAAAAGAAACAAATGGTTGATCTCCTCAAGTGATGGTACCATTATCTGGGGCTTAGCATCAATTTCTATTGCTAATAGGTCAGACAATCAGAAGTGGCAGTAACTACCACCTTGGTAAAAGAGAGCCTAAGCTGTTGGACCCATGCATAGCCTCCTTCACCACCACCACAGCTACTTCATTCATGAGCCCATTTGTGCAAGCACTGGGGCAGCTGAAGACAGAGGCTGAGTTTCACCTAATGGATGCATCATCCATTCACTTGCTTGTTTTATGACTCTTCTATAGTAGGTACTATCTGGTATGCATTAGCATGCAACACAAGATCTCCATACTTTTTACCAACTGTCATAAGTCTATTCACATGCCTCTTCCCCAGGTGCCTCAGTCTAACCTTCCAGTCTTACCCTTTCAGTAACTAACAAAACAGCCAAACCATTCACCACAACTCATGTATGTTTTTTTATCTTGGCCTGCTTTCTTCTCAACACAAAGTGGATTACCAGGTGTACCACCTGAGGCTCTCCTGCTGGGAGGATTTCCCATATCCACTGCCTTTAAGGGCCAATGCTGAGTGGAGCAGCAGTGACATAATAATCCAGTTTTCGTTTGTACCAACATACCAAGCTAACTTATTAAAGAACAAACTCAGTTTATGTTTTCTTCTTTCATTACATGCTTATAGGGACCCCTCATGAGTCCACAGAACTAAGAGAGGCATTCATGCCACAGTAGGGGACGACATGAAGACCTAGTCATGCAACATACTTGTGCCCACTAGACCTACTCAGTGTCAGATGTATGGGGTCTGACAATTAAGATCACAAATTCATCCTAGAAAAAGAGCTACATACCTCATTGCTGAACATTACTACGGTCACGTTCGAAGTTCTCTCTTTGGGAAGCCATGCACAGACACCAGCACCTAGTCCACCCTTCAAAGCAATTTTAGAACTTTTTTACTGGAATAGCCATCAGAGCTGTCATCGTATTACCTTTGATGTCCTGAATGTCATCAAAATGTCTTCCTCTCAATATTTCCTTTACTTTGGATAAAGAAAAAAGTCATTGGGGGCCAAATCAGGTGAGTAGGAAGGGTGTTCAAATACAGTATTTGTTTACTGGCTAAAAACTCCCTTTAATTTTGTTCATTGGTGAGCTCCTTCAGGACCATTTTTGCACACACCTTTCTCATGCCAAGATTTTCAGTTAAGATTTTCCTGTTTCTCTATCCATGTTTACTTGATCTGCTATGCTTCTCACAGTTAGCCCTTTATTTTGATGCACAATTCAATGAATTTCTGCAATGTTTTCATCAGTTCTGCTCATTACTGGACACCCTGACTTCTCTTCATCAGTGACACATTCTCTCCCCTCAGAAAAACATTGAATCCATTTGTACACTGCCATTTTCTTCATGACATTATCCCCACAAACTTGGACTGACATGTCCCTGATTTCACTACCACTCTAACAAGAAATTTAATGTTTGTTCATTGCTCTAATTTAAGCTCAGACATTCTCGTGACGGCACACAAAAACACTCAACAATAATGAACGTCACTCAGCAAGATACCGCCAGAAGTCGACATGAACACAACTGTGAGACACAGATATAGCAAGGTTATGAAACCTTACCGAGCTGTTTGTACAGTGCTGCCAATGTAAACATATGGTGGCAAGTTCGCGAACTCAATTGTCAGACCTTGTATTTCCCTTGGACTCAGCTAAATTTATGATCTGAAGAATCTAAGAACTCCTGTTTGTGATGGGTAGTTCTGGTTGCACAGTCATTTACTATCTCATGGTCTGATTCTCAGTCTCAAAGACCAACAGTGTACCAGGAGCTGCTTTTTGAATGATGTATAGTTCTCTGATGAAGACAATATGGCCTTGCTCCAAAAACCCAAAATGCTGCACCAGAACTCTCCTATTGAGGCTTACCTGAAACTCTACACAGCATCTATCTATACCATGAATAATTCTAGTACCATGGGTTCTGCTGGGTCATATAGCCCAAGAAGCAGGGATGCCGACAATGCAACCTTGATCTAATAATAGAGAGATTTCTTACTATGGACTCTCCTTGAAACTGGCAGTCTTCTAAACCATTCAGTAAATGAGTCAAGCTAGTATCCAAAGTCTCCAAAACCAAAAGAGACTTACCAACTGTGGCTCTTTCTTAGTGATAGAGGGCTCAAGGTACAATTATCTATTCTTTATTTTGGAGGGAATGTGGCAGCATGCCACTGACCACGAGACTCCTAAAAATATCACTGATGGATCAGATGCCTGAATTTTTATAGACTACATTTCACTCCTTCATGTTTTACCAGGGAATCTGGAATGCTTATCAATTGCTAAAAGTCTAATTAATTTATGTAATGGGTATAATGAACCAACACATGTTCTGTGAAATGTCCAGATGATCCAGATCCTTTTGACTATATTATGACAGAGAACAGAAGAATGAATATGGCGAAATCATGAATTTAAACGGTTGTCAATCCCAGGCAAATGTGAATTTCTTTTGATCTATTTCTTGAGATATTGAAAACGCATCAACCAGATCAACAGCACTTACCTCTGAAGTTCAGAAACTCTTACAACTAAGCCCTGTGAGTTCAACATAAAACTTCTAACTACAAGAGATGAGGCACACTACCAAGCAGATCCTCTGGCATTCACACTTCACTTTAAATTAATGATTAAGTAGCTTGAGTCTGTAATTTTCTCTTTTCAATGCATTAATGATACTGATCAATAGCCATCAATTCTACAATCCTCATAATTACCATTTCCCCTGTAATTGTCAAACATACGAGCTACTACACTAGCCAGTACATCAGGTCCAACTATTTACCATCACAAGTCACTACAACTGAAAGTCTTAGTATTTTCACTGCTACACATGTTAGAAATTACCAATTTTCTACCTGTCACCAGTGACAGGGTCCTCATCACCAGCTGAATGGTGGGTAATCTAACTGCAGAATCCCATTCTTAGAGTTGGCTTCCTAATACCACCCGAATTCTGACACCAATGTGACGAGCCAGCCGCCACAAATCGAACAGTACTTGAATGGGGGAGTGGGAATGAAAAAAGACACTCACACATGTAATGATGCGATCGATCGGACTCCAGTGATGCTGAAGCACCGCGTTTACTATTCTTCATCAATATAAACCATCTGTGTACGTGCAGCTTAACAATCACGAGTGTGCATTACCTCATTGAGAGTAAATTTTTAACTTCTACATAGAAACTACAAAATCACTGAAACTTCCCCAAAGTCATTTTCTCAATGACAAAGCCCACCAATTACCCTGATAATCATCAGTGATCTGTGTCCGGAACCGGCCACTCCCACCTCATTCCTTAGCAGCTTGCAAGCACCCTCCAGGTGTAGGCAGAAACAATGCCTTAGGAGTTAAAACAAGTTAACCATAAACTGAGCCAGTCTGCAAGGCTACAGAATAACAAGAAATTATGGCTCCCCACACACCAACCATCTTAGCTGAATTCATAGGAAACTGAGTTTGAAATGAGAATTATTTTGCAAGTGACTTAATGAACAAATACTCTCAGGAAAAAACGTATGGGAGAGTGAGGGAAGCAGAATTCGCAAGGGTACAAGTTAAACATCAATAGAGTTTCCAGTGAAGTCTAGATTCAGCCTGATGCTACAGGAAGCTCTGGAGAGGAACTGTACCATATATCCTACCATGCCTTGAGGCTTTAAAATTGGAGTTTGTGAATCCTCACACTTTTCAGTCATTGGCCCCTGGAACTCTGGATGAGGTAGCTCTGATACCCCAAGGCAAACTTCTGGGGAAATCTGTACTGAGCTATTAGCAGCAGCCAGATGATGGGGGAAATGAACCAAACCAATAGATCAGGGTAAAACATGGGAAGTGTCAGATGTAGAAAAATAATTTAAGGAATAAAAAAAAAATCCCCCTTATAATGGAAAGACTTATAGGCAAGACAAGATAATCATGACAGTGTAAACTTTAGAACACCAAATCCCTTCTAAAATCAGATAGGGCAACTAGAATATTTGAAAAAAAAAAAAATATTTAGAATCTTCATCAAGGAATCTTCACAAACCAAAGATTATGGTACAGGAGGAGGGGGCAGAGGAATGCAAATCAAAGACAACAGGAGAACCAACAGAAGAAGATGTATATAACATCAGCTGTTTAGTAGAGAGAAAATAAAGGGGAGTTCTAAGATTTGTAAGAATACAAGGACTCAGAAATGATCAATACTCTCAAAAACATGAAGCCACACTTAATGGAAAGCTTCAGAAGGCACAGTTACCTGCAAAACTGTGACATAGCTCAAGAAGAATCCAAGATGGCAGCGTAGGTAAACACTGTGCCTGCCTCCTTCCATGACCACATTAAAATTACAACTAAATTATAGAATAATCAACCTGGAGAACCATCTGAAGACCTGCTGAATAGAAGTCATATAAATAATGACATAAAGAAGATGCCACATCGAGACTGGAAAGATAGGTGGACACGCAAAACGAGCAGGCCCCACACCCACATTTGGTAGTTAAGAATCAAGAGGGATATTTCAGTTGCAGAGGTCCCTCTTGAGGAACAAGGGATCCCAGTTCCACACCACGCTCCCCAGCCCAGAGCACCTGTGCCAAGAAGAGAAGGCCCACAACATCTGGCTGTGAAAAACAGTGGGATTCCATCCATCTGGGTGAGACAGAAGACTGCTGGAAACCTGGGCATACTTAAAGAGTCTACACACAGACTCTCTAACTAACAGGTACTCACCCCGGGCTCCAGTGGAGGGACAGCAGCTTGGGAGGTGCCAGAGACATGTAGGAAGAGATTGAATTGTGTGGCTTCAGGACAAGGGCCAGAGGAACAACCACCCTCGTTCTGTGCAGCCTATAGGTGAGTGCCTTATTTTCTGTGTTGAGCCCTCCCCACATGTGGCCAAATCTGGATCAGCACTGTCATGGTGAAATCCACTCATTCCACCCTGGTGACTCCCTGACACCCCACCCTACCCAACTCATGCACTTCCAGACACACTTTCAGTAGCAGGCAGCCAGCCCCAGTCTGTGCTGCAGTCTTTTTTGAACAATTCTCAGGGTCCGTGGGCCCCAGGAGGGCAACATTTGGCCTTGATGTGCTCTGAGCCTTTTGGTGAATAGCCCCAGCTCATCACTGGTGTCAAACCTGAATCTTCGTTCACCTGGTAAACACCATTAGCCTCACTCTGATGAAACCCTGTGGCCCCACCTTACCCAACTCGTGTACTGCCAAAGCTCTTTCAACAGCTGAGCCTTATGGACAGTTCGCAGGTGGCAGCAGGCCTTGAGGTGCACTGGGCCTTTGGCTGAGCTTCTGCAGGCCTGGTACTGGTGACGGCCAGCCTCGGTTCCCAACATGGTCTCTCCCATGCACCTCCAGGTCCAGTATAGGCAGCAACCAACCACAGATCACTTTGTAGCTCCTACCAAGTAGCCCTGGATGAGTCACAGGTAGCATCTGATCTTGGTTTACACAGGAGCCCCTCCCAAGATGCCCTAAATCCAGCACACCAGTGGCTAACTCCAAACCACAAGAGAATACCACCCAATTAGCCCCACAAGTGGCACACCCAATGGGCGGTCTCAGCAGGCACCAGAGCCCACTGGGGCAAATCCCACTCTGTGGGGTCAGCCCCAGAACAACAACTGGTACACTGTGGTCATGGCCAATCCTCACAGCCAGTAAGCATAAGGATCAATCCAACCAACTGATGTGCCAACAGCAATCAAGCTTCAACTACAACAGGAGGGCACACACAACCCACACAAGGGACACACCAGGAACATCTGGCTCAGGTGATCAGGGATACCACACCAATCGGCCCCATAGGACACCTACTAAATAAGGCCACTCTACCAAGACCGGAAGACATAGCAGCCCTACCAAATACATAGAAACAAACACAGGGAGGCAGCCAAAATGAAGAAACAAAGAAATGTGTCCCAAATGAAAGATCAGATCAAAGATCCAGAAGAACTAAGCAAAATGGAGACAAGCAATCTACTAGATGCAGAGTTCAAAACACTGGTTATAAAAATACTCAATGATCTCAGTGAGAATTCAACAAAGACATAGGAAACATAAAAGTGGAGACAGAAAACATAAAAATGATATGAAGAATACAAGAACTGAAATGAAGAGTACACTAGAAGGAATCAACAGCAGATTAGATGAAGCAGAAGATCAAATCAGCAATTTGGAAGATGAGGTAACAGAAAACATACAACCAGAACAGAGAAACACAAAAGGATACAAAAAATAAGGATAGTTTAAGTGGCCTCCAACATTTGTATTATATGGGCACAAGAAGGAAGAGAGAATGAAGTTGAAAATCAATCTGAAGAAATAATAACTTCTCTAACCTGGCAAAGGAAATATACATAAAAGCCCAGGAAGCACAGAAAGTCCAAAACAAGATGAACTCAAAGAGGCTCACACCAAGACACATCATAATTAAAATGCCAAAGTTTAAAGACAAAGAGAGAATCTTAAAAGCAGCAGGAGAAAAGCAGTTAGTTACCTATAAAGGAGCTGCCATAAGACTATCAGCTAATTTCTCAACAGAAATTTTGCGGGCCAGAAGGAATTGGCACAAAATATTCAAAGCGATAAAAAGCAAGGATCTACAACCAAGATTACTCTACCCAGCAAATCTATCATTTAGAATCAAAGGACAGATACAGAGTTTCCAGATTAAATAAAAGCTAAAGGAGTTCATAACCACCAAATCAGTATTACAAAAAAATGTTAGAGGGACTTTTTGTAAGGAAGAAAAACATCAAAAATATGAATAATAAAGTGATAATAACTATTACATTTTGATCAACAATTACTTTAAATGTAAATGAATTAGATGCTCCAATCAAAAGAGATAGGGTGGCTGAATGGATAAGAAAACAAGACCCTTACATATGCTGCCTACAAAAGACTCACTTCAAATTGAAAGGTACACACAGACAGAAAGCATGAAGAAAGATATTTCCTGAAAATAGAAATTTAAAAAAATAGCTGGGGTAGCAATACTTATACCAGACAAAATAGACTTGAACACAAAGGCCATAACAAGAGACCGAAAAGGACCCAGTAATTCTACTTCTGGGTTTATCCAAAGAAACCCAAAACACTAATTCAAAAAGACATATGCATCTCTATTTTCACTGCAGCATTATTTACAATAGCCAAGATATGGAATCAACCTAAGTGTCCATCAATAGATGAATGAATAAAGAAGAAATGGTACATATATACAATAGAACATTACTCAGCCATAAAAATAAAAAAATAAAGAATGAAATCTTGCCATCTGTGACAACATGGGTGGACCTAGAGGGTATTATGCTGAGTGTAGTAAGTCAGACAGAGAAAGACAAATACCATATGATCTCACTTATATGTGGATTCAAAAAAAATAAAAATAAAAATAAAAACAAACAAATGAACAAACAAAACAGAAATAACCCTATAGAGAAAACATTTTGATGGTTGCCAGATGGAAGGGAATTAGAGGGATGTGTGAAGGGAGGAAGGATTAAGAGGTACAAAATGATAGTTGCAAAATAGTCATGGAGATGTAAAATATAGCATACAGAACATAGTCAATAATACTGTAATAACTATGTATGGTGTCAGATCGATACTAGATTTATCAGTATGATCACTTCATAAGTTATATAAATGTCTAATCACTATGTTGTATACCTGAAAGTAATATAATATTGTATGTCAACTTTAACTGGAAAATTTTAAGTGATTAAAAAGAAAAAAAAACCCTCTTCCAGCCTCTATCACCCAATTTCAAAGCCACTTGCACATTTTTAGGCATTTGTTACACCAGCACTCCACTTCAGAGAACCAAAATCTGTATTAGTTGGCCTAGGCTGCCTTAACAAAATACCATAGATTGAGTGACTTAAACAACAGAAATTTGTTTTCTCATAGTTCTAGAGGCTAGAAACCCAAGATTAAGGTGCCAGCAGGGTTACTTTCTGGTAAGATCTCTCTTCGTGGCTTTCAGATGGCCACCTCCTCACTGTGCCCTCTCATTGCTGTTTTTTGTGTACAGGTGGAGAGAAAGAGAGAGCTCTGGTGTCTCTTCCTCTTATAAGGCACAGATCCTACCAGATTATAGCCTTACTCTTTTGAACTCATTTAACCTTAATTACCTCCTTACAGGTCTTATCTGCAAATACAGTCACATCAGGGATTAGGGCTTCCACAAATAAATTCAGGGGTGGGGGGTACACACAATTCAGACCATAACACAGCTCTTAAGCACAATCATCAAAAACAAGATTGATAGAAGTAAAATATGATAAACTGGACATCATTAAAATTGAAAATGTCTGTGCTTCAAAAATGCCAATGAGAAAATAAGACAGGACACATTGGAAGAAAGTAACTGCAAATCATGTATCAGATAAAGAATTTGTATCTAGAATATATAACAAATTCTCTGAATTCAAAAATAAAGAGAAAAAAATTCAGTAATAATGGTCAAATGATTTGAATAAATTTTCATCAAAGAAGATATATAAATGGCTAATAGGCTCATGACAGATGCTCAACATCATCTTTCACTAGGTTAATTCAAATGAAAGCCACAATGAAAAACACTACATTACCCACTAGAATAACTCTAGCCAAAAAGGTTAGACAACATCAAGTGTTGACAAGTAAAAAAAACTGGAACCCTTATATATTGCTGATGGAAAATGTAAGATGGTACGTCACTATGGAAAAAAGTTTGGCAGTTTCTTAAAATATTAAGCATAAACTTACTATGTGACACAGGAATTTCACAAAGAATCTACCCAAGAGAGGGAAAAATCTATGTCCACACATAAATGTTTATAACAGAATTATTCATAATATCAACTGGTGAATGGATAAACAAAATGTGTTATCTACATCTATTAAGAAATGAACGTTAATGAACTATTGATGTGCTAAAAAAATGGATAAATCTAAATGAAAGAAGCCCAATAAAAAGGCCTATATACCATATATTTCTATGTATATGAAATTTCTAGAAAAGGCAAGATTATAGAAACAAAAACCAGATCAGCAGTTGCCAAGGGCTGACAATGGAAGCACAGAATTGAAAATAGGCATGAGGGAACTTCTTAATAGAAATATTTTAAAATTGGACTGTGGTAATGTTTGTGTAATTCCATTGATGTATTAATAATCACTGAGTTGTATACACTAACAATGGGTGAATTCTTTGGTGGGCAAATTATACCTCAACAAAAGTGTTTAAAAATAAAATGATCAAAATATTGACCAGTTATAAGCAAGGCTTGATTCATTGTGTTTTTCTTTAATCTCCTAAGATCCTTAGCATATAGCAATGCACACAAGTCCAGAGAAATAGTAGTTAAATAAATTGATGAATAAAATAAAGTATCACCATTTCTAACAAAAATAATAGACTAAAGGGTTTCTTCTCTCTGAGAACTGGTACGTGCTGGGTGGAAATTAGAAAGGAGGTTTTAATTAAAAGAGTCTCCTTTACCATTTTAAAGAAAATTGTTCTCTTCATATGAATCATCTAGATATCACTCAGATAAGACCCTAATTCTTTCTCCATTATTTTCTGTATTTGAACAGTTTTACCATGAGGGAATGACAAATGTTAGACAAAATAGAACACTCTGACTTAGATACTTGCTTTTACCATCAAAACTTTAAATTCCTTATCAGAAGTAATACTGGACACTTATATTCCCACTATAATATAACTGATATATCTCATTGCTATATAAAAAAGTAAGAAATTTCACATAATAATATCGATTGTAAAAAATATCTCTCACATTTTCTACTTCTGAAATATCATTTGTATTTGCTGGGATTTTCTCTGGAAATACAATTTGTAGAAATGAATGTTGGGAACCTGAAAAAATAAAAAATAAAAACAGTTAATAACTGTATCTTAAACCTGACTAAATATTTGTTCAGGTTCTTTCATAAGATTCACTTAGTATACAAATATGAGTCGTTACTGTATACTCCTATAAAAATCTTGAAAACAATTTAAAAATAGACAAGACAGTTATGAGAGACCATAAAATGTGCAGGGCGTAGTATCTACTTACACAAAATTTGCTGTTCCTGAAGTAAACAGAACTAGACCAAAAATAATCAAACATATACTTCAAGAAAACTTTCCTGAATTAAAAAATTTGAAACAAGAGACTTAAAGCACACTGCATTACAGGAAAATCCAACGATAATTAAAACAGACTATTCTACTAGTTATTGGCTATCTAAAACAAAGAAATAATGCTATGGGCATACGAGCATATGAGAAAAAAAAATCACAAGTGACATCAGCAGCAAGGGGTCCTCCTGGTCTCTCCCTTTGAAGTTACAAGTTGGACAGCTATAATTCAACAAAGGATTCCCTGCTCAACATGAAAACACAACTGAGAAATTGGCACATTGGAATATCTGAAGGTGGGTGAATCAGAGAAAACCAGGTAGAAGGGACAGAAGAAGAAGATGGGTGCAACAGATGTAGACCAAGCTCACTGCCAGACTGGGGAGCAGGGAAGGAATCAGGTTACAGTGTGCACACTCTGCAGCCCTAGGAAGCAGAGGTAGAATCAACATTCCTGCCTGAGTGTTCAGTACATACTGTGGCTGAGCCCAGTGACAGGGGCAGAGACAGAGCCCAGAGGTGTGGCAGCTGTGGTCTAGCAGCCACCATTACCAGACAGAAAACAAAACCCCAGACCTGTAGCCACCTCTGCTTAGCCTTCCAGACCTTGCCTTCCCTCACTCTCCCGGAGCATGGGCTCCAGCAGAAGCTGAAGCAGTGAATGTCAGGTTTCACAGCACACTATCTGCAGCCCTTAGAACTGGACAAGCAGAAATGTTCCTTCCTGAGAGGTAAGTACAAACTGTGGCTAATGCTAGTGACAGGGACAGAGATGAAGAGGTGTGGCAGCTGAGGGTTGGCAGCCACCATTACTGGAAGCAGAAGAAAGCCACATGAACTGGCCCCTCCCAGCTGACACCACCACCACTCATCACGGTGCAGCCAAATGGAAGCAACTGGGACATCTCAGACAGTACAGCACTGTTGCAGTATCAAGTTGCAGGAGAGAGTGCTGGGATTTCACAGGCTTGGGACCCAATCACCCACCACATTCCCCCACGGGCGTGGTGCCCTGAGACCAAAGCAACCTGGTCACAGAGGGGACGCTCACCTACCAGGGAACACGGGACATTTTCCACCACCCCACAGAGATCCACGACATCCTAGCAGTGTAAGAGAAAATCAAAACTTGCAATTCAACGCTACCTACTGGAAAACAGAATCAACCTGCTAGATAGAGAAGTGCTAAACACTCTTCAAAAAACAGATTTCATTCCCAAAAATACTAGGCAGAGAAAAAAAGTCCATTAAATATCTTGAATAAACATGGTAACAAGGCAACTTAGAAAGAAAATGAAAAAATCTCCAGAAAAATAAAAACATGGAAATTGTGATTAAAATGACAGAGAGTTCAAGATTGCAGTTCAAAA
This sequence comes from Rhinolophus ferrumequinum, assembly GCF_004115265.2. Classification (NCBI taxonomy): domain Eukaryota; kingdom Metazoa; phylum Chordata; class Mammalia; order Chiroptera; family Rhinolophidae; genus Rhinolophus; species Rhinolophus ferrumequinum. Next base: position 60,692,319 of record NC_046287.1, read on the forward strand.
AAACTCAACAAGATACAAGAAAACTCAGATAGGTAGTTCAATGAACTCAGAAACAAAATCAATGAACAAAAAAAGAGTACTCTACCAAAGAGATTGAAACTTACAACAAAAAACAGATAGTCAGGAGATGAAGAATTCAATAAAAGAGATGAAAAATAAACTAGGGATCTTAGGAAATATTGCTGACCACCAGGAAGAGGAAAAAATTAATGATATTGAAGATAAAAATCTAGAAATGATACAGAAAGAAGAAGAGAGGGACTTGAGGGTGAAAAAAGAAAGAAACAAATAAAGAACTCTAAAAGAACTATCTGACTCCATCACAAAAACAATATAAGAATAATGGGTATACCAGGAAAAAAAAAGAAAGGGAGAAGGGTACAGAGAGCCTATTCAAGCAAACAGTTGATGAGAACTTCCCAAACCTATAGAAAGAGCTAGATCCTCGAATCCAAGAGGCAAACAGAACACCTAAATATCTCAATCCAAAAAGGCCTTCTCCAAGACACATTATATTAAAACTGTCAGAAATTAATGACAAAAAAAGAATTCTCAAGGCAGCCAGAGAAAGGAAGACAGTAACCTATAAAGGAAACCCAATTAGATTATTTACAGATTTTTTTTTCAGCAGAAAACCTACAAGCTAGAAGAGAGTGGAATCTAATATTCAAACTATTGAAAGAGAGAAATTATCAGCCAAAAATACTATATCCAGCCAAGTTATCCTTTAGAGATGAAAAGTAAAGACTTTTCCAGACATAGAGAAGTTAAGGGACTCTACCACCACAAAACCTGCATTACACGAAATATTGAAGGGGGTTGTTCTACTTGACACAAAAAGACAAAAGGATACAAAACTATGAAAAGATGTCTCACAGATAGAACCAGGAAACTACAACCCTTATTCAGAATAGGGTATTATATACTTAAATATTACATAAAGTTTAAAGAAGGTAAAAAACATTTTGAAAAAGAGAAGACCACAATAGATACTGCAATTTTGAGATGAACTCACAGCATAAAAAGGAATAATTTGTGACAAAAAAATAAAAGGGAAGGGAATAAAGATCTGAATTTTCACAGGGAAATGGAGGTAAGATTCAGAAGAAAAAGGCACTACTGTATGTATATATGAAACTTTCTTTTAAAAAGCCTAAAGATAACCACACACAAAAATGTAAAAGAGACATATAACATAACAAGAGGAAACAGAGGAAAAAAATCATAGAATACCACCAAAGTAAGACAACAGTTACAAACACAAAGGAAAAGAAACAATGAAGACACAGAGCTACCAGAATTCATTAATTAATTAATTAAATGGCTATAGGAAATTCTCATAGATCAATAATCACTCTAACTATAAATGGAATGAACTCACCAATAAAAAGGCACATAGTTCAAGACTGGATCAAAACACAAAACTCAGCCATATGCTGCCTTCAGCAGACACATCTCAGCTGCAAGGACAAATATAGAGTCAAAGTATACGGGTGGAAAATGATACTCGAAGTAAATGCCATCCAGAGTAAAGCAGGTATAACCATATTTATATCTGACAAAAATAGATATCAAGATTAAAAAAAAGGTAACAAAGATGGATATCTTATAACGATAAAGGGGACAATACATCAAAATAGACAATAGTTTAGTGGTTACCAGAGGGTAAGGGGGAGAGGGGTGGTAGATGAGGGTAAACGGGATTAAATATATGGTGAAGACAGGAGAAGTGACTCTGGGTGGTGAACACACAATGTGATATATAGATGATGTATTACAGACTTGTACACTTGAAACCTATGTAACTTTACTAACCATTGTCACCCCAGTAAACTTTAATTTAAAAAAAAGAATATATAATGCTTATCAATATATATGCATATGACATTCTGGGAAAGCAAAATTACGGAGACAGTAAAAAGACCAATGGTTGCCAGGAGTTAAGGGGGCAGGAGGATTAGGAAGAGCATAGAGGTCTTTGGGGGCAGTGAAACTACTCTCTACAGACATACTAAGAGATATTACAGATTTGGTTCCAGATCACCACAATAAAGGGAATATCACAATGAAGCAAGTCACAGGAATTTTTGTTTCCCTGTTCAAATAAAAGTTACGTTCAAATAAAAGTTACTGTAGTCTATTAAGTGTGTATCATCATTATGTCTAAAAAAAACGACACACGAGGTCAATTAGGTTCACGAACTCATCCTAGAAAAAGTGCTACATACCTCATTGCTGAATATCACTACAGTCACCTTCAAAGTACACCCCTTGGGAAGCTATGAACCAAGGCCAACATCTAGTTCACCCTTCAAAGCAATTTTGGAACTCTTTCTGGAATGGCCATCAGAGCTGTCGTCATATTATCCTTGATATTCTGAATGTCATCAAAATGTCTTCCTTTCAATATTTCCTTTATCTTCTAAAGAAAGAAGTCATTGGGGGCCAGATCAGGTGAGTAAGGAGGGTGTTCCAATACAGTGATTTGTTTACTGGCTAAAAACTCCCTCACAGACCGTGCTGTGTGAGCTGGTGCATTGTCGTGATGCAAGAGCCATGACTTGTTAGCATAAAGTTCAGGTCATCTAACTTTTTCACGCAGCCTTTTCAGCACTTCCAAATAGTAAACTTGGTTAACTGTTTGTCCAGTTGGTACAGTTTCGTAATGAATAATCCCTCTGATATCAAAAAAAGTTAGCAACATCGTTGCAACAAGTTTGCGAACTTAATTGTCAGACCACCTACCTTTATTGCTACAAATTCTAACCATCATCTGAGCGTTTAGTGACTCATAATCCTTTTGCTGGTGGAGGATCTTACAGCGATGTGGATGGCTGCTGAATGATCAGGGTGGTGGTTGCTGGAGACTGAGGTGACTGTGGCAATTTCTTAAAATAAGACAATGAAGTCCACTGGATCGATTGTTTCTTCCATTCATGAACAATTTTTTTGTAGCATGCAATACTGTTTAATAATAGCATAAAATGCTATTAAACAGAACTTCTTTCAAAATTGGAGTCAATCCTCTCAAGTCCTGCTGATGCTTTATCAACCAAGTTTATGGTAATATTTTAAAGGCTTTGTCATTTCAACAACCATCACAGCATCTTCACGTAGAGTAGGTTCCAACTCAAGAAACTACTTTCTTTGCTCATCCATAAGAAGCAACTACTCAGCCATTGAAATCTTATTTTGAGATTGCAGCAATTCAGTCACATCTTCAGGCTCCACTTCAGGCTCCACTAGAATTAGGCTCTAATTCTAGTTCTCTTGCTATTTCCACCGTATCTGCAGTTACTTACTCCCTCAAGTCTTGAAACCCTCCACGTCATCCATGAGGTTTGGAATCAGCTTCTTTGAAACTCCTGTTACTGTTGATATTTTGACCTCTTCCCATGAATCTAGAATGGTGAATACTTTCCAAAAGGTTTTAAATGTACTTTATCCAGATCCATCAGAGGAATCACTATCTGTGGCAGCTACAGCCTTACAAAATGTATTTCTTAAATAACAAGACTTGGAAGTCGAAATTACTTTTTGATCCATGAGCTGCAGAATGGATGCTGTCGCAGCAGACATAAAATATTAATTTTGTTGTACATCTCCATCAGTGCTCTTGGATGACCAGGCACATTGTCAATAATCAGTAATATTTTGAAACGTGCCTTTTATTCTGAGCAGTAGGTCTCAACAGTGGGCATAAAATATTCAGTAAACCATGTTGTAAACAGATATGCTGTCATCCAGGCTTTGTTTTTCCATTTGTAGCGCACAGGCAGAATACACTTAGCATAATTCTTAAGGGCCCTAAGATTTTCACAATGGTAAACAAGCATTGGCTTCAACTTAAAGTCAACAGCTAACAAGAGAGTCAGCCTCTCCTTTGAAGCTAGGCACTGACTTCTCCTTTCTAGCTATCAAAATCTTAGATCGCATCTTCTTTCAATATCAGGCTGTTTCATCTATTAATACAATGAAAATCTGTTGTTTAGCGTAGCCACCTTCATTAATTACCGGAGCTAGATCTTCTGGGTAACTTGCAGCACTTGCTGCTTCACAGTGTACTTTTGTTATGGAGATAGTACCTTATTTCCCCGAAAATAAGACCTCGCCGGACCATCAGCTCTAATGCGTCTTTTGGAGCAAACATTAATATAAGACCCGGTATATATTATATTAACTATATTATATTATATTACATTATACCTTATGTTATAGTAAAACATAATATTATAATCTTATATTCTAGTTAAATAAGACCGGGTCTTATATTAGTTTTTGCTCCAAAAAACACATTAGAGCTTGATGGTGCGGCTAGGTCTTATTTTCGGGGAAACACGGTATCTTTCCTTAAACCTCAAGAACCAATCTCTGCTACCTTTAAACTTTTCTGCTGCAGCTTCCTCACATCTCTCAGTCTTCATAGAATTGGAGTGCTAGGGCTTGCTCTGGATTAGGCTTTCAGGTAAGGAATGTTGTGGCTGGTTTGATCTATCTAGACCATTCAAACTTTTTCATATCAACAATAAGGCTGTTTTGGTTTCTTTCAGTCATGTGTTCACTAAAGTAAGACCTTTAATTTCCTTCAAGGACATCGCTTTGCATTCATAACTTGTCTGTGTGGCACAAGAGGCATAGTTTTTGGCCTATCTTGGCTTTCGACATATCCTCCTTACTAAGCTTAATCTTTCCAGGTTTTGATTTAGTGAGAGATGTGTGACTTTCTTTCACTTGCACACTTAAATGCCATTGTAGGGTTATTAATTGGCCTAATTTCAATACTGTTGCATCTCAGGAACTAGGGAGTCCTGAGGGGGGGAGGGAGACAGGAATGGAGCAGCCAGAACAAACTTATTAAGTTCCCATCTTATATGGACACGATTCAGAGTGCACGAAACAATTACACTAGTAACATCAAAGATCACTGGTCACAGATCACCATAACAAATACAATAATAATGAAAAAGTTTGAAATATTGCAGGAATTACTAAAATGTGACAGAGAGACATGAAGTGAACGAACGCTTTGGAAAAGTGGCACCAATTGACTTGCTCAACACACAGTTGCCACAAACCTTCAATTTGTAAAAAACTCAATATACCTGATGTGCAAAAAAATGAGGTACAATAAAATGAGGTATGCCTGTATACAATAATGGTGGATACATGTCATTATACATTCTGTGAAAATCCAGAGAATGTACAGCACCAACAGTGAACCCTAAGGTAAACTATATACTCTGGGTGATAACAATGTGTCATTGTAACAAATGCACCAGTGTGGTATAGGATGTCAACAATCGAGGCTGTATATATGTGAGGACAGAGGTAAGAAATCTCTGTACCTTCCTTCAATTTTGCTGTGAACCTAAAATGCTCTAAAAAATAAAGTTTATCCATTTTTTAAAAATGATTAAGATGGTAAATTTTATATTATGTGTATTTTACCACAATTAAAATAAAAATTTTTTTAAAAAAAGTAATACAAGTATGAGTAAAAGATCTATTAAAGTTCAAGATAGACCAATGGATCTTAATATAGCATTTAAGAAAAGTCTGTTGGTATGTTTTAGATTCCACACTGCAACTTTTACCATCTATCAAGTTTTAGTGTAATATTCAAAGGAGAATACTGGTAATTATCTGAAAAGGCTATTAAAATACTTCTCCCTTTACCAATTACATACACTGATTTTCTTTGTATACTTCAAATAAAACATGGCAACGGATTGAATGCAGCAGTAGCTTTGAGAATCTAGCTGTCATACATTAAGCCAGTCCAGGTGTACTATCAGTCTTTCCAAGTGAAGGCAAAAAGGTACTGACTTTCCTCACCAACAGGAATACTAAAGAAGACACTACATAAATCTGTAACAATAAAGAAGGCACGATTTATAGGCATGGAGTCAAGGACAGTGCGTGGAGTCGGCACGACAGGGTATTATGGAATGACAGTGCCGTAAATAGCTCTGAAGTCTTGAAGAAACCTCCATCCTCATCCACTTGATTTACTACAGGTAGGATAAGAGTATTAACAAGGACTAGTATGTGGAACAAATAGAACTTATCAATATGTGCCTCTGTTACAGGACAAATTCCAGCAAACCATATAAAATCCTAACAAACCAGTGCTAGATTATTACAATCACCTAGAAGTTGCTTTTAAGCAGTTTTGGAGCTTAGAGAAAATTGATGCTTCTACTTACTTGCTTTTCAATACCATGTTCCTTAGTGGGTTAGATGAAGAACTGAGAACCTTAGTTAAACGACATCATACAATTGGCTTACAATGGCCTCTAATAAACTAGACTTATTAACCTTGCAAATGGCTAGAACCATCCATAAATCAGCCAAGAGCAAAGCTGCTCAAATTACAAATTTGCAACTCCAACAGCTATCTGCCCCAAATAGGAGGCCCCAAAGAAAAGAAGAAAAATTTCCTAGGCAGACTCCATCTTCACAAGGCATATGCCATTATTTGCAAACAACCAGGTCCTTGGGAGAAAAATACTGTCCAAAATTAAAGTGAAAGCCTTATCAACAGGCAGAGGTTCCTTGTACGGTTCAATTTCATGAATCGCCTAAGAAATTAATAAAGCACCTTCCTCTTATTTCAAACATGCATTCAGACTAGGGATGCTCCGAGGAACATACACAGGTTTTATTTTTCAGTCTTCCCTTTGAATTCTTTGGGCAAAGTAGAACTAACAATTAGGGAAGAAATTATTAGAGACCTCATTGATGCCGGGGCAACCTCATCAGTTTTTAACCCCACCATCCTCTCAATACCTTTTCCTCGTAGCATAGAAAAAAATCAAATGGTGGGGGTTTCTAATTATGTCATGGAAAGAAATATACAAGTCTCTCCCTTTGCCTTTTACCATGTTCCCCTGAAAATAAGACCGGGTCTTATATGAAGTTGTGCTCCAAAAGACACATCAGGGCTTATGTTCAGGGGATGTCATCCTGAAAAATCATGCTAGGGCTTACTTTCCGGTTAGGTCTTATTTTCGGGGAAACACAATAGTATAGGTCCCTTATAGGGTTCACTCCAATTTCTCCTTGTAACCTCTGCCCCAATACATTTAATCAGGCAAGGTATTTTAGGCAAATTCCAGGCTAGTATCTTGTTTCTTCTAAGGGATAAATTAATCTCAAGACACTTGACTCATCTGATAGCTCTTCCTGAACAGCAGTTGAAATTTAAAATTCCAGTTGTGATGGCAATCAATGACAGCTGACCAAACCAATAAATTGCTAGAATCCGTTCCTCCTAATTTGTGATCACAACCCTTAATGATCTCATATCACATAATCTTAATTACCTCCCAAAGTTACCATTTCTAAACAGCATCACCATTAGTATAAATGACACTAAAGATTCGAAACAAATAGAGATGGGCAACATGCCACTGTAGAAGAAATGCAAAGATGGAAAGATGTTCATTGTACTTATGACATGTGATCAAAAATACGGTGACTGTTTAAATTTAAAAAATGTATTACAGTAAAAGATACATTGCCATTAATCCCCCTCACTTCGAACACACTTATCCCATCTTTCTTGTCACTTTCTGAAGCAGTTCTGGAAGTCCTCTTTCATGTCTTTACTTCATCCTCCATCCCATCATGACAACGCTCCATGTCACATATCACTTTGGGTACAGCAATTTCTGACAAATAAAAACATTACAGTGTGTCCTCGTCCACCTTATTTACTGGATCTGGCACTGTGTGACTTCTGGCTCTTCCCCAAAATCAACATGACCATGAAAGGTAAACGTTTTGAATCGATTCAGGACATTGAGGCAGCCACAACAATGCAACTAAAGACATAAATGAAAGAAGACTTCCAGAACTACTTCAGAAAGCAGCAAGACTGATGGGATAAGTGTGTCTGAAGTGAGAAAGAGAATTATTTTGAAAGGAATTAATAGCAATGCATCTTTTACTGTAATAAATTTTTTAAACATTCACCATATTTTTTTATCACACCTCGTACAGTTCCAAAACCAAATTATGGTATGGGCCAGATGGATGTCCAGTCCTGTAAGACATCACTGAGGAAACAATATTAAAATTAATCCATAAAATAACACATTGAGGCACACATAAAATGTTGGGTTGAGGACGACAGTATTTTTGGAAAACTTCTCCCAGAATTGCCTCAGAGGTATCTTGTCTGCCCAAACTATAACACAGGTAAACCTATCCACACCTCAATGGGTCATTTCCATTTACCAAAGGACCCTTTGAGGTATGGCAATTGGATTTTATTCAGCTGTCCCCTTCCCAAGGTTATAAAAGTGTTTTGGTGATGGTTTGCATGTACTCTCATTGGGTAGAAGCATTTCTCTGTCAAAAGGCTATAGCCTTTGCTGTGGCCAAATCCTGTTAGAAAAAATCATCTCCACCTGGGGAATTCTATTAAGAGTTAGTTGCACAGTGACAGAGGCACCCATTTCACTGGCCAAATTCTTAACACAGTTTGTAATATTTGGCCTATTTTACAACATTTTCAATGTGCCTATCACCCTCAGTCTTATAGACTGGTTGAAAGGACAAAATGGCATTATAAAAAAAAAAACAACTTGGTAAATTTGTATAGGTCTTTAATCTTCCTTGGCCACTTACTGCCCAGTGTTTTAATGAATCTAAGATCTACACCCTTTGCTAGACATAACTATCACCATTTGAAATTGCTCCTAAGCATCTGATGGTATTGGATTGCACTTGTATGTTGATGAACCCCTCCTTGTCAAAGGAGATATGTTGTCTTAGTGTAAGGGATTAACTGAGGCTTTAAGAAAAACAGCCAACTAGTCCAGCAGTCTTTTCACAGTATACTCCCAGGAGACGGAGACCTGTTCCACCATAACTTACATCCTGGAGATTTTGTCCATTGGAAAAGACATCCACAAAGCTGCTCTACAACCCCGGTGGAAGGGACCTTACCAGGTACTTTTAACTAATCTTTGTGCCGCCAAACCTAACGGCATTGATTCTTGGATTCATGTTTCTCATTTAAAGAAAGCTCCAACACCAGCTTGGCACTCTGTCCCCACTGGAGAACTAAAGCTCAAAATTTCCAAGGAGCAGAAGCAGACGCATCTGAATACACAGGTTTCCCAAGATTCTGGACCAGGCCAGTGTAATCCCGTTTTTTCAACCAGACAATTTGTCATTCTTTTTGCAACCCTTCTCTTAAATCATTTTGTTGGGGGAACTCTTTTATCTACTTTTCTAAGTTCAATTTGTAACATATGGTGGTAACACCTTGCAATTCAGAAAAACTTGCTATTATATTGGTTGGTGCCTTGTAAAATCACATCTGCACATCAACTGTTTTATTTCACTTAGAACTCACATTAGCTAGTACAGTAGTCACCTTTCTTGAGTTCTTACAATGAATCTCATTAAGCTCTTGGTTGGGCCTCTTATCTCTTTTTGTAACCCTCATTGCTAAAAAATTATACTTTATTATACCCTTTTGTTCCTACCCTGCAGAAACTTCCTGAATCTGCAAATGTCACTGACTTGTTGGATCTGTACTACAACAAACCACACACATGAGATTCCTGAATTGGGGGCCTGGCCTCTATCCCTAGAAGGATGGAAAAAGTTGACTGGTAAAAATGTAGGGTTCTCTTTTGGCCTCTTTGAAAGCACATATTGACATCCTTCTGGAAAACAAGCCCCAGATATGACTATCTTCCATTGTGACCTCCTTGCTCATAAAGGTATGCCCCTTATTCAGATCTGGACATTGACTAGTAACCTTTCCTTATGTTTTGAAAACAGAAATGGTACAAGTAAAACATTGTTATCTTCTATTAGATGTCTATAACTATACAATTTTATGCTTCAGATGACCATGAGTTCACTGTGTTGGAGTCTGCATGAGTACAATATAACCTCTCATAACATGTCTTCCTGGTAGGGCAATGAGATCTATAATGGAATTCAATATTGGGAAGATGTGCTTCCCCATAATGAAACAATGTAGTGTATTGACCAAAAATCCAGAGAATGGTGGAAACTAAAATCTACCTACCTTTTTACTGGAAGTTCCCCACTTCTCATGAAAATTTGACTCACAATAATTAAACTGATTTGTTGTTTGAAACATTATTTTGTGTTGCAGGACAAATTATTACTGTATGCAAGGTAGGTTGGAACAAATGATATGAGAAAAGTCAGTTTTTTGGAGTTTGAGTGGAGTTCAAAAGTTTCTGGGGTGCTTTTCGAGTGTAAGAAATTTTGAGGCAGCTTGGTGAAGTGCATGACAGACCTACAAGAAAGGCCAAACCCAAATTCAGAGTAAGAGATTTGTCCTTGAGTTTATTAAAATTACATTTCCCCAAAAATAAGACCTAACCGGACAATCAGCTCTAATGCGTCTTTTGGAGCAAAAATTAATATAAGACCTGGTCTTATATTAATTTTTGCTCCAAAAGACGCATTAGAGCTGATGGCCTGGCTAGGTCTTATTTTCAGGGAAACACGGTAATCTTCTACTCTGAGTTACTTCTCTATCCCAACGGAAAGGCCAAACACGGCCCAGTTTCCAGGGCAAAAGAAACCAAAAAGTAGGGGAGGACTCCGACTTTTTTACTGAGTAGGGCCAGTCTGACAAAAGCAGTTACAGGTTGAAAGAAGGAAATAACGTTCCTCCAGCCCCAGACCCGAGTAACAAGGGTCTCCACTGGCTTACCAGGTCTTGACGCTAGCAAGCCACTGAGCCCTGCAAACAGAGTCATTAAGCGGAACATGGCGCGGCTTCTCGGCTCCGAGCCGGGTCCTGAGCCGGCTGTCGTTGGCCGGCTCGAGCCATGCGCCACAAGCACCGGCCCGGAACGTCCTGCCCCAGAGGGCCGCCTCCCCGCACCTTCAGGAGGTGGCGTTCTCGCGAGGCCGCGGGGCCTGGCCGTCTGCGTCCGGGTACTAACAGCCGGCAGTGGTGCCGCCTTCAAACCCCTCCTCCCGTAGGCCGCACCCGCTCTCCTACCTGAGGCCCGCCCTACCTGTGGCCCACGGCTCATCTGACGTTACCCACCCACCCCAGCTGCTCCTCGCGGTCGTGGTCCCTCCCAAACCTTTCCCTTCATATTGATGGGCCTGAAAGAACACGTTTATTTACGTATTGCTTTGTATCGGACACTTCTAGGTGCTTAAAAATACAAACGCGTAATAGTTTGAATTAAGAACTGTACGAATGAATTAAAAACTGTACGAACGCGGACACACACAACACACACAAATACATTAGTATTTATAAAAGCTCGGTTTCTAAAATTAAAAAAAAAAACTAGCTAGATGTGTTAAAAAAAAAAAAAGATTCCAAGAAAGGAGAAAGTGAGATTTTGTTATCTCCGGCAAGCCTGCTATGTTTTCCCATACCTACTGTCCAAATGCACTTTGTAACCAAACTGTGTCTACTTTTCTTCCAATCAATCTGGTTCTCCACAGGCCCTTGGCTGTAATTCATGTGATGTCATTCTCGTGTTCAGTAACTTCTCAGGACAATGTATATTCATTCATTCCTGTAGTGAATGAGATGGACAAGATTCTTGCCCATAGTTACAAAATATGTATGTTACAGTAGAAAATTCTAACCAAATTCGTCAACACAGTATTCAACACTTTTTTACATTGGAACCCAAGCTGCCACCTATTTTCCCCTACCTGCAATGCTTTGGCCACCTTGTCTTCTGGTCGTTCCTGAATGAACATTGCCACCTTATTCCCTTAGACTGCCAATGCCTCCTCCTTCCTAGCCTCACCTCCAGTCTCTATCTATATGCACTATCTTTTAACTCTTTTCAAATCCCAAAGAATGAATCTCTCATACTAATTTACAGAAAGGCGGGCAAACTAAAAGTTCCCACGGGAACATAGAAAAGTTCATTTAGAGAATCACCACACCTAAACTGACAGTTAAGATGCAACTTTATGGATGCACAAGGTTTCAACAGGTCAATCTAAGCCAGAAAAGGAATAGCATGAGCAAAAACAAGGCAACAAAAATATACACCTAGCTGGTATCTCAACAGGAACAGACAATACTTGACTAACAATGCTTAGACAATTGAGTCAAAATCTGATTTTATCTTGCTTCATAGCATTAGAACAATTACACTAAATATTTAGACTTGTCAATTAAAGTATTTTGAATGAATTTCTAGTTCTTTTATTTGTTATTTCCCTCTCCTAAACCTTTCCTGTTTAAATCTTTAATAGAACAGACTTTATATTATTCTTTCTCTTGTATATGACTCTCTCCATAACAGGATGGGTCCAGAACATGTATCACAGTACCTAATATAGTACCTGCAAAATGGTAGTTTCCGTAAATATTTATGGAATTTAATAAAATCTGATCTGTGCTTAGAAAACCTGGATTGTGCTTAACTACATGGTTAGAGACCCAGGCATTTGCTTGATAGGGAAGGAAAATGCAATACCCTGAACAAGGTTAAGTTTGTGAACACATAACCAAACAGTGTCATCAAAGTTGCATATAATTTATCCTTGATTATTAAGACATCTTCAACTGACATGAAGATTCTTCCTTTGGGATTGTTTATAATTTTAATGTATATCTCACTGTCAAAATAATGTGCCTTCTTCAGAGAACTGAAATATCTGTGCAAGTTCTGTTTTCTTCAAAACTAATCTGTTTTTCATTAATAACAAAAAGACATATACAGTTTGGCAGAAGTCTAAAAAATTAGTGAATAATATACATAAAAGTTCAACTAGTACAGTTTTATCTAAAACTACTATGATGTTTTAATTAATAAGATTATAAATAGCTGGGTATTTAGGAAGTTAATAGGCGACACAAAACAGAATTTCAAGTATTTTATTTACTGTAAATGTTATATTTGCATATATATATATATACACACAAATCAATTTTTTTTGGAAAAACTAATTAAATTCCATTAATAAACCTATTATTAAAATTTATTATGAAAGGTTATGTAAAATTTTTAAGTGCTTAAAATTTTACCATCCATACCATTTCTTCCATAGTAAAAATTCAGTTTTTAACATGGTTTGGATGATAACTCAGATACCACCATAACTTTTTTGCACTTATCTAAGAAAAATTTTTTTTCCTTCCTTTCTCCAGCCGAATTTCTTTGAAAATATTACTGTCAACAGAGACATGATCCAGCACACCTTAGTAAATGTAAACATTCTAAATTATATTAATAGCAAGCTTTGAAGTTTCAGATTTTAGACTTAAAGTGCTCATGAAATTCTCAAGTGGTTTTGTAACAGCTCAACTGATTGAAGATATAATTGATCCTGCTTTATTACAGCCATGAATTAACAGCTTATCTGATTAGTTCTATTAAATACTTTGTACTTTAAAGTTTATACTTTATTAAAATAATGCTATTGTAAAAGGATGTCATGTTTTAACATGATTCACAATAGAATTCTATTATTAAATTAACTTTTCTAATATTCATTATCCACAGATAGATCCATAGAATCTATCGTCCATAGAATCCATAGAATCATTTATCCATAGAATGATAATAAAAATGGAAGATAATAACTATGTGTGAATACACACATATACACTTTTAGTGTATTCTGTACTTTTAAAATAACATTATGATATCTTAATTGTGGGTTTTGTGCATTCTTTTGAAGACAGAATGAACCTTTATTCATATAGTGAATGAGATAGACAAGATTCTAGCCTATGATGATTAGTCTGTGCAAGATGAAAAATATTAGATATTATTAGCAGGTAATTAGTCGGTTTTCATAGGTATTAGATTATCAGATGTTCAACCTGAAACTATATTAACTATGGTCAAAATTCAGAATTACATTTAAGCACATAATAACAAAACTTAAACCAATACAGTTAATTTAAGAATCATTACAGTAACATGTTCAAAATAACATAATCCATGTTAGGTGCATTAACTTCACAGATGACTGAATAACACTGATTCAGTGACAGAAATGGAAAAGTTATTCTAAACTCCCTGGCTTTACAGAATTTCTTATGTTTCTCAATTCCCAAGACTCAATTTCTGTTTTTCTGTGTTTTTTTCTTTTGTTTAGTTTTGCAGTATTTTGTTTTCATTCATAGTTGCAGCAGGAAGAAAGGCTTTTCAAGAAAACATCAGGAGAAAAAAAAAGTTTTAGCTCAGTTCCCTGAAGATATCTGCAAAAGGAAAGGTAAAACAATCAAGTGAGGGAACTATATAAAGGAGGTGCAGGAGCAGGACGAGCAGGAATTAAGTTTCCCTGAGATGATACTTTCGGTTGTGGTGGAGGTGGCCTGTGAGAAGAAAAAAGACAATCATGTGTTTCAACTGAATGGAATAATGCTACATTCATTACAAACCCAACATAACACCATCCTGAACACCACTGACAATCCTTAGGGTACATTACATTCTGAGATTATTACTAATCTAATTACTAATCTAATATGGAAGACTCCAAAAAAGAGTCTAAAAATGGAATGCCTACCTTAATGTTATTCTGTAATTAACAGAATTGTATGAGGGTTTTGGTTTATGTTTTAAAAAGAATAGCATATGAAATTCAAAAGATAAACAGTAAAAGACAAGTGAGAACACAATGTGGATTAAGCACCTCTTGTGTTGGTAGCATTTAAGGGCAGGGAATTACTGTAACTGTAAACCTTACATATGTATACATAAAGCTGAAATTCCAACTCTCTCAAACATACCATCCATTCTGAGAATTAAATCTGCTTTGACTTCTATACATGTCCTTCTCAATCTTCATACTTTAATCTGTGTATACCCTTTCCTTAACCACTTCACCCAATCCTGGTATACCTCTAATCCAGTAACATACTAGAACGTACCTGCTGAATATCTGTCTCACAATTTATATGTTCTTCTCTTGATGCTTAGTTGGATTTCAACCCACTCTTATTGTATCATAAAGATTATATGAAAACCCACTTCAGTGCTGTAATTCAATTGTAATTTGAATGACTTTGGGGAAGTGGGGTGGGTGGAATGCATTTTATGTGATGCGAAATCTAATAATAAATTTTATCCTTTCTTGCTGATTTTAAGCCCATCTATTGAGTCTTTCATTTGATTCTTTTTTTTTTTAAGTTTCTAGTTCTGTGCTGAAATTCTCAATCTTAATTAATTCCATGACATAATCATCAGTTATTTTAAAGCCCAGGTCTGATAACTCTATTAACTGGATACCCTCTGAGTCTGTTTCTGTGATCGATTGCTTTTCTTGATTTTAGTCAACATTTTCTTTTCTCATATGTCTGGCTTTTTTTTATTGGGAGCCAAATATAAAAACCCATAGAAATAAACTGAGGATCTAGTTCACCCTTACTCCTGGGTTGTAATACAAAGCCCGGGATGTATGGCAGGGCTCCAATTACTGTCCCTTCAGCCCTGGGAGTGTGTTGAAAGCTCTCCTCAGCTTCCTTCCCTCTCAGTTCTCACTTTCTGAATAGATGCACACATCTAGCACAGAAAACTGGCCCCAAAAGCTGGTATCATAGCCAAGACTGCCTTCCTCTCCTGGACCTTAGCTCCACAATTCCTTATTTCCCTGGTAGTTTTCTGATGCCTAGTCCAACCTATCTGGTTTCACGCTGCTGGTTATTTTAAAGGTCTTTGTTTCTGAAGGACCTTTGGAGATGTAAATTATAGTAATTATACCAAAGGCCGCAGCAGCAGTTGACTATCTTGCTGAAGCCTCTTCATAATTTCATTTTGACACTGCACTAATATGACAATACTTATATAAAATTATTGAAAGCTTTTCTGTAAATTGTGCTCTATCTAAACTATTGGCAATAAATACTTGTTCTAAATTAAATTAAAATACAAGGGAAAATATTAGACATTAACTCTAGATTTTAGTCTAGTCAAGTAATCTAAGCAAATTCATGTCAGACCTTGATGGGAACTGCTGAAGCTGCTTGGCTGCATAAGTTGGTACTGGAAATCTGTTTGCATGTATGGGCTAAAAAGGAAAAAAAAAGTTATTATCACAATATACTCATAAATAGATTTTCTATATTGGTTGTTATTTTCCATATAAAAGTAATCAATATAGTTAAAAATCAATGAATTGATGACTTACCTATAATGCTGATGTTTAAAAATATTTTGCTTACTTAACATCTTTGCCACTGAATGTAGAATATTTAATTCTTCTAAGGCTATATATTTTTAAAATTCAATATTACTAAAGTCTTATAATCTTGGTTCTAATCAACTACATTCAATAAATGTGTCAACTACATTGACATATTTCCTATGTCAATATATTTTAAATTAAATCTCCCAAAAATTTATTGCCAAATCTACACAGTACCTAATCGATACTACAAATACCACTACTCTACAACTGTAGAATTTGGAATTCATGATATTCTTCCTTAACAAGGTAGTTGAAATGGAGTTTTACAACAAAAGGAGACTCTATAACATGGCCTCAAATAAGAAAAATTTTTCACATGCCACATTACATTAGGAAAAGTTAGGGAAGATCAGATGAAATTATAAATCACTGATGAAGTGCTCTTGACTACGATATTTTTCACTATCTACTGTTATTTCCTAAAGTTCTGTGTGTCGCAGAATATGCACAGTGTTGAAGAAAAGCTTGAACATTCTCTGGGTCCCACTATGAAATGGGTTAATGTTTTGCCCCACAGAGTGATTTGCTTATACTGTAAAAATGGAGAAGGGAAGCAAAAAAATGCCTCCATCTCCTTCCACCAAGCCATAGGTACTACATTTTAAAGAGATAGTTAAACTTCACTTTTTGGAATTTACACATACTTTTACATGTATGCAAAGATCTATGCACAAGAATACTTGATGCTGAAATTATTGTGGTAACAAAATTTGAAACAACATGCTTTTAAATTGATGGAAAATCCGTAAGATGAAATGGTATGCAGCTATTAAAACCAATGGAGTACATGCTCATTACTTGCAAACAGTGGTAAACTCATCAAGCACCATGAACAACCACAGTAAGATGGCATCACAAAAAGAAAATGATAATTCTCCAGAAACCCAACTCAAAGTGATAGAAGATTCTGATCTAAATGATAGAGAATTCAAAATAACCGTCATGAAGCAATTCAACAAAATACAAAACAAACAAACAAACAAACAAAAACCTCAGAAAGGCAGTTCAATGAGTCTACCAGGAAAAAATTAAAGAACAAAAGAAGTTCTTTTTAGCAAAGAGATTTAAACTTTAAAAAAGAACCAAACAAATTCTAGAGCTGAATAACTCATTAAATGGGATGAGGAATTAGAAAGCATTAGAAATAAAGCAGATCACATGGAAGAGAAAATTAACAAGCTTGAAGATAGATATCTAGAAATAATTTAAGTTGAGGATAGAACTAAGATGTTTTTTTTAAATAAAAAAGACTGTATGAGAATTATCTAACTCTGTTAGGAAAGGCAACATAATGACAATGGATAGGAGAGAGGGACAAGGGAACAGAGAGCCTATTTAAAGAAATAATAGATTTATTATTTAAGAGAACTGTATCTAAGAGAATACAGTTGCAGAAGAAATTGACCATAAAAGTACAAGAAGCTAACAGAACACCTAATTGTATCAACACAAAAAGACCTTCTCTAAGACACATAATATTAAAACTGTCAAAAGTCAATGATAAAGAAAGAATTACAAAGGCAGGGGTTGTATCCATGTCTCAGCCACCGTGAATAAAGCTGCAATGAGAGGGGTACTTATATCTTTATGGATAAATGTTTTCAGATTTTTTGGGTACCCAGAAGAAGGATTGCTGGGGTGTACAGTAAGTCTATTCTTAATTTTTTTAAGGAATATTACTCAGCCATAAGAAAAGATGAAATACTGCCATTGCGACAACATGGATGAATCTTGAGATCATGCTAAGTGAAACATGTCAAACAGAAAAAGTTGAGAACCACATGACTTCACTAATATGTGGCATATAAAATTGAAAGCAACAAACAAACAAACAAACAAAAAGATCATAGACACAGATAACAGTTTAGTGGTTACCAGAGGGTAAGGAAGAAAGAGGTGGTAGAAAAGGGTAAAGGGGGTCAAATATATGAGTAGTGAACACACAATGCAATACACAGATGATGTACTATAGAACTGTACATTTGAAACCTATGTAACTACTAACCAATGTCACCCCAATAAATTTAATAAAGATAAAAAAATAAAGGCAGCTAGGGGGGAAAAAGACAGTAACCTACAAAGGAATCCCCATCAGGCTAGCATCACATTTCTGAGCAGAAATCTCAGGAGAGAGTGGAATGATATGTTAAAAATATTGAAAGATTGAAACTACCAGCTAAGTGAAATAAGTCAGACAGGTAAAAACAAATACTGTATGATCTCATTTATATGTGGAATCTAAAAACAAAAACAAAAACTAAATTCATAGATACAGAGAACAGATTGGTGGTTGCCAGAGGTGGGGTGGAGGATGGGTGAAAGGGATCAAGAAGTACAAACTTCTAAATAAGTCATGAGGATGTAATGTACAGCATGGTGACTATAGTTAACAATACTGTCATGTATATGTGAAAGTTGCTAAGACAGCAAATCTTAAAAGTTCTCATAGGAGAAAAAATTGTAACTATGAGTGGTGACGAATATTAACTAGACTCATTGTGGTGATCATTTCACAATATATTCAAATAACCAAATCATGCTGCACACCTGAAACTAATATAATGTTATATGTCAATTATACTTCAATTTTTAAAAAAAGTAAGATTGTGGTTGTTAGGGGGAGAGGACAATGGGAGTTACTGCTTCACGGGTGCAGAGTTTCTGTTTGGGGTAATGAAAAGGTTTTAGGAAAAGATAGTGGTAATGATTGCACAACATTGTAAATGTAATTAATGGTACTAAATTGTATTAAAAGTGATTAAATGGCAAATTTTATGGCATACCGTGTTTCCCCAAAAATAAGACCTAGCCGGACCATCACCTCTAATGTGTCTTTTGGAGCAAAAATTAATATAAGACCCGGTCTTATTTTAATATAAGATCAGGTATAATATAATATAATATAATATAATGTAATGTAATATAACACCCTCTCTTATTTTAATATAAGACTGCATATAATTTAATATAATATAATACAATACAATATAACACACAGTCTTATTTTAATATAAGACTGGGTCTTGTATAATATAATACCAGGTCTTATATTAATTTTTGCTCCAAAAGACACATTAGAGCTGATGATCCGGCTAGGTCTTATTTTCGGGGAAACATGGTATATATTTTACCACAATAAAAAACAAAAAAATATGTCAAGAATGAAAAAGAACACATATGTAACTTATAACTTGTATATGTAGGAACTGTATGATTATCCTGTATATGTAGTGATATGGAAAAAAATCTCAAATATATGTAATTAAGGGGGAAAAGGGCAAAACAATTTATTATTTTTTATAAAAGTAAAGGGAGTAAAATAGAGACTCCATATGTGTGTGTGTGTGTGTGTGTGTGTATGGGTATATATATATATACACATATACATATACATGTATATGTATATATATACACATATATACATATATATATATATATATATATATATATATATATATGCACGAGGAAGGCTAGCTAATCATTTTATGCCCACATAACTGGAAGACTTTAAAAGTCTGACAATATCAAGTATTGACAAAGATGTAGATCGATAGAAATGCTCATGCACCACTGACAGTACAATCACTTTATGGTATAACCTCTTTGGAAAGCAATTTCCAGTAAATATTCACAAATCTTTCAGCCCAGCAATTTAATTCCTATATGCTTCTAGGTCAGTGCTCTCTAATAGAATTTTCTGCGATGATGGAAATGTGCTATATCTGTGCTATTCAACACAGTAGTCAGTGGCCACGTGTGATCTACTAAGAACTGAAAATGGTAATGAGGAATCTTAATTTTAAATGAAATTTAAAAAGTCATATGGGGATTGTAACAACTATATTAGACAGTGCGGTCCCAGAACTCGCATGCTTGAGAATATATACATATGGAATACATAAGGCTGAGATATAATGGAAAATTGGAATCTGATAATAAGAAAATGGATTTTAAAATTGTGTGGTATTTATGTAACATAATATCAACAGTGAAAATGAATGACCAATAGCTACATGTATTGATAGGGATAAATCACAAAGCAATGTTAAAGGAAAAAGCAGGCTGCAGATATATGTGTAAAACATCAAACAAAACATAATACAAAGTTTAAAAAATAAAGTAGTATGACTTTATTTTTAATAAAGTAAAATTACTTTATTATAGTAATAAAGTAAAAATAAAGTAAAATTATATATTTTAATAAAGTAAAATTACTTTCATAAAGTAAAATTACTTTAAAATAAAGTAATTTCTTAGGGATACATGCAAATGAGAAAAGTATGTCATTATCCAATCCTTCCTAATACATTCAGAGGAACAGTGATTACTGGTCCCAGTGCTGAAACAATTAAGTTGATTCCAGGAGCTCAGCACCAGGTCTTTGGTAACATGCCCTAGGGAAGCCAGACATTGAAAACAGAAAGATAGCAGAAAAAGAGAAAAACAGAAAGAGCACAGGTCCCGTATCATTTCCCTATCTCGGTTTTAAGGCCAGGCATTCTTAATATCTAGATGTCTTCCCTCTCCTCTGAGCCCGAGGCCCTACAGGTATTTCTTTAACCAACCCAGAGACCACCTATAAACCACATCCCTAAATTATTAAGTTATCTTTGTTTCTTTCTACATCTATGTGACAATTATTTTTTCAGTCTTTAAAAATCTGATACCATAATAATAGTAAAGAAAAAGAATTATTCATTTTAAACTTACAACGTCTCTGGGAGGAGTCACTGGGGAAACATGCCGAGGAACACTCACTGGGTGTCTAGAAACTTTTCCTTGATTTTTGCCATCTGATCTGAAAGACAGAATTACTTTTGAGCTCAATTAAGATTAAAACATTTCCCTATGACGTATTATACACACCTTGTATTTTCCCCCCAACAGAACCATGATATTGGTAGGGTGGTGAAGATGATCATGATCATAGCTAAAGTTTTCATAGCATTTTTAGCAGCTTTCACACATTTTTAATCCTTAACAGCACTAGAAAGTTTGGTTAACCCCATTTCACAATTAAATAAACTGAAATTCTAAGAAATTATGTAATTTGGTCAATTAGGCCCATGTTCCAAACTTTTCTCCTCAAGTCTTCCTAAAATCAGAGAAGAGTAAAAGCATAGTCTTAAATTGCATATACAAAACTTGAAGTAGTTGATCTAAAAATGAGGAAGTCTGCTCAAAATAGGAAGTCAGCTAAGTTTTATACATGCCGAGGGGACAGCAAGTCAACTAGGTAGAGATGTATAAGAGATAGCTATGGTTAAGGAACTAAAATTTCGGAGATGCTGATTAGGGAATTACATGGCTTGCCCAGTCTGAAGTGTGTAAGAAAGTAAGAGAAAGAAAGGATAGGAATCTAAATCTGTTTTTGTATATGTTAAACATTAAAGCTAACATCGGAATACTCTAGGAAAAATGTTTATGTAGTAAGTGAAAAAAATAGGGTACTGAAGTAAAAGGTACAAGACAAGATATGTATATTTTAAAATTATCATAATAAAAACTAGTTATTAAGTAATTAAACTGTGCTAGCAATGTGCTGTGGGTTTTATTTGTTAATATTTCCTCATTTTATCCTCACATCAACCTTAAGAAAGAGGTAATAAGAAAACTTTCAACATTTACATTTTTTAATTTTTATCACGAATATTTTAATCTCTAATTAAGAAGCCCAAGTCAGAAATTATCACCCCAAATCCTACGTACTCCACCATCAGAAATCAATGTCAAGCAAAATGAACACTAAGGACCATTTTCAGTAATATACAGGCTGATCACCATAATCTTTTCCCCCTCACCATTTTAACATGTAGCTGAGTCACCACTATCCTCTTACCCCTGCTAATCATGTCAAAAGAAAATAGAGATAACTTACAACCCTATTTTTAAATCAGCCTCTATAATATGACTATCATCACTAATAACTTTAAATTATTTCATGTGAATTTAAAAGAAAAAAAATCTAAGTACTCATATGTTTGTGATCTCTTCTTTCTGAAGCAGATTTTCCGTAGTTGATTTCTCTTGATGAACACAAAAGCAGCAAATATAATAAGGGGAACAATTAAGAAGAAGAATACTAGAAGTCCATCCCTCAATGCAGTATTCTTTTCTAAAGAGAAGAATTTTATATTAATGATCATTAAATTAGAAGTTAACTCATATTAACTAGAACATAGTAGGTGATTACAAATATTTCACATTAATTTTCACATTGATCAAAAGTCAAACTGATATAAATTGAAGACAATGAGAAGTCTTGCTCACACCTCATCTCTGCCTATTTCATTTTTGCCTTCCCCAAAATAACCACTTTTATTAATTTCTTATATTATCTTACAGTATTTCATGCAAATATAAGCAAGAACAAAGTATCTTTTTACTGTCAAACCTTTCTTACATAAAAGGTAGCATACCATAAACACTACTCAGCACATCCCTTTTTTTCACTTATCTATGTATCTTCCTAAATCATACATAGAGGCTCGCCTCATTTTCTGTACAGCTATACGAAACTACATTGCAAGAATGTCCTATAGTTTACTGAACCAGTACCCAACTGATACTTTCATTTTTCTAATCTCTCGTTATTAAAAAAATGCTATCAGGTTGGTGCAAAAGTAATTGTGGTTTTTGCAATTGTTTTCAACCTTTTAAACTGCAATTACTTTTGCACCAACCTAATGATACAATGCTTTTCTCCACGCATAAATTTATTATTCTCAGGTAGTTGAATTTATCAATCTCACTTTTCATGGCTTCTGGATTTTAAGTCTTATTATAACTTTTAAAAATTCACTAATTAACATTAACTTTATCTGTTCCATGGTCTATAGTAAATATGAACAGTAGTGGTAAACTAAACATTTTCCTTATAATTTTAAGTTTGTAAAAGTACCAGAAATTTCTGTTAAAAGTTGTATGACACTACACGAAACAACATTCAACCCAATTAAAAATATCAAAAATTAAAGCAAACCTAATATATCATTATATACCTACTAATGAGTATATAAAATTTTGATTAAAGGATTGGACACTGGGAAGGTTATGTTGAAATTGGTGCCTTCATGCTGTCAGTAGCATTATATAAATTCATTTGGAATTTTTATCAAGAACCATGGAAAGGATTACACCCTTCAACCCAGTAATCTCATTTCCAGCAATTTATCCTCCAACTGGATTAAAAAAAAAATAAGTATTAAGATGTATGCTATAGTGTTATAGTGCATATCAAAAACTTAAAAACAACCTAAATGCCAAATAATTAGGAAACAGCTAAGTCAAGTTATGGCATATCCACTCGATGGGATGATATACAGCTATTAAAATCCATAGTTCTAACTTCCACTTCTAGGCAAGATGGAGTAACAGGGACCAGATTTATCCTGCCAGCTGTGACAAGCAGAAAACAAGGCAAAATATATTCAGTAACAGTTTTTAAGACATTGGATGTCAGGCAATGAAGAGCAGTGATCCCTGAGACAGAAAACAAGTAAGGTGAGCTTTACTATTGTCCTAGTTTGTTGTCTAGTGAAAGTTAACAGATTATGAGTGAGAAAACCGAAACAAAGCTCAGTGGTCTCCATGAGGAGATGGAGCCAGTTGTCTGAGGAAGCCAATGCAGCTAGAGTTCAGCTGGCAAAGAACCAGAAAGGAGAGAGCTGCACAGACAACCTGAAATCTCTGCAAAGGGTTCGTTTCAAAATATTCAGTTAAATATTGATCAATGTATGCATATAAGGAAACCACCTGAAGCTAGAGAAGAATCAACTGGGAAGATTAGCAAAAACAAACCCCACAACTCACACAGGACTAGAAAGAGTGCCTGTTCCTACCATTTCCAGTGGAAAACTCCATAATTAATATGGCACTGAATAGAATAAACAGAAGAGGTTTTGCCTCAGTAATGGGGCAAAATCAGCCCTGGGCTAAATGTTGCTCAGGTCCTCCATCACAAAGCTTAAAAGCAAAACCCAAAAGGATCAAATTATGTCCAAGTAACATAAGCACACTACAACAAGTTCATCAACATAAATCCAAAAATATCTAGTATCCAACAAGGCAAAATTCACAATTTCTGGCATCCAGTAAAAAAGTACAAGGCATGCAAAGAAGCAGGACAACATGATCCAAAATGAGGAGAAAAATCAATCAATCAAAACTGACAAAGAAGACGCAATGATAGAATTGTTAGACAAGGATGTTAGAAGTTATTGTGACTGTATTCCATATATTCAAGAAGCTACAGTCAAGATTGTACATGCTATGTGGAAACATAAAAGATACAAAAAAGAAACAAATAGAACCTACAGACATAAAAACTGTAATTTCTAAGATGAAACATACACCAAAAGTTAATGGTAGATCAGATACCACAGAAGAAGAATGAACTTGATGAATAACAACAGAACTCATTCAAAATTGAACAGAGAAAATAAACAACAACAAAAAAAATCAAGGCAAATTAAGGAGACGTGAAAGAATTCCAAATTTTCAAATATACATGTAACTGGAGTCCTGAAGAAGCAGAAAGAGGAAGACAAAAAAAATTTTGAATAATGGTCAAAATTTCTCCAAATTTGAAGAAAATTATAAAAACACAAACTTAAAAAGTTCAACAAATCCCAAGGCATATTGTAATCAAATACTAGAAATCAAAGATGAAGAGAAAAATCTTACAAACAATGTGAGTAATGTGAGTAAAAACACACATTACAAACAGAAGACCAAAAAAAAGATGATGGCAGATTTCTCAGGAAAAACAGTGTAAGCCAGAGGACAATGGAGGAAAATCTTTGAAGAAATAAAAGGGGAATAAAAATTTCACCCTAGAATTCTTTACCCAGTTATTAATCAAGGTAAAATAAAGACTTTTCCAGATATACAAAAGCTGGAAGCATTTGTCACTGGTAGACCCGCATTATAAAAAATGTGAAAAGACGTACTACTACAAGCAGAAATTAAATGATACCCAATGGAAATCTGACTTAACACTCACGCAAAAATGAAGAGCACCAGAAATACTAACTATACTAAATATAAAGACTTTTTGTATTATTTAAATCTCTTTAAAAGATAATCAACTATTTAAAGCAAAAATAACAGCAATGTATTTAAACTTTCTAACATATGTAGAAGTATGTCAACAACAGCACAAAAGGCAGAGAGAGAGAAATGAAAGCATACTGGAGTGGTACAATATCCCATGAAGGAAAACTGTGATTAAAAATTATTAATATGATAGATTTAGACCCAAACATATCAATAATCAAATTAAGTATAATAAAAACTACACAATTAAAAAACAGAGATTGGCAGACTGGATGGATAAAACAGCAGGACCCAACTATATGCTGCCTACAAGAAACCTGCTTTAAATTTAAAGACATAAATAGATTAAAAGCAGAAGGATGAGAAAGGCTTTCCCATGCTGACTAACCAAAAGAAATCTAGAGTAACTATATTAATATCTAACTGCAGAGTAGAGAGCATTACCAGGTATAAAGACAGCTAGTTCATAATAATAAAGGAGTCAATTTATCAAGAAGACAGAACAATCCTAAATGCTTATGCACCTAATAACAGAGCTTCACAATACATAAAGCAAAAATTAACAGACATACAAGAAAAAATAGGCAAATTAGCAGTTACAGCCAGAGATGTCAATATTCTTCTCTCTCAATAATTGGTATAACAAGTATGCATAAATCAGTAAAGATATAGAAGACTTGAACATCTGTCAACTAATATAAACTAATTATTTATATTACACTAATTATTTATAATACTCCACCCAATCATAGCAGAATACAAATTATTTTCAAGTGTATACAAAACTTATTACTAAGATAAACCACCTCCTGGGCCATAAAAACAAGATTCAAAAAATATAAAAGGATTCAAGTCATACAAAGTAGGTTCTATGAATATAGTGGCATAAATGAGGTATCAAAAACACTAAAATACCTATAAAATCCCTCAGATACTATAAAACAAAGTAACATATGTCCAAATTCATGAGTCGAAATAAAAAGTGTATTAGAAGTTATTTTGAGCTGAATGAAAATGAAAACACAACATATCAAAATTTGTAGGTTGCAAAAAAAAAAGCAGTTCTTAAAGGAAAATTGATGGCACTACAATGCTTATATTAGAAAAGAAAAAAAGGTCTCCAATCAAAGACCTGATCTTTTATCCTAAGAAACTAGAAAAAGAAGAACAAATGAAACTCAAAGTAAGCAGACACGGAGAAAATATTTACTAAGCACATATTTCACAAAGGACTTATATCCAGAATAAATAACTCTCAGAAACAAAACTCAAGACAAACAACTTAACTAAAAATTAGGCAAACAATTCAAACAGACACATCACTAAAGAAGATAGGTGGATGACAAATAAGCACACAAAAAGATGCTCAGCATCATTAGTAATTAGAGAAATACAAATTAAAACCATAATGCAATACCACTACACACCTACTAGAACGGCTAAAACTAAAAAAGACTGATCATACCAAGTGTTGGACAGTATGTGGAAAATTTGTGTGTGTTTTTTTAATGTTTTAAAATATATTTTATATATTAACTCAAAAGTTGTTAATGTAAAAATTGTATCTATTTATCTCATTGTTGCTGAAGAAATGTGGAGAAATTGGAACTCTCATATACAGCTGGAGGAAATGTAAAATGGTACAGCCACTTTAGGAAACAGTTTGGCAGTTTCTTAAAATGCTAAACATAAAACCTATTCTAGAGGCGGCCGGATGGCTCAGTTGATGAGAGCGGGAGCTCTGAACAACAAGGTTTCTGGTTGGATTTCCACATGGGCCAGTGAGCGGCGCCCTCCACAACTAGATTGAAGGACAACGACTTGGAGCTGATGGGCCCTGGAGAAACACACTGTTCCCAATATCCCCCAATAAAATTTAAAAACAACAACAACAAAAAACCTACTCTATGAACCAGCTATACCCCCTTGTATTTAACCAAGAGAAAGAAAGTATATCTTCTCAGTAGGAAGATATTGGTGAACAAGCTCATTCATAGGCTTATCAGAGAATAAAAATAAGTAGTAAATAAGTAATTAAGATAATATGTAATAGTATTTACAGTAATTGGAGAATAGAAAGGGCATATTAATTCAGATTTACACCGTTAGGGAAAACTTCACTTCCTAGAAGAACTAAGTTATATGAAATCTGGGTAGCAATTAGCTGAGGTCCAACAACGTGAATA
Source organism: Rhinolophus ferrumequinum (assembly GCF_004115265.2). Taxonomy (NCBI): domain Eukaryota; kingdom Metazoa; phylum Chordata; class Mammalia; order Chiroptera; family Rhinolophidae; genus Rhinolophus; species Rhinolophus ferrumequinum. The sequence goes on from NC_046287.1 coordinate 60,719,750, forward strand.
TAATATAGTATGAAAGTCCAGAGGTAAAAAAGAGAGAAGCCTATTAGAGGAAATTCTAATAAGAAGTTACAGTGATTTAAGCATAGTGAAATGAGGTTGGAAAAGTTAAGCTAGGGACAAATCATACAAGGCATTTAAGCCATGTTAAGGATTTTTGGACTTCATTCTAACAGCAATGCAGAAGCACTGAATTTAAAGACACTGGCATAATCAAAACTGAATTCTTGAAGAAAAACACTAAAACTCTGTAATGTAGTATAGAACATAGATTATAGGAAGCAAGATGGAAAGAAGGAGCCTAGGTAAGACGCCATCTTGTAAGTACATGCAAGAAACTGAAGGCAATTGATGGTAATGAAAAAAAAGAAAACATTTTTGAAGAATTTAGGAGGCAGAACCAACATAATTTAATGTGCATATATAACTGATGTGAGAAGTGTGGGAGAGGTAAAAGGATGCCCAATTTTTGACAGAGGCCACTGGGAGAGCACACTCATTTACTTCTATATTACTTGCCATTGTATGTAGGTCCACTGTCCACACTTCCTCCGTATCCTTTAGTCTCACAATTTGGGGGAGCCCAGCCATTTTCACAGTGACAATTCTTATTGCTATTACATACCTTCAAAACAATGAAAATACCACTTTTGTTAATTGTGAATGTTGCTCTAAATTATGTACTCTAGAATGGAAACCAAGAGAAGGACTAAATACATGCAAATCCATAGACACTCTTTTTAAGAATAAAAAATGTATCCAGTATCTAAATTCCCCCAATATGTAAAAATCTTGGAAACTCTCACTTAACCCTAACTGGGAATCCTTATTATTTAGTACTTCTTCCATGAACAAACCAAAAGAGAGCATTACCTACCCCATGTCCATGACACTTTTTCTGAATATCACAGTCATAATTCAGGACAGAAGCATTTACACATTGGAAGTTTCTACAGATCTGAAAAAAAAAATGAAGTAATTGAGTTTAAAAAAAAAAAAAAAGGACATATTAATAAATTAGCCAGAAAAAAGACCTGGGTGTCGATTATTTCATTGATGAACACTTTCAAACTTTTAAGGAATAGTTAATTCCCATATTGTGTATTTGCAAAGGTAGAAAAATAAGTGAAATTAATTAATTGACATAGAACTAATGATTAAAAAGGACAAAGATGACACAAAAGCCAAAACCAATGATGGAACTATAATCTACCCTTTCATACAAACACAGATGCGAAAACCATAAGTAAAATATTCACAAATGGATTTTTTTCAAATCAAAAGTAGCCAGGTAGAGCTAATACCAAGAAAGGCTCAATGATGAGAAATGTATTACTATAATATCTCACATAAATTGTCATTATTAAAACATCAAAATAGCATTCAATAAAATTTGAAACACATTTTAATTTTTAAAATTCTTTCAAAAATAAGAATAAAAGTACATTCTGAAGTAAGAGAAAAAATAAACATGTGGGATTATATCAAACTAAAAAGTTTTTTCACAGCAAAGAAAACCATCAATAAAACAAAAAGGGATCCTACTGAATGGGAGAAGATATTTGCCAATGATATATCTGATAAGGGATTAATATCACAAATCTATGAAAAACTCACTCAACTCAACTCCAAAAAAACAAACAACCCAATTAAAAAATGGGCAGAGGACTTGAAGAGACATTTTTCTAAAAAGGACATACAGATGGCAAACAGATATATGAAGAAATGCTCAACCTCACTAACCATCAGAGAAATGCAAATAAAAACCACAATGAGATACCACCTCACCCCAGTCAAAATGGCTATCATCAATAAATCAACAAACAACAAGTGCTGGCGCGGATGTGGAGAAAAGGGAACACTTGTGCACTGTTGGTGGGATTGCAGATTGGTGCAGCCACTATGGAAAACAGTATGGAGGTATCTCAAAAATCTGAAAATGGAACTACCCTATGATCCAGTAATTCCACTCCTAGGTATCTATCCGGAGAAATCCAAAACTCCAATTCAAAAATCTTTATGCACTCCTATGTTTATTGCAGCACTATACACAATAGCTAAGACATGGAAACAACCAAAATGCCCATCGGTAGATGACTGGATTAAGAAACTCTGGTACATTTATACAGTGGAGTATTACGCAGCCATAAAGAAGAAAGAAATCTTACCATTTGCAACAAACAACATGGATGGACCTAGAGAACATTATGTTAAGTGAAATAAGTCAGACAGAGAAAGATAAGTACCATATGATCACACTTATATGCAGAATCTAAAGAAAAGAATAAGTGAATGAACTAATCAGAAACAGTTTTGGAGACAAAGAGGAAAAACTGACGGTTGCTAGATGGGCGGGGGGGTGGGGGTAAAGGGGAAGGTGAGGGGATTAGAAAACAATCAGTAACCACAAGATGGCCATGGGGTTTGAAAATTAATCTGGGGAACGTAATTTAGTGGTTACCAGAGGGTAAGGGGGTTGGGGGGTGGGAGATGAGGGTAAGGGGGATCAAATATATGGTGATGGAAGGAGAACTGACTCTGGGTGGTGAACACACAATGTAATTTATAGATGATGTGATACAGAATTGCACACCTGAAATCTATGTAATTTTACTAACAATTGTCACCCCAATAAATAAATAAATAAATAAATAAATAAATAAATAAATAAATACAAAAGTACATTCTGTTGATAAGACAAAACCTACCTTTCAGTATCATGATTAGGGGATCAAATATATGGTGATGGAAAAAGAACCGACTCTGAGTGGTGAGCACACAACGTGATATATAGATGTATTGCAGAATTGCACACCTAAAATCTATGTAACTTTACTAACAATTGTCACCCCAATAAACTTTAATTTAAAAAAAAGTATCATGATTAATTATGAAATAATACAAGGATTTCTATTAAAAGCACTACTAAGAATAAATTATTATCTTATATATTTCCAGAAATTCTAGTTCATATAATGAGATACAAAACAGAAATGAGTCCTAAATAGTGAAAAAGCTATAAAAAATATTGTCTGAAAAAAATATTAAACTAAAGAATTAAAGGAATCAACTAAAAACTTACCAGAAATTTTTCAGTTTTCTGGAAAATTGATCTTTATTTTAAAAAAAAAAAACTGCTCTTTTGTGGTGATGTTAGAAAAAAAGATTAAACTTTTTTTATAAAGATTATTGAGTGATATTCTAAAATATTATTAGGTAACCAACTACACAAAATCAGAATGTTTAAATGCTCTAATGAAATAAAGAGCAATTAGAGAACAAATAATGAAATATCAATTGATAGCGCTACTACTGTTCTAAAATACACATACATTTCAAAAGAATTGAAGAGTCAAAGGATCCCCAAATTATGTTTCCTCCAATAATTTCAATTAGTTTTTAAATAAGAAATATATTCACATGATTAAAACTTTTTAAACTAAAGAAAATTCCACAGTAATAAGTCACTCCTCTCCTGTCCTCCATACACTCATTTCTCCTGGATAAGGATTTCAAAATACTTTTTCATACATCCATACATCTTTTGAAGAAATAGTCTCCAATAGCTGTCCTATTCAGCTAAAAGAAGACGTCTTTTTTCATAACTGATTTAGTGAACACTGGAAACATTAAAGAAGATTACAGAAATAAGATTAAATGTGTTACTATCTGGCAGGTTTTACTTTAGGGACAGAAAAATTCCAAGCTCTCAGGTGGAAAAGGGTTTTCTGACTGGCAGTGTTTTACTTTGTAGAATGGGTAAAACCAAACTGGAAAAAAAAAACTGATAAACTGCTGGAATGGTAAAGTAAGACCATCTTCTCCAACACTCGCCACTCCCCACCACCAACAACCACCACACATGAAGTAGGGCAGATGAAGATACAAAATTTCTCATTTACTGATTTCAGGACATATGAAGCCAAAGATGAACTACCTGGGACAATAAAAAAAGAAGCTGAAGAGTTCTCCCTTTACAAGTCTTTCGCACTAAGTGTTGAGTAAATATATAAAGAATATAGATCTGAAGTAGTACCAAACTGTCAGCCAGCTCAGACAGCCAGAGTCCAGCCTTTAGAGAGGCCAGAAAGGACAGCATCCAAGCTATCCTATTTTATGGCTGCACAAAATGTTTGGTATTTGGTTCCATCAGTGTGTCAGTATAGGTACACATACCAAGCATTTGCTATCCTTGTACATAAATGTTGTTGGCATAGTAAGAAAACATAATAAAATGCAAAGTTAAAAGGCTTTATATCTATAATTGTTAGTACTAACCTGGAGTTTAAAGTCAGTACTTTTCCAACAAAAGAAAAGGTCTGTGAGGGTTTGAAAGTCATAGTGATATATCTTACATGGGACAAATCAGTAGACACTATTATTATTAATATTGGTGAGGGAAATATATTAATATGTTTTTCTTGCTATAAAAAAACAAGTAAGGAACCCTCATACACTGTTGGTGGGAATGCAGACTTGGTGCAGCCATTATGGAAGGCAGTGTGGAGGTTCCTCAAAAAATTACGAATAGAATTACCATATGACCCAGCAATCCCTCTCCTGGGTATCTACCCAAAAAATCTGAAAACATTTATACATAAAGACACGTGTGCTCCAATGTTCATTGCTTTGTTTACAGTGGCCAAGACATGGAAACAACCAAAATGTCCTTCGATAGATGAATCGATAAAGAAATTGTGTTATATATACACAATGGAATACTATTCGGCGATAAGAAAAGATGATATAGGAACATTTGTGACAACAAGGATGGATCTTGAGAGTATGATGCTAAGTGAAATAAGTCAGACAGAAAAAGCAGAGAACCATATGATTTCACTGATATGTGGTATATAAACCAAAAACAACAAGAGAACAAGACAAACAAATGAGAAACAAAAACTCATAGACACAGACAATAGTTTAGTGGTTACCAGAGGGTAAGGGGATAGGGGGTGGGAGATCAGGGTAAGGGGGATCAAATATATGGTGATGGAAGAACTGACAATGGGATGTACAGATGATGTGATACAGAATTGTACACCTGAAATCTATGTAATTTTACTAACAATTGTCATCCCAATAAATTAAAAAAAAAAAGTAGTATAACAGAAAGAAAAAGATATATGTAACTGCCAAATTGAACTCACACACACACACACACACACACACACACACACACCACAAACATACAATTTGTGCAATCCAGTGAGAGGAAGACAAACTAGGAAACATTTTTAAAAAATCATTTAACAACAGCATTAAATAAGATCATAGAAATAGGATGAAATGTTAATAAACTACACTGTGCCAATAAAAGTAGAAGCCCAATCAAATTATAAAAATACAAAATGAAAACAGAATATTTATATTACATTGGGATACAAAAACAAGACAAACCAAGACAAAAAAGACAAAATTGAATGATTGTTTTCAATTTCTTTATGGCAAAGACAAATGACAAACTGTAAAAAATATTTACAACAGACATAACTGACAGTTAATATTCTTTATATATGAGGAGCCCTTAAAAATCACAAAATGACATCCCAACAAAAAAATGGAAAGATATGAAAGTGGACTTAACAGAAAAAAAAATACATAGAGCTAATAAAGATATAAAAAGATGTACAAGAAGAGAAATACAAACTAAAATAATGAGGCTTCTTTTCACTTAATCAGGATGTCAAAAATTAAAGAGATTAATAACATACAATGTTAGCAATAACATACAATGTGGAAGAAAATAAGACACCTTCATACACAATTAGTGGAATGGAAATTGTTACCACCTTATTGAAAGGTAAACTGGCAGTGTCTATAAAATTTTAAATGTATGTATCCCTTAATTTAAAAAAATCTGCTAGAAATCTAACCCACAGAAATATCCACAAAAGTAGGTGAGATTAAATGTAGAAGACTGTTCAATTCTACTAAAAAAATAAACTGTAGACAAGGCTATAAGAAAGTGAAAGATCTGAATATATAATTATCAAACACTATGTGTTATAAGTGAGAATATGTTATCTTCAAATGCACTCAGAACATTTATCAAAAAATGAACATACAGAGTCAACTTATCAAACATGGATGTTTCTTCCATTCCTAGAAATGACCAAACATATTAAACCCAGCACCAAACCTGAAGCATGCCCAATTTCCAAAGCAAAGAGTCATGTTCATAGTCAGTAATGTTTTTGCCTTGTGTTATATCATATTTTGGGAAAAGAAAAAGGCATATTTTGTTAAAAATCTCATAACTTTGGTAACAAGTACATTTTTAAGTAATCAATCATTCCAATAAAGTGTATCACTACTGTCATGAATTCTTCCCACTGTAGATTCACCAAGCCTGTAAATGTCAACAAAAGTCTCTACACATCAATGCTGTACTAGTCTGTCACACTGACAGAACACTTCCAAAATCACTTCTAAAGAACAGAGGACCGACCAGTTGACCTTCATTTTTAATTTTTTAAAACAAAATAATATAGACACATGGTTAAAAATCAAATAGTGCTAAAAGTGCTTATGATGAAATAAATCTATGACCCATTTCTATCTAGTCTGCCAGTCTAGCAGTCTAGAGGCAACCACATTTCCATCTGGTAATTCCCTCCCTATTTTAAATTAGTATCCTATTTCTTGACTTATCTATTTTGGACATTATCAATTAACGTTCTTTATGATAGATAAGAATTCCATTTTCTAACACAAACCCAAATGCCCCTCCTTAATCTTCTCAAGCTAAACATTACTTAATAGTTACCCCATAATATTGGGATACTATCGACTCAGTACATTACATGCTATTATCTGAGCAAGTTCAGAACTAGGTGACAGAAGACAGGAGAGGCTGACAACTGGAGATCAAAGTAGCATCATCAATAAAGCAGGTAACATGATGTAAGTAAACAACGAAATGGGCTTCCTAAAACTGCATCCCAAAGTCAAACTTACCTGCCTAGTCACAGGCTGCTCTGGACAACCACAGGCCTCCCCCCACAGAAGCAGAGCCTGCCCTGCTAAATTTACTGCATGGTTGAGAGAGCAGACCAGAATTCACCCTCTCTGCAGGCAGGCAGATCTGAAAAGAGAAGACAGAAGGGACTGAGCCACTCATGCCCAGTGTCTTCTCCCAAACTCATCAACTGCATCAATCACTTTGCGTCCCTTGGAGCAAAGTGAAGGAGGAACACGCTGAGGCTGAGAGTGTTATTTATTTTTTCCAGCTTTATTGAGATATAATTGACATAGGACATTGTATAAGTTTAAGGTATACAACATGTTGATGTGATAAACTTGTATTTTGTGAAATAATTACCACGGTAGGCTTAGTTAACACTCCATCATTCCACATAATTGCCATTTCTTTTTTTGTAGTGAGAACATTTGAGATCTACTCTCTTTCAAGTATATAACAGTATTAAACATTATCACCATGCTGAATATTAGATCCCTAGAACTTATTCATCTTATATCTGGAAGTTTGTACCCTTTGACCAATATCTCCCTATTTCCACCACCCCACCCTCCAGCCTCTGGCAACCATCATTCTACTTTCTATTTTTATGAGTTCGCTTTTTTTAGATTCCATATGTAAGTAAGATGATACAGTATTTGTTCCTCTAACTTATCTGACTTAATATAATGCCCTCAAGGTCCATCCATGTTGTCTCAAATGGCAAGATTTCCTTCTTTCTCACAAATAATATTCCCTTGTATATACTATATACAACATTTTCTTTATCCATTCATGCATTGATAGATACATTGTTTTCGTATCTTGGCTATTGTGACTAATGCTGCAATGTACACGGGAGTGCAGCTATCAACATAAGATTCTGTTTTCATTTCCTTTGGGTATATATTCCCAGAAGTGGAATTGCTGGATCATATAGATCTATTTTCAATTTTTTGAGGAAACTCCATACTACTTTCCCCAGTGGCTCTTGCAGTTTACATTCCCACCAATAGTCCACACGAGTTACATTTTCTCCACATCCTCATGAACACTTGTTATCTCTTGTCTTTTTTTATGATAGCTTATATAGTAGGGATTAGGTGATATCTCATTGTGGTTTTGATTTGCACTTCCCTGATTAGTGATGTGGAACATTTTTTCATGTATCTGTTGGCCATTCGTTGTCTTCTTTAGAAAAATGTCATTCAGATGCTCTGCCCATTTTTTAATCAGTTTGGTTTTTTGCTACTGTGTTGTATGCATGCCTTACATATTTTGGATATTAACCTCTTATCAAATATATGATTTGCAAATACTTTCTTCTATTCCATAGGTTGCCTTTTCATTTTGTTCATTATTCCTTTTACTGTGCAGAGGCTTTTCAGTTTGATATAATCTCAATTATTTTTGCTTTTGATGTTTGTGTTTTTGATGTCTTATCAAAAAAATCATTGCCAAGACCAATGTCATGGTGCTTTTTCCTTATGCTTTCTTCTAGGAGTTTGACAGTTTCGGGTCTTATGCTGAAGTCTTTAATCCATTGTGAGTTAATTTTTGTAACTGGTAAAAGATAGGAGTCCAATATCATAAAATATTTAATAGCATGTGAATATCCACTTTTGCCAATGCTCCTTATTAAAGAGATAATCCTTTCTCCATTGAGTATTGGCTCCCTTGCCAATATTAGTTGACCATATAAGCAGAGGTTTGTTTCTGAACTTTTAATTCTGATCTGTTGGTCTATGTGTCTAGTTTTCTTGCCAATACTCTACCATTTGATTACTACAGCTTTGTAATATAGTTTAAAATCGGGAATTGTGATGCCTCCAGCTTTGGTCTTCTTTCTCAGGATTGCTTTAGCTATCTAGCATCCTTGTGGTCCCATACAAATTTTAAGATTATTTGTTCTATTTCTGTAAAAAATGCAAATGGAATTTTGATAAGGATTGCACTGTATCTACAGATGGCTTTGGGTAGTGTGGAAATGTTAATAATATTAACTTTTCCAATCCATAAACACGGGATATCTTTCCATTTACAGGCATACCTTGGAGATATGCAGGTTCAATTCCAGTCCACCAAAATAAAGTGAATATCACAACAAAGGCAGTCACATGAATTTTTGGTTTCCCAGTGCATATAAAAGTTACATTTACACTATACTGTAGTTTATTAATTGTGTAATAAAACAGAATTTTGTCTAAAAAAATGTAAAGACTTTAATTTAAAAGTACTTTATTACTAAAAAATGCTAACCATCATCTTAGCTTGTTGAAAAAATGCTGCCTGTAGATTTGCACAGTGCAGGGTTGCCACAAACTTTAATTTGTAAAAAAAACAAAAAAAAAGTCCACAATATCTGCAAAGTGCAATAAAGCAAAGCGCAATAAAGCGAGGTATGTCTGTTTGTGTCTTCTTCCACTTCTTTCATCAGTCATGTAGTGTTCAGTGGACAATCTTTCACCTCCTTGGTTAAATTTATTCATAAGTATTTCTTTTTTTTATGCTATTGTGAATGGCATGGTTTTCTTTATTTATTATGCAGATATTCATTGTTAGTGTATATACATGTAACTGATTGCCAAATCTTGATCTTGTATCCTGCAGCTTTACCAAATTCATTGATCAGTGCTAACAGTTTTTCGGTGGAGTGTATAGAATTTCCCATATAAAACATCACATCATTTGCAAACAAAGACAGTGTCTATTATAGTTTTGATGCCTTTTCTTTTTCCTAGCTTGAATGCTCTGGCTACAACTTCCAATGCTATGTTGAATAAGAATGGTGAGATTGGGCACCCTTGTATTAATATCATTTCTCGTCTTAGAAGAAAGCTTTCAACCTTTCACTGTTGAGTATGATGTAAGCTGTGTGTTTGTCAGCTAATGCCTTTATTTTGTAGAGGTACATTCCTTAAATACCCACTTTATTGAGAGGTTTCTATCATGAACAGATGTCATATTTTGTCAAATGCCTTTTCGGGATCTTTTGAGGGAATCATACAATTTTTATCTTCCTTGTATTAATGTGGTATATATTTATAGATTTGCTTATATTGAACTATCCTCATATTCCAGGGATAAATAAGACTTGATCCTGGTGTGTGATATTTTCAATGTGCTCTTCAATTCAGTTTGCTAATATTTTGTTGAGAATTTATGCATCTACATTCATCAGGGATATAGGACTGTAATTTTCTTTTCTTGTACTGCCCTTATCTGGCTTTGGTATTAGGGTAATACTGGCCTTGTAAAACAAGTTTGAAAATGTTCTCTCCTCTTTGATTTTTTGCAAGAGTTTAATAAGAATTGGCATTAATTCTTTAAATCTTTGGTAGCATTCACTAGTTCAACCATTTGGTACTGGGCTTTTCTTTGCTGGGAGGTTGTTGATTACTGAGTCAATCTCCTTTCATGTTGTTGGTCTGTTCAGATTTTCCATTTCATCATGATTTAGTCTTGGTAGGTTGTATGTTTCTAGAAATATATCCATTTATTCCAGGTTATCCAATTTGTTAGCATATAATTTTTCATAATCTCTTATGAATCTTTGTACTGTCTGTGGTATCAGTTTTAATGTTTCCTCTTTTATTTCTGATTTTATTTGTATCTTCTCTATTTTTCTTAGTCTAACTAAAGGTTTATCAATTTGTTTATATTTTCAAGAATCCAGGTCTTGTTTCTTCGATCTTTTCTTCTGTTTTTCTGGTCTCTATTTAATTTACCTGTGCTGATCTTTGTTATTTCCTTCCTTCTACTAACTTTGGGCTTAGTTTGCTCTTCATTTTCTATTTCCTTGAAGTGTCAAGTTAGGTTGTTTGAGATCTTTCATTTTTCTTACTGTATACATTTATCAGTATAAGCTTCCCTCTTAGAACTCTTTTTGGTGCATCCCATAATTTTTTATTTGTTTCCATTTTGTTTGTTTAAAGATATTTTTGATATCCCATTGTTCGTTCAGGAGTGTGTTGTTTAATTGCCACATATCTGTGAACTTTCGAGCTTTCCTCTTATTGATTTCTAGATTCATACCATTATAGTCAGAAAACATACTTGGCAGGATCTCAATATTTTTAAATTTCTTAAGACTTGTTTTATGAACTATCATATGATCTATCATGGAGAATGTTCCATGTACACATGAGAAGAATGTGCATTCTGTTGCTGCTGGATAGAATGTTCTACATATATCTGTTAGGCCCATTTTGTCTAAAGTATAGTTCAAGTCCAGTGTTTCCTTATTGATTTTCTGTCTTGATGATCTATGCATTGTTGAAAGCGAGACACTGAAGTCACCTACAATTATTATATTGCTGTCTTATTTCTCCCTTTAAATCTTATATTTAGTTGTTCTAATGTTCTATGCATGAATATTTATGATTGTTAAATCCTTTTGATGAATTGACCCCTTTATCACTATATAATGACCTTCATTGTCACTTGTTAGTTTTTGGCTTAAAGTCTATTTGTCTGATATAAGTACAGCTACCCGTGATCCCTTTTGGTATTTACTTGCATGGAGTACTTTCTTTTCTGTCCCTTCACTCTGAGCCTATGTGTGTCTTTAAAGCTAAAGGGAGTCAGCACTTTCTTGTAAGGCATCTCTAATGGTGATGAATACCCTCAGATTTTGTTTTTCTGGGAATGTACTGCTCCTTCATTTCTGAAGAGCAACTTTGCCAGATAGAGTATTATTCATTGGCACTTTTTTCTTTCATTACTTTGAATATATCATCCCATTCTGTCCTAACCCATAAGATTTCTGCTGAGAAATCCACTAACAGACTTGTGTGGGTTCCCTTGTAAGTTGCAAATGTCTGTCTTCTTGCTGCTTTTAAGATTCTCTCTTTCTTTAATTTTTGACAGATTTATTATAATGCATCTTAGAGAGACTCTCTTTAAATTGAGCTTGTTTGGTGACCCATATGCTTCATGAAGTTGAATATCCAATTCTCTCCTCAGCTTTTAAAAGTTCTCAGCTATTATTTCCTTAAATAAGCTTTCTGCCCTTTCTCCCTCTTCTCTTTCTGGAACTCTGATAATTCTCAAATTGTTTCTTTTAATGTTATACCATAAGTCACCAGCTTTCTTCACTCTTTTTCATTCTTTTTTCTTTTCCTCTGAATTGATAAATTCAAAGTTCCTGTCCTCCAACTCACAGATTCTTCTGCTTCATCCATTCTGATGTTGATGCTCTCTATTTTATTTTTCATTTCATTGTATTCTTCAGATCCAAAATTTGTTTCACTCTTTTTTATGATTTCTGTTAAACTTCTCATTTGTTCATGTATTCTTTTTCCTGATCTTGTTAAACTGTCTTTCTATATTTTCTTGTAGCTCACTGAGCTTCCTTAAAACAGCTATTTATTTGAGTTCTTTATTGGTAAATCACAGATCAACCTGTCTTTGGGATCAGTTACTGAAAGATTATTGTGATGCTTTGGTGGTGTCATGTTTCCTTGATTTTTCATATTTCTGAAGTTTTGGATTGCTGTCTTCTCATTTGAAGCAACAGTCAACTCCTCCAGTCTTTATTAACTGCTTTCATGAGAGAAGTCCTACCTTCCTTCAGCCCAACTAGAGATTCTGAGACTTTCTCAGATCTTCTCTGGTTATGCCTGCTCCATACTTCTGGGTCCCTCTTGTGGCAGAATTCTTAAGCTTACTGCCTTTTCTTGATTCTGCAACACACCAAGCCAAGTGTTGACAACCTCCCTTTTGCTTTCCCAAGGGTGGTGCTAAAAGCTCGTTTGTGGTTTCTCTCTGGCTCACAGATTCTGGCTGGCTTTCTGTGCATGCTCACTAGCTGTCTGCAAAAGCTCACTCTTGTTACCACTGTTGGGAGGGTATACAGGTGCTGGCCACAGGACTAGGGGGTGTCTGGGTAAGGCACACAAAGTGCTGGGGGTGTCCCTGGGCCATATGGAGGGATCTAAAGGCAAGGCATCCCCAGCCACTTGTGGGCGGGCTTCTTGGTGGAGTCTGCTATCCAGTTAGCAGGATCCGCATCCTTTTACTATCTTCCAAGAGTCCTATGCCCCTCTCCCAGCCTCTTCTTCCCCCTCAGCCATGCAGATCACAAGTCAGTACTGTGTTTGGGGTAAGAGAGAATGAGCCCTGCAGAGCTGAGGAAGCTGGGAGCTCACTCAGCTGCTCTCCTTTTCCCCCTTGGCAGTAATCACGGGCTGAAACGATCTCTCCTGGCCCTAAGCTGTGCCATGTTGGGTGAAGGGTGACGCAAGTAGAGTCAAACTGTTCCTCTTACCCTCTCCATTGTGTTCAACTAATATTTTTTTTGCTTCAACATTGTGCTGGAATTTCTCCACTAGAAATCTGGACTTCTGCAAAAGTTCTTATCCATGGGTGATTGTTTATGATGTTGTTTTGCAGGGGCTTCCAGACTTCCCACGGCCTGGAAGGGCTCGAGTCAAGCAAAGGCCACTGCAGGGTCCACATCCAGGACTGAGGTCTGTATGCCTATTACCTGACACAGAGGGGACAAGACTCCTTCCAGGTCCCCTGACATATGGTGCTGGATCCCATAGCTCTCACAAGGGCTGGATGCCAAATTGTTATTGTTTGGGCCTCATATTTAGCCAATTTGCTTAGGTACTCAAAAACCCACGAAGGCTGTTTTAATGGAAGTTCTTCCTGGAGGAAACAATGAGGTGGGGAATAGGTATCCCTTGACAACAATTAAGACAAAACACTGTTCATTTCAAAGCTAAATACTAAGTATATTTTCTTTCTTATATGGCCTTTGCTTTTACTGCACCTAACACTTGCCTTTCTTCTTACACAATTGGCCGTTGTCACATAAACATTCAAACCCTCAAAAAAAAAAAAAAAAAAAAAGCTCTTATATAATTTCCTTTTTTCCAGAAACCTCCCTACAGGACCTCCTTGCTCCAATCTAAATTGATTATTCTCCTGGCCTGGTATACAGCTATTATCTTGGAATTTCTCTTTGACATATTTCTATGACCTAGATTAAAATTCTTTCTCTTTGGTTTACTTCCTCATTTGCTGGAACATTACAGTTAGATGATGTCCTAAGAAAGAATAAATAAAAGATGAATTTTCTAAGCCTTTGAATCTCTGAAATGTTTTTATTGTGCCCTCTCGATTGATACTTTGGCTGGGTACAGAATTCTAAGTTGAGAATCTTTCAGAAACTCCCTGTCTTCCAGAATTTGGTTCTCAATCTCATTCTTTTATATGTGACCTATTTGGGGAGTTTTGTTTGCTTATTTGTTTATTTGTTTTGTCTCTGGAAACTAATGCTAATTTTCTTCACAAACTCTGAAATTTCATAACTGTCCACTTTCTCTGTTTTCTTTCTCTGAATTAGAAATTTAAATTAATTGAATTTAAAAATCTTCAATTGATCCTCACAGGCTTTTATCTTTTCTCTCATTCTGTCTTGGTCGTTCAGCTTCCTCAGAGAATTATCTAACTTTATGTAACAAGAGATCTATAGTTCAGTTATAGTTCAGTATGCACAAAGGGGAACAATGTACTAGGGTTAGGCTAGGGAGACAGGCATGTCATAGCATGACCAAATATAACACCAAAATTCTTATCTTCTCATCTCCAAGCTAGAGGACTAGGTAAATGGTTGCTGATGCTTTGTGGACAGGATAAAACAAGCAGACAGACAGGAGAAGAGACTAGCTTCTCCACTAGTAGACTAAAAGTAATTCCATTTTCAGTCTCATGCTTCACCTCGCTCTCAGCTATAATCATTATTTTCAAATCACCGATTTGTTTAGGGTTCTGCCAGGCTAGGGTACAGTCTCTTGTTCACATCCTATCAATTTGCACTGTAAGCTGTAGGTTCTACTACTACATCGAACTACTCTCTGTCCTCTTTCAGTTTTTCAAAACTTGTGGACAGCTTTGTCTACTGATGAAATCTCACGTATTTAACACTTTGGAATTTATTCCCTATTTATTCCTCTACATTCTGAGAGGATTTTGCAGATAAGGAAGATAAATATTACAATCCACCATCTATTATGGATGCTTTTTCCAATTCATATTTTTACTCCGAACTTCATTAATTTGTAATACCTGAATGTGATAATTACTTGTATGCATCCATATATAAAGGACACAGGGTGCTAGATATGTGGTCAAACACTACTATGGATGTTTCTGCGGGGATGTTTTTTGGTGAGTTGAACATTTAAATTAACAAACTGAGTAAGGTAGACTGCTTCTCTAACGTGGATGAGACTTATCCAATCAGCTGATGGCTGGTATAGTACAAAAAGACTGACTCTCCCCTGAATAACAGGTAACTACACCTGCCTAACTGTCTTCAATCTGGGACTGTGGTTTTTCCTGCCTCCTGACTTGAACTAAAACATCGGCTTTTCCTGGGTCTTGAGCCTGCTGGCTTTCAGACTAGAACTGTCATCAGCTCTCCTGGTTCATAGGCCTTTAAACTCAGGCTGGAGCTTCACCATTATCTCCCCTGGATCTCCAACTTCCCAACTGCAAACCTTGGGTCTTGTCAGCCTCCATGATTATTATGTGAGTCAATTATTTATAATCTATCTATCTATCTATCTCATGAATTTTCTAAATTGGTTCCTGTGTTTATGGAATTAGTTCTCTTACCTAATTACATTTAAAGATGTTAATGACTCTATTTCTATTAATAGTAAAGAAACTATCGATAGTCCATGGTGCAACATGGCACTAGAGATACGCAAAGTATCACCATTCGTTATTCCTAATCAACATTTATAAAATCAAGATCTAGGTAACTGTATATGATACTTTTGAACGTTTTTGTCAAACTAACAAATGTGAGATTGACTGGTTACTCCTAATATTGTTGGACAAAGTAGGGAAAGAAAAGGATGAGCTCAGAAATCAGAATTCCCAGCTCAATTAAGTCATACATGACCTGAAAGCTTCTATGTGTGCCCTGATGGAAACCCTCACCTCCTGTAGAAGCAGGGCTGAGATCTCTGAAAAATCAAACCCAGAATCTCATCCTGCAACTGGTGAGATGACAGAACAAGTCGAACTCCTCGCCTCACAGGATATCTACATTTAAAGTGAGGGCACTGATTGGGAAAGAATGAGATCCTGAAAGCTGAAATGGGGATGTGTCAGAGACCCTGAAGAAGCTGGGACAGTGAGACTCTAATTTCTGATGAATCTTCTTTGCCAGTGGAAGCAGCCTCCCAATCCTCAATAGAGATCCTTCTACTCCTAAGAAATGGGAGCTACTGCTGCATTGCCTGAGGGAATTCTAATAGCCTCCTTTGAGGAAGTTGCCATGCAAGACAATGCTGATTCTCCTCAGGACTTACCCCACCACACTTCTTTGCTTCTAGAATAATAACTAGACTAAGTATCAGCAGGACTCTAAAGGTGAGGTACAAAGTGGGACCAAAAGAACTACTTGAATTTTCTAATTTATACAGACATAAATCTAGGGAACATGTATGAGAATAGATATTAAGGGTATGGGATAATGGTGGAAGGAACATAAAGTTGGATCAGGCCAAATTTACTGATATGGGCTTACTAAGTAGAGATTCTGCATTTAATGTTGCAGGTTGGAAATTCAGAAAAAGCTGTAACAGTGTGTTGGTTAAGTGGCTGAAAATGGACCAAAAGGTAGCCCATGTGAGTGAGAAATCTTGGAGCTGTCTTGGTTTAAGGTAAAAGAAACAATTGAAAGGCTTAAGGAGATTGGAATGTTAGAGTGGGCTTGCCATTTAAGACCTACTCAGTCACTCAGAGGGTTCAGAAGACACACATTTCACCATGACTGTGAAAAATAAATTTGTGAGGGAAGCCCCAGCATCTTTGAAGAGCTCTGTGATCACTGTTCTCTGTAGACCAGGCTTTACAATGGGTACTGTGGTCACTGAAAGAGAAAACTGAAATGCAATCAGCGTATTTGGATAAAAGGGTAACAGGGGCCAAGTGACAGCCCCCAACTGTCAAACCAATGAGAGCAGAGTCAAAGCGAGAATGAGAATAGTCTGACTCTCATAGACCATAGTGTTAGATAGTTGATCACGGTCCTCCTAAAAGTAAAATAGATAGAAAGCCTACTAATAAATTCTTATTAGAGCTGTATAAGCAGAAAATTTCTAGGTCAAGTGAACAAGAAAAAAACCTGAATCAAAAACATTGAGTCACGAGCCCTCCATCAATTTCCAGACTTGAGCCATTACAGATCCAGAAACCTTTAAATGAAGGAGAGGATGGGTCCCCTCCAGGAATGAACTGGTATGTAAAGCAGGTCTGGCCATTTCTCCTTCTAAGCAAACTTCCAAGAGAATAACCTAATGCACTGCTCGAAATTCTATCCATTGGGAGAATTTTCTTTCACACTGTCCTTCAGGCGAGAAAGGGGTTAGAGTGCTGCTGCCACTGACTGTCTTTTCAAAGATACAATCTTCCAGTTATAAAATGAGTAAATTCTGAGTATTTAATACTCACCATGATGATTATAGTTAACGATACTGGATTAAAAACTGGAAAGTTGCTAAGGGAGTACATTTAAAAGTTCTCCTAACACACAAAAAAATAACTATTTCTGTGAAGTGACGAATATGTTAACTAACCATATTGTGGTAATTATTTAAAAAAGTTGTATATGTGTATCAAATCTTCCCATTGTATCTTAAACTTACACAATGTTATATGTCAATTGTATCTCAAAAAAGCTGGGGGAGTGGGGAGCCAACACGGGAGAAACAGACATGGAAGATACAGGAAAGGAATTGCAGGACCTTTATCTGGGCCTTTGGGTTCCAAATCTCTTTATTTGATTCTGTAGTTTGAATCAATAAATTTCCTATTATGCTTTAATTCAGTCTTATCTGAGTTTCTGTGAGACTTACGAGTACTGACTATAATCCATACAGTAAAATTTCATAAATTCAACAACAACAAAAAAATCCTAGGTATACAGCTTCAGAAATACAAAAGTATATTCACCAGCACATAGAAGCCAGGAATATATCTAAAGAAAAATTCAACATTACTAGTGTTTGCACCAGGAATATAATTTAATTTTAGGGAATTTATTGATGTAACCCAGCACATCAATTGGTTAAGGGGGGATAAATGATCATTTCAATAGCTATTGAAAAAACTACTTATAAAATGTTAAATTTATTAAAAATTTAAAATCTATTCTTTTTTTATTCATATTAGTTAGAATTAAAAGGATACTCCATTAAATGAAAACTACTATCTACCCCAAGCCAATAGCTAAAATCATATATAACCTTGGAACGCTAGATGCATTCTCAGTCAAGTTATAAAATCAATAAGAAAAACACACTAATTTTTAGAAAAAGAACATCAGCAAAAAAACTCACAACGGAAGGAATAAATATATAGGACCAAAAATACCTACATCACTAATAATCAGAAAAGAGTAAAATAAAAAGCTTTAAAACAATAGAAGTTAATCTTGACTATAATATGCAGAATTAAAACACTTATTGGAAACTGTTAAAAAGATAAACGAGTAATAACTTTTCTAAAGAGAAATTTGGCAAAACTGTATCTAAAACCTTAAAAGTATGTACACCATGATAGTAGTTTAACCTCAAAAGACAATCAGGATATTCTGAAATTTTTATTTATGAAAGCCATGTACCTCAGCATTGTTTATAATAACTGAAACAGTCAAGTTTATGTAGTGGCAAGGACAGGCACAAAAATATAAGGGTCTTTTTCTAAGTAGGGGACAGAATTGGAATTGAAATCTTGGTATCAATTGAGGTAACTTGAGAGTCCACCTATCTTTTCATGTGTCACAAAATCAGTCAAATGTGTTCTCTCTTCCTCCTCTATTCACCTCTGAGGTGGTTTCTTCAACTTGCTCAACAATCCTGTTCCTTTATATCTCTTGTAAGTGGCTGAAGCTTGCCATAATCCTTCTAGCCCTGCGCCTAACTCATGACATCCCTCAAAGAATTCTTACAGTTTCTGCCTTACTTTTAATTATCTTTCTTTAATTACATATTCAAAAAAAAAAAAAGGGAATTTGGCCTAGCTCATCCTCTCATATGGAACCACTGGCATTAAGTCAGGGGCTGGCTAACTCTTGGCTCTTATCTGATCTAAATAGCTGTGGTCAGGATAGCAGGGATCCTGGGCAGGACAAGCACTATGACATTTCTAGTACAGAGACACAGACGAGCGTGTACACACACACACAAACACACCCAAAACCCTGGAAATCATCTAAGTGTCGCAATACTGGCAGACTGGCTAATAAATTATAGTACATTGATAGGGGAGAGAAATATGCACAGAATACTGTAACATAGAAACCACAGGTTTTAATGTATGACCTCTAATGACGACATCTTGATAGAACTATAGCTATTCTTAATTTTGTTCTTAGAGGCTTTGTATTTTCCAAAATCGCTATAATAAATATAGATTTATAATCAGAAAAGAAATCCACTTAGCTTGGTATAATAAGTTCTTAAAATTTTTCTTTGTAAACAAAAACATTTTAATTACCTTTCCAACATCACATCTTGTGCCTTCATTCACCATCCCAGGATCTGGAACATCTGATCCTAGCTGAAAATCCACACCCCAACATTTGGTGCCTCCACTGGGAGTCTGAATAATAGCAGGCACAATTCCAAATACCGGCATTTCTTGTACATTCTCACATTGAAGCTTTCCACACAAAGCATTCCTACAAAGAGAGAAAAGTAATGCAAACATAAAATGCACCTGGTGTAGCTACAAAAGAAAAATTATACATCTCTATGCAGACAAGAGAGTTTACTGCTATTTAGCTGAAGGGGGTCTCAACAAAGAAGACACATGAGAACAACAGAGATGAAAATATGGCAGGGAAGAGAAGAAAAGAGATACATGGATGCTAAGGTGCAAATCAGTAAGGAACCGGGTGGTGCTGATGCTCCTTTTTTCCCCACACCTAATCCCTCTTCACTACTACGTCTAGGAATCAAAAAAGTCTAACTAGTAAGGTTTTTTTAATAAATATAACTTTAAGAATGCTATTACCCAGAAAATAAAAGAACTATACCAAAAATCAACTGTGTCTTCTAACAGAATTATGGTAAGCAGAAAATTCGATTCTGTAATGTGAAATAACTAAGAAAGGACTCCAACCTTCTTGGCTTGGCTAACTCTTAGTTACCTAGACTCAATTCATTAACTCAATTCACCAAGGCTGTGTCAGTCAAATCCCCTTCCTACATCCTTTCATAACACAGTAAGTACTTAACACCAACTCTTATGATGCTGTATTGAAGTTTCCTAATTACTTGATTGTCTTCTGATCTAAGCATCTATCCTATCCTTCAACCTCCTCTGTAATATCACTACCAAGTTATTATAGGATATTGTTTTCCAATTCCTCTAACTCAACCACCTCCTAAAAATTCCCCTTCTAGCTAGCATAATATTCTTTTACTTCTTCAGTTAAAAACCTATCTCCCTATAACTTTTCCTCATTGATCCCACATCTTCCACATGAAACCACATAAGTAATGTATTTTCTTTCTTCCACATGACAGCTATTTTAGGACAATTATCATGTAGTTCCTAAATACTTCACCAGAGCTATATCCTACAATCATTTCTCATGCAACGAGGAAACTCCCCTCTAAATATGATCCAGATTATTCCATTGCCTCTTGAAGCATAGTGCTCAAAGTGGAGCACGAAATTTTGGTTATAGCCTGACAAGCAAAGAACACAGTGGAGCTACATTTCCTTTAATCTTGATACTGTACTTCTATTAAGCCCAAGATTATAGAAACTTTTATGGTAAGTTACATTAATATGTAACTACAGTGCATTATTGACGCCCTTGAACTTATCATTAGTTAAAAACCTCTATTTACTTTTTGTATAAGCTACTATTAAGTCTCCTGTTCCTTCTATCCTGTACTCAAGACTTAGTCATTTTGTCCCAAATGTGCATTTAGTCTTATGTCGCCATTTATTCACTAGGTAACCTGAGTCAAGTGCTTAATTAAACTTTCTAAGTTTCAGTTTCTTCATCTGAAAAATAAGATAAACAGCAATGCCTATCTCACATATTTGGTTGAAATTAGATATGAAAACCTCTAAAACAAAGCATAGCATAAAGCAGACCTCAGTTAACATCTGTTGGAGTCCACCAAATATCATATAGTGGAAATGAATACATGATTTATAAAACAATGTAAATTATACTATGCAATAAGTATATGTATATGGGGGTTTCTCAGTACACATATGTATTTGTGTGTATATCCATACATATGATGCACATACACGTTTATGAATGTATATACACATGAGAAAGAAATACAACACAAATTTAACAAAGCATCTCTGGATGGTAGGGCCATATGTGATCACTTTCTTTACACTTTTCTAGATTTTAGACATTTTCTATGATGAGGATGATTGTAAACATAGTGATGATGAGGATGAGTCCTACAATGAACTCTTCTTAATACTAACATCCATCAACTCATTCAGTCTTCGAAATGACACTTGGAAATAGGTATCATTATTATCTCCATTTTACAGAAGAGAAAAATGAGGTATGCAACTGAAGCAACTTGTCCAAAGTCTCAGAGATCTTAAGTGGTTAAAAGAGCATTCAAACTCAAGAGAGTCTAACTTCAAATGTGTATTCCTAATGACTATATTACATTATCCTTATTAGATATTCTTATAAAACAATTATAAAATGTTTCCAAATCAGCTACCCAGTAATTTGTAAGTTTCGTAAGTGTAGTTTTTATATTTTCATCAGGATATTCATAAAATTATGGAAATAAAACCAGGTTAAAGACAAGGATAAGGAATGTCTAGCAAATTCTCTCCAAGTCTGCATAATCCACTTATCCCAATGTTTTATCTCAGTTCATTCAATCAGTTATACTGATTTTTCCACCCATTAGCTATATCACCTGTTCCTTCATTCATTCAACAAATAGTTGAATGTGTAACTGGACTTGACAGTTTAGTGATGAAGGGTGATAACAAAGAAATCACCCTTTGTTTCATAAGGAAATGAAACTGTGACAGACACTACAAAAAATATCCCAAAGATAAATAAGAAAATTTGATAATAATAAAATTGTCCATTCATCAGGAAGACATAACATTCCTAAATGTACATGCACCTAATAACATAAGCACCTAAGAACACAAATTCAAAACATATACAGCAAAACTGTATAGAACCAAAAGGCAAAATAAAAACTTCATAATCATAGCTGAAGATTTTAACACACCTCTCTTAGACATTGAAGGACAAACAGATAAAACACACACACACCCCCAAAAGACATAGGAAATTTGAATAAGACCATTAATTAAATTGACTCATCTAACAACTGCAGACTACACTTTTTCTCAATTGCACGTGGAACATTCACCAAAATAGACCATATGCTGGGCAATAATTTATATCTCAACAAATTGCAAAGAACTGAAACCATACACAGCATATTCTCAATGGAATTAAACTAGAAATCAATAACAAACAGACAGCCAGAATGTTCCCATATATTTGAAAATTAGCAATACACTTTGAATAACCTATGAGTCAAAGGAGAAATCACAATGTACATTAGAAAATATTATGAATGAAAAATAAGGGAAACACAACATAAAAAAACTCAATGAAAAAGAAGCATACAACTTTTTAACCAGTTCATTTTTCCTTCAACCTTCAACTTGCTACTTTTCTCACTTTGATTTAGACTAACTTTGTTAGCCAACATGGGTTTAGTCTCCCCAAACTGCAGGACAGACTCCTCCTTGGTCTCTTCTAAACACCGTAAAAGAATTATGACAATACTATGCCTAGAACTGGTTTTGTATCTGATCTTCCTTTTATCTGGAAAATTACACATTAAATTATCTATCTTATTCTAAGGCAGTGTAATTATCAAATAATTGTTCTGACTAAGGCAGTGGTTTGGACATAAAATATTCTCATGGAATTTGAATATACTAAAAACTTTTAAGAATAATAGTTTGACTTCCCCAGAAAAACAGTGCTATATAAATGCAAGAGAACTTACATCTACAACTACTTTTGAGACTATACAAGATAGTCAGAACAGTTATGTTCATATCCCCTTTTGAAATACTTTCTTGTTGTTGTTTTGTAACTTCCCTCGATCTACTCTGTTCTATATAGCCTCAAGAAAGGTATTGAGAACATCTATAAGAGGGATATCTGAGGAAGTCTTCCTCAGAGAAGTCATACTTGAACTGAGATCTGGAGGAGAGAGAAGAGCAGGCCAGACAGAAGGAACAGCATGTGCCTCGGCCCTGTGGCAGAAGGCCACACGTAGGCCAGGATAACTGAAGCATTTAGTGGCTGGACAGAGAGATGAACCTACAAGTAAACACATTAAAGGAGCATCCAGAAACACACACACAAAAAAAATACTACAAGAACATTCTATAGAAAAGCTAAGGAAAGAGGTTTCTTCAAGGAGAAAACGGTCAACATAGTTGAATGCTAC
Organism: Rhinolophus ferrumequinum; assembly: GCF_004115265.2. NCBI lineage: Eukaryota > Metazoa > Chordata > Mammalia > Chiroptera > Rhinolophidae > Rhinolophus > Rhinolophus ferrumequinum. The sequence goes on from NC_046287.1 coordinate 60,743,228, forward strand.
TAAGAGGTCAAGTATCATGAAGACCTAAAAATGTCTGTTGGATTTAGCGACACGGAGGTCATTGTTGTTATTTCTTAGTAAGCATTGTTTCACAACAATACTTAGCAAGCATTGTTGCTTAGCTTAACTGGCAGAGTAGAAGGTGGTGTGGGAAGAAGAGATGCCCAGCGTTACAGAATTATTCCAATTATATAGGATGACAGTGTGTGAATGTATAATGCGCAGAAATAAAAAAAAGACACTGAAATTAGTGAATATATATGGATTGAGATTATGAATGACTTTCTTCTCATTTATAATTTTTAATATTATTAATTTTGTACAAGCAAATGTTTTAGAAAAAAAGTTTTAATTTGTCTCTTTTAAGTTATATAGAGCTAGAAGAAATTAATGAAGTCCAGAAATAATTCTATACCTTTATGGATTTAACAGCATAATCTTTTAATGAGAGGAAGGAAAAAGAGGTACAGTGTTTATTTGGGGCTCTTATTGTAGAACACACATAAACAAAGTAAGATTCTAAACCCATTAGATTGCAGACAGATAACGACATCAAGGGGATGACTTATTTTACTGTTCTATTCAGAGACTCTCTGAAGCCTTTTGTTGCAAAATTGTAACTGAAAATTATTTAAGGGAAAGTCAGCAATCACAAGGAGTTATAAAAGCTACTAGAGATGACTGGTCGTACAATCTTTCATATTCCTTTATAACCTCACCAGCACTTACCCAGTGGCACACTTCTTGTATTCATTGCCAGAGAAACCACAATTGCCAAATCTGTCACCTTTAGAATTCACATCAATGAAACAATCTCTTGGAGCAGCCTTGGCTTCTGTAACATCAAAAATGTAAAAAAAAAAAAAAAATTACAGCAATTTAATTCAGAAATAAAAGCAGTCCCTATGACAGTCCATATACCCAAATGAACGGTCTCAACACCTCTGCAAAAGTTTCAGGCCTTACAAATAAAACATTTTTGTTCTACATTTTATACTTAAGAACCAACTGCAAAAATGAAACTTAGATTGTAGTTAAAAGTTAGCCTAGACTCAAACACTCACAGAAAGGTCATTAATCAAGATGAAACTATAAATTAAAACCAATAGTCATCGTCACTGCTCTCAAACACGTATCTACTGAACCTCTGGTTAGGTCAGGCCAGGAAGGGCTGGTGAAAACATTGCCAGCTACTATTATTTGGTTTTTAATTTATCATATATGAATGCTTAATTTAGGTATTCTTACTAATTAGACAGACTGACAAACAGCCATGATAGCTGATAAAGTATCAATCCATTCTTGCTTTCTTCTATTTTATACAGGTATTACTTACTGTTCATTTTTTTCTACTTAATTATACATTCCTAAAAATACTTTATTTGGAAATATTTTTAAGCCAAAATGCCTGTGCTTTCTATTTAATATAGGAAATTCACTTCCCAATCTTTCATATCTGATATCATGTTGTTTAATTTAAAAGAAAGTGGATATGGGGTGAAAGGAGTTGGAGCAAAAAAATACAGAGGATCAAGTAATATGAAAAATGAACACTTCAGACAGTCTTCAAAGAAAAAAAGTAACTGTGGTTCCTTTAGTCCTAGACTTCTTTGCGGGCCTCTCTTTGGTAAATAATAGTATTTACTTCATTAAAATGCCTATCTGTAACCACTTTTTCAGTCTGGAATAACCTGACTATTCCTGCAAAATATATCAGAAGTTGACAAGACTTCTCTTTAAGTCTTCTCTCCTCCTGCCTATCTTGCCCACCATAAGGTAAGGAGTACAACAGAGACTAAAGACAACAGAAGTCTGGCCAAAATCAACAACTCTAGCTTCGAAGAAATAAATCCAGCTTTTTTGTCAAACTAATGAGTGTAATGAGATTGGCTGATTGCTCCTGATAATACTAGACAAGTTAGTGAGGACAAAGGATGAGCTGAAGTATGCGAGGCATGCAGCTCAATCACTGCATCAGTAACCTGAAAGCTTCTGTGTGTGACCTGAAAAGACCCTTATCTTCTGTAATGACAGGGCGGAGACTGCTAAAAATCAAACCCAGAATCATTCTCCAAGTAGCTGAATTACAACCCAAGATAAACTCCCAGCCTCATAGTGTGAGTGAGTATCGTTAAGGTGAGGGCATTGATTGTGAATGAATGAGATCCTAAAAAGTTGGAATGGGGATGTATGGGAAGACCCTGATGAAGCTGGGGACACTGAGCCCCTAAATTATGATGCGCCTTCTTTGTCAGAGGAAGCAGCCTCTCCACTCCCATCTAAAGGGATTAAGCCTGCATTGCCTGAGGAAATTATAGTGGCATCCCTGAGGAAGTTACCATGCAAGACAATGCTGAGTGGCCTCAGGACTCACCGCTACCACCCCTCTTTGCTTTAGACCTATAGCAAAGGTGACGTAGTAAGTGTGACCCATGAGAAGGTGTGCTGCACACCAATAGAACCACTTCTATTTTCAAATTTATACACAGAAAATCTAGAGAACACATGGGAGAACAGATATTAAAGGTGTGGGATAATGGTAGAAGAAATATAAAGTTGAATCATGCCAAATTTATTGATATGAGCAGAGATTTTGCATTTAATGTTGTACCAAGGGGAGTTAAGACAGGACTGTAACAGTGTGTGTGGTTGGTTTGCTGAAACATGGACCAAAGAGCAGTTCACAGTGAGCAAGATGGAAATGCTGGACCTGCCTTGGTTTAATATAGAAAAGAGATCCATGATCTCACAGATTGTTAATGTTTTAATGCTAGAGTGGGTCTGCCATTTCAGACCTACTCACTCACTCTGGGACGGTCCAGAAGACACACTTTTCATCATGATGAGAAATAAATTTGTGAGGGAAGCCCCAGCATACCTAAATAAGCTCCGTGATTGCTCTTCTCTGTAAGCCACTTTACTTGGGGAACTAAGGTAACTATTAAGGTAAATAAGTTGGGAAACCTAAATGCGATGGGAATAACTGGATCCCCAGTGGCAGGGACCAAGTGCAAAGGCACTCAAATGCAAAGGGTAGGTGGCCACGTTTACCATAATGGAGAGCAAAGTCAAAGTCTGACTTGCACAGGCCTATGGCACTGGTTAGTTGATCATGGTGTTCCTAGAAGTGAAAAGATAGGAAGACTACAAAGTCTTACTATATCTGTATAAGCAGAAAAGTTCTATGTCAAGTGAACGAAAGTCTAACTTGAATCAAAAGAACTGAGTCATAACCCTTCAATCAATTCCCAGACTTGAGCCATATTATAGACCCAGAACCCCTTAAATGAAGTAGAGGACCCTAATACACTGCCAAAAATGTATAGTTAATTTTTCTCACATCCTTCCCCAACAGGACCTATGGCCTTTTACAGTGGGTAACTGCATTATGGAAAAGGAAATAGTAAGAACTTTCAGGGACTACTGGACACTGGCTCTGAATTGACACTAATTCTGGGGGACCCAAATGTCATTGTAGTCTACCAGTCAGATTAGGGACTTCCGCAAGTAGGTGACCAAAGGACTTTTACCTCAGATCTGTCTCCCAGTGGGCCCAAAGGTTCCCCAAGCCCTTCCTGTGGTTATTTCCCCAGTTCTAGAATGGATAATTGGAATAGACATAATAGCAGCTAGCAGAATCCCCAGTTTGGTTCCCTGACCTGTGGAGTGACAGCAATTATGATGGGAAAGGCCAAGTGGAAGCCACTGGAACTGCCTCTACACAGAGGAAAATAGTAAATCAGAGGTAGTACCACAATCGCGGAAAAACTGCAGAGATTATTACTACCACCAAGGACATGAAAGATGCAGGGGTGGTAATTCCCACCACATTCCAATTCAACTTGTCTGTTTGGCCTGTGCAAAAGATAAATAGATCTTGGAGAATGACCGTGGATTATCATGAGCTTAGCCAGTGGTAACTGTCATTACAGCTGCTGTGGCAATTTGGTTTCATTGTTTAAGCAAATTAACATATCTCCTGATACCTGGTATGCAGCTATTGAACTGGCAAATGCTTTTTTCTCCATATTGGTCAATAAGAACCACCAGAAGCAGTTTGTTAACAGCTAGAAGGCCAGCAATACACCTTCGATGTCTTCTCTCAGGGGTATGGCAACTTTCCAGCCCTGTGTTATAATTCAGTTTGCAGGAACCTTAATCATCTTTCCCTTCTCCAAGATATCATAAGATATCTCTTTATGGACAAAACACATGAAGATATTTGTATCCCATGTGACCGCTCACCATAAGGTAACCTTGCAGGCGAGGATTTTATATAGTAAAGTGGATTAGGATGATTATCCTACCCATTCTGTGGATACCAGTCAACCTCCTTCCCTAGTCATCTCTGTCACAGCCCAATGAAGTCATAAGCAAGGGGCCATGGTGCCAAGGACGGAGGTCAAGCATGTCCTCGGCAACACGGACTTCCACTCACCAACGACAACCCGGCTGTGGCTGCTGCGAACGCCCAATCTGCCAGCAGCAGAGACCAACACTGAGTGCCCAATATGGCTCCTTGTGATAGGTTTATTAGATTGGACCCTTTCTATCATGGTAGGAGCAGTTTTGTTCTTACTGAAACAGACACTTACTCTGAATAAGAATTGCCTTCCCCACTTGCAATGCTTCTGCCAAAACAACCATCCATGGATTGACAAAATGTCTTATCCACCATCATAGTATTGCACACAGGTTTGCTTCTCATCAAAGAACTCACTGCACAACAAATTCAGTATAGCAATGGGCCCATGATCATGGAATTCACTGGTCTTGCCACATTCCCCCTGCTATGGCTGGTTTTATGGAATGGTAGAAAAGCCTTTTGAAGACTTAGTTACAGTGCCAGCTAGTGGCAAGAGGTTGCAGGAAGGGGTAAGGTTCTCCAGAAGGCTGTGTAGGCTCTGAATCTGCATCTGGTACATGGTGCTGTTCCTGACGTAGCCAGTACTCATGGGACCAGGAATCAAGGTGTAGAAGTGGGAGTGGCACCACTTCCTATTTCTCCTAGTGACCCGCTAGCAAGATTTTTGCTTCCTGTTCCCACGACCTTATGCTCTGCTGTCCTAGTTCCAAAGGGAGGGAAGCTTCCAACAGGAGACACAAGAATGATTTCACTGATCTGGAAGTTATGACTTCCATCCAGCCACTTTAGACTCTTCATGCCTCTAAATGAACAGGAACAGAAGGGAGTTACTGTGCTGGCTGGGGTGACTGATCCTGATTACCAAGAGGAAATTGGATTACTATTCCACAATGGAGGTAAGAAAGATTACATCCACTACAAAAGATCCCTTAAGATGTTTTCTTAGTATTACCACGCCCTGTGATTAAGGTCAATGGGAAACTGCAATAACCCAATTCAGACAGGGTTTGTATTCATTCACTACCCTAATGTGCTCATGGAAACTGACCTCTGGTCTCCCATGGATTCCACTAGGAGTAACCTGAGCCCTTACGGGGTCAGCTCTTCCTCCTCCTTGACTAACTTGGATATTGACCTGGGTCAGTGTTGGCCCAGAGAATATCATGAGTTTGGCTAGCCATTTGCAGAGCCTCCAGGAATGAAAGTTTGGGTCACCCCACCAGGTAAAGGACCATGACCAGGGGGATGCTTGCTGAAAGCAAAGGATGTATGGACTGGATAATGAAGAAAGTTATTGAAAATACCAGCTATGACTACATGACCAGTTACAGAAATGAGGACTTTAATTCTCATGAATATCTTTTTTTGTTATATTTGTGAATATATATATATATAGAAGTATATATATATATAAATAAAATATCTGGGTTTTTTTGCTCTTATGTCCTTATTGTGTAATATAAGATGTACCGAGTTTAAATGATAGTATAAGCATTGCTAATTTTACATCCTAGTGTTTAAGTTAGGGGTTATCAAGAAAAAGATTAAACATCACTCAAGGACTTTTTCTCTAAGGAAGGGTTTAGTGCATTTCTGGTTATACACAGGATCGTTGTATCATGTTAAGTGGAAGTATGACCTTGTTTCTTTCTCCTTTTGGAGATTATGTTTGATGTAAGGAGATGCATATGGGTGCCAAGTTGACAAGGGGTGGGCTTGTGATTGTTAATTTTATGTATGTACTTGACTGGGCCACAGGGTGCCCAGATATTTGGTCAAATATTATTCTATGTTATTGTATAATAGTGTTTTTGGAATGAGATTAATATTTAAATTGGTAGAACAAGTAAAGCAGATCACCCTCCCTTGTGTTTGTGGGCCTTATCCAACAACTTGAAAGCCTACATAGAACAAAAAAGCTGACTCTCCCTAACTAAGAAGGAATTCTTCCTGAGGGCCTTCAGACTGGGACATTGGCTTTTTTTCTGCTTTCAGACTTGAACTGAATCATTCAGTGTTCCTGGGTCTCAGGCCTGCCAGGCTTTGAACTGGAACTATACCACTGACTCAACTGACTTGACTTTACAGCTTACTGACTTACCCTGAAGATCTGGGATCTACCAGTCTCCAGGATTGTGTGAGCCAATTCCTTATACTAAACCATATATATGAATAGGTAGATAGATAGATACACCTGTATATATATAGATAAATATATAGATATACATACATACATACACACACACACACTCCTATTGATTCCATTTCTCTGAATACAGAGGACAACTAATCAAAACTAAAGAGAATCAGCTCCCTAGTCAGACGTCTTCAAACAGGTTGAAATTAGCAGAATACTGATGCCCTTAAATCACACCAAGGAAAGACCCCAGGCCACTGGTGAACAATTTGCAACTCAATTCGTGGTAAGAACATAGAAAACTAACCAAACACAAAGAGGGAGAGAAAAAAAATATGTATTATTAACTCTAAAGAAAGAAAGCAATTGTCTTACTACCATAGCTCAGCTGTGAATAGCATTAACATGCCTATTATACAATACTCAGTTCCACACCACCAAGTAATTCTCTGACATCAGGTGAGTGTCTGACAATTCGACTCCATTCTGACACCATCTTCCTGGAGATAGTGTCAGATCGCACAGGTTGAGGGGCTCAGTCACACCACAAGACTGCCCTCCCCACTGCTCTGCCACTTACGGCGCCAATTGCAAGTCCAGGTTGTCATTTGTGCTTTTGACCAACAGGCTCTAGATCAGAGGTTCTCAAAACCCCTTCCTTGGATTAATTTGCTAGAGTGGCTCACAAAACTCAGATAATCATTTTACTTACTAGATTACTAGTTTATTATAAAACAATATTAACTCAGGAGTAGCCAGATGGAAGAGATGCATAGTGCAAGGTATAGGGAAAGGGCACGGGGCTTCCAAGTCCTCTCGAAGTACAACAGCATTACCCACATGTTCACCAAGGCAGAAGCTCCAAACCCTATGGGGATTTTATATGGAGCTTCAGGACATAGATTCAATCATTGGCCATTCCGATTAACTCAATCTCCAGCACCTCTCCCCTTCCTGGCGGGGGGGGGGGGGGGGGGGGGGGGGGGTTTGGCGGGGACTGAATGTTCCATTCCAACCTCTAATCACATGGTTGGTTCCTTGGGCAACCAAACCCCATCCTTAGGTTAAGCAGGTGCTTTCCTAAAGTTACTTTATTGACATAACAAAAGATACTTTTATGGCTCTCGTCACTTAGGAAATTCCAAGTTTTAGGAGCTCCCTGCCAGGAAGTGCACAAAGACCAAATATATATTTCTCATTATAAATCAGAATATCACAACAGTCCTCACTGCTGTAATTAAAATTACAATTATTCCATATTAAAAGGCTAGAGAATGGAAAATGAGCATGAGTATGATGAGAGTTGACAAAGGCTGAGAGAAGAGAAGAAACTAAATTCTCATCTTCCATAGTGAGAAATTAGCAGTTAATGTCTAGTATGGAAAAAAAATCAAAAAGTAGAATTACCAAGGCATTCTCTAAAGACACAGAACAAGTAAAAAAAAATAATCACCTAGGAAACATAAAAGTGGTTGCCTCAAGGGATGGGGATATTAGGTGAAAGTACACTTTATTTTTTCATAAAACATTGTAAATAAATTTGGATCTTTATGTATAAATATAACTTTGATAAAAATGAAAATTTTAAAAAGAGACAAAAAATTTTTTAAACATCCTAAATATCTATCGGTAAGAGAACAGATTCCATTAATATAATGGAATACTCTAACACACTATATCTAAGTATATCAATACAGATGGATCTCAAAAACACTTTGAGTGAAAAACGAAAAGAGCAGATTCCTATGTATATCCCCATACTATTTATATGAATTTATTAAAATTAAAATATGATCGTTTATATTGGGGGTGCCAAAAAATGTACACATTTTAAGAGATGTTACCTATGTATTACTTTTTGAAGTTTAATTGAATTACGGTAGCAATATGTAGTATGTGTTCATTCAAAAGATGGCGCTAATCAAATGAATGCTAGCATCATACATTATATTACAATTTTAATACAGTTTTTTTCCTTTCTTAAAATGTGTATACATTTTTTGGCACCCTCTGCATATAGGTTATACATATTCATATATTGTTTATATACATAGAATTGAGAGATGATAAATAGAGAGAGGGAGTAAAAACAAAAATCACCGACTGAATTTGGACACATGAAATTCATGATCACGACCACCTATAGAAAAGGAAGGAGATATGACAGGAAAGAGGAAACTAGGAAACTTCAATTTTAGCAGTAATGTTTTATTTCCCTTTTTAACAAAATTTAAAGCATAAATAAATAAATAAATAAATAAAAGCAATCAATTATAGATAAAATATCTTACTTGAGCCAAAGATGACTTGACACTGAGCATCATAATATTGGCACATGCCATTGTAACAATAGGCTTTGTTATTCTGGCAAGGATATCCATTCTGAATAAAAACATCAGGCTGGCAGAACTGAGAAGAACCATTGCAATATTCTGGAACATCACATTCATTGGTTTTTCCTCGGCATAAAGTACCTCCTGGAAGAAACTAGGGTAATAAGATTCAAATGAAACCGAAATATCAGGACAATTCCACAAACTAATCAAATTTGAAACCACAACATTTATATCTATAAAAGTTCTAACAACAACAAAAGATTAAATAACCCAGTGGAAAAATGAACAGAGGCCGATAACAGGCGATTCATAAAAGTCATGAAATACAGAAAATGAAAAAACATAACCTCATTGATAACCAACATAAATGCAAATTAAACAAAGATATAAAAGCACTCTAAACCTATCAAACTAACCAGGATTATAACACTTGCTAACAACAAGCTTGTGATTACACTGGTGGGTTCAGACTAGCACATTTGTGCAAAATAAATAAAATATGTGTCAAATATTTTAATATACATACTCTGCCCCCAAGAATACTACTTATAAACAAAAACTGGAAGCAATCTAAATGTCCATCATTAGTTGACTAGGTATGGTAATTACAGTTTAGCCACACAAAGGAGTACTAACTATACAACCATGTCAAACTACATGAATAGAAAAAAGTCCATAATACCTTATTGAAAAAAAAGATAGAAAAAATATGTATATCTGCTTACTCACACACACACACTTGTATAGGAAAAAGCAACTAAATTAACATAATAACATGTTATCAACAATGGCTACCTGCGGAAGGTTAAAATGATAGTCTTTCAGTGTCAGCTTTCTATATTTTGGTATTGTTGAATTTTTAATAAAAAACATAAATTATTCTTAAAATCAGAAAAAAATTGTTTCTACTTAGGAAAAAATCTCATTAGGACATTTGTCGTAAAAGAACGTGGTACAAAATTTCAGACAAGTGGCATAAAATTTTTCATATAATTATGTAATAAAAACATTGCTCTCTTATAGAACGGAGAAAACAAATCTTGATATACACATTTTTTCTTTTTTTTTTTCCCCAAATAGGAAGGAATTTCTTACCAAACAGTCTTTACAACAGTCACCATATGCACATTCAGCAGATGATTTAAGCTTACAAGTACTTCCTTCACAACAAGGGTCCAATTCACATTCCTATAAAGAGAAAATGACTGTCAATAAAGAAATGAGCTTTTGTCATCAATATTCATTAATAAAATTCTTATCTTAGGCCTAAAATCTATTTCTTTCTAACCTGGCTATAGCAGTTAATCTCTGGAAACAAGCATTATCCTTCTGGATTTGTCAGTGACTCTTTAATTATAACTATTTAGGTTTCGACATGTATCAAAGGACTGAAATCACAGAGTACGTGTCTTAGCCTGCTGGTACTTCCAGAACAAGATACCATAGACTGGTTAATTAAATGAAAGAAATTGATTATATCACAGTTCTGGCCAGAGGTCTATGATCAAACTCCCAGCCAATACAGTTTTTGGTGAGGACTCTCTTCCTGGATTGCAGACAGCTGCCTTCTTGCTGTATTTCCATACGACCTTTCCTCAGTGTGTGTGTTCAGAGAGAGAGAGCGAGTAAGCTCCATAGTGTCTCTTCTTATAAGGACACCATTCCTATCAGATCAGGGCCCTACCCCTATGACCTCATGTAATCTTAATTACTTCCCTCGATTCCCCATATGAAAATACAGCCACACTGAGGGTTAGGGCTTTAACACATGAATTTAGGGTGGTCACACATTCAGTCCATAACAGTGTATTTAATAATCACAGGAAATTAAGCATCCACAAGTGCATTTCTCTTCATGATCAGGGTCTGACTTCTCTGTAGAGTGGGTCTTCTCCCTATGTGAACATGTAATCTTGCTTGCCTTTTCTCATCCCTTCTTTGAGCCACCATGGCTCCACACCCCACAATCTCCCACCCGCAAAGACATCTACTCTTTTAGGTTCCAATTGATGTCTTCAGGTCTGAACTGTTTGGGAAAGGGAGGAAAGGGGAGAAGGGAAGAGAAGAAAATCAGGGAAAGGTGAAGGAAAGAAAGGGCAGGGGAAATAAGTTTTCTTTAATTTTTGAAGAATATTTTTCCTAAGTATATATTCTAAGTATATATTCTGGGTTGACAGTTTTTTTTCATAAAAAACTGTCAACCCAGTAAATTAGCTGTTCCACTATATTCTGGCCTATATTGCTTCAGGGAAGAAACCAGCTTACATTCATATATTTGTTTCCCATTGTCTTCTGGCTTCTTTCATTATTTTCTGTTTATCTCAGCACTTTGATTACAACATATCTAGGTGAATTTTCTCTGTAATGATTCTGATTTGGGTTCACTTAGTGCTTGGAGTTATAATTTAATATTTTTCCTCAAATTAGGGAAATTTTCAGCCATTATTTCTTTAAATATTTTTCTCCCCTCATTCTCGTTCTCCTCCTAGGATTTCACCTGCAGTGACATTAGACTCATTTGATAGTGCCTGCATGTCGCTGAAGTTCTGTTCATTTTCTTTAATCCTTCCTATTTATTCTTTGCTTTGGATTATTTCTTTGGCTCTGCCTCATGTTCACCGACTCTTTTCTCTGCCATCTTAGTCTATTAATTCTACCCAGTGTATCTTTCATTTATTGCACATTTTAGTTCAGTAAGTTTCCATTTGGTTCTTTAGTATAGTTTACATTTCTCTGTTTGTCTTTGTTTACTCATAGACCATATTTTTCTTTAATTCTTTGATGATAAACAGTGAGAAACAATTCATATAATTCATAATAACAAAATGTTAGAAACAATCCAAAAGTCCTTGTATGGGTGAATGGTTAAACAAACTCCTGACAAGAACTTCTGGGCTGGTGAAAATACCAGCATAAATTTCATTCCTACTCTGTAGTAACATCCATACAATGGACTATGATTAGCAATAAAAAGGAACAAAATAATAATACATGCAACAACCGAGAGAGACCTCACAGGCATTATGCTTAGTGAAAAAAGCCTAAAAGATCATGTTATATAATTCAATTTATGTATTAGGTTCGTGCAAAAGTAATTGCGGTTTTTGCAATTATAATATTTTTAACCTTTTAAATCACAATTACTTTTGCACCAACCTAATAACATTATTGAAAGGGCAAAACAAAGATGGAAAACAAACTAGAAACAGCAAGGGGCAGGAATAAGGGCTAGAGTTGGGGTGGGCATGAATACAAAGAGGTAGCAGGCGGGAGATCTTTTGTGGTGATGGAATAGTTCTGAACTTTAACTAAGGTAATGGCTACACAAATCTGTATATGGGACAAACTACATAAATCTACACATATACACACACACAGAGAGAGAGTCACACACACACACCTACCATATGACCCAGTCATTTCACTACAAGATATTTACCCAAGAGAAATGAAAACGTAAGTCCATATTACATGTGAATGTTCAAGGAGCTTTATGTGTAATAGCCAAAAACTGCAAACAGCCCAAATATATATCAATAGATGAATAAACAAACTGTAGTATATTCATACTACTCAATGATAACAATAAAAATGAATGAACTACTGACACAATAACAATGTGAATGAATCTCAAAATTATGCTGAGTGATGAACTAGATAGAAAAAAAAGAGTTAAAATTCTAGGAAATGCAAACTAACCTGTAATGACAGAAAGCAGATCAGTAATTGCCTGAGGAGAATGGGGGAACAAAAAGGGGTGGGAAGAAGGGATTGGCAAGGGTCACGAAGAACTTTTGGGGATGATGATATGTTCATTATCTTGATTGTGGCAATAGTTTCACTTATGTATACATGTGTCAAAACTTACTAACTTGTATGCTTTAAACATGTGCAGTTTATTGTTGACCAAGACTTCCTAATTGCCTATTTCTTATCCTTTGCTTTGTCTTGACCAAACTTCAATAAGTCTTCTTTCTTTCCTATAGGTCCCTGAACTCTGCTTGTCCCCACAAAAAAAGTGGAAAGTGCCCTCCCCCCATCAGCTTCTTCTGGAAATCAGCCGACCACAGCAGAACAGATTTTCCTGTAAGTCCTCACCAGTTATTTCCCCTTGCTTATCAGCTTTCCCTTAAAAGACTCTGCTTATCTCTACTTGCCCCACCTTTACCTTATGAAAGAAAAATCTTTTTCTCATTGATTCTGAAACACTTCCAGATGTCTGAGATCAGAGTGGTCTCCCTATTACAACAGTCTTTATTCTGAATAAATCCTTTCCTTACCAAAGTCCAAACTTAACATTTTGACATCAATAAAGCTGTTAAATTTTTTTCAAAAACACTGTGCAAGACAGGCAGATGGCTTCCTAAAAGAATAGAGATTCAGGACACAGACAATGTATACAAGAATTTTGTTTATGATAAAAGCAGTACGATTTTAAATGGTTCTGCAACGATTGACCATCAATGGATGGAAGTTAATTTTCTAGTTCAGTCCACGTGATCCCCTCAATTAAGGAGCAAATACAAAAGTGTTTAATTTTAAAAAATGCTAGAAGAAATTATCGAAGGGCTATGATGATTATTTTGAAACAGGCGTCCTAAAAGTCTGGTCAAAATACAAAATTCACAAAGTCTTAAGGAAAAAAATTGATCAATTTAAATTTTAATTTCCAATACAATAAAATACATCACATGAAAAGCTAACACCAAGAGTGAAAACCTAATGTAAACTACAGGCTTTGGGTGATAATGATGTGTCAGTGTAGAGCCCTCAGTTGTAACAAATGTGCCATTGTGCTGCAGGATGCAGACAATGGGAGAGCTGTGTACGTGTGAGGACACGCAGCACATGGGAAATCTCTGTACTTTCCATTGGATTTTGCTGTGACCCTAAAACTGCTCTAAAAGATAAAGTCGATTAATTTTTGAAAACTAAATGGTAAGTAACAGACAGAGGGGAAATATTAGAACATAGTCAACAAAGGACTTTGCCCATAATATATGAGTTGCTAAAAATCAATTTAAAATAATCGATTCAACATAAAAACTGATGAGGAATATAAAACAATAATTCATAGAAGAAAATTATGCATGTGGTCTATAAGCATATGAAAAGACAGAAAGGTAAACAACATCTTGCTTTTCACCCACTGAAATTAAGAAAACATGATCCTGTGCTGGCAAGACTATGGGGGTCACTGATACGCTGTTGGCAGAAATGCAAACTGACTCAGTCTTTTTGTAGGAAATGTGGTAGTCTCTAATAAAATTAAAAACAATACTTTTCAATTCAGTTATTCTATCGTCATGTAATTAATTATCTTAGAGAAATACCTGAGGCGTACAAGGATATACTCTCTGCAACAGAAAAATACTACTTACAGTAAGTAAATGCCCATTAATAAGAGTACAGTTAAATAAATCATGGTACACCCTTATAACGGAATATTAATCAGGACATCAGGACATTAAAAGATTATGTCTATATAATGTAATGACATGGAAAAATCTCCAAGGTATATTAACAGAAAATAAAACTCTGCTATTATGTCTGATTTAATTTATGTAATAAAATAAAATCGTAAAACAAACCCAACTATTTACAAATATGCATACTGTATAAATGTGTAATAGAAGAAAGTCGAAAAGGAATACACTAAGCTTATAAGAATGATTACCACTGCAGAAGGAAGTTAGAAAATTTATGGGAGAAACAAAGGTATGAAAGGGAAATTTTGCTTGTACTTACTGTCTGAAACTTTTATACCAAGAAAAACCTATGATAGTTGACAGGCAGGGGAATTTATTTTTTTAAGGAGTAATTTTGTAGTGTGAAATCTCAAGAAGAAAATAGAGACTATTTCAATAAGTTTGGTAGTGAACTAAACAGTCAGGAGATAGCAAAATATTTAAGGAGAAAGATCTGAGAATGTCTGGAAAAGGAGAAGGCTTTGGTCATCCTAGCAGCATAATGTTAACTTAGAAATTAAACATAACCTTGTTAGGACTTATTTTCCTCACTTGAAAATGAGAACATAAAAAATATCAGTATCTTTGGATTGCTGTGAGGATTATATCATGTAAAACATTTAGCAGAAGTCCCTGACATACAGCAATCATTCAATGAAGGCCCATCACAATTTCATCATAAAATACATACTGCCTTTCTAGAACGTGAGTCTGGCAAAAGCCTGGTAAGGCAAAAGAAGAATTTGTGGAAAAGACTGAGAATATAGTAAAGCTTACACACAAATGAACAAATTTCTTTATAATTTAATGCAGGCCTAGGAGGAAAGCATCTAGGTAGGCCGTTTTGGGAGGAGAACAGTTAAGATTTGAAACAATAATAATGAAGATGAGCATGGGCTTACGGCAATAAGTTGGGTAGTAGGTGTGATAAAGCCAGAGATCAGTAGGTAATTGAAGGTTAATAAAGAGAGAATGCTAATTTGTATACCAAGAACTTTGTTACTGAAGGACTCTGGAGAATAAGCTAGCTTCAATTTATAATTAAAATGAGTTCAACTGAATGAATATTTCTGCAACGGCAGTGCCAAACTAGTGAAAGCTTTACAATTGCAGATCCAAGTGAAAAACTGACTCGTTCTTTCAACTAAGTAAATGGCCCAATAACCACAGCAGAAATGGTAGAAGGTAGCAAAAAGTAGAGGTATAAATATGGCACTTTCTTGACACCAAACTAGGTGACACCATTAGTTATGTTCAGAGGAGATGACCAATCCCAGGAACATATCCCAACAAGCAAAATACCAGTCCTCATTTTGCCACTAAATGTTACTTTAGTTCCTATGCCAGAGTTGCCCAAAGCAAGCTATTTTATATTTTGCAAATCCTGAGGTAATTTCACAAAGCAAATATAAAAAATTACACTGACCTTTGGAGTACCACAGTCACACTCTTCCCCAGAGTCCACCAATTTATTACCACAGAAAGGAGCACTGTAGGCTTCATCAGGCTTTGGAATATTAAGAAGGCAGTTTCCTCCTTTACTTAAAGTTAACTTCTCAAAGTCCTCGGCACTGCAACTGCTAAAGTTTCTCGAACCTCTATAATAAACATTAAGAAAAAGACCTTATATTGTAGCAATTATTCATTTTGAAAATTTTAAGTCATGTCTTCCACTCACAAGTTGTGAATATTTAAAACAGCAGAAAATAAACTAACCAAAATAGAGAGAAATGAGAATTAATATCTATTTCTAATAAATATAGAACATTATTTCAGTTAGCACATAATTCACTATTTTGGTTACAATATATTATAGCTCCATGAAAATATCTTCCAAACATATCACTTACATTGAAATAAAAAATCATAAATCTCATCATCAGAAGAGACCTTAAAAATTAACTAGTCATCCAGAATTAAGTTTTACTTATCTTCCATAGTATAAGTTCTTCAAATATTTGAAGCTAGTTCTATGTTTCCCAAATCTTTTTTTTTTTTTTTTGACTCCACAGGGTAACATTCATATGTTCCCCTCACCTTCACTTACTATGAGCTATGTGAAAATAATGTGAATGGGCAACATTATGAGGATGCACCACAGCCGTCAAGAAGCAGAATGCACAGCAGAATTTCAGCTACAGTTGGAGGTTTAAGTGTCTTTTAGGATAAATCCTGAGAACAATGGTTAGTACTTTGAAGGCTAGCAGGCTTCTAGAAGATGTCCAACTTAAGATGTGTATGTGAGATTTATACAAATGCAACTTGGATGTGTTCTACATGTTGTTGTGGTTTTTTAAATTATTGTTCTTCTCGATAACTATAAAATTTTTTCAGATAATCTCACCAGCTATGTTTACTTTTGAAGACTAGTGGGAAACATACCCATATATACAACAAGAATCTTTGAGAAATCCAAGTCACATTAAAATTTTAATCAGAGAAATTTGGTTTGAAAGAATCTTTTTTTCATCAGTTTGAGCACTGGTGCCAATGTAGCAGTGGGAATGAAAACGATTGCTTTATAATGTTTGAGGAGGCATTCCTATCTATGTTGAGTCTTTACACATCCAAGGAATCCAAGAAACAGATCCTTTCTGTGAGACTCTGTCCCCTGGGCATACAATTTACACTCCTCTTTGCTAACTGGCCCAAAGTCTCCAGGGAAATAGATGGCCCTGGCTCTAGGCTCTTGGGAATGAAAAGCAGTCTGCCCAGAACATTTTGTTAATACTACTTGACAAGAAAGCTCTGAATGTGGTATGTTGAAGGATTTTAACAGATTGACTGGCAGAGAAGGGACCTGAACAATCAACTGTCTATTAGAAAAGAATGAGCAAAGACAGTATTTTGATTCACACAGAAAGAAAATACCTGGCACAAGGGTTTTAGCAATAACAAAAACACTTGTTCTCCATATTCTTCCTTTTCTTGCTACTTTCTGTTTAAGAATATTGTGAGGAGTCCTTTTGTACAATATCACCCATTCAACAAATATTTGTTGAACATCTATTATGTACAAGGTACTCTTTGTGTAAGGGATAAAACAGTAAACAAAGCAGACAAAAAAAATCCCCACCCCTGTGAAGGTGACATTTTAGTGAGAGAGACTACAAACATAGCAAGTAAGTAAAGTCAATAGTATGTTAGAGATAAGTGCTATTGGAGGAAAAGGTGAGGAGGAGATGAAGGAGATGGCCTGCACAGGGGAAGAAGTGCAATTTTTAAAAGAGCAGACAAGACAGGCACTAGAAACATTGTGACAACTGAATCAAAACTGGGTATCTGGGGGGAAACATTACAGGGGGAAGGAATAGCAAGTACAAAAACCCTAAGACAGAAGCCTGCTGGCACGCTCAAAGAACACGGAAGTGAGTGGGAGTGAAGTGAGTCAGTGAAGGAAGGAATGTGTAATGTGAGATACCCTGAGCAAAGGTGTGAATAGGCCACCGTAAGAATTTCACCTTTTGCTATGAGGGCAATAAGGAGATGGGGTTTGGGGGTTGGGAGAATGACACAATGGAAAGTGTTGAGCAGGACTGACCTGATCTGAACAGGAACACCATGGTTGCTACGGTAAGCAGGAAGACCATGCAAGAGGCTGTTGCAGAAATGTACTGTACAGATGATGACAGACCAGAAGGATAGCAGTGGAAGAAGTAAGAAGCGTTTGGATTATTTAAATGGTTTAACGGCACGGCCATTAAGAAGAAGAATGTGACAAAATAGAGAAGTCAAGGATGACTCCAATATTTTTGTCCTGAGCTTCTATGAGGAAGGAATCATCTTTAACGGGCATGGGGAAGACTGGGTAGCACAGGTTTGAAGAGGGACAAACAGGAGTTTGAGTCTAATAGACATCAAGTGGAAATGTCAAACAAGAATATGTAATGATTACTTAACAAACAGAGGAGACTTCAGTTGAACAGAGGTTTGTAATTGTTTTTTTGTTTCTTATTGTTGACGTTTTTGTGATTAGTACAGAGCCTGCCACATAGTACACATCCAATGTTTCCTGTAAGACTATATTAACCAGCCAGTAGGCATAGGAGTTTTGCAGTCATGTGTACTCCTACACTTGAGTCCTTAATTTTAATCCACACAGAGTCCACCACTTCTAAACAAGTTATTTTTTAAATAAGCTTTGTTATTTAGAAGTTGGAATACATTTTCTCATAGAAATAATGTTTTAAATGTTTTATCCTAAAGCAATCTACAAAAAAAAAAAATCTGTTTCACTCACAATGAAGTAGACTAGAGTACTGAAAAGGATAACAAAATCCTAAGCACTTCTGGTGTTTCTTAGCAGACGGAGAGATAGCATGTTGGTCTTTGCAGTGCTTTGGATGCTAAAATGAAGATATTCTTCCCCTAGTCATCCTTGGACGGAACCTACAGTAATAAGAAGGATGATCTTTCTCCAGATACTCTGTTTGAATAGCAACTAAAGTATTCCTATTCTCTCCCTGTCACCTCTCGGCACTAGGATATTAATTTAAAGCACCTCCTCATCTCTCTTCTCACATTGAGGTGAATTTTCCAAAACTGCTTCACAAGGAGATAGATGTGACTGACAATGATAGAAATGGTCTCCCAGGATGTGATGGGAAAAAACATCAACTATCATTTAAGTCATTCTTTCTGAGTAATCTGGAAATAATCAGAGAACACATTACATCTTATACTCTACATTTTGTAATACTTTAATAATACCTTCTTTGGGTTTGTTGTTTCTTTTCTATGTAGAATGCTTTTTATATTTAATTTTTTATCCTTCAAGTACCCTTTGTTCTGGTTGCTCCTCCGGTAAGTTTAATGGCCCATAAACTGTCATTTCACTATGTTCGCAGTATCTATCACATCTTTCTAATTTTTAATGTCTATGTCCTTTCCCCCTGTAACCTGAGAAAGCTTATCAAGAGTCACTTGCAGATCATTTCTGAATAGGTATCAAGGCCCAACCAGGACCAAAGTGAGTTCCTATACTAGGACTGAGATCAATTTAGACCTCCTAGAATCTACTGACAGAGGTCACGAGGGAACCCCTCTCCATCCCTCACACGTTATCTTCCTTTAGTCTACTAGGACAAATCTCATTATGTCCTTTTTCCTGTTTACATCAAAGACCGTAATAAGCTAAGAGCCAACTCCATACGTAGGCTCCTGTCTTTTGTACTCTAATACCCATGAGGCTTCATATGTATCCTGTTCTCTTACTATGCACTCTGGAATTCACAGCAAAAGCTTCCATGTCCATAACCTCTTCTCTAAAAGTACCCTTCACCTTTAAGCTGTACTTGAAACTCAGCTATCCCAATTTCACAGCTTCCACTAGAACCATCTCAAGTGGTGGTAGTTTTTTTCCCAAAACCTTCATACAACTAGAGATGAAATCAGTGTTCTTCCTCCAGATTGCTGCTTCTAGGCCATTCTTTTCCCTTCCTTCCTAAATCTCCCAGCTTTGAATACCATAAAATTAAATTACCCATTATCCTTGATCTGTTACTAACATCTACCAAACAGTTCATTACCTCTCACATCCTGCTTACTAACATTGTCACTCTAATACTATTCTTGTCTTAATTTTTGCCTTTTTCAATATACAGGTAGATAATTCTATTAATCCCGTGAACTCTCAGGGGCTTGAACTCCTTTCCTCCAATGATCTTATTCTCCACCAAGTCAACCACTCATTGCCATGGTTTTAATGGACACCTTACCATCACCAAGAATTATAATTTACAATCTGAATTTTATGCATTCCACTCTTCCACTAATAAAGCTTTATACTGCAATATACCTTTAATCCCACCAGGACATCCAATTCACTGATGTCTCCCCTTTTCACGTCCTTCATCCCCTTGATGTCTTCTTTTTCCTAAGCATTATCCAGCTTAAATATCATGATCCATCATTCTAATTACTCCTTTGCGTACAGGTTTGACTTTCTTGCCCCTCTTACTTCATTGTACTTGGCCTAACCAAAACCTAGTTAAATCCAACTGTCTTATGTACCTATACAGTTGAATGTGGCTGGACAAAAACACCCAACCGCATGACTAATCTCACTTGAAATTCATGACTATGAACCGCAAGCGGCCCTTTAAAGCTGCCACTGTAATCCATTTACTCCCCCTTTCTACTCCACCACTATTTCATACCTTCCGTTCCCCGAAACCCCCAACAGCTTCTCCCCATCCTGTCTTTCAGCTGATGAACCTACTTCCTACTTCACTGCAAAACTGAACCACAGACTTCCACCACACCTACCCATCTACCAGCTACATCGATTTATTCCTAATTCCAGACACCCTACTAGAGCTCCAGTAAAGCCAACCCCTCCATTCTTGCTCCAGATCTAATACCCTCTCACCCACTTAAGAACTACTCCAGCAGTGTTCCCTCTCTGTCCTAGATCATCAATTTTCCCCTCTACTAAATGCACTCTAATACCCATGAGTTCTATTAGCATACAAATCTGCTATAATTTCTTCCATCATGAAAAGAAAAATTTTATCCTGACCACAGTTCCTTCGTACTTGCTCTTCCCTCAGATATCCACACAGCCAACTTTCTACTCACCTCCTTCAAGTACTCGGTCTAATGTCATCTCAAAGAAGCTGACCCTGACAATATGAATTTAAAATTGCCAACTGACCTCTACCATCACCACCACAGCACCGCACGTGACCTTCCTGTTCTGCCAATCCTGCTCAATTTTATTCTCTGTAGCACTTACCACCTTCTATTGTTCTACATTGTTGATGTATTTATTATGTTAATAGTTTGTCTTCCCCATTAAAATGTAAATTCCATGAAGGGCAAGTCTTTATCTAATTCTCAGAGATATTCCAAGTTCCTGAAACAAAGTCTGGCACACAGTGCTCAATTAATACTTGATGAGTGAATGAAATATGGGTCCACTCTTCATTGCTTCTCATACCATTTTAAATTCCACTATAGCACTGTTTCATGACATTCCTTCCTCTGAATGCTCTGCTTTTTATCTTAGTCTCTTGTTTATCTCACTGCTGATTATTCATTTCTTGTTCCCTGAATTTATGTCTCTCTCAACTCATTGCCAACCAAAGTAAATACTAAATTTACTTCCCTCTCCTACAGGAAATCTTTTACAAACATGACTTTTCTTGTGAATATAATTACATTTCTATTAAGTACAGTTTTTTCATAAGCACTATTCTAATTCTTCTGTATCTATTTCTCAGTCTAGAATTTGCTCAAAAACAGACAAATGTTGCAGTAAATCCTGCTTGAGTGCTTCCCTTTCCACCAGGATGTGATTAAAATTATACACTTAGACCTAAAGATAAAGCACTGGCTAACAGAAGTTTTTATTATTCTCTCTGTGCCCCAGGAACTTGAGGGAAGTAAAAAAGGGAGTGAACTCTTGGGCCATGAATATTTCCCACATGACATTTTCATCTGTGTTTGTTAAAGATGAACATCTTCCATATCTGATTTTTCTCTGAGTCCATTTCTATTTCATGGATGCATTGCGGCTATGTCCAGCTCTCTGCTCAGCACGACTGCCTACTAAATAAGGGTGGAACCTGGTTGCTTATCACAAATCTGCATCTAAAAGAAGCCCAACAACTCAATGGTTCTTGTTCACGCTTAAACACTCTATTGTAATTATTTTTGAACCCTGGCAAAGGAAGGGGTTCTAAGAGCATAGACTCTGGACCCAAACTTCCTGACTTCAAATCCCAGCTTCAACACTTCCTTAGATGTGTGACCTGAGTTTCCTCATCCATAGAGATAACAAGTATCGACATCTCATTAGGTTGTTGAGCATTAAGTGATTAATACCTTTAAAGTGTTTAAAAATGTTCCTGATACATAAAAAGAGTTCAATAAATGTTAACTTTTCTTTCTCCTCTTTTGTCTTGCCTCCCACCTTTATCTACAAAATTGGGGGTGTTCACAGGACTCTGTCAGGTTTTTTTCTTTTTTCTACTTACAGTGACAATGCAGCACTTTCTCAAGGGGTTTATGAGTAAATGCTTCATATAGGCAGTCCTTCAATCTATAATCCAACCTGCACTGAATCTAGCAGAAACCTTTCCCTAATTTCTAATTCAGATGTAAATTTTTCCATGTTCTTACATCTTTTGGTCTATCAACTGGTTTACTGAAAAGTGTAACTACAGGGGCGGACAGGTGGCTCAGGTGGTTAGAACACGAGCTCTGGGCAATAGGGTTGCCGGTTCGATTCCCACATGGGCCAACGAGCTGCGCCCTCCGTAACTAGAATGAAGTCAATGAGCTGCCACTGAGCTCCCGGGTGGCCAGATGGCTCAGTTGGTTGGAACGCGTACTCTCAACCACAAGGTTTCCAGTTCGACTCCTTCAAGGGATGGCAGGCTGCACCCCCAGCAACGAACAACGGCAACTGGATCTGGAGCTGAGCTGCGCCCTCCACAACTAAGATTGAAAGGACAACAACTTGACTTGGATGGAGCTGATGAATCCTGGGAAAAACACACTACTGTTCCCCAATTAAAAAAAAAAAATCAGTCCTAGAAATACACACTGTTTCCCAATAAAGTCCTCTTCCCCTTCCCCAGTAAAATCTTTAAAAAAAAAAAAAAAAGTGTAAGTACATACCTGCACCTACATACGTTTCTTTCTTAAAGCTCTGTGAAATTATTTATTTAATTAAAAAATAGATTTCTCCTTGGTGTATCATGTAATTAACTTCAGGGGAGCCAGGAATAATTTTTCCTATGTTTTCCACATAGACATAAGTATATCCCAAAGTTTAAGAAACACTGATCTACAATACCATATTAAGGTAAGAAAAAGAAATTTAATTACTCACGATGCTCCTGAATTCATGATGCAGCTCTTTGCTCCACAGAAACAATCTCTCCCATCGTCATGATTCATTCCAA
The DNA here is from genome assembly GCF_004115265.2 of Rhinolophus ferrumequinum. Classification (NCBI taxonomy): domain Eukaryota; kingdom Metazoa; phylum Chordata; class Mammalia; order Chiroptera; family Rhinolophidae; genus Rhinolophus; species Rhinolophus ferrumequinum. The sequence goes on from NC_046287.1 coordinate 60,766,447, forward strand.
GGTTATGACCCAACTCATGAGCAACAATGGATGCAAATGTCTCCACTGTGATTTGCCCAAACTGTCCAAACACAAGAAGGTATTAATTAGATTTCTGAGCAAAAAGGATGTTTTATGAGATTATTTTTTCAAAAAGGAATATTTATCACTACAATGTTGAAAGTCTATATGATAAATCAAGCAACCAATATCAGTCTTTATATATTTCAGTCTAGTAAGAAACTGATGTGACTTAACATACTGATGATGAAGACAGACCCTTTAAGTAACAGGTCAAACACTTTACCACCAACAGATTATTCAGGGTGGTTTATGAGGAAACAAACTCATGGTTGTAATTTAATTTTCTTAAATAGAGTCTCTATATCTGCATCCATAAAAGTGAGGAGCTAATAAATACATAATAAATATGAGAAAACTTAATCACATCTCTCGGGAAAGAACCTATCTGCCACTTCCACCTTGCCTTTCAGAATACCCAAAATACTGTTTTAAGGATGAGGAGAGGAAATGTAGAGTCAGTAAATGCTTGACACTGTCCTAATGCAGATGTCCAAAGATGAACGTCAAAAACAAAAATGTACCACATTAATCCCGCCCGCGTGACTCCGCGAACACACTGTTCCCACAAATGCCATTCCTGCAGTCCCACCGAAACCTTTCTTCCTAAATGAAAAGAAAAGGGAAAGGTTATGAAAAGTGTTTGCAGGGGAGGGAGGAGGGAGAAACACATTGCTCCTATTTCTTTGGGTAATCTTAAACTGGATTGGTAGAACCTACAAAATCTGGCAGCAAAGTTAAACAACATTTCAAAGTCGGAATACAATTAAGCTTTTTCTCTTTTTTATTATCAGAGAATGAGATTAATATTACAAATTCATTTTCAGACCAATGAAGATGTGTTCTAGATACCAAACAAAATTTTTTTCTACCTTCTGTATGAAATACCTTCCTAAAATGCATTACATTTATTAAAAAATTCTAATGAGGAAAGACAGGCAACAAACTCAATGACCATATACACACGGGAGGCTGCAGGGCAGGGAACACAAAGCACAGAAGGATCACAATGGTCTCCATATTTTTCCTCAATCATCCTGAACACACTTGTATCTCGGGACCTAATCCCTCTGCCTGGAACTCTCTTCCCCAATACATAACTCTAACTCATTCCCTCACCTCCGTCAGGTCTTTACTCAAAAGCCATCTTTTCGCACTGAGAGCTTCCTTTGCCATCGTACCTAAAATTTCAACTTTACCCCTCCAATACTTTTATTTGTCCTCCTTACCATTTTCAACCTTACTCCTCCAATATTTTTATTTTTCCTCCTTACCATTTATCATTGTTGAACATATGATACATACTTATTTATCTCTTTTATGACCCATCTTCTCCACCAGAATATGGATGGACCCCATGAAAGCAGGAATTTTTGTCTGTTACGTTCACTGCTATACCCCAGTGCTAGGGTATATGCCTAATAAATACAGTGGTACCTCGGTTTTTTAATGTAATCCATTCTAGAAGACTGTTCGAGTTCTGAAACATTCGAAAACCGAGACATGGTTTCCTCATAGAAAGTAATGCAAAATGGATTAATTCGTTCCAGACCTTTAAAATCAACTCCTAAAACTGCAAATTTAGCATGAATTTTACTATCTAATGATACCATAGATCCATAAAATTTACGGCTTTCGAAAACCTAAATGTTTGTCAACAGAGACGTTCGAAAATCGAGGTACCACTGTACCTTCTAAACGAATGAATAAACCCTTCTCTGTGGCATCCGAACAGCCAGGAGAAGAGGACTTGAGATACTGACATAAGGGGATTGACGAGGAAACACTTTAGCCAGATCACCCCATGGTGAACTCCAGAGTCCCCGAGCCCCACTCATACACTCAATGCTTCCAAGAGGCTTTTCAGTACTCCATTCTCAACTACAAACAAAATCCCAGGGATTACCAGACATTTGGGAAATGCCTCTGACACAACAGATAGAAACCAAAAACAGGGGAAAAGAGAGTTTGGTAGATGTGGTTGGGGAAGGCATGCTGAGTATGCTTACTGCCTGTTCCTTTTGGTCTTTTGTGAACTAGATGGCATGCTCACTGGGATGAGGAAACTGACAGGTGCAATTTTACTAAAACTTAATAAAAAGGTCAGGACCAACCAAGCCTTTGTTATTAGAGGGGCATAAAAATCCATTTTGGTATTTTCAGTGCCTTGCTTTAAATTAAGTCACATAAAAAAAGAAAACAAAATTAAATCAAGGGAAATTTCTTCTCTGAAAAAATTTGAGTTTTAGGTACCATCAGCATTGAGGGTGGCAAAAAGTATTGTATAAAGTAGAACATTTTTTTGCAAAAAGCCAGCCTATCAAGCCAGAAAACTTTTAAGAAAGATTAAATGTTTTAAATATTTTTAAGTGAGGGTTTTGCTATAAATTTTTGGAATGTACTTGTATTATGTGATTTATATAAATTTAAGTTTTATCACAGTACCATGAAATTACTATGTAAAAGAAGAACATTGAACACACAATGTGATATATAGATGATGTATTTCAGAACTGTATACCTGAAACCAATTTAACTTTACTAACAATTGTCACCCCGATAAACTTTAATTTAAAAAAAAGAAGAAAATTTTAAAAACATATATCAGTAATATTTCAAAGAAAGTAGAAAAACTATTATACCCATGAAATAAGAACTTGATTAATAAAAAATAATCAGGGGGACAGAAAGATCTATTAAACATTAAAAATAAGATACTCAGAAATGAAAAACTCAATAAAAAGTTGTAATATAAATTTAGGTAATATCCCAGAAGGTAAAAGAAAAAGACAAAGAGAAGAAAGGGGAACAAAGATAATAAAATTAGAGGACAAGCACAAGAAACTCAAGAGCCAAGTAAAAAGAATGCCAAGATAAATGAAGAATAAAAATAAAGAGGATAAAGTCATCTACAAAACAATGAGAAAAATTCCTTAAACTGTAGGACATCAGTTTCAAGACTAAAATTACCCAGTAAGTACACAGCACATGATTGATAAAAGACCTACACCTAAGCCTATCAGGAAAATACAGAAGCCTGGGAACCAAGAAAAGATCCTGCAAGTTTCCAAAGAAGGAGGATGGGGCGGGGGGTGGGGGGGGAGGTCACACACAAAGGATCAGGAATGAGAACGAGTTACTTATGCCCTCGGATAATTAGAGATCAAACTGAGATAATGTTTAAATTCTGTTCTGAGACTGTGAAATAAACACATTTTCTAACATGCAAGAGATCATAATTTTTTCTTTCTATATACCTTTTCACAAGATGCAACTAGAGAACATGCCATACCATAATGACAGAATAAACCAATGAAAGAGGATCAAAGACATGGGAAAGACATGACAGGGAATCCAACACAGAAAAGAAGTCCCATTATCATGCTCACTTGTCCTATGGTATGGAACTAAGTTTTACTTATTTAAATGAATGCTCAAAAATCTTAAGAGAATATGATTCTAATAAAAGAAATAATAAGCAAAAATTATTATTCTGACCATTCATCAATAGTACTTTTTAAAAAAATCACTTACAAAACTAGCTGTGCACTGTCATGTCTCCGACGTGTTATGAGAAACTTTTCCCGCCATTGTACAAAGTTTCCCAACACATCACCAGCACCTCCAATTGTGCTGATTAGGTTTCCATTTGTCCAAATCTCCAGTCCAACTAGCACAATTCGAATATTCAACATAATATACATCTAGAAAGAAAACAGAAATAAAAGTATATAAAATATATTTTAAAATATGTCTTTTAACTTAATATGAAGTAACACAATTACTTAAAATTATAAACAGGACCTCTCCCCTCCAAAAATATATTTCCCTCAATATAACGAGACTAACTTCTCAAGTATCTCAGTTTCCTCATATATAAAATCCTTTTTATCTTCGATTACAAAATCTGACAAATTCTGGAAATTTAAGGTTCTTGGTAAATTGGTTCCAAAACTTTCCCTAAACTAATGCAAGCCTATTTATAGCCCGCATTTATTTCAATTAATGTACATATACGTACATTTCACTACAAAAATACCAATGAGTAAATATTCATACATTTCACTACAGAAACACCAACAAGTTTGATTACAATGTGCTATCTCAAGACCCTGTTGGAGGTGTTATATAATACATAGTGAACGATATTACCTTTCTAAACTGTTACTTAAAATTCTAATACACATACCCTAAAGGTTTCAGATTAAGGATTATAAAACTCTTATCTATTTCATAGAGATACTGTGAGGAATAAATTTGTTTAAAAATGCAAAATACTTGGTTCAGTTTCTAACACATGAATAGAATACTCAATGGAATGCCATCACTATCATCATTATTAACATGCTTGGTATTGCAAACAGGGAAATGCCTTACAAGTGAAATTATCTTATATGAACATGTATCTAATTCTTCAATCTCAGTGACATTATCATATCAAGGTTTCAGAGTAGGAGGTAGCCTTATTCAAAATAATATTATCTCAAAAAAATCCAAAGATCTTTTCACAATGCCAAAATGTTTCAGCCTATTTACTCTGAAAGTAAATACTAATATGAAATTTCTTGCTTGTCTCAAAGTCTTTCCACAATTATACCTTCCCTTCAATCATAAAAAAAAGTTACAAAACAAAATGGAAAGCGACTCCTGTAAGATGGAGCCCTAGAGCTCCATCAGAGCTCAAAATGAGATAATTTTTAAATTCTGTTTTGAGACTGTGAAAGGAAATAAGATAGACTATATTCCCACTTGGCAGAAAACAGAACTTACACTATCCAAGTAGTTTGCTAAACGAATCATCTCTTCTCTCACCGCGGTCTGATTTCTTCCCATCATGTCATACTGAAAGCAAAGAAGGAAAATCATTACTACCAAAATAATTTTAGAAAAAACATTTCTATAATCTTTTACAATGAAGATAGGAATCCAAATATTTCCTCTGGACAAAATATTGAGGCATTTAGTCATTCAGCAGCGTTTCAATTTAATAAATCTAAAAGATACATTTTGGTGAAAAACAATTTTAAAAAAGGTACAAGTGTGAACTGAATAATGGAAAAGCACTGAAGTCTTTATTTTCTCCAAATTAGTACAACTTTAATACTCTTCTCAGTATTTTCATTCATTTTAATGCAAAAATATTTTCAAGCACTTCACAAAGGTACAATTTAAAACAATCAAAATGCATAGATAAAGGAATAAACACAATTTAAAAGATTTCCTGACCCTTTCACCTTAGGCTAAAGACATTACCTATAAACCATCTCTAAACCTGAGGCTAAATTAATGAGAAATTAACTACTGTTCGCTAGTTGAAATATTATATGTAAAGAAAACATAGACATATTTAAAACTTTATCCATGTTAAGCCATAATTAGTTGATATAACTGATTATTTTCTTTGAGACCTAGCTAAATCTAAATGTCTATTTTAACATTATTTTCATACAATCAACTTAATAATTAATGAAAAATAATTTTTAAAGAATATACAGTTTTTCTCTATGATAAGGGCATTAATATCAGAATATATCAGATCTGATCAGTTAGGCAATTTAATCACGATTCTCCTAAGAAAAATTTGAATACATTTGACAAAATTTAATTAAAATGGAACCGGTTTTATTTTGAACCATTTTCTACCATTATATAACAAATCTATCTGAAGAAAGTAATAAAGAAAAACATTTCAAATCTCACTTTTTGTCACTTGTCCAAAAGTTTCTACAGATACTTTTTACCCACTATCTGGGTCAGAGTTTATGCTTGTTCATATGTTCTATGCTTTTTTCTTCTACCACTCGAGGGTAATGAACCTATAATGAACAAATCTGAATATGTTTCTATCTCTTAATAAGTGGCTTCTTTTTCCCAAAAACTACACACAATAAGGGATTTTTTAAAACCATAAAAATCCTTGAAACTGTCTCTGCAGCTTACAAGAAAGGAACTGTCAATCATGGCGTTTCTTCAAACAACTTTTCACACAAACAAGGAAGCTGGCATTAAAACTCAAGATAAAACATTTCAAATAATCTATGTTAAATTATACGTCAGCTATATCTAAAACTGATAATCCTATAAATGCTGAAATATATCCAATATTTGTCTTAGTTAAGCATAATTCTTAATATGAATGAGGAAAATCCTTGGTATTACCCTGAGCAGCAAAGTTAACAGTAAAAACTAAGATGAACAATTCTCCTCTATTTCTTTCTAAGGCATGCCAGGACCTGGAAGTTTCTATCTCTTAAAGTGAAGGATAGAATAGCTGAAGTTCTAGACAGCAAAGTAATTTTATTAGGCAACAAAGCAATATCTGATTAAGTGGTTTTATCACCACAGTCCTTTAAACTACAGTCAGAGGTAGGCTAGTTTGCTATATTCAGCTTCTGGTGGTATTATGACTATTAAGTATGCTTAAAGGATAAAAAGCCACTTCAGTTTTAAAATTACATTTCAGAAAAATCAATACAACTATATAATATTTTATATTTCTTTCATGGGATGCTCACTTCTCATCTGCTTTTCCTGAAAAAGAAGAAAAACTGTCACCAATCCTACCCTTTCCTTGTCTACGACAATGAACAGCTCCACATATCGGGTCTGTGGCAGCACAGCTCTTCTTCTCTGTCAAAAACACAAATACCATAAGGCAAAAAAAAAGTTATAATTTTCATATATAATGATCTTACCCTAATCCCTGGTCGCTTATTTCATTCCTGGTAAGGGCATCATAAAACTGTTTTACATAACACATCCTAGATCAAAAAAAAAACAAAAAACGTGCTTCTTTAAAAAGTGGTATCTGCTATCTGGACTGATCTAAGAAAAATTTTACTTAAAGATATTCAAGTTTTCAAAGCAGAATTATTGATTTTCAAACAGCAAATCACACACACACACACACACACACACACACACACACACACACACTTTAATGGGGAACCGCGTTACTATGTTGAGAGTCAAAGAAAGAATATCTAATAACCCAGGACAGAAGTGAGGACAAGGGTGCCACTTTAAAAAATGACTAGTTTTGTGATTTTATAGAAATTCATATAAAGTATAGAAGAAGCTGAAAATTTAATATTTTCTAATGATTAAAGTTAAAAAGAACAGTCCAATAGTCAAAAGTGGATGGTAGCAGAGGCAGTGAAAATAATGCCATAAACTAGTATGAGTTAATGAAAATATACCAGAAGAGGCACATGACTCTTCCAACACAGCAGCATTATTTCCTATGTAGACAGGTGCACTGCCTGAAACTGAGACTGGTCTCTTCCTAGAAACATTTCAGTCATGTCCTATGTCCCATGTCAAGAGGAAGCCAGGGAATCCTAACGAAGACTCAAAACAGGGATACGAGTGTCCCTGGAAGACAGATGATATAATTAAAGTCCTAAACCTCAATCTCTCTGTGTGTTTCTCCAACTTAGAGCTCAACAATCACCATTCCAGTTTGTGTAAAAGGTATTCAGATAAAAACTTCTACTGCTTTCTGAAAGACAATGCAATGGACTTTTATGTAGCTATGATAAAAAGACATACAATTACTACGGAAGATTTAAGCCCTAGTTTTTAAAACACATAGAAGCTTCACTGTATCCAATTTGGAGGCAGAAACTGCATAGTGCTCATATAGTTATCCTCTAGTACCTACCACAATTTCTCATTCACACATAGTTGGCAAAACCACAGCAATAGTAAGTATTGGTTTAGTACATAAACGTGTTATTTTTAAAAACTTTAGTCTGTGTCCATCAATAGACCAATAGACGAATGGATAAAGAAGATGTGATACACACACACACACACACACACACACACACACACAATGGAATATTACGCCGCCATAAAAAGAACGAAATCTTACCATGTGCAACAATATGTATGGACCTAGAGGGTACTATGCTAAGTAAAATAAGTCAGACAGAAAAAGACAAACACTGTATGATCTCACTTATATATGGAATCTAAAGAACAAAATAAATGAACAAACAAAACAGAAACAGACTCATAGATACAGAGAATAAACTGATGGTTGTCAGATGGGAAGGGGGGTGAGAATAGGTGAAAAAGGTGAGAGGGATTAAGTACAAACTGCTAGTTATAAAAATAGTCAAGGAGACGTAAAATACAGCATAGGGAATATAGTCAATAATACTGTAATAACTATGTATGATGCAAGATGGGTACTAGACTTGGGGTGATCACTTCATAAGGTATATTAATGTCTAATCACTATGTTGTACACCTGAAACTAATATAATATTGTATGTCAACTATAATTGAAAATAAGAAAAACTGAAAATAAAGAAAATGCTCAAAACAATTATGCTTCATTTTATACAATAAAAATAGCTTTCTGTATTAAGCCAAATAAATAACCAAAAAAAAAACCTTTAGTCGGAGCCATAAAGAAATATATTCCCTTACTCGAAGTAGCTGAGTGATGCTAGGAGGCTCTTCCTCTTCATCCTCTATGGTTTCTTTCTCTATATCCTTGTTGGAAACCCCACATTTCAGAGGCTCTTTGTGGTCATCATCCATTCGATAAAAGATGTGCTCAAAATGCGAGCTGTTTTGCAGGGGTTCGATCCCATAACTCACATTCTCTATATGCAGCAATCCTCTAAGTGTTGCATTACACATACACAATTTTTAAGAATGAAGAAAAATACACAGGAAAAGGAATCAGAAAACCTAAATTCAAGTCCTAGTTCTTAACATGTGTAAGGAAGAGTAACATAGTATAAAGAAAAATATAAGACTTTAGAGTCAGGCAGACCTCAAATTAAAGTTCAAGACAGCTACTTACTACCATCACACCCCGAAAGTTACTTAACCTCTCTGAGCGATTACTATAATGAAAGGCAATAAAGAATAGTGGCTACAAGTCTACAGCAAGAGAACCAGAATTGATTCCCAGATGTTTCCTACTAGCTGTGGGACTCTAAGCAAGTTATTTAACCTCTGCTATACTTTACATTCTGCACAGAGTTGTTCTGAAAACTAAATTATTTAATGAGTGCAAAATACTTAGAATATTGCCTGTTACACAGTAACTATTCTATAATTGTTATTACTTATATGGGGTAATCATATACCCCATATAGATGGTTTGAGAAATAAAAGTAATATATATTACTTCAATCACGTAATCAACAAGTCAGCACAGTGTCATCCTGCCAGATCCTTAATAAATGTAATTTTAGTATTATTATCATTTCACTAGATATGATACTTCTCTGAACTTCAGTTTGCACACTTAAATATGAAGATAAGGAGCCCTTTTCACAGTCATTATCAGACTTAACCAAAAGAATATTGGTGAAAATTTTATAAACATAAAGTGAAGTGCTATAGATATTTAAAATACGTTTTATTTTAAATAGCAAAAATTATTTAGCACTCTCAAAAAAAAATTTTCTCTTTAGATATTAAAATTCAACTGTAATATTTATTCAACTATCAACTGTAATAGTTTCCTAAATAAATATGCCAAAAATGATATCTGAAACATAGCTCTAAAGACCTTCAGCAACATCAAAGTAAAATCTAACTTTGTTAAGTCACTCAAATGACTTGATTTGGAAACAGAGATAGGGAAAGGAGTAAGAAATAGAGGGGAAAAAGAATTGATAAATAAAATTCCTTACCTGAGTCCAAAACAGTCACTAAGAGCAATGGCTGAATTATAAACTCCCTCCACATAGCCCCGATAATGACAATGATCCTAAATGATAAAAACTGTCTTTACTTCAAATACTGTTATATTGTTGAAAATCATCACAGAAATTACAGAGCTAACAAAATTATTTAAGGTCAGTAAACCAGAAATTTTATTTATATTATTGGCATCTCATAGTATCACATTCTTTAGGCTATTTCAGACTGTCTACCACATACGCAAATGTTGAGGTGAAATTCTAAAGAATGCTAAGTATAAACAGCTCTACCCCAATAACCTTTAACCCTTCAAACAGAACAAGACAGCATTACGTCATGCTTTACATTTTAACATTTTAAATCATAGTCAACCCAAGAAGTAATAGCAGCCAATTAACATCTAATACAGAAGAGGACCTTGTAATAGGCTAATGATGTCAAGAGAAAAAAGATTTAGTATGTAGCAAAAAAAAAAAAAAAAAAATGTGAGTTTGATTAGATTATTTTCTTTTCTTCCTAAAGATACATTGACTATATTATTTTTATTTTAGTTACACATTTAGCCATCTTTAAAAACTAAAGAGCCTTTCTTTATCCTTAATTTTGAGCAAGGAATTGACCAGTAGAAATGCAAGCATAGTATCACTTACTAATATCAGATTTTTTAATACACAATAAGATTTTCTCATCTTTAAGAATTACAAGGCACTAAAAAAACAAACAAAAAAAGCCAAAGCTGTGTGGGGAAGAGGAACTAGCCCTACCAGACATTAAGACATACCACAAGGCTTTAATAATTAAAACAGTATTGTACTGGTGGTGCATTAATGGAGAGACCAACCAATGGAATAGCATACAAAGTCTCAAAATAAACCAAAGTATAATACACATGGAAATTTATATAATGAAAGTGGCACCTCAAATCACTGTGGCAAAGACGTACTTTTAATAAATGGTGCTCAGTCCACTGGTTAAACATTTGGAAAAGGAGAAAATTAGATCCATACCTTACACCATACATAAGAATAAACTCCAAATGGATCAAGAATTTAAACATAAAAAATAAAACCATACAAGAACTAAAAGAAAACATGGATGAATTCCTCTTTAATCTGGATGTAGAGAAAGACTTTCTAACTATCCATCAAAAGCAATAAAAGACTGATATTTTTTGCTATATAAAAAAAAATTTTTAATCTTCTGCATGGAAACATCAAAAAGCAAGGTCAAAAGACAACTCACAGACTAGGAGAAAATATATCATAGACAAAGGGTTAATATCCTTAACTATAAAGAACTCTTAAAAATTGAGGGGGAAAGCTTAAAAACCCAATAGAAAACTAGGGAAAAGACATATAAAGACAATTTTCAAAGGAGGATATAAAAATGCCCTTACATAGAAAAGATTTTCAATCTCACTCATGATAAAGTAAGAACTCATGAGTTTGTACTGATGCAAACAAATAAGGGGAAAACTCTTCCTTACAGTAGAAAGCACTGATGAATCTACAAGCACTGATGAAATTAGGAAACTACCATTTTAACAACCACCATGATAATTGATACAGGCAAATACTAAATACTAAAACTAATGGGTAAAAATTTGAGAAGTAACAGGATTTCTGTATGGTCTCAAAGTATATAACCATAATATTAATTAAAAAGGCAAAAACAGTAACTTTACAGAAGAGAAACCTGGCAGAGAACTCCTTAACCAATCGATCAATGCTAACACTATCAGTCATAGGGTCTAATGGCAGCACAGATACACTGAGAACCACTCAGTATCACTTTGGTGGTATTTCTGCCAAAAGTACATAACCTGAATCTGATCATGAGTAAACATCCAACAAACTCAAATTGCAGGACATTCTACGGGGAAAAAAAAATTGGTCTATACTTCTCAAAAATGCCTATGTTGTGAAATACAAGGAAAGACAAGGATTTTCAGATTAAAAGATACTAAAGAGACATGACTACTAAATGCAACATATGAACTTGGATTTTCTTTTGCTGTTGTATAGATGTTGACATAAATAAGACTGACTCCATCTTTGTGCCCCTGATTTCTTGTTCAAACTTTTCATGCTGTGAACTCTGACTAACCTTACTACCGTGTTTCCCCGAAAGTAAGACCTAGACGGACCATCAGCTCTAATGCACCTTTTGGAGCAAAAATTAATATAAGACCCAATCTTATTTTAATATAATAAAGACTGGGTCTTACATAACATAAAACCGGATAAAATATTATAATATAATATAATATAATATAATATAATATAATATAATATAATATAATATAATACTGGGTATAATATAATATAATACCGGGTCTTATATTAATTTTTGTTCCAAAAGACGCATTAGAACTGATGGTCCAGCTAGGTCCTATTTTCAGGGAAACACAGTAGTTTCAGCCAGCATAACAAAGCCTTATACTTAATGATTATCTGTGTTCTTTATAACTTACATAATATAGCCATAGAGATTCTTGTCAGTAATGGCCAGAAAGGCATGGGAACCAAAATAAATATCAAACTATGTGCTGGCATTATAAGCAATCATCATCCATCCTAACACCACCAGGAGGTATGGTTCTTGGCACATACTGTATTCTTTGTCCCTTTGTCTTTTCAGTTAGTACTTTATATTATAAAATATCTACTGTAACAACTGTCTGGTAGGGGAAATCAGCTGAGCAGACTGTGGGGTCGCCTTCTGCTCCCATCCTACCCCTGTAGTAACTTATCCTAAAATAAACTAGTATATTCTATGGAGTTGTTTGCCTCATTTTTCAGTCTCAAGATACCTTCTTGTTTCAGTGGCCACTATACCTTCACTCCACAGTCAGACAACTATAAAGGACATCATTGGGATAATAGACCCCCCCCAAAAAAAAAAATCAGTAAGGTCTGTAAATTAGATAATAGTACTGCTTCAATGTTGAGTTCCTAATTTTGAGAATTGTACTATGGTTACAAAAAAAAAAAAAATTCCTTGTTTTTAGGACACTTACACTGAAATATTTAAAGGTAAAGGGACACCATGTCTGCAACATACTCTTAAAAAGGTTCAGAAATAAATAGAGAAGAACAAAACAAATATAGTAAAATGTTAACATTTCAAGAATCTAGGTAAAGGTATGCATGAATGTTTTATAATACTCATACAACTTTTCCCGTAAGTCTAAAATTGTGAAAAGATTTTAACAATTATACACAATTATACACTAAACAATACAAGCTGAATTTCAACATTTTACAACTTGTTCCTGTGTGGGACAATTCACAACCATTAATGTTTTCCTTTCTAGTGCTTTGTAGTTAAAGTGTAGCTTTGATATTGTCTTCTTCTCACTAGAGGAAAAAAACACCTTCTACTATTATAGATGAGGTTAACACTTATGAGACAGTAATACAGTAACTAATAGCACTCAAAAATTAAATATTTTTAGTTTCAACTATAATAGAAGCTCTCTTATTTGACATGACTGAAATCTAGGACTTGGTCACTTAATCTACTAACTTGATGGGTTTTTTTTTAAATAACTGGCTCTTATTAAATCTTTGCAAAGCATTCCATTTAGTTTTTTAAAAAACAAGTCATATTTTATAAGTTTATAAAACATCTAATTAAATTGCATGATGACAGTAAAGGTATAAAAGGCATAAACAGTTTAGGAAACACACAAACTAAGCCAAAAAACTCAACTAGTGGGAGCAGAAGTACACTGAACTATTAGAGAACAGCCTACTAGCCACAAGAATCCAGTGATCCTTGGGCAGTCAATACATTTTTCAAAGGAAACAAAGACCATCAGTTAGTTGGGGGAACTAGTTAAAAGACTTTTCTAATGCATTTGCAAGGTACCCCAAAGCTCTAAGACATAGTAATTTGGAGTTCTAGTTCACACAGTAATAAGAAGTAGTTATTAAAACTTTGTTTCTTTGTGAAAAAATGGCCTTGTGGAAGACACTGATGATGAAAGCCAGATAATAGCTTTACAAATTACCTTAACCTTTAAAAACAGAATCATAAGCGAAAGCATTTAAATTTTCAGTGTAACTTAATTGAATTTTATAGACAAAAAGTACATGTCATCATGGTATCTGACAATCTAGCCATATGCCAAAGTTTTAATTGGTATCTGAAATCTACAGTCACACTGTCATCTATCTGAACAATATTCAATAACCAAGAAATAATTAAGACTCCATCTGCCTTAGTTTTTATTTTTCAGACACCAAGGAAAGCACAATTCCATAATAATACTTCAAGATAACAGTTACACAAATTTGTATATAACTGAAATCTATTTCTAGCAGTTTTAAGCATATATACTTTCAATAATAAGAAGTAATAATATTTATTTAGTAGTAAAAAATTGTCAGACTGTTCTAAGTATCTTACAAGTATTAACTCAGTTAAGCCTCCTAATAACTCCATGAAGTTGTAATTATTATTCCCATTTTAAGGTGAGGAAACTAAGGCACAAACAGGTTAAAGTAATTTAACCAGCAAATAAATGACAGAGCCAAGATTTGAGTCCAAATAGTGTATGTCTCCAGAACCCATGCCAAGAAACCGCTCCAAGAAAAAAAAGATCACGATCACTGCTTTTGTCATGTGGCATAAATTATGTGATCTTTGGCCTCCTGCCATAGTAATCTTTGGATGGATGATTGGATGGATGAATACTAGATGGATGGATGGGTTATTTGTGATCTGGTTTATACTACCATGTAAATTTAAGCTCCTCTATTTGCTATTAAACAATGGACAAACAGAACACTAAGATAAAGGAATCAGAAAAGGACAGGGCTAAGTCAGCATTATCTTAATTTTTTAATTGCTAATTAATTAAAATACTAATTATTCTAAAATAAAGGCTTTGCCTTCTATTTATTTAAAGAGTGCTGCAAAAGTGCATAACTTATATAAACAACTTAACCCAGCAAAACATTACAAAGCTCAGGGGGAAAATAATACATGTTAATGGGAACAAAGACTTCTCATGAAAACTATTACGAAAGAAAATAATATATACTACCTAACTGCCAAGAAGTATTGTAAAAGACTGTTCCTGAATAAAACTAGAAATTTCTATGTTCTAATTAAATAATACATAAAGCCAAATTTGACATCTGCCAATTTTTTCGAATTCCTGGCCAGCTCTGCCCTCAGGAATATTCTGTTCTCCAGTACAAAGAGGACCACACTTTTTTAGAAAAGAATTGTTTTCAGTGAAAAATTACAACACATAACAGCAAGCCACTGTTTGGTCTTTACTAAATACTAATGGCAAATCAAATGGCTTAATAAGGAAGTAAGATGTGCTTTTGGAGATAGTTAACTTTCAGCAAAAAAAAGTCAAAAAAATTTTATTTTCAAAATACAGCAAACTTTCCCCCTTCATAATAAAGATTATAAGTAAAGATTATCATTAAACAGAGAATTATTTTCCCGGTCTTTAAAAAAACACTTGACTACTAAGTACCTGAAGAGCTAGCTCTAAGGTACAGTTTAATCTATATAAATGCACCCACCACCACCACCCCCAGGATAACTACATATATTATAATGTCAAAGGTGACCCTTGGGGTTGTGCGATGTAGCAGTCCTGAGTACCTGAATAGAACGCATTTTAACATTATAATTGTTTTAAATTCTTCTATAGAATCAAAAGGAAAATATATTACCTGTATATCAGGATGGTCAGAGATCAGAGCCCCTTCCTTGTTGTAGGTATAAACTACAAAATCTTTGGGCAAAAGGTCTCTGGAAGAGAAATAAAACACAACTCATAAGGCATTATTCCTAGAAAAGATGAGCAGGAATAAAAACTTCCACCTGATATATAATTATGTAAACAAGGAGCGACCAAAAAACTAAAAGCTCATAAATGTTAAGCAGCACATTTGTTCTAATGGTCACAAAATGCTGGTTGCAAAAAAGTAAACACAAGTAATGACCTTAAATTTTTCTGATACATCTCACAGAAGTATAAAGTAGGTTATATAATACATTAGATTTTTAGAAGAAAAATAAGTGCTTTTATTCTTTTCTAAAAGTCCTATATAAACAAGAAGCATTCATTGCCTTAACTTGCTAAGTACCAGGGCAAAATCCATGTCAGTTGTTGGAAGAAACAAGTATTGCTGATTCTTGACGCTTCCTTGCATGTCACGGGAGCTCAGTTGTGTAAACCACATGTGTAAAGATAGGGATGGTTATCTTTGCTAAAGAAAAAACCTCCAGTGATACTTGTTAAAGATGGTAAGGCAGACTTTATGCAGGACCACCGTGATAAGTCATGGGGACTACTGCAATGGGACTTCACAGTGTGGGAGAGAGATCAGGCTCAACTCCAAATACAGCATTGGCAAGTGGAAATTTATAACCAAGGAGCAGTGTGAGGTTCAGTGGATGGAAAATTACTATGAGGAAACATCAAGGGTAAGGGAGGCTCTGGCTACACCAACATAACAGAATCTTACTAAAGAGAGGTCAGGGCGATCAGACGTCACCTGGGGATGGTGGAGGATGAGAAACCTGATCAGACATCCAGAGTGATCAGATATGGGGGGGAGGTGGGGCAGGGCTCTTGCGAAAGCTGGATTTCACAAGTAAGAGCACCAATGTTCTTAGGAGAAGGTTCAGAAGCCTGACTCAAGTTTGGTCAAGCAAAGACTGTCATTTGCAGCAGAACTGGAGCAGCTCTATGCTTATCTCCAGGACTAGGAGACACGTCAGAGAAGTGTGCTAGCTAGTGATTTATGATGTGTCATTTATGGATCTAAACGCCCCTGGAGGCATCCAGGGCCAGCCTGTCTATATTGTTTAGAAACGGACAGATTGATGGTTTGCATGCAGTTTAATCAGTCACACAGCCTGACCAGCTAAACGACCAGTGTTGTATAGAAGACCCACTCTGTAAACTTGTGCTTCAGCTCCCCTAAAAATATGATGTTTCACATGTATCTCAGTTGTTTGTAATCTGAAAATAAGCCACATCTGTGCAACTGAGAAAGGGCCCTGGGGGGCTCTGCCCGGAAGTTTCTGGACACCTTGGTGATTATTTGCACTTTCTCTTTCCCGATGTACTTATCCTTTTCTTTTATTAAAGTCTACTTAAGTGAGCTTGGGAGAGTTTAGAGTCTTAAGTCCTTTCAATTATCCAACCCTGTTCAGTCATTGCATGGTCTCCCCTACTCTTACTCTCCTCTACCAAACACACTCTTTGATCCCTCTTGTGGTGAATTTGAAAAGAATAAACTGGAGATACTTGGATTTGCTCTGCCCTTCTTCCTCTTTGGAAGGTACTGCCTGCCCAGTGAGAGCACAAATTCCATGATGCTTCTCCAGCAGCAGGCCTGCCAACATGCAGCATTGACCATGAACACCTAAATCTGCCTAATGGATTCAGGATTATAGGTCCATCAGGTTCTCATTCTAAGCTAAATCCTCCAACCTATACCTTTTTAATTTTTAAATTTGTTCAGCACAGGCAGAGAAAAGATGCGCTGTCTTCTTTCCCCCATCCCCAGTCCCTGCCAAATACCCTAATGTTAGTGATTACCATGTTTTCTCAAAAATAAGACCTAGCCAAACCATCAGCTCTAATGTGTCTTTTGGAGCAAAAATTAATACTCTTATTTTACTATAAGACCGGGTATAATATAATATAATAAAATATAATATAATACCAGGTATAATATAATATAATACAATATAACATAATACCGGGTCTTATATTAATGTTTGCTCCAAAAGATGCATTAGAGCTGATAGTCCGGCTCAGTCTTATTTTGGGGAAACACAATATGTACACCCCTCTGCAAGAAGGGTTCACAGCTTTAACCAGATTCCAAGGGATTCATGACTTCAAAAAAGTTAAGATCACTATTCTAGAGGTAATGGGAAGAAAACATAAGCATTTACTTGAATATAGTCACTCCTTTATTGAACTTCATAATTTCCCCATTACTAAAGAGAGTGTATCTGGGTCTTTTTATTGTAGCTATTTACCCTTTTTTCCATTAGTGATCACTAGCTTTGGTGACCACCTGTCAATGACATTCAAAAGCCTCACAACGCTTACAAATGCCCAGAAGCATAACATTTGCCCACCAATTCAAGAAGCACAGCAATGTAGACAATACAAAGCACATATATGTCACAGACTTCAGGTCAAATGACTTGGATTGGAGTCTCAGCTTGAACACTTAACAAACTACATGATAGTGAGCAAGGCAACTCACCTTCCCGAACTGCATTACTCTTATGCACAAAATGAGAACAATAAACACTGCTCTTCAATGAAGTTGTTATGACAATATGATAAATGAGACAAAGGTTATGAACATGCTTTATAAGCTAAAAACTATGCAAACATAAGGAACTATTATTTTTTGAAATAATTTTAATTAGTTTACATCTCCTTGTAGAAAGAAGAATAGGAGAAATATTTAGACCTATTAGAATAGGGGCAGCCGGTTAGCTCAGTTGGTTAGAGCACAAGCTCTTAACAACAAGGTTGCTGTTCAATCCCCACATGGGCCACTATGAGTTGCGCCCTCCACAACTAGTTTGAAAAAACAACTACTTGACTTAAGAGCTGATGGGTCCTGGAAAAACACATTTAAAATAAATGGAAGTTTTCAAAAAAAATTAGAATTTTGTACAAACTGACATCATTACACAGGAGTCAAGCAAGGTCTCTCAGGAGTTTTGTGAGAATTAAATAAATAATACACTTAAAAGTACCTGGTACAGAGCCTGATAGAGAAAATATTCAATAAATGTTAACTTCCATCAACTACAGTAGAAGGCTTCAGAAAGCCTCTCTGAAAATATCTGTTACACTGCCTGAAATTCTGCCAAGGAGACTCAGACCCTTTGGCTCAGCATCCTCTTCTAAGATGAAAAGTAACATTCAAACTTGAGGATGTATATAAATCACCTGGAAAGCTCGTTAAAACACAGATGTCTGTGACACGTCCCAAAATTCTGATTCATTCTAAGGTTGGACCTGAGAATGTGCATTTCTAACAAATTCACAGATGCTGCTGCTGGTTCAAGGACAACAATTTGAGCAGCACTTCTTTAGACAGCAACACTTTACATCCCATCATTCGCACCTTAGTATCAGTGACTTTACTAACTGGCATTTTTTTCTGAAATTTCTCACTAACGACATTGAAAGTTTTCCTACATAAGAACAGAGGGAAAAAGACAAGCCACAGGGAAGTGGATGGCTCAGCACAGTGAAAAGCTGGGCATTTAAAAAACGCAGCCAACAGACATCATAACTGATCTGAATTGGGGCACATAACACACCTCAGGCAAAGCAACACTGTGTCTGAGAGTAAAAAGAAATGAAAAAACTCTGTAAGAACTATCTGACTCCATCAGAAAGAGTAATATAAGAATAATGGGTATACCAAAATGTGAAGAAAGGGAGAAAAGAACAGAGAACCTATTCAAACAAACAGTCAATGGGAACATCCCAAACCTATGGAAAGAACTGGATCCTCGAATTCAAGAAGTAAACAGAACACCCAATTATCTCAATTCAAAAAGGTCTTCTCCAAGGCACATTATATTAAAACTGTCAAAAATTAATGACAAAGAAAGAATTCTCAAGGTAGCCAGAGAAAGGAAGACAGTGACCCACAAAAGGAAACCCAATTAGATTATCATTAGATTGTTCAGCAGATATTCTAAAAGCAAGAGCGGAGTTAACTCAAATATTCAAACTAGTGAAAGAGAGAAATTACCAACCAAAAATAACATATCCAGCAAAGTTATACTTTAGATATGAAGGAGTAATAAAGACCTTTCCAGACATACAAGCTGAGGGAATTTTGAACCACAAGACACGCATTACAGGCTACTAAAAGCGGTTACTTAAGCTGAAACAAAAAAACAAAACAATACAAAACTATGAGTAAGATCATTAACAGGCAAACAGAAGCAGGAAATTGAACCTCTTATTCAGAATAGGGCATTATACACTTAAATATAACATAAAAGTTAAAGGTAAAAAACATTAAAAAAATTTTAAAAACCAGACAATAGCTACTGCAACCTGAAAATGAACTCACAGCATAAATAGGGATAATTTCTGACAACAAAAAAATAAAAGGGGTGGGGATAAAGGTCTGAATTTGCAAAGGAGAGTGGAAATAAAATGCATGCAGAAAGAAAAGGACTACTGTGTACATGAAACTTTCTTTTACATAAACTTAATGGTAAACACACACACACACACACACACACACACACACACACACACACAAACACACAAATCCAGAACTGAGACACATAGCATAAGAAAAGAGGAAACAGGAAAAAAAAAATCACAGAATACCACCAAACTAAAATAATAGATAGAAACATAAGGGCAAAGAAAAGCTAACAGAAAACAAAAGACAAAATGGCTATAGGAAATCTTCATATATCAATAATCACTTTAAATGTAAAAGGAATGAACTCACCAATAAAAAGGCACAGAGTAGAAGACTGCATCAAAAAATAAAACTCAACCACATGCTGCCTTCAAGAGACACATCTCAACTGCAAGGACAAATATAGACTCAAAGTGAAAGAGCAAAAAAACCACACTCCACGCAAATGGCATCCAGATAAAAGTGGGTATAACCATACTAATACCTGAAAAAATTGACTTCAAAATAAAAAAAGTAACAAGAGACAAAGATAGATATTTCATAATGACAAAGGGGACAATACATCAAGATGTCGTAACACTTATCAACATACATATTCCCAATCAGAGAGCACTAAAATATATAAAGCAATTACTAACAGAACTAAAGGGAGAAACTGACAAAAACACAATTATAGTAGGGAACCTAAATACGCTATTGATAGCTATGGATAGATCATGCAAAAAGAAAATCAATAAGGAAATAATTGGCCTTAAATGACACACTAGACCAAATAGACGTAATCAATATTTACAGAGACTTTCATCCCAGAACACCAGAATCTTCTCTAGTGCACATGGAACATCAAAACTAGCCTCAACAAGATTAAGAAGATTGAAATCATACCCAGCTATTGTCTGATCACAATGCTTTCAAATTAGAGTTCTACTGACAAATGAAAGCAGGAAACACCACAAATATGTGGAGAATAAACAATATGCTGCTAAAGAATGACTGGGTGAAAGAAGAAACAAAAGGAGAGATCAAAAGATATATAGCAACAAATAAGAATGAAAATACAACATATCAAAACTTTTTGGATACAACAAAAGTGGTAATAACAGAGTTTATATCATTACAAGCCTATCTCAAGAAACAAGAAAAATCCCAAAGAAACAACTGAACATTACATCTTAAATAATTGAAGAAAAAGAAGGACAAATGAAGCCCAAAGGCAGCAGGAGAAATAATAATAAAAGAAATAATAAAAAAAAAAAATTAGAGCAGAATTAAATGAAATAGAGTAAAAATTAATGTAACAAAGAGCTGACACTTTGAAAAAATTAATAAAATCGACAAACCCATAGCTCGACTCACTAAGGAAAGTGAGAAAAGATATAAATAAACAAAATCAGAAATGAAAGAGGAGAAATTACAACAGAACTAAAGGGAGAACCAAATTCAATAACCTAGAAGAAATAGACAAGTTCTTAAAAATACATAACCTACCCAGACTGAATAATGAAGAACTGGAAAATCTAAATAGACCAATCAACAGCAAGAATACTGAAACAATCATCAAAAACCTCCCAAAAAGCAAAAGTACAGGACCAAATAGATGACTTCACTAGTGAATTCTACCAAACACTCAAAGACGATTTAATATCTGTCCTTCTCAAACTCTTCCAAAAAACTGAAAAAGAAACAATACTTCCTAACTTATGTTATGAGGCCAACATTATCTTGATACCAAAACCTGGTAAGGATAACACAAGAAAACTACAGACCAATATCTCTGATAATACAGATGCAAAAATCCTAAACAAAATACTCGCAAATCTAATACATTTAAAAGATTACACATCACAACTAACTGGGGTTCATTCCAGGGGTACAAGGATGGTTAAAAATAAGCAAATTGACCAATATGATATACCACATAAAACAAAGTAAAGGATAAAAATCATATGATTATATCAATAGATGCAGAAAAAGCATTTGACAAGATACAGCATCCATGTTTGATTAAAACCCTAAAGACTCCACCAAAAAACCTCTTAGAAACAATAAAACAAACACAGTAAAGTTGCAGGACACAAAATCAACATACAAAAATCCATTGCATTCCTATATACTAATAGTGAAATTTCCTATATACTAATAGTGAACTTTCAGAAAAATTAATGAAAAAACAAAAACAATTCCTTTTGCAATTGCAACAAAAAGAATAAAATATCTAAGAATAAACTTAACAAAGGATGTTAAGGATATATTATATATACTAAAAGGCATTATTAAAAGAAAGTGAAGAAGCCACAAAGATGGAGCAGAAAAAGCAGCAGACCTTTCGCAAGTTCATCACCTACCGAGGCATGAACCTTGACCAGCTGCTGAACATGTCCTATGGGCAGCTGATGCAGCTGTACAGGGCCCGGCAGCAGCGGTGTTTAAACCAGAACTTGCAGAGGAAGCAGCAGTCGCTGCTGAAGCGCCTGCTCAAGACCAAGGAGGCGCTGCTCATGGAGAAGCATGAGGTGGTAAAGATGCACCTGTGGGACACGATCATCCTGCCCAAGATGTTGGGAGCATGGTGGGTGTCTACAATGACAAGACCTTCAACAAGCTGGAAATTAAGCCCGAGATGATCGGCCACTACCTGGGCAAGTTCTCCATCACCCACAAGCTGGGGAAGCACAGCCAGCTTGGCACTGGGGGCCACCCACTCCTCCCGCTTCATCCCCCTCAAGAAGCCTGCTTGGCAAGAAAGGCACAGATTTCTTTGAAAAAAAGAAGAAAACTCAAAGAAATTGGAAGATTTTCCGTGCTCATGGATTGGAAGAATCAACATAGTTAATATGGCCATATTACCCAAAGCAACAAACAGATTTAATGCAATCCCCATCAAAATCCCAATGGCATTTTTTAAAGAAATAGAACAAAAAATCATCAGATTTGTATCTAAACAAAAGACCCCAAATAGGCAAAGCAATCCTGAGAAAAAAAGAACAAGGCTGGAGGTTATCACACTCCGTGATTTCAAATTATACTACAAAGCGACAATAATCAAAACAGCATGAAATTGCCAGAAAAAGACACACAGACCAATGAAACAGGACTGAGAACCCAGAAATAAATCCACATATACATGGGTAAGTAATTTTCAAGAAATGAGCCTAAAACGTACAATAAAGAAAAGCAAGCCTCTTCAATAAGTAGTGCTGTGAAAACTAGAGAGCCACATGCGAAAGAATGAAACTAGACTGTCACCACACACCAAAACTAACTCAAAATAGATCAAAGACCTCAATATAAGACCTGAAACAATAAACTGCATAGAAGAAAATATAGGTATTAAAACTTCTAGAGAATTTTATGATTTTGACCTCAAAGACAAGGGAAGTAAAAGCAACAATAAATAAATGGGACTATATCAAACTGAAAAGCTTTGGCACAGCAAAAGAAACCATCAACAAGACAAAGAGGCCACCAACCGAATGAGAGAAGATATTTGCAAACACCTCCGATAAGGGGCTAATATCCAAAGTATATAAAGAACTCATACAACTCAACAGCAAAAAAACAAATAATCCAATTAAAAAATGGGCAGAAGACCTGAACAGACACTTCTCCCAAGAAGACATACAAATGACCTACAGCTACATGAAAAGATGCTCTAACTATTAGGGAAATGCAAATCAAAACCACAATGAGATTCCACCTCACAACTGTTAGAATGGCTATTATCAACAGACAAGTAATAACAAGTGTTGGAGAGATTGTGGAGAAAAAGGAATGCTCATACACTGCTAGTGAGAATGTAAATTGGTACAGCCACTATAGAAAACAGTATGGAGGTTTTTCACAAAATTTAGAATAGAGTTAACACATGACTCAGCAATCCCTCTTCTGGGTATCAACCCAAAAAATTTGAAACAATTATCCATAAAGATATACGTTCCCCTATGCTCACTGCAGCATTATTCATGGTGGAAAAGATATGGAAATAACCAAAGTATCCTTCGATAGATGATATAAAGAAGTTATATATACATATATATATGTGTGTGTATATACACACACACACACACACACACACAACGGAATATTACGCAGCAGTAAGATGAAATACTGCCATTTTCGACAATATGGATAGATCTTGAGATTATCATGGTAAGCTAAATAAATCACACAGAAAAAGTAGAGAACCGTATGATTTCACTCATAGGTGGGATATGAAACTGAAAGCAACAAACAAGACAAACAAATGCTCATAGATACAGACAGCAGTTTAGTGGTTAGCAGAGGGTAAGGGTAAAGGGGAATTAGGTAGAAGAGGGCAAAAGGGGTCAAATATATGGTGATGGAAGGCAATTTGACTTTGGGTGGTAAACACAGAACATAATACACAGGTGATGTAATACAGAATACTATTGAAAAAAAAATTACTGAAAATCCAAAGAAAATTAAATTTCTTACATGTTCCTTTCCAAGTGAATAATATGCTCTTTTCCTTCAGTTTGAATGACATAAGATACCTAAATGCACAAGGAAAGAGAAAATAATAAAACACCATCTTATAAGTTACTTTTTAACAACAGATATTTATAGGGCACTGGAAATTCCACCCTCAATTAAAATAATTTGGTAACTGAAATTGTTTTATGGAAGAAATTTATATCTGCTCTTAAATAATAAAAATATACTCTGACCATCCCTGCCTATCTTTAATAATCTATTGTGGAAAATCACTTACAAAGTTACCGAAACTCTTCTTAAATTCATTTACAATTGAGCCATAACTTTGGGAATTATTTTTACTAAGTTCATAATATATTACCTACAATATAAAGTAGTTATTACTTTCATTTAAATAAAATGGCTCTCTTAGTTTCAAGAGTTTATCCCTAATTCTAGTTATCTGAGAGTTAAAAAGAAATTCATACATCCTTACGATTTTGTATCTTCACACAATTTACCATATTTCATCAATTCTAAAACATACTTTCATCCCCACAGATGAACATCTCTGAAATCAGGATGCACTGTACAAAGGCACAGCAGTCAGACTGGTAGCACTATGTTTTTTTCTTAATTAGTGATATATGAAATAATAGCAGGCCTTAAAATGAATAGCATTTCAGTCAGTGAATTGAGATGAGGCAACCCCAAGGTCATGGGGTCCTCCTCTCTGAAACAACTTCCCCAGCAACTCACCAATTCATTAGCCAGAAGCATTTAATGTGATAACTGGAACCAAAAGATTCAACTTTGCCTTAATTCTTTAACAAAAGAGAAAGTTATGGAGGGACTTAAAAAATAATATCATCAGAAGTGTCCTTATTTTCTCGACTGTGTCTGGACTCGAAATTAACATCTCGTCAAGAAAAGAGTATGATCCCCTTTTCTAGGGCACATTAACATTTGACTTTTAGGCCTAGACCAAATTCCAGATCCTGGCATTCTACTTCCATGTCCTGAGTGGGAACCTGAGAATTCTCTGTGATCTACCTGTATCTCCAATGAAGCATCAAAAATACCAAGCTCCTTCCATTGCCATCGTTTCGCCTTGTGCATTCCTATCCTTTATGCTCTTGGCCATTCATCTGATATAAAAATATATTGCTATCTCCTCTGAGAAGAATTCTGAGTCCAAAAATTGTTTTGTGATACTATATTCTTTCCCCAAATATCTGCCTGCATTTCTCATTCCCTTCCTCCTGGTCTTTCACTCATGGGTCACCTTCTCAGTAAGACCTCCACAAGCTGTCCTATTAAAAAATAAAAACCCTCCTACCCTACCCCTGCTTCTGTACTCCCTATCCCTCTTGCTGCTTTTAATTTTCTGCAGAGCACTGATTACACAATCTATATTATTAATCTATATTATTTATTTATTATCTCTTCCCCCCACCCCCGCACTAGAATGGAAGGTCCGTAAGGGAATGGATTTTTGTCTGTTTTGTTGCCTCCCATATCCCCAATGCCTAAACAATGCTTCTACTTCTCCAAATATTTATCAGGGTACATGGATGACATTTTTTATGATCACAAGTATTGATGTGTGCAGTACTGCTGAAGATACGATTAGAAACACAATAAAGAAGAAAACACAGTTCCTGTGCTATTGAAGAAAAGAAACGTAACTAAGCAAGCACAAGTTAATTCTATTCTAAGGCAAAATAACATCAAAAGGTAGAAAGCCCAATTCAAAACAAAAATTAGAAAAAATTATAAATTATTCCACTGGAAAGAGATCTTAGAGTCATTTATTTCTTATTTATAGAGGAGTAAATGGAGTTGAACGATCTACCCAATTATTGGTAGTACCCAAAGGGAGGGCGGGAATTGAAAGTTCCTGATTCTAAACTCCAGTGTTCTTTTTACTATGCCCAGTCCATAAGCAATGTGTAAGCTGCCTTATATGTATTAATATATCAATAATTCAGATGTAATAAACTCCACCCTTCATTATCTCTTACTGTAATTTTACAATAAAGTTAAATTAAAAGTCCATAAAGTTGAAGAGTTTGCAAAATCAGTTGAAATTCAAGTAGATCGTTTCTGAACTTTACATTGATAGTAAGAAAAAATAGTATAAAACATAATTTTTGTGCACTGGTTTGCCCCATTAACAGCAAAGTACTTTTGAGTAAACATTCCCAGATATACGCATGTAACACACTATTCTAGCATCCGTGAAGATATAGTATGAGTATTCTACCTATCCCAAACTAATAGAAAGGTTTATTATTATTATTATTATTATTATTATTATTATTATTATTATAACAAGACCTCTGTAGCCATCACCAGTCAGTTAAGGGTTACAAAGCTATATAATCAGCATCTTACCCTTGTCCTAGAATTTCATGTAACCATTTAATTGTTAAGTTTCAAGTTGACCATTTTGTCTTAAAAAAAAAAAAAAAAAAAGATATCAAGGATCAATATGTCACTTTCACACGAATAATGTCTAATAATCATCAGTGCCATCTTTATGGTGCTGTACTAATCATTGGCCAACATTACTCACTGAACCAATCGCTACTAAAAATAATACGCTTGTGTTATTTAAAAAAAAAAACTTAAATACATACATATTTCCCAAGAGATAAGTTACCTGTTTTGAATAGGGCCTACGGGCTTCTCTTCGTTCTCTAGTTAATCTCCAAGGAGTTATAATTTCATAAGAAGAGAGGTGTGAAGTCTGTTGAAAGCCTACAAAAAAAAGAAATAACATATTACATACCAAGTGAATCTGAAAAACTACACGTACCAAAATATAATAGAAATCAAAAGCTGAATGTTCAAATCAGAAAAATCACCTGACATTCCCATTTTAAAATATATATGTATAGTTGTACATGAAAATAGCACTACACTAGGTAAGTATGAAGAGAAAAAATACATTTCCTAAAAAAGGATGTCAGTCTTTATCTAAACAATATATACACAGCAATCATTTTCAAACAAGTTTTAGCTATAAACCCTAACCATTTTTATTAAAAGAAATCTTAAAATATAAACGTGCGTGTGCACGAACTGCTTTGATGGAGAAATGAGTGGAGGAGAGGCATCTGAAGCCTAGCAGCATTTAGCACCCTCATCCAATATGAATTACATCCCCAGGTGACATTAGGATACTTACAAAATGGACAGTAAGAGAGAGAGACAGTAAGAGAGAAAAGTTACTTGTAATGCCTGATGGATTAACTCTAATAAAATGCACACTCAACAATGTACCGATTATCTCAAATAAAATTACTGCCATTAATCTGTCCTGAAAACATAAACTTTAGGTAAAATTTATGAATATTGAAGAACTCAAAAGAATCCTGCAGACTTACTCCCAATTCCAATCCTATTCAGTTCACCACACAGTGGAATCATATCTAAGTGGGGCTTGGGTTCTAAAGTCATCACTTGAGCAAACATTGAATCAAACAAAGTCAAAATTGGCCAAACAAATCCCATAGGAAGACACCCCATGCTGGAGTCAGACACAGTCTTTCAATATGTCCAACACGTCTCTTCTTCTTCCAGCATCATTGCCAAGAACTGTCAATTTTTTCAGTGAACTTGACAAAGTAGTGGTCACCATCTAAGGAACACGGATGAAAACTCCATATCTGTTATATTTCTATATATCAAAACCACATCCATATACAGAGGCTTAAGACTGGCGTACACAGACAGAAAGACTGGCGTACACAGACAGAAAGGTGGAGAGACAATCTCTCACATCTTCCACTTAATGGATCAATTTAGGAAATAAATTCATTAAGTGGAAATTCTTCAACAAACAAATGCCATGAAAAAGGAAAAAGAGGGGAACGTCATAAATTAAAAGAGCCTTATAAATGTATGGACCTGTTTAGGTCCTAATTCAAATAAATTCATGGTAAAAAAAAAAAATTCTAACACAATCAGGGAGGTTTTAACGCTGCACAGGTATCTAATGATCCTGAGAAATTACTGTTAATTTTTAAGTGTAATGAGAATATTGTGCATAAAGTTTTCTTTCAAAAGTCCTATGCCTTATGGGCCGGCCCAGTGGCTCAGGCGGTTAGAGCTCCATGCTCCTGACTCTGAAGGCTGCCGGTTCGATTCCCACATGGGCCAGTGTGCTCTCAACCACAAGGTTGCCAGTTCAATTCCTCGAGTCCCGCAAGGGATGGTGGGCTGTGCCCCCCGCAACTAGCAACGGCAACTGGCCCTGGAGCTGAGCTGCGCCCTCCACAACTAAGACTGAAAGGACAACAACTTGAAGCTGAACAGCACCCTCCACAACTAAGATTGAAGGATAACAACTTGACTTGGAAAAAAGTCCTGAAAGTACACACTGTTCCCCAATAAAGTCCTGCTCCCCTTCCCCATAAAAAAAAAAAAAAAATCTTAAAAAAAAAAAAAAGTCCTATGTCTTGGAGATTCATTCTGATTATCCAAGGACAAAATGATATGATGTCTAGGATTTGCATCAAAATTATCCAATGTGTGTCTGAGGGAGAAGATACATAAAAAATTATATTAAAACTGGGTAATGGGTACACAGTAGTTCATTACTCTTTTCTCTACTGTTGTGTTTCATATTTTCTATAATAAAATAATTGTTTTTTAAGTACTTACAGGAAATGGTATGAGGTAGAGACTTTTACTCTTCCCTTTATAAAAAAAACTCTATTATAGTGTTCATGAAACATTATCTTACATGTCATATATATGAGACTATAAAATGTATCATAAACAAACATGTAAATATTACAAGTAAATATACCAAACTTGTTTAAAGTAGCTACCACAATGGAATAGAACCAGAGAGTAATGAGATAAGGACTGGACTTTATTTCCTGCAGTCTCGTATGGCTGTGTCGTTTGAATTTGTTTTTATAATGAGTATGTATTTTGTAACCCCTGTGTTACTTTTGAAATTAAAAGTGGGGGGGGAGTGCTTCTTCAATAAAAAGCATAAACTATTTAAAGTATTGATTATCCAGCATCTCTCAATAGCTTCTCCCTTTCCATCAGCCTTACTAACCTCACATCCAAACGGTACATACCTTCTTCCCTTGGCTCCCTTCTTCCACATTCTCCTCCTTTGGATCCAATCTATACATTCATTCACTCATTAATCACCTTATGTCCCTCAGATTTCTCAAAATACAGGTTAAAATGAATTTACATCTAACTTTCCCCAAGATAACACTGTACATATATAAAAATGTCTATAACCTTGTCTAGCTTAGGATTTTAAAAAATACAGTGTAAACAGGAAAACATAAATTGTGTCATATGCAATACAATCACATCACGCTAACAGTTTTCAAACTCTTTACCTATCAATCTCTTGGGTCTGATAATATAGCATATTATACTACCGTGTTTCCCCAAGAATAAGACCTAGCCGGACCATCAGCTCTAATGCGTCTTTTGGAGCAAAAATTAATATAAGACCGGGTCTTATATTAATTTTTGCTGCTTATATTAATTTTTGCTCCAAAAGACGCATTAGAGCTGATGGTCTTATTTTTGGGGAAACACAGTATATCTAAATGTGGCTTCACGTCATTACATAAAAACACCAGAAATGGACTCCTATACTCACAAAAGCAACCACGGACTGATCTATGGCTTATTTATGAGATACTATGATGAAATATTCATATATTTGGAGTTGTCAATTGGGAACCATGTCAAAAGAAATCTATGGCTTTAAAAGATGCAGGCTTCAAATCACTAAGTACAATTGGCCTTAATCTTAAATTAACTGAGGTACAGGACATTTTTTTCACCCAGAATACACCTTTGAATGACCTTCAGTTTCCCAAATTCCTAAGAACACAAGTTTCAATATTACCCGTAATAATTTCATTCTGGATCATGGCAATCTGTTCAACTATTAAGCAGTTACTTTAGAAGTGGTGGCAGGAATTAGATGGCAAGAATAAAATGTTTTCTGTGGGTAACAGATTAGAAATTCTGTGTGATTAAAAAGTAAATATCCTGTACATTTTATGCAACTTCCTGTAACTCTATAATTACAAGGTCTGACAATTAAGTTCGCAAACTCGTACTAGAAAAAGTGCTACATACCTCATTGCTGACTATCACTACAGTCACCTTCGAAGTACACCCCTTGGGAAGCTATGCATTGATGCAAGCGCCTAGTCCACCCTTCAAAGCAATTTTGGAACTTTTTCTGGAATGGCCATCAGAGCTGTCGTCATATTACCCTTGATGTCCTGATGTCATCAAAATATCTTCCTTTCAATATTTCTTTTATCTTCGGGTAAAGAAAGAAGTCATTGGGGGCCAGATCAGGTGTTTAGGGAGGGCATTCCAATAGTTATTTGTTTACTGGCTAAAAACTCCCTCACAGACAATGTCGTGTGAGCTGGTGCACTATCATGATGTAAGAGCTCCTGCAGGACCATTTTTGCACACACCTTTCTCATGCCAAGATTTTCAGTTAAGATTTTTCTGTTTTTCTATCAATGTTTATTTGGTCTGCTATGCTTCTCACAGTCAGCCGATGATTTTGACGCACAATTTGAATAATTTCTACAATGTTTCATCAGTTACTGGCCGCCCTGCCCTCTCTTCATGCGTTCTCTCCCCTCAGAAAAACATTTAATCCATTTGTACACTGCCGTTTTCTTCATGGCATTATCCCCATAAACTTGGACTATCATGTCCCTGACTTCACTTCTACTCTTGCCAAGTTTAACAAGAAATTTAATGTTTCTTCGCTGCTCTAATTCAAGCTCAGATATTCTCACGATGGCACACAAAAACACACAAAAATAATGAACGCCACTCAGCAAGACACTGCCACATGTCGACACGAACACGGCTGTGAGACACTGATATACCAAGGTTATGAAACCTTACCGAGCTGTTTGTACAGTGCTGCCAATGTAAGCGCACGGTGGCAGGTTCGCAAACTTAATTGTCAGACCTTGTATTTCAAAATAAAAAGTTTTTTAAGTCATTTTAGGCAAGGATATGTATGCTAATAGACTCAGACAAATGTTACACTAGAAGCTAAACAACATGCAACTAAACAGACATTTTTTCATCACAAATCAGAAGCAAATATCAGAGAGAAAAAGAAATGCCTCAGAAGAGAGAACTACAAATGAGCAGACAGATATTTAAAGAGCTCTCACTTTGAAACAGGTTAAGTGACTTTACAAGGTCACACAGCTAGTTTCAGGCCAGTGAACTATTCACTGAAACTATGGATCCTTCATCCAGGTTGCTAGCAAAGAATAAAAGTCCAATATAGGAATAAAAGATATAATGTTCTATCCTTCCCTCCCATTTTAAAGCACAAGGCTTGTTTTGGGGGGGGGGGGGAGCCACAATTAATCATTTCTTTTTAAAGGGCTTTCAAAATGATAGCGCCCCAGAATAACTTCTGTATGTAACAGCTATTATTCTGACACTGATTTCTTGATTTTAAAATCCAAGGATCCACTTTCTTAGTGTCGTAAGGAATTCCAAAACATAAGAAATGTACACATTTGGGTTATATCATTCAAAACTAATATACACTAGTTGTATGAAAATCCTCCTTCCCGTATTTTTTTCAAAATTTCTTTCTTATGATGAGTTCTGGTTTCTTTTTTTTTCCTCTTCATACCTTGTATAGATTTTTCAATTTCCTTTATTTTTTAACTCCAAATGGTAGCATCTTCTCATAGGAACCAAAATAATGTCTCCCATGTTACTATAAGGGAAGTGCATTAACATTATTTCTATAGAGCTTCAGCATTTTTGACATCTTGGGCCAGGAAATTCTTTGTTGTTGTGGGGACTGCCCCTCCCCCAATGTAGGACATTAAGTAGTATTCCCTGGCCTATACTCACTAAATGCCAGAAGTACCACCAGTGTGACAACTAAAGATATCCCCCTGATGCCTTCTGGGGGCAAAATTACCCCCAGCTGAAAACCACTGGTATAAAGATACAGTGCATAATAAATCAAAATCTTAATACAATCAACACCAGGGAGAATACAAACTGTTGTATTAGAATTTGACAAAATACATACACCATCAAAAGTCACACTACTAGAAAACATGGACTCGACAAAAATAAAAGTTGAAACATGAAAAGTAAAGTGTCTTAAACTTAGCAAAAGAAAGAGGAAGGTGTTCGTTTCACTTCTTTCTTCCTCTAACTCCATAGATCTTTTATGTACTGTGTTTTGGAGGAAGTTTAATAGGAGGAGCTTCGGTAATAGTAGCTATAGTAGAGGGAAAGTAAGTTAAAAGAATTCCACCTAATTGCAAAACAAACAAATGTGAATTCTCAGCCATGAGCTTTTCTCCTTTCCTTCCTGCCTATTATGTAAACAAATAACCACCTTTAAGTACTTTCACTATAGAAAATAAACATGGGTTCGACATACAGGTTTATTATCTTATGAATAAGGTAATTCTGTTGTCCAAATTATTTCCTGAAGAGAAATTGTTGTAATTAGATCCACAAAGCACTGTTATTTTGAGCTACATATTTCCATTCCATTCACAAGGTCAATCCCAAATAAACATACATCATATAACAATAACTATCTTATTATAATTTCCACAGCTATGCCCTATATTCTTATATTTTTGAGTGTTATAATTCTTTTTATATTTACATTTAAAAAGAAACAAGGCTTTTGCTATTGTCTGTGAGTGCCCCTTTTGGACAAATGCCAACCAATTATAAGATTTAATACCCTAAAGAATTTAAGTTCTTCTAGTAAGGAATTTAAGTTTCTTGAGACAAAGGACAGTATCTTACTATGTGTTTCCTTCACTGGTACAGTAAGTATTCAAGAAATGTGTGTTGAGTAAACGACCTCTTCTTATCTTTACTGCTATACACACATAGATCTCATAATTGTATTCATGTACAACCTAAACTAAGCTTTTATGATTAACATGTTTTATATCAATTTTCCACAGATCCACATGGCCCTCACATTCTCATTTTAATGGCAATGCCGTTTCAGTGTATGCTGTGCCACAGACTGCTTAACAACTCCTCTCAGGCAACTAGGATCAGCGCATCTATTCACAGCAGGATTCTAAGGTGTCAATAAAGCTAATCTGGGGGTCTCCAGGGGTCTATTCACAGGAGGGTTCTAAGGAGAGGCTAAAAGGAATTCAAAAGGGGATTGGGGGCGAGAAGGGGGAAGATCCGCCTAAAATGAGTTAACCATGAAACATCTCATTAAAAGAAAAAAAGCACTTCCCATATATAGAATGGGTTTTATCTTACAGTATAACAAATGTTTGGTTGGCCATGGCATCATTTTTACTTATTATAAGATGAAATACTATAAGTCTAATATTAAGATAAACAAAAATAAATACAAAAACAACTGCATATTTAAAAACTGACCAAATTAAATGAACTTCTCGGGTCCCCTAACTTACTCTTCAAAGATATGATTTAAGCAGTATCTTACACATGATCATGCTGGAAAAATGATTTGAGCAAAAAAACACTGTCACAAAGTGAAAAATCAACAACAATTATCTCTCAATATACAAAGAAGATTATACAATTCAAAGTGCAATCCAACTTTAGTTGGGTCTGTGTTGGACCCACTCAAAAGTATTGGGGGGTTAGTCACTGAGCTAACAAGAGGACTGGATTTACTTATGAGGCAGTCAGCGCCACAGCACTGACTCAAACAATGGCATGACTCCGAGACGGTTACATACTAGGTATCCAAGGGAAAAAAGAAATAGCATGAGACTATGTGTCATATATTTGGGTTTGTGGCTACTCCAAGAAAAAGCCTCCAGTTACTCAGAGTTTGCATCCTTGGGAGGATTCTATAATAAACCAGGATGTTTAACAAAACACAAATATAAAGGTAACTTACACTTTGGTAAGGTAAAGGTTCAAGTGCTTTTTGAAAGCTGGGTCAGAACCCAGCAAGTTGTTTTGTACATATTTTAATTATAAGTTGTTTTATTTTTTACTTGAAAGTTGAAAAACCAAACTATCTTTAAATTTAAAAGACTATATTCTCCTATACAGTACAAACACAAACATATCAAACTCAAGTAATTTGCTGGTACTGAAAAACAAAATTAGCATGGACCTAAGTTCTTACTACACAGTTCATTTTATAGTGATTCACCATGAATAATGACACGTTAAAACTCTTTTTCTTTAGAATGCTAGTCTTTTTAATTTTTTTTAATTCTAGATCTGTGCATGGTACTTAACTTCCTTAAAAGAGAATAAGGGAAGAGTCATACCCAATCCTCCTTGTTATTTTTTCACAATGATACAAAGTTACCTTTGTTAGTTCCAGTTAAAAAAAAAAAGTTTACTCTTGGTGTCAGCTGTTTGGAATTTACACTGCATTTCCTCATTGACAGAATGTTACAAATGTTAATAAAAATCCTTCCAAAACCTATTTAACTCCTATATAACTGATGTGGATGGTGCTTACTGAGTTCTCAAACTCCTCTTCCATTAGTAGAAAAGGTTTCAGTGCATGCTTTAAACATCCTTCCTGTATTGCAAAAATTGAGTCAGCTGATTTTGGAAGAACATTCCCGTAGGGAAACAAGAGTTGACTCACTGCACACTATTACAAAAGCCTCCACCCTCCTATATTTTGTTATCTATTATGTTACCAGTTATCTTAATCGCAAATATGGTCATGTCACACCCCTTCTTAAAAACCTTCTTTTCCAAAGGACTTTATCCTACAGGGTAAATTCCAACCCCTTGCGCATGGCATAGAAGACGCTCCCAAACTGGTGTTGTATGAAAGGGGAGAAGGTTAGAAGACTCTCCCCAACTGGTACCAACCTATCTTAGTTTCTTCCTTGCATCCCTGTCGTATAGACTGACTGAAGACATTCTCATCATTCCCTAAAAGTTATGTGCTTTCACTCCCTCCATACTCCTGCAAAAACTCTTTTCTTCTGCTTAGAATGTACTCCTACCCCTTTACTTGAACATTCATCAATATAAATCAGTTCAAATATCACTTTCTCTCTGAAACCTTCCCCAACTTCCTTCAGATGGATTTAGGAGATTTAGTCACCCTTTGCCCCTTCGACAAAAACTGCGCATGGTGTTTATAGGAGTTGGCTAAATGTTGACTAAAGTTTGAAAGCATACACCTATTTAAATGAGGGAGGGGTTGGCCATAAACTGTTAAAACCACAATTAAAAACCATAAGGCTATTCCATACACCTATATGCAGGTGTGTAATAATCAATACATACATTAACATTAAAAATATAGTCTTATTTATATTTGCGAATACACAGAGTCATGGAATACTAAAACTCCAGATATATAGTCACCTCAAATACTGATAAATGTTAACCATCTAGAATACCATGGCAAAAAAAAGTCTTAACCAGAAAAAAATTGATAGCTTCCCATTCAATAAAGCTTCTCTATTTAGAGCTTCAAAATTCCTGCAATGGGACCAATTTACTTAATTAAAAAATGAATAAACCAAAGAAAAGAAAAAATGTAATTAGTTTTCTGAAGGTCAGCAACCCTGCATTGAAATCTTCCATCATCACCTCTGAACTCTCAAAGAAATGATTAAGTAAAAACAATAATTAAAAAAAATTCTCCATCATACTCTACAACTGATAAAAGAAAATACAGACAGCCATACAAACAATAATTTAATACAAGAGCCAAAATAAAGAAGTTTTGTCCAGAAAAAGCTACAGTGTTGGCGACTTGTTCCCACTCTGTTTGGGCATCTCTAATATAAATAACCTTGCATATTCAAGGAAAGTTTCACAATTCAAACGCGATTTCACATAACATGTTTAATTCTTACGCTACTCCTGTGACTTAAACACAGCAGAGATTATTTGTCCGGATTTGAAGACATTACAAACCCAGTAAAAACTCAGATAAAATACTGGCCCAAAAAATGTAGCACTTCGTTTCCAAACAGAAGTATTCTTACTACAACAAAAATGGCCCAAGAAAAATGAGCAATCCCCTCCCCTTATTCCATCACTAAATTTAGTTTTGTGGACCTACTGATGATTCCGCTAATAAAATAAACGTCAAATTTTCAAATTATAACCTGGACCAAAAGTTCTATCTCCCGGTCTCTTTCCAAGTGACATTAACTTTACAGGCAAGACCAAGCTCCATTTCTCAAAACAGTTTAAACATGCACACACCCTCGGCGCGCACCCAGCCTCCAAAGCTCTCAGCAGACCCGAGGTCAGAGTCGGATCCATAGTCGGGAGAGAGTCTGGGGGGACCCAGCTTTGCGCGAGATGGGGGTGGGGAGCACAGCAAAAGGCTATGCCGAGTAGGAGACGGAGTAAGGGGAACCAGACAGGAGAACAGTGCCAAGAAGGGTTGGGGGCGCCAGACGCTGAACCTCGGGTCTGAGCACTGTCCACACACAGCTGGCGCGGCTCCGCCTCCCGACCCCGAGTGCAGTCCCCAGGCCAGGCCCCTCCACTTCCAGGCACCTCGGGGTAACTCCAAGCGTCCCAGCCCTAAGAAACAGCAATCCCAAAGGTCCCTGGGGGGACACTCACCTGGCCGAGCCCCACCGAGGACTGGGCCCACCAAGCCAAACAACAGCAGCCACTGGAAGCGGAGGGTTCCAAAGGGCGAGCTCGCGCGGGATCCCATCTCGGCAGATTCCGCAGGTTCTACTCAACATTCGGTCGCCTCTGCCTCGTCTGCTCCATCATTTCCCAACCCTGCCGGGGCCCCAGAGCTGGCAGGGATGCGCGCGCCCGGGGACGAACACGCGCTCGGCACTGACGCAACTCGGCCCTTGTCCGAGCTCGTTCCCGACATCGCGCTCGCTACCGCTGACGTAGGGAAAAATCCTGTCCCCAGCGAGAGAATGGGATTGCGATCTGGACGCTAAAATCCGCACTAGTCCGCGCCCCTTTCTACTCCCAGGCCCGCCTACTTGGGGGGATCGAAAGAACCGATTGGACGAAGCATTCAGAGCAGAAGAAGGAGGAGCGTGAGACCCAGAAGAGGAATTGAGAAGCAGAAGCGATGCACAGCCCCGCCCCCCTGCGCAGCCTTTTCAGATTGGTTGTCGGCGGTTGGGCGGAGCGCTAAACTGCACGTTCATTGGCTGTTTGGCAGCGAGGAGCGGGGCTACGGGCCTGACCAGGCGGGGCTTGGGTCTGCGGTGCCCGCCGGGTTTTTGTGGTTGAAGAGGCCGGCTCTCCGCTACTGGGCCCAGGAAGATGGTGCTGGGTGGTTGCCCGGTGAGTTACTTACTTCTGTGCGGCCAGGCGGCTTTACTGCTGGGAAATCTACTTCTGCTGCATTGTGTCTCCCGGAGCCACTCGTACAACGCTACCGCAGAGCCCGAGCTCACATCCGCTGGCGCCGCCCACCCGGAGGTCTCCGCCGGTTCTCCGAGCTGGGAATATGGCGACCCCAACTCTCCAGTCATCCTTTGCTCTTACCTGTAAGCTACCCAGTCGTCGAGGCAGGTGGAAATGCCGATAGGACCGGGGATATATGGGTGTACTAGGGGAGGAGGAGAGGGAGGCTGCTTTTTTTTTTTTCCGGACCCTCTCCACCTGAGGACCTGATAGTCTACGTGCGGGAGGTGAATATGACAGGTACTCAATCCTTCCACCCATGTAAGGTAAAACCTTGTGTGTCGGTGGCAGATCCTTTGGGATCCCGAAAGAGAAGTAGGAGGAGTGACATCATATAGCCTCCGGAAGAAGGATACGAGGTTGTGTCTTCTCTGACCTGCTCCCTTTAACCGAAGGAGACTCCACCGTAGGTGCTAGTACTGCGTGAGGCACAAGTGGAGTTGATTACTTGTCCCCGCCTACAAGGCACTTCCTGGGGGGGGGGAGGAGAACAACATTTTTACCGTTGCAGAACCAAGTAATTTTTTAACATCTCATTTTAGTCAAATAAGAAAAGGCGTTTGGGAAATGCAAAGAGAACTGGGAATCTTTTGGCTTCAATTTTGCACGCATAGCTTTGTGGCTGTTGGCCTAGGGAAGAGATGAAGCCATGGCATAAGTAGAATCTGTAGAAATAGGACCAGAAACAGCCCCCTGCCCCAATAAAAGGGTCATTTGGATAGCTGTCTATTTGATCTGCCGTATTTCATTCAGTTTGACACCATCTCTTGCGAAAGAATCAGAATATTAAACCACAGAAACTTTAAGAAATGTCTCTTGCCTGTTTTGATTATATACATGTAAACAGCCATTTGCAAAGACCATATGATAATCATAATCTTACTGTTGATTTATAGACCTGATGAATTCATAGAATGTGATGACCCAGTGGATCATGTTGGAAATACAACGGCATCTCAGGAACTTGGTTATGGTTGTCTCAAGGTGGGTTTTGTTTTGTTTTATAAGCAAACTCTCTCAGAAACATATTTAAGAAGTTACAGAAAAGTATAAAGGGTATGAAGTGACCTTTTTGTAGAATGACTGTTAGCTAGAATTTCCAATATGGCCAGGGTCAGAGGCTGAACACAGCATTTAGTTTCCTCAGGAAGAAGCAGTCTCTGTGCCAAAACTACCCAAGTGCAAAAACCAACCTGTCTTTGGTTCCTTGGCCATTGAGACTGACAGATTTGAAGCTAAAAATGTCATCCCTAATTATCCTGCGAGTCATATACTTTTCTGAAAGAGTAAAAAAAGGCTTATGTGCTTTCTAAAACTAATGATGACTTGAGCAGTATTTTTGTTACACATACATTTGGGGCAGAGCTCCTCTTGCCAATGACCTTTCTTTTCACCAGGCAAGCAGTTTCTACAATGTCTTTAGGAATGAGGTAGGGTCGATCAGTATATGTCTTTGTAGGATGTTATAGCATTCAAGGAGAAGCCTTTAGTAACAGTTGACCTCCTGAAATAGAGGCCATTCAGTTCCATTGATAATATCCCTAAAGCTGGGTACACACTTCCTAGTCAGACTCCAAAAAGACCAGTGAAGTTCATGTACTTTCTCCCCACTGTGGACTCATTATGTTATATTCTACATAATGCAAGTCAAGACACAGGTGTAACAGAATTACAGGAAAACATTCTTAGTACTACATCAGACACAGAAATAAACCTGAAAGTAATAAAACCAAAAAAGCAACTCTTAACTGCAATCATGTATAAAGAAGTATTCTCAATACATTGAGATTTTGTTCTATTGATGATTATTGATAAAAGTCTGAGTTAGCGTTGTATACAGATCTCTTATTCTTGCCCATTTTAATTAAAAACTGGATTAATCCTGTCAAGGCACTCCAACTGTCACTTCTCCCAGAAGTCCAGAGGACTAGCAGTACTCAGGCACCTGTGTCCCTGGGGGAGGTACAGTATAGGAGTAAGCATCCTTATTTCCCACTCCCTTCCCTTTGAGGAATGCTCCAACAAAAATAGCAGTGAAGCACTTAATAAGGAGCCAGTAGAGAATATACAGCTGTGCTTTCATTTCTAGAATTCAGCTACACAAAGTGTCAGAGGTCCTGTTCTGAAACTTTTTACTGGAATTTAAACATACTGTAGACGTGCTACAAATGTTTGATAATCATATATTCAGGACCTAAATCAAGTCCTGAGTCAGTTGATATTCTTGAGTTCTTTCTAATGATGTTCACATATAATATATAAAACAGACCTCTACAACACATTAACTTTTTAAATACCCATTCCCAAAAGCTCAGTAATGTGCTCTTTGTCCTGTTAATATAGGATAATTAAAGCATTGTGTCCACCAATCCTAAATGGCATTTAATGAAACTGATTATAAATTTTTTTACTGTGTTATTAAAGAAGCCAATCATAAAGAATTTCTTTAAAAGAGGAGTTTATTTAAAACAATGTACATTTACGATGGACTAATTTAAAATCACATGAAGTATGTCACTAAATTCCTTGTTCTTCAGAACAGCTTTACCCCAACTTTGTTAGAATAATTATCATGCTGAGTCAGCTTTTATTAATTAATATAAAGATACGTTTTGTGTTACTTGCTTTGGTGAGTTTTGTTTTGTTTTGGTTGTTATTCCACAGTTCGGTGGTCAGGCCTACAAGGATGTGGAACACACATCAGTCCATTGCCATGCTTTAGATGGAATTGAGTGTGCCAGTCCTAGGACCTTCCTACGAGAGAATAAACCTTGTATAAAGTAAGTGTTACTTTGAATGGGGTAGTTGGTACTTGGGCAGAGGTAGAGCTGTTTTCATTGTCATCTCTTGATGTGACTTTTTCTTTTACCTTAAGTGTTAAAGGGGCAACATGATTACTACTGTGCATCAATCCATGGACAGGAGAGACAGTTATAACAGAGAGGACACTGGACTTGAGACCTGAGGTCCTAAGTCTCTTTCACCAACTAGCTAAGTATCTATGGGCACCCAGAGTCTCTGTCCCCTCCCTCATCTACAAAATGAAGGAGTTGGACCAGATGATCTAGCTCCAGAATTCCTATGATAGGCATAAATCCTTTGAAAATAGTCTTAGTATTTCAGGAATAAAAGTTTTATTATGAAAAGTATGGGTCTCTCCCTAAAAATCAGTTTACCTTAAAGAATTAGGGTAATTTTTATAAATTCTGCTTGAAGGCACAGAAATTACACCATTTCCTAATAGTCTATGACTATGTTTAGTGATGATATTAGAGTAATTGCAAGTAAGTGTCATCACAGTATGTAAGACAGAAGTCCTTATGAAGACATCCCCGTTTGTAGTTGCCCCAAGACAGCAGGAAAAGTATATGGAGATCAGTGTTCCTTTAAGGAAAGACAACACTTCATTAGAGAACTACACTCAGAACTACATTCAGAACGACAGCCTCAAGAAAGGAACCTGTGTGGGGCAGGATTGGGGGCCCAGACTCCACTCCCACCAGATGCCTATTGTACTAATGTGCCAGATAATTTCTTGCTCAGTCCAACTCAGTGTTTGTTCTTACAAGTCCTCCATATCTTGGCAAGTATGCTTTTGAGACTTAAGACCAACTAGAGCTCCTCTTTTGGGAGCGGAGTGGGGGGTGGGGTTGGTAAGAGGCCACAGAGGAACCATCTTTTCACTTACGTTAAATCATTAATCATTAAGTAATTTAATTTTCATGTGGTAAACATCTCCCTTTTAATTCCTTTTGTCTAGGTATACCGGACACTACTTTATAACCACTTTACTCTACTCTTTCTTCCTGGGATGTTTTGGAGTGGATCGTTTCTGTCTGGGACACACTGGCACAGCGGTAGGGAAGCTATTGACACTTGGAGGACTTGGGATTTGGTGGTTTGTTGACCTTATATTGCTTATTACTGGAGGGCTGATGCCAAGTGATGGCAGCAATTGGTGCACTGTTTACTAAAAAGAGCTGCTGTTATAGCGCAGACAGACAAGTCTTCTGAATTCATCTCTTCAGACACACAGACTCACTTCCTTGATATCAGACCTGACCATTACTCTCCCTCTTAGGAGGGAATGGGTTTGGTTACGGAGGTTTCTTTGGACTGTGGATTTTCAACACAAATTTTACCTTGCAGAATAGAAATGACAAACAGTGTTGTGTGAACCAAGTTTGTACCTTTCCTCGTGTACAAAATATAAAGGCTAGTGACTAACTTATAAGCAGTGGAAGGGTTTCCATACTCTTTTTCTGTACATGGCTGTATCTTCAATCCTTTGGAGCAGGTGAGTCGGACAAGATGAGCAAAGGGAATATTTTTAGCCTTGTGCCTTTTGTGACCCTGAGTCTCCATGCAGAGGAGATCTGAAGCTGAACCTATGAATATCTTCAGGAGAAGTAGAAATGGCCATGGATTTTAATATACACTGAAATTCTGATGACTTTCTGAATTTAAATTGCAGAATAAATTTTGCCAACCTGGAATGCTGTTTGGGTATTCTCAGTAGGTAGAGTAAAACTCAAAATTATATGTGTTTCGCTAAAAGCTAGGTGGTTAAAGTGAACCACCCTATTAATAAACCCTATTGTTTCACCATTATTATGCTTTAAAAGGCACTATATACATAGAAATATATATATGCATGGAAGTAATATTTTCATTTCCGATTATAGTTTGAAAGCCAACAATCTCAGACCTGTTTGGGTTAGGCTGTCCTCTTGGCAGAATTTCCCTATCTGAAAAGTAGTTATTTACCAGTTTAGAGAGCCTCTGTCATAGGCTGGTAAAAGAAATTCATACAAGTGACTATAAAGCTAGTCTTCATGATAAGGTAAGATAAGGTGAGGAGCCTCATGTCCTTGGAAAGAAAAACAGACTCTTACCTAAAGGATATTATTAGGGAGTGCTGGATAGTGTTAGGATGTGATTTATGGGGACAAAGAGAACAGCACTTTCTGGCAAAATAAGCATGGT
Source organism: Rhinolophus ferrumequinum (assembly GCF_004115265.2). Lineage (NCBI taxonomy): Eukaryota > Metazoa > Chordata > Mammalia > Chiroptera > Rhinolophidae > Rhinolophus > Rhinolophus ferrumequinum. Next base: position 60,809,211 of record NC_046287.1, read on the forward strand.
ACCAGAAGCTCTCACTGTGGCTACAGCAGTCAGTCATAGGGAAAGAGACACCGCCAAGCTTTGCACTCCCAAATCACTGAAAATAAAGGAAATGTTTTGAATTATAAGTGGTTTGAAAACTTAGTTCCCATTCCTTTGCAATCTAAATTGAAAAGCATGGCCAAATATAAAGTAAAAGGGGGACTTTGTGGGTAAATCAAACTAATCCTGCTCTTGGGAACAACTTATAAATTCTAAAAACAATCACGGTAGACCTGCTCAAGTTTGCTTTCATAATAATTGACTTAAAGACCAAGAATCACGGTTAAAATAACTCTGGAAATGCTCTATCATTGCGATACAGCTTTCCGAAAAGTTTTAGCTTTATTACTCCTGATTAATGTGATCACTGTTCTTATATTATTAAATGGTGGCAATTGTATAAAAATTAAAGCAGATTATTCTGTTCTGTCTTGAAAGTTCTGTACCACATTGACCTTACCTTGCTTATAACAGTAATACCTGGTAGATTTGTATTCATAATCTCTATATTCTAAGGCAGTGTTTTTTAAATTGTTGTGGGTGATGAAGAAACTTGGACCCTCTCCCCAGAAAAATGCACAAACACATAAATTTTAAGGTGAGTCTAACGATGCCATATTTAAAAAAAAAAAAAAAAACTCACTTCTAAGAGAAGTCCAGAAAACAAAATTAAAATCTTACCCAAAATAATATACTACCTTAGCCACAAATTTTGCCTTATACATTTTTGGTTTTTTTTTAAATCTCTTTAAGGATAGTCACAAACCCCATCAAAAACTTTTCTTTTTTAAAAAAAAAAAAAAACTTTGGCAGCTTTCAGACTCAAATCATTAATGTTGCCAGGAGGAAGAGCTTGTATAAAAAGGTAAAAGTCTGTAATTTATTGAAATATCTGTTTTGTAGAAGCCCTTTTCACAGTCAGAAAAGCTGGTGGAGACCAAAGTTGTTTCCTCTGCTAGAGTGATAACTTGCGAATCTTTAACATTCCTCTGTGACAGTTGTTAGTTTCAATTTGATTTCTAAATGATGCCCCACCTCTGTATCCACAAACCCTAGCCAAATGTGATAGCAACCTGAAAAACTGATTACGTAAAGGAATATTATTAAAAATTTGATTTCCTTTGCACTCTGGATTCAGGTTGTTTCTTAATATTTGCAGGGGGGGAGGTGTGTGTGTGTGTGTGTGGTATCCAGTTTGTGGTTATAGAGAAGTTTTAAAACACTAAAGTGCCCTTCTGTCAAAGTTAAATTACAAACTGCCTGTTTTTCAGTTGTTTCCTACCTTTAAATAAAATTCTGTAGGTTCCCCAGACTTCCTGGCACTTCCTTCTTCCACTTGCCGAGTAAGGCTTCTCAGCAACAGTATAGCACTCCCAACCTAATGGTCCCTGAGTGTGTGTGTGTCTGTCTTAAAGCATTCATTTTTCTTTATAAGAAAGAGATCCTAAAACCTCTTGCCATCTTGGCACATCTTCAATACAAACCAGGTAATATAGTTTTGGTTTTGTCAGATAATTTCTCTTTAAAGCAAGATACCTAATCAATGATTTCAGGTGTGACTGTCAGAATCAAAGTTTGACTTCCCCGACGAACCATGATGGAAAGAGAATCATTGTCCTTCACAGCTTCAGTAACATCGGTTACGGTTGGTAACAGGGTTGCCCATTTATGCTGACAATTACATCGTGGTCTCTCATCCCAGAGCTGGGAAGAGGGGAAAAAAAGGACCATGAAACTATGAGTTTTACTTATCCCCATCAAGAATTTAATGTCAATCTTATGGCACTACTATATTGCTGGCATTAAATATACCAACCAGGAAACCCGAATAGCTTCAAATCCTTCAAATATGAAAGCTGTTCTAAAATACGCAGTGAAATCACTGGAGGACAACAATCCTATTTACAAAAATTAAGATTCTACCAGAATCCTGTTAGAAGTTTACTCCTCCCATATATTAGATTTGGTTTGGAACAGTTTAGCTTTTAATTTCTATTAATCTCTGCATACCCCTCAAGCATACTGCCAGTTTTACAAGCAAACATAAAAAGTCCAAGCAATATATTAGGTTGGTGCAAAAGTAATTGAGGCTTAAAATATTGAAAATAATTGGAAAAACCGCAATTACTTTTGCACCAACCTAATATTTTCCCCAGAACTGGTCAGTTTGATTTTGAGAGACCACTTGCCCAATCTTCACCCACAGTTTATGGAACTAGAGAATATGTTGAGCTACACTATAAAAAGCTCTGCTCCCAGTAAGTCCAGGTCTAAATATTTAAGGCTTTGTTTCTAGGCTCCTTTTCCCGCAGAGTTGTGATTGTATTCAGTCTCCAACATATTTGCTTCACGTAAAATACATATTCTAGAAACAATAACCACCTCCAAATATGAAACAGCAATAAATATTAATATATATAGCCATGTTGTTGATTTGTCTTCAAGTCGAAAATAGCCTGGAAGAGGGACAACAAATTAAATGACTCCAGAAGACATGTGAGAGAAATGGGATGCCTAAGGATGAATAATCTGGGAGGATTACCAAAACGTGGAGTTTATTTTTTTTTTAAAGGAGAAATGTAAAGCAAGAGGATGTGAAAAGAAGTTTAAAGATAGAGCTAAAAGCATGGAAAGCCTTTAGAACAAGGCCAGCTCAGGAATATGACTGGCACGGTGCACAAAGAACTTAATTCATGGTAGTTCTTTAAGTGGAAAAAGAGAAAAAAGGGCATCTGCAAATTATTACCGAGTGCAAACTACACCAATTTTGAGGAAGTGAGGCTCAGACAGGATAAATGTCCCACAGCTTGTCAAAAGCTAAAGTAGGACATGATCCTGGGTCTTTCAAACTTGAAAAACCATCTTCTTGCCACTGGGTGACTCTGCGTCTCAGAAGCAAGAAAGCAGCCACCAAAGCAGGATAGTAATAGAGGTAAAGCTAGGTTCCACATCTCTTCTGTCTGACTTACTGTGTAACTCACGTTAACCTCTCTGTACTACAACTGCTTCCTCTGTAAAATAATCACTATATCATAAGACTATTGTGGGCTCAAACAAATAGTAAAACACATGAAATGGTGCTTGACATACAGTAAGTGATTAATATATGCCAACTGTTAGTACTATAATTATTATCATTATTATTAGATATAAGTGGGTGAAGCCAAAAGAACAGTTTTCCTATTTAGAAGTGACATCAAGCAAGCATTAATTCCCACATTTTAATGTGCATCCAAACCATGGAGATCTTGCTTAAAATGCAGATTCTGATTCAGTGGTGGGCTTGTCATTCTGCATTTCTAAAAAGCTCCAGCTGATGCTAATGCAGCTGGTCTACAGACCACATCTTGAGTAGCAAGAATTTGGAGATCTGAAAGAAATAGCTTGGCCCTGAATCAGAAGTTAAAAAATGGAGGGGGCGGAGGGGGGGATGGGAAGCAGGAAAGTTTAGAAAAGCCTGTGACATGCCAAATTTAGTAACATGAGACTTAACACTTAGCTATTCTGAATAGTTAGTGCCCTGTGGTTCTTTGCCCCCTACTAAAAGAGTTGCCATAATCTAAACAGGTTATTGAGCTCTTGAAAAACAAAAAGAATGGGAGACGGATAGTGAAGAAGTATAAGAGAATAATTGTCGGACAAGCCACTTCTTCCCTCAGTAGTTAGTATAAATGTTCAAAAGAACAGTAAAATCAGCTGGAGTGTCTTTTGGAGAGCTACTCTAGCCTTTCCTTTATTCAGTTTATTTATTTACACCTTTGTTTATTTGCTTGTTTGTTTATTTAATGCTGGCTTCAGATACTGTCATCCGGAATTCAAAGAAAAAAACTTTTAAGACACCTAAAAATATGTTCTTAAACTTTTAACCCTTTGGAGGATTTTTCTGATTCTTAATAACTAAGGTATCAAAGCAGTAGATTTGGAGAGTTCTAGCAAAATTAATTTAAATTTATGCTATTACCTCATACATGAATTCTTGAGCTACAGAGAACCAACCCTTCCAAAAAAAAACACGAAAGAGGCCCTTACAGTACACAAGTCTAAATCAGCATTACTGTCCAATAGAAATGTGAGGAAGCCACACATGTAATTTTAAATTTTCTGGTAGTCACATTTTTAAAAAAAAATTTTTTTAAACAGATGAAAGTAATTTTAATAATTTGTCTTATTTGACTCAGTATATCTAAAATATCATTTGAACATGTAATAATTTACTATTTAATAGTACACATTTTACACTCTTAAGTCTTTGAAATCCACTAGAAACAGCGCACAATGATAATATCTTACATAATGCAATGATTAAAGTGAGAGCAGTCCTCCCAAATCAACAACAAAAAGGTGTTTAATGCAAAAATATTTTACATTGCTTCTGGTTTTTTTATTTAAATAAAATTTAAAAAATTAAAAATTCACAGTGGGATTTATAGCTGATGTAATACAGAATTGTACACCTGAAATCTATGTAACTTTACGAACAATTGTCACCCCAATAAACTTTAAAAAAATAAATAAAATTAAAAATTCAATTCCTCGGTCACTCCAGCCACATCTCAAGTGTTCAACAGCCAGATGTGGGTGGGGGCCCCTGTATGGAACAGTGCAAGTCTAGATCCTACACACGTTCCCCACGGCGCACACCTAGCGAGAACGAAAGAGGCTCGGCAAAGGCCTGGGCTTCTCTTACCTTTTAGCAGCTGTCCCTTGAATCACCTCATATACAAAAACTCCAGAACTCACATCAGGGAAATCTGGATCTTGCCTTTTAATTTCTTGAAGAAGACTAAGAAAAGTGAGATTTTTCGCATAAGCTTAAGAAGCACAGTGATTTAATCTCCTGAGCCCTGGACAAAGCCTCTGGATTTCAGTACTACTCTATCTTTTCTCGCAAGGCTCACAGTGGCCAGAGAGGATTCCATCAAGTGAGTCACATTTATCTTCCCTGGGGGTGCTCTAATTTTCTATGTCAAAGCCTAGAATCATTGGACATTATAAAATAAAGCCACAGTGAAAGAAACCACCGAGGAGTACAGTGAATGTTGATGCAGGGTGAAGCATGTACCTACCCTGTGACAAATAGGGCCTATGGCCACGACAGTACACGGCTGTAATCCCAACACTATATAGTTTCCTTGTTAACACTGTCCAGCTATGGCTTTTGCTTCTGAAAACAACCCAGACATATTCAAACCCATGCTTACTTCATAGTGAGGGGCAGCATTCGCAGACCCAGGTATTTCTTCTGTGAAAGAGCCTTTCCTAGAAAGGAAAATTATAATGTGTTACTAACAAAACTTCTCTCCTTTTGGCAGATCTTAAAAGACACCTGAGTCACAGAATAGCCTCACTATTATAGGTGCTCTTTCAGGCTGTCAGCAGTGAAATGCGTGCCTCAGAGAACCTTTGTCATTAACACAGACAATCCTCCCCACCACCTCCCCACCTCTAGCCCTCAAGTTTCCTTTCCACAACAATTCAATCCAAATATTTCTGGATACAATTCATGCCTGGTTTTGTGCCTAGTCCCCTATGTTGCTGTCTGAACCACCATGATGGGAGCTGGGTACCAGTGGCTCAGTATTCTACAGAACTGAAATTGCTAACTCCACCATCTCCACAATAGATTGAGCGCTCCTGAAAAACACAAGGGAATGAAAAATTTCTCCATCTCCTTACCTTTCAACTGGCGCTCATGGAATTCTGCCAAGAACTGTCGAATTCGATCTGAAGGAATTGCAAAGGAGATTCCTGCGGTCACCTTCAGTGTATTTATGCCAATCACGTCGCCATCCTGGCAAGGGAGCAGATATCACTCAGTCACCAAGTTGTGCAAACTGAACAAGTAGGAAGCAGTGGAACTAGTCATGTGGGGTAAGAGTACAGAGAGGCTAGAGGAAACGTGTGCTTCTTGAATAGAGAGCAATGGATGTTACCTTAGAGAAGAGTGTGCTAGTGAAGCAGAGGAGGCCTACACATGTGTAAATTCCAGCTGAGGAAATTTCTTTTCTTGAAAAAAATCTTTTTTTTAATCTTTTAAAATCTTTTTAAAAAAAATCTTTCATCATTTTTTCTTTCACCAAATTACATTGATTTTAACAGTGAACTACAGTTTGTATTTTGGCCCAGATAAGAGGACAAGGAGTATTTTTGCCTTTTCATTCCTTAAATGAAACTAAAAATAAACATGGAAAAGGCAAAAAGCTGTTGGATTTTCAGCAACACTTCAGTGAAACTATTCAGAAGAATTAGCAAATTGACCTTAGGAACAAAGCTCTGCTAAACCAAAGGTACTATGACGTGACAAATACTTTCCTCTTTGTGTATTTCATCATCCTCTAGCCCTTGTTAGGTAATGAAAAGGATAGAAAAGAAACTTCTAATCACATTAAAATATAGATTATAATTCAGTTGGTCTGGAGTGTGGTCTGAAATTCTTCATGTCAGCCCTGCTCTAGTAAGTTCATTATCTACGGAAAAAAAAAAGTACAAAAAATTGCATGCATTTTTATAGGTAAAAAGTATGCAATAATTTCACACACAATTCCTCCTCCTCCAAGCAAGTGTAATATGTAAAGAGGAAGCACAAACAGCTGAAAGGGCCTCAGAGAGCATGATCACAGACTGTGTGTCAATCAACATTACACTCTCATGTTTTCACATGTATTTCAGCAACTAGAAACCCTGTCATTTCCACTAGAAATGCTGAATAAAAAAGGAAGAATTAAATACATGACAGAGCAATAGATTCCTGTTGTGGTTTTTCTGCCATCTATTAGTAGGTCAAGACTAAAAACTTGAAATTAGCATTTTTGGATGAGAAACAGTTCTTCATATGCAGCACCAGCGGGTCTTCAAGGAAATATATTACATAGTAGTGCAGTTGGTCATTTGACATAAATTTGGGTTTAGTACACAGGACTTTTGTTAACTATCCAACGAAAACAGAAAGCATGTGAAAGAGATGTAAGTGTAAGTAAACCCTGGGACTCGCAGTTGGATGAGATCACATGCCAGGATGACAAATCCATCGTAGATCTTAAATTTGCCTAACTGTTTACTGAAGATGCCATCATAGAAAAGAATCATACCACAAATCTTTATGATCCTAGTCTGCATCGTGGAATTTGTAAAGTCTTTGAAAGTTAGGAAGAGACATGAAGCAGCAAGGTAAGTAGCCACTTACCAAGTTCACCAGAGGCCCGCCAGAATTCCCATGCTGAAGACAGAATTTGAAAAAGCCATCAGTACTTTATTCCTTATCGTTTATACATAGTTCTTAAATAGGTTTACCAAAAGCAGCCCACACTAGTGAGCCCCTTCACAGGTAAAGTTGTTCCCCCATTATCATCAACACTGAAGTCACTGAAGGTAAAGAACAAGAGCAAAAGACCACCTCCTACAGCAGTACAACAGACCTCTATAACAGACCCTAACAGACCACCTAATATCATGGACGCCATCACATCAAACAGGTTGAACTGTAACAATGTGGCATTCCATCCCTCTCATAAGGATCTAACTGAACTCTGGACATCCCCAGAAGGCCAAAGGGAGAAGAAGGCACTCTACGGTATTCTTCTCACTGCACTGCCAGTATATGGGCTCACAATGGCCCTCCCAAGTAACTTACATTAATTATGGCGTCAGTCTGGATATAGTCCATGTCTGAATCCGGCAGCCCCAGCTCTTTGCCCCCTCGCTGTGTAGTGCTGACAATTCCTGCAGTCACTGTGTTCTGCAGAGAAAACGGACTGCCCAAGGCCACCACGAACTCTCCAGCCACGCAGGCCTCCACCCCCCCCCCCCCCCCCGCCTCGGCCCCCCCCACCTTCCCAGCAGCAATACAGGAAGGTCAGTCTGCACAGGGGCAAAAGGGATGGGGAGGACAGAAAGGTGAAGAAAAAAATCAAGAATAAAATCAACCAGTATTTGTGTACAACATATATATGACACAGTCTTTACCATTTTGGCATTTATAATCCAAGAATCACCCATCCACATAGGTTCTAGGACTAACCTGATGGTTCTTCCTCACATTGCAACTACCACCAACTAAGATGATGGATCATCTCTACAATCTAAGATTATCGCTTTGTAGACATTACTGTAAATAAACCACTAGTGAAGTAACTGGTGGACATAAACTGACGTTAGCAATTTACTTAGCACTGCTCTATCTCAAAAGTTTACCGTCAAAGTTAATAAGCCACAAACAAAGGACGTCATCCAGAAAAGTTATTCTCAAAGTTTAATGTGCACATGAATCACCTGGGGATCTTAAGAAAATGCAGATTCTGATTCAGTAGACCTGGCTGGGGTCTGAGATTCTGCATTTCCAAAAAATTCTCAGATGATGTCAATGTTGCTGGAGTGCAGACCACACTTTGTACAGCAAGGACCTCCAAGTGTTCCTTAGCAGCTCTGAATCCATTGCCATCATTCCTAGTACTCTAAAACCAGCAGAGAAATAAGTTTCCCAGAAGAAACGTCTGTTGTAGAAGATGGTGAAGGAGAAAAAAAAGACTTCTGGATAGTTCATAGAAATTGTTAGGGATGTACAGACAGGTATGGAAGAAAATAAAAGAGGGAGTGAAAAACAGAAAGGAAGGAAACTAAAAACAGCATAGGTAGAAAAGATGTGGAGAGGGTGGAAGTGAGGTGGGAAAGAAAATTATGAGCAAATTGATGAAAATCCCCAAAAACGCAGACTCTGGTTTGGACCTCGCATACTCACCTTTGGCTCAATCTTAATCAATGCAAGATCCAATTTATGGTCAATGTCCTTGACAGTGGCTTCATACTGGACCCCACTCTGGAGCTCCACCTGGATTCGCTGCCGGTTGGTGAGGACGTGGGCATTGGTAACAATAAGCCCATCCTCAGACACTATGAACCCAGAGCCACTGGATGCAGGAATATCCTTGATGCTGAGAGGTGACCTGTCTCAGCAAGACAACAGCATAAACAGAGGGCAGGAAAATCAGGGGATCCACCACAGTCTGTAAACACTGGAACCTCATGTTAAGCATACCTCCACCGGAGTTTTCTCAGACATTTTACTTTTCCCTGTCTGTTTTTGATCTTTCTATATGTAATTGGACTCTGGATGTTCAGTGCCCTGGCCATCTCTTTTGAACACAACTGAGAGGTGATTCCAACTCTCCTTTTTCACGGACATTCCCTTCTTCAGGGCTGCTCAGAGCAGCAATCCTCTGCTTCAAAGAGGCCTAACCTAATCACAATACTATGGGCAAAAGTAGACCTAGTGCCAAATTATCAAGGACCCAGGCAGGGAGGGAGTCAAGGAAGTCTGGTTCCTGTTTAGGTTCCACTGTAACTGGCCTTGTGACAGAGGATTTCCTTCTATGCCAAGGAAGGGGCTGAGCAAGATCACCATCCAGCTGCTTCCCAGCTCTTGCATCTGACCTGCAATTTTGTCTGGGAGATGAGGAAAAGAGAAACCCCAGCCTCGTAAGTGTGCGGGAGTACCCAGATTTAGAAGTGGGAATCCTTATCCCTTGAACGACCCTGAACAGATTACTTGATCGCTTTAAGCCGTGATGTCCTCACAACGGTTTTTACGCCTACACGATGCTTGTAAGGCCTTAGTGTGGGGTCTGAAGCACAGAGGCCCTCAGAAAGTCAGCCAGATAGCGGACGGCCTCCTTTACCTGCGGAACAGCTGCAAGTGAACCACGGATGGCGCCACCTTCTCCACCACAGCGGAGATGAAGTTGTACTTGTTCCTGAGCCAGCCGGCGCTTCTGGTCCCTGTGAAGAAATGCTCCATTCTTGGAGGCAGTGGAAGCCTTGCGGCCTGATGGTCTTAGGGGTCTGATCTCAAACTTCTCAGTCTCTCCCCTGCCCCTCTCTCCACTTTCCCTCCCCTTCCTGTCTTCGGTCTCCCCCTCCTGTGTATTTATTTATTCCATGCAGTCCCGTGAGGATCCACCTTGAGGGAACCACACCCATCATCCCGGTTGGGGAAAAAAAAAATTTAAGGGAAGATGGCATTCAACAGGCATGGGGAGAAAAATGGAGAGAAATCACATGGCAACCGGTAAAGAGACACCTAAAGAGGAAAGAAAATCGGGAATAAGAAGTGAAATCCCGGAGGCCAATGGAACAGAGGGAGTTGCGCGATTGAAAATATACGCTTCGTAAGAAAGTCGCAAGAGTGCCCTGAGAGAGCGCGGCCCTAGCGCTCACCTGGATTCCCACAGTCCCCCTTCTGCACCGGCACGGCGGGGAGCGCGCCACGGCGGCGCGCGGCACGGTTCTCGGCGCGGAGCGCGCACAGGCTGGGGTAGGTGCGCCCGTCGCTGCCGCACACTGCAGCCCCCGCCGCTGGGCAGCCACAGATGCCCCGCCGGGTGCCACCCACGCGCGGGGTGCTGAGCGGCGTGCTGCACTGCAGCCCCGGGGCGCAGGGTGTGCCGAGCGCTCCGCCGCAGACCTCGCCCTCGGTGGCGGCGCACACGCGGCAGCAGCGACAGCGGTCCAACACCGGCGTCGCCCCCGCGGAGCAGGTGGGCAGCGGGGGACAGCGCATTGGCTCACAGACCGCGGGGCAGAACGAGGGCCAGGTCCTCTGGGCCTCCACCCTGCGCACAGGCAGTGGGGGCAGCAGCAGCCACAGCAGAAGGAATTGTCCGAGTCCAGCTGGGCGCAGCAGGGGTCTAATCATCCTGCTCATGTCTTTGCTCCCACTTTTCCAACTGTTTTACTCTGGACCTGCAACCGCTCTTAAATAAGCAACACTTTCTCCAAACTAGGGTGCCGCCTCCACCAGCCCCCAGACTTCAAGGGGCAGAGCCTGGCAGAACCCTCCACATGCACACCCATACATCTTCCCACAGCCGTCCCTCCCCTGGGCACACATCCACCCCCAGGCAATGAAGAAACGCTCCTAGCCCTACCCTGAGCAGGAACCTACTTCGTGAAATCCATAAAACCAATAGGCAGACTGACAAGAGAGATGATCCACCCACGGACAGAAGGTCGGCGTTAGGAAAACACACCATATTCCAGTTATTTCATGTGGGTTTATTACAAAACAAGCAACAAAACAGTTTTAGAAAATTATTTTTTGCTACATACCAATTAAGAGATCAGATAAAATGAAGCATAACAGTTTCCATGCACTCAGCTCAGTGCTTACAGCGAGTGCATTTCACAGCTGAAACATACTGGTTCAAAACACAAACTCATGCCACACCTTCTTAAGCAGTGGGGAAAGGGATTAAACAGTTCAAACTCTACCTAGCACGAGTGACTGTAATTAACTGATGCAGGCAATAACACAGAGAAAAGTGAATAAGGGAAAAAGTGACACCGGTAGAAAAGGTTTAATAAACATGTCCATTTCTAACATGTTCAAAGTTTATAAACAAACTTGACTTGCGAAACTGCATTTCCAAAATACTGTTTACCTCCATACACCTGTTTATCTGGCTAACAGTGAAAAGAACTACCCAATCTCACTTCAAGTGAACTACAAAGCTGGACCTTAAATCTACTTTTTCTCATGGGAGTTCAGCATTTTACTCAGAAGCAGATGTGCAATTCCAATATTTTGACCTGAAGTCACTCTACTCCATGTACATTGATGATGTCTCACAGAATGTACAAGACCCAACTACGTATGTTTACCAACCATCAACTGACCTTGAGTAAGCAAATCCTCAAGCTTCCAAGAATAGTGGATTGTAAATAGTTCAGCTATACGGAAGATCACCTGAAATACTGTGACACATACCGTGTTTCCCCAAAAATAAGACCTAGCCGGACAATCAGCTCTAATGCGTCTTTTGGAGCAAAAATTAATATAAGACCCGGTATTATATTATATTAGATTAGATATAATTATTATAATATAATTATATAAGATACAATATATATGTAGATTACAGTAAAATAAGACTGGGTCTTATATTAATTTTTGCTCCAAAAGATGCATTAGAGCTGATGGTCTGGCTAGGTCTTATTTTCGGGGAAACACAGTAGTGGATCAAGACCCCTTCAAAAGTCTTATGAGAACAGCACAACTCAGAGAAGAATTTTATTCCACAAGGAAAATGTAGTATCTTTTTTGGTTCCTTTAAAAAAAAAAAAAAAAAACTCAAGATGTATTCCAGAGTCTATGCACTTAACTACTAACATTACACTGCATACCCACTCTATTTTTTCCATTTGGTTCCATTTTATACATTTAAAACCAAATGCTTTGGTCGTATATGTACCATCTTTGGCTTATATGTGTGATGACATTAAAAGGCTATGATAGAAAACTGGCCAGAAGGTAAGTAATACAGACATAAAAGGAATTCTGAAATAAGGTTTGGGAATGAGAATGCTTTTAGGCTTCATTGAAGATAATTATATTTATCTGGTGTTGGAATTACACTAATAATGTTGCAGGTTGGAATTCCCAAATATTTGCTGACTAGAGCCTCTGTTTTCCCTCTATTATGATAATACAATCTGGATTTGTAAGTATGTAACACATTCTCAAAACAGACCTTACTGAATAAGAAACATATCAGCTCACTAGAATAGCCAATTAATTTAGCAGTAATTTAGCAGTTTATTCTTGAAAAGAGAGCGAAATGGGTAGTTTTTATAATTTAAACAACAAAAGATGAAAACTTACCATGAGTTAGGGAATGTTTAAAGAAATCTCAAAAGTCCCTAATTTATCGTCATTAATTCAATACACAGTGCACTTCCTTTGACCTAACCAAATAATTTTCTTGAGGAAAACTGGAAGATGAAACCAGAGATAAAGAACTTTAAGAATTTGGAATGACTTCTTGAAAGCAGGTTACTTTAAGTATGCTGTAACCTCTACCACTCAAATAATTCCCAAACCAAGGATTTCTGAGGCCAAAAGTACACAAGAGTCTGCAGAAAAAAGAGAGAGATCCAGTAGCAAATTTCCTTTTCTACACCAGGACCACTAGGCCAAACCATTTAAGTGAAGGATAGCTCCAAAGCGGTGCAGTCAAGAAAAGTTCTCAACGTGATTCAGCCTTCAAGGAAACAACACTGCCTGAAAGAAACATAAGATTTCCCTCAAGCCACAAAGTATTTTCTGATCATGTGTTTTCACCTCTGCATTAGATTTGGACATAAGGAAGGGAAGGGATCTATTTACCTAGGTTAAAAAAAAAAAAAAAAAAAAAAAAGCTTCTCTTAGCCTCTTCCTCTACTCATTATTTTTTTTTCTACTCATTATTTTTTAATTTAAAGATATCATTAATTGATCTAGCTGATAAAAGTTAAGACAGAAATCTTTAAGGAACCCTGGTAAATTTCTGGTAGCAGTTTACCACATAGGATGGATAGACAAATCCTCCCTGGAAGTAGTATTATCTTGTCAAATGGAAGAAAGTACACCCTAAAACTTGGGTGGGAAATGCAATCTATGCTCTTCTAACAAGGAAATCTCTAGTCAGCAATGCATACCTCTAATCAATGTGACTATACAGTTTCTATTTTATTAAAAATATAAATATCTCTCAAGATTATCTTTGCATCTCTCTACTCCTAAGTATACAGAACCTCATCAGGTTACAAGTCAGATCATGCAGTACACAAGGCTTCATTCAAAGGGCAACACAAAGCATAGAAAGAAAGCAAATCTGCCAGGGAATACAATATACATCACTTAAACTTAGACTAACGTTGGCCCATTTAAAAAGAGCTGTGAGGCAAGGAGTCAAGATAATCTGTCTTTGCTGAAACAGATTTTTCCTTCTGTCTATAAAACATGGATCAAAAAAACTTAGCCGGATGAACTATAATCCAGCTCTTCACCAGCACCTGCTTCAAAGCAAATCTAAAACTCTAAAACAGAGACCTCATCTATCACACGAGTGAATTATCATACACTTATCAACCCTTCATACATTCCCACTAACGCCATATCAAGGGAAATGTCTATTCTGTTCTCAACAGTCATAACATTTACACTGATAAACCCATCCTTGGGGCTGGACACAGAAACCAGGTGAGCAGGTCTGTCACTCACACTGACAGTATTTGGGGTCAAAGAACATGTAAATGAGAGCAGAGCAATTCCCAAAACTGGCTGATGCACTGGGGTTCAATCACTCCCTCCACCTCACAACAAGTCTCTATTTCTCCCGCTGTGGAGGCCCCGGGGTGCATATGCCCCGATGGACATGCTGAGGGCCACTGCCAGCCCTCAGATTTTAACACCTTCCCTCAGAAGGTAGCCCAGTCAAGCCAGAGCCTGGGTCTTCCACCGCCCCTCCCTCCTTTCAGCTAAGTTAGTTACTACCCTTCTACTTCACAGTCAAACTTCAGCCAATAAACAGAAATAGGATAAAACCAGATGACTGGCCTAAGATTCTGTGCCTGGCCTGAAAACAAAGAGACGAAACTAAAACAAAGACAAGGAAATAAAACTTGGTTAAGGATGAAATTGTACTCCCAACTGCCTCACCAGGACCACCTTATAATAGTGGAACAAGAGGCAACCTACGCTCCACTGAGTACACCTACAGGTCTAACCTAGTGATTTTCCCAAATTAAACACACTGCATTGATTTTCTTTTTTGTAAGCCAGCTGGATGGGCCTCTCCAACAGAATATCCACAGGAATATGAGTGGCATAAAGGCCTCTGACTGTCCTCCAACAGGTAAAGAAACTGAGTCATGGCCTCCTTTTCTTGAGTCCTTCCCCCCTCCCTCCCTGGATATTATGCCTCATCACACATCAGAAGTCCGTATGTTCTCATCATCAAGGTTGAACATAAATGGTTTCTCCTTGGGGTGCTGGGGCTCCGATCTGTGCCTTATCCGGGAGCTAGGCAACACCCCAGCAGTATTGCTCTCCCCAAGTCGAGGCGTGAACAATGAGTCCTCAGGAGTCTCTTCAGCTGGAAGCAGCTTTTGCCCAGCCTGGGGAACAGGTGTCCAGGGTTGCCAGGAAGAGGCCACAGAGGGAGCTTTGCAGAGGGCTTTTTTCTCTTCCACAGGTGCCGCCCTCTGCACAAGACAGAGTTGGGCCACTTGAGAGGCTGGAGCGTCCAGAGCGAGTCAAAGAAATGGATCTAGAAAAGGACATTTCCTACAAAATAAAAGGGAAAAAAAACAAAGGAAAGTAAGGGCCTTCCTGACCATGTTTATCCAAAGCCCCAGGAAGAGTACACTCCCAGGATCACTACCTCGTAAGTCTAGAAACACTTGTCCACAGAAATCAAATATGTCCAACATAACTCACTTCAGATATGTCAAGGTCTGCCTGACAGGGCACATCAGAAACTCTGTTTCTCTATCCAACTCTACCTCACCTCCTCAACAACCAAAAATAAAAATTTATACCTTAAAGAATCAAAAAAGAAACAAACAAGATATCCTGGGCTTTCGCTGCGACCAGGCTGCATGCCTACATCACCAAATAAAACCTGCCCACTCAAGGACAATCATCACATCAGTTGACAGTGACTGTGCAACAGGAAGGAAGTGACTTACTCTGGGGTGGCACTTGAGGGCTTGGACAGCTGCTCCGATCTCCTTAATCCAGCTGTGCATGTCTTCTGGACTGTCCGCCTGCAAAACACCCACAGCACTTAACAGAAAAATCTGGGGGACTATGATTTCAGCTTTTAAGTCTCTGACTCAATCTAAGTTCATCAAAATCACTCCATTAGACCTGGAAGATCTCAGAGATCTAGTTCAGTGCCTCAGACTTTGGAGGACATTTTTTTTTTCCTGCAAAATCTTATTTGACACCCCATAAATAAAACAGCTCAAAGGGGAGCGGTCTTCAGCGGGGCAGACGTCATGAGGAAGAGGAGACTTAGAGGCCTCTCCTCCCTCCTCCCTGTTGAAGTCCCCGCCCACTCTGGAACACAGTCAGCCTAGTCTGGCCTCCTGTTTCATAGCCAAAAAAAAAAAAAAAAAAAAATGAGGCCCAGAAAGGCTATGATCAAGGCTGATGGCTGGTCGAGATTCCAGATCTTCTGCCTCCCAATGCAGTCAACTTTTCACTACAGCTATTTGAACGGAATAATCCCATTTTCAACTCCACCCAGGGGGGGAGAGTTGCAAGACTTAGAGCACCAAATTTAACATGTAGGACACCGCAGAGCAGTTCAGTATTTGCCCCAGAAATACCTACCAACCCCAGAAGGGGGGCAGCAGTGGCTCTGTGAAGAAAGGAAGAAAAATAGAGAGGCAAAGCCACCATAGGTGGAGCCCTCGGAATTCTGTGCCTTCCAGCTTATAGAGGTTGAGTTCAAGGGAACCCAGCAAAACGTTCCTAAGGCCTTATTCACTGTCACACATGGCATCAGGTGCTGGGCACAGAGATGGGACCAAGACTGAATCCTTGACCTCCAGAAATTTATATTTGTTAACCTCTCTCTGTAACCCCGCGCCTGCCCCCCAAATAGTTCCACCCAAAATAACAAGTGTGCATTTGCGTGCCTGTGCACATGAACATACAAACACCCACACCTCGGCCCGCAAAAGTTTCCACATATAGGGCTCACTTTCCCCATTCCCCAAACGATTCTTTCTCTTTGCATTATATCAAGATAACACATGACAAGGTTTTAAAAATCCTCAAACTTCCATCCCTACCCCTATCTGTCACCCCAAGCAAACCTTCCTTGGTTAGGTACAGGCGAAACTTACAAGGTTTCACACCCTGGCACACTGGGTCAAAAAGGTGTAGCAACAAGTGCCAAGGTGAACACCTCCCTCACACTCTAAAGCTGCAAATTTACCTGTACTCTCTCTTCCCTGGATTTTTTCCAGTTATTTGACAATCTGGTGGTTTCCCAAGAAAAAGACAAATCCATCTTAGTCTAAAAAGATAACCAGGGAAAGGTCTCCAAGATCTCCAGAAGGTATTTTACTAATATCAGGGCTAGTCTGTCCCACAAGTAGAGCAATTGAGAGAATTACATGAGCTCTTGCAGGTAAAGCAGTTTGAGCAGTGCCTGATACACAAAAAGGGCTTCATAAGTAATTAGTCATTATCGTATTATTATTACATATGAGGGACACAAATGAAGCCTTCAATTCCAACATTATAAATATGTCACTGCTTTCTCCCTGAGGCATTTATTTTTTTCCTAGTTTCCTCATACTTGATCACAGACTATTCCTACCTAAGGGATCAAATTCTCAGGGTCAATTAAGATAACATATTTGTGGGGGAAGAAAGGTTATTTTAAATTGGAATGAGATGGAGGTACTTAAATCATCCGTTAGTAGAAAAGAATCTCTTAGAGATTTTCCTTCTAGGGAAGCAGAAGATGATTTGGTAGGGAAAATGTTAAACAGAGGGAAAGACAGAGAGGGGAGCTGAGGAGAGACAAACGTCTCCCACATCATGTAGGAGATCTGAGATTTTCATTAGACAAGTACAAGATCCCCATGATGACAATCCAATAATCAGTTTCCAGGGCTGTCAAGCTACTGCTATTCCCTTCCACCACCCTAGCAAAATACACCCCCCCACCATGTCAAATGTTACTCCCACAAGCCACAGGCCACCTATCTGATTGTCCTTCGAGACCTCCCCAACAAACCTCATATGTTTTCTAGAACTATCACACAACTAGCCTAGATGTCTTCACTCCAGCCTCCACTTAGCAAGGAATCACTGATTCACAGAAAGCTAGGAATCACGATTTAATGTGTGGGGACTCAAGCACAAGAATCAAAATCCTCTACAACGTGTAACGCGTTTAAGTCGTTTCAATTCTCCTCTAATATAAATAATGCTGCTGTTCACATCTTTGTGTGCAAAGCTTTTTCATACTTAGGATTCTTCAACTCCTAGGGAAATTACTAGATTAAAGAGTATGCATTCCTTAAGGTACATTTGGCAAAAGAAATTTCTGGCCAACAATATATGAAAATTTCATTTACAACAATACATGATTTTTACAAGCACCCTTGCTAGAACTATATATTACATTTTTTAAAATCTTTGCTAATATGATAGGCAAAAATAATTAAATCTCTTTCTTAAAACATTTAGTAATTAGTAGAGATGGAAATTGTTTGCTAATTATATTTCTTCCCTAATTCTTTAATTCCATTTAAGGACATTTTTCTGTCAAATAACCTCGGTGGTTACCTAGTTGTGAGGATAATAATAAACATTAGTAAACATTAAATAATGTTTGACTAATAAATGTTATTTTAAAATATTATATAATAGAAAAGAAAAATAAGTTATAACTGATCCACATGAGAAGAAATACAGGTCAGACAATTAAGTTCGCGAATCTGTTGCAACGATGTTGCTAAACTTTTTGGTATCAGAAGGATATTCATCATTAATTTGTACCAACTGGACAAACAGTTAACCAAGTTGACTATTTGGAAGTGCTGAAAAGGCTGCATGAAAAAGTTAGACGACCTGAACTTTTCCCCAACAATTCATGGCTCTTGCATCACGACAATGCACCAGCTCACACGACGCTGTCCGTGAGGGAGTTTTTAGCCAGTAAACAAGTAACTGTATTGGAACACCCTCCCTACTCACCTGATCTGTCCCCCAATGACTTCTTTCTTCACCCAAAGATAAAGGAAATATTGAAAGGAAGACATTTTGATGACATTCAGGACATCAAGGGTATACAATGACAACAGCTCTGAAAGGTGGACTAGGTGCTGGCATCGGTGTATAGTTTCCCAAAAGGAGTACTTCAAAGGTGGACACAGCAATGAGATATATAGCACTTTTCCTAGGATGAGTTCGCAAACTTAATTGTCCAACCTTGTACAATATTACTTTATTGAGATCACAATTATAATTTCTATTAGTAGTTTTAAGAATGGGATCCACTGACAACAAAAGTTCAGTGAAACCTCAAAGACTATATGCAAAAATTACGGTGTATGTGTATATCTATCTTTTATGAAAGCCTATACTTAGCCTTCATCAAAAACTCAAAAATGTCTTAAAACCACATCATAAAGGTAGCTTCATGAATGAGAGGGTGAAAAATAAAAACAGAGCTGAAGTCCACCCACCCCACGGTGAATCACTAAGAAATTAAAAAATGCTTAAAACTGAGTAGAACATAAAGGGACGTGCCAAGCTTATAACTTCATCTTTTCCCAGTGTTCTTAAAAGTGTGCATTTGTTTCTGGTGCTTGGTTCAAAAGCAAATGTAGAGGTTCTATCCTTGAAGGCAGTTTTTGAGGTGAGGGGAACAAAGAGTATTAAAATGAGTCACTCCAGTCTGTGGTTTTATTGCACTTCAATGAGCTTTTAATGAATATCTACTATGAGCCCAGCACCATAACAGAGGCAATGGTTTGAAGCAAGGAATTCTAGGGGCATCAATAAAAGGCTTCCACTGCAGCTGTCTACAATTTTTAGGCAGCTCCTTCTTCTGTTCCCAACCTCTGTCCTCCCTTCCCAATAGCTAATAACCCCTGTCCTTTCCCCAAGAACCATCCCATCTTTAGACAAAGCCCTGCCACATGATTGCATACATTATACACTATACTGTTCTAGGTGATATCATTCACCTTGTAGTCTAAATTAAAACAGTTAAGTATCCAAAGAGTTTTAGCCCAACACTTTGCAATTCATGTGTGAGCCCCCTTATTATTACTTCTGTCCTGACCTACCCCCCAGTGCTGGGCTTATGCCAAGTTACGAAAACCAGTCTGCACTATATTTCTCATTTTGAATAATTCATCCTCCTCGTGATAAGCTACCTAATACCCCTCACCTTCTATGACTGAGAAATGCGCAAATGGTGAGCCTCGCTTGCCTTGTAGTTCAAAGACTGAAATCTCTTTTCGAATGCTTGCCCATAACAGAACCATCTACCTGCTGATGAGCTTGCTGACATCACAAGCTAAAATACCTGATTATTGCCAGGTTCTGGATTTTTGTCACCATGATCCATCTGTCAAGATACCCAGTTACCCCAAGTTGGTCGTCTCCGATTCAGTCAGACTCCCCTCTACATCTTGGGTTTTGCACCAGGCTGCTTGTAAACAACACAAGTGAGTAGGTCTTGCTCCAGCACCTGGTGTCTCTCAATCACAACGCACCAGGTTTATGATCTCAAACAAATAATTTACCTTCAGACACTCCATTTCTTCATCTGTAAAGTGGAGATGACCTTAGAAACTGCTGAGAACTAAGTAATATGCTGCCTGTAAATTGCTTAGCACTGTGCCTGGGATATCGAAGTGGCCAATAAACGGTTGCTTTATATTGACAGAAAAGACTACTACAGTGTGAGAGATCACAGGGTACAAATTATACATAACTGTGACACATAAGGTAAATGTGACATAGAAGGTAAACAACCAACACCTAAGTAGTTGGAATCCAGCCCCATTCGACTACCCAAATCTTTTTCTTGTCCAAGGAATTTATTTTCTCTGCCTAGATCTCCCTGCTCTCTGGTCCAGCTTTTCTAGATACCAACCATACACAGTTCTTTGAGGAAGATTTACTGAGCATAAAACCTTCAGGAGCAGATCAGAATGCCTCTTTGACATGGTGGGTAAAATTGCTGGCACCAAACTGCATGAGTGGTCATTATATTCTTTCACTTTTTTCATGAAACATAATTTTTGCTTGGAACAAATGGCTGATAAACTGTCAGTCAAACTTACTCAGACTCAGGTATATGGAGAACGCTTTCTCAAAACAGAAGGGAATGAGCCTGTTATGTCAGGAAGATCTTGCAAATGATGAACTTTGAGCTTTCAAAGCAAAAATTAGAATTTCAGAAAACTTATATCCACCTGACAGCTTTCCATACTTAAAGACTTTGTTGATGATACTGGTGGTGATATTAACAAATGTGATTTGTCTTTTTGATATTATATAATAAAATGGGTCAACATTTGGAAGCTCTGCATACCTCAGGGAGACCATGATTTTCCAAATGACCAATGCATGCAGCTTACAAAATTGGTAAAAAGGACCCAGAGTGCAAAATTGGTCAACGGATTTCTTTTTATATTCAATATTATTTTATATTAGTTTCAGGTGTACACCATAGTAGTTAGACATTTATATAATTTGACCAATGGATTTTAATATAAGAGTATGAAAGCTTATTGATATTGGCTTGATTCCCCTACTACACGTAAACATGAAGAAACCACCATTTGTCAAGTTTTGATATAGAATCGAAGAATGTCCACAATTATCTGAAAAAGCTATTAAAATATCCCCCTTTTATCCAAATACATATATGTACAGGGCCAGATTTTCTTCATATTGTTCAATCAAAACAACATATGGCCCTAGATAGAATGCAGAGGCAGGTATGAGAATCCTGCTGTCTTCTATTAAGCCAGGCATTAAAGAGATCTGCAAAAACAGTGATACTCTTGTTGCTTTTTTTATTTTAGAAATATACTTCTTTTTCATAAAATGTTACTTGTGTTAAGTCAGTGAGTTTATAGTTGCTATTTTGAAATGAATTAATACGTACTTTTAGTAATTTTTCTCTAGTCTCATCTAACTACCTGTTCTCTTTGAGTTAGGTAGTATAAACAGATGTGTCCATCGCTCATTTATTTATTCACGGTGACGCTAATGTTCTTTTATCCCAGAATTGTGATGGCAGAAGGCAAAGGAGGATAGAAGTGCTGAGAAGCTTCTGGCAAATGTGCATACATTCATGCAGATGATGCAGTACCTTTTGAGCGTTTCTGTTGTTGTTGTGGGGGTTTCTGTTTCCCAAATCACTACCCTCCAGCCCAAAGTTCTTACGAAGCATCATCATGCACTGGACAAATACTTATTTAGTACCACCACCGTGTGAGGCACTGTCTATCTAAGGGCCTTCATAACTTGTCACTTTGGATGTCCCACAGACACGGTCAACTCAGAACCACCTCTGCTAGGCTTGTCTCTGCTCTCCACAATCCCTCCCCCCATGCTCCTAGCACTGAGACTGCTGCCATCAGCCATCCTGAGGCCCAGGCCAAGCATCCAGCCAGTATGCTTTCCTCTCCTCTCTCCCTTCACCCCACATCCAACCAACATCAAATCCTGGAAAGGACTCTTTAATATTACAGCTTTCACATTTTCCACTTTTGTCCATCCATCCTAGTTCAGGCTCCCTTTTATCCCTCACCTAAATTACAACAACAGCCTTCAAACTGGTGTCTCCAGCTCCTATCTTCCCACTTTTCTCATCTGTTCTCTACATGGTACCCGACCGGGCAATTCACAGGGGTTGGTGTTCAGGGCTATCATGTCCACTTTACAGATGAGGAAAACAAGGCTCTGACAGTCGGATCACTTGCTCAAGTGATAATTTTTAGAAGGCAGATCTGATTGGGTCACTGCCCTCATTTAACCTCAAGGGGCCCTAACCCCCAGGATAAAAGACAAGCCCTGGGGCCGGCCCAGTGGCTCAGGCGATTGGAGCTCCATGCTCCTAACTCCGAAGGCTGCCGGTTCGACTCCCACATGGGCCAGTGGGCTCTCAACCACAAGGTTGCCAGTTCAATTCCTCGAGTCCCGCAAGGGATGGTGGGCTCTGCCTCCTGCAACTAGCGAAGGCAAGTAGACCTGGAGCTGAGATGCGCCCTCCACAACTAAGACTGAAAGGACAACAACTTGACTTGGAAAAAAGTCCTGGAAGTACACACTGTTCCCCAATAAAGTCCTGTTCCCCTTCTCCAATAATATCTTTAAAAAAAAAAAAAAAAAAGACAAGCCCTGTAACAAGGCGTACAAGGCCACACACAGGCCCTATGTATCTGCTTTCCAGACTCCTGTATGCTCTGTGTTCCTTTTATCTCCAAGCTTTTTTAAACATGTGCTTTTCCCTCTGTCTGGGCCATTCTTCACTCAACTGACACAGCTTAGATGTGTCTTCCCTCAGGAAACCTCCCCTAACTCCCTGAAATGGGGAGAAGGGTGGTGCCCTTCTTATGAGTTCCCATGGCAATCATTACTCACTGTAATGGTCGCACTCATCACACTGTTTTTGTTTTTTATTCCCCTATCCCCATCCGTGAGGAAGTTTTACACTAGTAATACATTTAGCTTCTTTTGTCGATTCTGCATTCCATGCTGGGATTCCCTGACCTTCTAAATGCTTTTTTAAAATTTGCATAATTTAAGGTCTACACTTTGTGCTGTAAAGTTCTACTTCATGCATCTACCATTACAGTGTCATACAGAGTAGTTTCATGGCCCGAAAACCTCCTGGGTTCATCTATCCAACACTCCCTGCCGCACCCCATCACACTGTTTAATGGCCTGTTTACTTGACTATCTCTCTCTCTCCAGTTCAGAATCTGTTCTGTTTCAAGTAGGGTCCCCAGCCTGAGGCCAAATGCCCCGCACTCTGAGGATACTCTACAAGTATCTGTTAAATGCCAGAGCTGGAAATGCTTTTGTTGCACCTACATACAGTTTAAACTCTGTCCCTGAATGACAATGGAGCCAGCTCTAATACTCCCAGGAACGTTTCTGCACATCCCCTACATCATCTCTTGCAGGACACCGTGCTTGTCTGAATGAATGATACCCACATGTGGCTAAAGCTGCCAGCTTGTCTGCTGGACCCAGACAGGGGTACCAGCTCAGACAGAGTAAGAATGACTGGAGCTATTGCCCAACAAATGGGGGAGAGCGGGCAACCCTGGTGAAAGGGAGAGTGACACTTGAAACAAAGAGCAAAAGGCACTGGGAACCCGGAAAAGCTTTGGTTGAGGGGCCTCCCATTTAAGCCAACATACTACACAACAGTTTTAATGCTAGAAATTCAGTATTATCACGGTGCTGAAGAATCAAGGCACACTTTGTGGATTTCTAGGCGGGCTGGGGTAGGGTCTTGGCCCTGAAAGTCTTGGCCCTGTTTGGAAATCTGACTTTCTAGCTCCTTTGGTTGTAGGAGTTGGGAGAACTCCACAGCGTGGGTGGCAGGGAGAAGCTTCTGATCGCTGAACGGTCAGAGCTCAAACAATGGCTTTCTCTGTGCAGCTGGGCTTTGCACCTGGTCCTACACAGGGGCCTCTGTGCTTTTGTCCTTCCGCACACGGTGATGGCCACACACGGGCGGAGCTTATAAATACCCTCCAAAGGAGAAGTGAAACCACTGACCAGTTCTCCTTTTCTCTGCTTAGCTGGCGCCCAGCAGCTGAGAGCAGCTGGTGCACGCTCTCATTCCCCAGTACAGTGGCTCAACCTGCTCTTATTATTTTATGGTTGGGAAGCTTTTGGCAAACATCCTGTTTAGAATAAAATGGGACTCAGACTAACTTTCAGGGGCTAAATTTACCAACTAGAAACTTCAAACAAAATAAAAGAGAAAGCACAGGAAAGGGCAAGGCCTATGAGTACACCATGCAAAGAAAGGGAACGTCAAAGACATCTCAGAGTTAGCTTTTTACCTGTATGTAGAAGGTCCTGGAGCTCGTGATTATTTCAAACAGGTTGTCCCTCATTAAGAGATCACTAGACAGAGAAAGAGAAAGTAGGTTACCAGGCAGGCCGGTACACATATAGAGGACTCGATTTGTCTTCTACCATAGAAAGGGGGCTCCCAGGCCATTCCTCCCTCAGCCCAGCCTCAAAAAACATTACAGGGCTTCCCTCTGGTTTTACTTACTACAGGGTCTCAAGGAGTTTCACCATTCCCAAGGAACCCCAACACACACACACCGCCACCAGTTCTAACAAGATAAACCTCCTTTCCCTCTAAAACCTCCTAATATCCACCACACCTTTACCATGTGGTTGTTTTTTTGTGTTTGTTTTTTTTTAAAGTGGCTAAGATGTATGATGTGCTTTGTGCAAATCACTGTTTTGAATGTTTTTTAGGATCAAGTTGATAAAAATTTTATTGGTATTTTAAATAGAGAGAGAGGTAATTGACATATAACATTATATTAGTTTCAGGTGTGCAACTAATTCAGGTGTGAATAATGATTCAATATTTGTATCTATTGCAAAATGATCACCACAGTAAGTCTAGTTAACATCTATCACCATACATAATTACAAATTTTTTTTCATGTAATGAGAACTTTTAAGATCCACTCTTAGCAACTTTCAAATATATGATACAGTATTGTTAACTAGAGTAACTACATGCTACACATTACATCCCCAAGACTTATGTATTTTATAGCTGGATGTTTGTACCTTTTGACCTCCTTTTTTACTCATTTCACCCACTCCCATCACCCATCTCTGGCAACCACCAATCTGTCCTCTGTATGCTTTTTTGTGCATTATTTCATCCAATCTTAACAATAATCTAATGAAGCACTTAATGTTCCCCACTTCATAGAGGAGGAAACCCAGGCTCAGAAAGATTACAAACTTGTCCATGATACCATAGTTAGTTAGTAAATGGCAGAATCAGGATTTGAACCCAGGTTTGACGCCAGAGTCTATGCTTTTCATTACTCCACTACTATTCACCTCTGTCAAGGAAACCAATTCTCATTTACAAACCCTTTCTCCACCCAAGCAGCAACCTCATCAGCTTCATTAAATTCCTGCTCTGTTCATTATACGGGGCTCAGGAGACAGAACAGCAAAGAGGATAAAAGGAAGAAGAGAGCAGACACCTTGAAAATGCTTCAAATTGGGTGTGAATTTGGGAAGAGGGATCCTGACTTCTACAAAGAAGGCGAGAAATAGCTAATGCTCAGTAAACCTCAAATCAGCTGAAATTATTGACAGTGTTAAATGTGTGTGTATTCAGGCACAGTGGGAGATAAAAGATCTAATTTCTTCCCAATAAAAGAACATAAAAAAGCAAAACTACATAACCAGGGGTGCTATATGCCAACAGTTAAAATAATTCCGTAACAGTACTGATCACAAGCAGAGAATTGGCTTCATGAATGAGGACTTGGAAGGAAATGGCAGGTGTTTGGCCAGTGACACGGGCACAGGGAAAGGAGCATGAGGCTAAAGACTACATGGGAAGGGGCAATAAGATGGGGTCAGACGAACCTAGGACCAAATCCTGACTTCACTTAGGGAAAAGGGATTTTAGGAATATTTTTTAAACTTTGTGAACTTTTGTACCCCAACTGTGAAATGGAGATGAGAAGACCTTTTATTGGGCTGGTCACCGCAAACATCAATTATAAGGTCTATAAGACAGCGCATGTCATATATGGGCCTACCTTGTTTGATTGTGCTTTGCTTCATTGTACTTCACAGATGTTGCATTTTTTTACAAATTGAAGGCAAGACCCTCTACCAGCAAAAAGACTGCGACTTACTTTATTGTGATACTCGTTTTATTACGGTGGTCTGGAATCGCACCCACAACACCTCTGAGGTATGCCCACAGTGGTCACTTGAAACCCATTCCACTATTACTATTACTTTCTGTGTTTCTGAGTAGAGGCGGCTCTGCTTTCTGGCAAAAACGTGTTAACCTTTAAACTATTCATGCACGTAGAGTACAGTCATGTAATCAACTACTGAGGAGGTAAAAGCAAAGCAGGGAGGAAATCCCCACCCTTTTCACATCGACTTCTCAGGCTGCACGTTGCCTATAATTCAATTCAATTCAATTCAATTCAACAAATGTTGGTTGACTACCCAGAGACCTCAGCTCCCCTGACTGGGTTTTGGAGAGGACACAAAGTTGCACAGGCTTGGAACCTGCAGAGGCTTGGGGACTTCCTTCCCTGATGATCTTCAACTCCCTTTGTTCTCTCACTCAGAGTTCAGTCTGATCCTGGCAGTCAGACATTTAGGCCAAGTGCAGAGCACTCTTAGGGTTGAACCCCCTCTGGGTTTTCTAAGGCGCCCCAACATGCCTATGTGGCTATATGTCTATCTGTACAGGACCCCTAGGGTCAGGAACCATCTCCATGTCTTTCCTCCTCCCACTATCAACCTCTGGAGCCACCCTTCTGGCACTTCCATTTATAGCTCCTTTCACGAATTATAAACTGTCACTGGGAACTTGTCTCATCTTCCATACTCTGCAACTGCCATTTGCAAGACTCCGTGTAGTGCTTCAGTCCCTGCTTCCTTGGATCATACAGCACTTTGTTGTCATGTAAGACCCTTCCACACCTTCATTTGAGAATAGTCTCTGCTAACAGCTTTGCTGATGATGCTAGCTTTGCATGCACAATCCATGGGATGGAGAGACCAACATGCAGTCCCTAAAGACTACGAGTTATGAGCAAAAGGAGGATTTCTAGATGTCCAGATGTCCTTGGGTTCTAAAGCTTAGTTCTAGGAGCCTCTATATTTGGTGTTGGATATGGGAGAGCCCTGGCCAAGGAGTCCCAGGTCCCAAACTAATGCTATGCACTGTGGCCCTTAAAAGGTAACCATTTCCTAGTGGAAAGAGGAACATGTTAAAAATACTTCCTCTTCCTCCCATTGCTGTGAAATGACTTGTTTTAAGGGGACATCAGGGATTCTTCAAAAGGGAGAGAAGAGAAAAGGCGTAAGAAATTCAGGGAAGAGGCACTTTGCATAAGCAGGGATCTGACCAGAAGTGCTAACAAATGAGTAAGAAAGGGTACAGTCCCAGTTCTCCTGTGGAATAAGCATCTAACTCTAACACCTAAGAAGCATCTCAGCACCACTCTCTTCTTTGTTCCTATATTCTTTCTTTTTCTCTATCAGCAAATTATTTATAGGCTCATCTCCTCAGAAGCAAGAGAAAAGTAATGGGAAGAGGTTTGGCCAGTGTGATCTCACACCTGGTCAGCTAGGATATGGGGAGTCAGCCACAAGCCCTGAGGACCCAGCCCTTACTCTTGGTAGAAGACTCTTGAGCAGAGCCTCAGAAGGGTAGTAAATGAAGATTTAAGAAGTTAAATGGGGGTTCTGATAAAAAAAGAGTAAGCAGCGACAATTACCCAGACTTGACCAGACACTCATGGGTCTTGAGAACATCCTTGAGAAATATGGTGCGCAGTGGTTCTCGGTCCTGGGGGCAAAAAAGGAAAGCTAGGTAAATGAGACTGTCCACATCACGCCACGAGCCAGGCCAGCTGACAAACGTACCGCTCTTATCAGAGAGGGTCAGCTAAAACCAGGTTGCAAATAGGGCAAGGTCTCAAAATAATCAAGAAAGAAAAAAAACCTAGGAAGCTGCTCTGCGGCTCTGACCACAGATCAGCTCACTACACAGGAGGATGGAGGAGGTTCAGGCCACTTGAACATCGCTGTGAAGATGTGCACTCAGGATTGACAGAGATAAGACAAAAACACCTCTGAAGTCTGTATACGTGCCCACATCTCTACCATGCGCACACTCGTGGGTGTTATTCATGTGCCTCTTCCTTCCCCTGACCTGTCAGAAGGGCCCCAGGGCCACTACGAACCTGCTCACACTTGAAGTAGCAGATGGTAAAGTCATCGAGTGCAAAGAAGCGACGTTTCCAGCTTTTCCGCTAAAATAAAATGGAAAGAGCAGGACATTAGGAAGAGGTCCCAGCATACAAAGGGTGGTCTAGCTCTAAGCTCCCAGGGACCCAGCCCCATGGAAGCCAGGCTCCCACATTCAGTGGGAGGCAAAAAGTTGTTCTTCTCAGGGGCAATGTCTCTGATCTACAGGGGCAAATGTTGGGTCCCAAACCTCTCACAGTTGGGGCATGGAAGACTGCAGCTCCTTTCAGCCTGCTCTCAACTCTGCTGTACCCACTCCCACTGGCTCCAAGGAGCCACCAGAACCCAGAACCCGCTCTAGCCCCAGTGCTGACACTCACCACGTTCCCTTGCTTCACACAGTAGCCGCTCTTAATGACGGGAGGACCGGTGGGAACACGGCAGCCTGTCGTGGGGACGTAACTCTGAGACCTTCGGAGGATGGCGTGGGACCCTGGCTCACTCCCTTCCTGCGCATCCCCACCATTCTACAAGGAAACAGGGTCAGGATTAGCACCTCTCCCTCGGCCCCCGCCCACCCCAGCTCCCGCTTGCAGAATCATCTATTGCCTCTGCCCACTATGGGAGTCAAAGAACTAAACAAGAAAATAAACATTTACTTTGCTCCCATTAGGCATGGTACTGTGTGCTTTCACAGAATAAGGCTCAGGGAGGCTGGGCAGACCCAGGAGAAAGGGAACGGCAGTAAAGGCAAACCGGAAGAGGAGCAACAGTGGGCCTGTTCCCAGCCTCAGGCACCTTCCTCAGCCCCACTCCTCATGGGGTTTACATGTGGTAGGCTGCTCTGTGTGGAGCTGAACCATGCTGGCCATGCAGCTTCAAGATGCAGTGGCCTCAACTGCTGTACTGCCATTACTTACAGCCACCTGGCCGTGTATGTTCCTGGCCCCCCCAAGTCTGTACTGGCTCCCCCACTCCCATCCACCCTTCTCAGCACAGTCCTCTGTGCACATCACTGGACACTACATCCCACCACAAACCCCTGGCAGCCCCAGGCCCCAGCACCTGGTTGATGGGTGTGTGTACCACCACCCCTCCGATGATCTCTGTCTTATAAGCCACCTGTGGCTTCTTCTCTAGGGCCGGAGGAGCTGCTAGGCTTTTGAGAACTTCAGTCGTCAGGGGCAGGCTTCCAATTTTGGGGACCTGGGAAGAATGACGACATTGTGGTCAACAGGGCACAGAAGCTTAGGAAAAGCGGGGAGCCAAAGCAAGAGTGAGGAAAGAGTGAGGGAAGCTAATGTCCTAAATTACAGTAAGACGCCCCTCTCCTTCCCAGGCTTTCCATTGGTCCATATCTGAATATGAGGGACTCTGCCAGACACACACACTTATTCAACAAATGCACTGAGTACCTACTGCAAGCCAGCCCTTCCCTGGCAAGAGACCAAAGATAAAACAGCAAATTTAGATACATGTCTTGACCTCATGGCACGTACGTGTTAGTAGGGGAGACTGACAAAAACTGCATAACAAAACAATCAGAATTAATTACAAATCATGGTGAGTGCCATGAAGAAAATAAACAGGAGCAGAGCTAGAGAGCAGCAAAGGAACTGCCTAAAATGGAGTGGTTAGCAGAGGTCTCCAGAAGAGGTGTGCAAACAGTAACCTGGAGAATGAAAAGGAACCCGGAATGTGAAGACAGAAGAAAGCTTGCTAGGCAGGGAGACAAGTAACATACCTGTGGTTAGGGAGCACGAGCTTTGGAGCCCAATGCCTGGGGTATAACTCCCATCCGGTCGCTAACTAACTGAGGGACCTTTGGCAAATCATTGAACCTCTCTGGGACTAAACTGCCTCGTGTATAAAATGGAAAGTGGAATAACATTTCTGTCGTAGAGTTGTTGTGATTGATTATCAAATGATAGCGTATATCTCCTAAAATCTTTAGAAACGCAAATAAAAATATAAAAGCACTACAAATTATTTGAATTCACATTTCACAAATGGTAATACCAACATTTACAAACACAGCCCTTTCAGAAGAGTGAGTTATCCTTGCTCCTTTCTTTGACAGAGTTAGAGTACCATGGCTGACCAAATAATCAGAGAAGTTTTATGGCTAGTGTGAGACCACAGGCCACAGGTTGCAAACTGGTGGCCCAAAGGCAGACATTGCCCAAACCGTGTTTTGTTTGTCCTTTGCAGTGTGCTTTTCAATCTACCTTTAAAATTTGGGATATTTCACATAAAATCCAGATTTCCAGAGAAGCAGCATTTCCCTCGTTAGATGAGGAATACATTCTTCAGTTTGTCACCATCCCTACCATTCCCCCACATCAACGCCACGTGTCAGGTGGCATTTATCTTCATTTATGTTGTTTTTCTTCCTCCTCCCCCACATCACTCATTTATACCAGAGTCTGCAAATTCTGATGAAATCTTTCATTTTGTAGCAATAAGAGAGAGGCCCAGAACAGTCAAGTCATTTGGCCAAAGCCATGACTAATAACCAAACAGAGACTGTCTCCCAGCTGGTGCGCTGTCTGCGGCATCACAAGTCCTCTCGTTCACAAGGACTCAGTGCCCTCTGTGGATCTGCAGGGAAGTCACTGCAGACTTTAAAGGTAGATTGAAAATTTTAAAGGTAGATTGAAAAACACACTGCAATCTACACACTGCATGAGAAAAGCTAACATCCTCTTCCGCTTCCTCTACAGCCTTGGGAGTCAGAAAGACCTAAGAACTTAGACCTTTCAAGAGTTCCCAGCTCACGGGGACCATGGACCACTCCATCTGGTGTCTATTCAAAGGAGGAAGATGACTGAGATTACACTGGGGCCCCAGAAAGAAGATGAGACTCCTCTTTCTGGCCTGCATTCTCAGTTTACGTAGACACGGGTGACCTCTGCCCACCACCTCTCCAGACTGGGCCAGAAAGCCACCTGTCTTTTCCTTCTGGTGTCTGAGAGAACAGCAGTTCCCATCGCTTTGGGCCTCCATTCGGTGCCCCGCAATGAGCTAAACTCTTTACTTCACATCCCGAATCTCAAGCAATCTCATCAAGTAGGCATCATTTTCTCTATTTCATAGATGAAGTAATAAACAAAAGTTCATTAAAATGAAGTATTTTGCTCAAGGACTACCTGACTCCCCAGTGATAAATACACCTTCCTACCTACATATCACCCTTTCTAACTTTCTCTGAGTTTTGCTATTGTGTGATAGAATTCTTTGGGGATGTTGATTATTGCTGGGGTGTTTAGTGATCTAATCACCATGGAACAGCAGAAATTCTTCCCAAATGACCCAAATGAATACCGAACACTCAGCAAAGAAGTAGGGACATAGCCTTTGAGTTTGCAGAGGCCAGAAAAAGACTCACAGAAGCATGGCTGTTGTGTTGCTTCTGCGAATCTTGTCATCCACCCAGAGAATGCCTGGTTGTCACCGTTCATACCCCTGCCTCGTGGGCTGCTTCTGACCCGCCACCCAGAGCCTTTCCAAAACCATTTCTGCTTCCTGAGACTTTGAATCAGCCTGTGGAGAACCAACTCAACAAGAACTATGCTCCAGAGCTTGAAAACAAGGTCCTCCTTTTGGTTTGTCCATATCCCAGAGGCCTAATTAAAAGTGTGCCCTCTTCCATCCACTGTGGCATATTCTCTAATGCTGGAGATCCACATGGATATCATTTGTGATGTGAAATGAAACCTGCAAATATTTACCTTCCTTCTCACCAGGCACGGCTATACTGCTATCAGGGATAATCCAATGTGGGGAGGAGGGTATAAATGGGCGTGGGGGAGCTGTGCTTCGCTTGCACAGTTCGATTTTCAACCCTTTTGACAAATGTAGTGAGTGGAATAATGTCCTTCAAAATTGTCCACCTATAACTTTAGGATGTTATCTTATTTAGAAATATGGTCTTTGCAGATGGAATTAAATTAAGATAAGATTATCCTGATATAAGGTGGACCCTAAGTGCTATGACTGATGTCCTTCTAAGAAGAAGAGAGGTCACACAAACACACAGGCCATAAAATGCTGGAGGCAGAGATGGAATGATGTAGCTACAAGCCGGCGATCGCCAAGAACTGCCAGGAGCCAACCAGAAGCAGGAAGGGGCAAGAAGGATTCTCCCCTAGAGCCTTCACAGGAAACACAGCCCTGCTGACACCCTGGTCTCAGACTTCTGGCCTCCAGAACTGTGAGAGAATAAAACTCTATCGTTGTAAGCCACCCAGTCTGTCACCATAGCCCTAGAAAATGAATCCAGGAATACTAATACTCCAAGAGAGCCCAATTCTTTAAATACCATATGTCAATCATTTTCTACAATCCTAAGGACTCAATCACCTTAGCATAGTATGAACAGTGATCTGTGGGCAGAAAAACTGGATCCATCCTGGCCCCATAACCTTGGGCAAGTCACTTTGATCTCTAGGCATTTCCAGTTCCTCATTTATAAATGGGGATAACAACACTTGCCCTTCCTACTTAAGGCTTTTACAAGGCAAAAATGAAGCCATAGATGTAAAAGTGGTATGTAATCTAACATATTTTAACACTACTGCTCGTTTTTAATACTTTTATAAACTCCTAGGACTTGGGAGCCATGGGGTCATGGGTTTAAATCCTAGCTCTACCACTTACTAACCTCTAGACTTTGGGCAAGACTCTCATTTCCATTTTCCTCTTCTAACTGGCAGTGAAAGCACCTACCTCACAAAAGTCCTAAGAGGGGTGAACATATGGCACATGTGAAAATTAGGCTCAGTACACTATCTGTTCCCTCTTTCATCTCTGTATCTCCCGATGTGTCCAATGTTTCACTCTGCACATCAGGTGCCCAAAACTAATCTGTATGCCACCAGTGTGGTGTCCCAGCCTCACATCTAGCCCTCATGCCAGCCTCCCTAAGGAAGGACACACAATATGAGGTGCAAACCCTTCCAGGACACAAAAAGATAAGGAGGAAGTAGCCCCCCACTTCCTTCTATCCCATGGGACTTTGGCAGGAGGAGTGAAGAGATGTATAAACAGAACAAGGAGAGTGCAGGGGGGATCCTGGAGACTATGGAGACCCTGAAGAAGGCTCTGGCATGACACCAGGCCTTTGGACCTCCCGCCTCAGGGCACCGTCATGCTCCTTCCCACTCCCACAGCCTGTGTGTGACTTCTGCTCCGTGGGACCAGAAGAGGCAGGGGGAACTGGCAGGGGGAATGCTCAAGACACAAAAGAAAGAGAGAGAGGTTCTCCACTGCCTCACAGGCATGTAGCCCAGTTCACCAGGAAATCCACAAGAGAAGGAAATCCACAAGGAAATGCTAAGAATAACATAGCAGACATTGAAAGAAACTCCTCAAATTGTGGAAGACACAGAAGGGTGAAGACCCCAACGTGAACAAAGAAAACCTTGCCTAAAATCAGCACTCTAGAGCCATGCACACGAGCATGTGGGTGAGCAGACACACGAGGATTGGCAGCAATCTGCCTCCCTCCTGGCCTCCCACCTTTCTGCTCTCTTTTCACGGGTTTACCAAGGTTTATCAGAATAACAAGCTAACAAGCAAAAACCACTTCAATGACTGTATTGTACTCTGCTTGGGTCCAGCATCATAAGTGCTGGATAGGTGTACAGATTTCTTCCATTAATTTATTCTCAGGAACCCTGAGGTATCTAGAGAATGACTTGCCACAGCACATAATGGTTATTATTGGAAGTCACTAGAATTTAAGCATTTCTGACAGTATGATACAGAAAAACAAACTTTCCAGCACACAAACATGGTCCGTGTAGATTATTAGTTAAAGGTCCAGTTTTTTCCAAAACATAGTTTTCCCTCTATTCCTTCCTACTCTTTTCCCTTTCTTTTTCTGTGTTTCTAAGGAACAACCAAGTGAAGGAAAATTAGAGTACTCATAGAACAGTC
Source organism: Rhinolophus ferrumequinum (assembly GCF_004115265.2). Taxonomy (NCBI): domain Eukaryota; kingdom Metazoa; phylum Chordata; class Mammalia; order Chiroptera; family Rhinolophidae; genus Rhinolophus; species Rhinolophus ferrumequinum. Next base: position 60,843,490 of record NC_046287.1, read on the forward strand.
AGTGAACTAGTTCAGCGATACTTTGAAAAGGAACACTTTCGTGGGACAGGTTGGTGGATGGCCTGGACTGATCCCCCAGGCCTCCTCTTAAATTAAGAAGAGTACACCCTCAAGCCAGGACAAAGTTCTGACTTCCCTCCTCATATGTTTTTCCCGTTACTCTTCTTCTCATTGTCAGCAATCCATTTTCTAATCCCACCACCTTCTGAATCAGCATTACCCAAAGCACCAGGAGCCTTCCCAGGAAGCAAAGCAGATACTCTATAAACTTCCCCTTGAACTTGATTCAAACTCATATTCTCAGTTCAACTTGTGGTGAGTCAGCCAAGGTGTAAGAAGAGGTAGGGGAAGTGGGGCTGGAACAAGCTTCTGGGAAAGCCCCTGCTGCCACTGGAGTTCTTCTCTACCCAAACAAGCCACATGCCGGGAAAAGGCACCGACCCCCTCCAGAAAGGAGAAGGAATCATACGTACAGTGATTTTGCTGGCTTGGTTCAGGGCTTCAACCCAGTCCTTCAGATCTTTCTGGTCATTGGCTTGAAGAAAATACCGCTGAGAGAGGGCATTGATGACTGCAAAAGGCATGGGTAAGAAAGGAGAAAAATCAAGGTCAGAACACATGCCACACAACAAGACTCCACAAAACTAAGATGCCTGAAGTACTGAGGTGGAGGATTCCCACAAAGTAGAGGAAGACTTGTCCCATGGTGTGAAGTCACACGTATGAATATTTGGAAAGCAGCAGTCTACACTGCGCGCGCTCTCTCTTTAAAAGTGTGGACTATTTCATTGGCCACAAGAATGGCGCCTGACAACAACCTTAATATGCTGTTGTGCAGTGATGAGACAGCTAGTCTGCCATCAACAAGATACACGCTTGAACTGCTTTTCAGAGGTGCTAACAGATTTACATTCATGATAACAGATATAATATTGGCACCAGTGCTCCTTGTTTCCACTGGTACAACTGGCCTGGGTTAGGAGTCTTGTCTGTGGTTGGGAAATGGAACAAAGCGTTCCTGAGATCAAATAATCAAATCTGTGACCTTGATCTCATTTTCAACCTGTTCTTTCCTCTGAGCACTCCATTAGGTTAACAATTCTGGATTCATAATTTTTTTAAAAATAGATCTGAGTATGTCATTTTTGAGCTTAGCAATATGAGTATTTGGAAAAAAAGTGGGAGAATGAGAGCACCAAAGAGTATGAACCAACCTGAAGTTGGGAGAGAGGACAGTTCAAAGGGCCATTTTATTCTCCTAGTCTGAAGTATAAGAGGTGAGAATCATGGAGTAGACACAGAATTCATTGGCTCATTCATTAATTCAACAAATATTTATCAAGCACCTACTATGTGCCAGAGCCACTCTACATGCTAAGGACACAGCAATGGCAAAGCAGAGGAGTATCCTTGCCTTCATGAGCTTACACTCAGAATCACCCTCAATACACAACAGAAAACTGTTAACATTTCTCATAGCACTCAATACAGTACTGAAAACATAGTGGGAACCAAATAAATATTGTTGATTCAATGATTTGAGGCATCCCCTGAGTCACCCCCAACACTTTCAGTCGTTTGACAACAGTGAGACCCTCAACAGAATACTCCTTCTTTTCTATTATCCCCCCAACTTTTCCAAGTCTCCACCTCTCCTGAGCACACCACTACTGAGCTCTGAGATGAGGGTTCCTAGAAACTTCTAGTCGATTTTTTGCACTCTGCCCTGTGGAGTCAGGAAAACTTGGAACACCATTGGTCCCTTTACTTCTGTCTGATGTTATTAATAATCTTTGTGGTGAGACCAAGGAAAGCAGCATCACTTGAGACCCAGGAACATTGCTGTGACTGAAGTCACTCATACACACAGGGCATAAGTCACGTGTGATCATAGGATCGTTTCCGTGCAAAAGAGGAAGTTGCTGTAGGGTGTTCAGAAACCATCCTCTGGCTCAGTACTTACCAAAGCAAAATGGAGTTTTTGGTTTCTGCTTTGGGGTAGCTATGCTCACCTAAATCAAATAAAAAATAAAAGAAACATGAGTATGTTTCTAATAGTGCTATATAACATGTTTTTCAAATGGTTTAATTGTGAAACTTTTCTTACAAAAAGAAGCATATACAAAACAGATGTGAACACTTTAAAGAATAATAATTAAGTGGAAATCCTGTACTCACCATCCAGATTAAGAAATAGGACCTCATCAGCGCTATTTCTTAGAAGTCCTCTGTGTGCCTTTCCCTGATAGAGTCCCATCCTCACCCCTCAGACAGAACCACTATCTTGACGTCTGTGTTAACCTTTACCCTTGCAAAAACATTTGTAAAAGCCACTGAGTCCTGATAAAAATTCTCTTTGGACCACAAAACCTTTATTGTCCCCACTCATACTAGCAAGATTCTACTCCTTTCAACCACCAAGCCCGTCCCTAAACAGTTCTCCAAATCGAGGGTGGTATTGCTGCAAATACATAGATTCCAGTTAGTGTTCACAGAAAGATGAGGCAGCATGTCACTCACTGCATTTGGACACACTGATCAATTCCCTGTATGTCTACCCTGACTGCTTACCCATGAAAACATGCACTTCCCACGTGTCCCAAGAGGGACTGATCGAATCAGAGAGCATAATTATGTATTTAAGAAAAGGGCATAAGAAAGTAGAAATATTTCTATACCTCCTATTATTTGATCTCATCTTGCTTGTTCAATCCCATCTCTGGCATGTACATTCCTGAGTATGTACCTCACTCAGGTTCAAATACACTGAACAGATAAAGGAAAGCAACTCACATTCCATCATATGCACACAAAGATTAGATGACTGCCCTTGGTGGAGGCTGAACCTCCCTGGAGCAGTACCTGGAGTAGCATCCACCACTGTACCTGGAATTTCTAAGCGGCCAGCCACCTTCCCCCGGGTCACAGGCTAGGAACTATTCCCACACTGTCATAATCCTCCTCTGGACACCATTCTCTTAATCCCCTTTCCAGCCAAGGGCATTCTCCTACTTGTTCTCATAGAAGGGATCCAGGAATGGTTCTTGCTTTAACAGAAGGCATGAAGCCAGGAACTAAAGAAAACTTCTTGACTCAAAATTAAGGTTTCTTGGCTCACAGTTGCTAAGGGTCTGATAACGACTGACCCACCAATCTGTCTGGGTTCTCACTCTCAGCTCCTAGTTCTTTCTATAGACCTGCCCAGATTCCTCAACAACCAAAATTAATCCTGCCCCAAATACTCAAAATGGGAATTGAGGTAGAGGCCTATCAAAGGAAGGACGGCAGTATATCCTGGGCTCTGGTACCAAAGGGTAGGGCTCCCAGTTGTGTGACCCCCGTTTCCTGTTCAGCCAAATAGGGATAATAATATCATATCCTCATAAAGCCATCGTGGGGATTAAATGTAATAGTGCAGGTGAGGTACTTAACCCATCCTGTTATACAGAAGCTGCTCAATAAAGGAAGGACCATTTATTGCTTCTGATACCTCATTTCCTTTAAAATCCTATTCTACATTATTAATACAAGCAGTGCCATCTTTGGCATTATGATCAAAATGCTGAGAGCATTGTGAGCTTCTCAAGGGCCTACAAAGAATGAATGAGACCTGAAGAAAATGCCTGGTCTCCAAAAACAAAATGAACATGGCATATTCAACATTAAAAATATTCAATTAAATGTCTGTATAACATTATATCAACCTCATTGAAAAGCATTTAATTAAATGCCTACAAGATGTCACATTAAGTCAACTTCATCAATGTTTCATCTAAACATTCACAAAAATTTCATTACATTCGAAAATAATTAGTAGCTTTGATTTTCTTAGTTGACAATAATCCACGGGATGCAAGACGTGGATTCCACAAAATTAGAGCCAATCAAAAATTCAATGAGTTACTCACAGCCAAATCATTCTGAAAGTAAAATGATTAAAATCCTTTGAAATATTTTACAGCCACACAATTATATTTAATGAGAAATGTGGGTTCATTTTGATACATTTACCATGATATGAGGTAGAGGCCATAGGGTCTAAGCAAATCTTTAAGTAGTTCTGAATACCATGAAGATTTAAGCAAAGGTGAACCCACATATCCCGAGTTCAAACACTGACTACTGAAATTCAGGCATGTCTTAACCACTGCCAAGACCTGTGCGCTGGAGCTACATGACATCACAGTCATGGTGCCCATGCTATCTTGTTTTCCTGGGTTTCTGACCCTGGAATTCAACCTGAACCACACTGTGGACCTTTACCCTGCTCGCATTCTGATCTGTCTATGACTCATTTTCTTCGTCTGTCGCTCAGCAGCCATTTTCCTACAGGTCCTCACCCCCACAAACTCCTCCGTGTCCTGCCCTTAGTTCCTGTATAACCCTGACCATCATGGAACTGCCTTGGCCATCCCAAACCTTAGGACCCGCCTATCTCATGGCTCTCCTTCTGCTTTCGAATGGCAATGAGAAGCTGGTGCTTCAAGACCTTCTCTGGCTTATTAGGAGACTCTTTCTTCCAGAATCTGACATTTAACATTGACTAGAAAGTGCACCACTGGTGGACACTTTTCACCCTGGTTGGATGATAAACAGTCCACTCTGACCACAACTTATTACCAGCTTATACTGCGAGAATGCTACCCATGTGCTTATGATGGGAACTGAAGCTTTCAAAGAGATACCTGGTTTTTCGTTGTTTGTTTTTTTATATGTTCTCCAGGTTTCAGTCAGGGTGATTAGAGGCACGCACGTCTATCATTTGCCTAATGCCTCATGGCCTACCACAGGAGGATTATTTGGCAAAGCAGCTCCTTGCTGAATTAACAAGATATTAGTTCTAGTCCTGTCCTGATGCGCTGTTAGCAAGGATAAGACCCTCAATGTCTCTGATCAGCTTCCTGATTAGCAAAGCCAGAGTAAAATTACTAGCCCCCTTCCTATAGTCACAGAATGGTAAAAAAGGAAAATGAAGTCATATCTACCTGTGCTGTGCCCCTCAGAGAGAAGGGCCAAGGTGGGGGTCTCCTGTACTATGGACAGGTAGCTCTGGCCTGCCCCTGATATCTTGGTGACCATAGAAGCAGAATCCTCGGTGCCTGGGAAGTATAACCCCTCTTCCCACACCCCTACCACACGATGGTGACCAAGCCAGGCTGTGCAGCCTCCTTCAGATGTGGTGAAGGAACAGAAGATCCTGTAGAAGTGCGGCTGACAGGCTGACTCTAGTGAGGACGGCCAAATGTAACCACCTGCATGCCCCGAGGTGGCCACGGTTGACTACCTGCAGAACTGTGGTTGACTAGTGGATCCTGGATTATGCAAGCAGTGAGAGGACGTCGGGGATGTGAAGGGAGATGAACACGGGTCACCCAGAGCGTGACGCAGACAAGGCCGTTCCACAGTGAGACATACTCTCAGGAACTTGCTCTTATCAGATCAAACAAAGACCACAGAAGCAGCCAGCTCATCAGTGGCAGGGCTCTGCTAGCCAGCCCCACCCTGCCTGCCCTTGGCCGGAAGTAGAGTTGGGGCCCCTCTGGCAGAGCAGCAGCAGCAGAACAAGGTTTTGGAGCTCTGGTGCAGCTCTGCTCCAGTGTTCAGGATGACACTGCCCAATAAGGTGACATCAAGAGCAGGGGAAGAAGAAACTATCTACAAAGAATGATTGGAAGGGCTCTAAGTCAGAGTCTCTGGACCAGTCAGGGATTCAATGAGCCCTGAGATTACAGGCAAAATCATGGCATGTACACACATATACATACTTTGCCTGGAAAATGAGTCCACTCTTTTCATTAGATTCGCCAAAGGATTCATAGCCCACCCAAAAAGTTAGAAATGTGGGCCCTGAGGTAAGATTCATTTGATGTAAACCCTGAGAAGGAATTATCTGCTAAGATGGACTCCACGTGGTCAACTGAGGGCTCAAATTTTGTAAATAATGAAAGCCTAGCAGCCATCTGCTGACAGGGGCTTCTCGTGTACTCTGTATACCAGAAGGAACCTCAGACTGAACTCTTGGCTTCCCGAATTATAGGCCCTGTTCCATTTACACCTTCTAAGTCAACAATTATAAGGGAGTTCCGAGTTTTGTCTTTCAATCAATGGACTGAGACCTTCATGGTCCAATCAGTACACAATTGTATCCTCCTTTACATTTAAACCCACAAATCAGAACTGCTCCGTAACAAACAATCAAGGTGCGCAATGCCGATGAATCAGGACTGCATGATTTGCACCAGCCAGAACTGTACAAATTTGGATACCTCATTTACATAAAATGGACCTAATTGGGAACTTTCTCTATAAAAGGCAGTATACTTCTGGTTTCTGCCAGAGGCTGCATCTCCCTGGTTTGCAAACTGTTCACATGAATGAAATCTCTCCATTTTCCAATATTCTTTGGGGGGAATTTTTGTTGACAGGAACCACTGTTCCAGAAAGGTCTTCCTTACAGCTACTGAGGGCAAGGCTCTGACAAAAAAGGGCTGGGGCAGTGGGCTGGCTGTATAGAAGAGAAGGGCCATCGGGCAAAGTGGGAAGGTGGGTGGCACCAAAGGCCAGCATCAATTATTTCCTAGTTTGCCCAAGACCTGGTCCTGCTGCCACTGATGCCCTGGATGACATCAAGTCAAGAACTTTCATCTCTGGCCTCTCTGAATGACCCCATCTTCCCACTGGCCCTCACACAAGAGCGATGGAAGAGCCCCCCTGAACAGAGGCCACACATACACCACAAGCCAGGCTGACACTGTGCTGAAATGCTTTACTCTGGGAGGGAACAGCTAGGGGTTAACAAGAAATAAGCTGGAATGCTGAATTTGATACTGGTACCACAGCTAAATGTTTTTCTGGGAAAACCCCTGCTTTCTGGCATTGGGTGAGGCAGGAGTTAAAGGCCCTCAGCTCTGTGTAACCTGACCCATGGCAGCTGTGGGTTTTGCAAAAGGTCCATCCAGGCCTGCCTCTTCCATGAAAGGGTAAAAGTCAGGTCCATCCTTTCTGAAAGAGGCTGCCTCCAAAGCTGAGAATTCTAAAAACCCTATCTGAGCTGCATTTATAAATCACGATTCAGCAGGAGATTGCAGTCACTCTTCCCCCACCAAAAAACAAAAATCTTCCCAAACCCTCTCAAACACAAGAGGGCTTGGGGTTTCATTAATACTGAGATTCTCTGCCTCCGACCACACCCCTTGGGCCCCCGGATTCTCTTTCTCTGAATCTCCTGGAGAAATGACCTAATGAGCTCACAGCAAGTCTGGACAGGAGAGAGGAGGACCCAGGCCTCTGGCCCGCCTGGTCCAGAGGCAGCCACATTTCTTACCACAAGGCATGCACAAAGCTGTGCTTTCAAAGGCCTTTCCCTCTTCCCCCAGGGCATTATCTCCTCTCTAATGAGCTCAGACACTGCCCTGCATGTCTGCCTCTGCACCCAGCTGTGTCTGCCACACTCCTATAGCCCCTGCTGCTGCCACCACATCCACTTGGCCCCCTGACCAGCTGAGATGGAGGGCTGAATCCAAGGACGCACAGAGCTTGTTACAAGAAGGAGCCAGGAGCTGCTCAGATTAGGGTCCCCTCCAACCTGTCTCAACCCAGAGGGATGGAGAAGCTGGACAAGAAAGCAGAAGTCCCCAAGAGGCTTAAAGTGAGGAGTACATGGGGAGAGCAGAACTTCGGGAACCTTAGTGCTGGCTGGCTGCCACCTGGCTCTCCTCACTGGACAAAGAGTTCCTCTTTCTAGTGAGGCTCTAAATTCCCTGGCCTTTTTTATCACTGCTGCATCATGGGTCAGCCCTGGAGCCTGTTCCAGGGAGGGGCGGCCAAAAGAAGCTGAATTCAGCAGCTACATCTGGGCCTCATCAACCAGCCCCAACCATCACCCTCAGGTCTCAGCACCAAAGAGGGTCTGCCCTCACCCCATCTGCACAAACTAGACCAAGGCTGGCCTGTCAGCCTGCCTGCCAGACTCTCCAGCAGTTATCTGGCTGCTGAATGGTGTCCTGGTACATCTGAGTATCTTCTCAGGGCATTCGTAGCCTTCCCTCAGCAGTTATCCTGTCCAGGGGATTGATAAAATTCCAGGGCAGCCCCAACTCTTTCGGAGCGGCTTCTGTTTAATTATACCCTCTGGGAGAATTCTTTACAGTCACTGGGGTTTTTTGTTGTTGTTTCTGTGTTCCTCCTTGTCCCAATTACAAAAAAGGTCATGTCCCATTCCTACCCCCACCACCGATACCTCCTCTGCTGGAGCTCAGAGCATCTCTGACTGATGTGTCCCAGGAGTAAGAGGCTGCAGGCCTACCCTCCAAAAACCTGCTGACCTCACTCCACCCATTCCTGATCAGCAGCGGAGCTTCCATAGGCAGCCGTGAGGAAGGGGGAGCATTTTACTGCCCATGCAACATCTCCATATGCTAACGCCCAAAGGATTTGACACTTCCTCTTGTTTAGATACTAAACCTACTTACAGAATATAAATCCCCAGCGCTCCAGACCAACATTACCTTCGAGATGTAGGTCAGCTGCAAAGATCCGACAGCTCCTGCCCCAATTGCCAGGTTCTGAAAGAAATACGTGTTTCATTTTAAGAAGGATGCTATGTGAAGCCATGGAAAGGGCACTAAGAGATAAGAAGCCATGATTCTAGTTCTGTTTATGCCACTTACTGGCTTTGCGACCATTCTTGACTCACTTTCCTCCCCCTGTAAAACAGTGGTAATTCTTACCACGATATGTGTGCGTTAACGTTACCCACGGCCTTATTTATTATGGAGAGGTATCCTAGTACAGTGATTAAAAGTGTGGACTCCACCATTTGACTATAAACAAGTTCCTTAACCACTACGCTTCAGTCTTCCCTTCTGATAACAATACCTACTTCACAAGGCAGTTGTAAGGATGAGTTACTACATTTAAGAGCATGTGGAACAATCCCTGGAACACAGATGACTCTCAACAAGTGTTAGCAATTACTTTTTTCTGTCGGGACGGCTCTGATTTCCTTGTTGGCTTGGTTCTGTTTGATGCCAACTAAAATTCTTTTCATACTATATAGGGTACAGATTCACACAAGACAGAAATTCAAAAAAAAATACAGCTGTTTAGTCTATTTCATAGGACTGTTATGAGTACCAAATGGAATGATGTCCATACACTATAAAACATCAAGTAAAATGTACTAGTAAAACAGCAAGAAACTCACAGGCACCTTGTGTGGCCATATGGACCTTGGCAAAATCTCTTTGGCTTTCTAATTTCTCTACCGTCAGAAATGAAACAATGACACAGGGATGGTAGTGCACCAAAGAAATGGCCAAGAAATCACAGCTGTGGAATTTCTAATTTCTTACTTGGAAAATCCGTGAACATGAGAACCTGTCCATAGCTCCGGGTGACCTCTTAAAACTTTCCATAAGCTTAAAGAGTAACCTTGAGCACCCATTACCGGGGGTCATCTCAAAGCAATAAACAGAGGTGAATCTTGGATAATGGGAATTTATTAGGTTGGTGCAAAAGTAATTGCGGTTTTTTGCAATTATTTTTAACCTTTTAAACCACAATTGCTTTTGCACCAACCCAATAGTAAATTTCCTAAAGGGTTAACAGTGAAATGAGTCATTTGGGGAGACTGCCGTTAAGAAGTATCTTAGATGAAAAGGAAGAATCATTCTAGGTCCAATTATCTAAATTAACATACATCTTTTGAAGCAAATCCAATGTGTGAAATGTCCAATACATAAAAAAAAAAAAAAATGGATGGGAATACTACCATGCTAGGAGGATTCTCAGAACCTTAGCATTTTAGAGTGACAGAGCTAGAAAGGACATCCCCCTACTTTTGTAAATGAGGCCATTCGTCTAAAAGCTGCCTTTGAGTAGCCAGATTAGTGTTTCAAATATAGATGACTTGATTTACACATTTTTTTTTCCAATTACACAGTGACTACATTTGCTTATTTTTTTAGGAAATCTCTATCAGATAAAGAGCGATAGGCCTTGTAACCCCTAAATTAGAGTCCAAAAAGGAGCCACAACCACCCAAAAGGCCGGTGAGTGGCTGACTGCCCCAAAGGAGGTGAACCACTCTGGACGAGGACTCCGGTCCTCCTGAGTAAGACGGCCAAAAGCAAGCCCATGTCTGCACAGCCTCCAGACACACACAGAGCACCCAGCCCACCCCAGCCCCTCGTTTTACACTTGAGGAAAGTGACTTGTGAGATTTGTCCAAGGTCACATCATTGGCAACTTCCACCCCCATGCCCTAGAAGCAGCACAGTGTCATTTAAAAAGCTCGAGCTGTTGGAATACTAGCAGTGCCATTACTGCCCTATGGCTGTAGGCAATTTGCTTTACCTATAAAACTGGGATAATAAGCCCGGTTTCATGAGCTTGTTGGGGGAACGACATGAAAATACATAGAGAGAGCTGAGCTGTGGTAGTTCTTATCCCCGACCCACATGCTAATTACAAGGTGTAGACGCCAAGTCTCAGGGCTGGTCTTGCACAACTCACTCTCCTGACCCCAAACCACAGCCCAAAGGCCTCCAGAGCCCTATCTTGAATGATGAGTGATGAAGTGGGACTTGGGGAACCATTCAGACACTAACCCACATGTAATGACAGATAGAAGCCGATCAGATTTCAACTACTTCATCCCCTCCACCCTCCAGGGTTGCTCCACCCTCAGTCCCCTCCTCCCCTTAGCTCTCTTGCTTCAGAGAGGAAGAGACGGCAGCAGTTCTCCCAGCCCAGTTACCCTGGGGGCTGGGGCCTGTCCTCACTCTCTTTACCCACAGCCCACCTACCATCTGCTCCTAGGCTCATGTGCACCTCTTCTCTACCATGAGAAGCCAGGAAAATATGACAAATGTCTGAAAAGGCAGTTACCCCACCCCCATCCCCACCCCACCTTCCTCGCCACCCAGGGGGAAATGAATGACAGGAGAAAACAGTCCCAGGATCACTGAGGCTTGATCCAGAATGATGGCTCAGTGTCCACTCCAATTACTGACCCTAGGAGATTAATGGTAACAGCTCACTGCCAGGGTGGCGGCCCAAGGCAGACACACTTCCTGGTCAACTTCATGCCAAATGCTTGGGCTGAGGGCCTCAGAAGCCAAATGTCAGGGCAGGAACACCAGGAAACAGCACCTGGGGAGGGGCAGGGTGTCGGAGACAGCAAACTGCCTCTCCGGGCGCACAGCACCATCTCCTGCAGGGAAAGGACAAGAGGGCCCACCCACCTGCTCAGAGCCTGCTCTACTGACTGCAGCCTGCCCTCATCTCTCCTCTCACTGTTTTCATGTACACGGGTCCTTCTCCAACTTTGGTGCACAACAGAATCTCCTGGGGAGCTTGTTTGAAAAGGCCCAGGCTCAAGTCTCACCGAAAAAAAAACACTAAATCACAATCAAGTGGAATGTGGGCAGAACATGCACATTTTTTTTTTTAATGTTCCCAAGTGATCCCTAAATAGGCCTAAGTTTGAGAACAACCGATCTACATGACAAAATCTAGCCCTGGATTCTGTATTCAAGCATATTTTTCTGTGAGTTTAAGTCTCTTCTTACTAGATTTTAAGCACATTGAGAACATGAGTAGAATCCTTTTCCTCTACACAGCAGACTCCTCAATTTTTTAATGAAAAGACTATTTACATGGTGGTTAAGTTCCCAAACCAATCCGTGAATGCCTGCTACACTCATGGAGTACTGGAATACGCCACAGCTTCTATCCACCACGGGCAAACAATGTTTCTTTGGGAGACTTGTTCATGTTTGGAAATTGGATGTCATCTACTTTGCAGCTCCCATGACCTGGGGCAGGGTTCCTGTGGGACAGGAATCGGGTAGGGGGGGCCTGAAAGGACGCAGTCCCAGCTAAAACGGCGTCACGGACTTGGGGAGACGGAGTAGAGGAATGGGCTAGGAAAAGGGACAGGAAACATCTGAGATGAGCGCATCTGAGCTGACGGGGAGTACAGACAGGTGTTGGAGGGAAGGCTGCTTGCTACGTCAATCACCTGGGAAGATTTTTTTTGAAACAAACTAGTATTCTTGCTTTATCCCTAGGGTTTTAACTTATCTGGGGTAGGGCCCAGGTGCCCGTATGTTTTTAGAGTGCCCCGGCGATGCCACTGTGCCACCAGGTTTGAGGACCACTGCTGCCGACACTGGCTAGTCCTGCTGACTCTGCACTGGAGACATAGCAGTTGGTGAGAGAAAGGGTCACACCCAGCCACAACCCACAGAGTGACCCTGGTTGCTGCACCAGCAGTAAATAGAGAGGAGGAAGAGAAGTGCAGGGCTGTAGACAGGGAGAGAGGAGATTCCAGGCACGTGCATGGCTGGCAGCCACTGTGTGTGAAAAGGTCTGTAAGTCAGGAGCAACTTGCACATTTCTGGGACTTCTAAATTTTTTGGAACCACGTAGGGCCCAGGGCAGGTTGACTGATGGTTTTATGAAGACACTCCAGCAGCTTGCTTTTTGTTCAAGTGTTCTTCTGCCACCAAGGACCTTAAAGGAGCTCCCACTCTCCAGAAATGGAAAATATAGGGTTGATTCTTTTCCATTGCCAAGGAAGAAGCTGAGGTGCCCACACAGAGCTGTGACACACCTCTCAGGGTAGGCTGTTTTTCTAGAAGCAACATCATTATTTCTTGTTGAAATAGAAAAATGTTCCCATCTTCTAGTGAGAGTAACAAGAAGCATAGAAATGACCAGAAGATCTAACTATAGATTCATAAATTCACAGAATGTCAGCACTAAAAGGTTCTATTGATGCCTCGTCATTCACCATGTGAGGTGTCTAAGACTCAACTTGGGGAAATGACTTCCTCAGGGAGGCAAATGATAGACACAGCTCATTCCTCCCAACATTAATCTGCTGCTTGGACAAAGCACAACTTGAGAAAGGAAGACAGAAACTGACATATATTCAGAGTCTATGATGCACCAGGTCTGCTGCTAGGTACTTTTGCACATTGTCACTTAATCCTAACAATCCCATTTTACAGATGAAGAAACTAAGGCTTAAACAGGTGAAGCAGCTTGCCCAAGGTGACACAGGTACTGAGTAGTCAGGCCAGTATTCGAACCCAACCCTTCCTGAGTCTCAAATCCCATACACTTTCCTTTCTACCATGCCACCTCCCACGAGACAATCCTTCAAATGTACAAGGACCTGCTCATTATCTAAGAGTTGATTATCAATGAAAGGTAAATACAAGGACAGGACCAGCAGGGTTACACCAAAAGAGGCCCTGTAGAGTTGCCCAAGCCGGGCAGGGCAGGAACTAGTCAAACTGGCTCTTAGGTGCCAAACTCCAAAAGACCACAAATTCAGAGAGTGGAAAAGGAGGAGAGATGCTGGAGCCTTCTTACCTTCTCTTCTATCCCTCAGAATGCCTAGCAGACAGCAAGGAACACAGCAGGCAGGCAAAACCAGCTTGCTGGTTAACTAATGGGAGAAGGAGGAAAGGAATGCACGTGGAGATCCCATAAGTAGGGCATAAGCCACCATGGCTGCACATGGCCTGAAACCGTAACTCAAACCACCAAAAACCAAGGCCAGGCACAGACTCTCAGGGAAGGACTTGCCTGAGAAGAGCTATATGATGGGATCGAAGGGAAGAGCATTATTCCTTCTGCCACCCATTCCACAGCTCTTGCCCTGGCATGAGAGAATAACCCAAAAGAAAGTAACCAAGCTCCTCCCAGGTATTAGGTGACATGGGACTTTACCTGCTGCTCTGGCATCAGACACAACTCCTCCCCTCCATCCTATAGCTCCACTTCCCACAACTAACTGGAGGAAAGGAGAAATGCCCGTGGCTACTCTCTTCATGCCCCAGTTCAAAAACATGTGTTTAATCTTTCTCGTCAAGAAAAGTCAATTCTATATCATAAACTGCTGTGTTGGTGTAATGCTTTCATTCTGTTATCTGGATGTCTCTTTCTTGTGGACGTGCACCAACACTGGCTTTAGCCAGGAAGGACTTCATGATGTGTCAGTCTCTTGGCCACCACAGTCCCAGCTCCTTCACTTCCTTTTTCCAATCCTGGTGACAACGACCTAAAGACCTGGTGAAACTCCTGGGCTCTAGACAACAGTCTGGACACATTCAGGTTCCAAGACATCAACTACTGGCCACCTGAAACCTTCAACTCAATAAGCCAAAGCCTTCATCCCTTTCCTCAATTCAGCCTCCTCCACATTTCCCTCAAAGTCAATCATCATTTCCCCTCCACCCTCTAACTGGTTCCCTTCCCAAGTTCCCCATTTCAGCAACTGCACCTTCTATCCCCAGTCAAGCAGGCACGAAACCTTTGACTCGTCTACTGCACCCTCAGTCAGTCACCAAGCCCATCCTTTTCTTCCTCCCCATGGCCTTTAAATCTGTCCCTTCCACTCCATTCCCACAATTCCCATCGTCACTGCAGATACATAAGGAAGCTGTCGGACCACTCCTCGCTGTCATCTCCAATTCCAGGCTCTCCCTACTTTCCCTTCCTTCGGATGTCACTGCCAGAACAAATTTCCTTAACAAATCACATCTCTGTAACACTTTAGAGTTTATCAAAGCACTTTCACATACATTACTTTATTTAATCTTGACAGCAAACATGTCACAGATGGAGATAATTCATATCATTACCCGTATTTGCATTACCCGTACTGCTCAGCTGATACAACGAATACAAATTGGCTATAAAGCAAAATCTAATATGCAGCCCTGCTCCCAAACAGCCCTGTTTTTCCTTAGAGACATTACTTTATTAATAAAATTGCATTCTTGTATAAAAATATATAAAATATACAAAAACAGATGCAACAGATATATTAAACAAATACTAAAGGTTAACATCTAAAGCAAAACATGACAATATAGCCAAAGACAAATTTTAAGAAAATTTGGAACAGTCATCACCACGGTTTTGCCTTAGTTGCTTGGACTTTCATACCAAGGACTGCTAACTGTTAACAGGACTAGCCATCCCAAAGGTTTCTCAGTTTTTACTTTTTAACTTAGGCAAAATACGTCTTGTTATAAAGACAAGAATTAGTTTTTAAAAATAAGATTACCATAGAAAACACATAAAACAAAATTGCACTTACAGTATTTTAACTCTCAAGAAGTCCACACATAAATTAATTCTAAAAACATTAATTTAATAATAATTAAGCCTACACAGAGTTTGCCTTCTAAGTAAAAGTACAGAGCTGTCACTTCAAATCTTCTTTTGGAATTTTTCTTCCCAAAGGAATTCTGCATTCTTACTCTAACACAATATAGACAAAAGCATGTCAGAAATTCTACTTAACACTTGAAATTATGTGTCCACATGGATAGCTAACATACCAACTACACAAAATCCACGAATTAAAAAACACGAATCGCCCAAACAATTGTTGAAGATCTAAGAGTTATCATGATGCTTGTACCTACAGAGAATATCTCTCGACAAACACACAAGAAACTGGTAATACTGGTTGCCTCTGGCTAGGGGAAAATATACTGGGGAACAGGAGTAGGAGGAAGAAACTTGTTACTACACCAGCTTTCCAATGTTTCAAATTTTGTACCATGTGCATGTGTGGGCCAGTTTTTAAACAAAGTTATCTTACCAGTTCTTGGCATTTTTGACAGAGTGAAATATATTACCCAAAAACTCTTTGAAATATTGTTGGATTTCAGCCAAATTTTTCTTAAGAAGTTTTCTGATACAGAAAATGCAATTAAAAAAAAAAAACAATAAACAACTTTTGCCTAGCCTTTCAGACAAAACTATTGTCCATTATACGTAATGTACTAATATAATTTCCATCCACTCTACCATATTCTTTCTACTAAAATGCAGCAAAGTGTTCATCTTTTTGTCAGCAAGCTGAAGCTCTTTGCCCTTTTCAATAAAAAGAATTGCTTTCAGCTTATCTAAAAAAAAAAAAAGCAAAAAGCAAAGGGTTTTTATTAGAGCCCCAGAGATACCAGAAGAGATGCAGAGAGATAATCTTTTTTGATATTATGGATATTTTGTTTCATAATTTACATCATGGCCTTTGGAAAATAAAAGCATCTCAGTATTTTGGGACAAGAGAGCAAAATACATTTTACAGAATAAATTTGAGAAGAACAACAATCTAGTGTAATATTGTTTCCATGCTTCTGTTTATCCTTTGTTCGGGGCTATATAATTTAGCCTTGCAATTACTTGGTCAAGTGGGCATTAGAAAGGTGGAACATCAGCGTTGCTGTGCAACTAAAACATAGTTAGTTACTCGGTAGGTCACAGTAATGAAGTCGAGAAGCCTAATTAAGGAATTTCATCTCCCTTCTCACGATCGGGACCAACATTAAGTTAAAATACAAGTGCTGGTGCCATTGTATCATAGAAATGTTTTAAGGGAAATACAGCTAATGCTTGTTTCTATTTAAGAATTCTTGTGTTAGCTATATTTTAGTAAAAATCTTTTTTAAAAAAGAATTATCTGCGTGCTTAATGTTGTCAACGTATTGATTTTTAAATGCATTAGCCAAACCAGTGGCCATAATCAATACTATCGAAACTTTCCATTTAAAATGGTCCTTTTTAGCTAATGGGTTTCACCCTAGATCTGTTTGGGATCACTGGGGCTTGTGTTAAAAACCTCGACTCCTTACTTTACCCCGTCGATTCTAAATTCTGTCAGGCAGGCATTCAAGGCTGTACCTGGTCGAAGCAGGCTGACCCCTATCATGCACCCAAGTCTATGTCCCGTGAGCAGACACCATCACTGGCCTCCCATCTCGGCCGTTTGGCTGTGCTCACAATGTGCAGCACCTGCAGCTCTGCTTCAGAGGGCTGCCTTCAGGCGACGGGGGCCACTTGGCCCACACTTGTAGAGCCAGTGACTGTCCGGCAGGGCACAGGGAAGTCCAGCTCCCTTGGAACAATGCTTAGGCCTCACGTACTGTGCTCCCTGCTGCAGCATCGGGCTAAGGCCTGCCCTCCGCAGACTTCTCACGAGTTCACACTCATGGCTGGCTTCCTCCCCTTCCACGTGCTACTTCCCCGCACACTTGACACTCTCAGGAGAATGTTTCCTTAATAAAGAACTTGCCACAAATCCTTGTCCCCGGGTCTTCTGGGGAACCCGACCTTAAACATCCTCTCACCAGGCGAGCTCACCTTCCCTCCTCGGTGCTGCCTTTGCCCCATAATGACTGCTGTTTCCCTCTCGGAGAATGCCCTCCTCTTCCCCTTCCTCCGGGGGGCACAACAAAAATCAAATGATATATTGTAAGTGAAAACACTTCAAAACCCGTAAAGTGCGCTACAGATGTCAATCACGTAGAGCAATAATTACTACTCTAATGTCACCCATCCTTCCAGACCTGCATCTAGTGCCACCCCCTCCATGAAGGGGTGTCCCGCAGCTGTTCCTGCCACATTTTTATGTAATCATCTGTCTCCCAACCGACAGTGTCAGCCCCATGAGGGTGAAGACTTTGTCTTGTTCACTGTTGAAGCCTCGGCATCTAGACGGATGTCTGGCACACAGGGCATGTGTAGCAAATACGGGTGAAGTAGTATTGCCGAGCTCCAGAATCTCAGGCTATTCTCAGCCCTTCAGGAAATGGTGGACCAAAAGCCATGCTAAGGATCACCTGGAGTGCCTAGAGCCCAGAGAGGACAATGACTTGTTTACATACAAAACAACTTGGTGGCAGCACCAGGATCTGATCCTTCACCCATTGTCGCCCAGGTCTGAGAACTTTCCATCTAAGTGAGACTCCACCTCCGGGCCTGACTCTTCCCCAGATGGCAGCGGCAGGGAACGTGGCAGCCCTTCTCCTTCAACCAACAATATGTATTGACAGCTAGGTGGTGCCCCTGAATGATATGCTATCTTGTTAAAAAGATGGACTCAGATTTCTAGCTCTATAGGTTTGTATGTATTGTTTTCATCTCCCCACCTGAACCTGAAGCTTCCTGATGGCAAGGACCTCATTAACTGAGTTCACCTTCCACATCACCCACAGGATCTTGCCCAGGACTGAGCACACACACATCAGGAGGAGGAAGGAGGCAGGCAAGGGAGAAGAGTGCAGACACTGGAGTCAGACAGACAACTCCAGCTCTGCACTCATCACCATCTGTGCAACCTTGAGCAAAGGCGCTGCACTTCTCAGCACCTTGCAGAGTGCTGTGAGAGTGACAATAGTCCCTGAGTCCCAGGACTATTGCAAGGATATAATTAGGTGATATATGTAAAGCATTTCACACAATGGCTGACATAAGGCGACCACCCAGGTAAGTATAACCCGCGGTCAGTAATAACAGTAACAGTGGTAGTCAAACGGACTCCATAAACACCAGCTACCAAGGGCTTTAAACAGGCAAGATCAGAGACCTGGGTTCAGAAAAACCCCTGCTTACTAATGTCTACTAAATAACGAAGATACCATACCAGGTGTCTCCTTTTCCCTATAAACGTAGGACGTTCAGTGAGAGAACAGAGTCCCCAGGGTCTCTCTCCACGGGGACAGACCAAAACTCTCCAGTTTCCTCTTGGAGATCACCTCCGATCCGTCTTCTCCTGACTCCTGGCATGCCGTTCTGCCTCACTCTACAGAATTTCCACTTGGTTTAGGCTACGTCCCCAACCCCAGGAGAGCGGTGTCGGGCCACTCTGTAATTCATAACAGCCTCCCTTCTGACAGCTTCATTAGTTTGTTCATTCATTCACTCAATGAGCGCACATTTATCAAATGCTGGACACTGTGGATCAAAAGCTAAACCAGATGAGCCCCCTGCCATCTACGAGCTCCCAGCCCTGAGAGTCCTCTGGCATCTATTTCTTAATCAGATACTACCTTTGAAAGCTTTCCTTCCTCCCAAGCAACATTAAGATGATTGTCTCATTATTAGCAATAATAGCAGAGGAACTAGAGTCAGTCTGCCAGGGCTCTGCCACTTTCTTATTATGTAACCATGGGCAAATTTCTTCCCCGCTCTGCCTCACCCACCTCACCTTTAGAATGAGGGCAGTAATACCTACCAATTAGACTGCTATCAGAATGTAATGAAAACCCAATGAAGTCTTTAGAACAGTGCTCGACACATAAATAAATGTTCACTAATTCTATTTTACAACTTAGAACAGCATTCACTCTCGAGTCTAGAATGGTTGTTCGGCCATTAATACAACAAAGAGCTAAGCCAACAACTAAAGAAGTAAAATGTTCTCAAATATTGCTATGTCACAGCAATATTTCTTTTTTAGGCATCTGTCAAGCTAGCCGAAATTTCTGCTGTCAGGGAAAATGTAAAGAATTTCCAGCAGGGGCCACAAGTTTTATCCGGTACCTCAAACTCAAAGAAGGCTCTAGCACAAAGAGCATCCTGAGCGTTCAGTTGCCAGGGAAATGCAGGAGGCTGTCCTAGGCAGGGTTGGAGCCGACTGCAAAGACTGCCTCCAGACATCCCAGAAAGGCAGCGTGAAGGCCCAGCATGCAAAGTTGGTGCACGTTTTGCAACCAAGGGACAGTCAAATCAGAGGGCAGGACAGACAGAGCAAGGGAATTCCCGACAACTGGCAACACTTTGAGAACAGAGATGGCGACCCTGTGGTCCTGGGTGACACGTCACTGAAAGCAAGACTCTCAGCCTGTGGCCCAGAGTATGAAGGAAGTTCCAGCTCTCAGGGAAGGTAGCTGGCAACAACGAGGCAGGATTCCCCAAACAAGTGAATTTGGGTTAAGAACAATCCTAGTAGGAAGCATAGCACTAAGCAGGAAAATCAGGACAAAAATACATTCAAATTACCTGAACTAATATGGCAAGTGAGTGGGAGACGGTAGACAAAGGAAGAAAAAGGGAAAGGGAATGATAAGACTCAGAGACCATAAGTCACCAGGGCTCATCCTTGGCAAGCCAGAAACCAAGTAGACCGGCTACAAAGACTTGATTTCAACTTCTTCCAACAGTGGATTTGTTGACCCAGCTGTGGGCACCTGTGCAGAGCAAAGGCAGGGAAAATGATACAGCAGGGCCCACAGGCAAACCCCAAACCAAAACACTGTAAGAGGCAGCCATCCCAGGCTAAGTCAAGGGTGTTAGTGTCCGTATGTGGTTTCCATTCTGCATGCTCAGCACTTTAAACGAAAGTAAGCAACAGAAGGTTTGTCAGGGATGTGGGGTAAAACATGGGGCACAGTGCCACTTAGGGTTAAGGCCTTCCTTGGAGAAGGCAATTAGTGGTAGCTGACCTCTGGGTATGTTTTCTGTATCTATAGTGTTTTTCTCTCAGCCATCAAATCCAGAGGACAAATGCCAAAGGCCTCTAGAGGGTTACCCCTAGATAATGATCTAGAGACTCACAGGACTCTTTTTCCATTTCACATCTTACAGTCCAAATCTATCCCCCAACTCTTAGACTTTCCTCTTCCCATGTCTCTGAACCGGAGCCAGATCTCAGGCCCACACCCCACCCCACCCAACACGGCCATGACCCATGATCTTGCCGTTCAGGGACCACACCCGTGTTTGGGGGCCTCATTCCACCAAACTGCTCCAGGGCAGGGGGAAGGAAAGAGCCAACAGCATTCATAGCACCAGAAAAAAGACTTGAGATCCCAAATCAAGGGTAGAGAACATTTTTCCCGGACCAGAGATGACTCTAGGGACCCCCCAAGGCACAGCAATAAAACTTAGGGGGCCCCTGTCAATTCCAATGTCTGAGACTCGGCTTTTTTCATCTCTAGCACAAGGAAGCAAAACTACGTGACTTCCAAGGTCACCTACAACCCAGTATTCCGACTCTTGACTCGATGCCAGGAACCAAAGAAGTCCAACATTTGACCAGCTCAAGGAACCAGGTCACATTCTCTGCTGGGGAGGAGCCCCAGACTAGAAGAGCAGGAGTGGCCACAAGGCCACAACCCTAACAAGAGAGATGAGAGGAAGCAAGCCATGCCTTGGAGCCTGGATCCAGCCTGGCGGGCCTCTGTCGGACTTTGCAAGTGTTAAATTCCTGAGTGTGAGAAAAGACACCAGATCCCCTGGGTCAGGAGAGATGAGCTTCTTTCTCAAGCTAAAATCTGGAATGATTTCCTGTGCACGTGCATGAGTGGGGTGTATGTATGTGAGTGTGAGTGTGAGTGTGTGAGTGTGTGTGTGTGTGTGTGTGTGTGTGTGTGTGTGTGTTGGTGCTGCCCATGAGAAACGAAGCCCTTGAGGCTAATCCCATGTACATTCCTCCCAGGCAGTGATGGACAGCCAGCCACTCTGCCCCCTTCCCCCGTAGCCTCTCACCTGGGGATTGTCCATGTACCAGAGAAGGCAGTTGGCCTGGGTGTCCAGAATAAAGTACCTCCGCAGAAACTTGCCACTGTTCTCATTCTCCTCGATGTCCAGAAACCCACAGATTCGGTTCTGCCGATCCACATAAGGCATTCCTGGGCTCTGCTCACATCACCCTGCATGGGAGGAGGGAGGAGGGTGCTGGTGAGAAGGAGGGTGCAGCGGGCCCTGCCTCAGGACCTGTAGGAACCTCACTCTGGCTTGACTCACCTCTGCGAGAAACTGGGCTGGCACTCTCTCTCATCAGCTTCCTACCACAGGGCACCAAATGTTCCACCCCAACCAGACCCTGGAAACCTCTATCGATTCCATTCCATAAGCAGTCATCAAAATCCATGAGCATGTGTCAGCTAACTTTCCTGAGGCTTTTTTATGTGCCGGGCAGAGCATTAGGCAACTTTACAGACATAGGGGATAGAAGCCGAGACTTTGGGTCAGGGGCCTGGGTTCTAATTCCCATTCTGGCTTCGTATTGTATGACCACAAACTATTTCATCTTTCTGCACCTCAGTTTCTGCATCTATGAAATGGGGATAATAATACTACCTGTACCTTGTAAGATTTGGGTGAGAATGAAGTGCTTGGCACACGTAAAGCACTTCATAAACACTAGGTATTATTACTCTTCTCAAAAGGAAAGTAGGTCATCCCCCAATTTTATCCATAAAGAGACTATATCAGAAAGGATTTAAGCTCCAATTCAAATACCTAAATTAAATTTTGCCAGAAATTCAGTCATTGAGAGCAGTCCCTCCAGATCCATGAAGGGACCAAGGCACTAATCGGAGGGGTTCCTGAGACCTTGTGGCAGGGCCACATCCCTCAGCCCCAGAGGCCACTTGTAATTCAACGAATGAAGGACTGGAAGAAAGCCCCAAACCCTGAACACTTTCATTGACTCCAGAACAGGATCTCAGTGTTAAGAGACAAGCCAAAACCTTCAAGCCAGCTTCCTTTCTCCTCGTGATTTCCTTTGGTCTCTCTGAAAGGTCAAGAGCTCTGTTCGCCTCCCCAAGGAGGATGAGAACCTTCCCACAAGCAGCTACACCCAACCTGATGGACAACGCAATACAGAAATGGGACAAGGTCCCACAGGGATCAGAAAACACCACATGGCATTCAGACTTTCAAGGACAGACACCACCCACCCTGGCCCTGCTTAGATCCAACAAGCAAAATTCACTAAGACCCAAACCCACCACAGGTTTTAGTCTACAACTGAGCCAAGTTGTGAACAGCAGACTTATGGCCATTCCCTGCACTACAACACTGGCCAGCAAGTACGCTACCAAGACGCCACACCTGTAATCTTCCAGAAGTGTGGGGGTGGGGGGTGGCTCACAAGCAGGGAGCCACACTCCCACAAGATCAGGCTAATTCTAAGGGCAGTGACGGGTAATGTAGTCTGTTCTCTCCCACCACCACCACCCCACAAGCATCCTGGCAGGGCTGAGAGGCTGCCCCAAGGAAAAAGTAACCCCCATCCATAGGGATACCAGTGCACAGTGAATCCCTTGGTTCCAGGTAAGGTCTGGCCAAAATCCCAATCGGGACAGACAACTCAGTCAGAAGGGAGATCCCACGGCTACTTGCTGGGCCATGCATGATAGGGGACAAAAGAGTAAAGCAGGCAGGAAAGGAGGGTGAAAACGAAACAGCACAGCTGAAAAGGAAATAAAAGGAGTAGAAGTAAAAGAGTAGGTGAGAAAGAATAAAACGTGGAAAGAGGAGGTTTTAAAAGATGGCAGAAGAGAAGGAAGAAGTACAGCAGAAAAGTGGAGGACAATGGCGGTTGAGGGTTGGGGGAGAAACACTCCTGCACAAAGTAGCACCATATCTGTCAGAAGGGGCCTGGACTGGCATAGTCAATTGTACTCAGGTTAAGTATACCATACCTGCAGCCAGATCCCCTGCTTCTCAGAGCCTTCCCGAACTAAGCTTCCATCCTAGCTCCAGTTTCACAATGTGAGCAAGTGTGAGTACAGGAAAGGGGAAAAGATGGATAATAGCCAAAAGTTAGGAACAAACGCCATGGGAGGAACTTGAAGTCTTCTTGTAGACCCTGGGTCAAAGATGGAAAGGCAAGAGGCCTGGCGTTGGCTGGGGAGAGAGCACATGCCTGAGAAAGGATGCAGCTTCTCCCCAGGGAACAGGGGAAGACAGGAGTCCTCTGCAGACAGGCTGGGTCAGCCTCCTGATGAGAGTGCACAGATGTCGGGTCAGGATGAGGAAGCTTATTCACCTCCCAGGAAAACTCAGCTAATTTCCTTGAGGCCAGCCCCGCCAGAGAGACAGAATTTCCAGAGGTTTCAGGACTGCTGCCACTCCTGGGACATTTCTCAGAGAAAAAGCGTTTGAACTGCAGTGGGACAACAAAGCTGACTGTCTCCGGGCCCACTCGGGAAGCACAGTATGCAATGTCATGCTGGCTTCCGTTCACACGCTCCCTTCTCAGCCCATAGGACTGATCAGTCAGAGGCTAGAGAAGGTAGTCTTTCTGAAATCCTCCAACAGCCTACGTTTGTTGAGGGTTTCCCATTTGCACGGATCCATGGGAAGGAGAAGATCCTGACATACCAAAAGGAGAGAAAATTAAAGGAATTCTGGTTCCCACATCTCCTGTCTGTGGTTCTATCCCCAGACAAAAAGCTGCTCAGATGCCCTGAGAAGCCGCTGAGTCACACACAGCTCAGGGAGAATGTGGGAGGTGGGGGAAAGAAAGGCTCGACTGCAGGAGAACCGAGCATCACACGGACATGTGGTTATAACCAAAAAGTGACATCCTCAAAAGACGGTGCACAAAACACAAACCTGGTGCACAAAACACAAAGCTGAGGTCCTAAGCGCCAATCCTGACAGTTCACTTCAATCCCTCTTGCCACAACAGCTGCTAAGATCTGGTACAGAGAGCCTGCTGTCCCAACCCCCAAATCCCCTCTCCCTGCTTCTTCAATCTGTCACCATCATCTTCCAAGTCTCTGCTGGTTCCTCCCTTTTTTCCAGAGGCGCCACTCTAATACAATTAACTCTGCCACCCCAGGCCCAGCCACAACTGGGCAATGAGGGGAGAAAGGGAAGTATTAGCAATTGGTAGTTAAGGGGGAAAAAAAACACCTGGTGCATACACACACACTGTCACTCCAAAATTCCCCTACGGAGACCAAGACAAAACTTCGAAGTGGCCTTTCCAGCTGTCACAACACCCCTCCAGTTATATAGTTTTGGCCTATTTTCTGCCTCTCTAAAATCACTTGTTATATTAAAATTCAACTCGAGTTCCTCAGTGTAAAATTATTGGGTGGAGGGTGACATTGGATGGTTTGTCTCAGAAGCGCCCCCACACACACACTCCGCATGTCCTGGGCCCCATACCTTGGCAGTGACTCTCCCATCTCCTGGGACAACATGCAAAGTGTTCTCGCTGGGTTAGAGCACCAGATACCCATCTCTCAGGCTGGCCTCTTCACCTTTGCTTTGCTCTAATACCACAAAGAAACCACCCAGCAAGTAGCTTGTAGCCCTCACAACACATGGAAGACAAAGAGCACAGAATATTTGTGCAGGAAGCGACCCTGGGTCCACTCCACTCAGCATCCTATGGGTCCAAAGCATGCCAAACCTCCCTAGTGTTTTCCGCATTCAGTACAAAAATTACAATATAACAACGCTGGCATTTTTAAAAGTTCTCTCTAGCCAACCGTTTTCACTTCTGTATGCTTTTTCATGCTCTTGGCGGCATCATCAGCCTTTTTAAATTATATCATAAATGTGCTCCACGTTGCTACATAGTCTTTGTAATCATTGTTTCTAACTGTTGTATAACATTACTGGACTGGATTTGCTATAATTTACTTAATCATTTCTCTATGATTAGACAGTTAGATTATATCCAATTTTTCACTATTACAAATAATGCTGAAATTCATATTGTTCACGCTTTCTTTTACATGGAAACAGCATAAATTCTAAGTAATAATATGACTAGATCATAGCTTATGGTCTTTTATAATTCTTGAGACCTATTACAAGGTTGCTTTCTAAAAATATTTTAAGTGTTTACATTGTAGCCAGCAACATATTGTTACCATTGCTATGTTCTTATATACATCGAATGTCCTCATTATTTTCAACTGCTGCCAGTTTTAAATATAATGATGCCTAGTGAGGCTCAACTTTAATTTTTTCATGTTTATTTCCTGCTTCATCTTCCTTCCTGGACTTTGTTAAATGCAAATCAAAATGATGTGCACACAATCGATATCAATCTGTCACACACACACACACACACACACACACACACACACACACACACCCAAAGCAAACCAAACCAAAACATGGCCTCATATAATCCAAATAACTAAACAATGTATTTTAATTAAAACTAAAATAGACTAAAAGGAGGAAAGTTTTACATGATCCAAATTTCTTCAGTATATAAGTTCTTAAGTATGTACTACAAATGAAAATACATTAAATATTTAATTTATATAAAAGTAAAACTGAAGAAAAAAGTGAATTTGCATGGAGTTACCCATTGAATTTAAATGTTAACTAAACCAAGATTCCTGGCCAACATTTGCCAGCTGACCAGACAAAGCTCATGGGAAGAGTCAATAGCTGCCTACCTTAGAATGAGATCAGGGGGCATTGGGGAGATTTCTCTGTCGAAAATATCTCCTCAACTTTCCATTTCAATGCTTCAGTTTCCATCATTGGAAGAGATTCAAGCCAAGAATAAAACTGTCCCCGAGGAAATGAGCAACTGACATCTTTATCAGCCTCATAATATACAAGAGATACCTGGGACCAAGACCCTAAGAAAATAGAACATAGTCCAATGGAAGACAGAGGCACTAGAGGGGTGAAAAAGTAAAGAGAAGATTGCTGCTTGAAACGAATGTCATCTACTTGAAAAATTTCACTAAGATTCTTATACACTTATTCACTAAGATTCTTATACAGGAGTAGAAACCTTTCTGGAAAGCAATTTGGCAATATGCAACAAGAGAGCTAAAAATGTTCATATCCTTTGACCCAGGAATTCTACTTCTAGGATTCTATCCAAGTAAATAAATAGAGATGCAAATAAAGATTAAAATAAAAAGACAGCAACTGCAATATAATTTATAATTACAAAAAGTTGGAAATGCCCTGAATGTCTCAATGATTAGAGAATAATTAAATAAGTTATGGGACATTCCGTATGAGGAAATGTTGCACGATCATTTAAAAATTATGTTTTCAAGTCATTTCTAATGAATTAGGGAGAAACTTCCCATATCCTGATAAGATTTCTTAAGATACAATATGATTTATAATACAATCTCAACCCCCTAAATATTATTTTTGTATTTCTATATTTGGAAAAAGACTGACATGCAGACACCAAAATATTAGCAGTTAGTATCTATGGGTTATGGGTGACTTCTATTTACTTCTATATATTTTCCATATTTCCCTAATTTTCTACAGGGAATGTATGTTACTTTATTTAGCAGGAGGGAAAGCTGTTTCACTCCACACACACACCCTTCCCCAGCATATAAGTTTTAAAGCTGAGAATAAATTTCTCAATTCTCCAGAGTCCACAAACAAGCAAAAACGTGCCTAAATTATAGTTCTCTTGGGACTTCTTTGGTGCGTCAAAGGTTTAAATCTAACATGGCAATATTAGAGCCACGTACCTACCCAGAGAGCTTTGGCAATCTCCATTCTAGTTGGGTATCTTACCCTGTTTCCCCGAAAATAAGACCTAGCCGGACAATCAGCTCTAATGCGTCTTTTGGAGCAAAATTAACATAAGACCTGTGTATATTATATTATTATATTATATTATAATATATTATATTATATTATACTACATAAGACCCAGTCTTATATTATAGTAAAATAAAACCGGGTCTTGTATTAATTTTTGCTCCAAAAGACGCATTAGAGCTGATGGTCTGGCTAGGTCTTATTTTCGCGGAAACACAGTACTTCTATTGCAACATCCTCTAGAGAGGCTCATTCTTTCCCCTGTGGGTTTGGTTCCTCATTCCCTGGTCTTCCTAAGAGGAGCCCCTGTCCTGAGGGCCAACTGAATATTTAATAAGTCAATGCTGCTGTTCCTCTACTGCTACCGCCCTAGGGCCACACCAGGCCCAGCACTCTGGGAGAAGGAAGGGGACCCCGAAAAGGACCCCCAGTGGAATTTTCCTTCTTGAAACTTGGGAGATGGGGTTGACATTTTTTAAGTAAATGGCTAGATAGATGAATGAAGAAATGGATAGATTTTTTTAAAAAAGAAAAGCTATAGAGCTATTAAGTTATGAAAGCTGTAGTTTGTTGCACTGGATATCTTGATTTTTAAGATCGCTAATGTAGTTTGGAAATACAGGAAAGAATAGAGTATTGTAGAACCTCAACAATGCCAAGGGACTAATGAAAACCACCAGAACAACAACAAAACACAAGCATAGCTATTTCAGGACACATCTCTGAGAATGGGCCAAAGATGATAACTTAGGAAAGTGTGGGAGCATCCAATTCCTGTTATAATAGCACTGCATTTTGAAAATGTCATGAGAGCAAATTCCAAGTAGTCTAAGGCAGGAGAGTAATGTGAGAGAGAAGGGAATGTACTGAGAACATGTTCCCAACGGAAGCACCCAGTGAGGAATGCAAACATCTACAGGAGTGGGGAGGTTAAGGCACCTCCTTGACACAGACAGCCCAATCTGCACGGGACCCCAGAACTTTGAATGGAGGGCAAGACATTCAAGGAATTTTTAAGGGGAAAAGTAGGGGTGCAACGGCAGGAGTAACTGAACACTGATACCACTGCACGAAAGATGCCAAAAACAACAAAATATTTTAAACATTCATGACCTCTCTTAACAGTAGCCTTCTATGTTCAGAGAAACTGTGGTCATTGGAGCGGGTAGGAAACAAAGGCCTGCATGGCTCGAGGCTCCTCAGACACCTGCATCAAACAGCTCGCCACTGCCAGCGAGCTGCCACACTGGGTTTACAAAGAGCCTATAAAAACTGAGATCTGCACCCTGCAGAATCGTCAAAGTCCCCCAAGTCAGAAGACACAACGAACTCAGTTTCTCTGTGAGGCTTCCTAGCAATAGCTGCACAGGAGCTATAACCGTCATTTGAAATTTGACAGCATCAGCCACTAAAGCCTGAGCAGTAGGAGAACGAAAAGAAATCATTATTTCTCCTCTCTACTAATTAGCCTTTTGGAAAGTGCCAGGGGAAAGTGTAAATGGCCTGGTGTGTCTGTCTAAAGATATGTGCATTCAGAGAAGGAGGCGGGGCTGGATGTGACAGGGAAGATGTGCAGGTGACAATGGTCAGCATGAGGGTGTTTAATGAAACTCTTGCAAGATCACCATGAACAACGGTGTGCTGATTTCAGTTACCCATTTATGCAGTAGAGTGAAGTGAAAGAGCAGGGGTTTTAGAGTCAGACAGACTGCTGAACTCTTCTGGGCCTGTTTCCTCATTTGCAAAATGGAGAGAATCACTACCTACTTCAAAGGTTGCTGTGAGGATTAAATGAAATTAAAGTGTGAAAAGTGCTTAACAGCACGTCTGGTAAAGAGTACACACTAGGCAAATGTTGTTACTGTGTGTGTGTGTGTGTGTGTGTGTGTGTGTGTTGCCTAATAAGTGGTATATGATTACCATGACTACCACAAAGCTGCTCGATACAGGGCAGGCTGCTGCAGGGGCCATCTCTACCCCTCAAATATCAATAAGCATATTTCAATGGAAAGGCTGTGACAACTGGGATCCTTCAGAAGGAAAGGCATACATTTCCCTTACTCTTGCCTCTACTCCAAGAACCATCATATTTTACATCTCTAAAATTCTCCAGGTTTTAAAAAAAAAAAATCCAAGAGATCCACTGACTCCATCTTGGCAGCTACCCTGAAAGTTGAAAGAACCCAGCTGCCTCCAGCTCTGCCCATGGAAGCATCCAGTGGCAGAGAGCCACTTTGCAAGTGAATGGCTAAATCCGGGTCCTAGCTGATAGGACAGAGAGTGCTAGCCTTTGCACTTTCACTGTAGTTTTTCTCAGGAGCATAAGGACATGCAAGACCTAGCTTCCCACCCTCTTTATCTCAGCTGGCTAGACTCTATTGGCAGAAAGGCACACTACAGGCCGAGAGCTGAAAGCCTTTTTTGCCCCCACTGGGCAGTGTCAGTAGCTCCTGCACTAGCAGGACTGGGACCTCCAAGATGAGACAGCCCAATCCAGCCTTTAATCCTCTGCAAATCACTTCAATCAATGGGGGTCAGGACGGAGAAGGGGCTTTCAGAAAGAAGATGAGTTATAAAGCCCAAAAGATTGGACGGGCTTACCAGCAGGCGCCAGAGAAGGGGGGAATAGAGAAATTCAAGATTTGGAATAAAGGTCAATGGGGAGTCTTCCTATAATAGTCCCATTGCACCAAGCATGTCCTCAGAACAGGAAGGAAGGGACTCCATCCTTTCTACTTCTTAGCTGCCCTATATCCCCACCCTGTCCAATTCCCTGGTTCAATGATGGGCTTATATTGGGCAGAGCTAGGATTCTTCTCCTCCCATAGGCTGTCACACCATAGTATTTGCTCTGCTTCCTTCTGTTGCAAAGCCTAACAGGTTAGATTGCCGGAGTCCTAGCCAACTCTCTAAAACAGGTGGAAAACTGAAAGGCAACCCCAACTGCTCATGGTAGGCAGAGAGAAGAGGCAGAGCAGCCCAATGTTCGAGCACCAAGATCCTCTTTTCCAAGCACTAGGGCTATACCCACCAGAATCAGTAGCGCCCCAGTAGTTTCAGGGAATCAGAAGGGACAATTACTGCACTGTGGCCCACAGCAAGATCTAATTTGAGGAATTCCAGCTTTTTAACAGGGGTATCACCCACCTGTCCGCCTGCCCCATGAAGAAGACAGGAAATCAATGAAGTGCCAGTTGGCTGTGCACACTGAAGACCGTGTTCCTGCCGTTTTGGTCTCCCTAGTGTTCCAGAGCTTTTCAGCAACCCCCCCACCCCCACTTCCCCCACCCCCACTCCCACCCTGGTAAGCCTGCAGGAGGCCTGCTCAGGATTTGGCTGAGAGGGCTGATGCATCTCCCTCCCCACTTTTGCAGAATCTTCCCATAGGTAGGCACCAACCAAAACCTGCATGTCTTCAGGATTTATTTTAACCTTGGTAAAATACCGAGCTAAATACAGTTCAGCTCACTATGATGACACAATAGAATTTGCAGTCCCTATTTCATTATACAGAAGACAGAAGAAAGCACCAATAGGAAAAGGGTTTTGCAAACTCTCCACCAAAAAGCAGGTGGTTTCCAAGTCAATACCTAAGTGATTACCCATCTGTGAAGTGAGCAAGGCTCCCACCATCAGCTAGCTAGAACTCCACCAGAAATGCCACACTTTGTAAAAAGTGGGGCTTACAAACAGGGCAGATTACTTAGGTCTAAAGGAAACATCCAAAGTAAACCCTCATGAACCAGCTTAGTGGACGGAATTTCTGCAGGCTGATGGCACTGCTGCATTGCTCTTTTCCCTTCCATTTGGACAAGTGCAAACAATGCCTGTGCTTGCAATCATTCATTCATTCATTCATTCAACATTTACTCAGCACCTAGGGGATGTCACACATCGATCACACAGTCCAGACTACAAGCTAGACTTTGACTATGACAAAAGTCACCAGCCTTCAAGTGGCACACAGTGGAGAAGGCTAATATATATGAAATGATGATAATGCTTTTTAAAAGCCTCCTCTTGTTTCTCAAAGCATGCCAGATCTCTGTTTGAGCAATCAGCTTTGTGTTCTAGGAAGCTAAAGACTGGAAGCTCCCTAAAGACAGAGGCTGCATTTTGCTCATCACTGCCTTTCATGTGCTTATAGCTAATGGTATGTCAATCGAATGCAAAGTAAATGGAAAACAAACATTTCCATTCTTTCAAGATCTTTGGCTCTACTGTTTCTGAAAGATTTGCCACCAAACAAAGAAAAACGAAGAAGCTCCAGAAAAGAGGAAAAAGGGGACTGACTTAGATATATTAAGAACAACATGACTACAATTTTGGAACTTCAACTCAAGTGCAACCACCACTCAGCTGGCTGAGGTGCCTCCAAGAGCCACAGCTGGCGCCCTGGTAGAATGCTTCCCACCCCACCCCCCTTCTCTGCTGTTTACTCTCTGGAAAAAAATATTGGAGTCCTTAAGAAAGACTGGAGGAGGGGCGGGAGGAATTAGAAGGGGAAGACACAGCTTGAACCCACACTCATCAACAAGGAAGGAAACTTTAAACAGTAAGGCTGGGGGGCAGGGCTAGCCTCGGGGAGGAGATGTGGAAGACTGAAGTGGAGGACATGCCTGGACACTTTTCCTTCCTACAAGGCCTCTTTTTTTCCCTTTACTTTTTTTTTCTTTAATTTGATGAAATAACAGTTCAGAACTGGAGAAGTGGAGCAGAAAAGGGAAGTAAGGTGAGGAAGAAGTTGGTGAGAGGAACAGACAGCTCCCCTCGAGGTGCTTTCCCAACTTGGTACCGAACCTGCATTTTAGAACAGTTTTCCTTCAAGTCACCCCAATAGCCTGGAGTTCTAGAAGCCCGAGGGCCCAGGCTGGACCCAGAGAAAAGAAAGAGATCTCCCTACGGAAGCATACTAGGCCTGTCTTGTAATAAGGTAATAGGGGAAGAGAGAGATGCGTCTCCACGGCCCAATCTGTGCCCAAGGGACTTGCCTGGACGTTCTCTGCTCTCCAGACCTAACCGCAGCCCGGGCAGTCGTTGAGGGGCCGCTGCCCCCGCGCCAGAACCCGCAGAGAAGTTTCGCCGCTGCAAACGTGAGAAAATGCAGCTCAGCAGAACACCCGCCCCCACCCTCCCTGCGGCCCCACTCCGCAGCCCGACCCCTGGCGGTGGCGACCTTGGCCACCCCGGACGCCTCAGAAGATTGGAGGAGGGGTTACCCTCCGGGCTTTCCTCGAGCTAGAAGGGTGGCCAGGAGCTTCCGAGACCTCCACCTCGGTCGTCGGCCACCAGGGCAGGCGCACCCAGCCTGCCTGCGCGCCCCCGCTCCCCCAGCTCGCGCCTGCCCGTGCGTGTCCCTCTGCACCTCTTCGCTCCCCGGCCCGCGAAGGCACCTAACTTACCCCGCTGAGCAGGGTCCGGGGCTCGGGCAGGGTGCGTGGATTACATCGGGGTGGGACGCGCCCCTCCGGCCCGCGGGGCCGGCGCTCTCGGGGGATTTATCTTGCAGCCAAACTCTCGGTGCCTCTGGCTCCTCTCGCTCTTCTCCCCCCACCCCGCCCCCTCCTTCTCTCTTGTCTCTCGGCTCTTTTTTCCGGGTTAATTACGTTTCGCATTAAAGCAAAACCCAGCCCCGGATGTGAGTACAATGCTCCGCCAAGCCCGCTGGGGGAGGAGAGGGGTGCCGGGGCGCCGCGGGGTGGGAGGGGACGCGGCCGGGCGCGGCGGGCTGCGCGGAGGAGGCGGGGCGGGCTCCCTGGAGGCGGCCCTGGACCACCTCCCCAGCGTCTGCAGTGGCGCAGGTGGGACCGTTGCCGCGGAATGAGGCCTTGCCTCGTACGCCCGATCCCGGCAGCAGGTGTCCGGAGCGGGAAAAAGGCCTGGGGCTGAGGGCATCCTCGAAGAAGAGAGGCAAGCCAGACGCGGGCTCCCCCTTATCCCCATTTCTTCTTCCCAAAGCCACACCCAGCGACTTCAGCTGGGCCACCCTCGGAAATCTGAGCCCTTGCCTTTCTGGGGCTGCGGGATTAGGGTTAGGGTCGAAAGAAGAAGCGCAAATTCTCCCAGGTTGCCATGAATGTGCCCGAGGCGCCCAGTGGGGCCAGACGGGGGTTATAAGGACATTTTCAGAGTGTGGCTCTAAGACGCCCTTCCTGCCTTCAGAGCGGGAGGGTGCTCTGGAAAAATAAATGGGAAACAGACAAGCACGCATTAAGTAAATATGGTCAAGAGGAACCCAAGAGAACTACTGTGTGCTGGTGTAGCCTCTGCGTTATC
Organism: Rhinolophus ferrumequinum; assembly: GCF_004115265.2. NCBI lineage: Eukaryota > Metazoa > Chordata > Mammalia > Chiroptera > Rhinolophidae > Rhinolophus > Rhinolophus ferrumequinum. The sequence goes on from NC_046287.1 coordinate 60,876,871, forward strand.
CAATTTGAGCCACACAGCAGCCCTATTGTATCCATCCGGTTCACGATGAGGAAACCGAGACTCGGAGACGTGAAGTAATGTGCCCTGGGTCCCACAGTTAATCAATGGCAGGTCTGTCAGGTTCTGATGCCAGCGTCCCACGTGAGGAGATAGACATTTAAATATACATAAAGTCAGGCAATCAACATCCGAAACGTAGAAATGTAGTGGATTCACCCTGGAATGCAGTAGGATGGTGAGATGCGGTTTCAATGGATTCTGATACAAATGTAGTTAATGTCTGAGTCCTACCAGACTTTGGAGAAGAGGGCAAAGAAGATCCTTGAGACTCTAAGTCAAGGACTGGATGTGCAGGAGTGACACATGCTGGTCCTCATCCCACTATTGTCAGGGAAGGCAGACTGTTAAGTCTCCAGTACCTGAGGCAACAAATCCTCCCCAGGGGTCCCGAGCCAGATGAGTCAGGAGGGAGACAGGACGATGTGCAGCACACACACCCCGAAAGCACCCGTGATGAAACCACAGACGTTTCCTCCTCCATTTCGATTGCCAAAGCAAAAATGAGCCACCCTGCTCTCTCAGGTGTGAAAAAAGGCTGTTTGCTCTAGAACATTTTGCTTTGAATGATGAAAGAAAGGGGGACGCAAGGAAAAAAAACATTTCCTTTGAAATAAATACATCAAGGTCAGTCTTTTTTTCCTGCTCGGTGAAGATTTTTGCCACTCATATAAATTTCAGGCAGCATAACATGTTGAAGAGCATGTTCTCCGCAACAGATGGCCTGGATTTGAATCCCAGCTCTGCCACTTACTAGCTTCGTTCCCTGGGCAAGTGACTTAACCCTTCAGTGCCTCAGTTTCTACATCTGGGTTGTTATGAAGAGTAAATGAGTTAACACTTGTAGTGTTTAGACTACTGTTGAAAATGAAGTAGGTGCTATGTAAAGGTTTTTGAATTTAAAAATTAGATTATGGTTTTCAGCGTGAAAAAGAACAAAATTCCACCCAGCACCAAGCAAATCCAACTAAAACTGATGATTTCCACTGTGAACGATGAGGTAAAAGTCTCAGATTTCATGGTATGGTTCATATTAAAACCCATAAAGCTCTACTCCCCGTTGGGCCTGCCTGAGTCACTCAATCACACAGCCACAAATATTTCCTGAGCACTACTGTATTGGATGCCTGGGAGGCAAAGAGGAGCGGATGGCCTTGGGTCTCCTTCAGAGAATACAAGTGTCACTAGAAGGTGGAGGCAGCTTTGTATTCCTCCTGGAAGAACCATGGGAATGAATGGCACAGAGAGCGAGTACTGTCAGCCTTTAGAGGGCAAGATGTCTCAGTGTGGGGCGGAGGTGGGTTCACAAGAAGCAGGTGGGCTTTGAAATGGGCCTGAGAAGATGGGTACAACATGACTCCGGTGGTGGGGGTAACAACATGTTGGGCTGGAAGGCGGGTCATCAGCACGTTTTTGGTGATGCTCCTACTTCACTGGGAACCCCATTTTCTGCCACACTTTCTGCCCTTATTCCACTCCTGTACCCCTGGATTTCCAGGTGCTTCCTCAGAAGACTCCCCGCTACCTCCTCCTGTAGTGGGCTCCACAGAGCAAGTGTCCACTGATTCCGTAGCCTGCTACAGTTCTTTTGCCATCTCATAACCGACACATCTTGAGAGTATTTCCATTCCCTGACTTTATACATTATTTTTTTTTCAGTACAATAAACAATCCTGATGTCCGAAAATATGACTCTGCTTGTGGAGAAAGGAATGTAAAAAAAAAAAAAAAAAAAAAGGGACTTTCACATCAGCTATTTCAGTCCCCTCGTTGTGCCAGTGCAAGATGAGGTTCAATTTGCCAAAGGTTTTGCAGCTAGTTAGTGGCAGAATCGGTTCTAGAACCCAGGGTTGACTACCCCCAGAATATCCTAGTATTGGTATGGAAACTTTTCCATGAAGATGGAGACTTCTGGCCCAGAACCTAAGAATCTAAACAGAAAGGCTTTTACTCTAGCCATTTATTTATGCAGTTTCTATCAATTTTCAGTGTTAATGGCTGGGTGACTGGATAACCTAATAACCTTCAGTGGTGAGCCAGGGCACCCTCCCGGGAACTGCATCATTCTCTGTCCTTAAAGGTACCCATTATATATGGTTCCAGTCGGCAGCTGAGGCCAGTTAGTTCTGTTGGAGAAAGTGTGGAACTGAAGAGGCCAAGGTCATCGGTTGATCCCGGTTCAGGCCAGTTAATTTTGCACAGAGATAAATTGCTCCAAGGCCACATATTGCACATCTAATGCTAGCTGGTCATTTTATAAATAGTTGCTACTGGTTTAAATAGCAAAGTACTGTCCTTTTCCAGAAAGATGACTCAAAAACTACTACTGTTCTATTCAGTCCTATTCATTCAACAATTATCTGAAGCTCTTACCATGTTTCCTCCCATGTATCTTGCCTTTACTTATTTTCCAGATGCTTCCTAAATGCTAATTGCTTTACATGCATTATCTCATTTAAGTCTTACAACATTGGGAGCAAGGTACTCTTATTGCCCCATTTTATAGGTGAGGTGACTGAGACACAGAGACCAAGCCTTGATACAAACCTGTGCAGCCTGATGCCCGAGCCTGCCCTCTTAGCCACTGAGCTTGTGAAGAATACAGAAAAAACATAAACCAAGACCCTTCCCTTCCACATATTTTATAATTATCATCATTTAAAATCTCCATTCCATTTCACCTAGCAATTTCATGTCCAAGGATATGTCCTACAGAAAGTCATCTGGAAATATATATAGTACATATGGAGTGTGTGTATATATGGAGTGTGTATACATATATATGTGTGTGTGTATACATGTGCATGTGTAAGTGCACAGTGGAAAGTTCACAAACTTAATTGTCTGACCTGCGTATATATGGAATATATACACAGAAACTCACCATAGCATTGTTCATAATGGTGAAAAAATTGGGAATCACTCTCTCATGCTCACCAAAAAGGGATCGAACAGGTAAATACTGATAAGTCCAAACAATCTTATACTATGCAGCTGTTAAAAAAGAATGACACCCATCTCTATACGAAAAATATTAAATATTTTAAGTAGAAAAAAGGTACAGAGCAGTCTGTATAGTATAATCCCATTTCTGTAACTATAAATTATGCATGTTTATTACATAAAAAAAAAACCTGGAAGACTGCATTCCAAACTGTTAACCACAGTTCTCTTAGGGCAGAGGAAGAGGGGCTATAATGGTGGATCTCACTTTCTCAGAGATGTATTTTTATAATGTTTAATTTTTTTCAACAAGTATGCATACATTTGGTTATGAGAAAAGAACAATAATGATTTAAATTTTTAATTAAAAAATGTAAAAGCTCTGTGGGAAAGCATATTGCAGCCTTCAAGGAGGCCGTCATTTAGTGGGGAGGGAATATGCCATATACATAAATAACTATCATAAAAGCCAGAAACTGATCTATGTGGAGAGAAGAGATAAAATTCTGTGGGAAATCACAACCAGCTGGGGTTGAGATGCGTAGGAGAAAAATGTTTGAAGGAGGTGGCACTTTGGAAGGACCTTGAAGGAAAGGTAAAATGTAGAAGGTAGACAGAGGGGTGAGAATAGATGGATTCCAGATAAAGAGATGGTCAAAGGCAAAGCAGAGAAGCAGGAATTCATGGGATCCCTTCAGGGAAGTATGACTGGTCCAACTCAGCTGGAGCACGGGAGGATAGATGAAGGATTTTCATAGGAACAAAACAAGAAAGAAAGGTAGCTGGAGAGTCTTTGTTGCTAAGCTAATGAGTTGTATTTATTACTTTAGGCATCAAGAGCCACTGAAGGTTTTGAGCAAGGAAGTAACACATTTAGAAGTAAATAAGCAATTTCATAGTGACTACATAGTAACTGGACTCTAGCACCAAGCTGCCAGGACTTGACTCCTGACTCTGTCACTAATTAGTTGTATAACCATGGACCAATTACTTTACTTCTTTCTCTGTGTTTCTATAAAATAGGGAAGGTGGTGATAAGAGATAACCTATCTCATACCATTGTTTTTGAGATTAAGTGAGTTAATATTTTTAGGAAACATGGTAAGTAATGAAAATGTCTGTTAAATCTAAAAAATCAGTATCATACCTTTGGACTAAAATTCTTTGCAGTTCATTTGAAACTTTCATTAGAGAGAGCTATGTGATAACTTATTAACTATTCTTTCTTTCTACTTTCACAGGATTACAGATTATTAATCTCGTTTTACACATGGAACAATTTAGGTTTTAAGGAGAGAAGTACAATCTCAGAATCACGTAACCAGTCATGAGTTAAATCCGTGAGTTCTGAGTCCTAGTTCAGTGGTCTCTGCTCAACACCCAGCTCAAATTCTCAGAGCCTTAAGAATAGGAAAAATGGGGAGTGGAAGAAACTTTGACAATTTCTGTTTCTATGATAAGGGAAACAGCAGTATGGGACAGAAATAAAGTAAAATAAAAAAAAGATACACCTGTATATAAAAATTGTAAGATATAAATATGTATATGTACTGAATTATGTCCCTCCCTTCCAAAATCATATATTAAAGAACTAACTGGCAATGTGACTGCACTTGAAGATAGGGCTTTTAGGAGGTAATTAAGGCTAAATGGGGACGTAAGGGTGGGGTTCTAATCAGATAGGATTGGGGGCCTTAGAAGAGGAAAAGACCTCCCCCTCTCTCCACAGGAACCTAGGAGAGGCCATGTGAACAAACAGCAAAGTGGAGGCCATCTGCAACACAAGAGAGTTCTCACCAGAACCCAATCATGTTGGAAACCTGATTTTAGACTTCTAGCCTCCAGAACTGTGAGAAAATAAATTTCTGTTGCTTAAGCCCATTCTATAGTATTTTTGATACACATACATATATATTATACATACATTACACACACATGCCAAATTACTTTTTAGTAACAAAGTTTGGAAAACACTGCTATCCTGCTAAATCTGACACTAATATAAACCTCAAAACTGAGTACACGTCCTCTCCCCAGAAACAACAGCTGCTGGCTAAATGCACCATTCCTATTGATTCATGCTGATGGCATTATTTTTCCGTCAGTTTGAATAAATGCAGTGCACCGATAGGATTCCTGCATCCCCAGCGATGCCCTGTGGTTATATGGGAAGAAGTGGGCCTGTGGAATCACAGAGAATGAGTAGATACCGTAGCTTTGAATTCCCCACCATGTTGTAGCAGTATATTTCACTTTGTTTTTGCCTAGAGTAGTTACCTAATTAATTTCCTCAGCACTGAGCCTACATGGGAGCTACTATTAGTAAATACTTATGGGTGAATATAATCAAAATTGTTAGCTACAATAAACTCCATCCAGTGTATTCCTATGGTAGTCAGGAAGTAGGTTGACTTTTACATCAGTGGTGCTCCACACAAGCTGATTATTACAGAACAAAGAAAAGCAAAAAAGAATATTTGGACAGATAGATGATGTCTTCCCATTATTTTGTTAATAGGAAAAGCATGCACATAGTACAAAGTTCAAAAGGGACAAAAGAGTAAGGATGAAAAAATATTTCTTCCACTCAATGTCCCCCAAACATTATTTCCTTCTCCAAAGATCAATTTGTGTGTGTGTGTGTGTGTGTGTGCATTTAGTAATAAAAATATTCAGTTTGCAAGGATATAACTTAAAATGTAATTATCTGAGTGCTAGGTTTATAGATTTTTTAAAAATCTTTTTATTTCTGAATTTTCCAATTAGTCTTCAATTAGCACGTATTATGATCAGAGAAAAAAATGATAGTTTTACAAGTAAATCTTTTTTAATTTAAAAGTACCTCAGCGATCTCATAGCTGCTTTGTGATTTAATAAAATCAAAACAAAACAAACACACCATAGAACTAACTTTATCCTCAACTTAAAAATACTTATCAGTCTGTGGACACATTTTTCAGACAATTATAATCAATTTTGTATCCATTTACATTAAAATTTCTGCCACTGGAAAAGATATATAAAACCTCATTAGCAGCTTTAACCCCGAGACCTAGTGAAACTCACTATGAGTCACTGGAGACAGATAATTTGCTCAGGAATCTTCTTTAAAATTTCATCATAATTTGTATGATGGCTACACATGTCTATCAAACTATATTAAAATTAAGTGTAACACAAGGCTGCAGAATTAAATCCAGTCCAGCTTAACTCCTTGATTTAGTAATTAAACAATAACAAGCTAAATTTGTCCTTCCACCGAATACTTTATGGTGCTGTGAATGATCTAATTGGATAAATACACAAATGCACCTTCCAGCAACTGATGTCAGACGATGTCACAGTCCTGGCTTGCTGAAAAGACATATACAGGAACATGACCCTGATCTAGAGGTTACCCTTCTAGCAACTTCAGTCTCTGGAACAGAACTCCAAATCCAGCAGGTGAGAGGGGAAGGACCTCTGAGTAGCCAAAGTCCCTGCATTAAGAAGAGCCTTTCTTAGGCTCTGATTCTGATGAATATCTAATTTCCAAAGGTCCAAGTACACGGTTTCCTTGCCTTCAGCAGATTAGAAACAGCAGGAGAATGAAGAAGCTATTGGAGATAGAGGAAGAGAGGGGTTGGAAAGGGAAATGACTTTCTTCAGTTCATTCCTGTGTGTGTAAATGGATTAGCTGACAACAACAAAGGAGGGGAAAGAAAAGGTGACAAGCATTCCCAGAGGTTATAAGTGCTCAAGACAATCTTAAACATTCATGGTGATGACTTTTGGGACAAAATTGTTTTACTATGTTCAGTGCCTTTATTTTAGGTGGAAATTTTCATGTGGTTTGCTAGCAAAAGTGATGGTCTCTAGGGAGGAAATCACCGCTGAGGTGGTAAGAGGAGACTCAGGATTCTCTCACGCTTTTTTATATTTTAAGACTTTACAAATGAAGTCTGTGAAAAGGAAAATGTTTAAATTAAAAATATTGAAGACCTAAATCATAAAACTCCTAGAAGAACACAGAGTGGGTAAGCTCCTTGACATTGATCTTGACACTGATATTTTTGGATCTGACAACAAAGGTAACAAAAGTAAAATTAAACAAGTGGGACTACATCAAACCAAAAAGCTTTTACACAGCAAAGGAAACAATCAGCAAAGTGAAAAGGCAATCTATGGAATGGGAGAAAATACTTGCAAATCATATATCTGATTAAGGGTTAATAGCTAAACTATGTACAGAATTCTTATAACTCAATAACAAAAAAACAAACAGTCTGATTTAAAAATGGGCAGAGGAATTGAATAGACATTTTTCAAATCAGACATATAAATGGTCAACAAGTACATGAAAAGAGGCTCAACATCTCTAATCATCAGGGAAATGCAAATTAAAACCCTAGTGAGATATTCCTCACATGTGTTAGGATGGCTGTTATCAAAAAGATAAGAGATAAATTGGTGAGAATGTGGAGAAAAGAGAACCTCTGTGCAGTGTTGGTGGGAATGTAAATTGGTGCAGCCACTATGGAAAACAGTATGGAGGTTCATCAAAAAATTAAAAACAGAGCTACCATATAATCCAGCAACTCCACTTCTGGGTATATATATCCAAAGGAAACAAAATCATCTCAAAGAGAATATCTGCACCCCCACGTTCATTGCAGCATTATTCATAATAGCCAAAATAGATTGGGAGAAGGGAGTTACCACTTTGTGAGGGGTGAAATGTCTATTATATTTTTTGTACACCTTAAACTAATTAAAAAAAAAAAACTACCTTTAAATAAACATTTACAAACTAAAAAAAAAAAAAAAAAAAAAAAAACCAATAACTAAGACATGGAAACAACCTAACTGTCCACTAATGGATGAATGGATAAGTAAATGTAAATAAATATATACATATATATATATTTAAATGTAAATATATTTATATATGTGTGTGTGGGGTGTATATATATACACATACACGCACACACACACACACACACACACACACAAAACCCCTCCCTTCCTCTCTTTCTCTATATATGGAATAATATACACACATTCATGGAATATTATTCAGCCATAAAAAAGAAGGCAATCCTGCCATTTGTGACAACATGGATGGAACTTGAGGGTGTTATGCTACATGAAGTAAGTCAGAGAAAAAGACAAATATTATATGATCTCACTTATATATGGAATCTTAAAGAAAAGGAACTCTTAGAAACAGCAGATTTGTGGTGGTCAGATGCAGGTGGTGGGGGTGGGTCAAACGGGTGAAGGTGGTCAAAAGGTAGAAACTTCCAGCTATAAAATAAATAAGTTCTGGGAATGTAATGTACAGTATGGTGACTATAGCTAACAATATTGTATTGTATATTCAAAAGTTGCTAAGAGAGTAGATCTTAAAAGTTCTCATCACAGAAAAACAATTATAGCTATGTCAGGTGATAGATGTTAACTAAACTTATTGTGGTGATCATTCTGCAATACATACATGTATACATGTCTGAAATTATAATGTCATATAATACTTCAAACTAATACAATGTTGTATGTCAATTATATTATACATATGTTATATAATTATTTCAATGTTTTATGTCAATAAAATGGGGAAATTTTTAAAAGATAAAAAAAATATTGTATCTCAATGAGAAAAACTACATTGAGCTATCACTGCATACCAATCAGAATGGCTAAAATAAAAAGTAGTGTCAATGTCTTATGCAGGTGAGGATGAAGAGAAATGGATCATGGTACATTGCTGGTGGGAATGTAAGATGATACAGCCCCTCTGGAAAACAGTTTGGCTGTGTCTTAAAAAACTAAACATGAACCTATCATAAGACCCAGCAATTACACTCCTGGGCATTTATCCCAGAGAAATGAAGACTTAAATCCACACAAAAACCTGCACATGAATGTTTGTAGCAGCTTTGTGGATAATACCCAAAACTCAATACAACCCAGATGTCCTTCAACTGGTGAACAGTTAAACAAGCTGTAGTGGATCCGTACCATGGAATACTATTCCACAATAGAAAGGAATAAACTATTGATAGTCACAACTGGGATAAACATTCAGAGAATTATGCTGAGTGAAAAAAAAGCCAGTCCCAAAAGGTTACCTACTGTATGATTGATTCCATTTATATAACATTCTCGAAATGACAAAATTATGGAAATGAAGAACAGATGAGTGATTGCCAAGGGTTGAGAAGGGCGTGGGATGAGAGAGAAAAGTGTGTGTCTATCCAGGGGCAAGACAGGCATCCTCCTGCTGATGGAAGTGTTCAGTTTCTTGGCTGCGTCAGTGTCAATGATTGCACTACGGTTTACGAGATGCCACCATTGGGAGAAACTGGGTAAAGTGTACACAGGATCTCTCTGAATTATTTCACGACTGCATGTCAACCTACAATGATCTCAAAATAAAAGGTGTACTTAGAGAAAAAATTAAAGCCAAAAAATATTGTGAGAGTTTTGTGCTTAAATAGATATTATCTATTTTTAAAAAATCACTTGTGAGACCTATCCTTCTTATCCAAGATTAACTAAGGCATCATCACTTACAAACTCCACAGTCTCTCATATTGTGGCTGGCAGTACTTAAATTGTGGTGAACTATCATTTAGTTTTTAGTTCTGATATAAAGAGCGGTGCTTCATTCCTCTCCTACTTCAACTGCTACAATCCCATAGCTTCCCCCATGTCCATTTTTTGCTACCATTTGGGCATATGGTTGCTTCCATCCATTTTTCTGCCTTCCTTGAAAAGAAAGGCTTTCATACTTGGAGAAACTCCACCAGAACCTCAGCTGGTATGTGAGAAAGTCACTTTCCTATGACAGGGCGCACATCAGGGTTGGTTAGATCATCTCACTTAGTTACCATAAAACCCTGCTGTGGCTCCCCTATATTCAGAAGGTGACAAGCAAGCATTTCAGTAGAAATCCGTTAGAATGCCTCTCGTAATTACATGTTACTGAGTACACCATGAGTCAAATCACAGACACTGAAATGTAACTGCATATTCTTGAAATAGTTCAGCTGTGAGGTCTAGGGGCTGATTTATTTCTGGTTTCTCCAGTTTAAGCCCTTGTACCATGACCACGTAGTTACCACCCAGTTGAGAGTAGATGGGCAGGATGGTGAAAGAGAAAGAACTTTGGATAAGGAAACCTCTGAAATTGTAGGTAGAATGATGCTTACAATTTTTACTGTTCAAGGTTGCAAAGGATCTGGAAATACAAGTACGTACTATATTACGAGCAGAAATATCAGTAAGAGGATGATATAATGCAGTGGTCTTCAAACTTTTCTTCACTACACTCCCTAAACAATGCTGGAAAACTAGGTATATCTTTGCACATTTTCAAGTTGATATCTGTAACTTTTAATCAAAAGTTTGAGTGGTTACAAAGGATATATTTTGCATATTGTTAACATGAAATGTTTTAAAATAAAACTGTTATATCACTCTTTTTAAATGTATCCAACAGAATCTAAGTACCACAGTAATTTGACACCATCATTCCTTTTTCAAAATAAACAAGCAGTTCTTTAACAGTCAGAATGTTAAATAATTCCCTTTCTCCCTGAACTATATTTACATTCCACTTCCCCTAAAGAAGTGTACCCAAATGTCACATATTTTTATGATATCATGTATTATTTGATCATCTCCTTGATTAACCTATCATATTTTCTGAAACAAAAATGCATATGCAGATTTATTTTACAATTCAAAAAATAAAAAATATCCTGTGACCTTAAGGCTCCCAGTCTTAAAACATTCTTTGAGACTGTCATCATTACAATTATTAGTAACAAGATATATATATTATTGATCATTAAACATAAAACAGTAAAATATTATTGGAAATTATTCTCTTAATGAGATGGATGAGGATGGATTTTTAAGTATAATGTATTTTTATATATTTACATATATATGTAATTAGTTCAGCTATCCATCAATTAATATTATTTATTGCAAGAATGAGCAGGTTTAGCATCAATATCATCCCTATTTCTCATTTTTATGAATGTAGGCATTGAGAAACCTTGTTCATATTAATAAGTAAATGGGGCTATCGGAGTTTTGTTATGACAATGTCCAGGGCTGACGAGAAGGAAAATCGGGACGTATTTCTGGACTTATGGCTTCAGAGGGGGGCCTGGAATGATTCAATTGCCTATGAATGCAAACCTCATGTGAGGATTTCTATCCAGTCCACCTTTGCCAGAGAATTCTAAATTTGTTTTTTAGAAGGGCTGAATTTGGCACTGTCATTCAATTCTTTACAGATCTTACTTCAAAAATTATTCTATGGGGAGGTTATGCACGTGTGGGGGCAGGGAGCATATGGGAGCGCTATACTTTCTGCTCAGTTTCGCTGTGAACGTAAAACTGCTCTAAAACACAAAGTCCATTTTTAAAAAATTATTGTAATGATCTATCAGTGGTCAACTCAATTAGGTTTTTCTCCAAGTTTTATGGAAAGCCATAAATTGGAAACTACCTAACTTGTGAAATGATTTGTATCTCAGCTATAAAAGGCTTTTGCTTTCTCAACACAAAACACAAATATTTCTAATTGTCCCTTGTCTTGGCCCTGGAGATTTTTACAACCAAGGGCAATGCCTTTCTTTCCTTTTTTAGAAGTGAGAGAGTACTAGTGTGAAAGGAGAGGTGGGAGCAGAGAAAACCCAGCGTGAAACCAGCTCTCACTCCATCTCAGGCAGATTCGGAAACTGATTTCCTCAAAACTCTACACTCTGTGGGTACCTACTATTTAAATATGTCTGGAGTAAAATGATTTAAGAACTACCTCAAAAACACAGAATTGTAATGTCAGATTTTTAGTTATTTACTTGCTGTTTATCTGAAATTCAAATGCAAATGGCTGTCCAGTATCTATCTAATCCAAATCATTCTTTTTAAGAGATGAGAAAAACTGAGACCTGGAATGACTAAAGTACTGGAACAGGAAACAGGGTCTTTTATTTCTCCTTCTATCTAATTCTCAAATGTAATTATTTCTTTCTCACTTCTCATCACAGAGTTCTTTACCTCTCCCCCCACATTTTTACCATCCTGCTTAGCCGAAGCAGAAACAACCATCAAAAAATGGGTGGACAACATTCACGAAAGGAGGACAGCTTTTGGAGGAAACCAGGACAAGGAAACGGGTTTGAGAGGAACAGAGACAGTATGTAGTTACAGTGTGGGCAAAACATCTCTGTCCTGTCATCTCAAAAATAGAGGCTAAAAAAAGGAGAGGGGCAGAAGCCACTTTTTTCAGGGCAGAAACCAAACTTATATAATATAAAATTTGTGAATACTCTCCTTTAGAGTCTAGCCTACAGATGCATAATAAAAAATATTATTCAAGTCCAGCTACATATCTGATATTTGGTGCTCTCCTGAGCTGTTCCTTAGGAAAAATACCTACCAAGCCTTTTGTTTGTTCTTTCCCCTTCAGTTGCTATTTACTACCACTGCCCTCTCTCACTCCCCTCTCATCTCCCAAGCACCAAAAATAATTTTAATTTCAAGCCTTTTTTTGGCCTTCCGTGGGTGTGGGAGGACGTCCCTTAGGAATCGTTCTGGATCTAGTCTGCTCCATCTGTAACTTGGCAAAACCTCTGCACCCCGCCCCCACCTCCTTTTCTTAATACATGGGGAGTTCGGGTTCCCCTCACAAAGAACCTTCTCTACTTAATCCTTGGATAACTAAAGTGAAAGGAGCCCCCAGGCAGCCCCGTAGGTCTCCAGCCTCCACTTACCCTGCCAGTGGAAGAACAGGGCTCTCTGCCCGAAGGAGACAGCGTCAAAGGACAAAGTGGCTGCGAGAAGGAAGAAGGCAAGATTTGTGCTCTTCGGTTTAGGAGGCCCAAGGCAAGTTCCTGTTTCAAAGACAGTTTTAAAAACTGATTAAGTTGAGGTGTGTGTGTGTCCCTCTCCCTAATTCACCCATGTGATCCCCTTGATCTCCCTTTGTGGGACAACTGATCAGCCTTTCTGAAAATCTCTCTTGACTTCACTCCCCCCACCACAACCCCCACCCCCCCACACTCTGTCAAAATGGCCATTCCTTAGTTATTGTCTTAATACTCTGGTAAATTTTTGTTTTTGACAAGAAAAATGAAAGGGAAAAAAGAAAAACGAGAAAGAGAAAAAGGGCTGGACACCTAAGAGTTTCGTGTGGTTTGAGTCCATTGTAGTTCAAGGTTTTCCTGACTTGCTTTCCCCTTGTCCTTTCCATGCTGAAGATAGTGCTTTAAAACACTGCTGATTAACTGTGGAACTTATCTTCTGCCTCTACTACGACATGAGATGCTATCCTTAGATTTGGAGTTGGGAGGGAGGAAGTAAAAGGGGTGATGCCCAAGGATGAAGAGCCAGTTTCAGGCAGGATCTACTGTGCCAGCCAGAGCTCTGCCTTCAGTACTGCAGACTAGAGCACTGAGCCAGGGAGAGTGTGCCCCTGGGTACCTGGCCAAAGAGGCACCAAAAAAGGGTCTCACCTCTCAGTTTTCATAGTACTTGTATGTTCCTCTATTATGGCAGTTTCCTTGTATTCAAATGGGTATAATAATGCCAAACACACAATGTTATTGTAAGGAATAAATAAAATGAAAGTGCCAAGAATAGTATCTGATGTACAGCAGACACTAAAGTTTGTTGAGCATAAAGAATGCTTATCACATTATGTTGTATTTGTTTACCCGTTTGTCTTCCCTGCTGGATTCTGAACATCTTACTCATTTTGTTATCCCCTTTTCCTATGACAGTCTTGGAATTTAGTGGACACTCGACACATATATTTCAGTTAATTCATCAATTAATTAATATCTGGTCCCACCCTCAACTTCACCCCATTTCCCCTGCTGGTCAGGAGTGTAGTCTTTGCCCTCTCTCAATATGTTCTCTGGATCAAGTTTCTGGAAACTTCCATCAAGGGCCATCAACCACTTGAGGAAATCCTCCAACATTAAAAAAAAAAGACCAAGACAAACAGATGGGGGTACATGGGGGGAACTTGGAAGAAACAGAGAGAACAAAATTACTATCATACTGGGTAAAAGAAGATACTGTGTTCATTTTTTAATAATTGTCATTTTTTAAAAAAGGATGCTTTTTAATAAGAAAAAGAACATTAAGAGAAGAAGAAAGAACTCATGGAGATGACAAATCTGTTGACAGAAAATAATTTACCAGGAGGGTTAATATATAAAGTTGAGGAAATCTACCAGAAAGTAAAACAGAAAAACAAAAAGTTAGAAAGTAGTAAAGATAAAAACAATTAGATATAAACCCAGGAGGCTCAATATCTGCTAAATAAAACTTGCAAAAAGAGAAAACAGAAACTGATTCACAACAGAATCCCAGACTGAAGTACATCAGTTTCCAAATTAAAAGGGCCAATGAGTACGTGACATAGTGAATGAAAAACAGACCCACATCAAGACACATCACTATGAAATTTTAGAACTTCAGAGATAAAGAGAAGATCCCAAAAGCTTCCAGAAAGAAAGAAATAAGTCCTACTCAGAGATGTCAAGGAATCAGAATGACATCTGAACAGCAGTACTGGAATTTAAAGAACAAAGAGATCAAGGCCTTCAAACAAACTCGAAAAAGAAAAATGATTTATAATTGATCCTTCTATACCCAACCAAAGTATAAATCAATCATGAAGAAAGAATAAAGATTTTCTTCAGGCATACATTGTCTCAAAAAACTCACCCATTCTCAAGAAGCTACTGGAAGATGTGTTCCTCTAAAACAAGGGAGGAGATAGATTAAGAAGTTCCCTGGAAAGTGTAGGCCCAACACAGAAGAGAAGTGGAGGGGATTCCCAGGATGAAGATGAAGGATAGTTTCAGAATAATAGTTGTACATCCCACCTAGGGAAAAAGCAGTTCATATCAGAGTTGGAGGACAGAGAAATTCAGGATTGCTGGATCTTGAGAGATATCCAAAGAAAAAGATAAGAAACTGGGAGATCACCTGATGTGTTTGAATGCATTGGGAATAATTTTATAATTCATAACTCTTATGAATTATAAAATTATATTCTTAATTATAAAATCAAGAATTTCATACTTCTTAAAATTTTATAATTTATAAAGTTGGAAGATGAATTAATGACAGATACATAGAAAACCAATTAAACAATAACAACAATTAAGAGGCAGTTATTAACTCCAAGAAAAACAAAAAGTTATATAGGAAAGAAAAAATGATCACAATGTGCTACATGGCTCTTTTCTGAACAATGTTTACATAAATACTAACGTAAACATTAACCATTGATTTGATTTTTAAAAAGTGTTACATAACCTGAAGGAAGAGACCTAAAATCTCCTATTCCATAATAAGATGTCCATAGAAGGAAAAATTCAGAAACTAGCAGCATAAACATGGCATATGAAACCAAGAAGGTAAAAAGCGTAAGACATTGCTGAGTTTAAAGTGAGCACTTCTCAGGTGAGGGCAGCAATTGAAGCAAAGAGCTATTTTTGTTACAAGCCTTACAGTACCATTTGCTCTTTTAAACTGTGTGCATCTGTTGCTTGGATAATGATAACTTGAAGCTTGGCAAAACAGGCATTGTGAGTTCTGGTCCTAGTTCCCTCCCTCCCATGCTAAAGGATCTCAGTTCATTGCATGTCAAATGAGGGGCCGATGGTTCCCGGCTCCCCCTTTCCTTAAGTGAGGGGCTAGTCAGAGCCCAGTCGCTGCAGTCTCTCTTCTCGTCCTTCAAACTCTTGGTACTAGATATCTATCCTTTTCCCACAACAATTATACTATTTATTCAACAACTAGAGTAAACTGGAGGAGATTTGGGGACTGCTTCATGGAGCTTGGGGGAAGTTTTTATTACCTTTTCTTTTATATAAGATGATGATAAGATGCCAAGAGTAACGGCAGTATTGGGAAGCCTAGTCTCTCCCACCTGTTTGACCATTTGATAACATCATGCTCTGCTTTCTGATAGTCCTTATCTTCTAAACCTGATGGAATATTTTGGCTTTTTTCTCCAAACCAGGTGAAAACTTTCTGATGGTATAGACCATAACTAATATGTTTTTTTGTTTGTTTGGTTGGTTGGTTTTGTTTTGTTGTGCTTGCATTCCCCACTGCATGTGACAGGGGCTTGTTAACTATCAGCTGAGCAAGCAGGGGGAGGCCTGTCCCATCTTGGTGAGAGGTCCTGCAGTACACGTGTCCCTAAAGGGGACACATTTATTTTAAAAGAATAAAAAGAGCAGGATGATGATGGGGAATTTTCAACAAGGGGCCTGAGGAACTGCTTAAGTGGTTCTCTGTTTCTATTTTTTGCTGGTTACTTTGTCCAGTTCCTGGAGACATCACTGGGTTAGGAACCAGAAAACACCAAGACTTTAACTGTACTCAGCCACTAACATACTGGGGGGCCTTGGGAAAAGTCATGTAGGATCATTTAGCCTCATTTGTCTCCTCCCATAAGATAAAAGCATTAGACCAGCTGACTGCTAGAGGCGCTTCTAGTGCGAAAATTGTGGGAGTCCTGACTGTTTACAAATAAGTAGACACACTTACAAGGCTGCTGGGGGCCCCATGCTGCCCTGCGGAAAGAGAATGACCTGAATGGTAAGAGGTTGTTAAATATGGAGAGAACGAGGAATAATAGACAGTACCAGATGGCAGAGGGCCGAGCGAGGCAACAGATGTGAAAAGGGAAGCAAAATGATGTATAAGTAAACTGTAGGTGGAATAATTCATGAAGAAAAGAGCATCTCCGCCCATTTCACTTCAGGTGACTTTGGTAAAAAGGTGCCGTTCACCTGCACAGGTTTGAGCAAAACTCAGTAATTCCAGAAAATAATAATGATGTTATTTCCATCAGAGTCACTGATTTCAAAGATGATCACTGGTAACTATGTGGGGGGAAAGCCAGTGAGCATTTGGTGTCGGGACTGGGAGGGGTTGAGGTGGGAGGAAGGGAAATCTGGAAAGCAGTTGTATAATTACCATTTATGGAGAACTGGTTACGGCATTTAGTCTGCACAGAACACTGGTAAACACCTCATCTTTGGAGAAGGCCCCCTCCCCCTACCATTACTCTCTGAGAAGTGTTCCTTCTCCTTCCCCAACTCTGGTTCCAGAGGGAAGTTATCAAGTTCTTCTGTAACTCTGCCTCCCTGTTACTGTCAGTTGGTCACAAATGGAGACCTGCTCTAATTTGAATCCATCACGGTGTCCCACTCACCTGTTTTAGTTGATTGGTGTCCGTGACCCAAGTCTGGCCAATTACTCAGCTTATCTGGGATATTTCAACTTAGGGCTGGGAAAATAAATCCAGCTCCTCTTGTGTGTGTCAAATTTGGGTGTGAGACAACCTATGGCTGGTGGAGAAAGTTGTTCTGAGAGAATGAAGCCCGCACACAGGAAAAAACAGAAAAGCTTATGGAGAAAACAAACCAACAAACAAACAAAACCCTAAAAGGAAGAAAAGCCGATTGTAGTATTATTTTTAGAAAATTATTGTTGATATTCTCCTTTATTTGTTAATGGGTTTAAACTATTATTTGAGATATACCTTATATATACTGTACATTTATAAGGTATATATAAGGTATAACAAACAGGTAAAAGAGAGAATTATATAAATGGGCCTATGGTCTTCAACAGAATGTACTCCCACAAAGTAGACTTCAGAAAGGAAACATGCTGTATTGTTTAGACCGAGGATTTGGTTCTGGGTCTCAAGTGCACATACTACATCAGTAAATTCCTGCCCAAATGTTCAAAGCAGCAGGTAAAACACCGTTCTGTACTCCATTCTTTTGTCAGCCCACTGAGTGACTGAAACCTTTTGTTCTTTTCTCAGAGAGGTCAGGCAAGGGAAAGAGTGCCTCATGTGGCCCTCTGGAAACTCTTTCTTGAGTTCTGGCCTCATGGGTGCCTGCACAGCCAGCAATGGGGCAACCATCCCCATGAAGTCCCGGGGAAGGCCTGCACGGTATTGGTGTCAGACATCCCTTCTATCCACGTGGAGACATGTCCTCAGAAAGAATCAACGCTCGTCTCGCTTCTCCCATTCACACCCATACCTTTTCCTTCCCCAGTTTAATTGATGTCTTTCCTTTGACTTCAATGACCACATGTGTTGACAACTCCTAAATATGTATCTGTAGCTTGGACCTTACGCTTTCACTCTAGATTTCCATAGCTAATTGTCTCCTGGTCTCCTACCTCTATGTCCCAAACTTAATATATACAACTGACCTCATTGAGTATGCCTCATAAATCTCTCTCCCTCATTCCCTGTCTCTATAAAGGATAACCATCCACTTGGTTGCCCAAGCCAGAAACCTAAAAGTCACTCTTACTCCTCCCTCTCTCACCACCCACACCCATTTAGTCATCAAGCCAGATCATTTCTCAAGCTTCACATCTCTAGTCCATCCTCTTTTCCCCATCTGCAGCCTTAATTCAGGTCCTTATCATCTCTTGTTTGATGTATCATTCATTCATTCATTCATTCATGGCCCAGGGACATGTTGGTGAAAAAGATAAGGATGACCCCTTCCCTCATAAGGAGATTTCAGAGGATAAAAGAGAATGATTAAACAAAAAAACAAATCACATGTTTACAATATATTGAAGAGATCGGAAGGACATTAGTGTCCTCTTGAAGAAGGTGAGATTAAAACTGAGACTTCATGGTTGAGAAGGATGAGTCACAGGGAGAGCCAAGGACAACCACTGCACACAAGAGAAACAGCAAATAAATGCAAAGGTCCTGAAGTAGAAAGAACTCGCCATGTCTGAGAAACTGACAAACGACCCTGTGGCCTTTTGAGTATTCCCCTGAGAAGGCAGTGATACATGATGGCATGGAGAAGTAGGAGGGGCACTTCTGGGTGATGATGAGAAAGCTGGATTTTATTTTAGTCTCTTGGAAGATTTTAAACAGGAGAGTGAGTTGTCTTCCTGGGTCAACCCCTCAAATTCTGCCTCAATATGGCTTCCAGGTTGATCTTTCTATAACTAGAATCTGATTATGAGTCTCTGCGGTTTTAAAAACTTTTCCATGGCTGCCGTTTGCTTATAGAACAGCACCCAAATGCCTTCGCCTGGTCTGCAAGGCCCTTCGTGATCTTGCCCCATGTTTCTATTTTATTTCTCCCTGTGCTTCCTACCCCTTTTGCTTTGCCTATGCAAAGCGACTTCCAGATCCCCTGATGAATTCTGCTATTTTTCTGCTTTGTCTTTGCACATGATTTGTCTCTTCTGAGCACAGTGTTCACTACCCCATCATCAAACAAAAATCTACTTGTCTTTCAAGACAAATTTCAGATGTCATTTCACATAATCTTTCCTGATCACAGGCCCTAAGCAAAATGGACCATTCCCTGCTTGCGTCCTCAGTGTGCACTGGATAAACTTCTAGCATAAGCCCTTTAACACTTTATGGCACTTCTCAGTTTACATGACCCCCTCCCTGTTCACACATGACCCTGTCTGACTCACATTTATTCCCTACCACTTAGCAATGATTTTTGAATACTTTATTATATAAAGAGAATGTGTTTTCCCCTGTTTTGCATATTTAGATTACACATGATAGTTCTGCCAAAGGAGTAGGAGCCCAGATGCTTGAAACTCAGTAAGCATTTTAATGAAAATGTCAGATGAGACTTATAGCAGATCTACCTGTCTTTGCACTGTTAGTGTCCCCACCAGTAGCTGCATCTACACATTGGTCCTCGTCAGTAAGGATGGAATTAGGAAAGAATTTGAGCAGCTAAAAATATTTATAGGGGGAAGCGGGTTGTTCTGAAACCTGTTGACTTGTCAGGCACGTCTCAGCATCCACAGCGTCCCCATCATCCAGTGTCTCTGCAGAGACTCCGTGCTCACCACTAACAGATGGTACAAGGAGATCCACTGGCTGGTTGATGTGGGAGATGGAACTCATCACTTTAGAGTTTCCTGCTAAGTGCTCAGCACTGTGGAGTGTAGGCTGGGAAGAATAAAGAAGTAAATAACTCATTCCCTTTATCTGAGGAAGGGAGATCGTGACTATAGCTATAGAAAGCACTAATTGATGTTTGTCACTGATTCACAAGACATAATTAGAAAGCAACCTAAGACCATATAACCAAGTATTGGCTAGTGTGTTACAGGAAGTAAATGCTGTGGATTTTTATTTGGATTCTCTTGACCTTGATGTTGAAGTTCAAAGTATGGCTTCTACCAGCTTGTGTCTATTTGTCCTGGGCTGGGCCACAAGTGACGTTGAATTGAAAGAGCATCAGGCAATGACTGCCAAATGCTCAGAGTCGTGTCTCTGCTGCTTATTCAAAGTGCTTGCCATGTACTGAGAAATGCATTAGGAACGCATGCCCGTCTTGCCTTTTCAGCAGCTGCAACTCAGAAAGTGAGACAAAATTGACTTGGGGGGCAAAGAGGTGTCAAGGTTTGCTGAGCCCTGGAAAGAATATATATGGGATGAGCGCTGTCTGTGTGTTCTGCTGTCCAGGGTCAAGAGAACTGTTGTCACTGATTACGTTTTTATGAGTTCTCACTGAAAAAAGTCATAATGGGACACCCAGAGCCATGTGCTCTTCATGAAGAAGACCAATGGTAGTAAATTTTCTTGCTCCCCAAACAGCTTGCAGCTGCAGCAGCTCATCCAGAGGCTTTGCCAAGAAGACATCATTGCCTGGGCCAGGATCACAAAGAGCAGTACTTAAGAGAGGGCAACTGGCTGGAGCTCATATGAGATGTAATCATTACCAATTTTTGAAGAAAGATTTGAAAACTTTAAATCAAACCACAAATTATGATGCGTCACCCTTCCATAAATCTTAATTGTGGTGACTTCATTTGGTCTTAAGCAGCAAGCAATATGCAACTTCTCAGTGAAATTTATAGTCAGTGTATCTCCTCACTTAATGGTACAAATTTGCAGTTCATTATTATTATTTTTTTATTTTTTTTTTAGCTTTCCATACACTTATTTTATGGCTCACCAATCTAATTTGACGCATATGACATGATGTCTTCAGAGCAGGGACCTACGCAGTTCACTGTACTTAATAAACTTGTACTAAATATCCATTGCTTGACTGACATATTGAGTTTTAGCTTTTTGGATCACAGCAAGACATTCCATATTGATTAAATATCACCTAATATAGAGTCCATATTCACATAGCTCCAATTGCACATGAAAACTCCTTTACAGCTATTTTTAGCTAGCTTTTGACCTCTAAATCTCTTATGACAAGAGAGTTTCTTATATTCTCATTTGTTTGATCATAATCTTCTTTAATCATATTTTGGCAGAGGTTGAACCTTTGTCCTCAAAAGCTAAGAAGGAATTTCATCCTCTAGCTCTTCTCTGTGGATAAGAATTGGCACAATTTGTCAAATCTATTGTGTGCCCAACACAATACCCTGTCTCCCACACAGGTTCCAGGTGAGGTGTGGGGAAGGGCAGGCAGTCTGTGTTCCAAAGCTATCCTGTGAAAATCAGCTATAAACACAAACTCACTCTGGTAATAAGAGCCTACACCTTGGTTTAAAAAGTAAAACAAAGATGTGAATACAGCTTGGTGTTAATAATATGTGTGACCATTTCCCACTTAGCTGATTTGTTGTTTTTTTTGTTTTGTTTTGTTTTGGTGAACTGCTAACATCTGCCACATCACCCTGAGAAACTCAGGTCTTTGCCTTCTAATATCAGCTTAGTAGTAGCCTTTAGGTAAGTCACTCAAAGTTTCACTTAAGTAGGACCAAAAGACTCAATAATTGAAGATAGAATTAGACAGATCCACAAATTATGTACCCCAAATTCTTCTTTTGTTATTTGGCGTCTCCCCACCCCCATCTTCCATATTTAAAATGTTTGAGAGTGCATGTGCGCCAGATGACTCATCCAAGCTGCTCTGGAAGTTGTCTCCGCTGGTGACAGTAAAGCTGATCTACCCTTTGCCTGCCCCTCTGTCTGGTGAAAATGCAGAATATCTGTCTGTGGCACTGCTACCATTGTGCTGTGGCCTTCTTTATTCAGGTACAATGCTCTTAGGCAACTTGCTCTCACGCGAAGCTTTTTATCTGATCACATTTCCTCGTTTCCATCTGCCTGTGCTACCCAAAGTGGGCGTGCTCTAAAAGAAGGTGAGGACCCACAGGTCTCTAGGGTCCTCAGAACCCACAAAACAGGCCCCTCCAACAAGTGGTCTCCTTGCTCTACAGTCTGCATAACCAAGGAGACTAGATACCTATTTCCCAGCTTTATCAGTGCAGGAGCCTTCCTCTCTCTTCCTGCTTCACTGAGATTCTCCTCTGCAAAAAGGTGCCAAAAATTATTTTCTTTGAACTTTCAGTAATCCTGGTACTGACTATATCAACAGAAATTCTGAAACTTCTGGTGGTACCAGCTCCTGGATTTCTTTTTACAACATGTGGGGGGCAGATCCCTGTTCTAAAGTTCAGGCTAACCGCCCTAAAAATGACTGACAGTACTTTAGTGGGAATTGCCCTTTTCCCCTCCCTTCTCCACTATCTATAGACTTTCACATTCTGGAGGAAAGCCAGTCTTTTTTTTTTTTTTTAACTGTAGATCTTCAAGCTAGCCCAAGCAGGCGTTCAGCTCTGTCTCCCTCCTCCCTCTTCTTTCTTTCCCCTCCTGGCTCCTGTTCAATGACTAAAGCTCTCCAGGAGTATTTATGGACCAGGGTATCTATTGTGACCTTGTGATTGCAATAATCCCTTGGCTCGAGGCTGCTCTGCACGGACTGTCACAGGGTGCTAGGGGTGGGACTGAGAGGAGGGTGCATCATCCAGGAGTGGTGTGTGTATTTATAGAACAGGCCTTGGCCTTTCCTTCCTAGAGTTGTCTGTCAAGGCAGCCGTTGCCGTATCCTCACAAACTTCCTTTGGGAGATAGATGATGGAGGCCCAGGGCTCCAGAGGTAAAGGCTAGCATTCTTGGAGCCAGGGTACCAAAGGACTGCTTCCCCCACCTCCATGGGACAAACCCCAGGAGGCCCAAGTTCCTAAGGATGAGCATTATAACCCTCAGAGCCCCAGCAGTGCAGCCAAATGCTCCTGCCTGGGGACACCTGACTCAATAGCCTCAGGGGGTGTGAATCAAATTTCTGGGAAACTCTGACCTCATTCTGGATGCATTTGGGGTCTGGTAAGCCTGACAATCTTTGGGGGGTGGGGAGGTGGGGTCTTTGAAAAGCAGGCTGGGAAATTGCTGTTAGAGTAAGAAAGAAGAAAGATGAAAGGGGGCCTGGCTTTGTCTGTTTTGTAGAACGGGATTACCACTATCTGGATTAAGAAAAAAAGAAAGAAAACCAAACAAAACAGGACTTCGGGAAAGGAGTGCGAATGAAGGCCATCTGAGTAAAGCCAGAGGAGAGCTCTTAAACTGACAAGGCCTACTTAGCCTCATCGCAACTTAGCACAATGTTATATGCCACATCAGGCGACTATGATTGCTTCTTGTGTTCCAGTTTTGACTCAACTAGACAGTAAATTATTTGATGGTGGGAACCTTAGGACGCAGAGCTGGATGCAAAACTAGTGCTCTGTAAGCCCTGTGAGTTCTCATATGTGGATTCTTCCATAAGTAATTACTAGCATTAACAAAAGTTTTTGAAGATGATGCTGATGGCAGAATCCTACAATAGGCAGGACCCCTGTGTTTTTTTTATTTCTCTTTTCCCTCTGCCCAGAGTGTATAGTATACATAGTAGGCTTTCAAAATCATTTGCTAGATATTTACTAAATAAATGATGATTATAATAGTTTCGTGTCTATCACATAGTACTTTTAGCCTGCTTAGTGGTGACTTTGACTGGGCTTGAAGCTTTTCTCTCTCTTAAAAAAAAAAAAGAAAAAAAGAAAAGAGAGAGAAACTTCTGTGCCTGGTGTTCGGTTCTCCCATATAGTCCCGCTGGACTGTGTGATACCGTAGGGTAGTGAGTGGTTCTCCAACTTGAGCCTTGCCAGGAAAACCAGCCTCACTTCTTCTCCCACCCTGCGTCTTGTGTAAGCACCCTGCCCTGGGCACCGTCTTCATTACCAGAGCTGTGTCCTTAGTGTTTTCTACTCTGTGACTTGCCTGGCCAGGTTATAAAGGGATCAGGAGGCAGCAGGACTGGTCTTTTGAATCCCTAATGCTTAGCGTACTGCCTGGATTGCAGAAGAAGTTTGGTGAAGATTTGTTGAATGAATGGAAATTGCTGAAGACTCAGAGGTAGCAGACCTCACACGGTCAGTAATTACATTGGAGACATTCTGATATAGAACAACAGAGGAAAAGAAACACAACAGAAGAAGGTAGGGGAGATTTGCAGGTTAGGGAAATTAAGGGAAATGACTGGGAAGAGAGGTGGGTACAATCCCCAGTATTCCCTTTAAGTCACTGGCAGTAAACTTCATTCCTCCAGCCTTTGCTTACCTGAAGCACAGTGACAAAGGTGGGTTCAGAAACAAAAAAATGAAGCTATAGAGGGAGAACTTTAGGCTCTGGCCCACAGTGGGGACAGGAAGTCGGAGGTTTTGCAGAAAGGGAAGTGGAAGCCTCCTGAAATTACAGCACCAGTAAGCATGGCCTCCTTGCCAGGCCCCTTAGCTCACGCAGCCCCTGGCTCCCCAAGCTTCCTTTCTTCTGGCCTGAGTGGCAGCATCTTTCTCATTCCCTTTTGATTTGATGGCCTTAGGTGGTGATGAGTGGCTTAGAGATCTGAATTCTATGTGGCACCTGGAGACATGAGGCTTCTTATTCTGCACTTAGTATATAAATCAACTTCATCTTTGAAGCTATTTTTATACTTGCAAGGTTGACTTACATTCTGTAGGATCAAGTTAATAATAAAGAACAAGACTGGGAAGTGGGAAACCGGTTTCTCTCTCCTCCAGTGCCTAGCTAGCTGCTTGCAGTTGGGCAGATGTATTTTCAATTTCCTTCCCTGCTGTGACAGTACTTACTAAGGCTGCCCACTTGGGTTTATTTATGACCCTTTCAAACCGACTGCATAGCTGTTTTCCATTCCTAAGATTGCGTCTTAGAAAACTTGGACCTGCTTTCTAAGTTCTCTCAGTGATATGACTCTCCGTGAACGCTAATGGCCAGGAAAGTATGATAAACAAAAGCAATCCCAGAGAGAGTTTCTCAAGTTCCAAATGTTTGATCTCAAAATCTGGCTGAATTTATCAGCTGAAACCACCATTGACAGAATATTTCTGGCTGACTTCTCTGCCCTCTGCGCCCACCACCCCCATTCTGAACACTGAGCTTCTCAGCCCTTCTATTAGCATCTGCACAGATACCTCCCCTGGGAGAGAGCCTATGTTCTTCCTGGAACCAATTTAAACCCAAAGGAGACTTTAAGAAATATATTTAATAGTTGGAGAGGATCCCTCTCCTTTTAACTTCTGAGCTCATTCCCTCTGGGAATCAAGTGACATTTAGATTCCGGTGTGCAAGTTGTTTTTTCTTTAGATTAGTTTTTGTGTAAACATTCCTCTGCAAATTATGTTCACATTTTAAGGAAACTTCTTTCAAGTGTCCAGTCAGACTGATTCCTAGTGTGTTCCCTTCACTACCCCCAACTCGACTCTCACAAACCAACTTCCCCATTTCTCAACAACTCAAATTCAAACTGATTCTACTGCTGGTTAAAATATTTCCCCAACTTTCTGGAATTTCCATTTTTCAAGGTTATCTCCCCTGGTCTGCAGCCAAAGGTTGGCCCACTGAGATGAATGAAGCTAGCATTGTTCTGCCCCGGTGGGGTCAGCAGGAGGCCAGAGCTGCCCTGAGGATGGGACTCAGGACCAACAGGATAGGCCCCCTGTGAAGCAGAGCACCAGCACCAAGGCCAGGCAAATGGGGTAGCAGCTTTCTGTTAAGAGGCTGACAGGAGCTTGGCAGTCATATATAGAAAAGCAGGCAAATTATGTCGTCTTCTTCAACCAGGAATTTTTTTTTTTAATCCCAAGTGGTTTATTGAAACAAGTTTCACATACAAGTCCAGGACAGAGGGGATGGGGCTTATAAACAGGAATCTGGAAAGGGGGCCTGAGGGCTCAGGATAGAACCCAAAAAAGAGTGAAATAAATAGAAGAAGAGAGTGGAGGGCCAGGAGAGGAGACTGACAGACTATCACACAATGATAACGACATGGGGGAGGGGGTGGGAGGGTCAGCCAGGAATTTGATAGCTCTTTGTAATTGGCTCACAAGAGTAACCTCTCCTCATGCCTTTTCTTCTAACGTTGCCATTGAAAACTTTGTCTAATTGGGTGTGATTTTTCTTATACAAATTCTTTATCTCTCAGTTTTATGTAAAACATGTCCATTTATTAAGGTCACCATGAATAGCCACATGGGCTAGTCACAACTCTAGGGGTCATCATTCACATAGACTACAATATAATTATCAAAATAACAAGCCACTTTTCCTCTTTAAAACTTAGAAACATCTTTCATTGTTCTTCTGTATGTTAAGGAAGGTAAAATAGTTGAGAAGTGGAAAGAATACCTAAGTAAGTCCTACGACGTAGTCACAAAATTACTATGTGGCCTTAGATCACTTTGCTATCCACGTCTCTCATCAGTAAAATAAGGGGGTTGGACTACATCATCTCTAAGGGGCTTGCCCTCTGGCAACAATATTTTCTCATCAGCAGAAAGTGACATCTTTTAGATCAATAAGTTACATGATGGAGAGTTTTTGGCTAATCATTTTCTTCCATTGCTACTCTGGCATTTTGAGTTGCTCAGCCTGGTTATGCTACATTGCAGATTTTGAAGTCCAGTGAATGTGGACTTAATGTGCCAATGCTTTTCCTTGATTTTTCTGAGCTTGGGTCTTTTCTGCATCATTAAAAACAGAGGCACTAATTTGAGGAATTAATTGAGGTGGTCACTTGAGGTCATATAGCAGCTGTGGACCTTCAGGGTCTCACTTTTGCAAAGAAACACACACACACACACACACACACACAGAGGCAAGAAGGTTGACCAGATAATTTCAGAAGCTTAGGAAACAAAGCATTCCATTCTAAGTTTTTAGCTGTGGGGACTGACTCACAACTTCTCCTGGGTTTTGTTCCCTATCAAATCACAACTTGGCCAATATTTTCTGGCAAAGATCATGGCCAGTGCTGTGGAGGACAGTGGAGAAACACTTGCTCGACCAATCCCAGACTAGTTCTGCAAAACCATGTCTCAAGAAGCAGGTTAGGGGGAGAAGTCTCTTTTTAGTTGGCTGCATTCAACAAGTCTTTGTCAAGGAGCTCTAGCTGTGAGGACACAAGTCTGGAAAAAGTACCCTAAACCTTGAAATTGATTTGTACTCTAACACATGTGCCAAATTAGAAAATTAAAGCAGTGCTTCTCAATCACTTGGAGGGGGTGGGGTGGGGGGATATTGCAAGTAATTTGTTAGTGCTATTGATACTTAGGGCACTACCGGTTCAAAGTGATTGTTTTGAAAATATACATTAGAATGGATTTAAGGTTATCTTTCAATATTCAGATTTTTTTTTTAAGTCCTCTGCAGGAATCCCTCTGAAGGAGGAAATTGTTTTTTATTTAGGAAAATGCCTTA
The DNA here is from genome assembly GCF_004115265.2 of Rhinolophus ferrumequinum. Taxonomy (NCBI): domain Eukaryota; kingdom Metazoa; phylum Chordata; class Mammalia; order Chiroptera; family Rhinolophidae; genus Rhinolophus; species Rhinolophus ferrumequinum. The sequence goes on from NC_046287.1 coordinate 60,904,490, forward strand.
AAGACACATTTAGGTATTAAAAGATGGGCTAGAGCCTAAAACAGCAGATCCAGTGGAGGAATTATTGAACTGGTCTGCATAAAAAGGGGGGAATGTATTTTTTGTTGGAAATAAGTAAACAAGAGGTGGAATGATAGTGTGGTCTCAGGAATGTGACTTAAATGAAACTCGAGAGGTAGGTTACCCAGGTTCACATCTAAAAAACCCACCATGATGCACCTTGAAATAAAGTAATTTCGATATAAGAGAAATGGTGCTTGGCTTCCACCCTCTGTCCAACTCCCATTTTCAACTAGGTTTAAGCTAAGGTTCTTTTTTTTTTTTAAAAAAAAATTGTGGTAAAATGTACATGACATAAAATTTACTATTTTAACCATTTTTAAGTGTATAGTTCAGTAGCATTAAGTACATTTACATTGTTGTGCTGGGCTGAGGTTCTTATTTTCTCTGGGGGAGAAGAGAATATGAAGGGAAAGGTGACACAACCTCAGAAGACAGAACACTGACATCCCCAGTGTCCTCCCAGCCCATCTCCACGGCACCACCTAACTAGGAGATTCCTGAAATTGCTGCTACCATCCTGGAAGTCCAGCTAACCAGAGGACAAGGAATTGGCTCTATTAACATTTAAGTCAGAGTGGCCAGTCACCACCAGGTGGATGGTGCCAAACCATAGCATGGAGTCAGCACAGCTGGACCTCTGGAATGCCCAGCCAGCAAGTTGCACAAGCTTACCCCAGTCACTTCAATAACCCCAAAATATGCAATCCTGCATTTTGGGAGACTGAAAATTTTGGACTCCATATATTTCTTATGGATGGGTCTACTGTGTGTCTAAATATTTAGGTAGTAAGTAGCACATAAGCACTCAGTGAGTACTGGATATTACCAGGCATATCTAATATTCAAATTTATGTTGTTGCATTCCTACTTTTTCTGCAGTAGTTTTACATCCACAGGATTTCTTTATTATTATTATTAATTATTATTACTTTCACGAAGATTAAAAAGAAGGTACTAAGGCATATATTTGAGTAAATGCAACTAAACAAAAAGCCATTAAACCGGTCAAGATGGTGGAGTAGGTAAATGCTGTGCTCACCTCCTCTCAGGACCACATCAATTACAACTAAACCATAGAACAACCATTATTGAAAATCACCTGAAGTCTAGCTGAACCAAAGCTCTCCAACCACGGACATACAGAAGAAGCCACCTCAAGGCTGGTAGGAGAGGCAGAGACAAGGAATAGGCGGGTATCACACCTGCATGTGATTGTTTAAAATTGGGAGGGATATCTTCACTGTGGAGGTCTTTCCCCTGAAGAGCGAGGGGTCCCACCTCCTCCCAAGCCCAGGGTTTCAGTACCGGGGAGAGAAGACCCAATAACTTCTGGTTGTGAAAACCAGCAGAGATTGTGACTGAGTGAGACAGAGGGCGACAGCATCCCAGGTGCTCCTTTTAAAGGGACTGTGCATGGACTTACTCACTGACAGACTCACTCACTCTTGCTCTGAGCTCCAGCGCTGGGGCAGCAGCTTGAAAGGCACCAGGAGCTGATGGGGGAGGAACTGAATTATCTAGCTTTAGGGTGAAGGTTGGAGGGGCAGCTTTCTTCCTGATGGATGAGCTGGCATTGTTTCCTTGTTGAGCCCTCCCCCTTCAAGCGTGGAGACGCACGCAGACGTCTTCTCTGAGTCTCCATCAAACTGGCCCCACCCTGAGACAATGCCCCACCCTTCAGGCACACCAAAGCCGTTTCCAGTGGCTTTTCCATGTAAATGATCTGTCTTGGTTCATGCTGAAGACTTTCCTAAAATCTTCACAAAACCCAAACAAGCAGCACCTGGTTTTGGCAAGTCCCATACCTCTGGCTGAGCAGCCCTAAGCCTGGCACTAATGACAGCTGGCTTTGGTCCATGGCTTGGCCTCTCAAGGCACCTCTAAGCACAGTGCGGGTGGCCACCATCTCTGGATTGCTTTGTGACTCATGCCAGGTGGCCCCAGGCAGGGCATAGACTGTGGCTGAACTTGGCCTACAGCAGGGCCCCTCCCAGGAGGCCCTGGGCCTGACAGTGCCAGTGGCCAGCTTCACACTGGGCAGAGCATCACCCAGTCACCTCCAAAGATGATACACCCAAAGGACAGACTAGGTAGTCTCCAGAGCCCTGATAGAGTGGACCCTGCTCTGTAGGGTCAGACACTGCACAACAGCTCCTACACTGTAGTCACAGTCAATACTTACAACCAATCAGCTTGAGGGTCGACCCCTTCCCTTGACTTCAAGTAGCAATCAAGTTTCAACTACAACAGGAGGGCACAACCCATACAAGGGACACACCTGGAGCACCCGGCTCTGGTGACCAGGGAGACTGCACCACTGGGTTCCCCAGGACACCTACTACATAAGGCCATTCTACTAAGACTGGGAAGCATAGCAGCCCTACATAGAAACAAACACAGGGAGGCAGCAAAAATTGGGAGACAAACAAACACATCCTAAATGAAAGAACAGAACAAAGCTCCAGAAAAAAACTAACAAAATGGACACAAGCAATCTATCAGATGCAGAGTTCCAAACACTGGTTATAAGGATACTCAGTGATCTCAGGGAAAACTTCAACAAAGAGATAGGAAACATAAAAATGGAGATAGAAAACATAAAAAAGAATCAGTCAGAAATAAAGACTATAATAACTGAAATAAAGGATACGTTAAATGGAATTAACAGTAGATTAAATGAAGCAGAGGATCAAATCAACAATTTAGAAGGTAAGGTATCAGAAAACACCCAATCAGAACAGCAAAAAGAAAAATGAATCCAAAAAAATGAGGAGAGTTTTAAAGGGGTCTCTGGTGCAACATCAAGTGTACCAACATTCTCATCATAGGGAAAGAGAAGAGAGAGAGCAAGGAATTGAAAACCTATTTGAAGAAATAATGACTGAAAACTTCCCAACCTGACAAAAGAAATAGATATACAAGCCCAGGAAGCACAGAGTCCCAAACAAGAGGAACTCAAAGAAGTTCACACCAAGACACATCATAATTAAAACGTCAAAGGTTAAAGACAAAGAGAGAACCTTAAAAGCAGCAAGAGAAAAGCAATTAGTAACTTACAAGGGAGCTCCCATAAGTCTTATCAGCTGATTTCTCAACAGAAACTGCAGGACAGAAGGGATTGGCAGGAAATATTCAAAGTGATGAAAAGTAAGGATCTATAAGCAAGATTACTCTACCCTACAAAGCTATCATTTAGAATCGAAGGACAGATAAAGAGCTTTTTAAAGATAAGAAAAAGCTAAAGGAGATCCTCACCACCAAACCAGTATTACAAGGAATGTTAGAGAGACTTCTTTAAGACACACACCAAAAAAAGATTTAAAAAATATGAATAATAAAATGGCAATAACTACATAGCTATCAAAAGTTACTTTAAATGTAAATAGATTAAATGCTCCCATCAAAAGATAGGGTAGCTGAATGGATAAGAAAAAGAAAAGATCCTTACATATACTACCTGCAAGAGACTCACTTCAGATCAAAAGACACATACAGACTGAAAGTAAAAAGATGGAAAAAAGATATTTCATGAAAATGGAAATGAAAAAAATAAAAGCTGTGGTAGCAATACTCACACCACATAAAATAGACTTTAAAACAAAGACTATAACAAGAGACAAAGAAGGATCGTATAATCCCACTTTTGGGTATTTATCTGAAGAAACCCAAAACACTCCCTCAAGGGGATGTGTGCATACGTATGTTCATTACAACATTGTTTACAGTGGCCAAGATGTGGAGGCAGCCTGGGTGTCCATTGATGTATGAATGGATAAAGAGTAGGATATATACATATATACATATATATATATATATATACACACATATATATATATACATACATATATATATATGTACTGTTATAATATTCCATTATATATATAATGGAATATATTCCATTATATATATAATGGAATATTGCTTGGCCATGGATAGGAATGTGTTCTCACCATCTGCAGCAGTATGGGTAGTGAAGTACATCAGAGAGGGAAAGACAGATGCAATGTGGTTTCACTTATATGTAGAATCTAAAGGACAAAACAAACAAACAAATAAAACAGAAACAAACTCAGATACAGAGAATATTTTGATGGTTGCCAGATGGGAGGGGGGTTCGGAATGGGTGAAAAGGGGGAAGGGATTAAAAAGTACAAATTGATTGTTACAAAGTAGTCATGGGGATGTAAGGTATAACATAAGGAATATAGTCAATAAAATTGTAATAACTATGTATTGTGTCAGGTGGGTCCTAGATTTATTGGGGTGGTAGATGGGAGGGGAATTGGGGGACAGGGTAAAAAGGGTGAAGGCATTAAGAAGTACAAATTGGTAGTTACAAAATAGTCACGGGGAGGTAAAACATAGGGAATATAGTCAATGATATGGTAATAAGTGTGTATAGTGCCAGGTGGGTACTAGACTAGTCAGGGGGATCACTTCTTAAGTTACATAAATGTCTAACCACTAGACTGTACAGCTGAAATTAATATAAAATAATACTGAATGTCAACTGTAATTGAAAATTTTTTAAAGCGGGGGGAAAAGGTGAAGGGGAATAAGAAGTTCAAATCTCCAGGTATAAAACAAATAAGTCATGGGGATGTAACGTACAGCATGGGGAATGTAGTCGACAATATTGTGATAGCATGGTGCGGTGTCAGATGGTTGCTGAACTTATCATGGTGATCACTTCTTTAGGTATGTAAATGTTAAATAACTACTGTGTACACCTGAAGCTAATATAATATTATATGACAGTTATATTTTAATAAAAAAATCTTTTTTTAAAAAAAGGAGAAGAAATAGCCATTTTATTTGAATTGAAGAGCAAAAATTCACTGGGGGAAGGAAGCTAGATGTGAAGCTCACTGTAAGAAGGGAAAGCGCTGTAGAATTCTTGGTGATCTGGGGGAGGGCACTGGACTTTCCATAAGCCATGGCATGGAGAAACAAGTCAATCTTATCTATGTCCTCAAGTGTCAAGGAGACGCCTGGGTGGTAGTTAAGCCATGCACGTTTGATGCTTTCTTTAATGGAAGAGAAGGGAGTGCCCTATGAGAAGTGTACTTATCCTACGTATTTTGCCCAAGGGGGTATGTGATGCAGATGAGTAGCATTCATGACATGCACATAGTACAGATACTCTGAGCCAGACTGTCCGAATTCTAACTCTGCCTCTGCCACATGCTAACTTGAGTCCTTGGGCAAGTTAACTGGATTGCTCATCTCTAAAATGGGGATAATGATACAAGATATCCATAATGTCTGGAAGCGTCAGTATACATAATGTCATCAAGAACATCTTCGATCTATAAAAAAAATATTTTATGGACACACTGTAATACAGAAAAAAAAGTGAAAAACTGAAATAGTCCAAAAAGAGCTTAGTGAGTGCTCACGTTAGCTCACCCATCTCTGTTATCTCCACATTTCATCTTTGAGTTCCTTTTCAACTCTGTGAATTGCAGACAACTGATACTAATGAAAATTATTCTTATTAATTAATTAATGAGTTTAATAGAAGGTTTGACAGGTGTTCATTTTACATATCTGCACGCGAGTGATGGTTATACCCTCTTCTAAAAATTCTTTTATAACACTTCATAGGGCCGTTGTGAAGAGGAAGTGGGTTAATGCTTATACAATCCTTAGAATAGTGCTTGGCATATAGAAAGCACTAAGTATTTGTGATTATTGTTATCATCTATATTAAGGCACTCTATATACTGTGCTATATTGTTAAGGCCTCTCTCCTTCATTGATTCCCTCTCTCTCTACAGTGTAAGGTCCATTAGGATAGGAACTTCGTAATGCCATCACAGAGAACAGTAGAACCAAGCACCAAGAAAGAACATTGGAGACAGTCAATAAATTGGTTGGAATAATATAACAGAGGTTGGCAATTTTACTTATTTATTTGTTTGTTTGTTTGTTTGCAGAGGACCAGACTCTTAATACTACAACCTGGGGGTCAAAAGGCCTCTGTCACAACTGGTCACCTGCTGTTGTGGTGTAAAGGCACCATCAACATTACGTAATGTTCAAGGCTATATTACAATGAAACTTTCTCTATGGACACTGAAATTTGAATTTTATATAACTTTCACATGACATGAAATATTCTTCTTTTTAAAAATTTTTTCCAACCATTTGAAAATGTAAAAACAATTTTTATCTTGAGGGCCATAAAAAAGCAGGGAGTAGGCCGGTTGGCGCCAGCCATGGTTTGCTGACCCCTGAATTAGATAATGGGTATATCATGGGCAAGAATTATGCCTTATTCATATAACCTTTAGTATAGTCCTCATGTAATAGATGTTCAAATAATGTTTGTAGAATTAAGTAACAAATGGATAAAAGCAAAAGGGAGCGATTTAAGCAGCGTGACTTGCTAAATTGTTTCAGAAAGACTCAATTTGTAGTGATGACAGGATGATGGCTGGCTTGGCCATGCCTGGCATATGGGTGGGGTGGCAGTGACTGGTCCCAACTGCATCAACCACGTCCTTTGTCAAAATCACTCCTAACTGAAATCTAAAGTGACACTGATGGCTATACTCTGCCTATAAACTGCCTTAAATCCTTTTTAGAACAAAATGGAATTATAAATAAGTCTAAATAATATCTGCTGATCAAAAAATATAACCAAGGGAGGGGGTTGGGGATGGGTAACAGAGAGGAAGGAATTAGGAAGTACAAATTGGTAGTCACAAAATAGTCGTGGGGATGTGAAATATGTATGGGAAACATAGTCAATAATACTGTAAGAACTATGTATAGTGCCAGGTGGGTGCTGTACGTATCGAGATCACTTCATAGATTATATAAACGCCAACCACTGTGCTGTCCACCTGAAACTAATATAAAATAATATTGACTGTCAACTATAATTAAATATATATATATATATATATATATATATATATATATATATATATATATAGTTACGGGATGTAAAGTACAGCATAGGGCATACAGTCAATGGTATTGTAATAGCTATGTAGGGTGTCAGATTATCACTTTTGAGGGGTGTAAATATCTAATCATTATGTTGTTTTGTACATCTGAAACTTATAAAAAAAAATTATGACCAGAATCGCATTACAAGATACCTTCTCCAGAGAAAGTAGAAAAATTGTCAGACTATATTATATTGGCATTGGTCAATTTCATAGACCAAAATTAAGAAATTTTCCAGAATTAGGACAATGGAAGAGGAGTGTCCAAAAGCACAGATAGGCCCAGAATTTGATCCACCTACAGACCTGAAATGGCGCCAGCTGGAATCTACAGATGCCGCCTGCTTTGCCTCCTGGTTTTCAGCCTCCCTCCCCCTCACTCATATTGTCTCCCGCAGAACAAAAGCATTTGCCTCCAGCCGAGTGAACCTCTCCTCCCTGAAGATGGTGTTACTGAGTTACTGTCGTTACACACAGACACACAGGTACACCTGTATTTTTGCTTAACGGTTCTTAATTCCATTTCTTTTTTTTGTGCCTATGATCTGATTTCATTTGGGGTTCAGGCAAATGTTCATTTGGTTGGCAGACTATCAAACAGGAATTCCGTAACAAATAGCATTTCTCAATGCAGGACTACGACCAAATGAATTAGGAGAACAGCTGTGACAGAACACATCTGGAATAAAAAGGAAATCGGAACAGAACTTGGAAAAGGGCTCAAGTTTAAATTTAAAATGTTAGAACACCTGAACACCTAGGGAGTTGTAGAAACATAGAGTCATTGAGTGAGTCCCAACTTCTGGTATTTTGTAGGTGAGGAAAGAGGTCTCCGGTATCACGGCGACTGTCCAGAGCCGCAGTGGTACTTGTAGGCCAAGTCCTGAACACAGCTCTCTTCTGAATTTGCCTCAAGTTCTTTGCATAGAAGATGCAGGAAGGAAAAGGAAAGGGGCCTTTCTTTCATTCAGGTGAATTATCACATATCAATTTGTAGCTTTGAAAAAAAATATTAAGGTACTAGCTTTTATTGGAAAAAGAGATTGAGCACAGTACCACACTTAACTATAAGCACAGTAATGCTTGTTTCTAAAGTAGAGATGAAGCACTCATAGTCCTTCCTCGTCCCTTTCTGCAACATACCACATAAGTACAATAATGCTTGAAAGAAGAGGTGGGCTGGTGCAGGGGAAAGAAATGGGCAAAGATAGCTTTCTCCCATCAGCACCTATCCAGGACTTGGCACATGGTAAATGCTCAATAAACACGCAAACCCTGTTGGAACCCCATAACCGTGGGGTGAGAAACAAGGAAGGGTAGAAATAGAGATCTAGCCACAAAAGAAGGAAAAAAAGTGTATAGCACCCTTGCCACTCTCCTGTAAATCTAATGTTATTCCAAAATAAGTTTAACATGTTTAGAGAAACTGGTGGTTACAAGTATTTCAACAAATATTCCAATTGACCAATTATTTTACCAGACCTCTGGAATTCTCTGCTTTCTACCTATGTGACATTGTGGTGAAACTCCTTATTTTCTCCTTAGGTTTATTTCCTTAATTCAAACTCTTGGATTCAACTTTAAATCTTTCACAGTTCTGAAAATATGTAGTAACGTGACTAAGTCACTTATTCATTTAACACACGTGTATGAATTCCTTGGGGTTACTCAATGGAAGGATAGCATTACTGGTAACAAAATCACTCAAAAGTAGTTAAGCTTTAAATAAGAGATCTTGTTTACCGTGTGTACATTTATAATTTAGAATTGAACAGTGCAAGAGAGTTAGGTATAAGAACCTGTAATCACGGAGAAGTCTTGCTTCTAACAAAGGAGGTTTCATTTTTTTTCAGATGTGAGTCAAGTCAGTTTTTAGCAGTAGTAGCAACACAGAAATGGGGCTTTGAACCTAAGTAGCCCACCATCTGCTGCCACAGGGAGGAGGAAAGGTTTGGGGGAAGGTAAGAATTTTGCTTTTCTTCTTCTCTCTCTCTCTTTTTTAATAGATTACTGTTTTTAGAGCAGTTTTAGCTTCATAGGCTTTTATTCTTCATATGCTTTCTTCCTAACTTCCTCTTTCCCTCTACACTGAGCATTAGAAAGGAATTTTTATGTCCTGTTTTCTGAATGCAACTTCATGCTCTTGTTCTAAAGTTTGGATTTTCTTCAAGTTACTATAAACTGTGATTGTTGATTAGTAAGTGTTCTAACTCTGTAGCTTACTTTTAAAAGATGGGTATCGCAATCATTTAGTTATTTTTTCACTCCCATAAAACTCTTGACTGATTCAACAACTCCTCTCCCTCATAATCTAAAATGAGTGACTTTCAAACTTTCAAAACTCTTTTTTTAACTCTTTAGGTTCCCAAACTAAGACATTTAAAATTGCAATCCAGTACACATATGTACATGTAAGTGAAATAAAAGTTCCATGAAACAGTACTTACCTTCACTATTTACTCTCACAACAAGTACTCTTCTATTCTCTTCTGATTCATATCCTCTAAAATAGGTTTTGACCAGTTTAAAACACATGGTCCTAAACACTGTAAGTCTTTGGGAGTGGAGCCCCCCAGTGACCATTCACACACATTTGCACTGGAAACTGATGGAGGAAATAAAATCATATTTCTGACATCATATTTTTGCCGAAAATTGGTGGTTGCAAAGATCAACTGAAAGGGAGAAAAGAAAATGTGTCTGGAAAAATTAGCACTTCGAAAATGACAAATTGCAGTTAAGTGCCAGTCTTTTGGTGAAAGAGAAGGCACATTTATTATTGCACATCACCAAGGTCTGGACTGGCCTGTCTGGACTCTTTTAAGATTTTAGTAAAATATTGTGATTATACCTGAATACACCAAATTAGCTAATGGTGCTGTCATTTTTGGTGTCTAGAACAAAAATGTGTTTCTAAGTCTGTACCATGTCTTACAATTGAGTATTTGTGATTATGAGTTTGCACATCTTAAGAACTCAACACATTTTGTCAATTTATTCTCATAAATGCAGACAATCTAGGCTGGCCATCCTCACAGGGCATGCAACTGCACCACTGAGTTTGGGGGTATATTGCTGGGGAAATGTTTAGCGTGTGTCAGCGTGAGTCATAGGAGGGGTGGGCTGTGAGGACACTCTCACTCTTGGGAGAGAACTTAGAGGATATAACCCAACTTCTTCATCCTGCAAACAAAACTGAGGTTCAGACTGGAGCAGTCGACCCTGAGAAAGTGAGACTACACACATGGAGGTGGGTTTGGGGCTTGAAACCGGGCCTTTCCCCGTCCTGTGAGATGTGGGCTGGAATTCACCTCTCTGAAAGCTACAGCCACAGTGGACATGGCAAAAAGTCCTGTAGACTCAACATCTGTGGCAAGTCCACTATTGTCAGTATATCTCAAGACAGGCATTTTCAGAATGATTTTGAGAGAGAAACTGGGGGTACTTCTGCCTTAATAGTTAGCACCTAAGGCAGACTTGTAAAATCACAAAATCACAGGAAGGGATGTCCTAGCTTTCTCAGTCCAAATGAGAGTGTTAAGGGCCTGCCCAACACAGTTGTCAAAAACTATGTAGGACTAGAAGCCATCTCAGCTTCCCATGCCAACGCTTTTTCTGCAAAACAAGGCGGCCTGAAAGGAGAATAAGAGTTCTGTTTTCCCTTAATGGTGCCTTTCCAATACAGTAACGAATTATGCATCTTTGATAGGTTTCATGTTCTCACACTGTTGAACTTTGGTGACATGATTCTGCAAAGGTTTCTTGGATATCCACTGAAATACTCCCACTTGAGATGAGAAAGAGGCAAGAAAATTCATTTAGTGAATACCAAGTCCTCCTTTGCCCTGTGAAGTGGGTCCCAACATGGAGTAGCCTTATGGAGAATGGGATTTGAGATCAGTGAGACCTGAGTTCATGCGCCAGCTCCACCTTCCTAGCTAACTGACCTATGCTATGTGCTTTTTAGACTCATTTTCCTTCATTGGTTAAAACAAACAAACAAACAAACAAACAATTCCACCTACATGGAATTGTTTAAGTAACATATTTGTAAAGGCACACGGCACATAGGAAACTCAAATGTCAATTATCCTTTTCTTTAATTGGCTAAAAAAGTGAATTCCTGTTAACTGAGTTGTATCTTCAGTCTGTTCTTGTATATGTATTTCCATGGGAACCAAACTTTGAAGGATGTATATCTTTTGCAAAGGAAAAATAGAGATCATAGAAACCTAGTATTTCATGGCTGGTACAGGTGTGGGAGTCTTGGAATTGTCTGGAACACACAGTGACTTTCATTCTCTATTTAACAGTTCAATCACCCCAACACTGGGCTCTGTCTCCAGCTAATCCTCGCTCCTCTACCTTCTACCAATCTCAAATAAAAGAACAAAGGTAATGCTTAAGTTTCCAACTCTTTATTTTTCAGATGGCTAATAAAACTAACAACAGTCATTTGGCTCTAAGGGGGAAGTCTTAGAAAATTTGAAAGTCATAAACTCGAGGTTTTCCGTGACGATAATCACTATCGTTTAAGGACCTAAGGCACTCCGCAGCATTACTGCTGAGTCCTCACGACCACCTCACAAGGTGGGAACCATCATCCCCAGTTAGAAAGTTGAAGGCCAGGAAGGTGAAATAACTGAGGCCGGGCCTCTCTGCTCCACCCGGTTTGCACGTCCTTCCCCACATCCAGTCCCTCCTCCCCGACTTCTGCCACGCTAAGTCTGTGTCACATGACTTCACAATTCCATGCCATCTTGTCCTATTTGGGGTTAGATTTATCTCCTACTTAGATTGTAAGCACCACTGTGTCCCCATCCTCAAGCACTTTAAATAATCTACAAGTCACAACTAGGCTAAGAAACGTAGAATAGAGATGGCTTTCTTCTGGAAAAAATAAAGGTTTAGTTAGTATATCGCATATTGTAATGAAGTTTCAAACTTGAAAACAATTTCTCTTTAGCTAACTAGCCTCAGAAACTTTTCATGTTTCACTTTAAACTTTGCAAACGCACTACTTGGTAAATAAATGAATGAATGTAGAAAAAACGTATTTGGTTTTGATTGGCACTTAAGAGCCTACAAACTTAGAAAATGATATAAATATAATACTATCCAAATCTGGGAGAACTTGGATTTAAAGAACTGGAAAAGGACTAAGCGGCAGTTAATTTTGTCCATTTGGAGTGAGGATGACAGTACTGATACACAAGCCGAGCGATCAGCCACGTCACTTCTCTCTGCGACTCCCTTTCTTCAACTGTAAAATGACTAACTTTAGTGGATCGAATTTTTTCATACTTTGACCACTAGCCATAGCAAGAAACTAATTTTCATCATGACACACATTTATATCTGAAACAAATTTCATGAATAACTTCACTTGTGAAATGCATTTTCATAATTCCTGTCATATTTTCTCTTATTAAAATACTGGCTGGCACTCACTAAAATGATCCCCTGATCCTCTATTTGTTAAAAGTATAAAAACACTAAGTGGTCTCGTATTATCTAAGAATTTTCTGTAAGAGAGTAGAAGGTAATTTCCATCTCATTCTTCCCAATAATTCTTAAGACAATGATGAGGGTTTTACTGTCTTTAGTATTCAGTAAATGGCAGTGTCACTTCCTCCAGTCATTGTATAGGATTCCCCTCCTGGCAGTTCAAGAGCACACTAGTGAAAAATGTTCTTTTTAGGAACTTTATAGGCTGTAATGTCTTAAGATGCAGCAAAGAGTAACAAAGTGACAGTGCTGATTTTTCTTAGTGCATTCCCCACCTAGGTAGTAAAATGGAGCCTCTTAATTTATCTTTTCCTGTAATAAAAATCATTACATTTCCTGCTCAGTCCCCTAACCCTTTAAGCAGAGAGTTGGCCTGGGCAGTACTGAAAATGTTTTTCCTGGTATTAACCTAGAAGAGACATCAAATGTCGACTGTTTTCTGTGGGACATTCTGCAATGTTTACAGTTCTAACTTGTCCCATGTCCTCCAACAAGTCAGAAAGCGTGGGGTGACTTGGGTTCTTATGCCTTGAGAAATGCCAGGGCAGACAAGCAGTCTCTAAACAAACCCAAGAAGCATCCAATTAACTTTGTTTACACAGATGCAAAAGCACGGAAATTTCTATGGTAAGGTCCAAATCACAGTTTTTGTTTTTAATTACACACCCAACCAAGTGCATAAAATCGCACAAAACAGTGCAGCAAAAATGTCATCTTTTCTATTTTCAGACTGGAGCTCGTAAAAAGCGAGCCTGTCATAAATTTTCACTTGGGGACAAAACGACTTATAACCAGGGGAAAAAAAGGCAGACACACACCCACATCTAACAGTGGTAAACAGTTTTTAATCAGGCAATGAAACATGGGAAAATATATTAGTAATCATTATAATAATTTCATTTGTGTGAGTATAACTTTTACAAATATTTACCTGACATATAAAAGGGAAATTACTGTGCATATAAAATTGACGTAGATGCTTCTTCCACACAGGACGATCCTGATAGCAGTAGTCAGTGCAGCGCCCGTCCCTCCTGACGAGAGGCTCCTCACACACTTCACGGCACCCGCGGAAACAGTGGAAGCAGATGTGCAATTAACACTTACTTGTTGGCACATTAGTACAAATGGGAATCTACTGGCAAACACACACTTGCTAACAACAACACTGAAAAGTTTACTGCTACCTCTGAGATTTGAAAGAAACGCCTGGATCCCGTCCCACCAGGTAAGAAGGACCAAGGCTGAGGCTGTGGGTGTGGTAACCAACAGACTGTCCTGGATCTGGGCTGGGGCTGGTTTCTAGGTTCAAAGTTTTATATGTTCACTGGAAAATTATTCATAAATATAGAATATAGGTTAACAGTGTGACTAGGAAATTGTTTTTGGAGTACATCTGACACCACTACAAGGCAGAGGGGGAGGAAGTGGCGTCTTTACAGTTCTAACGTGAAGCATCGATACAGGGAAGGTTCAAGCCACACCTCAGCTCCATGCCTGGCCTCCTCCAAATGAATTAAGAATGCCAGCCGCGCACGCAACACCTCCATATTAGAACTAAAACCAGAACATATATATGTAATAGCTGTAACCATATTATAGTTAATAAAATCATTCCTTAGGAATCTTGTTTGTCCAAATCTAACTGCATGCTAAGAGGCACAGAAATGGGATTGCATTTGGACGAAGAACTACGAAAAGTGCAATCTTTAGTCTCCAGAATGCTAGCTCTGGGCACTAGTAAGTCTTCCCTGAAATGCTATCGTTTCTATTACTATCTTCCAGAGGAGATCCTTAGAGAAGTGTCCAATTTCTTTACCTTTACTGTACGGGAGACTCAAGGCTTGAGTAATAAATTGCTTTTTAACACTCACTGGAATCTGGAGGCCAGTCAAACCTTTTTGGACAGAAGTCTCCTCAAAATACTTATTGATTAAATCTTTGAAGATCACTTCTTTGACCTTTGGCTTGACATTCTGGGATTCCCAGATTATGTTTGTTCTTTAATAAGCAAATAATAATTTTCTCTTAAATTCTTCAGAGTATATACATCTTTACTTTAAAATCCTTTGCCTGAATCATTTAATCTTTCAACACCTAGTTTCTCTCTCCCCAACAAGAGGATAAAGAAACCCAAGTCCGAGAGCAAGTGCACATGGTCACAAAACTACAACGAAAAGACAACAGTCGTGTACAGTTCATGAGATGGCCACTAACAGTAGTGAAAAACCAAAAGGAAATCAAAAGGGAGCTTTACAGCTTTTACACCGCTAGAAAAGGATATGCTAAATCTTTCCCAGCCAGTGTACACAGATTACCAATGCTTACTCTTTAAAAATTCCCTTTTGGGCTTCAGAGCCCGCAGTTACCTTTATTGAAAGTGAGTGCTTCACTCTGGCCGCTGTGAAGCAGCCCAGCAACATCTGCGGCAGTTGACTCTCCCTGTTTACAAACAGGACTAACTCAGGGCTGTCTGATCAAGATCTACGTATTTGTGTGAGAGTTGCACAAAGTGTGGGACAGATAACTGGCCAGAAAGAAAAGTCAACTTGAGCGATCCCCCAAAACCAAACATAAATCTTCCCTTAGATTCCGTATCATCCTGGAAGGCTGCCAGATCCTCAAGAGTTTTCACCATCATGTGCTTCTGCACTTCCTAATTTGGGCTGGGTCTGAAGTAGCCAGAAACCACGTGAGAAAACAGGGCTTTTCAGAATTTCCAGAACAGTTTTACAGAACACAAGGTTTGGGCAGGTCACCAGCCTTCAAGAGCTTCTCCTAATAGAGTAAATCTTGAGAGGTCTGACTATAAGTGACCAGCCAACCAAGTTACAAATTGTTCAGTCTCCACTTAAAATACTTCTAGATAAAGATTATCTATCTACACTTTAACAAAGTCAAAAATTGAAGAAATGGCTCTGGACCCAGCATCTCAACAAGATCCCCCAATGCTCTCAAATAACGGTCTAGACCAGCAACTTCATCTCTTTTCACTTTTGTAACAGGGTTTACTATTGACTAACTAACAAGTAACCTGGCCCTCTAGGGGCCAAAACACTAGGCTATATTCCTCCTCTCCAGAGTTCTAAAAGTTTGGGTTTTGTTTTTGGGTTTTCTTTGCTTATTTTTAAAGAAAAATAAACAAACATACTTCATTCTGTCCAGTCTATTATCTTAATTTGCCAGCTGCACAAACTACATATTTATTCTTGTTGGAGAATATCCACCTACTAAATTAGAAGGAAGAACATTTCCTTTTCAAGGTCATGGCTGAGAGGACGGGGGCAAATGTTACTTAACAAGGGCCCTTTCGTAGTCCTCGTGCAGCAACTTCATTCTAGGGTCTAATCTTCAAGGGGGTCTCTTTGACCAGCGTGCTAGGGAAGGATTGTCGTCACCTGTTTTTAACACATAGCTCCTTTTTTAAAAAAATATACAAAAAAGCCTATAAAGAGGACTATAGATTTATAATGGAGGCCACTACAAGCCTTTTATGCTTAAAACAGGTCAATATAAAACAAGTAAACATGGGTATGTCACCAAAACACAGCAGCAAAAAGGCTTAGCAAAGTTTCTGCAAAACTCAAAGTTAATTTCCCTAGTAGGAGAGGACGGAATGCGGAAATTGGCTACACCAGCTGGAGACAACTATACTCCACTGCTGCTATGACCACAGCGCAGCGTTCACACGAATCCAGTGACTGTTTTCAAAGCCCAAATGATTGTCAAGTCAGTTCTCCAACCACAGATCGTTTCTGTTGTTCTTTTTTGTATAAAGTGGTTAAGACAATAGGCTTTAAAATACAGCCTAAGCACCAATGATAACAAATGCATGTTGGTAAAACAAGACTTCTGGCGTTAAAAGACATTACTGACCTCCCTGGGGCTAAAGATTGCACCCACGTGAATAGTACACATCTAAAGAAAAATTCAGGTTTCAAGGTCTATAGAGGTTCTCCACTAGGCACAAGTTATTGATGAAGGTGGATCATGCAATAGTTTTACAAGAAAAGTACGAAAACTTACATGTACTGACTAGAGTGCATATCACCATGAGGGCTTTCAGGGTGTTACGATTAAGACAAAAGAGTGCTTTGAAACACTTACATGGATTTGGTTCTGCCTATCAAATGCTAGGGAATTCACTGGCATTACACGGAAATTTTCCATTTTGGGGTTAATGGCCCCACCACTCTGAACCAAGTCCAGGAAGGGCTTGAGGAATTTGGTTTTGTGAGTGTGGATCTGCTCCCTGCACTTCTCTCCTCCAGTATTCAAATGGCCTTTGTTTAAAAATATTCACAATGCGTTGATTTTTGGAGTGGTTCGCATGATTTCTACTGCCCATTTTATTAAAAATTCTATCTCAAGTTTGAAAGGACTTTTTTTTGTCTTAAAGAAAAAAATCTGAAGAACGAGGTATCACACTGGTGAAAAACCAACTGCTTCTCCAGCTTGTAATTGCTAATGGGGCTACAGATACCTTTTAATTATATACGATCATCTAAACCTTTTACCAGATTTTCTTGGCATATTTCAAAATATAAAGATAATAAGGAGTAAATATTGATTCTGCAGCAACAAATGGAAGCAGAGGAGATGAAATGGCTCTAGAACAGCCTCACCAAACCCCAGCTCTCAGGGAGCCCCACTGCTGTTCATGCAGAAGGCAGACACTTTCCGTCTGAGGACTAACCCCAAGGGGCTGCATTCACACTCATCAAGGCTGAGGAGTGTCCACATATCAGGGCAACGAAACATGCTGTAAAGTTTTCCCTAAAAGGGAAACATGAGCCTGGGGTTATGAGTCATGACAGACATGAGTCTAGGGTCTTCACATCTTCAATTGCCCCAAATTCTGAAGTTGGCCTTCTAAGCCAGAACTCTATCGCCAAATAGGGTTTTACATTTTGGAAAAATGCTCTTCAAATGTTCTTATTTGACTGTGCTTCAGAGAAAAATCAGCAGCACATGTAAATATATATGTAAGTGTGTGTGTATACGTGTATAAATGGGTACTGAGAGTCCTTCTTGTTTATAAACTGGAAGTAACAAAAGCAAAAATATCTCCTCAAATAACACAACTAATATTGAAAATTAAATTTAAAAGATGAAATAAATAGGTCACACACAAAAAAATCAGACAGGTGAACAGGAGATGATCCCAAATAGTAGCCATAAAATCATAAATTTAACGCACTTGGAAAAGTAGAAATGACTTTAAAACGAATTAAAGATAGAGAAATCACAAACCCAAATTTAGCAGCCTGTCTACCTGAACCTATTGACGGCAATTTGTGACAGACTGTAAAACTGTCGGATGCCATTCCTTTGTGACTGTGCAATACTCTAGGGTTTCCTCCTCCATGGCTGTTGCATCGGCAGCAAAGCGGGACAGTCAGCAGTAGGCATGTGCTTTTTTTTAGTTTTTTTTTCTCTGCAAAGGGGTGATTATTCCTGGATAAGGCAAGATAAGTGTGGTCACGAGAGAAGCAGCCAAATGCAGATCTGCCGAGCGAACAGGGGAAACTCAGTCAGTCTTTCCCAGCTTTGCGATCAGCTCGTCACAGATTTTCGTCAGTTCTTCGATTTCTTGGTTCTGGAAGACAAATGACACGATTATGCAGGTCATTTGTGTCCTGAGATAAAGGCAATTATAGCTAAACTGTCTCAACCCTCACTATACTCTACCTAAACCTCTTAACTCAGTGGTTCTTAACTTTTCTACATCAGAGACCTTTAGAGAAAGGAGAACTCTATACTTCTCCCCTGGAAATGTTCATGTGTTCACAAACTTATGCTTACATTGAGTAGAGGGTGTGGGTATCCACTGGCCCACTTTAGCTTGTACATGACCTCTTGAGTTCCCAAATTTTCTTGTGACCATAGGAATTACCTGGGGTACCTGTTAAAACGCAAGTATCTGGGCTCATGCAATCCATCAGTATCTCCAGGGACCTGCGATTCTGGAGTCCCAAGTATTCTAGGAACACTGTCTTAGGGGTTATGTGACCCCATGGCAAGAACGCTGTCCTAGCTGAATGGATGTCATAGGCATGAGTACTCAACTGGAGACAAATGAAAAAAAACACTACAGGCATACAAAAAAATGAAGTCCAGGAATCGCTGAGCAGTGAGAAATAGGAACCGCTGCTACCACTGATTTTTATTTATCTACTGAAGTCCCTGGACCGCGGCACCACGGGCACTTTGGGCTGCGTCAGGCGTTGTTGTGGGGGCTGCCTGTGCACTTAGGATGCTTGGCAGCATTTCTGGCCTCTACCCACTAGAAGCCAGTAGCATCTCCCAGTCGTGACAACCAAATATACCTCCAGTCATTGCCATATGTCCCCTGCAGAGTAAAACTGCAATGAAGGGAGAAGACGGCTTCACATATTACATAAAAAAAAAAACAGAAAGAAAGGGAGGCTCAGAGCCCGACTAAGCAGCTTTTGGTCCTCTGAACTTCAGCTAACACAACTTCCTTTCTGCACCCCGCCTGTGATGGGTCCCACCAATACACCTCTGAGTTTCACAGTTTGCCTTGTTTGTCTCCACCAGACTAGATGTCTGGGCAAAAAGGCAGGGCCTCTTTCATCCAGATCCGCGGCAAGCTAGCCACAGCCAGGGATGAAAACTACATGTCTCTGTGCTCACACCACACCCTTCTTGTACCTTCTGCTGAAGGGCCCTTTCCAGGGACTCCACCTTCATCTGTTCTTTCCGGAGTCCTGCGTGGAGAGCTGCACTCTCAGCCTTTGCTTTTGTTCGAACCTGAGCAATCTCTTCATTGGCTCTGTTTATGGTGTTTTGTTTGTAGAATAAAGGGACAAAAAGCACACAGTTAGTCATCAGTCCCACCTAAAAGAGTCAGGATATTAACCACTGACAACTATGAGACACAGACCTAAAAGAACTGAGTTCATGACAAGGGAAAAAATAGGATTCGGTGACCTAAGTAATTCAATTTTAATTTATAAACACTCAGCTTATAAGCAACTGCTAAGGAAATTTCCATGGTGCAAACCAACAGAATTAATCTCAAAGGCCACATTGTCCTTTAAAATTCATGTCACTAGAAAAAGGAATCACATGACAGTTTCCACAACAATCAAAAAAGTTTTTTAACCCAGTACAATAGCAGGAAAGATCATCTTTAGGATCATCATAGCTAAAGAGCCAAGATACTAACCACTGACATCTATGCCACACAGTCCTAAAAGTGACTTTATTCAGGAGGTGCAAAAGGAAATTAAAAAAACAACAACGTACATGTCAGTTGATAAACAGCCAAAGAACTGATGAAAGGATGCTAAAAACTCACTACTAATCAGAGGTATGCAAATTAAAGTGATAAACCTTTACAATTTATCAGATTAGCAAAAAGTAACAAGGATGATCTTGTCCTGTAATGGCCAAAATGCAAGGAAACAGATGGGCTGGTGTGCGAACTGGGGGAATGAAAACTGGCACTGTCTTCATGGTAGGAACGACTGTAATTTAAAATGTGTACCCTCCGCCCCGAGCCAGCAGTGAGCTTTTAGTCATCTACCCACAGCAATGTCCCCACTTGGCACAAAGGTGACTGCACAAGGATGCTCTCTGCAGCGCTGTTTGCAATGGAAAAAGTGTGACACCGTCTAACTGCCCCTCAGTAAGGAATGGAAGTCCTACAACCTAATGAAAATCAGACTGAACTATATGTTCTGACAGGAGAAAATGGCCATGATATACTATTAAGTGAAAAAGGAAACTTGTACTGTGACTCCAGTAATATATATGAAAAAAGAAAAACTTCAGAGCCATTTTGGGTAGTATTTGCAAAGGCACAAAGAAAGACTGGAAGGATACACAATAGACTTTAATAACAGTGCCTCTGGGAGTGGGAATGGGAAAGGGGGAACTTAAAAGGTTCCCCCTTAAAAGGAAAATGTACAAGTATGTATTACTTTTTAGTTAAAAAATAAAGTTGGATGCATCCTTCAAACCACTCCTCAGGATAAATTCCAAATGTGTCAGATTTAAGGATTTAAAAAAAGTAATCCATAAAAGTACTGAAAAGAAAACATGGGAGAATATTTCATATTCAGCAAGGGGAAGATATTTGTTACTATGACAGGAAATTCAGAAGATGTAAAAAAAAATGACTGATAAATTTTGCTGCATAAAAATAAATTTCTGCATATCAAAAAACACTATAGGCAGAGCCAAAAGATAAATGACAAACTGGAAAAATTATCCACAACTCATATCACAAAGGGCTGGCTTCCTTAATATATTTATATATAATATATAAAATATATAAACAGACAATAGAAAACTAGGCAAAGAATAGTCATTCATAGTAAAAAAAATATATGTATAGACAGCTGCTAAAATGTTCAATTTCACTCATAAGATAAATATGAATGAAAACTACACTGAATAAAATAAATGCTCTGTTGCTTGCTCCCCTCCCCCCAAACCCAACCAACTAAACTGAAATACCCTTTTTCATCTATCGTATTTACGGAAAACAAAAATTTGATCTGTTGGCAAAGCTACAGGGAAGAGACGCTCTCATACAGTGTATAGGGATATGAAGTCTAATGAGGGCAATTGAACAATATTTATCATAATTATAAATTCATATATATTTTGGCTCAGCAATTCCTTTTCTATATACAGATAACTCACATGCGTGCCTAATGATAATCACAAAAGATTACTTATTGCAGCACAGTTTGTAGAATATTTTAAATAACCTGAATGCCCAACAGGAGGGAACCCGTTACATAAATGATATATTCCAACAATTGAACACCACACAGCTGTTAAAAAAAAAATGAGGAAGCTGTTCAAGGATTGAAATGAAAAGACTTCCAAAATATACTTCTAAATGAAACAAGCAAGGTATGTTATCATCTATATAACTAAGGAGATTCTCACATTAAAAAAATGGTACTTATGTGACATGATGGAGGTGTTAGCTAACGTTATCACGGTGCAATATATAAATATATCAAATCAAACACACTGTACATCTTGAACTTATGCAATGTTATATGTCAATTATATGTCAGTAAAGCTGGGGGGCAGGGGAAGAAGGGGAAAAGGATATCTGGAAGGATAAAACTGTGATTACCCCCAGGTAAGAAAGAGGTGGGAACTCAGTGGATGGATGGGGTGAAGGGAGACACTGTGTATCTTATTCTTCTTAATGTTAGAACCACGTTAAAGATTATACCTACTTTAAAAGTTAAATACACACACACACACACACACACACACACACAAATGTAATATGGAGTTGCAAGACAGTGATTATTTTCCTTGCTTCCATCAATCTTCCCACAATACCGTGAAAAGTGAAAGTCTTATGTGCAAGCTCTTACTTGTCTAGTTTTTCTTCTGCGTGGATTTTCAGGGCCTGATATCGCTGTTCCTCTTGTTTAACTCTGGCTAAGTAATCCTGAGCACATTTTTTCAAGGCTTCTTCATTCTGTTCAAAAGTGACAATTTAAAATAAACAGGACATTTTGTTTTTCTCCTACTAGTAACATACCATGTATCAGAGTTCTCATTTTCTAAAAAATGAGAAAACCCAATTAATTCAGGTTCTTTACATTATACTCTATGGTAATTTGAAACAGGCACAAATGATTCCCATTGAAGAAATTCTAGAAAATTTATTCATGTATTAATTTTCAAATCATACAGTAAGGTTCAGTTACACTGGTATGCCTACTTTAAGAAGGTGGTTATTCAAAACTGAATGGCAATCTGATTCCCACTTTAGATAAACTGGTCAGTCTCATTTTTATTTTAATGTGTAAAAAAGAGTGTCCACTGTTATAAATGTGTCTTATTAATGGTTTGCAACTAAATTAAATCAATATGCGCATTTACATCTAAATTTGAAACATTACACTCACTTACTCTAGAATATGCAGCCTTAATTTTTCAGTGGTATGGCTAGAATCCCTTTACTTTTACTAATATTAAAATGGTGAATTATCAAAAAGAACATTTCTATAATTCTCCTAAAGTCTGAGGGTTCCACAGTTCTTAACTCCACACTACACTCTCGTTGTGTATGGGATTTATTAGCCTGACCCAGGAGAGGAATGAATGACACAATACCCTGCAGGCCAGATGCCTAAAAAAACCACATAAAGAAAAAAGGGGGGAAATTCTCCAGCTTCACTGGAATACAAGATACAAGGCCAAGAGGGGCCCTGAGTCCCTATTTAAAAGGCTACCCACACCCCTCTGGTATATATGTTTGAAGGTCCACTACCACGAAAATATACTCACAAGGAGATAAAAGGAAAAGGATATGCTACCTTCTTGAACCCTTCCAGAACGCCTTTCAGGTTCTCATATCTCCTGAAGAGATCAGAAAGGGACCTTTCCACAGAATTAAGGTCAGCCAGGGCCTGCTCTTTCTCCAAGGTCAGTTGCTGGAAGCTTTTCTGAGAGGTCATACTTGTCCTTTGTTCATCTTCTGTGAATCACAATCAAAAGCAAGGGCATACTCATTCAACAATAGTTAACGGCTGTCTTCCTGGAGCTAAGCAGTGTTTTAGGTGGTGGGGACCCAGCAAACAAAGTCCCCACTCTCAAGACTTACATTCTAGTGGGGGGGGAGATAAATGGTGATAAGTGTTGAGGGAAAAACAAAGCAAGGTAAGAGGGGTGGAGTTCCTTTTTTATACAGAGAGGCCTCACTCAGAGGAGTGATGTGAACGTAGACCCAAAGAACTGGGGTGAGAAGCTCCCTGTGAGAAGAATGTTCCATGCAAAGGAGAGGAACAGCTGTGACAAAGGTCATGTGCTGGGAAGCCATTAGGTGACGTGGAAGTAGAAAATACCATTTCAGTGCTGAAGTGCAGAAAGGCCAGACTATGATTTAGGACTCAGTCCTTAGAATGCTGGCAAGAAGAGGTTCTAAATTCAGCGCAGGAAAATCAACCACTGTCATTTCGGAAAGACACCAACGGGTCTGATACAAGTCAAGGAGAGCTTGCAGTGGAGTTAAGGCCACTGCACCACAACCAGAGAGATCCCACCTGGTGGGGGCGGGGAGCGTAATGAAGGACGTGGCTGGCTGGGCCACCAAAGCTCTGGGTCCTGGGTGGAGGGACTTTTCACAGAATCTAAGCATCTGCCATCCTCTAAAATGAACCTAACTACAGTTGATCCTCATTATTAGTGGATTCTGTATTTGTGAATTTGCTTACTCCCTAAAATTTATTCATAACTCCAAAACCAATACTTCTGGTGCATTCCTGGTCATTCACAGACATGGGCAGAATGGCCAAAAAGTTGAGTCACCTGATATACAATACACATTCTCAGCTGAAGTTGAACAACGTGACACCGTCTTGCTTTATACTGTAAACAAGTATCCTTTTCACAGTATATGCAGTGCTGGTTTCTTTTTTTGCATTTTTGTGATTTCTGTTGGTATTTAAAACAGCTATTTAAAACAGCCCCAAGTATAGTGCTGAAGTGCTTATCTGGTGTCCCTACGTGCAGGAAGGCTGTGACATGCCTTACGGGGAACTTACATGTGTTAGACAAGCTTCATTCACGCATGAGCTACAGCACTGCTGGCCATGAGTTCAATGTTAATGAATCAACAATATATTATATATCAAATAAAACATCTTCAAACAGAAACACACATAAGATTATGTACTGACAAAAAAGCTATGACTAGAGGCTTGAAGGAATCTAACCTTGTATTTTCCCTAGAAGCAGTATTTCAGTATTTGCTAATTCTGTGTTTGTGGCAACTTTATAGACCATAACTACCACAAATAGTGAGAATTAATTACATCTAAGTGATGGACAAATTGAAGTTTGTATCCTGATTTGAAAATCATCTATGGATCGTATGGTTGATACCCTAGAAAAAAAATTTCCTTACCAATCATTTGGGCAATGGTCTTTTCATATTCAGCCACAATTTTCCTTAAAAATAAAAAATAATAATAATAAATTATCAGAAGAGAATTTTTAGACAATGGAAGTTGGAGAAATGCTGCCCCAATTAAACACAATAATATATACTGACAAATTTACATTACCCACTTACCTGCTTTGGGCTTTCTCTCTTTTTTTAATGTTAATGCAAGATTTGTTAATGTTCAAAAGTTTTTTCTTAAGATTTTATGTTTAACAAGCCTTCATTCTCTTTGTAGAAACAAACCTCCTCACATTTCTTTGCCCCTATGTGAACGACCTCAAGGCAATAGATGAAGTTTGACAAATCAATCTTTCACAAAGTAAGTTACAGTTGTCCCCCTTTATCAGTGGTTTTGTGTTCCGCGGTTTCAGTTACCTGTAGTCAACTACAGTCTGAAAATATTAAATGGAATATTCCAGAAATAAAAAATTCTTAAGTTTTAAACTTTGTGACATTCTGAATAGCATGATGAAATCATGAGCCACCCCACTTGGTCCCACCTGGGAGATGACTCATCCCTTTGTCCAGCATTTCCCTACTGTATACACTACAAGCCACTTAGTCACTTAGTAGCTGTCTCCATTATCGTATCGACTGTTGTGGTATCACAGTGCTTGTGTTCAAATAACCCTTATTTCACTTAATAATGGCCCCAAAGTGCAAGAGTAGTGATGCTGGCAATTTGGTTATGCCAGAGAAGTTTTGAGTGCTTCCTTAAAGCGAAAAGGTGAGTATAGTACAATAAGGTATTTTGAGAGACCACATTCACATAACTCTTATTACCGTACATTGTTGTAATTATTCTAATTTATCATTGGTTATTGCTGTTAATCTCTTATTGTGCCTAATTTACAAATTTAACTTTACTGTAGGTATGTGCCTTCGTATAGGAAAAAACAGTATATATAGGTTTCACTACTATCTGCAGTTTCAGACATCTACTGGGGGAACATATCCCCCATGGATAAGAGGGGCCAACTGTAATGACATTATTGGGGCTTTTCCTAAGAGATCTAATCTGAGTTCAAAATTTCCTGACCCCAATCTACCCACTATTTCAGGCATTCTGTCCCCTCTGATTCAGTGACAAGTTTTATTGTACTGTCTTAATACCAAAAGTACTTCAGTTATTGAAAGACTTGAAAGATCAGCCTGTCGTGCTAACCTTTCTTTTAGCAAAATGCAATGTTTGCCTGATCCTGCCCAGTGACGGGCGCTCTTTCCTGTGACCCCCTCCGTGAGAAACGATGGCTCCCCCAGCCCATCACTTTGACCCCGCATCCAAGTTTCTTATGAAGGCTTTGTGAGCTCTCCAAGACAGGGGCCATCCCTTCTTCTCCACCACACACAGTACAGGGCCTTATTCCCAGTAACCATTCAGAAAACAAAACAAACCAATAAACCAACCACAAATTAGTGTAGACATATTTAAAATATTTCTTAATCATTCAAGTGCTGACTGTACAGTATATAAATTATACTTTTTAAAAATCTTCTTTGATGCCATCTTTAGTTATTTCATAGCTCCCGACTCCCTTCCAGGGAGTGAGCAGAAACATAAAAAGATTTCATTTTAAAGATGTCAGTCAATTCTGTTTCCCATTAACATGCTTTTTATAATCTCTTTGGTGGTTAAGAGATTTGAAGCTACCGCATATAATTAATTTTAGAAAAGTATTAGGTTGGTGCAAAAGTAACTGGGGTTTAAAAGGTTTTTTAAAAAAAAAAATTGCAAAAGCCGCAATTACTTTTGCATCAACCTAATATTATGAACTATGATGCCTCCATAACTATGTCAGTAAGTCTTACTACTCTGTGTTCCAAATGGATATTCTGGCACAAATTCTTTTTTCAAAAGATAAGAATTATGTGGGTCCTGCTTATTTGTAACGTACTGAACACCCCAAAATAAGATACAGTATTTGAAAATATAATAACTGGTCAGCAATACTCATGAAATGACATCAATCACAAATTAAGGTACAAATAGCAATGCCCTCAAATTCTCAACAACTGGTTCTTTGGTAAGCAAATACTTTCACCTCTCTATTTGTGTTAAGTCTAATAATGCATAAAAATATCCAACCCCATGCCCGAACCTCCACTC
The DNA here is from genome assembly GCF_004115265.2 of Rhinolophus ferrumequinum. Classification (NCBI taxonomy): domain Eukaryota; kingdom Metazoa; phylum Chordata; class Mammalia; order Chiroptera; family Rhinolophidae; genus Rhinolophus; species Rhinolophus ferrumequinum. The sequence goes on from NC_046287.1 coordinate 60,931,080, forward strand.
TAACCTCATCTCCAAGACTTCTTGTCGGGTTTCTTCGTATTTTTTCTTCCATTCATTTGCTTCAATCTCTTTAGTGATTATCTAGATGATAACAGAGATAAAGCTTGGTTTTACCTACTCAATCTATTGCAATTTAAATTTAAGTTTGGAGACTAAAAGAAACACACAACCAGGTCCATTTAAGACGTTCAATATACATTAAAAGTATAAAACCTCAACACATATATAATGCTCAAAAGCATTTGGAAAAATGGACTCTTAGCCACACAGGCTGCTGGAATGTAGCCACCAGAATAAAAGTGAATAGAACATCTCCTGGGAAAATTCCAAGTGGTAATTATAATCTCTATAAATTTTACCTCAGTCCAGGGTCTGGCTCTCAACTCTGCAGACCCAGAAAACTGATCGGGACAGGACACCAAGAGCAAAGCCATCCGTCTGGCAGAGACTCACCTTACCAAAGTAGACGCTAGAACACCAATTTTAGCTAGGATGAGAAATGAAACTGCCACAAAATCAGAGTGTTAGGAGTTGGCATGACCAGCATATTCTCTTTCTATAGAGATTTCTGATTGCTTGATAAGAATGGAGTTAGAAAGAAGGACTCAGAAGTTCAATGCCTCCAGCCAGATGTACCCATCTCACTATAGGCAGGATCTTGTTAGTCAGACCAGAACCCATGTCCCTATTTGGAATGTCCTTGCTAACTCAAAAGAAATACTCTAAATTCATTGCCTTAAACTCCATTTGCCCTGGACAGGGCTTAGATGGACATCTGTTGTTCTCCTTTTATTTTACTTCTCTGTGCTTCTCTCTTTCTAATTGGTACATTTTTCATTTTGGTGCTTTTAACCAGGATCTCAAGATCCTAAAACCAGTCTCTCTGCTTCAGGTTACTAGGCGCATCTTTGCTTTTATCCATTAGGTGGTCATCTCATAGTTTAACTCTCAGGAGGAAGATGAAGTTCTTTTTCTCATTTACAAAATTTTGGTGGGCCTCCTTACCACTGCTCCCAAGTTTGGACAATAGGAGTAGCTGACATCCCTCATTACCAACCTAATACTTTTTTTTAAAGCTTTAAGAGACCTATATCAGAGGTACTTAACTACTCTCACCATATTATAAAAGTAAAATTGCTACACCAAAGGAATTACCTTCTTTAAAAAATGGTGGAATCATCAAGCAACACACAAACCAAATATATAATATGTAGCAATATATAATATATATTATAAATAAATATATTATATATTATATATAATATATAATATATAATGGGAGAGGGGCAGTAACTGACTAATAGTATATAAAGTGTTTCGTATTTTTTTGATCACCCAAGAAAGGACTAGCAGTGACCTATTTTGAACAGAGACTGCTCAAGAAATACAATATAGGAATTTGGGAGTTGAACAGTTTAACTATAGAATGGATGAGGGTAGGCAACAATTTTATATTACTGCAAGTCTAGAATTTAAGGAATTTTATGCATGAGCATATACCCTCTGTAAAATGAAGACACTGATTTAGTTACATATGTGGATAAAACTGGCAAAATTCTGTATTCAAAACTTCAAGGCTATGCACCCTATGTTTACTGCAGCACTATTTACAATAGCCAAGATATGGAAACAACTGAAATGCCCATCCATCGATAATTAGATAAAGAAACTGTGGGACGTATATACAATGGAATATTACTCTGCTATAAAAAAGGATGAAATCTTACCATTTGCAACAACATGGATTAACCTAGAGGGTATTTTGCTAAGTAAAATAAGTCAGACTGAGAAAGACAAATACCATATGATCTCACTTATGTGTGGAATCTAAGAAACAAAATGAATATACAAAACAGCAATAGACTCAGAGATACAGAGAAAAAACTGATAGTTGCTACATGGGAGAGATTGGGGGATGGTGAGAAAGGTGAAGGGATTAGGAAGGGATTAGGAAGTACAAATTGGTAGTCACAAAATAGTCATAGGTATGTGAAAAACAGTATGGGAAATATAGTCAATAATGATGTAGAGATTACGTAGGGTGTCAGATGGGTACTGGACTTATCGGGAGGATCACTTCATAAATTATACAAATGCCTAGCCACTGCACCGTCCACCTGAAACTAATAAAATAATATTGAACGTCAACTATAATTAAAAAAATATATAGTCATAGGATGTAAAGTATTATACAGCATAGGGAATATAGTCACTAGTATTGTAATAGCTATGTGCGGTGTCAGATGGGTAATAGACTTGTTGGGGTTACCACTTTGTGAGGTGTGCAAAAGTCTAATTGCAATGTTGATTTATAAACCAAAAACTAATAATAATAATAACAATAACAGAAACTTCAACACTAAAAGATAAAGAAGGGTACAAAATTGTTAAGGATATTTCAAAGCGTCAGCTTTTTTCCCTGAACAGCAGAATGTCAGGACTTCAGCACAAATGCGATGTTTTACAGGGAAACCTTTATATGAGCTGAACAAGCTGTGGGAAATAAAAACTTCCAGCCGGGGATAACTTGGGCCAACAGAGATGGGATCTGCCTGCTGGCACATGGGCTTTACAAAGAAATGGAGTGATAAGTGGACAGAACAAGAAAGCTTTTACCTCTTCTCTTATCAGGGTGAGCACGGCTGTCTTATCTGATTCACTGAGGCAGATGCCATCCAGGGGGCTCTCACCTCCACAGGCCACAGACACGGGGGCCTTCTCCATAGGGGACTCCAACAGTCCCTGTGGGAGGGGAGAGGTTATATTTAATATGTTCAGTCTTCAGCTTCTTAATCCCAAATATTTCTTCAATGACATCCTCATTTCTAAATTGATCACAAGGTTTAAAAATATGTTTGAAGAAAAAAACTGAGGTTTTTAAAAAAATAAAATAAAATCTAGTTATAGTGTTATCTAAAGGAAAAACTTGTTCTAATGATTATGGGGGGGGGCACTTAGCTTCTGCTTAACAGATAGCCTAGAGAAGTATTATTCTTATCTCAAAAGGAGAAAGTGTAATTATCATAGTGGTCAGTCACCAAAGGATTGCATGCGTAAAAGAAAAAACCATCCATGGTTAATGGCTCATTTTTCAAAGGGTTTCTGGGGATGATGTGTTCCATGTAAATAACTTTTCCAAAAAAGTGTCAACTGTCTTTTCTTTCTTTTTTTTTTTTACATATTGATGCTTTGTGTGTCTTTTTAGTGACTCTGGATGGAAATGTTTCTAAAGTGTATTACTAACTTGCAGGCCTAAGGAAGTGGAAATGGCGCATGTATCTGAACCCTGCCCTACCTGCACCCCCGATGATTCAGGATCATCAGGACTTTGGATGCTCTGCAGTGATGGGTGGTAACCCCGCGCTGCCGTCAGGTGTACACCATTATCTGCTCCTTACAAATTGGCCACGATTTGCCCCTGCACGTCCATTTTTGGTTCTTTCTTGCTATTAAATTTTCAGTTCCCTTCTGGTTGCACTTCACCTTCTGATGTAACACCTTGCTTTTATCATAAACTCCTCAGGTTCCAGAGAGCCATATTTGGTTAATATTTTGTTTTTCACAAGAATACAGATTTTGTACTATTTTCATTCTTAGAAGGCATTTTTGGGCTATTTCCCTCACCTATATAAGTAAACCTTTTGTATAAATGGGGAAAAAGCTTCTCTATTAACATCCAAAATGCCAGCCAAAATGACTTGGGAATAATCTTAAATGTCTGTATAACTGATCAATTAGTTATTGATTAAAATCAATCAGTTCTGATATCTTATTTGAACCAAAACTAAAGTCCAAGGTCAACTTAGACCAGCGGCTTTTAAACTTTTCAGGGTTATTATAGACTCACTGTCTCTCTAGAAAATGCTCAAAAACACACACATAATATTTGCATACAGCTTCACATACCTCATTGAAGGGCCCAGTAGAGAAACTCTAGGCTTAGGCCACAGAAAAGGGAAATGCGAAGCCATAAGCTGGCAGTGCCCATTTCCAGCAACATTTGCAGGGAGGGCAGCCTACTATGCCGACAGAAGTCCTAGGTCCCCCCAGAAACAAACTCCCTATCTTAGGATGTATCGATCACTAAAGCCAGAAGTCACTGGTGGTGGGCAGCCTCTAAAAGGGCCTCAATGACCCCGATCTCCTGGTACCAATGCTCTTGTGCAATCTCTTCCCCTCAGCTGGACCAATGACTCACTCCAAAGAACAGAATATGGTAAGTCATGGAACATCACTTCTGAAATTAGTTTACAAAAAGACTCCAGATTCTATACTGAGAAGCTCCAAGAAAAGGCCCAGGTGGCAAGGAACTTGTTTCTGTCAACATCTAGGACAGAGATGTGGCAACAGCCATGCACGTGAGCCTGCAAGGAGACCCACCCCACGTCGAGACTGGAGGTGACCGCAGCCCGGGTCAATACCTTGATCACAGCCTGTGAGAGACCCTGAGTCAGAGGAACCCAGCAAGCCGTCCCTGGGTTCCTGACCCAGAAATGATGAGCTAATAAATGTTGGTTGTCGATAATTAATACAGCCCTGGACATTCCAATCATCTCATGAATTTCCTGTACCATGTTTCTGAAGAGCCTTTCTCTCCATGTAACTTGCCTGCAGGGAGATAATACCCTAAATTAAGCTGACACATTTGGTTCACCTTTACTGTTACATTTCTGACCTAAACTAATACATTTAAAGAAGTCTTTTGTGAATGTTTATTATTCTAAGTCAGAATCCCCAAGTCAAGTCAACTCTAGGAAATAGTCCCCCATGCCTCCTGTGACCCTTATGTTAGCAAAAATTTGGAAAATAAGCCACAAGTTTTATTAGTAAGGAAAATATCAACATGTATTCCGGAGTTCAGCATCTCCTTCATTTGTTGAGGGGAAAAGGGAATTCAGTCCATCTATGACATCCTTCCAAAAGGGTCCCATTTCACTGTCCCCTAATCCTTCTCCCTGTCCCACAAAGCATCCTCAGCTGAGGACTAACAAAGACTTGTCTCTAGACAGTGGAATTCAACGGAGTCCTGGTTGCCAGTTTACAATGAGCACAGATGCCACAAAGTAATTCTCTGCTCAAGGCTTTGCAGGGAGAGAATCAGCATCACGTATCTGCCTCAGCGTGCTGCGTGTGCTCATCGTCAATTGTCTTTGAATCCACTGAACAGGACCACCCGTGCACGCCGCTTCTCCAACAGCGACATGCTCAGAAAGGCCAAACAAGTTCAACTTTTAAGAAGTTTAATAAGACTTCTTAAAAAAAAAATTAATTGATTCCTAAGTGAAAACTGCTGCAAACCAATAGCTGAGAAGCAAGAGAGACTTAATGCCCACCACTCACTCTACTCTGGCCTTAGTTATTTTGCCCTGGCCACCAGCTATGTTGGGCATGAGAATGCAAAGGAACGTGATTGTGCTTCAAAGCAACCTAGAGAGACTTAAAACAGTAAAGGCTAGGTTAAACAGATTTCTTTATTCGACGTTTAGAATATTGCCATTTATTTATGCAACACTTATTCAACATTCTAAGAAGTAGAAAATTTATTTCAGGAAGTTCAACTGGGGTTACTTTTAAAAGACCACAACATACATATGTTCTTTACCAGATGGCTCTAGAGACAAGTTTCTCCATTTTTCTTTCTCACTTTCTTTCCCACCCTTTACCTAGCAACATCACACCACCTTACACTAGTCGAGCACTTTACGGCTTCAATCTTCCATGCCATTATTTCATTTTATCCTCACAATCACTCCAATAAGGCAGCTAGGTAGAATCCACTAATAGATTCCATAGAATCCACTAATTCTATGGATGACTAAGTTGGGAATCCAGAAGTTTAACCCGTCTGTTTCAAGAATTGGGTAAACCACCTAAATCTGTAGCCACACAGACCAATGCTTGGTGCACTCAGTACAGCCCTCTTCAATCATCCTTTTGCTATTTTCACACATTGAAAACGCTCCAAGTGCTCCCGTGGTACTTGGGAAACTTCACAAGGAAACGGTTTCCCCAAGTGCACAACCAAGCTGTTCTAGTGGAGTGTGGAGTCTCATCGGCTCAGGCGTGGGGACGGAAGGCACCCCTCTCTCTCACAGGCGAGGAAACCCAGATGTAAGCCCATGAGTGGTTGCACTGGGATTACATGGCCTGGCTTCCAAACAAGCTGAGGATCAAATGAATTTCTAAGCAAAAGTGATTTTGTCCAAAAATCAATGTCTCTAACGTGTGAGGCCCTTGTGACCGGACAATGCTCCCAAGTCCCTTCATGTTATTGGCGCGTCTTTCTTCTGCTCACACTTCCACAGGCTCCTCCTCTACCATCTACCTTCATATTTGCTCACTCTACCTCCTCTAGGGAAATACTGGGGTCACAGCCCAACAGTGAATCCTGAAAACAAGCCAAATGAAAAAACATTCTGGGCGAACAGATGGCTCAGTTGGTTAGAGCACGAGCTCTCAACAATAAGGTTGTTGGTTCGATTCCCACATGGGATGGTGGGCTGCGCCCCCTGCAACTAAGATTGAAAATGACAGCTGGACTTGGAACTGAGCTGCGTCCTGCACAACTAGATTAAAGGACAATGACTTGGAACTGATGGGCCCTGGAGAAACACACTGTTCCCCAATATTCCCCAATAAAATTTATGAAAAAAAAAGATAAGACATTCTATAAAACAACTGACCAATACTCTTCAAAAGTGCCAAAGGCAGGAAAGACAAAGACAGACGGAGGAACTGTCGCAGATTAAAGGAGACTAAGGACGTGAGAACTAAATGCAATGTGGGATCCAGCACTAGAAGAAAGCCATCACTGGGACACTGATACAATTTAAATATGGTTTATGGATTAAATAATACTTTATCAGTGTTAGTTGATTTTGGTAACTGTACTGTGATTATATAAAATGTTACTATTCGAGGAGTGAAAGACTTACAGGAATTTTTGGTACTGTTTGTAAGTCTAAACATTTTTGTTTGTTTGTTTTTAATTACTCGGATTCAGCCTTCCTGACATCTGCCATGTGGTCGGTCAGCCCGGATCCCACAGCCCCACTCACATTCAGTTATTACATTCAGCACAGGGTATTGTTGGTCTCCATTTTGCATCTATTACCACTGTTATTCAAAACAAGTATAACGTAAACCACACGTAATTTAAAAATTTTCGGTAGCCACATGTAAAAAGTAAAAAGAAACAGGTGAAATTAATTTTAATAATATAGTTTAGCTATCATTCATTATCATATTAACATGTATTCAATATAAAAACTGAGAGACATTTTATTTTCCTTCTTTTTGTTCTAAGTCTTCAAAAACTGGTTGTATTTTACACTTACAGGTCATCTGAGTTCAGATTAGGTACCCAGTTCACGTGCTCTGTGGCACGTGTGGCCAGTGGGTGCTGTATAGGTCACCTTGGGATAGATGACGAGCCCCTCCGCTAAAGAAACTGTGTTTTATTTATACTTTATCCTCATCACCAAATACTCACTAGGATTTATTAAATGATTGAACATGGGCTTCAAAACAAATACTGAAAAAACCTGAGCTCCACTTACCACCCTACCCCCCAAAGTTTAGGAACTTACAGGCATGGCAGATCCATCTTTTTCCATCTTCTGGCACGTCTCTTTCTCTATGCCTAAAACACAGAGAGTAATTTTTGTAGATATCCCAAGAAGTCAGTTCCTTTCCTTCCTAGTGAAAGACACTTGGAAACGCCAGTGCAGGCCCAAAATGACATCTATGAACACATGAAGGGCATTTCAAGATTTTCAGAGGAGCACTGGCTTTCTGTTGACCGCTGTGCTGTCCATGTTAAAATTCCAAAACATTCAGAAGAAAGGGGAGTGCACAGTTAGCCAGTCATAAACAGATGCACAGTCTTCAGGTGGAAAGAACAGCAAGGCTGCCCCCTTGTGTCTGTGTACTAACCATGAGATTATTTCAGAAAGGAAACCGGAACACTGAATGCTATTTTATTACCAAGTCTGACTGAATTTAAATTCCACCCAAAACGGTGCCCTCAATCTAAGTAGTGTAGCAGATAAAATAACAAGCTCTAAATTTCAATGCCTACAAAACTAAATTCATTTTCTACCTCCCACTCTACCACCAGAGGCAACATTTAAAAAAACCCAACACTATTGTTTTTTCTAATTAAAGGAATATCCACTCACTGAAGACAATTTGAAAATATGGAAAAGCACACAGCATTTTAAAGCTATAATCTTCCACAAAGCAATAGCGAATTTCTAATTTAGCGTACTCTCTATCAATAGTGAAGCATTTAAAACACAAATGTGACCATCACTACTGCTTAAAACCCTTCCACAGCTCCCCTATGCCTACAGGATCAAGCCCAAATTCCTCAGTACGACCTTCTTTTCCCACTTGCCCTGTATTCACAGAAAGCTGCTGGGCATTTTACCAACACGGCAGGTTCCTGCCCACGCCTGCGAGAGATTCTCATCCCCTGGTGCACACCTTTCTATGTCTGGATCTATCAAGACCTAGCTCAAAGGTGATTCTCCCCATAAATGGTCTCTGATTCCCGCCAGAGTTGGTCCACCTATCCACCTCCACACACCCCACCCCTGCATGACCCGGACCTCTGCCTGCCCCCATGACATGGCTAATTCGTCACATACGGTGTAACACGAGCTGCTCACTGACTTTGACGACAGCACTGTATCTAAGAGATCCCCAGCTCTACAAATTTATATTGAAGGAATTTCCTCTTAGTGAGGAAGAATAATTCAACAATTATCTACCAGGCACTGCCACCAGAGGAAATTCAAAGATGAATCACTCATAGTCCTTAGTCTTAAGAAGTTTTATCAAAGACACCCTTCTCTAAAAAATACACAAAACAGGACTGGTAAGACGAAATGTGTTGGGAAGCATAAAGCACAGTGGGGGCCTAGTGACATTTTTGAGACAGACATAAAAGGATGGGCAGAATTTTTATAGGAGATGGCAAAGAAAGGCATTTCAAACACAAGAAACAAGTGTAGGTACAAGAATACTAAGGATTATCTGCATGCATAACTGGGTAAAGGGGCATAAAGGGAAATGGAAAACGAGGTCTCGGGAAAGATGTCAGAGCAGAAAGAGGCCTGGGAAGAAATCTGGAACAGTGCTTGGCGCGTTTACTCGTATTTTATAGATGGGAAACTGAGACCTGGGGGCAGACAGGAGGCTGGGGGAGTAACTCACACACAGTCCAGATTGCCATCCACTTCCCTGGTTTGATAGATCATGATTTTTTAAATTCTAAGTATAAAGCCCCAAATTAAATTATGGTTCTTAAACAAGTCACGTTTAGGGCCATAAATACAACTTGGGACCTGGAAAAGGGCCTCAGTTCTAGAATGTTCTAAGAGTCCAACAGCAAGAAGCTTCAGCACAGGTTAGTCTAGGTTCTTATTAGAACATTACAGAGGACTTTATCAAACATTGGTCAATTTAAACCTACTACATCTGTGAGCAGGAAAATTTGTAATAGTCTCACATAATGAAAACAATCTCTTCACACTTTAGCATCGTGGTTAAAAGACCATGGGACAAGACTGCTGAGGTCTGAGTCCTAGTTCTACCTTTTATTAGCCATTTACAAGTGACCTTGGCCGAGTTACTTAATTTCTGTGTCTCAATTTCCTTTTCTAAAAAATGGGGGGGGGGGGGAAATCGTACCTAGCGAGGAGGAGAGTTAATACACGTGAAGCACTCAGAACAACGCCTGCACGTGGTAAGACAATGCACATGGTAGTTCTTATTTCTGTGAGCTGAACAATGGGCACCATAACCACAACCTGGTCATAGGCCTCTGGTGGACACGTTAAAGTAAACTATGAAAATTCAAGCAGTTTCCTGTCTCCTGAACATTCTGCAACAACTATCCATATGTCCCCTGGGATTTGATAAGACACCCTTTTGTGTCTCTTTTCTAGGTAAAGAAGCAAAGCAAAGATCAGCATCCTAAATTCATCCTTCAGGCGACCCAGTTCTCTAAATCTCTCTAAGGCATCTCCTACTTTAGGCTTTCAGGCATTTCCATGCTTACGTACATTAGAAAGATGAAGATATGCTTCCATACCTGCTTCTGAGGATGAAAACGCATGATTTATGGTAGACACAGGAACATTGGAACATTCAAAGTACTCCAGGTCTTCCTCTGGCTCACCTTTCACCTCGGCCCCAGCTGATTTCTGACCAGATGAAGTAGACGCCAGTTTCTCCTCATCTGTAGCATGGCCGTCCCTACTAGAAATGTCTGAAATCTGGGAGATCACTGCTCCTTCGTCCTGGGATATGCAACAGAGAAGATGCTACCATTTAGGAGGACAGTCAACGGGACACCTCAGGGACGGCAGAGCAGCCTCCATTCCATATAGATGGATATTGATAAGAGTTAACCACAGATTTGGGTACAAATCAAGGAAGAAGCTGGAGTCTCTCAATCATAAAATGTGTTTTCTAGAACCTAGCTTTTGTAATTCAAACCTAAGGTTTGAAAAAATTAATCTTTTCTAGCCTAAATTTATAAGCAAGAAGTTGAAGAAGTCCAAGGTAGTGGTTTTCAAGTACCTCCTAAACTAAAAAAACAAAAACAATCTATGGACCCCATTATATTTTTAGGTGACACCTAAAAACTCTTCAGCATAAGTGTAAATAATTGCAAAGGATGTAACATCTGATAGAGTTTAAATACTGACCTTGCCTAATTCAATGTTGCTACTCTCACGGTTTGATATCCTACAATCTATTTAACAGTGACCTGAGCAACCTCCTCATTAGTCATAAATTTACATCATTCCTTTTCCTCTCTGAATTTGTATTTCCATTCTACCTCCATCAACTCAGGTTCTCCTATTTTGCTGAAAACAATGAGTTGTTGGAAAGCCATCTAGCTTAAAAAAACAATTATAATCAAGTCATTTAGAGTCAATCACCTCCTTAAAACCTGTACCAAGGTTTCAAATCTCCCGTTTGGTGCCCCAGAGGTTTCACGCCCAGTGGTAACGCACCCTACTAAGACTTAGAATGGATGCGAGAGAACTTTACCCCCTCAAAACATGGGGGAAAAAAAGGGAAAAGGGTAATTATGAAAGAGTTCCCCGGTCCTGAGGGGGCCTCCTCAGCTTAGGAAGTAAAGCATCTGGAAATTGGTTTCCTTAAAGCTGGGTACTCAGAGGTCTAGTGGGAAGTCTTCATTAACCACCGCCCCCACACCCTGGAGAGGGGATGCAATCGCCAATTTGGGGACCACTGGACTAAGAAACGTTCTGGAGATGGGCACAGACTTACCTGAGAACACCCATCCAAAGCGAGAGGCTGCGTTTCATATTTCTTCACCTTACAGCCACTCCTAGAAAAAAAAAAATAACGAGGTTGGTTTGGAACTACACTGACAACTTCCAAGTTAAGAGATGGAGCAGAAAGCAGTATGTGCAGATAGAAGCCAAGGCATACGCGTCACACAACTCATACATCTACGTGTCAGCGAGGGGAACACCTGTGATGTCTCGGAATCTTCTCCCAAGAGACAGGGCAAGTGGAGAACTACAGTTCAGTTCATTCTCTGAAAAGACCTCCTCACGTGCTTCTGTAGGATGTTCCCCACAGGAGGACTCTGACTCACCCTACAGCTTTTAATCACACACCACCAACAGCCCTTCTGAGATATTCGGTTCATCTGATCCTTACTCACTTGGCTTTGACATTCATTAGAAAAATTACCACGCTGGACCAGATTCTTTAAAAATTCTTTATTGTACTAAAAGCCGCAGATGTCTGATTAAGAAGACTCCAGACCTGTGTGCTAACAGAAAAGAACTATGGTCAACAAGAAGTATAAAAACACAAATATCTGCGTAAACTCTTACCATTCCTATTAAGTAGTAAGAGGGAAAGGAACGTCACAGCTGAAACGAGGGAAAGCTCAAAACCACCTGTTACTTTTAAACTAGCACAGAATTTGTGATCCAAAGACTAGTTCAGATTCTGTTTAGAAACTTAAAATTTCTAGTAATGTCACTCTGACAAAAATAAAAATTTGTAACTTTTTCTCCTGTGGGGGGAAAAAAAGGCAAACATGTTACCAAAATGTACGCAACCACCATTATCTAGTTTATGATTTTCTTTCCTAATTTTAAGTGCCACCAAACTTGAGTTGACTCAGGAAAACGTACCCCCTGCTCCAACCCAGCAGCCCTAGCCTGTCAAAAATGCCAATTATTTCCATGATTAAATAGCAGAGCCGTCCCTCAAACCATGGCTGCGCTGATCTCGGGGCCAAGCCAGCACTCTATCAAAGCGCCACAGGAGACGTGCCAAGGCAGCAGGGAGGAAGCTCTCGCACCTGACGTGGGAAGGCCGAGCTCCACTCCTTTAGGCACAGACAAGTGCAAGGCTAAGCTGACTTATGAAGTGGCAAATGAAATGCAAAAAAATCATCCGAAGGTCAAACTCAGAAATGCAAGCCAACATGCTATGGAGAGATGGTCTGGGGAGGGCGGAGAGGAACTGCCAACAGTCCCCGGGACAAACAGAAACAACAGCAGGAGTACTTACAACAGAAAACAGAGAAATTTCACTTGTTCAGTAGTCCTGATGCACCAACAAAATTAGAGACAGGAAAGAGACAGACAGATGGAGAAAAAAATCATGTAAAGCCTGGAATATTTATCTCTAGTTTGGTAGATGTACAGGCTGCAAAGTTCTTTCTGTGAGGTGAGATACAAATTAAAAATGTCATATTCATGAATGTTCTCACTGGTGAGTGAATGATCATCAGGAACCTCAACTCTAACAGCGTAAGAGTGGTACACACATTCAAAAATGCCACATATTCAAATTTATAGATGAAAAAGTAAACATGTTACTGCTGAGCACATTTACTCTTAGATGTCTAGTCATCTAGATCAAGGCAATGCGTGAATTAAAATATAGTTAAATATATATCTGCTTATTCTATTGTAGTTATGTTTTACTTAGATGTTTAAAATTATTTTTACATAATTTATCTTATTTGGTCCACAAAATCCTACTCATAGTATGATGTTTCCATTTTACAGAAGAATCTGAGACGCCAATTACAAACATCTTTTAAAAAGTCACACAAGTAACCTGCTAACAGAAATTCTAACTCCTCCCTAGATACCACCACATGTGTTATGTATTTTCAGTCTGTCCTACCAACGAAGGCATTTGCTAAACAAAATCCCAGAGTTACACAGAGATCGAGCAGCCTTCTTGGGAGAAAAGAGTTTTGATTGCATAAAAATTGAAAAAAAAATCTATACGGTATATTAGATCAAGAAATTCACTCACCAAAAAGAGAATAGGAAGAAAATGCTACCAGGGTGGTAGGACTCAAAAGAGGGGTAGGATAATTTCCCTCCCTTTGGCCCAGATTTAATTTTATCTAACATGAATGCATTGGCTACATGCCTTCAACATGCAACTGAAAAGAAGTCTCCCCGATGGCACCTTATCAACCTTGCTAGGCAGAAGCACCCCTATCTGGAAGCACCAAGGCAATGACCTGGTCAACAGGTACCCCAAGCACTATGTAGGCAAAGGTAACTAACCTTAGCCACAGAAGAGCACTCTGAGGACAGCTGATCAATCATGCTTTCCAGCAACCACTTAACTGCTCATACAGACTCAAAGAAAAGATCAAGAACTACTAATGGCATTTTATTCCCCTTAGACATTCTGGGGTTGCTAAAAAATGGATTCCTGCATTGCTCAAGCTTCTTGGTGCTGACTGTACTCTCTGTTCTTTAGACCTTTCCCTTTAGTATAATTCACCATGGCATCTAGCATTTTTCTTTAAGTCATCGTAATGCTGAAAATTATTTCCCTGATTTATGGTGGTAACTAGAAATATGTACTTCTTCTCATTCTCCCTTTTCACATTTTGTCCTCCCTGGCATTGGTCTTTCTTGGTATCTAATTTTTAGGGTCACAGTGGGATATATTGTCATCGACTCAAGTCTTGTGATAAAGAAACCCAAATTTAAACTGAACCTTGGCGTGGAGTATGGCCTGAGGTGATCACTCTGGAACTCTATGGACCCTGCAGAAGTGGCTCCAGGCTTTCCAAGAGAAGGGGAGAGGGGAGACAACACACAACAAAAGACTAATTTAGTCAGATTTATATCATCGTTTAAAATGTTCTTGATTCTTTTTGGAAATTCACCTCCTTACTGAGGGAACCAGAAGCTAACCATAAAGACATAAGAATTCTCACCAACTTGTCGTGATAAGTTTGTTTCCAACAAAAACCACAGCTTTCTGTTTTAAGTGAAAGACTTCTATAAGACCCTTTTGGACCATTTTCTACAAGTTGTTGCTACTAGACAGGTAATCCGTAGGCTTGGAATTTTTGTTTTATCCATAGAGAATCTGAAGATGGTGGCTGGCATGACACCTGAATTCTGTATATAAAGCGATTCCTGACAGCCCAGATAGGATTTCTGAAAACCGTCAAATCCCTACCTGCCTATCTATCTAATGCCATTTTTTTAAAACAAGAAAAAAGTACCCAAGGGTGAGTAAGCTGAGGTTTCAAAAGCCAGGCAGACATCTAAAAAGGAAAGCTTTGGTATTTCTGATTCCACACAAGAGTTGGGCAAAATAGTGACGACTGTTATATAAAATTATAAGATTTAATATATAGTGATGACTGCAATATAAAATTGTAAGATTTGTGTCTGCCCCACTGCACCGCAAAGATAACGTCAGTCCACCAAAACCCAAAGCGGCCGGCTGCCAAACTCTCAAAGAGTGTACACAGAACACAACACCCAAACCCATTGTCACTCACGTTATTAAACGCGACTTTGCCTTCTTGGGTGATTCTAAGATTTCATTAACATGATTACCAGCAGGAGAACAAAAGTCACTGCTTGTTAAAGTTGTAGTTGGTTTAAAGGGATCCATGGATTCATCAAAGTGGTAGGAACCTTTAGAGGAGAGGGGAGGGGAATTCTGCAGGGTGGAGTGGCCCCCAAAGGGACTGGAGCTGAGGTTATCCCACTGACTGGAATCCGGCTTAGATGGCGCTTGGGAGAGAGGAGCACCGTCCGCAGCTGGGGCCGGGGGCGGTTCTGCCCCTTTGGTACCTACTGGCTTACTGGCTCCATCTTTCTGTACCTTGGGAGTCAGTTTGTTACCCAGTTTTCTGCCAAGTTTCCTCGGAAGGCCTTTCCCTGACTCTACATTTTCCACATCTTCTATGAAATCAAACTCGAGTTTCAGAGGTGAGCTCGACTCCTCCAGCAGTTCAACCCCTGAATCATTGGTGTCACTACTGGGAGTGCTTGATGTTTCCTTCATGTCAGGGACAGGTTTCTGGATGCCGGCGTCTCCGAGAAAAGGACTGGTGTTCCCATCCATTCCATCAGGATAGGATACCTGGGGGAGAGACATGCCCTCCACAGCAGTTTCAGTCTCTAAGAACTCGCTAATTGTTTTCTTCCTCAGAGAGACGGGCTTGGGCTTTCGTAGCTTGCTTCTGCTGGGCACAGGCTGCAGACAGGCACTCCCAGCCTTTAGGTCAGCGTCTGTAGAAGCCTCCAGTGGAACCCCCATGGTGCCATCTGTCATCGTCTTGTCCTGGATGGCTTCCGGTGGGCTGGAGGGCAGAGCCTCACCTGCGACTGCAGTTACACAGCCATAAGCTGTTTCTGTTCCAAGAGCTGCTGAGATATCTGCAGAATTCTTGGTTTCTATTGAAAATGGTCTCACTACTGAAATTTTGCTAATATCATGTTCAGGTTCTTCTTTGAAATCCTTGTCTGAGTAAGAATCAATAGCCTGCTGTGATGCCTCATTTTCTGAGGGTCTAGAACAAGTCTCAGATGCACATTTTTCAACCACTTCTGCTATCAGCTGTTCATCAACTTCTTGTGATTCTACAACAAAACACAAAAGCCATCTATTAAAGAAGAATCTTTCCGGCATTGGTAAATATTCTCTACTTGCTGGATCCACATAGATAAACAGCAGGTTCTTCCCTTTTTTGTTTTTATTAAGCATCTAAGGTTCGATGGCAGTGCCGCCTAAAAGGGGACAGTTGGTACTATACCCAAAAAGGAATTTTCCCATTCTAAACTGTGAATATGTATTATCCAAGTGATACCAATAATTATACCAAAGAGAGTTATTTAGGAAAAAGCTAAATAGATCAAATGGGTGTACTGCAAAGACTATTCATATGATGCTAAAATTCCGTAGGTTAAAATAACTGGTCTGGAAACAACTTGAGACGCTGAGCTTAGGCACAGGGATCAGGTCTGACACTGACACAGCTCCCAAGCACCGCCTGACAGTTTCAGGGTCTGAATTTCACGCAGCAAGATTTTAATCTTCGGATGTTAAAAACAAGTACTCCCTCTTCCCCAAAATAGAATTTAAGTAATCAGACTGTTCCAAAATTCAATGAAAAACCCATAATGTCCAGCTCAGAACAACTTCTCTACAGACTTAAAAACTAAAAGAACAACAAAAAGACTAATTTGAAAAGCAGATACAGAAAATGGCTTTAAAAACAAATAGCCCTTATTTTACTAAGACACAAATCAAAATACAATAAAGTTATTTTTTCTTTAGAAGCTCTATCTCTAAGTGGGACTAGGAATTCTCTGAAATCACTTGTGAAAAATAAAGAACCTGTTTAACTGGGGTCTATTAGAAGAAATGCTGCAATTAGGAAGGTGTAATGAGAGTATTTCTTTAAAGCACAAACTAAGATAGTGTTTCCCTGACTTAACAGATCTGAAATAACAACAGAGTAGCAGCAAAAACTGAAAAAACTGATTATTTTAGTATCTCATGATTTTGAAGGAAACTCAGAGATGACCCTCCAATCCTACTTCCTAATCCTAATTCTAATCCAGGATCAAAAACTGAGCATCACTGAAAAAGTTCTGGAAAGCACTCACACGTCTTTTTACATGACTCCTCTATGACTGGAATTGGGCAGTGGCTTCCACCTATAGTTCTAGAGATTAAAGGGTTTTACCAGCTTCATCAGAAGGCGAACCACCCACCATGGTAGAGTGAGGAAGGAAAAAAACACCCCTCCCTCTTCTGAATTCAGTTACCCAGCCTGAGCAGGCAGTGAAGGAGCTCTGCCAAGAAGACACCTGCCCAGGCATTTCTTGGCTGTCAGGCCAGGTGCCAGGTAAGTAAGCTGCCCTGTCCTACCCTGTCACTGCAGACACCACCTTGGTCTACTACCTTCAGTCTCTATCAGAAAGTATTGACGGGGAGGGAGGGAGTGGGTAGGAGCGGATTGCTCATCCACTTGAACCAGTTTGGGGAGTTATGAGAGTGTAAAACAAGAAAACAAACTAATCACCTAACTGAGAAAGGTATGTTTGAGTATGATTTTATTTGCATTTGTACTCTAAATCAGCAAGTGTCCCAGTACCAGCTGACCCCACATCCTTCAGTGCTGCCCCAAAACAGAACCTCAACTTCAAGTGTCCCACCACAGGTAACCTTCAGTAAGTAAAACACCCATTTGCAGAAGCTCCAGTTCCCAATCTTCCATCAGTTAAGAGTCCTACCACAGCTATCAGTTCCTGTTTTTCATCTGAAAACACTGTTATATAACTAACCTCTATTCATCCGTCCATTTTTGACAAAAATTCTGTATTCCTTAGAAACTTTCCTCCAGGTACTAAAAAGCTCTCTCCCTGGAATGACTTTGACAAGCACAGCATTGCCTGGTGGCTTGGGGATCACAGACAGAGATTAGGTCAGTAGATGAATTCAAAGCAAACACAGAGGAAATCCAAAAATAGACCAACATTTATTTCCACTTCTGCCGCATTTGCTCCTGTTAATGAAACTCTTCCTGTCAATCATCTAAAAGGTTATGTGAAGCGCCCATGGCTGCTCTAAAACAGGAGATGCCTTTTATGGTTATTCAGGATATAGACTATTCTCATGTAAAAAGAGTTTCCCTCCTCTCCCTATATAATACTTTTAAAAGAAAAGGCATGTAATGCCAAAATTTGAAAGACTGAGGTAACAGCTTGACACTCTGGTTTATACTCTGGTATAATGAAAATATACTGGGTTAATATATACGTTTGTGAAAAATCATGAAAGCATTTGCAGAGGGGAAATGCCATTATACAAAATATTTTTGAAATTCAGAAATGCATACTGCTGGCTAGCTGCTTTCACATGTATAATTTCACTTTAGAGGAGAAAAAATGGCAACCACTTGGAAAACAAGGCGTATTACTTCAGATTTGGCATTATTTTAAAAGATCCTTGACTTTCCCTTTTAGATTTTAACTTTTTGGTGAACCATTATCTGCAAGCTCCTTTCAGATCAACAACTTCCTCTCCTTTAGCTACAGATGGTCCCTTTTATGGTTTTCTAAATACCTGATATGTAAAGTGAGAAAGCTGCCAAAATTTGAACATACCTCCTGTATTGCACAGACATACACACGCTGGCCTCTTTCTAACCTCAAAAGGCACAGATAGTTACCTAGCGTCCAAGTCTAACACACAATGTCTGACTCTAAGGCAAAAGCCTTAAAACAAAATCTCAGAACCAATACATGACAGTGAATGTCTTTTATAGTAACTCAAGAAGGGTTCTTAGATAAATTTTCAGAAGGTACCCGAAGACTGTGAAACTCAAGGAAATCTTGTGTGAGCTCATTCATTGTCTGGTGGAGATAACCCACACACAGCCTTCTTCATAGCCTGGATGTAGAACCACTGCTCCAAGAAGACTGTATTTCGGGTCCTCAGAAGGACTCCTCGCATTACTTTGTGAGGGGTGTAAATATCTAACTATTGTTGCTTTGTACACCTGAAACAAATAAATAAAATAAAATAAAGGGCTCCTCTCATTACTTTATAGTTGTGACTTCAATCCCCACCTCCAATCACTACACTGGTATTTAAAAACTCTCAAGCTACTGGGGGAAAAAATCTCAACATCAAAGAATAAAACTTGTCACCTCTGGGAACAAGTTCAAAAGGAATGTGTTCAAGTGCTGTTTTAAGAAATTTTAAGGGTGGACTAAATTTTTGAGAGAGAACACTCACTAAAACACAAATTCAAATAGGTTTGTTTAAACAAAATTCAGTCACCTTACTTCATCCATGTTGACATTAAGACCCCGCTGAAGGGACACTAAACATCAAGTGCAAGTTCGAGGGGGAAATGGTCTTATCAGTACACTGGGTGTGGTAGGAAGAGCCACGGGGCAGACAATCCTGGGAAGAGAATCAAAAATCCCCATGAACACACTTGAGTAAATAATTTCCTTCTCTGGAGGGTGGTTCAGGTTTGTTGTGTGGAGCGAAGGTCAAGAAACAGCCAAAATTTGGCAAAGTCTGCAGACCTTTCTCCAGTCTGTACTTACACAGAGCTCTCCCTTCTCTTTAATACCTACAGTTAAAGCACACTGATGTGAAGGGGGCGCCAAACCGCTAGCCTGCCCGCTGCCCTTGGCCTTGCGCTGCCCGCTTCAGAGGTCAGTACTGTGCCCAGCACCCTGGCAGACAGGCTCCCACACCAGATGTGCAGGAAGCACTGCAGTCACCATGGCTCCACACAGGCAAGCTGCCTCCCACAAGACCCGGTATAACGGGAGAGGACAATGCGAAGGACAAATGGGGGGTGGAGGGGGTGGGGTGTCCAGCACCGACTGCTGTGTCGTGCGTGTGACTGAGCATTTTACCACAAAACTCCTGTGCTCCAAAGGAGAACTGAAGAGAACACACAGGAAGAATCCCGTCTTAAGGACGACACAAACTGGAGCTAGTGAGCAACTGGACCATAAATCCTCCTCCCCGTTTTCCATGTAAAACAATACTGTCCCTGGTGTCTTCCATTGAACAACTGGAATTAAGAATAAATTCTGCATGATAAAGGGTACAAGCAAGCAATTTTTTAAAAAAACGGACAATACATATTTGAAAAACATGCTGACTTTCACACAATTAATAAACAGGGTACCATTTTTAATCCATTAGATTTGTAAAAATTAAAATACTGACGATAGTAACAGTTGCTAGGCAAGGGGGCCAGTAGGCATCTCATACATTTCGTAGGAAAGTGTATTATGGGATCTTTCAGGAAGTTATTTAGAAATACCTACCAACATCCAAAATGAATAGATTCCTGAACTCATCAATCCACTGCTAGGAATTTATTGCAATTATGTACACAATTATGTACACAGGTACACGTACGTATAAGGAGGAGGATGTCTCCTTACGCCTTGCTTCCCACACACTCCTGTGCCATTGTGAAGCACCACAGGGGGCTGACAGCTACTTTAGGGCGCACCACGGAACACGACACAGTGTCCACAGTGGCACAGGCCTGCATAACTCACACGCGAGGATGTCAGAAGTGCATTACGTAGAAAACGGGGAAGAACAGTGTGTAGACTGTCCGTCCTTGTTCAATTTAAACATAGAAAGACATCAAACTGATATGCAGAGGCCCAGAATCCTTCCTATTAAGCACAAAAATCGCTTCTTACCCCAAACCTAATCCCCTTCCTCCCATTTCTCTTGTCTTCATTTCACTACAGGATTCCGATTTCCAACCCCAACCTGCTCTACCTCGACTTCCCCCAAGACCGCTGGTTAGGCAAAGCATTCTGATATGACACCAAAAGCATGCAGGACAAAAGAAAAAATGGGTAATTTGAACTTCATCAAAATTTAAAACTTTTACACTTCAAATGATACCCTCAAAAAAGTGAAAAGACAACCCCCAGAGTAGGAGAAAACATTGAAAACATTAACAATCACATATCTAAAAAGGGACTTGTATCTAGAATATATGAAGTGCTTTTACAACTCAATATAAAAAGATAAATAACGCAATTAAAAAGTAGGCAAAGAATCTCAATAAATACTTTGCTAAAAAAGATATACAAATAGCCAACAAGATGCTGAACAATGTTAACCACTTACGGAAATTCCAAATCAAAACTAAATCAAATCAAAACCACAATAAGATACCATTCCACACCTACTAAGATGGCTACAATCAACAGACAGGTAACAATATGTGTTATCAAAGACATGGAGAAATTCAAACCCTCATACACTGCTGGTATGAAAGTAAGATGGTGCAGCCCCTTTAAAAGTTTTACAGCTCTGCAAAAAATGTTAGAAATAGTTATCATTTATGACCCAGCAATTCCACTAGTAGCCATATACCCCAAAGAAATGAAAACATACATTCACTCAAAAACTTGAACATGAATATTCATAGCAGCATTACTCATTAAATAGCCTCAAAGTGGAAACAACCCAAATGTTCATCAAATGATAAATGGCTAAACAAAACACAGTATATCCATGTAGTGGAATACCAATCCACAATAAAAAGGGAATGAAGTACTAACTAATACATGCTACAGCAGGAATGAGCCTTGGAAACATGGTAAGTGAACAGAGCCAGTCACAAAGACTACATATTTGTATGAAATGTCTAGAAGAAGCGAATCTGTTGAGACACAAAGTAGATGATCAGTTGCCTAGCACTGGAGGGTGGAATGGGAGAGGATTGGGGGTGGCTGCTGATGGGTACAGAGTTTCTTTTACAGAGTGATAAAATGTCCTAAAAATTTGACTGAGGCAACAGTTGTAGAATTCTGTTCATATACTGAAAACCATTGAATTACACACCCTTTAAATGGGTGAACTGTATTACTTGTGAATTACATCTCAATCAAACTGTTTTTTAACAAAAGAACATGGAGGCTCAGAGGGTAACAGCAGGAGCAGTGCCCTCAAATCCCTAATAAAATGTTCTACTACACCACAGACTTCGATTTCAGAAAATGCTTGAAATAGTCTTTTATGTGTATCACTTGCAGGGACACATACTTAAGAGAGGTGGTAGGTCTCACCGTCACACCATTTGGGATTTTAACTCTCTCTTGAGGAAGCGGATGATGTGCTAGCTAAATTCTATTTGCAGAAAGAGGCAAAAAAAAAATAAAAATGACATCACTCCTCTCTCCTGCAACAGATACAGCCAAATATATGAACTACCCTAGGGATACGACAATTGTCAAGCTCAAAAGGCTTTTGTGGGTTTGTTGTTGTTGTTTAGGGAGACAGTTGCTTTTTTTTTTAGTTCTAATTTTTACCATTTCACTTTTTCCAAAACCTCCTTCACATGTTCCCTTGTGAAACTACCTATTTGCTGTGAAAACTACCTACTTGCTGCTAAAATGTCTGGGGAAGCCAAGGAGTTAGAAGGCAGCTAGCTTCCTCCAGACTCTGAGCTCTGCGGAGGACTTACCCCTAGTCTCCTTTGTACCCCCAACGCAGAAACCAAGCGCCCCAAACAGAGCTGATGCTCAGAGTGCCCACTGCTGAACAAATGCGTACACATAAAGGATGCCCTTTCACGTGATTACCTTTGTTTACACAGAAAAAAAGTGCATATAAGTAGTGAGACAGCCATTCAGCTCTACACAACAGCTGCCAAGGATCAACATTTGTTCTTCTTTGATCCCTTTCCTTTGAAGACCCCTCCTCCTGTAAATGGGTGTTTGGTTTGCCCTCTCACCCCCTACTCTCCCAGGTTTGAATTAAGGGCTTCAAGGGAAATAAGTGTGATTCTGGCACTTGTGCCACCCTTTCTGCGAGTGGTCTGACCTGAGGAGACTGTTAATAAGGTACAGGTTAACATTTAGGCAAGTTTGAGGGTTTTTTTCAGTTTCATGCCTCTGAGTTCCCAGTCTCACGGATTCCCCCAAAGTTGAAATACATTTTACACATGTACTTTCTCCACCACTAGGTCAAGGCATCAGCCTTAAGATGGAGCTGATGTGAACACTATGCGTTGTCCAGGGGCAGGACAACAGGAAAAGCAGGCCTTTTCCAGGAAGGCTGGGTAGAACCTAAGGGTGTGAGCTGCAGAGCTCACATTCCCCTGACAACCACTGGGCCCCTAGGTTGGGGTTCCAATTGAGTGAGCAAAAGCAGGAAAAGGCAGATCCTCTTAGGTATGCCAGACTTCAAGATGTTACTGCTTACAGCAGAAAAACAACATCAACACACACACCCCTGGACCAAACCCAGCCAACAAGCTACCTGTGGAAACTTCCTCCTCCCCACCCTCTAAAAAAACACCAAACAAAAACATTACCCAGGAACTAAGGATAAGGGGAGGGTGGGTTATTAATTGCTTTTTGTAAGAGACGGGGCACCACGTTATATGTTGTTCTCGGGAGATAACCTTCTAATTCCCAAGAAAGGCTCACTCTAAAATATAAGACTAAAGAAGCAAGTGGAAGGGCCAGCCCAGTGGCTCAGGCGGTTGGAGCTCCGTGCTCCTAACTCCGAAGGCTGCCGGTTCGATCCCCACATGGGCCAGTGGGCTCTCAATCACAAGGTTGCCAGTTCAATTTCTCGAGTCCCGCAAGGGATGGTGGGCTGCATGCCCTGCAACTAGCAACGGCAACTGGCCCTGGAGCTGAGCTGCGCCCCCCACAACTAAGACTGAAAGGACAACAACTTGAAGCTGAACAGCACCCTCCACAACTAAGAATGAAAGGACAACAACTTGACTTGGGAAAAAAAAAAAAAAAAAAAAGAATCAAGTGGAAAGCCACTTAAAAGACTTTGTTTCCCAGAAAATAAGACCTAACTGGAAAATACGCCTTAGCATGATTTTTCAGGATGATATCCCCCCAACATAAGCCCTAATGCATCTTCTGGAGCAAAAATTAACTTAAGACCCGGTCTTATTTTGGGGGAAATACGGTACTAAGAATAAAGGAAGAACTTCAAATCTCAAAACCAGCACATTATGCTATTTTATTTTAAAAGAGAACCAAACCATCTCCTCTGAAGGCCAAGATTACGAGGTAAGAGGGCGGGGCTCACTATTCAAGAAGTGTCTGCTCACCAGGAAGCCAAAACCTCCCCAGAGAAGCAAGCCTAACAATGAATAAGTCCTCCCTTCTCACACAGGAGATGCCCCTGAGTTTTGGAACCACCTGGATTTGTTCAAGGTGACATTTCCAATGGAGTAGACACCCCCTACCACAGACAGAAATCATAGAGGGCCCTCCCCACACGACTCCTCCTACATCCATCCCCAAGGTATTGCAACATGAAGAGCAAGGGGAGAAAGAGCACGTGCAACCAGATGGGACTCCTTTGCAGAGATCTGAGATTGTGTAACTTCACTGTGTTGCTGCCAAACAACCATAATGTGCATCGCTTCAGAAATAATTACTGGAGAACTCAAAATACCAACTGCCTCTCTCACAAAGGAGCAACCGCCCACACAGAGCTGGGAAGCTGATGCAGGATACAGAAAAAGAGGCCGCAAGAGAGGAGCCTCCAGACAGAGCAAAAGCAGCCAGTACATTGGGCACATGACATACCTCCACCAACACCGGGACCCTGGCTGAAGGCCACGCCATTTTTCTGCCTCTTTTGCTCCTCTACTCTAAGAAAAGGGGCAGCAGGAAGGGTGGGGAGACAGTGAATAGGCCCCGAAGGAAGAGAGTAATGAAAAAACTTTGCAGTCTTTGAAATTATACCCTTTGGTATAAACCATTTTTTTTTTTAGAGTAGAAAAGGGCCTTAGGGTAACCAGCCTCCAAGATGGTTCCCAATGAGTCCCACCTCTTGGTAGTCACATTCTTGGACTGACCTGTGTAACCAAGAGGACACTGTGGAAATCACAGTGGATTTCTCATCAGTCATTTGTTGTCACACAAGACAGCGCCGCTTCCATCTTGCTCTTGGGTCACTCACTCTGTGGGCAGTTAGCCGCCAGGCTGGAGAGGCCCACCCCCATGGTGAACCGAGGCCTCCCCCAAAAGCACTAACTTGCCAGGCGTGAGTGAGCTGCCTGAGGACAGGACCCCTCGCCCCCGTCGGGCCTGCAGATGACGACATCCTGGCCAACACTGACTGTTCTAACAAGTAACCCTAAGCCAGGCCACCCAGCCAAGCTGCTCCCAAGTTCCAGACCGATGAAAGCTATGAGACAATAAATGTTTACTGCTTTAAACTGCTAATAAGTTTTGGAGTATCCTGGTATGCAGTAATAGGAAACTAATATAGGCCTCTTAGAAACACCTCTTCCCACCCCAAAATAGGTGCAGAGTCCCAGGAGGCTGCACAGCCTTCCTGCTGCTGCCTCTCCTCACCCACACATGACTCACAGGTGGAAAGGAAAGCAAAGCGATTACTCAATGTGTCTATTTCCTCTTTATTTCTCACTGATGAGCTGAAGCGAAGCATTAAGGAAGTAAAATATTTTCTATCCAACAGCACTGCTTACCCATTGATGCTTTTTTTTTTTTGCTCTGACTCTGTACCTAAATTGTGCTGTAAACTTCCAAATGTCTGATCTTCAAAATTCCTAAAATATGTTTTATACTTCATATGTTATATATGCCAAGTTATCAAATGTGGAAGATGTATCCCCTGCAGAATTAAAAAAATATATAGGTACCACTTAAAAGGATACTTAGGAAGATGCTCTCCCCCATCACACGGTTTGGGCAACATTTAAGAACCTTTATTTCCCCTGGTAAGTCTTCTCTTCAGTCAGTGAAAAGAGAGATTCGCACATTCTCTGGGGAGAGAAGCTGTATAATATGTTCCAAAAAGCTCTGGATCTTTCATCTTAAAAACTGAATTTAAGACTCTGCTCTATTACAAGCAGTAAAGGCTCTGGCCTCAATTTTGCATTCTGTGGAATGGAAATCACGTGTCCCAGCTTACAGCATTGTTATAAAAATAAAATCAGATGCTGTACAGAAACAAACAAAAAAAATAAGCTACTTGCTTCCAGTACATCCAACAAATACAGCTGAAACAGAAAGTTAGTGGTCTGCTAGGGGGGAGTCTTATAGTGGGAAAGCTGGAGATCAGTAATTTGTTATATTTCCAGCATTGACATAGGAAAGAGGGTACCTGGAGAGTATTTGTATCTGCCAAAGGTAACTGTCAAATTACTTTTTTTTAAAATTTGTGAATTAATGAAATACTCCATCCAGTTACTAGTCCCTTGAATTTGGCCATCATCAACCTACCCCTGGGGATCCAATCATGTTTGTGTGAACTCAAAATTAGGTTCATGTACACGTAAAGGTGAAGGTGAGATCTTGAACTTACAAGCAGGAATCCCTTTCTAGGCCCAAAGTTAAAAGTTCTTGAACAACCTAGCAATCCTTATTTATGAACTCCTACCGAGACTGCTGTTTCAGGCGCATCAACCATGACCTTCCTTCCCATCACTGCTCCGAGTTTAGGAGACTGTGACAAACGGTTACCGCCAGGGTTTCCTATGAACAGTATTAGTGGTCACTTGAAAAAGACACTAACTACTCTTTAACTGAAATATTTAAATGGTTTTAGACCACACCCATTTGTAGGTGGAGCACTAAATAGTAGCAGCAATTTTAGAAGGGTCCCCCCACAACCCACACACATAAAAAATGCTTCCACCACCAGAATCTGAGTTAAGTTATACTGCTTTATTCAATGCTCAGGTACGCCCAAAACTGGGGACTGTAAGTTGGAAACGAATTTAATCATAATATTTCTTAAAAAGGTCTTGAATTTATTATTTACCTTAGAAGAAAAATACAGCTTGACAGTTACTAAAATCTTTGCTTTTGGCAGGCAGACTTTGCCCCTGCCCCTTAGTTTTTTATTCAAACACTGTGCGGTTCCACACTCTCTGAGGTCTTTGCTAAAAACACTATACTTTTTCTTCAAGAAGACATTCTTTTGGGGTCGAGCACCATACAGAAGTAGCGGAGCTCCCTAAATGGCTCATTTACACGAGGATAAATAGAGCAGCAAAGAAACATGGTTCTGATCCCACTTACTAACTAATTCTACAAGTTGAGAACGAAAAACATATGGGGGAAAAAATGGAATTGTATCATGTTGCTTAAGTTTTCAAGCCTTTAACATCTTACGATAATATAAAGAAATATAATATAAAAATTTAAACTGTGTAGGAGTCAATCATAAACAAAAATTAAAAATAAAAGCATTACCCTAGGATGTTGTCCAAGGAGCCACGTGGGTTGAACTGTTGGACTAGGTAACATTAGAGGGCCTTATTAGTCCCATTATTTATAGGAAATTTGAATAAAGCAATCCCTGTTTAGGGGCAGGGAGAGGATGTTAAACTAAATCCCCAGGAGAATCATTCTCATAGATTTGACTGGCACACTTCAATGTGTACCTAATAAAAAAGTTTGCATAGCATTCACTCATACATCTGACCCAAAGCCCTAAAATGGAAAATCTGAGGCTTAGATTTTAATGAGATCTCCCTTTTAGGTCTTACATATGTACAGTCTAAAACATTCCAATAAATGAACCATCCCAACCATACAATATACGAGTATACCAACAATGTCGTATCAACAGTCAAATTACAAACCTCAAATACCCAAAGTTACATTAAAAATACTTGATAGGCAGAAGTTAAAAGTCTGTATGTCTGTACTTATAGTAAATAATTGCAAAATTCTCTCCATTCTCCCCTAATTTCCTTTTGTCATAACTCCTGAGATTTTTTGTCAGTTGAGAATCAGGTACACTGACAGACCAATTACATCATTTCCGTTTTGCAAAAGAGACAACTAGCCAGCCCACAGTAGTCACTCTCTAAAGCCTTACCTGACTTAGGAGCCTACGATAGTGGCACCCCGCGCCCACAGTTCATTTGTCAATTAATCAGGTATAGCCTCACCACTTTTTTAAAAGTCATTATCCCAAATTACTTACACTTTGTATTTTTACCAAAATTGTCAATTGTGGATCTAAGTCAGCAAACTTTTCTGTTAGGTTTTTCTGGCTATTTATTTGGTCTCTGTTCCAAGTACTCAGCCTTGCTATTACAGTGTGAATGCAGCCACAGACGACACCTAAATGAATGAGTGTGGCTGCCTTCCGACAAAAGTTTATCTATGGGCCCTAAAATTTGAATCTCATATAATTTTCACACATTGCAGAATTTTTTTCAACCATTTAAAAATGTAAAAACAATTCTTAGCTCTCAGGCAGAACAATAATAGGCAATAGCAGGCGGCAAGCCAGATTTGGTCTCTGAGCCATAGTTTGCTAATTCCAGATCAAGACTACCAAAATTGTGTCAACAAACAACTCTGCATTCTCCACAAGTTCTCCAGGAGTAAATGTCTGTGGATTGATCCTGTTTATCTCTTTCCTTCTATTCTGGAGGACTACAGTAGTCTTTGAAATACCTAGGTGTCTAATTAACACATCAAACAAGGTAGGTTTAACTAGTT
The DNA here is from genome assembly GCF_004115265.2 of Rhinolophus ferrumequinum. NCBI lineage: Eukaryota > Metazoa > Chordata > Mammalia > Chiroptera > Rhinolophidae > Rhinolophus > Rhinolophus ferrumequinum. Next base: position 60,959,402 of record NC_046287.1, read on the forward strand.
GTTCCCAGGGCATATCAGAAGTTCTGCATGATTTAATATTGTTTCTCAAAGATTGGTAACAATCTGTAAGTAAAGGTGGGTGTGTGTAAGTGGGTGGGCCTCAAGCAGTAGAGGACATTCACTGCAGATTTTGTAGTCTAAACTAATGGACAAAACCACAGTCCATAAGCCTCCCCGCCCCAAAGAAAAAGGGCGGAATGAACTTGAGATTGTACTTCTTTCAAAAGTCCTTTCTTAGCAGGTAGTCTCCTCACTGATACATCACCCAGCAGAGAGAAAGAACAGTAACAGCAGCAGCTTAAACACCCTTTGTGCGGGAAGGCAGACAAACAACAAACACAGAACTACCAGAGCAAACACAGCCACCACTCTGGTATTTTTAAGAAACCTCTTTGGCTATAGTTTCATTTTACCAGTTAGTCTGAAACCGGCTTCTATTTGTAGCTTAAAAAACAAAAACAAAAAACCCACAGCTTCATCCACTGTTTAATTTCTAAAATGGCATACAATCTTGTCTTTAAGAAATTATTACAGAGTTCAGATACTGCAAGTCCCTAAAAAGCTTCCAATAAGAGAGACAATTAACTTCAAAATAGATGTAAGTGTTTCCCTGAGTTCAAAGAACTAGACGGAGGCTGGGGTGGGGGCCATGGGTATGGCACAGGGAGGGACAGAGCTCCCACATTTGAGGGCCATTATGTACCAGGAAGCTAGAATCTTTTACATGTCAGCTCCAACCCGACTGCGTAACACATAACTCATCACTCCAGTAGATACAGGCTTATATAATCTACACCTGCTGTTGCACCATGTCCTGGAACCACAGAAACATGAAAGACTAACTTTATCAGGAGCCAAATAACCAATGATTTTCGGAAAAACAGAAGCATCCAGGCCCAGAATTTAGACTTCAGTTGGAAATGTCTCTCCAGGAATTTTTGCCCACTGATTTTTATCCTGGTCAGACCTGTGCTTTGGCTGTATTTTTATGTTTACTGTGGATGTATGACAAGGCCATCTACAGGACTCTGGCCTAGCTCTAGAAGTTGGGCAGAAGGAACCCTAGAAGGCAGGATACTACCAGGTCAATGAGCAATCACGCTATTATATAAAGACCCTAAAGTAAGAAATTTCCTAATATGCAATGATTGTTTCCTAGACTCTACACCCCACCCCCCCAGTCCCCCTACCATATACATAGTCTGCAATCATGAACTGCACAGAACTTTCCTGGTCCATGACTCTATAAAAGTTTTTCTCCAAAAGGAAAACTTTTAAAGAGAGTGACAAAGAGAGTGTAGTTACCAAAACCAGTAATAATGAGTCACGGCACTGGAAGGACCAAACAATTGGGTCTCTATGGCTCTGGAGGCCTGGGCCATACAGGCCACTATTCAACTAGCAAAGAATCTGTCAGGATGAATCAGACTACAGGCTGACAGAATGGTGAGGAAGGGGCTGCCCAAGCTGACGGAAATTCAAAGAGGCTTTCAAATAGCTACTTAACAAATCTTGTGAGCTTTATTTCAACTTGGTGGGAAGGCTACGAAATAGTTTTTTCAAGCTTTTAAATCTTCCTTTCTGATCTGCCAATCTTGAGAGAAGAAAAGGGAAGCTCTGAAAAACAAGTGGCAACTTCGGGCACTGAGAGTGCTACAAAGCACTCTCCAATCCACAAACTTGCCTGTTCCCACGTGGTCTCTGCCTAAAACAACGGTAAAAAGCAGCCCAGGGAGAGGGGAAGGTAGTCTCAATTCTCAGCAGGGGGCGCGCAATATGGAGCTCACAATTTAAAGCAAAAGCAAATCACAGAAAGCTGGTCTGTATTTCACCAATAATCCAGCTTCGTCGTGATGTCTACCATAGAGAAACTGACTTCCCTAAGCAACCTGTGAAGAAGTTACGAGCAATAAAATACAACAACCATTGGGGAAAAAGAAGTCATAATCAAATAAAAAACTAGGTAACTGGCTAACTGAAGGCTGGCTCTATCTGCCACTATAAGGTGACAATGACATACACTGGAATAGGGAAAAACCATCCATTCTAGAGTCCTTTTAAAAAGAAAGTCAAAGCACAATCCCTCTGCTCAAAGCCCTCTGTTGTAAATTGAATTGAGTTCTCTCAAAAAGATATGCTGAAGTCCTAATTCCCCCCACCCACCTGTGAATGTGACCTTATTTGGAAATAGTATCTTGGCAGATGTAATCAAGTTAAGGGGAGGTCATACTGGATTAGGGTGGCCCCTAAACCCAGTGACTGGAGTCCTTGTAAGAATGCCATGTGAAGACATAGAGACACACAGGGAGAAGACGGCTGTGTCAGGAAGGAGGCAGAGACTGAAGTTATGCTGCCACAAGCCAAGAAACACCAAGGAGTGCTGGCAACCACAAGAAACAAGGAAGAATTCTTCCCTAGAACCTCTGGAGGGAGCATGGCCCTGTGGACACCTTGATTTTGGAGGTCTGACTTCCAAAACTGTGACAGAATACATTTCTGTTGTTTTAAGTCACCCAGTTTGTGGTACTTCCTGAAGGTAGCCCTAGAAAGCTAACACATCCTCTAAAGGCTTCCTATCTCACTCAGAAAGAAAATCAATGCATCATTACAACATGATCCAGAAGTCCCCTTACCTGGCTGACTTCAGCTCCTACTGCTCCCTGCCTATCACGCCACTGCAGCCACATGGGCCCCTTCACTGCTCCTCAAACACGCTGCTCCTTTCCCACCTCAGAGCCTCACCCTGAGGCAGAATGGTCCTGTCTCAGACCTTTACAGATGCCATTCCTTCTGCTGGAAAGATTGTCTCCCCAAGAATCTGCAAGACTCCCTCCATCTTCCTTCAGGGCTCTGCTCAAGTCTCCTTATCAGGAAGGCTCCCTCTAATTACCCTTCAGCATCTCCTTTCCCCACCCCATACACCCTATACCTCCTTCCCCTGCTTTATTTTTCCCCATAATACGTAAGACAAGCTGACATATATATTTTGCTTGACCTTTAACAGGTCCATCACCTTCCATCATGTTAGCTCGGTGAGAGCAGGACTTTTTCACTGCTAAATCACAGTGTACTCTTATGTACTGAACACATACATGAATTCTATCAGGACAGGTGAAATTTTACTCAAAACTGGCTGTCTGACAAAAAAGATTTCTACTAATTAAGTGGAACAGCAGAAGCTTATGTAGATGAAGGGCAAGCTCAAGGTTGGTCTCTGAGGGGCTAGGAGAGAATCTCTGTGCCAGGTTTTCCTACGTAGACTGAGGGGCTCCCCACCATTTCTGCCTGGAAGAGGGAGGGGAGAGGGAAGCAATTTTGAAACAGCCTCTTAAGACTCCTCCTTATCTAAAGAAAGTCAACTCTTACCTGTAATTTTTGTTTTCAGCCACACCCCTGCAGAGAGGGAGGGACTTAGCCCAAAAAATCTGTGAAGCCAAATGTAAACACACCTCACCACTGCATTCCTACACACATTTTTGTTTTGTAGGGGCTGAGAGGAAGGGCCCAGCAGGAAGGTTTAATAATGATAATCTCATCCTGCAAATGTACAAACTACTTAGGAAAGAAAGCCTCTGACACCACACTCCTAAAAACAAACATACATTTCAAGTAAACCAGGAGCTTTAAAACAGCTCTTTTCCGGCAAGGAGGCAATCCAGACCTTTTTAAACGGCCCTAAGTTAACTCTTTTCCTTCCCCCGTTTACATTTTCAAAACTTCAAAACAAAAGGGGCAAAAAATGAAAGTTTTTCCTTACCTTGGGTTTTGGCCCCATGTCCTGCTAATCCTAGTGATGAGTCACAGGTTTCCTTGAGAGGTGATCTGATTGGCGTTTCAACTTCAGGGGTCTCAAAATTACCTTCAGAATCCGAGCTGCCAAGGGGGAAAAATGAGGAATTACCACTTTCAACGGTATTTCCGACACCCTTTATAATCTAGATTTCCGCAAAGGCTAAAATGCAGAATTTTTGCCTAACTTTACAACCCACTGATCCTCAGCACCGACTGGCCTGTGGGCGATGCTACGGGTGTTCTGGCAGGGCTTCTGTCTGGCATCCTGTCTCCCTGAAATCTCCTCTATCCTCTGGAGCTTTGGCTCCAGCACCATTTATTTTGATGTCATCCTTCCTTCCGACACCCAAAAAAGGCGCTTTCCAACAGACTCCTTTTCTCACAAGAGCCCTCTCCCCCTAAAAAACTAAACCAATTCTCACCACGATGCCTTATTCTTTGGCAGGCCTCTACCTGTTTGGAACTCACTCAGCTCGAGGCAGAGAATGCTGTCACCTGCTTTCCGCAATCACACGGTGACAGAGCAGAAGAGACCACCATTTCTCACCAGCTGCCAGGGGCCTGTCATCACGCGACCTTCTTTTACCATGACTGTATTTTAGGGACACAGAGCGACTTCCTCCCCACCGGGAGGCCCCCAAATTACACCGGGTGTCATCAATGACTGTGTGTGTGTTGGGGGGCCTGGGGGATTGAAGCTTATAGAAAGTGACTGAGGTAAACCGGGATGCGGAGAGACTGCAGATTCTAGGTTAGGTTCAGAAAGCTCGTATTGAAACGGGGGTAAGAAAATACATAGGACGACAGAACATCCTGAACTTTTGAATGCAGAGCGAGGACCTGGTTACAGGCAGGGACGTAGCATTGCCATGAATATGGTTACGCGGGTGGGCGACCACACACACGCACAGAATGAGCGCAGATGGATGGATGGCAGCACGTTTGCATCTCGGCAGGGATGCGTGTACTTGCCTGAAACTCAAGGATTTGGTCTCGGCTTGCGAGTCCTCCTCCTCAGGGTCGCCCTCCGGCCCTCCGGCCTCGTCCTCTCCGGCGCCCCCGCCGCGCACCGCGGACCACGTCCATTTCGCCCACTGCACGGGGGACAGGATCTGCCAAGGACTGAATGCCATGAGCGCGGCTCCTCCCGCTCCAGCTCCTAAGAGTAGGGGAAGGGGGAGAGCCTTTTTTCCCTTTCAAAATGGAGGGAACCGGTGACAGGCGCCTGTAAGCGTTTCCAGCGGAGGCGCGGATGTGGTTAAACGAGCACCGTCGGGGGCCCGGGTGGAAGCGCTTCCTCTCAGCCCGCAGGCTGTGCCGCTTCCTCCTGGTCCTCCTTCCCAACCGGTGCGGCCGCGGCGCCGCGGGAGCCGAGAGACTCCCGCCGGACAGATGCCTCTCCTGGGGCCTCCTCCCGGCCCTGGTCCGTAGCGCCCGGCGGCACGGGGCTCGGGGACTCCGGGTCTCAGGGACTCGGGCTCCAGGGTCCCGCTTACCCGCTAGCACGGCGCGCATCAGCTGCCGCGGGAGCCGCGCCCCAGGAGCCGCCCCCTCGGACTGTACTACTAGCGCGCGCGGGGGTGGCGGCGGCGCAGGGCCTTTGAAGTCTACGGCGCGCCCACCGGATCCCCCCGCCCCGGCGCCACTCTGGTCGCGCCTGGACTGCGGGAAAGGGGCTTCCTGGCTGCGATTCTGGCAGCGGGCGCTGGACCCTCGCACCCCCAACAGCTCCGTCAGTGTCAAGAGCAGGGAAGATCCATTTTTCTTGGTCCGTGCACGCTGGGTTTTTCCTCCTTCCCTTTTTAATTTTTTCATTTTACCACAGTGATTTAATGGTGTTGGTGATATTGGATCACACAGAAGTTAAGCCCCTTAATAATAATAATAAAAAAACTTTGAGGGCGCTGTTGACTGGTGTTTTTCCCCTCCCTGATATTGACAGCGTGGAAGATTTCAGCCTGTTCACCTTCAACCCTATCACTCCCGAGACTTCGAAATCCCTTGTAGCGACGCTAGTTACAAGAGTAGCCGAGGACTGGAATTTTAGAGGCTTTGACCCTCCTTAAACCGCACTCTTGGACTCTTCTGTGGCCAGGTCTTGGGTAAAGGATGCTAAATTATCCTGTGAAATTATAGCCTGATCGGTTACCCATTCTCTTTTTTGAGGCTTTCTTTTAATAACTTCCAAGTCTTTGATTTCTGACTTAGTTTACTGCTTCAGAAGTATACCCACAGGCCTGGTGAAGGCAGCCTTCAAAATAACCCTCTTAATGCTTGAAGGCAGAGCTCTCCGATGTTCTTCATTGTCCATTTAGGGATTGTCCCGCAGAGTCACCAAAGCACCAAAGTCACCAAAGCACAACAGGCTTAATGGTCTCCATGGCTGGATAAGGTGTTTCTTGTACTATTATAATTTCCCAGAGTTATGGTGAATCTGTGAAGTGGTTGCAGGTTCCCACAGAGAGACCAGCTCCAGAACTTAGGAACAAAGTCGTTGGCACGTTGATGAATCATGATTGTTTTACACATTCAGTAACAAAAACAAAAGCAAAACTAGTACTAGATAAGACGAGGCAAGTAGTCTCACCATAAGAGAAGGGCAGGGATTTGCCTGAAGTCTAGATGAAAGTGTTGGGGGTGTCAGGATGCTTACAGAATTCATCCAGCTCCTTCCCAGAGATAAACACAATTGTCATGACTGTTCTGGAAACTACGAAGATGTGAAGTAAGCAGGAATCATTTTGTCTTAGGTCCACATGAAATATACCACAACACTATCCAACTGTATTTTTAGGTTTATGGTTTACCACATAAACCTTCAGATTATAAGGTTCCCCAGATTCCTATATTTAACACAAGTATTTTGTTGCCTGGAAATATTACCCAATGTAAATCAGTAACTGGCATATGTTAGGTCCTGTTCATTCTTCCTCTCCTGAATAGTTCTTGAATCTTTTCATTCCTCTGCATCACTATTTCTCACAGTTCTACTATAAGTGTCTCCCAACTGGTTCTACCTCTGAGGGTTTTGTCACCTGGGGTCACCCCCACCTGTCTAATCTGTGACTTGTGCTCTATCTAGTCTTGCTGTTCGTGTCCCCCTTTATTCCCAGCCTTTGGTATTCCTAGACATAATCAGTAGAGAATTCGTTCTGAACCTTTCATATGCTCAAGAATCACCTGAAGTGCTTCTTCTTTAAAAACAAATTCAAACTGCGAGTAGGATCTGGAAATCTGTATTTTTACCAAGTGTCCTGGAGAATTTTTTTCACAGGATAAATTTGGGAAACAAATTTAAACGAATTAATTGCTGCTTCCAGAGCAATCTCCCTTTGGCCTGCAGTTTTGCACATTCCTCTCCCCTGCCCCCACCTTAAACTCCCAGACCTTGACTGCCTGAACTTCCTTATCACCCAGCTCAAGTACCTTCTCTGGGAAAGCAGGCTGATTTCTCCTTCCTTTCTACCATCTTTATACCCCAAACATCCACAGATACTTTTACCATGGTCCTTAGGTAGTTTTGAAAGGGGGCACTATTAAGTTATACCAGGACATCGGTATAAACCAGGAAAACCCAGAGCTTGAGGTCACTCTACACTTAGCACACTATATATAATCTCTTTGTTTACTCATCTGTCCCATTTCTGGACCATAAGCTTCTGAATGGCAGGGACCACATCGTATTTATAATTCATTTTTGTTTCCTCAGAGATTAGGACAGGGCCACACACACAGTAGGTGTTCAATAAACATGCAAAAAGATGAATATTCTAGTTTACAAACAGACCTTATGAGTTTGGCTAGAGTGACATAAATTCCTAAAGTCTGACTCCTGAAGAAATCGAGTTTTGAACCAGCATAGAATGGAACCCGGGACAAGTGATGACCCCAGTGAGATAAAGCCCGAAAACCGGAGAAGCAAATGCTCAGTTTCTGAAAAATCACTCCTCCGCAAACTCCTGGACATAATGTGAACAGTAATAAAGTAAGTAACTACTCAATAGTTTGAATTGATTTTATATCATATCATATCATATATCATATCATATCATATCATGTTATATTATAAGACCCGGTCTTATACTAAAATAAGACCGGGTCTTATATTAGTTTTTGCTCCGAAAGACGCATTAGATCTAATGGTCCAGCTAGGTCTTATTTTTAAGGAAACACGGTATCTGGAGAACACTGGCCTTGGCTAAGGGGTGGCCCTACCCAGTTGCTGGTGCCCAGCGTTGCCATCTAACAATTTTCCAAGAGAAACCAAAATCCTGGATTTCATTTTTAAAATCTTCCAATCTTTAAAGTGCTTACTAGTTTAAATTGTTTTAAACCTTGTGAAGGCCAGGACAGGACAAACAAAGCCATCTATCCGTGTGCCTGAATGGCCCATGGAGCCTGGAGGGGCAGAGGGGCATCTTCAGGCTTTTAGCAAATAACATCTCCAATTAGAAAGATCATTCTGGTAACAACCTGGGAGCTGTGAAACTGCTGTTTTCCTTGCTTCAAACTGCCCAGAGAAGGGGATAGCTTCTTCCAGAGAGTAAAAAAGGCAGAACTGGAATGAGAGTCCTCATCTTTCACTCCACTTGTTCAGTGCTGTAAGCAAACCTCACACAATGGCAACACTTTAAAATGGAAGGAAAAGAAAACCGCTACTGCTAAGAAAATGGAGTTCCTGGCAGCCAGCAAAATAAAAAGGCATCTGTGTAGGAGACGATGTTGAGAGAGTGGAGGAGGCAAGGAGGGAGGGGAGGGTCAGGATGGCACAAAGGACTCAGAGAGATAAAGTAACCACTGAGAAACCAGAAAGGTCAGGCAGGCTGACAAAGCCGTCAACTTATCCGTATTTTCTAACAACTTAAGAATTTGATGAGCAAAAGATATATCTATTTCAACTAAGATTAAATGCCAGATTGATGACGTAACCAAAATGGCTGGGCAGCTCTGAAGGGCTTAGGAAAAGCACTGGCCTCGTATGACATTGAAACAGCCAATGGCAGCGACGTTGAGATGCCTCAGTGGAACCTCAATGGACCATCTCCCACTCCCCAGCCCTTCTTTCTGAGAGCCATCCCGTTCACTGGAGGAGGTTTCCAAGACATGATGGGGAATTCCCTGCCTGTGGTTCAACATGATCATTGAAAGTCTTCACCCCACTCACCAAGCTAAACACCCTCAGCCCTTAGCTTTATGTTTCTCAACTATTTAAATGAAGGTCTTTATGATGTAGTGATAATAGTACCTTATATTAATAAAGTTTCATCTGATCCTTATAATCATTCTTTCACGTAGCAGGACAGGTATTCTCATTCTCAATTTGCTGATAAGGTAACTGAACCAGAAAGGGCAACCACCTACCAGAAGTCCCACAGTTAGTTAGTGCTAGAACTGAATCTAGAACCCTCCTCTCCTACCTTTCAGTACCTTCTGCACTGTATCAAACTGGAAGAAAGCAGAATGCCCTCTCAGCTACTCTGGAGCTTGTGATTTTATCAGCTAAATACTTCTCTCAATTTGTTGCTGCTGCTACAGTCTTGGCTTCCTGCTTACCTGACACCAGCTGCAAAGTCAGAACTGGGTGGTAGCTGTACTATTTGGAGAGCAGATAGTACAGCGCCCTCCAGTGGAAAACAGCCATTGGTACCAGGAGGCCTGTTTTTCTGACCTACCTCAGTTTAACCAGGCAAGAACATGCTGATGTCTGTACAAGGCAGCATTGCCAATAATGGCATCTGACAACATTCAACTATTAACATTACAATCTTAACTTGACAAGATCTGATACTGTCTTTTACCTATAGGCTATAATCACCTATAGAATCTTCCCTGCACTATCCAAACATACCCAAATCAGGGAATTTGTATTATGCATTCTCAATGGAAAATGTATCATAAAGAGAAACTCCTTTCTAATTTTTTAAAAGAGAAAAGCCAGATTTATGTCCATGGCTAATTAATACGCTTTCAGAGCTTCAGGAAGAGTAAAAGAGATCCAGATTGCAACCACTAACCACTTGGCCGAGCTCCCCACCTAGGCCTGCTCAGAGATCCTTGTCCAGGTTTTGCTCTGGTGAACAACTCTTGTCTGATCCACCCTCTGATCTATTCTGTTCTGTATCACAAAAGTGAAGTTTGACTCCCCCAAGTTGAAAGTATCCCATTCAACTTGGGTCACGATGAGACCGACAACAGAACTGCCACATAGCGTTTACACTGTATCAGCTTTCAGAGAGTGGGAAAAAAAACCCACAAATATATTTTATGATGTTTACCCTAAACCAGCGTCATTTTAGAACCAGTTCTATGAGGTTCTCTCTCATCCCCATCAAATATCATGACTATATGTTAATTGACTTTATAAGAAAATTCACGTTAGTTCTTTACCTTGGACTGCAGGAGTATTAGAGAAATAGTTGTTGAGTACAAAAGATATAAACTGAATTAGGTCAGTCTGTTCATTCTACATAAGGAAAATAACCCCAATGTTATCCCTCATTCTTCCCGCCAACTACCACAAATCCAAAGTTGAAAACAAGCAAACAAAATAAGCACAAAAGATCCACTTAAAGCTGTGAATTATCTTTAAATTTAGAAATATTTTCTGTTCCAGTAGAACTGTTTGGTTTTTCCTGCTAAACAACATTGCAGTTACAGAGCCTGTTAAACATGCATATCATCTTGTAAAATGACTGTTACTGATTTAGCAGATTTTGTTTTCTTGAAATTACATTCCTTTTTAGCAGATTAGGCAGTAAGAAAAGCGGTCCCTCCAAGTCAGAGAGCTTTATATGTAAACCCTCAGACAAGAAAACCATCTGAAATTCTTTATAAGTTTATGAATTTCAGTTTCTAACCATGAACATTACTCCAAATTGGAAATCTACTTTACTTCATTTACCTGGGCTAGAGGGAGGGTGGAATCTAAGGTTTGAGTTAAAGAGGCTGAAAGAATTTAGGAATTTGAAATAGAATAATAGTCTTTCTCCTGCAGCCATTATATTCCCTCTTCTATCCCCTACCTCCAAAATAAAATAAATCTCTCAAATGATGCATCTAGAAGACTAGAAGAACATTGATCACATGGCCTGGATTTTCTGAGATTATCCTGATATCCAATATTCTACCCACCATCCCTGTAAATACACGTCCTCATTTTCGATGTGTGAAACATTGTCATTTAGAAGTTCAAAGGTAAGCGACTAGGAGAGCATTTGGAAAGGGCAGCAGACATTCACTGATAGGAGTGTGTGGGGAAAAGCATCCACCAGAAGAATAAAACCACAAAAAGCTTTCCCAAATAATTGGGACACCCACTCTGCCTAAATCCTCACTCTGGGGACTTGGGGGGATTCCATCACAGTAATGCATGTGTTTGTGACGGATAATCTTCCTGGATAATCTTCCTGTATTTCTAAGAGATTAAAAAGATGGGAAACTAGGAAGCAAACTCCCTGGCATGATATGTGGCCTCCTGTTACTTCCAGTTTTTATCTTTTTAGAGTAAAAGGTTAACTGCCATATTTTGGTTCTGAAACTAGGTGTATGTGAAAATTGAAGGAAAATATGTTCTTTTACTTCTCTGTTATAGTACAAAGTGAAGAGAGGGGAAACCTGTCTTTTTTTGCACGTGTTAAATTTTTTTAAAAACTCCAAATATTAATATATCACTCATTTTATTCACTAATAAAGATAAGCTAAACAACTGGCTGAATAAATGGAAAGACGTTAACAATGTTCCAATGTGGTAAAATTAAATATTGTAAAGATGGCAATACTACCCCATTAATTTATAGGTCTAATGCAATTTTCATTCAAAATTCTTAGGGATTTTTCTTAGAATTTGTCAATATTTTTCAAAAGTTTATCTGGAAAAATAAACTGGTGAGCATATTTTAGATTCTTAAAAAAAAACAACAGAGTCAAGATGGGGATTAGATCTATAAAATAGTAAGATACATTGATGCAAAAATAGGCATAATCTTATTGTGTGAAACAGAACAGAAAGCCCAGAAAAAGACCTTACAAAATATAGAAATTTATTATATGATAGAGAATATGTTACAATACAGTGGGGAAGGGAAGATTATTTAATAAATGTTGGAGAATAATTGGTTGTGTGATTGAAAAGGGGACTATATAGTAAACCTGACAAGCTCAGGGGGTGCTACATGGCAGGCCTTACAAGTTCAGTGATCAAAAGTAACCCCACAGGATGGTCTGATCATAAATTGCTAACTGGGCAGGCCATGGCAGGTAGTCATGTTCGAGACCTACAGTTTCCTTAACAAAGGTCAATCTTTACCTTAAGCGACTTGTCCATTGTTCTTACACATCCATCTAGAATACCATACCTTTGAAATGTCAATAATTTTCTTTTCCAGACGCCTGGAGGGCATAACCGTGGGCACCAGGGCACAAGACCACCAGAGCAGGAGACCACAAAACTCCTCATTGTTATCTTGTTACCCACATACCATCTCTATTTACTATAAATATTAAATGTTAACTACACTATACCCACAAATGTAAAAGAAGTATGTTTCTCCATTTTGCTTTTAATCCAGTCCTAGAAATTTCCCCACTTTGCTTTCTCCCACCCCCTTAATCCACCACCAATGGATTTCATGTAATCTTCCTTATATTTTTTCCTTTGATTCTAAATGCATAAAAAGAAGTGCAAAATTGCCATTCTCTGGAGCATTTTTTCAATCCATCGAGATCTTGCTTCTGGGAATGCCCTTAAAATTTTGGCTCAAATAAACTCATAAACTTTTTCTATAGGTTTGGACATTCTTTCGTAGACAGTTGGCAATGGGAAAACAGACCAAGTTAAACTTTTACCTCAGAGCCTAAACCAAGATAAATTCCAGATGGATTAAATGGCTAAATAATAAAATAAAACCATGGGGAGAAAACAATGTAGAAGCAACAGAATCTGTCAAAGCTCTGTTGGAAGGAAAGTGTCCAAACTTCGAAGTAATTAACGAAATAACACACAAAATAAAGATTGCAGATTTGGCTACGTAAGAAGAGTAAGGCTCCTAAATGTTTGCCTTCAAATAAAAGAGCAAATCAACAGGCCATGGAAAATAGCAGCAACCAAAAGCTAATATTGTTATATCCTAAGGAACTCATGAAAACCAGTAAGATCATCCAAACCCCAACAGAGAAGTAACAACTGTAATTCCTTATTATGGGTCAGACACTATGCTAAGTGCTTTACATGTATTATCTCATTTAATCCCCACCCTCTTGCCCCGTAGGCTCATGAGGAAGGCATTATTACAAACCAGTCAAGTTGGCTACATTTTCAACTTCTACAGCAAGGGTTCCCTGATCTGGGTTTAGCAAGGAAGGATTTCAGAAGATCATATCCTCCTTGAAATTACTTGCCAAATTATGTGTGTGTGCATATTTGCATCCATCTCTCCCCTTCCTCTTCTGCATATACAGTCAAACTCCACGCCAGGAACAATGCTTTAGGATAAAAGATTACTTTTCTAATCTGAAAGTGGAACTAACAGAAGATTCTCTTCCTCTAACAGTTACAAGAAAGTTCTAATCAAAGGGGCCCTTACTCGGAGAACCCAGACCTACCGGAAATTAATACAAGCAGCAGCAAGCTTGGATGACACGCAGCGGGTGAAAAGGGAAAGAATGCCCAGTGGGCAGCCTGTGGTCTAATCTAAGTGACCTGCTGGTGACGAAAGTGTGACACTCTAATTACATTGAGGCATTTGCCTGGAGAGCCAAGGTGCCATTAAAACAGAGATTTTCCCAGGAATTCCTATTGCTACACATGAGAATCCTCAAAAACACCCACGTAGGCCAGGATATAAAAGGTGAACTTTATGTGGTAGATGCAAAGAAAATCAATTTAAACATCTCTCTCTTTGGGGTGCTTTCGCTTTTGATGTTCTTCCCTTCAGGGTGGTTTCTTCCAAGAAACTATGTGGATGAGGCAGAAGGGACAACTACAAGCCTCTTCCCTTCTGAAAAAAAGTTGCAAGAGTGGTGGAGCTCAGTGGGGGAGAGAGGCATGGAACAAGTTGGCAAGGCCCAATTTTGCATATCAGGAAGCTTAAGAATTTGGAGAGCTCTCTTTAAGAAAAATATAAGAGGACCTCATGAACACAATGCTAGGGCCCCTTTGGAAACCTATAAGAGGGCCTGTACAAGTAAGGGGTCCTGAAATATAAGCTTCATTAGCTTCGTGGTAAATTCAACCCTGCCCAGAGGGCAAGAGCGATCCCTGTGTCTTAGAAGTGATGCAGCTAGCTGCAACTTGGTATGTGAAAATATTGAGATACTGAGGGAAGGAGGTCACACTGACCTCTTCTATCTTTTAGAGGAACTGAAAAATGTTAACTGTTGGAAACTTGATAAAATTGTCAAAAGATATCTCCTACATGAATTGTGAAACATAACTCATAGCTCTATTCCTTTTGTACCAGTGAACACACACACACACACACACACACACACACACACACACACACACAATTTTAATTAAGATTAAAAAGAAGAACTGTAATGCTTCTTTAGCATTGTGTACTTCATGTACCTTTATCCTTTGAATTTCTACAAGACCACCATGGGAGACTCTAACCTTCTAACTTCCCCCTACATCCATTATTTCCTTATTTCTTCCAGTAAAAGAAGGCCCAGAGTTTTTGCTGGGTACATGGCCACTCAGCTAGAGGCCACATTTCCCAGCTAGAGCTCTTCCCTGCAGCTAGGCATGGCCTTGTGACTCAGTTCTGACCTCTGTGATGTGAGACGATGGCAGATGCAATTGGGGGGCAATGTCTTTAAAAAAAAAAAAGGCTTGTCTTGCATTCTCCTTCCCCCGTCCCATGGGCTGGGGGTGAGACAGTTTCTATTCTGTGAATGAGGATGAAGGGGAGCAGAGTAAGCCAGAGCAAAATGTGTCACTTTGACACGTGGATTACTTTGACCTGAAGACAATCAAGACCCAACAGGCTCAGGAAAAACTTTTACTTCTTCCTTAACTACCTAAAAGAATTTAGACGGGGGCTTGGCTCAGAAAGAGAGCCATTACCAGAGATACGTGTGTGGCAGGGCAAACTTCTAATTTCCTTTGAATTACTCTCCTCCGTTTTGTAGCCCCTGGCCTACCTGCCTTTGGGTCATATTTTTATGGGTATCTTGTATATATAAAATTAGTTTTTCCCCTGTTGAACTGTAATATGTTATTATACCAAAGAACCTGGATGGGAAGAAGAGAAAAACTTCCTCCCCTACAAGGACCACACTTGGGAGATGGTGAAGAAACAAGACAGACGGGGCTAGGCCAGACTGAATTGCAGAGCAGCCTGCCACCCTAGGCTAATCACCACTGAGTGAGGACTGCTGAGTGAGAGAGAAATAAAAGTCCATCTTCTTTGCACTGTTGTATCATTGGGTCTCTATTATGGCGGTCTCGCCTCCCCATTAACAACACAACCTCTTTCAGGCATTTCAGCATCTAAACTCTTATATTTAGAGTCTTCAAAAATTCATCTTACATCTCAGTGGTGTCCTTTTCGTAAGGCCAGAAAATTCCCCAACCATGAGACTCAAGCCTGCCGTGTGGATGAGCTGGTCTAACTATCCTGAAAACAGGACTGAGCCCACCTTTCTCCTCACTGTAATGACTTCAGTTGGAATGATGCCTTTCTGGAAATTAGGCAGTTGCATATTTAAAGATGACAGGTGTGGACAAAAAAGCTGAAGGGGGTAGGGAGCCAACACTTAGGTTCCAACCTAAGGCCAAGTCTTCCAGGCAGAATGTATTTGGATATTGTACGAAGGACGTTATCTTCTTTGGGGAGAAAAATAATATGATAAGTCCAGAAATACTATATAATAAATATGAGTATTTTTCCAATTCAAAGGCTAAAATAATTAACTGACCCACATTTTATAAATGAATTAATCATTATTGTTCTTTGGCTTTAACACTAACTGGTATCAGTGATGATTTCCTGTACTTACCCACAAAATATTTTTTTAGAAACTGTTTTCCTAAGGAATCATAATTCATCAAGTTATTTTGTTGTATTACAGAATTAGCATAAGCAGGGCTATTCTTCCTGCTTTTCTCGGTACCTCGCCACATTTGGTTTTGAAGGGGACGAAAGCGTTGCCACCCTAAAGCTACCCTCTGGGATATTGATTTTAAGCTGGTTAAGAAATAAAAGAATGTTTATTTCAGAAAGAACATTTGACCCTACCCCTTTCCTGCCTAAGAGATTCAGATGGAAAGGCCTGCTCCCGGAAGGAACTCTTAGGATGTCCCCGTTAGCGTAATTTGAATTAAATATGGTGGATGGGAGAATCCAGGCAGGGGCCTGGTCGCTAGATCACACCCTGTGTCCCACTGCAGCAAGAATTCGCCTGCCATGTGTGTCCCGCTCTTCCTCAGTTACCTGTAAATCACCCATTCTCACTTTTGAAACCTAAGATCCCGTTCCCCATTTTTCTCTTTTGTCCAAAATGACATATGTAGCCACTTTTGCCTCATTGTCTTTGGAATTTTCATCTTATGTGAATTCCCCATGCACACATATTATTAAATTTGATTTTCTCCTGTCAATCTGTCTCTGTGAATTTGATTATCAGCCCAGCTAGAAGAACTTAGAAGGTGGGAGGAGAAGTACTTTTATCCCCCACAATACAGTAATATCGTATGTATTTTTTATTTCCTTCGGCCAAGGCATAGATAGCTACTGAGTAGAATGTATCTGTTTTAAATAGTTTTCAGGACAAATCAGTGACTGACTCCAAACTTAAGCATCCACCCCAGACCTCACTGAACCACAGGAATTTTTAGTTGGAAACGACCTCTGCCACAGGTCACTGGGCCCAATATCCTGGTGTTTAGATGAGTCCTTGAGTCATTAAGGATTGCCCGAGGAATACTCAGGCACCAACATTTGCACAACTAGGACTCATGGATCTTGGATGAGAAGTATGAATTCTAGGTTTTCTCCCCAACCCTGAAGGATATGCACACCTGGTACGTGTAATACAGATACAATGCCCCCCTCAATTCACCTCATCTTAAATGGCAACATGAACTATGTTATAAAGCATAGAATTCTTTTGTATACAAATAACATCGTGGTTTGTTTTAAAAATATTTTAAATATTTGTTTAAGGCACAATAATACATCCGTTCATTCTTTCATTCAATCATTCCACAAGTAATACAAGTGACAAAACGGACCCAGTTCTTGCCCTCATGGAGCTTGCATTTTAGTGAGTTTAGCTGGCAGAGAAATAAATATGTAACTTACAAACTGTCATGCATGATATACAAGAAAAGTGCAGGGGGCTATGAGAAAAGCCAAAGAGGTCTGGGTGGGGGGGATTAGTGGAGACTAATCGGAGTCAGGGGGCAGCTCTGAGGAAGTGAGCCTGGGAAGTTTGAGGGGCAACAGGGTCCTACAGAAGGAACTGGAGCCTTGGCTTAGGAGCAAGGGTGGCTAAAGCAAGCGCGTGAGGGGGAGAACTGTCATACTTGTGCTTAGGTCGCTGAAGTAGGAAAGAAAGGCACAGGTTATCAAAAATTCCACATTAAGGATGACGGTCTTTGAAAAAGTGAATTTTTGATGACACGGGAAAGTACAAAGAAAAAAAGCTTACCCATAGTCCACATAGGCCACATTAAGGATGACGGTCTTTGAAAAAGTGAATTTTTGATGACACGGGAAAGTACAAAGAAAAAAAGCTTACCCATAGTCGTGCTTTTAATAGTCACTGTTAAAATGTCAGTGAGCAGATCTGGGGTGGATGCTTTTATCTTTTACATCTGGAATCAAATTATTTATGTTTTTCTAATTATTATCCGTCTTTCCCAACTAGAAGTGTTCTGTACGAACAGAAAGCACCTTGTCTATCTGGTTCTGTCTGATCAATTGTATCTGGTGACTGAATAATAGAGAACTGCTCCAAATTCTCCTCTTACATATACACGAAGTCAAAAAAATAAAAACGTATACGCAAGCATGTACTTACAAGCAGAGATAGATAGTTGGATACAGATACTTTTACACAAATGGAATTTAAATATAAATACTGTCCTCAGCTAGAGGTGAGGACACATTCCCTACTTCTGTTTTCATCATAGGTCTGATGGGGAGGAGGAAGTGGGAGGAAGTGGGGAGCAGGATCTGCAGCCAAGACCCTTCCTGACCCCAACACAGGCCAGGGGTTCTGATCACCTTCTCTTAGCTGCATAACAAGACTGTGTGTTTATATAATTTACATCATTTGCTCTCCACGGAGGGGTATTTAGGGGATTCCTTTTTCCTCATTAGAAATGATACCGTGATGAACCACCCTAGACATGCATCTTTTCACACATACACAATTATTTCTTAGAGTTAAAACTCTAGAAGTAAGATTGTAGTGTCAAAACACATTGTATAGTTGGATACATAGAGCCAAACTGCCCTCCAGAAAGGTTGAACTAATTTACGTTTTTAAACAACAGTGTATGAGACAGCCTTTTCCCTAAACATTAATTAACAGTGAGTTTAGTCAGTCTTCTCAAACGTTGGCAAATAAGTGGAAATGATAAACGATTGTTGATTTTATTTGAACACATTTGATTATTAATGAAGCCTGAACATCTTGTAACGTATTTATTGCAACACTGGCTGACTTCCTTCTTCCCCTCCCCCCCTTTCCTTTCTTCCTTTCCTTATTTTTTGTAAATGGAGTTTAAGTCCTTTGCCTTAAATCAGCAGCACTAAATGTGTGGTCCCTGGCCAGCAGCATCAGCATCACCTGGGGATAAGAAACCCCAATTTTTTTTATTAAAGTTTATTGGGGTGACAATTATTAGTAAAGTTACATAGATTTCAGGTGTACAATTCTGTGATACATCATCTATATATCACATTGTGTGTTCACCACCCAGAGTCAGTTCTCTTTCCATCACCATATGTTTGACCCCGTGTACCCTCTTCTAGAGCCCCCCCTTACCCTCTGGTAACCCCTAAACTGTTGTCTATGTCTATGAGTTTTTGTTTCTTCGTTTGTTTGTCTTGACCTTTTGTTGTTTTCAGTTTTATATACCACATATCAGTGAAATCATATGGTTCTCGACTTTTTTCTGTCTGACTTAAGGAAGTCCAAATTCTTGAGCTCCACCCCAGACCTACTGAATCAGAAACGTTGGGGGTGGCCCAGCCATCTGGGTGCTTTCCTGACGCCAATGCACGATGCATGCTAGAGTGCCTTAAATCATTGTTTTTTCAGTCACACTATAGACTCCCTCTGTATACTGAAAACATGTCTCTAACCTCCAAACTAGAGACAAAAAGCTTTCTGATCAACAGCAAGTTCAGTATTTCCTCCTCAAATGGTATTTATGGACTGAATAGCATTTGCTGTTTCCTTTCACCCACAATATTCTGAATGACCTCAACAAAACCCCTGCGTCCATAGCATCACTCAGCACCGAACTCACAACAGCCGAATTGCAGCCCTTAGAGGTGTTTCCCTACCCTTGTCTGTCTAACATCATTCCCCCTTCTTTCAGCAACAATCCATCTTTTCTTTGAGGACTCCCCTGCCCCCCACCCTCAGGGCTTGTGGTTGGGACATCCTGGCTGCTCAGGCAGGGGCAGGAAAGTGACTCACGCCTGACTCAATAGTACATCCCACCACCACGTCCCCATCCTCCCACCCCAACACTTGGCGCAGCGCAGGCATATGACCCAAGTCCACCCAATTGATGTTTCCTGATAGCGTCTCTAAACATTTTCACCACTACCCCCCTATTTTCTGTATCAAATCTGGGGCCTCTTGGCAGGATTCTGAAGAAAACCCAGCATCCTCAGGGAGGAGGACATGCAAAAAAGCTGCCCACGAAGCCACCTGTAAGAGAAACGGCCTCTACCATGGCAACTGCGGTGTATCCAGCAGACAAGCCCACAGTCAGGCAGAGTCTGTTTCAGTGCTATCAGCAGACCGTATGTGCAGAAATATGACTCTGCACTGGGATTAGCCAACATGATGGGCATTTTCATTAGTTGGTTCAATGATCCCTTTATTTTAAATGCTCTGTAAGCCTCAAGTAATGACAGCTGGTAGACACATTTCCCAGGCTGCTGGTGCCAGGAATGGATACACAGAGATTGTGTGGCAACATTCTTTAGCCTCATTCCAGAGCTCCTGGTACATCTATCTGGTAAAAAGTTGCCTCAGATGTTCCCAGAATTCACTCTCCCTCACCAACACCCTCAAGAGCCAAATTTAAAGAAATTCCCTAACTCTCAGAGATATTCAAGTGTCTTTATAAGTGTAAAATATCCTGCTGGAATTTTTCTCCCCTTAGATGTTGGGTTTTTCTCCCCCTCAGATAAGATATTCAGAATCGTTTTCTGTTCAGCATCCACACTTTAATTAAAACCACTCATTCAAAAACATCTCTCAGTATGGGCAAGGCACGCCACGGGAACTGCTTATTCTCTCTGAACTCAGACACATAAAACAGGCACATTACAGACAGCATAATGCAAGGCGCTGATGCGTTTCGCACACCCTAAGCCTCCTCCAAGTGATGAAAGTAGGGGAAAGCTCAAGAATGACCAAAAAAGGAAACATGATTCAGCTCCCATAGAGGGTGCGAAGGGAAGAAATATGGGGGAGAGGGAGAAAGGAGGAAGGGAGGGAAACCCCAGGGTGGTGATGTTACTGACTGCAAAAGAGGAATGTAAACCCCAGTCCACTCTCCCCTCAAGATTATTTTGGAAGGCAAGAAAGCTACGGCTCCTGGGGAGATATTTTCATACTGATAAAACAATGCAGCATCAAAAACCTCTCTGCTTTGTAAAGAACGTGAGAAATCTGGCATTTGATGCTGTCGGCTGGAGTATTCATACTCTATACAAGACACACAAGACAGTCCTGAATAGAGCTCTTTGGTTCAGCAGGGGAAACCATAGTCTTTTGACATCTCGATGTGTGAAACTGTCACTGCTTTGTGGGGAAGAATTTGTGGGAAAGTCAAGGCTGGCTGCATGGGCACAGGCTCGTACACACGTGTGTACACACACACACACACATGTATGTCTCCCACACAGTCACACACACACACAGACACATACCTCTCACACAGTCACACACACACACACACACACACACACACAGGCATACAATCACACACAACTTTCTAGCACTTTAGTCACAAAAAAAATCCTCCAGCCTCACTGACCATGCAAACCGGTATGGAATCAATCAAACAAGACAGAGAATTATCAGGGGCTTAAAAACAACTTTTACTTAAAAGAAAAAGACCATAAACTGGAAAAGGACTGCCAAGTGAGAAACACAAAGAGAAATTAAAAAGTGTAGGCCTAGGAAAACAAAGACTGACAAAAAGAGATGTTGGAAGAGCCAGTCAAGTATTAGAATCATTTAGATATTGGTCTCTGAAGAATATTCCTCAGGAGCTGGGATAACTCACTCTTCTTAAGGGAGACTTGGCACCTTGCTAGGTCGAGGAAGAACTAGTCTCCCCCTTTCTGTCTGGGAATAAAACCAGTGTCCGCTATAGTACATACAGATTTGCCGGCCAGGAGCTACAGCAGCCACCAGAGGGCACCAGAAAGCCCTGTCACAAATTCAATCAACAATTGTTTTAAAGAGAATTCCTTCAAGATTTGTATTTCTGTAAATACAAAAAGTCACAATGAACCCCCTCTGAATCCAACACAGGGTATTTATACTACAATTCCATCAGTGAACATTAATGAACTACAGGAAGGAGGACGAAGACTTCCAACTTCTCAGAAGCCACAAAAATTATGCTCTGAACCAGGTGATTTGGAGGAGTGAAGAAAAAACACAGCCACGAGAGGTAGGATCTTAGCCAGCAGAAGTAAACGGAAGTAACAAAAAATTCAATTTCCTCCTACCTCGTTCCCTAATCTATTTTCTTTTCTCCTACTTGTACTGTAAGTTCGTATCAGATAACGTTCTCTTTCTATCCAACCCAGAAAAGGAGTCGGCTGAAGAAATAATCTTGCTCACCTCAGGCCAATCTCTACCAAAAACTAAGCAGACGGTGGCTGGCGCCCCCTGGTGGGAGGACTGGAGAACAGCGCTTTCTACCTGACAAGAAGCAAGGAGGTAGAAAACAGGGTGAAAGAGGCCTGGCCTACTCCAGACTACACTTACTACTTCTGTCTTTCTTCCTCTTTGCTATTGTCAGCTACTCCTAAAATTTGGGTACATCTCTTAGTTTTAATTTCATCCGCAAGGGAACCTGCCAACCTACACTTGGGGTATCAAATGAAAAGGTGGCCCATGTTATTCTGAACTTGACTTGTGTTCCCAAATGTCATAACTTCAAGCTACTGGACATTTATTAGGAATCATGGCTTCAAAAATGGTGAAATCAGTGAATACACAGGTTTGAAAAGGCAAAGGAAGGAACAGGGGAAGGGACAGAGATAGGAAGACACTATTAGACTCAGAGAAATGCTTAGAAAGTGATGTGTGGCAGGTAAAATGTCAGTCATCTTCCCACCATTATATCTTGCCCAAGCCTTCTTAGTTTTGTTTTCTCAAACCCCCTATTTAAGAACAATTTTGATGTAGCCATAGAAACATAACATTCTGCAGTTGTTAAGAAAGCAAGGCTCAGACAAAAATAATTCAGCAAAGAAACCCAGGAGAGGCATTCTATCTGCTCTGTGTAAATGCAATACAACATATGGATATTTATCTACAGAATGGGCTGGACAATGTTTTCTCAAACATTTACTTTCCTGAAACTGTTATCAGTAGGGAAAGAGCCATAAAAACTTATTTTCTAGCAGATAAACAGAAGCCTCTGCTGGTTAATGAGTTGCCTATGTGGCAGACCCACTCTGGAAATTACTGGTAATTTTGTTTCCTCTGCTTCAGCCAGGTTCACTAGATCAGAATCCCAGCTCTACCATTTCCTAGCTCTGTGGCCTTAGTTTCTCAAATTTTCCAGGCCTCAGTTTATTCATCTGTAAAATGGAGAAAATAAAATCTACTTCATAGGGTCCAAGAAAGTATTAAATGAGATAATACATAAGCCTCAGGATCTCTGACACTCATAACTTTTATATATTGCATATATGTATATTTTCATTTGGAAAAAGTCTATAAAAGTTATGTCATGTTATCAAGGGATCTGTGATCCAAAGAAGTTTTTAAGAGCTATGGCTCTAAAGTAAAGCAATTTTGCAAGATTCTTAGTAGTTCTCATCAGTGACATACCCTGTCAGACTTTTATGGAGACATGCAGGACGAGACAGATGTATGGGTTATATTACGGGAACTATCCTGCTTTCAGAAAACAGATATGACTCTAAAGGTTCTATGTAATACCCCTAAATTTCAGAGGGCCAAATATAATTTTTTTTGTCTATAATTGTTATTATAACATTTGCAGCAGACATACCATAAGATTGGTCAAGGCGAAACTACAACATACAGGCAAAAAGAAAATTATATCCAAAGTATTCTTAAAAGTAAGAATTCTGAGAACGAAGAAATGTGAAAGTGAAGTATTCTCTCACTCTCCAAGAAACTCTCCAAGATTCTCAAGTTGCCACAGAGAAAAGAGGTGGAAGATAAAGGAAGAATACAGAGTAGTGGTTTACCATTTGCCAATCCTTACATAAACCTGCTAGAACTTTATATCATACTAGTATGAAAAATAAAGTCTAGACTGTACAGGAAAAATGTAAGCCTGACAAAGCATGCAGATATCCTGAAAAAGTTTGACAGCACCACTGTTTCCACATAGGAAACTAAATTGTTTAAAATGAAACCTTCAAATGGACTACAGATTGATCTAGGTCCATGTAAAATCTATAAGAAAAGCTCAGTCATGAATGTCCTTTTTGTCCAAGCTCCATTCACAAGGTCACCTCCACTTATCTGACTGGCAAATGTCCTGTCCATGATACTACAAAAATTTTTCAAATTTTGTACATTTAGAAATGCTTTCCTTTGCTTATGTAAATAATAAATAATATTCACAGTGCCTGAACATAAGAAGGCAGTCAATTAATATTTGTTGAGTGAATGAAAATGGAAAGAGAAAAACCATCTAGAGTTAAACAGAAGAGGCTATAATATTGAATTTTTAAAATGATGAGAAGAGAAAAAGATTATTTAATATTTCATACTAGTACTGGAGTAACTGTTTATCTATTTTGAAAAAAAAAATGTTAGAGCCTTATCTTACACTAATGATTCTAGAAATTTCAGATAGGTTTGTTATAAAGAGAAGGAAGTCATAAAACAACTAGAAGAAAAAAGTTATTTCATCTTGGGATAGGGAAGAGCTTACGAAGCACAAAGGCAGAGCAAGAAACCCTAAAGGAAAACATGATAGGTTTCTTTACATTAAAGAGTAACATGAGTACTAAATGTAATGTGGCATTCTGGAACAGAAAGGGGGTATCATGTAAAAACTAAGGAAATCTGAATAAAGTAGGGGCTTTAGTTGATAATTATATACTAATGATGGTCTCAGGAATTATAACAAAAGTACCATTCTAATATAAAATATTAACAATAGAGGAAACTGCTTATGGCGTCTATGGGAACTATCTGTATACTGCATAAATTTTCTCCAAATCTAAAACTGTTCTAAAATAAATAGTTAATTAAAAAGTACCTCCCCCTCAAAACTAAACAAACAAAAACCAAAAATGGTGGACAAGGTTTAATAGATCTGTGCACAATGCCTAGGCATACAAATGTGTGGATTCAGGCTATCTAGGTTTAAATCTTAATTTTGTCACTCTATGAGAGCTTGGGCAAATTTTTAATCTCTCTGGGCCCATTTCCTCTGGTATAAAACGGGAATTTAACATCACTTTTTAGGGTTATATTGAGAATCATATGAGTTAATGCATGTAAGAGACTACCGTATTCCTAGCACATAGGAAGTGCTCAGTAAATGTTGGCTGGCTTCATCATATAAATAACTCTCCCAAATAAATATAGAAAAATTAGTATCTCAATAGAAAATTGGCAAAGGGAAATAAATAAGAAATTAAGGAATTACAAATGGCTAATAAAAAGGGACTAATAAAATGTACCAGCATAGTGACAGTCCTCTCTGGGTGGTGAGATTATGGGTGATTTATTTTCTTTACAGTTTTCTGGGCTTTTATAGATTTTTCAAAATGTACTTTATGATTATAAAAGAAGTACGTGCCTGTTATAGAAAATTTGAAAAATCATTAAAATGAAAATGTTTATACGTGCTACTGAATTGCTAGTATACAAAAATGAAGACAAGGTAAGAAGTTGAAAACAAAACTCTAGCCCCCTGAATGTGCTGCCTGGGGTAGGCAGTGAGGTGCTGGGGATAACCACAGGAAGCTGTGTTTCAGGTACCCCCACCATTTGGTTGAGCCCCTCTGTGAGAATACCGCTCCCCAGTTTAGTCCAGGGCAACATGGTGACTTGGCCAACCCCTCAGCTGAAAACCTCCATCTATGGCTGCTAGAGTTAAGTCCAAACTCCGACCTGGCCACAAAGATCTTGCACCCAGCCTTATCAACCTCTCCAGACTCACAGCTTCCCAGTCCCCCCCCCGGCCCATTCCACATCTGCCCTCCCCCCAAATCCTCACCACTGCCCAGATCTGGCAGGCCCCTGACAACACCGGGTCATGTTTGCACATGCTTTCCTATCATCTGGACTGCCCTTCCCCGACCCCTCTACCTGGCAACTCACTCATCCTTCTAGACTCCTTCAAAGGTCACTGTAGTCTCTGGGAACAGGTGGATTCCCTGAGGCTCATCACTCAAGACCTCTGGCCCTCACAGTGATTCCAGTCTCCTGCCTGCCTGCCTGTCCCAAGCACCTGCCCACAGCTCGGTCCTCTTTGGATCCTCAGTGCCCAAGTCTGGCTCACAGCAGATTCTCAGCAAATATCTTAGGGTGAAAAGTCTGGCTGCAGGTAGGGTCGCAGGAGGGCAGGGAAAAATATTTTAGATGGCATACTGCCATCTGAAGGCAGTCTAGCATTCTTTCATGCAAGGCTGGCAGACTGTCACCAGCCAAGAAGAAAAAGCCAGAGAGAGAGAGAGAGAGAGGGGGGGGGAGAGAGAGACAGACAGAGAGAGAGAGAGCAATTAAACACACACACACACACACACACACACACACACACACACACTCAAGAAACCCCACACAGCCAAAACAATCTTGAAAAAGAACAAAGTTGAAGGACTCATACTTCCTGATTTTGAAACTTATTATAAAGTTATAATAATCAAAACAGTGTGGTACTGGCATAAGGGTAGACATATAGACCAATGGAATACAAGAGAGAGTCCAGAAATAAACCCTCACATATACAGTCAATTGATTTTCAACAAGGGTTCTAAAACCATCCAATGGGGAAAGGATAATCTTTTCAACAAATGGGGCCAGGAAAACGGGATCTACATGCAAAAGATTAGAGGAGCCCTTATCTTACGCAGTATGCAAAACTTACTTCAAAATGAATCAAAGACCTAAACTTAAGTGCTAAAACTATAAAACTCTTAGAATAAGACGTAGGGGAAAATCTTCATGACATTGGATTTGGCAATGATTTCTTGGATATAACACCAAAAGCACAGGCAACAAAGAAAAAATAGAAAAACTGGACTTCATCAAACTTAAAAACTTCTGTGCTTCAAAGGACACTGTCAACCCAGTAAAAAGGCAACTCTCAGAATGGGAGAAAATATTTGCAAATCACATATCTGATAAGGGATTAATATCCATAATATGTAAAGGATGCCTGTAACTCAACAACAAAGCAAACAACCTAATTCAAAACTGGACAAAGGACTTGAACAGACATTTCTCCAAAGATATACAGATGGCCAAGAGACACATGAAATTACAATCAACATCACTAATCATTAGGGGAATACAAATAAAAAAAAATGCCACTTCACACCCATTAGGATAGGTATTAATAACAATAGTAATAAAAGAAAGGAAAAACAGAAAAGAACAGATGTAGGTAAGAATGTGAAGAAACTGGAACCCTCATTCATTGCTGGTGGGAATGCAAAGTGGTTAAGTTCTATGGAAAACAGTTTGGCAGTTCCTCAAAACGTTAAACATAGAGTTACCACATGATCCAGCAATTCCACTCCTAAGCATATACCCCAAAGAAGTGAAAGCAGGGACTGGGATACTTGCACACCTATGTTCACAGCAGAATTATTCACCTAATGAATTCCCCTAATGAATTATTCACAACAGGCAACCCAAGTGTCCATCAACAGATGAATGGATAAACAGAATGTGGCATATACATACACAAAATGGAATATTATTTAGCCATAAAAAGGAATGAAATTCTGATACATGCTACAACATGGATGAACCATTAAGTGCATTATGCTAAGTTAAGTAAACCAGACAAAAAGGATAAATATTGTTATGATTCCACTTATAGGAGACACCTGGAATAAGCAGATAGAGACAAAAAGTAGAATAAAGGTTACCAGGGGCTAGTGGAGGGGAAAAGGGGGAGTTACATTTAATGGGTGCAGAGTTTCTGTTTGTTATGATGAAAAGTTCTGGAAATGGATAGTTGTGATGGTCATACAACACTGTGAATGTATTTGATGCCACTGAATTGTACACTTAAAAATGATTAAAATGGTGAATTTTATGTTATACACATTTTACCACAATAAAAAATGCAGGAAAAAAGCACCCCACAATAGCTACCATGAGCTTCCCTTAGAAGCTGGACCTCCATGTTCCATGGTCATTCGAGATGCTACCAGTTCATTTCCTGACCTTGGGTTAACAAACTCATACATCCTGCAGCCCACTCTGGCTACTAACCAACTCAGACATTAGATAATCTTCTTTGCTAACTCAGGACACCAGCAGCTATGCCCCCCTTTTTTTCCTTTTCTCTTCTTGATTTTTAATACGGAAACATGTACCAGTTGGGAGAAACTGTGGGGTGGAAGAAAGGTTGAGGTACAGTTGGCCATAGAAGCTAAATCAGAGAAGACATTGTAGAACGAAACTATACTTGAACCCCCTTAGAATTTCAGTCCTTCATAGAGTATCTACCTTACTTTTCAATGATTTGCAGAGAGGGATTTTTCTGCCTTTATTAACTCTTTTTACTACTTCAACTATTACCTCACTCTAGAAGTTGTGATATCTAAGCTCAACACAAATAATTCCCTTGACATGCAATTCAAACCATTTCCTTTTAGGTTGGCTTCGCCGAGATGGAGCCAGCCAACATCCCTTAAAAACTATATATTTCCATGTCTCTCAAGTCCCTCCTCCACCTTAAATACTATAATTCTTTGAACTTTTCTTCATATAGATGGTTTTTCTGGGTCTTTCCCACAAACTTTCTCTAAATCTTTCTTTTAATTGTATACTAAATCATTTCACATGGACATTCTGTAGCAACTTAAATGTTTTTAATGACAATACAAATTGGGTGGTGAGAAGGTAGAGAAAATATTATGAACTTGAAAGCAATGGGTTTCAGAAATATGGTTCCCTACGTTTACTTCTTTTGAGTCATGTTTTCCTGTGTCTGAAACTTCAAAGCCAGCGCCTTCCTCTTCATGTCAGGGACATCTGTCCCACAGTGACTTCCCCATCAAGACGCACCCCAGCCTCGTGGTTGCTGACTTTGAAGTTCACTAGCAAGAACACTGTAGAACCTGCATCTCATTCACATGATCCGAAAGGTGCACGGCAAAAACACTCCAGACCTCAGAAACTCCTCCTGACTTTGCCACTGACCAATTATCCCATTATGATATATTCCAAGTGCACATAAAGATTGGTCTAGAAACTTAATGAGAATTGACAGCAGGTGCACATCTTGCATTCCAGGCAGACAAGCTCAACAAGCACGAGATGAATTAGTTCCACACCATATTCCCTAATGAACAATCGACTCTGCTTTGTGGCACCCTTCAATTCTCTCCACAAATTATTTACTGCTCTTAGGAAACCCATGCTGGCCACATTGCCGAAAATAACCAACTAAGGAACTGGCGACTTCAAATGTTTCGCCAAACTACCATCTCCCCAAACACATGTCCATCCTCTTGATCATTCTGGAAAATGGAAATTAACGGAGGAGAAAATTAACTCGAAAAGGTTAATGCCTTGCTTCTGTAAGAGGCCTTGCTGAATTAGCACACAGATCAGCCTTCCCTTCAGAAGAGACCCTGTCTTACTCAAAAATATATTTCCCAAAGAACCTTGCACAGAGTCTGCTTTACGGGTACATATACAGGTGAAAGTCCATAATAACTCAGATATCGAGCACTCATTAAGTACCAGGCCCTGCACTAACATTATACACCATTTTAAAAAGTAGGTATAATTATTAGTATTGCCATTTTAAAGATGCCGAAATTTGCCCAATGAAAGAGTAAAACAATTATTTTCCAAAGCTTCCTAAACTAAGCTAGCAAGAGATCAGCTGGAATTTCAACCCCGGTTGGCCTCACTCTCCAGCTTCTGCATTTAATCACCATATTGTGCAGCCTCCCTGAATAAATGAAGTGAAATTTCCCCTAGCTTTCACCAAAGCCAGCTCATTTGTTTCCTTGGGGAAGGTAGACAGCTACAATTCTAAAAAATAATGAGTTTTATCTTAAAATCAGACATTTCTTTTCATGTACATCCATACTTGTTTGTATTTCACAATAGAGTTCTGCTTAGAGATTTATCTGGTTACATTTAGTACTTGATTAAATTATTCCAAAACATAAATTGGGAACATTTTGAAACATAATTTCTCCCTCAAAAGAGAAATGCCAGCAGTAATGCTTTCCTTGAGAGATTTTCATGTATTTACTTTTTTAAAAAAGGAACAATAGATTTTGAAAATGCAACAGCCTGAGTATGAGAATTTCCTTGAGGTCAGTGTTATCCATGACAGCCACATGTCCGGCAGGAAATCTGCAGCTGTGTGACATTAATAATGAATTCCCCACTTTCTTAGACCCTGGAGAGACTTGTGGCTTGTAGATCTGAACAAGGAAGGACTTGGATAAAAAGCCTACTTTTTGCTTTTCATGTATATTACAGGCGTGGAATCTCATATTTCCAAAGGGACTTTCACCAGCTACACGCCAAGTGGTTTGCAGGGTTGACTCATTAAGCAGAGCCCACACACTGATGAGGCCAGTGACCCCAACACTGCCTGCATGCACTTATGTGCTTCTTAATGTACTCACTTGAGTAGCGTAGGGCATCCCCGGGCTGTAGTCCCACGTGAAGACCAATGATGGGCTTTTATGTTCATCTTTTTTTAGGTAAGCTTTGCTACATATATAGGGTACATGCAGAACTTATTGGAGAGAGATCCTCTATCTATTGCCAAACGACGAGATAATTTAATTGAGAATCAAATTCTTCACCCTAACAACTGAATCCTACACAGAAAGCACTGAGTTCATTTCTTCAGCATGCTATCAGTGAATGGTTCCAATATTTACTTTCAAGTTACACAATAAAACCAGCCACATGTTTACAAAGATTAGTCAACTTTTACCCTTGGTTAAAACAATATAGTGTTCACGGATAAAACTATAAATGGTTATCCATATATATGTGATCTTATGTCACCCTCAGAATGGCCTATGAAGCATTATTTTCATTCCCCTTTTACAAACAAGGAAACAGACACAGGGAGGTTAAGGAACAGATAAAAGGAGCAGAGCCTAGAATTAAACCCACGGCTACTTGCCTCCAAAACTCTTAACTTCATCTCAGTGTTCTATTGCCTCTTATGTTTGTTGTTTAAAAAGTTAAATCAACTTTGGCCCTTTCCTCTTAGTATTAGGTCTTAAGCATTGCTAATTCAGATTCCTCCCTTATTCAGGAAGAACTAAAGAAAAAAAAATGGGCTGTGTTCTGCCAGCCAAAATAAAAGTTTGTTTCTAGGTTAGTCCCACCTCTCCTAAAGGAGGAAGCTGCACTATGAGCTCTGGAATTAGACACCTGGGGTCCAGCACTTCTACCTGTGTGACCTTGGACAAGTCACTTAATCTCTCTGTGCTTCAGTTTCCTCTCCAGTAAAATGAGGCAATAATAGAAACTCAGTGTTCTTGGGGATTTGTAACACTATTTAGAATAGGGTTTAACACATTTTACATGCTCAGTCATTCTCATCTTATGATTAATAAGCTGACTGAACTAAGTTTAGATTAGTGATCACACACAAACATCAGGAGGCACAACTAACATATTTAATTATCATTTGGATATTTGGAAGATATTAATACTTTGCCTTGAAAAGATGACACAAAAGCCCTCCCCTGGTCCAGGCTGCCTACAAGTGATGACTGAATGTATCTTTCTCTAAATAGCTTTTGCATTGTCTGAATTAAAATAGACTATGGATTCCTTGACATTACCTCATCTCCAAGATACTCTAAAACTTTTTAAATTAAATGCTTAAAGATTGTTTGGGTTCTCAAATAAATAGTTATCAACAAACACATCCTCTCCCTAGCAAGAAGCATGGCCATCTTTCAAACCGTGCAACTTGCTCTAAATCACATTCTCTAAAAATGTCCCTTCGCAGCTTGCATTTCAGTACTTGGTGTCTGTCCCTAATTGTTGCCGTCCCAGAACAAAAGCCTAATTGCTGCTGGTACAATACAGCCCTTTCTCTGAGATCATCAAGAAGCCCTCGGAACAAACAAGAGAGGGAGTTCCTGTGAGCAGCAAGCATTGCATCAAAATCCCTGGACCCTGAAGGCCAACACGAGTTGAGTTATCTTTGCGACTTGAGCTCCTTACTGCTCTCTCCCCCTCCCTGCAAATAGCTCTGGCTCGTGAATGTTTCGGAGCCCTTTAGGACACGTGTATTCTCCTACTGGGACAAGTCTGGAAAAACTCGGGGTCCCTTCTCCCATCCGCGAGCGTGAACAGGGCAGCAGCCCCGCTTGGGAGGGATTTTGTCATGGTGGGATCTTGGCCGGGCGGACGCCCCCAAAACCTCGCAGGGTGAGGCTTGAGGACGGGTGTCCCACCAGGCCAACCCCGGAGTCCCTGCGCCCCTGCGGACGCGAGTGGGAACACCACCTTCCCAGCCCTGTGGGACAGGCGCGGAAGCTTCCATTCCGGGCTGGCACGCAAACCCCCAAACAGCGGCCCCGGGGAGGGCTCTGGGACTCACGCGGTCTCTCTGGCTCTCGGGGGCCTCTCCCCGGCCGGCTCCCGGTCCCTCGGGGTCTGAGAGTGGGAGCCTCCCATGGCTCGGAGCTCGCGCCTTGGCTGCGCCCGGCCCGTGCTCCACGGCGCGCGGGCCCGACCTGGACCCGAGGCGGGGAGGAGGCAGCGGGGCGGGAGGAAGGGTGGGGCGAGGGGTGGGCGGGGGTGGCGGGGAGCCCTGCCTCAGGGTCCCGGCCGCCGGGAAAGCCGGTGCTGGAGACTTCGCCAATTACAGGACTCAGCCTGCGCCGCAGCGCGGGACACCCACTGGGGAACAGCGCCGGGCGATGCTGATGCCCAGGTCACGCAGAGGCCCGGGTGGCGGGCGCCGCATCTCCCGCCAGGGAGCCCCAGGGCAGCGGAGAGCAACAGGTGGAGTGGACTGGACGCCTGGGCGCGCCCCCGGGGCCCCCGCGGTCTCGGAAGATGTCGTTCTCTGCTCTCCCAGTCCTGGGCGACACCGAAGCGCTGGGGCAGCGGGCAGGCACCTAGGGAGCTCCAGCGCGAAACTAGAAGCGGGGCTGCAGGGAAGAGGCCGGGAGGGGCAGCTCTGCAGAAAGCTGCCAGTAGGGGGCGGTGTACTCCGGGATGAGGACACTGAGGCTGTCTTTCCAAGCCAGCAGCTTCTGCCACCCGCCACCCGGAGTGAGACCTGGGCTGAGTTCTACAGAAAACGGGGTTAATCTTGGTTCTGTCCCTCACTAGCTGAGTGAGTTGGGACATGTTACTTGATCCTCTCCGAGTTTTGTTTTTTTCATCTGTAACATGGAGTGCCTCTTATTTGGTTCTGACAACCAATGAATGAATGCTCTTCTAAACTGTCTCAGAAAAGAAATGCACCCTTTCCTTCCCATTGCACTTATGATCACCTAATAACTCCCCTTTCAGAATACTGCATGCTCTTTCTCATCCATTCCTGTCTCCCACCTCCTCCTCTCCTCCATCCCAGCGTTTTGTTTTGTTTTTACAAAGATTGGAATGCCCTTTTCTGCTAACACCTATTTACCCTTCCAGATGCAACTCAAACCTCCCTTCTATAACACTAGCCTGCATCCTGATAGCACATCATTTTTGTTATTGACTGTTTCCTTCATGAGAATGTAAACTCAGTGAAGACAGGATTTTATTTTTTCACTGTTCCCCCAGCATTGCTTGGCACATAGGGGACACTCATAGTTGCTGATAAATGCAGTTGTCCTATATGCATGTTATCACTTTCCTTCCCAGAGTTCCGGTAGCACTTGTTAATCCCTTTAACATAGCATTTACCAATCTTATTTTGTAATTTTCTCTTCACTTGTCTGTCTTTCCACTACAATCTGAGTTCTTTAATGGCAAGAACGTTTTCGTATCTCTATATCCAAGCTCAGTGCATGGCACAGTGCCTGTACCGTGGCTTGTATACAATTATTTGCTGAATGAATGAATGAGCCTGTGGCTAGGCACACAGAATGGTATTCAACATTAACTATCATTCTTGACTAGAAGCTCTAGGACAATAAAGATGTATGTGGCTACATTTTAATGTTTCCAGAAAAGACCAGGAAACTCATAATAGAGACATATTTACAACAAATCTCTCTTTTTTTATGTCAAACTTTGACTTTCTGTCTATACATTATCTTCACTCTATTATAGCCAGAGGGTTCATAGAGTCACGATGCTACCACATTGTAGACATATACATCGGAGTATTTGGGGGTAGGAAAATAAACATTAATTAGTAAAAGTGTAGTGAGACCAGAATTGAGATTTTTATGGGAAGCATTTAAAATAGTTGAAGAAAAGTTGACTCTTGGTAGATAAATTTTTTTTTAAGTCCAAATTCTTCACACATTCTATCTGGAATATTTTGGCAATGTGATTGAAGCGCCATTGATAATGCACACATAACCCTGTGGTCCCTTCCGGAGGAGCACTCAACTTCTCCTAGTGAAAACGTTCCTTTATTCCCGGTGGGTCATTCCAAGGGAACATGGGAGGGGAAGTGACAGGAGAGGAGGGTAGGAATGAGAAAGTCATCTTTCTACTGAGTAAACCAGATGGGCTTTTGGGTAGAGTTTTATTACTACTAGTGCCGAAAGGCACAGGGTAGTGCCACTAAAATGGTTTAAAAGGAAAAGAAAAAAGTGAACCCCATATCCTATTGTGTGGTGCAGAGAAATTGAGATAATGAAAGGGAAAGGAGTCTGTAAAATAATGTGAAACATCTGTATGGGGCCCAAAGTGCATCTCTGCGGAGTCGCTTGTGTTTACTGGTTTTGCTGCCCTGGCTGGTCCAAACATATGGCCAGTTGAGGCTTCACACTCAGGGAAGTGAAGACAGTAAAGTAGAAGCCTTGTCTTTGAGAAGTAAACTTGCAAGGGCTTAATTTTGAGGGAAAATGCCCAGGATAGACCTCAGAGCCCCAAATATATAATGATTTGTCCTTCCCATGGAAGCAGAGCCAAGATCTGTTTCTCTATCCGGGAGACTGGCTGCAGATCGCCAACAAAGGAAAAGACTATGGGATACCTGCAAATCCTCTGTTTACAGTCCCTTGGTTTAAAATTCTACTTGCCTTTTATATTTTAATTAAAAAATGAAAAGTCTCAGGATCCCTAATGAAGATACAGAATTGTTACCATGCAATCACAAGTTCTCTGAGGGAAATTACTCAAGAAATGGAAACACCTTCTCTCCCTTGGTGTGGTTCTGAAGTTGTGCAGTTAGAGGCCAGCTCTAAATGTGGACCACTCTGTTGTCATCTGACCCATTAACTGAGCCAATAATGCCAGTTCTGGGACACACAGATGAAGAGTTCTTCAAGTGGAAGGCAGGAAGAAAATAGCTGAGGGCCACTTGGTATTGCATTTGATATGGAATAAAGGGAGAATAAAACCTGACAATTTTATGGTGTCCTGTACTTTCAGACTAATGTGACAAAAGAAGGAGAAGGAAGAGAAGAGGAGGGGGGCAGCCATGTTTTGCAATCCCTGGGTAGATGGGTTACTGAACATGATGGACAGCTGCGGTTGAAGGAGATAAATGGCCCATGGTGGAGTCTAGGAGGGGTAGTACTTTACACCCAATATTAAGGTTTCCATCTGTGCATTATAGTTCTGTCAGTAAGGCATGTTTTTAAACATTGAGAAAACAGTACAGAAAGAAAATTTAAGAAACTGAAATTCAGGATTGCCCTCGAGATTGCAAAATACACCCTTCAGTCATCAAACCCTACCCCCCAGAATGCTACCTAGGGATAGGAGCTAACAGGCTCTTTGTTTGGTGGTTGACAAAAGAAACCACAGTTATAACAGCGGGAAATGATGGTAACAGTAGGTAATATTTGTTGAGCTCTTTTTATGTGCCAGACTCTGTTCTAAGGGTCTTAGATTTATTAGCTCATTTTAACGTTTGCCACAACCGTATGGGTAAGTATTTTTAGGATACTCAATTAACAAATGAGTAAAATGAAGCATAGAAAGGTGAAACATACCCAAGGCCACACAGCTAGAAAGTGGCAGAGACAGGATTCCAACCTAGATAGACTAGCTTCAGGGCTATAAAATAGAGCTTAGCCTCCATGCTACATTTCTTTAAGTCTTACACTGTGCACACCATTTTAAGATGAAGAAACTGAGGGTTAGAGAGGTAAGTGGCGATCCAGTATTCAAAAACAGTTCTGTCTTGATTACAAAACTGATGTTCAAGATGGATTCCCCTCCTTCCCCCGACAATCATGCCAAATGGGTACTACCCTTCAAAGCAGCCGTCTTGGGAAATTATATGCTTATCACAGATTTGCACCATCTTTCTTTTTTTTGGAAATTATTTAAATGCAAATTTATAAAGGATAAATTGGATTTACTACTGAAGAGCCACATATTGTTCTTAAAATCAAGTGGTGTAAGTGCTCCAACACTGTTCATCTTTTTCAAAATAGTTTTCGCTATTCTAGGTCTTTTGTCTTCCCGTATAAAAATTAAAATAAACTTGTAAATTTACTTTTTTAAAACCTGTTTGGTTTTCCACAGGGGTTATTTTTTTAAGTTTTGGTCAATGGGATTAAAACAGAAGTGTCAAGTTCAACTTCCAGGAAGCATCATTAATGGGAAGTGAAGTGATACTAGTCTGAATGTTGGTGTCCCCTCAAAATTCTTATGTTGAAATCCTAACCCCCAATTTTGAAGATATTAGGAGACTGGGTCTTTAAAGGGGAAATGCTTAAGTCATGAAGGTGGAGCCCTCTTTCATAGGATTAGTACCCTTATGAAAGATGCTCTGGAGACATCCCTTGCCCCTTCCACTACGTGGGGACACAGAAGGCACTGGCTATGGACTAGGAAGCGGGTCTCACCAGAATGCAACCATGCTGGTGTCCTGATGCTGGATTTCCAGCCTCCAAAACCAAGAGAAATAAATTTCGGTTGTTTATAAGCTACCAAATTTGTGGTATTTTGTTACAGCAGCCCAAATGTATTAAGACAGAAGGTGAGCCCTTTTTTTGGCTCTTTCTTTTCCCTGCTGGCTGAAATGCTGATGGGATAGCTGGATTCACACAGCCCTGCTTAATCCTGAGGTTGAAGGAGCCTGACTCCATGATACCATGGAGCCTCCGAGCCTGCCTTAGATTGCCTACCTACAGATTTATTTTATATGAGAGAAAAATAAGTAGTATGTTGATGAGTCATGAATATTTTGGATTTCTATGAGACTCAGCCATTGTAAATCCTAATCAATATTCTGGTCATCAAATTGGGGAGAAAGAGTCCCATTATCTTGTTGTCAAAACACATATACCTGGAAGAACTATGTCACTTAGCAGCCTGCTGTATCACTCCATCCTACTCTATAAAGAATGCTAATTAAATTAGCCCAAACCCTAATATAGGCAAACTTCATTTTCTTGCACTTTGCTTTATTGCACTTCGCAGATACTGTGTTTTTTACAAATTGAAGACTTGTGGCATCCCTAAGTCTATCAGCGACATTTTTCCAACAGTGTTTGCTCACTTCGTGTCTCCGTGTCACATTTTGGCAATTTGCATGATATTTAAAACTTTTAAATTATTTTTATATTTGTTATGGTGATCTGTGATCAGTGATGTTTGATGTTACTATTGTAATTCTTTTGAGGCACCATGAACCATGCCCATATACAATGGCAAACCATATACGATGGCAAACTTAATTAATAAATGTTGGGTATTCCAACTGCTCTACCAACTGACCATTCCCCTGCTTCTCTCCTTCTCTTCAGGACTCCCTATTCCCTGAGATACAATAACATTGAAATTAGGCCAACTAATAACCCCACAGTGGCTTCCAAGTATTCAAGTGAAAGGAAGAGTCACGTATCTCTCACTTTAAATCAAAAGCTAGAAATGATTACACTTAGTGAGGAAGTCATGTTGAAAGCAGAGACAGGCCAAAAGCTAGGCCTCTTGTGCCAAACAGTTAGCCAAGTTGTGAATGCAAAGGAAAAGTTCTTGAAGGAAATTAAAAGTGCTACTCCAATGAACACATGAATGATGGCAAAGTGAAGCCTCCTTATTGCTGATACGGAGAAAGTTTTAGTGATCTGGATAGGAGATCAAACCAGCCATAACATTCCCTTAATCCAAAACCTAACTGCGGTGGTCTGGAGCAGAACCACAATATTTCCAAGGTATGCCTGTACTTCCTGAAGTTTAGCTCTGGCTGAATCTATCCATAAAATGCCCCCAGCCATCATTACTAAGCAAAATTATGCCCTATCCCAATTAAACCCTCTAACTGAATATTTTCATCCTCTTCTCCCTTAATGCTGCCCTGATTCATTCATTCATTCGCTCACTCATTCATTCAACAAATACATATAAATGCCTACCTTGATGACTGTCTTAATCTGAATTCATCTTTGCAAAAATGTTGGATGAGGTGAGAGTCGCCTGAGGCCTGCTACCAGCTTCAAGATGACCTTCTTGCAAATCTATATCCGAGTTCCACTGCACAGTATTGTTTTGGCACTGCCTAAACATAAGAAAATCAAAACTAAGAGACTGATGCCTAGGACAGAGATGGAAAAACCCTTACAGGCCACCTAGATCTACCTTCTTATACAGAGGGTGCCAAAAAAAATGTATATACATTTTAAGAAAGGAAAAAACTGTATTAAAATTGTAAAAACAATGGATGACACTAGCATTCATTTGATTAACACCATCTTTTGAGTGAAGGTCATACCACACATTGCAACTGTAATTCAATTCGATTTTGAAAAGTAATAAATAGATAACATCTCTTAAAATGTGTACATTTTTTGGCACCCCTGGTAATAAGTGAACCAAAATCATAATGTTAGACACTTGCCCAAGGTTACAGAAATAGCGCCAAAGCTGGAAACAGGACTCAGATTTTATCCACCCCTACCTAGTCCTTTGTTCTTTCCTGGATCGTTATTTGCTTCATTCACACTTAACCTAAATACAACGATTACATAGCTGTTATTTTGATTAGAAAATAATTTTTTTTTTTTAAATTTAAAAACCATTCCAGTTACACTCAATGTCAAAGAGAGAAATTCCCTTTGGTGATTTGTCTTTGAATTTATTCTCAGTTTACTTTGAAGAGTGAAACTGCCAGCGACCCAGGCAAGGACCTTTTCGCTGGCCTCAGAACCCTTGGGACTGAAGAAAATTAAGTCAGGTGAAAGTCACATGCTTCCTAACTAGGTAGATTTTCAGTGCAAATTTCCAGCCAAATGTTTTCTGCCTAAGGCTAATTCTCAGAAATTCCTCTATAATTCTACCAGTCACTCTGTGTGTGACTGTTCTCTAACACTTTGTGCCAGCAAAACTGAATTCTGGCAACAACGACAACAACAACAAAAGTCTTTGTTCCCTGTTTCAAGGTGATGCAACTGTCACCTGTAATAAGTTGACAGTTTCAAGAGACCTTGTGCCTCCGACCTGTGAGCCTGCTCTCCTACTGTGGAAACAGCTGCCAGGCTCAGAATTTCACTCTGTCTTCAGAGGGAGAGGAAGGAAAGCACCTTAAAATAAAAAACTAAATACATTTTTTAAAAACCTCTTTTCTTTTTCATTTCATTAACTTGTCATTTCTAGTCCTACCTAATGATTCAGGGACAGTATACTCTTTGTGTGTTTCTCATTGATTTCTTTTTTTCTTTTTTCCTTTTTTTTAAGCAGGCTATTTTTTGTGCCCTGGTGTTGTTTTCATAGACAGAACCTGCCTGTGAAAACATCCTGGACTCGATAACCGCAAGTGTCTTCTTGGAATATTAACTCTTACTACTTTTGGGGGTCTCAGAAACTTTGGAATAGTGACTCACAGTAACCTTTAGGTATTTAAACATGGATTCCAACCCCATTGTCTGGTCTTGGGAGTGGAGGGTAAGGAGAGTTCATCCACCAATACTTTATTTCTACTGTCTGACCCAGCAGGTTCCAGCTTTAGTCATTCCACTGAGAAATGACAAAGCAGACAGGAAAACCAAAAGGCTGGCAAGAGTCCTGAGGGCCTGGGTTCAAGGAAGCACTTTAATTTGTGAATCTTTGAAATTAAAATCAGTATGCACGGTTCATTGTATAAAAATAGCAGCATGAATGTTTTTTAAAATGCTACTGTTCTCTGGCTGGGCAAAACAAACGGAGCCTGAAAATGCTACAAAGAAAGCAGAAGCAAACATTCAAAGGAAATTTCTAAAGAGAGACAAAGTAAATATAAAAAGTTCCTTAGGTTTGGAAGTTAAGATTGTCATAAGAGGTCATGTGGAGACTTTAATTATTTACCTTAGGACATTTGTGAACCAGAAAGAGCTGCCAAGTTGCAAGAATAAAACAGCTTTTGAACCTTAAGCAGGTTAAATAAAAGTAAGAGTAAGCACAGGTAGAACAGAACATCAGAGCCTCTCTTTCTTCAGGAAGTCTGAATGCTTCCACCTTCCTGCAGAGAAAGGTCAGAAGTGCTGCAATGACTCTGCACCTGCAGGGGAACATCCCAGGGCACCCACGGGCATGGGAGTCAGCATGGGAGAAAATAAAACTATCAGACCTTACCAGGTGTGGTATATGCATAGATCAGTAAGGAACAGTGTTGTTTTGCTTTTTCTATGTTCCAGGGAGGGGATACATCCGATCAGGATTTGGTTTATGTAGTCTTTCTTAGCTTTGAATTTTTCAATTTCAACTCCTGAGCTTTTTGTCTATGCTCAAATCAGTGGTCCACATTGCTACCGATACTGTGACCATTTCCTTGCACATCTGAGATCTAAAAAGGTGTGGGCAGCAGAAGTGGGGGCCATACACTCCATCTTTTGGCTCCCTGGCACCTCCATGAATAGTCGTTGGGAGAAAATTGGAGCGCTGATCCTACCTCTAGGACAGAGCAGGGCAAAAAGGGAAGCAGGGGTTTGAGCAAAGTGGAATGAATGTGAGACAGAATTCCTGGTTGCCTGCATCACACCAGGTTTAAGGACAGTCATATGGCCCAAGAGCTGAAAGGGGATCATCTGATTCCAAACCCCACGTGATACACAAATCCTCTGCTCAAGATTCCTGGCCAATGGTTGGCCAATCTCTGCCTTTGAATTTTCAAAGATATTTCTGGCAGACACAGTGTTGTGGAACTCAGTTCCCTCTCCAAGCAAGGACTTAGCTACCCAGCTTCAAGGAATGTGGTTATCTGACAATCTCCAGCTGTTAGTGCCTGCAGAGTCTGCCTCTGCTTTCGAGCTGAGCTGAGTCTTCTCTGGCAGTCCTCGGGCAATGGCTGAGCCAGGTGATGGTATAAAGGCTTAACCATTTCTCCCAACATGGGACCCCAGTAACAGGCAATCTTTGCTTAGGAGCTCTGCATTTGGAGCTCAGGCAGAGACTTAATCCAACCTGCATCACAGTCTGAAGGCTTTGCTGCCCAATCTTGCTTTTGCTCCTTTTCCTTTCCCAGGTTTTACTTCTCGATAAGCCTTAATACATGAAATACGGGATTTTTTTTTTTTAGGGTATGAAACTATTCTATATGATACGATAATGGTGGGAACATGACATTACAGAAAACCCATAGACCTTTACAGCCCAAAGAGTGAATCCATAATGCATAATGTGTGCCAATTAAAGAAAAATCATTTAGGAGATAATTTAATCCCAGGATTGAATGCAGACTGTGACAAAACAATCTAACTGTATTACAAATGTATAAAAACAACTTCACTGAAGGGGTTAGAGAGGAAAAAGGTTCTGATCTAACTAACTTTGGAAATGAGTGGAGTCTGTAAAACTAAATGCAAAAGAAATTGTACATAAACACTGTAATCTAGCTGATAAAGTTGTTTCCCATGGGAGCAGGTGTTAACAATTCTTATACCACATGCATATAAAGCACTTAGCACAAGGCCCAGCTCAATAATACACACATATTGCAATTGAACAACAAGTAAATGGATGGCAGATGGTGGAAGCCAGGTTTCTCAATGTTGGAATAGGAAGTCATAGATAAGCAAAGGGAGGTCTAGAAAGATCCACATAGTAATGGATTAGAGTTGGACATATCAGTATGAATTCATGTCTTGCTTAATATAGATTCAGATGGTTACATATAGAAATAGTTATAAATGTGTGTGTATATACACAGGTTAGTATACACACATACATCTTCTTACTCTATCAGCTGAAACAGCCTAGGAGCAACAATGTCTCAGTAGCAGCAAACATCCCTACTACCCAGATCTTGGTTTTCAATACCGTTCTCCGATAAAAGGAACCAGGACTACTTGAAGAAATGGTTGATTCTAGGATTGGGGCAGGAAATATATAAGATTAACCTGGAGTATCTTACAGTGGCAGAATATAAAGAAGTACTCAAAAAACAAACCAACAAACAAAAACAACACCCAAACCCTTTGTATGTGTATAACAAAGGGACACAGAAGCCAACTGAAAGAATTCCCAATAGTCAAAGCTGGAACAAATTGAGCAATAAAATTAATAAATTAGTATTTGATTATAACCTGAAGTATAAAATAAATAAGCATGAATCTCTACAAATATAAATAAATGACTTAACAAATAAATAAATCAAGAGAAGAGACAAATCTTCCATGAATAAGAATTCCAAATAATCTATATAGGTACTCCACACTCACTGAGGCAATGCTTAACTCTCCATTCTTTAAGCGTGGGCTGTGCATAGTGACTTCCTTCTAAAGGGTACAGTATGGAAAGGGGAAAAAAGAGTGACTTTACAGTAGAGAAGTCTGACAAACATTACCTCAAGCCAGGTAATCAAAGTTAACACCAATAGTGATAAGTCATGTTGATAGTACGTACCCTTGATATGAAGCAAGGAAATGGCATTTTACTTCTGTGGTCTTCCTTCCAAGAACCCATAACCCCAGTATAACCATGAGAAAAACATAAGATGAATCCCAGCTGAGAGACATCCTACAAAATACTAGATCAGCAGTCCTCAGAACTTTCAAGGTCATCAAAAACAAGGAGAAACTGTCAAGCCAAGAATAAATAAAGGAGTCATGACTATAGATTTTCCT
Source organism: Rhinolophus ferrumequinum (assembly GCF_004115265.2). Classification (NCBI taxonomy): domain Eukaryota; kingdom Metazoa; phylum Chordata; class Mammalia; order Chiroptera; family Rhinolophidae; genus Rhinolophus; species Rhinolophus ferrumequinum. Next base: position 61,001,971 of record NC_046287.1, read on the forward strand.
TTCTCTAATAAACAAAGCCCCATGTATCAGTCAGGACCCTGGCAGGTAACACTCTCCAAGTTGAAAAGGGACTGTTTACGAAGGCCTGAGTAGAGTCTGGGAGATCGAACGGTAGTGCGGTTCCCCAGGGCTGTACAGTGTGGAAGACTCTGCTTCTGTCCTCTGCCTAAAGGGTCAGGGGGACAGAGCTGTGTAGAGAGGATCATCTCACAGAAGTTATGGTCTTCAGTCAGGGGACACTACTAGCCCACGACAACCCAGCCGGAAAGGAGTAAGGGGAATAAATACCTACAGATCACTCTCTTCCCTCCCTCTGATTTCCTGCCCATGGTCTCCATTGGCTGAACCTAATTGGAAATCAAATGCAAGGGAACCATTCAGGTCAGGCTCCTGGACACAGAGGAGAGTGGGGGAAGGATGGTGAATGACTTTATGAGGGCAAATGGAAATATCCAGCACCCTTGTAGCTTTCTGTAATCTCTCCTCGAGACCATCTGCATTACAGATTGGTTTGGTGAGATGGAGGGGCACTGGGAAAGTCACTACTCCTCTAGGCCTAATTCTCCTCATCTGGAAAACGAAGGGTTTAGAGTAGAAAGTCTCTGAGATCAGAGACTTTCAGTCCTAATGCACACGATTCAAGAAGCAAACAAAATGCCTTACCAGGCTACATCTGATACGTGCCTGAGTCCTGACAGCTGTTTATTTACTAAAGTATATACAGGCCTCTTTTTTCCATGACGCATCTCTGCATCTGTGCAAGGCTGTGCATACTGGTTACTGAGCCAGCCCAAGGAAAGGAGCAGGCTGTGCTCTCTCACGCATGCAGACATACCACAGTCATGCTGGAAGAGGAAACACGAGACTAGGAAATCACATTGGGCTCTAGACGACCAACTGCAAGAGGCGAGGAGGCAGGCAGAAAGGCAAGTCACTCACCCAACGGCCGGGTAGCAGTCAGTGGGCCTGGCTGCTGGTTTCTGAAGAAAACTTGAAGGGGCCTCAGCAGCTGGCGGCAGCTGGTGCAGCCCTGAGGCTGGCCCAACAACTCAATTGGCAGGCCCTGCAAAGTGTCGGCTGCCAGCAATCACACAGATGGTAATAATTAGCCAGAAAGTCAAACTACAGAAAGTTCTAGGAGTCCAGGAGAGCCCCATGTTGCACAATGAACATACAAGCCTTCCCCTGCTGCCTTGAGACATTTTGTCCTGTATTGTGTCTAGTTTTTCAACTAGAAACCTCTTTTTAAATGTAGAGGGTAAGGCTAAAGAAGAGAATAACCCTATTACCCCTCCATGGCTGAAATTGCAAAAGGGGTAAAACCCTTTGTCTTCATGCCCCCCCCCCCCCATATATCTTGGGTGGCCTGGGATATAGAACAGATTTCCTCTCTTTTCCTAACTCCATCCCTAGTCATTAAACTAGGACCCTCCATAATTACTGATGGGCCCCACATGGGTACTGATTTATAGTGTGTGTGATTTAGGGGGAGGCAGGCATCTAAGAAGGACCTACCGTATTTTGCTGTGTATATGAGCACTTTTGGGCCCAAATTTGTGATGGAAAAATAAGGATGCGCATTATACATGGGTAGTACTAATTCCATATCTATATAAATGTTTTTAATTCTTTTATTTATGCTTATGAGTTAAAAGTGTAACTCTAGAAATAAATAATGATATCCATATGCAAAATAATACTCTGGAATATGATAATCGGTTTTGTTGAACTTCCCACGAACTTGCAACGACGAAGAATTCTTGGCCTTCTATGATGCAGAAATATCGTAAATTTGTTACTGCTACATAAAATTTCTTGTACCTTATATCTGTTCTTGTGTATTGCAAATATTTGTTACATAAAATATCTTGTACCATAATATGTTTAAAAATAAATGCTAAAATTCCTTTATAAAACAAAAAACAAGTACCTAAGTGTAAACAAATAAAAATTTGAATTAAAAAATTAAAACGACCCTCAGCTAATCTCATAATTAATGGTGAAAAACTGAAGCCCTTTGCTCTACGTTCAGGAACACGACAGGGCTGTCCCCTATCACCTCTGCTTTTCAACATAGTGTTGGAAGTCCTCCCAAGAGCAATCAGGCAAGAGAAAGAAATAAAAGGCATCCAAATTGGGAATGAAGAAGTTAAATTGTCACTCTTCGCAGATGACATGATGCTATATATAGAAAACCCTAAAGACTCCACCAAAAAGCTATTAGAAACAATCATCGAATACAGTAAAGTTGCCAGCTACAAAATCAACATACAAAAGTCCATTGCATTCCTATATACTAACAATGAAATCTCAGAAAAAGAAATACAAAAAACAATTCCTTTTGCAATTGCAGCTAAAAAGAATAAAATACCTAGGAATAAACTTAACCAAGGATGTGAAAGACCTATATGCTGAAAACTACAAGATGTTTTTAAAAGAAATTGAAGAAGACACAAAGAAATGGAAAGACATTCTGTGCTCATGGATTGGAAGAACCAACATAGTTAAAATGGCCATATTACCCAAAGCAATACACAGATTTAATGCACTCCCCATCAAAATCCCAATGGCATTTTTTAAAGAAGTAGAACAAAAAATCATCAGATTTGTTTGGAACCACAAAAGACCCCGAATAGCGAAAGCAATCTTAAGAAAAAAGGATAATTCTGGAAGTATCACACTCCCTGACTTTAGCTTGTACTACAGGGCTACAATAATCAAAACAGCATGGTATTGGCAGAAAAACAGACACAGAGACCGTCTAATGGAATAGAATTGAGAACCCAGAAATAAAACCACATAAATATGGACAGATAATTTTTGACAAAGAAGCAAAAAACATACAATGTAAAAAAGACAGCCTCTTCAATAAACGGTGCTGGCAGATTTGGATAGCCACGTGCAAAAGAACGAAACTGGACTGCTATCTGTCACCATGTACCAAAATTAATTCAAAATGGATCAAAGACTTAAGCATAAGACCTGAAACAATAAACTGCATAGAAGAAAACATAGGTACTAAACTTATGGACCTTGGGTTCAAAGAGCATTTTATGAATTTGACTCCAAAGGCAAGGGAAGTAAAAGCTAGAATAAACGAATGGGACTATATGAAACTTAAAAGCTTCTGCACAGCAAAAGAAACCATGGACAAAATAAAGAGGCAACCAACTGAATGGGGGAAGTTTTTTGCAAACAGTGCCTCCAATAAAGGGCTGATATCCAAAGTATACAAGGAACTCATGCAACTCAACAACAAAAAAACAAACAACCCAATTGAAAAATGGGCAGATGACCTGAAGAGACATTTCTCCAAAAAGGACATACAAATGGCAAATAGACATATGAAAAAATGTTCAACATCACTAATCATCAGAGAAATACAAATAAAAACCACAATGAGATATCACCTCACCCCATTCAAAATGGCTATCATCAAGAAGACAAATAGTAACAAGTGTCGGAGAGGCTGTGGAGAAAAAGGAACCCTCATACACTGTTGGTGGGAATGCAGACTGGTACAGCCATTATGGAAGGCAGTGTGGAGGTTCCTCAAAAAATTATGAATAGAATTACCATATGACCCAGCAATCCCTCTCTGGGTATCAACCCAAAAAACCTGAAAACATTTATACATAAAGACACGTGTGCTCCAATGTTCATTGCAGCTTTATTTACGGTGGCCAAGACATGGAAACAACCAAAATACCCTTCGATAGATGAATGGATAAAGAAGTTGTGGTATATATACACAATGGAATACTATTCGACAGTAAGAAAAGATGAAATAGGACCATTTGTGACAACATGGATGGATCTTGAGAGTATAATGCTAAGCAAAATAAGTCAGACAGAAAAAGCAGAGAACCATATGATTTCACTGATATGTGGTATATAAACCAAAAACAACAAAAGAACAAGACAAACAAATGAGAAACAAAAACTCATAGACACAGACAATAGTTTAGTGGTTACCAGAGGGTAAGGGGGGTGGAGGGTGGGAGATGAGGGTAAAGGGGATCAAATATATGGTGATGGAAGGAGAACTGACTCTGGGTGGTGAACACACAATGGGGTTTATAGATGATGTGATACAGAATTGTACACCTGAAATCTATGTAATTGTACTAACAATTGTCACCCTATAAACTTAAAAAAAAAAAAATTAAAAGGAAAGATTTTTTCCCCTGAAATTTTGGGCCAAAAACTTGGGTGCGCATTATACACAGCAAAATACGGTATATCCCAAAATCTTTAGAAACCCTTCCCAAACTGCTAATTGATTCCTAAATTCGAATGTTATCTTGTTTCCAGGAAAAAAAAAAAAAATTCATTCTTTTTGTAAACACACCCACACTGGGAGATGACTGCTTTAAGATTGTTCAGTGAATTAAGGGCCTGAAAGCCTTACTAGAGAAGAAGAAGGGGATTTGAAGGGTTGAGAAGGTGGGTAGGAAAAGGGGCACTAGGAAAAAGAAAAGGACAGAGTGTGCTGGGCACTGCGGAAGGACATCCCATGCGAGTACTTCACACTGCTGCCTAGAGCTGTTCTAAATGTTTTGAGAATTCAGATAAGCAGCTTCTCTATCATGTAACACACTAAAAGCGTGCAATCTGGACTTCAGACCCTCAGAAAGGAGTTTGTCTTTCCAGCTTTGAAGCAGTTAACAACTGTGGAGTGTGGTTAAGGGGTGCCTGGAGAGTCTCCCTAACTCCAAAATGCTGCTTCTGTTCACGGCCACAGTGAAATCTAAAACTCTCCCACTAGAGCTGTACCTGCGTATCCATTCATTTATTAATCACTGTCCAGTGGTTTGCTAAAAGTCAGGCACCGGTCAAAAGGGGTTTTGATGGACAACAAATAGGTAAGCTAATTTTAGATGTGAGATACTGAGGGTATCAGGGGCAGAGCAGGGCTCAGTGGGAGGCCACAGCTGGGAACTTCTCTGTGTTTGTCAGAGTGCAGAGATCCCTTCAGAAAAGGAAAGAGGAATTCTGGAGACAGGGGGGGCCTGAAAAAAGATTAAGAAGACAACCTGCTCCACAGGTTGATCCACGGCTGGTCCTGCCTGGCGCACTTTGCTAGCTTAGATGCAATTGCATTGTGCCTCCCCTGTCACGTGCCCTTTGCATCTTCTGATGCCTAAGAGTGTTGTGTTCAGACCTCCTGCTGTGAGAGTTACTGCTCCCTCCATCCACTTCCAAATACAGCTGACCCTAAAAAAATGCAAAGGTTAGGGGCACTGAATCCCTGCACAGTTGAACATTCACATATAACTTTTGACTTCCCTAAAACTTAACTACTAATAGCCTACCGTTGACCGGAAGCCTTATTGGTAACACAGTCGATAAACACATGTTTTCTGTGTTATTGTATTATATACTGTGTTCTTACTCTCAAGTAAGCTAGAGAAAAATGTTATTTAAAAATTATAATAAAAAAATACTCGTACATTTACAGTATTTATTGAAAAAAATCCACGTATCAGTGGACCCGCCCAGTGCAAACCTGTGTTGTTCAAGGGTCAGCTGTACAGCACCCTTCAAACAAATAGAAATGGCTTAAATCAGGTAGGATTAGATTTACTAGAACCTTAATGTAAGATTTAAGCACCCATAGCCAAACCAGACCGTCCTGCGATAGAATCCCAACCCTAGCACTTAGCAGCTGTGTGTTTTTGTGCATATTACTTCCTTCTCTAGATCTTGCTATCCTCGTTTGTAAACTGGGGGTAATAATAGTACTCAACTGATAGGTGGTTATGAGGATTAAAAACATGCATATGAAGCACTTAGCACAAGGCCTGGCTCATAATAAGTGCTCAATAAGCGTCAGTCATTAATTTATTTCTTGCCTACTTTTATGTCCAGTAGTGTGTTGGCCAACAGAACACACTACTTCCAAAATCATTGCAAATTTAATCTAGACTTAGGGGGTGCTCAAAAGTTTAAAACGCTCAAAAGTTTAAAAAGTTGTTGTTTAAAAACGCCACAAAATTCTTTTGTTAAGTCATGATCTCCTTACTGTTTTGTTTTGTTTTTAATCAGCTATATTTGGTTCTTAAATTTTATATCTCAGCTTGAAATACTAAAGTCATTCTCTGAAAATACAAGTGGTTCAGTCAATGTCATTTAGTCATTGAAATGAACAAGCAAATTCTTTTCAAATAACAATAGGTCTAACTGTTGGGAGTAATTTCCATAACTACAAAGATAAATACGTTATAATTTATTTAATCAAAGGATCCAATTTGGCAAGGCTAACCCTAAAGACTTGTTGTTTCAGTTCTACCTCTTTAACGCCTGGAAGAACATCTATGCTGTTTTTTATAGGACCTAAATTGTCTCTCAGAGACCCTGGGTCCTTCTGGGCTGAAAACCACTTCTCCCCAGCTCAAAGTTGAAATTGTTGGTGCCCATTGCACAGTCTCAAACACTAGTTACTTCTTATTTCCAGACTGCCACCCAACTATCTTACCTAAATTTAATCCAATTTAGGTAACCTTTTTTACACATAATAACATATTTATTGAATTCTTACTCTGAGCCAGACACAGTTCTAAATACTTTATGTGGACAAAGTAATTTTATCCTCATAATATATTTGTGAAATAGGTGTTGTTATTATATTGTCATCCCTCTACATAGGATATCCTTATTTTGATAATTTTCCCAAGATGATCTAGCTGATATGTGTGGCAGAGCTGGGATTTGAACCCAGGGAGTCTGGCTACAGACCTGGCTCTTTTCCCTAAACTCTACAACCTCTCCAGAAGAGGTCAAGTTTATCAGGGATACAGTTTGGACAAGAATGCTGACTCCACTTTTTCACAAAGGCACCCTTCCTTCCATGGAACATACTGTCCTGGCCTTTTCACTCTGTTCTTCCCAGCCTATTCTCGAGCACATCCTTTTCCAAAAATATAAAATAACTCAACTCACACAATAGCCCCCTTACCTCTGTCAAAAAGAGCTGCAAAAATACTCAAGGCAGTGTGCTCGAACTCAGGGGATGGAGCCCCAATCCCACTTTCACCACTAACTGACTGGGTGTCCTTGAGTCACTTAATGTCTCTACCTTTAGGTTCTTCATTAGCAAAGTGGGGATCATGCCGAAGGGGGCTTTACGGGACTTTTGTGAGGAGTACATAAGCTAATCTGTGTAATGTGCTCAGCACAATGCCTGGCTCAATAAGTAAGCTGTTGTCATTAAAGAAGATCAATAATCGCTATCACGATTATTGAGCACGCAGTCCGTAACTGTGAGCAGAAGTGAGAAGGGCACATTCGGAAAAGACTCAGAGAGAGGCCAGGTTGTAATCTAAGCTCTCTGGGGTTCTGCCCCTTGTCTACCCCTGCATGTGAGGATGGGCTACCGGAGATGGAAGAGCTCACCTCCTGAGCCTGGCTGGCACACGCCTCCAAGTGGGCTCCCCAGGGCAGGAGATGATCATTAAGTAGGAGGCGGATGGGGAGGGCAAAGTAAGAGCCTAGACAGGGGCAAGCTAGAAATCCATCTATAAATCAACTCCGTTCCATAAGCAGTCATTTTCAGCCTACACAAAACATTCCTTGTTCCAGGTGAGCAGTTCTTTCAACTGACACCCCAACATATGTCAGGTTAAGATGCTTTGTTGGAAGTGGGGAGAGGAAGCTCCTGGAGCACCCACAGGCTCCTGGTTGAACTCTTCCCCAAAGGGGACCCTGCGCCCTTTCCGAAGGGCAACGATGTCCTTAGACCACAACTTAAACATTTTTCTAAGAAAAACAAATGTATATAAGATACCATCCCTGCATTAGGGAGCTTAGAGTCTAGTGAGCTAGTGTTGCACTAGCTGGCAAGTGAGCTCCAATGTCCCTGGTGGAAGGTACAAACCTAACAAGACATTGTTGCTGCTTCCTACTGAACCTGGAGACTTTTTAGTTACAAGGGATCCCTCCACGTTCATAGTGCACACTCTCAGGAATGGGAAGAACGCGCTTACATTGTTCACTTGCTTCAGTAAAATAATCTTTTAAAATTAATTTACCTTTCACAACACCTCTGTGAGGTTGGGTTATTACTATCTCATTTCACAGATAAGGAAACTGAGGACATTTACATTGTCAAAAGTCATCCAGCTAGAATGCTGGAACCAAGATTCAAACCTCAGTCTTCCTGGTATCGGAGCATGGCAGCATGGACTCCAGACTGAGGCTACCTCAGTTCAGATCCCTCCTCGGCCACTTACTACGTTCTGTGTCTCCAGCCTCAATCTCCTCATCTGTAAAATTGGGGTGATGATGATGATGATTCCCACCACCCTTGGAACGGTGGTTGGCATACAGCAAGTGCTCAACAAAAGTTAGTGGCTGTCTTGGGATCACCAACTAATAGGTTATGACTAGTTTTGTTCAATTCATTCTTCCACTCGTATTTAGCCTGTTAGAGAATGGTGCACAGCAGCATGTGACTAAGGAGCAAAATGTGTGGTTCAGAGAAGTCAAAGCCATAGGAGTGCAGAGAAAGGGCATTTGAAATGCTTCATTTATGACTGCTTCATAAATTTTCAAGTACTCCTTGTGCAGAAGCCATGCTGAGTTCTCTGAGTCAGTCCAATGTCAGCACATGTGTTGCCAAAGCTAGCCTTCCAGCAAGGACAGCTGAGAGCACGTCCCTCAGGAAGCCAAGGGCCACATGCAGCTTTCTGGGTACACCAGGTATCTCTGCCACAGGCAGCTAAGCCTCACACAGTGGAGCCCATAAATGTACAGATGTGGCTCAAGGTGCCACATCTCCATGCCTGGAGGGACAGCTCCCATACATGACGGTGGGCAGGAGAGAGGGAAGGACAGATCCTCAGGCCCTGGGGAACAGCGGGCTCCCAGTTCATGGTGGCAAAATGCCTTTTCTAGCCCTTCCACTTCAGTCATTTCTCTCTGAATCTATTCAAAGCCGAAGGTATTGTATTTACGAATGCTCCTTGACATTCCAGGGAGTCCACAAAAAAAAAAAAGAAAAGAAAAAGAAACAAAGAAAATTAGGGAATTCCCAGAATTCTGCCATAGCTCTTTCCACACCAGAACTCAGACAAAACGTGTGCTTCCAAGGACCCAGGAATTCAAGTTAAATTTGGAAAGAGAGTGGGAAAAGAAATGCCTGACTTTAGCCTCTGCGTCCACCCACCCACGACACACACCCATCAGCGAAAATGCCCTCAGCCCAAGGTTTAAAGGACAAGCAACTCATTTTGCTCAATAAACGTCAAACGATAGCAAGAACGCCCAGTACCCTGGTTCCTACCTCTTCGGCGGTGGTTCCAAGGTAGTTTCCCTCTGGCTTTTGCACCACCTGCTATAGCAAATCCATCATCTCTCCTTGGGAAGCCGAGCTCCACTGGTCAGGGAGGGGTTCCGCGGAAGGAAGCAGAGGGCAGGACTGAGATCATTGACGTGGGGAGGGGATGGTCTCCGAACCGAGCACTTGGTCACAGGGAAAGGATGTTTTGTAATTTTGGGCTTGAATTTCCAGAGACAGAACAGGAAATGTCCACTGGGGCTGGGACCTCAAGAGAGAAATCAACTAGAGTCTGCTTTCAAAGGGGGACCTTCTCGAGTGCTCACAACTGCGGCCCGTCTGGAATTTAAAGCTCCGTCTGAATTCTGGTGCCTGTTCCCCCTTACTATTTCCTCCAGCACTTTTTTTTTTCTTAATGGAACGTCAGCTTCGTTCCTGACATGCTGGAAAATTTTTCCTCTGTCTAAACTTGGCTCAGGAACACTCTCTCCTTGTGAGAGAAAATATTTCTCCTGTTACACAGTTCAGCTTTTTTTTTTTTTTTTTTTTTTAAAGAGCAACTTGTTTTGCCAACTTTTGTACTGGGGACATTTTTTTTCATGGATTCCCTTCCCCCTTCTCCACCCCCCCCCCCCAACCTCTGGATTCCAAGAAATATACACACCCACATCCTTCTGGCTATTTCCTCCCCTTCTGATTGAAAAATAACAATAATAACTTTTAATATCTGTAGTGAAAATACCCTTAAACTATGGTCTGGTAGGTTTCTGACCAGGTCAGCCTTCTGCATGTGCTCATAAGGGCCGCAGTGCAGTCTGTGATGTGTGGCAGGAGGGGTAAGGATTGTCTTCAAGGCCCTCTCTTAGTTCTAGGTCTTTCTATGATGCTAATACAGGAATAGGCTACCTTTCCCAAATGGGGTGCAGTTCCAGAGTACAAACTCTGCCTCCTCAGCTCCCCCAGGAATGGGGCTGGAAGACTCCTGATTATAATTCTGGGAGGAACTGGGGTGGGGATACATGAGGATGAGAAGCCATCCTAAGATTCATTCGTTGGTTATCGCCTGAAGGGTGGCATATCTGTAAATTGTCAAATGACATCAGAAATTGGGAACCTTTAAGGTATTTGTTGACCCCTGCAATAAAACCTGGTAGTTCTCACAGTGCTAATTAGAGATTTGTTCACAAACAGGAAATGAAAATATCTCCTCTGTTCTATGAATTAAAAGATGGTCGGTGATAAATAAATTGTGTAAACAAGATTATAAGAAAAAGAATTTTTTGCCCATTAGTCAGATTAGAAAGTTTCAAATGTTTTAGAAGTATCCTTCATTTACAAAAATTACACTGTATACATAATAGACTGAGGCTAGTAATTTTTAGATTGTTGAATTGATGTACTGATTACATATTATTTTTATCTAATCAGTGAAGCAGGACTGACCTAAGTGATGTTTTTTCATTCTAGCTTGAGTCCCTGAACTTAAAAGTAATTGAAATGCATTTATATTCTGAAATTTAGAGATTGTAACATTTCAAACTCATTTTAGTGTGTGTGGAAATAATTCCAATAAACAAAATTTAAACCCATCATTAAAAGAATTTAACTGGATGCCTATTTTTAAAACATATTTAAACATAATAATAAAATAAACATAGAACTTCCTCACTTGGTTTTTGTCCCCAAATAATCAAGAGTCACACTCTAAAAAGAGGAAGACAGATTGAGTCTATTTGATATGTAAACAATAGACAACACATGTTTTTAAAAAATTGATTGTGCCCTCAATTGAGGTCAAAAATCACAGACTTGTAGCGCTTGCAGCTCCGGCAAGCACAGCTCACCACCGGGATGTGGAGATGTTGCCAGGCAGAACTGGTGAGGCGGCACTTCTAATTCTTACCTTGAGAGCAAGATTCACTGGATTAGTCACCTCTTTTTACTCGTTAAACTACTGTGTTTCCCCAAAAATAAGACCTAGCCGGACCATCAGCTCTAATGCATCTTTTGGAGCAAAAATGAATATAAGACCCAGTCTTATTTTACTATAAATCTGGGTATAATATAATATAATACCGGGTCTTACATAAGACTGGGTCTTATATTCATTTTTGCTCCAAAAGATCCATTAGAGCTCATTGTCTGGCTAGGTCTTATTTTCAGGGAAACACGGTAGCTACTTTGATATCACGAATGTAGACACAAGCATAATGATCTCACACTGTGCAGCAAACGACAGAGCTGAAGGTGAAATGAACACCCAGTCTTTTCAAGGTCAAAGGTAGACAATATTTCACAGAAGACCAAAGCTTGAACTGGTTTGTGGATGAGGGGCCTCTGAATTTAATTGCCTACAGAGCATTGATTGAGTACTGACTGTGTGTGCCAGGTCTGTTTGAGGCCTCCTCACATGAAAACAGTTTTTAAAAAACTTTTATTTATTTTAGGTGTGTTTTTCCAGGACCCATCAGCTCCAAGTCAAGTCGTTGTGTCAATCTAGTTGTGGAGGGTGCAGCTCACACTGGCCCACGTGGGGATCAAACTGGCAGCCCTGGTGTGAGGAGCATTGCGCTCTAACCAACTGAGCTAACTGGTCGCCCCGAAAACAGTTTTAATAGGACAATTCTGTAAGATGTTGTTGCTCTCATTATACAAAATGGGAGCTGACGTTCTAAGAGGTGTATTTTGCAATTTTACTTGTCACTGTTAAAACTGTTCATGATTTGAGTTTTTAAAAAAGATTAATTTTATTCACGCTGCCCATCTAGTCCCCCAAGTCTCTACCCCGTATCATGTTAGAATTGCAAATATCATCTATTCATTTATTTCAGTCAATGAACATTTACTGAACATCTATGTACATAGCACCGGGACAAAAGATGAATGCCTCAAACACTGCCCTGGGGATGTTTTTAATCCAGTAGGGAGAGGAAATAAACATGCCTGTATCATTTGACGCAGCAATTCCATTCCAAGGTATATACCCAAGAGAACTGAAAACATATGTCCACACAAAAAAACTACACGAATGCTTATAGTAGCTGTATGCATAATAGCTCCTGTGGAAACAACCGAAATATCTGTCAACTGATGAAAAGGTAAACAAAATGTGACATAGCCAAACAATAGAATATTACTCAGCCATATAAAGCAATGAAGTATTGATACATGCTACAACATGGATGATTCTTGAATGCATTATGCTAAGTGAAAGAAGCCCGTCACAAAACACCGCATATTTTATGATTTCATTTATATGAAATGTCTAGAATGGGCAAATCCATGGAGACAGAAATTAGGCTGCCAGCAGCTAGGCTGGTGGTATGCCAGGAGTGGAAGCTTGGGGATTGATAGTTAAAGGGTATTTTCTTTGGGGTTTTCTTTCTGTTGAATATGTTCTAGAATTGATTGTGGCGATGGTCGCCCAACTTTGTAAACATACTAAAAACCACTGAACTGTATACTCTAAATGGTATGTAAATTATATCTAAATAAAGCTATTGAAAAAAACAATACAAATAACTTAAAAATAAGAGCAATATCTGTTTATTTTGTAACCCACTCCAACTTCTACAGTGCCATATTCCATGTACAGTTTCTTGCTTCTTTGGCCAATTCTCTTTGAGGTTTTACTTTGAGGAATTCAGGACACTGTCTGAGGAAAGAAAAGATGATGTGGGAGATTCAAGGAAAGAATCATTACTTATAGGAACAAATCATTCTGTATACAGTGATTCTTTGACAATCTTCCTTCTTTAGGGAAACAAATATCCCCAAGCTCTCTCCATCCTGACTTCTACCAAAATTCATAGTCAACAGATTTTTAAAATGTAATTCCACTGAGATTTAAGGAGCCTGACAATGCTTACTATATGTACCTTTAATTAATGAACATACTTTTGATTGTCTTAAGCTAATGAAATAAATTCACTCTAATTTTTCATCTCTCAGAAATGATGAAAACCCATTCTATATTCCAGGTAACCTAAAAGGTACAAGAGCTAGGAGTCTAGCAGAGGAAGCAAGCAAAGCAACAAATGTAGTCGGCAGTTCCAGATGTTACTATAGAAAATACGGGTACGACAAGGGTCCAGTGAGGGCAAAAGTGCATGATGTGGGGAATGGCTGGAGCAGCAAGTGTGGTTGCAAGGAGGTCCTTGGAGTCACTTCTCTAACTGATGGGAACCACTGAAAATTTTAAAACCAGAGAGTGTCATGTTTTAGAAGAGATGTTCTGGAGGTACTGAGAATGGTGAAACTGGTACTTTCACGCTATAATTTCTGGCAATTGGGTGAAAGAGGTTTCTTCTTGTTGTTATTATTTTGAAGGATAGATTATGTAGGCATAATTTAGGAGCAACTTTCTGGCTCCTGAAATATGATTTGCACGGTTACAGAGGGGGAGACAATTCAGCCACCCTTCTTTAGAATCCATTACCCGGATACACTTCATTTCTCTGTATGGGTCAGATGTCATTCCTGCATACGTCCAGTAGATGGAGGCATGGCTATTCCAGCCAGAAAACTCTTTATAAACTTGGTCTTGCATATCGCTCTAGGCAGCTGCGCACCAGAAACGGCTGCCATTTACTCCTTTTTGTACTGCGCAGCAGACAAGACGAGTAGACCAGAATTACGCAATGGAAAGAGCATGGGCTTTGGAGTTGGATGAAGTTGTGTTGTAATCGGACTCTTTGCCTTAGTGGAGTGACCTTAGGCACATTACTTTATCTCTCTGAATCTCAGTTGACACATCCAAAAAGTGAGGATTTCGTAGATCCACAGTCTCTTGTCCACCATTTCCAAACTCCCACACTCTGCAAACCAGAAGCATTTCATAACTCATTCAGCAGCAAGACCTGGCCTATTCTTGGTGTGAATATTCTTACATTTCACTGCAAAAAGGGTTTTCGTGTTTCATTGCAAGGTGCCCCTTAGCCCACTGGGGGTTTTATCTAATATAACATATATTATGCAGTATTACCTTTCCAAAATATGAAGCACACCTGTCTCTGGGGTAAGAGATTGTAGACATGCAGTACCAGCTGTGGTAAAGATGGAAGGAGATGAGTAGTGCAAAGCATCTAGCACACGTTTAGCTCTCCCACCTGAGCCATCAGGTTTAGGTTCTGGAAAACAAAAGAAGTCCGAGGGGGAGAAAAGGCAAAGAATCCATCTTGATGCATTCGTATTCATTCACACTATAAAGATATATTAAGCACCTACTATGTGCCAGAAACTTTGTCATTGATAGGCTTATAGTCTTCTGCTGAGCCTGTGCTGCCCTTGGGGATAAACTCTGGGATTGTCTTGGTTGGGTTCCACACAATGGGAAACCAGAGGGTCACTGGGTGAGGCAAAAAGTAAGATACAGAAGGAGGTAGCTATGCCAGATGCTGTGGAAAGAGAAGAGGAAGATCCTGTTCCTAGACTCAGCCATACTGTGGCTGCCTTTTCCACCCATCCCTAAACTTTTAATATCGTCTTTGATTTTCACTCAGGATTCCACCTGGTTAAGCTTCTACCCTGGAACAGGGGTGGCTGATGGAGTCAGAGGGAAGAAGTTGCTCTTCAAACGCAGCTCACCCATAGGCATTGCTTGATACTGGAGTAAATAGCAGAAAGTCCTGGGGAATCTCACTCGGCTACCGATTTGATGTCTATTATAGTTTCACCACCAGTGCAACAGAGATAACAAGACCTGGCTCTGCCCACTTCACATCCTGTCTCTCACTTCTCGCTCCCTCCTGCTCCATGTTCCACTGATACCAAGTGTTTGCATTCTTCAAACATGCCAAATTCTGCTCTCCTTCTTTGCCTTGCACATGCTGTTCCCTTCTCCTGAAACCGACTTCACCATCCCTCCTTTCTCTTCTGTTTAATTCCTGATAGTCCCTCAGCACGCCCCAGGGCTCAGTTGCTACAGATGCCTTACGTACCCTTTCTTTCCTGTCAGTCCTGGGTCATCCCAACGGATCCTGTGCACACTGCCACCACAGCACAGCACACACTTCATTGGAATCATCAAAGTCAGTGTCTCCCCACCCCCACCCCATCCACCACACTGGCATCACCTCGAGGGCACACCCTATTCATTGTATCCTTAGAACCACTGGACTTGCCACTCAGTGTTGGTGGATTGAATCAATGGTGGTGGAGATCCATGGTACTGTATTTATGAAAGAGCTTTGAGCTCTTGGGAGGTAGGATAAAGTTCTACAGAGCAGAAAAAGACACGAATCTGCAGTCACTACAAGAAGAAATCTGAGCCCTATTTTAGTGTCAGGTCCTCACCCAGCACGACCTATTGTTTTATCCCTGGGGGAGAGACTCTGCTTGTGGGAAACATACTGGGCTGGAAGTCCCAAAGCCTGGACTCGGGAACCACATCTATCACCAGCCAACTGTGTGACTGTGTGATCATATTATTGACCATCATGTAGCAGCTTAGCCTTCTCTTCCCTTATCCGGGCAACAGAGAGTCAGAGCAACTGCTCCCTAAAGTTCTAATATTCTGTGGCTTTATTTTGAGGACATCGAGCTGTGGGTTTATAGACTGCACGATGACATCTAACTGAATTTGCTAGTTCTAAAAATAGAATTGTGAATTGCACCGAAGTGTGTACAGAGACAGGATCATGGATAAGGACACTGGGAGTGTGGGTGACGGCCAATTGGAAGACTGTCACACGTTTCCCTTTACAGATTAATTCTTCGTCTGTCTTCAGGAAGTCTTCTAAAATTCAAATACTTCTGGGTCCCACCTTTTTACCTTAAAATCATAGAATTTCAAGGCTAGAAAGGAGTTTAGTAGATAATAATATCTCAGTTATCCTATCAAAATCTTGAGGGATAGCTGATGGACAACTAGTATGGGACAGGCTCTAAAGGGCACTGGGTAGTGAGGCCCAGTGACACCTGCAAGCTGTTGACAGGAAAGGAAGAAGGTAAGTAAGAAGAAATTTCTCCTACCTTGTTAGTTTCTCCTCTAGCCATTATCAGTAATGCAAGCAGTTTTACAAAAGCAGAACTTCTGTTCCAAATACAAGGTATTCTCCCCTTTCCCATTCTGTTCTCTAGCCTTTCATCCACCACACACAGTTGCTCAAACCAAAGACCTAGAAATTATTCTCTGTTTTCTCCACCTCTAACACTCAATCCACCAGTGCATCCCATCATCTTTTCCTTCAAATATATCCCCAGTCTGACCACTTCTCACCACCTCCACTGCTGAAATCCAAGTTAAAATCACTGTCATCTTGCCAGAACTAATGCAACAGCCTTCTAATTGGGTCCTTGTCTCTATTCTTGTGCCCCTAGACGTCATTCTCTATATGGCAGCCAGAACCATTTTCTCAAGCTTAACACAGTCCAATGGCTTCCCATTGCTAGTATAGGAAGATCCAAAATGCTCATCATGTCCCATGGCCGCTGCCCACCTCTCCAACCTCACCTTCCAGGCTGCAGCTCACTGGCCTTTCTGTCTCTTCAACGTGCCAAACATTTTGCTGTTTCAGGGTCTTTGAATCTATTATTTCTTCCCCCACAGATCTTCATACATAGGCCCACTCCTAACATTAACAGGGATGAGGAAAAGGGTATAAACGGAGGCCCACATACCTCTAAAAACTGTTATATAAAATATGTTCTATTCTCTTACCATGACAAATGCCTTCATAATAGCAAAAATTGAAAAATATGGGTAAATGTATGGTTTTTATGACTTTAAGTTAGCAAAATATAAAGGATAATTGAATTTAATTATTATTGTGCATATTTGAGTGTTCTGTTGGTTGGTTCTGTTCTAAATGAGTAACAGAGATATACAACATTCGTAACATATATGTCTATTTCACAAAAATTTATTTTTGGTTTTTACTTAAGTGAAATTATAAAAATAATCATTTTCAAATAATTGTACTCTATTGAGATGAATGATATAAAAGATTTTTTAATATTATTGTCCTCAGTATACAAAATTTAAGTATACTATCATGAAAAATATAACTGAAAGTAAATATAAAAGATAAAAACCAAAATATTTTCACATATACTTTCAAAAAATTTATTTTTCTCAATCGAAATTATTTAAAATTAAATAAATGCATATTATAATCAATGGATATGAAAATTTTTACTTAGAATTATTTAAATAAAGCTAAAGAACATTTTTGGAAAATTTAGCTAAATTATATTAAATATTTTTATTTCAAAAATGATTCTCAATATTAGTATCTGATGTCCACGTGGTTGTCAAGATAAAGAATTGGTATTCTTCAGGCATTTTATATCTAGATCAACGTGCATACAGATTTAAGAGAAATATGAATGATTTAACAGTGCAAATGTTCCTCACATACCATGTGCCAATGTTGCAAATACTGCTCTAATCCATGAGCATCTCCAAAACACAAAGAAGAACCAAAAAAAAAAAAAAAGTATGCTCAGAACTCTGGGAAACAATTCTTTATGCAATAATCTATTGTGTTGATGCTATCTGAAAAGAAGGACTTAACAAATTAATTTGTCCTTTCTCTTACCTAAGCATTTGTGCCACGCTCATCCTCTCCATACTAGTTTGCATTTGGATGCAGAGGTGGAAAAGCATTTCCCGGGAGCCCAAACAATATTAAGTAATGAGGATGCTCAGGGTCTTCTTAAACAGGCCCAGGGCAGGGGCCTCTATGCCTTAATCCAAGGGTAGTTGTGTTTATAAGGTTACTTCCTTCCCTGTCTCACAGACATAAAAAGGCCTTCCCTGACCACCCTAATTAACTGAAGCGTGCTCACCTCCCCACCCCAGTCATCTTTCCCTATTGTCCTACTTGCTTTTCTTCATAGCAATTAACGTTCTCTGGAATTACATCATTATCTTATTTGGTGATTGTTTATTATCTTCCCCACCATCACCACCATCAATTTTGTCACACCTACTTTATATACTCAGCCCTTACAAGAGAGTGAGACGCATGATAGGCCTCAATAGTTATTTATTAATAATCAAACATCTCCAATTTTATACTTCTAGAAGTACTATAGCAGTGTACATTTATTTACGCGATGCTTCTTCCCTGACACAGTGCCTGCTCATCCATGCCCACAACCGCTGAAGTACCAAGAAGTGACTGGGGCTAAGAGAGATTAGGACGTTTGTCAGTGTAAGCAAGTGGTAGAGCTGGGACTTGAAACTATGCTGCTAACCATAAAATTAGGGTTCTTTGCCTCATACTGCTGGAGTGAAGAAGGGGCCTTGAGGGTTTGTCACACTGTGGTGAAACATACACCCACGGTGAGCAGCCCTGTGCATTTCTTCCCCTAGAGGGCAGTGGCTGCACACACATGGACATCTGACAGATACTATTATAGAAGGGAGTGATGGGTGCCCACATCTTCACCTAGATTTTAGGAGACCCTCAAGACATTCTGATCACACAGAGACTGTAATACTAGTTCCCTAGATCTTATTAGCTCAGTGTGTTTCTAAAAAGTTGGGAACCCCCTGCCTTTACCCCATCTTTTTCCAAGTAGAAAATTACAATGTAAAGCCAAAACATCTCTGTTCTGCTTTCAGATACCTAATATTATCAGTGTTTCTCAATCTTCACACAACCGACATCTGGGGCTAGAAAACTTTTTGTTGTGGGGGGCTGTCTTGTGCATTTTAGGATGTTTAACAGCATCCCTGGCCTCTAAACACTGGTTGCCAATAGCACTCACTACCCACTCCCCTGCCAACACACACACACACACACACACACACACACACAGACACACACAATCACATAATTGTGACAACCAAAATGTCTACAGATGTAGCCAAATGTCCGCAGAAGAGAGGGGTGAAATCACCCTATCACCCTGGTTTGAGAACCATTACCTCATTGTTGTAAAAAACAAAAAGCAAACTGCCCATGGAATAGATGTCATAGGAGTCTAGTTGTAAATTGTGCTTCAGGAGACTGCTGAGGAGGAATTCGCAAATGCTCTCAAAACAGGATCTCACAATTTCCATGTAAACTTTTCTTCTAGCGACATTTATTTTTTAACATCTCCAAATGGCAATCATTTGCAAATTAAATGGTGTTTATCCTCCTGGCTATGACTCTAAAAGGAGTGCAGGGATTTTTTTTTTTTTTTTTTTTTTTTTGTCTGCACAGTTCTTAGTCCCTGGGAGTCATTTATCTCCCTTTTATTATTGTTCCTCACTTGGCTTCTTCCTCCACCAGACAGGCTTAATAACTGGCAATCATCACATCGCAGGGCAAAGTGGTGGGCAGCCACCCCCGCACTGGGGGGATCAGATGATCCACAGATCCTGAGCTCGCTGGAGCCATTGCTTCTTTTGTTTTCTCAGGCAAACTGCAGTTTTGTCTCTTGGCTTTCCCTGAATGAAGAGAATCTTAAAGCATCATATGGCTGCAAATGGCTTCTTATAACCTGGAAGGAGCAGTAAACAGGAAGTCAACAGCAAAGGAGAAATAAAAGTGATCAGTCAATGAGGTGGTTCAATCCCCCCTAGGCATCTTTGGGGAAAGCGGGGCTGCGTTAATCAGGCCTGGGCACACAGGCCCAGAGCAGAGCTGCAGGGAGCCAGCCAGGGGAGTGAGTGCCAAACCCCTCCGACAGCCAAAGATCTGCCAGGAGAGGCAGAACAATGTGGCCCACATGCGCGCATGGAAATCATCACAGCCAAGTTGCAGAACTTACATGACAATTTTTTCTCCTTTCCTGGACGCGGATGAAAGGCTGCACTGTGAGTGGAGAGTACAATTGCCCTGGCATTCCCATCCCACATCTGGCTGCTCTTGTTGTACCCTAGATTTTCACATTCAGAGAGAGACAACCCACAATGTTGTCTCTCACGCAGGGCACTCAGATTCCAACTGTGCCTTGGAGTTCACTTCTTGGGGCCCCCGACTGCCCTTCTTGGGCCACCACCCAGCAGCTATGGCTTCCTTGCCCAGTATCCTGACCCAGAGGTGTCCCTCCACAACAGGAATCACTGCCACACTGGTCCATCCTGCCTACAGTCTTTTCTGAAAGTAGCATCACAAGAATTTGAGGGATGATACAGTGACTTCTTTGATGTCATTCTTAAAGGGGAGGGATGCCTCCCAAAGCTAAGAGAGAAAAAGAGACGGAGAGACACCAGGCTCTTGGTGTCTCATTTCACAAGGAAGTTCAGATTGTACAGACAGGGAGTTTTTTTGTTTTCTTAAAAAGAAAAAAAGAAAAGGATGTAGGAGGTGGCAAACTAATTTGAGTTCAGAAAGATAAGAAACATATCTTTAGGCCAGTTTCTAAGCCTACCTGGAGGAAGCAGGGTTTGCAACCTATAATACACTATGATTAAAAAATAACTCCCTCTCCAATCAAAATTCCTCTGGTCCATTTATTTTGTCACAGACTATACTTCAAACATGGAAGTGGCCAGGGTTATGTTCTATACCAGAGGCTCAACCATGGAGAATGGGGACATTTTGAAGGAGGCTCTTGAGAAGACTCAGGTTACGTATGATGTAAAACAATAGGATGATGGCAGAGCTCTGACCTCAATGCTCCTGAACTAGAGTCATAAGCAAGTTGTTTTCTAACACTTGACACCCTTGTGAATAGACGGAAGAGCAGAGATCCTGACCAGGTGTGTGCAGGTGGCTGGTCTCCAGCTTCTGTTTAAGCAAAGGCTCACCTTCCTGGAAACACTCTTGCTGCCTGGCCCTGGGCCGATGTAGCAGAAACACTTGCAGGAAGCAGCCATGGCTGCCCTCCCTGACTCACTGCATAGGGAGGGGTCCCTGAGGAGGAGGTCACGAAACCTCCAGCCCAGGCTCAGACTTCTCAATTTTATCACCTTCTGCATGATTCTCCATCTTCTCCATAAGCAGTCTCAGCAGGAATTGAGCAATCACAAATACATGACTTCGGACAAGAAGTTGGACGATTCTGTGGTAAGCACGGATACACATCTGCTGCATGGGGAGTGTCTCTCAGTATAACTTCCATTTCCCAAGTAAGCTAAGTGCTAAGACTTGACACAGCTGGTCATCATGGACTGTAGGTGAATCAATGAGCTTCTGCCATGTATCTGGGCTGTGTTTGGTACTGTGGGTCATGTTACAGAAGCCAAAACACGGCCCCTCCTTCTGTGAGGTTACATTCTAGTTCAACTCACAAGACTAACAAACATGCAAGGCTGAGAACATGATATAAGGACACATGACCATTTTGGCCCTCAGTGAGCTCAAGCCTGAACATTTATGTAGAGGTTTGGCACTTTGTTCAATAATACCTCCCATTGTTATTTAACTTTTCTTTTATGTCCTATATCACCCATTAAGTTATAAACTCCTCCAGAGTCGGAAACACAAATTACCCTTCTTGGGGTCTCACCACACACACACACAGCTTCTCATGCTACACACACAGTTAGGTACTTGTTATGCTGTTACTGAATGCTTCAGTACATTAATTGCGTGGAACAGAATATAATTGCAGTAGGAGTTTATGTCAGGGAGCTATCTGGGTGGGCAGGAGTGATTGGAGGACAGAGACTCAATGGAGATGCAAGAGGCAATTGACAGTAAACAACTGTGGTTCTTTGTTTTTCCTTTTGAAAGTAGTGATTAAACATAACATTTAAAAATTGTAAAAATGCACATATTCATTATAGAAAATTTATAAAATAAAGAGAAATGAAAAGAAGAAAATTCAAAACACAGGTAATTTGACTTACAGACATTAGTAAACACACAGAATATATAATTATAAACTGTGGTAAGTGTTATGAAGGAGCAGATAAATAAGAGAATAAATAATGGAAGACCTGATCTATGAATAAAGGAAGCCTCTCTGAGGGTGAGACATTTAAGCTGGGACCTGAAGGATGAGCAGAGGAGGTTAGACAGGTGAAGGAAGGGAGAAAGAACATAACAGGAAGGTGTGTGTGTTACAGAACATATTTTTTAAAAGGTAAATCATAACTCTCATACAAATATAAAATGAACATATGCCAAAAACTTTATTTAACTCGGTAATTAATGAGGGAACCAGTAAGATGTTACAACTGGTTCAAATGAGAATTCAAAGTACCATACTTATCCATCAAAAATGCTGAAATAAAATATAAATAGATGCCAAATTGGATGGAGGAAAATCGGCTGTCCTTTCCCTGAACACAATTCACTGGCATATGAAAAAAATTATAATTTGCATTACTCAGTTATCTACAGCTTATAGAACTGTAAACTAGCTCAGATAAAATGAAAGATGGAGATAAACAGGATGGGTAAGCTGGTCAGGACACCCATGATTATTTATCCTTATTTCAAAGTATTTCACAGTTTTTCCTGACATGTGCAAATGCCCTGGGGAAGGAAAGAGCTTAATAAAACTGAAAGAAGAG
Organism: Rhinolophus ferrumequinum; assembly: GCF_004115265.2. Taxonomy (NCBI): domain Eukaryota; kingdom Metazoa; phylum Chordata; class Mammalia; order Chiroptera; family Rhinolophidae; genus Rhinolophus; species Rhinolophus ferrumequinum. Next base: position 61,024,650 of record NC_046287.1, read on the forward strand.
GAATGTTGCTGGAATATAATGAGCAAGGAGGAGAGTGGGTTGAGATAGGGGTCATGGTGTACCTTCCTGCTTGCAGTCTGCTCTTTTCATTTAAAAATACGGGATGAACATTTTCCCATATCATCAAATATCCTTGTGAAGCATGATTTTTTTTTAATGGCCGCACCATGTCCCCTTGTAGTGGACTCACTATAATGTATTTATTAACGCCCCCTCCCACTTGTCCATTTAAGTTGTTCTGTATATTCTTGTACATGAATCTTTGTTCTCACATATCCCTGATTATTTCCTGGGGATAGATTTCTCGAAGTAGAATCTCTATATCAAAAATTATTTTGAAGGTGTTGATTAACAAAAACTGCTTTCAAATGAAATTAGGAAAAAATTGAAGTGTGGAGAAATGGAAGCTCTAAGATTACCTAGAAGGCCAATGTACCAAGGAGGTGTGAGTTGGGCGGGTCTAACCTAGGAGAGAACAGGGGGGTGGAGAGGAGGGTCAAAAGTGAGAGAGTTTAGTAGCAGCAGCAGTTTGGGGGGCTGGGTGTATAGAGTGAAAGGGGGAGGAGGAGATGAGTTCAAAGCTTTAGATTTGTATTTGCCTTAGACACACTTTGGGAATGGGGATGTTTAGAAAAGAAACTAACTTGAGGGAAGGAGACATTTATTTTTGGATGTGGAAGGTGTGGGGAAATCATAGAGCATCTAGGAGCACAGGGGCAGAGTCTGGTCTGGAGAGGTCAATTTGGGAGTCGTACAGAGATCTGCTGGTTCAAACCAGGAGAGAGGGGATGCCTAAGTGAGAGGAGCCCTGTCAGAAACCCCGCACGCATGGTAGCTTGGAGGACCAAGCAAATAACCAAACAGGAGAGAGGAAGGTAGGGAAGCGTGTACACAAGGCAGGTAATTAACAATGTCAAATATCGCCTTGAGGTCAGAAAGGATAAGGACTAAGGGAAAAAGCCATTGTATTTAATTAAAGAAAGTCATGGTGACCTTAATGAGAGAAGTTTCAATAAAATTGTGGAGGTGGAAGTCAGTGGTTAAGGGAATAGGAGATGGAGGCATTGAGTGTCGGCCACAATGTAGAGGATTTTGGCAGCAAAAGGAAGAGGAAAGTCTGGAAATTAGCTAGAAAGGAGGAGAGTCCAGCATTATTTTGTGAGAGGATGTGTCTTGTTCATATTCCAATCCAGCATCTTCCATCTGCCTTTCCACATCCCCTACCACAGTTTCCTCCTCTTAGTTTTCAATCCCAAGGATGTTTTAACCTCAGAGGATATATGTGGCTTCATATGACAAGCACTTAACACAGGGCTGGGCACACATTAAGTGCTCAATAAGTGTTAGCTATTGTAATTATTTTCATTACGAGTCCTTAGGAACAAAATATGCAAACAAACAAGAAGAAAAGTATGCCAGGGAGGGTAGAGTAAGATTGGGGATGAGGTGAAGGAGGAGGCACTGTCCTTAGAAGGAAAACGTTAGAAACAAAACAGGCCATTTTTCTTTTCTTGGCCTTAATTCCAGATCTATTGTTGACTTAATTCTAGGTGTACTGTTTCTACATAAGATGTCTCAAGAAGCCTGTATTTTGTTAGTTGGCATGTAGCTTTGAGACTCATCTCAAGGATTTCTTTCTGCGTTCTCCTTCAGTGCTTTAGGGTCAGTCTGAATCTGAGGTCTGGCCCTGCCGCCCCCTGGAACTGTGGAAGAGAACAGAGGAGAACTCCCAAAGGGACAGGATTTGGGTAGAGAATGCACAGAGGAGAGATAAGCAAACACCAAACATGTGAGCCACTTGCAGCAATTGTAAGCATGGGACAGAGGAGCCCGAGTCCATGTATTCAGGAGTGGATGGAGTACAATGACAGCCAGTCATCAGCAGGGAGGGCATGGGCAAAAGCAAAAGCCCAGAGGGTTCTGTGTACAGGCCAAGGTGTAGGAACAGTGTGCGTTAAGGAGCAGAGCAATCAGGTCCTACTTTTCCTGAAGCAAGATGACAGATTAGCCCATACTATAGCGGAGCTGTGCAAAGAAGATACAATTAGTTTATTGTGTCTATAATTTCGCTGGCCTTCCCCTGAGCCCTCCTCACCCAAAGATTGGAAGACAAAAAGCAACTAACTGTCCAACCTAGTTGAGAGCTTCAGTAATTTAAACAGTCCCTTTAAGTAGAGTTCGATGTCTCATGGATAAAAATGTTCCTCCTCTGTGTCACCCTAAGATAGCATCTGGGATACAGAGGAAAAGCTGTGTGTGGCTTACATGTGAGGGCTGCAGACGCGTCTTCAGCATCCTTGGAGGTCCAGGAAGCTTTCTTGTATCTTCTTGGTTGCTATTTTCCCTGATGGCCTTCTCAGGTGAAGCAGAGGCTGTTTATACGTGATCTGACATCTCTTGGCTTGACCAGAGCTCAGAGCACTCCCCAATGAATTGACTTGGGTCTCCTGTGGCTGCATGTCTGTCTGAGTCGATCTGTGACTTCCATTTAGGTCCCCACTGCCTGGATTCCACTCTGCAGCCCTGGCTACTGAGCCATCCTTCCCAATGATAACTCTTGTCTTCCTCTCAGGGACAGCACTGGTTGCATTTCTTTTCAGTAGCAGAAGCCTTACTATTACAAAAGCTGACTGTCTCATTGCTTGATTTTATAACTGGGTTAAATGTCAACCTGGGGGAGAAAATCTGCTATTAAGGCTACCCATATAATGAGAACTGAGCTGCCTGAATTCCTCTGCATTAACTGATGCTTCAGACCAAATTAGTTGAACTGATCAGTCGTCTTGGCATCTGGTGGAGATGGCTGTTTTTGGCCAGGCCTGAAAACCTGAGAGGTCTTTTATTTCAAACCCTCTAAATGTTGTGCTCAATGAGGATGGAAAGTGTTGCACGTGGAAATTGCCTGGGTGACTGGGATAAATGTTGCCAAAAGAGAAACTTTCCAGTTCTTGGCTTTCAAAGTGTGCACTGTGCCATATGTCATGAGGTAATACAGATTCCTTGAATGGGTGCACCACAGCCAATGAAAGCAGTGACTTGACAGTCAGCAAATACAGTTCTAGTCACTAATCACAGGCAAAAGAAGAATTGGTAGGAAAGAGCAAAAGAAGAATTGGGAAGAAGAAGCGAAAGAACAGGCAACCAAGAATCTCAGCAGCACAAAATGGAGGGAAGCTGCCCTCGGGGCCAGAACTTCATTTTGTTTAGGAGAAGAAAATAAGCTTGAAAGTGTTCCTGAAGCAGCAGTGCTAACGTTAACAGATACCATCTGGAAATCAAGAAAACTCAGATTTTGTTTTTATAGATTTGTACTGAAAACCAGTTCCAGCCAGGGAACCTCAAATCTCAGAAGTTTCCAACAGGGCACTAAGATATAAACAATCATTTAGCAAAATCCGCAGTCAAAATGACAGACGAAGGCTGTTGTCTTCTCCTCTGTATTTAAATCAAGAGATGAGGTCAGACGTGACCCAGTGCCTGGAGATGGGATGGTCTGTGGAGATGCATTTTAAGTAATTTTTCACATATAGAGACCAGCCTCCGAGACAGGCAAAATTTACCTTCAAGACTGCATCCCCCTCAGTATCTGGTGTCCTCACTTTGGCCCCTACTTAATTACCCTCTCTGATCCCACCCTCCCCCACAGATTACAGTCCTTGGAGGATAATGATTTAATGGGTTTGTTAGCCTTTTTCCTCAACTACCCTACCCTCTCCTAATATGTGCATTTTAACAGGGCTTTTTGGAGATAATACCTCTTGAAGAATTGTCTAAGTTGTGGGAATTTTAGGCAGCAACCTGGTGGGTTTGACTGGAGGGAGGGGATTGCATTTGGGGAGCTGGTACATCTCTCAAACCACCATCTGCAGACAGTGGCCGCCTGCACATGAGCATTCCCTGGTTTCAGGCTGGCTGTAACTTCCTTTGGCAGGGCTCTCATCTCCTTCCATACCCTGGCAGGTGTGAGCAGGGATATCTGTGAAAGTCGTGCCCTCCTGTGTAATGCAGAGCATGAACTATTCAATGTTGTTGGCTGAGAACAATTAGTGTGGATTTCCCTGGGTAAGTGGGCAAGCATGAGGCCTCATGCATAATTCCTTGCCTGCCTGTGTGTGGCTTTTTCCAAACAAATTTTCCAACCAGAAGACCTCAGCCTCTCAGAAAGCCCCCCTGCCTGGCTTCTTTCTTTGGCCCTGTCCTGAGCTGGGATTCAGCAGCTAAGCAATTCCAGAGCTGCCCAGATGCACTTGGGTGCTTCCTGCTACTTCACACTGAACTGTGGGCCATTCCGGTGCTAGGGAAGGTTAGAGGCTTATTAATTAAATGGAAAGCAAAGACAGACAGGATACAAATTTTCCTAGAAAGACACTAGCATGTTGTGATGTCAATACTATTTCCAAATTTTAGTGGTGATTATGGTCACTACCCTTTCCTGCTTCCTGAGGACAACAGTTCAACATGACTTCCAGCACAATTAAAACGAACTGCTTTAGACAGAGTCAGTGTTAAGGGGGATGTAGGCCTTAGAGCCACAATGCATTAATTTTTTTCATTTGACTTCTCAAGGGAGTGTTCATGCAAAACTACAATTGGGAATATACAGAATTTACTGGTTTTAGTTTTATTTGTATGCAGCATATATTTACGTGATACAGTGTTTTTGGCAAGCACTTTCAAATTCATAATCTCATTTGAGCCTCACCAGAATCAGTTGAGGTAGGTAGGAAGGGGATTAATCTTTCCCTTTGATAAACGAGATATCTGAAACTCAGAGAGCTCCCGCAAGCGCTAGTGAAAAGGTAGGACTCACTAATCCCAGGTTTCCTGGCTCGGGCCATGTTTCTATTGCGTCAAATCGCATTTCATTAAGACCCAGAGAGAGCTGTGGGTTGATCAAACCCCATCACATCAGCTCAAGTGGACATGTGCTCTTTCTCTGCCCAGCATCCCTCTTTTGGGGATCACCCAAACCCCCAATTCTATAATGTTCATTTAGTTTGGCTGTAGCAGAACCCACCATGTCCCTAACTGAAGAGATGGACTAACGCCTGGCCAATCAGAGTTTTCTATTATCCTGGCCACAGTGATTGGCTAGGGCATGGGCACATGACCTAAGCTGGCCAATCAGTCTTCTCTGGGCCTTTTGTTAAGGCTATTTGGAAAGATGCACTCTCTTTCTCTGGGTCCTTGCTGACATAAAGCAAGAGTATGACTGGGAATGAAAGTAAGCAAAGGCAACCAGAGCTGAGAGATGGAGAGAGTTCTGATGTTATTATTTGAACCATTGAGTCCAGCTGTGCCTGAAACTTCACTGAGCCAATAAATTTCTTTTTTGCTTAAGCCAATTGGAGTTCTGTTTATGACACTTGCAAATGAAAGGAGTTATTGACTAGTAAAACTGCCATTTCTCTCTCTCCCAGAATTAAGAAATTACCTCTTTAAAGCTGTTTATTTGTAGTATGCTTTATCCCTCCCCACACAAAAAAATCTGAGGCAGTTTATAAAAATAAATAGGAAAAATAGGCAAAAAGCCAAAAATCAAAGGGTAAATTTAATACATAAAATACTTATCATATGCATAGCACAATCTTTATATTAAATTGACAAAATTATTTTTTAAATTATAATACCAAATATTGTTGAGGGTGCTAGGAAATGAACACTATTGGAGAAATTATATATTGATGCAAACTTTCTGGACAGAAACTTGACATTGCTTATTTATATCCCGTGCTTGTTTGTAACCAACAATTCTAGTTTTAGGAATGCATCTGAAGGAAATATTAAATGAAAAGGGATATATGCAAAGATTTATCTATAAGAATGACTGTTATAATCACCAAAAATTGGGAAACAGCCTGAATATCCAATGATAAGTTATAGGTCAAAAAAAGATGTCTATCCATTGCAATCTTATTTAATTAATTTAATAAATACACTAATGTATTTATTAAAATAATGATGTGGACCTTTATTTACTCACCTGGAATAATATTCATATTTTGTAGAATGGCTTTGGACTAGCATGTCTAAATTCTCCCTATGCCACAGCAAGATTCAAGTAAATGGTTCACTCTTAACCTCATGTATTTTCTTAAACAAGACAAAACAAGGAAACCTTTTTTAAATTTGTCGGTTGTGGTAATTGAAAATGGGAAACTATAGAAATGGCAAAAATTGTTATTCTATTCTTATAGTTTGGGTATTCTTGTTTGGGTCAAATTCGGCTCTCCATAAATGTGTGCTTAATTATCTCTTCTTGCACCATGTGCTATCTATACACTCTCCGTTTTTAAACACTTGACTAGTATTGCGAGATTATTTATGGACAGTGAATTGCAACTCAAGCATCATGTATTCTAGACTAATGGTTACCAAAGTGTGTATATGTTCAAAACAAACCACTGGGCTATAAGAAGAAAATTTTAGAATTTCTATTTATAAATAACCCTTTTATATTTTCTATTTCTGATATGTTTTATAATGTATATAATATAACTGGACAGTATACAACAAATAAACATACAAAGATTGCTAAAATGTTTTTGATGATAAAGGTGTATTTTGGTTGTCTATGACTGTGTAACAAATAACCCCAAAACTGAGTGGCTTAAAATACCACTTCGTTTTGTTCACAATCTTGAAGATCAGAAATCTGTGAAGCACTCACCTGTGCAATTTATCTTTGCCCCAAACAGCATCAGTTGGAGCAACTCAGCTAGATCTAGCAGATTCACTTCCAAGATGGCTTACTCACGTTTTGGCAAGTTGGTACTGGTGAGTTGGGACCTCACCCTGGGTTGTTGGATGTCGGGGAAAGGGGAGGTCTCAGTTGTTTTCTGTATTGCTTCTCTGTTGGGGTGCTTGGGCTTCCTCATGAAATGGAGGCTGGAGTCCAAGAGGGAATGTTTCAAAAGATGAAGTAGAATTTGTCAGTCTTTTAAGGTCTAGAGCAAGAAAATAGTGTCACTTCCGTCATATTGTATTGGTCAAAGCAATCTAAGAGTCCATCCAAGATTCAAGGGGTGGAGGCATAAATCCCATCTCTCATTGAGTGGTCTATCAAAGAATTTGTGGCCATCTTTAATCCATCACATGGTATGAGACCACTAATTTAAGTAAACAGAATGTGTACTAGCAGCTCAACCCCGACTGGGGCTCAATTCTCTTACAAGAAATTCTTGGCCATCAAAAGCAGATCTGTACCCACTGGTGCACTTCCCTAAGGCTGTTTCATCAGAAATGAGGTTTAGGTTTTTCTCTTAATGGCTTTTTCACTCCAAAGCCATCCAAAGAATATATGCAGGATAATGCAGGGAGAAATAGAGTCTAACTCTTATGGGTGCCACTGCTTTATCTTGCTTAACAAAACAGTTTGGTTAATAGTAGAAATAAAACATTTATCTGGTCAGGTCTTGGTAACTTGTACAAAAATTTCTTTTATATATTATACTTTAAACCAAAATATGTTGAATACTAACCTAAATATAATCAGAATGACTCTTATGACTCAAAAGGATATTTACCAGAAATTTCTTACCAGAAATTTCACAGTGCATAGGCTGATACCTGCTTTTCTTTTCTCACCAATCAAGTAAAATAAACACAGAGCTTAAAAACTTTTCCTATATATTAATAACATAATATACTCTTGAGTAAAATAACGTGGGTTACTGAACAGTATAAACCCATATTTGTACAAAAATGTGCGAGAGAGACAAGAATAAATTTTTCATTATTTACTATCCTAACTTCTGCCATTAAGAAGAGAGGATACTGAGAAGAACCTGTTTTCCTGAGCAGAGTGGTGGGTGAGGGTACAAATTAGAAAGATCGAGGTAATGAAAAATTGGTTTTCATGAGAAAAGGAAGATATGGCTCAGTAAGGCACAAGGAGAGAGGATGAGTTGTTTAAACAGGTGGGTGGGAGATAATTTTGGCTGCAGGAAATCTCTAGGTTGCCACAAACTGTTCGGTAAAATCTACATTATTCAGTAATTCTTTCTGGTGTTGGATTGTGTTCTTTCAGAGAAGATTCTGAGTGATATTTGTTGATGTGCACTGAAGGCTGACCCAGGCCAAGAACAAGGGTAGCCTAAGGAAGTTCAAGTCACTTGTGCATAATATCTGAATAGAAAAAGTTCAAGATATACATACATCAAGTTGTGACAGCAAATATCTCTGGATAGTGAATTACAAATGGTATTTCTTGCATTCCCTCTTCATTTTTGTATTTTTAACATTTTTCTATCAGTTGTGTTGTTAAAATGAAATTATTTTAGAAACATATAAAGACTTTGCAATCAGACAGAACTATGTTAGACCCCAGCTCCACTACTTCTTAAATTTGTGATTTTGGACAATTTCCTTAAATTGTTTAAGGTTCAGTTTCCTCATTTGTATAGGACGGATAATAATAGTACCTTCCTTATAGGTAGGTGAGAGGATTAAATGAAATAATCTGTGTAAAGTTCTTTAAACAGTGCCTTAGAGCTGAGAAGGCATACAATAAATGTGCAAGTTATTACTGTTGTTGCTGATAACTAAAGCTTGTTTGTGGTCCTCAGATCCTGAAAATGACCAGCATTTTCTACTCACGGCCAAGAAGTTAAAGCAGCAACTGGCTATATTTATACCCTCTAAAGAACCAACAGAGTAAAATTAACCAAGTTTTATCCCTATCACCATAAGTCACATAACATACAAGATCAGACAATTAAGTTTGCGAACTCATCCTAGAAAAAGTGCTACATACCTCATTGCTGAATATCACTATGGTAACCTTCGAAGTACTCCCCTTGGGAAGTTTTGCACTGATGTCAGTGCTTAGTCCACCTTCAAAGCAATTTTGGAACTCTTTTTCTGGAATGGCCATCAGCGCTGTCATCGTATTACCCTTGATGTCCAGAATATCATCAAAATGTCTTCCTTTCAATATTTCCTTTATCTTGGGTAAAGAAAGAAGTCATTGGGGGCCAGATCAGGCGAGTAAGGAGGGTGTTCCGACACAGTGATTTTTTTACTGGCTAAAAACTCCCTCACAGACAGTGCCGTATGAGCTGGTGCATTGTCGTGATGCAAGAGCCGTGAATTGTTGGTGAAAAGTTCAGGTCATCTAACTTTTTCATGCAGCCTTTTCAGCACTTCCAAATAGTAAACTTGGTTAACTGCTTGTCCAGTTGGTACAAATTCATAATGAATAATCCCTCTGATATCAAAACAGGTTAGCAACATCGGTGCAACAAGTTCGCAAACTTAATTGTCAGACCTCATAACATTATCATAAAGAAAAATCTTCTTCAGTACCTCTTGTGTGCGGGTCATTTAAGTTCTCTAGAAGTTAGATGCAATAAATGTGGCCTCTATCTCACAGCCAGGTCAATTCTGGCCACTAAAGCCCAAGTGTCTCCATTCCTAATTCAAAACACTGTAAGGATAGGCTGTACTTAGGCCTGGGCCCACATGTTCTTAATTCCCAGTGCAGAACACACATTACTTTTTGGGACTTCTACACTAGCCAAAGCGTTCTGATGTGGGGTTTGAGTTCCTTGGCACTGTCATGTGACTGGCTTTTTGATGTGGTTTCTGTTCCAGTAAGTTAAATTCTGGCATCTCAGAGCTGGCGTAGCCTGCCATGCTAAAGATGAATTCTAAGTGCAGACTAAGGCTGAATCTGCATGCCTGCGGATGGACAGGACCACAAACTGCCATGGGGTCAATTAGCTAGAGGCTGTTTCAATGTGGCATGGCCCCACTATTCAGGGTTCCCTATTTGCTGCCATGTAGCTTGGCTATCTAAGACAGTGCTACTCGACACATTTTTGGTTTTTGATCTCTTCAGTGAGAGGAAAAGAAAAACTTCTGAACCCCACATGTTCCTGCTTGGGACTACAGAGGAAAACTTACTGAGATTCATGAAACATCTTGCCGCTCCGAGTGAGAGCTTCCCTGTGGTGCCTGGTGTTTATTCATTCTATGAAATAAATGAATAATCCATGCCTGAAACAAAAGAATAGGCATTACAGTTAATATTACTAGTACTCACTAGTACCTGGTTTTTCTCTTTGCTGGCACCCAGAAGACTAGAGTGCCCAGCCCTCTGTGGTTGGGTGGGGCCATATGACATATAGGCCAATGGGGTGTGAGCTGAAATGACACCTATCACTCCTTGGCTGAAGTGTTGACGCACTGAAGAGCAGGGGAGACATCCAATCTCTGTTTCCTGCCAAGATAACCAAAGGAATCATGTGTTCTAGATGTTACAGCTATAGATGGTAGAGCATGCATCAGCCTGGATCCTTGAGTGACTGACAGAGCAGAATTTCCCCCAACACACACACCCCTACCCTTGACTTGCAATGGACATGTAGCATATGCAGGAAATAAATCTTTCTTGTGATCCCAAATAAATCAACTTTGGGATCTGGGGGTTAATTTGTATCAGAGTCCAACCTAATGTAACTAATAAAATTATCTCGTAAACATTAGTAATACCGTGTTTCCCCGAAAATAAGACTTAGCCAGACCATCAGCTCTTATGTGTCTTTTGGAGCAAAAATTAATATAAGACCCGGTGTTATATTATATTATATCATATTATATTATATTATATTATATTATATTATAAGACCCAGTCTTATAGTAAAATAATTATTGTAAAATAAGACTGGGTTTTATATTATTTTTTGCTCCAGAAGACGCATTCGAGCTGATGGTTCGGTTAGGTCTTATTTTCGGGGAAACACAGTATAAAGACTGGTCTGCAGGTCACCTGTAGGACCTGTCACTGGGGTTAAGCCAAGGCTGTCTACAACAAAAGATAGAGGACAAAAGGAATGTTTTCAAGGAGGAGCAGTAGTCCAAATTACCAAGTTCAAGGGGCGTGGAATACTGTGGTCTGCTCTGGGATGGTAAGAGCCAGGGCAGAACTTCCAGGTGATATTGTCTCTGGAGGTGCTTATCCCAGACACACTACCCTCCAGAAGCAGGTCAGCCACGTAGAACAGCCCATCCCTCAAGGAGGGAAAGCATTCCAGGAGACTGTCTACCATGGCCTCATTGGTTAAGAGCCTATCGGTTGGTAGCATGTCTTAAGAAAGTGAACAATGTTTCATAGGTCATTTCAGATGCGTAGGGTGTTAGACCATGATGAGACTCTATTGACTGGTCTGTATTGGTTTCCTTTGTATAGACCCTGAGTGCCAATGATCCAAATGGGAATTAAGATATACTCACACAGTCCTCACCTAAGTTTCTCCAAAATGCACCATAAGGGATAAACTAGCAACCCCAATGTAAGGGATGTCAGTGCTGCACTTCCCATTTCTAAACCTGAAATGACGCAGCTGCCTTATCTAAAATCATGAGTGTTTCAGTGAGCCGGACAGGAAGGAACCTGGAAAGAAAATGAGGAGAACCTTTTATCTTGTTATCACTGACAACACGTTTGTAGTAACGGAAAGTCAGTCTTAGCACTGATCTTCTGCTTGATCAGCCTGAAATAAGGTGATATTCATTTGATAGCAGCCGCATGAGGCACGCACGCAAATCAATCATGATACCAAACTGCCTTTTTATTAAACTAGAAGAAAGAAGAAAGGGTGATTGGTTAATCTTCTCATGATTCCCTGGGCTGCAATTGTTGAAGAGTTTATACTTCTGTATAAAATTCTTTGTAGGAATCTACTCTGAATTTGTTGGGAATCTGGCAACGTTGAGATGAAAGAGTTCACAGGGACCAAATGCATTTTTGCTACTTAGCAGAACTTTTATGCCAAAATGTCTCAGGGTTTTTAATTTTTACAAGGTAATTATTTCTCAAAGTCAAAAAGGCGCAGTTTCTCTTACTGAAAACCTCCTGCTGCAAGAGAAATGGGACCTTGTTACAGATTACTTAAGACACTCTGCTTCCACTGTCTGAATCCACTCTGCTGGGCAGGCTAGCTAGAAGACTGAAAACCACAGCTTCATTCCCAGGTACACTGCTGCAAAATAATTACATCAGATGTTAATATAGTGAGTCCATTTAAACAGAGATAAATTCCAAATGCAAATATATCTTTACTTTGAATGTAACGCACTTGAAAAGAAAATGCCTGTGCTTTCATAATAGAAGGCAGATTTCTGACCGCCCCCACAATCCCGATTAAATCAAGGATTCAGAGAAGATGAATACTTTCAGTTAAAAAATAGTAGCAAGAACCTATCTAGTGGTTCCCTACCTTTTAAATCCACGTCAACAGCACTGAAAGTATACGAATATTTTAAATATGATTTCCAAGTTACATGTTGATACTCTGTGAAGTGAAAGAAAAATCCCCACCTTCTGTAATATACCATAGTCACATTTCATTTTTCAGGTGCTCCAAAAGTGCCTTATTCCCCAAGGTTGCTGATATAAGGATTCCTGGGAGCCAGAGTGACAGGCAAAGCCCTTGCTCAGAGCCCCAAGGCCTGAGCCAGAACTGGAGCCAGTTCCATCTACTATGATTGTCACAGACCAGGAGGAGGGGGGCCAAGGACACACCTTGGTTTATGGAACTATACATTGCACCTGGCAGGTGGAAAACTTACCCCTGACTTCAGACTTGTCCTGCGACTGAGGTATATAGAGCACAATGGCTACACCAAGTGGATATTCAGAGCAAAAGTTAGGAGGCTTGTGCCCCTTTTCAAGCAACAATTCCAATTTCCAATACCTAAATTGAGCTTTTAAGTAAATGAATGTAATCTCCCAAAAAGTAAAAGCATGCAAAGGACCAATGGAAAGAAGGACAAAGGGTGTGGGGGATGCGAGGGCTATCTTTCCGCCATGCCAGATGAAGGTGATGTTGACTTAAAGTCCTTGCTACACTTGGGTCCAAATCGAACTAAGTTCTGGAAAGGAACACAAAGAGCCTAAAGAAACAGAGCTCACGTAGCAGATGGCTCGTCCTTGCAGCCTAACGCAGCACACCTGATTGAAGGGTGCAGCGAACTCTGCTCCCACCTTGCCAGCCCGGGAAGCTGAGACTGACATGCAGAGTGGGAACAGGAACCCTGGGCTTCAGGAGCAGTTTGAGGTCAAGTCAGAATGTGTTTCTGTCCTGCCTTTCAAAGCTTTGTTTTTTTATGAACCATCCATACGAATGACTGAGCTTTGCTGGACGGAGGAGGGCTGGGGTGGGCACCTTTGAGGAGATGCAGTCCAAGACGGACATTTATTAGAAATGAGGAGGGCTGGGGCTTTTCCTAACAGAATTCATTAGAGCTGGAAATTCATAGTTTAACCACTCACCTGGCTACTCTACCTCCACCCCTCCAAAGCCCACCCTCACCCAGTGGTTCTCCTAACCAAAATAAATAGTGAATGTGTGAAGCTCCATAGTGATTTCATTCAGTTACTGCCACCCATTTCCAAAGACCAGGCCAATGTAAAGTAACCCAGGACTTTGCTTCTCTTCAGGGGGCTACTCAGCATCCTCTGAGGCAATTAAATCCTGGAACCTGTGCAAATAAGGTTTTGATGGAATGAATCGAGTATTCATACTGGTCAGCACACATAAATGAAGTATGGTTCTTTAATCTACTAATGATAACAACTAATTAATACCTTTCCTTTTTTATAGAGCATTATACTTTACAAAATAGTTTCCCATGAATCATCCCTTTTATTTTCAGAACCCTATGATAGGTAACACGTGCATTATTAAAGTAAAAGGAAACCAAGACTTCTTGGAGGTTAAGAGGCTTGCTTTGAGTAACAGAACTAATTGATATTGGATGTAAGAAGAAAACAGAGGCTCCAAGTCCAATACTTTTTCCAATCCACCCTACTGTCTCTACGAAAAAAATCTTTCCCATTCTTGAAAGCTTTGAAATTTATAAATTGTTTTAGAACTTATTATTTTATTTGATGAAAATAAAAAATAGTAAACATTTGTTAAGTCATTACTAAATTGAGTCTTTGTAATGAATGTCAAATTCTCAACACAAACTTTCTCATTTATGGGTTGGAATTATTATCCCCATTGTGGTAGATGAGGAATGAGCACAGAGAAGTGTTTGTAATTTGCCCAATCCACACAGCTAGTAAGTAGTTGAGCAGAGATTTGTAACCAGTCAGCATGACTCCTTAACTGCAATGCTACGTGATCCCCCATCCTCACATCCACCTGGAGAGGTAGGCTAGCTTGTGACTTCTTTCATGGACAATTGAAGAACCATAGGTCCAGTTGCTAGTAGACAGAACCATTCACATTGCTAAGGTGTTTGGCATCATTTGGGTCCATGTTGGTTGTTCCAGCTGGGAAGCCACGCTGGAACCAATCAAAATTACCAATAACCGAGAATCAATAGAAATAAACCAAATAACCAATAGAAATCAATCACCTGCTTTTTGATGGGGTTCTTCTCCTGCTCCTCTCCCACCCATGATACACCTTTCCCATCAGCCAGTTTTTTCTTCACAATGGTACCACTATTACTGCTATTTCTGACAGTAAAAACCATTAAGTTTGCTCTCCCTCACTTCCCATATCCAGTCAATCATCAGAAATTCCTGTTTCTTTGTTGTGTGTGTCTCTAGAACCTGCTTTTACCTTTTCTCTCCTACTACCGCTACCATAGTCCAGTTGAATAACTACTAGACGATAACCTCTCCAGCTTCAGACACTTCCCATTGTATGACCAATCTTGTCCCCAGTCATCCTGAAAGCACAGCGGTCCTCATCACGTTGCATGATATTAATCTAAAAATGGCACCCTATTGTCTCTATCACAAGCCCTGTTTTCTCATATCCTCTGTTGTCTGTTCTACTTTTTCTACCAATCCGTTCTCTCTCCCTTCTCTTCTTGTCAAGTCTGTCTCCTCACAGTCCCCAACAATGTTCATCTCCTCATCTCTGTACCTTCATTGTTATTTTCCATCTTATTTTATTTCTCTTCTCTCATACTTATCCCAATCTAGACATCTCGCCACTCTTCTTAGACTAGTCTTCCTTCTTGGTTTCCTATTGTTCCTACAGAAGGCGCCACAGAATTTAGTGTTTAATCTTGCTTTCTAATTGTCTCACTATTAATTTTATGTCCTCTCTAGACTGTAAATTTGTCATGCGGAGTCGCAGCTCCCGCTCCCCGCACAAGAACTCAGGATACGGTGAGGCCAAAAGGAACATCAATGGAGCCACAGATAGGGGAGTCATACCACTACAGTCTCGCTGGAGGCTGGGCGAGACACAGGAAATAGGTCAACACGATCCGCAAGCCGCCATCTGCGCTTCTCTGCCTGCCAACGAACCAACCCTCTAGCGTGGCCATGGCACTTATATTAGTGGCTAATATGGCTAACTGGTAACAGCTGATGGCCACCCAGCCACAGCGGATGGCCATCTGATTACAGCTGTCGGCCATCTAATAACGGAGCCGGCACCTTTCCACGTGAGGCTGAGAGCCTCGAAACTGCTCTCTGGGACTCTGTCCCCACGAAGTTTCCCAGATCAAGAATATTCTCTGATTTTTTCGTGATCCTCACTGGGCATAACAGTACTGAACTCAGAGATGGAACCTGTTTGGTTGACTGATTTCACTTGGTGGAGGTAATTTGCATCAGACCAGAAGGCAAACTAGCAAAGGCTGATTTCATAGCTCTGATAAACAATCGAGGGCCTTGCTCTGGGAGGGTTATTTCTCTAATACTTGATACCACCATCAAATTCATTTGAAGGTCAGGAAATTACAAAAAGGCCAATTCACTTGCTGTAGTAGAGTTGTCTGTTTGTCCACCTTCTTGAGCAGCTAAGGAATCCATCTTCTTTGCTTCCTTTCCCAGGTCACAGTAGCTGTTCTCTAAGGAGGCATGATAATGGAGGGGTGAGGGTAGGGATAAAGTAAGTTATTCAAGTGAAAGACCACAGCAAGTAGAATCTGATTTATAATCTCCAAAGTAATACATTAGAGAGTGGAAAGTAGCTCAAGGCAGATGTTTTAGAATAATTCATGAAACAGTTTTTACCAGAAGAGAAGTTGTTGGATGCTGCTAAGCATTGTTCAGAATCAGCATGTTAAATGGCCATTCATCAAAGTTTAAAGATGCCCCAGGCAGATTTCTGAGGCTAGCGCTTTGGAAATATAATATTGATAATAATAAAGTTAGTACACATGTACACATTTGAAAAATGTTTCACACTTTTCAAACTGCACTGTCAAGCACCATCTTAGGAATTCTTTTGTGTTGGAAGGAGTTATGAAGGTTATCTAGGTGAAATAGGAATAATAGTTTTTTAATACTATTAGTATATTTTTATCTTTTGTATTTCACTAATTGATCCTATTCCTTTACCTTCCCATTTTCTCAGAGACAGAGGCCTACATTTAGATTTGTACAGAATGAATGCAAAAAAAGAAAAGTTAATGTGTAGGTGTTCACAATCAAAAATGAAATGTTGTAGGAATAATAGTTGCAAAACTAGGCTTTGTGGAGAGAGAAATAGGATTTTCTAAATTTCTTTAGCTCCCATTTTAGCATAACAAGAACCAAGACCATAGGTAGAACTCAGATGGTAGAACTGTTTCCAAGCAGACAAGTATTGGTTCAGTCTGTGATGACTAGGCCATGAGGCTAGGTGCTTTAGGGTAAGACGAGAACGATGAATTGTAAGGGCAGGAAGCCTGCCCTTTCTGGTCCTAAATGACCATGAGAAGGAAAAGGGAGACAGATGCTGCAAACACATTGACCTTGATTTTCTGCCTCTGGGCTGCCCAGAGAGGAAGATGTGTTACATAAGGTAAAATCAACACAAGGCCTTTCCCCATTTGAGACTGCATGGAAACAGACTCCCCACATTGATGAGGAGTGGCCACATCAGAATAAACTCAGCAGTACAACATGGTTAGGCACTGGAAGGGCTAGAGTTTAGCTTTCCCAAGCCACCCTCAGTTCCTGTGTGGTGTGGAAGGAACTCAGAATTTCCTGCATGCCCCTGGAATGGGTGGGGCACAGATGCTAGCTGGAGTCTGGCTAGGGGATATACCAGAGAGGGATGACCATGGTAGGCAAGATGGCACTGTGGCCAAGGATGCAAAATGAACTGCCTGGGCCCTGACCTCACAACCAGACCCAGAGGCCCATAGCACCACAGGAGAGTCAAGAGGGGCTAAATCAGGAAAAAGGAAGGCTGGGCTCTGATTCAGCCAAGACAGAAAATGAACCACAAGCTACCCGACCCATAGTCTTCAGCCACAAACACCGGCGGAATGCCAAGGAATGGGACAAGCGGCACATCAGCAGTCACCAGTCTGGTGAGCAGCCCAGACCAGCCACCCTACAGCAGACACAGTGAGCATCCAGAAAACACCATATGGACTCAGGCTCTTCCCTCTCTCTATGAGAATATAGTAAGAGCCGGTCATGAACCCAGATACCATCTTGGGGAGGAAGGAAAGGAGAGAGACATCTGAAACTCTGGGCATTTTTCAAAAAAGAAAAAGAAAAGCAAGACAGAAAAAGAAAGACTGAGTTATCCAAAGAAGGTTGTTCCAGAGCATGGGATTGGACTGATAATAGAGGGTTAAAGTAAATTTTAGTTTCTTACATCACAGTGCAATGGGGGCTCATTGAAAAAACTCAGAGCGTTTCTACAAGTCCTCTGTACACTAACTCTGAGAGTAGGGTGAGTGCTTTGTGACTCGGCTCCCCGGCCTGACTGTCTCCTTTCTGTGCAGGAAAAGGCTCATATGCACCATGAGACCAGGTAAGGCAGAGATGTTACCATTTCCATTTCACATGTGCAGAAACCAAGGTCCAGCAATGAAATGTCTCATCCATGGTCAAAAGGCAACTGGGTGGCTAAACCACCACAGGAGTTAGACCTCCTGTTCCCAGCCCCACGCTCCTTCTGCAGGGCTGTGACCCTGTGAGAGATGCCCTAGTACATGGGCCCATGGAACAATGATAGAGGTGTTTATACTCAGAAGCACACCTTCGGTTTCCTGTGCTCAGGCCCAAGTCGTATCTTCTAGACTTCTCTCAGGAGAATCCTATGGCTGAAGATGTTCCTTTGGCATATTAACCCCTGGGGGCGGCATGGGGATGCCTTTCATTACGCCAAATGCTCGAAATGCCCCGGAGCTGATAGGACAGTCATTGAACAAAGTGTTTCTTTTTCTTTTCTCCCTAGTATCACCTAAAATTGAAACCTTTATTGGCTGCAGTTTTTATCCATCTGCAAAAACACATGAGAAAGAGAAAGAGGTTGGCAACTGACTTCAGGCTTTTCCCCTAGAGTGTTACTTACCTGACTTTAACCAGATGCTGTGTATCAGCCTGTCTCTCTCCCCGATGCTCAGCATGGAGAAGACAGAAGAAATACAAGGAATGCTTGTTCTGCTATGGATGCTCTCCCCCTCTCTTTCTCTTTCTTTCCTTTTTTTTTTTTTCCTCTTTTAATTCCAGGACCGGATATACAAGTTCCAGAAGAGGAATATACATCCCCAGAGTCTGAAATCAAATCTGGAATTCATATCCTCTGTAAATGTACTTTATTAAAAGCAGGGATCAAGAAAGGTTTTGGAATTATTATATTGGAGAAGTTGATTGTGTAGAATGGACTTGGAATTAGGGATAATTTTAGACATGTTTTGCAGGCAGCCAACTCCATGGATGAATGGAAAAACTGGGCACTTTGGCATGAGTCCTATCCCCAAGGCTTTGAAAGCCAGCCCTCACCCTGTGTTACCAAGTCGGAAAAGAAAGCAGGAGACTACCATGAGACAAATTCATCTATAATTGTCACAATCAGGTGAATTGAAAACTTTATAGGAACACATACTAGGCATCCAACTGTCGTTTCAGGGTTAATCTGTGTAAAATCCATTTGCTCACACTGAATGATGTTTAGTGCAACCCCAGACCGCTGCCAAGGGTGGCGGATACGAGAGCTTGTGTGTGTGCGTAATACATGCATATGTGTGACGCAGCTGAAAGTATTGGTTGAGGTCCAGAATTGGAACTGATTGAGGTTGTAAGAGAAGGAAGAGGGGCAAGTCACAAGAACTGCAGTGGGGAAACGCCTGCAGCCTTACTACTGACTGTTCTCATTGTGGGGAACGAGGAACCTGTCCATTGTTCCCATTAGGCCCAGATGGCTTTATATTAGTAAACTGACTCTGAACAGTATTTTCCCCTCGATTTGGCATCCTTCTGCATACCACTACATCTCAGGGTATTTCTGTGACGAAAACGATCATTTTACAAGGGTCCACCAACTCAACAGTGGGAGCAAAGTGATTATGGGATTCACATTCCGGTAATAAAAGAAGAGCTGAGCACTTTCTGTGGTCAGAGAGAGGTGGGAGCCGCTTGTGACCAAGAAGAAGCACCTGGACTCTGAGTGGTCCCTGAGCAGGGGCATCAGTGTTCCTGAGCTAATTTAAAGGAGAGCAATTGCGATGTTTGATAGAAGAATCAGAGGGAGAAGGTTGGGATGCTGAATGTGATGCTTTTCATAGGGCCACCAGATGGCTTTCTGCTGCTTTCTAATTCAGGATCCTTCACCCACACCTCGCCTACTCTTCATTCACATCTAATGTCTCTCCTGTTGCTTTATTTGGAAAGTTCCCCTTTTCAGAAAATAGGGGAAGATAATGTAAATATGTAGATGGCTAAGGTCCTTGACTTTTCATGTCAGCTGCCTTTCTAAAACTTCTGGGTTATTGTCTTAATTATAGCAGCCATGAGGAGAATTTGAAATTACCCCTATAGTGGCTCTGGGGGCGGGGGAGGGGGGGGGAACAGCAGCAGGATTATTTTCCCATGTTCCTGTCTTGTGGAGGGAGCTGGATTCCCCAGCCTTTTTTTTCTTTCCCCCTCCGCAGGGTTCTGGCCTCCGGAGATGAGCGTGGGCCTGGAGTCTCTGCCCCCAGGGTTCTTTGCAGGAAGGGTGGCTGCTCAGATTCCAAGCTTCCTGCCTGGACCAGTGACGACTCTAACACCCCCTCAGGGAGGTGGTTTGTAATGTTTGTCCTGTAAACTCTTAAGTAACTGTTCTGTTCCACCAGAGGAGGTCACATGGCTTAGAGAGAAAAGCTGTGTTTTTCTGTGGGTAGTTAAGGACACTGAGATACGGCCAGGCAGCCTCGCTGACAGAACCCATGCGCTGAACAGAGAGCACTGTTCAGGGAGCCAAAGGGAAATGACATCCGTTGTCAAGTACAAATTATTGTGCTACAAAACAGCCCTGGGCACTAGGCTTATGAACACATCTGCTATAGAACCGTCTCCTTTTGGAAGGCACAAATCAGTGAACTGATACATGTTTCATGAAGAACAACTTTTCACAATTCTCAGGCCCCTCCGCTAGAGGTTTCCAGGGCATTTGTTCTTCCACTTGTTCACTTATGGCTGCATTTTTCATTAGAACGTTAGCTGTATTTCTGAGTTACCCACCCCCCATTTGCCTCTAAAAGCCAAAATCTTTCCCAAAATGCATTGAGACAGCAGGTTCTGAGTGACTAGAAAGAGCTTGGCTGGCTCCTGCTGAGGGATGTAAGAAGGGCTCTGGCCCAGAACTCCTGTGGGCCTCAGGCTTGGCTTTGCCAAGTGGCTTTTCCCTGTGGCCTTGTCTGCTGCTGCGCCAACTACTCTCTACTTAGATGTTTTTGTCTTCCTCTCGGTTTCCTTAAGTGGAGGGATAATTTACATATAGCAAAATGCACCAATCCTAAGCATACATCTCAATGAATTTTGACAAATAAATATATGAAAATACTCCTCATTTAACTTCCACCCAAATCAAGAATATAGACCTTTCCCAAGATCCCAGGAAATCTCCTTGTGCCCATCCTGTTACTGAATGTTTAAAGCTACCACATGAATGTCTTCCAGTGTTATTGAACTCTCTCCTCACTTGGAGCTTCTTGCCCTCATTGTCACGCTGACTGTCCACCAACTGGAGCGGCAGTCTTTCCCTCCCCTCAGCCACTCTCCCCACAGCCAGATGAGGGAGCTTGGGCAGACTCCATTGCCTTCTTTTTAAAATTTATCAACTTGAAGCTCAGAGAAGTCAAGTGATTCGCTCCTGGCCACACAGTAAGAAATGGTACGATGGCCAGAATCCAGTTGCTCCAGGTTTGCCGTTGGCTCTCTTTCCTCTGCCTGGGCTTGCAGAAGAGCACAAAACTATGCCTACTGGACTGAGAAGTGATCAGGATATAGACTGTACACACGCCACAGGACCAGACTCCTGGAGCCCACTTTTGTCTGGGTTAGACAATGTCCAGCCTCTGTATTGCTGGCTGAGTCTCACCTGGGGGTCACCTCCGCCTAACAAGCTGGTGATGTGTATTCTCTTCTCATTCCTCCTTCCTCCCCCTTTGCACCCCAAGCACAAATAAGTTTTGCACTAGTCTAATATGTCTGAGAATCATCTACAGAGTGAGTTGTATATGCTGATTCTCAGGCCTGGGGTAGGGGCCCAAGAGTCTGCATTTTTCCCAGGCTTGCTCTCCCCTTCCCCCCACCCACCCTAGGGGATCTGTGGGACCCACTGCACTTTGATAAACCTTGTGTAGATGAGCTCTCCCTATCTCCTCCACCAAAGAAATAACATTCAACAGTTTCTACCCCTATCATACTCGATCCCACCCTTCCTGAAAGATTTCCCCTTCCTTAACTTCCTTCTTTATCTTTGCTATCTGTCTAGTCTCAAGATTATTGGGTTCCTTTCTATTATTCAACCTGTTCATCTAATCTCTAGTCCTTAGAGATTAGATTGTCCCTTAATCTCTAGATAGCCTTAATGTTTGTAGTGATTTAACATAATGCACACACACTAAATACACCCTCTGCTGGAAACCCTTCCATAGCTCCATGGAGTAAAGTCCAAACTCCTTACAGTCATACTTAAGATTCTCCAGTATCTACTGTTTATCTACAAGTTTCATCATTTGTCCTACTTCCTTGCAACATACCCTTTCCTCCTACCACTATTTTCCAACTATTTCCATACCTTTGTGCATAGGCAAGCTCTGCTCCCTTGGCCTGGAAAAGTCCTCCCCTTGGGCCCATCTCGTGAATACCTACTCATTTTTGAGGGCTCAGAGTAAAGGTCCATCCTCCAGGAAACATCTCAACCTCTCCAAACACCCCCTAACAATGGATTGTTCCTTTTTTCTAGGCTATGTCTTCTCCCCCTCACCAAACCAGGAGCCATGTATCCTCCGAACCTGCATGGGGTCTGGGCCCACATAATGGGGACTGACAGCAGAGCCATAATCCAACATTTTCCTGGACAAAGGGTTGTGGCCATTTTTATATGGTGGTCATGTGCTAAAATAATGTACCATAAAAATGTTTATTGAGCGTTTTCTCTGTGTCTTTTTTTCCCCTTCCCTAGTAGGCTTATTTGTATAAGATGTGTTTTTCTGTAATGTTGGTTACTTAGAGTGACCTTCATGTCTGTATAATCTTAGGTTTCAGAGGATGCAATGCAACTTTTCATTGTCACAGCTCTTAGAGTCAATCAAGGCAATTGTCTCCATTCAATGTGAGGGTTCTACCACAGCAAGCAAGCTGTAAGCTGGACATCTCTGATTCATTCACCTGAGTGGGACTTTTTTCCCTTGTTTTCTTTTTCTAGTAAGCTTTAAAAATGCTAATGGAATAGTTTGAAGGGTGATTTTATTAAGTCCATCTCAATATGTCTAAAAAATTGAATAAAAGTCCATGGGGGAAAAGCAATTCAAAATATACAAAAGATTTAAAATATAGAAACTTATTTTAAAAGTATCGTCTCCAGACCTGTGTCTGTTCCTTTCTAGACATTTAAAATGTTACGAGGAAGAGTGCCATTTCTTTAGATAGAGGCTTCGCGCTCCCCTAGATTTATGATGCAGGATAGAGTTGAGGTGTCTCAGTACAGAAAGGAGAAACCAGCAACTGACCCCTCCAGACTCCTAGTGATCACTGGAATGTACTGGCATTTCCCAGGAGACGGGCAGTTTAAAGCCACCAAGATGTACTTCTTGATTCATTAATCTCTTAGTTAGGGTGGGAGTGGAGACAGGGAAATCTGCCCAAGATAAGCATGAAGTACAATATGACTTTGCCTTCTTATAAAGAGCCATCATTCACATAAATTCCATCCTTCAACCTTTCAAGGGATTAAATGCTACAAGACAGACAGCATCTGGTTCAAACAGCAGCAAATCAAAGGGGGTAACAATACACCACATGGTGAATAACAGGCAGGCTCCTGTATCCATAGGAGGCCAACAGCAGAGGGAAAAAGAAACCTGCGAGAGGCACAGTAAGAAAGGGTACACCTGTAGATGTGTCAGGGAAGATAGTGATGACTGTGGGGATAATAACGCCATTCTTCTAAGGTGACCCAAAGCGGCAGGCAGTCGCCCTCCTTCAGTGGGTGGAACACAGCTTTCCTTGACCCAGGGACCAGAAAACAGAGTAGGGGACAGAGACTCTCCCTTCTGAAAGCCACCAGCCAAGGCCATTAATTAACGTGCAGACTCAAATTGGCTTCGTAAAGCATTTCTTAAGAGAGCAGAGGAAGAAGCTACTTGTCTGGAATTAGACAAAAAGTAGTTGAAGTTTGACTTCTTTGTCTCAGCCGCCTCTTTCTTATCCTTCCCCACCTCAAGTCTTCTCCTCCCCTTCAGCTTCACCTTAGGCTCTCATTACTTTCAGGACCTCTGCCTTTTGACCCTTCCAGGGAAGGATCAGATGCATGCCATTCACACCTTCCTGTAAAGTTAATCCTCTGGCAGCTCCCAGGTATTCTGTTTTAGCCATAACCCCAAATGAAAGGCTCTCCTCCTTAATGGAATTGCAGGTTGACCATGAGCTGTGTTTTTGTGCCTGGTAAGAATCAAATTTGGAAGGTTTTGAGTGAGGCCTGCCTTGAGCATCTGAGGTCACCCTTTTCTGGAACTTTCCTGACTCCCATTGGGAGTATTAATGTTTAAGAATAGAGGGCCCAGAACCATCCTATGCGTTTATTTATATATAATCTCTTTTAAAGTTAGTTTAATTTCTATCAAAGTTATACATGAAACTTTTATCAGTGGTTCTCAAACGTGGCTGAAATTTAGATTCATCTGGGGAAATGTTTAAAATCCTGAAGCCTAGCCTTCACTCCAGCCCAATTAAGTAAAAATCTTGGAAGTATGACCTCGGTTCTGGAGAGTCTGAAGAGCCCCAGGTGATGCATCAGGGGTGTGAGCCAATGGCATACATTTGAGGGAGATCATTCTACAAGGCATATTTAAAACCAGATTAAACCAAACAGCAATATCCAAGCCTTACCCCCCTTATTTCTCACTTCCAAGAAACAATAAATTTAACTAGCTGAGCTGATTCATATGATATTTACACTCATATTTCTAAATTACATAATTATATTGCTACTTCTTGATCTTGGGGCTTTAATCATTTATTGACTTCTCATAATGGAATATTAGATTTAACTCTCTTAAATTATCCCCACCTATACTTCAAAATCTCACACTTCTCAGCTCCCACATCACCTCAACACGGTTATTATTTGGTTAAATCAACAATCATACTATGACCATCTTCTGTTTGCTTAGTTTTCTCTGTACTCATCACTGATTAAACCCCAAATTGTCCTTCTCACAATTAGTTTAAATCTCTTGAGGAAATCACTATTACTGCCTTGGGACCTCCGATCTGGTCTGGCCCCTCGTCGGGCTGCTGCCACGTACCCCCCCTCACCAACACCCTGGGGATTCCCACCTTTCCTGTGGTGGATCCCTTGTCTTCTTCCTGGTTTTTGTGGAGTCTGTCCTCCAGGAGCTTCTGGGGAAAGAGTACATGGGAGTAAGTTTTTTGAGACCTTGACTGCCTTAAAATTTATTAGTCGCTCCTGGAGTTTGGCTGGAGACAGAATTTTAGGTTGGAAATGCTTTTCCCTCAGAATTTCAAAGCAATTGCTCTATTGTCTTCTAACTTTCTGGGTTGCTATTGAGAAACCCAATGCCATTTCAATAGCTTGATAATCCTATCTTACTTTAAATTTCTGAGGTTGCCTGTTTTCAGAGCATCCCTTGTGTAGAATATTCTGTTGTCCCAAGAGTGCAATATGTTATCTGGAAGACTTTGGAAATCACACAGTGAGAAGGACAATGGATGGCTCTGCCGCCTACGTGTAAAACCACACCTGGGACTCACACTGTTACGCACCTGGGTAACATGACTAGAGGATCATTTCCAAGAGACAGAGGAGAGATTTTACCAGCATAACATATGGACACAAAAAAAATAATATACAAACCCAGAAAGACGTTGTCTCTTTCTAACTATGCAGGAAGCCTCTCATGCATTACTAATTGACCTTGAGTGTTGGAGAATAAAAAATAAATCTCTTCTTGATAGCTTTAGAATAATACAGAAACATTTGTTCTAATTTATAATCCATTTGTTAAAGATGAAAACTGTGTAGTGAACAATATCGATCAATAATAATGCCTTGCCTCTATATGCAAAGTCACATTTTTCGAAGCATGATCACAATCATTGTCCCGTTTGGTCCTCATAAAGACTGAGTAAATAAACAGGATTATTCTTTGATTTAACAAATGAGGAAGATGATCTTTCTTCCATATGTGCTGCCTTGCTAAGATAACTTGTAGCTGTGTAATCACAACTTGACATGTCCATCAATATAGTGAAATGGGAAAACACTGGAGTAGGAATCAAGAGAGTGGGATTTCAGTCTAGACCCTGCCACTAATTAGTTAAGAGAACTTGGGCAATGTAGTTCCATGTCACTAAAATTTTTAAAGTGCCTCTTAAGTACCAACTATTGTGCTAGGTGCTAGAGGTACTAAGTTGGATAAGACACAGTTCCTGTCTTTACATTGCTTACAATTTGACTGAGAAGACATATATAAACAAACAACAAACAGAGAGTTTTCTAGAATCATTTATGAAAATAATATATAAACATGCCTTGAAAGACCATCAGAGGGCATAATTAATTCCATCTGGGGAGGACAGGTATTAAAGTTTTCAAAGAGAAGGTGAAAAAACTATGTTGTTTTTGAAAAGCGTAGCAGTAATATATTGTTTCAAGAAAATTGAAACAAAATATAATACATAGAAAGTAAAAAATCACCATAACTCACTTCCCATGAAGAGATGAGTAATTTTAATTTGATATTTATTAGGAGATATATTTGAGGTATGTTTTAAAGGACTAGTGGAGGTTTGCCTGACATGAAAGTAACAGAGGTTGGAAAGGCAAAGGAAATACATGAAAGAAGGAATATAAAAGGGCATGGCAAGTTTGGGGCACAAGCTCTAGTAACTTATTGGGGGAATGGCAAGAAATAAAGCAGGAGAGCAAAGCATCTATCAGAAAATGAAGGATTTCCACTATGCTAAGAATTTTGGACTACATTCTGGAGGAATTAGAGACCCATTGAAGTATTTTAAGTTGGGAAGTAGATAAAGTCAAGTCTGCATTTTATATACCATTCAGTGGTATTGCAGAAGGGGCATTAAGGATGGGATGAGGCAAGACTGAAGTCAGAGATACCAGTAAGGAACTCTAGATGATATGATGATTCTGAACTAAGGCAGCAGAGTGAAGATAGAAAGGGAAGGACAGATTTGATTGACTTTAATAAGAAACAAATTAACTGGAAGTAAAGATAAAGGAAAAAGGGAGTCAGGATGGTTCTTTGGCTTGAATAATTGAGTGACTAGTGGTATTATTAACAAAGAGAAAGAATATAGGACAAGAAGAAGGTTTGGAGAAGAGAATAATGCCTAAAAGACCTTGTGGGGAAGCTATTCAGGAAGCGCTGGTTATATGGCGTTGGTAATGTCCCATTCTTCAACCCTAGTGACTCTCAGGAAGGGTACTGGCCAAGGTAGGGTCAGCTGGACCAGGAGAAATGTTTACCTGTTAGAGCAGAGAACAATAGAAGGAGTGACCAGTGTTAGTACTAGAGGAATAGTATTAAGCATCTGGTCCAAGAAGTGAATATGAAACCATAAAAGGAAATATGCCCAGGGGTCAGGAAATTTGGGTATGAGAAATAGCGTGGGAGGCAGAGTGCAGCATGTGGGCTAAAAGAAGGACAACTATCACAGGTCCCTTTTTCATTATTGGTTCTGACTGAGGAACTGGAAGCCCACCTATTGACTTAGAGTGCCCTCCCTGGGTCCAAGTTTGGCAGGGCCATGGGGTGCTCAGCTTTGCCCAATTGAAACTCCAAGCCAGTCTGAGAGAGTGAAGGGTCCTTTGAGTCATTCTCTCTCTGTTTCTATCCCTTCCTCTGCATCAAGTTCTAGAGCTGTCTTCAGTTTCAGCTTGCAAGGTGAAAGAAATGGGGAAGCTAGAAACAGGAGGTGAAAGGATATGAGTTGGTCATTGGAAAGACCTAAGAAATGAATTGGGGTTTGCCTCAGGGTTATACCTCATTTTCACTGGATGCTGGATCCTCCTTGAGATGGTGTCTCCAGGCTTCAAAGGCAGTCATTTCTCACTTCCAAACCAAGTGGATGGCCTCAATAAGTGCATGGCTGGACCTGAACCTTCACCATAGTATTTTTTTGGCCAGAGAAATGGCCATGAGTACTTAAGCTTGGTTGGGGTGGGCTAGGACAGGGGCAGATGTAAAAAGGGTCCTGAGCCCTTAAAAGGTAATACATTGCCAAAAGAATTGGAAGCAGAATCTTAAGAAATATCTGCACGTTCATGTTCATAGCAGCATTATTCACAATAGTCAAAAGGCAGAGGGAAACCAAGTGTCCATCAATGGATGAATGGATAAACAAAATGTAGTAGATACATACAACAGAATATTATTCAGCCTTAAATGGAAATTCTAACACATGCTACAATATGGAAATTCTAACACATGCTACAATATGATGAACCTTGAAGAGTTACATTAAATGAAATAAGCCACTCGCAAAAAGACAAATTTTATATGATTTCACTTATATGAGGCAAATTCATAGAGACAGAAAGTAGAATGGTGGTTGAGGAGAATGGGGGAATGAGGAGCTATATTGTCTAAGGGGGACAGAGTTTCAGTTTTGCAAGACAAATAGTTCTGTGGATTGATGGCAGTGATGGTTGCATAATAATGTGAATGTCCTTACTACTACTGAACTGTAGTATGCTTGAAAATGATTAAGATGCTAAATTTTATGTGATGTGTATTTTACCACAATTTTTAAAATATAAATAAATAAATAAAGTATGGATGAGTTTCAAAGGTAGAAAAGGAAATCTCCTGGTGCTAAAGTGAAGAGAAAGCTGAGTTTGAATAGCAGACAGGAACTTATGCTGAGGTGGGTCTAGGGGCCACTGATGCATTAACGGCTAAGGACTTGGATTTTAACACCCATGCAGGCACAGGAGATGAGGATTCAAGCCTAGGTGAAATTAGGGGTTGGTACTGAGTCCCCTACATAAAGCCCAGCTGCTCTAAGAAAAGCCAAACATCAACCCAGAAGGACACCAAGGAAGGGTAGAGTCACTCTGCCCTGACTCTAAATGGAAAAAACCAGTCCCCTGTGAAAAATCAAAACCCCAGTCATCTACCTAGGACAAGTTTAGAGTCCAAATATTTATTACCTGCATCAGAAGGAAACCCCAAGCCAAAAACATTAACATAAAAGTGGTCTTTAGACAGTGATACCCATATGATAACTGTCAGAAACAAATATAAAACCACTCTGAAATTAAACTTCAACACACTAGGCAACAGAGCATTCCCACAGGAACAATAAAGCCCTGTTTACAATAAAAAATTATAAATACAGAAAGAAATTATCTACCATATGTAAGAGTCAGCAGTCAAAATAAACAGCAGGATTAAACGTCTCAGAAATTTAGATAGTAGATAAACTATTAGATAGAGACTATAAAATTAGTATTTTTAAATGATTTTTAAAATAAAAAAGGATATTTCCAAGAATAAAACAAGCCACTATGTTTAAAAGAATAGAAAGATCTAAAATGAGCCAGAGGGGACTTCTGAAAATGAAAAATATAGTCACCGTGATTAAAAGTGCAAGGGATGTGTTAAGCATCAGATTAGACACACAGATGAGAGAATTAGTAAAATGGAGAAGAGAACTGAGGAAATATTCCAGAATGTTACATAGAGAGACAGCGTGATTAAATATGTAAAAGACAGGTTAAAAGACAAGAATGAATGAAAACAGCCAAATATGTCTCATAGGCGTACCAGAAGAAGACAATAAAAAGAAGAAATAATATTCAAAATTTAATATCTGAGTTCAAAAACTAGCCTTCCCAATACTGTCTTATCTTGGGCAAATAACTAAACCTCTCTGTGACCTTGATTTCCTTGATTGTAAAATGATTATAGGAATCTGTTATGAAAATTAAATGAATTAACATGTGTAAAGCACAAAAGAAACATATAATATATGTGGCTCTTATTGTTCTTAATGGGAATTATCCCATATTGGTAAAAGATTCAAACCACTATTTAAAGAATCACATGGAAGATAAATAAAAATAAATCCATATACACATTATACTAAGCTGCAGAACATCAAAGACAGAGAGAAAAATCTTAAAGCAACCAGAAAGGAAAGACAGATTTCCTACAAGGGACAATAATTAGCAATAATCCTTCTTAGTAGCAACAGAAGAGGTCAGAAGAGGGAGAAAAATGTCTTCAATGTGCTGAGGGAGAATAGCTGTCAACCTGAAATTCAACACCCAGATAAATTGCCATTTACCGTTGAGGGTGAAATAAAGGTATTTTTCATAGTGAAACTGACATTTTTGTTTTTTAACTACTCACAAATCCTTTCTGAAAGAACTACTAAATGATGTATTTCAAGAAGGAAATTGATTCCAGAAGGAAGATACGGTATGCGAGAAGCAATAGAGAAAAAAGAAAAGGATACAGTTGGGGTGGGGAGAGAGAGGAGGGACAGGAGAAGAGTCAGGGAAGAGATAGCTGAATTGGGTGGAAACAGACTGGTGGGAGAGAAAAGGCATCCAGAGAACCTTATGTCGTGGGTGAGCATTGTGATCCACAGGGAAGACAGAAATAAGGGTTTTGGAATTATGGAGGAGAGATATAAATGGAACTTTGGAGAGCAAATGAGAATTTTGGTGAGGGAGACATAACGTCTCCCTCCCAGGGATTTTGAAAGAACTGAGTCACTTTCTGGGCCTGAATTTCTTTGTCTGTGGTATTGGATTTAATGATCTTTAATGTCTCTCCTAGCTCTGACATTCTACAATGTTGGATAACAAAAGGGAGCTGTAAGACCAGAATAGCTGGACTAAGTGTATGGAGGCTTCTGAAACTTTGAAAGATGAGCTCAATCCATTTCTAAAAACAAGGCAACAACTGATATTGGACATCTAAAATCCCTCCAATAAGAAACGGATGCAGTATTGAGGCAACCAGAGCTGAGAATGGCCTGAGCATGGCACAGACATAAATGGAAGAGGCAGAGACCAGGGGAAGTCCTAAAAAGCCACATCCTGGCTTCCAAACTACTTTCCAAAGGCTTTGAGTTTGACAGAAATCCAAACATGTCTTGTCTCAGGCACTTTCCCCTTTAATTTTCAAATTGATGTATATTTTAAGGGAAATTTAATCTATGTGGCTCTGAATCATGTACAACAAACTCCTCAAACAGACACTTGATGCTGGGAGCTTTTCCTGAACTTGGAACAACTTGTTATAAGAGGCTTTTTTTTTTTTTTTTTTTTTTTTTAACTGATTCTGTTTCCAGTCTCTCTCTATCTCTCTACCCAAGATCCAAGATTTTGGTCAGATGCTAAAAACCTGCTGGATAAGGACTGCACTTTTCTTCCTCTTCTTCCTTGGCAGTCAAAGGGAACTCATTCAACCCATGGCAGTGTAGGGCTTGGCTCTGTCAAAGAAACAGTGTGGTCCTTGATGCTAGCATGAACTTGATGCTAGCCTTAATTTGGTCCTCAGCACAATGGCTGCATTTGAGGCAGGGCTGGCAAACAGGACTCCAATTTCCAAGCCATGTTTCCTTAGGTTGCAGTAAGCGCTCCACCCAACCTCATTATACAGTGGCAAACCTCACAGCAGCATGTTGGTGGTTCATACTCTTCTGCTAACCAGAGCCCGGGTCCCACAGGGCTCCAGGAGAGGAAGGTATTCAGCCAGGATGGGCTGCACAGTATTTTCCTTCAATCGTTCTGTTGGCCAAGAGCGCATGGTCCCAGCTGGCCCTGTTGTTTCAGCAGTCGTGTGGTGTACCTCACTTCCAGGAATCTTACCCAGCCCAGGGCGGAGAGCCTCGTCACTTATTTACCCACAGACCAGTTCCAAGATGTAGAATCATACCACTGGAAAGAATTTCCAGTCTGTGACTTTGGGTCCCACAGTTTCTACATTTCCTTTATAGTTGGTAATGATATAGGTGCCCCTTTAAAACACATATTCTCTCATACTTTCATATTCTTATTTAATTTTTTAGCTGACTTTGAGCTGGGCTGCAAAGACCAAATGCAAGAGTCAGATCTTGCCACTTAAAAAGCATTATAAGAGCTGAAAACTACCTTAGGACTGGTTTTCTATATTGTTCCTCTCCCCCTACTTCCCTACTCCCATTTAGGGTTGGAGTTACTCAAAGTAACTGCTTATGTGGCATAATTGTAGAGGTAACCTTTCCTCAATAATATCCCCCAGTGACATCTGCTATTCCATTACTAACTGTTAATAGCCATCCCATCAGTGTTGAGATTGTTGGGGGAGGAAAAGAGGGGAATTTGGAATACACACGTACAATACGTATACTCTTGGAAATTAGAGCACACCAAGTCCAAAACAGCTTCATGTAAATGAGTTAGTTAGAGCAGGAAGCCCAGCGAGACAATGTGGTTTAGCAAAAAGAACATTGGGGTTGGAGTCCAAAAAATAGAGACTGAATTCTGGCTCTACTTTCTTTCTCTGCCTTAATTCCCTCATCTGTAAATTGGTGATAACCATCCCTGTCTCATTATACGCTGTGATCTAGATTTAAATGTGTGTGTGTGTGTGTGTGTGTGTGTGTGTGTGTGTGAGAGAGAGAGAGAGAGAGAGAGAGAGAGAGAATCCATGAACATATTCTGTAATGACGCTATGAATGTCAGCACCTCGTGACAGCAGGGACTATGGGAAAGGAAGGAGGAAGGTGGACAGGGTTCGAGGCTGCCACAGGCTGATATAGTACAGAGTCCTAGTGAACTCCCGGAGGACTAGTCTCTGAGAGCGCCAGGCAGCTTTCTGCTGGATCAGCCTTCCTTACGATGATGATGGGGAATTGAAAAAGGACTGAGCGTTTGTTAGGGCTCCACATCAACACACTCCAGAGTGAGCCCCAGGTTCCCTCCACCTGCAAGTACGGGTCTGCTCTCTACTTTGGCCTGTGGGTGAAAGGCTTGGAGAGTGAGCGGGACACTTAGAAGTTCCCCGGTGGCATTTTAATGAATACTGTTAGACCTCAAGTGTAACTTTTACTGACTCCTAGGGAAGCCTGCTCACCTCTGCTTGAGGCACCTTTACTCTGGCTTCATAAAAAATTGTTTATAAGGCTAGGCTTAAATAAAGTTAAAACAGTCCAACAGGGTGGTGGGATGAGCTATG
Organism: Rhinolophus ferrumequinum; assembly: GCF_004115265.2. Taxonomy (NCBI): domain Eukaryota; kingdom Metazoa; phylum Chordata; class Mammalia; order Chiroptera; family Rhinolophidae; genus Rhinolophus; species Rhinolophus ferrumequinum. Next base: position 61,057,275 of record NC_046287.1, read on the forward strand.
GAAGACTGTAGCCCATTACACAAGACTCCCTGTAACCCAGAGTCTATAGGCTGGTGGATAACTCCCAAGAGTTGTTTTTCTACTCACTTTAGCAGATTTTCCCCCAAAGCAGGCCACTGGAGCTGCCAGGCCATGGTAACGGGAGAAACGTGAGCCCCAACCTGCAGTGGCAGGGAGGTTATTTCACCTTCAGGCTTGGAAATCAACGCAGCCTGACTTTTGGGAGGGAGCCTAACTGATTCTACTGGCGGCAGCACTGTGGTGGAGACCCCTGGAAAGAATGATGTGTGGGGCCAGGGTACCAGTGCCCAAGGCACACACACTTCCTTTAATTAACAGGCGCAAGGTGCCAACAAACACACTGGTGTATGGGAAGTGAGGGCGACTAACAGGCAGGCCTCATGACTTCCTCAGGGAGTGCCCTGCCAGCCAGGATTATTCCCTGTTCCTGTTTCCTCACAAAAAAGCCCCTGTGCTCAGTTGAGAGGCTGGCCCCAGGTGCTGGCAGACCCTCAGCCTGGCGGGACTGCCTGAGCTTGTCTTCCTGCCTCTCTGCCAGGGACGGTTTTCTTTCTTTCTGTCTGTCTTTCTTTCTTTCTTTCTTTTTTTTTTTAGTAATTTGAAGCATTCAGAAAAGCCAGAGGACCTTTCTGGGTACACCCTGACCTTAAATGGTCATCTTCTGCCTCCCTTTTTCTCTCATTTGGCATTTCAGGATTTTAGTTATCTCTACTAAAAAACTTCATCTCCTTCTCTCTCCAGGACTCCCACAATCACTACCTACCCTCATCCCCTACGGGGTCTGAAATTGTCTCCAGCACCCTGGAAGCCCATCCAGAAGAGAAGTGGGGCTACACTGTCTGTGGCTTTTCCCACAGACAAGGTTGGTGCCTCTCATTTCTAGAGCAGCCTTTTGTATTCTCTCTGACCCTCTTTTGACTATTGACCATTGCAAACATGGCTCGAGAGACAGTGATATATTCAATAAGCATATACAAGTGTCTGTTACGTGCCAGGCACTGTACTGGGCATGGAGGATTCCAGGCACCTGAGGTGGGACTCCTTTCCAAGTAAGGAGCCAGAGGTAGAACAGAAGCAACAGGACACGGTGCGGGTTCTAATAGCTACATGCAAAGGCTACGGGTACATGTAGAGGGACTCGTCTGACTGCACAGACCATCGGAATCAGGTCAGACTTGTTAATAGTGTAGATTCCCTTGCCTCATTCTAGAACTTCCAGATTGCAGTTTCAGGGAGAAAGGCCCAGGAAATGTATTTAAAGAGTTTCTCAGGTGATTCTTACTCCCACTAAATTTTGATAACCACTATCCAATTTGAGAGTCACTGTCCTAGCGTATTAAAATTATGCTTTGAGCACCTCTTGCAATTGCAGAAGTCAAATGCAATTTGTATTCATCTTTTGTTATCGATATATATCAAGTATTACCATTTTAATATAATTTTTTCCTTTCTTAAAATGTGTATATATTTTTTGGTACCCTCTGTAGTTTTAAAAATTGTAATAAAATACACATAACATAAAATTTCCCATATTAACCATTTTTAAGCATACCACAGCTCAGTGGTATTAAGGACATTCACATTAAATATTATGCAACCATCACCACCATCAATCCACAGAACTGTTTTCATCTTCCAAAACTGAAACTCTGTTCCGCTCCTCATTCTCTCCCTCCCCTCAACCCCTGGCAACCACCATTCTACTTTCTGTCTCTATGAATTTGCCTCATGTAAGTGAAATCATGTAATATTTGTCCTTCTGTGACTGGCTTATTTCACTTAGCATAATGTCTTCAAGTTTCACCCATGCTGTAGTGTGTGTTAGAAAGATAACTCTGATCACCAGGTATAAGGCAACTATAACAACCCAGGCAAGAAATCACAAAGGCCCTAACGAAGGCAACAGGAGTGGGAATGGAGAATAGGAAAAGCGGTGGAAAAATCAAAGTTCTTCTATAAGTCATGATGACTGGCTAAGTGAATGGAGATGGGTGGACGCTCCAATACAGTTTTCTCCTGTGACTTTAGAAGACTGAGTGGATGGTCCTGCTACTCATCAAGGCAGAGAACACCAGAAGAAGACAACTGCGAGCCAAAGTATCCACAATAATAAGCCATTGCTCCTTTCTCTCCCCATGGTGCCCTGGGGTCTCCCAACCTGGGTTTTTACTATCCTCCCAGTGTATGACAAGCCTGATACAGTCCAGCCACTTTGAGGACATCAACTCTCAGCTTTGTCCAAGAGAAAACAGGGGGTTCATCTGTGCTTTGTCATCGGCAGGATTTCACCACAATGTCTGTGGGCAGCTTCATGATTCCTGATTCAGACCATTCTCTCAACCACAAAAGCCACTGAACGGTCTCTGGATAAGCATCTCATACTGTCATGTCCACTACTGTGGGGGAGTAGGGGATACCATTCCTTTGCAGATGTTTTTCCTCAGCTGTGGCTTTCACAAACCACATGGAAGACTGCAAGTCACATAGGATCAGCAGGCTGTAGACCCAAGCTTATACAGTTCTCAGTGGAACTGTTTGGTGTACGTACAGCCAGGGGAATAGCTACTCCTGAAAATCCAGAGCGGTGGCAGAGGCCAATTCAATTACTGAGAGGAGTTTTTACAGCATTGAAATTGAAAGATCTGGGACTAATTTGCTTCCAGGAAGAAGAGCGCTGCATTCAGATATGCTGGTTCTACTGAGCTTGGACAAAGCACAGCCTGAGCAGAAAACTGGAGTACAGAGTTGGAGTTGACCTAGAAGGGAATAGTGCGCAATGATAGTGGTTTAAAACAGCAAATATGTGCTTCTTCATATAGTTCCTGCGGGTCAGGAATCCAGGAGCAGCTTAGCTGGGTGGTTCCGGTTCAATGTCTTTCAGGAGGTTGCAGCCAAGCTGTCATCTGCAGACTTGAATGGGGTTGGAATATCCACTTCCGAGCTCATTCATATGACTGTAGAAAGTCTCAATTTCTTGCCATGTGAGCCTCTCCATAGGGCTGCTCATGACTTGGAAGCTGGCTTTACTCAGAACATGGGGGGTCTGGGGGGGGCAGGAGAGAGAGAGAGAGAGAGAGAGAGAGAGAGAGAGAGAGAGAGAGAGAGAGAAGCTGCAGTGTCTTTTAAAACCTAATCTCAGAAGAGGCATATTGTTATTTTTGCCGTATTCTATCGGTCACACAGACGAACTCTGGTACACTGTGAGAGAGAACCACGCAAGACTGAATACCAGGAGACAGGGATCATGGGGCCATCTTGGAGGACAGCCACCACACTGAAAGTCCTGGTGAGCACTCCACCCCACAGTGCACCAGTTTTACAGCTAAAAGGAAAGACAATGTGATGCATGATACTTTCTCTTCATTTGTTTTTCTAACATTACACTTTAGGAAACTTTGTGAACTTTATGTTGCCTGCATTTTTTTTTTTGGAAGATCTAATTGACTTTATTAAGTGATTCATAAATCTCATTAATTAGGCAGCATCCCACCTAGCAACTAGAAAGGTGCTCCCCTACCTGCATTTTGACCTCCAGCTTTTCCATCCCATTGCCACTCATGAACTCTTAACGTACAATCCAGCCCTTTAAACTTCAACTGTGTTTAGACTCAACACTATACAATTCAGCACTTTGATCATTTTCTTATTGTCTTACATGGTCTTACACGGTTTCCCCAAGTAGACTGTATGCTTCTTATGAGAAGGAACCATATGTCTTCTTATTTGTAAGGGGCCATAGCAGCAAGCCCGATGCTAGACACATGGTAGTTGTTTAATCAAGAGTTATTCACTGACTGATTGATTTAGAGGACCTCTGGGAAGTTGAGGAGTCAGCAAGGAAGAAACTTGGTCAGATGAGTCATCAGTCAAGTCCAGAGCAAAACTCCACAGATAGCTGCTTATCCCAGCTGGAGGAAGAAGACTGGCTCTTAGTCTGAGGCTCAGAGGCCACCCGCTGTATTTAAATTGGGGTAATGATCAAGCATCTCTCACACTGAGTTGCCCAATAACTCATGAGGCTGTTGGAAGCCTCATTTCTGTACATCCTGGGCTGGTTGGATGCAGTCTGCCAGGCAAACACTAATCCTCCAAGAGGAAATGGTTCCTAACAAGCAGGCCGTCCCTTAAAATGTCTCCATGATTTGTGACATGCTCTGAAATGGGAAGCATGTCTGTTCTGCAGAGCTGAAGGGCCACTTGCCTTGCACAATATCATCAGCACACACTACAGCTCTAACTCCGGCCTGCTCCTTAGCATTGGATTATACCACAGTTGGTGATTTAGGAAGGAAGCTGTATTCAGCCCAATGCTGGGGAAATACAGGCAGTGGTACTAACCAATTGCACTCTGCAGCCGACGTATATCTAAGTGGCAGCACTAATATCTCAGATTGAAATCCTAGTAAGGAGATCCCCGCCCCCCATACACACACACACACACACCACAGCCTTTCACTTGGCTTGGGGTTATCTGGGGTTAATGGGTCCCTACTAAATATTTGATTTTTCAGCATGGCTTTTGGAAACCTGTGCCTTTTGTTCTCTCAGTGAATTTACCTTCATTTCTATTCCTGTGTTGTCTGCACCTCAGCTTTTCCTATTAGTGATTTTGCATTTGTGGTAACGGGAGAAAGCCTGTGAAAAATGCTTTGTTATATTACAATGCCCCCTGGCTCCAATGAATTGTCCATAAATCATGTTATTGTTAAAGTGTGCTAGCAAAACTAAACCACTTTCAGGGTCTCAGTAAGCACAAGGTTATTAATCAGAGGCAACCATTGCAGAAGGAACATTAAAAAAAAGTTAAAAAACACCACAGTTTTTAATGTGAAGAGCCTGGAGAACAGCACTGGGATTGGGCCAAACCAGAGTATCTTTCCTCTTTCATAAATACTCTGATATAGAACACATTATCTCTGAACACTTTAAGCCTATTTAGTTTATAGCAAAACAATATTGAACACCTGCTGCATTTTCATGATCTAGTTCAAGCAGCGCAGGGTGAGAATGGGGGTGGTTGGGTGGGAGCGCCATAAATTAGGAAGGACTTTTCATCAGATTCAGCTGGGACCTGCAGCGTTTGCTGAGCGGATGACAGGTACAAGCACCTCACAGATATTCCTGAGGGCGCCTCTCCTTGACTATCACACAACAGAGGCAATGAACTTTGCTCCTTGAGTCCTGGGCTCTATGTGCAAACCTTCAGGAGGGGAAGTGGTAACAGAGCACTGGTTTCTCAGATTATTGTTTAGAACTACTCAGCAGGCCAACAACCTTTATTGAGAGCCTATAAACCACTCTGCACTAGGTATGATAGGAAAACACAAGCAAAGAAAGGCCAAATTCTACTACAACAAACTCTAAATTCTGGAAATGTAGTCAACAGAATATTGCTCAAAATAAGAGGTGTTTGTTTGTCTTTTCGTTGCTCAGATTCTTTGTTACAGGGTTAGGTTTCCTTTTTTTTCTTTTTCCTGCTTTATTGAGATATAAATGACATATAACATTGTGTAAACTTAAGGTGGACGATGTGATCATTTGAAGCACATACCTATAAATTGCAAAATGTTTAGCGTAATAAGATTAGCTAGCACATCCTTCACCTGACATAATTACCATTTTGTTGTTGTTTCTGTGGTGGGGAGAACATTTAAAATCTACTCTCTTAGTAACCTCAAGTATACATGTAGTACGGTCCTGTTAACTATAGTCACTATGCTGTACACAAGATCCCCAGAACTATTTACTCCTCTTATAATTGGAGGTTTGTGCCCTTGAACAACATTGCCCCATTTCCCTCACCCCCAGCCCCTGGTAACCACCATTTTAGTCTCTGATTCTATACGTTTGGCTTTTTAGATTCCACATATATATAAGATCATACAGTATTTCTCTTTCTCTTTTTCATTTAGCATAATGTCCTCAAAGCCCATCCATGTTGTTGCAAATGTTAGGATTTCCTTCTTTTTATGGCTGAATAATATTCATGGGTGTGTGTGTGTGTGTGTATCACATTTTCTTTATCCATTCATCTGACCATGGACATTTGTTTCTATGCCTTGGCTGTCGTGAATAATACTGAAATAAACATGGAGAGTACAGATAGCTCTTCAAGATAGCGATTTCATTTCCTTCAGATACAAAATCCTTTGGACTATACCCAGCAGTGGGATTGGTTGATCACATGGTAGTTCTATTTTGAATTTTCCATACTGTTTTCCATAGTAGCTGTACCAATTTAATTCCCACCAACAGTACACAGGGTTCCCTTTTCTCCACATCCTTATCTCTTGTCTTTTTAAATATTATAATAGCCATCCTAACAGGTGTGCAGTGATATGTTATTGTGGTTTTGAATTGCATTTCAGGGTTTGGTTTCTAATGGAATCTGACTTAAAGTAGATGGCTTGTGCCATCAAATGATTTGGCATCTAATTATGTGTGACAAGCTTAAAAAAGTACTATTTCTAAACATATGTTAGATACAAACTGTTTAAATCCCACACCTCCAAAACAAAATCTTTCCATTGATTAATTGCAAGGAAAACACTGCAACTAAGGTCAACCTTTTCAAATACCTGCTTATTTCTTTACCATCTTCCTCACTTCCCAAAGAAAATAAAGGTCCCTTGAAATGCCACCAAACTTTTAAGAAATTGGTATATAATGATTCTGACTAAGCAGACAAACTCTGGGTTCAACAGGCCAACATGTGAATCATGGTTCTATGTGCCCCTGATCAATTATATTATCTCTCTAGACCTCAGTTTCTTCATCTTTAAAATGGAAATAATAATAGCATTAACCTCATGTAACTGTTGTGAGAATGAACTAAGACAATCCACATAAAGGGCTCAGAACATTACCAGGCAAGTACTAAGTGCCCAGCAATGTATTACTATAAGCATTATTATATACACAAATACCATTGCTATATTATTTATGTATACATACATTCACACACATTCTAGTTTTATAAAGGGACCATACGTTACATACTGTTTTGATAATCTTTTAAAAATTTACAATGTATTATGAACAATTTTATACATCATTAATCTCCAACATCACCATTTTTAATGGCTGCTGAGTATGCCACGACATGAATGTACCCTAAAGTATTTAACCAATCACCTATTGTTGGACAATTAGGTTGTTTCTAATATTTGGTATCATAAATACCCTGTGAATAACTACCTTGTAGAGGTTTCTTACGCACATTTTTGGTGGTTGCCTTAGGATAAATTCCCAGAACTAGAACCGCTGAATCAAAAGAAATACAATTAAAATATTCTAAAACACATGTAAACACATTACAGAAAATAGGAGGAAAAATACAATTCCACCACACTAATATAATTACTAATATAATTTGGGTGATTAAGATAGTCTGATGTTTTCATTTTTACTTAGAAGAATAGAAGCTTCAACTAAAAGATGGGCAGATGTTTATGATTTCTGCTCCTTTCTGAAGCCCACTAAAATAACAATAAAAAGCTTTTTTGAAAAAAGGAGATCCAAGATGGTGGAGTAAACACTGTGCCTGCTTCCTCCCATGAACACATTAAAATTACAACTAAATTATAGAACAATCAACCTGGAGAACCATCTGAAGTCTGGTTGAACAGAAGTTTTATAACTAAGGATATAAAGAAGAAGCCATGTCGAAGCTGGTGGGAGGGATGAAGACAGCAAACTGGGCTGGTCCCAAACCTCCATGTGGTGGCTGAAAATAGGGAAGGATACCTCAGCTGCTGAGGTTTCCCCTGGAGGGGCAAGGTAACCCAGCCTTACTCCAGGCTCCCCCACCTAGAGTACTGCCAGGAACATCTGGCTGTGAAAAACGGTGCGGATTCCAACCATCCAGGTAGAACAGGAAGACATGGGAAACCTAGATGTCCTCTTAAATGGCCCGCACATGGACTCTCTCTTTCACAGGCACTCACCTTGGGCTCCATCAGAGGGACAGTGTCTCGGGGGGCTTCAGAAGTGTACGGGGAACAGATTGCAGCGTGTGGCTTCAAGGCCAGGACTAGAGGACAGTCACCATTTTCCCTGTGTGGGGTCTTTCTTCTGTGCAGCCAGCAAGCGAGCACCATCTTTCTTGTGTTAAGCCCACTCCATTTTGCTTATGGCCAAATCCAAATCTGATTGGTCTGGTGAGCTCCATTGCTATGGTACATCCTGCTGACCCACCCAGCCAACTCCCCCAACATCGGAGGCACTTTCTCAGAGAGCAGTCCTCTCTGTCTGCATTGCAATCTTTCTTGGAAAACTATCAGAGCTTATAGGCCCCAGGCAGACAGCGACTGGCCTCAGGTGTGCTCTGAGATGTTTGCCGAGTAGCTCCAGGCTCAGCACTGGCACCTGGTGACCACAACTCTTCCCACTCTAGTGAGTCCCTGAGACCCTGCCTCTCCTATTTTGCATACTGCGTGAGGCTTTATCAGTGGCTGAACCTTAAGGGAGCTGGCAGGTGGCAGCAGGCCTCAGGGTGTCCTGAATTTTTGTGGAGCTACCCCAGGCCCAGGACTGGTGTCAGCCATCCATGATTCTCAGCGTGGCCTCTCCCACCCACATCCAGAATTAGCACAGGAAACGAACAACTGCAGATCATTTTGTAGCTCCTACCAAGTACTCCCCAGCTGGTCACAGGAAGTGGGTGACCTGGGCCTGAAACAGAGACCATTGCAAGAGGCCCCAGAAACAACATAGTTGAAGATTGGCTTCAGACCACAGCAGAGCACCACACAATTAGTCCCACAAGTGGCACATACAAAGGGTCTCAACAGGCACCAGCGTCCACTGTAGCAAATCCCATTCTGTGGGGTAAACCCCCCGCATAGCAGCCTGTAAGCTGTGGACATGGCCAGACCCCACAGCCAATCAGCCTGAGGGTCAATCCTACCCACAACATGCGAATAGCAATCAAAGCTCAACTATAACAGGAGGGCACACACAATCCACACAAGGGACACATCTGTAGTAGCTGGAGCAGGTGATCAGGAAGACTGTGCCAGGTCCCCACAGTGCACCTTACATAAGGACACCCAGACAAGACTGGGAGACATAGTAGATGTACCTAATACATAGAAAGAGAGGGGCAGCAAAAATGAAGAAACAAAGAAATGTGTCCCAAATGAAAGAATAGGAGAAAACTCCAGAAACAGAACTAAACAAAATGGAGGCAAACAACCTACCAGATACACAGTTCAAACAATGGTTATAAGGATACTCAAGGAACTTAGTGAGAACTGCAACAAAGAGATAACAAGCATTAAAGAGGACATAGAAGCCATAAAAGAGAGCTAATCAGAAGTGCAAAATACAATAACTGAAATGAAATGCACTAGAAGGAATCATCAGCAGACTAGATGAAGCAGAGGATCGAATCAATGATTTGGAAAACAAGGTAGCAGAAAACACGCAATCAGAGCAGCAAAAAGAAAAAAGAATCCAAAAAAATGAGGATAGTTTAAGAGACCTCTGGGACAACATCAAGCGTAACAACACTCACATCATAGGGTTACTAGAAGGAGAACAGAGAAAGCAAGGGGTTAAAAACCTATTTGAAGAAATAATGACTGAATACTTTCCTAATGTGGCAAAGGAAATAGACATACAAGTCTAGGAAGCACAGAGAGTCCCAAACAAAATAAACCCAAATAGGCCCACACATTATAATTAGAATGGCAAAGGTTAAAAACAAAGAGAGAATCTTAAAAGCAGCACAAGAAAGGCAACTAGTAACTTTTAAGGGAGCTCCCATAAGGTTGTCAGCTGATTTCTCAACAGAAACTTTACAGGCCAGAAGGGAGTGGCACAAAATATTCAACATGATGTAAAGCAAGGACCTACAACAAAGATCACTCTACTCAGTAAAGCTATCATTTAGAATCAAAGGACAGATAAAGAGCTTCCCAGACAAGAAAAAGCTAAAGGAGTTCATCACCACCAAACCAGTATTACAAGGAATGTTAGAGGGCCTTATTTAAGATGAAAAAAAAAATGAAAAAAAGGTCAAAATTATGAATAATTAAATGGCAATAGCTATATATCTATCAACAATTACTTTCAATATAAATTGATTAAATGCTCCAATCAAAAGACATAGGAAGGCTGAATAGATAAGAAAACAAAACCCTTACATATGCTGCATACAAGAGAATCACTCCAGATTGAAAGACACACAGATGGACAGTAAAGGGATGGAAAAAGATATCACATGAAAATAAAAATTGTTTTTAAAAAACTGGAGTAGCAATACTTATACCAGACAAAATAACTTTAAAACAAAGACTGTAACGAGACAAAGAAGGACCCTATAATCCCACTTCTGGGTATTTATCTGAAGAAACCCAAAATGCTACTTCGAGGGGACAGGTGTATCCATATGTTCATTGCAGCATTTATTACAATGGCCAAAATGTAGAGGCTATCTGGTTGTCCATTGATGGATGGATGAATAAAGAGTAGCTGATACATATATAAAATGAAATAATGCTTGGCCATTGAAGGGAATGGGTTCTTGCCATCTGTGGTGGCATGGATGGACCTGGAGGGTACAGTGCTTAATGGACTGTAAGACACAAAAAGACAGATGCAATGTGATTTCACTTATATGTGGACTCCAAAGAACAAAATAAACAAACAAAACAGAAACAAACTCATAGATACAGAGAACAGGTTGATGGTTGTCATATGGGACGAGGGTTGGGGTATGAATGAAAAAGGGGTAGAGATTAAGAAGTACAAATTGGTCATTACACAGTAATCATGTGGATGTAGAGTATAGCATAAGGAATATAGTCAATAATATTGTAATAACTATGTATGGTGTCAGATGGGTACTAGATTTGTTGGGGTGATAGATGGGAGGGGATTTGGGAACAGGGTTAAAAAGGTGAAGGTATAAGAAGTACAAACTGGTAGTTACAAAATAGTCATGGGGATGTGAAGTAAAGCATAGGGAATATAGTCAATAATATGGTAATAACTATGTGTAATGCCAGGTGAGTACTAGGCTAGTCAGCGGTATCATTTCTTAAATTATATAAATGTCAAACCACTATGCTGTACACCTGCAATTAATATAAAATAATATTGAATGTCAACTGCAATTGAAAATTTTTTAAAGGAGGGGAAAAGGGAAGGGGAATAAGAGGTCCAAATTTCCAGGTAAAAAACAAATAAGTCATGAAGATGTAATGTACAACATAGGGAATATAGTCAATAATATTGTAATAGCTTGATATGGTGTCAGATAGTTGCTGGACTTATCATGGTGATCACTTCTTTAGGTATATAAATGTTGAATACCTATGGTGTACACCTGAAACTAATATATAATATTGTATGTTAGCTATATTTCATTTAAAAAATTTAATGCCATGGAAGAAGAGATAACAAGAACCAAAAGACGTGATCAAAATTTTGAGAGCTGAGAAGCAGACCAGATGATTGATAACTGACTTAGTGGATCAGAGGAAACTAAAATCCATGCTATGACTTAAAAACCCATGACTGGCTTTAAAAGAAGCAGCTAGACCCTCCTGAGCCCCTCCTTGACCTTGGAAAAAGACAGAACTTTTACCCTCTAAAGAGGCTGAACCAGAGAGGTTCTGGATCAGGAACATCAGGCACGGCTGAGGGTAGGATGAGACTTCCTAACGAAAAAGCATTTAAGTGAAAATTGACACACCTACTGAAATGTAAGATTCCTAGCTCCTTTCCCCTCACTTCCTAGAATGCTGGCAACCAGGATCACACACACTCCTTTTTCTCCCACCCCCAAGACAGGAAGGAGACTGGAGAATTCTTCCACTAGCAACTTATAGATCCAAGAAAAAAGACCAGGAAGTTCCCCCAAGGAAACGTCACTTTTCTGCAAACGCTATGGTGAAGTTCAGTAACTAATAAGCACTCCCCGTCCATGCAGAAAAGGATCACTAGACATTTGAGAAAAGCCCCTAATATGAAACACACCAAAACAAAACAAACTAACCAAAAAGAGGAACTCAGAAAAAAATAGGCCAGGAAGTAGAAGAAAATCTCTAAAACTAAGAAGATATTTCACCGATGAAATAAGAACAGAGGCAATAAAAATTTAGAAAGCAAGAAAATGCTCTTAGTAGTTAAAAATACGATTAAAAAATATCAAATTTTATTTTGAAAGATAAAGTTAAGGAAATCTCCCAGAAACTGGAACTAAAAGAAAAAGTTGCAGAAGGTGTAAAGGATAGGAAATTTTGAGACAGAGGTTCTAGAAAGAGAGAACCAAGAAAAAAGATAGGAAAAAATCATTCAGGAATTGATATTGCCTCTAAACTGAAGGAGAGTAATGCACAGTATAGTGAATGAGAAAAGGCATAACCAAGACACATCATTCTGAAATTTCATATCACCAGGAATAAAGATCATAAAAGTTTCTAAAAATAATTTTTTAAAAAGTCACTTAAAAAAAACAACCTGGGAATCACAATAGCAACTGAAGACAGTGGAGAAATTCTGAGGGAAATTATTTTAACCCAGAATTCTATACCCAGCCAAACTATAAATCAAATGTACTTATATAAAAAGTTCCAGACATTCAAAGTCTCAAGAAATTTATTTTCTTTTCTCAGGAAGCTAATGATGGATGTGCTTTGCTAAGAAAAGGGAGTAAGAAAAGAAGAAGAAATGGTGATTGAAAGCTAACTACTGTAATTTAGATATCCCAAAATAATTTACTGGCTTAATGAAGACATAAGCTTTTTTTTTTTTCTCTCACATAACATTCTAAGGTGAGTATTGCAGGTCAGCAGGGCAACTCTGCTCCATTTAGTCATTCAAAGAACCATATTCCTTTTATTTTGTTTCTCTGTCACCCCTTAGACCAGTGATTCTCAAAGTGTGGTCTCCAGACCTACAACATCAGCATCACTTGAGAACTTGTTAGAACTGCAAATTCTCAAAGCACCACATCAGATAGAATGAATCAAAATCTCTAGGGGTACAGTCCAGAAATTTGTGTCTTAACAAGCCTTCCAGGTAATTCTGATACATGCTAAAGTTTGAGAACAAATATTTTAGGTCAGTATTCTTTTCTGTATGATCAAAGTTTAATTGCAGGCACTTTCATGTTCCAGCTCACCAGAGGAAAAAAGTGTGGAGGTTTCTATGGTAAGGCCAGGATGTGGCTTACGTTGCTTCCACTGACATACACTTGGCAAAATCTAGTCTACTGGTAACCCCTAGCTTCAAAGGTGAATTGGGAAACGTAGTCTTCAGCTGGGCAGTCACATATTAGCTACAATTCTATTACTATAGAAGAAAGAAAGAACAGATTTGAGAGGATAACCAGCAGTTTCCACCACATATATAATCCAGGCAACAGGGACCCCAATACTGGAAAGCAGCAAAGATGAATCCCAGGATGAAGTTGAAGGGACATCCCAGAATGCCCCACTCATAAACTGGAGCTGTGACTCAGGCCACAGAGCAACCAGTCCAGATGGGAACAGAAGTGCTGCAAAAGCTCCAGGAGGGTTGTCAAGGAAAATAATGAAACCAAGAAAATACTTGTATCTGAATGTCTTGACAGGAGATTTTGTAGATGAATTAATAATAGGTGCATAGAAAACTAAACAGAAAAAAAAAATAGAAATGTATTAATTCTAGGGAAAACAAAAGGTTGAATGAGAAAGGCTTAGCTGGGAATAATATTTATAGTCATAATGTAAATACTTAATATTGATTTAACTAAAAATGGTGATATAATATCAACTATAATTTTATATACTGGGGTGCCAAAAAAATGTATACAAGTGGATACTTTGGTCAATGTTGCTCAAGCAGTAGTTCACCATAATCAGAAGTGTCTGGACACTGATGGTAATCACTTTCAGCACCTCTTGTAATTGCAGAAGTCAAATGTGACTTGTATTCATCTTTTGTTATCAGTATATATTGAGTATTACAATTTTAATATGATTTTTTCCTTTTTTAAAATGCGTATACATTTTTTGTATATATATATGTATGTACATATATATATATATATATATATATATATATTCACAGATTGTAAAGTACAGCATAGGGAATAGAGTCAATAGTATTGTAATAACTCTACATGATGTCAGATGGGTAGACTTAGGGAGGTTATCATTTTGTGAGGGTTGTAAATGTCTAATCGTTATATTGTTTTGTACATCTGAAACTGAAAGAAAAGAAAATTAAAAAAATGGTGATATAACTTTCTGGGGAGAACGAGTGGAGGGAAAGTGTGTGCAGGCCAGTTTCATAATGATAAACAACATTTATATAGTTGTGTATATTACACTGTGTGCCATAAATTATTCTAAGTTTATTATATATATTCAATTTTTAATCTGCATAATCACTCTATGAGTTAAATACTACGATCATCTATCTTATACATGAGGAAACTGAGGAACATAGCAGTTAAGCAACTTGCATAGGTCACACAATTAGTAAGTATTGAATCTGGGACTTAAATCCAGGTCATTTCTCTCCAGAGTCTATGCTCTTAGTTACTATGCAACATAGTCTCACTTTATGTGGTAGAAAGTCAGAAGACAATACCTAAAAATCAACAAAGCAAGAAATACAGGATGTGTGCTATTTGTAAATAAGGACATACCAAGAAGAAACAGATAAGAGTTTAAAGTGATTGTTCGGGGAACACTGGGAGTGGTCAAGGAATTGCTTGGGTTTTTTGTTTGACTTTTTAAATCTTTTGAACACTACTTTGATCAACATGAATTTTTTAAAAAGAGAGATGACAGAAGGAATGTGCCTGGCTAAGTTAATGGAGAGACAGTGACCCAGAATAGAAGGTCAAAAAGACCCTAATGCGTAAATTATGCAAGGGAACAACTGGGAAAGTTAAAGAAAAAGAGAAAGAAGTTTCCACAGAAAAGTGGAAACGAAAGGATGGTACTCTTGGAGAAATGACAAGCAGAAAGTAAGAGAGCCAAAGAGAATGAGAAGGGAAGAGATTGAGTAAGACAGGGCAGAAACATTGTCCTGGGCTGTAGATGGAGAAAGGGAGCAATAAACTTTATGGAAATCCTGTGGGTTGAGTCCAGGGCAGCTACTGTGTTAGCACTCCACTGGCTTTAGGCAGAGTGGTTTTGATCTGGGCCTCTGACATGAGACTCCTTTCTCAGCTGAAATAAACAGCTCTGGCCTTAAAACTGAAGGTAGAAAGAAGGATAGATGCAAAGCCATACTGAGGTGACTGATTAAGACCTAATTATGTGTCAACCTAAGCCAATCCAAAGTAAGTAATAAAACTTTACTTGTCTATCTACTATGTGGCCTTGGGGCAAATCACTTCATTTCTCTGAGTCTCAGTTTTGTCTGTTGTAAAAAAAAAAAAAAAAAAAAAAAAAGATATATAACAAATCCTGCATATGTATAGTACAACATACCTCTCAGAGCCACTTTTTATTTTTAATTTCCCCAAGCCAGTTTTTCAGGTAATAAAACTGAGCCTCAGGGAAATTAAGTGAGTGGCATAAAATTACACAGCTAGTTAATGGTGGAACCCAAATTCTAGTCCCACACTTAGTTTACTTTTCTTTGTAAACACTGTCTCAATTAAGAGTCAGAGAAACTCTATTAAGTAAAAAATATATATTTATAGATGAGGAAATGTGTAGAGGAGGAACCCAAGATATATTCCACATCACTTCACTGGTTGACACCATAACCGGGACCTGAATCCAAGTCTTTTGGTACTAAATTAAGGGCTTTTTCAAATATACAGCATGTTGTACATATATAAGAAGACATGGGTAGAGAGAAACACCGTGTTTCCCCCAAAATAAGACCTAGCCGGACCATCAGCTCTAATGTGTCTTTTGGAGCAAAAATTAATATAAGACCCGGTCTTATTTTACTATAACACCGGGTCTTATATAAGACTGTATATAATATAAGACCGGGTCTTATATTAATTTTTGCTCCAAAAGACGCATTAGACCTGATGGTCCGACTAGGTCTTATGTTCAGGGAAACACGGCAGTAGCTCTCAAGACTTTAGTGCCAGCTCCTCCTGACTGCTGGTGGACATGAAGTGGGTATGGTTACCATCCTTCCTAGGAAGTCCAGATTTCAAAGTCTGTCTTCTAATAGAACATCCATTTGACTGATTTTTTTTTTAATTTAGAAAATACTATCATAGAAATAATAACAGCTAAGATTTACCCATGTGTCATTACTGTGGTGAGTCCAGTTCATTAATTCAGAAGGAGGGGAAAGGGAAGCTAGGGGGGACAAAGCTGAGTCGAGCCAGGCCTTGTGGCTGGAGGGTGGAACCTTCGCCTCCTCCTGTGCTGGGGCAGAGCTTCCCCCCTGGAGCAGCTCCCGGGCTCCACTGTATCCCTGCCAGCTCCGTGCTCACTGTCGTGTCCTGGAGCCGGCCCTGCCGTGTCTGCCCCGCGAAACACTGAGGCTGGGGCTTGGTGCGAGGGCGCCGGGAGGTGAGCCGGGCCTGGCCGCTCGCCGGGCCTACGAGGGCGCCGCATCAGGCCCAGTTCGGCTCACTTGGGATGTCTTCAAACTCACGCGAAGTTTTTCCAAACACCTCCCTTCAGGTCCTCGTCGGGCCTCCCGCCCGGGTCCACAGCAAACGCTCGAGGAAGGAGTCTCTCGGGCCTCAGGCGGCCGCGAGCCGGGAAGCCTGCGTGGCCTGCCCTGCCCCGCTCCGGCCCAGGAGGCTCGGGAGGCCAAGTCGCGGCCACGGAGGGGTAGGCCCCGCGCCAGGCCGCTCCTGCTGCCGCAAGCGGAGAGGCGAGGCCGCCAGCCCGAGACCCTCCTCGAGGGGAGGGAAAGCTACGCTGCCGTGGCCCTCGTCTTCCGGTGGACGCCGGGGCTCCTCATCCAAGGCCAGCAAGGCTCACACTTGTCCCGGCTGCCCGGAGGCGCGGAGCTCAGCCCGGCCTGCGGCCCGCACCCCGCCCAGGCCCGGCCTTGCCACGTCGCTCCCCAAGCCCTGTATGTCCCCGCCCCCACCGCCTTTTAACGGGGAATGCTGACAAGTTGAATACAGCGGGAATAACAGCCATTTGTTCTGGTTATCGCTGCCGGTATTGAAGCCAGATGTGTGTGTTGCTGACACTGACATGGTACATCTGGCTGGGTTTTTGGTTTCCATCGTGGAGTTTACCACATCCACCCTTGTCTGCTAGAAGAGAGGAGGTGAACATCTGGAAGTCATTGCAGCTGTCACGCTTCAAGGGGATCCTGTACCACAGAGAAGAGAATTCAATACGTAACTGAGCAAAATTATCCAGCTCGTCTTGTCAGTCCAGATTTCAAACACATGCAGGAAAATGGCAACCCAGTTATGGCGCCCTCCCTCCCTCCCTCGGTGATGCCCACGGGCACTGAGACCCTGAGGGTCCTTTACCACCCCAGGCGCCCCAGTTGTCTCTGGAAAGACCCTGGCTGCAAGGTCACATTCATCATTGTGTGCCAGAATCTGTCGTTGACCTGAGGTAGGCTAAGCTAAAAAGATTTTCTTTTTCCTTTTGATCTCAGTTTGCTGGAAGTTTTAAATTAAACATCTTTCCCCCCACTTCCACTCATAACCCCTTCTCGCAGCATTCAATGCTCTAGCCCTACCCTAAATATTAAATTCTATCTCTATTCTTTCCCCAAGGCTGAAATAAATTATACCTATTCTAACCACAATCTTGTCTTTTACCTGGAATCCTCTTTCTTTCCTTATTCTCTTCATGCCAATCCAAATCTTTTCAACCCTTCAAGGTCCACCTCAAGTTTATTTTCATCTGTGAAGTCCTTCCTGACCACTCAAGCCTCCCCTGACCTTTACTTCTATGTGTTGTAATTAATTATAAGCCCATGGAGAGGAAATACTGGTTTACATTTTTCTTATATTTCATCTACTTCAGCAGGCAGCCTTGCGTGTTGAAGTAGAGCAAGCCATCTATAAACACTCGTCAAATAAAAGCATGAATTAGGGTTTTCTTATCACCTGTTCTTTCCACATAATTTTTTTTTTTTGGTCTTCTACTTTACCTTTCAAGACAAGACTCAATGTCTATGTCTAATATGTCTTGAACTTTCTGGAAAGATAGCTGTAAAAATCCAGTAAATGAGTGATGATAATACTTGAAGAATTCTATCAATGGAAGAGTCCATTCATTTGGAATCCTATCTACTGTAGTGCATTGATATGCAATCTTTAAAAAGTGAGTGCAGTGGAATAAGAACAAGATTACAAGTCAAGGAGTCTAATATTATTCCTACGACTGCGCCTAACTTGCTTGATAACCTTGCACTTACCTTCTTTGTGTCTCTAATCTCCCTCTGTAAAAGGGTAAATTGTAGCTAGTGTCCTCTTCCTGGTAAAGGACAGAATGGGTTCGCTTTCCTGAGACGAGGTAGATTCTAGCAGAACAGCTTTTCTTTACCACTGTTCTGGAGTTTAAAGTCAGTAGTCTCCATCCTTCAGTGTTTCACCTGTCCAGCACTGAAACAACATGGATACATAAATGATGTGGAGAAAGAGCAGAGTAAGAAAGGAAGCATGCATAGGAGCAGGATTTAGCCTTTGTGAGTGTCCAGTATTTCTGAAATCAAGACAAGCCATTGTAGCAAGTCTTGGGAAAGACTAGGCATCCCAGCCATAGATGGCGTCTCTTGGGTTTTGTCCTTCTTTGTGCACTGATAAGGATGCAAAGCACCCAGCTCTAGCCTTGCTATATGGGATAGATAAGAATGTAGACGGGTAGAATCTAGAAATAAAGGGGAGGAAATGGAAGAAGGGAACTATCAAAAGAGAAAGAAAGTGTGCCTCCCTGGTGGGATCGCCCAGCCAAAAAGGATGTCTAACTTCAATGGGAGGAAGATCATATTACAAGATAAGAAGGGAATGGGAGTCAGCAGACCCAGAGTTCCAGTGGGTTTCTGCTGCTCTTCTCTGTGGTGGGCAGGTATATTTCCCTCTCTAACCTTTATCTCTAAAATGAGGTACTTAGATGAATTGATCTCTAAGATCTGTTAGTTCTTACATTATATAATTCATTTAGAAACCACCTGTGAGCTCAAATAAGCATATCATTTCTGATTAAACCCCAAATTCCAGCCCTAGTCTGTCCTGAATTCATGGAGCTCTAAGATATCCTCATAGCAAAGAACTTTGGACAATAAATTCCTAAAATCCCTTTGCTTTACTCATTCAAATGAAAAAAGAAATTTTCTCCCCTTCTTCCAGAGAGGAATCAGTTGCAATAGGAAGATTGCAGATTAATGACCTAGAAAATCTTCTTCAAATGGAAATAATAATTAAGCTCCATTAAATCATAACTCCTGGCTTCTGCTTTTGGCCTTTTGCTACTGAGACCAGAATTGAATAATTCCTCCATCCTTGGAGCTGTTGAATTAAAAGTGCATAAGCTCTGGGGAACAATCTGCTCACCTCTACTATATCCACAGCCACCCTCCTTCCTGTCCAAACACTCTAAAAACAATCATCACTAGACATGCCTGACTCCTTTAGAAGAGAGGATGGTCATTTCTAATTTGTCTTGGTTTATGAGCAACTTGACAATTTGACTAACTACTAAAGAGTCAGGACTATATCATCTTCTCATAAAAAGCTAATTTAAAAAAGGCTCTTCATGTAGCCCATTAGTTGGCTGAAAATGAGAGGTTATGCAATCATTGTCTTAGCTGAGAGGAACTAAGCTCTCCAGGAAGATTTCCCTCTAAACCCAGAGAGGCATCAAGGGGGAAGTTCATGTCTCTCCACTTCCATTTGTCGAGCTTTGATATTTAAGCATCGTGCTTCTTTCTTCCCTCCTTGAACCAATCTTCTTCCTCAAGTGGACCTCTTGTGTTCCCTATAAAATGCCTCTCTCCAAACTCACTCCTCCTCCATTAACTGTGCTCTCCTATAGGTGAAGCTTCCCATATCATGGAAACAAAGTACTTGAACTGCAGACTAAGTACTCAGGCCGGGCTTACATCATCAAGCAATCTGAGGGGATCCAGGAAGGCCTTCCCTTCTCAAAACAATCTGTTCTCCTCAATTCTGCCATTAGATTCCTTGGGGGGCTTGAAAGACACCTGAATGGGATTGTGGGTGCCATATCCTCTTATCCTGTGCAAAGGACTCTCTGCCTTCTCTGAAGTCCTAGTATTCTGCATGATTTCTCTGGCATTTTTCATCCAATGACTTGCTCTGTGAGCTTAGGCAGATCACCTTTCTTCTCTGGACCAGAGCTTCCTTCTCGGTAGAATGACTAAGAGAAGAGAAACCCTAACTCGCAGCAAGAAAACATGGCTAGGCCCATGGACAAGCTCTGCCTGGAAGGACAGTAAAAGAGCAAAGTCTGAACTATCTTTCATTCAATTCCAGCCCTGACCACATAGGGCCAAACCACCTTGAGATGCAGCTCTCTTCTTTGAGTGCATCTTGTCTCCCTACTTGTGTGTTTTGAAGGGATGATGCACCATGTTTTGTGTATTTTTTGGTGTGTGTCTGGGGGGGAGGGAGGTCTCAATCACTTGCTTAGCATTGTCCAGAACATGAAATTTAATGTGTAATTGATTTAATCTTGTGCTCAACTTACTTTCAATGTGACTCAAGGTGCCTCTAAAGAATATAGTTCAGGATCAGTTTAAATGGAGTCCATCTGAAGGAATCAGAAGGAATTGATGGTTTCTGGCACCGAGAATGTTCTGTTTCAGGTATTTTAGCAACAAATTTGGTCTATGCTTTTCTGGCAGCCAAGGCATAAGGGAGTCACATGATGGACAGTTCATGCTTGCTGGACAAATAGGGCTCGATAAATGTTTTTCTCATTGCCTCTCAACCACCCCTTAGTTGGGAAGACAAAACATTGATAGAAAAGACCCAGAAGAATGGAGAAAAGGGTCGGTGGCTAGAAAGATATTGGGTGAAGAGAGAAACCTAAAAACAAGCTTCGAACTCCCCTGTTGCCAAGGCAGGGCCCTTCAGAGAAATTCCCATGATGCACGCAGGCCACCAGCATGGCTCCAGGATGCGAAGTATGCCCATGATTCCGCAGGCTACTGGGCACATGACCAGTTGTTCCCCGTAAAGTTTCATTCCTAAAGGGAAGCTCCATCTTGATCTGTAGGCCAGACATTTCTTTGAGGAAAATGTAGCATTTTCTCTTTTATCCAATCACACACATTTGAAAGGGAAAAAAAAGGCAACTCTCTACATGTAGATCTTTAGGCCTGAGCACTAACCAGTTGTAGAGCTGTCCCAGAGAACTGCTCGAAAAGCTTTTGTCACCTCCCCACCAGCAGTCAGAGGTTGCCACTCAGATTCCTAAAGCTTATCTTTGGGATCCATTGTCAGGCCCAAGTTCAGCCCCAATCGCCCTCATGTGAAAGATTACTCAGTAT
Source organism: Rhinolophus ferrumequinum (assembly GCF_004115265.2). NCBI lineage: Eukaryota > Metazoa > Chordata > Mammalia > Chiroptera > Rhinolophidae > Rhinolophus > Rhinolophus ferrumequinum. The sequence continues at coordinate 61,078,710 of NC_046287.1, forward strand.
GATCTTTGCAATTCTGTGGGTTTCCCAATGCATGGGGAAGTTCTTTTTAGCCTTACCCCTCCTCAGCTTTCACACTGCAGCCCAACTGCCACTTTAAAAAGCATTTTCTCTGCTACTCCTTTTCCAGATTCAGGCTTTTTCAACAAGATCCTCAAAGTTATTTCTGCTTGCTTTAATAGGGGTACTAGGTAGGTACATGCCCCAACTCTGTGGCTATCATCCTTATGGCCACCTCCACCAATTCAGTCCCATTTGGAGACCTAATTTGCCTTGCTCCAGGATGGCCCAACCAAAGGCTCTTAAAACAAACAAAAAGAATGGGAAATTACCTTATGCAGTCATTAGGTCCAGCCTCTTGCTCCTGGACAGGTAAATATCCAGATCTTACTGCGACAATTATTCTACCCTGTCTTCTGATAGTCCTGCTACTATGTAATCACTCTTGTAGGTGAGGAGTGCTTCCTTAGATTAAACCTGACTTTTTCCTGCTCTAATTGAGGCCCCAATTCTCATCTCATCCATTGTATCCGTGACAAATGACTGATGCGCGTTTTCTTTCTGTCCTTAGCCTTTACTTCAGCAGAGAAAGTTTCCTCCGAAATAAAACTCTGATTGTTCTACTCCTTCCTTCCCTCTTGTCTCATCTAAGCACCCTCTAAATCAGACCCAAGGCTCCAGAGGGAGTAATATCCTTTCTCTTGCAGCTGGTCTGAGTTTTGCCTTCTGGGAGACTGGGCTTAGAACAGCTTGAAGTTAGCACAGAGGCGAATGAAGCTTTAAATCTCCAGCACTTAACAGCTTCTCTGCAGCCTCAGAGGTAACCATATTTTCTTGCTTGCTTCCTCTCATCTCTATATATCTATGTAATCTCTGATCACTGGAGCCTGACTCCAACCCTCTGTCTGCTCTGCTCTGGTCGTGCTGAAAGAGGGAAGGTTGGGGAAGAAAAATTAATAGACACAGACCCATAAAAATAACAGGCTCTCTAGAGCACACATGAAGAAATAATTAAACAGATTAAACTTGGCGGTGGGAAGAGAGGGCCAGGGGCTTATCAGGCTGAGACTGATGCCTCTACCTTCCGCTTGCAAAGGGGCACTGGCTTAGCGCGAAGGGACTTGGGTGCTTTCTTCTTCGTTCTGGTGGGTTCAATTTATAGCTGAATATGGTAAAGTCACTAAGCAATTTAAAGGCTGGGACAGTGCCTTATATTTCTTTATATTTCCCCATAGGATGCTCAACAGTGCTGCACCCTAGTGAGAAAAGGAAATTTGGTATTTATTGAGGGTTCTTTGTTTGCCAGGTACAATGTCAGATACTTTGTATGTCCTGGCTGATTATCAATTGAGTGTGTTTCAAACTTCAGAAATGAGTGCAGTGACTTTCCTATGACCGGGATCAATCCCAAATAACTATTACCTCAAGAGCTTGTGATTCTGAGGCCAAAAATAGCTTCGCACACCGTACCCTGACTGCCTCCTTCCTTTCCTCCCTTCCATCTGCAGAGGCTTTTGCTATGATGGTGAGGGAAGCAGGGAGACTATTTAGAGATCACTAAATATCTAAAAATGTGTAGGTCTGCCAGCTTCTAGTAATGCCCTAGGATAGTGAGACGACTGGGGGCAGGGGGTGTAGCTGGAGTAGGCTTCCTCCTTTTCTCACAAGTATGGCCCTTCTTCCTGCCTCATTCCTTTGGGCTCAAATGAAAATCCCCTGGAGAGAAACAATTCTTAACTGCTATTACTTTTCATTAATACGCTGGTATCATTACTTTCTAATTTTCAACAATTTGAGGATAAATATTTGTGATGTTGTGATTTCTAATAAGAAATATATATTTGATCTTTGTCCCATTTCCTGGCATAGAGTTCTTAGACCCTTGAATAATTTAAGTGGTGAGAGTAGGTAAAGGTGTCTTTTGCTATGTTCATGAGGTGACTTGTGGAAAGTCGGTAGGTCATCTAAGGATGGGAGTTGGTCAACAGAAGAAGCAACCAGGTGATTAGAGGCTGGAACTGTAAGTACTCCCACCACCTTCAGGGAGGGGAGGGGGCCTGGAGACTGAGTTCAATCACCAATGGCCATGATTTAATCAATCGTGCCTATGTAATGAAGCCTCCATAAAAATCCCAAAAGGACAGGGTTCAGAGAGCTTCTGAGTTGGTGAACACACGGAGATGTGCGGAAAATGAGAGGGCAGGGAAGCTCCGCGCCCTTTCCCATATACCTTGCCCTGTACGTCTCTTACATATGGCTGTTCCTGAGTTATATCCTTTTCTAATAAACCAGTAATCTAGTAAGTAAAATGTGTCTCTGAGTTCTGTGAGCCACTCTGTAATTAAACCCAAGGAAGGGGTCATGGGACCCTCTAATGCCGTGTTTCCCTGAAAATAAGACCTAGCCGGACAATTAGCTCTAATGCATCTTTTGGAGCAAAAATTAATATAAGACCCTGTATTGTATTATATTATATTATATTATATTATATTATATTATATCATATCATATCATATCATATCATATCATATCATATCATATTGTGTTATATTTTATAAATCCCGATTGTATATTATAGTAAAATAAGACCGGGTGTTACATTAAGTTTTGCTCCAAAAGATGCATTAGAGCTAATTGTCAGGCTCGGTCTTATTTTCTGGGAAACACTATATATCGGTGGTCTGTCAGAAGCACAGGTGACAACCTTGACTTATGATTGGCATCTGAAGTGGGGGTTGGGGGCAGTCTTGTAGGACTTAGCCCATAACCTGTGGGATCTGACGCTATTTCTAGGAAGTGTCAGAATTAAGTTGAATTCTTGTCCAAGAATTGCTCAGTGTGGAGAAAAAAACCCACATAATGGAACTGGGTGCAGAATCATCATATTAAAAGAAGGTTCAGAATACAGAGAAGGCAGACCTAAGAGAGCACCCAAAATAGTGACTGGCAGAAAGAACACGGAGCATGGGAATAAGACGGACTAGATTCACATCCTAATTCTACCTTTTCCTGGGTATCTGTGGAGACCTGAGTATGTTACTTCACTTCTCTGGCCTCTCTCTCTTTTTGTTTTTGTTTTGTTTTGCTTTCAAATTAATAAGCTTTATTTATTTTTGAGCTGTTTTAAGTTTATAGAAAAATTGAGCAGAAAGTGCAGAGTTCCCTTATACCCTTTCATCCACCACCCCAGTTCCCCTATTATTAATATATTCACTCTTGGTATTGTGCATTCTATGGGTTTCAACGAACGCATATGACATGTATCCACCATTGCAGCTTCATACAGAGTAGTTTCACTGCCCTGAAAATCCTGTTTCACCGATTCATCTATTCTCTCACCCCAACTGCTGGCCACAAATGATTTTTTTTATATTTCTATAGTTTTGCCTTTTCCAAAATGTCATACAATTGGAATCATACAGCATGCAGGCTTGTCAGACTGGCTTCTTCTATTTAGCAATAAGCATTTAAGGTTCTTTTGTGTCTTTTCATGACTTGATAGCTAATTTCTCTTTATCATTGGATCTCTCTAATTGAAGCATAACACATATATATTAAAGCCAAATGAATTTTTACAAAGTGAGCTCCCAAATAAATTATGAAAATTACTAGTACCCCAGCATCCTAGCTCCCCTAGAGCCCCCTCCCAGTTACTACCACCCTCCCTAAAAGTTACCACTATGCTAACTCCTAGCATTGTAAATTAATTTAGCCAATCTTTGAAGTTTGCATAAACAAACAGAATCATATCATTGGTCCTCTTTTGTGTCTGGCTTCTTGTCTCTGATACTTAGGTTCATCTGATTTCATAGCAATTTGTTCTTTTTTATTACATTGTGTAAATATACCACAATTCATTTATCAATTCTACTGTTGATGAGCATTTGTGTTATTTCCATTTGGGGGCTATTGCAAATATTGCTGCTATGAATATTCTTATACAGGTCTTTTAGTGAACATATGCTCACATTTCAGTTGGGTATATACCCAAGAGTGGAATTTCTGAGCCATAGCGTGTCTGTATTTTTAACTCTAGTAGATAATGCCAGTTTAACAAAGTACTTGCATCAGTTTACACCCCCACAGCTTCTCATCCTCACCTACACTTTGTATTGTCAATATTTTAATTTTAGCCACATGGTGGTTTGAATTTCCATTTTCCTGATGACCAGTTCAAAAGTTGAGTTCTGTCTCTGGTCAGGTTCCTGAGACTGAAAGAGCCTGAAGTGGAGATTCACACGCAGGGGCTTTATTAGAGAAGGCCCTGTGGGAGAGGGAAGGCAGCAGGATTGACCACCCACCACCATAGACTTCAGCTGATCCCAAGGGCAGCTCGGGAGCCTGCATGAGCCTGCAAAGTTGTCCTGCCTTGAGACCAAGGGGCCAGCGAGGCCTTCGTACCCAGGACTGGCCAATCACTGGATGTGAGCTGTACCTGGGGAGGAATATGACTTTGGGTAAAAACTCTCTGCCAAAGGCAATTCCCAAAGAGAGACACAGCGGAGAGCAGCACTCCCAGGAGTTAGGGGAATAAGCGCTTTCGTCCTGAAAGGGGATCCGAGCTATATCCAGTCGCCTCATCGATAAACGCCTTATCATTTGCTCTTTATCTATTTAGAGATCATCTCTTCTGAAGTCCCTATTCCAGTCATTTGCCAAGTTCTTTTTTTATTGGTGTCTTTCTTTATCTTATTGAGTTGTAGGAATTCTTTGTATGTTATGAAGATGAGTCCTTTGTCAGATGTCTTCTCCACTTCTGACTCATAAAATAGTCCTGGTGGCTAGACATGATTAAAGATTTTATGAGCCCCTCCACATGACTAATTTTGAACTTTACCCACACTTTATAATTTCCTTATTTATTGATTCCTTATTTATAAAGCACTTTTATTCACATGAGCTCATTAAATCACAACAATCTCTATATAAAGATGAGATACTGAGGTTCAGAAAGGCCAACTGGCCATCCTAAGGTCACACTTCCAGTAAACAGCCAGAACAGGACTTCTGATCTAAATGCCGAGTTCTTTATAATGGGAAGGTGGGAAGACGGGCGGGTAAACCTGATAGGCACGTTTGCTAATGGCAAGACTTCCGGCCCCATGAAGATCTCCTTCAGTTATGAATACAGTCATTTTCGAAGGCTCTTATTCTTGTCTGAAGGGACAGGATCTCAATCTCCAGCCAGGGTTCCTCCCCTTTCTATTTCTTCTGCTTTTCCACTGGGTAGTTGGAAGCTAAGAGTGTGAAAACTGGAGGCATTTCAGTGCCGAGGTGCCTGTCGTCCAGATGAATGGCTGTCTACTTCGTCTCTTAGGCTGGTTGAGAAGCCAGCTGCCAAGACAAGCCCGTCTGTAGGCATTCCTTCCCAGCTGGCAGCAGAAACCGGGGCACCCTCTGCCCAGGGTGTGAGGCTGTCTGTCTACACTGCAGCATCAGGCTTGAGCTAATGAGCTATTGGCGTAGATGGCCTATTATTTTAGCTCTTTAAAAACCTGCCAAACTCTTTTTTCTCCACGGCATTCCCTTAATGGCTCAGACCTGAAATTAAATCCTCTGTGTAAAAGGCAGTGGCCCTGCCCTCGGACACTCCCACCCCTTTCACTGCCTCAGTCTATGGGCCTAAGGGTAGAGTAGAATCAGGTTGTTTTCCCCTAGGGCTTAATTTAAACAAGCCTTGGCTACTTCAACTCCCCACACCTCAGAGACCAGAGTGCTAAGGAGGGGCTCACTCAGGAGGCCCGCTCCATTCCAGGGGGCCCCAGAGTATTCCTGGACCAGAACCAAGGCCACGCCCTCTCACCTGAATCCTGAGTATGCTGACGAAGCTCTTGCCTCTAGAGCAGCCAGAGCTGTCCAAAGAGCCTTGGAGTCTTTAGATTTGGGTGTGTTCTGGAGCTGGGCTGTGGTTCCTGGCACAACTCCTGCTCCTTCTGGCCTCACATTCTGTACTGTTCTCCCACTCCCCCTTCCCCCTGACACACACGCACAATTTGGTGCCTTACCAGCTTTTTCCCCAGCCGCAAGGTGCTCTCCAGTAACAGCTTGAGAAGCCCATGTATTAAAGTACTTCTATCAAAAGACACCCTCATTGGAGTGGGCTGCCAGGGGGGAAAAACGTGTTCCACATGAGCACATTCTCCAAAATGGCATCATTTCACGACTTTTAAAGACGTGATAGCTGTTAAGACTACACCAAGCACATACTGGATGAAGCCCTGTGAAAGCAGGACCGTGTGAGGCAGTGATAACTTTGGCCAAGGCTAGCCTCCTCTGAGGAGCTCGCTCCCCACAGGCCGGATGCACGGGCTCTGCCCCTGCCTGGCTCCATTCAACTTGCTGGCCGGCACACAGCACGACCTTTGCAGGATGGAGAGGTGTCCTTTCTGCTTGCCAGGAAAAGTGATCATGCCGCTTTTCTTTAGAACAGGACACAGATTTGAGAAACGGAGGCTCTCACTCCTGTAGGAGTGAGTGCCTGGTGGAGCACCCCACAGGCTTGTAAACACAATAACAGCCCACCCAGAGTCCACAAGCTGAGGGCCCAAGGAACTGTCTTTCCCCTCCCCCCGTTTGCCGTCTCCTTCCACATTCCATACCCCACTTTCCCTTGTTGTCCGAGTCTCTCTTCCTCCTCCTCCCTTTTTCTTCTTTTTCTCCTCTTTTTCCCCCTCATTCTCCTCTTCCTTCCTGTAGCCCTCCTCCCCCACCCCTTTTCCTCCTGCTCCCCCTCCTCTTCCTCAGAGAGCATTTCTCTGGTAGTTTTCTTCTTCATGGGGAGCATTTATTGCTGAACCAGGCAGGATCCCTGCTTCTCTTCCGCTTTGTGCCACCCACTCCTTACATACAGCGGGGTCCGTGGTTTCCACAGCAGGCCAGGCTGTGGTATCTTGTTCTTCCCCTGCTTTAAAGAAAGGGTTCAGCCAACAGGCACAATAAGTTACAGGTGGGGAGCCATCCATCCTGGTACAGGCTTTATTTATTTGTCTAGGTCTATCTGTATATCGAAGGAGGAAGGGTTTATCGCCCATCGCTCTGAGCCAGGTCCTGAGCAGCAGGAATGAGTGATGAGTGCAGAGGCAGTATCGAAGGTCATACTGATCCCCCTATGAATCACTTCTGTCTCTGTGACTCCATTATTCCAGGCCCCTGTTTGCTCCTTTGTAAACTTAAACTTCAGTCTCGTTAAATGAGACAGTGCACTTAGCCTAGTGCTGCTCTCAGTAGCATCAGCAAGATGATGGTGATGATGAAGCAGCAGGTGTGAATCCCTCCCTTGGGTACTTTCCACCCAGAAAGGGAGTTAAGACAGCAATTCAAGGTTAAAAAGGAAACCAAGAAGTCATGAAGAACTCCCTCTCCTTGGAGTGGTGATGGGAAGCCTTTGAGAAGAAGGTAGCAGTTTGCAGACCTTTTGAGGGCATGAGTTAGATGTGCCACAGTGAGGCAAGGATACTCCCAGTGGAGGAAACAACATAAGCAAAGGTCCAGAAGCGGGGAAGTTGGCGGCTCATTCAGGGAAGAGGACAAAGTGTCTCTCAAATGTGAGTGAAATGAAGCAATGAGAATGAATCTGGAAAGGCAGTTTAGGATCACGAGAAGCTTTGGAACCACAGGGGAGTGGTATTTCTCTCCATCCATGCACTAGACTGCATCCCCTCTTGCCTGTTCGACAGCATCCCTCTAGCAACTTCCCCTTCCCCTCCTGCATCATTAACGTTTCTCCTTTGCTGTCTCATTCCCATCACCGTACAAACATACTGTTATTTCACCTATCTTACAACAAAACAGATAAACCTCTTTGACCCCACTTCTGTGCTCCCCTTGAGAACACAACTAGAAAGTTAGCTATAGTCATTGTCCCCAATTCTTTTCTCAGTCTCTCTCCAACCATTCATTCCAGCTTTCGTCCCCACCTCTCCACTGAGACTATTCTTGCCAAGGTCATCAATGGCCCCCACATTGTTCAATCCAGTGTTTCCCATTCTTGACCCTCAAAAGCATTTAATGTAGTCAATCACCCCCTTCACCTTAATGTACTTTCTTCACTTGGCGTCCAGACACCACACTCTCCTGGTTTTCCTCCTTCCTCATTCCATGCTCCCTGTCATCACCTTTTCTGCTTCCTCCCCAGCTCCCTGCCCTCCGCCCAGTGGAGGTCCCCAGGGCTCTAACTTGGACCTCTTCACTTTTAAAAAAAAAAACAGTGTTTGTTTATTTTAACCTAAAAAATATTTCTAGCTGTGGTAAAATATATACCACATAAAATTTACCACCTTAACAATTTTTAACTGTATAGTTCCGTAGTGTTAAGTACATTCACATTGTGGTGTAAGCAATCTCCAAAACTCTTTTCATCTTGCAAGACTGAAACTCTATATCCATCAAACAACAACTCCCCATTTCCCCTTCCCCCTGCCCCTGGCAGCTACAATTCTACTTGCTGTTTCTATGAATAAGACTCCTCTAGGTACCTCATATAAGCGAAATCAAACAGTATTTATCTTTTGTAACTGGCCTATTTCGTTTTACTTAATGTCCTCTAAGTTCATCTGTGTTGTAGTGTGTGACAGGATTTCCTTCCTTTTTAAGGCTGAATAATATTCCATTGTGTGGATAGACCACATTTTGTTTATCCACTCATCCATCAATGGACACTTGGGTTGCTTGCACCTCTTGGCAATTGTGAATAATGCTGCTATGAACATGGATTTGCAAATATCTCTTTGAGACCCTGCTTTCAATTCTTTTGGGTATATGGCTGGAAGTAGAATTGCTAGATCATATCGTGAACCTCTTCACTTTTCTGTCTACACCACTGTGATCTCATCCAGTCTTATGGCTTGAAATATATTTGCCGATGACTTCCAAATTTACATCTCTAGCTCAGACCTTTCTCCTGAACTCTTGACTTGTATATCCACCAGTCCACTTATATCTCCATTCGGATATCCAATAGGCATCTAGAACTTGATATATCCCCAAACTTATCTTATAATTTTTCCCCCAAACCTGACCTTCCCACAGTCTTCTCCATCTCATTTTATGGCAACTTCATCCTTCTGTCTGTTCCATCAAAAAACTTGGAGTCATCCTCTGCTTCCTCTTTCTCTCACATTTCACATCCAATACATCAGGAAATCCTGTTGGCTCTACTTCAAAATAAATTCGGATTCTGACTACTTCCCATCACCTCTACTGCGACGCCCATGGGCCAAGCCACCAGCATCTCTCACCTGGGTTATTGCCATGGCCTGCTAACAGGCCTCCCTGCTTCCATACTTGCCCCCTTTTCTAAATCTATTCTCCAGGCAACAGCCAAAATGATCTTTGGGGATGTTTGTCTATTTGTTTTACTGCTATATCCCCAGTACCTAGAACAATATCTGTACACAGTAAGTTTCAATAAATAAATGAATCCTGCTAGCTAGTGATTTTCAACTTTTCAGTGTGTGGCTCTTTCTTCAAAAAGTATTGTAAGAGACTCCAATGTATAAGACAGATAAAAGCAAAGTGTCTCTGCTGGAACTAGAGGGGACACACAGCCCTGCTCCATCTGCACTCCACCTGCCCCCCTCCCCCATCACTCCCATCTGGTGGTGTTTGAGGAGGCTCACAGATCCCCAGGCTTCCCTCAGAACACTGGGAGAAGTTCTGTTCGAAGCTAAGAGGGAAAGAGCTTACTGCTCTAGCCCTTGTGTGCTTACTGGGTCCTGCTGGAAACCATCCTGGTTTTTTGGGGCCGGAGGAAGGAGCCCTGCAGCTCTACTTCCTAGCATGGCCGCCAATGAGCTCCATGTGTGGACCTACCTCTCTTCCATTCAAAACTTTGTTCTATTCCTGGCCTCTGACAAGTGAGAAAACATTCAGAGACTCCCATAGTCATTGTTGCAAAAGACCTTAGACATCACTTGACACAACCTGCTGCCCTCTGCTTCAGGGCAGCATTCAACTAACATTGAGTACCTGCTATGTACATGCCAGGCACGGTATATAGACATTGAAAAGTAGAGTACCTACCTTCCAGAAGGACATGAGGAAGACACTGAATACTAGAAGCCCCTCTCCAAATTCCCTCTGTTTGAACACTTTCAGTGCTGGGGAGCTCACTACCTCCCAAGGCCACATATTACACTGCCCAATGACACCAGCGGCAAAACTTTTCTTCTTTTTATTGAGCTCTAAATCTGTTTTCTTATAACTTCCACCTTTGGTCTTAATTTTCTCCTCTGGCTCCACACCAAATAAATCTCTGTCTTCCAAATGATAGCCTTTTAAGTATTTGAAAACAGTAATCAAGTCCCACAGAGTTCTCCCTAGACTTGTGGCCACTTTGGAGGGGCCTATGTTTTGTGGCTACCCCTAACTGGTTGGGATTTTGGAGCCAGGCAAAGCTGGGTTGCTCCTGGTCACGTAGCTGGGCTATAGCGCTGGGAACTCCCTCTCAGAGTCTGGAGTCCACATACACAGCTCCCCGCCCTAGCGCAAGGGAATTCCAAAATGCTTTCACTGGAGGGGTGAAGGGTTCAAGCAAAAGTCAAGCTCTGGGCTGCAGGTTTTCTCTGCCTCCCTATGCCCCTTCCTAAAGGAGCAGCCTCTCCTCTGGGTGCAGGTTTTGGGCTGTTCGATTGATTTCAAAGCAGCCCCATCATAGTTCTCTGGGGTGAGTGGGACACAGGAAGGAAGAACATCAGCAACTCAGAATGCAAGCTGTGCTGGGGAGGCAGCAACAAGGAATTAAATGATTTTTTTTTTTTTTTTGGAGTGTTCTTTGTTTCAACAAAATGTAGTTTTCCAAGTAATTGTTTGCCTGACGCAATAGAGCCCGCTGGGCCTCTGGGTATAAATCTTCCCGACAAGGGGTAGCTTTCTGCATTTTCCTGCAAGGCCAGAGCCCAGCTTTCTCTCTGGGCCAGCCCAGCAGGTCTTGAATTCATTAGTTTGGGCCACTTGACTGAGCTGTCTCTAGTACTTCTGCCAGCGCTGTGGGCTGCTAGGCACAATCCAGTCTGCATTTTAACGCAGAAGACCAGGCCTGCCCAGGAGAGGAGAAGGGAGAGGTGGGGGGAGGGGTGGGAGGAGTGGAGGGGGAGTGAGGAAGGGTAGAGAGAGGAGGGAAGGGGAAGGGAGGGGAAAGAAAGGAATAGAGGAGGGGAGAGGGGGAGTACAGGGGAATAGAAGGGAGGGGAGGGAAGAGGAGTGGAGAGTAGGGGAGGGGAGGGGAGGGGAGAGTAGGGGAGGGGAGGGGAGGGGAGGGAGAGGGGAGAGGAGAGGAGAGGAGAGGAGAGGAGAGGAGAGGAGAGGAGAGGAGAGGGGAGGAGAGGAGAGGAGAGGAGAGGGCCTTAACTATTTTCTGGCTAGCTGGGAAGCCTCAGAAAGAAGGAAAAAAGTCTCATAAAAGGTTCTCAGTCTCAGAAGAAGGGCCAGGATATAGGAGTAACATGTGGGATCTACCCTACATAGCTGTACAAGGAAGCATGTTCCTGAAAAACATCTTCATTCCTGACTGCAGGGAGAGTAAAGGGAATAAAAGGTCCATTTTACAGTGTCTGAAACGTCTCTGTATTATACTGCCCTTGCCTCTCTCCCATTTCCTTCTCTTTTTTCTTCCATGCAAGCATTTCCATTTAAAATGTAAAGAAATAAATGAAAGCATTCTTGTGCTTCCTTTCCCCCTCCTACTTCCTTCGTGCTTCACCCCAATTCCCTACCTGTCTCAAATTCCACCCCCAACTCCACTTGTTTGACACACGCAAGTGCCTGAATAAATCTGACTCTTCCCTTCCCCCAGACAGCATCTCTCTCTCCTTCAGTGCTGCCTCCTCTTTCCCCATAAGTCTCCTATGATTAAATGAGGTAGAGTGCTGGCATCCTTGGGGATATCTAGGCACCTTCAATGAACAGAGGAAACAAAAGGTCTGTCCTTCAAAGTTCATTAGACTGTCAGCCCGTTGAGGACAGGAATACATCAGGCTCTGTATTAAGTGCCCAACACATGGCATCACCCAGAGTCGGCCCATCAATCCACCTCTACCCCTTATTGATTTCCAATAGGCCATTCTGGTCCGCACAAGCCTTTTATCCACAACCCTAAGTAAAGGCTTTGAACAGAACTGTTCAATGGGTACGGGCTTCCACTCCCACTCCCATCAGGTTTGTCAAACCTAGTACCCTCACCATCTCTTGCCTGCCTTGCAAAACATGTCCTTAGGAAAAGTCTTTGGGCTCAATCATTTATACTGATGTGTGTTAGGTTAACCTAGAGATATTTGTCTTTCAATCTGTGGAGTTAAAAGATTTAAAATCACTGTAGGCAACACCTACCAGAGGAAAGTGCTTTTTCCATATTCCCGATGGAGACTGTGTAGGTAGCTGAATACTCAGTTCCCTCTGAGGCCAGCAGCCTATAGTCCAGTCCCATGAAGCCGAGTCAATAGACTTCTGGTCTTCACTTCTGGAGTGAAGAAAAAGGGCTATGAAATGTCACCAGTGCGAAACGAGGGCACTTTTGAAATCTTACCCCCACCTCCGAGGATCTAGAGGGACAGAACTCAGTGTATTCGTTATGGTTGGATAACCTGGACATACTCCTGTCCAGACACAGAATCCCGGGCTGGTGGTCCTGGGAGCCCTCTGACTGTGGGTTTCTCTGCAGGCCCAGTCCATGGATTCTACCAGTGCTGGAAACAATAGGAAAAAGGCCCACCCCTTCACTCTAGGGCTCAGATCAAAACCACGGCACCACCTGGTTTGTGGTTAGTACACCAGGAGGACGTCGGTCTTAGACTTTGATTTACATCTCCCCCAAGAGTTCTTCAGGGAGCGAGGTTATCCCACCAATATCATCGTCAATTGGCATTTCTTTCAAAGTGTCCAGCTGTGTTTGACACTGTGATAGGCCAGTGAAGCTGGGTCATTCTGCAGTGCCTGAAGCTTTCTCTTCAGCTTTGAGAGCTGTTGCTCTTTAGATACTCATGCAATTGTGTTCTTTGCCCAGCCTCTCTTTGTTGTGTTAGTCTAAAAGTGGAGGAGAAGCAAACTCATCTTCTCCAAAAAAAGCTGCAGAGGTCTTTGGGGATCTTGCAGAGGCTAAACCAGAACCCTTATTTCATTTGGTTGGTGGTCTCTGCCACAGAGCTAATGAGCTGCAAATACTCCCCTTCAAAAGGAAGGGCTGAGCCTTTGAAGCCTGGAAGGGATCCGCCCAGAATACCACAGCCTCCAGCCACAGGCAGTGCTTCCCGGCAGGGCCTTGGAGAGCAACTCAGGGTGGCAATGAGAGCGTCTGTCCCACCAGCCACCCCTCTAGGGCACAACCAGCCTGGGCCTCCCCTTTAGAAATGGGGAACAGTATTGCTTTGCCCCCTGCATTTTGGGCATGACAGAAAGAGCATAACAAGTACCATTTGTTGAGTAATTGATTATATGCCAGCCCCTGTGCTAAGCACTGTACATGCATCATTTTCTCTGTTTCTCTCACAGACCTTATTTTAAAGATCCAGCAACTGGGGCACAGAGGTTCTGTAATTAGACCAAGGTCACACAGCTAGTAGGTGGCAGATCCAGGACTTGACCCTAAGTCTAGCTTACTTCCAAGACCACACATGTCAACATGTGGCAATTTGGTTTTATTTCTATAATACCCTGGAAATAAGCCTTGATCTACATGTGTCTGGGATCCATGTGCCTACAGCCAAATAGAAAGCAGTCTATATTGAAAAGAAATTACGCCATCAGGCCAATGATTATCTCTGAGAGAACAGAGAAAAAAAAGGCCTCTCATTTAGATCTCTTTTCCCCATTTTCAGCCAAGCATCTGTTTGGTGGGAAGATTTCTGAGTATACATACTGTCAACTCCTAGTGAAATTTAGGAACAATAAGGACAGTGGGTGGCATTTTGGGCAGCTAAGGAGGATTTCCACTTCCTAATGATTTCTGAGAACTAGTTACACATCCCCTGCTTGATCCCTGAGCAAGAGCAGCCAGTGTTAGGACAAGGAGGCAGAGAGGGAAGCAGAATTAAAGAAGCAGAATAAGAGCAACAGTAATCTAACAAGACTGTATTGAGCGTGTACCTAATGCTCAAAACTCACAGCAGTGTGTATGAAGGGGGTGGGCAGGGAGCTTGAAGAAAGGGAGAACCTGAGAAATATAAGTCCCTCAAGGTACTTGCAAAGTGGTGGAAGAGAAAAGGCCAATATTATATATAAAATAGCCCAACGTGGTTTGTGTTACACTGTATGTGCTAAATTATTCAGGACAGACTATAATGGCAATAGGAGGCCAGGTCACCGGGACTTAACATAATAAAAAGGGGCTTCATGGAGAACGAAGGGGACTTTAGCTGGCCCTTGAAGGGTGAATAAGATGCAATCAGGTGCTGAGGCAGAGAGGGTATCCTGCTGAGGAGCATACATATGAATGCTATAAATAAAAACTCTAATCAAATCTGCATTATACATAAAAGCACACGCTGTTAGGGCTCAAAGCGTTCTTAGAGACAATGTAGTTCAGCCTTTCCCTTTGCAGACAAGAAAACAGAGACCTAGAGAAATCAAGTTGCAATGGATGAGCCGCTTAACCTCCTTTGGCTTAGTGGGTATTGGTCTCCATGGAAGTGGGATTGCTTTGTAGACAAGATCTCGGTTAACGCAATCACATCCTTGGGAACTAGCCAGAGATGAGATAGTCACCAGAGCAGCGGTGCTGAGTTGATCCTTTGTATTATGGTGACTTGGAAAAGAACCAGGTTTCCCCAATTCTGCTCTGTCAGACTTCCCAGCGGCAAAGCAATGGAAAGTGGGTGCTGTATGAAAGGTGGGGGATAAGGAGCGATCTTAGCCTCCCAGCTGGCCAACACACCCTCCTATTTATGTATAACTATACATAGCATACAATAGTAGCTACTGAATTGTATGTTGCAAATTAAGTAACAAATAGCCTAGTAAAAATTTTTTTAATAAATAAATAAAATCAGGTGATTTAAAAATATAAGTGATCTTAGTTTTTCTTTTTCAAAATTATTTTGGCTAGTCTGTATATTTTGTCTTGTCATATAAATTTTAGCATCAGCTTGTCAGTTTCTTCAAAAATACTTACTAGGGTTTTTAACAGAATTACATTGAATCTATAGGTCAATTTGGGGAGAATTCTTTTTTTTTTTATTAAAAAAATTCTTAATCACACTGAATCTTCTAATACATTAACATGGAATCCATTAACTTGAAATCCATTTATTTAAGTCTTCCTTTGCAATGCTTTCTAGTTTTCAGTGTACAGATCTTACTCATATACATCTTTTGTTAAATTTATTCCTAAGTATTTTTTGATGCTATTACAAATGAAGATTTTTTAAAAAATTATTTTCTAAGTGTTCATTGCTAGTATATATAAATAAGATTAATTTCTGTATTGACCTTTCATCCTGATACCTTACTAAATTCATTCGTTAGTTCTAGTAGCTATTTTGCAGAATCTTTGAGATTTCCCTCATACACAACCTTGTCTGCAAATAAAGATAGTTTTATACTTTCCTGTCCAATACTTATGCATTTGTTTCTTTTTATTGACATGGTTTGCACTATCTAAAACCTCTTAAACAATGTTTAGTAGAAGTGGTGAGAGCAGACATCTTTGTCTTGTTCCTAATCTAAGGAAAAAATCATTGGGCTTTTCATCTTAGAGTAAAATGTAGGTTTTTAAAAGATGCCCTTGGGCCAGCTTGGTGTCTCAGGCGGTTAGAGCTCCATGCTCCTAACTCCAAAGGCTGCTGGTTCGATTCCCACATGGGCCAGTGGGCTCTCAACTACAAGGTTACCAGTTCATTTCCTCAAGTCCCACAAGGGATGGTGGGCAGTACCCCCTGCAATAAGCAACGGCAACTGGACCTGGAGCTGAGCTGTGCCCTCCACAACTAAGACTGAAAGGACAACAACTTGACTTGGGAAAAAAAAACAAAAAACATATTTAAAAAAAAAAAAAAAAGATGCCCTTAACCAGGTTGAGGAAGTTCCCTTCTATGCCTAGTGTGCTGAGTGTTGTTTTTTTTTTTTTTATCATAAAAGGGTATCTAATTTTGACAAATGCTTTTCTGCATTTATTGAAATAACCATATTGTTTTCCTTCCTTATTCTATATATTTGTTGAGTTACACGAGTTGATTTTCAAACATTAAACTAATCTTGCATTCCTGGAATAAGCCCCACATGGTCATGATGTATTATCTTTTTAATATGTCATTGGATTCTATTTGCTAACAATTTTGTTAAAGATTTTTATGTCTATATTCATGAGGGATATTGTTCTGTAGTTCTCTTTTCGTGTGATGTATTTATCTAGTTTTGGAATCAGGGTTATACTAGCCTCATAAAAAAAAAGTTGGGAAGTGTTCCCTCTTCTATTTTCTTAAAACATTTTTGTGGGGTTGGTATTTTTTTTTCTTAGATATTTAGTAGAATTCACCAGTGAAGCCATCTATAACTGAAATTATCTTTGTGGAAAGAGTTTTAACTATGAATTCAATTTTTTATTTTATATAGGCCTGTTAAAGTTTTTTATTTCTTTTTAAATCAGTTTTGGCAATTTTGGTCTTTCATAGAATGTGTCCATTTCATCTAGATAGTCAAATCTATGGGCATAAATTTGTCCACAGTATATTTCCTTATTATCCTTTCAGTGTCTCTGGGATTTATAGTGGTGTCTTCTCTTTTGTTCCTCATATTGTTAACTTGTGTCTTGTCTTTTTCTGTCTAGACCAGTCTGATGAGAGCTTTACAAATTTTATTGATCATTTCAAAGAACCAGGTATTTCATTTTGATTTGCTTCATTGTTTGTTCATTTGCTATTTCATTGAGTTCTGGTCTTTATTATTTCCTTCCTTCTATTTACATTGGGTTTAATTTCTTTGTTTCCAATATTTAAAGTTGTAAACCCAGGTCATTGATTTTGTTCTTTTTTTTTCTTTTCTGATATGAGCATTAAAGCTATAAATTTTCCTCTAAGCACTGCCCATAATTTTTTTAATAAACTTTTTATTTATTTTAGAATATTTTTAGATTTACAAAAAAGTTGGAAAGACAGTAGAGTTCCCATGTACCCCTGACCCCATTTCCCCTATTTTGGGCATCTTACATTGCTACAGTACATGTCACACCTAAGGTACCAACATTAGTACGTTACTATTAACTCAACTCCCCAATTTTTTAGATTTCACTAGTTTTTCCCTAATGGCCTTTCTATTTTCCAGAATCCCTTTCAGGATATTCCATTATGTTTAGTCATCATGTCTCCTTAGTGCCCTCTTGGCTGTGATAGTTTCTCAGACTGTTTTTTGGTAGCCTTGACTGTTTTGAGGAGTACTAGCAAATTATTTTATAGACTAGCTCTTAGTTTGCTTTTCTCATGGTGAGACTTGGTGTTATGGGTTTTGGGGAGGAAAACCAAAAAGGCGAAACGCTATTCTCATCACATCACATCATGTACAAGCATGGTTTATCAATGACAACATTAGTCTTAATCATTTCACTGAGGTTGTGTTTGTCAGGTTTCTCTGCCAAAAAGTTACTCCCTATTCCCCCAACACCTTTCCGTACTTTACTTTTTGGAAGAAAATCACTTTTCTCTTGAGAATGTGTTCCATTTTTATGGCTCCTTGTATGTCAGATAAATTTGGGTTGCATCCTGGTCATTATAAATGTTAAGTGTAGAAAATCTTGATTTTGTTTTTTTTTTGTTTTTTTCCTCCGATGAGAACTATAAACTCTGTTTCTGAGTGGAAGTTCCTATGTCCAAATATTTTCTCTTTAACTGAATCACTTCAGTCTGTTCTGTACATGTATGGTTCAGGGGTCACTGAGATACATAGATAGTCAGACTCTGAGATCCTGTCTTTGGCTCTTTCCCTTCCATGATTCCTTCACTCCCTTCAGCAGCCATAATTGCTCTAGCTTCAGTTTTCCGTTTTCCCAACCCACAAAGATTTCAGCTTTGCCACCACCAACCTGCCACCTCCAGCATCACGTCACTGCACTTGGCCCCAGGAAAAAAAGCGACAAAAATGAGAGCTCACTCGGGTAAAACTCCCATCTTCTGATGGTATATATCCCTGAAGAGTCTGTCAGCTTCTCTTCACTCGACAATTTCTCACGTAGCTGCTTTTTCGCTACTTACCCAGATTTTTAGTTTACTTTTACAGGAGAGTTAGTCTTGTCAGATCTTACTCTGTCATTACTAGAAGCAGAAACCCCAGGATATTTTTAAAGGCAAATATCATGTCACTCCCCTGCTAACATCTCGTAAACATCTTATCATTGCGCTTAGAATAAAGTCCAAAATTCTTAGTGGGACCTTCCGTTAGACTCCTGAGCAAGAAACAAAAGGCACCCTGAACTGAGATTTTGAAGACAGTTCAATAAAGGGACTGTTTACGGATGTTAATGGAAACGAAAAGGGAGATGAAGGCACTCTGAGACTAGTAAAGTGGGAAGTCATTGTGACTGCTAGGCCTTAATGGACAGAGGGAACAACAGATATTACCAGAAACAAGACAGCTGGGGTCATGAAAATGGGGCACTCAACAGGAGACAACCACTGCCAGAACCCAAGCACCCAAGCAGGGACAGAGCAGGAGAAACGCCATGCCTTCTCTCCCCTGTGTCCTCTAATATCCTGCTCATGCCTCCATTGCCCAGACGCAACTGGAAGCCAGAGGGCAAAGGAGCTCAGGTGATACCCTCTTGGGGTGCAGAGTAAACAATGACCTACTCTAGCCCAGTTTTACCCCTATTTTTCTTTCCAACACAGTCATACTAGACATCTTTCAGTTGCTCAAAAAACTCTCTTTCTCCCTTTGCCACATGATGTTCCCTCTATGAATGTTCTTCCCCCATCCTTTTTTTTTTTGCCAAACTCACCGCTGTTCAGCTTCCGGTTGTTAGCCTAAATTCCTCTGGGAAGTCTTTTATGATTCCCCAGACTAGACAATTACTCCTTTTTAATATATTCCTAAAGGTCCTTGTACTTCTCCTTTACAACATATGCTCACTAGTGACTAACTAATCATGTGTTCAGATTCAGTTATTTCTTTAACATCTGCCTTCTCTAAGAAACTGAGACAAGCAGGGCAAGAGTTATTTCTGATTTGTTCAGCACTCTGTTTGCAGCATTAGCACAGGACCTGGCATATATAGTGCTCCATCAGCATATGTTGAGTGATCATGTCTGTCTCTCCTGCGCGAATATGAGTGAGCTGACTGTGTGCTATTAATATCTGAATTCCTCTCTCCTAGCACAGTGCCTAGCATATAATAGGTCCTTGATAAATGTGATTGGATATATTAATAAATAAAACTCTATTTTAAACCTATAAACCTAGACCACACTTGAAAATAATGAGTACTAGTAATTGAATGCCCACTATGAAAAGCATCATTTTACTTGTCCTACAATTTCCTCTTTCAAGTTTTGGAGGCTGTCTTCCTGCTCTCCAGTTTTGTGATTTCCATATTTCGTTGCCATGTCTGTGTCCAACTTTTGACCATGTTTTTGCAGCCTTCATTTCTCCTAACTCACACACATTTGACTTTCTAATCCAAAGGGGTATCATCTCTATAGTCTCTTTATACTTGACAGATTTCAGCCCTAGAATACTTGATTCTTCTCTTCTAGAATTTCTCAAACTCTATCATGTATCATTGATCAGCCAAGTTCAGAAATATCCATAACACTGTATTCAACTGCTAGGTTCCTGCATCAAAGAAGGACAGAACTTTCTCTTTCTTTCCAGGCCTTGTCCTGATGAGCAAGTCAATAAAATCCTTGGAGAGTCCATTTCTTCATCTATAAAATAGCAGCAATATTTGCTGTGCCAATTATGTATTGCTGAATAACAAACCACCCCAAAACTTAGTGGTATAAAACAACCATTTCATTTGCTCATGATTCTGTGAATTAGCCATTTGGGTTGAGTTGAGTTGGCAGTTCTTCTTCTGGTCTTGCTTGGGGTCACTCATACACCTGTAGTCTGCTGGCAGATCAGCTGGAGGCTGGTTGGTTTAGGGGGCCTCAACTGGGACAGTCTGTCTCTGCTACATGCAGTCTCATCCTCTGTAGGCTAGTCCAGGCTTCTTCACATGATAGCACAAGAGTTCCCAGCAACAAGAGAAGACAAAACCCCAATATTCAAACACTTTTCAAGCCTATGCTTGCATGATATTTATTTATATTCCAATGGCCAAAGCAAGTCACAAGGCCAAGCCCAGAATCATTGTCATAAAGGCTACACAAAGACATAGATACAGGAAGAATGATTCATTGGGGACCATTACTGTAACAACCTACCACACCTGTTTACTTCAGAGAGCTATGGTGAGTATCGAATGAGATGGTGCTTATGAGTATATACCAGAGTGTACAATGCAAGTTATTATTTTATCAATGTATGTAATTCTATCATTTTAATTTTATTTATGATGTATCTGGGGTCTTTCAACATCTCCTATAAAATTCAAGTTCCTTTGGGATGGTGTTATGGGTTAAATTGTATTCTCCCAAAAAGACATGTCAACAGTCTAACCCCCAGTACCTCAGAATGTGACCTTATTTGGAAATAAGTTCATTGCAGATGTAATTACTTCAGATAAGGCATACTGGAGTATACAACTGATGTCCTTATGAGAAGATGGCAATGTGAAAACACAGACATACACAGGGAGAACAACATGTAAAGATGAAGGTGCAGATTGGAGTTATGCTGCCACAAACCAAGGAATACCTGAAACTACCAAAAATTGGAAGAGACAAGGAAGGATCCTGCCCCTGGAGGGTTTGGAGGGAGTACAGCTCCATCAACAACTTGATTTTGGACTTATAGCCTCCAGAACCATAAGACAAAAATTTTTTGTTGTTTTAAGGCACTCAGTTTGTGGTACATTGCTACTGCAGACCTAGGAAGCCTATAGAGATGGTAAATTCTTTAATCCCCATTGGTTTCATCTAAAGAGGCATAAGATAGAATGAATCAAGATTCTCTGATTGGAAGTCAGGAGTCCAGGCCACTCACCATCTGTGAAAATTGAGCAAGTCACTGAACCTCTCTCTAGGCCACAGTTTCCATATCTGTTCAGAAAGAGGGTTGCAGTAGATCCATGTTTCCAAAAGTACAGTATAGCAACACTTTTAATTTTATGGGCAAACACTTTTAATTTTAATGGTTAATATTAATCATGATTATCTGAAATACATGGCAAGTAAGGCTGATTTTCCATTTATGTTGGTAATATAAAAACATGCAGGTTTTTGAAAAATCTCAATTTCAACAAAACTATGAGTAAATAATAGAACAGTTGGCATATGTATATGACAAAAACTGAAAGTGGTGTGCCAAAGACTGACATTTGGGGAAATACTGAATTATTAATATATATTTTCAAAGAATCCTTCCAGATAAGAAATGTTAGGATTCTGTGGATCCAAAAAGATGTCCAGTGGAATAGAACATAGGTGAAGATCTAAAGGAAGACAGGTAGGCAGTTAATGGAGAGATGAGAGAGGCTTGGGCAGCTCTGCAGAACCCAAGAGGGGCAGTGAGCCCCTTAGCACTCAGGAAGTGTCCTCTGATTCAGTACCTGTTTGCTCCATTCCATCATATATCCTTATCCCCAAAGCTACCATCTCACTAGATCTCTTTGCCAGTCTATGTCTTACACTATTTAAGCTTTCATGACTGGAATTCTCAGGTCCTGAGACACAAACCACCTCCCCACCCAAGAGGTAAGTGGTAATAACTATCAAGTTGGGAAGCTGGAGAACCTCACGGTAGAACTTGGTTCTGTGCTGTGTTCTGGTTTTCATACTAGGGTATAATGTGGGGTCACATTTGACAAAAGTAGCTAGTGGTGGCTGAAGAAGGTCAAGGAGCATAAAGAGGCATTAATCATAGCCTCATGGAAGACCTTAGTGCCAGAAGAGACCTTGGAAGTCATCTAGCCTCTAGTGCATCCCCATTGGATGTTCCCCAGCTCCTGCTGAAACACATCCACTGACAAGATAATCCTTCCATTGTCAAAGGGCACTTAGGCTGAAAAATGTTCTTCTCTTTGATGGGTTGTAGTCTCCCTTTTTGTAGCTCAGATTTGTGGATCTTTGAGCTGGAAGGACCCTCAAGCAATCATCTGGTTGGCCCCTGCCTTTGAACAGGACAGGTGTTGTCATCCACATTTTTTCACAGCACACAGCTGAGTCCCAGAGAGATTAATCGGCAGAGAGGCGGCTCCCCACTTCCAGTTCACTAAGTTCTCATTATGCCACAGTGCTTCATGCACATTCTGAGTGACCTCTTAGAGCTGACTGGGGCAAAAGGCCACCAGTTCTTCTCTCCTCCCATTGCAGGAATCTCTTCTACAGCATGTTTGGTACGTGACCATGCTTATCACCTTCCCTCCAACTCCTGTGCTGGCTCTCATGATTCTCCTCCAATCCTAGGAGCACCTCTAAAGCCTAGTTACAAATATACCTGTCTGGTTTCTGTTGCATTGTTGGCACTGACTAATTGGTTTTGGAATTATTACCCACTGGTCCTTGTTCTGCATTCAGTATATCCATGCAATAAGCCCTTCTTCTAGCTAGTAACTCTCCACATACTTGAACAGATCCTTCTCAAGCCGTATAAATATTTTCTTCTGTAGACTAAACATTGCCAGTTTCCCCAACTGTTCTCAAGGACAGTTTCCAAATCTCTTAACACCTTGGTTGCAGTGCTCTTATAATGTGGTGCTAAGAACTAAACACAATAGTCTAGATATAGCAACAGTTGTAGAATCACTGCCCTTATCTAGCCACTATACCTATATTAATGCAACATTAACTTTTTGAGCAGCCGCAAGACACTCAGGACTCTTGGCGAAATTGCAGTCAACTAAATCCCTAAATTATGAACTGTTGTTAAACTAGAGTTTCCATACCTTTTATTTGTATAATGACTATTTTTAACTTAATTTTTTAAAATCTCAGATATTCATGTGGGTAACTCATTTCAGGTCTTTGTCTAAATGTCATCTTCTTGGTGAGATCTTCTGAACAAGCCCACCAGGAGCTCAGGCCTTTGCCTAAACATACTTCTCTAGTGTTTCCTATCCCCTTGTCTGCTTTATTTTTCTCTATGGCACTTATTGCCATTTGACACACTACTGTATTTATGGTATTTATTTATCCTTTTTAAATCTGTCTTCCCCCATTACAATGTAAGCTCCATGAGGAGAGGGCTCTTTCTCTATTTTTTCACTACAACAACCGCAGCACAGATAATAGTTCCTGGCACTCAATAAATATTGGTTGTATCAATAAGTGAATAAAATGTAAGTGTATTTGTCAGCACAGGCTGCCATAGCAAATACCATAGACCAGGTGGCTTAAGCAACAGAAATCTATACATCACAGTTCTGGAAGCTGGAAAGTCTAAGATCAATGTCCAGAAGCATTCAACTTCTGGTCAGGTCTCTGCAGACAGCTGTCTTCTTGCTGTGTCCTCACGTGGCCTTTACTGGGTGCGTGCATGGAGAGATCTCTCTCTCTCTTTCTCTCCTCATAAGTCCATCCATACTTTTGGATTGTGGCACTTAGGCTTAGAAAGATTTTCCTCCATCATGGGCTGCAGACCCCACCCTTATGACCTCAGTGAACCTTAATTCCCTCTCAAAAGCCCTATCCCCAAATACAGTTCACATTGGGGGTTAAGACTTCAATATATGAATGGTGGGGGCGGGGGGCAGAAACAACACCCAGTTCAGCCATAGCAGTAGA
Source organism: Rhinolophus ferrumequinum (assembly GCF_004115265.2). NCBI lineage: Eukaryota > Metazoa > Chordata > Mammalia > Chiroptera > Rhinolophidae > Rhinolophus > Rhinolophus ferrumequinum. The sequence continues at coordinate 61,102,505 of NC_046287.1, forward strand.
ACATTGGAAATGACCTATTCAAACCATCCATCCAGATAAGCAAACTGTGCCCCTGAAATGCTGAGGCAATATCTTGCCCACTCACCCCCTGACAAGCCCTCACATAAGGGCTACCAATGGCAAATTGGGATTGATGTACGCTCCACACAAGTACACATTGAGCTGCTCAGTTCTCCTTCCTGCTCGACGCTTATCTCCAAATTTCAGGACCAAAGACCCTCCCTTCAATTTATGCTGTGGTTTGGTAGGCCCTGGGAGATAGGCACAGTGGTCAATCCTTGAATACTGGAAGAACTTACCATCTTTCCCGGAATCCATCCATCAACCCGCACCTACCGAGCCCATCCCAGTATGCAACTGGTCTGTGTTCTCTAGGTGATGACAACAAACTTGTAAGACAGAGCTAACTTTCATGAAACTATTAGAGAAAAATTAGGTGCTAACAATGTGTGTGGGATCGACTTTGGGATGACAGGGTTGCCAAGAAGAGGAAAATCAGAGAGTGGGAAAAAGCCTCATAGAAGTCGTGGGACTAAATCTGGTCCTGAAGGATGGGTGGGACCTAGATAAGCAGAGAGGAGGAAGAAGGGCATTGCTGACAGTGGTCAGGGTGGGGGTGGTGACAGGACATTATGAACAAAGCACTGAGATAGGGTCAACCCCAGGGATGGGTTGGGTCCAGCACTCATGTGGAGAATGGATGAGAAAAGCTGGGAAAGAGAAACTCTTTTTCCAAATGGAATGATTTTGTTCTTTCTTCTTTCCTTCTTCCCCGCCCCCCTCCCCACAGTCCCCAGCCAAGGGACACAGGCCCAGAGCTTCCCTGACAGAGTTTATAGGGAGCTTCCCAAGTAAGTTTATTAACAACAAACCTTTTATATTTTTCGTTAGAACAACAGCCTCTCAGATTTGCTTGCTGTCCTACAACCCAGGTTTTTCTTCCAACAGCCAGTTTTGGGGACTGGGGAGCTCTGACTTACTAACTTGTGCAGAATCCAAGTTCCTTGGATTCTGAGGTGTAGTGGGGTATAACATTTGGCCAGTAGGTCCCTTCCTTCTTGGATTTGACAAGAAGTGGGCAGGTCAGAGGCAGCTGTGCTGAGTATTTATGTTACGCAAAAGGCCGACTCAGCCCTCCTTCCTGCCAAGGTCAGCAGGCTGCATTCCTGGCGGTTTGGGTGTGTGGGTGTCTTCTGGACTAGCAGGAAACTCAGCCAGGAGCCCAAGCCTTAGCCTGTGCGGACCCATAGAGGCTAGGGTGCTTCTGTTCTCAAAAGGCAGCATCAGGTACCCCTGGGATCTCTTCTATCACCCCAGACCTTCCACCCTTTCTTCACTGAGCACTTCGTTCACCAATGAACAAGACTTAGGGGAGCACACAGAAATGGGGACCCAGGCCCAGGTTGAGTTGGGATGGTGGGGGTTGTGAAGTAGACAGGAAGCCTTGGGGAGAGTTGGGGGAAGACAGAGCGACCAAGGTAATACATTTGCTGACACAACTTCAGGCAAAGCCCTGGGGATATGTTGCCTCCCCCCAGCCCCCCCCCCACCCCATCATGGCCATCATCATCCACATCCACACACATTCTCATTTTACACTGATGAAATGAAATCAGACTAAATGGACAGCATTTAAAGGGGGAAGTAAGTAGTAACAGAACAATCTGAATGTCGAATATAGAAGGGGAGCTTGGTTGCCCCAGCTCTTTACTTTAGGAATTAGCAAAACAAGATGAATTTGGGAATTAGGGATTTCTAATGTGCAGGTAAACCTCTAATTTTATTTAAAATGTGAAAGGCAGCTTTTCCCTGTCCCTTAGGCTTCCTATCTGCCTACACAAATGCTACCAATCCCTCAGGGTCCAGCTTCTCCAGAAAGCCCTGAGCTCCTCATCCATCTCTCACAAGCCAGGGAGTTTGATGCTCATAGTTCATGGTTAGCCTGGTATTCAGCTGAGTACCACTAAATGAAACCTCACCCTGAATTTCCCTGGACTCCTGAATACCTAAACCAACCCAATTCATTGTGAAGAAAAGGGATAAATGTAACAAATACAAAAGAGTGACACAAATATCAAGAACTGTGTCTGGCAAGAGAAGTACCAGGATGATCCAAGAGGCTATCAAGTGTTTCCTCTAAAGATGTGTTTGAATCAAAGCTCAGGGCCCGCCACAAGACTCAGCATTTGGTCCTGGCCCTCCACAGCCCACCACGGGGGCAAGCAGGGCCTCCCTGAGCTGGGCGTGTCTACGGTGGCATTCAAGAGTCTGACCAGCTGGGTGGGGCCTGGAAGGCAGAGTCTGGTGCTAAGCTCTTTGTAAGTGAGACCCAGGAGCCCCAGTTTAATTAGAATTCCTGCCCAGGATGAAGGCTTACTACGGCTGCCAGCCCGGGCCTTGAACCATTGGTCACGGCCCATAAAGGCCACACACGAGTCATAGAGCCAGGGTGGGGGACCTGCTTTTTTTTGGTGGGGGAACCTCAGCTATCTCTGTGATCCCCGCCTGCAGCTCTTCTCCCACCCACCTCCGGATTCCATCAAAAGGACCCTGCTCTGCAGGCTACGCGTATAATGACACCTGATGAGGACCTGGACCTCTGTTGTCCACTCAGTGGGGCCTCTGTTCTCTCCCCATGTCTTCCAAGTGGTCATTCTTGTCGCCAGCATGCCACCACCCCTGCCTTTGTTCCCAGCTGCAGGGACTGCCATTCAAAGTTCCCCATGTCCAGGATGGCTGCAGGGTAGCACAAGGACCTAAACAACCTGCCCCATGGGGGCGAGTAGTTTGAGAAGATGTACATTGAACATGCACTTTTAAAACTGTGAAATGTGCTATCAACTTTGTACCAGGTCTTCTAACGATGGAGTTGGTGGTGGCTGGCAGCTGTGATGCTCTCAGAAGCTGGTCAATGGCTCAAGCAGAGACCACAAATGTGGGCCTGCAGCCATAGAGGGGCAAGCCTGAGGCCGCCCAGCTCAGGCCCCTCGCCTCTTGGTGGCCTTGTCCCCAAATGAAAAAGCATTTGCCTGCCCACCAGTCTGCAGAGTGTGACCCTCACACATCCAAATACCCACCCACAACACACATTCCAGAAATTGCTTCAGATTCCACCTTTAAAGCTTCATCCCTTCAATTTAACATTCTGGATCCTGATAAAATGTTTTCCCAGAGAGGGGTAGCCCTAAGAGATTCTCAGTCATTGAGACTTTAATGCAAATGAAGGATGTAAGACCAGCTTAATTTAAAAAATTAGGAGGCAGAAGGAGAAGGAAAGTACTGAACTGAGCCAAAGACAAACTAAGTCATTTTAAGTCTAGGGGAAGTTCTGCTCCTTCATCAATGACACAGTGGTTGAGGGCAAGTTATTGGGACCAGATGACTGAGATTTGAATCCTAGAGCTGCCACTTACTAGCCACTAACTAGCTTGGGCAAGTTACTTAACCACTGTGTGCCTCAGTTTCCTCAGCTATAAAAGAAGGAAAGTCTTAGCACCATCCTCCATTGTTGTCGTGAGGATTAAATAGTCAGTGTATGTGTAAAGCATTTTTAGAACAGGGCCTGGCACATATGCTGAAAGAAAGCACTGTGTAAGTATTGCTATTATTATCTACAAACTGAAGGAGGGAGACAGGAGAGTCTCGGCATTCTGTTGATAAAGTATGTCGCACTCCTGAAGGCAGTCTTTGAGAAGGTCTTCTGCTTGGAATGTAGATGTTTCTTTGCTCCCCCAACAAAGGCTCCTGGAGTGGGTGGGCAAGGAAAAGTTCAAAGAAATCCCTGGAGAGGCCACCCCAGTGGCCCTGAACCCTCCATCCCTCTGCCTGCAAAACCCCACTCCAGGTTATTACCAACTTTGTTTTGCATGCAAATGTGGTGCCTTTTAATAAATCAATTTCCAACCACTAGGACCCTGTAATAATCCCTTTCACTAGGCTCTCCCAGCCCGTTTTACCCAGCACCGAATTAACTAAGAGCTGAGATTTGGGGATGATTCCTCGCTGAATCCCTTTCCCCAGATGCTTCCCCTTGGTTGTCTTGCTGATAGAACCCATGTCACGTGGTGGATAAGCCTGGCCAGGAGCCGGTCAAGCAATTCAACTGTGGGACTGGGGGCCTCTATGCTAATGGAGATGAAGGATAAACAAATACATTTAAGTTAATTAACGAAACAATCAATCATTGCTCAAACTTAATGTCCTCTGAAAGGTCTAATCTTAATGTTTCTATTAAGAAAGGTCAATAAATCACAACGTTAGTCTATGAGGGAGGCTCTCAGCTTGCTCCCCCTTCCAACTTACATATTTTCAAAATATTCATATTCTTCAAGATGTAGCTCTAATTCATTCGTTATTCATCTATCCCACAAAGTTGTTTATTGAACACCTACTGCACGCCAGGCCCTGAGCTAGCCATAGGGGTAGAATATGAGGTGAGAGCAGTAGTCTCCAAAATGGGAGGGGCACCAGATGAGTTAGGGGTCCGTAAGAAATTATTGGAAGTTGTATTTCTATTTATTTTTAAGCTTGCCCTCTGTTAATTTCTACTTTTGTGTTTTTTATAATGACTATATTATATGAATACATACATGGGTATTATTGTTAAATAAATATGCAAATATTGAGGGTACATATTTTAAAAGTTTTATCCATGGGGTACCTATTAGGTTGGTGCAAAAGTAATTGTGGTTTAAAAGGTTAAAAATAATTGCAAAAATGGCAACTACTTTTGTACCAACCTAATAAAAGGTTTAGAGACAACAGATATAGAGCAATTGTTCTCCAAGAGAGTTGTGGAAAGTGGGTGAGAGAATTAGAAAGCCCTGGAGAAAATCTTTTCAAAGTACATTTGCCATCCCCCTGACAGGGACCATCAGAATCTCAAGAGGAGAGACAGAAATTATTGTTAGTTTAAAACTCCAGGCCTTTCTGATACTAACCCTACTCCTCCCAATCCCCAGTGACAAGTACCCATTCACTGACTTCTTCCAGGAAGCTCTCCTTAAGCCCGTTCCCCAGCCTGCACTGTAATGTCCTGAGGTCCACAGGGCTAAGAGTAGGCTCGATATCAGATCTGGCTCTGCAGGATTTTTCTACTTAGCACCTCTTTTCGGAAGGGTGGGAAAAGGGGAAGATCGGAGTGCTGGCATTCATACATCACCTTTGGTACACAGTGTTAAGTTATTCATGGGGTATGGGTGGAAGGGGGATTTCTGCGACTGTGTCACCCTTGGAAGTGCCCGAGGTCTCACTCCTCCAGGCAGGACAAAAAGAGCTAGGTTATCACCACAAGAAACTCGCTGCCCTTCCTGAAGATTTTTGCTCCCAACTTTCAGCAAAATTCCATCTCCCACCAGCACCTATTGCCCTCCCGTTGCCTCTCTTGTCCCACAGGAATTCACACTGAGGAAAACCACAACCTTAGCCTGTCTAGAGGGCTGATTTGGGAAGGGAAGGAGAAGGTAGGGAGGGCCAGATGGATTATTGTGAGGCAAACCCTAAAACTGGAGGTGTCAGTCACAGAGCTGCCAAGTCCCCCTTAGCCTGTTAGCTCTTTCTGCCCCTCCCATAGCCTCGGTTCCCAAGTGGTGCTCAGCTGCTCTTTGCCCAGGGTTGGTCTATAATTGGACCAGAGCAGGGCACCTGACCCAAGGGCAGCCCACCCATAGGCCAGCTGGCAACCCTTGAGGTGGCCTGAAATACGTCCCATCTGACTAGCTTTCTCCACGTGTGATGTAGACAAAAAGAAAAGATTGGGAAGCTAGTCAGAAATGAGACACAGTGACAGGGAGACCTTGTAGCCCAAGAGAGCCCTGCAAGGAGTCAAATCCCAAAGCCGCCTTAGCAACTAGCAACTCTCTGGTTCTAGTTCTGAGGCAGCACAAGCCCGTTGTTCTCCAGGTGGTCTGAGAAGCATTGGTTCTTTGCAAACAAGACAGTCACACAAAACCAAACCTTACCTTACTTAACTGCTTCCCAGACAGGGCCTCCAGATATGACATGGGGTATAGACATGTGGGCAAGGCCACCTACATCCCATCACGTAAAGGCGGCCAAATTGGCCAGCTCTGGCCTCTACAGGAAGTCAGTATCTGTCCCCATGGGCTTCAGGGTAATCCAGACAAGAGAGCTATTTGGGGTTCAGCAAACCATTAGCCTCACTCTGTGAAAAACAAGCAGCCCCTCAGCGAGGAACTTAGGGAAGGCAAAGGTGGAAATCTGATTCCACTAAGAACATTTCCCTCCCTCTTTCACTAGAACCAAGGCAACACTCAGGCCTGACTCTCTCTATCTCCACACTGGTCTCCAGCTTCATGCTGAGCAGTGAACCTTTTCACTTTCAGCTCTGCCCTGGATGTTCACAGCAGTGGGATTTCCCCACTAAAAATATTGATTCAGGGAGAGAAATATAATGAGATTCCCATTATCCCTTAAGAATTATCAGAGCCCCAGCTCTCCCTGGAGGCACCCTGAAGCCTAGGAGAGCATCATTCTGAGGCAACCTGTATCTTGGGAACTTGTCTCTCTTCATGCAGTCTCTTCTTACAAGGACATCAGTCAAATTAGATTAGGGGTCCATCCTACTCCAGTATGACCTAGAAGAAGAAGCTGGTTCTGCCTGCCACACTCTGACATCTGTTCTCTCTCCTTAGAGAATCAGAAAAAGTCTGCCCATTCACGCTCCTTTGGTGAAGTGAAGGATCTGGTCTAAATAAGGAAACAAGATGTTGAATGGGCTCTTCCAGGATTAGGGCCAGGACCCAAAGTGAGGGCAAGAAAGGCAAACTACAGTTAGGACTTCAGAGTTACTAACCGGGTCACACAGGACAGGCTAAGAGGAGCTGGAACCAGCCTGCCAACCACCAACCCAGCCCATATTAGGTGGACAAGAAACCAGGATCACTGGTCTTAAGAACACTGCAGTGATCATGAGGGTGCTAACTGTGCCCTAAAGAGTAGTGAGGGGACCTCAAGAGAAGCACTAGGAAAGGGAGAGATGCCTGAAAAAAGGAAGGACTGAACCCTCTACTATGTAATGACTGAGCTGCAGAACCCATTAGAGTTGAGGGTGATGAGAAACTTTTCAGAGAAGCTTCTGGGAGCCTAGCCGCACAGTGCAATGGCATTTTAGTCTGCCTTCGCCACCTATGAAGACCAAAAAGGGCATGGTTGGCATGTATTCCTGTACATTTGGAAACATTTGTTAGCAGATACAGTACGAATTTCCTAGGGCTGCTATAACAAAGAACCTCAAACAGGATAGCTTAAAACAACGGATGTTTACTGCCTCACAGTTCTGGAGATCGGAAGTCTGAAATCAAGGTGTCAGACAGGCCATGCTTCCTCTGAAACCTATAGCGGATAGTTCTTCCTTACCTCTCTTTAGCTTCTGGTGGTTTGCTAGCAACCCTTGCTGTTCTTTGACTTGTAGTCATATTACTTCAGTCTCTGCCTCTGTCATCATACAGCATTCTCCCTGTGTGTCTGCTTCACCTGGTCATCTTTTTGCAAGGACATCAGTCATATCAGATTAGGAGTTCACTCTACTCTAGTATGACCTCATCTTAACTAAGAATGTCTACAATGACCCTATTTCCAAATAAGGTCACATTCTGAGGTACTGGAGGTTAGCAGTCAACATATCTTTTGGGGGGACACCATTCAACCCATAACAAATATTGTTGTGGACTGTTCAGAACCAGATTTCTGAAGGTGGGAGGCTCACTGGACTGACCGATGTCAGCTGGACTTGAAGGGACTGTAGCATAGAGTACCTAAAAGGAAGGCGGGTAACTCCAATCTATTCCAGTTCTACATGGCTTCAGGAGGATACAAAGAGAATCCAGGGATTCCTGTGGTTGTGCATGAAAACGCATGTGGTTGGCAGAGGGACAGGAACCAAGAGCTCTGGGGCAACCACAGAGCTGGATGATAGGATATCCAAACCAGAAGTGGGGTGTGCCCCACTGGTGAACCCAAAGGGAGACTCTGCTGCTCCCCTGAAGGAAGTTCCTCACCTCAAAGGAGCACAGACAGAGTGAAGCTTCACATTACCCCCAAGAAAGTCAGGCCTGGAACTCTTCCCCTCATTGACATGGGGCTGGTGAGGTAAGGAAGTCTCTGCCTCTTCTACCCCTACTTCCTGCCCCCCAATCCCTTCTAGGAGATAGGAAAGGAGAGAGGGTCCCAGGAACAGACAACACACCTCCTCCTGCTCTCTAAGCAGCTATGAGTTGGCTCTCTCACCAGCCCAGGAAGACAGAGGAGATAAGCACTGAATTATGCTTAAGACTGAAGTTTTTAAAGCAGGCAGGGTTGAGTCTTAAATGCTGGAGTGAGATTGTGCAAATGACTCAGAGGGACAGGAAATTCAGTAACCAGCCAAGGAGTCATTAAAGAATGCACTAACCAATGGGACAGAGGGTCTATACTGTATAAACAAAAGCAATTGGGAAAAATTAACAAAAGCCATTTAAAGATCACTCTCCAACAAATTGAGATTCCTCCATCTACCAGCCACAGTGAATTTCTCTGAACCCAAATTGTAAAAGTGTCACATGCAAGCTGCTCTTCCCACCAGAGAGGCTGTGTCCTTCATCATGCACTTGGGACCTGATCTCAGACAGCTATTTTCCTGCAACAAACATGTGCCCGGGTAAAAGCAGGTCCCAGCCCTCATCACTCCAAGGCCAGACACCAAACAACACTGTCAGCAGCACAAAGAGGTCTTTGTCAGCATCCATCCTCAAAGGATCTCAATTCTCCTCCCCTCACATTGCAAGTGTCAGAAATCAGGGAAATTTCTCCAAGGAGGTATCGCTAAATAAGGGCTGTCAAGCTAAGAAGCCAACTCCACCATGTATTTCACAGAACCAAGATTTTTAGAGTGACACAGACCAGAATGAAAAATGCTATGGGCAAACAATTCCTTCTTGAACTTGTTACTCCTTCAGAACAAGGTGTAAAGAAAACATTCTGATAGATTCGGCACTATGAAAATGCATTAGAAAAAGGAGTAAGAGGAGCTTGCTCACTACTAGAAGTCAACAACAGAAAAATAAAAAATTGCAGGAGTATGTGGTCAAACGATTCAATTAGAATTAATTATCAAATATTTATTAGGAATCCAATGGTGTAAGATATAGTGTGAGGCACACTTAGGAATACAAAAATGAGTAGGACACGGCCCGTGCTCTCAAACTCAAAATCCAGGAGGAAGGACCTAAAAAACATCTACAAGTAACTATAAAACAAGACAGAATATTATATTTGCCATAAAAGATAAAAATTAATGGCATAGGACTTTCAAGGGAAGGAGAAATCGTCTGCTTGGAAGAATCAGGACATGCTTTTGGGAGGAGGTAGTATTTGGACAATGGATAACAAAATTTATTTTTTTAATTGATGATACATGCACAGGACTTTTTTTTATTATTTCAAAAGAATCATGCCTAATGATGAGAAACTCAAAATTTTCCCTCTCAGATCAGGTAGAAGGCCAGCATGTCCCCTCTCATCACTCCTTTTCAACATCACACTGGAATATCTAGCTAATGCGATAAGACAAGAAAAGGAAATAAAAGGCATAATACATTGGAAGGAAGAAATAAAGCTGCCTTTATTCACATAAGACAAGATTATCTATGTAGAAAATCAGAAAGCATCAACAGAAAAGCTCCTGGAACTAAGAAGTAAGTACAGTAAGGTTGCAGGATACAAGGTTATACAAAAGTAAATATACAAAAGTAAATTGCTTACCTATATACCAGCAATGAACAAGTGGAATTTAAAATTAAAAACAGAATACCATTGACTATGAACATACATAATCACCCCCAAAATGAAATACTTAGGCATAAATCTAACAAAATTTGTACAGGATCTATATAAGGAAAACTACAAAACTGATGAACAAAAATCAAAAAAGAGCTAAATAAATGAATACATATTCCATGTTCATTGAAAGGAAGACTCAAGATTGTCAAGATATCAGTTGTTTCCAACTTGACCTATAAATTCACTGCAATCCCAATCAAAATCCAAGCCATTTTATAGATATTGACAAATTGATTCTAAAGTTGATACGGAGACACAAAAGACACACACAATTTGACTGACACAATTTTGAAGGGGAAGAACAAGATTGGAAGACTGACACTACTCAACTTCAAGACTTACTATAAAGCCACAGTAATCAAGACAGTATGGTATTAGTGAAAGAATAGATAAATAGATCAATGGAACAGAACAGAGAACTCACAATAGACCCATATAAATATAGTCAATTGATCTTTGAAAAGGCATCCTCAGTCTTTTCAACAAATGGTAGTGGAACAACTGAACACCCACATGCCAAAAAAAAAAAAAGTGAATCTAGACCCAGACTTTAACACCCTCCGTGAAATTAATTCAAAATGAATCACTGACCCACATGTAAAACGTCAAACTATAAAACACCTAGAAAATAATATAGGAGAAAATCTAGATGATATTGGGTGTGCAGGTGACTTTTTGATATAACACCAAAGACATGAGCCATGAAAGAAATAATTAATAAACTGGACTTGTTAAAATTAAAATGTTCTGCTCTACAAAAGACACTGTCAAAAGAATGAGAAGGCAAACCACAGACTGGGAGAAAATTTTTGCAAAAGACACATCCGATAAAAGACTGTTATCCAAAACATATGAAGAACTCTTTAAAACTCAACAGTAAGAAAACAAAGAAGCCGGGGCCGGCCCGGTGGCTCAGGTGGTTAGAGCTCCAAGCTCCTAACTCCGAAGGCTTCCGGTTCGATTCCCACATGGGCCAACCACAAGGTTGTCAGTTTGATTCCTCGAGTCCCGCAAGGGATGGTGGGCTGTGCCCCTGCAACTAGTAACGGCAACTGGACCTGGAGCTGAGCTGCGCCCTCCACAACTAAGACTGAAAGGACAACAACTTGAAGCTGAATGGCACCCTCTACAACTAAGATTGAAAGGACAACAACTTGACTTGGAAAAAAGTCCTGGAAGTACACACTGTTCCCCAATAATAAAGTCCTGTTCCCCTTCCCCAATAAAAAAAAAAAATCTTAAAAAAAAAAGGAAACAAACAACCCAATTAAGAAATCAGATGGCAAACAAGCATTTGAAAAAAATGTTCCACACCATATGTTATTAGGGAAATGCAAATGTAAAAACAATGATATACCACTACACACCTATTAGAATGCCCTAAATCCAGAACACTGACAACACTAAATGCTGGTGAGGATATGGAGCTATAGGAACTCTCATACATTGGTGGGAATGCAAAATGGTACAGCCACTTGGGGAGACAGTTTGGCAGTTTCTTATAAAACTAAACATATTTTTATCATACGATCCAATAACAGCACAGCTTGGTATTTACCAAAAGGAGTTGAAAACGTATATCTACACACAAAACAACTACACACAGATGTTTATAACACCTTTACTTATAATTGCCAAAACTTGGAAGCCACCAAGATGTGCTTCAGTAGGTGAATAAATAAACTGTGGTGCATCTAGACAACGGAATAATATGCAGCACTAAAAAGAAATGAGCTATTATGCCATGAAATGACATGCAGGAACCTTAAATGCATATTATTAAATAAAAGAAGCTAATCTGTAAAGGCTACATACTATATGATTCCAACTATATGGAACATTCCAAAATTTTGGGAAAGGCAAAACTATGGAGATAGTAAAAAGATGAGTGGTTGCCCAGGGTTTGGGATTGGAGAGATAAATAGGTAGAGCAGAGAATTTTTAGGAAAGTTAAAATGCTATCTGATACTACAAAGATGGATACGTATCATTACACATTTACCCAAACCCATAGAATGTATAACACCAACAGTGAACCTTAACGTAAACTAGAGATTTTGCATGATTATGATGATGTATCATTTAAGTTCATCAATTGTAACAAATATTCTACTCTGGTGGGTGGTGTGGATAATGAGGGAGAGTATGCACAAGTTGGGGCAGGGAGTATATGGGGAAATCTCCATTCCTTCCCTTCAATTTTGCTGTGAACCTAAAACTGCTCTTTAAAAAAATAAAATATTTTTTTTTAATTCCAAAAGAACAAAAATCAAAGTGAAAAAGACAAAACTATAGTGACGGAAAACAGATCAGTGGGTGGCAGGCAGCAGTGTTAGAACCAGAGAGAAGAACGGCATGGATCAGATGTCTGTTCAATACAAGGCATTAGTCTTTCAACTAATATGTCTGGGAACTAACTATATGAAGGTGATAAGTTCTTTGGACAACCCAAAGGAAGAATTTCCAAATGGGAATAATTTCATCCAGCTGTAGTGTTGGAGGGTAATCCCTGACCTCTTATCAGGAATACTGCAGAGTTGGCTCCAGCGTTGGAGAAGGGGGCTAGAGTTGGACCTATAAGGCCAGATCTGATGGCAAAATTCTGTTTATTTAATACTGTCTTCAAGCCAGGTTAACTCTCATAAAAGTACTGACAAGACGTACTCCTTTTGAATGCAGAAAAGGTGACAGACCACAACGTGTCATCCCAAAGGGGTCAAAATGACCTGCAAAAACATCTGCAAATACGTCTCTACCTCACCACGTTGCCTCTGCCCCTTTAAGCTAGCCCAACCCACCCACAGGCTGCACCTGCAGAAGATAAAGGCTAGCTGAAAATAGCCACGGGTATTCAGAGTAATTTCCCAGAAACTCCATTCTCTGATTTGGCTCAGAATCCATCTTACCCTCTTCCAATCTCTTGGCTCTGATTCCACCTCAGTCATTTTAACCTTGGCTTTACTTACCCTATACACCAGAGAGGTTTTCAAACTTTAGCATCAGAGTCACCAAAAGGACTTGTTAAAACACAGATTGCTGGGCTCCATTCCCAGAGCTTCTAATTAAATAGGTCTGGGATGGGCCCAAGAATTTACACTTCTAACAAGTTCCCAGGTGACACCGATGCTGCTGGTCAAAGGACCACACTTTGAGAACCACGGCTCCAGATTGTGGCACAGCTCTTTCCTCTGCAGGAACTCCCAGTCTACTTCAGCCTCACAAAATCCTACCATTGTCTCCTGAGCTATTGCAGCCCCAGCCATCTCTCCAGTACCAGTGGCATCTTCGACACTAGCAACAGAGGGATGTCTGTTCCCCAGCATTCATTGCTAAAACCCAGGCTTTCTTGACCTGTTAAAATGTAAGTGCCTCAGAAGGTATTTTGCCATGGTTTTATAGAAATAATTAATTACAAGTCTATGGGAATGGTGTGCTGTCCTTGAAAGAGAGCATGGAAAGGGAGGGAGGGAGGGAGGAGGGAAAGAAGGAAAGAAAGAAAGAGGAAAGAAGGAAGGAAGGAAGGAAGGAAGGAAGGAAGGAAGGAAGGAAGGAAGGAAGGAAGGAAGAAAGGGGAAGGGAAAGAGGGAGGGAGGGAGGGAAAGAAAGAAGGAAGGAAGGAAGAAAGAAACAAAAGAGGCCACCAGATGGCTCAGTTGGTTGGAGCGCGAGCTCTTGACAACAGGGTTGCCGGTTCAATTCCCGCATGGGATAGTGAGCTGCACCCCCTGCAACTAAGATTGAAAATGGCGACTGGACTTGGAGCTGAGCTGCACCCTCAACAACTAGATTGAAGGACAACGACTTGGAGCTGATAGGCCCTGGAGAAACACACTGTTCCCCAATATTCCCCAATAAAAAATAAAATAAAAACAGTCATAAAATGCATGCTTTCAAAAAAAGAAAGAAAGAAAAACAATTAACTCCCCCAAATCTTCCTTAAAAAGGTGAGACCCAGCTCTACAGGACTGGACTGCTTGAACAAACAGCTAAGGTGAACAGTGGGGGCCAAATATTAATAGCTAACTCTAACACAACTCTTATTTTGTGGCAGGCTCTTTCATAAGTACTTCGCATATCTTTGTTATTTCATTTCATAAAAAAAACAGTAGAAAAGATACTATTGTCCTCATTTCACTAAGGAGAGAACTGGAGCACAGAGAGGTCAGGCAATTTGCTTTAGGTCACACAGCTAGAACATGACAGAGCCATGATCATCCCCTGGAGTGGGGCTCTAGAGTCTGCACTCCCTTCTGTACTGCACATCTGGAGTGACTTACACAGACTCTGAAATCTGTGTTTTGGGTTCAGCCTCCTTCTGCTGAAACTTTATCCCCATTTGGATGCCATTTTTTTAGGTCTCCCACCCCCTCCTCACTACCCCTATTCACCCTGAGACTTGTTCCCTTGTCTAAGAACATAATTTCAAGCATTGGCAAGCAGACAGATTTGGGGGAGTCATGGGGCAGGCCTAAGACCATCCCAGGTTCACCCAGCTGGCCATGAATGTAAACCTGACTTTAATGAGTTTTGACTATTTTTCAATGACTCAGGTGAGAAAGCTGGGAGCACAGGGTTCTCAAAGGCTGTCCCTTAAATGGTAGGACTTCCGGGAAGTCAGGGTAGGCCTGGGCTACTTTCAGGTTTTGAAGATATCTCCAAAAGAGGGCCTATTTTAAAGGTTTACATTAAGCAAACAGATACATTTAACCAAATAAATATACAGTGCAATATAACTGACATTCACAAAATGATTGATTATGGATTTATTGACACTCCTGTAAATTCAGTGTGCTCCAGCCATGTGGTGGGTTAATGGTCCACCATCTGAGGGATGTGGGAGGAATCTATGTCCATGCTTGTTGGGTAGCTCTGTGCTCATATGTGAAATCTGCCCTGCAGAGAACTTCCACCATCTAATGGTGGGGCCCTACCTCTGGCCCAAATGTCCATCCCTCCCACCTGTGACCGGCCTTGCTGGAGGCTCCCAGCTCCCGGGAGATGCTGGCTGAAGCTCCAGCAGCAGAAGAGCTTCCTCTCTGGTGTCTCCCAGTGCCCGGACCAGCCTGCCCCAGCACCTTCTGTCCGCCCCAATCTCCTCTCTTCACAGCTTCTCCCTTCCTAAATCTCCGCCGAATTTCTCCCAGCCCCATTCCCTGTTTCCCTAAAACTTAAAATTCATGCTGTTCTGCCCAATGACCGATATTTTAATTGGCATCTAATGGTTCTTTTGCTTGTAAAGATCCCTTTGCCTCACATCCAGGAACACATCTCTAACCCTCCATATTATTTCCACCTCTGGTTGTGAAATTTGACCAAATAAACAGAGCGCTTGGCCTGCTTCTTCTTATGAACAGAAGGGGCACTGTTTTGTTTTGAGTTTGCCTGTCTAGTCTTTCAGAGGGGCTGTGCTTCCACGTGGACTCTGTTGTCATATCAGCTTACAAGCGAACCGTGGTAGCCACATTTGGTTGCTTGGGCTCCATTCAACTGCTGGACCAACTACTAAAGTTTTCGCAGGAGTGGGTGCATCTCAGTGTACTGATAGGGTTGGCAGATAAAATATAGGATGCCCAGTTAAATTTGACTTTCAGATAAGCAATGAATACTTTTGTAGTATAAGTATGTCCCATACAATATTGAGGACATACTTTAAAAGTATTGGTTGTTTATCTGAAATTCAAATTTAATTGAGTATGCTATATTTTTACTTGCTAAATGGGGCAACACTAAGAATATATCAAACAATCCAGTTAAATAAGAGTTCTATGAAAATGTGAAATATATTACCAACAAGCACAAGCATCCAGCTAGCCTAGCAAGGCCCATGTGCCTGTCCCTTGGCCAGGGGAAGGCGGGCATCTCATTACCCATCACAACTGATCCAGTGGAGGAGAGGTAATTCTGCCAAAGGAGATGAAGGGGAGGAAAGGGGGAAAGAGGGGAAGGGAAACGAGGGGAGTGGAGGGAAGGGAAAAGAAGGGATAGAATGAAACGTACTGCTAAGTCAAAAGTTAACAAGGTCTACCAATTACCAAACATTCATTTAAAAGGATGGTAGGGGGTGGGTGAGAAGAAAAATTTTAGAACAGGGAAGGTGAGACTGATAAAGGTAAATCACTCTTCCATCATCATTGTTCTAAAGGCACTTTTCTAAAAAGCAAAGGGAGGTTCAAGAGAACTAGGTCCCTTGCTCTGTGCCAGGACTGATCCCTGTGAGCTCTGAAACAAAGCCCTTTACATACAGCAACCTCCATCCTCAGTGCCTCAGTTTCATCCTAGATGCAAAACAAGTTTCTCCTGGACACGGAAATCATCTTTAGGCCCTCACAAGAAAAAGCGTGGGATATAGTCAAAAAGTTTTCTACCATTTAAATGACCTGCAACAGTAGAGTACGTCTGTCTCTTAGATGAAAAAGGAAGACAATAGCCTCATTAGAAAACATTTTTAATTAAAAAATAAATTCTATCTGAAACATTCACAAAAGGATTTTAGTCAAATGATGTAACAATTTTAGGCAATAATAACCATACTTTTGAAAGCCAGTGCTGATTACCAGGTGTATTAAAAATGGCCTTGGGAGAAATCTCTGTGCAAATATTTCTTTTTTAGCTTAATTTCAAAGACTAAAGGAAAAAGGGAGGACGTCTGAAGTTGTAAAGTAGCAATCATTTGCACCTGGACAGACTATGTTTCATCCCAGAATCTGGAGCATTTTCTGCACAGATGGGAGAGCCCATGTGTGCACAGGATGCTGTAGGGGCCAGAAAGGGGCATGGCAGAGAGACAAGGTGACTCTGCCAAGGTCACATGGAAACCCAGGTGGACTTGAGAGCACCACTCCCACCTGATAATGATCACGCAGCCTCTCGGCTCTGAAGGGAGCATGGGTCACGCTATGGAGGTCCCTCAGAGCTTCAGGGGGCCTGCCTCTGCAGCTAAAGGGAAGCCAGTGAGGCTCTGGCTGAGTTTCTAAACACCTGCTACACACACAGCACCTTAGGCTCCAGAGGCGAGAATGAAGATGGACATGCCCCAGATCCCACCAACAAGCATGAGACTAACTCACAAGACTAACTGCAAAGAGATGGGGTCTGTCAGTGAGGGGGGCTGTGAGGGAGTATATAGGCTTTTTCCTCAGGGATAGTGTCTTATCCCTCCGAGGGTAGGAGGGATTTACATGGCAACTTGCAGCATTTCCTAATGTGTCAGGACGCCCTATATTCTACCCAATTTCTTTCTCCATCAATTACCCAACTTCTTTCTCCATCAGAGGACTAGAGAACCCCTGACTTTCCCCCTATGAAATGAAGGCAAAGTAGGTTTTAATGCTGGCCTCCAGGTTGTTTGCTGAAAACCAGACATTTGCGTCTCCTCCAAGAGGTTCAGAAGGGATTTGGTTAGTGTGTTCCCATTCTCTTTGTGTTTTGCTGGTTTCTCGTCCCACCCAGTCCTTTTTTTCCACTCCCTTTTTTCTTTTCCTCCCCACTGAAGAATAACTCATGATTAGACCTCAAGACAAGGAGAGCAGAGAAGCTTCTGGATTCTCACCCATTTTGCTGAACCTTGGGGCAACAATGGTTTTTATTAGGGCTGAGCCAGACAGAGCCTGTGCCAGGAGGAAGGTTCTGACTGACCAGGAGGGGACCTCAGGGCAGGCACATTTGTTCTCTAACCTTTAAATACTTATGGAATAAAGGATTAGACAAAGGTCAGCAGATGGCGGTTGCCAGTGGGACCCACCATCACTCACTGCTACAATGACGGTCACTGAGCAGCCTAGATTTTCTAGGACAGTTCCAGTTTCAAATGACCCCCATAAACCATCCAAATGGCCTGGAAATGATAACATTTCAGTGTCCCAACTACAATTTCAAAATTGCTTCCTCATATGTGGAGTACGTACAAAAATCTTTCATTGGCCCAAATATCCCAACTGGGTTTCGGAAACTATGATCATTGCTCACAGCTGACTGGAAAGTAGGTGTATTTGGTCTTCATAACGTCCCCACATGCCCTGTCAGCTACTGCTCTCCCCTCATGCAGTGCTGCTCGCTTCCCACCCCACTCCATCCCCCCTCTGCCCTCACCCCACCCCTACCCCCACCCCCACCCGCACCCCCCACCCGGGTCTTTGATGAAAACAGCCCCAGTGAAGATCTGGCAAGGATCTTCACTTCACAGGAGCTAAGTGACTGAAGAGGATGTTAGGCTATTTGCGTCCTCACAAGAGATAGAGTCTTTAGTCCAAGGAGTGAAATGCTAATAAGGAATTAGGGCGTAGAAACAAAGTATAAGAGAATATGGAGGAAAGGAGAGTGAGGGGTCTCTGTGCAGCCCCTTGAAGCTGAGTGACTGCTAACTGCTTGGCCTATTTGTCACACTAAGTCTCCTGCCTCTGAATTGGATGGAGGAAGCTGCAGCTGCCACAGTCGAAGGAAAGAGTAGGTATCAAGTAGATATGAGCTCGACACTCTGCCCAGTGGCTATATGAGCTTCTGAAAGAAGGAGCCACATGGCAGGAATAAGCACCTTGATGACCTGGCTCAAAGATCACTGGGCCCTGGCTGCAAGTCTGAAGGTGAATCCTATCTATTTCGGCACTTCTGCACCAGGGAAATCGTGAATCCTGCCTGCCAGCAAACTGCACAGTGGCTGATAGCACAAGAAGTACCCAGTGCCCTGGGACACCGAGTTACCCACTGGGGATGGTCTCCATGTCACAGAAGTCAGAGACTCTGGGAACACAGCTCACATCTCAGCCTGAGGCTGTGGAAGCAGACGTCTGCTGTGGCTCATCTGCAGATCGTGAGCCCCATTCCTGCCCAGAACATGGTCTCGCCCACCTACCTAAAAGGCACATCCCAGGCTACCCAGTGTTGGTGGTCTAGGTCATGACCACCCTTCTTTACGCTCTGCACTCTGATGACAATTGTCTTGCTTCTGCACTGCCTCCAACACTGTCCCATTGGGATCTGACTGGTGCCTTCCTGTTCTCATGTTTTGATTCTCATTTCATGCCTTTTTCTCTGTTACTGCCATGGACAGATCTAACTGTCATGACCCACACCTTCTGCAAACCCTAGGACACACTGTGTCAATGTAGAGTCCCCACAGGGAGGTATGTGGGGTGAGCCAAGAGAGCAACCAAGATTGAAAAATACCTCCTCTCAAAAAACTGAGGGTTGCTGGATGGGAAAGGGTGGGGATGAGGGAGAAGGTGAGGGAATCAGAAAGCACAGTCGGTAACCACAAGATGGCCACGGGGTTACGAAAGACAGTTTGGGGAATATAATCAATAATGTTGTAAAGATTTTGTAGGGTGTCAGATGGCCACTTGTCTTATTAGGGAGACCACTTCATGGACCATGTACATCTCTGTGTACAGATCAGGTGATCACTGTGCTGCACACCTGAAGCTGAAGCTGAATAATAATGAATGTCAACTATAATTTAATATACATATAGTCACAGGATGTGGAGTACAGCATAGGGAATAGAGTCAGTGGAACTGTAACAGCTATGTATGATGTCAGAGGGGTAGTAGATTGGGGGAGGGGGATTATCACTTTGTGAGGGGTATAAATCTCTAACTATTACATTGTTTTGTACACCTGAAACTAATAATAATGATGATGATGATGATGATAAAAAGAAAAATATCTCCTTTTCTTTGTTCTTCTTTCTGCCTCCAAAGATGGGTAAACTGCTCCCTCTTCCAACCCATATTCCGATAAAAGAGAATCCATGACCGTCTTTGAAGAAAGTGTCTGTAGGAGGCTATCTCACCCTCAATTTTTGTCTCTGTCTTCTCCTTCCATGGTCAGATATTTCCACAATTAGAAATTAATTCTTTCGCCTTATTATCTGTTAAAATACTAATAAGCAGGAGAAAGGCGACCACAGTTATTTGTGTTTTAGAGCAATGTACTTATTCTGAGAGCATACTTAGATAGGGAGAGAGAATTTGAGAATGAAGGAGTTGGGAACAGTTAAGAAAAACCTCAAAGAAACGAGAAACAATGACAGAATAGAAAGATGGAAGGGGGCCCAAGCCACACTTTCCCTGTCTCAGAGTTTTGCAGAGGCCATGTGAATCTGAGCCAGGTCTCAAGTCAGCCATAGGGGAAAGAGGAGGGTTATACTGGAGCAAGTTCAGGCATTGAACACAAAGGCCTCCGTTAGTCCAGGGACCATGCAGTCACCAAGAATGCAAAGAAAAGAAAGACACAGCTCCTGCCCCCAAGGAGTTCACCGTCTAGTGGGGAGAAACACAAGGACAGAGTGTTCACGATACAGTTGAAAGTGCTTCCCCTGAGTGAAACACACGGAGCAGAGGCCTGGTGAACAGGCATGTGGTATGGCCTGCGGACAGGAGAGGATCAGACTGACTATTAAGAGGCAAGTGAGACGGAGTCTGACAGAAGAGAGAAGGGAATACGGGCAGAGGGAACAGCCAAGCAAAGGCTCATGACAAAGCCAAGGTATATGTTGTTGGAGCGTAGGGTCCTTAAGGTGTTGTGATGGGAGATGAGGCAGGGAAGGTGATTGACGACCGGAATACTGAAGGCCATGCCAAGACATTTACGTTTCATTAGGAAAGCAACCAGGAGCTACTGGTGAGGTTTAAGGAGAGGACTACATGGACGGCTTGCATCTGGATTGCTCGCTCTGAAATCAGGCAGACGATGGAGCAGAAAGGAATGAGATTAGAGACAGGGAGGCCAGTTAGGAAGAGATGGCAATAGATGGGAGATGAAGGACTGACCCAAAGCAGAGCCAGAGGGCATCAAGACAAGTTGGCAAGTAGCATCTATCAGACCTGGGGACCCACGCAGGGGCTGCAGGAATGGAAGAGGATGAAGACGATGCCTGAATTTCCAGCTGGGCCACGGCTGCATGGTTAACTACCCACTGAGGGAGGGAATGTAGGGGAGTCAGACGGGGTTCAGGTTTGAAAGTCTGGATGTACGTAAAATCTACTTGATCAACATTCTACTTGAAAATCCCTTAGATTACCATTAAGTCCAACTGCTGTGGTCGGGTTAGTGAAGTTCCAGCATGGAGATGGCACTCATCGCATGAGAAACACAGAGAACCAGGTCTCCCATGAGAAAAGAAGAGTCATGTCCTCACTCTAGGGCTTTCAGTCTTGGGTAGAACGGCTGGCAGAAACTACAAGTGCCATTTAAGTCAGAGATTCTCAGCCTAGGCGACATGTTAGAATCACCTGAGGAGTTTTTAAAATACAGATATCTAAGTCCCACCCCAAGAGATTCTGATTTAACCCTCTGGACTGCAGCCTGGGCGTCTGGATTTATACAAGTTCTTCGGTGATTCTAAGGTGCAGACAAGGTTCAGAATCTCTGATTTAAATTGTTCTCTCCCCTTCCCCATGCGTCATTTTGAATTCCTATGAGTTAAGTGGCAACTAGTGAGTTCAGATTTGGACTTACAGTGACTGTCGGAGATTCAAACAGAAACATCCTCTGCCCTTCGCTAATAATCCCTCCGGATCTTGTAAATGTTTATCCCGGCAGCTCTGGGTTGGGCAATGCCTCCTGATTGTTGGGTACACTGGCTGGGATGGCGAAGAGGCCTTTCCAGACAGCAGTTCCAGACAGCTTGGCTCTGAAACACAAACAAAGAGAAAATAGTCACTCTGCCTCCCAACCTGTTCAGCACTGGGGAGGTGGTGGGGTGGGGATGAGGAAGATTTCAAACAAGGGCAACATTTACTAGGCTTTTCCAACCTGTGCTAGAATAGTTATTACTGCAAATAGCCGTTTGGGCTGCTACAAGTCTATAATTTCAACCTCTGAAGTACCATCTTCTCAGAGCTCCTGGTATCTCATTTTGTTGATGCAATCAGGAAAATCCAAGGCCAGGATTTAAGGCAACTTCTCACCCCTCAGTTGCTGGTGCCCTAGTGATTTGATTACCAGGCTCTTCAAAATCAGGCTCCAAGATTTTACAAGAAGGATCCCTCAGAGTCCAAGTGAGGGCTTAATTCTTCTTTTTCTTGTCATACTTGTACTCAGCATACCTTCCCCTTAAAATGCTCATTGTCTCTCCAAGCATCTTCCCTGGAGCATCTTTGAAAATCTAACCCTAGTGAAAATCTAACCCTAGTGAAAATTTAACCTAGTGAAAAATCTAACCCTCAGAGGCCAATGGAGACCAAGTCAGTTTATCCATGATTCCATAGGATGGCCTTCTAGCTTAGCAACCAAAGCAGAAGTGACTCACATGTCCAGAGTGGAGGCCTCCAAGCATAGCAGAGACGCCCTCAGCCACTCCATTCTGCCCTGACCCTTTGGATATCGGTGGATCTTCCCCATGAACAAGGGAAGACAAAGTATACACCAGTCTCAGCATTTGGAGAGAAGAACGGTATATACCAGTCCCAGCTCTTTGGGCATTCTAATCCAATCAGTGTCTTCAAGTCCAGGGTAAAGGAGCCCCCTCCCTCATGCCAAATGGAAACCTGAACTCTGAGGGGAGATCCCAGGTTGACCCCTGACTTCCTAGAGCCTTAGCTTTTCTAGGGCTGCTTTCAACCCCTTATGAAGGCAGCTATTTTGTGGAAGTCCAGCCCAGCCAGTGCACCAGTGACCAAGGGCAGGAGATTCTGTGAGGAGCAGGTCCCCCAAGGCACTCAGAGGACCAGCTTCTGTGTTCCTTTGCTGTGTTGCTTGGGTTACCTCCACCTACTGACAGTCGGTAACCCAGAGACAAGTGTCTTCTAACTCATAGATAAAGGACAGGGATTTTCATCCTTGATTTTCGATTTCTCAGGTCTCCAATGGCTTCAGTGAGTGGCTGTGAAATTCTTGAAACAAAAGCAGTTTGAATTCATTTTTATTAAAAAAAAAAAAAGTAACGCAAAATTGGAGAGTACTTTGTGGGAACCAAGAGGAAGGAAAGATGTCACAAAATTGACAAAGTCATATCATTCATTCATTCAACCAACAAACACCCATCCTGTGCCAAGTACTGTGAAATGTCCAGGAGCTGTAAACAAGAATCAAATAGGGCCCTGGCCTCAGCAAGGTCTTGGTTTGGTTTAAGAAGTGGATGATTATCATAGTGTGTGTTAATAATGTGTGTGTGAAAGTCTGTAACAGAGAGGCTATGGCAACCCCAATGGGGTGCCTAACACTGCTTGGGGTGTCAGGAAAAGGTGTGCGAAGACTGGTAGGAATTCACCAGACTAAGAACAAGAAGTCTCTCGGAGGGACGGTGTATGCAAATCTACAGAGCTGTGTGAAAAGGTGGCACCTTCACGAATAAACTTCCAAAGGCTGGGACTTCAACCTGCATTCCTGGCTAGGGCAAACTACAGAATGCTTCTGCTCTTCCTGGTCCCGCAGGAGGCCCCTTTCCTGGTGCTATCCTATTGAAATTTCCTCTTTATGTACACTGGATTTCTGTGCATATGTCTGATAAGCACCAATATAGGTATGTGACCTTAAAAGTCACATACGTCATCCTATGCAGGATGCTAAAAATAACTTCCCTATCTGCTGCCTGCCATCTCACCTGCCCAGACAGAAGTTAACCAGCTGGGCCTTGTCAAAAGCAGGAGTTGGCAGAGAAGGATTCTGGCAGCTTTGTAGTTTGAATAACCATCCACTTGTTTCCAAGCATATCAGAGAGTTTTTGCCCCATGAAGACATTGGCCTCAGAGGACCCTCAAAAGAGTAGGAGAGAGAGCACTTATTGAGTATCCACTCTCAGTCAAAGCACGACAGGTCAGTTGCTCCATGTATGGTACTGTCATCTCGATTTAAAGAGGAAACTGAGGCTCACAGTCCCACACTTGGAAGGGGTGAGGTCAAGCTCTACACTGCATCCCACACCTGCTTGTGCATACACACACCCTCCCTTCACCTTCCAGGAGACGGCCAACCTCCTCCACCCAAACCAAGGGCTCAAGCTGCCCTTTCACCACCTCCACTACTTCCTCGCTGCTGAGTGTAGAAGGGCCTCTTTCCTATGCTGTGGCCCTCCCTTTCACACAACTGCTCCAGCAGACTTATCACACCAGCACACGCAGGCCAGCTTCAGAGCAGGTGTTTGCAACTTTCCTGAACAACCCTTCTTTAATGAAAATAATGTATGGATTCTTGAACAGGCAGCACATTTGTGTATTCTTTTCCTAAAGAGGTCCTCACTTGCATAATATCAGAGAAAATGGCTATGTGACAGAAGACACAGAAGAAAATAAAAGAATCAGTTTGGGTAATTAAATCCTTATAAGTTTAAAAAGTGAAAATAATAAATTCATAACCCCTTATTCCATGCACGAATATCCCCATGTAACACTAGAGTTTGAGATCCCTCAATGATAGGGACATGATGTCATTAGACTCTGGCCTTGTCCCCTTATTTCCATGCCTCTGTCCTTCTGTCTATTGCCTACGCCCCTTCTCAGCGCATGGTTCCCTCATCTGCATGGTTCTAGGTGCCTGATTTCCATTCTCTACTTCCGGCCCACCCACTCTCTCTCAAGTCAAGGCAACAGGAAGTTCTCCAGGTTCCTGGCCCATTCAGAAAACATTGCCTTTGGCCCCATTTCTGGGACTGAACATTCAGTCCTAGAAATGCTATTGTTCCTCTGCTTTTTAGAAGTTATTGATTCTGAGTCATCTCTTCATTCTCAGCCTTCTTTTCTGACTCTCCCAACTCTTCTCTCTAGACTCATAATTATGCCCCCTTCAAGGACATGAGAATTCCATCTTGTCTTTCACACAAAATGTGAAAGAAGGGTGAATGAGACAAGACCACATATAATTATGTCCAGAGGAAAGAAGAGTAGGATTGAAGAAGAAGGAGTAGAAGTTCAGGAAGGCTAGAGGAGTCAGGGTAAATGTAATGAGGAGGTTGGGAGGGAGGCTGATATGGAAGCAAGAGCTTAACCTTTGGAGTTAGACTTCACTCTTTTTCCTAAGCTTCAGTTTTCTTTTCTGTAAAATGGGTATGAAAATACCTAACTGGAAAAGTTATTAAAAGAACTAACTTCATGCATACTGCTTTACTTATATGATCTCACACTGTTATTATTCCTTTTTTTTCTCAACAAGTGAAGAAATTCAAGCTTAGAGATTAAGTATCTTGCCCAGAGACCCACAGTTGGTAAAGAGCATAGCCAGGATCCAAACCCAAGTCGGTCTGCGTCCACCACCCCTGCTGTTAGTCACCACATGACGCTGCCTCACACCTTACCTCAGACATTCTAATTCTCGGAGCACCACATCCTCGCCTCAGAACTTAGAGTTATTGCATCTCAAGCAAGGAGTTTATTCCTCCCAATCTTAGTCCCCTCCAGGATAGATATTCTTGCCCACTCCACCATTCCCTCCCTCTTATCCACTCCCCTTGGTTCCTTAATGTATGTGTTGGTCAACAACCTGCTAGGAGAATTGCTGCTCTAATATTGCCAGCTATTGATGATGCCCTGGAAGGGGATACAGGCTCCTTGAGAGTGACAACCTTTTTTTTCCCTTCAGCTCAATCGCTACAGCTCAGTAGAGCATGTACTAAGTGCTTAGTCAAATATTTGTTGATGTATGGCCAAGACCAGGTCTACTAAAGGAGTGAGGTAACCACATTTCACTTGACCCCATTTTGTTCACGGTGGGATCCCGCCCTCTTGAAATTTGTCGCTGGCAGACAGGACCACTGAATAGCACCTGAGTCCCAGACCCCATTCACCTCAGACTTCTCAGGAGACCCTGGGAGCATGAGTCAGATAGAGGGAGGAGCAACATATACTATCATAAAATTCATGTGAATTTTAAGTGTTTGGCTTTAATCACAACCTGTTGGTTGACAGAAACTATCTTCAAAAGTAATTTACAATGAACACAATTATTTTCTTACAACTGATATTGACTTTAATTATGCCAACCATCAAGACATCTCTTTTTCACATTGTTTACTCTCAAATCAGCTACTTTGCAAGGCATTTACTGATTTTTTTTCTTTCAAGCCCACAAAAAAGACAGAAGGTTTTTCTTTCAAATTAGAAATATATTTTTTCTTATGAGAAAAGGGATAGATTCTTAAAAATTCATATAATATGAAAATAGTATAGTAAACATTGAACATCTACTCGTAAACCCTTTCCCAAAGATTGCCACTATAATAGGTTGGTTTACAGCCTTCCTAACTTTTAATGCATATGTAAATATAAATGTAATTTGCATGAACTTGATCATCCAAATATACTCTTTAAAACCTGCTTTTTTCTTTGACCTTCTATCATAAATACCTTTCAATGACCATACATATAGATATACACCATAATTTTTAATAACTGCTTAATATTCTATTGAATAGATAAACCCCCAAATTTACTAGTGAACTCCATGTTAATGGATATTTAAGCTGTTTTTATGTTTTTACTATTCTAAACAAAACTACAATGGACATTCCGTGAAATAAATTCCCAGAAATGGAAATGCTGGGCCAAAGGAGTTGCATATTTTACATTTTGATGTATATTCTTAGATAACATTCCGGAAAGGAGGCTAATTATGAAGATCTTACATAAAGAAGTTCTTCTCCCTGATTCCTGGAAAAAAAAAAATTCTTTCCCATCTGAGTATCACAAGCCAGGAGAATGGCAAAGTGCTCCATGTGGCTGTCCATCACTTCCCACCCGGAGGCAGAGGTGGGAACATCATATCTTTTCATGACTTCCAGGCAGAAACCAGGAAAATCCTTGAATTATGACTAATTTTTAAATTCTAAGATTCCAAGGATTTTCTCCTTCAATTTCTAATAACCTCTTTGCTTTTACAGTCCAAAGATTTCACGGTTATTTCCACATTTAGACAAAATGTATTATGTCTAAAACCAATTGGAAGAAAGAGTCCAACACACACATGGAGTACACAATATGTTAGTACCAACGCCAGAACAACTTGACAGAACTAGTTAGAGCAAAAGAAATAACTCTCCAAGACTCCAAAGATCACTTAATTTTTGTTATGTTCTCCAAAAAAGCGTATTTTCTGAACCTGGTATTCAAGACCCTAGAGAGTCCAGCCCCATCATAAAAATTTAGAGACTTATATCCCCTAAATAAACCCCATTTTTCTCTAGTGAAACAGAAGTTGTTGCCTCTCACTGAAACATGTTGTGCTTTCCTGCTTTGTGCCTTTGTGGTTAATGATAAAAAGCTGCCACCATTTATTTCCTGAGTATCTATTATGTTCCATGTCCCCGCTAAATGCTTTTGGGGGGATATTTTAGGTACTCCTGACAGCAACTCTATGAGGCAGGTACTATTTCTCCCCATATACACATGAAAACATGAAGCTCAGAAAAGTTAAGTGACTTACCCAAAGCCACACAACTGTTCAAAATTGAGCCAGCATTGGAAGCCATGTCGTTCTAATTCCAACACTTCTGTTCTTAATCTCTGCCCTGCATTGCCTGACACCCCCAACAATCTAAATCTTTCAAGATGCAGCTCAAATCCCCACCTCAACCCAAAGGAAGTTATCATTCTGAATTCTTGTTGTGCGAACTTTGAAGAGCTTATTGTCCTAGCTACAGTTCGCCACCACCCACTCTTTCCATTTGATTCAGTCAGCCTTTCTTCAGCACCTTCTTCATGCCAGGCCCTGCCAGACACCCAGCCCACAGCCCCAGCCCCCAAGGAGGTGGGGCCAGTGCTGTATCTCCAACTAGGTTGTAAATTCATTGGAGGTAGGTAGAATGGATACCCCTTTGTATCCTCCACAGCACTGGCAGCCCAGTAGACCTGCATCAAATATTTATGGATTAATTGGCTAGTTGAATGGTTGACGACTGGTGCAGGAGTGCTGCTTTTCTCCTCCCATGGCAGTGCCACTCACTGAGTCTTTACCTGTACTCTGTGACCCACCTAGTCTGTAAATTCACCTTTTCCTGCTTTGGGGCATTTCTCTTCCCACCAGGAAGGCAGCTCTGGCCAGGTAATTTATCTCTGTGTGCTGTCTTCTTGGGAGAGGGACGTGCAGCACAGCAGGTACCTGATAAGAAGCCCATTAAACCTCCATCTCTGCTCTCAGCACGAGCTCCCAGGCACTCTGCAGTGTTTATCTTCCCTGCTGAGCAGCTAGGTGGATGACAAGGGTCTGCCTCAGCATGGGGAAAGCAGGGAAAAGACTGTACCTGGAGCCTCCAATCACCTGAACAACAGGAACTGCACCCAGGGCCTCAGCCCCCCTCCCAAGGAACAGGGTTAGGGCAGAGGTTAATAGAAAACCAAACCCTGAGTGTATACTGCATTCCTTCTTCAGATCGCTCCTCTGCCTCCAACACACACACACACATACATACACAGCTACACACACACCCCTACACATATCCATATCCCCCCTCCTTCTCTGACCCCATGACATGAAAATTCAAAAGAGAACACAGGTGAGAGGAAAAGCCAAGGAAACTACCTTTTGGGAGGGAACTGGAGTAGGTGGTCACTGATCCCCATGGTGCAATTTGAGAACATCAGGCAGGACTAACTCCTGTGCCACCCATCACCAGGGCCCAAAAGTTCTCATTTAGAGTCATTTTCTGAGGTAGCCCAAAAGTCTGCCTTTGAGAAGCAAATATTGGACAGCCTGCTCTTGCTTCACGGCTCTTAGAAGGGACCCGCACTTGGTTTAATGCTCTGCTGTTGCCATCTTGAGATTCTTAATAACATCTTTAAGGAGACGCCCTGCACTGTCACCGTGTGCTAGGCCCTGCAAGATCAGTGGCCAGCAAGATTCTTCAGGAACAGGATGCAGGACAGGACAGGCTCTTGGTAAGGAAGGTGTGGGTGAGGGCTGGTCAGGGCCGGCAGGGCCGTCCCACTCCGGCCATGGAACACAGGATGCCACAGCCCACAGCAACTCAGAGAACCTGCCTAAGGCTGGGCCACACTGTTTCTCGCCCCTCCCCCACCAGCCTTTCCAACTTACCAAAGCCAAGAGAGCATTGAGCTGTTTGAGCACTGAGAGCACTGAGAGTTTCTAGGTCCCTGCGTCCCTGCTCTGGGTTGCACAGAGAGTGCAATGGTGGTCCGTCCCCACACTTACGTGCTCTGACCATCCACAGGCCCTGGGCTTCGCCTCCGGCTGCAAATCTTTTCACCGGCACTAGAGTCATAACACCATCAACATTGATAAAACTGCTGCCGTTTCCTGGGTGTCTTCAGCCCCAACAAACTGGGCATGTGAGCCCCCAGTTCACAAGCGCTTAGCCACCCCAGAGGGAGCCCATTTAAGGCTCGGTGTGATCCAGAGCCCATCTCAGGAGTAGACTTCACTCCCACCCTCATACCCAGCAGAAGCCAGCTCTCTCCTCTGGGAAGACCAGCTCTTAATTATTAAAGCAAGGAGCTGGGCATAGAGTGAGAGTGAGGGCTTCTTTAAGGGAAGAGCCAGGTCTGTATCCCAGTGGCAAGCTCAGGGCCTAAACCAAAGTATGCCCCAGGAGGGAGTGAGGGAGGGTAGAAGGAAGGTAGGTAGGAAAGATGGAGGAAGGGAGGGAGGGAGGAAGAGAGGGAAGGAGGAAGAGAGGGAGGGAAGAAGAGAGGGAGGGAAGAGTGGGGGAAGTGGGAGACTCTTGTCTTTTAATCTTCTCCAAAATAGCCTCTCACATTCCACCAATATTATTGCATTTCTTAAAGACCTTCTGGCCTTGAAAAGCCCTAATAAAATTCAAATATCCGTGGAAACAGTAATTCTGTGAGCTTTCTTCCAGGGAGATAAAGGGTGGTGCTTGGAGTCTGGTGAAAGCAGAAGGAAGGCAGGGAGGAGGGGGAATGGCAGAGATGCCAAACACAATTGCTGTGCAATGCTACGGAGGGTGGGCCCTGGGCGGGATCACACCACAGCCACAGTGCGGAGAGGCCCCACGCAGTCACTCATGACTACAGAGCAGACTGACACCGCTCCAAGTGGCTTCTGAGCTGCCTCTTGCTGAGTTCTGCTTGTCCTAAGATCCTTCCTGCCCACCTCCCCCTGTCCTGAGCCCAGAATCCCCCTCACTTCTCCTGCCACCAAAGAGCAGGGCCTCGCTTCCTGGAGGGGACATGCCAGAATCATACACTGGGTGGGAACAGGAATGAAGGGTGGTGCTACTGCAGCGTCAGAGCCCTGCTTTCCAGCCTCCTCTCCCAGCACCTGGCCCACGTTGATGTCAGTCCTGCCAGGGCCCACTGAGCACCCTGCCGAGCTGTGCTAAAGCATGTCTTCTGCTACATCCCACCACAGAAGGGAGCAAGAGGGGGAGAGGAGGGCCTGCAAATCCCATCCTGCTCCACAGAATGCGACCTCATTAAGAGAGCCTGCTGGAGAGGGGATTAGGCCTCACGGTGAGTTCCCATCACGCGGTTGTTATCATCAGTAGGTTTCATCAGGATTCAGAACTCACCCTTCAGAACTGGTGCCTCTCACCAGCTGCAGATGCCCTGGGATCAGCGGATCAGCGTCGGGCTCCCCCATAAACACATTCCATCTTTGAATCCACAAGCATATGGATTCATCAAGTGCTCAGGCCTCTAGACCTGCCGAAAAGTGAAATGGAGCCTCCTTCCCACAGAAGGGAAGGATCCTGTGCTCCTGGCCCAGGAAGGCCTCATGAGGGAAGCAGGGCTAGAGCTGGGCCTAGCAGAATGGGGGTAGGGGCACGGGAGGGTGGGGGCAGAAACACATGGGGAGGAGCAGCAAAGGCAGCCAAAGTATCTTTCCACCTTAAGCACAGGCCTCTGCTCCCTGCCTGATATTCCCTAATAGCCTGGAAGTTTCCTGGTTATCTGCCCCCAAAGCAGCAAAAAAGCATTTTCCTGGGAATGCTAGGGATCAAAGTGGTCTTAACTGCCCCCAGAATTCCCCCATAGACCTGGGGCTGAGGAAAATGCATCTCAGTTCCTCTTCACACCTGCTGTTGCTATCCATCAGAAGGCCATGGGGGACAATTCGGCCCCCTTAGATGTGTCACAATGTCCTCCCCTACAGGAGAAGCTGTCTCAGGGCCGGAAGGGGCTGCTGTTCTCACAAACAAGGATGGTGCTGCAGGTACTGAGCTCCTGAGACTGAGCTTCCGAGTCCCATCATTCATTCGTTCGTCCCTTGGCTGGGCTGGACATCCACTGAGCACTTGCTAAAGGCCCAGGGCTTGTCGGGGACTGAGGATACCGGGCACATTCATCCTGTCTGAGCTCAGAGCCTAAGGCGGGAGGCAAGGAGCAGACGCTGGGATTAGATCCTGCACTGTGTGTAAGGCACTGCAAGAAGGATCCGGGTTCTGTGTCCTTGCCCTCCAGGAGCTTAGTCTCAAAGTTGACACAATGTGATAAGGTTGAGAGAGGGGTCAGCATGGAAGGCTGCTGAACACAGAGGGGAGCAGCTAAGTTGGGGGGGCACCTAAGCATTTGATGAAAGGGGTGTGGGGAGGGTGAATGCTAAGCATAGGGGAAGGGGCTTAGGCAAGGGCCTGGATGACCTAGAACCTTCCAGAAGATTGGAAGGCCTAGAAAAGCAATAGTTCTGGGAGCTGGAGCTTAGATAGGAAAGGAGAACCCCTCTGCTTTAGGCAGAGTCCAGGTGTGGTCAGATTTCCATTTTAGAAAGTGGCTGGCTAGAGCTGGAAACCACTGTCCTGGAGGACGCTGCCTTAGCCTGGTGTGAGATGATGGACAACTGCACTAAAGCAATGGGGTAAGCATAGGACAGAGGGCCAGATTGGATGGATTGAAGGAGGGAGAATGGACAAGATGTGGTGACTAACTGGATGTGGGGGTGGTATGCAAGAAGGAAGATGACATCCAGCTTCTGGCTTGATCAGCAGGGATAGTTGTGTTATTAACAAAGGTAGGGAATGTGGACAAGTACCAAGATTGTGGGGAATGATAAAAAGTTCAGTTTTGCGCTGAGTCTGAGAAGTTTGTGAGACAAAGAAGAGATGCTAGAAAGCTGTGAGATAGTCCTTTCTGTACCTCAGATGTTATAGATTTGGAAGGCAATGACAAACTGAAGTTATACAAGTAACTTAGGTCATCCAGTTTGTAAATGACAAAGATAAACCCCTGAGGAAGAGTATCATATAATAAAAAGGGAAAGGAAGAGGAACCTGGGCTAAAGCTAAAGAGTGATAGAATCAAAAAAGCCAATTCAAACTGGCCTAAATAATACAAGTAATTTAAAGGTGCATGTAATTGGAAATCCAGGGCGAAGATTGGCTTCAGGTTCAGTTTGATCCAGCTGCTCAACAATGAGATCAAGGATCCAGCTTCTTTCTTTTTGTTTCTTGCCTCTGCCCTGCACAGAATTAGCTTTCTTCTTATGACAACAGCCAAAACTCCTGGGGTTCTTACTGACCCCTCCAAGTCCAGGGAAGAGATCAACACAGCCAGACATCTCCCAGAGAAGCAGGGAAACTTCTTACCTGGAAACTACCAACAAAATTTCCCCCAAGCTCATTGGCTTGATTTGGACACATCCCCATTCCTGAACCAATTTCTGTGGCTCTGATTTGTTTGTGCCAAAACCATTTTCCCCAGACTCAGAGAACAAGATGCCGTTGATTTTCCACAAAGCACATAGAAAAAAGAGTAGATTCCTTAAAGAAAAACAGGGTAATTACCATATTACTCAAAAATAGAAAGAATGGGTGTTAGGGAAGCTTACAATGGTAAGTATCACAGATGAGAGTTCTCAAGGAGGAAATGGTCACCTTCAAGAAAAACAGAGAGCTCAAGGGACACCTAAATTGAATGGGTGTGTTTTGTATGAGGTGGGATGGTAGGGGCTTGGGGGGGGGCTGGAAAGTCTTCCTGGAAACTGTAGTTCCTGAAGGGAATCAGACCATGCATAGGCACTAGATAGCATGCATGCAACTAAGTGTGTGCACCACGCACGTGGGGAGGAGCGTGCCCGAGGTCTAGCGGCAAGGCTGACAGCACGCTCTGAACAAGCAGGAATCCAGTGCAAGTGTCCAGAGATGAGGATCTGTGAGCCAAGGCCAAATCCTAGCAGTTTTCACAGGGGCCACGCTGAACCACTTGGATGTCATCGTTAAGGCTATGGGAACCGCTGGAGGGCTCCAAGCAGGGGATGGTGGGGCCACACTGAAGTTTAGGAAAATCACTCTGGCCTCAATGCGAGGAGGTAGTGAAGGAGGAAGACAGGGGGTCGGGGGAGGCCGCTGTAGGTATCTGGGCAGCCTCAGCCAAGGTCGTGGTGGCAGGGTGGGGAAAAGAGGACAAGACAGCAGCACTGAAGGGGGGAAGGGAGGTGGAAGTGGGGGTGGTGGTGAGAAGGGAGGGCACGCTGGCTGTGAGGGCAGGGCTGGCCATCTCAAGGATTAGGGCCCTGCCAGAACTCTGCCCCCCTCCCCAGCCCATTCATCCACTGCTGAGATGCCAGTGAAGTCACACGTGCTGCCACGGTCAGGATGATTAACTATTAATTGTGGAAAGGAAATTGCATATACACATGTGGGAAATGCTTCAGAACACTTCAGCCTCCAGCTGGCTCCACAGGTGCCGTGGGAGGAGAGGGAAAGGGTGAGTTCAAGGAGGAAGGAACGAAAGGGGGAGATGCTCCCAATGAAGTGGAGATTTCTTTTTTATAAAAATGCAAGTGCAAGAAAATTTTGCCCCAAGGAGCAGCTGAAGAAAAAGAACAGGATCCTAAGTCTTCATTTTGGAGGCAGCTTCCTGAGTGGCTGGTAATTTTTCTTCTTGAAGGTGAAGTGTTTGCAGTCCCTGCTCTAAGAGTTGGACCCCATGTTCTATTTCTTGTAGACTTTGGCTTTTGTCAAATGGGAGATGCTGGAATCCTTTGCACAGGAGACCAGACCAAGTTGCACTCTTGGCCATGCTTCCTAGCCCTGGTTCCAGTTTGGGGGGAAGAGAAGAGGGCTGGGGGACTGATGGAGGGGAGAACACACAGGGGCTGAGGTAGGAGGAATGGACTGCTGTTCCCAACAGCCCCTGAAAGAGAGCACGGGAAGGGGAATGCTGGCAAAACAGCTAATTCTCCGCCTCTGCTTTCTCGCTCAGCATCCCAGGCCTGGAGTTCCTGCTCTTGTCTGACTCCAGGGGAAGAGAAGGAGGAGGAGCTACTGATGCAGCATGTTTCCAAGACCTGCTCAGCGAAAGCAGAGGTCACCAATCTGGAAAACAGAAGTCCTTGGCTGACCACAGCCACACCTGTCTCCGCCCACCCAAGTGGGGCGACTGCATTTGTCTCTCCAGGATACTGTGCACAGTGAACCCGACATCCAAGGAAAGAGGGCCAGGGAGCTGGAGTTAGCTGGAGAGTTCCAGTGCTCCACACTTTGGCCTTCTCTCTGCCAAAGTGGCAGGAGAATCTGGAACGAGTCAAACTAGATGTCCTTGTCACTCTTTTTAGAAGATGCTCAATAAAATCTCTTCTTCAATCTAAAAACCTCTCCACCCAATCACCAGGAAGGCCACAAGGTCAAAAGCAGACTTTTTGCTCACATTCTGCCCCTTCTTCCCCCTTACTGAACACCAAGAATAACTTCCTGCTGGGGGTGAGGGTGAATAAAAAAAGATTTAATTACAGTTTCTGTTTCTGACTTCCCTCCCCCTCCCCCAGGAGCCATCATGTTGCCCTACCTGGCTGTGGTGTCAATGAGAGGGCACTGGCCTGGCTGACACTACCACAGGCCAAGGTGCCATCGAGAAAGCCTTGGGGCTGGAGGGTCCTCTCCACTGCCAAGCTCCCTCATTCTCACAGCAATCCCTGAGCAATCTCTGGGACCACCAGAAAATTTGGTCTTGGGGTATCTTCTTAAGGCAGGATGGAAGAGGATTCTAAATCTTTGAAAGAGAGGGCAATTCCGACCCCCACCCCAGATATCTCCAGGCCAGCAGTGTCTCCTCCTCCAATTTGCAAATTTCACCCTCTACCTCCCACCCCTGCCCCCCATTCTTGCTGCTCTGCGGCTGTCCACCAGGATTATTTCATGCTTTGTGCTTTTCACATACAATTCTCAACAGCATCAAATGGGGTTTCATATGGTGTGGTCTGTCCTCATTGTTGATAAGTCTTAGGCACACAACTTCTCTGGGTCCTCCATCACTCTGACCCACCCCCCTTACCTCAAGCTTCCAGAGGAAAATTTTTAAAAACCCAGGAGGAACGTAATTTAGTGGTTACCAGAGGGTAAGGGGGTTGGGGGGTGGGAGATGAGGGTAAGGGGGATTAAATATATGGTGATGGAAGGAGAACTGACTCTGGGTGGTGAACACACAATGTAATGTATAGATGATGTGATACAGAATTGTACACCTGAAATCTATGTAATTTTACTAACAACTGTCACCCCAATAAATTAAAAAAAAAAAAAAAAACCCAGGATTCACCAAGCAAACATTCTGCAAGTCCATCTCTGCTCTCAGCCAGCCCTTAGCTATCCTCTTCAACTCTGATAAGCAGGTGAGGAGGGCCCTTCCCCCCCTAAAGCCCCCCAAACTCATCAGAGACCCCTTTCAATCTGGTCATCAGATGCTTCTGAAAACCAGTGCTGAGCCAGGAGGGGCATCTGTAGAGCTATGTGAAAACTGTTTTTCTGGTTTGGGACCTCACCCACCAGGATTCCGTTAGCTGCCTTTGTTGTCCAAGAATTTGAGTTAGGAATCCCTCCAGGAGGTAGGAGGGGTGATTAAAACGAAGAAGAGAATAAAAGCTTTTAGACATGGTCCATCCGTGCCAAAAACCGCTTTGGAGGCTTACAAGTGCTCACAGGACCATCAAAGGGAAGCCGGCGCCGATAACTCTGTTTGTTGACTCGGTGAAATCCTCCATCTCAGGGTTATTGCCATTGAAAACATCTCCTCTATCTGGAATCTCTTCTACACCAAGTGCACAATTGCTTCATTCATCTCCTCGGAGGAATCTGTCACCAAATCCACACGCTGCCTCCGCCAGCAGGCGAGGCAGGATACCAACGTGCTCGGGCCTCCACCCACTGGGACGAGCCAAGGATGCGGTTCCCGTGGTAATAAAGACCCAGATGTCTCACCCACCTTGTGGGCAGCATCCTCTGCCCCCCCAACCTGATCCCCGCGCCCCTCACCCTCACAAAGAATCAAGGCAAGAGGAGAGGGCTGGAAGCAAGAATTTCCATCTCAATCATTGTTCAGGGAGATTCACATAAACACACAACAGGCTCCTGCACTGGAGAAAGGAAAACCAACCTGATAGTGTGCCTTCTCTGTGCCAGACGTATGTTCTGTCACACATTTGATCTTCAGAACAACCCAGTGAGGTTGGTCTTTTATGGAGTAGGACTCGAAAGCAAGTTCCACCCGCTGGTGGCGAGAATGTGGGCAAAGGGCTAAGAATCTGAGCTTTGTGTCACCTGTCTCCCCTGGGAGTAGTCCAGGTACAGCCCCTCCTGACCTCCCAGCCCTGGGGAGAGGGAAGCCAAGGGCAGCAAGTAAGTCTAAGTGCTTTGTAACACGGAAAGCACTATCCAAATGTTAATGGGCTGTGACGTCCTCAAGGGTAGCAGGATCTTCTACTTCATCATGACGTCCCTGGCACCCAGATCAGTGGCTGGAACATAATCAGCTCTCTATTGATGTGGGAGTGGAATGAAGCAGAGCCCACACCCCTCCTCATGGAGGGCAGAGGGGAGAGCTCCCCGTGGCCTAGATGGGGTAGGGGTTGGGAGAAGTGGGGGAAAGCCAGGAATCCTGTGGCAGACCACCCTGAGCAAAGAATGAGCACACAGTGCGGGGAGTGGGAAGCAGATAAGCCCTCCCCGCCTAAGTCTAGTCAGTGAGATCAGCGAAATCCATTGAAGTCTTGCAGGAAGAGCCTTGTGACCCTCTCACAAGAGGTGAGAGTTGAACTGATGCCCAAAGCACTCCTCACTTGAAAGGGAGCGCTGCGCCCATGCATGTCTGGAATGGGGCAGGCAGAGGGCTGGTGTCTGCCTGGTGCCAGCCTTGAGAAACCCAGTGGCTCCTGACAGAAGGGAAGACCTTGACACCTGGGTTTGATTAATCTAAGAGTAAAAAGGAGCAGGTGCTCTGGGCGGGCTTTGGTTGAGGGAGGGAGACCGAGAGAAAACAGAAAGGGAAGTTCTAGGGGCTCCTTAGGGAAATCTCCATACACCCACATTGGCCTTGTAGGGAGGGCATCTGTCTCCCACTCCAGGCACAAACATTATTACTGTCACCTCCCTGGAAGCCTCCTCTGTCCCTTGCCAAGCAGGATCTTTGAATCCCCAGGGTACCTATCTGTGACCATGTTATGGCACTATCTGCATTCTGCCTTTTGTTGCAGGCATTT
Organism: Rhinolophus ferrumequinum; assembly: GCF_004115265.2. Lineage (NCBI taxonomy): Eukaryota > Metazoa > Chordata > Mammalia > Chiroptera > Rhinolophidae > Rhinolophus > Rhinolophus ferrumequinum. The sequence continues at coordinate 61,139,654 of NC_046287.1, forward strand.
GCGTTCCCATCCCCTGTCCCTTATGGAACTAGGCCTTATTATTCTTGCGTCCCTCTTGGCAGCTACCACAGTGCCCAGAGCCTGGCAAGTGTTCCACAGACACACGTGAAGAAACAAAGGTGGGTGCAGGTCAGGAAGGGAACAAAGGGAAAAAGATCAGAATAACCTGCTTAACCGATTGCCCCCTGCCCTGCTATCCACCGCTCATCCCAGGCCCCAACGTGGTCCCCTGGGGTGCCAGACACACTTGGTGAGGGCAGGTAGTGGGCAGTGGTTCAGACTGGATGGAGGCTCCCCCTCCTCAAGGCTGGCTGTCTCCTGTCAGGGCAGGAAGTGCTCCTGCCGACATTGCATCTGCACAGGCACAATTGAGCCTCCCTCTCTAGAGTGATTTGTGTGTCAAAAATGCGCCAAGACTGTAAATCAGGTGGTAGGAAGTGCCGTCTCCTGTTTTCCTCCTCAACCAGAGGGAGACAGACTGTACTGCCACGGGGCTCCCAAATCTGGAAAACTGCCTCTGATGTAAGAGATTTTTACAGACACTAACATGGACCTGTGCTGGGGAGCTGGGCTCCTGGCTCTCCCTCCCTGGCTCAGCCACCTCAACCCAAGCTGGGGGGCTTAGCTGGTGGGGGACCTGAAAGCCAGGTGCCTAGCAAGCCTTGGTGTTCAATAGCAGCTGCTGGAACAGTTCCTCCCAGGAGGCACCCAGGGGAATTTTCCACTGCCCGCTTAGATTTAGCTCTCCCTGCCTGCACTGCTGCCTTGGCTGTTCACAGTGAGAAGAGCAGGAAGGTGGGGGCCCACACAGAGGCCCTCCAAGAGGGCTGCAGCTGGCCTAGAGGCATCTGGGGGGGGGGGGGCGGACAGACAGGCTGGCCGGGCTTGAGAAGTAGGTTTTGTTTGTTTTCACTGTGCCCCAGCTCGACCTCACTATTCCCTGAGCCTGGAATGCTGGGGTGTGCGGAGGCGCTGTGGGTGGAACCAAGGCCTCCTTTGGGGTTGGGAGGAGAGGATCAGGGCACTAGTTTCAGGGAGCAGGGACAAAAGCCAATGAGTCGCTTCCCTCTCTGGGCCCCTCCTTTCCTCGGGAGGTCTGAGAGATGCCCAGCGTGGGTGAGTGCGCCCTTCCTCCTTCCCTCCCTGTCTCTGCCCCACCTCCCCGGAACCACCGCCCCCTCAGCCCTGAGCTGCTGATGCCCTCTGGGTTCTGTTTTCATTCCAGGCTGTGGATCCGGTCGTGGGAAGCAGGTAGGAAACCATGATTCTGGGGGTTAAATGAAGAATTATATTTAGTGCTCACAGAAAGCCAAATATTGGGTTAGCAGCCAGGAATTGAGAGGGAAAAAACCCAAAGCAAACAGCAGAGGGAAGAAATTCCTACCAAACAAGGTCCCTATTCATTCTTCCAATCCCAGGTGCAGGGGCCTGCAGGGCTGAGACCCGCTGAACATGAGCAGCCTGCCCTGTGTTCATGGCTGTGGAGAAACATGTGGACCCGAGACTTTGACGAGACCCCAAACTTAGAGCTTACACTATCTGTCCCCATGGGACCAAGGGGCACGCAGCCCTCCCCACAAAGGTTGTCACTATCTCTACTCAAAATAGTACCCAGTGTTGGCCCTAACTCTCCGTGGGAGCCCGGGATGGGCTACGAGGGAGAGCACAGTGAAATGTTCCTGGTTTGACCTTGAATAAGTGATTTAACTGCCCTGGGCCTCCTGTATGGAATGCCAGGGTTGGATTATGATTTCACAGGTCCTAACATCCTATTATTTTGTTTCTGCCTAAAATAAACAACGAGAAAAAGAGTGTGAGCAAGACTATGACAGCAGGACCCATCTGTTTCCGAAAGAGCTTAGGGCGAGGTCTAGAGAGAGAAAGTGATGTTTCAGCTTGTTCCCCAAGCTCAGCTTCCTGTGCCTTGGCCATCCACCAAGCTAACTTCTAGGATCTGAGCTGACTCCTCTGGAGACCCCAGACTCCAGTGGTGGGCTTCTGGAACCTGCTCTGGCTGCTACAAAGTCAGATAACAGCCTGGGCATGGGAAGGGCTGCAACACCCAGCCTGGCTAACAGCGAAGCTGAGGAGACTGGAAGTTCGTGAGGGAGAGCTTGAGAGTAAGTGGAGGGAGAGAACAGAGGGAAGAAACATGGCTGACCTCCCAAATATCTTCTGCGTGATCTCAGAGAAGACAAAGTTTATCCTCCTGACTCCGAGACTCATTTGTATCCAGCCACTGGATTCTCTAATTATCTGCCCTTCCTATAGGGGAGATCTATAGTAGGAGGCTGGATCCCAGGTAATGAAGGACCTCTAGAAGCAGAAGTTGCTAGTCACAGGGGTAAAGGACTGAGATCTGACCAACCAGAAGAAAAGACTGGAATTCCTTGCTACTGGGTCTGTCTGTCTTTCTCTATGGGTCTCTATTTATTTCTCATACACTTGACACTCTCTGCTTCCCACCTCCTAGTTTTCTCAAAAAGACCCGAGCTGGTAGAATCCGGGCACCCACACACTCTGTGGACTAGCATTTCCTGCACCCTGATGAATGCCCACTGCAAAGAGCCCTAGCCTGAGGTTGGCCCTGTCTACCAGGCCAGCCTCCCCACCCCTATCTCCCCAGGCTCTAGCCCTCATCAGCGGGGACTCAAAAACATGCCTATGTAAGTGAGTCATGGGACCAGAACCTTGGGAGAGGACATGCAGAGCCAGCCATTTCACAAAACATTGTGAAATAAAATGAATTCCCACCAACCTGCTTCTTCCCTTTGATTCCTTAAGCTCAGCAGATTGCACCACCTTCCACCAGTTTTCCAGAAACTAAAAACCATCCTTGACATCCATCCAATCTGCCACTTCCTATTTATCTCCTAAATTTATCCCTATAATCTCACCACCCCCACTATCACTTGCCTTCATGGGCTTTTGGCATATTTCACCTAGATTACTGAAATTTCCTCCCAGCTGGTAATTCTGGCTTTGTATGGCTCTTCTTCATCCCATGCTCTCCAGTTTAGCCAGAGATATATTTCTAAAATGCATATGTGTGAAATCATTTCACTTGCCTGCATGCAATTTTTCATTATCCATTCACTACCTAGAAGACGAAGTCTGAGTTCATGAGTGAGCAAGCAAAGCTCTCTGTGATGTCAACCCAGCCTGTCTACCACCATTTCCCTGGTCGCCAGCCAGAACTAGTGACAGTTCTGTAAACAGGTCCTGCTGGACTTCCAGTCAGGATGAAGTGGTGAAATTGGTGCAGCCACTATAGAAAAATGTATGGTGGTTCCTCAAAAAATTAAAATAGACCTACCATATGACCCAATAATTCCATTTCAGGGTATGTATCTTAAGGAAACAAAATCACTGTCTCAAAAAGATATCTGTGCCCCCAGCATTATTTACAATAGCCAAGATATGGAAACAAGCAAAGTGTCCACCAAAGAATGAATGGATAAAGAAGCTGTGAGATATATACAGAGGGTGCTAAAAAAATGTATACACATTTTAGGAAAGGAAAAAACTGTATTAAAATTGTAATACTCAATATATACCAATAACAAAAGATGAATACAAGTCATGTGTATACACCCGATATATATTTATATTCATTGGAATATTATTCACCCATAAAAGAGAAGGATATTCTGCCATTTGCAACAACTAACTTTAATACCAAAACCCAAAAGAACAAGAAAAAATAACTATAGAACAATACCATTTATGATCATAGATATAGAACTTCTAAATTAAATACTACCAAATTAAATTTAGGAAAATGTATATATAAACTAAAACATGACCTGGTTGCGTTTATCTCAGTAATTCGAAGATGGAAAAATTCAACATAAGAAAATCTATTAAAGTATACTACTTGAACAGATTAAAGAAGACAACCCCACTTAATCAATACAATAGATTCAGAAAAAAAAATATTTGCTAAAATTAAATACTCATACAATTGGATATGTAAGCATGGAGTGTACAGTTAATAATGTGAAGGAATTATTGTTGAAAATGGTTGATATGGCAATACGGTTATTTTTCATTTTTTAAAGAATTCTTATCTTTTAGGGATATATACTGACATATTTACAGATAATATGATATAATGTCTGCCATTTGTTTCAAATAACACAGAATGGGGAGAATTTAGCTGAGGTATAGATAAAACAACATTGACCATGAATTAACAGTCTTTGAGACTGTGTAATGGGGAGACAGAAGTTTATTATACAAAGCTGCTTATTTTTGTGTGTGTTAATTTTCCTTTAATAAAGAGTTAAGAAAATTCAAACTCACTCATGGCTTTAAAAAAAAAAAAAAAAGGAACTGAAGTCAATGACCTTAACATGACAAAAGTCATCTACCAAACTTAGAGTTAAAATCACTTGTAGTGAAACTTAAAAACATTGTCATTAAAGTCAAAAACTAGATGAAGATGTCTATTATTACTGTTTATTCTCAACTACTAGAGTTCCTAGCCAATACAATAGAAGAAGGAAAAGAAAGAAGACGTATAAGAATTGAGGGTTGGGAAATACGTCCCATAGACATATGAAAAGATGGTCAACATCACTAATCATAAGAGAAATGCAAATAAAAACCACAATGAGATATAATCTCACTCCTGTCAAAATGGCTATCATCAATAAATCAACAAACAACAAGTGTTGGTGAGGATGTGGAGAAAAGGGAACCAACTTGTGCACTGTTGGTGGGATTGCAAATTGGTGCAGCCACTATGGAAAGCAATTTGCAGGTTCCTCAAAAAGTTAAAATAGAACTACATTATGACCCAGCAATTCCACTCCTGGGTATCTATCCATCCACTCCTGGGTATCTATCCAAAGAAATCCAAAACACTAATTCAAAAAGATATATGCACCCCTATGTTCACTGCAGTGCTATTTACAATAGACAAGATAAGGAAGCAACCTAAATGCCCATCAATAGATGCTTGGATAAAAAAGATGTGTACATATATGCAATGGAACATTACTCAGCCATAAAAAAGAATGAAATCTTACCATTTGCTACAATATGAATTGACCTAGAGAATATTATTCAAGTGAAATAAGTCAGAGAGAGAAAGACAATACCATATGATTTCATTTAGATGTGGAATCTAAAGAACAAAATAAATGAACAAACAAAACAGACACAAAATCATAGACACAGAGAACAAACAGATGGTTGCCAGATGGGAGGGGTTCAGGGAGCTGGATGGAAAAGGTGAAGGGATTATGAACTACAAATTGATAGTTACAAAATAGTCATGGGGATGTAAAGTACAGCATAAGGAATATAATCAATAATATTGTAATAACTATATATGGTGCCAGGTGGGGGGAATCACTTCATAAATTATGTAAATGTCTAACCACTATGCTATACATCTGAAACTAATATAAAATAATATTGAATGTCAATGGTAATTGAAAAATAAGAAAAATAAAACTTATGTTCCCTGTAAAAAAAAAAAAACACAATAAAATTATTTTTTTTTTTTAATTGAGGGTTGGGGGTAGAGAAAAAAATGATCCTTATTTGCAGATAATATGAGAGTATATATATTTTTAAAAACTGACAAACTATTAAAACTAATAGTAAAGTTCAGCAAGAAAATCTAGTAGGAAAGAAAAACACGATGTTTATGGTCACAACAAAAATAATCCAGTACCCAGGAATATATCTAATGAAAGATGTGCTTTCTGAAGAAAATTACAAAACATTATTATTAAAGAACCTAGGTGAAGACTTGAATAAATGGATAGATATAATATATTTACGGACAAGAATATTCAACCTTGTAAAAATATCAATTGTACCAAAATTAATATATTAATTTAATGCAATTCCAATCAAAATCCCAACTAGTTTTTTCTTGATACTTGACAAGCTTATGCTAAAATTCACATGAAAGGTCAAGTGTCAAGAAAAGCTAGGACAATTTTGAAGAAAAGGGGACAGAACTTGCCCTACCAGATGTCAAAACTTTTTCTAAATCTTTAATAGTTAATTCAATAAGATAACTGATGAGGAATAGACAACAGACCAATGAAATAGAATAAAGATCCCAGAAACCCACACATTTTTGGAAATTTGATATATGACAGAGGAGCTACCCCTAAACATCAGTAGGGAAAGAATGAATTATTTTGTAACTTGTACTAGGATATTCACTGGGGAAAAAAATCAGATGTCTATTTCACACCATGTAGAAAACATAAATTCCAGGTGTTCAAAAGACATAAATATAAAAATGAAAACTTTAAAACTTTCAGAAGAAAATGTAAAAGGAAAAAATATATAGGAAGATATCTTTATGACCTCAGTATTGAAAAGGAGTACTTAAATAAAACACAAAAGCCTAATCCATAAAGGAAAAGATTGCTAAACTTGAGTATAATAAAATGTAAAACTTCAGTTTAAATAAGATATAACTTCTAAAAATTTAAAGACAAGGACCCGGAGAAGATATGTGGAACATATGTCATGACAAAGCGATTAGTACCCATATTTTATAAGGACTTCTTAAATATCAATTTAAGAGAGTTTTCAGTTCCAGCAAGATGAAGTGAGCATGACTGTTTGTCTCTCCCATTAAATGCGCCTATAAATCCCACACAGACTGTACAGAGCAGCTAGCCATCTGAGGACACTGAAAAGTAAATGGTAATCGGTGGACTGGGGAAAGATACCAGAATTCAAAGTTCTATCCAACCAGTGGTGAGGTTACCATTTTTTTCCCTTCAATATTATCTGGCCTGAAGGAAGCCAGAAACCCAAAAGTACATACAAGATGAGGACAGAAAGATCTCCAAGAGAAACATTCTTTTTCTGAGGAAGGGAAAAGGGGACTAATAGGGTCAGAAAGAGTTCCCTATTTTGTGTTTTAGTATTTTCTCTTTCTTTGCTCTCTCCCGTAGGCAATAACGAATTTGGAGACATGATATTGGCAGGTGCCAAAACTCAGAAAGACACAGAGGAGCTGTGGTCTCCAGAGTGTGGGGCAAAGTCCCATTGTTTGTAACTCTCTGATTTGAATGACTGCAGATTTCTCATCAGAAACCATGGAAGCCAGAAGGAGGAGGGACAACATTTCTAAAGTGCTAAAAGGAAAAACCTGTGAACCAGAATCAATGCCTATCTGTATCTAATTAATGCAATCAAAACACCAACTGTGTTTTCTGGCAGCAATGGACAAACTGATCCTGAAATTGATATAGAATAGCAAGGGACTCCTAATAGCCAAATCAATTTTGAAAACGAGGACCAAATTTGGAGGACTCACACTTTCTGATTTTAAACTTACTACAAAGCCACAAATCAAAACAGTGTGGTGCTGGCATAAGAATAAACATATAGATCAAAGGAATAGAACTGGCAGTCCAGAAATACACCCATATATCTATAATGAATTGATTTTTGACAAGGGTGACAAGACCATTCAATGGGGAAAAAATAGTCTTTAACAAGTGGTACTGGAACAACTAGATAACCAGATGAAAAAAAAAAATTGAACTGTTGATAGAATTGAAAGGAAAATTAGACAAATCCACAATTATAGTTAGAGACTGCAACACTCCTCTCAGTAATTGATAGAACAAGACAACAGAAAATCAACAAATATATAGAAGAACTGAACTGTTCCATCTATATTCAATCTAGATACAATTGACATTTACGGAACACTCCACCCAACAAGAACATAATATGCATTCTTCTCAAATATACATAGAACATTCACCATGATAGATTATACCCAGTCATAAAACAAAACTTAATAAATTTAATAGACTTGAAGTCATACAAAATATGTTTTCTGACCATAATGGAATTAAACTAGCAATCGATAACTGGAAAACTTCCAAACACTTGGAAATTAAATGAAATAATAATCCATGGGTCAAAGAGGAACTCTCGAGGGAAATTAGAAAATACTTTGACCTGAATAAAAACACAACAATTTGTGGGATGCAGCTAAAGCGGTGCTTAGAGGGAAATATATACTATTCAATACTTATATCTGAAATTCTAAAGGAAGATCTCAAGTCAATATTCTAAGCTCCCACCTTAAGCTAGAAAAAAGAAGAGCAAAATAAACCCAAAACAATCAGAGGGAAGGAAAGAATAAAGACAAGAAAGAAACCACTGAAATTTAAAACAATAGTAGAGAACATCAATGATGAAATGAAAAGTTGATTCTTTGAAAATTTCAATAAAATTGATAAATTTCTAGCCAGACACATTAAAAGGTGCAGGGAATGAGAGAGGGGACACAAATTACCAATATCTGGAGTGAAGGAGAGGATATCACTACAGACCACAGACATTAAAAGAATAATAACAGAACACGATGAACAACTCTATGCAAATAAATTTGACAATTTAGATAAAATGAATCAATTCCTTGAAAACCACAAATTACCAAAGCTGACCTAAAAGGAGATAGATAACCCAAAGAGTCACATACATATTACAGAAATTGAATTCATAGTTTAAAGTATTCAATAGTTTCTTGGAGTCATGAAACTGTTCTGTATCCCACTTGCTATGGAGGTTACATGAATCTTGAAACTCAAAACTGCAAATTACCGTCCTCAGAAAAGTCAATTTTACTCTCTTAAATCTTAAAATTAAAAAAAAATAATAATAAAAATAATCAGGGCCTGCCCAGTGGCTCAGGTGGTTGGAGCACCATGCTCCTAACTCCGAAGGCTGCTGGTTCGATTCCCACATGGGCCAGTGGGCTCTCAACTACAAGGTTGCCGGTTCGATTCCTCGAGTCCCACAAGGGATGGTAGGCAGCTCCCCCAGCAACTAGGATTGAACACGGCACCTTGAGCTGGGCTGCCTCCCGGATGGCTCAGTTGGTTGGAGCGCGGGCTCTCAACCACAAGGTTGCCGGTTCAACTCCTGCAGGGGTTGGTGGGCTGTGCCCCCTGCAACTGGAAATGGCGACTGGACCTGGAGCTGAGCTGTGCCCTCCACAACTAAGATTGAAAGGACAACAACTCGACTTGGAGAAAACTCCTGGAAGTGCACACTGTTCCCCAATAAAGTCCTGTTCCCCTTCCCCAATAAAATCTTTTAAAAAAAATCAATTTAGGAAAAGCCAAATGAATCAATATCAAAGTAGACAAAAGTAAATAGAAAAAACACAGAAGAAAAAAAAGAAAACTGGAAAGATGTTCAGCTTCCTTGGTAATCAGATAATGCCATTAAAATAACAGTAAGAAGTCATTGGTAGCCAAAGTGTGATCATAGCAAATATTGGGGGGATGCAGATCAACTGGACTCTCACTGCAGGAGGAGTACAGCTGGCTGATCCCCTAAAAATGGAATTTCACAAGATGAAGCTAAAAATGGTCCTGTCCTTCCCCCCAGCAATGCCCCTTCTAAAATTCTCATTGGAGCACAATAAAGGACATGCTCAAGAAATTTCGTTGCTGCGTTGTCTATAATAGCAAAACATTTTTAAAAGCTAAATAATTAATACAGGGTATATTATTTATGCTGAAATATTATACAATATTTAAATGATATCTCATGATATGCTATTTCAAATAAATGAACTTAGAACTAAAAGGAATCAACTTAGATAAAATCTCGATGATATTAGGTTGGTGCAAAAGTAATTGCGATTTTTGCAGTTTGGGAGACAATGAGGAAAAACTGAGGGTTGCTAGATGGGCAGGAGGGGTGGGGGGTGGGGGGGAGGGTGAGGGGATTGGAGGGCAGTCGGTGACCACAGGATGGCCACGGGGTTTGAAAATTAATCTGGGGAACGTAATTTGGTGGTTACCAGAGAGTAAGGGGGTTGGGGGGGGATGAGGGTGAGGGGGATCAAATGTATGGTGATGGAAGGGGAGCTGACTCTGGGTGGTGAACACACAGTGTGACTTATGGATGATGTGATACAGAATTGCACACCTGAAATCTATGTAATTATACTAACAATTGTCACCCCAATAAATTAAAAATAAATTTAAAAAAAAAGTAATTGCGATTTTTGCAATTATTTTTAACCTTTTAAACCGCAATTACTTTTGCACCAACAATACATTGTTGACTGCAAAAGCAAGTTGTAAAATGATACTGTTTATATAAAGTTTAAAAACATGAAGAACAATGTTATATGTTGTTGATGGTTATACACAAATGCTTTAATAGTATGAAACATGCTTAGGAAACAAACACGAATTCAGGATAAGTATTACCTCAGGGAAAGGAGGAATGTGTTCAGGGTAGAATACATAAGGCAACATTAACTGTATCTGTAGAATTCAATGGAGATGGATGGTGGATTCATGGGACTTCATTATGTTATTCTTTGTATTTTTTCTAAATATTTGAAGTAGTTCATAATCAAAATAATAACTACCGCTGCATGTAATAATACATCCGAGTGGTTAGAGCCCTTAGTCATGAGCACAGCGGCGTGGCTGCCAAGCCTCTTGTCCCGTTCCTAACTGCTCTCTAGCTACGTGACTTGGAAAATTACTTAACTTTTCTGAGTCTCAGTCACCTTATCTATAAAATAAGGATAATAACATTACTTCCCTTATAGTATTTTTGGGACGTTTACATGATTTAAAATATAAGACGCTTAGTATAATACTGGGCACATAGCTAATACAATAATAAGTGTTAACATTTCTTTAAAATTATGATAATAACAATTATTATTATCATGACTGTTGCTCATCTTTTGAAATTCAACTGTCATCTCTGAAACTTTCCCCAATATTGTTCCCGTGTCTAATCCATCTATCAATCCTGGGCCAAGGAGAACTGGGCACTCCATCCTGACTTGTCACCTTGCTTAACTGTAACTTAACTATTTCTCTGTCTTCCTGACTATTATTTTCTTATTTATCTTTGTATCCCAAATGTCTGGCAATGGTAGGAATATAAGAATCACAATGAATGACTAAAAGAACAAAAAACAAATGAACAGTTGACTATCCCTCCTGTCACCAACAAACCCACTAGTTTTTTTCTCCCCCTCTTGCCGCCTCTTCCCAAGGGTGCTGGACTTCTTAGACTGGCTTAAGCCCCACTAATGACAGAAGAAATGCTTCACAAAGAGTCATTACTCTGAACATACACTATTCTTGCTTAAAACAAAGGAAAGAGTCTCTAATGGCAGAATTTCGGACCCTAAGGCCACACACCATTTCTCTTTGTTAGGAGAAGGACTATCTCAACAAGGGAGAAATACTGGAAGATAATGTGGGAACAGGGTCCTCAGAAGAAAGCTGTGAATATTCTCTTGACAAGCTGTGTGTGAGTCACATTTTTTAGAAACATAAATCATATTCTTAGTGAATAAAAGAATGTTTTTAATTTACTGGAGAAGCTGGCTAGTTAAATCTCATTGTGAATTCTTTACTTAAAGACTGAAGTAAGGAATTCTTTTGTTAAGTAAATATCCAGGCCTTTCCTTGCCAAAAGAGCTTTTGAAATCTTTGCTGTAATTATGCTGATGTTTTCTGTGTTTATATGTTAAATACCTAGAGCTTAATCGTTAATGGGTAAATAAGAGAAGCCCCACGAGTCTTGCCAAAAGAGGCCCTAGGGCTGAGGCGGGGGACGGTGGCTGCGCAGGACTCCCATGGAGCGGGTTGGAGGCAGTTAGAGAAGAGCGGCAGCTCCGGCTCTATTCTCTCCTGACGCTGCTCCCGCGGAGTCAGGGAGGGGACAGTCCTCGAGCTAAGACAAAGGCGACTCGTCAGGTCGTGGACCTGGGCGTAAACAAAGGTGCCTGTGTTTCATTTCTTCTCACCACCAATAGGTCAAGCATTCCAGCTGCCCTCAAGAAAACCAACCGGAGAATTACGAAGCTGTCGGACTGTCTACCAGACAGTGGGCGGAGAGCTGGGGTCACACGCTGATTTCCAACGGCGGGTGGCCTGGACCCACCACTCACGAGCCATGCACGCCATTTAAGCTCAAGCGCATTGTTTAGCTTCTTTCCTTGGGGTCCTCATCAACGTAATAGGGATAAGGGTACTTACTACTTCATAAGGGCTTTATGAAAATTAAATAAGTTAGTATTGTGGGAAAATGCTTAGAGCTATGTCTGGCACATAGTAAGTGCTATGCAAGTTAAATATTTAACTGAGAGTTAAACACTGTGTTAGGTTTCCATATATCACATTTCCCTGGAACAGAGGCACAAACAACACCTTATGGTTGTAGATGGTTTGCTGTGTTCCAGTGACTTGGCATACATACATATTTGATTGGTCCTCCTTCACATCGATGCACATTTAAATATCGTGTAGCCTTCCCAGTTTCTGCAATACACCCTCTAGAAGATGATATGCAAGGGGATAAGGACTCGTAAGGAAACTTCCATCTACTTCTATTGAAAGCCCAGCATGGCGTGTATAGAACAACCCTGTCATCTTCATTACAGAGCTTCTTTTAGGGACTGGGGTCTTGGCAGAAGCAGGCGGGGACCTGCTGAGCCTGCCAGATATCTCCGAGATAATCTTAGCTATTCTAACCTTCAATCCCAAATCAGAAATTGTAAGAAAGGAGTTAATGGGAAATCTCTCGAAATATGTTTGCTTCTTCCAATGCTGAACTGAGGAGGGGAGGGGAGGATACTCAGAGGCTTGAGGCAGAGGCTCCACCGGCTGAGGCAAGAGAGTTAGGTCCCTCAGATGAATAGAATGCGGTCAGAGATAAGGTTCTCACCCAAGTAGCAGGGGGACATGCTCTCAAGGTTTACTGGACTCTTAAAACTTCAGAGTCGAACGGAGGCCTCAGTTATAAGAGCCAGTGAAGAGCCAAGAGCTTCCACGTCTCTAGGCACAGAAGGCCCCTTGGGCCTCAGCATCACTGAACGAGCACCTGCTTAGGTGTGAACTCGGTGGGAGCACAATGTGGAAGAAAATCCAGGCAGAAGGCACCACTGGCCTCTCTACTGGAGAGAGGAATTTGTCAAAACACAGTCACACCTATAATCTCACTGGATCCCCACCGTCACACCTACAATCTCACTGGATCCCCACCATCACACCTACAATCTCACTGGATCCCCACCGTCACACCTACAATCTCACTGGATCCCCACCGTCACATCTGACAGCCGAGGAAGCAGACACTTCCAGTGGCTAATGATAAGCCCAGGGCCACAGAGCTATTAACAACTTAGACAAGTACCTGAGCATTGTGACACTGGCCTTCACTCTTCATCGGACTCTATTACATTCTCTTGTCTTTGAGGGACCCCCAAGGGAAAGAGGAAAAACAGTGACCTGCTCCTCCTGTGAGCACCAGGACTTGGTCGCCTACGTCCCCATTAGAACCATGGCCAGCAGCCACATGCAGGGGAGGTGGATGCCAACCACACAGAGACCTTGGCGCTCGGTGTGCCCCTCCTTCCTCTGCAGTCTCCACCCAGCCCTAACTTGTCCCCACTCTGGGGAAGGTGCCTCAAAAGAGCCAAGGCCCACAGCCCATTATCTGCCTTTGTACAACACCTCCTTTTCTCAGCACCTTCACAAACAGCTGATCCTGCTCAAACCCCAGAGATGGGTTGCCTAGATGCCCTAACACCTCTACCTCCCCAAGGTGCTGAGAAGAAAAGGCATGCTCCCAGAGACACTGAAGACCACACTCCAGAAGTTGCCAGCACATTCTAGCACATGACCATCCCCCGGTTTCCCTCCTTTTGTGAGGGTACAACTACTGGAGACCCTCCCACCAAGACCGTCTGAGGAAGCCAGGAAAAGCTACCCGGGTCAGGGAGGGGATGAGAGCTGGGAGGGAAGGGACTCCTCACAGCTATGGAGTTTTTTAGAAACAAAGAGCCTCAGACATGGAAAGGGCCTTGGAGATTGCGGGGTTCAGTCCATGAAACTGGCTGAGGAGCACTGGAGCAAGAGACCAAAACCAGCCAAGTCGGGGACAGAAGGGAAGGAAAGGGTTGAACAGTGAACAGAAAGACAAAGAACAGGCAGTTCCAACGAGCCAGGAATGCAAATCGTTTGCAGACGCCGCCGGTGCGATCTCAACCAAGGCTCCCGTGGGAAGGCCCGGCACTGTGGGCTCAGGCACGTCTACACGTCACAGTGAGTGTGAGCCTGTGTGTGTAAACGTCCCAATGAGTCATCCTGCTGTGTGTGTAATGATCCTGTCAGTGTGAGTCATGGAGTGTGTGTCAGAGCTGGGGCGTGTGCATGTGCGTGTGCGTTCTAGTGCACAACCTTCCAGGGCTGCCCAAGCCCAGAGTGACGCTGGAATGTGAATGAAAGCCAGACAGCGCAGCGAGGGCAGAGCACTCCCAGGGTGAAGCTGTGTTTAAAGGGCACCACGCTTCATTCACACCGTACATCACACACCACATTTCTGAACCCATTCCAGAGAAAGCCATCTGTCCCCCCTTCCTGCTGAAACCCCACTATGGAGCAGGAATGTTAAATTCTTCAGGTTTAAGGGGTTGTTTTCAGAATCAAAGATGGCCACAATCTTAGAATTCTAAATTTCAACCCCTTCATTTAAAAAAGACAGGAACTGTGGCCGAGAAATCTGACACCGTTGACCCAGAGTCACAGAGCTAGCTCTTCGCAAAGCCAGGTATAGACCCAGATGTCCTGACCCCCACCCCTGCTGCCAGGTCCTCAGTCTACCTGCGCAGAGTGGGTCCTTTCTCCTTTTTCTTCAGGGATGTGATGAGATCACTTTTTTTTTTAACTAAAATGCACCCAGACCCTCCCATGGAATGAAACACTGATGTCACATTCTAAAGGCTGGAGTCCAGGAATAACCTCAAAGGCAGAGCTGGGACATCTCTGGTCAGATGGCTACATATAGAGTCATCTCACTTCTTCTCTCAGGGCCTCATTCTCACCCCACCCAGGTCAGGAGGAGCCCCCAAGGAGACCCAGTCTTAGGTCTCTGTGTCCATGTTTTGGCCAGGCCCTCTGGCAGGCTCGACATTTTGTGATTCACAAATTGCTTATGAGACATCTATGCCTCAGAACTTCTAATTCTTTCTCTTCCATCTTCCTGGTGGCTCTGTTTCACTGCTCAATTTCACTTGACCCACAAAAATGAAAAAAATAAATACAGTAGGGGATTTATTTTAGCAGTTCTGAGGAAGGATTTAATAGGTAAAAAGACTGAACCTAGAACTATAAAGATGAGGTTTGGGATTATCTGTGGAATTCATCATTCGATTTATTCTTCTCAGATGGCTCAGAGTTGACCTTAACTTTAAAGGGAGCACTGGAGCAAGAGACCAAAACCAGCCAATTCGGGGGGATCACTTCAGCCCCTGGATTTATTGTTCTTATTTCATATCAATTAAGTACTTACTATATACACAGCACTGCTGAGGCCACTCAGTAGCACAGACTCTGCCCTACATCCCTTGTGGGCAGAAACTGATGGTCTCATTTTGTGGACTTCAAAACCCTTTAACTCCAATCGTCTTGTCACTGAGTGTGGAGGTTGTCGGGATCCAGAGGGTACAACAGAGCAAGGTGAATAGAAGGAACAGAGAAGTCACTGCTCTAGGTCAGGCCTGGAGGAAGGCTGGTCTTAGTCTGAGACCGGGTTCTGCATTCACAAAATGATGTTTTTCAAACAGGGCTCTGCTAAACACCTGCCTTGGGAAAGGGAATTAGGATGTCCTCTTGTGTGTTGGACAGACTGACAGACCGAGTAAATGTCGGCGTAGTAAGTGTCCTTCGTATGTAGCACACGGGCCAAAAGAAAATAACCAAATGTTTCCTTGAATATAAATAAATACATTTATAAGGGTGTTTATTTCATTATATGTAATAACAAAAAGGTCTAAACAACCTGAAAAATCTTTTAAGAGGTTAGTTAAATAAATTCATCCATACGATGAAAAACAATGCAGTTGTGAAGAAGAATGAGTTATATCTACGTACATTGACTTGAAAAGAGATCAGTGATTATTAGGTTTTATTAAAAAGCAAGTTACAACGGGATGTGGAGTACGGCATAGGGAATAGAGTCAATGGACCTGTAACAGCTATATACAAGAATAGAGGGGTAGTACTATAGATTGGGGGAGGGGTATCACTTTGTGAGGGGTGTAAACATCTATTACATTGTTTTACACACCTGAAAAACAAAAAAGCAAGTTACAGAATATAATCTTATTTTGTATTAAAAAAATAAAAGGGGCAGTCTGTAAGTAGATATATATATGTTTGTATATGTAAAAAATAGCGGGGAAAATTAGTATGTGTAGAAAATTGCGGAAAACTGTATATATAGAAAAATGTGGAAGGATACATATGAATCTAGTTACCTTGTTTACTTCAGAGGGTTGGGGCTGGAATGGTTAAGAAAATTAATTTTTTATAAACTTTGTATTGTTTGACTTGCGAGCATGAATTATTTTTACAACTTTAATAAAGAAGAATAAAATGTATTATAAAAGTAATGAGAATAAAAATGGACCTGAAGATGTTCACTGGCCACATACCCCATTGAAATGCTTCACCTATTATGACATTTGGAGAGCTGGCAGCCATCACTTGAGAAAACATGGCACATTTGGCCTCTGCTGCAGCATCATGGAACAAAACAAGGACTTCAGCTGTCAGCTCAAAAGAAAAATACTGATTTGCATAAACATATGTGACATAAATGTATTCAATGACTTTCAGATATCCCACTCTAAACAGATAAAATTAATTAAAACTAGTGCAAGTTTCTGGCAACTATACTCCAATTCCCCATTATTTATCCAGGGCATTGAAAATTGGAACACATCACAGATTCTTAAAAACATTCTGAATCAGGAGGACGGAAGGAAAAGGGAAAGAGGGTTTGCTGTACATGCCAGGCACGGGACTGGACACTGTGCCTCCCTCATTCCATCTGATCTTTATAATAATCCAGCAAGGTAGGAGAAAAGCAGATGGACACACACACACACACACACACACACACACACACGCTCTCAAGCGTGCAATGGAAACTACAGAACAAGGCAAGAGGAGACCAACAGAGGGAGAGCCTCAGCCTCAGGAAAGCTACACCCCTCTGGCCTTAGAGTGGGCACCAGCTATGCTACTCATTAGGTCGAGGTAGTAGGAGTAATTCTGGGGTCCCTTGGATACCTTGGCTAGGGGACTGGCTAGCTCGACACTGCCTGGCTCTACTTTATCCCCCTTGAGTGTCTGAAGCCCTGGGGGTGGGGGTCTATGCATGAAAGGAAGCTATAGTAGTCAGGACTCTTTTCACTGCAAGTGACTTAAACCAGCTTAGGCAAAACATTGGATTATTTGGCTGTCCTAATTAAAAATGTCCATGAGTAGATGGCTCACTCGGATCAGGATCCATCTTATGTCAATGAGGACTCATTTTAATTCTGTATTTCTTAGCTCTGCTTTCCTCTGTGTTAGCTTCATTTTTCAGGCAAGTTCTTTTGACGTCAGAGCAAAACGGTCCTAGAAATACCATGTTCCTTATTTCTTTGCAACTTCTTATTCCAATGAAAAGAAAACACTCGTTTCCCAAAAGTTTCAGCAAAAGTACCAAGGATGACTCTTATGGGTCCAGCTGGGTTCACATGCCCATTCCTCAATTACTATAGCAATATGATTGACCGGGCTTAGTCAGCCCAGACTAGGAATGCAGGAGTGGTCTCCAGTCCAAAATTGGAGGAATAGTACCAAAGGAAGAGAGGAGGAAGGCTGGGAAAGCAGACTACATAGATAGCCATCACAACGTCACATAGAAACCCACCAGCAAATTGTTAACTGTGTGAAACTGGTAAGTGTTGGTTAGTTATGGTCCCTTGGCAACCATAACACCCTTGGAAATTGTTCTACACAATGATAGAAGTTCTGAAGACTCTACAGACCCTCTTCTCCCATTGCCAAGGTTAATGGCTCAGGGAAATGCCTAAGAACTGACTGAGAACTCTTGTCAGTAAACACTGGACCATCAGTTCCAGGCTGGGGGGGAATTCCAGTTCCCTAAACAGCTGTGATGACAGAAGGTCCTTGATGATTTGGAGGCTGGAAATGTCCTGGGAAGAACTCTGGACTAAGAGCCAGGTATCTGCATTCCAGCTCAAGCTCTGCCTCTAACAAGCCACGTGACCTTGAAAAATGCCCTAAGTTCTCTAGGGACAGACAGAATTCTCACATATAAAAATAAAGGGACCAGGGCAAAGCGTAATGACATCTAAAGTTATCTCCAGCTTTAAAATTTTGATTCTGGGCCAGGAAAAGTTGGAAGTTTACAAGTTAGAAAAAGTTTATGGGTGTCTCTGTGAATAAATAAGTGAGATAATAGTAGGCTGAAAAACCATACCACACCCATTAGTCAAATCTGTGGCAATTTGAACAACAAATAAATGATGGAATATAACCCAGGAATAAAATAAGAATACATCAAATCATACTGATATACATACATACATACATACATACATGAGAAGGGAAAGAAAAAGCTCTTCTGTACAGTAAAATGTCAACTAGAGGAAACAATGAAGTTAGAAAACCATCAATGGATGCTAAAACTAGTGGGTGAAAATTTGATGAGAAATGGCATATTTATAATTTCCAGGTGTGTCCCCATAAATTATTTATTAATTACAAAGGCGAAAACTAGTAGCTTTATGATGATGAAACGTGGAGGCCACCACCTTAACCAATGATCAAAGGTAACATCCCCAATGTTGGAACAAATCAACCTCCTGTTTTTCTGATGTGGTGTATTGAGAAGGGATGTTGTTGAGCATCCCTTCAGTGTTTTTCTGCCCATAATACATACCTGAATCCTATCACAAGACAATGTCAGAAAAAAATGAATTGAAGGAAATTTTACTTAATAATTGACTTGTACTATTTTTAAATGACAAAGTCTAATTTGAACTTCTTTAATTAAAAAAAAAAGTCAAGGTCATGAAACACAAAGAAAGGCTAAGGAATTGTCCTAAAGAGACCATGACAATTAAATGCAGCGTGCGATCCTGGATTGGATCCTGAACCAGGAAAAAAATAGTTACATACATAGGACCTTATCAGGATAATTGATGAAATTAAACATGGATGATGACGTGTGCATACACAGCAACTGGCTGGAGGAATCACAGGATTATCCTAACGATGCCCACGTTACCCCTGAGGAAGCCAAGGCTCAGAGATTTAAAGACTTCTCCATATCTCACACTATTTTTAAAAATAAAATTCAGTGGGTATACAATTCAAATGTATTTTTTAAATGAAGAAATGTAGACTATTTGTATAACCTCAGGACATTGAAGACCTGCACAGATTCCGTACTAGAAGACATAAAGAAAAGACCGATTTTATTATGTAAAATATGGTGAAAGATAACTTCAATAAAATTAGAAGATGAAACACTGGAGGAAAATATTTACAACACATATAACAGAAGAATAATAGCCCGAATATACAATGATTGCCTACAAATTGATCAGAAAAAGACTATAGGAAAAAGGAGGACCAATATAGAGGCAATTCATCAAAGAGGACATACAAATAGAGAATTGTATGAAAACACAATCACCCTTCCTTGTTGACTATTGCTAGAGAAATGCAATATGAACCAAAGATGAGATATAATTATTTAACACATTAAATTGGCAACATAGCAAAAAGATTGATATTTTCCAGTGCTGGTGAGGGTGTGGGGGAATGGACATTTATATACAAGGCAGGTAGAAATGCGAATGCTAATAGATTTTTGGAGTATTATCTGGAAAAATCTATTAAAATTAAACTTACACATTGACCCAAAAATCACACTTTAAGGAATTTAGTTATAGAAATAGAGTACCCGTACATAGTGAAGTATGTAAAAATATGCTTATTGCAGCTTTGTTTGAAGTAGCCCCCCCAAAAACAAAAGGAAGCATCTTTAATGTTCATTACCTGAGAAATGACTGAATAATTTCATAGTAAAACTATACTATGGATCATGCAGTTATCAAAAATATTAATATATGGATCCCTATATATTGGCCTAGACTCAGGAATTCCATGATATACAATATAGTCTTAACTTTAAAAAAAATGTATCTATAGATTTCATTCTGTTAAAATACTTGTTAAAAATATATATATATGTGTATATATATATATATATACATACATACATACACACACACACACACACACACACACACACACACACATTTGCTTGTATTTCCCTTAGCATTCATAAAGTAGTGGAAATATGCAAGCAAACTCAACACTAGTTATTCAGTAGTAGAAGCAAGCAAATGATAGAAAGCGTGATTGTTCGATTTGCTTTTATACCCTTTTATTTTAATTTGTTATAAAAGAGCATGCAACTTTTGTACCTTTCCAAATAAGAAAGAATTGAGGTACTTCTTTAAGTTCAAGGGGCACTACGCACAGTTGTTCAGACTGAGCACTGTACAAGGATCTGGTAAGGGGAGGTATTCACGTTGTAGACACGAGAGAGTGAAAGGCAGGGAGCAGATACCAGCCTCCAAGTCCTGAAGCTGCAGGGAAGAGTCCTCTCCTACTTAACACCCACACCCGTGCACTGAAGTGTCCCATACATTGCTGGCACACTCTCATAAGCATCTGTCCCAGCCATACTCCAGGGGTCCCCTATGGTTAAATCTCTTGGTTGCCCTCCACTCTGAGACCCAATTCCCTACCCCACCCTACTTTGAATCTGGTATAACCCCTCTACTTAATCAAAGGATGAAGGTGGAAACAGATGGGCTACCAGGGACATGTGTCCTGGCGTTAGGGGAAGGGACAGGCAGGGAGTAAAAGCAAGTGAGGGTGTGCTGCAGTCAGGACCTCTGTGTGCTGAGGTTCAGGAAAGCTCTCTACTGGGTACAGCCACAGTAGGGCCGCCTGGTACATTGTTCAAGCTATGACATAATATACTACATTTAACCAAACGTTACTTGAGGAACGGGTACCTTTCTCCAAGCTGCGGAGATGCCATACGGGCAGCAGAAGCCCTGCTAATAAGTGACAGAAACAGAATGCAATCCCAGGCCCCACTCCATTATAAGCCGTGAGACTTTGGGGATAAAAATATGATCGTGGATGTGACAGCCCTTTTTGAAAAGTCATAAATATAAAGTATCATTCTAAATAATTCTCCAGTCCTCCAACTAGCAGAGTGCTGAAGGTTATCTAATCTGTTCCCGGTCTCTAGGAATATGAGCACATAGGGAGAGACTGATGTCTGTGGTTCCCTTAAAGACACCACGCCCACAGTGACCTCGCATTTTTCCATTTCTTTTCCCTTTATGGCTGTATCCGGTATTTAGAAATTAAAGTGTTTTATATATGGTGATGGAAAGAGAACTGACTCTGGGTGGTGAATACACAATGGGAGATACAGATAATGTATTACAGAATTGTACACCTGAAATCTATGTAACTTGACTAACAATTGTCACCCCAATAAACTTTAATTTAAAAAAAGAAAGAAAAGAAGAAATGTGTTTTACAATGTTGACAGTCTTTCTTTGAGAGAATGTGGTTTAGGTGGTGTGCGTGTCTGTCTGTGCGTCTGTATCTACGTGGGCATGCACATGTGTGTATGTTTGTGTCCATCCTCAGTAAGATTTGAAACTCCTAGAGAAAAGACACAGTCCTTTGCATCTCCCAACAGTCAACTGTATTCCTTTGGTCACTGCATTAAGATTTAAACAAACAAAAACGTTTCTAATAGAGATAAAATTAAATAACGTATAAATGATGCCCAGAGAGTATTTGGATTATGATAAATACTTATACATATTTCTTTCCATTCATTCCTCTTCAGAAAGAATAAGAACATTCATTCAATAAGATTAATTTGAGGTCATTTGTTAAATGCCAAGCATTGTGCTGGGTATTTGGAATACAGTGATACATAAGAAATAATCTCTTCTCCTCAAGTTCTGTGGTCCATCTAGCCAGAAAAATATCCCTGACTGTCATTTCTCACATGTTATATGGAGTTGTGAACAGGCACTCTTGGAGGAGGACACTGGAAGGGTAAATTGATGGTTTTAATGATTTTCTGGGTTTGGAAGGGAAGTAGGAGGTGCCAGTTTGCAAGGTGGAGTTTGTATAGGGTCTTGAAGGATGAAAAGGAGTTCACAGAGCCAAAAATCAGCAAGAGTGTTACAAGCAGAGGAAATAGAATAAGTTTCAATATTAAAAGTTAGCTTGAAAATAACCACCTTCTTGAAAAGAACTGTGATCTATTGCAACTGCCAGGGAAAGGACACCAAATCAAAAGCAGTTGATTAGAAGAAAGAAAAGTGCTTCAGAGCTGGCCACTCCATCAATCATCTCACACTTAGGGCTGGCTGTTCAGGGCCTGGCACTAAGCTTTACATACTTTTAGTTTAAGGATGTTTGGAGCTTTTTAAATTATGCATGTTATGATTTTCCATTATCTAGAAAGGAACTGTTTTTGAAGCCAAAGACCAAAAGCTATAACACCCAGGAATTTATTTTAAACCTAGGAATTTCCCCAAGGCCTGGAATTTGGTTTCTGGGTTCCAGATTTGGGGTAATTGCTGGGCTCTCTTCTCAGACCTGCCTATATTTCTGTCTACGGCCTTCCCCCACCCCCAACTGCACCATCTGTTCAGCAGGGCATAGCTTTCCAAAGCCCTAGGTCAGCCTCTCCTGGTAACTCTACCTGGGGAGAAAAGCGGCTCTGATGACCCACCAGATCAAAGATAAAACCCAAAGTGTTTACAGTATCAACTTTCACTCCCTGGAGAGAAGGGCTGTATCTTTCTCTATGGCTGCAAAACCCAACTGTAGCTTTTTGAATGACTGGCCCCGTTGGCACCTCCAGGCCCAGGAGCCCAGCTGCTGCCCTAGCCCAGCCCAGGGAGGGAGGGGAGAGAGAGGCCTCCGACAGGCCGCCCAACATGAGAACAAAACTATCAGCCCCATCTCTGAAGGGTACCAGCCTCGCCCTCACACCTGCCAGGCGGGGCCTTCTTTTTCTTGGTAAACTTCTTTGTCCATTTGGTTCAGCACTGAGCACATGGGAGACTCTCAAATAGGGCTGTGGTTTATTAGCAGCTCAGTTTTGTGACAAGACCTTGAGACCTGAAGTCAGGAGATCTAGGTTGATACTCTTCTTCTACCTGTGACCAGGTGCCTCTCTGAGCCTCATTTTTCTCATCTTTAAAATGGATATGAGAATCATGTCTGACCTTGCTGCTTCTCAAGGTTGTTCATTCATTTATAAGGATGGCAACATGTAGTAGAAGAGGCAGTGTGTGTTGAAGACTAAAGACTCAGCTCCTGCATTACGCTGTCTGTGTTCACATAGCAGTCTGTTATTTCCTAGTTTTGTAACCCTGGGCAAGTAACATGCATCAGTGTTTCTCATCTGTAAAATGGGATTATCATAGTTCCTACTTCACAGGGTCATTAGGAGGATTAAATAAATTAATACTTACAAAGAGCCTAGTGCAGTATCTGGTACATAATAAATTTTATCCAGTATCTACTCAGTTATTGGTGCTGTGGAAGGTGCTAAGTTTCTAGCAATCAAAGACACAGAGCTCACAGTGTGGTAACTGTGAAGATAATCAAATAAAATAAATGCCAAATCAAATCAGGTCATTAACCTTCCCCACACGCACCTCACTTCAAAAATGTTGTGCTCGTATGCAAACACACACACGCACGTGTATCCTCGCTACATGTTATGGCCCCTGTCTACCAATCCAATCCCTTCCTCTTTACCCTCCTGCCATGCCAGACTCTTGTAATCCTTGAACCCACCAAGCTCTTTCCTGCATAGTGGCCTTTGCTGTCTGTCCATTCTGCCTTGAAAAGTGGTTCCTGGACTGGAAGCAACTGTGTCTTCTGAGAACTTGTTGGAAATGAAAATTCTCCAGCTCAATTGTAATAGTCAATATATACCAACAACAAAAGATGAATACAAGTCACGTTTGACTTCTGCAATTACAAGAGGTGCTCAAAGTGGTTATCATCAGCGTCCAGACACTTCTGATTACGGGGAACTACTGCTTGAGCAACACTGACCAAAGTGTCCACTTGTATACATTTATTTGGCACCCCCAGCATTTGTCTATATATATAGAGATTAAGTATATTCTTGACATATCTGGGGTCTGCATTACCCAGGCAGACACACCCATCTCAATGACAATTAGCATCTTCCTTCCAGTGAAAGCAGAGAGAGAATCTGGAAGGACCAAAAGGCTCCTCAACGTGCCATTTTAGTGATGCGAATGTAACAAGTCCATGGAGAGGGAAAGCAGCCCAGGCCACGGGCACACTGGAGGGCCTAGGCTGCTGACGTGCACAAACAGACCTCAGCCGGTGCTCTTCTGAAGAAATAATGCAATTGTGAGGGGCCAGAGAAGCCACAAATAGAACAAAGGGAGGAAAGGAAAAATCAATATGCAGTCAAGAGGAGGAAGGGAGCCAGGCATGATGTCTAAATGTTGCTGGCAGGAAAGAAAAGGAAACAGGTGGCAGTCTGAGCCAATGGCCCTTTACCACACATCCTGGGGCCTGGGCATGGACAGTGTTCCCAGATCAACTCCTGGGCAATGTGCACAAAACCCCTTCATGACACTAATATCCATCTTCCACACCTGGGGGACTGAGAGTCAGAAAGATTATATAACTTGTTCCAAGTCCCATCAAAAATAAAAGCACTGAGATTTGAACCCAGAGTCCCAAACCCTCAGGCCAAGTTCTTTCTCAGCCATCACATCTGTCTGGTCCACGAGGACGCACGGAATATGAGCCACGGCAAGTAAGGAAATAGAGAGGACCACTTTGCCTGTGTTTATGGAGTTGGGTCCCCAAGGCCGATTCACCTGGGAAACAGCCTCTGGGGAAACTTGACTCCCTGCCTCTCCCCGCGCTGCACAGACTGATGTCTATCTCTGAAAGCTGTCGGTGTGAGACCAGCTAGCGGCTTTCACCATGGCCTCAGAAGAGGCACACCTTGCTCCTTGGGATTCGTTCCTTATCCCCTCAACTTCCTGGAGGCAAGCGAAAAAGAGAGGGACACTCAGAGAGGCAGGACATGGCGGGCATGGGGCTCCCCATACTGAACTCAGCATTCTTTCCTAGTTGGGCTCTGCCCTGGGAGATCGGGGGAAGCAGGGACTCCCCTTCATGGATCCACATCCTGAACCTCTGAGACCCCGTATCGCCCATCTCCCCTCCTCCCCACCCCCACTCTGTAGTGTTTTAGTTAGAGAGTAAGACAGAACTCGCTAAATCAAAGTGGTTTCCCCAGCAACAGTGGGAGAAGCAGGTTTACTTACGCCAGGTAAATAATGCATGAGCTCAGGCTGGGAAATACGGCAACCAAGTTCATGTTACTAACGGGTTCACTGAACCTCGCAGCTCGGCTTCTGAGCCGGAGTCCCAGGGGATAAGGTTGCAATTCCCCGCCCGCCTCTCCCCTCCAAAGGAATCCTTTCTGTATTCAGGTTGCATTTTTGTGTGTGTTGTTGTTGTTTTGTGGGATTTTTTTTTCTCCTGGCTATTTCCTATTCCCTAAATCAAACTGCCTCTGCCTTCAAGAGCAGGAGCCTAAGCACCCATCCTTCATGTGGCTTTCCCATCTTTAAACGGTGCTGGGAAAGGCTCTATTTTGCAAAGTCCAACAAGGCACCATCGACTGGCACCAGGCTCCCTAGTCTGCCAGACGATGGTTCGTTTCCAAATCCAGTAGGTATACCTGACAGGTTGGCCAGGTCCCCACGCTCTCGGGTGCAGATGGGCTCTGCCAAGAAGAAATGTAAACTGAACCAAATTGTGAAAGAACAACTCGTGATAAAGACCGTGTGCCCCTCCCTCCCCCTGAGAATAACTGATACTGAATCTACATCTCTCTCTACCCTCCCAGAAGATGTTGCGCTTTCTCTGACTGGTACTCTGAAAGTAGGAAGTTCTTTTTTAATTTTATAAACGTGAAATTATAGAATCACATAGAAGAAAAAGCTTTTACACAGCACCTTCCCAATTTGCCATCTTCCCCCTACCCCCAATCTAAAGAGAATCACTCAGGTTGATGACTGAAAATTCAATACAAGGAGAAATGTTACACCAGCAATCAAAAATCAACGGGAAGGATTTACTGGGAGGAAAGGGTGAAGATTCAATCCCTTCCCAGAATGACTTGCTACTTTTTGGGTTCCTTTATGAAGGTAGCTCGGCCTCCAGAGTTGGGTAAGATGAAGTGCTTGCAGATGTGTATAGCACCTGATTTGTCTTGTCCATCTGTCCCTGCAGATGTGCAGAGAGTAGCTGGGCCTCTATTTACCTGATATCCCTAGCACTTGGCCCACTACCTTGCACAGAGTAGATACCATCTAGACTAATAAGATAAGAAAGAAAAGCTGATAGTTCCCATGAAAAAAAAAATTAAGAGCTTGCCTCAACACAAGCAATGAGATTTAGGTAACTCTTGCCATTTGCTGTGTCTGTTCGAACGTATTCATGGTATTATAAAATGGTCTGACGCAGACCTTGTATAAAACATCAGAGTGTTAATGAGTAACTTTCTGTGGAAATGCTCCTATTGAAAGCCTCCCCCTTTCTTGGGTGGAAAGGAAGTAATTCACATTGACAATAGATACCGCTCTATGATTACAAAATGAGGGAAGTCTTCAATGAGTATCATAGCAACCTAGTTGGTCTGTGAAAATTATGGCAGTTTTGCATTAAAACCTGAAAACTGAACAGCCAAATCTGTTAGAAAACTATTTTTTAAAAAGATCCAGGAGGAAGGAAACTCTGACACATGCTACAAACATGGATGAACCTTGAGGACATTACGCTAAGTGAAACAAGCCAGCCACAAAAAGACAACCACTTACATAAGGAACTTAGAGTAGTCAAATTAATAGAGACAGAAAGGAGAATGGTGGTTACCAGGGCTGGGGACATAGAAGAGAATGGGGAGTTATTGTTTAATGGGTATAGAGTTTCAGTTTCGCAGGATGAAAAGAGTTATGAAGATGGATGGTGGTGATGGCTGTACAACATTACGAATGTATTTAATACCACTGGGCTGTACACTTAAAAATGAGTAAGATGGTCAATTTTATGTTATGTGTATTTGACCACAGTAAAATATGGTGGGGGGAAGACCCCATAACAAATGTCAACAGGACAACAAAAAAACCCTGTAGGCACCTAAGAAAGCAGCTTAGGCAAAACCATACAGACAAAGCAATGTCTGACTTGGGACTGAAATAAAGTGAGATGTTTAGATGAAACCGAAAATTTGTTTAGTTGATCCAGGATCATGCATTCACCACTAAACATTGTGACAGGAACATAAGAAGTAAAAAGTTGCTCGGTAACAACCAACTGAGGGAATGATTGAAGGTATAATTGGAGGGCATGCACCCCGTCTGCCACAGATCATGCAGCAGGTATATAACGATTACAGAGCAGCAGTCAGCCCTCACCTGTGGGCTGATCAGTGAATTGTGCAACACAATAGCGCACACTGAAGAACACTTTGGAAAATAACCACCACAAAATGTACTGGAATTGAGCTGTAACAGCACATCAACAAATCCTGTCCAAGTGAGCAAACAGTCTGTCTGTTGGAGAAAATGAATAATTACTGTGGATGTTATTGACAGAAGCACAAAAGTCTTGGTAGAAACATCACAAAACCTATTTAGAAAAAGGAAACAGTGTGTCCCTGGCAGAACCGCTCCAGAGTAACTATGAACCTAAGAAACTTGTTGAGTGAAATCTGCTGTCCCTTTGGAAACTGGAGAGGTACCCAGACACTCCCTGCCCATATTTCAGGTATCAGGACCTAACACGCTTTGGCATCAATTCAAAAAGCAGTACATCTAGATGATGACCATATCAGTACAACATTCCTATCCCAACGACAGATTATTCTCACATTCTTGGCTAATACGGCAGAGACTGTTATAAGTTATATAAACACAATAATCTTCTACCTTAACATTTCATTTATATAGTACTTTCGAAGCACTGTTGGACCTTTTATGAAATTTATACGTTTGTTTCTATTTTTTTTCCTCCTATTTTACCACTCCAAGAAAGCTATGGGACTAGTTGAAGTGGCATTTCAAAGGAGAGAAAACTAAAGCCCAGCTGGGCCTTCCAGGCCTGTCTTTGTGGCCTGCTCCATCACTGTAGCGACACTGAGACATTTATCCTTCATGGTCACGTTCCTACAGGTCAGGGTATATTATCCAAATGATGCTCTCCGACACTTTACATGCTTCTCCCTGTGTTACCGGAATAACTGAGAGGAAAATCAGAAGTTTGGCGGAACTTAAGTTGCTAGACAATTTGCAAATCTCCTCCTCACTTAGTGCCACGTAACCCGAGAGATCTGTGTGGCTCTGAGAGTTGGTAGAATGGGCACTCCTTCCTGCCCCATACCCTACCCTGCCACATCGCCAGTGGCACACACACCCCTCCAGGATGACCTTGTCCCGGGCTGACTCACCTAATCACAGCCCTATGCCTCTCTGTGAACTACAGGGAGTAATTTAGGAGCGTGAGCCTGTAGAGTGCCAATCAGCTGGGCCACAGGGAAGGAAGGCCCCACAGAACCTCTGCAGCCTCGGGTCAGGGCAGCAGTGGGCTGCGCAGAAGAGGAAAGGCCAGGGCTCGGCCGGGCAGACGGCCAAGGAGGAACCGGGTGGTGCTCACAGAAGGACTCTGTCCTGCCCACAAGCACATCGCTGTCCCAGTTCAAAACCAGGCAGAGATCTCTTTGGAGGGCAACAGGTGTGGCCTGTGTCCTGAGCCTCTGAGGTGTTCTGAGGGGGTCCGGGGAGTCCCCAGCTACCATCAGAAAGAATTACCCACTCTGCTGTCCAGCCACAGAGCTTGGGCCTTTCTCTACTGGACCAGATGGCACTCCACCCATCTCCGAGCCTGGCTCCTCTCCAGTTTTTCCAGAATTCTTTTCTGCTCTTAAAATACCAAGAGCTCCAGTTTAACTGCATTGACCCTGCACGTCATGCTCCTGCTCTGCCCCTGAAAGGAAAACCAAACTACAGCCTCAGATTAAGCCCCCACCTTGCAGACCCCCCCCACTGCCATGTGCCAAAGCTGCCTGACCTTCTCTCCCCCTCCCCACCCACCTTCAGAGGAAGTGTGAGGGTTGAAGGAAGGAGGAGGCATCAGAAGACTGAGGTTTCTGGGCTCCAGAACCAGGAACTATATTCTATTATATTCTATCTCCCCCTGGCCATACCTACGCAGTCTCACACGTACCCCTAGCACACGGTCTCTACCTACCCCTAACACGCAGTCTCACACATACCCCCACCACATTTGGGGTCTGGAGAGCATCCCCAGTCTTACAGCCCCATAACGTCTCTTAAGTGTACTTTCCCACACTCACAAAAGCCCTGAAGGGCAGGTGACATTACCTCTTCCACAGATAAGGAAACTGAGGCTCAGAGGGGTCAAGCGCGTAGCATAGGAAGGTGGTTGGAGCAGTGCATGGCTGAGCAGGAACTAAGCCCAGCACACAGGTCCCCAGCTCAGAGCTCTCTGCAACATCCTCTAATTCTCCCCACTCCTCTCGCTGCCCCTACAGCCCCTGCCCTTGCCAGGAGGGACCCTGCTCTTCTTCAAGCCTCCTTTACCTCTTTGGAAACTGGGGCACACATTACTTTCCTCTGTATCCTTCACCTAGAGCAGGGCAGTAAATATAAATTATAGAAAAGCCAGGAAGCCAGGTTCTCCTTTGATCTTGCTCGTGAGGACCATGTGGAGGCACAGAACTTGAGAAACAAGGCCTGGAGTCAGGCCCTCGACAGCATCAAGGGACAGCACGCAGGAGAGCACATCCCTCCCACGGCCCCTCCTATGACGTCGGGTGCTATTGTTGCAGCTGCCCCTGACAGGTCGGCCTTTGCTGGCACCGGCTTCCCCTGCTCTGGGTTCCTTCTGAGGGAAGGCCTGAGAGCCACTACAGGGCCTCTGAGACTTCAGTGGCCTAATGGGATGCAAATTGGAATTTGCTCCCATAAAGATATATTATGCATGGACTTTCTATTAGATTTCACTTGGAAACTCATCATCCATCACCCCAGCAGGGCCTGCACAACCTCGGGCCTGTGTCAGCAGTTTCTTGTCATCTAGCATTTGATGCCAAATTCATCTCCTTCGCTGGGGGACCTGGGGGACTCCAAAGACTTGGAACGTGGCCTGGGTGCAGCAGGAAACCACTTCCTGGCATCCTCCGAGGTTGTCCTGCCCTTGCTAGAAGAGGGCAGTCCCGGATAGGAAGGAGGGGACTGGCCTGCACAGCTAGGACTGTCTCCAGTGGGGGCAGATGACTTGAGCGAGAGGTTTGGTCTGGGAGGGGAAGAGGCAGTGAAGACCGTCCGAGGGCCCAGACTCCAGGCAAGGAGGCTCCGGACCACACAGTCTTTTACCCGTGGGGGTAAATAAAGGCTTGAATCATCTAATAGGATCAGTCTGGCAGGCTTTCCTCCCTTACATACTGTCATGTGGGGTGTCAGGCCCCACATGACAGGTGTCAGGCCTCCGGTCCCGCTCCCCACATAAGAACGCAGGATATGGCGAGGCCAAAAAGGAACACCCACGGCGCCATAGATAGGGGAGTCACACCACTATATTCTCGCTGGCAGCTGGGTTGGAGACACAGGAAGCAGGATCCACACGATCCGCAATCTGCCATCTGCTTCTCTGCCAACAGATCCCACTTGCTAACTGCAATCTGGGTATTGCTAGCTTAGCCACGGCAGTTATATCAGTAGCTAATGGCTAACTGGTTACAGCTGACGGCCATCTGATCACAGCTGATGGCCATCTATTACCTGAGCCAGCATCTTTCCACGTGAGGCCGAGAGCCTGGAAACTGCTCTCTGGGACTCTGTCCCCACATATACACAGACTCACACACACACACGTACAACCCATATCCCTGTACCACACACATACAACCCATCCACACCCCCACATTCACACATATACCTACAATACACGCAACATACACCCACATTCAACATATGCTCACTCTCACATACATATAATATACACATATACTCTCATGCACACCATGCTCATACATGTACATGCTCACATATACCCATATATGTCCCACACACTTAGCAAACACATGCAACCCTGCAACACACATTCACACACCCATACTCACACAGTACACATGTGCTTGTATACATACACAGTTACATACATACACACACCAACAATCACATAATACTACATGCAACCCCATACCCTATTACACACACACACACACACACACACACACACACACACACACATCCAGTATTACCTCTGAGGCCACTGAAGAGAGATTTTCTTCATTCATGAAAGGCTGAGGATACAACTTTCCAGAGTCACTAGGATATAGACTCCGTGAACATCACTGGAGCGATGGCAGATAATTTCCCAGGCTCCTTGGGAGCACTGGTTGGTGAAGTGGGAATCATGTTCCCATCTGCAGTGTCTTCCCACCACTGGAAGGGCAGATGGGCAATGAGGCACAAGAAACTGGACAGGAGGAATCAATCGGGCGTTAGAGATAAATTGCCAGGTGAGAAAGAGAAGATTCAGCCCCTTAAGACTGTAAAACAAATAAACTCGTCAGCCACTGTTGACTAAGCATCTGCAGTGTGTCAGGGCTGAGCTAGGGAGCCTTTGAGACTCAGAATCTGTTTGCCAGAGGACAAGAGGACAATTCACAAAAGATAACCCACAGTTCAGAGCAGTATATGATCTGCCAAACAAGGGCTTTCAAGCTATACGTGCTAGTCTGGGCAGTCAGAGAGGGGCAAAACCACCATGGGCGGGAGTGATAAGGGAAGGAGAAGGTAAAAACATGACAGGTAGAGAGACGGGATGAGCTAAGACTTAAAGGTAGGACTATGGAAGGTGTAGGGTGAGAAGCCAGCCTGGAAGAATTGGGGGTTAAGGGTCTGGTCCCTGGGTTGCACTGAGGTTAAGAACCTGGTTTTAAACTCACCTTTCCTTCATCTGAGGAAGAAGAAAGGCCTCTGTTTATCCTTCAGCCTTGCTTTCAGACTCACCTCCTCCAGGAAGCCACCCAACATCTCTTCTCCTCAGAGCCCAGCACATTTGTTGCCTCTAAAACTAATTTCTTGTGGTCTCAGATTTAGACCAATTCAGCACATAGTGAGTTTTCATGATCTATCAGGGTAAGTCATATAAATTAAGGGCTAACTGGCAATCTCAATGAGGCAAGTGCCATTTCTTACCACAGTATTAGAAGGGTTCAGAAGAAGGAGAAAAAACATCCAGATAGAACAATCAGAAAAGGTTTCATAGAGCAGCTGGTGTTCAAGGATAGGCCGGATGTGTTCTTTCACTGTTCATCAGCTTACATCTTCTCACCCACACTAAATTGTGTTTATGTCTTTTACCTCTTCATCCTCTAGAACACCTAACATAGAACGAGGCATTAGTAAGTTCTCAATAAATTTATTATTTTGTTCATTCAACATCTATTTGCTTGCTTACTCACTGGTAGAGCTTTTAGGATGTTTCTTCATCCTCAGAACAGTGGGAGACCACCTCCAGCCTGCTCCCAGCCATGTGAGGGTGGTATTTCTAAGGACGGTTGGCATACGACCCTGGGCAGTCCTATGGCTGCCACCTCTGTAGGTCCGCGTGTAGTAAGGGAGTGCAATTTAGAATCTTAGGACTAGGAACTCCGAGATGTTCTATGTTTTCCTTTTACGGCCAGAGGCTAGAGGTATTAAGTGGGCGATGCAAAATCCCGAAGATGATTGGATGAGATCAAAGGAAATCATACATTAAAAACTGTGTTTTGAAGTAACTTTACAGTGCATAATTCTAACAAATACTATCTCAATCAAGTAAGATCAGCATCAACTGTGATAAATCATGCTGATAGTATGTACCCTTGATATGATGCACCGAAAATGGCACTTTACTTCTGCGGTCTTCCTCCCCAAACATAACTCCAGCCTAATCATGAGAAAAACATCAGAAAAATCACAACTGAGAGACATTCTATAAAATACCTGACCATATTCCTCAAACTGCCAAGATCATCAAAACAAGGAATTCTGAGAAAAACTGTCATAGCCAAGAGGAGGCTGAGGAGACAGGACAACTAAATGTAATGTGAGATCCTAGAACAGAAAAAGAACTTTAAGGAAATCTGAATAAAGTTTGGACTTTAGTGAATAATGATATGTCAACACTGGTTCATTAATTGTCACAAGTGTACCATACTAATGTAAGATATTAATAATAGGAGAAAGTGGGTGTGGGTATATGGGAACTCTCTATATTATCTTTGCTTTTTTCTGTAAATCTAAAACTGTTTTCTAAAAGAAAATTTTTCATTTTAAAAATTGTGCTTTGAAACAGTAAAATCACTCTGCCCATCTTGATTGTTACTAGTGTTATAATAGACTCTCAGTCCAGTGCTCAACCTGTCCTATCACTTGGTTGCTGGACATATTAACGTCTCTTTAAGCTCCCCTCGGTTGTGACAGTTTCTCAGACTTTCCTAGTTTTGATGACGTGGTCAGTTTTGTGGAATACCAGTCAGGTATTTTGTAAAAGGTCCTCAATTGAGGTTTGTCTGATGTTTTTCTCTCAACTTGATTTCAAGTCACTGAGAGTCACAGTAGGGCCCATAAAGCTGAAACCATTTCTTTCTCCTGGGCAGGTAAGAGAGGGAGGCACCTCCATTTCCCTCTATTACGAAGACTGTGTCCAGGGTACTAAGGAGCCAGGGGAGCTGGGTAAAGCCATGCTGCCAGGGAGCACGTGGGCTATTCAGAAACCAGCCCTGGCATCCTTGCTCCAGTAGTGCTGGGCCTGGTGTTTCTCCTCCCAGCTTCATCATATGTGAGAGGTTCAGCCTCCAGCCAGGATGGGTCCAAGAGAGAGAGAGTCTTGGC
The DNA here is from genome assembly GCF_004115265.2 of Rhinolophus ferrumequinum. NCBI lineage: Eukaryota > Metazoa > Chordata > Mammalia > Chiroptera > Rhinolophidae > Rhinolophus > Rhinolophus ferrumequinum. The sequence continues at coordinate 61,173,603 of NC_046287.1, forward strand.
TTGGGACTGGCTATTCCAGAGGACGCATCTCTGCTCACATCTCTCCAGAGCCAATCTGAGGGCAGACTTCCCCACAGCCAGCTTCAGTGGGTCCACAGGAACCGATAAGACTGTGGATACTGGGGCTTATGAGAAGTTGCCTTGACAACCCATCCTTCCAGGTGTGTGGGAGAGAAGGAGAGTGCCTGTGTGAGTTCTGAAAAGGATTCTAGAATGTGGAGCTGCCTGTAAGGGTGTTGTCATCTTTATCCTCCCCCTTGCTCCCTTCATTATACAATTTCTTAGCCTCAATCCTCCAGGACTCAGTCCTGGTGACGGGGAGGCAGCCACTGGGCACTGAACTGCGTGGCTTTGACAGAACTGGCAGGCAAACTCAGCATGCTAAATCCAGTGGACCATTCGAGATGTCTAGACAGGAAGCCAGGCTGAGAGAAAAGCAAGGACACTCCCCTCACACTGGAGCCCAGAGGCTGCCAAGCAGGCTGCTGTCACTGTTTCAGGAGCCCAGACGATCAGTTCTCTGGGGTGCCAGCTCAGAGCACATCCTCATGAAAGTAGAGAACGTAGGGGCGTGCTGGCCCCAGACCAAGTGCAGCAGCGGTGTGCCAGGTAGGACAGACACACTGCCCGTGGGTGGTTTGCAGGTGAAAGTGGCCCAGCATGACCTTGAAGTTAAGGCTGGGAGAGTGGGCCTGCCATCAGGGCTTCAGGCCCTCATTCAGAGCCAGTATTGGACATGCTCTGAACATCACTCAACCTCCAAGTGGGGGGAGTGGAGGGAGTGAACTGTGGAGAGCTTTGGGGGTCTAGCTCCACTCAGCCCGTGCCAGCCTTTGTCTAGCACGGGGACCTCGAACAAGTTAGTCTGTGTTTCTGTTTCCCCATTTGTAAAATGGGGCTAATTCTATCCCTGCCCTACCTGCCTCATAGAGGATTGTGAGGTGTAGGTGAGATGATATATGGAGAGGACCTGTGTAAAGTGCGAGGCAGGCATGACCATTACAAATGATGTTTGTATTGTCAGCTTTGAGGTTGTTGAGATCCTTCAGTTCCATTGAACTAGGAGACTTGGCTTCTTCTGGCTGTCAATCCCTGAGTTGCTTAGATTGAAAAGAGTCTTACAGGTCATTTAGCCCAATACTCCCATCTTGTCCTTGAGAAAAACTAGAGCATGTGATTCTGTGATCTCTGGAGATTTCAGAACAAGTTCGTATCTGAACCAAGCCTATAACCCAGGGCTCCTGATTCCCACACAGGGCTCATGAATCTGTCTCTGCCAGGGCCGATTCTTCTCACACTAGCCATCTACATTTCACCTCCTGCATACAGCCTTCATTTGCATTTTAGTGCACACCCACTCTCCACAGCTTTTCATACAACCAAACACCCATGCCAGATTCTGGGATCTTTAAGAAAATACAAAACAGTGAAAGACACAACAGAGAGATGATAAGCAAGTCTTCCTTTGGAGTTTCGCCAGCATGGATCGACAGTACGCCTGAAGCTCCCGCCCTCAATCTGTTCACCAACCTGTTTCTCTCATTCAAGCTGCTCCTGGAAGCCTCTCCTCTGGGACGTCTTCCCAGATCAACTAAGCTACTGGCAGCTACGGGGGCTTGGCCCTGTCTGAACCTAGTACTTCGTTGGGTGTTCCTCACCCACCTTCCCCCTCAGTGGGCACTTAGCCTCGTTCGTCCTCCACTACCAAGGGGGTAGGCTAAGCTTTCGCCTCTTCTCCTGGCTTCTGTGCAAGAACACTTTCCAACCTCTCCTGCTTGCCAGTTTGCCCTAATTCCAGTCACGCGCTTGACATATATTTGATTTGATACTTTATTGTATCTTTATGTATTTGCCTCCTGCTTTTATTTGGTCATGAGCCTGCCCTCCCCTTATTTCCTCATGTCTGTGTTGTTTGTCTGAGACACATATAACTCAGGGGGGTCTCATTATCAAGAAAGGAGAATTACTTGCCTCTGACCTTTTGTTGATTTAATCAGGACTCCATTCTCCATGCTTTAAAACAGGTCCAAATTCCATGTCTCATCAGCCTTAGCTACAAAGCTGAATTCCTCCTATCCAGATAGTCCCTTTACTGATAAGTGACAATTCTTTTTTTTGATTTTTTTTTATCCAAACTACTAGATAGATGGAAAGTCTGTCTTTTTCTTCTCAGACTTTCTATTTACCCTGACCTTTTTCTATCTAATGATAGTGTTGTTTAAAAAGAGCCTGCAGAAATGCTACCATTGTGTAAAAAGGGGGAGAGGGAACACACACACACACGTGTATGCATGTATATTTTTTCTGTCAACTACAATTTGTCTCTGAATGATGCACAAAAATCTGAAATATCAGTTGCCTTCCTAGCAAGATTTTCATTATATACCTTTTTCTACCTTTTAAGACTTTTTTATAATGAATTATTTCATATATACATAGAATATCTGAAATGGATGTATGCGGTGAGCTAGAATAATAATTAATTCTGCCTCGTCATAAGAAACAGAACATTCCCAATAGTGTTGAAACTCCCTGCATTTCCCCCCTGACTCCACAATGGTAACCACAATTCTCTTGTTCTCAATTTTGCTTGCCGTTAGAGTTCTATCACAAATATATATATATATATATATATATATATATATATATATATATTCCTAAGTAGTACATTATTATTTCATTTTACTTGCTTTGAACTTTGTATAAATGGTGTCACACTGTACGTATTTTTCTGTGACAAGCTAATTTCTCTCACCACAGTGCTAAGATTCATTCATGCTGATGCTCGCAAATTTAATTCACGTATTTCTATTTTACCTAACATCATTGAATAAACATACCCACTTTATCTATTTTCCTGTTGCTACACATTGGGTTGTTTCCCATTTTTGCTGCTGTGAACTTTCCTATGCCCACCTCTTTGATGCACAAGTTCAAGAATTCTCTAAGTTTTGATCATGGCAGCGGTACGCCTGTGCCAGCACTAAACCTTCAGCTCAGTGACCACATGCCAAATGGTTTCCAAAATAGCTGTGCCAATTTACATTCCAACCAGCAGCATGGAGGGGTGTTTGTTCCTCTGCCATGCTTACCAATACTTAATGTTAACAGACTGTTTTTTGCCACTCTCTAGGTGCAAAATAGTACAGTATTATGAGCTTAATGTACATTTCTCTTGGTTACTAGTGACATTAACAGCCTCTTCTTATGTTTATTGTCCATTCATGCTTCTTCCATGACTTTTTGAATTTTGAATCACGTGAAAATATTACCTATTCAAAAATATATATTTATTATTATAAGTCTGTAATATCTCAGTTCTCATATGCAAAGGGCTCCATCACTCTCCCCCAAAACACACAAATACCAATCCTGAACAGTGTCACAATAAATAGAATTGCTAATAATACACTGGTGAGTATTATGGGCTGAGTTGTGCCCCTCCCCCACCCCATTCATGTATTGAAACCATAGCTCCCAATACCTCCAAATGTAATTATATTTGGAGATAAGGTCTTTAAAGAAGTAATTAAGTTAAAATGAATTCTATGGGGTAGGTACTAATCCAAAATGACTGGTGTCCTTATAAGAAGAGATTAGGACACAACATAGACCAAGAGACAACCAACTGAGGATACAGTGAGAAGGTGACCATCTGCAAGCCAAAGAGAGAGACCTCAAAGGAAACCAAACTTGCCAACAGCTTGACCTTGAATTTCCAGCCTCCAGAGCTGTGAGAAAATAAATTAGTGTTATTGAAGCCATCCAGCCTGGGTAGTTTTTATGGCAGCCGAAGCAGACTAAAACGGTGAGCACATTACTGTTTACACAGTGTTTCCACGTACTGCTTCATCTACTCGTTCATCATCAAATATTAATCAAGTACATCCTGGGTCTAAGGGCACATTTCATTGTTAAATCCTCACTGCAGTCTTTTAAGTCAGGAATATCTACTCCTGTGTTTTAAATGAGGGAATCGAGGCTCATCGCATTTTGGTGAGTTCAGAGGAGGACCGCTGGGGTGGCAACGGAGCTGAAGACAGCATGTGAGGGGCAGAGAAGAGAATTCAGGCAGACACCATCATCATCTTTAAATAGTGTATGACTGTTCTCTGAGAGAGGGAGTCCATTTTTCTTTATAGCCTGAAGGGATAGAATTATGGTGAATAGGAAGAAACATCAGGAAGACAAATTTCACTTGAACAGAAAGGAAAAACATTTTCACAATCAGAATTGTCTAAAGATGCAGCAAGATGTTTTGAGTTGTCCCTACAGAAGCTGGACAACCACTTTATGAGGGATGGTGTGTGTGTGTGTGTGTGTGTGTGTAGGGAGTGAGGGTCAAGCTTCAGATATGTGGTTGGAGGACATGACATTGAAGTTCCCTCCGTATCCAGAGAGTCAATGATGTCTCTGAGACCAAGTGACTAATAAGCAGTGGGCCAAGAACAGAGCCTGTCTTCTGGATTTTGATTCTCTAGTCTTTACACCATGCCAAGTTGCCTCTAAACAGATGAGTAGTAGGACAAATGAGTTTAATGATGATAGCTTTCATTCAGCTAGCTGCCTGAGGTCAGGACACAGTGAGAGGGAGAGTATACATACACCTTTTGAAATGAAAGGATTAATTATTCCCTTTTCCCTTTTCAGAAGGCTGATGATAGCCATGTAGGTAGCAAGAAGCAGGAGGGAACAAGCAATTTTGAGAAGGTCTTTCATATGCCATATCATTATTAATATTTTGCATTCACTCCAGCTATAATGTTATTCCATATCTCCACTTTACAGATATGGACGTGAGTCTCCAAAGAGCCTAGGCTCCTGGCCAAGCTCCTAAGCTAAATCACAGCAATGACCTTGATCAAGCTCCCTAACCTTAGTGCTTGAGCCAAAGCTTGACTGAGTCCCAAATCCACCTCTTGTCACTTAATGGGCATCAAAATGTAAAAAAATTGGTTTCCAGTTTTGTAAATCCAGATAAACAAGTCATTGGTGAATAGGATTTATACGCCAGGAGGGCCTGGAGGGCAGGAGCACTTCCTTCATATTCCTTGATTAGGAAAATGACACTTCCTCAGCCTCAAGTAAAGTATGAAGCTTCAAGCCCTAGCTTCTTGACCAGATTGCTGCATATTTAAACTCCTCCATAATGAAACTCTCTACTAATACATATAACTAACGCTTCCCTCTACAGGGAGTGTTCTCTCCTCCTCCCTCTCTGAACACTTATTCCAGAAGACAGTAGGCCTACTTTTAGCACAGTGTCTCAGCAAAGAAGGGACTTCCACTGGCCACTGCACAAAAGCCTGAATGGGCCCCATTTCAACTGAATGTAGTCAGTCCTCATTGATCTGCAAACTGGGCTGAGAGCCTTTAAGCTGGCGGGGAATGAGGCCTCAGAATGGGAAATTGCTCTGTGCTCTTCTTTTCTACTTTTTTTTTTTTTCCCCAAGCCAAAATGTAACTTCTGTTTTAGTCTGAGCCCACCCTCCTTGGTTAGGACACATAAACATAAAGCAGGCAGCGGTTCCCTCAGACTGTAACAATGCCAAGGGGAGGAACTGGATCATTGTTTTTGCTTCAAAGCTGGAGGGCTGGATGAATCTATTCCCCAATTCAGTAGCCTGCCAGAGAGAGGAAGCTGGGAAGGTTCCACCATAGGAAAGAGGCTTCCCTACTCTCTATCAGCCTTTCTCTGACTTCTGAGGTCTTCACACTCCTCCTCCTTGCTCAGAGGTGTTAGAATCTAGGTCCTTCCCAATGCAATCTTGTCCTGGGACTAAGATTGAGTCCCTTGAAGCTTTGGGTTTGCTAGGACTAGGCTTTCCTCTCATTTCAAGCTTTGCTTCCAGAATCCTTCCCTCCACCATCCATTTCTCCTATCCTCCCCCACTTCCCCGTTCCAACCTGCCATATTACTCAACCCATCCGACCTTTGTGGAACTCATAAGAGAGTGCATTACATTGTTATAGATAATAGGCCCGAGGGGGTGGAGAGTTACAGAACAAAGAGAAGAAACGGTTTTTGTCCCTCAGGAAGTTTAATTTAGATTAGGTGAGCACAAAGTTGAGCCAGTTAAATACAGAATTTATAAGGCAGTGTGTGGCACAAAGCACATACTGTATCATGCAGGTCGGGCCTGAGAGCACTCAGTTTGCGTTTCGTTCCTGCCTTTAGGGATGACTGTGGAGGAGGCCAGCTCTGAGCTGACATGAATGTGAGTGCGGGATGCTATCTGGTTTGTACAGGGAGACACGAGGTTGCACCATGCAAAGGAGCAAATACAGAAAGAGCTGGTTAGAAGAGAGAGACTGAGGCCCTAATACTGGCCCCAAAGAGAGAGGAGAGAGATTTAACAGAGAGAAGTCATCTCACTTTCAGGGACCATGCACTGTTTGTCACACATTCCACAGACCCCATTGCACAAAAATCCCCTGAATGGGGAACACAGTGAAAATACGCACAGCAAAGCAGAGTTTGCTTACCTACCATGTGACCTTGGACAAGTCCCTTGAGCCTGCTCGGCCTCTATTTCTCACCCACATTAGGAAGGAGTTGGATTTGATCAATAATTCCTAAATTTTGAATCAGTCTAACTTACTAAAAGTTACTAAAACTTTTTATATCACCAAATAAGAATATATACATATATATATATATATATATATTATTTTTTTTTAAGATTTGATTGGGAAGGGGAACAGTACTTTATTGGGAAACAGTGTGTACTTCTCCAGGAACTTTTTCCCAAATCAAGTTGTTGTCCTTTCAATCTTAGTTGTGGAGGGCGCAGCTCAGCTCCAGGTCCAGTTGTCATTGCTAGTTGCAGGGGGCACAACCCACCATCCCTTGCGGGACTCGAGGAATCGAAACTGGCAACCTGTGGTTGAGAAGCCCAACTGGCCCATGTGGGAATCGAACCGGCAGCCTTTGGAGTTAGGAACATGGAGCTCCAACCACCTGAGCCACCGGGCTAGCCCAAGAATATATTTTAAATATCACCACCTACTCTCACTATCAGTTTAAAAAGAGAAAACACATTTTAGTATACTAAAAAGGAGAAGAGTTATGATCTTAGAATACTAAGGAGAGTCCTTTAAGAAATATGGAAAAATTCACTACCTATGATCTTATCTCATTTATTGCAGACTATTGAAAGTTTCATCCACAAAGGAAAACCAAACTCAAGAATGTGGGAACTATAGTGACTCCAGGGAAGCTTCCTAGTTCTGAGAATTAGGAATCCCTAATGAGTGGAATCCCACATAGGCAATTACCCAACCTCCCTTGACCCACACTTGGTGCTTTCCAAAGCCTGAAGCATAATGATGGTCAATAAACAGTGGCTGCCATGCTCGGTGCAAGTGACCCCTGAGATCTGGAATGCAAGTTATCATTCCCCTTGTTTAGACATCATTTTTCTTTTTCCTCCTGAGGTGCAAAGGAAGCTTCTTCCGGAGGTTCTGTCACTGTGACTTGTCCTGGTGGGGAGCTACAAGCAAAAGTCAAAAGATGCCTCCTTTCTTCTTCCGCTGTAGGCAATAAATCAGTCAGAAGAAAGGCTGGGTCTCACTCCTCCTGGACACCGTTGCAGTACTTGTATGAAAATCTTTCCATTAATAGATACTGGATTTAATTTCTGTACTCTGAGGTCCAGAGATTCTAGAGTCTATACAAATGAAAGCTGTTGTTTGTGCAGTTTTAATAGACCGACCCCAGGGAGGCTACAGGCTCTGGAATTCAGCACCAGATAATCCAGGGGTAAGGGAGGTGCTCTTGCCTGGAACTGTCATTTGGGTCACAGAAACAGCTTGGGGAGCAGTTCCCCACACAGCCCCAGGAACCTGGGCCCAGCTGCCCTGGCTGGACAAACTGCGGTGGGGCTGTCTGGCAGAACTGTTGTCTGGAGACAATGCAGCCCACGTGACAGGCACTAATGAGCCCTTTCTGGAATCCCACAATGGCCAAACAGCATAGGCTCCCTGTGAATAGGTCTCTCTCTTCTCAGCAGTGACTGCTCTGTGAGGCAACCTCTTCCCTCATTCTACATTTCTCTCCCTTCTTTTCCCTTCATTCTTAGCATCTTTGTCTTTTAGCAACTTTAATTCTCACGTTCCCTTTTGACCTCCCCCTTCTCCTCCACACCCCCTATTTCTGTTCTGTCTTCTGTCACGCCTTCTTAGACACAAAATCACCCTTCCCTATGCCATGTGGCCACCCTACTCCTGGATCTTCTAGCCCAATAGCTATTCCTGCATGTGCATACTCCTATCCCAAGGAGGCTGCTTTTAAATCATGCTTTCCCTGCTGCTGGAAGTGTGGGGGAGTCAGCAAGTTTTAGTGATTGAAAATAAAAAGGACCTGTAATGTAAGTTAATTGTAAGTGTTGTGATTTCCCCAAGGTATTTTATAGTTCCCAGGAATAAGCAGGACTTTTTTTCCTGCCAAGGTTTGGGGACAGCCGGTTAGCTCAGTTGGCTAGGGTGCGGTGCTCTTAACAGTAAGGTTGCTGGTTCGATCTCCACATGGGTCACTGTGAGCTGCGTCCTCCACAACTAGATTGAAACAACTACTTGACTTGGAACTGATGGGTCCTAGAAAAACACTCTCAAATAAATAACAAGTTTAAAAACAAAAGAATTGGAAAGGTTTGATCCAGGAGGTGCATCGTGAGGTACATCTGCCTTCCTGCTCTCACTACTTCGATTTGCCGTGAAAGGGGCCACGTGCAACCATGGCTGACCCCAACATGAGCACAAGGTCATATTTAGGGCATCTCCTGGATCCCTTCCCTACAGCCTGGCTGGCTGGCTTGGAGCTGCCAATCCATCTGTAAGAAGCCTCACTTCTGGGGAGGGTCAGCTTCTGCCACTGCAGCTTTTCTTCACTATTCATCCTTCAGCCCACACTCCCCCACCCCCATGGCACTTCTTAGGAACCAGAGCTGTAAAAAAATCAGCCTTGATGAATGGGGATTATGGGGCTCTGTGTTTTACAAAATGTGGTGAGGAAATACTGAGGGGTCCTCCTTAGTTCACTAGTGGATTCCCTAGAGAAGAATAATGCAATTGAAGAGGGATTGAAAGGGGCAAGAAGGGCAGCAGGTTTTGTGCAGAAGAGAAGTGAGGCAGAGGGCAGCACGGAAGCAGAGAGGCCGAGGGCACAGCGGAACGGACGAGCCGTGTGGAACCAAAGAGCAAGAACATTGTGCACCTCCCTACAATCTTAGCTTTGCCTCATTCTTTTAAAACCTGGCTGTGAGGCATGAAGAGAAGGAGAATCTCAGGCCAGGGAGAGAGATGGGAGGGCGGGGGGGTGGGGGGGAGAGAGAGAGAGAGAGAGAGAGAGAGAGAGAGAGAGAGAGAGAGATTGCCAAGGAGGTTATTGAGAAAAAGGAATTTGAGAATCACCAATCTGTTTCGTGCTCCTTGATTGCTTACCATTTTTTCTCTATCTCAATCACTTTTTCTTTGATGTCTGTCTTTACGAAACCAGGGTGCTGTGGTGCGTTTCAGGATAAAACACTGAGTGGGGGTGGGGGCAGATGACGCCATTGATAGTGATAAACCAGAATAAGGAAGGTAACGGAAGCAGGAAGACCCCTGCCTCTTTAGACCCGAACTGGGATAACTTTGGGTGGTAGAATTGCTCAGTGGGTTGGTGAACCTGATACCCATCCCCCAAATGTCTGAATTTTAGGCTAGCGCATTGTTCGGGGCTTCCTGCCCTTTCTGATTGTTTACTGCATTTAAAACCTTGGTTTGGAGTCATAGTATTAAGCATAGCTCTAATTTGGGCAACTAGTGTCCCAAGTTTTACCAGGTGACTCCTGGTACACTGGACGGTCACTTAGGTAAAGTCAGTCCACATTTAATGAGCACCTACTAAGTGTCAGACATCATGTGCAGGGCTTTACATAGTTTTTTTTTACATCCGCATGACCCTATACATCCGTTTTACAGTTGAGGAAATTGAGGCTCAGAGAGGCTGATAACTTGCCCAGGTAACAAAAGAAAAAATTCATACGCTGGACAGACCAGTGCTTACCTAGCCCCAGGGGAATATTGGAAAAGCAGTGAAGCAAAAGGCTAAGAAGGGCTGTGGTTATTCTGTATTTTTGATCAAGGGTACAGAAAGTCTCATTGAGATCCTCCAATGGGCTTTAGAGTTTAAATAAAAGGCCACCTGAAGCAGAAACAGGAAAAGGAGGGCAGGAAGGGGGCATGACTGCTCACCAATCCCAAGACAAAGCACCTTCAAGCAGGGACAGGGCAACACAACCTACCATCTGGAGAAAGTCGGGCATGCACTCATTGTCCGGTGTGTTTCCAGCAATGCCTTACCTGACAGCAATACTCTGCGTTTTTGCTGCCACCAACACATGGTAATCTGATCTGGAAGAAAAAAAGGGAGTGGAGTATCTGTAGAAAAAATATCATCAAATATCCTGGCTCCCTTCCTGGAGCTTCAGTAAAAATCCAGGAAGAAAGAAGCCACAGAGCTGAGCCCGCATCAGCACGTCTTCCCCATTTAGTAATTAAGAGAGAACTTTGTACCTTCAGTGCTAATTGCAGAGTACTGCTGTGGAGGGTGCTGTGGAGGGTGTTGTCCTTCCTGTTGGAAGGACAGGTTTAGCAACAGACAGGGACACAAAACAGAAGTTGGGTACTTGTCTTCCTGGATTGTGTTCCCTCACGCTTATATTCAACTTTTTGCCGTTACAAACTTTCTGATTGTTTACTACATTTAAAACCTTGGTTTGGAATCACAGTATTAAGCACAGCTCTAATTTGGGCAACTAGTGTCCCAAGTTATACTCGTGGGAAGGTGGGAGGTGGGAGCAAGGGGTCTGCTTCTGGGATCTTTCATGGAGGTGAGGAAACACTACAGCCAAACAAGGGTTTTTGGCAAAGCTAAGCTGGCAGTGAAGTAAAAAACCAAACCTTGTCTCCAATCAGAATACTGCCTCTTGCTTCTCTCCTCGAAACTTTGAAAGACAGAAGGAGATGAAATTATAAGCGGGTGGGGGTAGGAGGTATGGAATAAGATTAAAATGAAAAATAAACTTGAAACATACCTAGCAGAAAGCACATTCGATTTGAAAGATTCTTTCCATCTCAATTCTCTGTGGGCCTATTCATAACAGAGATATGGTTACTTAAAATACAGTTTCTGCACAGGCTGGTTGAGTCTCGGTAAAAATGCCTTCCACATTTTCACTAACTGCTGCTTCAGCATTAACTCATAATTCCTGAACAGCACCTCCAACAGAACCAGTTGAACTTGAGAGGACAGAGTGATTCTAAAACCTACCAACACTACTAAGTGACACTAAGACTTGGGCCCACAGCAGTCAGATTTCAGCTCTTTTTTCCTACAACTGCACGCCTTACCCCCAGCGCGTGCGCACACACACCACACACACACACACACACACACACACAGTCACAAAATCCTACAAGACAGCTGTTTCAGAAAAAAAACGGCACCGGTGTTGATTCAAGCAGATCAGTAACAAGTTCTCTTTAAAGCACACACTCAAACTGTTACAATTCTGTTTGGTGTGGTTTCAACTGTTTTCTAATCATTGAATTTGTAAAGAAACAGTGGTTTTAAGTTCCCTTCTATAGACACTGCTAATCAAGAGCAGACTTTTTCCCCAAGGTGAAATGGCTGCTTGAAGGCTCTGGAGTTAGACTGTCTGGATTTGTAGCCTTCCTTCCTTACCTGTCTACTTGTGGGTCTTTTGAGCTTCTCTTAGCCTCAATTTTCTCACCTGTGAATTGGGAGCTAAAATAGTACAGGCACATCTCACTTTATTGTACTTCACGGATGTGGCATTTTTTTTACAAACTGAAGACAAGACCCTCCACCAGCAAAAAAATTATGACTCACTTTATGCAATATTCACTTTAGTATGGCGGTCTGGAATTGAACCTGCAATATCCTGAGGTACGCCTGTATCTATCTCCTCGTGAGGTTTAAATGAGAGGACCTAAGTAAAAGCGTTTAGCAAGGTGCCTGCTCATAATAAGCATTCATTAAATATTAGCCATTATGGCTTCAAAACAAAACATTTTTTTTAAAGTCTCAAGCAGAGAGATCAAATCTAACACAGTTATTTGTATGTTCCTTGCACTTCTTAAGAAAATAAGCTCACATGCTTGGAAGCCTATCAAACAAGTGGCTTTAGGAACACCAAAGTGAATTATTAGCCTCTATCTAGGCTTAGTAAGAAACTTCCTGGAATACCTAAAAGGACCCAACACCCATCCAGATTGCTTTCTAGACAGGCATCAAAAATGTATGGCAGCTGACTCAGCAAAGAAGTGCCTAAAGACCCCACCCCTTCAGTTGCTGACCAAAGCCACGTATGGGCAGCAGAGCACTAGGGGAAAGGCAGGCCTCATAGAGGTGCCTTGCGAGGGCTCTGCACTGGTTGGCATGGAGGAAAGCCGGTTTCAGGAAACACTAGTGGTCAGAGGGGTCTCTAGCCCTTGCTGAACCCAAAGCATTGTTCAGTCAACTGAGATTCCAGAAGATCAGCTTTTATGTTCTCTCTCTTTCTCTTCAGATGAGGGGTCATTTTGCAGGGTGGTCAGGGTTGTGGTCACTACGAGTGAGGGCTTAAGAGTGTCTTGTCAGGCTTGAGAGTGGTCACTTAAATGTTGTCCAAATGGACTTGCATCTGACAGGGCATTTCTTTATGATGTTCTTCTTGCCTAAAGATGAAATCATATCACTCAGTGTATGTTTGCTTTTTGTAAATATGCAGTTAATTATTGCGGTTATTATTATTATATTTTGCTGATCATAAAAGTAGTACATGGTCGGGGCCAGGGTGACTTTGAACAAGTTGGGAAAGGTGCCACTTCCTCTGGGCAGATGTAACTCTGCAGCAGCCCACAGAATTTCGGCCCCTGAAACAACCTGCTCCACCATACAGAGGACCCTGTAAACACCCTCCTTGCAAAAATTTAAAATGATACATAGGCATGTAAAAAGAAAGTGGAAGCCTTTATAATCACATCCCCCCCAAAAAAACCACTATGACGGTAACAGTTTGGTTAATAGACCTTTGTTTTGTTTAAAACAAAAGAATGAAATTCAATTAAGGGGGCAAAAATGTAGGTACATAGTGAAAATTTTAAATAGTGCCAAAGGGCATAGTCTAAAGTCCCCTTCCCTCCCCCAAACCCCTAGTCATTCAGTTCACCAGTTGTGTATGCGAATTTTCTTCCAGGTAATCTACATATAGATAAGCACCCATGTATTAGGTGTCTGAATGTGTGAGTGTGTGCGTGCCCGTTTTTTTTTCCTCACAAAAGTGATCCCTTATGGAACACTGTACTAAGCTTCTTGCTCTTCCCTCACCATATTAATACATATAGATTCATCTTATTCCTTTACCAGATGCACAGTTTTGCATTTACAGATGTACCATGTTTTATTTCACCAAGTCTCCTGTGGACCAGTCAGATGGGCGGCATGTACTTGTTTTTAGTGTTTGTCAGCCAAAAAGAATGCTGTAATAATTATCATTGTACATAGATTATACATACAGTCTTTTGTGCACATATACAAGGACATCTGTATATTAAATTCCTAGAAGAAGAATTATTGGGTCAAAAAGTATGTAAAATATGTACCTAATAAATATTAGAATGTTATCAAGTGGCCCTCAATGAGGCTATCCGACCAGCACTTCCACCAACAATGGTTTTGCGTGCTTGTTTTCTCACAACCTCACTAACACTTTATCTTCCAGTCTCTTAAAATGCCTAGCTGTCCTTTTTTACTTATCTGGGAGAACACTGTCTATTTTAAATTGTCTTCCTCCTTGACCCCACCCATCCCCATATCACCAAAAGTTCTTAACAACCCAGGAGATGTCATCTGCAACTCTGTTAGCATATCCTTGGTTGGAATCCACTTCAAAGTTGAATCCTCAAGTATCCCAGTCTAACCTGAAACTTTGATCTTTGTCCCTAAGTAGGGCAGAAGCCTAAGGAACAGGGTCCTCCACTCCTGGGAGTCCTCAGAAATGCAAATTGTCCACTGTTCTGCTACTGCCAACCTCTGTCACCTCTCTAGGACCCAGCACAGTGCTTTGGATGAGCAGCTTTTACTGGGAGAGGGTTTGTAAGTTGGGGTCAGAAAGAGGGAGAGTTGAAGGAGCCCTGAAAGAAGCAGAAGACAAAAGGCCAGTCAGTTTGCAGTGAGCATTCTTAGGGGAGTCTAAACTTACACCAGGCACCATGACTGTAAGGATCTGTGGAGATTTATAAAGCTTGTTAGTTTCTCCATATAGGATCTAGTTTTCTTGTTGTTTCACAGGAAATCCTATAACAAAAGGGGCTGCTTATTTGCGGGGATCAGCAAGAAAGGCGGAGGTTAGTGGGAAAAATATACCCTTTTTTGCGTGGGTCTTGGAGGAAAGAGAATCTCGGGGTGGTGGCAGTTAATGGATTGTAACACCGCAAGGATACCTGGAAATTAAGTTCTAAAAGATGTGTCTTGGGCCCAAGGAAAGATCCTGTGCTGACATAGAGCAACAATGGCTACCATTTATTGAGCACTTACTATGTGAGTCTGTTCCTTCAGAACAAAAGACTACAGAAGCTTCAACACCCCCACATCTACTCTTAGTCTGTCTTCCTCGATTATCCCAGATGAGTGCGTGGATTGTCACGTGCTGTTTGTCATCTTTAAAGATTCAGGCATCCCTTCCCCTGAGTTGTCTCCTTTCCTGATCTCTCCTCCCCAAACACCCTGCAAGTGTCCCTGGTGTGGCATGATTTGCAATGTTTCATCTCTCCCGAGGATGTGCCCTTGTCTCTTTCATCTGAGATCCACTATGCCTAGCACAGTGCCTGACACATGAGTGGAATGTGTCACCCTCCTCCCCAATGCTCAGTGAATGAATGTTGCATTAGGGCCAGACAAGCTTAGCTGCCACTGCTGCCGAGCTCCCTTTCCCACTCCCAGTTGGTAGGACAGAGTGAAATGTTATTTACAAAAACACCAAGCCAAACAAGATCCTCCCTTCCCTGATACGCTGAAACTGTGCTGAGAACAGCCAGGGGTCACCAAATGGCAGCCAGATGGTAACTGACTGCTGCTACTTAACTCCAGGGGCCCTGGGGCAAAAGGCTTGGCTGCCCACCTGTTCCTAGGGACCTGTGAACATCCACTTTGTAAGGGAAAAACCCAGACGGTTCCCTCCTCCTGAATCCCTTCCTGCAACCAGGCCTCAAAAACTGAGCCCCTGCCGGTTCCCACCAGTCTCAGGGACTCCCGAAGCCCGAAGCCAGCCTGAGCAGCTCTATGGCCCAGCCTCGCCCCAGGGTAGATGTCGCTTGCCTCCTGCCACTTCTGTAACAGGCAGGTGTTAACTGTGTAGTACCAACCCAGTGTAGGGGGTGGGAACCGCAGGGCCCTGAAATAGCTAAACTCAGTTGGAGCAGGGGAACACTAGGAGAGGAGGAGCTCCCTTCTCTGTGGAAGAACTCTGAGGACACAAATAGCTGAAGGAAAAGGGAAAAGTTTTTGTGCAGTGTTCCCAAACAAAGAGAACTGATCGGGCTTTGGGGAGAGCTCTGTTTACTCTGTTTCATTCAGCACCGGTCCCCTCCTTCCACAGATCTGGGAGGCAACAGGTTCCCAACTAGTTATCAGGTCCTCCAGCGTGAGGGCCTTTGTCTCCCCCTCAGACGTCTAGCTGGCAGGGCAAGGGGCCTACAAATCCTCCCTGACCCTCCCAGCTCTTTGTTATCTCAGAGGGAAGATTACGTTTCTGTGTGGGGAGGCAAGGTGCCAGGAGGCCTCAGAGCAGGACAGAGGCAGGCAGAGAGCGATTGTCTGACCTCCTTTGCCTGGAGCTGGTCAGGGCCACCCTGGGGATACTCTCTCTCCACTGGCCTAGAGCCTATCCCGAAGTGAAGGGTCTGCATTTCAGAAAGAGGAGGGGGAGGAGCAGCATGGAAGGAGAGCAGACCGGAAGGATAAAAGCAGGGCAGCTCTCAATTATTCAGGAGCCGTGCCTGTGGTCTGTGTGAATGGCCCATACGTTCTCAGGGTTTCTCACCTTTTCCATTCCACTGTCTTTGGGTGTTTCCCTGAGAGCTGGGGGAGGGAGAGCTATCAAGCTGGACACTTGCTTTCATTTCGGTTTCTTGCTAATCTGTAGAGAAATTTGTTCAGCATCGGATCTAGGCTACTTAACATCAAACAGACAAGCATTTAGATCATTCTCTTT
Source organism: Rhinolophus ferrumequinum (assembly GCF_004115265.2). Lineage (NCBI taxonomy): Eukaryota > Metazoa > Chordata > Mammalia > Chiroptera > Rhinolophidae > Rhinolophus > Rhinolophus ferrumequinum. Next base: position 61,189,862 of record NC_046287.1, read on the forward strand.
CTGTTTAAATCAAGGGCACATTCTTCAGCCTCCTCTTTTGTATTCAAGATACTCCTAAAATGCTTCCAAATCAAAAGAAAAAGGGCTAGATTAAAAACCCCTGGTTTATGGGGTGGCCAGTTAGCTCAGTTGGTTAGAGAGTGGTGCTGATAACATCAACATTGCCAGTTCGATCCCCGCATGGGCCACTGTGAGCTTCGCCCTCCTTAAAAAACAAAAACAAAAACAAAACCCTGGCTTAGAAGAATCTTAGAGAGGAATGGTGATATAATGTCTTTTAGTAATAAAGTAGGAAAATAGTGGTTGGGTATTAACATAAATGCTGGGTTTTCCATAGCTTGTGTGCCCAACTCATATTCCCTTAAATTGTATTTCCTCCTCTGGTCACCATGAAGTCTGCCAACAACAAAAATATATAAAACGCCTCCTGAGTAGTCCTGAGCTAGGTCACATACAGAGATGGAATCTTTGCCCTGATACAGTTTAGGAGCTAGTTAGAGAGAAAGAGTAAAAAAGACAACTAACAAAGTTATGTTAAGTATCATACCAGACGGTCAGTAGGGGTTCCAAGGATCAACATGGCTGGGATTGGCAGGGAAGGCCTCTCCAAGGGAGAGGGGCTTGAGTTTTGCCTTCTTAAAGGCCTGGAATGAGAATTATTTAAAATGAAGAAGGCTGCATGGGTGGGCAGCCTATATGGGAGGATTTAAAAAGAGCCTGATAAGGGGTGGCTGGATGGTTCAGTTGGTTAGAACATGAGCTCTCAACAACACGGGTTCCCGTTCAATTCCTCCATGGGACGATGGGCTATGCCCCTGCAACTAAAGATTGACAAAAACGGTGACTGGACTTGGAGCTGAGCTGTGCCCTCCACAACTAGATTGAAGGACAATGACTTGGAGCTGATGTGCCCTGGAGAAACAACACTGTTCCCCAATAAAATTTATTTTAAAAAAAGAGCCTGATGAGGAACTGAAGGGTGGAAGGGTGGGGAGATAGCTTATAGCCTATAAACAATGGCAGAAGTTCATGTAGTCCACAAATATGTGAGTTCCTGCTTTTTATTTAGTTTTAAATTTATTTACTTTTTCAATAAATATTTACTGAATATTTACTCTTTGGTCAGTCAAATAACATTTACTGAGCTCCTACTATGTGAATGACACTGTGTTGGTGACAGTAAGGGAGTCCCAATCAACTGGGGATAATATGTAAATAAGTCTTGATGTCTTTGCAGATGCATGCCTGGTCCAAAATTAAACAGCCCATAAGTAGGGGACAGAATGAAGGTATCTTTCATACCTAATGTGACATATTTCTCACCCTACCGGTGTTCTCCAATCTGGCACCATGGGATCTGTAGAAAAAATACAAACTCTTTGCTCCTTCCTGGGACGACCTAATTCCTCAAGTCTGAGCAGGTGCAACAATTTGTATTTTTCCAAAGTTCCCCAGAGGACTCATGCCCATTTGGATTAGGGAACCATTAAATTCTACCACTCTGTGGAAGGATCCAAAGGAAAGGGCATTTTAGCCACTTTCCCTCCGGTTCCATAGAGTACTGGAGTGTACTCTGGGTGGTCTCTGATTCATTTTCAAACCAACACCACCCCTCAACTCCCCCCACTCACTCTTTGCTTCAGAAACATTCATGGCAGCCTGGAGACTTCTGGAGGCCAAGAATGGCGCTGTAGAATTGACAGGACCTAGCTTCCCATGGACCACAAAACCTAAACTATGTGGCTGGGGAAAGTGGGATGGAAGGAAAGGATCTGAGGTGGGGACCCTTTTATTCTCATGAATAAAAATAGCTTGCATTATTGAGTATGCCAGGCCCTCGTCTAGTCCATTTAATCCTCAACTCTATAGGGAAAGTACTATTATCCCCCTTTGACAGATGAGAAAACTGAGATGTAGAGCAAGAAAATCACTTCCCTCAGGCATACAGTTAGTCAGACTTCAAAGCTCTCGCCTCCACGTAGAACCTCAGGGCGACAGCGTCTTCTCACCTCACCCCCAATACTGCTCATCTGCCCAGGGCCTGCATTTGGGCGCCCTCCAGGCGATGCTCAGATGGGGGCGGGGGACACGCCCTCAGATGCAGTCCAGGCTGCAAGCGAAGAGCAGCAGAGTGCCAGGTAGCTCAGCCCGCTCCCCGCTTCTCGGGGGCCAAGGCTCAGGAACTACAAGGCCAGCAGGCAGCTGCATGGGGAGGAGGAGGAGGTGGGACTAGCGCGGGGTGGGAGTGGGAGAGGGAGCCCTCGCGCCTCGCCGGCGCACAAGCGCTCGGAGCGCTCCTGCGGGCACTGGTGTGACGGCTAGCAGCGGGCGGCAGCGAGCGGGAGCCGAACTCCGGTCCAGCCGCAGCGCGCGGAGGAGCCCGGGCTGTGCCCGGAGCTGGGCGGCAACGTCCGGACAGGACCGAGACTCTGCTTAGCGCATTGCGGCGACCTCGCCTTCCCCCGCCGCGATCGCTCGCCACAGCTGGAGAAGCAGAGGAGACCGCGGACTTTTCTCCGGTCCGAGGGGCGCTCCGCAGGGCGCGCGGTACCAGGACTGCAGTCGGGCACGCCGCGGCGCCGGGGCCGCCGCAGGGCGATGGAGCCCGGGCTGCGAGAAGCGTGAGGCGCCCGCCGCCGGATCTGGAGAGGGGGGGCCACAGGGTCTGGAGACCCGGGCGGTGGACGGGAGCCCTCCCCCCCGCCCCGCCTCTGGGGCACCAGCTTCGGCTCCATTGTTCCCGCCCGGACTGAAGGCGCCGGGCGCCGAGCGCCCCCGGGAGTCGAGGGCCGGCCGCGGGGCTCTCGCGGCCCCGCCAGGAGCCCGGCGGCGGGGGCCGGAGTCGGGAACGCGGGCGCCTGCCCGCACTAGCCACCGCTGGACTCTCCACAGGCGGAACCGCAGCGCCCAGTGAGGTAAGAGCCGCGGCGCCCCCAGATCCGGGGCGGACTTGGCGTCCCGAGCGGCCCCCGGCGCTGGAGCCTCCTGGCTGCGCGCTTACCCCGCCGCAGCCGGGTCGGGACGGCGCCTCCCTCCGCCGGTTACCCGCCCCCCTCCATCTTCCAACTCCCTCCCCAGCGCTCTGCGCCCCCCTTTTGTCTCCCCTCCCTCCGCTCGCATCGCCTTCTGCGCCCCCTGCCCGCGCTCGTCCCGCCGCTCTCCTGCCGACCAACTTTTCCGCCAACTCGCGCTGGGGAGCTGGCGAGGCGGCGGCGACTCCGTGGTGAGTCCGGGGAGGGACATGGCCGGGGCGAAGGCGGCGGCGGCCCTCGGTGTCCTAATACTGGGGAGGAGGGCGGGAGTGGGCAGCGAGCTGGGGTGTGTGTGTGTGTTGCGTTACACTCCATCTCTTTTTAGTCCACTCGCAGGGATTCACCCCAATTCAGCAGGTAGCTTTGGGTGGAACGCTGAAAATCCGGGGTACTTCTAAGTCTTTTTCCACCTGAGGAAAGTCTGGGGTCGTGTTGAGGGTGGGTTGGGGCATGAAGAGGGAAGGGAGTGGAGGGGTAGGTTAGCTTCTCTCGGAATAGGTTTTAACTCGTATGTCGTCACCAAATGGCTGAATCCGCTTTAGATGAGAGCGAGAAAGGAATTCCCATTTCCAGAGGGGGCTTATCTTCTTAGTTCATCTCCGAAAGGGTTGGAAGTTTGGAGATGGTGAGGGCGCCCAGTGGGTGATGTTAAGGCCCGCGAAGGGGTCGGGGGAGGGGAACGTTCAGTTTCAGTCTTTTTCTAGGAGGTGGGGGAAGGGATGGAGGGTTTTGTCCGGTGCGGTGTACTCGGCAGCGATGCATGTTGCTTCTCTGGCCCAGACCCCTCTGCCTCTCGCCCCCTCCTTCCGTCATGTTTGAGGTTGGGAGAAGAGGGGCTAGAGCACTCATTTGCGGAGAAATTTATTGACGTTGTAGATGGAGTTCATTTAACACGTAGCCTGTGAAGGCAGCCCAGACACCTTTGGTGGTGGTGGTGGTGGTGGTATACGTGTATGTGTGTGGGGAGGGTGAATCCTCCTTCTTTCTGGGCCCAGAAGCTATTAGCCTATTTAAAAATTTCTGCGGTGTCTTTCTCCCCCAACACGTCCCCCACCCCCCATTTTCCACACGTAGCATCCGCATCTGGTTCCGTTTCACCCCACACGGGTACACCGCAGCCACGTTATTAACATCATTCTTCCTCCCTTCCCCCTTCCCCAAATTAAAACTGGACTTCTTCAACTTGTCCTTTCCATCTCCTTAAAATTTCTGACGATTTGGAGATGTGGAGTTGGGATTTGTGGAGAAAAAAGTTACCCTGGATCGCAAGTTATTTAGAATCTCGTGGTGGTGGTGCTTTCTCGATTGTGTGGAAGGTTTTAGGGGGTGGCACTTGTGAACGGTTCATCTGCAGGAGGTGGATTTTTTGGTCAAGGGTCTGACCCAGAACTGGCCCTGACGGAAGTTTCTGGAATCCAAGTATTGCTTCTTCTCCCTTCAGTTGTAGTTGGAGCCCTGGAAAAGTCTGACCCTGTCCAGAGCCAGCCGTCGGGTCTCGGGCAGTCCGGCGGTGGCGTTGCGCGTCCCTGTTCCACCCTCCCAGGAGCCAGCCCCCGGCGCAGCGGCCGGGGACGGGGCGGGGGCGGGGGGCGAGGGCTGTGGCTGCCAGAGGCGCTCCTTGTGCGTTTTTAAGGAGTTAAATGGGCTGCAGCCCCCGGAAACTAAAGTGAGACATTTTACCATTTAAATAACGGCGACAGTTTTGAAAGCGGGGGTTGGATTGTTGAGGGTTTTTTGTATGTGTGTGTGTTGTTTTTTTTTTTTTTGGAATGTCCTTTGAGGTAGGAGAGCACCTTGTGGTCCAAAGTCGCGGGAGGGTGGGGAGAGTTGGTCTCTCTCACCCTCTCCTTTCCAGTCTCTTTCAAATTGAAAACACTTCTCTGGTTTCCTCTTTTGGGCGGTAGTTTTGGAGGCTGTAATGAAATCGCACTTTCTCTAGACATGGTAATTAAGGTGACTGTTTCCTCCGCAGATGTGCCCTGCCCTTTGCACCTCCGGACCAGAGCTTTTTTTGGAATACCATCTAAATTGTAGAACCTTAGCCTTGAGACTGTTTAGCAGAAAGTGGCCATTTTCCCCCGTTGGCCCAGGCTCCCTGAGGCTTGTTGAAAAGCTAAGTAGCAGAGCCTCGTGGGACGTGCCTCGGTCTGGCTAATTACCTCGAAGCCTGGGTCATCTCCTTTCCCTTCAGTGACCGAGGGCAAGAGGGAGAGCCATTGCCGACCGTCTGCCCTGTTGGCCTGCTTCCCTAATGACTTGTTTACATATTTGCCCCACTTGATTGGGAGAAGCTCCAGGGCTGCCGCTGACCTGGGTGGAGCGCCGTGTGTTTGGGGACAGGGAGGCTGCTCCGGCCTGGCTCCAGTTGGGATGGTTGTGTACTGCATCAGTGACGAGCTTCTTGAAATATCTGTTGCCTTACTCTTAGTCATAGCTGAGTGTCAGCTTTTTAATAAGGGCCATCCATCCGGATGGATAGCCACTTGGACATGGGTGCTTTCACGTCCTGCTTTTATCATGCTTGTGGAAATGCCCATCTTGGAGGCATTTTCACAAATGGGATTTGGGCCAGAGTGGGCGCTACTTCCTTTAGTTCTCAAGCAGACAGTCTTGGGTGCTTCTTTATCTTGGCCTTTGGCCATGGAGGATGTTAGAAAGTTCCGTTATGCACCCTTAGAAGAATAGCACGTGAAGCAAAAGCACTGGTAGAAAGAAGGAACCTCTCAGATGCTATTGTCCCATCCCTCCTGAGGGAGAGGATTAAAGTACCTCCAGGCATGGTAAGCCACGGCTGGCTTTCTTCCTGGTAGACTCCAGAGGGCAGGAAGATTGAGTTGAGTATTGAGTAGGCAGACCCCAGCTATAGAGACCAAGGAAAGTCCATGGGTTTTTGCTTTGAGTTGTGCGCTTTTTGTTTGTTTTGGGTGTTGTCCTGAAACAAGACTCCTAAAATAGGCAATTTGCTCCTGTGAGCTTGGGGTTTTAGCAGGCAGCTCTTCTGAATGCTTTTTTCTTGCCTCCATTTTTAAATCTCTTTCATCAAAATGGCTGTTAGTTAAGATCTTCCTAGGAAAGTTGGAGCCTATTGCTGCTGGAGGAAAAGGAGGTAGAGAGAATTGATTCAGACATCTTGTTCTGAAAAGGCCTCACATGGCTTGAATTTAATTTCCTCCTGGGAAATTTGTCTTGCATTTGTCTTCCCAAGAGCTTTGTAAAAGGTCTGAATTTGCCCGGGACTGGTGGGAGTCCAGATATAGAGCTTTAGAGAAGATTCTGGTGCTTCCAGAGAGGATTAAATACCAGACTCAGGCTAGGATATTTGCTTTTCCCCCTAAGGTTGCATCTATCTTAAAAAGAAATTCTCTCCTTACCACCACTCCCCCTTGGAATTAAAGAAGCTATGCTTCCTCCCCAAGTAAATAGCCCTCACCTGAGTGAATAACTCCAAGACTATGATGGTAGTCCACTAGTCCATCCTGTCTGCAATAGCAAGGTTTCCCGGATTATGGTGGAGCAGATAGTGTTTCACTTATTATTTTTTCACTAATTTTTTATATACCTCACTCCCAAGGACATTTGGACACTTTCTTTACAGGGACTCAAAAATTTTAAATTAGCATTTTTCCTTTGGACCAACTAAAATTCTGCAAGCTGAGCTGCATAACGTTTTTCAGATGTTTAGTAAGTACTTGCCCTGCCACTCAACAGTGAGCTGAGAATGCTCACTTTTGGGAAAAGTGACCATTTCTTTTTAAATCTTATTCACCTTTAAAGGAATTAATGTGTTGGTGTTACTTCCTCATTTCTGAGGAATTGAGATGTTTAGAAAATGTCTCAATTGGTATGTTCTGAAATAGAGCTTGGCTGGCTAACAAGGAGTACTTTCCTATTGCTTTTCTCTGGCATTCTCCACCTCTTTTCTGCAAGAGTATCTATATCAGTTTCTTTTCAGCCTTTCTTTCATTCATTTATTCATCCAGTTAACAAATGAGTCAGCATCTGCTTTGTACATATTAGGTGCTAAGGGTATTAACAAAGGTTAGTCAGGTACAGACCCTGCTCTTAAGGAGCTTGCTATCCCGTGGTGTTTTGGAAATTCAGAGGAATGAGATCCTCAGTTAGAAGGCCCAAGAAAGGTGGCTTTTTTAAGTGGGGCTCAGAAAATAGGAAAGCTTGGCCTGTTGAAGATGGAGGAAGGGCAAAGAAGAAACACTTGGGCAGGGTATGGAGATTGCCTGGAGCCGTGCTCCCCCTTAGAAATATAACGCAAGTCTCATGTATTCTTAGATTTTCTAGTAGCCATGTTTGAAATTAAGTAAAAAGAAACAGGCAGAATTTATTTTTATTAATTAATTTGTTTCGATTTTGATAATATATTTGATTTAGCCTAATATACCCAAAACATTATAATTTGAACATGTAATCAATACAAAAAATCATTAATGAGATGCTTTACATTCTTTTTTCATACCAAGTTTTCAAAATTTGTTTTTGTTTTTTCATTTCTAGCACATCCCAATTCACACTACCCACATTTCACGTGCTCAATAGCCACAAGTGGTGGTGGTCATTGTATGGGACGGCTAGGTCTAGAGCATAGTGTTTGAAGATGGACAGTGAGAAATACCTTTGTAAGGTAGGAAGTTTATGTCTTCCTGCTGCCAATTATCAAAATCTCCTGAAAGTGCTATCAAGAAGTGACTCAAAGCACAATGTTTATAATTCCTTACATTCGATTAGGACTTTAGAAAGGAGCAGCCACTTTTACTCCTGCTGCCAATTTGATCCTCATAATCTGTGAGGTATGCAGGGCAAATATTTTAGCCTCTGAGAAGTGGGAAACTGAGGCTCAGAGGTTAAGTGACTCTCCCACTTAAGGGGAGGATCATAAATGGAAGGGCAAGAATTAATTTGTTACTTTTGCCAGAGAACAAAAAGAAAAAGACTTGGCCCTGAACTCATCAGCTAGTTTTCCTTACATATTTTTGGACCAGGAGATCTGATAGTCACAGAATCTTTACTCTTAGAATTCAGGAGAAATGCAAGGTCGTATATTCCAGCCCCTGCTTTCTCCCCAGCCACTATCCCATCTTACAATGAATTACTACTTAGAGAGGAGAGAGCAGGTACTTTCACCCGTGCTCCAGATTTGATCTTCATAACCTGTGATGTAGGCGGGGCAAACATAGTTTATCTCTCTGATAAGTGGGAAAACTGAGATGTGCATGCCCCCTACCCTCACTTCACTGGGACCTCTACACCCAGGTGGAGTTGGCTGCCTGTCCCAGGAGACCTGATCTGGGAGGGGCTGATGGTGGAGCCAGCTACAGAGTCTCTGAGGAAGCTTCTGTGTACACCTGCGAGGCTACAGGTCACATCTGTCCAGGAGTGAAGGAAGGAGACTGTTCCTAAAAATCCTAAGGGATTTTAAGAATTCATTAATTAATAGAATGAGAAGAAGATATGGTGAAGGAAGAGGTGGCCGTCCCTAGAGTCCCAGCAGGTGTGTGGACTAGTGGGTTGCATCACCGACTTTTCTGCAGTAGGGTCTGTGCCCACTTACCTTGTCATTCCAGAAATTGGTGTTGGGAGGGTGCTGGGAGCCTAGTTTTTTCCTTAACATCCTTTGTTTTATAGACGTGGGACCTGAGGCCCAAAGGGGAAGGAGAGAGGAAGAGGCTTGCAGGGAAGATGACAGATTAGTTTGAAGTGCATGGATCGCAAAGCTGAAAGAGAACAGTCTGCAGCCAGCCCCCACCTGTGAGGAGGTGGGCAGGCTTTTCCAGAGTGTCCAAGTGGGGTGGAAGCTGCCTGTCTGCTACATTTGAAAACAAGCTTAATCATCTCAAGACTATACCACCGATACCACCGTTTCCAACTGGATACTAAACATTTATTTATTACTCTGGCGGTTCCTGTGGGACTTAGGTTCTTAGTTGGATGTACCTTTCTGCATGACAGGCCTGCATCAGTTTGGTGTATCTTTGGGATGTAATGAGATGTGGAATGTGGTTTAGAGATGTCCTCTGGTAAGCATCACTTCTACCCCAGGCCAAGCATCGTGCCCCTTCCTGTCCTAGATGGCGCATCTGTGAGCTGTTTGCGAGGGTCTTTCAACCAGTGGAATTGAGAATTGAGGCTCTCCCATTTCCAGAGTTACCTCGGATCTGCCCTTATATACTTGGTTTCTCTATGGCACAGGGATGCCCCTTGGAGAAAATGAGTTTGCATCAGATAGAGCCAGGTTTAATCAACCCCGAATTTGCTTCCTCCCACCCTGTTCTCCAGCGTCTGAAAACCCGGTGATGAGAGTCTTACCAGGTGCCTGGGCGAAGTACTTAACCTCTTTGGGTCTCAGTTTCCCCGTGGCTTAAAGGGGAATGATAATTCCAACCCCCCCATTAGTTTATAGTGAGGAAGAAATGAAGTTTTTTACTTAAATATTTTACCTAATACATGCTTGGCACATAGTGGGTATGCAGTACCCCTTTGTTATAGTCTGTCTCTCCAGTCCCTTCTCTAACTTTAGAAAAATAAAAGAGAAGTGTTTACTTCTCCTTTGATTTAAAATCATTAAAACATTTTAGGAAAGCCTTGGGAGGGAGCTAGTGGTTGTGTATGTTACTCCCACTGGCAGGCGCATGTGAACGAAGCCAAGAATCTGGGGGTTTCTGCCAGCAAGAATCTGGGGGTTTCTGCCAGCGGGGACTGACTCACTCTCAGGGGCCCTGTCTGGCTCAGGGGAGGCAGGGCTGAAGCACCACATTAGGGCTTGTTCCGGTGAAGTGGATTCTCTGAATAACTTGGATGGTTCCCTGGAGTATTTAGGACAAAAGCCACCTGGAAGACGAGATGGTCACCCCCACATCGCCCAAACAGTGCCCAGAAAGTCTTATCACTTGGTAAATGTTTAGCAGCAACGATCCCTTGTTCCTTAAGACCCTAGAGAGTTGTCTTAAATCATCCACTCTGGACCTGAGAAGGGTAAAGGTCTGCAGCCTGTGCTTTTGACCAGGGCTGGCATGAGCCTTTGAGTAGGCCTTTACAAAAGCTCTTTGACTCTTCAGCACAATTTTTCCCCCCACTTGTGGATTCATTTCTGTTGGACATCAGCTGTCACCTTTCAGCACTGGGGAGGAGAACGGGGTACACCGCATGGGTCCACACTCTTTTTAAGGAGTTGGTGAGAGTTGTGTTCTCTCTGAGGGAAGCTGGTAAAACCAGAGATCCCTGTGATGCATACAGTTTTTGAGACAAAAAACAAAAGGACCCTGGAGATCACTCTTGTCGGCTTCCTCATCACAGGTCCGAAGAGGGTCAGTATCTTACTTGGCTCCCATCTCCTGGTCTTTGGCTTGTTCCGTAATGCCTCTCTCTTGCTTTGCCTGGAGGGAGTGAACTCCTAGACTGGAGTCATTAGTGGACTGAGGACTGCTACAGTCGCACCACACGCTGCGAAGCCCTTGCCCATGAAGTGGCAGAACTATTTGGGACTTTCATAAGGCTGTTTGCTTTCCCAGTACAAATGATCTTGACGTTTTTGCGTTGGAGAACTTTATGACGATTTCCCAGCAAGGCTCGCACTTAGTCCACGCTCCGTAAATAGTTGCAGAACTGAATTAAAGCACTCCTTTGTCTAATTAAGGCCTATAACATCGAATTCAACAGTGGGGCAGGACCACAGGTCTCTTTGTGCCTTAAGGAGTAAGTTATTGCTTTAAGCACCTTCTGGACAGGGCGACGATGCTTCACCTTCTTTTCTCCTTGCCTCTCCACCTCTCATCCCGGACCCCAAGCAGCCCTTCCTAACTGTTTGTTTCTTTCTTTCCCCAGAGTCAGCTTGCAGAGGAGGATTAAGCTGAAGGCCGAGTCTCCATGGAGGTGAGGAGCCTTGTCCCCAACCTCTAACTGCAGAAGTGGGATGTGGAGCTGGAAGTGCCTCCTCTTCTGGGCTGTGCTGGTCACAGCCACACTCTGCACTGCCAGGCCGGCTCCGACCTTACCTGAACAAGGTAAGGCACAAGGTGAGGGGCAGCCTGGACATCTGGCCCCGGAAACACGGCACGCTGGGGCGGAGGGGATGTGTTTGAGGTGATGTGGTCCACTGGGAAGGCGCCACCCCCGGGGGAGCAGCAGGCTCCCTTCCTGTAGGGGAGACTCCCAACATACAGCTGGTTAGCACCTGGTTATAAACGTAACCAACTTTATCGGAGGCTGGGTCGTGATGGCTGGTGACATCCATTTGCCAGAGGTTACACGCTCAGGGTAGGTTTCTGCTTTTCTCTTCTGAAAACAGAAGTTTTGATTGGTACCCTCGATGATGTATAAAATGGGGTTGGGTGATACAGTGGCATGTGAATGACCTATGAATTTGGGTTTGGAACTTGGATCAGGCTACAGAGGATGTCGAGGGGTATGGGACCTTGATAAAGACCTCTGGCTTCTAAAAAGTTGTTCCAAAGACTTATCTTCTGTGAGGGCCGGCAGTCATGGCCACATGCCTGCTGTTTTGCCTACATCTCACAGGCCCTGTTTGGAGGCCTGCTGAGCCGTGTGCTTTGGTTATGTGCTGCTGGAGAGATTTCGGAGAGATTGAGAACCAGGGAGCGTAATGGGACATGGGAGCTCTGAGAGCTGTAGCTTGTTGGAAATTCAGAGAGATTATTAATAAGAGGGTGGACTTGCCCTACTGCTCCTGAGGTTTGCTGGAGTTCTGAGAACACTTCATGGAGATGACAGGTGCAGCATACCTGGTGGCTTTCAAGGGTCTTTAAGAATTAATATTTGGGTTTTTCTGCCCCCCAAAGGGTATATGGCTTGTGACTCAGTGGCTGATCACATAAATAGAGAAGGTTGGCAGGTAGTGGGTGAAAGGCTCAGGTGTCCACATGACACGGTGGCTGTCAATCTCAGCTGTCAGGACGTATTTGAATAATGAATGATGAGTAAGAATATTTGTCCACTTATATGGTAATGAGGAAGGAGGAGAGAAGGATGTGTGAGACTTTTCCAGAAGGAGCACTGGCTGGAGCAGGCAGATTAATGTTGCATGAAGTAACAGAATTGAAGGCAAGACCGGAGCTGGAACATGCTGGAGACCCACAGTGGGAGAGACCGTCTCTGCCCACAAGGAGTTCACCATCTGGTAGGAGGTAGACAAGTACAGAGGTAACTAAATACTAGGTAGACCATGTTTAAAGCACACAGGAGAGTTATGACTAAATGTAGTGGACATGCAGCTAGGGGAGCAGAGGACATCAACATGCGTCTAGATGGAGGGGTAAGAGTTTGGAAAGGGGAAGTGGAGGACATTCCAGGTAGAACAGCAGGAGTGAAGAAGGTGCTGAGACAGGATGTATAAGGTGTACAGAGAGTGATTTACCTGGGGAGGAGGCAGCTGTAGGAAGTAACACCTGGAAAAAGTAGATTGAGTTATGAGCACGTGGAGGGTCTTAATGCCCTGCTAAGGAAACTATACTTAAATGGGTAGATACTGGGAATCTTGAAAAGTTTTGGGTGGGTAGTGATGCGATTCAGCTTTCAGAAAATCTATCTGATAGTTGAATTTGGATGGATGGGAGGAAGAAGATGGACCTACGTTTGAATTCTGCTCCGCCACTTAATGGCTGCATTACTTGCTTTGACAAATTACTCAAACATGCTAAGTCTTAGTTTGCTCATCTTTGACGTGGAGACAATAATAAAGGAGTAAGAGACCTAATCCAGACAAAACACTTACTATGTAAATGTTAGTAGCTGCCGCCACTTCCACCAGAAAAAGAGTTAGACGTTTGTTTTGAATGTCTAGCTAGAGGAAGTGAAGGTATAAACTAGGGTGGGAGCCCTGAGATTGATTGTAAAAGAAGGAAAAAATAGTAAAGACACTATAGAAATAGAATCTGGGGGTTTAATTAGGTTGGATGTCAACTCCAAGTGACTAGAGACAGATAAGATGAGACGAGAGTAAGTTAGGGCGGGAGGTTTGGGAGGAGTAGAGAAGGTTTGCATCAGCCGTAGTGTAGATGGTGATAAGGGAGTCCCAAAGCAAGGCGGTTTGAGTACATGAATTTATGATGTACTTAAAAAAAAAAATTTCCTCCAACAAACTCTTTTGCAGCCCAAAAATGGAAGGTGGAGAAAGTGAATAGTATGACTCTCGGGTTTGAGAATATAAATTTATGATAGACCCTAAAGTTTTGGGTTTTTTTCTTAAACTTTCTCTGACAAACTCTTGCAGCCCAAAAATGGAGGGTAGAGAAAGTGAATAGTATGGCTCTCGAGCCTTGTAAACAGGAAAGGGATGTCTGAGAGTACGAGCATTGGAATTTTAGGGTGGTAATAGAAGTGGTGGAGGGGGTATTGGAGCTGCTGGTTGTGGATCCAAACAGGGAAAAGAAGCCAAGGCCGAGGTGGAGGTTGGAGCCAGGGCGCTGAGGGCCTTGATGAGGACAAAGTACAGGCCCCCTGAGCAGAAGGGACGGAATACGAGAGGTGGAGGGGGCAGGAGGAGGCTACGTAGCAGCGAAGGCTGACGTCAGACGGCCATTTTAGAAAAATCAACTTAATTGAGGTATAGTTTACATTCTGTAAAACACACCCATTTTAAGTGTACCATTCAGTGTGTTTTTGATGAGTGTTAACTACCAGCCCCAACAAGGTATGGAACATTTTTATGTCCCCCAAAACTTGCCTCAGGCCCCTTTGCAGTCAGACCCCTTGGCAGCACTGACCCCAGGCAACCACTGATCCACTTTCTGTCACTACAGATGAGTTTTGCCTGTTCTAGAGTTTCATATAATGGAATTCTATGGTGAATGTGTGTCCATTCACCTGTTGACGGCCTCTTTTTTTTTTTTTTTTTTTTTTAAAAGAGGGTGCAGCTCACAGTGGCCCATGCAGGGATCGAATGTTGATGGCCTTTTGGGTTGGTAACAATTCTGGCTATTACCAAAACACCTGCGAGTGTTCATGTACAAGTCTTTGTGTGGGCATAATATTTCCCTGGACTGCCTTGGTTTTGGTGGTGGCTCCACATCTTCCTGTTGGCTCTTGGGAAGGTTCCTCTCTGTGCCTCTGTAACGTATCTTGATAATGAATATCTGCTCCTAAGTTCATAGTGAATATCAAATAAGAATGTATGCAACGCTCCTAGAACAGTGCCTGGTACACACTCAAGGAGCCCTGAATGGCAGTTGTGGGTACTGTTTCCTGGCACCCCACAGGAGACAGCACATGGTAAGGGGCTTGTTTCATGGGTGGACTTTAAAGCCTGAGGACACAGAAGTGACGTTCACTGGACCTGGAGAACAAGTCCCCGTTCTCCGGTTGGTTGAGTAAGACCCTCTCTGAGCGTGGCCCTTTTGCGTAGCTTGTCCCTCCTGAGCTTCGTGGTCACGGAACACTGCCCTACTGTCTTCAGAGAACTGCTGTGTGAAGATGCAACGGACGTCTATCTCCATGCTTTGCACACTGTGTGGTATCTCACAAATGTAAAGTATTGTTTTGTAGTAGTCTTGGCCCCGCGGTTTGTTAAATAGTGATGCTGCTGTTCTCCTCAGAAAAGACTATAACCTGTGTATAAAAGGTTTGTCCAAAAGTTTAAAGCAAACTACCCAAACCCGGTTCACACGGAGAGCCTTTCCCTTTTAGAAAGGCTTTGCTGTGAGTGTGTGTGTGTGTTGGGAACCCCTCCCCCAGTCTGCAAATGCTCCTGAGGGAGTGGGGAGGGCCTGGAGTTTCTGGCTGTCTTTGGAAAGTTGATTTAATAAGGGTTCCAGGAAAACCTGCCTCCCTCCCTCCCTCTCCTTTCCCTTCTCTAGTTTGGGATCTTTAAGAGGCTCAGTTTGTTTCAGACCAGGTTTTGAGGGAGGAGGGCACCGTGTTGATAGACTGAAGCTGGGAGAATGCCCCTTTAAAAGGATAAGCACCAACGTGAAAGACATTTTGCGCTTGAGGGAGGGTTGTGGCTATGTGTTTTTCTCTTTTTTAGAGTAAGACTTGGGGAGAAGCAAGTGTGTGAATCCAAAACTGCTGACAAGGCCACTTCTCACAGCTGGGGGTGGGGATCCTGCCCCCTTTTCGGCATAAGGTGGTTAAATACCCCAGACCCTGTGATTGAGGGGACAGTATGAGACTTGCAGTCGCAAAATACTTGCCTACATGCTTGGAAATCTGCAACTAATAAGCAATTTAATGGGCTGGGGTTTTACAGCTCCTCCCACCTACCCAGATTTGAAGGAGTCTGGTGGCCAGTTGAAGGGGGAGAGGTTACACTTAATGGAAAAGCCGCACGTTTCCATTTCTGGCTGCAAGTCCCCTGGATGCCGGCGCCACAAAGCAAGGCTTTGTCTTTGTGTTCCACAGAAACCTGCGCCCATGGGGGAAAGGCTGCAAGTGGTGCCAGAGACATTGCTCCAGCCTCAAGTTATAGGACCCTGGCCACCCCAGGGAAACCTTCCCCCCAGGGGTCCCACAGCTGCCTTTGGCCCAAAGGGATATGCATTTCAGCCTTGCTGCAGGGAGATCCTCAAATAGGTGCTAGGGTATCCCGCTGCCAGCCTAGGACAGGCTGCGATACCACTGGCTGCAGCCCATTGGGGTGGCCAGCGGACCAGTGTCCAGTGGCTGCCCTGGGAGACATGCAGGCGTGCTCCTCTGCCCTACCCCATCCCCAACATAATTTCTCCTTGTGAAAAGAACCTGTTTACTTCTAATTCAGTGGATGTTTGAGGAGTTTCTTCCCTCTGCTAGAAGGCTAGTGGGATTACATGGAGCAAAAGGTGATGTTGCATGACCCACTCGAGAGTAAGGATGGTGGATTTAGGACTGTATAAATCAGGGTGCTTCGTTACCAGGTTTCCCCAGAGGATCTGCTCTGTCCCACATCATTCTCCCCTGGGACGGGTGGCTAGAGTGTCTTTGAAAGGGTGTGTTTGCAAGTGTTTTGCTGAGCTGAGCAGGGTTGGGGGAGGGAGCGCTCAGCATGTGAGAGAATGTGAGGGAGGAGTGCTTGACCACGCCGGGCAAGTGCAGCAAAGCCACTCCAGAGCTGTGTTCTTGGCTCTGGCTTCTGCATTGCTACACCATTAGCTCCACTGATTTTCCACTCTGCCTTTGCCAGCCAGCTCCCCAAAGTCAGAGAGGAGGAATTTCTCAGGGAAGAACAAATGGCTGTCCAGAGCCCTTGAGGTGGGGGAGGGGAGGAGCCCAAACAAAGAATCAGGCCTGGATTCTGTCACCTGGTTTTTTGACTACCTGGAGTCTGAGGTGGGCAGGAACTGGAGAGAGTGTTATTCTTTTGGAGCCTGTGGCCCCAGCACAGAGGTGGGTCAGCCAGGCTGGCCAGGGTGCTTGCTCCTCCTGGTCAAGCAGAAGCAGTGAGTGATAGCTTGTGTCTGGGGTGCTGATGGATGGCCTTGGGAGAAGTGAGTCCTAGGGAGTCATTATCCGGGAGGGCGAGGTCCAGGGTCAGAGAGCCTGACCAGCAGCTGCGCCCTGTTGTTACAGTGCCTCATTCCTATGGGGCCGCTGGGGACTCCAGCTCACTCTGTAGACACCACCTTTGCCTTTTCCTTCCTTCCCCAAAGCCTGGAAATGAGACAACTGTTTCCCTCTTGACTGGGGAAAGTCCAGCTGCTCTGGCGCTGCTGGTCTCCCAAGTCCCCCAAGCTGCCCAGGCGTCCCTGTTCTTTCTGGAGAAGTGGCTCATTCACAGACTTCTGGCAAATGTTCTCTTCTCTCTGCCCTCCTACCCTCACCTCAGGCTCCAAATCTTAAGGACCTGGAGTAAATCCCAAACTGTTTCCTCTTAGGAAAAGCCTTAGGCTGCCTGAACCTGGGGGTCTGCTCTGACTTCCAGCTGGTGACTGCCAAGCAGTGGGGCAAGTGCCTGAAACGCCCCAAAGTAGGCTTGTTGGCTCTTAGTGGTTCTGCAGTATGGCACCAAAACGTTGCACTCCTGCCTTCAAGAGTTCCCCTCTCCTAATCTTGGTTCATGTGGACTCCCACCTTTCTGCTGGCCAAATGTGAGATGTCCACTGCCTTCATTTAAAGAGTTTGTGGGGCTGGCCCGGTGGCTCAGGTGGTTGGAGCGCTGTGTTCCTAATGCCGAGGTGGCTGATTAGATTCCCACATAGGCCAGTGACCTGTGCCCTCTACAGCTAAGATTGTGAACAACGGCTCTCCCTGGAGCTGGGCTGCCCTGGGCTACCGTGTGCTGCCATGAGCAGCTGGCGACCAGCGTGAGCGGCCGGCAGCCGTTGTGAGTGGCTGGCAGCCGGTGAGAGCTGCTGTGAGCGGCCGACCAACAACCGGCAACCGACTGCCTCAGCCCCAGGAGCGCAAGTCTCGTTATACCAGCATGTGTCAGGGAGCTGTGTCCTACACAACTAGACTGAGAAACAATGGCTTGAACCAGAGATGCGGGGGTGTGGGGAGGCAGAAGAAAGGGGGAAAAAGAGTTTGTGGCTTGTAGACTGCAGAATGCTGACGTGAGGGGTCTGTCCAGTGAGATCCAGGCATAGAGAAAGATTGGCTCCGGTGGAGCTTGAAACTCGATGCTCCTTCCTTATCCCACATGTGTCGTCGCTGAGCCTCCTGGGATAGGTTGTGTAATAGGAGGTGAATGTTGGGGCAGCGGGCCCTGCCATCTGAGTGAATGTGGCTGTGTTTCCCAGGCCCTGGATGTGTAGGCGCATTGAGCCTCAAGTGGGTGAGAGGGTCAAGGAGTTTGGCAAAGAGTGGACCTTAGTGGTTATTAGCTTGGGAAGGGAAAGAGGTGAAAAACCGGTGACACTAAAGTTTCAATTCTTAATCAACAAAGTTGAGTTTAGAGCCTAGCCTTTCCTCAGTTTTCTCCAGAATAGAAACCTAGCCCCTGGCTAATGGTCCCTTCACCATTCATTCACCGATTTTCCCTCCCTTTCTTCCTTCTTTCCTTTCTCCTTCCCACCTCTCTCTACCCTCTTCATCCATTAATCCATCTATCCATCCATGCATCCATTCATCCATCTGGCCAAACAAGACTCTTCCTTTTTCCTTTTTGAATACAACATATACATTTGTATGTAACGGTTGTTTATCCTGGTCCATAGCCAGAAATGTCCTTCTCTATCCTTTTATCCTTTCACTTTTTGTAACTCCTACTCTTAGCTTAGGTTTAACTTGAGTTTAGTTTAAGACACAGCTTAGGGCCACCTCCCTCTTGGAAGTCGTCCTTTGTCTCCAAATTAATCATTCCTTTTTTCCTCTTTCTATTTAACTTTTCGGTCTAGAACTTTCTTCACTCTGCCTTACATTACATGGAGTTTTTACATATGGGTGTTTCCTCCGCTAGAGCAAAGTTCTATGCAATCAGAAAGAATATTTGTATTGCTCTTTTAAAACATGGACATTTTGATATGTACTCTGGGTTCATCGTAGAAATTTTAGAAAATACAGATTTGTAAAGAAAAAAAAGAAAAACTATATTCCCATCATCCAAAAATAATCACTGGTAAACTATAAATCTATTCCTTTAGGCTATTTTTCTTGCATTTATTTAAATGTGACTTGTCAAAAATAGATTTATACAATATATACTGGTTTGTAACTCAAGCACATATTTATTGCAGGGAAAAATTTTTCATCATGCTTAATAACCACATAGTATTCCATTGTATGGGTGTGCAAAGTTTATTTATTTACCCAGTGCTCTACTGTTGGGCATTTATGTTATTTTCAATAATTTGCATGTAAGTGAACAGACTTTTACAAATAAAATTTGTCCATGTATCCAAGGATATTTATATTCTAAGAGTCTTGATTACACAGTACCAA
The DNA here is from genome assembly GCF_004115265.2 of Rhinolophus ferrumequinum. Lineage (NCBI taxonomy): Eukaryota > Metazoa > Chordata > Mammalia > Chiroptera > Rhinolophidae > Rhinolophus > Rhinolophus ferrumequinum. The sequence goes on from NC_046287.1 coordinate 61,208,710, forward strand.
ATTGCCCCAGAACAGTATACCAGCAAAGGTCTTTTACAGTAATAATTAATAAATACTATTTATTACACTTTTACATCTTTACGCTGATCTCATGGCCACAGGTTTATTCCCATAATCAGAAGAGGAAACTGAGGTTCAAGAAGTTAAGTAACTTGTCTAAAGTCATAAAAGTCATATAGTCATATAGTTGGTGAGAAGGTAGAACCAGGATTCAGACTCAGGTAGGTCTGACTTGAGTGGTTGTTTTTCCACTGAATAATATTAAATCCCTATATCAAATTGGGTTTCCCCATAAAATTCAGGCAGACCAACGTTTGAATTTAAACATTGCTGGGTTGTTCCCTTTTATATCCCAGGAATCAGGCTTCACCTCCCTTTCTGGGGTGACATGTTTATGTGCTGATTGGGGTAAGGTTGGCTGGAGATGCTTACCTTATGCCATTTCTCTTTTGATATTCTACTCTTCATTGCAAGGTGATTTATCTGTCATTGGTCTGTGAGCTGTCCTAATTAAAGTGGTTCCCTAGCCTAGAATAATCAACAGAACAAAACACCCATTGAAGCTGCCTTTTCCACTGTAGCTGAGACCTTCTACCCTCCCCAAGTGTCACATGCCACACCTGAGTTTTCTTAGTAGGTCACACTTATTCTACAATATAGTGGGGTTGTCAGGACACATAAACCACCTAGATTGCTTCTGAAATGGTTGTGGTCCAACAATGTCTGGTGGGTGGAAATAAACATGTTAGACAATTCACAGAGGCTGTAGTACTACTATTGTTTTAAGGCTACCGGTATATATTTTTTAAAAACACAAAGAAATTTAAAATAAAGTGGGGGAGGTCCTGAATTTTTTTTCTTACTGTTTACATTGAACAAATTAATGTTTTAAACAAAAATATATATTATAATGTAGTTGGGCTAGTCACAGAATAATTACAGGATTTAAGAAATATATATTAATTTCTGGGATACTATCTGAAGTATGTCCCAGGAATAGAGCACAGATATACTGAAAGTTTGGTAAATGCCTTCTTCCAGTTCTGTCTGTAACTATCTGTGTAACCTTTTGGAGAAAAAACATCAAAAGTCTTGGAGGCCCATCTTGAATGGGAGGCCCTGAACAAATGCCATCCCTATACCTAGTGTCGCCATGGGTTAGGGCCAGCCCTGGCTAGCGTTACCCTGACTAGACATATGCAAATACAATAAGTGACTCATTTAAGAGGTGTTATCCGAAGACTACATCAAATAAGGACATAAACCCCAGTTATGAGGACATCTGAAACCACAGAAGAGGGCCTCTTCCCTAAAGCGAAGGGACAAATTGACTGTCATTTGTGGGCTAAGATTTTGTGTGTGTGTGTGCGCGCTCATATATCATGCAGGCAGAGGTTTTGTTTTTATCTTTTGTTCACTCCAGCACCTTAGAATAATTTATTGTCTGATACATATTAGGTGATCAACTAATGTTTTTTGAATAAAGGAAGGTATGTATGAATGCACAGGTAAGTGATGATTCATTTTCTTTTTTTAAAAAGATAACCTAAACTTTCTAGTTTTAAAAAGAAGATAGGAATAAAATCCTTTTCAATAAGAAGGTAAGGAAAATAGGTGAAAACTAGTTATTGCTACCACGCATTGAGCTCCTGTGTCATCTTATGCAGTGGTTCAAAGCTTTTCACAGCATAGACATCACCAGGCGGGCTTGTTAAAGCCCATTGCTGCGTTCCCTCCCAGAGCTCTTGCTTCTGAAGCTGGACCCCGGAGCTTAGTGGTTCTAATGAGTTCCCAGAGGCCTATTGATGCTGCCCATCCAGGAACCACACTTTGAGAATCTCTCATATAAATTAATTCTAACCCCAAAATGTATAAAGTAGATGTTATTTCCACTTAACAGTTTAGGAAGCTGACTCTGTCATACAAAAACTTGCCAAGTATAAACAGCACATAAATGGAGTTCAGATTCAGGTCTATCTGATATCAATGCCTTCAGCTCAGATGCCCGTGCTGGGTAAGGGTGAGAGGTACAGAAGGTGGAATATCTTAGAATCTAGGACAGGGGTGTCCAAACTGCAGCCTGCGGGCCAACTGAGGCCCGCAATCCATTTTTAATTGGCCCGCAGCAAATTCCAAAAATATATTTAGTTTACTTAAATAAACCAGGTGAAGCAATACGTACTTCACCTCGAGTGAGTGGCCCGGCTGTTTGTGTATTTTACCGCATATGGCCCTTGGTAAAAAACGTTGAAAAAAGTTTGGACACCCCTGGCCTAGGAAGAGAAAAACAAAACAGGCAGGAAGGGAGGTGGGAAAGGTGGAATCATTTTGCCTGGGGCTATTGAGGGAAGGAGGAAGGACTGGGAATGGGAAGGTGGTCTAAAAGCTTTCCTGGAAAGGTAGGAGACCCTCCTCCTGGAATGCCCTCCTTCTGCTTTGCTGAGGCTGTAAGTCAGTTATCACTGCCTTGCCTTTGGAATGCCAGTCAGCTCTCCATCAGCTCTCCAGCCTATTAGAAGAGTCCATTTGCATTCAGAAATCTCTGCTCATTTATTGTCAAGCTTCAGAGTTTACTTATGGAATTAAGGTTTATTTTCCTTAGGTTTTAGGAATTAGCTTTTGAACCTTAGAAGAGTCAGGTTCCTTGACTAACTGCAGAATGAAGTTCTCCCTTTGGCATTCAAAACTTTTATCGATGTTATTTGAGCAACCAAGACTATATTACTGCCTGAAGCATACATAAATTGGAAGCGGCATTTATTTTATGTCTGCCCTTCTCCTCTACCTTTAGACTCCCAATCCATTTTTTAAATGTATTTACCTTGCTAGCTCTCACAGTGAAATAAATCCTTCTAGAATACCTAGGCCCCCAGCTTTCTGCCCGTCACAGCCTCTCAGCTGCTCCATATCCTCCGTTCGGAGGCTTCCTCTGGCAAGAACATCATGGATCGGGGAGAAGAGATGAAGAGAAGCATGTATTGAAGATGCTGGTGGCTGGAGCTCTGCCCCAAACAGAATCCCTTTTTCTTATGGAAAATTAACTTTAGGTCTCTTGCCTTCCCTCACACCAGAGAGAGCTTTGTGCTAGTGGGGGCAGGAGAGTATGGCAGCCATGTATGCTCAACTCGGAAACACCCAGTTGAAATTTAGAATATTGGTTAGAACTGACGAGGGCCTCAAGCTTGTCAAGTCAGTCAGCCTTCCCATTTCACAGTTGAAGAAACTGAGGCCTGATTACCGAGTTGCTTGCCCAGGGTCACAGTTAGTGGTAATGCTAGTCATCTGAGTGATTTCTACTCAGATGTTCTTTGTGCTGCGCCCAGCCGGTTACAACCACCTGTGCCACAAACGGAGTTAGGGACTAAGTGGTTTTTACAAAGATTTCAGACTAGGCTCTCATTCTTATGTCTTAGGACATCCGGAATGTTGTTCAGAGTAGGATTCTCTCCCCTAAGATTCTAATCATTCACGATCCCCCAGGTTGTCTGAGTAAAGTAGTCCCCAGTGTAGATATTGGCCCTTACCTTCTCCCAAGCCTTTGGTCCTGCTTCTTCCACCTGCTCTCTACCAGACAGACATATCTCAGATAGAAAGAGCCCCAAACCATGTTCTTTTAATTTCTTAAAATAGAGAGTACTAAATGCTCAACTTTCGTGGTGTGTGTGAAGGAGAGAGAAGAATGAATATGTGGTATATCCATGGGTCCTCTAGCTCCTTGCCATCCTGTAAATCTGTGAAACAGACCAGTGGTCCCACATTTTTAGATTTCATGGGCCAGTCAAATTTCCCGCTAATATTTTGGAACTTACATGGGGTCAACAACTTAATTTGCCAAATAAGAACCTTTTTGAAAAACCAATACTGCCCACTACTACCATTACCATTTTTTTTATTGTGGTAAAATATACATAACATAAAATTGACCATTTTCACCATTTTTAAGTGTACATTAAGCACGTCATATTGTGTGCAACCATCACTACCATCCATCTCCAGAACTTTTTCACCCTCCCAGCTGAAATTCTGTATACTAACTCCCCATTCTTCCCACCGCCATTCAACATCATTTCATTGTAAAAGGATCTTTATCACCTTTATTCTCCTAGTGTAAAAATGAGGGGCATTTCTTTAACATTGAAAAGAAAACTGTAACTTTATGCAGAGCCCATTCCTTTCCCCACTGCAGTGGGTGGTGACCCCCCTTACACAGCACTCTGTGACCAGACCCTCCATCCCATCAGTGGGATTGGACAGGGAGGGAAGATGGCAGCCGCCTTGGGGTGGTGAGAACCCTGGTGAATTGTGTGCTCAAGCACCCATTTTGGTTCTGGGGGGCCAAAAGGCAAATTCTGAAACAGCTGAGGCCTCCATTTATTCATCAGCAAGTTTAGGGAGCAGCAGCTTTTTCCTGCCCAGCTGCTAGTGGTGTTTCCTTCCCCAAACAAGCTCTGCTGGGTGTGGGGGAGGGGAGGCCCTCCGAGAGGCTCTAGTAGGGGGTGGGGTGGGAGGAGGGCAATACATTCCTTTTCTTTAAGGAACCTGACCGGACTTTAAGGTTAGAGCACAGTGGAGTGGGAGCTGTAGGGTTGATTACCTCTTCGTCATTGATTCATCTCACTCTGCCCCCTCCCCCAAGCTTAATGATCTTTCCATTACAGAACCCAGACCAGGAAGTGCATGACAGGTCGCAGCTGCAGACACATGGCTGGGAGGCCTGGGCTCTGGGCCAGTGGTGGGAGGGTCTGCACTCCTCTTCCAGCAGCGGGACCCCTACGCGCGCGCACACACCCACACGTACGCACGCACGCACACAGGCTCAGCTAGTTGTCCAGCTTTCCCCCTACAATTTAGTGGAAAATGGAAGGTGTTCTTATTTCTGTGTTGTAACAGTTGATGGCCAGTGTACTTTTGCTTTGAGTTAAGGACGTGATTATTAATAAAGGCGGGGGAAGACTCTCCCCACCCCCTGAGCATCTAGATCCCCTAAACTTCTGCCCATAGATGTGGTCCTTACTGGGTTTAGGGTTCTTCTGGGGGAGTTTTTCATCGTTGAGTAGAGGCACCCTAGCTCCTTTTCCCAAAACAGGACCCGCCAACATGGCTTTAGAAGCTTCCTAGGTGCCCTCGGGAGTTGTTGGGCAGAACAGTTTTAATGCCTCCGAAACCATCAGTTTTCCTCTTTATGACTCTACGAGAATGCCAGGTTCAAACATATTTTCGGGGACATCTAGATGCAAGAGCATGGGCGTTCCAAATATAAAGACCTGGGTTCAAATCATACTGAATGCGTAGAGCTGCCTTCATTTTTCTGTTTTGATGGGGGATAGCGCCTTCCACATACAAGTTTGCTTAGGAAATGTTAAGTTGTCCCAAACTGCGTCCTAGGGGGGCAGTTGTCACACAGGAGTTTCTGTCTCCACCACCAGCTGTGGTGTTGGCTTTCTTCCCTGAATCTGCCAAGGCTGGATTCCTCTGGTGCCAAATGTGAAGTGGTGACACAAACTTCTAGGAACTGTGAGCTTAGACTGCTCTTCCCTAGCTGTAGGGTATCCACCTTTTCTGAGTGGGGTCTGCACGTCTTCCACGTCTTACGTGACGTGACTTTCCTCTTCCCAAAGCAACTCTTTCTTGCTGGTACGGGGAGAAGCAAAGTGTACTGGGAATCCTTTTGGGACATGGGTGTAGAAGAGTGTTTTTTTTCTGGCTCTCTACATAGTGGAGTGTGTCAGTAAACAGTTGGGGTGAGAGATTTTGGTGGGGAGAAAGGAAGAGGGAAATTTCTCTTAAAACAACTCCTGGGCACATTCCTTTGTTAATCACTTAATTACAGCCTTGTCCCCAGCCTGAGTGCGCTTCCCGAGGTGGGAGGTAGGGGGAGGTGAGGGACATGACCCCTCGGAGGGAAAAAAGGATGGTAGGAAGGTATGAAGGAGATGGAGGTGGAGGCATCAGGTAGAGAACCCCAGACTCCGTTCTGATGCTATGCTACCCCCTAGCAACATCTGTTTGCAGGTTTATACAGAACTCTCTGGGCCCTGGATGCTTTCATTCTGGGTCTCCCGAGTAGGGTTCTGCGTGCCGGGGCCTCCTCCTGCCCAACTACTGGGGACCTGTTTTTGGGGGGTCGTGGGGCGGACGCAGGACCCTGGCTGCAGCTTTGGCGTGCGCAGGCAGCTCTGCACTAAATTACAGTGATGAAGTGGGACACACAAAAGACTGAAATCTTTTTTTAATAAAAAAACAAAACTCCGGCCCCAAGCCCCTGGGCTGCTGAATGGTGATGGCTTCCTGTCAGGATTAGCTGGGCTGCCTGGGCATGTGTGCACTGCCTTTCTCCTCAGGAAATACCTTTAGTAAGCCCCGGTGGGGTCCCCATGGCAACGCGCAAGGGGACCTGCTGACAGAGGCCATTCAGCCCACCATTGTTCCTTGGCCCCTTTGTCGGGAGCTGTATTGCTGCCCCTCTGGCAAACACAGCAGTTTGCACAGTTTTGTCAGGCTGAATGTGGAGTTTTTACATTTTAATGGGCTCTTCTGGCTGTGGCCCATTTGCATGCAAAATGGTCCTTCTTACTTTTTTCCCTTTTTCTATTAAAAAAAAAAAAAACCTACAGTCCAAATCCCCTGGGTCGGGGGACTGGTGACTGCTGCTGGATCAGGGTGTTAGAGCCCACTAATTGATTTGGTGTTCCCAAATCAATTTGGGAATTTGTTCCCACCCATTCCCGTGCTCCCCATTTCCACAGCTTTCCTTCTATCTTGGGGACATCGTGAGTTTAGGGCATCATGAAGCTTTAGGGCTTCCTCTCTGTACCCCAAGCCTTGTAGAATGATAGTTTTTCCCCAGGATTTCAGTGAGATTCCCCCCTCTGGCCTGGCCTTGCCAGACTAAAGTAAGTTTTCAGTTCCATTTCAAAGCCAAAGTAACGTAATAAAAAACCTTTGCAGAGGGCTCCCAGAGCCCCGCTGGGCTGTTCTGTGTTCCTTTTAAGTTTGCTTTCAAAGCCACCCCGAGTTCCTCCCCCACCCACAATTGCCCCCTTATTTATCTCTGGGGAGTTTGTGCCAAGACTGTAAACATTCCTGGACCACCAGTTCCCTCATGTTACTGAAGAGGATGGTGTTTTTCCCTAATTTTCTTAACTCAGAAATTCAAAATCCAAAGGATTTCATAGGGATGACAGAAATCCTGACTCTGGGACATCATGCCTGGGTTTTGCTGGGGGCTGGTTATTCAAGCCCTATAAACTTTGGAGTGTAGAATGTCGATGACACGCTCCTGACTTAGAGGGTAGGTAAGACATACTGTATATGGACCAACCCGCAGCTAAGCAACGTGAATAAGTACGAGATAAAGCCATGAAAATTTGTAAGTCACATTAAAAAAGAGATGAAGAACGTAATTGAGGAAGTCTTAGGGAGTGATGGAGTAATAGGAGGAGAAAGGCATAGGAGAAGCACAGTCCTTTTGGTAGGAGAAAGCAAAATAAAAGGGGCAGTGAGGGCATTGGCTTGGCTAAAGAGGCGGAACCTGGAGATTGGACAGCTGAGGTGGGGGAGGGGAGATAGTCGAGAGGCTCCAGATTCTGGAGGAGATTGAAACAGGCTCTCAGGAGTGTGAGGGATGGGATGCAGAGTGCCCATATAGAGGGGTCAGGGTTTGAGAGTTGGGACGCCCTGAGGATGTGTGATCAGAAGAGCTGGCTCAACAGTACGGCTGATGAGCCCCTTTGCCTAACGTTCTTAATCTTCTCGGTGGAGTAAGGCAGAGGTCATCAGAGATCATCAGCTCAGCTGTAAGCTGTAATCAAGGGTGAGGGGCTTGGGACATGGTGAGGTATCCGGTGACTGATCCAGGATTGAGCCAGGGACACAGGGAGGGAAGGAGGGGCTGTGCTGTCTGCTGGTGGCCGAGGCAGAGCTGTAAGTGCCTGAGTGGGTCGTCACTCTCCCACGTGCTTTGTGAGATGGAAGATGCTGTGGAGTGGCCCAGGACCCAGCATCTAGAGCCAGTGCTGATCCCTGTTTTGTGACTTTGAGAGGAATCCCGCAGCCTCCATTTTCTCATGTTTAAATGGAAATGAACAGGAATAAAATGAACATGAGTTGACATGCCTTGTGGAGTATCAAGTGCCGTACCAAAGAGGGCATTATTATCATCCCCAAGTCTGCCCTCCTTCTCCTCCCAATTTCCTCACCTGCCAAATGTGCACTCTCACACCTGCTCAACTTTAAAGGGTAGCTGAACATGAACAGGAAGGTGCATTTATAAGTTAAAAGCACTAAGTTATAAGGTAGTACTTGTGGGGCTGAGGAAAATGAGGGAATGAGAAAGGGAGGATAGGGCCAAAGCAACCAACTTGAGAATCCCATGTGCGAAGGGAGGAGATATTGGTGCCGTTTGACAGGATCGGTGGGCTGAACAGAAAGAGTTTCAGTCACTCTTCTGAAGTCAAGGTGTGCAAAGACACAGTAAAGGTAGAGGCTACCTTTCCAAGCGGTGGACCTGGGATCTGGATGTGTATGAATTCTGGAGAGCCACCACCTGGGTTTAGATGGTAGCCAAGCGAGGTGGGCCATCTTGGAAACACACACAACCTCTCTGTGCCTCAGTGTCCACTCTGTAAAATGAGAATTAATAATTGTGTACTTCATAGGGTGGTTGTGAGGATTAAATGAGACCTGTGCTTGGCACGCAGTCAGCTCCTGTATCTGTAGAGGGGAGAGATAATAATGATATCACTGCCATGGGGTTGCTATGTGTATTAAATGATAGTCTGTGTTAAAAGCCTTTGCAGTGTGCGGGATATATTGTAGTAAACATGCTGTAAGTTATTGGCCAGCGTTAGTATTACCCTTTTCAGGGTTGTTTAATGATGCCAAGAAAATATATGGGAAGGCACATGGTAAATTGCAAAGTGCTGTGCAAATATGTTGTTTTTCGTCCCTGGGTTCATGTTAAGTCGTGGGGTTTTGGGGATGGATAACTTCCAGACCAAAGTGGCTGTGATGGGACCAGAGCTGGTGAAGTGGTGTTTCGAAATACACTTTCAGGTATATTTTTGTCTATGTGTCATGAATGGCCTGCATTCATAGTCTCTGCAGAGAAGTGTGTTCCTGGGAGTTCGTTAGTGGTTCTGTTCTGTTCCACATAGGCCGTAGAGTGTGACCTCGTTTCCCAGTCCCCCTCATCCCGAGGCACACCCCTGCTCATGAGCACCTTACCTTTTCTGCTCCCCCCAAAGTTTTCACTTCCAATCTAAATCCCTATTTGTTTCCCCTCTTCCTTCACCCTTACGTCCCGCCTCTGCTGTGAACACTGCTGTCTGCTCTGACCACCGAAACTTTTAAGTTCTGGAACTACTCAGAGCCTGTGTTGGGTCGCCTGTACTGGGTTCTTACATTCTTCTCCAGTTGTCTCCTGTTGCTGTACAAAGTGCTTCATACGTACCAAGGTGTTACACAAATCTCATCACCCTCATTGGGACCAGGCCCAGGTTTGCTGTTCCTTTGCTTAATTGGTTTCTTGTTGCACAGTAGCAAGGGCTCACAGAGGCACGTAATGATCGCTATTTTGAAGAAAGTTCCCCATTTTCTTGAATTTTGGGGAACCGGGGTCTCATCCTCTCATAAGAATAGCAAGGTTTTTATGGGTTTGGGCCTCCTCAGCGTGTCGTGCTCCCTCCCCTCATGATGCCCAGGCCTAGCAAGAGACACAGAGACTTAGAATCAAGAACTTGGATGGACCTGCGAGGTGACTGTGGCAGGGTTCTGGCTAGTCCTGCCATAAGCAAAATGTTGCATCCTGTGGACTTTTGGGGAATGACAGAGCTGTGGTATTTTGGAGGAAAGTAGGAAGGGAGAGGGACTCCGAGGGGCTCCATTAACTCTCCTGTACCTCAACTTGAGAACACCATGGGAAACACAGCCCCCACCTCTCTGTCTTTCCAGCTGGTCCTTGATTACTAGCTGGTCCCCAGCTACTCCTGGTTTCCCCTGAAGGGATGGAGAGGCTCCATTAGAGAAGAGGCATAGGACTGATGATCAGCGTGTGAACCCCTTTCACTCCCACAAATGGGGTACCCGTCTAGCCTGCGCAGCCTTCCACTCGCCATGTATTCTGTCCCAGGAAACTGCTTCAGGACCAGAGGCCTCCTCAGTCTCCGCTTCAGGCTGCTAAACAGAGCCTTTGCTCTATCCTATTTTCTGGAGAGTTCTCTGAGGCATTGATGGCCTTCATCCTCTAAGCATGTTCAAGTCAAGCCGAACTCTAACCTTCCCTCTCCCGGTGTTGAGAATAGTAACTGTGTACTGTGGACCTTGAAGCACAATGCACCTTTTTCCCACAATGCACTTGGAACACATTGCATCTAGAGCCTGTAAGAGTGAATGAACACTGTAATTTGACTCATGCCAAACATTTTCAGCCTCCGACTAAGTCACCATGGAATCCGGATACCAAATGTCCTCTGGCCTCCATTCCCCACATCGTCTCTCAGGAAACAAGACGCATAAAGCGAGTGTTGTGGTTTGCTGCTTCCCTCACAGCACCCTCATTCCAATGCATAAGTTCTCCAAGAGTTGGACCGTTGATTTCAAGTGGCTGAGCAATCACTGGCTTTCTTTTCCTTCGTCTTTCATGGCCAGTCCAGTAAAGGGATCAGTTAGGTCCTTTCTTGCTAACTGACACCTAACAAGTGTAGCCCTGGCCCATTGGTCTTGACCAGAGAAAAGCCAGCTCAGAAAAGATGGAGCCACAGATGCAGGGGCCTTTCCTTGCTTGAGGACATACCTGAGGACACTGGAAAGACCGAAAGAGAATGGAGTGCAGTGACCTGATTGCTGCAGGCTACCAGTGAGCGGTGATTGTCTCCCATCAGCCACCTTCCATAGGACTCCACAGGTCAGGGCCGCTCTTCGGGGCGCTGACACAGATGGTCTGGGCCAGTAAAACCAGTGAGTGCTTGGTCATCTTTCCATCACCTCCTGGAAGGAAGTAGCATTGTCCCTACTTTGTCAATGGAGACTTCGGCATACGGGAGCCCTATTAGCCATGAAAAACCCCTGTAACTCAAGAACCGTTGGCTGATTTGGGGTTCCTCTAAAATTAGTCTTTTCCAGGTGCTAAGTTCAGTTCATGACCCAATGAGTATTTCCTCTGTTTCTGACATTGTTAGGCACTGGGGGAAAATTATAATAGTCGATCCTGCTCTGAGTTGCTTGCTATTTCTTAGGAGCAGTGAGACATGGACACTTTTGACAGGACACAATACACCCAACTGTTCATCAGCCAATGAATGGATAAGTAAAATGTGGTATATCCATACAAGGGAATGTTAGTTAGCCATTGAACAGAATGAAGTACTGAGATATGCTATAGCATGGAAGAACCTTGAAAGTATGCTAAATGAAAGACGCTGGTCACAGAAGACCACATACTATATGATTTCATTGACATGAAATATCCAACATAGGCAAATCTGTAGAGACAGAAAGCAAATCAGTGGTTGCCTAGACAGAGGGGAGGGGGAAGAGATGTTTCTTTTTGGGGTGATAAAAATGTCCTAAAGTTAATTGTGATGGTTGCATAACTGTGAATATACCAAAAAACATTTAACTATATGCTCTCAATGGGTGAATTTTATGGCATGTGAATTATATTTCAATAAAGGTGTTTTTCAAAAGAAACCATACAAGATGATGCGTAATTGCATGCAAATTTGTGTGATTCAGACAGTAGCTGTTATACAGAAAATTAGGGTAGACATACTAGTGCCAACTGAAGGCTTCTGCGTATCTCTGATGGTGCGCTCTGAGCAGCGTGGGGTAAGGGGACGCTAGAGAGATGGCTGCCAGCCGTGAGCAGAAGTAAGTTCTGTTGTGAAAGGAGGATGCAGTCAGTGCAGAGAACAGCCAGACTTGGAGTGGAAGGTAGGGAGCAGAAGCCGCATGGAGAGGTGGGAAGGGATGGTGAGAGGCCGTGGATGCCAAGCAGGGGTTTCGGTTTTATCCTGTACAGTGTAGGGTCTTGGTCAGGAGAAGAATGGGACACAGCGCATCAAGGCGGAGCATCAGGGTGAGTTTGAACTCCAGGGGCAGGGAAAAGAAAGCAGGCTTTGAAGCTTTTTCTAGATCATGTAGAAGAGTTTTGTGTGCACAACCTGGTTAGGATGAACGGGAAGTTAGGGCTCCAAGCCAGAATTGGCCGGAGCTGGTCTCAGCAGAGCTAGTGTCCCTTTGCTGCTTTCTCCTGGGAAAATGCCCGTGTTCTACTTGCTGCCTTTTGGTCTCTGGGACCTGTCAAAACAGGCTGTGATACCAGAAGCTAAGAATTTAGTTTACTGATTTTACTGTTTAACCAACGGCTGGTACAGATCACGAGCTACAAAATATTTAATCTGTGAGGTCATTGAAGGGAAATGAGATTGGATCAATAGGAGTGTCTGCTGTTTCCTGAAGGGTCGAGTCTGAACTGCTTTTCTTCTACTTGCTTTTGGCAAAACCACAAGCCATTAAAAATGGAAAGAATACCTTCTTTTTAAGACCCACAAAAGGTTATTTTTAATCAGTTGTGCGGTCTGCTCACCTTTGTGGTTGGTGCTCCTCTTGACCTGATTCACTAAAATAAATGAGTGCTAACCTAGTGGTTTCCAAACCCTTTTAAAGCAGCAACCCCCCCCCTTTTTGATGATTCAGTATTTACCCAATATTTAAGACAGAGCCCTTGGGTTGCAGACTTAGCTCCTCAGCCTCATTCGGGGCCCCACTGAGGAAAACTCCCTAGTACCATCTGTCGTCCAGGACACCCATCTCTTCATTTGTAAGGTTTCTAGCGGAAACCCTTTTAGCACTTCCGAATGAGTTCTTTGAAAATGAGGGTGATGAAGGAGGAAAGGGAGTTTAGAAAGGAAGACACGCAAGGGACAGTGTGACTGCACGTGTCATTATTGCATTATCCAGCAGGCATTTATTGGGCAACTCTGGTGTGCCAGGCACCGTAGTAGGCGCTGGGGATTTAAAGGTAAATACAATACATTCCCACCCTCGCAAGTGAATTGAGAAAGGGGACTTTCCTTCAGTGTGACAAGTGTCGTGGGACTTCACCTGACTTAGACTGGGGTTGGGAAAAGGCTTCAGGCAGAGTTACCAGCTGGGCTGAGAAGTAGAGGGTGAGTGGAGAGAGCCAGGCAGAGACACAAGCCCTGCAGGGCCACGGGGTGGGGTTGCGTGAGGAGGGGAGCCTCCGATGGTGGACCGGTGGTGAGAAATAAGGCTTCCCAGAGCAGTGGACACTAAATCAGGTGGCAGATAAGAGCTGCACCAAGCACATGCTTTGGTGGGGGGTGGACAGTTATGAGAAGATGCCAGAGTACCCTTGAACCTCCTGAAGGGAAATAGAAACTGGATTTTGCCCCTTGTTAGTGAAGAGGGGGATGCTCAGGAGACGGGTAACAGCCCGGCATGGTGGACTCTTAGGTGTGTCTGGCTTCAGCCCTTCTTGTTAGCCTGAGTGTGGAGTGTGCTGATCGTGAGAGGGATGGATGTGTGTGTGGCTGGGGTCTCATCAGATCTTGTGAGCTGTGGACCACCCGGGCTCTGGGGAAAGAGAGTCAAGGGGAACTGGACATGCATGACAGTGTGTTGGGGGAGAGGAGAGGGAGAGGAAGGTGGGAGGCTTGGGAGAGGGAGCTGTGCAGTGGGATGAGGAGAAAGGAGCTTTGTGTGCACTGGCTTAGGCTGCCAGCACAAGTGTGGGTTTGGTGGCAGCTGCAGGCCTCCGTTCCTAATATAGGCAAAAGCTCTGAATCCTCTGGCCCGACACCTGTTAGCTAGAGGCTCCCCTGAGCTGACCTCTCCTTGGGCTGTGTCTCCCCGAAATACATCTTATGTGTCTGACACATTGGGGCGCCAGAACCCCCCTGCTGAACCACTTGAACCCAGAGCCACCGGTTGAGAAATTGCCTTCTCTCAATTTGGGTAAGGGCTGCTGGATTTTTGAGGGGTGGGGTTTCTTTACCTGTTACCAGGGAAAGAGGTGAGGCTGACCTAGCCAAAAGGAAATGGGGTGTTCCTCTGGGAAGTGGCCATTTTTGGCAAAGAACTAAGTGTGTGGGGAGGGGGCACTCTGGATACAGAAGTCCTGGAGAGAGCTGGCCTTGCCCCCTGGGACGGAGGGAAACGGAATGTGAACCGCTTAATGCTGCTACGGCTGCTTCCTAACTTTGCCTCTTTCTTCCTGTGACCTCTGGAGGAGGTGGGTAGAGGAGAAGAGATGGGGGTTCCCAGGTAGCCGTCCTTTTCCTCACTGACCCATGTTCCAGTCCCCACCTCCCCAGCTTTGTGGCCCCTGGGATATGGCAGCTCAGTGCAGCTAGCGTAATTCCCTTTGTCTCTCCCCTCCTTCCCTCTCCCTCTCTTCCTCTCCGGTCCCTTGGTTCCTCTTCCCGGTCCCTGTGGGTGGCTGCAGCCCAGCCCTGGGGAGCCCCTGTGGAAGTGGAGTCCTTCCTGGTCCACCCTGGTGACCTGCTGCAGCTTCGCTGTCGGCTGCGGGACGATGTCCAGAGCATCAACTGGCTGCGGGACGGGGTACAGCTGGTGGAAAGCAACCGTACCCGCATCACAGGGGAGGAGGTGGAGGTGCGGGATTCTGTGCCCACCGACTCTGGCCTCTACGCTTGTGTGACCAGCAGCCCCTCAGGCAGTGACACCACCTACTTCTCCGTCAATGTCTCAGGTTGGTAGCAAAGCCCTGCCCTCACCCTCTCCTTGGATCCACCCCTCCAACCTTCTCTGCTAGTTTCAGGGGAGGTGAACCTCCTCCCCGTCCATGATCTGCCCCCACTCTGCTTCAGAAACTGCTGCCCACTAACATTGCTCCCTGCCCGCCGCGCGGCTTAGCTCTCGGGGGTGACCAGGTGGTGCTTCCTGATCTACCTTGGAGGTGATTGCTGATACTCTTGGGGCAGTAAGACCCGGATTTTTACAGCACCACTTGCCCAGATCTCCAGGGTGCTATGTGGGGACTCAGCCAGCTTCCAGCTTCTCATTCCCTTGCCATTTGGACTTGGTACTCGGCTTGGTGATTAGAGCCCCTGAATACATTGTGAGGTCCCTACTGTGATGGGGAAGGATCCAGGTGCACCGCCATATCCACAGGCTTTATGGAAAACATCTGTCCTCCAGCTTCTAGAGCTGTGTTAGGGCAGCCAGGGAACCCTAGAGCTCTGCAGCTTTGGGAATCTGCCATTTTTAGAATGCGACTTTCACCAAAGCAGGACGAAATGAAGTAGAGCTGAAATTTCCTTTATGCCATTTGTGCATCCGTAGGGTGCGGGCTTGGCACCTCCTCCACTCAGACATCCTTTATAACCTGCCCCTAATGGGGATTTAACCTCCTTTATTTCCCTCCAGACCCCCAAAAGCACTAGCAAGGACTGTAGAAGGATCTGGCATGAGCCCTGATTGGTGACCACATATGTGTCAAGCCTCTTAAAAGGGATGGCTATGAGGGGAGAAGTGTTGGCAGCTGCGGACTGTGTAGTGGCCTCCCTCTCTGCTCTGGTTAAGAAGGGCAGCTTCCAAACCTTAGCAGATGCATGCTAGAAAAAGTCTGACTGTAGGTTGTTCAGCCCATGGCTTTGGAAATAGTTTCTGGCCTCAGTGTGCCTGGATCTGTCTGGGTTTCCCAATGGTTAGCAGGTCAAAGGAGGATACAGGCTCCCTGGGTGCTAGTCCTGAGACCCAGCACACCGGGTGGCTCCATCAGGGGGGCGAGCCCTGAATGCAGGGTGCAATTCAATTACAGAGGACCCGCTGACCCTGCTGGAACTGCCCAGTATAATGACTCTGGGCAGAAAGGGGCAGTGCGTTGGTTTGGGGGAAGAAAGGGGACAAGCATCGAGCGTTCGGTTCTTAATGAACTGTTTCTATCCCTCTGAGAGACAATCACTAAGGGAAGTCACTAAGGGCCTGGGAGTCAGTATGGGGAGGGTGTCTGCTCATCTATAAGTGGGTTGGCCTTTATGTTTAGGGGGTGGCTGTTGATATGGGTGGAAATCTAGAGAGCCCGTCTTCCCTTGGAGGGACCTCAGTACCCCCTTCTCCTTCCCGTAGATGCTCTCCCCTCCTCGGAGGATGATGATGACGATGATGACTCCTCTTCCGAGGAGAAAGAGACAGATAACACCAAACCAAACCGTATGCGTGAGACACTGTTTCCTACCTTACTGCCCTGCGGGCCTGGCTATTGGGTTTGGGCGGGAAGTGGGAGGCTCGGTTGGCTGTTTGGAGGGCGGGAAGAGAAGCGGGCATGTGGGGTCACCATGCTTGACAGTGGGATCCTCCGGGCATCCCGGGCAGTGTGGGCGTGGTTCACAGTTGTTGGGCAGGTAGTGGGGTGCCTCCAGGTCCTGGCCTGGGCCCCTGCTCCCGAGCCTCACCAGCCCCCTGCCTATCTCTTGGCTTTCCCTGGGCAGCTGTGGCTCCGTACTGGACATCCCCAGAAAAGATGGAAAAGAAATTGCACGCAGTGCCAGCCGCCAAGACAGTGAAGTTCAAATGCCCTTCCAGTGGGACTCCTAACCCAACATTGCGCTGGTTGAAAAATGGCAAAGAATTCAAACCTGACCACAGGATTGGAGGCTACAAGGTATGTGTGTATATATGAAAGTTAGAGGAAAAGGAACGGGCGAAGTTGATTTAGAAAATCCTTATTATATGCGTTTAATTATTTCAAATAGAGCTTTTTCACTATAAAAGTAATGCATTTTAGAAAACTTTCAAGTACAAACAAGTGAAAATACAGTTGAAATTTTTTTGGTCTTTTTCCCCATGTATATGGTTTTTAGATAGTTGATTACATCGTATATGTAATTTCTTATCTTGTCACTTGTTGACATTATAACATGAATCTTTTGCCATGGGTTTGAAAGATAATTTTTCATCACTGAATAATATTCCATTACTAAATTGTCCCATAATTTGATGAATTATTTGTGCTATTAGTTATTTTCTAGTTTTTCAATATTATAATTGTTACCATGAATGTAGTTGCACTTAGATATTTGTCATCATTTTTAAATGTTCTTCCTTAGGACAGATTGTTAGAAGTGAGGTTACTAGATCAATGTACAAGCATTTTTAAGGCCTTGGCGCATATTACCCAGTTACTTTTTTCCCCTGGTAATTAGGTAATTTTATTTAATCATTCGCTTATTCATTTATTACGTGAACACTGCTTCAACACATGTCTTTCCAGAAAGTAGAATAGGCACGAGAGAGTTCAGAGTACGATGGGAAGACATAAAATTTTATTGTGATATTTGCTCTAATGGAGGATGATGCGGATAATGAGTTTGGGTGTGGTTTTATTTTTAAATTTTATTTTATTATGGTAACAATTACTCTCTTAAAAAGGAAAATCAATTCTCCCTCCCATACCAGCGTATAAGAATGATAAGCTCATGATAACTTTCGCCAACAAATTTGATAGATGATAGTGTCCCATTGTTCTCTTGCGCGTTATTTTGCTTACGAACAGACTTAGAATTTTCATTGTTAATAAACGATTTCCATTTCCTGTTGCGTAAATTGTCTGTTCATGTCCTTTGCCCATTTACACTGTAGGAGGAACATGTTCATTGGAATCCCTTTAGAGTCTCTGATCAACCTTATAGTCCCTGTTTCTCTCCCATCTCATCCAGCTGCTCTTTTCTCAATCTTGTATGAGAAAAGCAGAGGAGATGAGAAAAATCGGGAAACACTGTACACTAATTCCCCAAATGCTGTGAGCACGGCAGCGTGCTGGGAGTGGTACCAGGCAGCACTCCTGCCCGTACAGAATTTCCAGCCTCGTAGGAGGCCTCGTAGGAGGGCAGCTGTCCCTGAGCACTGTCATGAAAAGCAGGCTGTGCTCAGTGCTTCATTAGAGGTACAGTGAGAACAGTTCTGATCACTGATTGGGTGGAGGAGATGATTTTTGAAAAGAGACATTAAGGGCAGACAGGGCCGGACTCTTAGCAGGGAGCCGATCCAGCACAGGAACAGTGTGGATAGAGCGCAGAGTGGGGCAAGTTCCCTGAGTATTTGGGAGCACGCGGAAGGCACCTTTGTCCAGATCACCATGGCCTTAGCTGCTGGGGGCAGACATCCAGAGTTCCTCACACTCAGTTTGCCTAAAGTGTTCTTTCAGAGTGTGCATGGGCTGGGGGCGGGCAGGCCATGCCTCGCGGTGCCCCACGGGCCGTGTGCTCTGGAGTCAGATTGGAGGGTAAGTGCCACAGGGCACCAACGCTGCCAGGTGGCTTCCGCCTGTGTTGTCCTGCAGACCCTCACTGGAGCCCTTCGGCATGTTTCCCCTCAGGTCCGGTATGCCACCTGGAGTATCATAATGGACTCTGTGGTGCCTTCTGACAAGGGCAACTACACCTGCATTGTGGAGAATGAGTATGGCAGCATTAACCACACCTACCAGCTCGATGTCGTGGGTAAGAATGCAAATGGCGACAGGAGCTTAGAGGGAAGAGAGCAGGGGCTCGGAGAACACAGCTATGGGGTCCAGGTTGAGTTCGGGATAAAGTCCGCCTGGCGTTGGCACTGAAGAGCTTGGTCAGTTTATGCCACTTTCCTCTTTTGTGCCGCGCTTTTCTTATCTGTAAATAAGAGCTGAGAGGATCAGATAGTGCTATGACTCATTATTAAAGTGAAAGGTGCTGCTGTTGATAGTCTCAGGAGGGGATTGGAGTAGCGATGTTAAATTTAGCCTAATAGTAGCTATTGCTTCATGAACGCCAACAGTATGCTGGGCACTTTAAACACATCAGCTGCACTTCTCATGGCACCCCTGCAAGGTAGGTACAGAGGAGCCTGCTGAGGCTCAGGGAGTCAGGCTCTTAGTTCATGCAGACTCCAGGCCTGTGCTGACTCCAGGGCACCGCATGAGAAACTGGGTGCTCCGACTGCATCCTGTTCATTCCTTCTCCACGTTCTGAATCTCATTCTCTAGAGATCTTAAGGTAAAGAGTTACAGCCAGCATTCTGTGTTGGTTTTGAGGAGATGGCCTTAAAAGAAACTTCTGGTCTGTTAGGTGTGGGGCAGGGTCTGCAGTTCGGCATTTCTAACAAGCTCCTAGGTGATGCTGGGCTGTTGCTCTCGGAACACGCTTTGAACAGCAGGAGTCTAAGTGACTGTAGTTTTAGTTAAGGAAAAGTTGGTCTGAGGGTGGGATTAGATAGGGTTCTCCATGAAGGCTATGGAGACTTCTTTTGCCTGTAAACGCGGAGGCGTTTGCCTTGGGGAGGAGGTTCCTCATAGCCTAGGGCCTGAGGAGAGGACGTCCCTTCTCCCAACTCAGGTTCGAGGGGCTTAGCAGAGGGGCTGGGCAGTGCACCGCCCATTGCAGGGAAAGCCGAGGGGTGGTGACCTTGTCTTTGTGGTCTTTGAGATGCTCTCTGTCGGCCAGGAGGAAACCGTTGTAGGGCCTGACATGCCTCTCCTCTCCCTTCCTCCCTAGAGCGGTCCCCTCACCGGCCCATCCTGCAGGCAGGGTTGCCTGCCAACAAGACAGTGGCCCTGGGCAGCAATGTGGAGTTCATGTGTAAGGTGTACAGTGACCCCCAGCCACACATCCAGTGGCTAAAGCACATCGAGGTGAATGGGAGTAAGATTGGTCCGGACAACCTGCCCTATGTCCAGATCCTGAAGGTAATCTTGGCCCCAATCTCTGTGGGCTGGGTGCTGGGAAGGAGACCAGTATCTCCCGGGGCCCAAGTGCTGTGTTCAGCCTCAGTGCCCAGGATTGGGACTCATCCCTTACCCTTCAGGCACATGTTCCATCTTAAATAGGGACAAGCCACGTTCCCCAGGACTAGAGACAGGTCACAGAGCGGAGGCGCAATGGGAGGTAGGTGGGGCATTACTGGTTTTTAAAGCGCTTTGAGAGTGGCTCAGGCTTTTGGGTCAGCTACTGAAGGAAGGCATTTGGACTCCTGCTTTTCCCATTGCCCGGGACCGAAGCCCTTCCAGCAAGCGTTTCCCCGTTTCCACGCTGTTTCCCAAGTCACATTCTTGCTGGTAAGATGAGGCGAATGATAAGGGCACAGCTTATCGTAGAGGTAGAAAAGCAAATGCCACAGGTAAATTC
The DNA here is from genome assembly GCF_004115265.2 of Rhinolophus ferrumequinum. Classification (NCBI taxonomy): domain Eukaryota; kingdom Metazoa; phylum Chordata; class Mammalia; order Chiroptera; family Rhinolophidae; genus Rhinolophus; species Rhinolophus ferrumequinum. Next base: position 61,228,851 of record NC_046287.1, read on the forward strand.
TAAGCAGTATCAGGAGTAATGGCATTTTCTTCCTTTTTCCTCTCACTCCCAGACATTTGATTGTCCCTGGATGCTCCATTAATCCAGGGAAGGTAATTGCCTAATTCTCCAGTGGATCTTGCAACAGGAAATAACCAGAAGCTGGGAAAGTGGTTTACCTCCTGGTCCCAGAGTTAGACCTCATCCTCCCCTGGCGTGGCTGTCCCAAAGATTTACTGGCTATCCCTTCTCTTCACTACTGGTGCTGAAACTGCCGTGTAGGAAATGGGGCCATGGCTTTGGACCTTGGCCACTGTCTCTGGCCATTCGCAATTTCTGCCCAAGTCCTGGAGCAGTGGGTTCAATACAAACAGAATGTTTGATTGGGGGCAGTGACTTTTTTTTTTTCTGGTTTATTTTGCTGTCAAATGTTTTGGACTTTTGAACTCAACTTATCTTCTTGAAAAGGGAAAGATGATAAATCACACTTAACGTCTTCCTTGCCTTAGCTCCCTGCCTTCACCTTACGTGGGAGCAAGGTATGGGCACATCTCAGTGTTTGCCCAACTGACTGGCGTGTCATTGGTTTGTTCCAGCATTCGGGGATTAATAGCTCGGATGCGGAAGTGCTGACCCTGTTCAATGTGACAGAGGCCCAGAGCGGGGAGTATGTGTGTAAGGTTTCCAATTATATTGGTGAAGCTAACCAGTCTGCGTGGCTCACTGTCACCAGACCTGTGGCAAAAGGTAATGGGGAGATGGATGGGGCCCTGTGCTGGGAGTTTGATTTTGGCCCCAAGCTGCTGGGGCAGGTGGGGAAGCCAGCGCCCAACTCTCCCTGTTATCCTGCTGTATTTCTAGTGCCCAGAGCCATGGAAAAATACCCGGCCTGGGAGGCTGGTTTGGTTTGGTACTGTGTTGGTATCTGCCCCCTCTGTGCCTTCTGTGTATCCCCTGGCTGTATGTGCACTCATGAGGACAAAGCCTTGCTCTGTTACGAATGATGTGCAGACTGAAGATTTGAGCAGTGGCTCTGAGAAGGGACTAGGCGTTCCCATGTAAACCCCCATTCTCATGCTGTGTGTGTGTGTGTGTGTGCGTGTGTGTGTGTGTGTGTGTGTGAGAGAGAGAGAGAGAGAGAGAGAAAGAGAGAGAGGCGCTGCAGCACCCATCCATCCCTCCTGTGTGTGCCCTCTGACTCTCTTTACCTGAAACCAAACAGCCCCCCGTCTCGCTGGGCCCCATTTCTCCATGCTGCCCACTGCCCGCATGCTTAGATGGGCCAGGGGCTGCCAGCGTCTGGTGAAGGGTCATAACAGCCCCCGGTCATCTCAAGTCTGCCGGAGTTCCTCCCTTAGGGTCTCACGCTCTTTCTCTAACAGGTCTCGCTGCCTGGTGGTTTTTGTTTGTTCATTGTTGCAAAGGAGACGCTGGGGAGCATCTCTTCTCTGGTTTTTTCCCCCCTTATCTTTCTCCCTCCCTTTCTCTGTGTCTTGTAGAGGTCTCATGTCCTGTGCTTGTCCATTTTGCTTCCATTGTCTCTTCTAGACTGCCGGAGTTAATACCACCGACAAAGAGATGGAAGTGCTCCACTTAAGGAATGTCTCCTTTGAGGACGCGGGGGAGTATACGTGCTTGGCGGGTAACTCTATCGGACTCTCCCATCACTCTGCATGGTTGACCGTTCTGGAAGGTATACACTGGACTTCTCCTCTCGATGTCCTGCCCTTGCCACGGGCACGGGGGGAGCATGCATTGCGGGGCTGTGGGGAGACACAGAGCCGGGAGCGGTAGAGGAGCAGGCTCCGTGGGCCGGTGGGCGGCTCCAGCAATTTCTCCAACCTGGAGGGTTGATTCCTCTCGGCTCACACAGGAGCTTTCCTCGTTTTGCAGGAACACAGAGGCCTCCCACCTATACACCTGCATCTGGCTCTCCCCTTGGCCAATGTAATGCATGCATGGGATCTGGACTTCACTTGCAGCCGGGCTCTCTTCCAGGGCAGGCTCCTTCCATCCTTGGGTCTAGCAGCCATCCCTGATTTGTCTGATCCTTTTTGCCAGCCCCAAAAGTCTCAGAAAGGGCCCCACTCCTCCTTTCCCTGAAGGTAGGCACTCTGTAAAGAGAGGCTTGCTAGCAGTGCTAGCCCACCCTCCTGTGTGGCCGACCTCTGATGTCAGAGGAGCGATGCTACCAAGCCCAGTGCGCTGGAGCTGCCTCGGGTAGCCGTGGGGGGCTGGAGGGTGCCCGTTCACCCTCTTTGGCTGCTGACGTTTCTCCTCTTCTAAGAGGGGAGGTGTGTGTGTTGGGCTGGGAAGGAAGGAGCCTGCAGCTTGCTCAGGTGCTGGGCCGGTGACTGCGGGCGGAGCTGGTTGTCACTGCCTCTTTGAGGTCCTGCATGTGGGTGTGGGCGCTGTGCTGTTCTCGTCACTGCGGCAGCTTCTCCTCGCTCCTCCTCTGCCCTGCTTGCCCAATAGGGTCTGATAACACCCCTGCTGAGGCAGAGAAGCGTTCTGTTTTTGTCATCGTCACTGTCTTTGTCCCATGTGTACTCCCACTCAGTTGTCTTTGTTTCTCAACACTGGGGAAGGAGAAAAACAAACACTTCTTGTTATCAGCTCTGTTGTCTCCTTGCCAGGCCCCGGAAGTTCTCTTGGGGCTCAGTTGGGGTCATACCCGGTGCCTCTTGGGGGAGGCCCCCCAGGTGCCTGCCTCTGTGACTGGCTGGGGTTTTTTAAAGGGGAGGGTTGGGAGGAGGGCTGTGGAAGGAAGAGGGTTGTTCACGCTGGTGGGGGGGAGGGTTCCACGCAGCCAGTGCTGTGATGCTGGATGTACACCCTCCCGGTCTCCTGTGGACGGGAATGGTGGTGGATCGAATGGACGGGCTTCTGTGGGAATGGAGTAAATTTAAATTCTAAGTGGAAGATGAGAGAAAAGAGTAAAACACGCCCGCCCTCCCCCCCCCCCCGCCCCGACCATTTCCTTCTACCGTTTTAGGAGTCAGGGCCTGTGAGTAGCATTCTTAAGAACTGCAGAAAAGTTTGCATTTTTCATCTCAAGCAGTCTAAGACATGTTTGGAAATTAAGTCAGTTTTGCCTGTGGTTTGGCTAGGTGAAAATGTTTACACATCTGACTTGACAAAGATGACATAGGTGAAAGGTGAGATATTTAAGTCAGGACACAGACACACCCTTTCTTCCTGCCCTCATTTGTCCTCATTCTGCGAGTGCCACTATATGCCAGGTGCTGTGGCTTACAGAAATGAACCAGGTGCCATCCCAACTCTCAGGGACAATCAGAGACAAAAGCCTCTCAGAAAGCAGTTCAGCTGTCCCCATGTGATTATGTGTGTGCCCACAGTGCGAAGGCACTGCAGAAAACAACCGTGTTTCCATGAGGAGGCTGAGAAAGGCATCCAGACGAAGGGACTTCTCAGCGATCCCTTGCAGGGTGCCTGGTAGCCCAGCAGTCCAGCTGAGCAAGGAGGGCTCCTGAATTAATGATGATGGGCCTCGTGAGCAAAATAGTTCCATCCATCCCTCGTGGGGGATTCAAGTCAGGATCAGGAAACCTCCAAGATCCTAAGCTGTCCGATCTGCTTAGTGCCAGAACCCCAGTCCTAGCTAGGACCTCGCTGGATTCTTCTCCGCCCTACAGATTCCCAGAGGAAAGGAGATGGGTGGAGCTAGGAGCTAGGGACCCTAGTGGGCTGGGCCCCCAGAGCCTACTAACACCCTGTTCACACTGACTCAGCCCTGGAGGAAAGACCGGCGGTGATGACGTCACCCCTGTACCTGGAAATCATCATCTATTGCACGGGGGCCTTCCTCATCTCCTGCATGGTGGGGTCTGTCGTCATTTACAAGATGAAGAGTGGCACCAAGAAGAGTGACTTCCACAGCCAGATGGCCGTGCACAAGCTGGCCAAGAGCATCCCTTTGCGCAGACAGGTAACAGAAAGTAGATAGGGGATTTGCACGCTCTGCATCACCTTCTCTCCCTGTGCCCCCAGGGGCTCCCCCAGGACCCGCTAACACCCAGCCTGTCCACTGTCCCCAGCCTGTCGCTTTGGGGTTGCTTTCTGGCTTCTGGGCCAGGGGCAGTGGACCGTCCTGACCCACATAGAGTTGGGTTCCCATATGCCCAGCATAATCTGTCACGTGGATTGGGAGAAAGTCCTAGGTAGGCCAAATGTGCAGTGGATATTGCAAGTTTGAACTGTGCCCGAGGGCTGGTTAGAGACGGTAGAGAGGAGGTCCCAAAATGCCCTCTCTCCTGTGTGCCCTCCCTCCCATTCTCCAAGACAATGGAACAAAAGGTAAAGGCATGTGAGAGGAGGGAATGTTCATGTAGCTCTGGGTTCATTCCGGGAGGTGCTTTGGGAGTTAGGAATCCATAATCAGAGGCAGGATTTTCACAAAGAATCCGGAAGAGATAGGGCTGTTATTGCAGTGATAAGTTATAAAATTCAGCATGGAAGAGGTACCTATGGTCTGTTCATGTTAAAGGTGAATAAACTGAAACTAAGAAAGGCTAGTTGGTGTCAAAAACAAGTCCAAAGACCTTCTGTGGTCTTTCTGGCACTTGGTGCTGGAGAAGGAACATCAGGTAACAGTTATATTCATCTGTCATTGGTGAAAAGTCCTGACTAGGAATTGCAGGAATCTGCGCCACCCCACACACACACACACACCTCCCTCGCTAGAAGGGTGACCCCACGCTTCTCTGTAGGTATCGGCTGACTCCAGTGCGTCCATGAACTCGGGGGTTCTGTTGGTTCGGCCCTCACGTCTCTCCTCCAGTGGAACCCCCATGCTGGCTGGGGTCTCTGAATATGAGCTCCCTGAAGACCCTCGCTGGGAGCTGCCTCGAGACAGGTAATGTTCTCAGGTCACCTTGTGAGGCAGTCCTCTGCTTGTTATTCTCATGGTGGGAGTTGCCGTACTGAGACCTTCTCGGGACTGGAGGTGCACCAGCTGTGTCAGGGAAGCATCATTTCCACTTCCCACTCACAACTGGGTCAAATGGGGACAGGTGGAAATGGGATGCCCTTCTAAAATTTGAACTTTACCAGCCTCAACTTACTCCACCCTTTGTTTCCTCAAAAGACTGGTTTTAGGCAAACCCCTGGGAGAGGGCTGCTTTGGGCAGGTGGTGTTAGCGGAGGCCATTGGGCTGGACAAGGACAAACCCAACCGTGTGACCAAGGTGGCTGTGAAGATGTTGAAGTGTAAGTGATGTTTCTGTCCTTGAAAAAAGGATCCCTTCCTTTGCCAAGCAGTCTGTGGGCCTCGGGCCAAGTGGAACACCCTCGGTGGTGCACTTTCCTTGCCCACACCTGTTACACGGTCTGCCTAGGGTTGCCTGGGAGTGGAGGGGGCATCCTGCACCCCGAGATTGCCATCATCTCACTTTGTGCCTTGGGGTCAGCCTGGGTCGTGGTTGGGTGTTTATTCTAGATTCCATCGCTAGCTGATTTTCCCCACCATGTCCTCTGCTCCACTTATTACCACATGTTGCAACAACAGCTGTCATGAGAAGGAAGGGAAAATAAATAAGGACATGAAGAGGGGAGGAGACAAGCCACTTCCAGAGAAAAGGGACTCCTCGGGCGTACACCTCATCCCCTGCCCCTTAGCTTTTTTCCTGTCACCCTCCCTTCCCAAGTAAACAAGTCTCATCCCCTTCTCTGGTTTGTGTGCAAAGCGGATGCAACAGAGAAAGACCTGTCAGACCTGATCTCAGAAATGGAGATGATGAAGATGATTGGGAAGCACAAGAACATCATCAACCTGCTGGGGGCCTGCACGCAGGATGGTAGGTGCTAAGCCAGGCCGGGCTCTCCCACCCTGCTTGGTGTAGGGCCTCAGGTGGGAACGTGGGCCTGCTGCTCAGAGTACAGTATCTGTCAAGGAAAAGATACTGAGCTGGGCTATCAGTGAGCAGGCATCTCAGCCATGCCAGGGAAGTGGGGTAAGGAGAGAAGCAGGGTTAGCAGTAGTTTCAATGTATTTCTTGGGGTCTGGGCAGATGCCCATTGGTGTTCATCTGAGAAGACAGATACCTAGAGTCACAAACATAGTGTGTGGATAGAAACAGATGAGTAATTGTGGTCTAGATTAGGGCTCTTAACCCCCAACTCTGCGTGGGAACTTTCTGGACTATACTGGGAAGAATTATTTCCCTGACTCTCTTTGGGTGGTGGGATGAATTTTCCTAAAGGGGAGGCTAGGTTAGGGTGTGTCCTTGATGGTGTTAACCTTGATGGTGGGGTTTCCTCGAGGTGAGGTGAAACCTGCTTACCAGCCTGCCTGCCCTGATGGCCTCTTCATCCTCACGCTTCAGGTCCTTTGTACGTCATCGTGGAGTATGCTTCCAAGGGCAACCTTCGGGAGTACCTGCAGGCCCGGAGGCCTCCTGGGCTGGAATACTGTTACAACCCCAGCCACAACCCCGAGGAGCAGCTCTCCTCCAAGGACCTGGTATCCTGCGCCTATCAGGTGGCCCGAGGCATGGAGTATCTCGCCTCTAAGAAGGTGTGGCACCTGACAGCTCTCCCGGGTGAAGTTGGGGTGGGAACGGCCCTCCTCGTACCCCAGCTTATGACTTTCTATCCCTTGGCATCATACACACATTGAGCACTGACTATATGTACTGTCTTAGGCTCTCAGGGAATGTCGGCGTCAGGAGAGCCAGTGTAGCCTTGTGGCCTTGGGGGTCAGACTAAGTGGGGTTCAGATCTGTACACTGCCACTTTCTGCATAGGCTTGGACAGCTATGTACTATTTTCTGTTTCTTCAAATACAAAATCAGAATGGTTATGGGAGTAAAATGAAGTTGTGAGAGAATGTTAAGTACAGTTTTTAGTGCTCAGTAAAGACTGCTTTTGTTTGGGCTCCAACCCAGCATGGATATGCTATGGCTGGAGAGACAGCTTGAGAGCACATACCTATACAGACTGGACATAAGCGTGAAGGACATCACTGGACATCAGCCTTTGCCAGTACAAATCCAAAGCTAAAAGAGTTGGAAAGACCAGGCAGGAAAGGAGGCAGATACAGAGGGTTTGCTAATGATTGAGAGTTCTGGAGCTGTTCAAATGGCTGGGTTGGAAGTGGAAATGAGGCACATTCTGCCAGGGAACTAGAATATTCGGGTGAGTGCTGTGATAGGAGAAGGCCTGCCTGCCAGCTGCAGAGTGAGTGCTGTAGCACACGGGGTCTCAGACAGCTGTACCCCGATACGTGCTGAAAGCCATCGACCCCTAGAGCCTATACCTCCCCTCACCTGCATCCCATCTCTTCCTCCCCTGGCTTCCCCTCTTCTCTCCATAGTGCATACACCGAGACCTGGCCGCCAGGAATGTTCTGGTGACAGAGGACAACGTGATGAAGATCGCAGACTTTGGCCTAGCGCGGGACATTCACCACATCGACTACTATAAGAAGACAACCAATGTAAGTGCTGACGTGGCCACTCGGTGCATGTTGTCTGTCCACAGCTCTACTGCGCTAGGCTCTCTCCCATTTAGATTTCTCTGCTGTAACCCCATGCAGGTTGCTTTGCCTGAAAATCAGTGTGGTGGGATGCGCGGAACATGCGCATTCCTTCCCAAGTCCAATCCCACATGCACCCTCCTTATTCCCTGATCACCCTGCCCTGGGCCACCCCCAACCTCCCCATGCTGCTTGCAGGGGCGACTGCCTGTGAAGTGGATGGCACCTGAGGCATTGTTTGACCGGATCTACACCCACCAGAGTGATGTGTGAGTTTGAAATAGGCCATTGCCAGGGATACTTGGGTTAGAAAATGTCCAGTACAATAGGGTCCTGCCTCCCCTCTGGATTGATGAGGGTCTCCTTCTGTCTCAGAAAACAGAAAAAAAAAACATTGTATATCTATCTATTCACTTTGTTTCTGGGGACTGAAAAACCAATCTATTCTCTGCAATGTCTCCTAGTATTCCCCTTGGAATTCAGGATTTGTGTTGGGGGTAGGGTGGGTTCAGGATGAGTATCTGACACGCTGGTGAAAGAGAAAGGGAAAGGACTCTAGGTACCTAGCTTTGTGCCCATAACACCCAGAGGCTCTGTGCTTATCCACAGGTGGTCTTTTGGGGTGCTCCTGTGGGAAATCTTCACTCTGGGCGGCTCCCCATATCCTGGCGTGCCTGTGGAGGAGCTTTTCAAGCTGCTGAAGGAGGGTCACCGTATGGACAAGCCCAGTAACTGCACCAATGAGCTGTAAGCATGAGAAGATGTCTGAGGTCCTGAGCTAGGCCCTGGGGGCATAATGGGTTTGATGGGAAGAGGAAGGAAGAGGTGTTAGCTAGATACAGCAGCCCTTCCTTCCTGCTCATTCCCACAGTCACTCCACCGTGAGCTTCTTAATCTCTGCTTCCGCCCTTCCTCCCCTGGCCTTACAATCCGGCCACAGGTACATGATGATGCGGGATTGTTGGCACGCAGTTCCCTCTCAGAGACCGACTTTCAAGCAGCTGGTAGAAGACCTGGACCGCATTGTGGCCTTGACCTCCAACCAGGTGAGGCTGCCCCATCCTAGACCTTCAGTCATCACCAGTTAGGTACATCTCTGTGAATTAATACTGCCACAGGGAGGCGAGTGCTGGCTCCATTGTTGCTTTCTCTCTTCTATCACAGGAGTATCTGGACCTGTCAATGCCCCTGGACCAATACTCTCCCAGCTTTCCCGACACCCGAAGCTCTACCTGCTCCTCAGGGGAGGATTCCGTCTTCTCACATGAGCCGTTGCCTGAGGAGCCCTGCCTGCCCCGACACCCAGCCCAGCTTGCCAATGGTGGACTCAAACGGCGCTGACTAGCACCCCAGCACTGCCCCTCCCCGGACTCCATCCTCAGCTGTAACCCTCAGCCGCCACTCCGCGCTGGACTCACTGCCTTCCCCTTTGCCCCTTTCCTGCTGGCAGGAGCCAGCCGCCTACCTGAGGCCTTCACCCCACTGAGCTCACCTCTCTCCTTCCTCCTCCTCTCAACCTGCTTGTGAGAGAGAGGAACAGAGAGGCAGGTACTTGCTGATGGCCACTCTGTTCCCTCCCAAATGTTGGACCAACACCCCTCCCTGCCACCTGGCATTGTCTTGGAGGGTTAGGAGTGGGAAGTGAGCAGACATGCAAGCGAGAGCTGACGGAGCTTCCTTGTGTTGGTTTTGTCTGCTTCACCATAACCCGCAAGCCCGTGTTCTGGTGGCAGGTGCCTCGTCCTCAGGGCTACAGTATAGTGAGGGGAGGTCAGTGCTTCGGGCCTCAGTTGAAGGTGACCTCTGCTCCAGATAGATGGTGCCAGTGGCTTATTAATTCCGATACTAATTTGCTTTGCTGACCAAATACCTGGTACTAGAGGACAGGGAGGCAGCGGCTGGGAGCAGTGTCGTGGCCCTGGGGCCCAGCCCCGAACTGGGGACTTTGTATATAGCTATGAAGAAAACACAAAGTGTATAAATCTGAGTATATATTTACATGTCTTTTTAAAAGGGTCGTTACCAGAGATTTACCCATTGGGTAAGATGCTCCTGGTGGCTGGGAGGCATCAGTTGCTATATATTAAAAACAAAGAAAAAAGAAAAAAAGGAAAATGTTTTTAAAAAGGTCATATATTTTTTGCTACTTTTGCTGTTTTATTTTTTTAAATTATGTTCTAAACCTATTTTCAGTTTAGGTCCCTCAAATAAAAATTGCTGCTGCTTCATTTTTATATGGGCTGTGTGACAAGGGAGAGAATGTCAGCTGGAAAGGAACAAGACGAATGGGCCCTAGGTCTGTCTGTCCAGAGGGCACTGCGCGTTCCCAGCAGTTTCATCCTAACCTCTTCCTCATAGGTCCTGCGCGGAGACCTCGGGACAAACCTCTTACCTCTCCGATGCTTTTGGAAAGGCAGGAGAAGACGTCGTCTGCGTAATGGGCAGGAACTTCGTATCAGTGCACCAGAGCCCCCGGGCCAAGAGCCAAGGCTCTGTAGCCCTCAACCACTGATTGTTTCCTCAGGGGAAACTGGTGAGGTCGGGTAGGTCAGAGGGTCAGAGAGGGAGCTGGGACCCTGCCTCGGAATAGCCACGGGGAGCTAAAGAGGTGGAGGAAAGCTAAGGATTATTCAACAAGGGCCTGCAGAAACTCAAACCCAAATATGTGTCTCCCCCCTCTGTGTGGGTGTGGTTTTGCCTGTGCTGCTATGTGAGGGAAAACTTGTCACCTACGACTAGTTTTACATTCAAGTCCCTTACTTCATGTTTCCCAGCCGGCTCTGTGTTCACCGTCCCCCCCACCATCACCACCAGGCTTCCTGTATCCATGTGACCAGGCTGCATGTGTTGGGATTATCACAGATCTTGGCATCCTATAGTTATTGTACAAACTCCACCCCATCCTTCAGGAAAGGGAAAACATTTTCTGAATGTTTGTTTTTTGGCTGCTTGGAAATTTACTTCCTCTGCCACCTGCTGGTTATCCCTGCGCTCACCAGGTGTGTCCTGGCTCCTTAGAACTTAGTGCTCAGCCTCTATAAGGAAAACTTGCTTTTTTTGCTGGATTACTGCTGAACACAAAAAAGAGTTCAATCCACTTTCATTTCTGTAGGGAAAATGGGATTGCTGCTTTTAAGTTTCCTTTCTGAGCTAGCTATTTTTTGGCAGCTGCAATGTTGGCCACTATTGTAAATTAGTTCTCTTATCCTTGTGTCTGTAAATATACAAATGTCAACATATTACAGTTTCTGTTTATTAACGGAGGTATTATTTGGTAAACAGAGCCAGGAAATGAATTTTAGCTCTTAAAACCAGGTCCTTTGTACGTCACCGTGGAGTATGCTTCCAAGGGCAACCTCCGGGAGTACCTGCAGGCCCGGAGGCCTCCTGGGCTGGAATCCTGTTACAACCCCAGCCACAACCCGAGGAGCAGCTCTCCTCCAAGGACCTGATATCCTGCATCTATCAGGTGGCCCGAGGCATGGAGTATCTCACCTCTAAGAAGGTGTGGCACCTGACAGCTCTCCCGGGTGAAGTTGGGGTGGGACCTTATTATGGTGTCTTTCCTTGTTAAATAGTGATGATAATTTCTGCCTTGGCCCTTGAATCTATAAAGGGCTTTCTATACCTTCGGGAGAGGTGCTGGAAAAATATAAGGCACCATTACAACAGTGATATCTGTGGTGTTACCACTCAAATCATCCACGAATGTCCCCAGAGACTAAGCCGGCTGTCTAATAAAGATAGTGAAATTGACCTGAGAGAAAATGAAATGACCATTTCACTTAGATGACCAGATTGGGTCTCCTGAGGAAAGAAATCCAGTTTATCTAATGAAGATGACGTGCTGTCACGGCACTGAATCTCTGGTTTCCTGAGGGTTAAAAGATGAGGGCCTGGGATCACCACAGCATTAATCAATACTGCCTTCCTGCCTTTTCTAATTCTGATAGGCTAGGGGTCATCAGCCCCTTGATACCGTTAATGTAATGTATTGATCTCAGGTAAGTAAGATTGAACCTCAGATGAAGCAAGAAATCTATCTCGATGACAGTGAAGTCACTGTGTTTATCAGCGGCCACTGGGAGGAGCCAGCAGGCCAGAATCTCAGTCAACATTAAGTAATGTGCCAGTCGGCTTGGAAGTTCCATTAGCAGGTGTGTACTGTGGTGACTGGCAGCTTTAGCCTGGTTTTGGCATCACAGCATGTATTCGGTATCACCAAAGTGACTCACATTGTAATGAAGCACAGAATTAGACACAGCAGTTATACTACAATTATACTCAATGAGATTATTAGCAGCTGGTACAGCTGAGGCACATGCATCTGCAGGGATGAGTAGAGAGCAGGGAAAGGAGAAAGCTTCGTAGCAACCGGGCATAGTCTTCCATTCCTTCAGATGAGAGCCAGCGAGAGGGAAGGTGAGCAAGAAGCCAAGTGTTCAGGAAGACTCAGCCTTGGGCAAGTTCTCTCTAGGTTGGCTGGCACTCAACACGATTTAGAACTCCTTATACTGTACTGCCTTCAAGATATTTATGCTGGTGCATAGAAGTTATACACTTAATGAACCCAACAACTGGAGGTTTAATTGTCTCGTTACTCCAGTAGGGACTAGGATAGGTGAGCCATGTACACCTTTTCCCAATTCTATTGATCACTGATCTGTTGGTAGCTTGAAATCAGCCATGTGGGAGTATTTACATCACTGGAATCTGCAAATGCTACAAATCAGGCCCCCCCACCCCCCCACACACACCAGAGTTAGTTGTTAATCATTTACCAGAACACCAGTAGCTCAGTTTCAACATGGAGCTGGATGTAACAATCATGGAACCCAAAAGCCAAGCACTGTAAGTGATGAGAACAAAGAAACAACCTTGACTTCTCCATAAGAATGGGAAGAGAGATGGGTATCAAGTGTCTCTGATGCCTGTTTACGAAGCAAAAAGAGGTGAAAGCCAACTGGGGTCAAAAGTGACCAGGGGCCCCTTGACCTAACCATTCCTACTCGGCTCACAGGGAAAGCCAGAAAGAACTGTAGCCCAGCAGTACCTGTGAATCATTCGGCTTAAACAGGATTGAACAAGTTAAGTAGCTAATCCCTTTCCCACAGTCAACACTTGAAATGTGAACTAATTAAACACCTATCATTTTAAAAGTGGGGAAATTTATTGTGAATCACCTTGCTCAGCCAATGGCAAGATCCATGAAATGCTGCATAGGAGGGATTCATCATTCTCAAGGAACTGGAGTTCATTAGCAGGACGTGGTGGGGCTTGTCCTCTGTTGGAGAGGAGGTTTAGGAAGCTCGTAAAAACACATATCCTTGCTATGAAATGCTGATGACAATCCTCATTTAGGTGATCCCAGACAAGGAGATTTGAGTTTTACTTGGTTTAATTGATTCCTATTAAAGTGCTTTCAATTTCATAGAAAGTAAAGAAATCTAATTTCGTCACCCACAGGTGGAGATACCTATTCCCTGCTAAGCATTCCCCAAGGGAAGAAAGCTGTTGGTCAGCTGCATGGCAATTTATTATGTTGTTTTTTCAGTATGGATGATGCTGAAAACACCGAACATAAATATCTGAATGTAATATTTGTTACTGGGTAGCACAGGGATTATATCAGACTTGAATAATCCCTATGACTAACATATAGTCTTGTTTGTGAAAGACAAACATACCAGAAAAACACACCCAGCCCAAACAAATGGTTAAGTCTTAAACCCTTAATTATGTTTCCTAGCAAAATGGTGGCTAATGAAAGCCATATGTGCTAGAATTGTGGCCGCCTTCCAGGTTCCTGCAGGCCCAGAGGGGGATGTCTCAAAACAGCCAAGCAGCAGTCAAACCTTTTTGATTGCCAGTCTGTTGAACTCCCCATTTTATTTTCCAAGAAGCTTTTTCTTTATATCCAGAACGATCTTACTGGGGAGTATACTCATTGCATCTCATAAGCTACTTGGTTTTCAGGGTACTATTCCTCCTGATGGATCGATCACTCTGAAAAAGTTGGTCAGGTTTTTGGAGTTTCCAAGTTCTTAGTCAGGTTACCAAGCCATAAGAGGCAGAGGTTTCTAAGGCACTAAGCTGATTCCATTATGGAAAAAGTTTCCTCCCTTAAAGGACGTGGGCACAAATATGAAGGTGTTAAAAACAGTATGGGGGGGGGACTTTACACAAAGTTTAGTGGGATGACATAATGGTATAGAGGAAATGGGCTTTGCAGTTATATTTTTCTAAATGGTCTGAACTTGGTCTCACTGCTGACGTCATCTGGAATGCTTACAAGGCCTCAAAGGACTGCCCCAAGGACTAAATGGTTGATCTCTACTCAAACCAGACACAGAGTTAACCGGGAGGCCCTCTATGGATGCCATTGCTGAAGGCGGGAAGCTGGAGAGTGAGCATCACCTTCCAGCAGTCCTTACGCTCCTTTCGAACTAGCCTCGCTGTTCTCTTGTGACTTGGCCTGGAGTGTCTAGGTACAAAACATAAGGACTTTAGGTACTGGTCACAATTAGATGTGTAAGTTCTTTAGGAGTCACTTTTTGGCTTCCTTAATCAAAATAATGACAGACCACAAAGTCAAATCAGAATTTGTAATTTACCTTGGTAATAAAAATAAAGACATGCAAATCACGCCAGGCCCCTGGATGTCTACCCCGCCTATTTGTCCACTGGTGCTCTTTGGTCCTCAGGAGCCAGCAGAGCCGCTCACTCCACAATTCAACTCTCCCATACCCCCCCACTGTTTACTGGTGCCATACCTTCTGCTCTTGCCCCAAATTCCTTTACCCAAATGGGAAAAATGGATAGATAAGTAATTTCTTATTTACACACATTTCTCTTAAGATTTAAATTGCTTTCCTGCTAGTATTTCCTGACATATGAATCCTGTGTGAAATACACAACATATGGGAACTATTTCCATCTGGCACAAAAGAAAATAAGAATGCCTATATTATAATTAGCTTCTAGACTTAACATATTTAGGTCTGATTCACGACTGCATTGGTTTTTTTTTTTTTTTTGCTTTTGGATAATTGAGTTTTAAAAATGTAGTGGTTATGACTAAAGTTCAGCCTACAACTTCCTGTTTGGATGACAGGAAGAACTATGCAGTGTTTTACAATAGTTAACAATAGTTACAAAACAACTAAAGGGAAATGGATTTTCTTTTTTTAGATAATACTTACAGCTTCTTTGGCAGAAGTGATGGCTCCTTTAGGTAATGAAATAGGTGTTGATGGTGGTATGGGTGGTGATGTAACTGATGGCAGTTGCATACATTTTTCATCCTTAAACATCAGAACTGAGAATTGGGTACTGATTTAAAACAATGTGCATTGACTACCATGACTACCAGGAACCTGTAACAACTACTGCATATTCTGGCACAGATTCAAAAGGCAAAATATAGGACCTAATTATATATAGCCAAATGCTGAACTTTCTGAGAAACAGATCAAACTGTACAAAAAAATATGCTTTATTAAAGAACACCACTGAAGTTCAGTTTAATTAAGGGGGTTAGAAATAGAGAAATTAACTTGTTATTTTCATTGTTAACCTAATTAATCATGAAAAGTAATGGTCTAACCTTAGTACCCTTCAGTTGAGGTGCTAAATCCACCATGTTCTCTTTATATTCAGGGGAAGTAGGTGATTCCATAGGAACATCTGTCTTTGGAGCCTAGGGAAGGAGAAAATATTTTATATAAGCGTAAGCTTTCTGCTCTTCCTGAATCTCAGAAGCACTTCTACAGTAGTCAATGCCTTCTGGCACAATTTGCTTTCCACTAAATCCCTAACTTCCTCCAAGTATACCCTTTATGAGTAACATGACATATGTCCCTGAAATAGCAATTTAATATTATTTATCTTTGAGTTTTGAGCACCCAATATACCAAAGTTGCACTTTAATTAGATTCTAGCATTTAAAATCCTCAGTCATTAACAAGCTACTGGGTTGCCAATTCTGGTCCTATTCTTGGTCTCAAAAACCGAAAGGTGCCATTTCTCAATTACTCATTAGTTTCTAATAGCATTGATATAACTTGGTCAAAATTGACATCTTGATCATTTTTGGTGTCTAATAATAAATAATAAAGTTGCCTGATTTATTAAAATGGTAGGTGCTGCTTAATAGAAGCTGCAACATGAGGAAAATGGAAGGAAGGGGTGGTATTTCGGAATAGCCACCCTGTCTTTAACAATTATATTAATTAGATTTGAAAAATAAATATATTACTGCTCTTCGGAAATAAGTAATTTCTTTATATGTTTTGGAGAGAAAAGGATTACATAGATCCAAAATTACAGGTATTCAATTCGATGTCTAAATTTTTACAGAACCTAGCATGCTACTTGTTCTCATTTTTTATATATGGAAAATAGAAGTTTAAAACCGTCGATTTAAAAAAACAACCAATAAAATACCTACGAGCTTGTCGTTTTGTCCTTAATTCTTAGGTCTTTCTCAACCATTCCAGAAAGCAACATCTGGATAAAGAGTTTATGCCCATCTACAATAATTCTGAGAACCCAAATTTAGCTCTGAGACATTGTGCTATTCCAAGATTTCCTTGCTCCTGACAGCAGTCTAAAATGACAAATAACTTTGGTCTGTCTTAAAGACCAAAGATAGAGTAAGAACCTAGTAGCCTACCTTTTAGAATATGGTCTGTGCTCCAAAGTTGTTCCTAGTCTCCCTAGAATCCTTCCTAGACAAAGCTCAAAGCCAGATTAGTTTCTGGAACTATGAAAAGAGAAAGCAAGATGATGTCTCATGAAGCGCATTTTTATGCTGGACTTCATATAATTTCCCTTGGCTTGTCCAAGGAGTCAACAGCATAACCAAGATTAAAAATGGTTGGTCCTCACTCCAGAGTACTAAGTCTAATCTACTAAACCACATGTGTAGCATCTTATATAATGGTCTTTCCTTTCTCATCCACCACGCAGTTTCTGAGGTAGACATGAAACTACATAGTAGAAAAGTAAGAGGCCCTTTCTGATGGATCCAGAGCAAGATGCTCTAGTGGTTAGGCCAATCCTGGGTTCTTCAGTAAAATACCAGGAGAAAAAAATGCTGCTGAGTTAAAGGCAACAAAAAAATGATTAAGAAAATGAGTTAAAGGAAAACAGAAAGTTTACA
Organism: Rhinolophus ferrumequinum; assembly: GCF_004115265.2. Taxonomy (NCBI): domain Eukaryota; kingdom Metazoa; phylum Chordata; class Mammalia; order Chiroptera; family Rhinolophidae; genus Rhinolophus; species Rhinolophus ferrumequinum. The sequence continues at coordinate 61,245,488 of NC_046287.1, forward strand.
TTCTAGATTGGCCATTCACTGCTTAAAAATGAATAGGTATCTGGACAAATGAAACAGACATGACGGAATGGAACCATTCAGTCTCAAAGGAGAAAGAGTGGAGGGAAAAAAATCAAGTCTACTAATGAAGACTAAATAGTGAGGAAGAAAGAATAAACTGGACTCCTGTTAGTAAAACTAAATCAAGCTGGGATTAAAGGCAGTAACAGCCCTAATAGCTACAGGTAGTTTCAGTGATTTGCTTTGATTTTTTTAGGAATTTAAAAAAGATTTTTAAAGCCATTTGGGCCAAATTCCAAAACATATACCAAAAGAAATGCCAAATCTAACTACAGTAGGAAATAAGACATTTGTAGAGAGACCCTAATTATGGAACTCCAGATTCCCCATGATCCCAGTTATTACCTGCCCACTTAGTGGGTTCTCGATTGACTTTGGCTTCATATCTATCAGGTAGAAGGTTCGTGACAGGAGCAAAAGAGAAGGAGGGACATTCTCCTTCAGGTGGAGGTCCTGCCACTGGAGATGAGAGAGAAATAAAACACGACAGAATCACAGAATGTTGTAACTGGATGTGACCCGCAATCATCTGCTTCCCTGGTTTTACAGCTTCCACAGGTGCATGCTGATAACTACTGGCATAAAGAGGATAAAAACACTCGCCCCCCCCCCCCCAGTTTCGGCTCCAGTGGTTGTACCCTGCAAGCCCCCTCACTCCAGTGGGATCCCTCTCAGAGTTGGAGAATGTTCAATTAAACTCTCAAACTGATTGTGCATCAAAGAAGCTAAGTATCTTCTCTTAAACACAAAGTAGATAATGTTAGAGCATAAATCAGCCTCATTCATAACCAAAGAAACATTAAAGTACGAATGAGATGTAAGTTTTCAAGTACCAAATTGGTCAAGCTTTAAAAAAAGATGTTTTTTTAGATCAATAATACATGCAGAAGAGACAAAATTCAAAAGGTAAAATGTAATCAATAAAAATAAGCCTGTTCTACCCCTCTTCTCTAGCTACCCTATTTTTCTCCGTAGGAGCAATCACTGGTACCAGTCCTTTATATGAGCTTCCAGAGAAATCCCATGCATATACCAATATACATATTTATATGTTTTTTATCTTTATACAAAGAGTGACATATATGCACTCTTTTGTATTTGCTTTTTTCCACTGAAATATGAGGTGTGATAAAAAAAAAATAGGGTGAATGCTGCTGCCAAGTGCCATCCAATGGAAAGGCAGGAATCTTTAATATGGGAAGTGGCGCCTTGAACCTTAGTAATAGTGTGTGACAAGTTTCAACTTATTTGGTGCAGTCAGTCGGGTGTGAGCTACAGTGGAGAAAAAGTGGGTTTTTTTTGTTGTTGTTTGGTTTTTTTAATTGGAGAATATTGGGGAGCAGTGTGTTTCTCCAGGGCCCATCAGCTCCAAGTCATTGTCCCTCAGTCCAGTTGTGGAGGGCGCAGCTCAGCTACAAGTCCAGCCGCCCTTTTCAATCTTAGTTGCAGGGGGCGCAGCCCACCATCCCATGCGGGAATTGACCCGGCAACCGTGTTGTTCAGAGCTCACGCTCTAACCAACTGACCCATCTGGCTGCCCAGAGAAAGTGTGTTTTAAAGTGTGCCATAAGTCATCCATGGCCACACTTCATGTCACCTTGTATGTCATCTTGCAGATTGAGTTATATCAGTAGATATAGAGCTGCCTCCTTTTTAAACATCTGTAAAGGATTCCACTGTATGAAAATGCGATGATTTATTTGATTATACTAATATTAATGAACGTTATGCTGTTTGTAATCTTTTGCTGTTACAAACAATGCTACAATGGATAATCTTGTAGATACGTCATTTTGCACATGTGCAAGAACATAGACTAAATCCCTAGAAGTGAAATTGCTAGGTCAAAGTAAATGCATTTAAATTTTTTTAAAGATACCTCTATGGAGGTTTTTACCAGTAATGCACAAGAGCCCTCTCCCTCCAGCCTCGCCAACATGGTGTGTTATCAAATCTGATCTTTGCCAACATAATAGGTAAATGTGGTATCTCATAGTTTTAATTTATGTTAAGATGTTTCACGTTTACCATTTTCAGATTTTTCCCTTCCATGACATATCTGCCCGTATCCTAACAGAATTTTCTGAATAATACATAGTGCTGCATATCGTATGGTTGGATTAGTATCTTCACGCCCTTGTAGTGGAGATTGTAAAGTGGGACACCCTTTCAAGAAGGCAATTTGACAGTATGAACCCACATAATACTCTACATTCAAACACTAAATTATTTGAATGCCTCTCTACAATATGTTAATCTTCCAACTAGAGCAGGTCCAACAAATAAGAGAAAATAGCTACCTCCATGGTTTCAAAGTCACAACAATGGCTCCTATCCCCAAATAATTCATGTATACTTTATGACACTTTTTACAGTTATAGGAATGAGAATTTTAATAGGAGTTACTCCTTTAAGGTTTTAAAACATTAACACTCATAGTTAGAATATGTTACCTGAGGAAAAAATCTTAAACATTTGTTACCAAAGCTAACACTTTACACTGGTTTGGGACACTAATTGGGAAAGCAATCGGGTGAGCCACCAAGCAAGATTAGACCTCCAGATGGATCCACACAGATGATTGGCCTTGTATTACACATTTTGCCCAGGCCCTTACAATACCTGGAGTAGGCAAAATTCTAAGGTGTCCTTGAGATTCCCTTATGTACCCATGCCTTCTCCCAATTATTCAATCAAATGCTAATCTAGGTGTGCTGATTTTGCAGATATAATTAGGTCCCAAGTCAGTTGACCATAAGACAGGAAGATTACCCAGGTGGGTCTCACGTAATCACATGAGACCTTTAAATCTGGAGCTAGAGATCAAAAACAAGGGAAGTCTGAGATTTGCAGCACGGAGGAGGTGGTTTGGCATGTGAGAAGTTCTCCACTGCTGCTTTGCAGATGCAGGTGGCCTCCAGGACAGACAGCAGCCCAGGGCTGACAGCCAGTGAGGAAACAAGGACCACAGTCCTGCAGCTGCAAGGAACTAAATTGAGCCAACAAACTGAACAAACTTGGAAGTAATCTTTCCTCACAGCCTCCAGAAAGAAACATAGCCTGTACTTCTAACCTACAGAACCCTGAGCTAATTAATGGGTGTTGTTTTAAACCGATAAGTTTGTGATCACTTGTTATGCAGCAATAGAAAACTAATACAGTACCCTGTCAGTCAAAAATAAAACTAGCTCTTCCAGCATCCCACTGCTCAATTTAAATAAGGCAAACTAGGTAAGATGCTTCACTTGCCAAGCAGAAATCACAAAATGAGGTCTGCAAATTGTAGGGGCAAGGGTTCTAGCGAAAAGGGCCCAAGAAAGCTGCTACTTGCCTCTCCGAGCTGTTGTCTCAGTTGTTCCTCAGTGAGACCCAGTGATCTCATCCCTCGGGCCCTACAGGCAGCTTGTAGCTCTGACACACTCAAAGCATTCACCCCTTCTTTGGCAATTACCTGAAAGAAATATAAGGAATGGTAGTGGATCTTCTGGTTCCGATTTTACCTAATCCCTAAATTCCAACAAACCAGGGGAGACAGAGGATCTGATGCTTTCACACTTTATCCCCTGCACTGACTACTGCAAAGGCCCAGAGCCTAAAACAACAAGGTGACTTACGAAGGTGCAGCAGCTGAGATAGAGGGAATCCTGCCAACAGGTATTAATAATGTTAGAACTATTTACATAACTTGTCTCCAACATTCTGTCACCAAAGTAATTATTTCCCCTCTTGATTTGCAGTTCACCTGCTTGTGACATCTCTACTCTTCCCTTTCATGGCAGTGTCAGGATTCATTTAAAAAACATTTCACTTGAAAAGCTTTCAATGCACCATTTGTTGCATGTCCCAGTAGTATTCTTTCCCCACTATCCCTCTACCACCAACCTCAGAATGGCCCTAACTCTCTGGTTCACAAAATTCCATCAATAAATAAAAATTTCTGCTTGGTGTGACCCAAAACTGTGGTACTTCTGGGACCAGTATTGTTTGTTCCAAAGTTCTAAATGGGTCCGATGGGACTATGCTTCCTAGTTCTGGGAATCCTGCTCCCTCAGGCAGAATGCTTGAGAGCAGCTGATTCAGATTCAAGAAAGATTCTTTCCTTTCTTTAAAGGAGTCTAATTAGCAGTTTTGGTCCAAACGATGCCTTTCTTCCATGTCTAGGCTCTGCTTTCCCTCCCTGCATTATGCGTTGCCACCCCTTCTTACCAGGCAAACTCACCCAGCAGCATATTTACTTTGGCAGCAGCTCCATGGGAGGGGAGCAGAGGTGTGGGGTAGAGCACTGTCCTGGCCAGTAGCAGACTCAGGAATCTACTGAACTGCTGTTCCTTCCCAGGGGGTCCTAACTGCTTTAGATTAGGCCCAGCTAAGTCATCCAAATTACTAACTGCTTATGATGGCCTTCTCAAGAAAATGGGTCAGAGTAGACAAACAACTCCTAAAATGAGTAAGCAAGGTTCAGGTTGTCATGGTAACGGCTGTTTAAACCACTCATTTTGCCAGAACCGGTCCATGAGCAGACCTACTAACAGAAGATAACTGCACTTCATCTCTGAGCCACCCAAGGCATATCTCCCAACGTCTCGCTAATTCTCTACAGCTATAGTTAAGCTCTTACTTCATCATCCGCTTTTATAGACTTCAGTCTCATCAGGAGCTGAAAGCGGAGCAAATTGTTGGTTCCAAAGGACTGCAATTCCAGCAGTTTGCAAAGGGCAACCAGCTGAGGTCGATCTAAGTGCTCCAGGGTGAGCTGATCCTCAAATAGTTTGGAAAAACGAACTATCTCCTTTGTGCTGGGCTTGTGGCCTGTCTGAACCTAGGCAGTGGGACAAAAAGGCTAATTAAAATGTGTTTCCTACTTCCTTTAGCCTTCCCAGTCAGTAGACTATTTGAAAGACACATCAAAGCATTTATGGATTCTATCTTATGTTTGGAAATAGGCCCTGTAGTACAAAGAAGAGGAAAGAAATCTGTTTGAAGTCAGACTGAAGCAATCAGAAGTAGTTCAAAAATTTCATTCTACTGTTTTTTCCAAGAAATTATCAATGTCTTTAGCACAATGGTTGCTTTAAGATAGATATTTCTGCAAACTACTATCAATACTTGCAATATTGTATGTATATAACTTAGATTTTCAAATTCAGAGATTGTGAACAATTTGGAAGATCCATGATGACATGCATTTTTCAGGTAACTCCCAGCCCAGAAGTTGTTTGCTATTATATGAAAGACTGACACCTGTTTGACATAGGCTGAGAACTGGGTAGAGGCATCTCCCAGGTTGGCCCTGTTCCTCCTTGCCATTTCTGTAATTGTTTCTTGAAGAAATTTTGCTAGTTCCAACTTTGCAGCCATTTTCTTTTTCTGTTTTTCTTCCTTAATAATAGAAGAGGAAAAAGTTAATCAATCCTCCATGATTACAGCTTGGTAGACAGAGATGAAAGAAAAATCACTGTCACTTTGTTATTGTTCATCCCTATTTCATGTGTTAATATTACTTTCATACTTAGTTGAATGGGTTTTGTGAGAACCAGAGCAAATAAAAAGTGCCTCTATTCGCAACTTGTCTCCTTAATCTTACCTTTTCTCACTAATGCAACGACCATAAATATTTGATAGAACCAAAATGTCCCCTGAATGGGAGGCTTTATCATTAATTAGAATGAGATACTAATTTTTTAACCTGATGCAAATCTTCTAGGCTGCTAGCTAAGCCCTGGATTTTGCTTGGGTCACAAATAAGGATAACTAGGAAATTAACTCTATGCAAAGTAGCTATAGTTTAAGTAATATAAAACAGACACAATTTATTACAATACAATGAGTTAAGGGCTACAACATATGAACAAAGTACTACACAGAAGAGAATTAAGTGTATACTCTTAAGACACTATGTTGACCATAATTTCTAAATCCTTGTTCATCATGAGAAATACAGTATGGAACCATTTTCAAAATAACTACGGTCAGGACTCGGGGGTGCAGTGAAACAGTAATAGATATAGATATCTATAGTTATATAGATACATATTTTTTAAGCTACCCAAAAGACTCTAATGATCACCCATCGATAGCAATCATTAGTTTTTAGAGAGATCTTAAAAGACTCAGCCAAGGGCTGGGTAGGTGGCTCAGGGCGTTGGAGCGCCCACACGGAAGGCTGCTGGTTCGATTTCCACACGGGCCAGGGAGCTGCGCCCTCTATAGCTAAGGTTGTGAACAACAGTTCTCTCTGGAGCTGGGCTGCCGTGAGCAGCTGGAGGTTGGTGTGAGCTGCAGGCTGCTGTGGGCAGCCCGAAGGCCACTGTGTGCTGCCCGTAGGCTACTGTGTGCATAATACAGGGAGCTGTGTCCTACACAACTAGACTGAGAAATAACGGCTTGAATTGGAGGGGGAAGAACGGGGAAAAAAAAAGACTCAGACAAAAAAAAAAATTGCACAATGGAAATGCCACGATTAGAACCCATTTAGTCCTCCATTTCATTCATCTATATCCATATCCATCTATTTATTGAGCATCTACCACTTGCTAGGGGCTGGAGATAAAATGAGCAAAAACAGATATGAATTCCTGCCCTCATGGAACTTCTAGGCTAACGGGAGAAACAAACATTAGTGACTAATGATAATCCACTAATTCCACACATTAACGTAAGAGTATAATGGAGAAGTACAATGAGAGAAATGCATAGTACTGTGATCTGATGTAAAGAGAAAGCTAGCTCTATCGTTTGCTTGCTATCTCTCTTTTCATGGAACAAAGAAACAAGAAAGTATTTTCCAGGCCCATGGCCACGATGTGTATGTATATATGTATGGTCAGGGAATGAGTGGTGTTCAGGAAAGAGGAATATTTAGATAAAACACCTCCTCTATTCCCCCATCTTCCTGCATTCACTAACACTTTCTTTGGAATGCCATTGTATTAATTCTAGATCCTGATTATTTTTAATGTAAGGAAATTAAACCACTGCCAGGCAGTTAAATATTGCAGTTTGATTCTACCCCTTAAGTGTATCTCAAATCTGTATTCAAGTTTTTATTTCTAATGCCATGTTCTTAATTTAGGCTTCGTCATTTCTCTCATGCTATTGCAACAGCATTCGGCTGATGTCCCTCCCTTGGCTCTGTCCTCTTCAATCCTTCCTGCCAGCAAAATTACTTTTTCTAAAACACAGATCTAATCATGCTACCCACCACCCTCTGCTGAAATTTACCTTCCATTATTTACCACTGTCAAAGGTAAAGTCTAAATTCTTAGGATGGCAGATGCTTTCCAACTTGACCCAACACATCACATAAAATGAGAAGATCTTATCTTCTGCCATTGATGCCCTTGTATCCCAAATGTAAAGAACCAATCAGTGGTCCCTGGTTATATCATACTCTTTTATACCGTTAAGCCATTTTAAGTGTAACTCTTTCTATCCAGAACGTCTTTCAAATACTGTGTCAAAATTCTACCACTCTTTAAATCTCAGTTTCATAGTTATATCTTCTGTGAAACATTTTCCAATCTGATTTAAAAGTTACCCTCTTTGTCCTCTTGTAATATTGTGTTCATATCTTCACATCACTGTCTAGTAGAGTATGGTATGAAGATATAAACAGAATAAAGAGAATGAAGGCGCTACCTCGGTTCTCTAGCCTGTCACCTTCACAGTAACTATCAAATGAGTACCCCTCTTCTCAGGAACTACTCATAAGCATTAAACAGTCCATCTGGCTGAATAAATCATGCCTAGTGTTCAACTAGGCACTGCAGTAATACTTGATCTATGTTTGCTTTATTTTTCATCACTTAAAAACGAGTTAAAGTTCAATGGAGAAGAGAGAGTTTTTTTCAACAAATGGTGATGGAAAAACTGGATATCCACATGCAAAAAATAAAAAATTCTTGACACTCATGTTAAACTTTTCTTAAAAATTAATTCAAAATGAATCATACTTAAATGTAAAACTCAAAACGCTAAAACACCTAGGAGAAAATCTAGGTGACTTTGAGTCTGATAATGAGTGTTTAGATATAACATCAAAAGCATGATCCAAGAAAGAAAAAAATCAATAAGTTGTATTTCATTAAAATTAAAAACACTTGCTCTGTGAAAGACACAGTTAAGAGAATGAAAAGACAAGCCACAGTCTGGGAGAAAATACAGAGGGTGCCAAAAAAATGTATACACGTTTTAAGATAACAGCCCTTAAAATATGTATACATTTTTTTGGCACCCCCAGTATTTGTAAAACACATATCTGATAAAGGACTTGTATCCAAAAATATACAAATAACTCTTAAATCTCAACAGTAAGAAAATGAACACCATTAAAAAGTGAGCAAAATAAAGACTCACAATAATAATCAGTAATTAAAATGCACACTGATGCTTGATGACAAAAGGTAAGATATACAAGGTGTTACTGAATGAAAAAGAACTTGAAAAGCAATTGAGAGTTAAGTTACATTATTTGTAAAAACATACATAAAGAGAACACTGGCAGGAGAGATATCAAAATGTTAACTGTGATTGTTGATGTGTGATGGGATTGTGAGTAGATTTTGTTTTCCATTTTGCTTATATGCGTACTCAAATTTATTCTACAATGAATTGTATTGCTTTAAAATGAACAAAATTGTTTTTAAATTTTAAAAAAAAGTGAGCAAAAGATTTGAACACACCTCCGCAAAGAATATAGACAGATGACACATAAGCATATGAAAAGATGCTCAGTGTCCTGTGTCATTAGAGAATTGTAAATTAAAATAACACTTAGAGAGCACTGCATACCTCCTAAAATGGCTCATATTCATAGCACCAAAACCACCAAATGCTGATGAAGATGTGGAGCAACAGGCACCCTCATTCATTGCTGGTGGGGATGCAAAATGGTACAGCTACTTCGGAAGACAGTTTACCAATTACTTACAGAACTAAACATAGTCTTACCATACAAACCCACAATTGCTCTCCCAGGCATTTACCCAAATGACTTGAAAGGTTATGTCCACACAAAAACCTGCACGTGGATATTTTTAGCAGCTTTATCCATAATTGTCTTTCAATAGGCGAATGGATAAACTGTGGTGCATCCATACAATGCAATATTATGCAGTGACAGAAAGAAATGAGCCAGGAAAAGACACAGAGGAAACTTAAACGCAGATTGCTAAGTAAAAGTCGTCAGTCTGAAAAGAGTACATACTATATGATTCCAACTATATGACATTCTGGAAAAGGCAATACTATAGAGACAGTAAAAAGATCAACAGTTGCCACCGGTTGAAGGAAGAGGGAGGAGGGACAAACAGGTGAAGCTCAGGGAATTTTTAGGGCAGTAGCACACTGTGATGATAGATACACGACATTACACATTTGTCAAGACCCATAAAAGTATATAACACAAAGAGTGAACCCTAATGTAAAGTATGAGCTTTACTTAATAATAATGTATAGATATTGGCTCTTCAGATGTAACAAATGAACCACACTAATGCAAGAGGTTAGTAATAGGGGAAATGGGGGGAAGGGATATCTGGAGATTCTCTGTACTTCCTGCTCAATTTTTCTGTAAACGTAAAAAATGCTCTAAAAAAATACGTCTACTAATTTTTTTTTTTTTAAGTTTTAAAAATCTGGGAGCATTTGAGATCTTGTTCCCTGGCATATTTTGTCAGTTTTGGCTCAAATAAACTCTTATAAACATTCTGAAAAAAAGTTAAGAAATCCTACATACCTTTTTGGATTCACTTTCAAAAGTTGATGGCAACATCTCTGGGAAGAGTTTCACAAACACTGGTAATAAGAATTCCATGAAGGGTACAATTATGAATACCGCAAATGGAACCAGGCGGAAGAAGTCAGCACAAGTCCTCAATAGCTAAAGAATTAAATGCATATGCAACATTCAGCATTTTAGGACATGCCCCAAACAAAAAAACTAAAAACCTACTTTGGTTCTTAAAGTGTTAAAAACACAAGACAGGGGCCGGCCTGGTAGCTCAGGCAGTTAGAGCTCCATGCTCCTAACTCCGAAGGCTGCCGGTTCGATTCCCACATGGGCCAGTGGGCTCTCAACCACAAGGTTCAATTCCTTGAGTTCCGCAAGGGATGGTGGGCAGCGCCCCCTGCAACTAAGATTGAACTCGGCACTTTGAGTTGAGCTGCTGCTGAGCTCCTGGATGGCTCAGTTGGTTGGAGTGCGTCCTCTCAACCACAAGGTTGCTGGTTCAGCTCCCTCAAAGGATGGTGGGCTGCGCCCCCTGCAACTAGAAACGGCAACTGGACCTGGAGCTGAGCTGCGCCCTCCACAAATAAGATTGAAAGGACAACAACTTGACTTGGAAAAAAGGCCTGAAAATACACACTGTTCCCCAATAAAGTCCTGTTCCCCTTCCCCAATAAAATCTTAAAAACAAAACAAAACACACAAGACATTTTCTGCACCTGTTTATAAAATGGAAAGGTGGGGTTTCCTCTTTTTTCCATATTTCTGAAGTAATATTTATGGGATACCCTCAAGGCAATCTACAACTTTCAAAACATATTACTGGTATCTCTTAGCTTTCATCTAACTTAGGGGTCCGTACTTTAACAACTTAGTATCTGTTAAAGTTGGTTTTTAAAATGTATATGCTTAATATATTAACAACAGTTTGTACTTCATGCGTACAGATCAAACCTGCAGCCTCCTAACTCCTTGGAGAGATTAGAAAACACTATTATAACCATTCTATAGGCAAATATATACAAATTTTAAGAATTTTGCCTAAAGTTGTACAGCAAGTCAGTTGCAGACAAGTATGAAACTCAGTAAGAAATCCTGGTTAATTACATCAGTTAGTATTCCTACTTTGGGATTTTTAAAATGAATTTTAAGTTGAGTTTAAAACTTGCTTCCTAAAAAGTTCACTTTAACTTTAGATTTTCTTTCTCAAATGTGATTCTTGCCTACCCTTCGTCTCTCTCGTCTGGTCAGCACCTGTCCATGCAACAGCCTCCAAACCATTCTGGCAGCAACTTTGGTGTCAATCCAAAGCAAATAGAATCCATTGTAATAATATTTAAGTTCATCCATAATTTTTTGTCTATAAGATTTCTTTTCTTCCTTAGTCTTCGTGCCCGTTTCTTTTGTGGGCTGAGGGCTTGTCACCTGTGGCTTTTTGGGGGTTTGCTCCAGCGGAGGTTTACCAGGGACATCTTGTAGCCAGCAAGCTGATGTGTGTAGCTTTTGTATTATCCTAGTTCGTAAGTGAAGTACTTTATTGCCTGACTGACTAGGAAAGGAGTACTTCTTGCTTCCACAGTTCTTCATATATGTTAAGTAGGAATCTGGCAAGTGAAGAAATGCAAGTGCTGGGGAATAAGAAGAGCAGGTAGGATGGACAAAATGGCTAGGGAATCTGGAATAAAGAGCAACATCCTCTGAGTTGAGCACAAATTATTACAAACTTAAAAGTTAAAGAAATAGATACTATATCTGGTTAAAATAAAACAAGCAGATGGTATTCATTAGTGAATGAAAGATAACTTTTTATCCCAGTTCAACAGCATGCTTTATGGATGAATAATATATACTCTAGGACAAATAGTAATAAATTAATTGCTAAGAAGCATTATATTAGAAGTTACAAACTTCTAATATTAGAAGTTAGAAACTGCAACTATTCATTTGAAAAATCTAACAGCAAACATTTTCCTGCCAGGGATTATGTTTGAAAGTTCTGTCTCTATTATCATAAAACTGGTAGAAGACTTGTGTTTTCAGCTACTCAACAGGAATATTGTTTGAAGAAACTTCATGGTCTCTTGGGGGTTAACCAATCACATAATACTGCACATAACACAGCACATAATGCTGTGCCCATGGACTCCCTCAAATGAGAGGCACTTACAGTCAAAACGCACCTTTACCTAAGATTCCCAAAGAACATTACGAATAAGAACTAGAATTGAGAACCCCAGCCAGGGATCTCTACATTCTAGTTTTGCAGCAGCTCACAATCTTCAGTTAAACTAGCATATCAGATTGTTTGAAAATAAAAATAAGATCATGTAGGCAAAGAAATTCCTGGCAAAGAGCTTTTGGCAAAGAGATGGCTTTGTCCATTCTTTGTTTTTTAAGCATGACAAGATAAAACACTTTTTGAATGGCCAAAAGGGAAAATGTACAATGTATCTGGCACATAGTAAGTTCTCAGTGAATATTCTTTGGAATAAGTGATAACAGACTTTGCAGGTACAGGCCCTAGGACTGACTTGTTTGCCAGCCATTTTACTCCTTTCTATATCTAAGAGCCTCTTGTAACATTCATCAATTACAGAGGTGTCACTCTAATACCGTTGCATCTTCTATCTTACCTGTACTACACATGTACAAAATTACTCAGCCTGAGTTCTAAAGCATACAGAAAATTTGGGATGTTTAAATACATTAAAATGTCAGCTTCCTAAAAACCAACAGAGTTAAAACCAACAAAGCTTTAATTGTGTACTAAGCCTATCCATTTACATATATCTTTTCCATCTAGAAGCATAAGGTTCATATAAATATTGGGAGGAGGGGAGAAATTCCAAGGCTTACCTCGTTCGGGCAATAGCTAAGAAGGTAGTATAATTGTAGAAGGCCATATTTATATTTGTCTCAACTAGCCAACATAGGGACCTAGGCAGAAGGAATAAGTAAACAATTCAGTATTTTAAAAACACATCATTATAAGGATATCAGGATATAAGTGTTTTTACTGCAAGGGTAAAATATTTGCATATTCTATTCAAGGTGTAAAATCTCTCTCAAGTTCATTTCCAACAATCATGAATAAATTGGATTCATGGATTTGAGGATGGTACTTTGGGATCCCAACAGATAGAAATGACCTTTAAATATGATGATGTTCATGAGGGTGATGTGGTCTTCAAAGACATTTTGATTTCTGGTCAATAGTACCTAGTAATCTATTTGAGTGGTTGCCAAAGTACTCAAGAAGCTGAGCCAGACACACCTATTAGTAACCTAAAAATATAGGTAGAAAATAAATATCCTGGATTTGTTTTCAATTAGCTTTTTTTCCATACTTAGCCAAGCTGCCCTAAACTTTAAAGATTTAAAGTACTCACTAATCTCATTACGTAGCGGTGAGGATACACGCGGTACCTATTAATTGTCAAGTCGAGGTAAACCGCTTTTGTGCTAGTCATTCTCCACAACGTCCAAACTCAGCTTTGTAACTTCAAGTAATTTACCAAAACCTTTCTCCATCCGGTGGCGCTTTTCAGCCAAGGACAGCAACGAGCCTTAGTATCTCAAAGTGTCAACTCTGCTTTCCTGCAGCTGGGAGGGAAGTACCAGGGTCTCTCCTGGACGGAAACCTCAACCACAGAGCTGACATTTTGATCAAGAGTTCAAATAATACTTTGGAACATCTGAACCTAGACTAAGGGCGGGTGGTCTCATGTTGGAGGGAGACCTGACCCTTTCCCCCGGTCAAGCCGTTCTCTTGCCCCCCTGACACTCCAGCCAGGCCTGCGGTCAACCGTTCCCAGGCGGGCGGGGCCGGCGACGTGCTCCGCCTGCGCTTACGCACCGCCCACGCCCACACATGCGGGGGCTGCAGGCTCCCCGGATACTTTCGCTTCCGGCACTTGACGGCACCCGGGGAAAACGCGCCCTCGGCTTCCTCTGCCTGTGGCTTTTGTGCGCGCTGTGTTTATGGACTGTGTTTACTGCGGTCGGGTCTGGGGGTCGGGTGCGGGGTGTTTCTTTGTATTTTGGTGCGGGGGTGGTGCAGGCACTGGGGCGACGCACCTTGTTGGTGATCCGAGTTTATGGAAGGTAGGCAAGAAGCAGGGCGCGGGGTACGGAAGAAAGAGGAAGCAAAGCACGGAAGGAGGGTGAATGGAGGCTGAGCTCCAAAGTTGTTGGGCGGGCCAGGGGACGAGGTCAAGGGCTGAGTGAGAGCGCTGCGGGCAACTGGAAGATGTTGCGAAAACAGCGCTGATGGGAGGAGCAAGATGCTGAGGAAGCGCGCTCCGCTCCGCAGGTAAACAGGCAGGCACGGTCTCCCAAGGCACAGCCTGAGGATTTGACCCGCCCACCCCTACCTCCTCTGGGCCGGCTCCCCGGAACGGCTGCCTCAGTCCTCCAGTTCCTTCCCGATCTACCCCCATCCCCAAGCTAGAAGGGCCCGAGGCCTAGTCTCTATGGCTCCACCTCTTTCCTCACTGGTGACGTCACTCTGAGTGACGAGACCACCCACCAATGGGCTGTCAAATTCTGGGAAAGGCGGGCAGCCTTCGCGCTGGCGGCCCTGGGGGCAGCAAGGTCTGGTTCCCACCAGCGAAATGATTTATTTCCCTACTGGGTTTAGTTTAAGGAGAGTCTGTGCTGGAGAGCCCAAGACTGACATTTTTCTGCTTGTTCACACACTGTAGGTTGTGGACTAACACTCTCCGAAAACCCTTCATTGAAAGCTACATTGAAGAAGCTCTTACCCTACCGATAGCGTAATATGCCAGATAGTAGCTATGGTAACCATCTAGGAGTCACGAATTACATCACTTTCTTGTATTTCCCTCCTCCGCCCCTTCCAACTGCGCAACTGCGTGGGGGGAGCAGTGGGAAGAGAGTGGCAGAAAGGGCGGGAATGAAAAGGAAAACATTCCTCTCCCTTCAGGGTCCAAGACTGGAATGCTGTGAAATCTTCATATGGCAATCTGAATTCTACTAAAGAAATGGCTTTAAAATATTCTCTTAACAGGTATTGTTTATAACCAGTACTTTCTGTAGAAATCTCAACATTTAAAATGTATTATTGTAGCTGTGCGGTGACAGGTTTGGGGGACACTTCAATTCCTAGGATGGGGAACTGAGCCATTTTGGGGAAGTGAAAGATCTAGAAATGTTCTCGCTCCCCAGTCATCTCTATCCGTCCATTTTATTTGGCTGGCTCTAGAAGGAAGACAAAATTTTAGTAGCTCTACTTGAACACCAGATATCAAGGGAATAGCTGTCTCACGGAAAACACTTCTTTTAACATGTGTGCTGTCCGCGGACTTGACCCATCTGGGCCGCACATTTGTAAGAATGAAAGATGGCGGGTATTAAAATTCAAGTTTTTTTTTTTTTAAATGAAGGCTGCTTTTAATTCGCAAAGCATTTTTCAGCTAATAACTAAATGAATCAACTGTTAAAACAGACAAAAATTTTCAATTTGGCCACTAGAGGGCCCTTTGTGCATGTCTGATGCCCAACTTTGCACAAAAGGTTTCACTTCACGGTCTACGTTTACTAGAATTAACAAAATCTACAAAGGTTTTGGTCTTTTTACGTTTCCTTCCCTGAAAATTCCTGATGGTCAATTTTGAGCTCTAAAAGGCTAGGTAGTATAATTTTTACATTAATGTCATAAACTAATGACAGCATTACCATGTACCTGTACTTTTCTGGAAAAGATCATAAAGGATGCAAAAATATTCCTTTCAATTCCCTGGGAGACATTTTATACCGATAAATATTCTTATTCATGCATTGTATTCACTTACAACCCGGCACAGTTGAAACCATTAAGTATTCATAAACCAGATGAACAATTCCAAGACCAGTATTTGAAAGATGAGCTAGATTTTCTACCACAGCCATGTCAGCAATCCTATTCTGAAGAGAGAAGGGTTAAGAATCTTTCTTATTGAATCCGTTTGTTCAAAGCAGTGTCTGCCTTCTGTTATTAAGACTGGTGATTTTTTGACTTTCAGAATAAATGATTTATCATTAAGGAGGTTTTAGATATAATCTACAAAAAGAAACAAAACAAATTTCTTCATAACTCTGGCCCTGAGAATTGTGTTAGATTGCTGTCTTAATGACTTGTTTGCTCATTTTTTGTGGAGAAGAGAAAGCATATTCTGAACCTCAGAAGATGTTAGATGCTAAAAAGGTAAATTATTATTTTTAATGGCCACTTCCCTAAATATGGCTCCAGATCAAATATTATTAACAATGTATTTTCTAATGTTTTGCAGGAAGAGACAATGCGTCTACTTCACATTAATTTTAAACTCTTGTCAGCATAGTTTTAGAAGCAAATTAAAATAAAATCTCAGGGGACAATTTACCAGATTCTCCTCAAGAGGAAAATCCAGGTGTCAGGTCAAGGCAACAGTTTATCCACAAAACAAGGTAAACATGGGAAGGTTGGAAAAGAAGGATGAAGGTAGAAAGAATCACAGGGGGGAAAGACTAATTTAACCTCTTTTCCCAGGAGATAGAATCAAACTTAAATAAGCTCAAAACCTGCCCTTTGGAGGTCTGTGTTCCAAGAAGACATGTAAAACAAACAAAAACGTGCTTATATTGATTCCTTTACCTTTTGGTATTTCACAAAGCATAGGTACTACACAAACAGATTTAGAAATATATAATGAATAGTACTGGGAATGCTAATTCTGAATATCACCCTTAGCATTAACAGAGTTATGTTTTTAAAAACTAACAGTAATCATTAAAATAATTGATCTGTAAGAATCTTTTCTTATTTGTCTTTAAAGATAAAGATACCAGAAATTTCTTGTAACAGTACCAAATAGATCCAGCATTATAAACGTCTATGGAGAGTATAATGTCTAGCAGTGATATGGCTGTTTATTCCCAGAACAGAGAGCAGAGTTTTGGTTTCCTCATTTGATTGCTGCTTGTTTGTACATTCTCTGTACCGCAATGTTTAGTTATTATTAACAGTACCCAGGAAATACCACCAAATCTGCACACTCCTGCAAGACTAATTTACTGTATCACATCCCCAAGACCTTCTATTAACATAAATTTCCTAGGATGTGGAGGGCTAGAGGGTTGCAGAGAATTTTGACTCCCTTTTCTTCCTCTCGTTCTTGCGTGAACTGTCTAGGACAAATGACCTCACATCCCTCGGAGGGAAAGTCTGGCAGCGAGCAGTAGAGGGCCCAGGCACGTGACGGGCACCGAGCCCTCTGGGTCCCTCGGGTGCAGGGTACAGTCAGCTCTGACGTCCTCGGGGTTACCCACAAGCCTCCGGGCCCGCAGATCGAGCAGGAAGAAGGCATGCGGGGCCGGTGCCCATTAGGGAGGTCAGCGCTTCCCCACAGTGAACGAGATGCCTCCAAGGCCTTCTAATGCTTGCAATGGGGAGCGTGTGTGTGGGGGGGGGCATCATGCTGAAACATACATGTCTGAAAGGGAGACTGCCCCCAAGGCTCAAGTCTGAAATTCCTGCCATGGTGTCCAGACGCAGACCCTTGTGGAAGAGTCTGACTCTTCTCTGACAGGCAGGCGGACAGAAGACAGACAAGGAGGCACATAAACTGTTATACTCTTTCCTGGTCGTCTTAACCAAACATACGTTTGTAGGTTATTTGTAACACTTAGGGACTGTATAGCAATGTCACTGAGGAGTCCCATGTGGTGTTTAATATGTGCTGTTAATAACACGAGCACAATTTTACCTCACAGGCCCTACCTTTAACTTGTTTTCTCTGTTTGCTTGTTTTGTTTCGTTTTTTGCGCTCTCCTCATCATTCCTTCCCGTCCCTCTGCCTTTATCGCCTGCGGTCTCATTTCTCGTCTAGACTCCTGGGCTGCTCACTTTTCTGGTTCTCGTTGCGGCCCCTCCTCCTCGCCCCGCCGCCGCGCCTCTTCCTCCTTTTGCCCCTCGTGCCCCAAATCCGGACTGCATTTCCCGGCAGACGCCGCGGCCAGTAGCCAATACGGGGCTGAAGATTTGGCGGCGGCTGCGCTCAGAGAGTCGGGGTGGGGGTGGGGCTTTGTGTCGGTGGTGGCGGCGGCGGGAGCGGGCGGCGGCGATAGCTAGCTACTGCCAGGACCGCGGCGGAGGCCTAAGGGAACTGTCCACTGGTCGCCGCGGAGAGGCGTGCGAAGGCCGATTCGAGTCCCGAGGACCCTGCTGCCCCGACCCGGCCGCCAGGCACAGGCTCCTCTCTGATAGCAGCGGCTGCGCGGCGACCCCCCCATCCCTCCACCTTCCCTGCCTACCCCACCTCCCGCAGCCTTCCTCCTCTCCTTTCCTCGCCCGGCCCGGCCCGGCCGTGGCCGTCTTCCGTGCCCGCCGCCATGGCAGAGGCATCCGGTGCCGGGGAAATCTAGCCCGGGGATTTCATGCGGCCTAGTTTGGTTCCGTCTCCTTCCCCCGCGGCCCCGGCGGCTGCCCGCACCCGAGCCCCACTCCGGGCCTCCGTGTCTCTCCTGTGATCGTACTGACACGGCCGGGGGGTTAGAATGGAACAAACTGAAGGTAAAGTGAATGCGTATGCGTTTGTGTGTATTGGAAGGAAGGGCCGAGGAGGGAACGAGAAGGCGGCAATCTAGGCATGGGACCCGGGTTGGGAGAGAGACCCTAGCCGGGATGGGAGGGCCAGCGGGTGGCCTGCAGGGGTTCGAGGGGAGTCTAGAAGGAGGAGCAGGTAATAAGGAGGGGATGTGTGGAGGGGATGTGGAGCAGGGGAGGTATGATTGGGATATTGGGATAAGAGATGGAGTGGCGCTGGGAATTGGGAGTAGAGGTGGGATGGGGGCGGGGATAAAGATGGAACGGGGGAGGGGCAGGGAAAGGGGAGCAGAGTTAGGTTTGGAGACGGTTAGAGAGACCTGGGAGGACTGAGAGATAGGGAGGTTTGGGGGTGGAGGGTGGCACTAGGAGAGTCTGGAGGAAGAGATAGAATTGGGTGGAGAAATGGGCATCAAAGGGAGAAACGAGGGAATGGAAGTGAAGGGAAAGGTGGATTAGGAAAAGGGATGATAAATGATTGAGACAGGATGCAAAAGGAAGATAGGAAATAGACTCAGGAAACTGGAAAACCTAGCTTTGGGATCGGGAAGGAAATGAACTGAATGTTGAGAAGGATGAGAACTACCGACCAAGCATTACAGAGTAGAAGAAGAGAAGGGGCAGGGGGTTGCTAAAATGTTAGGAAAGGAAAGCCTTTTGTTCCTATATTTGTGTGTATTCTGTGCCTTTTCTTTCAAGGCTGGAGAATAGAGAAGCTAGTAGTTATGGGTTATGGTGTTATGATTGTTCTGAAATGGGGAGGTGTGGGTTTTACTGTTTGAGGGAAGAGATGTATTAGTGTTATGGTGGCAAGACAGGGAGAGACATGGCCATAATTTGATGTTTTTGGTGAGGGAGTGAAGACAATTCAGATTTAAAGGGGGCAGGGGCAGCCATGTTTGCTGCCCAGACACTGCAGTGTAAATAAATTCCTTCTCTCCGACATCAGTATGAATCTGAAAGGGGCCAGTTCATATGGTTAACCCTTTCTTTCTATTCATGAACTCTTCCCTTCCATCTTGAGGTCATTTAAAATTATTCATAACCACCAAAGGAGGGTAGTGATGTTTTCCATTTTGTGTGTTTTACTGCTCAACCCCCCTCCCCCCCCACACACATACACCTCTTTTTCCTCTTCTGGTTGCAAACAAGGCATGCTAATGAACTGCAATGTAAAATTTAACCCGTTTTGTAAAGTTAAGACTATATTTTTACTAGCTGAAGGACTCATTATCACTCTGTTATTTCAAAAATGACCATCAGAAGTCGTTTAAATATTCGTTTGTTGCAGGGGACTCGGAAGCAGTCAACATGTTTTTTGCAATTCTTTAAGTAAACAAGGAAATTGCATCGGTTATTTTACTTGGGCTTGTGCTATTGGCAAAGCACTGTGTGGGGGTGAGGGGATAGGAAGATATGCTTGCGGTAGATTATCTGTTTGACTGTTAGAAAATTAGAAACGTGTGTAGTATTTTAAATGGTGTTTCTGATAGCTTTTGCTTATAGGCGACGGGTGTGTTAAGAAGTGTTTTCTTTCTTTTTTTTTTATAACTCTGTCTCCTCCATCCCTTCCCTTTGCTTTCATGTAGCTAGCTCAATACAATCTCCAGATGCTAGTTCAGCACACTGCAATGATCTATGAAGTAGGCATGCAGTTTTTAGAGCCTCATTGAGGTGCCGATTTTTTTTTTTTGTGGGAACTTCAGGTCACTCTCAGGAAAGCTGTAGTAACTCGTTAATGTCAATGTAACTACTTGTGTAATTTGAAATAGTTACTATTCTAAAGTTTTGTGGGGGCAAATGTTAAATCCTGACAAGTTTACAGTGGATTAATTATGTGGAGCTTCTTTTATTTTCATATTGAAAAGGATTAAATATGTGTGTGACCTCTTGTTTTGTTTTATAATTGTAATTGGGGTGATCTAAACTTTAATCCATCATATTGATATTGAAAACTTCTCTAATACATGGAAGGCTTGTTAAAATTGTAATATGGACTCAAACCAGTTGTACTAGATACTGATTTAATCTACCTTAATGCAGCATCTTTTCAGTTTTATATAGAAGTTTAGGATGTGTTCATAGCCTCTTGGAAAAATTAAATAAACTATTGTTAGAGTGGTACTTTGTGAGAGTACTTTAGTATAAAGGCCAGATTTACAACTTGGAGTATTTTGATTTGATAATATTCAGCCTGAATTTTTTAAAATTTTGTGAGAAAAAATTCCATTTAAAAAGCCATTCATTAAGCTTTCTTGGAATTTATTTTCATGGAGATTCATTTTATGGAGATTTTCATTTTATATCTCCTTTCATTTGACGTATTATTTATAATTAAATTGTAAATTATGTGCATGAACTATCAGTGCCATAAATTTTTAGGAAAATGAGAAATTGTATGTTAAAATAAACTGATGTTGGAAGCTTGAATAACTAAAAAAAGTATTTCTATGTATTCTATTAGATTGGTGCAAAAGAAATTGTGGTTTTTGCAATTATTTTTAACCTTTTAAACCACAATTACTTTTGCACCAACCTAATAGGTAGATGATATTTAATTAAAATCCAGACATTACCATATCCATAAGCCCACCTGTTACCTGTGATTGATTTTTTAAAACCTTAATATGTTCTTGTACTGATCTAATTGAATTAGTTTGGACAAAGGAAATTGGTTTCCTTTGACATTGGTCATCCTTGAGTGAATTGTCAAATCTGAATTTAAACACACTCAGTTTCTGGAGTTTATAATAACATTCATAATAATCATAGTTGTAGCTGCCTGTAGTTGTCCTCTTACAAATGTATATGCTGAGTGTCTTGCATGCTTTTATCCTTCCAACGTTTGTATGAGGTTAGTACTATTAAGTCCTTTGTACAGATGCAGAAATTGAGGTTAAGTGTTTAAGGACAGTATTTGAACCAAGGTCTTTTCTAATTATAGAACCTAGATCAGCAAAACTGTACTTTTAGTTTTTCTTTTAATTCATTAAAATAATATGTATTCATTAATAGTTTTTCTCAAATATTATAAAAGGCTAAGAGGTTTTAAAAAAATTAACACCCCTGAGGACCATTGGAAGTTTCTTGTGTGTCCTAGAACATTTCTGTACATACTGTGTTTCCCCGAAAATAAGACCTAGCCGACCATCAGCTCTAATGCGTCTTTTGGAGCAAAAATTAATATAAGACCTGGTCTTATTTTCCTATAACGTAAGACCGGGTCTTATATTAATTTTTGCTCCAAAAGACGCATTAGAACTGATGGTCCGGCTAGGTCTTATTTTCGGGGAAACACGGTATATGTATTTCTGAGTTTTTTTCCCCCCACTTTCTGCCTCCTCGCACCCTCACTCTGGTTCAGGTTGTTGTTTCTCAGTCTAGTTGTGTAGGACACAGCTCCGTGGCCCATGCTGGTATTATGAGCCTTGCGCTCCCCCCAAGCTGAGGCAGTTGGTCGCCTATAGTCAGTCGGTGGCTCACGGCAGCTCTCGCTGGCTGCTGGCCGCTCACGATGGCTGCCGGCTGCTCCTGGCCGCACACGGTAGCCCACAGCAAGCTGCCGGTGGCATCCTCCTGGCTGCTCATGGCAGCCCAGCTCCAGGGAGAGTCGTTGTTCACAATCTTAGCTGTAGGGGACGCAGCCCACTGGCCCATGTGGGAATCAAACCAGTGATCTCGGCGTTAGGAGCATCGTGCTCCCACCACCTGAGCCACTGGGCCAGCCCGTATATCTGTTTTAAAATGCATATATTGGGCCATACGATCTGCATTTTGCATTTTTGTTTTAACAAGCTATCTGGGACATCATTTTTAATGGGTATATATGGATCTACAGCATTTTTAAGGGTCATATAGTATTCTACTCTTTGGAATATTGATTCACATTAGGTTGTTAACAGGTTTTTACTATTATAATAATAGAGCACGACCTGAATTAAGTCCCTAAAAGTCTATTTAAATAGAAGAAATATAGTCCAACTTTTTTTACGAGAGAGAAAACTGAGGCCTAGAGAAGTTAAGTTCAAGGCTTTAGTGAGAACCCTGTTACCTCGCTCTTTACACATTGCATTACTTAATTGTTATGAAAGTATTTGAACTTGCTGTGAAAGCTCAAGGTGAGGGGGAATACTCAAGGTTAGGCACGTTTAGTATAATGAATGCAAGGAGATTTAGCTGCAGTGAAGCAAAGGATTTCCTATTTTTTCATACTTTGTTCAGTATGTACATATAGCATATGCACAAAATATTTTTGCATGCATAAATGAATCATGTCCAAGTATCTTGAAGTTTCTGTTTTCTATAATAAAGAGGTTTGGAGCAGAATTTTCCTATTTTAATAAAGTTATCAATGAAATAAGATAACAATGAAATGAAAAAATAAGAGGTCTGTCATGATCCTGGAAAACCACTTGGAAAGAAAATTGAGACATTGGTAAGATTTTTAAAATGAGCTAAAAAATACCTAATTGAAAACAAGTTTTAAAAAAATCTTAGTAGGCACTGTTATTTTTGTCTATCAAGAATAAGTTACAAACGATATTTATACATGGTTTCTTTTAAAACAAAAAGTCTGTATTAGACCATTAGAAAGTTAAAATCATTAAAGCTTTAAAAAAAAAGGTTTAGAATTTGGTATCTATCCATAAAATCTGCCTCTTGATGCAATGCTGTTTTTAGTTTTATTTAAAAGTAGAGTCTATTTGAAAGAGCAACTAAGATTATTTATTCCTTTGTTATTAAACATGTCCAGCATTTGAGTTTTCAGTGAATGGTGAGCTTCATTTCTGCAAGCTAATCTTTTTACAAATATTAATAATGGTAAATTTAAGAAATTGATTATACTATGACTACTATGATATACTATGATTATATATAGTATGATTATACTATGACTACGTAACACGTTTTTTAAAGCTTACAGAGTTTGGGTTTTTATTGTTGACCTTACTACCGTGTTTCCCTGAAACTAAGACCTAGCCAGCACATCAGCTCTAATGCGTCATTTGGAGCAAAAATTAATATAAGACCCGGTTATTTATATTAATTTTTGCTCCAGAAGACTCATTAGAGCCGATGGTCTGGCTAGGTCTTATTTTCGGGGAAACAGGGTAAGTATTTAATGAGTACTTTTAAACACTTATGTATTATGTTGTGCCTCTGCTGTGTGTCATGGAAAGGTAAAAAGGTGGGCCGGCCTGGTGGCTCAGGTGGTTTGAGCGCCATGCTCCTAATGCCGAGGTTGCTTGTTGGTGCCAGCTGGCTGGCCAGTGGCGAGACCAACAACCGGAGACCAACGACTGGCAACCAACTGCTTCAGCTGTGGGGGGCGCAAGGCTCATAATACCAGCATGGGTCAGGGAGCTGTTGTCCTACACAACTAGACTGAGAAACAACGGCTTGAACTGGAGTTGGGGGGTGGGGGGGGGGGGGAGGCGGAAAAAGGGGAAAAAGTAAAATGAGAGAAAATGGGTCCCAATAAAACTTTGTTTATTAAAAAAAAGAAAAGAAGGTAAAAGGCATATTTTAAATATTATGAATTTAGAGAATGTTCAGTTTTTTATTGGATGTATGTTGTTACTCCTAAAGTACGTCTGTTTATTGACAAGGTTTTGAATTTGAAAAGCTCTTTGAAAAAGGATTCTTGGCTTATTTGAAAATTTTAGATGTATCTGTGTCATTGGCTCCTCTATAGTGATAACTTTTCCTACTAGATTCCCTTTTTCATCTAGATTTAAGGCTATATTGAGGAGAAAGTGAACAGGAAAATGAAAAATTTTTATATACGTATAGTTTCCATTTTAACCATAAATATGTATGAATATTATTATCTAATAATACCTTGCATTTATTTTACACCTTCTGTGATGTTGGATAGAATCCTCACACAGTAACTGAACATTTTTCTTTTTTAATGTGAAGTTGAAAAGCACAAGAATTATTTAACGTAATTTAAAGATGGAAAATGAGATTTCAGGAGCTCAGGCCAAATAGACTACCATGTTAAGTAGAATAATATTTTCAGATTTCTGTCTGATTCCCTTTTAGAAAATTAAAACTATATGTATGGGTGTGTGTTTCTTGACCTTTTCTTCGTAGCCTACATTACCTTTATTTTAATAGACAATTAAACATTAATTTTTAATGTAACGATAAAGTATTTTTTTACCCATAGGACATGCTTTTCTTATTTTGGTGTGACTTGTATACAAGCTTCCTGACATATATAAGCATTGTACCTATTTTAAATTTAAGAAATGTGTGGCTTCACGGGATTTTTGTGGGTAAGACAAAATTTAGTTTATCAAATTGATTTGGGATTAAGAAGGAAATTAGGAAGTGTCATATGGAGACTTGCCCAGTGGCATTTTGGCCATAGCAAGACAGTATTTTATCTATTGAGTTTTTGTTTATTAACATCTCTTAGCTGTGGAGTCTTAAGAAAGCCGTACATTAAACAACAATAAGGAAAAAAAACCCAAAACTTAAAAAATAAGCATTTTAAACAACTTTTAAGTTGTGAAACATGACATAAAGAGCATAAAACTTAAATGTACAATATAAACAAATAATTAGAAAATGAACATCATGTAGTACCCACCTAGGTAATAAGCCCTTTAAGAAAAGCTGCAGAGATAGCACCATTGGTTTAGCTGGTGTTGTCTTGTTAGTATTTGAACTTTAGGGATAAAAATATGCTGAAAAGTAACCTGAAAAATTAATAACCACGAAGGGTCAGCAAATGTAAAAATTGAATGATCAATTTTTATTTGTTATTATCAAAAGGGTTATCTAAACAAAAATAATAGCTTCCTAACGTTAGTGTAGTCATTTAGTGATTTGAAATCTTGGTGCTTTATTAATGAATGTGAAACAAAAAAAAAAACCAAATTCTGCAAGAATCACGCCATTTTATACAAAATGTTTATTCAGAGTTCATCTCTCGCACTTTTGATAGGATTCAGTGACTGCTGGTTTTAGATTAATGTGCAAACTCTAAACTTTTAGATTTTTGCTTAGAAAATGTCAAATTTGCCATACTAATAATCTCCTAACTTAAATAACTTATTTTACAAAAACTAGTTTGCCTCTCTTGCTTTCACATTAATGTAACCATTCAAAAAGCATTAACCTGAGAAATAATCAGTAATGACGATCTATGTTTGACTCTTCCTTGTCGGGGCCTCTTGATTCTTACCTTTTTTGTATTTTGGCTAGGTTTCAGACTTCTTTTGAAACTGAAGAAACTTACTTACTTGACTGTGCTTCCCTGGCTTCCTAGCCTATTTTCATGTATGCTTGGAAAGATTTAATGTTGACTTTCAAGAATTTTGATAGCAGAAAAGTTGAATTCCCCCTCTCCCATCTGCCGAATAGTTTATTTGCGTAAAACTGCAGTGAGGACTTTAAGACATTTTTTTTTTTTTTTAATTTCAGTCGTTTATCTTTTTTTTTTTTTTTTAAGATTTTATTGGGGGAAGGGGAACAGGACTTTATTGGGGAACAGTGTGTACTTCCAGGACTTTTTTTCCAAGTCAAGTTGTTGTCCTTTCAGTCTTAGTTGTGGAGGGCGCAGCTCAGCTCCAGGTCCAGTTGCCGTTTTCTAGTTGCAGTCGGCAGAGCCCACCATCCCTTGTGGGAGTCGAACCAGCAACCTTGTGATTGAGAGGACTCGCTCCAACCATCTGAGCCATCCGGGAGCTCAGCGGCAGCTCAGCTCAAGGTGCTGTGTTCAATCTTAGTTGCAGGGGGCGCTGCCCACCATCCCTTGCGGGACTCAAGAAATTGAACTGACAACCTTGTGGTTGAGAGCCCACTGGCCCATGTGGGAATCGAACCGGCAGCCTTCGGAGTTACGAGCATGGAGCTCTAACCGCCTGAGCCACCAGGCCGGCCCTAAGACATTTTTATAACATCTCTACATACATAGATTAAAGCCTTTATGTGGTTATTATAATTTTGTAACTTTAAGCTGTCTCCTTCATTATGATCTCTGTAGGATCCAAATATATTAGTATTTGGATATAGTATTTATTTATAAATATAGTATTTCATGTTTGATTATGATGACAAATTTCTTGCTGTGCTTGACTGTATCCTTGAATTCCCATCTGTAATGCAGTAGAATGGTATTATTTTTTTTATTCTGGCTGAAGGTTAAATATATTCCTTGTTAATTTATCCGCTGCAAGGATGTTGAGTTTTCCAATGTAGAAGCAAACATACTTGATAGAATTAATTTTAAAATCTAAAATCATTAGTTTGGGTTTGTGTATGAAGTAGTGTTAATATGCTTTTGGTCATCTCATGGTTTCTGTGTTGCTATCACCTGGACAATTAAGCCTCAATCATTAGAATTTATTTTATTGGGTGACAATTAGTAGTTAAGGCACTGAGGTACTAAGGGTAAGGTATTAGTTAAGGTATTGTGTACACACACACACACACACACACACACACACAACTCCTTCTAAGAAATGCTGATGGCCCTGTTAGTTTTTACTTTTTGATGGAAAATTTGTGCTTTCCAAAGTGGCCATTAGTTTAAAAATAACATTTATTATGTTTAAATTATGAAAGGATTGTTTATTGTAGGGAAATTGAAAACCAGTAAGATAATAAAGATTAAAATCACCTGAAATCCTACCAACTTGAAGTAACTATTATTAACATTTTATTCTATGTCCTTCCAGTGTTTTTTTCTTACGTCTATAGGTGTTTTTTTTCAAATTGGAATTGTACATTAATATTATTTTGTAATGCGCTCTATTGTGAAATAATTTGTTTTTTGAGGATGTGATTTTAAAAATTGACATAATTTTCATTGTTAGGGTGTGCTATGTCTTCTTACCATTCTTCTATTGATGGTATTTTAAGCAGTTTGCAATTTTGGGATATTATAATTTGATTAACATCTTTACACATTAAAACAACTGTGATTATTTTATTACAATAAATTCCTGGAAGTAGAATTACTTAAAAGATTTGAACATTTCAGAAGCTTGTGACACATATTTCCCATTTGTACTCCAGAAAGTTTTTTTAATAGCAGTTTTATTGAGAAATAATTCATATACCTACAAGTCACCCATTTAAAGTGTACAAATGCAGTGGTTTTTAGTATATTCACAGAATTGTGCAACCATCATCACAATCAATTTTAGAATTTTTCCAGAAAGGTTTGAACCAGTTTAAACTCCCAGCAATATCCGAAAGGCTTTGTTTTTAAAGATTGCATTTTACTTGTGGTTTTTAAAGAGTAGTACAGAATACAAGAACACAACAGCTTGTGTGATATCTACTTTTTTATAGTCACTATCATTTTTAAAATTTTCTTTCTAGCTATATTGAGGTGTAATTGACTGAGATATACTTTATATCTATTCGTGAGTGAAATTTTAGAAAGCTATTCCTGAAAAGATGCTCATATTTGTTATGCTAAGAAAACCTGCCATTTAAAGTTTAATTTTATGAAACAAAGTATGAAGTGGATTTTTTGAATTACAAAAGCATTTTGTCTAGTCAAGATGCCTTTATTGAGAGAGTGTTGTATGTGGTTTAAATTACATTTCTTTTCATCCAAATTTTATTTAGAAATACTTTATTTTAGAAAATAATTATTAATTATTAATAGAGATTATGCTATACCTATATAATTAACTGTAGCACACTTGTCACCCTATAGAAAGTATGGCTTGATTTTTAAGAAAGGTTTGCTTTGCTCTGACTGACCTTCACCCTGACAGTTGTTCTGTTTGCTTTAAGCCCTTTAACAAAACATCTTTTTTTTTTTAAACTGATGGGCAGTGGAATGTAGGGCAAGAGTCTAGTCAGACCTGAGTTCCTGTGCCCACTGTCCCTCTTTCCACTGAGGCTCAGTGTTCTCTCTGAAGTGAAGATGAAAATGACTACTCTTTGGAGTTATAGGGATCCAAATTAAAAGTGCTAGAGTGTTTCTAGAACTGTACCAGGCATATAGCTGATAACAAATGATTTTTTTTAATATAAGAAAAATAGCACATGCAAAATGAACTAATCTGAGTTGCATGTATAATAGATGAAGAAACGAACTCAGTTGGCCTAAACTCACTTTCATAGTTAAAAGTTGAATGTTAACTAATGCTTGATCAGAATCTTTGCATGGGTTATATATGTGGCATTTCTCAGTTGGTAAGAGAATTCATGCTGGTACAAGTATGAACATGAAGTTAACTTTCCAGTCCAAATTTACTTCCACTGCTGTTATAACAGCATGATGGCTATAGCTTCACCAACACTTAGTGTTCTGATTAAGCAAATAGGTGATAGTGTAAATTTTGAATATGTGGTATGAAGTTCCTTATGTTCTAACTTTTATTGCTTATTTTGAAAACATAATGTTGAATACAATTGAACCTAAATAATTAGTGTTAAACCTGATAAACCAAAAATACCCTGGTCTTTATAAGAAAGATGAACTTAGTAAATTATCATTTTAAATTGCTTAGTACTTTAAAAACTACTCGTACTACTGATTTCTGTAATTCATTCTCTTTATATCATACTATGGGGAATGGAGAATACAAGGGAAATGAACGTATTTTCCATTCTTAAAATTTTGTAGTGTTTTAAGAACCAATCTTAGAAACCATTTAAAAGTTTGTTGGGGACAAAGGTAGGAAAATACATGGATAAACTTGTTAGTTTACTAGATTTCGTAGTAAATGGAATAAGATGACTGGTAGGTTACTTAGTTTGTAGTAGTTTTCAGTGTGATCCCGTACCCTTGATGTGTAAGGGATTGGAAAATAATGTAAGTTTTCAGGGGCGGCCGGATTGCTCAATTGGTTAGAATGGGAGCTCTAAACAGCAGGGTTACGTTTCGATTCCCACGTGGGCCAGTGAGCTGCGCCCTCCACAACTAGTCTGAAGACAACAGAGCTGCTGTTGACCTTCCGGAGGGGCGGCCAGATGGCTCAGTTGGTTAGAGCAATTAAAATTAAAATAAATAAATAGGTAAATATTAAAAAATAATAATGTAAGTTTTCTTCAACTGGTAACACCATGTCTGTTACTGATGGGTGTGGTTAAGAACAAAGTGTAGACAGTTGAGGTTATACCAAATACATAAGGGAAATACCACGTCTTACTAGTAAGTTTTGTATTGATACAAGGCAGTTCAATAGTAATGTGGTTTAGTCAGGGAAAAATAAGAACTACAAAGCAACCGAAAAATGTTGTGTAACTTAATGGAATCATTGTCAAGTAAAAATTGTATGATTGTATTATATTTAGTGACAGGGTTTCTGGTTAAATGAAATAAGACAGTTTTTTTGTATTTCATTATTGTGTTTCATTGCATGCAGCTCACTTCCTAACATAGGGTATTTTAATGTCCTTGACCATACCCTTCTCAACACATTTTTAGTAGAATTTTTTTTAATTAATTAATTAATTATTTATTTTAATATATTGGGGTAGAAAATTTTTAAGTGAAAGTTTCAGAAAAATATTTGGGGTGACAACACTAGACTTAAATAGATTCTGTAGTAGTACAGGCATGCTTTGAAAAATGGTGTTGTTCTATTAGTATGAACTCGAAAAATTTAAAATACAAATTAGAAGACAACATGCCTAATCTTTAATATACCTTGATTATTTACTTAGAGATTATTTGTTTACTTAGAGAATTTTATAGAAAGAAATACGATGGTCATACTGATTTGATCCCCTAAAATCTTAGTTATGTAAATAGGTATTGGCTGTGAATTTCATATAATTGTTTGCTACTGCAAATAGTGAACATCTAAATAATGTTAATATGGTAGGTAAGACATTCAAGTTAATTTTTTTGTTTGTTTTTATAATATTCTTTTTTTTTAATTTATTGGGGTGACAATTGTTAGTAAAATTACATAGATTTCAGGTGTACAATTCTGTTACATCATTTATAAATCCCATTGTGTGTGTTCACCACCCAGAGTCAGTTCTCCTTCCATCACCATATATTTGTTAATTTTTTAAATCACATATATTCTTGTCATAATGAAAATCCAAGCTATATGAGGTCTGACAATTAAGTTCGCGAACTTGTTGCAGTGCTGTTGCTAACCTTTTTTTATATTGGAGGGATTATTCATTATGAATTTGTACCAACTGGACAAACACTTAACCAAGTTAACTATTTGGAAGTGCTGAAAAGGCTGCATGAAAAAATTAGACGACCTTAACTTTTCGCCAACAATTCATGGCTCTTGCATCAGGACAAGCACCAGCTCACACGGCACTGTCTGTGAGGGAGTTTTTAGCCAGTAATCAAATAACTATTGGAACACCCTTCCTACTCACCTGATCTGGCCCCCAATGACTTCTTTCTTTATCTGAAGATAAAGGAAATATTGAAAGGAAGACATTTTGATGACATTCAGGACATCAAGGGTAATACGACAACTGCTGTGATGACCATTCCACAAAAAGAGTTCCCAAATTGCTTTGAAGGGTGGACTAGGCACTGGCGTCGGTGCATAGCTTCCCAAGGGGAGTACTTCCAAGGTGACCATAGTGATATTCAGCAATGAGGTATGTAGCATTTTTTCTAGAGTTCGCAAACTTAGTTGTCCCATCTCGTACATTTATAGGAGGACTCACAGCCCATTTTCCTATTGTTTGGGGTCATTTCAGGTTATCTGGATCACCTAATTTAACCTTCATTATGGACTTTAAAGAAAAGCCCAAAGATGTTGTATCTCTTCAAGATTCATGCAGCTAAGTTAGCGGTAGAATCAGAAATAACTCAAACCTCATGACTGCAAGACCAGTGTCCGAGTGCATTTTTACTTGTCTCCAGATTTATCTTATTCTAGCCTATCAAGTCTGTCTTATTGTAGCATGTAGATCTGATTGCTAAACTTCCTCGTATATGACTTCTTTCTAGCTTCACAGTACTATTCTCCAATTTCTTTAAAAAGTTTTTGATTAATCTTATTTTCATAAGCTTTTTTGGGATGTTTTTGTTTAGGTCTTATCTGGAAAATAATTTATTTTTTCAGATCTGTGGCTTAGAAAATAGAGGAATGGATCTTAAGTCAACAAATGTTGGCGGCCTCTTGCAGCTGGAAAAGGCAAGGAAACAGATTTTCCCCTAGGGCCTCCAGAAGGAATGCCGCCCTAACACCTTGATTTTAGCCCATTGAGACCCATGTTAGACTTCTGACATCCAAAACTGCAAGATAATAAATTTGTGTTGTTTTAAATTTTGCTGTGTTTAAACCACTAAATCTGACATCATTTGTTAGAGAGGCAACAGAAAACTAATACAGACACTTCTCTGAAAGCATTTCCAAACACTCACTCTGTCTTCTTTAGTTTCACTAACATCCCTATAAAGCATATAATGGGGGAGGGCCGGGGTGGGGAGAATCTCTTAGATTAGTTAACCTAAGATTTGGGGCACCTGAAATAGAAATATCACTTTAAAAAGTCTTACCCCATCACAACATAAATAGTCCTACCTATGGATATAAACATGCTAATATCTAAAATTTTTCCCTGGACAGCCAGAAAAAGCCATTAGATTTTTGTTGGTAGAATGTTACTGTCACCTTTTACTTACGTTCTTGGAAAATGTTAGTACGTAATTTTAGAGGTTAGTATAGCACAGCGGTTTGATGAGGTTTCAAAGCCAGCAGCATAGCATTTTCAAATCTCTCTCTGACTCTTGACTCTTCTCCCTTCCCTTTTCACTTAAAAGGATCTTTGTGATTACATTGGGCCCACCTCGATAATCTAGGATGCTGTCTCTGATACTCTTAACAATTAAGATCCTTAATCATGCCTGCAAAGTCTCTTGCCACGTAAGGTAAGATTCACAAGTTTCTAGGGGTTAGGATGTATTTGGTGGGGGAACGTTATTCTGTGTATCACAGCCTCTATACGAGTTGAAGATGTTGGCTTTGTTAATTGTAGTAATAGGAATGTTTTCTGAAGCAGTGAGCATTGCCTTTCTAAATTAGTACAGACATGACAGAAAGTGGTCCAATTGTCAGTGACAATATGTGGTAAAGAATTCAGATCATGAAACAAGATTTGCTGGGTTTGACTCCTGGCTGTACCACTTATTATATGTGTGACCTCGGACCGCCACCTAACCTGTCTGTTCTTCAGTTTCCTTATCTGTAAAATAGAGATAAAAGTACCCACTTTACCAGTTTTTTCTGACGATTAAATGAGATAATACTTGTAGAGCACTTGGAATGTCACATAAGTGTGTTCAATAAATAATATTGTTTTACTTGAAGCATCTTTAAAATATTTCTTATTTGAAATTGCAGAGAGATTTGTTATAGATTAAAATCTGGATCTATTCTGAGTTTTTGTGTTTTTTTAACATTTTGAATACTCAAAAATATTTCATTCAGGAGAACATCTGTGTATATTAGTCATTAAAAACAGGATACAAGCTGGATAAATATGAGTATTTCCTTGGCTTACAATTAATGAGTTATATTTTTCTTTTAAAAAAAGTATTAAAAATTTCATATGTTCGTAGAATCTACAGAGATGAAAAAGGAAAGGCAAAGCAAAAAGAACTCATTCATAAATCCGTTCAGAGATAATAAGCATTTACATTTTAGTGAACATCCTTTTAGGACAGTGGTTTTCAACCCTGGGGCAGTTTTGCCCTCCAAGGGGATATTTGGCAATGCCTGGAGACATTGTTACTACTGGCAGGTAGCACCACTGGCATCTAGTGGGCAGAGGCCAGGATGCTGTTAAACATCTAAATAGCACACATGACAGCCCCCCTGCAACAAATTATCTGGCCCAAAATGTTAGTAGTTCTGAGGTTGAAAAACCTGTTTCATAGTCTGAACTCATCTATAAATGTATTGCCTTCTGAGTCTAATTCTCAGTCATACGTTTGAATTTTGCATCACTTCTTCATTAGTGGGTTATATAAAGTCCAGATACTGAAGATCAAATTTGACTTGGTAACTCATATTATGCTCTTGGAAAATGTTAGTAATTTTAGAGGTTAGTATAGCACAGTGGTTTGATGAGGTTTCCAAAAAGAATTAAACACTGAAATTATCTGCATAATTTTAGATTGTGAAGTTGAAGTCCTATTACGGCAAATACTATGCTGTGATTCTGGGGCGTGCTTTTGCCAGCAGAGTGTATATTTTTCTATCTTCATAACTTGATTGGAAATGAAAATTTAGTAAAACATCAGTTAAATTTCCTTTTGTCTTTTCTGCTATCCCTATGTTCATTTAGCAGCCTTTTTCATTCCCTTACTGTACAAGGGGATAGGGATACAGCAATGCGCAAAACATAAAAGTACCCACTACCTTTGCTAGAAATTAACTAGTTTGGTTGGTTGGTTGGTTGGTTGTTTGGTTTTTCCATGACTGAAGAAGGCATTGCTATCCTTTGCTTTGGAAATTAAAGGTAAATATGAACTTCTGATATCTGAACATATTTGGGTGTTCTCTGAAGTAACTCAAAAATGCCTTTTACTCAAAGAAGCTTGGCATTCTAATATAAATCGATTTTGTGTTTAGTACAGGTTTTGTATTAATCTATAAATGATTCAAAAAAAGGGATGTCATTTTATTAAAGTTCCAGATTTTTTTTATCATGCGTTATGGTAATGTTGTGACAGTTTCTCTTACTCCCACTAGTAGTGACTGTAGTTTTTATACACTGAAACAGAAGACAAAGCTTCACTTCATAATATACCTACTGCTTTGGAAAATATGAACCTTAGTATATTAATAGTTTATATACATGCCTGTAGAATTTATGAGATTCATGGTAATGAACTTCGTATTAAATGTGATTATGTAAATGTTTAAAGTTTCCTGGGGAAAACATTCTTTTCAACCAGTAACTTTTTTGTGTGATGTGTTTATATTCTGTATTTCCAGCACTTAGTTAAATATCTTAAATTTAATTCTGATGAAAAGATTACTTGATAAAATATAATAAGATTACATACTAAATTTTGAAGAAGTTTAAAGATAATTGGGCAAATTGTTGTTGTTGTTTTTTTCCTCTGCTAGTTTGGTTTTGTGTTGGACATATAAATAATCATAGCACAGGTGCTTTCTAGCTTGATTCATGACCTTCCTTAGGAAGGAAAAGGCAAATCTGTACAGTCTGTTCTAAATGCATGCTGTTAACACACAGCCTGTGGCTTTTCAATAATACTAATTACTTAATGGTTATTAGTTCATATTAAACTATTTCAATTTTTAATCTAATTCTGTAGCCCCTTAACTCTAATGCTCCCTTCTGTTTATGATTGATTTGTTTATTGATAATGTATCAGGCACTGTAGTTAGCCTGGGGATTTAGAGATGAAGTAGTCCCATGTCCTCGACATAAACTTCCAGTCTTTCCGTATTCTCTGGCATCTAAGTTGTTTTCACTTTCCTGAATTATATAGTCTGCTTTCATTAAATGCTTGTAACTTGGTTTTGTAACATATCAAGAAAGGCACTTCTAATAATCTAGATCATTTGGAAGCTGTGATGTTAAGCCAAGAAAGTTCTTAACTGAAACCCTTTTAGGTTAATGATTAATGTAGCGAAGCAGTTCCTCTCCCTTCGCACAGGTTAGGACTTTTTGTTTCCTAAACCTGGAAATGTCTGAACTCCCGTGCATCCTCTTGTCTGTTCTCACATCCCCTTGCTTCTCAACTCGGATGTTCTCCTTTGTCATCCAAGGCACTTACTCGTTTTGTCAGCAGGGACTCTGTATTGCTCATCTTTATCTCTAGTCCTCATAATACAGGTATTCAATATGAAATGAATAAATTAACCAAAGCAGGAGCAATTTCTGAGCCTCATCTCTTGCGCTTTTCCTGTAGTTTTTCTGTCTCCAATAATAATGTAACTGTATTACTTCAGGAACCATGTCTAAATTTTCATCCCTATAACTTTAGTGCTTAGCCCAGTGTCTGGTAAATAGTAAGTGCTCAATAAATATTTGTTTTATTAGAGAAGCCTGTACAGGTTGGGGCGGGGACAACCTGGCTGTAACTTTTGGTCTCCTTCCCATTATAGCAGCAGCAGAATGGGAAGGAAGGAGGAGCTGGCATGAACTTCGGCCCAACCTTGTCTCAGCCTACAGAGGGCAATTAACAGCAGCTGGTATCCAGAATTGATTGTAATAAGTATTTTACTATTATTTCTTACACAAATGTTTTGAGATCATGTTCCTCCCGCCCCCTCCCCCCATCCCCCGCCCTTTAGGTCAAGACAGCCATCTATAATGTATTAAGTGCTATGGTAGAGTATAGGTAGAATGCTATGCCAGCAGAAGAGGGTTACGTGACCTGGCTTCAAAGGGTGTGTGAGGGGTGGTCTGGAAAAGCTTCTTCACACCTGAATAGAATCTTAAGGATGAGTGGTTGATGAGAGAGAAATGCTAGAGTACCGTGTTTCCCCAAAAATAAGACCTAGCCAGACCATCAGCTCTAATGCGTTTTTTGGAGCAAAAATTAATATAAGACCCGGTCTTATTTTACTATAATTATTATATAATTATTATACTTATTACAGTAAAATAAGACCGGGTCTTATATACTATACTATACTATACTATAATACTGGGAAAATAATATATAATACAATATAAATTGGATCCATAATATAATACCAGGTCTTACATAAGACTGAGTCTTATTTATTTTTTTAAATGTTTATGGGGGTTCAGTGTGTTTCTCCAGGGCCAATCAGCTCCAAGTCATTGTCTTCAATTTAGTTGTGGAGGGCACAGCTCACTGGCCCATGTGGGAATTGAACTGGCAACCCTGTTCAGAGCTCGCACTCTAACCAACTGGGCCATCCAGCCGCCCCAAGACTGGGTCTTATATTAATTTTTGCTCCAAAAAACGCATTAGAGCTGATCGTCCGGCTAGGTCTTATTTTCGGGGAACACAATAGTAGAGAGCAAGTTGGGAAAGCTGAAGCAGCAGGAGAGGCGGCTGAACAAGTATGCAGCAGCCAAATCAAGAAAGGTCTTCTGGTTTTTGGATTTTATCCTAAGGCATGGGGAGCTGTGGGAGGTTATTAAATTTGAGGATTTTTTTTTTTTTTAAGTACTACCAGTGCTCTAGAGAACAGATTAGAGGTGGACAACTTTGGAAGCAGGAAGAACAGTTTGGAAAGAACTGTTGCTCTTACCCAGATGAGAAATGATAAGGCAGAACTCAGGAATGTAGCAAGAACTGGGATTATTTGGAAGAAAGATGAACGGCAGGACCAGCTTTGTTTTATGCATTGCATTTATCTTCTCCCAGTCTGGAGGTTTGTGTTTTCACTTGTTTGTGTTGTCTTTTGGCATACCGTTTTCAAAATTAATATTGCTGATTTTATTATTATTTCCTTTATGTGTTGTACTTTTTATGTAATTGTTTAAGAAGTCCTTCCCCCCTTTGAGTTCATAAAGATTTGCTCCTGTTTTATATTTTTGTTTTTTTCTTTAAAGTTTTTAAGTTTTGCTTTCTATTTTTGGCCTTTAATCCACCTGGGGTTGGTATATTAAATGGTGAGGGTCTAATTTTCTTTTCTATATGGATAAGCCATTTTCCCAGTACCGTTCTTTGAATCTTTTTTCCTTCTCTAATCTGCAGTGCTGCTCCTATTATATGTCAAATTCCCATATACACTTGGGTCTATGTCTAGGATCTTATTCTGTTTCATTGTCTATCCCTTTGCTAGTACCTCATATTTTAATTACTGTAAACTTAATAAGTGTAAAAGTTTTTGTTTTAAGCACATTTAATGTGTGTGTACAAACCAGTAATTCTTTGAATGGATTATTGTAGACTTTATTGTTAAGAAGCATGTGTAAATGCTTTCTTGATTCTTTTGGAGCATTTTTTAAAGATGTAATTCACATACCGTACAATTCACCCTTTTAAAGTGTACACTTCTGTGTTTTTAGTGTATACACAAGGTTGTGCAACTGTCACTACTACTTCCAGAACATTTTTATCACCCAAAGAGATACCATACCGATTAGCAATCACCCTCTGTTCCTCCCTTTTCCCAGCCCCTGGCAACCTCTAATTATCTTTCTGTCTCTCAGATGTTCAGACCTGAATCTTTCATATAAATGGAATCATATAATATGCAGCATTTTGTGAGAGCATTCTTATTTAAATTTAGTAAAATTGATCGATTAGCAGGCATTTTGTTGGAATATTACCGTGCATTTAAGGAAGTATGACAAAAATACTGTGCCTTAGTAGAGAGAAAGAAGAGCAGATATCACCAGTATTTATTTCTGTTTTGTTTTTATTGTTTAAGCATCAAATTCACATTTTATTCTCCTTCATTTATGAAGAGAGTGGCCAATCTTACCCTTTTGCTTAGTTGCTTAATGAGCAAAATGTCATGTAGCAAATCCTATTCTGGAACGGTGTCTTCTGTTGATACATCTTGGGTTTATTATATATAGAGTGAGAACACTTTGATTTGGATACACATTGTCTGTACTTGTATAAAAATGACATGATTTTAAAATAATATCAATGTCAATTGTAACTGGAAAAAAATTTTTTTAAAAAAAGATATTATTTGCTTCATGTTTTAATGGATAAGTGAGTAAAATCATGTGAAAATATAAAGGGAATATGTTCTCTCCTGAATTATTTTTTAAAGCAAGCAGATTTTTCAATTTAACCTAGAAATTAGTCAGCAGCTTAAGAGTTGTTTTTTAAAAGGCTACCTCGGAAAGTACCTTTAAGTCAAGATACCCAGATAAGGTTTACTAATATAGAACATTTATTTAACATGTTAAAATACTGTAAGCCCTTTGTGTCATTTGGAGAATTGATATCTTTTTAGTATAATTGCTTAAAAATAATTTGGGAAAGAAAATGTTTTCCCCTAAGTCATGGCAACCTTTCAAAGAGTTGCCTCAACCAGAATGTAATAGTAAACCTGTTGTCCAGCAGTCTTTTCAAACCTCATAATTTTGACATCCTCAAATTTTCATTAAAAAAGTCAAAAGGAAACTAAAAATTGCTAAGTACCTCAAGAATGAATGTTGTTATATAATGGCCTCAAAATCTCAGAAGTCCAAGGATTTACATTACTATGGGAATTTAACAAATTGTTTGGGAATAAATGCCAAATTTTAGTCAGAAATAATTAGCTTCTATACCATTGTGGTTAAAACTTTTATGGATAGCTATAACTACCAACTGAATAATATTTGGATGCTGTTAAAAGTACTTGCTTTTGTTGTGGATAAAATAGTAAATCTTGTAATCTGATATGGTTTTTGTTCCCTCAAAGGATAAGATCATCTAAAGACAAATGGAACAACTGCCTCCATTTGTAATTTTGTTGTATTCCTTGACGAAAATTTCCAGGATCCATTTTGTCTGAAAGATTGACATCGAGTTGTGTAGTCACTGTACCGAATTCAGTTATTGCTTTCTGTCTGTAACAGAGCTAGATTAGATGCTATCAGCT
This sequence comes from Rhinolophus ferrumequinum, assembly GCF_004115265.2. Taxonomy (NCBI): domain Eukaryota; kingdom Metazoa; phylum Chordata; class Mammalia; order Chiroptera; family Rhinolophidae; genus Rhinolophus; species Rhinolophus ferrumequinum. Next base: position 61,284,330 of record NC_046287.1, read on the forward strand.
TTGGCTCTTTTAGTGAATAAAAGGTAAACATTATTCATTTCCTTTTTGGTGCTATAGAGGTGTGGTCAAATTCTTAGAACCTAGTGGTTGATTTTTTCCATAACCTCCACCCTCACCCCCAATTATTTTGTGTGTGTGTGAAGTTAAAATGTAGGCTGTGATGGAAGAATATTGACTTTTAGTGTAATTTGTGTCCTGTTCGTACTTAACAGAAGTTTGTGTTTGCTGATTTTTAAAGATGTGTGTTTGGGCTCTTTAAAAATACTCGTCTCTGTGTGTGTGTTACTGCGTCGTTGAGTCAGCTCCGACTCCTGGTGACCCAGTGAATGAGTGATGTCCACATCGTCCTGTTCTGAACAGCCCAGCTCAGCCAGCTCTTGTAGACTCATGCCTATGGCTTCTTTCATGAAGTCACTCCCTCTCAGAGTTGGTCTTCCTTTTTTCCTGCTGCCTTCTCTTTTTCCCCAGCTACTGTCTTTTGCAAGAACCCTACCCTCTCATGATATGCCTAAAATAGGCCTCCAGGGATCTTTCAGGCTTAATCTGCTCTAGGACCCACTTGTTTTTCTTTCTGGTGGTTTGGGGTATCCGTGGAGCTCTCCTCCAACACCGTATTTAAATTTTTTTCCTATCAGCCTTCTTTACTGTCCAGCTTCGTATTTGTACATAGTAATTGGGAATGCGAGGGTGTGGGTGATCTTAGCCTTGGTCTCTAATGACATGTCATTGCTCTTGGTGATGTTTCCTAATTCTTTCGAAGCTGCCCTTCCGAGTCTCAGCCTTTTCTTGATTTCTTGGGTACTTATTTCCATAAAGGATAAATGTCTTACAGTTTTAAAATAGATATAATGAAAGTAGAATAACATACCTCTATTCTTTTTTTTAGCAATGCACTGTTGTTATTACATTACTAACAATTAACTAATTTTTAAATTATGAAAGCCAAAATGGGCAATACAGATCACTCTGATCTGTATTGTGAATAGAATTAAAATGTGAATAGAACACAGAACCAAAAAGAAAGGAGTCTCTTTTAAAACCCTGGCATTAGGGTATTTTAGCATTCTTCCTATAGATTAAGCATGTTTTTTCAAGTTTCTACTTTATAAAGACTCTGGTTTCACTTGTCAACCTATGTACTTAAAATAATGGACTATATTTCTTAAAAAATTAACTCTCCTTTCGCATTTTTTTCTCTGTAGATTTGGGGGCAGGGGGAAAGTAAAACAGAAATCTCTCTTGATGCCGTCATTGAAAAATTTTCATATTCTATCATAAATGAATCATAGTTGAAGTTTTTTTTGGGGGGTGGCGTATATATATTAGATTGACTTCAATATAAGATCTGATTTTCAAGCATTAAGTGATCATTCAGTTAGATATTAGTGTATATTTGATAGCTTTATCTTGTTACACTTCAAAGAGTGTAGAGTTAAGCTTTTATATACTGAATTTAGATTTTTTTTTTGCTTTAAAACAAAATGACCCTCTAATTTTTCAACAATTTAGATTTTTTTTTTGCTTTAAAACAAAATGACCCTCTAATTTTTCAACATTATGTGTCAATTTTTTAAAAAAAATATTGTTTTGCCACAGAAATCTCCAAACAGTAAAAACGTCAGGTTTTCAAGAACCAGTATAGCTGGTTCATTATTGCAGACTTTGTGCATGTACTCTATTCCTGTTACCATAGAAACGCATAGGCTGTGGATTTATCATAAACCTTGAGAAGTATTCCTTGCAACAGTTCACATAAACATCTGGATCCCTTGTTTATCCTGGGGTAAAGGAAGACCACCCTCTTCCTCTGTATTGTGGAAATCACATATTCTACCATTTTTCTTCAGCTGTAAAAATTCTCATGTTGATATGTCAAGCATGCTTGGCATTTTAGTATGATAGATTATAATTACTAGAATAGGTTTGGAAAACAAAGATTGATGTTTATGCCAATTCAGTGAACAGTGACTATAAAAATTGTATTTGAGAGCTTTCACATTCTGAATTTCAGATTTATGGTATTAATAACACTAGGATTGTAAATAGGTATGTATATATAGGAGTGTTTTGGTTTTTTTAATATCTTTTCGTCTTTTGTTGGGAAGATTAGCCCAGAACTAAGGAGAATCTCAGTAGTGGCTAGGTAAACAGTTGTCAGTTTTTGCCAAGGCTGTTACCTGAGAAGACTGTAACTGTGTATATTCTCTTGCATTCTCCCTGGAAAGATTCTCAGCAACTCTTTAAAGCATTTCACTTATATGTAATAGCTCCCTTAACTTTACATACTTCAGTTTAAAAGATTAAACTGAGCCCTCCCTCTGAGCCTTTGCTTTGGGTTCTTGGAGCAAGCACATGGATGAAAAAAATTACTTCCTGCTCTTAAGAAAATCACGTAACAGATTGTTTCACTATTAATTCTAAGAGTAATGCATAGTATATCTTCAGAAAGAGGAAAGTTACTCAGACTGTCCTATAGCTTAAGTGACTACTTCTTGGAGATGACTTTTTGAGCTCACAAGACGGTTAAAATCAAGCTCCCCCCAAAACTGTGTAAAAGGACATATGAGGCATAGGAGATCACATTAGTAAAGGCACAGTGGTGTGAAATCATAGTGTGTACAATAATCCCCAGTAGAGTAACGTTACTAGCGTACAGAAGTGACTTGAGGTTGGAAACGTAGACCTTGCTTGAGGGCCTTAGATGCTATGTTGGCCAAGATTCTTCGACTTTCTCTAGGAATAATTGAAGGATTTTTAATAAGGAAAGTATTGTGGTTAGATTTACAAATTAACCTAGGAATGTGTTTAAGGGGTAGATGGGTCTGAAAACAGAAACAGGCAATTTATATCTTAGAACCATTTCTGATTCTAAAAAGTTTAAATAAGGATATCAATATGAGGAATTTTGAAGTATAATAAAATATAAAGTTTTCTTTTATTGAGAAAAGACTCGTTTAAATATAGAAAAATAATACAGCACAGCATGTAATTCTGTAAATAGAATTCAGCAATATATATGATGTACCAAAGAATTGTTCGTTTTCAGAATTTGTTAGTGACTTAAACTATACATTTAACACATCATGAATATTTAAGTGATATTTATAGCCTCGAGCTGTTCAACTGAACCATGTGACATGCTTCTTTTTTAAAAATTTTGTTTCCAAGATTTGACTTAAGGATTCTATAAACTTTTCTATTATCGCTCCCTTCATGAAAAAGTCACTAAATAAATAAATAAAAGCCTTAAAACTTAAGTTGATAGTTTTCAGCTTTTTTCCCTTTAAAACTGTTTGTAGACAGCTCCAACAAAATTAAGAAACAAGTATTGATTGATAAATTTTTGTCTTAAAAAAAAGCCTAGAAACATTGATCAGAGTAAGAATTTGTCATAAGTTGTTTGCCTGTGGGGTTTTCATTTACTTGGAAGTATGTATTACAATGGGTGGAAGACTAGTATGGTTAGTCTCCCACCACATTGTTCACTCTGAGGAGTGAGACTGGGGAAGTGTGAAGTATAAGTGTGAATGTTTGTTTTTGTTGCTATTGGCATACTTAGGGGTTGTAGGCAATGAGCTTACTTTTTAAGAGCCAGTGCAGTGGAACAGAAAACGTAACCTATGTTTGAATCCTCCGCTTGCTTACAAGGTGTCTGACTATGGGCAAGTTACTTAATCATGCTGGCTTTCATTTTTCATTTGTAAAATGGGGGTCATAATAGTATTTCCTCAAAGGTATGTTATGAGGAGTAAAACAATATAACAAATGTGAAGCATTTAAGATAGTATTGACACATAGTAAGTTCTCAAGTGTTAGCTATTATTACTTTAGTAGGACAAAAAAATTAAAATATATCATCTTTATCAGGGATTTATTAAGTACAAAGGTGTGAGAATTTTTGGTGGCCTGTACCGTGTGGTTTTAAAGTTAGTGGCTTAAAAACACCTAACTTCCACATCCTGCCTCTCTTTCGTGGTCTAAATGCCTCCTTGCCTAGTGAATTATTCTTCTCAAATGTCTGTTATAATGGTAACACAGTTTAATTTTGTCACCTTCTGTTTCACAATGTTCACTACTATTCCGTGCATCTTGCCCATAAAATCTGATCTAGTCTAGTACACTACTATAAATGCCACTAGGTCAGAAATCAAGTTTTTCACAAATTCTGGTGCCCAACATTACACTGAATAATAATAATAGCCAACAAGTTGTTAGTTGAACTATAACTGTATTCCAGACACTGTCCGAAGTGCTACTCATGGATTAATTTAATTCTTACAACAACACAAGGTAAACAGACAATTATAAATATGTACAGTTTCTTGATAAGGAAATTGAGATTTAGGGAGATTAAGTTGCCTAAAATCGCATAGCTAACAAGCCTTGGATCTGGGTTTTGAACCTAGCAGTTTAATTCTGAGCCTATACTTTTAACCACAGTGCTCACTAGAGAGCCTCCTGTCTGTAAGGTCTTAACTATTATGTCAGTTGGAACGTCTGCTGTTTGGAAGCTGGCTGCCAGACTCCAGCACTTACAAGAAATCATTATAAAGGAATTTAGTTATAGCCCTAAAATAGCTTTTAAATTATCAAAACTGCTTTCTTGATTGCATTATTGTATTATTTGGAAGGATAATATGAAAAAGTGTGGCTCTGTTCATGCTTAGACTTTCTAGAAAATGTGTAATAACAATATGGACCATTTGGCTTAGTTGGTCAGAATATGGTGTCAAGGTTTAATGCAGGTTTTACCACTTTAAAAAGCTGTAACTTTTTCTTTTCAAGACTTCTTCTGAACCCAGCCAAATTATTTACTTCCCAACTTTTTATTTTTAAAGTTTTCAAGCCTTTAGGAAAGTTGAATGAATATTACATGAACACCTGGATTAACCCATTGTTAATATGTTGCCTTTATTTTTACTCTAGGTATATGTACTTTTAAAATCCTAAACCATTTGAGAGTTGTGGATCTTGTGACACTTTAAATGTGTCACCATGGCTCTCCTAAGAATAAGGACATTCTCTTACATAAACAGAACACTATTATCATACCCTTGAAAATTAATAGCTCCATTGTTTAATAGCCAGTTCACATTTAAAATTCTGTTTTCTCCAAAATGCATATTTTTTTTACCCACGGGTGTATGTTTAAATCCTGAATTTAATAAAAGTTCATGCATTGAATTAGGTTGTCTAAATCTTGTCTTTTAAAATTTCAAATAGTCTTTCCACCTTTGGTTTGTTTAATAACATTAGTTTTGAAGAGCTCAGGTCAGTTGTCTTTGAGAATGTTTCACATTTTGGATTTGCCTGATTGTTTCCTCATTTTGAGATTTACTTTACCTCTGTAGACTATAATTTGAGAGACTAATCTGGAAGCTGATCTTGTATATGACAGGTATGCGAACCAAAAACACAGGTTGCATCTTGTCAAATGTCCATATTTAACTTGCCTTCAAATTGGAAGTTTGAAGAACTTTTGAATTCCACTTATAATGTGTTTCCCCAAAAATAAGACCTAGCCAGACCATCAGCTCTAATGCATCTTTTGGAGCAAATATTAATATAAGACCCAGCTTTATTTTAATATAAGATCGGGTCTTATATAATATAATATAATCTTATATAAGACCTGGTCTTATTTTAATACAAGATCGGGTCTTATAATCTTATATAAGACCCGGTCTTATATTAATTTTTGCTCCAAAAGACGCGTTAGAGTTGATGATCCGTCTAGGTCTTATTTTCGGGGAAACACGGTATAGGTGCCCCATGTGGATTTTAGAGTACCTTCTTATGTCTCTGACCTATATACATTTTTGTCAAGAGTTAAATTAGGGTAATGTTTCACTTAAACTATATATAAAGAAATGATTTCTAACATCAGCATTATTGGTGTGGTATGCTGGTTAGGATCACAGATGCTGAAACCTTGATCGAATTCCAGCTGTCAATTAAAGGGCGAGCATTGTGCATTTGAGGAAGTCATTTAACTTCTCTGTGCCTCTACTTTTCTATCTACAGTGGGAACTGAATATTTATGTGAAGGTTGTTGGGAGGATTAAATGTAGTATTGTATGTAAAGTATTTAGAATGGTTCCTGGCATATACTAAGCACGATTTAAATGTTAGTGGTGGTTATTTCTAAAACAGTTACTATTTTGGCAGTGACCAAGGCATAAAGTACATGAACAGAAGAAAATGAATCCTCTCAGAACTTGTAACTTAGGGAAGTGGAAGTGGTGTAGTGGTAAAAATCACGGGCTTTATAGTCAAACATGCTTACATTCAAATCCTAATTTTGCCCTCTTTGCTTTGCGCTTTAAGCAAGCCTCCTAATCCCTCGGAAGCTGTTTCTTTTACCTATGAACCAGGGAGTCACAATAATGATCTTACAAAGTTGTTACCAGTATTAAATGAAATAATGTATAAAGTGCGTGACCTAGAGTAGATGCTAAAAAAATAAGAGCACTCTGATACCTCCTACCCACCACTCCAATGTAGAGCAGTATGAGCAGTTTGATTTCCTGTATGCTCATATGCATTTGTTTGCAATTTTAGAACTTCTAAAATTCTTTCCATTTGCTAAAAGCAGAATAAACAGCAGCTGCTTAATTGGATACACCTTGAAAAGTGTATAGTCAGCATTTTGTCCCTCTCTTCCCTTTGCTGTTTTGGGTTACTTGCCTAATCGTTTTGGTAAATCCTACTAGAACCAAGATGGTAGACATTATTAAACAGTCATAGAATTGAACCATCTGTAGCTTCAGAATCCTTTTGCACAATATTCCACAAAGCTATAATCAATCAGTTCATCAAACCTGATATAGTGTTGAAATCCTCTCTGCCTTAGAGCCTTTTAGAATAAATGTTTCTGGGGTTATCAAAATAGTATCTGGACTGTCCGTTAATCCTCTGTCTCGAGATACAGGCTTGTCAAACCTTATGACAAAGCAGAATGATCTTAGAGCATTTCCTAACAGATGCTTATCTATATTATAACATTCTAACAGGCATCTTTAACACCTTCTAGAGGAGGTGCAATAATTGTAGGAGTACAATGCAGTGAGTATAATGCAAAGATTATAATGCAAAGACTCAAATAAGTATGCATCAGAATGAGCTGGATTGTGGTCTTAAAATATTCCTGCTCTAGGCCTCACCCCAAATTTATTGAATCAGATTTATCCGTAAATAGACCTGGACATACGTGTTTTATAAAAGTACCCCAGATGATTCTGCTGTTTATACCACTGGTTACAAACATCTAGATACTGGCAGGAGTATAGAGAATCACACATCCTTACACACTATTTGTATGAATGTGAATTGCTATAGTACAGCTTATTGAACAGTTTTGCAGTATCTATGAAAATTTCAAATGTGTTCCATAGGAATGCATATGTGCACAAAGGTATATAGTTTCAGGAAAGTTTCCTCTCGACTTGTTTATAATATCAAACAATTGTGAACGACTAAATGATTATCAGTACGCAAATGGTTAAATACATTATGTTAGATACCACAGTTGTTTACTGTGTAACCATTTAAAGAATGAAATATATATGAAAATTATCTATGCATGCTGATGTAGAAAGATATCTAGATATGTTAAGTTGAATAAGTAAGACACTGAATAAACCCTATTCTTAAATTTTTTAATGTAAATATATAGATTTGGAAGAATACCCAGCAAAGTGTTTACATTGGTTATTCATGACACAGAAAAGTGGGAATGATGGAGAGAGAGAACAATAGGCATTTTTACTTTTGTATTTAAAATACTTGCAATAAGATTTTAGTTTTGCAATAACAAAAAGAACTACTGGACAGAACGTGAATGATTTAAAGGAAGCTCTATGGGACCTAATTTACATGTGTCAGGATACTGCTTATATTGCAAATTACCAGGTTTAACCTGAGAATTATAATCGCTAACTTGGGAAACAAAAGAATGTCAAAACTATTTCACATGTTTGCAGAAAGGATAAAATTTGTTACTAAAGTTATTGTGAAAGTAATTGAGAGTGTCAAACGTGAGCATTTAAGATAAAAAGTATTTGCCCTTTGTCAGAATTGGCTGTTTTAAAAATATTTAGTAATCTGTGCATATCTGGACATAAAAATTGGGTTTAGAATATTTTAGCTTAATCCTTTTTCAATTGACTAGCTTCTAGCCAGTGAGGATATTAACACCTTTTTATCTCCTCTTTGAAAACTAGGCCCGATGAGAGAAAGGGAAAGTTAAGGATGCTGGAGCAGAACAATGGATTTCTCTTTCTCTTTCATGCAAGGGATCATGGGAAACACAATTCAGCAACCACCTCAACTCATTGACTCAGCCAACATTCGTCAGGAGGATGCCTTTGATAACAACAGTGACATTGTTGAAGATGGTGGCCATATACCATATGAAGCTACCTTGCAGCAAGGCTTTCAGTACCCACCTACAACGGAAGATCTTCCTCCGCTCACAAATGGCTATCCATCATCAATCAGCATGTATGAAACTCAAACCAAATACCAGTCATATAATCAGTATCCCAATGGGTCTGCCAATGGCTTTGGTGCAGTTAGAAACTTTAGCCCCACTGACTATTACCATTCAGAAATTCCAAACACAAGACCACATGAAATTCTGGAAAAACCGTCTCCTCCACAGCTACCACCTCCTCCTTCGGTACCACAAACTGTGATTCCAAAGAAGACTGGCTCACCTGAAATTAAACTAAAAATAACCAAAACTATCCAGAATGGCAGGGAATTGTTTGAGTCTTCCCTTTGTGGAGACCTTTTAAATGAAGTACAGGCAAGTGAATACACAAAGTCAAAGCATGAAAGCAGAAAAGAAAAGAGGAAAAAAAGCAACAAGCATGACTCATCTAGATCTGAAGAGCGCAAGTCACACAAAATCCCCAAATTAGAACCAGAGGAACAAAGTGTAAGTTGAAACATCTTTTTGAAAAATTTTGTAATATTTCACATTTACTGAAAGTCCTAGAGATATTTTTCAGTTTTTATCTCTTCAAATATAAATGTTTCTGATAACTTTTTTCTTCTAATCCCTAGCAAGGAGCTTAGGATATTCTAATAGATGCTAAATAAATATTTGTTGAATAAATGAATGAACATCATTAGAGTGAAGCAATATTCTAAAAACATGGCACTAAGAATCTTGCTTCTTATGTTTCTTACTTATTTTTATTTGCTTCTAATAAAGTTGTTTCTGAAGATGAAGAGGAAAGGCATAGAGAAGATGGTTAATTATCTTTTTTTATTATTTTAGACCAACTTTTGCTGATGGAGCTTAGATTTAACACTCACTACTAATATGTTTGCTAAAAAATAACCTGAAGTAAGAGGAACTCTTGTTATTAAAATCAGAGTCAGTATTCATATAGATTGATTAAAACTTCAGGTGGAGTTTTTATAAAAGTTATCTTTCATAGGTAATTTAAGATATATGCTGTTGAAAATATTTGTTTTTAATTTTGCTTTTCAGTTGATTCATTTAAATCAGGATCCAGACAAAGACCATATGTTGCATCTGGTAGATATGTTTCTTAGGACTTCTTAAATCTACAGCTTCACCGTACCCCTTTTTTTCTTGTGATATATTTATTAAAGAAACTGAGCATTTGTCCTTCAGAGGATCCTATATTCTGGATTTTGTTGATCATGTCCCTGTGGCATCATTTAACAAGTTCTTCTGTCCCCTGCATTTCCTATAAACTGGTAGTTAGGTCTAGAGACTTGTTTGGGTTTAAGTTTTCAGTTCATATTTATTCAAACTCTTTGTTTTAGTAATGGGTGTCACATGGCAGTGGAAAGAACCGAAGTAACACCTAATCTTAAGCTCCCTCATAGGGCGTGGGAACGAATTTTTTTTTTTTAAAACATTTTTTTTATCCCTATCCCTCCACCTCCTCCCCTTTGGCAACCATCTGCTTGTTCTCTGTATTTATGGGTCTGTTTTGCTTTGTTTATACATTTATTTTGTTTTTTTAGATTCTACATGTGAGATCATATAATATTTGTCTAACTTATTTCACTTAGCCTAATACTCTTTAAGTTCATCCATGTTGTCACAAATGGCAAGATTTCACTTTTTATTGATGAATAATATTCCTGTGTGAGTGTGTGTGTGTGTGTGTGTGTGTGTAATCACATCTTTATCCATTCACCTATTGATGGACATCTAGGTTGCTTCCATATCTTGGCTATTAATAGTAATGCTGCAATGAACATAGGGGTGTGTGCATCTTTTTAAATTAGTGCTTTTGTTTTCTTAAGATAAATGCCCAGAAGTGGAATTGCTGGATTGTATGGCCATTCCATTTTTAATTTTTGGAGGAATCTCCATACGTTTTCCATAGTGGCTGCACTGATGCACCAGCGGTGCACAAGGGTTCCTTTTTCTCCACATCCTCGTCTCAGCACTTGTTTGTTGATTTACTGATGGTAGCCATTCTGACAGGTGTGAGGTGATATCTCACTGCGGTTTTTATTTGCATTTCTCTGATGATTAGTGACATTGAGCATCTTTTCATATGTCTATTGGCCATCTGTATGTCCTCTTGGGAGAAATGTCGATTCAGATCCTCTGCCTGTTTTTTCATTGGATTGTTTGGGTTTTTTTTTAAGTGTTAAGTTATATGAGTTCTTTATATATTTTGGATGTTAACCCCTTATATATCATTTGTAAATATCTTCTCCCATTCAGTAGGTTGTCTTTTCATATTGTTGATGGTTTCCTTCACTGTGCAAAAACTTTTTAGTTTGATATAGTCCCATTGTTGATATTTTTCTCTTGTTTCCCTTTCTCCAGGAGATATATCCAAAAATATATTACTAAGAATGATGTCAAAGAGTTTACTGCCTATGTTTTCTTCTAGGAGTTTTTAATATCTCTGAGGTTTTAGTATGAATTTTCTTAATAAAAATAATATGTCTGTAAAAATCTATCCCGGCTTGAATGAAGAGAGTTTAGTTAACATTCTAATGCATGATACGAATTGAAGATGTTTTGATTTGGGAAGAAATGAATATCTGTTTTTTGACAGTTGTCTGCTTGTATATCTGGTATGCCTGCATAAGTTAATTTGTTACCTTCTGTTCAAAGAAATACTTACTTCTTACCAACTCCCTTTTCCTTGATAGCTGGATTCCAGTATTTCAAACAACTCAAATTGATTTTTTTCTGGAATAAACATCACACTGGTTCTACACTCTCACAAGTCCTGGTGTGATATTTCAATGTTTTTCTCATTTTTTATACTTCATTCATTTAACAGATTATTAGTTGAGTACCTACTATATGCTGGACACTTTTCTCAGAATTGAAAGTAGGGCAATGAATGCAATGTAAAGATGCCTGCTTTCAGGATGCTTCTATTCTAGTAAGTGGAGCCAGAAAATACACACATACATACATATGAGCTTACACAGATGTATATGTGTAAGTTCAGACAGTGTTAAGTACTATGAAGAAAATAAAACTGGGTGATGATAATAAAGAGTAATCAGGGGCACTTTAGCTGTTACGGTGTCTCAGTTCTGTAAGAACTGTAAAATGAAGGCTTTGGAACCAGATGGTTTCTGCAATAATTTAAAATTTCTTATGTCATTTATTAAATGCCCCCCACAGAACTTAGCTCACATAATAAATTACACTGATTGTCTATTAAGTAAATGAATAAATGGAAGGAGAGAAGTTAATTTTTTTCATTCCAGATACATTCACTGTAGCATTTCTTTCCTAGACCTGAAATGAAAAGATACCATGTTTCCCCAAAAATAAGACCTAGCCAGACCATCAGCTCTAATGCATCTTTTGGAGCAAAAATTAATATAAGACCGGGTCTTATATTAAAATAATATTAATATAATACTGGGTCTTACATTAATTTTTGCTCCAAAAGACACATTAGAGCTGACGGTCAGGGTAGGTCTTACTTTCGGGAAAACACGGTAAATGATGCACTGTGACTCTTGGGAATCACAAAAATGCACAAAACCTGAATATGGTTTTAGCTTATTTCCTGAGAACTGCCTTGCTGGTCCGTCTTGCTTTTGCGCTAGAGAAATCTGGCAAGTAAGAGAATATCCAGCTTTACTTATTAGGTTAGACTTTTTGCCTTTATTGATAAAATGAGTTAAAAATATATCTCAAAATAGAAATAGGGCTGGAAGCGATTAGAGGCAGGATAAGACAGTCTGTTTTTCATATATACTTGCTTTATGTGAATCTAGGACAAAATTCAGTGTAATGATATTTCTAGTAGTTACTTTCAATGAGATTTTAAAGCCAACTTGTCTTTGTTGGATGTCTGCTGTGCCTGGCTCTTTATATCGCTTAAACCTTCAGTTAACTGTTATATCCAGGTATTAGAATGGTTAGATATAATTTAAGAGTTTTAGTTCATTTTTTTCTTTAGTAAATCATGTGAGGCATAATTTAATACTTCATTATTTAGGATCTTACAATATCTTGAGGTAAAAGAATGCCAATTTGACTGAAGGTATAAATGTACAGAGTGGCATTGATTGCACTAAATATTACCAAGACCACTCCCTGGTAGTTGAGTTTGGAGGGAAAAATCCAGATTTTTGTTTGTTTGTTTACCTCTCCTTCTCTCCCTGTCTCCTTCACTCCCTCACTTCCTCTTCTTCTTCCTCCCTGCCTCCCTTCCTGCCTTCTTTCTCCCTGCCTTCTTTCTCCTTACCCCCATCCTTCTCTCCCTTTCTCTTTCCCTCTCTTTCTCCCTTCCCTCCTCCCTTTTCTATCAAAGAAGTAAAGTGAAGAACTAAGTTCTTGTTAGTTGAATTTTGATTCATTAAACATTATCATATGGGGAGCAGTTAGAAGCTTGAGGGATGGGTGCCATAAATGTACTTTATTCTCACAAGAGAACTTGAAAGCTAGAGCTCCCAAGTTTCTTGCTTGTTGTTCATATCATGCTTTTGCTAAGCTGTACAGTGATGTGCACTAATTAATCTGTTATCTTACATATGTAATATGTAATCTCACATTTTTTTTATGTATTTCCTTAACCTGAATAACTTCTATTTTGCTACTTGCAGGACAGTTTTTTGTGTTTTAATGTTTAAATTTTTGATACCTTTGTGCCTCCTGGGTGTCACTAAGAGTCCAAGCCCTTGATGTGTAGCATTATAGACGGCTTAGCAGTGAAAGAGAAGCCCAAGTAAGAGAGACTGTCTGACACAACTGGACAGTTCCCCTCCCCCAGTACCTAGGGAAGCATTACAAGAGCTATGTGCCTGAAAGTGTAGAAATAATTGTCCTCAAGCTGGGTGTGTGTGTGTGTGTGTGTGTGTGTGTCCCCACTCATAGGTTTTTTTGAGCAAACAAAATCTCACTTCAAGATTTCACTCATCACTGTTTCTTTTCTTTTTTCTTGGTATTTGATTGACAAGTATTTCCTCCCATTTCTGAACTGTTTGGCCTTCTAAAGAGTAGCTGTTATTTGGAACAACCTAAGTATATCTTCGCAACAATGAAAATGTGTCCAAACATCTAGGCAGCAGGAGACCTGAGATCACTACTGAAATTGTATATTTTTAAAGCTGCTTTAGCTGTTTTTCCTCCCACCAAATTAAAAACATGTGGAAATATTTCTGCATTTCTTCCTCATTGGCAGGTGTAATGCCTCAGGCATGTGAGGCCTGGTTCAAACTTTGGTCTTCCACCAGCACCTCTGGGCTTCTACATGAGGCTAGTCTCATTAACTCTTAACTTGCCATTTTCACTTATAAAAAGCCACACAGCTGGCTGAATCCCGTTAGCACTAAGTCAGAGGTTATATTTGGTTCTCTAGCTTCAGAGTATTGGGTCTTCAAATTCTTAGAGAACTATTCCCATGTCAAATGTTCTTTTTGTACAGATTTTTTTAGTTTTTAAGATTACAAACTTAAGCAGTTATTCAGAAAGTAAAAGAAAAATGTACAATTTATTGCCTTTAACAATTTCTTTTCACCTTAAATGATGACATACGTTTTTGGTCTTTTAGAGAATATGATTTTGCTTAAGGTTTTGAAAATTATTAAAGGTTTGGAATTCTGCCAGATTTGATGCATATTATTCATCTTAATAAATCGCTTGGGTTTGAAAGAAAGTACTGGACCAAATTTTTTAAAAGAAGTATTTAGGATAATGTAATTTTATTTCAGCTGCTCTCTTAACATATTTTTTTTTCCTGTTTAAGAAACTTCCTGTGTTTCTTTCCTGGAATATAGGTATTTCCATGTGGAATCAACTAAAAATGTAAAAAAGTGGTATATACCCATAAAGTCATAAGTTTAAAATTAAGATGATGTAAACACTAAGGAGAGCTAACTCACTGTCATCTTTTTCTCTGATGTTTTTTCTCTTCCTACAGCAACATTGTTAGTACCAAAAAAGGTATTTTCTGTCCTTACTTGTTTTTAATCTCTTAAGCTTATCTATCCTTTGAACAAGCAAAGGACAATGGATTTTGTATCTAGATGCATTTAATTTATCTAGATGTATTTAATTTATATCTAGATGTATTTAATTGAGCATTTTCTGGCTCCTTGTTTTTCTTGACTTCCAAGCATTTGACTTCTGTTCACCATTTCATCTTAAAAACTTCTCTCCTTCTTAATTGGTGTTTATGATTATGCTCTTGGTTTATCCTCTTAACTTTTTTTGAGCTCAAGTCATAGATCTCTAGATGCCTACTAGGTACCATATTTTGCTGTGTATAATGCCCACATGCCACTTTTTTTTTTTTTTTTGCTGTGTATAATGCAATCAGTGCCACTTTTTTGCCCAAATTTATGAAGGAAAAATAAGGATGTGCATTATACATGGGTAGTAGTAATTCTGTATCTGTATTAATGTTTTTAATTATTTTATTTATGCTTATGAGTTAAAAGTGTAACTTTAGAAATCAATAATGGTATCTATATGCAAAATAATACCTTGGAATACGAAATCGGTTTTGTTGAACTTATGATGAACTTGCAGAGCAGAAGAGTTCTTAGCCTTCTATGTAAATATCATAAATTTGTTACCGATACATAAAATTTCTTGTACCTTTTATCTGTTCTTGTGTTTTGTAATTATTTGTTACATAAAATTTCTTGTACTATGCATAATATGTTAAAAAATAAATGCTAACATTCCTTTATAGTACAAAAAACAAGTACCTAAATGTAAATAAAAATTTGAATTAAAAAAATAAAAAGAAAAACTTTTTTCCCTGAAAGTATGGGCCGAAAACGTGGGTGCGCATTATACAGGGGAGCACATTATTCATGGCAAACTACAGTAATTCTACTTTGCTCACTCATTAGCACATTTTATAATGTATATTCCCTTTCTTTCATTGCGGCATCCTTGTTTGACTTCTTTTTTCCCTCCTTTATTTATACAGTCTTGAAAGCTTAGAATAAATTTCTTGGGTCTCTTTTTCTCTCCCTTGCCGTTTCTATCCTTTTAAAATGACTGAAAAATTTCACTTGTATGAAAGTGATTTTAACAGTGTTTCAAGCCAGCCTGAAGGAAATGTGAACAATCTGGAACAAACAAAAATATCAAAAAAAGATAAGACATTTGAATAATAAAAATGTTTTAAAGGAAATTCTGTCTTTAATCCAGAAAGGGAAAAATGTTAACAGGCTTCAGACCAGTTCTTAACAATAGTAGGACTCTTGTTTGGCAAAGATTAGTTACTCCTTATCTATCTGCCCTTAGAAAGAGTTAGAGAGATCTCATACACCCAGACATCATGAAGATTAAATGTGCAGAGGATGCCTCGCTTTCTTGGCCACATACATACTTTCTCAAGTGGCCCTGTCTTCCTGTTGTAGCTTCAGAGAGAGAAGCTGAGGTGAAGATGTAAGCTACATATATAGACTGAAATGAAGCTGCTGAAAGGGCCTATCCAAATGTGAACAGTATTTCTAAATGGCTTCCTTATTACGCTTGTGATCAGGGGGAAAAAATTTCCTTTTGAACATTGATTTTTTTTTTTTTTCCTTGCTCAGTGAGTATGTCCTATTAGATTAGATATTTATGGTACCACCACAGATGCATATGACAGAGCCAATTTTGTGCCCGTCGACAAGTTGACACTACCTTTTTTCACCTGGACCATTTCCACTAGCTTTCCTATTAAACATTCTACTTCCCTTCTTTCCTTCTTTTTTTTTTTTTTTTAGACATTTTATTTTTAGTTTTTTAAGGAGGGCGCAGCTCACAGTGGCCCATGCAGGGATCGAACCGGGCAGCTTTTGTGTTATCACCATCCTGCTCTAACCAACCGAGCTAACCGTCCACCCCTCTGCTTCCCTTCTTGTTCCCTTCCAAAATATTCTCCACATAACTTGATCTGTTAAAAACAAATTTGGCGAATGTTACTTCTCTACCTAATCCTCTTCAGTGGTGTTTCATTGCACTTAAGCTACAACACTTGAATGTGGCTTATAAGGCCCTCATAATGTAGCCTGCCTCTTCATTCTCATCTTGTAACCTCTTTCTTATTTGGGGCTAAGTCAGCTGTAATAGCCTTCGTGAAATTTCTACTTTTTTTTTTTTTTTTTTTAACCTCAAGGACCTCGCACATGCCACTTCTTTCTGGAGTATTCTTTCCTCTACTTTTATTACACTAACTCTTCTTCCTTTGATTTTCAGATTATAATTTACTTTCCCAGAGAGGCCTTTCCCAAGCTCCATATCTAAAGATACACACACACACCATTATTTCTTTTCATACATTTACTTTGTGTTAGTATATGTTTGTGTTTTTATTTGTTTAATGTCTGTCTATCCTATCCAACTCTAAGCTCTTTGAGTCAGGGATCACATCTGTTTGTTTCACCATTGTATACCCATCTTCTGGAACAGTGCCTAAAAAGTTATAGGCACTGTTGAATGAATGATTGATGCTTGAGGTTTCGGATATTATATTAACTGGCTTACCATTTCCTAACAGTTAAAGACCTTTTTATAGTTTATTTAATAAAACTATGTTTTTACAACGGTGTTTTAAATGTCTTTAATTAATGAGAATTTTAAGTAGCTTCTAGAATTAGCCATATTTTTTTAGTGGAGTTAAGACCTAATTTAATGGACATACCCCACTTTTTAAGCCATCTGAAGTAAATTCTGTTGTTTGACAAGTGAGAAATTTTAAAAAATCTTTTAAATTACAAAAGCAATTTGCTTTTTACAGAAAATGGAAGTAACACAAAAGTATAGATCTTACCTCATGGTTTCCCTGATCTTGTTCCCCAAAGATAACTACCCTTATCAATTTTGTGTAGAATGTATCAAATAAAAAGTAAGATGTTAATAGACATGTAGATTTCTAACATGAAATAATGCTGTAGTTATCATCCCTCTGTTTAAATTTTCTCATTTTGTGTGTTTTGTACAATAGGTCCCTAAAATATAAATACAAGATTAAAGAGTGTACATATTTTGAATTTTGATAGGTACTTCCAAATTGCCTCCTCAAAGGGTTATAGAAATTAATTTTTAAATAACATATTTGTGTATTTTATGATTAGAAAAGTAATGTAATGTTCATTATAGCCAACTTGACAAATACAGAACAACCCACACACATACAAATCACTTATTCCATCCCATGGTGACTTCCTTCTCGTCTTTTTTCTATGCACATAAAGAAAGTTGTTTTCCAAGATTGGAATCATACTGTACAAAGTGCTTTGCAATTTGCTGTTTTTAAGTAATATTATATTATTATTTTCCCATGTCATTTTAAAATTTATATTATTTAACTATCTAGTTATATTACAATTTTACAAATTCTACATTTTTGAACATCTAGGCTGTTTCTAATACTTGCTCTTACAAATAGTACTGGTGTGCATATCTTCGTACTTACATATATATTTTTATACCTCAGTGCTTTTTCAGTATACATTTTTATATGTGTATTTGCTGGGTCAGAGTCTGAAAATTTAAGACTTTTCATACATTTTGCCAAATTGCTCTCCAGAAAAATTCCAAATTACATCTTACTAGCAATTTCAGAGTGCCCATTTTTCTGTATTCTGATAGGTTTTTTAAAAAAAGAACAACCAAAAAATTAAGAAATTAAGTTTTAAAAGTAATAAAATAAGAAATGGGAAATATGGTGTGGAGTAGAAAATGACTGTTAAGACATAGGGTCATGTACTGCCTAAGTTGTATTCTTACTTCTTACATTATCCAGTTAATAATAAACATCCTTTATTCTCTTTGCTATTTAGTTTTCTTTCTTTTTGTGTGAGTCATTATTAGTTGGTTTGCCATTTTGTTCTTCGCCTAGATACCAAATGAGAGGGTTGATCCTGTTTCAGAAAAACCAAGAGAAGATCTAGTACTGAAAGAGGAAACCCCGGTGAGTTGCTTTATTGAGTACTGTCTAATCAAATAATGTCATAAAAAGGTGAAAGCACAGTGATTAGGTTACAACACATTTAACACATATTATTACAGTTCCATACTTCTTTATTTCAGAAGTTATACTGAAATAAATCTTAGAGCTGGTTTAGGAGGTAGATATTTTCAATGAATTATTTTCCTGTTCAAAACTTGAACCACTTTTTAATAGTTATGTGAATTCTCAAGGTACCTTATCAATAATTTGGCAGCAGAAACCATCAATTCTATTTTTAGTATTTGGATTGGGGCTTTTTAACTATTTTCCTCCTGTCCTCTACCCTTTTGCTAGTTTTGACTAGCAAGTATCAGAGAAAATTATAACTGAAGATAAAGTTTACATGGGTAGCATGTTTAATATACTTTGTACATATTTTCTTTTAAATTTCTCTGCTGATGACCTTTATGACCTTTTCCTATAGGTTCAGCCAATATTATCTTCTGTTCCAACAATGGAAGTGTCTGCTGGTGTTAAGTTCCATGTTGGCGATCTTGTTTGGTCTAAGGTGGGAACCTATCCTTGGTGGCCTTGTATGGTTTCAAGCGATCCCCAACTCGAGGTTCATACCAAAATTAACACAAGAGGTAAGAGAAGGTATATGTAGATACTAAGTTAAAGGTTGGAAACAAAAAAGTGAAATCTTAAATGTTGTGTATGGACACAAGAATACATACGTGATGTATAATCTAACACCAAAATATGCATATCTATATCAGTTTTTAATAACCAGTGAAATAATTGGGATCATCTTAACTGACGGAGTCTCTTCAATTGATACAGTCCTTGTTTTCCCCTTAAACACCTTGCATTTGTTTCATAATTTCTTTCATACTTCTTTTTTAAAAAGACCTTAATCTGACTGACCTCTCATATGAATTTAAAAAAAAAGGAGATGGGTAAACAATAAGACGTATTGTATGAGCTTAATAGGCATTTGGGCCAAGTTTTTTTGAACATCTTAATTTCAGCATTGACTCCTATGGGGAGCAAGTTTTTTTAGCCAGACAAGTGCTTTTCTTCCTGATAAATTTTGCAGGATGCTTGTTTTCCTCCTCCACTCCATTTTTAAATCTGTACATTTACTAGGACGTTCTTATAAATTCAGTATGACATAGAAGTACAGCTTGAATCTAGCTGTATAGCATAGATCTTACCTTAGAAATGTTAGTATTATAAATATTAAGAAAAGGTGTGTTCTAACTTTTTTCTGCTCTTTTTCCTGGGTTTGACCAAAATATGTAGATTAGATTCTGAGGTTCTGGCATTTAGAATGGACTTGCCTATTAGCCAGAGGAAGGTTTGAATTTGGAATTTATTTCTGGATATTTGCTTTGCAACTCGCCCTTGTTACATGTTGAGTCCCTTAGTGTCTGTGACAACTTTGCACCTATTTCTTTTTTTCTCACTTTAAACTTTCTATCTTGGTCCCTGTTCACTGTTTATAAGAAGAAAACGTGTCCCTGAGTCTGGCCAGGTAGATGTGTGACAGGATCAGCCATATCTATAACTCTTGTGCTGCATAGCTAGGAATCTGCCCTGGTGTAGAAGACAGTCGTCTTGTCGTTACAACCTGCTGATGAAAGGTTGGGGTAATTGGAAGCAGCAGTGGGGCAGAAGTGAAAGAAAAGTCTTAGAATGTTTGCTTTTGAGCAAGGCACTGTATTAAGCAATTCTCTTACATATTTTCTTATACAGTCCTCATAGCAGCAACACTATGAAGTAGGTACTATTATGTTTTGGGTAAGAAAATAGAGTCTCAAAGAAATCTTTTTTTCTTATTTTAAGGAGGGCACAGCTCACAGTGGCCCATGTGGGGATCGAACCAGCAACCTTGGTGTTACTAGCATCATGCTCTAACCAACTGAGCTAACGGGCCATCCCCAAGAAATCTTATTCCATAACCTCTACTCTTAAACACTACTATATATTAAAGGAAAAGTAATTAAATTCACCTAGTCATAATTTGTGTAGGTTTGAGGGAGGCAGTTCTAGTTCTTTCCTTTATATAATAAGAGTGTTGGACGAGTATCTCTGAAGTACCTTGCAGGTTTAATAATCTATGATTCTATGAATGGGAGAAAAAAGGGTCAAGGATTTCCCAAGAGGTCTAAGCCTTCTTAAATAAGACAACTCATGTCTATATCTGTGCCTCCAGAGCACCCTAAGTTATCATATCAGGTGAGAATTGTCACTCTTCAGTTCTCTTCCCTTAGAAAAGCATCCTTTTGAGATGATACAAAGAGTTTCGTATTTAATTCTTTTATGAAAACCTGCTAATTTCAGCGTTTTAAAAAATGGAATACAAATGAAAGCACATTTATGCCTCATCTGTATTTCAAAGGAAATATTTAAATTTAGTATTATGAATTAATCTAATCTGGTCTGGTATCCCTTAGTCTCCTACTTTAGTGTAGGAAAAACTGATTTTGTCTGTATTACTGAGGTAACACAAAATCTGAGAATTTACGTTTTAAAAAAATGTACATTCTGATTATTTTTTAAAATTTCTTTTTCTGCAGTAGTGTTTAAAATAATAGTTTTCTTGAGATATGATTTATATACCATAAAATTCACCCCTTTAAAGTGTGCAATTCAGTGATTTTTGAGTACATTTACAGTGTTGTGTGGCCATCACTACAATCTAATTCTAGAACATTTTCATCAACCCAAAAAAGAAATTTAATATCTGTTAGTAGTCACTCCTCATTCTTCCCTTTCTCCCCAGCTCTAAGCAGCCACTAACTACTTTCTGTCTCTATAAATTTGTCTTTTCTGGACATGATAAATGTAATCTTTTCTGAAAGATAAATGTAATCCTACAGCATATGGCCTTTTGTGTCTGGTTTCTTTCGCTTAGCATAACCTCTTAGAGGTTCATCTGTGTTGCAGCATGTATCAGTAACTTCATCTCTTTTTATTGCCAAATAATATTCCATTGTCTGACTGTGGTGTGGTTTTAAATGAAGTAGTTTTCTAACAGTTTTTCTGAAAACCAAAAAACATAGCATAAAACTTAATTTTGTTGATTATGTTCCACACGATGCCTGTGAAGTAGTTTGTGTTGCTTATTTAAACTACTTTAAAATTTATCTTGATTATATATAGTAATCATGGATTTCCATATTGTTGTTAGTAAGATTCTTAGCTTTGGAAAATGTATTTAACAGTTTTCACACATAAAGATATTTGAAAGAGCATGTTGAAAGATGTTTGGATCACGTGTCTATTTTAAATTGTATCTCATTGTTTAGGTCTCATTTTAAATTTAAAAGTTAAAATTGAAATGCTTTTTCTGTTTATAACAATACAAAAATATGTATGGTCAGAAGCGAAAGGTGCCCGTAGTTTCTTCCTCCAGATATGTAAGTACTATTAAGAATTTGAGAGTAATTCCTTTTCTTTATACATAGTGTGGTTAATAGATATGAAAGTAAAGATTTTTACTGAGAGTTTTAAGTGATATCACATACCTACTGTAACCTTTAGTCCTAATTTTTTTTTCATTTCGTGGTTTTTTTGTTTGTTTTTTTGTTTTTAAGATTTTATTGGGGAAGGGGAACAGGACTTTATTGGGGAGCAGTGTTTACTTCCAGGACTTTTTTCCAAGTCAAGTTGTTGTCCTTTCAATCTTAGTTGTGGAGGGTGCCGTTCAGCTTCAAGTTGTTGTCGTTTCAGTCTTATTTGTGGCGGGCGCAGCTCAGCTCCAGGTCCAGTTGCCGTTGCTAGTTGCAGGGGGGTGCAGCCCACCATCCCTTGTGGGACTCGAGGAATTGAACTGGCAACCTTGTGATTGAGAGCCTACTGGCCCATGTGGGAATCAAACCGGCAGCCTTCGGAGTTAGGAGCATGGAGCTCCAACCGCCCGGAGCCACCGGGCCGGCCCCCTAATATATTTTTTTTAGTTTAAAACTGGAAGGTTTTACCTTTTTATTATTTTTGTTATATAAAAACATTTCCTCAGCATTTTTCTATTGGAAATACAGCCTATTATTCAAAGATAGATGTGCTTATTTCTCAATCTTTCAGGTCTTTAGGGTTTTCCTCTTATTTTAGGGTTTCCCAGCCAGCAGGAAACAAAGTGCTAACAAAAAGGCAAGTTGTTTGATTTGTTTTGTCTGTAGCAAATGATTTTAATGGTGGAAGAAGTTGAAAATAAAGATGAAAGTGAGATTACGTTATCTTTTAGTTTTAGTTTTTGTGTTTTTAACTATCAAGTCCTTTGGGATTATCTGTTTACTTCTGAATAAGTAACTCTTGATAGTTGGAAAAGGGAAGAGTATTTTAATAGCCTTTTCAGATAATTGTGGATCTATTTTTTGTTTTTACACCAAAACTTAAGAAGTGGTGGCTTCATTGTATTCTGGAATCTGAAATTATATCAACAAACTTTTTATGCTTTGTTACATTAAAATCCATTGGTTCTGTTTTGCACTTTCAGTGCATCTTTTACCTTTCATGATTGTTTTTAACATCATACATTGGGCACTTAAAAAATATTGGTTTACCAAGTCATGCATATCTTTCCAAATGTTGACCCATTTCTTTATAGATAATTTTTTAAATCACATTAGTTAATACCACTTATTTCATCAGAAAATTCTTTGGTTATTGGGAAGTTAGAAAGCTAATAGGGTCAACCACAAGTTTTTTAAATTCTAACATTTTTGCTTGAAAGATCAAATTTTATTATTGACAACAAATATTGTCAGTTGTTTCTCTTAAAGTGACAAACTTGCTTTATTCGTTTTTGAGGACATAATCTACCATATGCTCAGGTTCAAATAATCAGTTTTTTTGTCAGTCATCCTTTGAAGTGAAAAGGGTGTTCCATAAAAAAGTGTCCAGTTCACTTTGCAGCAATTCAGGCAGTCACACAAGTACTTTTTCCTTAAGATAACCATCATACTTCTACATGAGAAAGTCCTGTATGCATAATTCCCATTTTGTTGCACAGAATATTAAAAAGACGTCTATTCCAGGGTTGAGGTTTAGTAAAATTAATTGTTTTTACTGCTTCATCAAGAACACTAAGTAAAATTGGTTTTTTCTTTTTGTTTTGTTTTTTTTTTAACTGCTAGTGTATGGCTGTGAAGAATACAGCCCTAGTTTGGTGTCACTCATTGCTTTTATTTATGCCAAGATGCCAGCATTCTATCCACCATTGCTCTTGCAATATTAAATGCAAATGTCAACATAGTGAAAAAGACAAATAACATCTTAGTATTATTATGAAGACAGTTTTGATCTCATAGGATCCCTGAAAGAGTCTCAGTGGCCTCTCCTCCACGCCCCCCCTGTTTACGCCCCCGTCTGTACACCACACTTTATGCAGCTAGAAAAGCGATGTGATGAGCACTTGGCTTTTAAAAGTCCAAGAAAATATTGTAAAAAGGTTTGAGGCATATAAAAATAAGTGTGTAACCAAGGTAACAAGTCTGATAATCAGCAGAATTTCTGATTTTCTTTCTCTTAAAATTTGCTGAACTAATTTTAATCATTTGGGGTGATTTTTTTTACTATAACTATTAGTTGTGTAATTGATAGGTGTTGGATTATATCTTTGGACAATCCGAAATGTACAAATTCTAATAGGAGTAATACTAGGGAATCTGGCTTAGGTTTATGTTTTTGGCAAAGTATATGTGGATGTTTATGTTCTGAAATGGTTAATAAGGATTTTTACTTTCAGGTGCCCGAGAATATCACGTCCAGTTTTTCAGCAACCAGCCAGAGAGAGCATGGGTTCATGAAAAGCGGGTCCGAGAGTATAAAGGTCATAAACAGTATGAAGAATTACTCGCTGAGGCAACCAAACAAGCCAGTAATCACTCTGAGAAACAAAAGGTAACTGACAGTATGTTCACATTATTAATCAAATATGATTTTTAAAGGACTTCATAATTTAGTAGAATTCAGACTTTATATTTGAATTCAGACCATTGTTAGAATGATTTATTATTTTAACTCTTTTGAGTCTAATGTTAATTTATTGTAAGTGTATCAACAAGTTTTATATGTCATAAACAACATAATACTATTAAAAACTGTCTGCTTAATACAATGTTGGATTCTGTTTTGAATTGAATTAATGTACGTTAAGTCTAGTAGATGCTAGTGAAACGTAGATTTTTCCCCCCGGTTTCAGTGTTCTTTCCATAATTCCCCTTTACTTTTATTTAGCAAAATTTTTTTAAACTTTTACTTATTTAAGTGTGTTTTTGTAGGACGCGTCGACTCCAAGTCAAGTAGTTGTTTCAATATAGTTGTGGAGGGCGCAGCTCACAGTGGCCCATGTGGGGATCGAACTGGCAACCTTGTTGTTAAGAGCTTGTGCTCTAACCAAACTGAGCCATCCGGCCGCCCCTATTTAGCAAAATTTTTTATGAAAGTAAAGTTTGAAAAATATTTGGTGAGCACCTACTGTGAGACAGGCACTGTTTTAAGTGTTTTGTATATATTACTTCATTTAATCTTCATAACAAATGAGGTAGATACTATTCCTGTTTCTGCAGATGAAGCAGTTGAGGCACAGAAAGCTTAATCAAGGTCACACAAGTGATCTAAGAAATATGTTTGGTGTGATGGTGGACATTTTAGAGTTTTGCCATGAACTCTTGATACTCTGGTTGAGATTTTTAAATTTAACTAATTTCAGTGAGGGTCTCTTGTGATTCAGAAATTTGTTATATTTTTACACTTTCAAAGTTAAATGTAATCAGGGGATTTTGATTAATTTTATCAGACTTACATTTTACAGATTTAAACATCAGAGTTTGATGTATACTATACAATCTCAGAGTTTAATTCCCTAATCTCTGGTTACCTCAGTCTAACCTGGATAATTCCCAATTACTTGGGTCATCTCACGTACCTTTATTTAAAGTTTTCTTATCTGCCTTGCCAATCCAAAGTCTTGTGATCAAGCCTGGACACAGAGACCTGTGGAAACTGATTCAGGTTTATTTTTTCTTTCATACATTCCTACTTTGCTATGTCTTGTCAACTTACATTTGTTCCTCGGGGCGCTCCCCTTTCTCTTCATTCTGTTGTGAGCTCTGTAGCACCCTGGACTCTTAGGGTGTCATTCTTTTCTTTTTTTAATTTTATTCGGGAATATTGGGGAACAGTGTGTTTCTCCAGGGCCCATCAGATCCAAATCGTTATGCCTCAGTCTAGTTGTGAAGGGCGCAGCTCAGCCCCAAGTCTAGTCACCCTTTTCAATCTTTAGTTGCAGGAAGGGGGCGCAGCCCACCATCCTATGCGGGAATTGAACCAGCAACCCTGTTGTTCAGAGCTCACGCTCTAACCATCTGAGCCATCCGGTCGACCCTACTGTGTCATTCTTAATGTTAGTGTTTTATTGGCCACTGAAAGCAATCATTTCTGTAATCTTTCTTTTCTTTGTCCTTATTACTGCTTTATGAATATGATGTGAGAAGGATGACTACTTCTTTAAGGGACTTGCCCAGTAGAGTCATCAAAGGATATATAAAAGCATAGACCTGCATGTCATCTGATAGTAATACCGATTTGTCAGAGTTATGGAGTTAGCACATTTCATTGATTTGACTGAAGACTCTGAAGATATTTATGAATACCTAGAAAGATGACAGGCTCATATGGGAATACTATTGTTTTAAGTGTACATGATAGATTAAAGTGTGTCCCATAAAGCCTGTATCTCTTTTTAAAGATTCGGAAACCCCGACCACAGAGAGAACGTGCTCAGTGGGATATTGGCATTGCCCATGCAGAGAAAGCATTGAAAATGACCCGAGAGGAAAGAATAGAACAGTATACTTTTATCTATATTGATAAACAGCCTGAGGAGGCTTTATCCCAAGCAAAAAAGAATGTCACCATCAAAGCCGAAGTTAAAAAAACCCGGAGACCAAGATCAGTGCTGAATACTCAGCCGGAACAGACCAATGCAGGTGAGGTGGCCTCCTCACTATCAAGTACTGAAATTCGGAGACATAGCCAGAGGCGGCATACAAGTGTGGAAGAGGACGAACCACCCCCTGTTAAAATTGCCTGGAAAACAGCAGCAGCAAGGAAATCCTTACCAGCTTCCATTACAATGCACAAAGGGAGCCTGGATTTGCAGAAGTGTAACATGTCTCCAGTTGTGAAAATTGAACAAGTGTTTGCTCTTCAGAATGCTACAGGAGATGGGAAATTTATCGATCAATTTGTTTATTCAACGAAGGTACCTCCTTTTTTCATGGTTTTTTTGGGAAACAGTATTTAATAAGTGTGAGCCCTGGCATTTAAAAGATAACACAGTCATAACATAAATACCCTTTTTATCCACTGCATTTGAAATGTATGGCCAATTTGTTCAGGAGGGGGCAAAGAAGACATTGGCAATAAGGCTGCTTTTCTTCTCCCTCCCCCGTTTTGTAATAGCCCCATCTGTACTAGATTAATCTTGAGCTGTGCAGCCAAAATTGAGGCTAGCTCCCTAAAGTCATGGGGAAAAAATAGGCACTTTGCCTATTTCTAGTTTGTATAGTTTTTCTTAGTTGAAAAGTGTGTTTCTTTTTAAACCATTTTTGTTATTTATCTGAATTAACCATTGTAATAATTGTACCTGCTGATCTGTTTGGCTCATGTTGCCTTGGGATATCTAATGCATTTTAGAGAAATACCAGAACTATGTTAGTTCTTTAACAATTACCTGTGGTGATAGCTTGGGTCTGAGGTGAATCTGAATGTCTCCATCAGCCAGCCCTGGGCCTCCATTTAGGGCACTTATACTTTAGTTTTAAGACTTTAAAACTCTTCATGAGATTTGTAATACTTATTCACTCATGGACCTCTTTACTACCCGTGCTCCCCACCAATACCACAATTGTGGGCTTGTGAATTCAATTTAGTGGCACCTCATGGATGTGCACTCTTAAAGAATTCTGTATTTCTGCAATGTTTTGTCATAGGCACATTAAAATAATTAAATATAGGTATGCCTTATTAGTGATATATTTTCCGAGAGAAGTCTAATGGTCCTCTCTTAACCTCTTTCTGCCTATAGGTTCAACTGATTTCATTAAGGCTAAAGCTGCTTGGAAAAACTTGTTACAGTCCCCCCTTGGTTCTGCTGATAGCTTTGAATAGCAAATGAATATTCTGCATCTTTTTTGAATACAAATTGGAGCTAGTTGTTACCTTTTTTTAGATACACAAATGAAGCTTTTGTCATCCCCCTCCAGAGAGTGCTATTTAAATGAAATTGGAGATAAAACTGACCTTTTATAAGTAAAGGTTTTAAAAATACATACATATTTATAAATCATTCCTTTATTTCATTGAAATACCTAAAATGAGACAGAACTGTAATTGTATTTGCTTTCTTTCTGCTCCAAGTTGCTTGTTGGACGCACATTTTGGTCACCAGGAGTGACATGTTTCTGCGCCTGTGGATGTTTTTGTCTTTCAAGATTTGTTGACATTTTCATCTGTGCATAGGGTATTTTACCAAAGGAAAATGACTAGTGTTCTCTTACTATGATACGAGTAAAGTGAGGGACTATTCAGACCAGGAAATACTTGGTTTTTGACAGAAAATTAAGTGATACGTACTCAATTTTTTAGTGACATTCATCATCTGGACTTAGAGGTTTTTTCCCCACATAATCTCATTGCGCATTTTGAAATAATCCTGATAACTTAATAAAATTGTTCTGATAATAGTAAGATAATAAATTGCTGCAATCAAGACCACATAAAATACAAGCAAATTATAGTCTTAAACTATCTTTATAAGCCAATAATGCCATTGTCTGGTAATCACCTAATTTTAAATTTGCCTTATTTTGAAGGGAATTGGTAACAAAACGGAGATAAGTGTCAGGGGACAAGACAGACTTATAATTTCTACACCAAACCAGAGAAATGAAAAGGCAACTCAGAATATATCTGAAGCAACATCTGGTTCTACAGGTAGGTATGAATGAAAAGTATACAGATGCATTTTGAGGTCATAGTTCTGTTCTGCTATAGCATGGTAGGTATGTTCCTAAGAAACTTTGAGTTATCAAAATCAAGTTACATTTTAAAAAATCAAACTATAAAAGCAATTATTTGAATAAGAAAAAATTGTTTAGGGGCTTGAGAGCTATTCATGGTAATAGTTGTTTTTCCTACAGGAATTTACGTAATAGGAGTGTTTTATAATTAAAAGAGTGTAGTTATAAAATCTGCACATACCTGAGTAAATGGACCTTTTGATTATCTCTTTTTGCATGAGAATAACAGCTTTACTCTTCCAACACATTCTTGCCATTTCCTCCTTTATTCCCTATTAGAAACAACTTGGAAGATGCACACTCTCTTTTCATTAGTCTTAGTTGTGCTTTATGTTAGTAGCTAAGGGGCCTAGGGCACAACCCTCCTACTGTAATCTGTTCTCTGATGAACAGATACCATGCATTGAAATTCAAGCTATATTGCTTATAACAGAAATGCCTATATTCAGTAAAATTGTGCCTTTGGAATAGTCAAAGTAATTTTTATTAAGAGACTGGCTTTCTAAGGACCTTATGGTTTAACTGAGTATCCGGTAGGTTTGGTTTATATAACAGTATTACTGCTTCATACAGCCATCAAGAAAAAAGTTACATATCAAACTAGCTTAGTTTAGGAGAAAGATGTTTGTTTCACTTTGTTCTTTTAAAATTTTTTTGTGATCTAACAAGTGACCAAATAACTCTCTAGAAGAATTAAAGTCTTAAGACCTGAAATAGTAATCTTGAATCATTAGTAACTCAGGCAAACCTGTGATTGAGTGACACTAAGGAAAGGAGTAAATATTTTTGTAAGGGAAATTTTGAGTAAGATTCTCATTATAAAATCTAAATAAAAACATCATTGTTCAGGAAACAACTAGGGATAGCTTTCTTTAAAAAAAAAAGGATCAAATATATGGTGATGGATCAAATATATGGTTCACCACCCACTAACTGACTGGATGGTGAACACACAATGTGATTTATAGATGATGTATTACAGAATTGTACACCTGAAATCTATGTAACTTTACTAACAATTGTCACCCCAATAAACTTCAATTTTTTTAAAAAAAGAAAGAAAACAAAAGGAATGAGGCTGCAGGACAGGGAAAGGTGGTGGCAGAGGAGATGGGGCATATATTGAGGGGGCATATTAAACAGTATGCCTTTATCCAAAATTGAGTTGAGAAAGGAATCTTCATTAAAGTTGGGGGAGTAGCAAAGTCCAATCAGACTTGCAACTTTTATCATTTCAAAATACTATATAAAAAAGTGACTTTGTGAGGGTGTCTAGTACATTATTTTGTACACCTGAAACTAATAATAAAAAAGAAAAAAATATTCAAATTAATAAAGCTACATTCATAAAATAATAATATTAAAAAGTGAAATTACAGTGTTGAAGGAGTGAATAAATAGACTTAGGATATTTTGCATTTATTAGTGATAATTGAAGATATTTGTTCCCTTCTTTGAATATTGAATGTATCTTTTGGCTTCAGCTCTCCATAGTTAGGTGTATCAGTTTTATTTTCTTTCCTTACACTATACTGTTGGTAATTTATCTGAATTTAAATGTGATTCTTAGACTAGGAGGATCTTTATTTAAACATTTATATTCTAACTAGAGAGAAAGTAAATTCTTCATATAATATGACTGATCTTAAATATTATACTTTTATTTTGAATGGAGTTGGTTATTTCCTTCCCCTCAGCTACTGAACATTTTATTTTCATGTAGTCTTTTCATTGTAAGATTTAAGTTCTATGATTTTTTTCTTTACTATTTTTTTAAGTGGAAGGTTATAATTCTTTATATCTGGAAAAAGCACACAGTTCCTTCCTTAAGCAGGCACATGTGATTAGGTTGTAAATTGATGTTGGAATCTTAATATGATGAGTGTTTTAAAGCTTTGACCTTGGTTTAAATTTGGATACCAGCAGTAGTTGATAAGCATATTTTGTCACTTTAAATGACCATTTTGCTTCTTGTGAAAATAACTTTAGTATGGGCATATCTTCACTTTATTGTGCTTCACAAAGGTTTGTGTTTTTTCCAAATTAAAAGTAAGACCCCTACCTCCAGCAAAAAGATTACAATTTGCTTTATTGCAGTACTCACTTTATTGCATTGGTCTGGAACTGACCCACAATATCTCCTAGGTATGCCTGTAGTTGAAAAGTCAGAAAAGAGATTTGATCTCCCTTCAGAAATGAATTGCATCGTCATCTCAGTTGGTGTTAACTACTCAGGGAGAATTCTTGAGCTTTTTCCTAGTAAACTTAGGAGATACATAGACCGTGACACTGCTACATTTCTATGGTTTGCAGAATTGTATTTATACCAGATTTCTAAGCTGTTTTCCAAATCCAGAGATGCTCACTTTCTCCTCTTTTAGACCATAAACAATACTTTTTAGTGGTTTTAGATGTAGTAGCATTTATGTTCTTAAGGTAGCTTTCAGAATAATTTTAAGAGGTCATGTTGCCTTATCTTCCGTAAGACAGTAGATCAAATATCATCTGTACTTGATGGAACAATTCTGTTATCATCCTCAAAACAAGATTTTTTGTTTGTTTTAAGCAGTTCTATCTATATGTTGTTCTTCCCTGGTAGGTACTTGAATATTGATGATCACACTAAAGTATGGATCTCTGGGATACTCAGGTGCCTCTGAGGGTAGATATCTGTTGTTTTGGTAAATATTTTCATCAGTGTAAGGAGAAGAGTGAGAATAAAGGAAGGAGCTAGCAACTTCATTTGTGACTTCTCTGCTAGAAATCAATTAACCACAATTCAGAAACTATATATTATGAAACTGCCTACTCCTTCCCCAGAACAAAAGTAGTTGGATTCTTCCTTGTTTTAGCCTTGAACTAAGGGGAGGGAAGGGAAGCCTTTTACATATAGACAAAAACAATAAAACCAAATAATATGCAGGTGATCTGAAGGCTTTTTTGAAGTAGCTTCTGCCAGATTTTACAGGAGGTCTAATCAGCTTTCTGATACGGCAAGCAAAAGGTGTTTATTATCTAGGAAGGATCGTTTAGGTGGTCCAAGCACTGAAAAGATGTAGAATAGCTGCACTGAAGGTATCATTCTTCTCAGGGTTACAGAATGGAATCATTCCTGACTTAGTGTTCTTTCAAGTTGTGGTCTTCAATCTGTTTTATCCTTTGCAAATTGGGGTCCATGTGAGTTTTCTTTAGTTTACCTTCCAAGAATTTTACTGTTTAAAAATCTTAATAGTTTCTTATTTTACCATTTAATATGAAAAAGCTTGATGATTTGTTTCAGCTAGTTTTCCATGACTAATTATTTCTAAAGTATAACAAGTCCCTTGATAACCAAAGTAATGATTTAGTTTTGGTCAGCATTTTTGTGCCTTTCCTGCTTTTTCCTTTTCGTTGTTAATAATATAACAATAGGAAAACTTGTATAAGTGCACTGTTAAGCATTTGATACATAGAATTAATTTAATTCATTTGTTAAAATGCAAAATATGTAGTACTGATTGAATTTTGAACCAATAATTCCTAATGTGAACTATGAGTATAAAGTCATTTTCCTCCATGCCTTCAGTCCCTTTTTCCCTTGAATTATAATTACCTAAATGTGTTTATCTGCCTTAAAACTAAACTATGTCTCTGCTATTTTAGTTTGACTATAATTTTAAAAGCTCTAGTCTCTTAATTTGTATAATTTAGAGTCTTTTATGAATCCCAGTCTCAGCCTATGAGCCTTTATAATTTGATCTATAAAAATTTTTATGTGCTCCCAAATATTTAATAGCTTTTTAGTGATTTATAATTAAAAGACCAAAAGAAATGGATAAAGAAAGTAGGGAATTTGGTCAAATCTTAATTACATAAATGTCGAGGCATCCTTAAATGAGTTTTCAATCATTTGTTTATTTCTTTAAATCGTCTCTTAGGCTCAGTAGAAAAAAAGCAACAGAGAAGATCAATTAGAACTCGTTCTGAATCAGAGAAATCCACTGAGGTTGTGCCAAAGAAGAAGATCAAAAAGGAGCAGGTTGGCTTCCTACATGTAGAGAGTTAAAACATTGTATTTGTAAATGTTGTGGCTTATATTGGTATCTTAAAAGAAAGAAACTTTCCCCACACTGGGTTTCCTTTCTGGACTATCTTATGCTTCGGCCCTGGTGAATTCCAGTACCCAATTCTAATACAACCATCCTGTGATTCTGCTTCAAGCATTTTCACAGAAAACAATCAGGCTTCAGGAGATGGGAAGCCAGTGGTGCAAGACTCTTAAGGAATTCCTCACATTTATTTTGAAATTTCTGTTAAGAGCAAAATGATTTCATGTTTTCATGATTTTTATTTGGAACCATCATTGAGTTCCCTTTTTTTTCTTTGATTTTTGGTTTAAGCTGCTGGTATGTATTGTTTTTATTTTTTAAACAAATCAAATTAATTTAAGTACTAGAATTATATTTAAGAAGCATAATCATAGATGATCTGGTTTTTCTGTTGGTATCACAGATTTTTTGGAATGTTATTTTCCCAGTGGACTGACACTCATCTGTTATTAGGTTATCAGATAAACACTATTTAAGTAAAAAAAAAAAAAAAAAAAAAAAAAAGAGGAGGGGCATTTTGACTAAAGGGTCTTAAACCAATCTAATCAGTGTGTTATATTCATATTAAATTACCTTTTCAAAGAAATTTTTAGAAACCATACTCCCTTTAATTAAACTCACAGTCAGAATTTTTTTAAAGTGAAAGAATATCCATTTTTATAGCCAAGGCAGCTGTTATTAAACAAAAAGGATTCTGAATGGTATTAGTTCCAATAAGTTTTATATTTTTAAAACCAATTAATATGGAAGAGTGTGAACTTCTATTATTTCTTTCATAATTTTAAACTTACAAACTTAAAAGGTGACTTTGTGGGTGCTCTATGGTATCATCAAGCATGTAAAACAATTTTCCCAGAAATATTTAACTAAAATTTAGATAATATACTAATTTGTCATTCATTTATCATAATTAACTTTCATACTTAGGAAATTATATTCCAAAAAATCTTTCTAAGGTCTTGCAAGTCTACAGTATTCATCACCCAAATTAAGTTGTGATTTTGCCAGCTGGTTCCCAAATTCAGTCTGTGACCAGTCAGTTTAAAATTAATAAGCAGAATGAGTACAAAAATGGGACAAATTGTTAATGCCACTGTGTTATAGTTAGTAGTAGAACAATACCAGTGATTGTTTAGAAGATTTTATATTTGTATTACTAATTGTATCTTATAAAAGCGCTTCTGTTGTATGTTTTTTTACCTGTTGTAAAAAAAATAAAAATTTTTTTAAAAAGCTTAGAACAATCCTTAAATATTTACAAAATGTGTTTCAACATGCATATTTCACCACATCTTAAAGAAACATAAAATTCAGTTCATAGCTTAAACAGGAACTCCTCCAAACAGCATCCTTTCTTTAATTCCAATGGTTAATCCTCAAATTACCACGTGTTTTACATATACATTGGCAGAATAACTTCTGATCTCGCTCTCCTAATGTAGGATCAAGACACTGTTCATAAGACACTCAAGAAAGTGCTTTTGCAATATCACAAACTTATTAAGTTTGTACTAGCAGCAAAAGTATTGAGCTTCCAGCTGTATGGAGCCCTGTAGCACTCTCTACAGAGAGGGTCCTGATTCCCAGCAACTTAGCTGTGAGTGCAGGCGCGGAAGGGTCTTAAAGTGGCGTGAGTTACATTAACCTGAGTATCATAGTAAGTAAAAATTTATCCTAACGTCTTTGGGGCGGGAGGGGTTTTATAGCAACATCGGGGCTGGTTGCAGAAACAACCCCTCTCTTGCCTCCCAGACACTGAGGAAAGTAATCTTGTTTTCTTCATCGACCAAGGGAATGGTGGGAAAAGTTTGCTAGCAAGCATGTGGCTGTGCGTTGTCACCTGGTATTCAGCACAGGCAGCTAGGATTTAAACCCTCCCTGACCTTGAGACAGAGAACTTTACCCAGAAGATGGGACTGAGTTCAGATTCAGATACATTAATTCATTCATCGTGACTTAGATTGATGGAAGTATTTTTTTTTTCCCTCTATTAATCAAAAGTGGAAAAAAACTCCTTGTTAATGCCATATTTTTCTGTCCAAACAGGTTGAAACAGTTCCTCAGGCTACAGTGAAGACCGGATTACAGAAAGGTGAGTCACTATAATGTTGCTTTGCATTTCCTTGATTAAAACCAATTTTAAAGAATTATTTGTACTTCATGTATTTTTGTTTGTCTCTGTAAATCATTGTTGTTGCTTTTCAGTCAATAATTTGTGTGAAATTGAAGTATTCTCTGGGGGGGGGTGTGTGGTGTGTGTGTGTGTGTGTGTGTGTATGTGTCTGTGTGTGACTTTTAGAGTGATCTTATTCTGTATCTCCATGTGAAAAGTCTCATTTGTTTTAGTAAATTGGAAAACACCACATAGACTTGGTACTGTTTCCAACTTTTCTCCATAAATTCTGGGGTTTCACTGGTTTATAAACTAGGGATGTGACGAATCCACTTTTTTTGGTATTCGACTGAATACCGAATAGTAGCTGTTAATGTTTGTCAAACATGGACTATGACAAATCAGACAAGACAACATGATTGAAAAAAATCTTTCCACGTTTATTTTTACAGTGCTGTAAAATCTTTTCGTAAATTAAAATGATTCATAGCATATTTATGGCCATTATTAGATGACCTTATGCAAGTCTATTTGAGATATGCACAAAGTTTAAGAAACCTTAAACTTATATCTGTATTTTCTGTGTGCAATTTGACTACAGTACAAACTCCATAGCATGATTCGTGCGTTTTTGATGAGATCATTCAGACTGTATTTAATACCTGTAGTTTACTCTGGGCAAATTGCATTATTTATTTAAAAAACAAAAAAACAAAACACCAGCCTCTCTGCATTCTCGGGGAGAAGTCTGCAGCGATGGTCTCCGTGGAGATCCTCAGCAGAACTGAACAGCCTCTCGGAGGGAACACTGCTTGGCGGAGCTCCAAGAAAAGACATCGCGATCGCTGCGAGATTAGGAGGCCTGATTGCGTTGTGTTTCCACCATTCCACAGGGTCGGCGGACCGGGGAGTGCAGGGCTCTGTCAGATTCAGTGACAGCTCCGTCTCCGCAGCGATTGAGGAAACTGTGGACTGAGATTCCTGTACAATTTCATCCCAGAAACTCCAGACTTGTAGTCTCCATGCAAGATTTCTTTGTCGGCGGCTCGATAAACAGTTTCTTTGTTTTCAATTTTGATTTTGCCAATCATCATTATTGGCATTTTCCTGCCTGGTTTCTTCTTCAAGACTCTGAACAATTGCTTTAACATTCAAATGATTTTTTTTTTTTTGGTCTGAGCTGGATGGGTACAGCTTAAATCATGGGTCCAGCCTAAAAACCACCGTTTAACTTACACTGATCGATTTCAACATGGACTGTTTTTGTTTTTTTGTTTTTAAATAAAGCATCATTAATGCACATCTGCAGGGTTTTGCCAAACAGCCCAAACTGTATACATTACAATCATTAAAAGCTCTTATTTTTTTTTAATATTAGTGCCGTTATCATGGAGAACAGCATGGCAGCTGTCTTTGGCAGTCTGTCATTTTTCTAACATTTTCAGAAACTCATCGGAAATGGCGGTACCTGTGTTTCCCTTCGAAAGCCTCTCAGTACAGCACTCCTGTTCCTCTGTTAAAACTCCTTGTTAATCCAGTGATCTTTTAGGCCAAGGAAATATTTTGTGGTGTTCTGGGTCCATACACCAGCAATGAAGGAGCTAGATTTGTGTACTTGTGTTTTTTAATCAGCGTTAACGTGGGCAGGCACCCTCATTTATAGATGTAAGGAAACATTCAGTGAAAAACTTGTAGAATGGGATGTGATAACGAGGTTCCAGTAATCTGAGCAGTCTAAAGAGACCCACATCCTCCACCACAGAACATGGCTATACACCAAGTGCTACTCCCACTCAGCCTGTTGCGGATCTCCATGGCCTCAGGAGACTTGTGTCTCCATGGTCTCTTCTGGACTGCACACTTCCACCATAGCTTGCTGGGCTGGTCTAGATGTCTGTCTGTTGTATGGAAATTTGGGGGGAAAAATCCAAAACACAAACTGTGGGTTGAAATATTAACCGTCTCCTTGGTTCCTTGGTATTCACTGTGCCTGATCTGCACATTTCATCGTGGCTGTTTCTGTATAGCCTATACTGCATTAGCCCAAGAGATTGTTGCTTTGTAACTTTTTGCACTATTGTTTTGGCTGGATTTGTATTACACACAGTTTTAAAAAAAAATTCCACACTATTCTCTGCCTTTTTTTTTTTCTAAATATATATATATATTTATTCCGCAAATTCCACTTAGAGGCCTCTCATCCAGCTCTTCGTGATTTGGCTGCACTTGAACATTGATTGTCTGTTTACAACCCTCAGCAATGTGCCTCCTAAATGGCATGACATATGTAGATGTGCTGCAGCACTTGTTAATGGTCACAATAAATGACACTTCACCAAGGAAATCTCTGAACAATTAAGAACATCCAAAATTTATTTGGGGGGTAATAATCAACTAAATTGCAAAATTCCGGGGAAAATGGCACTATCCGTGTACGAATCGAATACAAATCAAAGATTTGTCACATCCCTAATAAAAACAAGATGGAGATGTCTCTGCAACCATATTTGTAAGCTACACAGTGTGTTGGGTTTTATGTCTTCCCCTCCAAATCGAGTGTTTCTTTTGGATTGCTCCAAATAAATCAGCTATCCTACAGTTTTGATAGAATTGGTTTTTAGGTTCGAACTTGGGCTCTGTTGACTGAAAATAGCTTTAGAGCAGGAGCACTGAATTAAATGCTTTGATAGAGCGGTTGTAAATTAAATCACTATCAGGAAGGTCAGAAGCTTACGAAGTTTTTTGACTCGTGACTTCAATGTTACAAAGAGAGCTGTGCTTTTTTCACACTACAGATGAGTTTGGGGAAAGAAATATTCTCCCACAAAAATAAAACAAACTTTAAGCACTATTTTAGGATTAATTTCGGTGTATTGTATTAAGGTGCCAGCGAGATTTCAGATTCCTGTAAACCTCTAAAGAAAAGGAGTCGCGCCTCAACTGATGTAGAAATGACTAGTTCAGCATACAGAGACACATCTGACTCCGATTCTAGAGGCCTGAGTGACCTACAGGTAAATATGTTCAAGGGTCTGAGCACAGGGCTCTTTTTTGCTTTGCCAAACCAACTAACATGCATATTGCTTTGCCTGACTTATTTGGGGAGAATGGGCATTTAAAAAAATATCCATAGTGAAGAAATCATTTTGATTATTTTGTAACTATGAGTGTCTTAATTTTGCTGATCTCTCACATAAGAGAAGCATAGTTTGTTTTTTAATTTTAACTGGGGTTTCTCTCAAAACACTAGACATATGGTATCCAGGTGTTACAGAAAGAAAGAAAAAAATGTATCAAAGTTTATTTAAACAACTCTTACTAGGGTTTTCATAGCACTTAACTTTGAGGAAGTTTTTGTTTTGTGTTTCTTAAAAATGTGCTATGTTTTCCGTGTAGGTAGGCTTTGGAAAGCAAGTAGATAGCCCTTCAGCTACTGCAGATGCAGACGTTTCTGATGTTCAGTCTGTGGATTCAAGTTTGTCAAGAAGAGGCTTTGGAATGAATAAGAAGGACACTGTGTGTCAGGTAAGCAAGTGACCTATAGCTTGAAGCAATTGCTATCATATTCTGCCAATAATATACTTACCCCTGGTTGGAGAGGGTAGTATCTTTCTAAATTAAAGATTACTTTAAAGCTATGGATCTAAAATCCATTTCTGGCTCTTCCCCTTTCTGAGTTGGAATGCTTATTCACATGTAAATGTCAGTCTTCATTGTGATACTGTATTATAATTGGAAGTAAATGGCAGACGACTGATTGAAAAAATGTTTTCTTAAAATTAAGTTAGTATTAAGTTTTAATGTATATGTAACCCTTTTTTCAGAAAACTCCTTTGCCCTGTGAAGTATGCAGATTTCAAAGGAGGAATCGTAAAAGATCAAATATGACTTTTAAACTTTATACCATATGGATATGGAAGTAGTTATCTGATTCAGTGGTTCTCACAGTGCGGGCCAAGGACCAGCAGCATCAGTATTGTCAGGGTACTTGTTGAAAATGCAAATTCTTGGGCCCCACCCAGACCTACTGAATCAAACTCTAGGAAAGGGACCCCTTAATCTGTGTTTTAACAAACCTCTGGTGATTCTGATGCCTGCTAAAGTTTGAGAACCACTGCTTTTTGCCATTTTCCAGATTTGTGAAAGCTCTGGTGATGCTCTGATTCCTTGTGAGGGAGAGTGCTGCAAACACTTTCACCTGGAGTGCCTGGGATTGACATCACTCCCTGATGGAAAGTTCATCTGCATGGAATGTAAAACCGGTAAGCTTACTTATTTTGATAGATATGAAGAAATGGATAGGGAGGAATGTGCAATGCCAGCATCTCCTATGATATCTAATTATTTCACTTTTGTGTAGCTCTTAACCTCCTGTCCCACAGGTATTTCAATAAATTAAGACCATTCGGTGATTAGGCTTCCTAGGATCAAAAGAATAGTTAGCAATATTATTGTCAAATTTCGTCCTATCATTGCCTTAATCATAAAAATTTATGAAATCATTGAGGTGTATCTAAAGAGCTATATAAAATTTGTAGAGTGAATTATTTTTCAGATGGCTTTGAAATTTATGTGCTTAATAAATTGATTTAAAGTCCTTGACTTTAATAGACTGGAATGTGTCAATCACAAACTGTAACCATGGTGATGGTATTTTTTTTAGTGAAAAGATGGAGCTGTTGGAAATTGTTTTTTAAACATGCGGGTTTTGGAGTCACCATTTATTTCTTATACCCTACCCCAAATAGACTACCACCTATCAAAATAATTTGTAGAGAAAGAAATATGGAAGTTTATATTTCTTCTCTATGTAGCCATGATTCTAGTTAAAGTAATGGAAAGCAGGAAGTAGAATTGTTTAATCTGTAACAAGGCAAGTGAAAAGTCAACTGGAGATAGCAT
The DNA here is from genome assembly GCF_004115265.2 of Rhinolophus ferrumequinum. Lineage (NCBI taxonomy): Eukaryota > Metazoa > Chordata > Mammalia > Chiroptera > Rhinolophidae > Rhinolophus > Rhinolophus ferrumequinum. The sequence goes on from NC_046287.1 coordinate 61,323,898, forward strand.
GGTAGTGCTTTAATGAACCATGTTCGTATGCTTTTTGTTTGTTTTTGCTATGAGGAAGGAACTGTGAGTCAACTGGATATCAAGTATTTATGATATGCTGATCTTACTCTTGATACTTTATTATTTTCCTACTCCTTTCCCCCCTTTATTTGGATTCTCATATATTGATTTTTTCCTTTTTTATTTGATAGTATGCCTCCTAAAATCGTTTAGATATTCTGAAATCCACTGGAATGGTAATTGTTTTCTGAACACTTAATACAAGCCAGGTGCTGTTAGCACTAATCATTTTTTCCTGTTATCTCATTTGGTTCTCATAATACAATGAGGAGCATACTATTATTTTCATTTCACAGAGGGTGAAAATGAGGATTAGAGAATTTAGTTTAGTATCTTGCCCAAAGTCACAAAAACAGCATATGATGAAACTGGGATTTAAACCCAGGAGGCAGCTTGAGCCCAGAATCCTTGCTCTTTCCCATTGCCTTCTACCCCTTGACAAGGTAGGATGAAGAACATGTATCATACACACTCTCTCTTTCTCTCATACGTACACATGTAAAAATTAAGCTATAGAAGCTGTTTTGAACATATAACTTACATTTTTCCCTATATAAGATACTGTTTTATTCATCACATTTAGACTCTAGTAAAACTTTTGAACAGTTTGCCAACTGGCAGTCTCAGGGTCAAATTATCTGCACATTGTTTTATTTGGCCCTCAAAATGTGTTTTGAATGTGTGAACATGGGTGAGGCACGTACTCCTGGTTTCTCACATTCTCTAGCATTCCCTTTTTCTAAAACTGTCACTCTAGTCATTTATGTGCCCCTTGAAGCACATAAGTTAGCAATCTCTGATTTAGACTACTGATAGAAAGGACCATGTAGCTCAGTATTAAAACACTCTTTTAAGGCTTCTCCTAACCCTAAAATCCAGCAGTATTCTGCCAACATAGGTTAAATATAATCCAATTTGGTACACATCTATTAAGAAATTTAAGAGGGAAATTTGCTTTAAAAACAATTAAGTAGAACAAAGTTGGAGGACTCACTTCCTGATTTCAAAAATTAATACAAAGCTACAGTAATTAATTAAAGCTACAGTGCGATTCTTGCATAAAGACAGACATATAAACCAATGGAATAGAATATGGAGTCCAGAAATAAACATTCACATATATGGTTAAATGATTTCTTGAGAAGGGTGTAAAGACCATTCAGTGGGTAAAGGATAGTCTTTTCAACAAATGGTACTGGGAAAACTGGATATCGACATGTGGGAAAAAAAACGAAATTGGACCCTTACCTAATACCATATTCAAAAACAATTCAAAATGGATCAGAGATCCATGGATCTAACATAAGAGCTAAAACTATAAAACTCTTAGGAAAAAAACGGGAAAAGCTTCATGACATTGGAACTGGCAGTGATTTCCTGGATATGATAGCAAAGGCAACAAAAGAAAGACAAATTGAAAACTGTGTACCCTAAATGACACTATCAACGGAGTGAAAAAGCAGCCCACAAAATGAGAGAAAATATTTGCAAAAAGCATATCTCACAAAGGATTAATATTCGAAATATATAAAGAATCCCTACAACTCAACAAAAAATAAACAACCCAATTCAAAATTGGACAAAGGACTTGAATAGACATTTCTCCAGAGAAGATACACAAATGGCCGATAAGCACATGAAGAGATGTTCAACATCATTAGTAATCAGGCAAATGCAAATTAAAACTACAATTAAATGCCACGTCACACCCATTAGAATAGCTATTATGAAAAAAAAAAACAAGTATTGGCTAGGATGTGGAGAAATTGGAACACCGCACTGTTGGTGGGAATGTAAAATGGTATAACTGCTATGAAAAACAGTATGGCGGTTCCTCAAAAAAATTTAGAATTACTATGAAAACATAGAATTACTATGTAATCCAGCAGTTCCACTTCTGGGTAGATACCCAAAAGAATTGAAAGTAGGGACTCAAACAGGTATTTGTACACCCATCTTTATTGCAGCATTATTTACAATAGTCGAAAGGTGGAAACAACCAAATGTCCATCAATGGATGAATGGATAAATAAAATGTGGTATGTATATTACAATGGAATATTATTCAACTTTAAAAAGAAATGAAATAAATACTGATACATGAAACAACGTGGATGAACCTTGAAGATGTCATGCTGAGTGAAATTACCCAGTCACAAGGACAAATATATGATTCCACTTACATGAGTTACCTAGAGTGATGAAATTCATTGAAACAGTAAAGTAGAACAGTTGTTACCAGGGGTTGGGTGAGGAGAGAGGAATGGGGAGTTATTGTTTAATGGGTACAGAGTTTCAGTACGGGCTGATGAAAATATTCTGGCAATGGACACTGGTGATGGTCGTAAATTAATGTGAATGTACTTAATGTCACTGAACGGTATACTCAAAAATAGTTAAAATGGTAAATTTTATGTTGTATATTTTAACCACAATTTAAAATACAATTATAGTTCACCCTTGAACAACACAGGTTTGAACTGCTTGAGTCCATGGATTTTTTCCAATGAATACTGTATATTGGAAATTTTTTTGGAAGTTTCCTTACAACCATGAAGTAATCGTATCAATTACCCATACTAGGCTACCATGAAGCAATCATATTGCTGCTGCTTCTATATCAATGCATGAATCATTGCACCTGTAAATAAATACGAATTTATTTTTCACGTTATCTTTCCATTTTTGATGTCTAGAGTTAGTAATATAACATCTACAGTGTTTTGTATCATTTAAGACAATATTGATGTAGGTACTGACAGACAATTCCTCTTGTAAACAGATGACAAACTTACAGTGTCAGTCAATACAGTGCAGTACTGTAGGCATATTTTCTCATGATTTTCTTAACATTTTATTTTCTCTAGCTTACTTTATTGTAAGGATATAGTAAATAATGCATATAACATACAAAATATGTGTTGACCGACTGTTTATGTTATTGGTAAGACTTCCAGTCAACAGTAGACTATTAGTAGTTAAGTTTTATGGGGGGTCAAAAGTTAGATGCGGATTTTTGGCTGCACGGGGTGGGGAGTCAGGACCCCTAACCCCTGTGTTGTTTAAGGATCAACTGTACTTTTTACTTGTTTTTTAAATTGCTTTTGATTTATTTATTACATGAAAATTAGTTTAATACCAATTTGGTACACTTCCAACATATTAGGAGTGAAAACTCAAATTCTTTAAACCATTATTAAGGTCAATTAGGAACTTTTGTTTATCAAAAAGTAAGCACTTTACATATAAAAAATATTACAAGATACATGCCTAATAAGTTCTTATACTACCTATTTCTATCATTTAAGACAAATGTGATTTCTGGAAAGAAAGCATTTTCATTTGTCCTTTCAAATAAAATGTGTAACCTGCCATTTTACTTATTATTTACTTAATCTAAATGAAGACCATGTCCTAGTGAGAAGAGGGTATTTATTGGAAGCATTCACATGCTAGATCTCTAAGCATAAATCTTAAAGGGGTCTGATAGTTCAGCTCTCTATTATATAACAGTATCATTGTTATAACAATTTTCATTTCTGTTAAACTTATTTTGATCAATTTGCAAATGAAACCTTAACTATTTCATTTTTACATAGAGCAGTCAGTTTATGCATTAGGCAAAGCTGGAAAGTCAGACCACTTAACCTTTAAAATAATTTTCTTTTAATATTTTAAATTTCTAAAAGTTAATTCAAAAACGATACTACTGCTTTCATGTCTACATGAATATAATTTGAAATTATTTATATGCAACAGGACAACAAAAACCCTGCTGTACTCTATTTTATTTCTACAACAAAACCAGTAATAAAAAACAAAACCCACAAATATTTGAACATCACAGTTGTAAGTACTAATTTTAAAGAACGTTTATAATTCAACCAATTTGTACAGGTTAGGTCCTTCCAAAATCAAATCTAACTTTCCGTAAAAAAATCAAACCAAAAAACTATTCCTTCTATTTTTTTCCTTCAGATTTTTTATAGTATTGTAAGGAAAATGGGCAGAAGACTTGAACACTTCCCAAAAGATGATATCCAAATGGCCAATAAATAATCACTTATAATTTCCATATGTAAAACACAATCCTAATAAAAAAGAAAATTAATTACAACTAGACATCTTATTCAGACATCAAGGACAAAGAAAATATTAGAATTACCCACAGAAAAGAATTACTTTCAAAGAATAGCGAAACAATAAAAACGTTGTAATTTGCAGTTCTTTGATTACAACTAAACATTTTTTTTTGTATCTTTATCGACTCTCTTGTGAATGATCTGTTTATGTGTCTTGTCCATTTATGTATTGCAGTGTTAAAGGTGTTATTATTTGTTAGTATTTTAAATTTATATATAATAACACAAATAATACATAAATACAGTGTTATGAAAATATAGATCACTACTCTTAATCCTAGGCTCCTACTTAATTCTAACCCTCACCAGAAGTAACCATTGTTATCAGTTTGGTGTATAGCCCAGTAAACCTGTGTGTGTGTGTGTGTGTGTGTGTGTGTGTGTGTGAAACATTTTTGTGTGTGTTGTAATAAAAATGAATTTTACCATTGTTCTGCGACCTGCTTTTTTCACAAGTAGAATTTCTAGGTCACAGAAAGTGAATGTACTTTTTAAAAAATGGATACTGCCTTGTTTCCTTCTAAGGCAGTTTCTTCCAATTTAAACTCCTACCAGCAGTACATAAGAGTTATCTGTTTCCCTATACCTTGATCAACAATTGATATTATCAAACTTTTAATGTTTTTTCCTATGTGATGAGTTTTTTAAATGTTACTTGTGGTTTTAATTAGCATTTATATGATTACTAGTGAAGTTGAGTATTTTTTCCTGTTTATTGGCTTTCTGCTTTCTGTAAATTGTCCATATCCTTTACCCACTTTTTATTAGGCTGTTTTATTTCTATATTGATTTATGGTACTTTTTAAGTCTTGTTTAGTTACCTTGGCTATATATGTTGCATATATTTTCTCTATGTTTGAACTCCTTATATAACAAAGTATAATCCTTTGTCATCTTTGTTGCATGTATTTTTCCATACCTGTTTGTCTTTTACTTGTTCCTTCCTTTTTTTCTATTCTAATTGGCCCTCTTTCTTCCTTTAAATATTTGGCAGATTGACCAGTGGAGCCACAGGGGCATAAAGTTTTCTTTGTTTGAAGTTTTTAAATTATAGTTTCAATTTCTTTAATAGTTTATATAACTAATTATATTTTCTATTTTTGTGACAGTGTTGGTAAATTTTGTGTTTTTAGGAATCCATTCATCTAAATTTTCAAATTTATTGGCAAAAATGTAGTGATCTCTATTTTATTATCTTTTTAACTTTGTAGGATTTGTAATGATGTATCATTTTTAATTTCTGATATTGTTAATATGTATTGCTGATTTTTCTCCCTTTCTTAAATTAGTGACTCTTACCAGGGATATCAGTTTTATTCATCTTTTTCAAAGAACCAACTTTTGGTTTTCTTAATCCTCCCCAGTGTTTATTGATTTCATTTCATTCTTAAAGAGTGCTTTCACTAGATATACAATTCTGGCTTGGTAACAATTTTCTTTTAGCCCTTTGAAGATAACATTCCGTTATTTTCTGGCTTCCATTTTTCTCTTTTAGTCAGCTCTCAACCTTACTGTTGATTCTTTGAAGGTAATTCTCTTTTCTTTGGGTAATTTTAATATTTTTTCTTTGTCCATAATTTTCCACAGTTTGAATAAGATGTCTAGCTGTAATTTTCTGCATTTTTAAATTAGGATTATGAGTTTTCATCTTAACCCCTGTACATATGGAAATTGTAAGTGATTAATGGAATCTGTCTTTTCTCTGGTAGTTTTTTTTTCACATTTGTTCTGTGTTGGGAAGACCTTGACACACTCAGCTCTCAGGTATTGAAAAATTCTGTTCTGAGTTTTTAATGGAAATAATTTTAGAAGTGGAGATCTAAATTATTTTTAGTGCTATATCTCTAAATTCATTATCAATTACTATAGCAAATCAATTCTAGAAAAATTTGTTAAATAGTATTTTAATTTAACCATTTATTTTCAATGCCTTTTTTTGTGTATTAAAATCTTACACATAATAGAATTTCTTTTGGGAGGGTAGCTCTTTGATACCAGTAGCTGCTTCTATTTAAAAGGAATATGCTTTAATCAGATTTTATTTAATCTGTGTTCCTTACCAATTTTCCAGGACAGCATCCATGTTTTTCATGTAAGGTGTCTGGTACAGATGTGAAGCGTTGCTCTGTCGGTGCTTGTGGGAAATTTTATCATGAAGCCTGTGTCCGCAAATTCCCCACTGCCATTTTTGAATCAAAAGGATTCCGCTGTCCCCAGCACTGCTGCTCTGCCTGCTCTATGGAGAAAGATATCCACAAAGCAAGTAAAGGTAAAACAGAACTAAGGAAGGGAACAAAGTATTTTTTAAGCTCAGTCGCAAATAATCAGCATATCATTATAAAGAATATCAAGCATTCTCTCTGTTTATCTGTAGATATAAGAGCTCAGCCACAAGAGATAGCATAATAAGTAAAGATTAGGTTCTAATTCAGACCATGAGAAGAAAATTCCATATGTTCAAAATTGCCCTTGGAAATCTCTTAAACAGGTGCCATATTGGAGACTACCACCTCTCCAGCAATGGAGCAGATAAATTTTTCTTTGTTCTCTAGATGGGCGCTGTATTTAGGGGCCATATAGCATAGGAATGACAGAACCAAACTATGGAGAAAAATATTTTTATCTTACTATAATCAACATTGCATGGAAATCCAAAAGAGCCCAAATCCAAAAATCTCATTTTACGTATCCAGCTGATACCTTAGTACATAGATTCCCTTTTGACTTACCTTTAAACAGGTCGTATGATGAGATGTTTGAGATGTCCAGTAGCCTATCACTCTGGAGACGCTTGCATTGCTGCCGGAAGCATATTTGTGTCCTCCTACATTCTCATCTGTAGTAATCATTCCAAACGGAGCAGTAATTCGTCCTCTGCTGTAAATGTAGGCTTTTGTTTCGTTTGTGCAAGAGGTGAGTGTCAATCCTTTTTATGTCTTTCTGAGTTCATTGGCATATTTCCCCTTTAAAATAGTTTCAGTAATATCCCTAAGAGAGATTAACACTTCCAGTAACTAGTCTCTTTTATAACATTAGACATTCAAATTGTTAGAATATTAATTCTTCCATAAATTAAGCTAAAGTCTTCATTTTTTAATAACTTCAAATTACAGATGAGTTCTTAATATTCCTACTTGAAGCATCAAAGATTAATCTGTGTCCTTCTGCAAACAATTCTTCTATTTTAAGTAGACTCTTCCCATGTCATTTCTTTAATCCAGAGCTTGCAACTAATTGAGATTTCACTTGGAAGGCAAGATGAACACATTTATCTTTTAATCGTTATGTTGTATTTTATCGTGTTTTGGTCTGGCATTGATGAACGCCTGATGGGATACAGCCAAGGCACCATATGTGGTGGTGTTAGTTCAGAGCCAGCAATGCAGGCTTTCTTACTTGCCAGCTGTTGGTATTCAAGTGTGCCAAGAGATTGGTCAACTAAAAACAATATTGGGTTCCTGAGGGGATCAGTAAACTTGAGTTTGTGATAAATATAAAATAGAACTTCTTTAGTTGAATATGACACAGAGTATCCAACTTTACAGAATATCTCAGCTGTATTATAATAAAATAATTTTTAGTATTTTAGAAACCAACTAATATTCCCAGATGCAGTTTTGTTTGTTTGTTTTAAAATACAAATGCTAAGTTTTCTAAATTTCCCTTAGTATGAAATATGTGAAAGGACTCTATGGCATATAGGCCTATTTGATTATATTTAGAGTAGACGGAAAATGAGGTTTTTGTTTTTGTTTGTTTTTTTCTTTAGGAGACAGTTCTTTTAATTTGGTGAAGATGCTATAAAGTATTTTTTAATAGAATGTAGACAGCATGCTAGGTCTGGAATTGTTTTGCTTTTGTATCTCTAGTCAAAAAAAATAACTAGAGGAGGTGGGCAATAAAAGATTAAATAAACAGTAGTCCTTTCTGTAGCAGCCAGCTGGGTCCCTTGTATTACTGCTTTCAGTTTGCCAGAGTTTTGTAAGCATGTGGGGCTGTATGTCTTTAGAGGAAAGTATTGTGTCCTTCTTTACTAGAACAATTATACAACTGTAGTGTGCTGTGAAACATGGCTGATACGTGGAAAAGTAGGTCTGAAAAGTTTCATGCCAAATGGTAACCGGTAACCAAAAGGATTCAAATTGTCAAAAGAAATAAAAGATCGCCACTAGTGTCTCTTTCATCTCCCCATCCCTAAGAAAGTAATGATAAGGTGGAAATATTGAATTATCAATTAAATGTCTGTCTTTAGAGACTTTTAAACAGATGAGTGTCAGTGATAACAAAGTTTCTATCACTTTGTAAGTATTTTATTCTACCATTCTGGGCACTTACTTTTACTGGTGTGTGTGTGTGTGTGTGTGTGTGTGTGTGTGTGCGCGCTCTCATGTGCACACACATAACTGAGCCAGCATTTTAAATACCAAGTTTATAACTCTCATGTTGCCTTACTTTGGAGTACGTTCTGAATCAAGTACCATTAGTATATTGACCAATATGTTCTTTTGCTCTATTTCATTCAATAATTGGGAGACTTTTAAAACAGGTATTTTTAATTTAGACAGGTAGAAAATGGCCCATTGTTAAGGAACCTTTTTTTTGGAAACTCGAGCCATTTTGTTAAGTTTAATTTATATGTATTGAATAAAAGCTTTGAGATAATGAAAATGAAGGGAAAACCCATGTTTTAACAACAGAATCTGTATTTGCATCTTATCCATTTGGCAATTATTCTAAAGATTTGCTGTATTTAAATGCCTATTTAAGCAAGATTATACAATTCCCAATTAATTTAACTGAAACTCTGTCTAGTAAACAGAAGCTTTCATTTTCCTTTCCAGCATTCTACAGAAACTTATTCTAAATAGATCAGATGTTGGGATTTGGGAAGACTTAATTTTTCAGAAGTAAATAATGTATTCTCTTACCAGTATTTATAGAAGTATCTTTTTTTTTTTTAAGAGACCTAATTGTAATAAATCTACACATGAGAAGGAATACTTCAATCACTTACGTTTTGGTATTAGAAAACTTAAGCTTGTTTTGTTTTTCTTTCTTGCCTCACATAGTTTTTCTCTCCTCATAGAGGAATTTGTCTTAGTTCTTGGTTGTTAAAAATCATTAAGCTATTACAGTTTCTTTTTTTAAAGATTTTTATTTAAAATATAGCTAGCATACAACATTATATTAGTTTCAGGTGTACACGATAGTTATTCAACATTTATATACCTAAAGAAGTGATCACCATGATAAGTCCAGCAACCATCTGACACCGTACCAGGTCATTAAGCTAATTCTTAAGGACCAGAAATATTTTCAGAAATATTTCAAGATTTAGAGAAACATTGCTCCTCCTTTGCCCTCCCTGTGGTGCCGTAGGAAATGTTCAGTCATATTTCACTATAGTTTATGTTCTTTAGTATTTCCTTTCATTTGCAGGGTGGTATAAAATAAAAGTTACTTAACATTCTGTGCCTTTCTTTGTAATGGTAATTTTAAATAGACAGGTTACATTAGGGTTTTTTTGGGGGGGTTTTCATTTTAATAATAATAATAGCAATTTATTTTGTATCTGTAAATCAAACTCTCTCTACCAGACACTATGGGAATGAATTGCCACAATTACACTAAGAAGTTATTTCCCCATTTCATATGATGAGAGCACTGAAGCCCAGATTAAATGATTTATTTGGAGGGTACAAAGTTCTTAAATAAAAGACCAGCATTTGTACCTAATGTTTTCTTATTTCAAAATCCATGTTTTTTACACTACCCCGCTTCTATTAAATATATGAAATTCATTCAACATTATATAACTTTTATTTGAAGATTCTTATGTTATTACCAATTAGCAACTTCAAGTTCCATTCTTTCATCTGGGTCAGAGATATTTCTTGAATCTGTCTCAGTAGGGTAGCACCAAATGAAGATAACATTCACAGAAAAAAGTACATGATTACCCCTTTAAAAATAAAGCTCTTCCTCTTTTCAAAATGATCTCTATGAAACTGCTGTCATGATTTGTATTGTAAAATTCTAGATCATTATAAGCTCACCAGTAACCAAACAGAGAAATTTTCCCTGATGTTGCAGTTCCCTAGTTTTGGGAGTGGCCTATAGCCTATTATGAATTTAACTAGGGGATGGGGGATGGGAAGGAGAGGAGAAGTAGATGTCATAGGTGAATTATAGCACATCTTAATGTTTTCCTCCAAATAGGATAGCTATATTGGTAGATCCAAAGTACTTTTTATGAACCCTTAAGTTGGTAATCACTTTATATAATGGCAAAGAAATTTAAATGGTTTGCATTGCCTCAGTAAAGTTCAACAAATTGTGGCCCCTTTAAAATCATGTATCATCTTGATAGAGAAAAGTTTCATTATCTGGCAGAGAAAGAATCTATTTTGAGTATATCTCAAGATAGGAATAGAGAAGAGGAGAGACTAAATTCTGCCTTTAAGCGCTACTTCATACATTGAAGGTAGATCAGGGTCTCTACTATGTTATGTAAATCTTATTTCTAGCAATTAAGTGATACATTATTTTGTTTTCTGGGTTGTCATCATAGTACTTCTAAATATTAAGGGATGTAGCCTTGTTTTCCATAGGGCATTTTCAGTATGATGTCAAATGCAGTTTACATCTTCAAATTAATTTAAATTTCCTTCTGGGTATATAGGTTTCCATATAGGGATAAAGTATTGAGTAGCTTAAACTCCCTATAATTACTATATAAAAACTTTTCTGTCAGCTCTTTCTTTTTCTTCATACTCTTCCCCCCACCCCCAACTTTAAGCACAGCTACCTAATAGGTGTTGGTTTATTTTTTTTCCTATGGAATCATGGGTAGTTTCATTGCAGCTCATCTCTTTCTGTTTGTTTCGTATAGGGCTGATAGTTCAGGACCATTCAGACCCCATGTTCAGTTCATATGCCTATAAGTCCCACTACCTACTGAATGAATCAAATCGTGCAGAGTTGATGAAATTACCTATGATTCCTTCTTCGTCAGCTTCCAAAAAGAAATGTGAGAAAGGTAATAATCAAAATAGTTTATCTCTTGCTTTTATTTTTGCATTTCCTATTTTTTTCTTTTTAAATGAAGGGGGGAAATGTCTGCCTGTCAAGCACCATCTGTTGCTTTTGGTAAATTCTACCTTGGTGGTTGTGACTGTGTCTTCATATGGCTGCAAATTATTAAAAAGGGCTTAAAATAATTCCATTTATTACAAATTTTTACTCTTCTCCTTGAATAAATTTTCACACATACCGCATATCTATGGGTTATTAAAATTGAAAGACTAGGATTTTCCCTAATATAGAGGAATATTCTAAGAGCGCTTTCTCTTTTGCCTGATATAGAACTACAATTCATGTTAGAATAGAATAGACATAATTTGTTACTAACTTTCGAGATAAATTATTAAATAGAGGGAAACCAAGACACTGATACTTACAAGATTTGATTTTAGAATACATTCTATCATTTTGTTTCTTAAGTGTTTTTGTTAAGATGCTATGGAAACTAGTTGCCCTTCTTTTATGAGAGACACATTGGTGGGCCCCTGGGGAAGACACCCCAAATCCTGAATATTGAAAGGCAGCCCATCTGAACTGAAGAATTGCTTATGGATAATTTATCCACAGAGACCCAAGAGATAAATGTATATTTATATTCTCCCAGTTAACTTAATCTATGGAAGAACATCTTATCTTGTGTTTAGCTTTACATAGCCTACTTGTACTAAAGGGGAAAAGTGGTTTAACAATGATGTATTATTTGGGGAGTAACGTGGCAAATGATGGCCTTTTCCTGTATACATTCCCACTATGATCTGGGGGCCAGGTTCAGATTCTTTAAAGAAAATTTAATTCACACCTAACATACTGGGTATATTTGAAATGGGCTTCCCCCCCTTCCATTCTTTGTGTTGCCTGCTTGATGTATCTTTGCTCTTTGTCAGAATTCTGAAGTGGCAACCCATGACTAAAAGAAAGTATAACTAAGCAAGCTGATTAGAACCTGTAGAGAAGAACGTTGGAGAGAGTATTGGGTTTTTTGTTTTCATTGAAGCCATAGTATGTCCCCTTACTGGTGACACCATCTACTTCTAAAACAAAGATGGATATAGGTCTAACTCTGTAATTCAATAAAACTAGACTACCTGAGGCATTTTAGGAAATGCCATATTTTCCTGCTGGCGCCTTTATAAAATTAGATTAATTCAATTGTTGCTTACTTTGTTTTCAGTACTCAGTATTGATCTTGACATAAATTGAAATTATTTTGAGCCCTCTGTTTGCTTAGCTTGAACCATATCTTACTTCTTTTGCATCCTAAAGCAGTTTTCTTGCATAGCACCAAGGTGGATTGTTCATATTTTTATTTTTCTATTTCCCTTGTGTATTTTTTGTCCAAAAAATCATGATTTTCATTGATGATTCTTGGTCTGTATTTCCTCTGAAATAAGACTTAAAATTAAGGACTATTCTATAATGTTAAAAACAGCCAGCCTTGATTTTGCCATATCAGCTCTAATATACACATGTCCTCTAAAGCTATTTGCAAAGACTGCTCTCCCTATTGATCATTTCTTTCTGTTGGAAAAATGAATTCTCATTTTAGTTTAAACTTACAGAACTCCCTACCTAGGCTAAGAGCACTCGGGCAGCTAATTTCTAGGTTGGAGACTTGGAACCATTGATCCACATTGAGATTTGCAGGCAAAAGAAAAAAATTCCAGTGGTTGAAGTGAAAGCTTTTAAGCAGAGGAAATATAGTAATTTAATTCATCACTGATTGTATATGGATTTTTGTTTTGTTTTTATGTTAATCAGTTAGAAGTTTGAAAGTCTACAGGAAGACAAGATTTTCTGGAAAATTAGCAAACCCTCAAAAGGTTGGAGCATGTGATTTGATAAAGTTGTGCAGAGGGCTCCTAACCTTTTGCTTACGAGACTTTAAATCTCAGTACACTTGTGGGTTATAGGCCTGATTTTCCAATGGGAAGATGTTTTTGTTTTGTTTTGTTTTTTGTAGTCTTTATTATATTTCATCTTCAGTGGTTAACATTCTTCTCTGTCACTTGTGGAAATACCCATTAGAAATACCCAATCTCCCCCCAAATCTCTTTTATTTCTTTGCATTTAATAATATTTTGTTTTGTTTGTTGCACCTGTTTTGGTCTTAATTCAGAGGTCATTTTGTGTATTTAAAAGGAAAGGATTTTGCTAGGGAAGTTGGAGGGATCTCCTTGTGTGTGGTACCTCATTTTACACTGATGTTTACTTAGTTTTATGCTATAAAGCAGTGGTTCTCAATATGAAGTCAGAAAAGACTTATGTAAACAAAATTTTTGAACTATGCTTAATATTTTACAAAATCTAACAGAATCACATTTATGCAAACTAAGGCTGCATGAGTTTCTTTTTATTTGGCTATGATTTTAACAATTCAGTGTGATAATACTAGTTTTGTTATTAGATTCAGAAGCTCTGATTGGCAGTTCTATATTTCTTTGGTTAATAAAAACAGGAAAAATGTTACTTTTAAAATGCAGTGGTTTGGGTTTTTGTTGTTGCTGTTGTTGTTGATAAAATATTTGAAAACATGGATCCATGAGGAAGGAAAAGGGGATCCTTGGTGATGAAAAACTTGCAAACCACTGCTGTATAGCCTGTTTGACTTTATCTTTACTGAAAAGGTAATGATCATATAATCACCTACTTGAGCAAATGGGATCCTTTTGATTTTTTGTATTCTTTTATGGGAAGAAAAAAGTACTGATCAACATATTGGCTATTTTCACTCTTGCTAAATTTTTTATAAGGGGATTTAGTTAACTGTGGCACTGGATTAAAATACAAAGATGACCATTGCTTGCTTTCTTAGCTCTCTTAAGGAGAAAAGAAAGTAAGGTGCTACATATTTCTTTGAAAATGTGCTCTCAGATCTACTCCGTCTAAAGATTTCATGCATCTTTTTTGTCATATGTTAAAGAGTGTTAACTGCCTGCTAAACTGATACTTCAATAGCCCACATTTTAGAGGGGTAAAGAGTACGGTAATGTTTCTCTTACTACTCAAAAGCCCTGAGTTTCTGGCCACCAAAGCCCTGGAAAGCTAAGTAGCTAAATCTATTCCTTTGCTTTCTATTTTAATCCATCACCATAGATATGACTCAGTCCCTTTGTTATTTTCCCCCAATTTGAATCAAATTTAATGCACTTAAAAGATAACTTTCTGCTTTTTCTTTTTCTCTTTCCTCTTTTCTCAGTTATTAAGACTGTTTATTTGTTTCAAGGTGGAAGATTGCTCTGCTGTGAATCGTGCCCTGCTTCCTTCCACCCCGAATGCCTGAGCATAGAAATGCCAGAAGGCTGCTGGAATTGTAATGACTGTAAAGCTGGCAAGAAACTACATTACAAGCAGATTGTTTGGGTCAAATTGGGAAATTACAGGCAAGTTTTTCCAAGGATAAAGAGGAAGTATTCAATCATTGTTCAGATATAGGTTCATAATCTGTATACAAAGTAGTCAGGAGATAGAACAGCACGGAGCTACTAAAAAAGAGAAGAAAAGAAACGTATTTTGAGTCTGCTTTTTTAGAGGATTGGGAAGGTTAGTTGTAGGATTTATTTTTTGGATTGGTTGGTTGACTTTTGTTTTTAAGTTCCAAAAGTTGTTTTATATTAGTGACTGTGTACTCCTAGATTTTGGAATAAAAGGTCTTATGTGAATAGTGGGGAAGATGTTTTCTTTGTGTCCTGATTAGATTTATGTTGATTTCTAATTTCTAATAAAGTCAAGAGTTTATTTCCTGGCCAAAGTAGCTCTCATTGTCCATAAATCTGTTGCATTTTAGTTCTAGTAGAAGCTCTAAACTGTGTGCAAAAAGAGCTTTGTAGGATTTAAAGAGAGATTATTTCATTAAGAGCTTTTAGTTCTTAAGGGGATGAAGTATAAAATGTGATTGCCACTATTTTAATAAGGCTTTCTCCTTTTAAGAAGCCTGTTTTTAACAAGCCTTCACTGACCAGGAATAGCGATATATTTTTTTAAACTCTACGTTCTACATTTTGAGGGATGTATTTATCATTTTACTAAGAAAATAGATGCTATTCAAGAGAGTGCAATAGAGTCCTGCTTTTCAGTTAGAATTGTAAGTAAGATATATTTCTATAGAATTTCAAACATTGTAATTTTTTTTAACAGGGGCTATGTTATTTTCTCTGTGTTTTAAGTAATTCTTTTTGGTTACTTTGTTTTTATCTGAGATAAGTGCCATTGAGGTTGAGAAGCTACCCCCTTACTTTTTTTAAAACATGATAGGAAATCTCCAAGTCCTAAAAAATATTGACAATTTGAATACATAAACAATTTTATACTGTATTGCAAACAATAGCATAAAGTTTTATTTTTTTTATCTACTCAAAATTCTTATCTGTTTGATATACTGCATTAGGGTTTTGGAAAGAGTGAATATATTTTGTAGTTTCATAAATTCTTCTGGTTTTATTTGTCAGTAGCATAAACTTTTAAAAAGCAAATGTCAAACCAGGGGAAAGTGTTTGCTCTCTTACTTTCAATAAGAAAAGACAAATACCTAGAAAAAGGGATGAAGAAGGGAAAGAGCCAGTTGGCAGAAGAATACCGAATAGAAAATAAACATGTAAAAAACTGCCCAGTCTCACAAAAAATAAATGTACATTAAAAGCAAAGAATTTTTTTTTTCAATTAACAGATTGGCAAAGATTTAAAAGAGTAATTAATGATTTTGCGACTAGGGAGGGCATAGGGAAACAAATGCTCCCTGTAAGCCAGTCTGGCATCATATATTAAAATTATAACTCTATATGCTCCTTGACCCAGCACTTCTCTGTCAAGGAATTTATCTAAGGAAAAATTGGACAAGAAGGCAAAAATGTATTTATAGGGGTGTTTGTTGCAGTATTATTTCTAATTGTAAAAATTTGAAATAATCCCAATGCTCAGTCAGGGGATTTGTCAAATTATAGTATACCCATACTGTAGAATACCTTGAAGCCAATAAAAGAATAATGCAGGTCTATATAGTAACATGAGATAATATCCACGATATATAGTTGAATTCAGAGAGCATATTAAACAGTGTCTTTTATGTGTTTAAATACATCAATATATACATATATTATCTTTCCATGTGTTTATGTACTTTTTAAAAATTGTAGATCTAGAATAATACGTTTTCAATACCTGGATAGAAATACATCTAATGTTAGTAGTCTGAGGCATGAGATACAAGGGAAGGCATTTTCAATTTTTCTGTTACACATTTCTGCATTATTTTAATTTTTAAAAGAAACACACACATACACACTGCTTTTATAATTAAAAATATATCTCTTTTGGGGTGGGGTGGGGTGGGGTGTGGGTTTGATAGTTGAAAAGACATTGCTGGAAAAGAAATATCTAAAACCGTGTAAGAAGCCTTCAGATCTTCAAATAAATTTCAGAATATTTCCTTTTTATTTAATTTCTTTGGCTTTTAAAAAAATACGTAGTTGACATAACATGTTAGTTTCACGTGCACAACATGAGTCAATATTATTTGTATATATTGCACAGTAGGTCTAGTAAACATCCATCACCTCACATGGTTCCTTATGATGAGAAAAATTCTCTTATGATGAGAATTTTTAAGATCTACTCTCTTAGCAACTTTCAAATATGCAATATAGTACAGTATGATTAACTGTAGTCACCATGGTGTACATGACATACTTCCTTTTTTAAAAAAGTTATGAATATGAAAATATCTTTGCCTTAATTTAATTTTAATGCTCAAGTTTTAATCACATTGCAGTTTAAAGAAGCCCAAAGCTGTGCTCCAGTTCATAGCCCAGTGATTTTATATGCAGGTCAGATTCTTGTAAGTTTTGCAAAGACTTTCACCCATGAACTAATTCTTAATGTATTTTTTTTCCAGTCAGCCCAGCTGGGCCACATGAAGCTGTTTCTTTTCAATAACTAGTTACTGTAATGTGGTGCTTCCTGGGGGAAATATGAGGACCTGGAAAAGCCTCTGGCAGAGAGTGTGCCTCTTCCTAATTGACCTAGTGAATGCAATTCTCATGTATATATTAAATACCTTAAAATGCTTTACAAATAACCATTTCCTAGCCTACTTTGAGGGGAAACCAAATACTTCTTACACAAAATAGTGTTGTTTTGTTTGAATAATTTGAGCACACTCTTACCCACATGTGTAATTAATTCTTAGATAAACAGCAGAGTATCTATTAGATGAAGCATGTTCAAGGTCTGCACTGTAACTCTGGGGTGTGACCATGCTATAAGAGACTGAAAATATTTGTTTTTGTGTATTTACTGTTCATATTGATGATTTGACATACTACAAAAGCTTCACACTTTAATTCCTGACTTGCCCTATTGCTGGAAACTGTCAAATGTGCCTCACAGATGGTTTCCTTTAGTGATTGCTGTGGTATTCAGTCATTATTGCATGAAACAGTTATGTTTCATTCTGTCCTACAACCCATGTTTATTATGATCTAAGATGAATTAGATTCTGAAACGCACTGATATAAACCTAGTACATTTGACCAAGAAGTATTTATCCTAGTTGATTAGAGAGTCAGAAAATGCTGATTTGAATAGGAGTGGTCATTCTTTACTATAGCAGTGGTTTATTCTCAAATAATTCCCTTGACTACTAGAAATAAACTTTTACGCTTTGAAAAACAACGTTGGTTTTAAGAATGCCAAGTTTGGGGAAAAACATGACTTTTCTAGGATTGAAACTGGGTTTGGAATAGTATTGGTAAATGCTAATTCTTACGTTGGATAGCGGGTTCATTGGTATTTTATTATTACGTTCTATAGCATATAATTTCCTGGTATATATTCTTTTGTAAATATCAAATATTAATTTTTTTAAAGAAACAAACTAGATTGGGCATTTAGGGCCTAGTTTGTTTAGTCTGTGTTCATCATTTCATTAATGAATTTGTTAATATATTTTTAAAAGATGTGTGGTTTGGACAGGGTTAAAGATAAACAAAATATTTTTGTGTCCTTAGAGTCTGAATGAAAATTGCAAAGTACAAAACCTTTTTTCCGCTCCTGTCAGTCAAGTAAAGAGTAGTGTGATTTTCATCCTCTTGTCTAAAACTGCTTTTGTTTTCAGATGGTGGCCTGCAGAGATCTGCAATCCCAGGTCTGTGCCACTGAACATCCAGGGCCTTAAGCACGACGTGGGGGACTTCCCTGTGTTCTTCTTTGGTTCTCATGACTACTATTGGGTGCACCAGGGCAGAGTGTTCCCTTATGTTGAAGGAGACAAAAACTTTGCTGAGGGACAGACTAGTATTAACAAGACCTTCAAAAAAGGTAAGTTGGGTGATGTTTACCATGGCACAAAACTAAGACTCTGGGGTAGATGTTTCATCATCTCCTAACTTGCATATGAAACGTTTCTGGTATTAGAGAATTTTCACCAGGCCTTATGATCCAGGGTCCATAAGTCTCTAATCCCGTTAGAACCATATCAGAATCTAATCAATTAGAAAAATACATTTTTATCATAGTAGACTCTGCTTTGTATGTGAAAGGAGTTTCTTCAGTGATCTTTCTACAAACAGAGGTTTTTCTGGGAGTAGTCTTCGTCAAGTGAAGCTCCTTTAGCTCAGAAGAGTGGTAAAAGCTTCCCTTGAAGAGCCTTACAACTGTTTTTGCCACGAGTTACCAGGAAGTTTGGTTTTCTGGGTAAGAGTAAAATGAATGTAAATCTAGTTCGAGGTAAAATGGTTATCTTGGGTTCACTTGGAAACCTCTGATCATTGAAGTAGGACCTCTTTTCCGAGGCAGCAGCTTGCACAGAGCCGTGTTCAGCCATAAATGAGTCATATCCTATTTCAGTGTTACCCTACCCTGGTGGTAAATGGTTATTTCCAGAATATAATTTTAAAAAGAAAACCTCAGGCTAGATTCAGTGCATTGGAGAAGTGTAAAACTACTCTTATAAGGGTTTTTGTTTGTTTTTTGGTATTTACATACTTTGTTTGGTCTTATTGGCAGCACTGGAAGAAGCTGCAAAACGTTTCCAGGAATTGAAAGCACAAAGAGAAAGTAAAGAAGCAATAGAGCTTGAAAAAAATTCAAGAAAACCTCCTCCTTACAAACACATCAAAGTGAGTCTTTACCCATGAAAACATTGGTATTTGACAGGCAAGATGAAATGCGGTACTCTCTTAGTAGTTACTAGGCCCTTTTGACTTGTGAAAACTTTTGCTGATTACCACCCTGTCTTATGTAAAACAAACTGAGCTTTTGTTGGAAGCATCAAATGGAAGCCGGAGTTGTGTGCTGCAAGGCTGAGGTCTTGGATAAGCCCGCCTGTACCTAGGAGCAATATGTTTGGTGGAAAATCCTGTTTCTGCTCTACCAGGTTATCCTCTAATCAAACGAGAATTGAGATAGTTAGCCCTTGTCTTCCAGACAGCCCACAGTTGTTTTCAGTTATGAAATTTCAATCAACTAGTAGAAGGAGAAATACACAGGATAAATAAGTGAGAATTTACATCAGGTCCTGATATTTTTGTCAACTAAGAAGAGGTAGTTATTATTCTTAGCTTATTCTTGGGGAAATTACAATTAAGAGAAAGTACCTTTCTCAGAGTCATGCCACAAGACAGTAGCAGAGCCAAGTACAGCATGAACATTTCTGATGTTCCTGTTCAAATTCTTCCCTCTCATTTGTGATTTTGTTTTCTAGGCTAACAAAGTAATAGGAAAGGTACAGATCCAGGTTGCAGACCTGTCCGAGATTCCCCGCTGTAACTGCAAGCCAGCTGATGAAAACCCTTGCGGCTTGGAATCAGCGTGTCTCAACAGAATGTTGCAGTATGAGTGTCACCCGCAGGTGTGCCCAGCTGGAGACCGTTGCCAGAACCAGTGCTTCACAAAGAGGCTCTACCCTGATGCAGAAATCATCAAAACCGAACGAAGAGGCTGGGGCCTCAGGACCAAAAGGAGTATTAAGAAGGTAGCATGGGACGGGGGAGGGCAGTGTTGGAGTGGAAAAGACCAGGACCTATGCCTCGTAGAGATGCTTCAGTAGGGATAAAACATATAGGGACTTATGGCAGAATCTTGAACCTTCCCAAGTTGAAAGTTTGGTACTTCTTAAGCAAAGAAGAAACAGTAGGAAGAGGTAATGATAAAATACACATAAACTTTGAGTGTCTTATGATTAGTCATTAAAAAAAATGAGAAAGGGACATTTGTCATTTTCTATTTGAAGTATTTTTTTACTTGCTTAAGCAAAGTAGATTTAAAAGACTTAGTGAAGGCAAAATAGTAAAATTAAGAATGTACTGTGGTAGAAACTAGCAAACCTGAGATCTTGCTCCAACATCATTATCCATTAGCCAGGGACCACGGCCAAGGCAGTTAACTTCCCAGAGCCTCAGTTTCCTCATCTCTAACATGGACAGAGTAATTCCTGCCCTATATATTTAAAGTTGTTGTTGGTCTCAGATTAGATTATATATACAAAAGCAACTGCGAAAAGTTGAGATCTTTAACCCTTTATCTTCATTCTTATACTTTGAGGCAATTTTTCAAAGTGGTCTCTGTTTAACACAAGAAATGCATACCCATTGCAGAAAATTTTTTAAATGCAAGTAACTCAAAGAAAAATGAAAATCACCAGTAAATCCTACTATTCAAACAGTGGCTCTCAAATTTTAGAGATCCTGAGAATCTCCCATGGTCCTTGTTAAAAACAGTGTCTTAGTGAAATATCTGGGACAGAATAATCTGCATTTTAAAACAAGTCCACGCCCTGCTCCCACTTCCATGCCCTCCCCCTGCTTGCTTAGTGCCAATATATAGGACACGGAGAGGTATTCACTGAGAGAAGATGGACCTAGTAAGAATTTTAAATTACTCTTGACATAGTTCTACATTTTTTAAAATCACCTTTATGATGAAAGAAAATCAAACAATACAAAAAAGATTAAATAGAGTGAAATTCCTCCTTCATCCCTTCAATTCTTGGTCTCCTCACCACAGATGACCGTTGTTAATAGGTTGCTATATAGCCTTTTAGAACTTTTTCTATGCAGTTATAAACATAAATGCATTTACAAATACATATTCATATATTCCATATTTGTAGGGTTTTTAAAACAAGTATGATCATATGTATTATTTTTTTCCCATTTAATATAAGTATATCTTTATGGCGGTATGTACAGATTTCAGCTCATTCCTGTTAAGTCTCATTTTATTCCATAGTAAAATGTACCATAATTTAACGTATTTTCCAATAAATTTATATATATAAATTTATTTATATTTGTGTATATATACACACATACACACATACTTAATTCTCTAGTGAACTTTTTTTTTCTTTCTTTTTTTTTGCCATGGACGTGGGCTTTATTTGGGGACTGTTGGACAAAGGTGGGGAGGGAGCTAGGATGGGTGGGCAGATGGGGGAGGGGCGTCTCAACTTGCTGTTTAATTTAGTGCATGTTGCCTAGAGATTAGGATGACTGAGAACAGCTGTGGAAGTGAGAGGAGAGGAAAAGGGAAAGTCATGAAATGGACACTTTCCTTAGGGAAGGAAGCTAGAACCAGGATATGGGACTGGGGGTAGGGAGGGATGGCACCTTTCATATACTGAGGTTCAGCCAGTCACTGCTCGCTGCCAGCTTCCCAACGCCCCAGCCCCATCCTAACTCTGGGCCCAGGTTCCTGCCCTGCTAGCTCCCTCAGCTTCCTGTAGAGAAGAGGGGATGAGGATGTGGGGAATGGCAGCACCCTCTGCCTCCGGCTCTCTTGCCCAGGAGAATTGCATACTCAGCCTGCCCTGAAGTCCCAGCCAGAGTCAGGAGATCAGGAAGCCTCGGTGCAGGCAGGGGAACAGTTTTGCCCTCACCACCCCTCCTGACACTGTCCCACCCAGCCCCTCACATGAGGTTGCAGCTCTTGGCTCGATCCTTGTGTATCTCGCCTGGTCTGGCCATCCTGCCAGCTGAGCAGATCACTGCAGTCCCCGGCGTGAGTCAGTACGGCGAAGCTGCCTATGGCCGCGGCCCAGGGAGGCCACTGTGGCCACATGGAAAACATCCCTGACGCTGCGCTCAGAGGAGTGGGAAGAGTACTCCACATAGGACACGGCCCCACACCTGCTTGGCCAGCACAGTGCCCTGGAAGGATGGAGTAAGTCAAGGGATCAGGTCAGAGGTCAGAGGCCAGGGAACGGGGTGAGCAAAGTAGGGTGTTTTCAAACTAGAGATTGAGAGAGTCAGAGGTCTAGGGTCAGAGGTCTCTGCTGGGACTAGGTTAGGGGTCAGCGGTCCTACCTGCTCATGTGGAGCAGGGATAAGCCTCTGCTTGGACAGCTCCCTTAGGGTGGCCAAGTGGGTCCGCTTGTCCAGTTTACAGCCAACCAGCACAACCTTGGCACTGGGCAAAATGCCTGAGTCTCCCGTTGACACTTCTTGAGGACACACTGTCCAGAATTTCTGGTCGGCTAATATTCAAAGCAGACAGGCACAGCATCTGAATCGGGATAAGCCAGAGGCCTGAAGTTATCTTAGAAAGAGGAACCTGAAGTGTCCCACGTGTTGAGCTCAGTGCGTCACTTATCATCTCTAAGCTCCCGGTGCAGTTCTCAGACACGGTCAGGGCGTAACTCCCGGGCTGGAAGTCCTGGGCGGACACCTGCAGCAGTGCTGTCTTGCCGCACTCCGTGTGCCCCCACAATCTTGCAACAGCCTCTCTGCCCCTCCATAGTGCTGCCTACGCCACACACACCCCCGTGCAGCCTGCCTACACACACACCCCCATGCAGCCTGCCTACACACACACGCGCACACACCCGTGCAGCCTGCCTACATACACACACACCCGTGCAACCTACACACACACACCCCCGTGCAGCCTGCCTACACACACACACCCCCGTGCAGCCTGCCTACACACACACACACCCGTGCAGCCTGCCTACATACACACACACCCGTGCAACCTACACACACACACACACCCGTGCAGCCTGCCTATACACACACACACCCGTGTAGCCTGCATACACACACACACACCCGTGCAGCCTGCCTACATACACACACACCCGTGCAACCTACACACACACACACCCGTGCAGCCTGCCTATACACACACACACCCGTGTAGCCTGCCTACACACACACACACCCGTGCAGCCTGCCTACATACACACACACCCGTGCAACCTACACACACACACACCCGTGCAGCCTGCCTACATACACACACACCCGTGCAGCCTACACACACACACACCCGTGCAGCCTGCCTATACACACACACACACACCCATGTAGCCTGCCTACACACACACACACCCGTGCAGCCTGCCTACACACACACACACCCGTGCAACCTACACACACACACACACCCGTGCAGCCTGCCTACATACACATACACACACCCGTGCAGCCTGCCTACACACACACACACACACGTGCAGCCTGCCTACACAAATACACACACACACACACCCGTGCAGCCTGCCTACACACACACACACACACCCGTGCAGCCTGCCTACACACACACCCCCATGCAGCCTGCCTACACACACACGCGCACACACCCGTGCAGCCTGCCTACACACACACACACCCGTGCAACCTACACACACACACCCCCGTGCAGCCTGCCTACACACACACACCCCCGTGCAGCCTGCCTACACACACACACACCCGTGCAGCCTGCCTACATACACACACACCCGTGCAACCTACACACACACACACACCCGTGCAGCCTGCCTATACACACACACACCCGTGTAGCCTGCCTACACACACACACACCCGTGCAGCCTGCCTACATACACACACACCCGTGCAACCTACACACACACACACCCGTGCAGCCTGCCTATACACACACACACCCGTGTAGCCTGCCTACACACACACACACCCGTGCAGCCTGCCTACCTACACACACACCCGTGCAACCTACACACACACACACCCGTGCAGCCTGCCTACATACACACACACCCGTGCAGCCTACACACACACACCCGTGCAGCCTGCCTATACACACACACACACACCCATGTAGCCTGCCTACACACACACACACCCGTGCAGCCTGCCTACACACACACACACCCGTGCAACCTACACACACACACACACCCGTGCAGCCTGCCTACATACACATACACACACCCGTGCAGCCTGCCTACACACACACACACACACACGTGCAGCCTGCCTACACAAATACACACACACACACACCCGTGCAGCCTGCCTACACACACACACACACACACACCCGTGCAGCCTGCCTACACACACACCCCCGTGCAGCCTGCCTACACACACACACACACACACACCCGTGCAGCCTGCCTACACACACACACACACACACCCGTGCAGCCTGCCTACACACACACACACACACACACACGCGCACACGCGCGGCCTGTCTCCTGGGCTTGCTGCAGCGCTCGGACCATGGACACTGGCTCTAGTGAACATTCTCGATCATCTATCTTCATGCACCTGTTTCTATAGGTTAGATGAGGTGAACCCATTCATTCAGCACATGTTTGTTAAACTTCTGTGTGCCAGGTAGTATTCTAGGCATTTGGAAAACAATAGTGTACAAGACACCTTTGTGGGACTATGATCATATTTCCCCGAAAATAAGACCTAGCCGGACCATCAGCTCTAATGCATGTTTAGGAGCAAAAATTAATATAAGACCCGGTATTACATTATATTATACTATATTATATTATATTACATTATATTATATTATACTATACTGTACTATACTATACTCGGTATTATAGTAAAATAAGACCGGGTCTTACATTAATTTTTGCTCTAAAAGACGCATTAGAGCTGATGGTCCCACTAGGTCTCATTTTCAGGGAAACATGGTATAAACTGATAATAAACAGATACTAGGTCTGACAATTAAGTTCACGAACTTGTTGCGACGATGTCGCTAACCTTTTTTGATATCAGAAGGATTATCCATTATGAATTTGTACCAACTGGACAAACAGTTAACTAAGTTTACTGTTTGAAAGTGCTAAAAAGGCTGCGTGAAAAAGTTAGACGACCTGAACTTTTCACCAACAATTCATGGCTCTTGCATCACGACAATGCACCAGCTCACATGACACTGTCTATGAGGGAGTTTTTAGCCAGTAAACAAATCACTGTATTGCAACACCCTCCCTACTCACCTGATCTGGCCCCCAATGACTTCTTTCTTTACCTAAAGATAAAGGAAATTTTGAAAGGAAGACATTTTGATGACATTCAGGACATCAAGGGTAATATGACGACAGCTCTGATGGCATTCCAGAAAAAGAGTTCCAAAATTGCTTTGAAGGGTGGACTAGGCACTGGCGTCAGTGCATAGCTTCCCAAGGGGAGTGCTTCGAAGGTGACTGTAGTGATATTCAGCAATGAGGTGTGTAGCACTTTTTCTAGGATGAGTTTGCGAACTTAATTGTTCAACTTCATATATAATGTTGAGTACCACTAAAAGCTGCTAAGAAAATTAAAGCTGTCAAAGGGAATATTGGTGACAGGTATTATTATTTTAAATTGATTGGTTAAGGAAGGCCTGAGGAGGTGACATTTTACGTGACTGGGTGAGGGAGAAAGCCATGGTGATACATACCAAGAAAAGCATTTGTGACTGAAGAAAAGAGTAAGTACAAAGGCCTTAGCATGCTCCAGGAGCAGCAAGGAAGCTAGTATACCTGAAAAAGAGTGACAAGAAGGGGACGGTAGATGGGAGATGAAGAAAGAAGGGTTGCCAGGGGTTAGGTCATATGGGGCCTTATAGGCCACACAATGGAAAGTTTCTAGAGGATTTTAGTAGGGAATAGCTTGATCTGAGACTTAATGTGTTCATTTTTCTCTGCATAATAATAGTATTACCACAAACTTGGTAACTTAAAACATTAACAGACATGTTTTATCTCACCATTTCTATGGGTCAGGAGAGCAGGGGATGCTTTGCTGGGTCCAGGTGCTAACCGGGGCTGGGTTCTCATTCTTGTGCCTCAACCAGGGAAGGATCCACTTCCCTGTTTGCATGGCAGTTGTAGGAATTCTGTTCTTTGTGGCTGTGGGTCTGAGAGCTTCAGGTGTTTGGGCGTTTCATTTGTTGTTTTGCTGCCCTTAGCTTCTAGAGGCTTTCTGCAATTCCTTGCCGAATGGGGCTCCCCAACATGGCCATTTGCTTCCTTACAGCCAAGGGGAGAAAGACACTCTAGCAAGATGGATGCTAAAGACTCAGTGTAGCAAACCCATGTAAACACATACCCCTGTCGCCTTTGTCATATTCTGTTGGTTAGAAGCAAGTCCCAGGTCCTGCCCACTCGGCAGAAGAGGATCACACAAGTGCGTGAACAGCAGGAGGCAGGGGGCTTGGGAGCCGCCTTAAGAGTCTGCCCGCCACACATGGGTCTCAAAAGAATAACCTTGGCTGTAGTACGGAGAATTTATGGTCATGGGGGGAAAGAGTGATTAAAAAGGAGATCATTATAATCCAAGAGAGATATGTGGTGGTGTAGACTACTAGGGTTATAGTTGAGCAGGAGAGAATTGGTTGGATTGCTGACATGTTGAAGGCAGAGCCAGTAGGATTTACTATATTTAATACCATGCATGTCATTCATACAAATTTTTGCCTGTGATTTCAGGGGAGTGTTTGGAGCCATTCTGAAAATTGTCTAGTTTAATACTTTACTAGCACCTTTTAATAGTAGCTGCATTTATTCTAAAACATATTCTAATTTATTAAAATTAAATTAAAGGTCAGTTGACCTTTGAACCCCACAGAGTGTAGGGACGCAGACTCCCCGTACACAGTCAAAAATTCACATATTTGACTTCCCCCAAAACTTAAGTTGTTCCTCAGGGGATTGGTTCCGAGAGAGAGAGAGAGAGAGAGAGAGAGAGAGAGAGAGAGAGACACACACACACACACACACACACACACACCACCCCCCCCCAACAGACACCAAAATCCGAGGATAATCCAGTCCCTTGTATAAAATGATGTACCTCAATACATACAGTCAGCCTGCCACATCCGTGGACTCCCAGCCACAGATGGAAAATAGTACAGGTATTTATTGGAAAAAGAAAAATCCATGTAAGCGGACCTGCATAATTTAAACCGTGTTGTTCAAGGGTCAACTATAATTAAGAGAAAAGAAAATATAATCAGGATTATTCTGCCCTTCATTTAGCCCTGGAGTTGCTAATGTAAGACCATTACTTGAGCTTTTACAAAATAGCTAGAAATATACAGTTACTAAGAAGCATAATCATAAAGACTTTGTAGGAACATGGAAAAGATTTTTGGCACATTTAGGGGACAGAAGCCAAGTACGAAATTGAGTATACACAGTCAGTCCCCTTCTTTTCACACATAAGAAATTCCTGAAAATATGAGCCAGAGTCAAACATGGCACTCTGAAGTTTCTTTCTTAGAAATTAAAAAATACATATGAAATACTGAATTAACACCCTGTCTTTTTTGCCACAGTCTTTAAGGACAGATTTCTAGCATTTTGAAAGGTTTTTATGTTATTTTTATTCACAATTGAATTCACAGTTAATGGTTTTAAGTCCAATAAGCAACTCTTTGAGGCTAAAGATTTGTCACTTTGGACGTGTAAATTATTTCTTTTACAAAATATCTAGAAATATTTATTCACAATGGTATCAAGTTTATGAGACTTACACTCGTGTTTGATATCAGCACTTTAATTTTTCTATATTCACTCATTTTCATAGAATAGTAAATATAAACCATAATAAATGGTTCTCAAGCTTTTAAAGCCACAGAACCATTTCTTCAAATGAAATCTTATCTTGAAAATCAATATGTGGAAAAGGTGAAGTATAGCTGATTTGGTTGAAATTCTGCTCTATAGGTTTTCATTAAAGAAAACTTGCCGTGAAATAGTTCAGTAGTTCCCACCTTTTCCGCAGTTTCAGTTAACCTGCAGTCAACCGCAGTCTAAAAACATTAAATGGAAATTTTCCAGAATTAAACAATTCATAAGTTTTAAATTGAGCACTGTTCTGAGTAACGTGATAAAATCGCACGCCATCCCACGCTGCCCTGCCCGGGATGGGACTCGTCCCTTTGTCCCGCGTCTGCACTGTATGCGCTACCTGACCATTAGTCACTTACAGCTGTCTGGGTCATCAGGTTGGGAATCAGTGCTGCTGTTCAAGTCACCCTTACTTTACTTAATGTCCCCAAAGTGCAAGAGTAGGGATGCTGGCAATTTGGACATGCTAAAAATAAGTCATAAAGTGCTTCCTTTAAGTGAAAAGGTGGAAGTTCTCAACCTAATAAGACATTTTATCATTTCACATCATCACAAAAAGGGTAAGTACAGTACAATAAAATATTTTGAGAGAGAAACCACATTCATGTAACTTCTATTACAGCATATTATAATTATTTTATTATTTTTTTGTTGTTAATCTCTTCCTGTGCCTAATATATAAATTAAGCTTTATTGGAGGTGTGTATGTATAGGAAAAACCATAATGTACATAGGGCTTTATACTATCCTCCGTTTCAGGCATCCACCGGGGCTCTTGGTCCGTATCTCCTGTGGACAAAAGGGGGCTGCTGTGTGGTAACACTAAGTGGCAATGCAGCCAAGATGGCAATGAAATCTACCTGTGTGGCCGGTGATACCTTATGATAGTGCAAAATGTTGTTCATCAGCTGATGTCAAAATCCTGGTTGGATGTAGTACAAGCCACTTAAGGCTGACAGTGCATCATACATGAAGGTGCACAACCGTCCTATATCCTTCATTAGAAAGGACTGGAAGGAAAAAGTGGAGAAAACAAACAGTTATATTACGGTATTGCAGTTATAACTTAAATGTGTTTCTTTTTCTAATTTCATTTTTTGTCATAGCTGTACAGTCAGTAAAAATGGGAGAAAAACCTAGAGGTCAGCTTTTGTGGTGACCACTCCCCAGTTGAAACAAGTACGTAGCTTCTTGAAACCGACTGGTGTTCCTCATTAATCTCACTAACAGCAGACCACCAAGGAAAAAGACTTACGTATGGGAGGTTAGGATGGTTCCTTCCAATTTGACCCAATAACTTTTTTAACTCTTATTACAGAAGTTGCAGGCTCTTATTTTATAAAAAACAGCAAAATGAAAAATAGTGACAGTACCAAATGCTGGCAAAGTTATGGAGAAACTGGATCTCATGCATTGGGAATATGTTGTGGGAATGTGAAATGATACCAACCACTCTGGAAAATAGTTTAGTAGTTTCTTAAAAAAATTAAACATATATTCACCATATGACCCAACAAATTGCACTCCTGGCCATTTACCCTAGAGAAATAAAAACCTGTGTCTACATAAAAACTTTTACCAGAATGTCCATAGCAACTTTATTTATAATAGCAAAAATCTGGAAACAATTCAGATGTTCTTCAGGTGAATGGTTAAACAAATTGATACATCCGTACTGTGGGATACTACTCTGCAGTAAAAAAAGAACAAACATGATACACACAAAAACTTGGAAGGATCTCAAGAGAATTAGGTTGAGGGTTTTTTTTTCCTTTCTTCGTTAAGCCAATCTCAAATCTGTATGATTCCATTTGCAGACTATTCTCAAAGTGAGAGAACTATAGCGGTGGAGAACAGGTTAGGGATGGGAAGGGGTGGAGGACGGATGGAGGGTGGCTGTGATTATAATGGAGTAGCACAAGGGGTGTCTGTGGCAATGGAACAGTTCTGTATCTTGGTTGTGGTGCTTACATGATGTACTACACCTGATAAAATTCCATAGAACTACACATACACGCACGTGCATGTAAATGAGTGTGTGTGAAAATCGGTAAAATATGAATAAGTTTTGTGGCTTGTACCAAGGTCAGTTTTCTGGTTTAATTTTGTAGTTATGTAAGATGTTACCATTGAAGAAAACTGAAGGGTACATGGACCCTTTCTGCACTGTTTTTGTAACTTCCTGTGAATATCTATAATTAGTTCAAAATAAAAAATTAACTAAGAAAAAAAAGAGCTCATTTGTTTGAGTCAGATCTTTTCCAGGTCTTACCTCCAAAGCTACAAACTAGTAAAGTCTGTTACGATACAACTTCCAAGGCTCGAGGTAGGCTTATCTCCAGATCCCAGTGATATACTTGAACTATAGAAATAATACTTTCAGGAAAAAAAGACAAGCAGATTATTACATTTTGAGGCACCGATACAAGAAAAATCGTGCCACCTGAATGCCCACGAATAACAGCAACTGTTTGTTTCTAGGGTTGAAGTTATATTTCTAGGATTCTTTTTGGTTAATTCTCTTGGATTATACATGTGGTATTAAGGAATGATTTCTGATATAATACACTGATTTCACGTTTACATATTGCATGCTTCTCTGCAGGGTGAATTTGTAAATGAATATGTTGGCGAATTAATTGATGAAGAAGAATGCAGATTGCGAATCAAGCGAGCCCACGAGAACAGTGTAACTAATTTTTATATGTTAACTGTTACCAAGGTAAAATTGCTTTTTTTTTGTAAGAAAAAGGGATTTTTTTGTTTTCGTTTCATAGTCTTAGGTTGAACTCAGTTTCCTCTAATTAGAGTTTTTCAAGCAAAGTATAATGATTGGCAGTAGCCAGAGTGCTTACCCATTATAATGTGCTAATTATGCCAGAGTACAAAATGATTGATGATTGAAGCCTTGCACATGTCATGTGACACAGCATTGTGGAAGGCTAACCAGGATTAGGGTTAACATATCTGGATTTTAATTCCGGCTCTTCTTAGCCACCGAAGACTTGGCCCTCGGTTTCTTCATCACTGAAGGAGAGAATGAGCTCTGTAATTCTAAGTTATAAACGACCATTAAAGTTCTGATTAAAATTCAAACTCTAAAAATTCTAACTCTAAAAATTGTTCTGCATGTTTAAACCTTTTTTAATGAGTTAGGGAAAATGAATGCTGTCATAAGAAAAATGACAGTAAAACTGCTAGTTTAATACATGTAATTGTAAGTTCTATTTGATGCACATTACACCAATTTTCTCATTTCTCAACAGTCCTCTGATTGACAGAGGACAAAAAACTGAGGTCCAGCCGTGATAAGTGATTTGTTGAATATCTTGTTACCATTTAATGATGAAGAGTCAAGATTAGTACCCATGCTTCCTGTTTTCCAGGCTATCTCTAAAACTGAGTCAGAATATCATTAAAAGGAAGAACTAGAGATCATTTAAAAGAATACTATTTTGACTGGTATGACATTGTTTGAAAGTTTTGCAACTTTCGTGAACATACATTTCATAAACATAAAATGCCACTTATCTATGATTGCTGATTGGATCCTTAAATCCTATCCTCACTGCCAGTGACGCCTGCAGCCATCTTGATAACACCTGGGAGGCTCTGTCCTCTAGAGCTTATCTAGATTATCAGGAGACCAAATGCTGAGATTTTTATTGTATTTTGAACTTTAGTGTAAGTAAAAATAGAACAAATAGATAACTCCTAGAGAGTACATCCCAAACTATAGCCCTTCCATCAGTCAAATCTGAAAGTCTTCATTCAGAGGAGAGGTTTCTCATTTGCCCTGCTTCCTCTTTTATGGCCTGAACTCTCAGCCATCCACCCCCATGCTAGTTTTGCTTCTTGCTCAGAGTAGGAAAGGAGAATCAACAGCAAAACACCATCACCAGTAGCTATCTGAACGCAGAGCTCTCAAATCAGAAATACTTTTCTAAACTCATGGCCAGGTAATCTTCTAAGTAGCATTATTCTATGATCTGATTGTTTCTAGAAACAAACCTAAAAAGAAACTAAATTTCACTCTATCTTGATTGCTTTGACTTGAAGATCATCAAGTAAAATAGAGAATTTGGTAAATTGCACAGAGTGCCACATTTTCGGGTTTGTCAGTTGTCAGACATCAGCTGGTAGCAGAATGCTGCTTGCTGCCCTGTGGCTCTTGACTGAGGTGGATGTTTCTGTGATAGGTTTGTATTTAGTTTTATGTCAAAGGGACCTTTCATTTCTTTTCTTTCTGAAGGACCGTATAATTGATGCTGGCCCTAAAGGAAATTATTCTCGCTTCATGAACCACAGTTGTAATCCGAACTGTGAAACACAGAAGTGGACAGTGAATGGAGATGTTCGAGTTGGACTGTTTGCTCTTTGTGATATTCCTGCAGGTAAAATAGTAACTTACTCCCCACATTCCCCCTGCCCCTGAGGAAGCACATACATTCTTTGAAAGCAGGATATTCTTTAAGGTTTGATGCTCAAATAGTTATTCAAGTAAGATAAAGGATTATATTTAGAATTGTTATTAGAATTGTTCTCTGCCAGTAATAAGGAAAAATCTGTAAACTGCAAAAGGGAGTTTAGCAAGAGCCTTTATGTAAGAGAGGATATTACAGAATTCTGTGCGTCTATCATCCTACTGAACTAATTCTCCACAGTGCTGTCTATATAATGTAACCAGAGGTAGCCAGATGGTTAAGCTTTTGTTTTCTTTTTTAAAGTATTAAAAGCCTATGTTGACATCCGCTGGTTTCTTGGTTTGTTTGTGAGGGGTTTTGTTGTTGTTTTAGTTTGAAAGATTAATCTGTTTCAAATTAGACATAAAAGGCTTCAGAAGCTAGACTTATTGCTTTATTTTTCCTTACCCATCCAGCATCTTAACAGCAAAATTTAGTTTCCCCTTTCAGTTTGTAGAAAAATGGGTGAGAAGAGAAATGCTGTAACTGAAAAAGATTTAAACTGTTGATAGACTCATTGTGAATTGTTCAAGCCCAGCTAATAGAAAGCTTGGGCCTCCTAGTTTGTATCTTTGTTGTATTTACAAAACCTTGAACTCTTTTCTGATCATAACATAAGGCATTAATTACTGAAAATAGTATCATCACAATTCCACAGTCATATTGTTCATTTAGAAAAGAGAGCTAAACTAGAACCCAATTTTCTTAAACACAGATTTCAGATTCGCTGTTACAGTTTTTGCCCACTTCAGTGAAAAGTATATGACAACTTTTGTAGAATATTTATTTTTACTGTAATCATTGGTGGATGGAGGGTGTTTTCTTCTACGGGTTTTTTTTTTTCTTTTTTCCATCACTATCTTCAATGTAGAACATGGGGGAGCAAAAAGTCTTCATATCAATTGTCTCTTTTTTCATTATGAGAGTGTATCTATGATAGCTTTTCTCTTCCCCATGACTTGAATATGAATATTTATTTCTCTTATGTTTTAGGGAAGGAGTTAACTTTTAATTATAACCTGGATTGTTTGGGCAACGGCAGAACAGAGTGCCACTGTGGGGCAGATAACTGCAGTGGTTTTCTTGGAGTGCGGCCAAAGGTCAGTTGTGCAGGGAGCTCCCCGTGCCAACAGGAAATAAGGAAGGAGTGGGGCTGTTGAAGAAGTTTGTCTATGACCATGTCAGGGAAACGCTGGCACGTGGGTACCTGGCTTAGTTTGCAGATCTTCAGTTGCATTTACCCAAGGTTTAGAGTCTGCCTTTCTAATAAAGCGTGTCTTAGTAAGATCTGTTCTGGAAAAGTGTTTGTATTTCTGATTGAATTTGAAGTTAGCAAAATCCTTTTTGAAAACATTAAAAAATTCACAATATCCTAAAAACCACCGAATTATACACTTTAAATGGTCACTTTTATGGTATGTGAATTATATATCTCAGTGTCCTTGCAATTGAGGAAAAAAAGCACCTTATTTAAAAGTCAGTGAAAATGAAATCTTATTTTTATTATAATGCTGTTATGGGCTAAGTCCCCTGGTGTTTTTAGTTAATTGAACAACAGATGAATTTAAATGAATGTGTCGTAGGATTTTCCCTTCTATATAAAGCTTCATACACTCTGATCATTGAAACTGGTCCTTTTTTCCTGCCAGTCGGCATGTATGTCAGCAACTGAAGAAAAGGCAAAAAATGCTAAGTTAAAGCAGAAGAGACGAAAAATCAAAACTGAACCAAAGCAGATGCATGAAGATTACTGTTTTCAGTGTGGAGATGATGGAGAGCTGGTCATGTGTGACAAAAAAGACTGTCCCAAAGCATACCACCTCCTATGCCTTAACCTGACTCAGCCCCCGTATGGTAAGCTAGAACTTTAAGACTCTTTGTCTGACTTGCATTTTTGCCAGCTATATGTGACTCAGAATATATTCCACTCTCCTTAGTGGAGCGGTGGGATAGGAAACATTGAATAGAACAAACAACCATAGCAAACAAAAATTAATGCTAGTGAAAATGTCTCTTTGCAAATTTGGGATACCTGTGAGCCAGCAAGGATTGGTTTCTTCTGTATTATTATCATAGGTGAGTACTTTGGATAGTATCTCACGCCCATACTTACATAGTACACCCAGCCAGACGTGTGCGTGTGTGGCTGAAATTTGGGGTGCTATTCAGTTGAATTCGGTGTCCAATCAGAGAAGGCGGCACTTGAGTTTTGCACAGCACTAACAAGACAGGCACTAACGTGGGCCCCTCTCGTTCTTCCCGCCCGCTCGTTAGGAAAGTGGGAGTGCCCACGGCATCGGTGCGATGAGTGCAGCAATGCGGCTGTCTCCTTCTGTGAGTTCTGTCCACATTCCTTTTGTAAAGATCATGACAAGGGGGCCCTGGTCCCCTCTGCGCTGGAAGGCCGTCTCTGCTGCGCGGAACATGACCCCCTGTCTCCTGTGTCATCACAATACTGGAGCAAGATCAAATGTAAATTGGAGTCACAAGATCGTGGAGAAGAAGTAAAAGAATAAATGGGTGGTGATTTCCTTTTTATTTAAATGAAGAAAAAGGAAAAGCAAAAAGTAAATAAAGAATGCATTAGTAGGAGAGACTGCTGCAGTGCATACAGCTTGTGCCGTCAGAACTGCCTTATTACAGTGAAAAAGGGGAACCCCTACCCGCAGGCAGCAGTAGGGGACGGTAGCTGGGTTTTCTGTTTTGTTCTGTGGGTTCGGGGATTCTTTTGTGAAGGGTTCAATTCCCTTGGTCTTTTCTTGCCTTTTATTGTGCTTCAATGCCTTTGCAGCTGGAAAAAGAGATGTGTTCACTTTTAAAATACGAACAAACAGAAGGAAAGTTTTGTTAATGAGATAAATTTAAAATCTAGGATGTCTTCCTTGAGTGTAAAAAGCAAAAGTAGCCATCATTCCTTTATTTATTTTCATTTTTTTAAATTTTGAGAAGTGTAGTTCAGGTAGTCTAATCAGTGTATGTGTATGTGTGTTTTAAGTAGGAATTGGAGAAAGCCCTCTAGAAAAGGGTCTGACGATCTTTACATACCTCTTTACTGAGCAGTAGGTAGGCTAACTTCTCTTTCCCTTCACAATGTCTTTCATAGTCTTAGAGAAGGTTCTGTGGGAGGATCGAACTTGGCCTCTTGACAGCAAAATGCCTCAGTGGGTTTTACCTCTGTGGTTTTAAACCAGCTGGGCTTTGTGAGATGATAACTTTACCTAGAAAAGTATATAATGTGGTTTTGGGGTTTTTGTTTTGAAGAAAAGTTTTCCATTGCCAGTGGGTATTTTTGATGAAGTGCGTTTATGTGGACGTGAATGCAGTTAGAATGGTCATTCCTGTTATCTTGACACACTGATAAAGGCAGCTAAAGGGAGATGAAAGGCACAAACCAAAAGTTGGCTCGTGTAAGCACCATTTTCTGTCCAATTTAATGTAGACCTTGGTCTGACTTGAAGAGAATTATGGGCATTTTACTTTCTGTCTCTGCTTCCCTCTCCTAATCAAACATTCCCTTTGTCAGCTGACCACTCAGTCATGTTTCCTGGTGAAAACTACTCAAATTAATTTTAGTTTGTGTTTGAATAGCTCTTTTTGGTTTGGTTCCTAATTTGGAGGGCATCCCAAAATTATGTAAACAATTTCTATTAAATATTATCCAGTACTTAAAATTGCCCCCATTGAGGAAGGGTAAGCACTTCTACAGGATATGTAAGAGCCACACAAACACACTTCGTCTTAGGAAGTACTTAGGGAAAGCTCCCGAGAAAGCAGTGTTGGTGGAAATGGTGGGCTGCGATGCTTGGATCTCAGATGCAAGTGTACTAAGGTGTCTGCCCACAAAACTCACTTGCTTTTAATGCTTAGGAATATGTATATTCCAGTATTCCTTGTATGAAATAATTAGTAATGTCAGACATTGTTGTAACACTGTACTAAGTAGAACTCTAGAATTAGCTTGAATGAACGTTAACTTTCTTGTGAATTTTGACTGCTTAACAATTACTGGTACCTGGTAGCATTTATTTTCCCTCAAGAAGTACCTAGTAACCTTACGAAGGTAGGGAGTACAGATGCTCCACCACATTCCTTCAGTAGTGTTATGTGTGTTCCTTTTTCTTATCCTTTTAGAGCTCTCCTCTGGAAAAAAGGAAAAAAATCTGTTTTGTGCCTCTCCTTTTTTTTGGTATGTAAATGTGTAATTATACTGGATTTTCTCTTGTAAAAAAAAAAACAAAACACTACATTTCCTTTACTTAAGCTCCTAAACTGCCATTTGCCTGTTCCAGAAATTAATTCTGAGGTAACTTATTGGGCCTCCAACAGTTCTATTGATTAGATATGGTCCCAAAAGAAAGAGCAAAATGGAAAATGCTGTACATGTTACCAACCATAATTGCTACAAGTAACATGAATTACAGCTCACCGAAACACTGAACTTTGCTCTTGAGCAATTACATAGTTTGATGTCCTTTTAAAAAATAATTTAAGAAAAATCTACGTTTTATCATACTGAAACTTTATTTTATATATGTATATGATAAATGTTTGCAGTTTTAAACTTACTAACATGAAGGATTTCCTTTAATATTTGAAATGCACCTCTTGTTGAAATAGTATCTAACATAAACTTATCTCCTTGCTTTTTTTTTGGACTTAGTGCTATTTAATATCTGATGACTTTTATATGGTAAGCCAGGGTATATCCAAATACTACAGATACCTTAGGTTTAAATGTTTTTATGCAGCTTCTTCATTGTGTCACGTTTTGTTGGTTTATCTATAACAGAGCTCTGCTGAGATTTCGTAATCTTTTGCGGGTGGGGGTGGAAAACTAACAGGATTGTTCTGCCATTTCATAAATCAGGGTAGAAAACAATAGCGAACCATAGCTCTGGAGTCTTTGTCCATGAATGTTCTTTAAGGGTCTAAAAAGTGGCTTTAGTTTTCCAGTGCCAAGGAGCTCTCCTTACACCCCCAATGTCACTGCTGACCTAGTTTATATATTGTAAAGCTGCAGGTTCTGGGAGCAGAAAAAAAGTAAGTTGTGCTTTGTGTGTGCATACTGTGTGTGCTTGCCTGTGCTTCATCAACGAAATATTCCAAAAGACATATTGCTCACTCATAGTCTGAGGGTGGTATTTATTAACTTTTAAATCTATATGTGGTCAGAGCATAAAAGGTTGGTTTTTATTCTTGTCCAAAAATGAAATAAAGCAGCATGGGATAATGGTATTTTTTTTTTAACCTCATGTTAATTCTTTGGAGGAAGGAGTGAGTGTAAGATTTTTGATCAGCAGTGTAAAGCTTCAGAAATTGGATCAGTAACAACTAAAGATAAAATCCTGGGGAAAATTCCAGGCACTGTGCAGTGGAGGGAGGGGCTGGACCTCG
Organism: Rhinolophus ferrumequinum; assembly: GCF_004115265.2. NCBI lineage: Eukaryota > Metazoa > Chordata > Mammalia > Chiroptera > Rhinolophidae > Rhinolophus > Rhinolophus ferrumequinum. The sequence continues at coordinate 61,361,868 of NC_046287.1, forward strand.
GCCAGGTCTGAGAAATCAGGAGAGCTGCGGGGAGCTGGCCCCGGAGGCGGAATGGTGGGCCCTTCTTCCTGGAAGGCTGAAGCAGCCGGAGGACGTGACTGACTTCTTAAGTGTCTAATCAGGACTAGAGTTAAGGGTGAGGTGGGGTTTACTTTCATTTTTGTTTTAACAAGTTCCCACTCTGTCTTAATTTTCAAAAATGGTCTGGCCTAAATTATAGACTAGGCTGACTTCTAGAATCATTGAAACTTGGAGATTTCTGTGTATTCAAGTCAGCAACATATCTAAAAACTGAAAAAAAAATGATGGGGCAGGTAAGACTGCTCCCAGCTCCCTTCTGCCATTTCCAAATATTTGGAAATATGCCTGTAAATAGTGTTATGAAACTGAGATAATCACGCAGGACTCAGACAGGGCAGGCTGTGGGACAGGTTTGTTTCCTGGTTCATGAAGTAGTTTCCTTTTGGAGGAGTTTGTCCTATGGTGTGTGTTCCGATCAGGATCAAACCTAGATCTGCAGTTTGGAAACGGTCGGCCAGGTATACAGAATGGAATCTCTGGACTACCCGGCATTTGTTCCTGTCTTTCATTTTTAAATATAAAGCTCTTCCTTTAGCATTTACCATAAGGTCAAGGTGCTGCCACTTGCCATGTCCCCACGGGATAAGAAGACAGGTTACCATGGAGTCCTTGGGAAGCTTCTGTTGGACGTCCCTGTACGTGAGGTATGGACACGGGGAAGTTGCTTTACGGGCGGTGCACGTTAGACTTGAACTATTTCTTAGGAGGCTGATGCATCCAGCCCCTCCCAAGTTGCTACAAACATGAAGTGATCATTTGGGACAATTTCCTTTGGCCCACGGCCACGTAGAATTGGTCTCTGGTTATTTGTAAACAGTAGAATTTGCTTCCATTTTCAGATAGGCTGGGGAATAGCTCTGTCATGTATTAACAAATATTGAAAAGTTGGAAATTTGTATATACTGAAATCTACCAACTTTTATCTGGGGTGGGACACAGGGAGAAAAGGGGGTAACAGGGGGATGATAATGTTTACCACTCGTACGAAGTAGTCACTTTAACACTGAGACCTCTGCCTCATTGAATTCAGGTTTTTTAAGTACTTGAAATTATTCAGATTCTCCTTAACAGTTATTTTAAAATTTATGAAGTAGAAAGCATTGTTTTATATACTGTTTTGAAAATAAATAGCCTAGTCTCTTATCCTCTTTAACTCGGATTAAAGGTGAGGTTCTGCAAATGGGAGAGCTTATTCACAGTAAAAATCTCAGACTTATAATGTACACACTTGAGGAAGAGACGCCTGCATGAGATACCAGCAGCCTTTTTAAGAATATTTCCTATGTACTTTATTTTGTCATTTTGTCAACCCAACCAAGCACCCCTTCTTTCCTTTTAATATATGCCTGTGTAGGGAAAAAAACAAATTTGCACTTACGTTACATTCCTGAAATGCCAGGTGTAACCTGTGTGTTTCAAAAACCATTTCCGTTCTTTTTTCGTCAGTCCATTGCTTAAGTGATAAGGTCAGGTGCTTGTGGCACAAATATGTAAGGGGGAGGAGAGAATTACCTATCCTTGGGTAGCCTCTAAGAGTCATTAACGTGTAAGGAAAAGGGAAAAGATGAATAGTTGCCAAAGTCATTTATTCAGCCCTGTTTTCTTATGTGACATTGCTGTATTTGCATATTGGCAAGAAAGCACCTTCAAGTCGCAGGACTCCCCTTCCCTACCAGCCACAGACTTCCGATAGGTGTCAATGGCTCTCAATACCCATAAAATTACCTGGATGAGGTATTTATAAGGTATTCTTGTCAGTTTAGAAGTGGACTGGATAAAATTTACTTTGTTGTCATTTATATTGCTCTTTCTTTCATTTGTGCTGTTACATACCCTATGTTAAAAAAAGAAAGTCATATTGCCACTGACAACCAAGACGCTGAACGATGATTACAACTGGCTGATAAGATTCTTTTTATATACAAGGGTGTGTGCATAATTGGAATTGTTATGAGAAGTTCATTTGTATCCACTTGTAATATTGCACAACAGATACCTACAGATTCTGTTTTCATTTCCTTGTGATCTTTTATGATAATGACCTTTGTAGATTGGTTATTTCTGTACTTTGTTTATCTGTAATAAACTTTGTAGAGCCTGTGAAATGTTATTTTGCCTAAATCACTTGAGACTTGAGTCTTTAATAACAAAGCATCAATATTCACTAAAGTCAATCTCTTGAGTTTCTGTGACTTCGTTAGAAGCGTGACACTAAGGGGTTAGTGTTAATTTTCCCTGGGAGTGTTCCACTAGGGCATTACTGTATATTGACTTCATGTTGCCACACACACTTCAAGATACATGATATTTTGGGGATTTTGTTGATTGGCCTATGTTTTATTGCAGTGTGAAATGTGCAAAGCTTGGTTAACCTGTACATAGGTAGCTTATTGTTGACTAGTTATAGTGTATTTAGGATTGCCTGTAACATTTGAGCTGCTTACTACTGTTGTGCTGGTAGGGACATATAATTTTTGTATATTATATTTACTGAGATGTTACCTTTTTTGTTTTACAAATACTTTGGAATTCAAATGTGTTTTTTGCTTTTGTGAGAATTAATTTGGAAAGGTTTTTAATGACATTCCACTGATTTCAGATTTTGCTTGAGATTGACTTCAATAAATTGTCCTGTATGTTCCAAATTAAATATGTTGACTTGTTCATTGCCTATAATTTGTTGCTACAATTGTCTGGGCCAGAGGCCATCCTGGGAGGGAGGGGACCTAGCTGCTGGGCTGAATGACCCAATAATACGTCCACCCCTCAGCCAGTGAGACCCGCAGCCTCGGTCCTGTGTCTCGAGAGCTAAGTATATCTTTATTCAAAATGCTGGTCTGCTGCTAATAAACTTAGATCTGAAAATGTGGGGCGTTTTGTTTTGTGTTTGTGGAGGAAAGGTCCTTGGGGAATGTTGCTCCTTGCTTTGGTTTGGTATGAGAATATCGAGGCACCAGCTGGTTGGTGAAAGAAATGAAGAGGAGATATTCGTCATTTGCATCCCATTGGTTTATCAGACTGCAAGGTAGCCAGCCTGCTGCTTGGCTGGACACTGGGAGTTAGGCTGGCTCCTTGCCAAATGTACCAGAGAACAGCACTGCTTGCTTTTCCTTCCTTTTGCTAGGTGATGCTCTCAGAACACCGCAAAGCTGCCACTTCTACTTCCTGGATTGCTTGCCTGGGGTAAGAAGGTGGCCGATGGCGTTGTCTGCCTGCAGTTCCCCGAGTGCCCGCCAGGCGGCGCTGAGCAGCTGAGATCCGGCCTCCCAGGGGCGGCCCTCGCGTCCCCGCCGCAGCGGCTGCCACGTCAGCGCGGCGTCTTGTCTCTGTGCTGAGCGTGCGGATGGGGAAGGGGATGGGGAAGGCGGCGGTGGCGGCCTGCGGGGCTGAATTGGGTGTGCGGATCGCACTGTTCGCGGCCTTCCTGTAAGAGGTTTGCGGATCGGACCCCAGGGCACGGAGTACGGATGGGCTGCCGACCCATAAAGAGGCAGGCAGGAAGGTGCCTGCCACCTCGGCCGGGCGCTCCCTGAGCTAGCTGAGGTCGGGGTACTTCCACGCGAAGCGCGGAGGAAGCCAGCCAGCGTGCTCAGCACTTTTTTGTTTTCCCTTTAGGGTAACAGAGCTTCTCCCTCCCTTCCAGAGGCTTATCCAACCAGAGGAGATGTGGCTTTACCGGAATCCGTATGTGGAAGCAGAGTATTTCCCTACCAAGCCAATGTTTGTGCGTTAACTTGCCCTTCCTTCAGCCTATACTACTACTGAGCTTAATGCGGAAAGTGGTCATTCTGGCTCCAAAATGATCGTCGTAGGGAGCGTAAGCGTAGTGCTCCCTTTGTTGGTGTGCTAAGATTTTGCTTCCTAATGTTTAAGATGCAGATTTAGAGAGCAAGAGGTTAGTCTGTTTTGGCTCGAGACATGTTCTGTGAGCTCTGTTCCTTACAATGAATGGTCTGAGCTAACTGGTCGTGTAGAGTAAAGGTGTACGGGCAGCACTGCCCAGTGCCCCGTTAACCCACAGACACCGAGGCATTCACTTTCCAAGGGCCAGTGGGGTCTGACACGTGAGTGCTCCTGTCCCTTCCAACCCCCTTCCCTGTAGGAGCTACTTTAATAACGTTGTGTACAGTTTTGTGGGGCTTTTTTGTTTGTTTTTTAACCTTTGCCATATTCTGGTTCAGGTCATCGCGTTTCTTTCTCCGCTGTCTCTGATCCTCCTGGCCAAATGTCTCAAGAAGGCAGACACGACAGACAGCAAACAAGCCTGCCTGGGTAAGAACCAGCCCTTCCTACCTGGTGTCTTGTCTTACTGCTGGAATGAAAAGGCAGGAGTTGTGGCCTCAGTGTGTGGAGGCCACTGAGTTCTACGTTCCTGGAGTAATTATATCTCCCCTGCATCCCACTTGGTACTCGGGCAGACAGCACTGAGAACTTGTTAACCACGCAGCTGTGCCTAAATGCGCGGGGTTATGGGTACCCCAGAAAGGCCTCCAGCCTAGTACACAAGTCTCGCTGTACAGCAGTCGCTCATCGACGGCCCTAGTTATTTTCATACTCCGCTCCAGTGGGGGCCGTACCACTCCTGTCGCAGAGGCAATCGCTGCTGCCTTAATGAGCTGGTGACTGCAGTTCCTCCTCAGGAGGTGCCACCAACAGTAAGTTTCTTTGCTTTCCAGCTGCCAGCCTTGCCCTGGCTTTGAATGGTGTTTTTACTAACATAATAAAACTGATCGTGGGGAGGTAAGTGACAAGTTAGCCACCCCGTATCTGCCTCTGCCCTTACTCCAGCAAGAGATGGTTAGTGGCACGCCATCACACATCTTTCTCCTTGTCCTTTTCTTTATTCTCAGTCTAATCTTTTCCCATTTAACACTTTCCCCCTTCCCTATTCTCAGTCCTGCGGGTGACCCTTGGGCTCTTTTGTGCCCGGGACAGAGTTGTGTCCCCTAGAGCACCCTCGAAGCTGCGCTGTGACATGCTCTTAGCCCCTCCAGCACAATTACTTTGTAGGGCATTTTTGTCTCCTAATTTAAATGTTTACTCTGGAAATAGGACTTCTCTTAGGGGTGATTATCCTAAACCAGTCACATTATTTTGTCTGGGACACTATTTGACCAACAGGTAATGAGGATTACTGGGGTGTGATACACCAAAAACGAATTTCCGGAGTCGTAAATGATCTGTGTAGGGACCGTACTCATTTCTTCCAGGCCACGGCCCGACTTCTTCTACCGCTGCTTCCCTGACGGGCAGGCCCATTCTGACCTGATGTGCACGGGAGACAAAGATGTGGTGAATGAGGGCCGTAAGAGCTTCCCGAGTGGACATTCTTCCTGTATGCGTACCAAGCAGACTCGACTTCTAGGCTTTTTTTTGTGGGGGTGGGGTGGGGAGGGGTCACTGAATTTAGCCTAGGAATCTTGTAAGGACGGGAATATCTCACTACTCTTGTATATAGAAATTGGAGAACCCCCCTTTTAAGAACCCCCAAGATTTCACAAGCTTGAGCCTCGAATATTAGGGTAAATATTCAAAGACGGGGGAGGTAGTTGACCATGAGATGTGAACATTTTATTATTGTTGTATTATTTGCCTAGATCCTGAAATCTTGTAATAGTCATAAAAATATTAACCTTTATTGAAGTGTTCCTGTGTGTCAGGTGCTCTGAAGCATTTTAGATTCTTACTTCATTTGATATTCTAGTAGCCCAATGAGGTGGGTGCTATTATTTTTATGATTCACATTTATACATGAGGAAACTAAACATCAAGAAGTTAAGTAACCTGCCCAAAGTCATTTAGCTAGTATTCCAAAAACTATTCTTAGGATAAATATTAAATATTAACTTGGGGACACAAAGTCCTTTATCTTTCCTTTTGTTTCCTTCTCCCTCAAAATCAATGGTCTACTCCAGAAGTATACAGAAAAGGGATAAAACATCTTCCTATCCCCCTGCTTCCTATTTACAGATGAGTGAGGGAGCTTCCTTTAAAAGACATATACTTATAGGTTTTTCCTATTCTAGTTGCATTTGCTGGTCTGGCCTTTGCTTCTTTCTACCTGGCAGGGAAGTTACACTGCTTCACACCACAAGGCCGTGGGAAATCTTGGAGGCTTTGTGCCTTTCTGTCACCTCTACTTTTTGCAGCTGTGATTGCACTGTCCCGCACCTGTGATTACAAGCATCACTGGCAAGGTAAGCCAGGTATTCGTGCCATAAAAGCTTCCATGTATCACTCACCATTTCATCCCTAGCACTTGGTAGAGGAGATGCCCACTAAGTATCTGCGGAATGAATAAATGAGTATGGGATGATCTGGGTTCTTTACTAAGAGCATTTATAGCTGTATGGAAGATGAGAAAGTACAGTTACCTTTTGAAGAGATTACCAAGGAGGAATGTCCTAATTTTTCCATTATTTTGATTGAAACATCATAAGTTCAGAATAAACAATAAGAAATTTTTTACAACCTCAAATTCGATTTTTACTTACTGTCTTAAAATAAAAATAAAGTTCATTGTCATGAGATTTTGTTCAGAAACAAAAATAAAATTCAAGAAAACAAAAAATTGTAATTAAACCAAAGAAATTTAAGCTGAATGATACAGTAAAACATTCAAAGTACAGAATATCTTCACAGAAAACCCACAATTAAAAAAAAAAAAAAGGTAATATCATTGCCCAGAGGTCCTTAGGAGACTATTTTAGAGAATAAATTAAATTTTTTTTTACAAAGAGGCAAATCCTGAAGTTTATTGCTTCCTCTAAACTCTTTAAATGATGAAAGACAATTAAAATTGTTAACAGCATGAAGTGAACCTTTATTCTTCTGCATTAAAAAAAAAAATCTAAGCGTGGAGAGGGGTGGTAGATGAGGGTAAAAGGGATCAAATATATGATGATGGAAGGACTGACTCTGGGTGGTGAACACACAATGGGATTTATAGATGATGTATTACAGAATGGTACACCTGAAATCTATGTAACTTTACTAACAATTGTCACCCCAGTAAACTTTAAAAAAATAAAATCCAAAAATAAAAATTTACAGTTCTACAAAAAAAAAAAAAATCTAGTGTACTTGGAAAAAGGCTTATTATACTTATTTAACTAAAGATGTGTTTTGATTTGGTATTTAGAGAACAACATGAAAATGATAATCTGTAACTATATGATAAAACTGAGAAAGCCTAAAGAAACCATGAACCTTGCATTGTGGGGTTTTGCAGCCCACACAATTAGAATAACCTGGAGGACCAAGTTCTCTATACTGTGTGGTGTCTGACATGATTTAGGAGTCTATTATGATTAAGAGAAGACTTTTTCTCCTCTCTCTTCAGATGTACTGGTTGGATCCATGATTGGCCTGACATTTGCCTATGTCTGCTACAGGCAGTATTATCCTCCTCTGACGGACGCAGAATGCCATAAACCATTTCAGAACACACTTGCACTTCCCACTGCACAAAAGAAGCCTGGTGATCCTTATCATTTCGATATTTAGAAACTGGAGCTACCTCACTGGAGAAAAGGTGAATCAGCCCCTCCTACCGTGACTGTGCCCAAGCCAAGAATTTCTTACCTTTTTACCTCTTAAATGGTACCAGCGAGGACATCAGCACTTCATTCTGCCTCCAAATGATTACGCAGTTTTGCGGACACGAATGTGTCCTGAGGAGCAGCTGCTGCCTCTCTACCGTATGCCACATGCCATGGGAACGGATCCTTCACTGGTCCTCCAACAGCTTATGATTCCTTTCCATCAGACTGGCACCCCAAGATCCACAGTGTTTTTACATTTAAATTTAAATGCCCTTCTTGGAAGGATCTTGGCACAAAGAGGCCTCTACATAGCCCCACTTTATCCTAGAAACTAGAGTTAATTATCAAAACTTCATTTCCCATAGCTCAAAATTTTAAAATCTAGGGCATGACCGACTAAATCATTTTGGTTCTGTTTACTTTCTCTGATGACAGTTCCATCAAGCCATAAATAGGAAAATGTACATTTCTGGCTAGTTTACCACTGTTAGGCATATCTTACCCAAGTCCAGCCAGATAATGCTGTCCATTTTTAATACTGGGCATGATTTGCTGAGTTACTAAGTAAACACAGTAGAAAAGAAAATGGTTAGGAGTGTGGTTTCAGTGCTAACACTGACACCTGTTTCTACCTCATCTGTCCTTACCTGTGCTCGTGAGCCTCTTTCCCTCCCTTCATGACTGAAGATCTGCCCAAATGCCTAAAGCATTAAAGAAAAATTACAGATACCATTATCTGGAGGACGGAGGACAAATGAATCTTTTTCTGTCCCTTGTTCACAATGCGCCATAAGGAACAATTATGGGTTAGCATCAGAATTGTTGCTATAGGACCTACAACATTCTCTTTATTGAGATTATACATTAAATATGACCTTGCCATATAGATTTCCAATGTATCGTTTTCCTTCAGTAAGTGAGATATGGACATAAAATGATGAATATGGGGTTTTTTTGTACTGAAGTACCATTCGAAAGCTGGAACATTTCCAAAATAACACCATTGGACTCCCCATCTGACATAAGTGATTCAACTACCTATAGTTGTGGCTGATGATTATAAATACCAAAGGATAGTCTCAGTATTTACCTTATAACTGTCGTGCTTTAAATTCTGAATTATACCTGCCTAGACAATGAAAATACCAATCAAGGGAAAATAAAAATTAGTTCTTTGCCCAAAACTTATTTTTTAAACTTCTTTTAATCCATAAAGGAAGAGAAAATGGTTTTATATTGATTTTCTTTATGATGGATAAACGAGGTAAAGGTAGGCAATGGGTCAATATGGTTTTATTTCAGTATTTACTAGAGTTTTAAATACAATCACGTAAAAAAACAGACATTTCAAAAAGTGCAAAATTATTAGAAAGCTAATCAGTGCTATTAATCTTTCCATGCAAACAATCTCTTTTGCTTAGATAAGCAATACCAATTCTGCAGTTGGGAATATGTATAAAATGATACTCTACCAGAGTTAAAAAATAGGCTTGGTCAAGAGATTGTACATGATACGACTGAAATAGTGCAAATAACATACAACTAAATAAAGGATTTAAATCAAGCTTATTACCCTGTGTAATATACAACCATGATAATACCACAGGTGAATAGACAAGATATAAAGCTCTTTTACAGTTACCTGCTCCTCACTACCAGGAAAGAAACATTTCTTAATATAAGCAGTGGTTTATCTAGCTATCCAAAATTATGCTGTTCATCTTTGGTTACAAGGACTCACTCTTGCTTGTCCTTCGGTTTACTCCAAAATAGTACCAAGTCTGCTAACAGGAAGAATGAATTTAAATTTGAAGATGACAACTTAACAAAAGCTTTCCCTTTAATACATATTAAATGCTACTTAATTCTCAGTAACCCTTACTTCAAACTCAGAATTTATGTAGTAAAGAAAATAAAGTATTCCATATATCTGAAACATCTTTTCAATAGTCTATAAGCAGCTGGACAAGGAAAGGCCAGGCTCTGACTTATACCCCATCCTTTCCTCTACTATCTCTGGGGTGACAATAAATAACCTTCCCGTTCCTTTTCTCTCCAGAAAGGTATAAAGACCACTGCTGTCGCAGGGATAGCATAAGTGAATATTAAATGCCAGTGCTTTGGGTACCATGATACATTTACAAAAATATTTATAAGAAATAAAACACAGCTGGCCTGCCTCTGCCACTCTATAAACAATGGCCTGTAGGAATCGGAGAGGAGTGTATCACAAAGAGAACTGCAAAGACGAGGACCAACTGACCAATGCGCAAGGAAATACCTATAGCACAGGAGTGAGCAGATGCCTTGGGAACAATTAGCCTATATTCACCTGTCTTTGTCACGGTCCAGCCCACTTTGTATGTTCTGACACTGACTCTGCAGTAGCTGGTCCTTGGCCCATATAGAATTGTTGGCCATAGGGTTTTCTTTCAGAATAAGAAACATCCCCTGAGCCAAACCTACCTGCTCAACCAACACTGGCGGTGCCGGGAGCCTTTTAAATAAGCATTCTGGATTATGGGTACCTAAGAAGGCAGTGATATTTACAGAGTGTTTTTAAAGAGGACACACAATACTACTTTCACCCAAGTAGATATGACAGGTGACTTACACAAATTCTATTTCACCATAAACACACCACTGACTGATTTTATTTATAAGCTAAGCAGTCTGTCAGGGCTGTGTAATTAGGTTTGTCAGCCTTTACAGCTTCCCCCTCAATGTGAGAACAGAAGCTGCTATCAAACAATTAAGTCAGACCTCATCCCAAGTCTCCCAATTTGAAGTATGATATAAAAGGGCGGGTCTAGCACGTATAACATATTTGCTTTACAAAGGTGCACCTAATGTGATCTAAACTGTCCATTTTAGACTCTCCAAGGAGCTCAAACAACTGTGAAAACAGTGAACAGCATCAGTGATTCCTAGCAATAAATCTGTCCGTCAGATGTAGAAAGTAAACAACACTGTCGTTAAGCTACATTTTAGTTTTTCTTCACATAGGACTTGTAGGAAAGAAAAGATGGCTCAAAAGATTTTGACTGCCCAACAATCTTTTCCATATCCACTTACACTTAGCTTTCAAATGCAGAGAACACTAATGAGAGAGGAGTGTACCCCAAATGCCTTCTGATCTCAACAGTCTTGCTTCCAAACTAGAACACTTATTCTCTGGAAAAAATTTCTACCAACCCAAAACATACCGAACTCAAAACAGACTTTATACCATTTCATGTAATAAGCAATAAAGTGTGATACCTATAATACTATCATCAAAGAATTAAAGGTGCGAAGAAGAAAAAAATGGCAAGTGTTTATATGAAGCCAGTGGTAAAAAGTAATCGGGTGTCTTCCCTTTGCTTTTCCACTCACTTCCAAAATAGATTATCTTCCAAAGACCCCAATGGTAAGTGGCAGGCAACATGCAAGAAATGACGCAGCTGAGAAGAGAACCGCAGCAACAAATAGGTGGATTTTCTGGGGAAGGACCCCTCAAAGTCCATCTAGGGGAGAGAGGCGAAAAGTGGTCACCCTGCAGTCACAAGTGTAAGGCACCCAAGGAGAACGCCAGAGTCTACAACCTTTCTGGTTACATATTTGAATGTTGAGTAATTTAAATCTCAGGATGGGCTGTTTGTAATTGAAATTGTAACTGTTGCCATGGTAACTCTTAGATATTCAGACCTATTAAGATTCTGAGTTTAGATCCTAAAAATGATAAATGTTATTGGACCAAATCACTAGTAAAACAAATACACACACACACACACACACACACACACACACACACACACACACTACCCTTTCTCTAAGTGGACTATTGTGTTTTTTTCCCCATGAATTTTAACTAGAGTCCCTCTAACAATAAATAATAACCTAGATCTTGGTGACAGGCAACAGGAAAGTATGTAAAGAGCTTAAGGCTCATAGGTCCTTATAACATGTTAATATGTAGAACTAAACTGCATATATGACATTTAAAAACTTACATTAAGCAGCCAAAGCTGATTCATTTTTACTGTAAAGGCTGATCAAGGAAGATACCCTGGGTTTGGTAGATCTCTTTGAGGACCAGCAATACTGTATCTTCAGACTCCCTGTAAAGAGAAAAAGTTGTTGCTAAAAAAAAAAAAAAAAAAAAAAAGAACTAGAGGCAATTGGCAGTAGCTTGGACGGTTACCTTCTAACAGAAGTCTAGTATTATGTCTAGTAACGTAGAAAAGCTACTAGTAGTAAATGACTAAGCATCGTTCCCTTTCCATATAACTCATTCTTGGGACAATATGGAAGAGCCGTCCAGTTGCTCACCTTAACTGTTTAAATGTTATTCGCTTTTTTTAAAAAAGATGATACAATCATATGGTTCAAAATTCAAGATACATAAGGGTATAATAATGAGATCACCCTCCCACCTGTTTCTTAACTACTAGTTCCCATATTCTGACAAGCAATGTTATTTCTCATGCATTTTCAAAATATTATTCTCTGTGTGTACAAGCAATTACTTACATCCAGTTCATAAAGAAATTTGATTATTAGAAAAGTAACATTCAGGTTCCAGTCAATATGACAGGAGGTAAATGTTGTGCTCGCTTCCTCCCATGACCCCATCATAATTACAACTAAATTACAGAACAATCAACTTGGAGAACCACCCGAAGACTGGCTTAACGTAACTCCTATAACTGAGGATATAAAGAAGAGGCCACATTGAAACTGAATGTCAATTATAATTGAAAAAAAATAATTAAAAAAAATTTAATTAAAAATAATGTTCCTGAAGGATTGCCTTAAGGGTATGTGGCTCAAACATTTCTCTAGATCTATGGTTCAACTTTTTCTAAGTCATGAGTCTATTTAAGAATCTAATGAAACCTATGAATTTCTCAGAAAAGATCACGTATACATATATGCCCAAAATTACAAACAGATGTCATTGGACTCGACTTTTTCTATTCCCCACAAACTCCATACACAGACCTCACATTAAGAAACTCATGCCGGGCCGGCCTGGTGGCTCAGGCGGTTGGAGCTCCATGCTCCTAACTCCGAAGGCTGCCGGTTCGATTCCCACATGGGCCAGTGGGCTCTCAACCACAGGTTGCCAGTTCAATTCCTCGAGTCCCGCAAGGGATGGTGGACTGTGCCCCCTGCAACTAACAACAACAACTGGACCTGGAGCTGAGCTGCGCCCGCCACAACTAACACTGAAAGGATGACAACTTGAAGGTGAACAGCACCCTCCACAGCTAAGATTGAAAGGACAACAACTTGACTTGGAAGAAAGTCCTGGAAGTACACTGTTCCCCAATAATGTCCTGTTCCCCTTCCCCAATAAAATCTTTAAAAAAAAAAAAAGAAACTCATGCCAAGATGGCAGGCCAAGATGGCGGGATTAGCTAAACCAGATATTAAAACAGTGTGATCCTGGTACATAAAAAAATGTATCAATAGTAAAGAATAGGAAATTCAGAGATAGTCCTAAATATATATAGCAATATAGTAAAGTTAGAATTTCAAATCTATTCTCTGTGTTGTAACAACTGGATAGCCATCTAGAAAATGACTTGGGTCATTCACCTTATTAGAATAAATTTGAAATGTACATGAAATGTACATAAAATTTCAGAATACATTGTGGTAAGGAATATTTTGGAAAGTAGGATTTAAGTATGACATAAATTACAGAAGCCAAAAAGGAAAAAACAAATTTGACTACATAAAAATAAAAATTTTCTACTTAGCAAAAACCAGTGTATGCAATGTCAGACAAACTGGGGCAAAGGTATTTATTTGCAACTCATGTTGCAGACCAATCAATAAAAAAAGACCAACATTCCAATACAACAGAGAATAAAGAGTACTCATAACTCCCAGAAAAGGAAATCAAAACGGTTCTTAAATATATGTCAAGATGCATCAACCTTATAATAGGAGGAATGCAATATTTTAAGAAAAGGCAAGATTTATTCAATCTGAAGAGAAAAAGCAGCATAGGACAAATGCAATTTAAAACTACAATGTGCACGATACATACAATGAAAACTACAAAACCCTACTGAAATTAAAGACCAAAATATACTGCGAGATAACCATGACTGTGGATCAGAAGACTCAGTACTACTAAGATGTCAATTCTCCCCAAATTCATCTATAGATAAAATGCAATCAATCAAAATACCAGAAAGCTTGTTGGTTGAAATTATCAACCTCATTCTAAAAGGTATCTCTATAGAAACAGAAAGGATCTACAATAACTGAAATAACTTTGAATAAGAATAAAGTTGGAGAACTCACAATACCTGTTCTCAAGACTTATTATAAAGCTACAATAATCAAGACTGTTTTAGTGGCATAAAGATAGACAAATAGTTCATTGGAACAAAACAGAGCCCAGACAATTCAATGGTTTCTCCATCTCGATAAGCTTTTCAACAAATGTTGCTAGAACAACTGGTAGCCATATGCAAAATAATGAACCTTAGTCCCTACCTCACATATTAAAAAAATTAATTCAATCAAAATGGCTCATAGACCTAAATGTAAAAGCTAAAACAATATAACTTCTAGACCTCAGGAGAAATCTTAATGACTCTGGATTTGGCAAAGATTTCTTAAACACGTCAAAAAAGGATAAGCATCGATAAATTGGACTTCATCAAAATCAAAATGTTTCGCACTTCAAAACACACTGCTAGAAAAATTAAAATCAAACCACATCCTGAGAAAATGCATTTACTTGAAAAGGACTTGTAACTAGAATATGGAAAGAACTCTTGCAACTTAATAAGATAATCCAATTTTTTAAATGGAGAAAAGATTTGAACAGACAATTCACCAAAGATGTATGGATGACAAACACATGAAAATATGCTCAATATCATTAGTCATTAGGGAAATGCAAATTAAAGCCATAATGAAGTGCCATTAAATTCATTTAGAAAGGCTAAGAGACAAATCATAAGATTAATCACACCAAGTGTTGTAGAGGATATAGAGAAACTGGAACTCTCAAAAACTGCTGATGGGAATGGAAAATGCTGGCAGAAAAACTGTTTGGCAGTTCCTTTTAAAAATATTTGTACTAGCCATTCTACTCCTAGATTTCCCGAGATAAATTAAAGAATATGTTCATACAAAGTCTTGTACACAAATGTTCATAGCAGTTTTGTAATATCCCTAAAACTGGGAACAACCTAAATGTCCCTTAGCGGGTGAATGGCTAAACCAATTGTGGTACATTCATACAATGGAATATTACTCAGCAATAACAAGGAGAGAATTACCGATACACACCACATGGATGAATGAAAGAAGCCAAACAAACTGTACACTTGAAGCTGAACAATAATGAATGTCAACTACAATTTTATATATGTATATATATAAATATATATTTACAAGAAGTGGAGTTCAGCATTAAGAATAGAGACAGTGGAAATGTAATGGCTGTATGCGATGTCAGAGGGGTAGTAGATGTGGGAAGAAGGGTTATCACTGTGTGAGGATATAAATGATAAATGTTTAACTATTACATTGTTTTGTACACCTGAAACTAATAAAAAAAAAAATTTTAAAAAAAGAAGCCAAACAAAAAAAGCGTGTAGAGTATGATTCCATTTGTGTAAGTCATGTGCAAAATAATCTAGAGTACCAGATGCAGATCAGAGGTTCCCTAGAGATTGTGCAACAATCAGACTAAAAAAACCAAAAACAATAAAAACAAAACCAAACAACACTTACCAGTAGCACAGATGGCTTTGTAAAGCAAATAAATATTCATTGAAACTTTCAATGGGCTTCTCCTGCAGCACGTAGTCAATGCGCTGGCCTCCGTTCAGCATCCCCACATTGATGGGGGGCTCTTCCTCCTTCACTGCCACTGAGGTCTCTTCTGTGGTAACATCTGAATATAGAGGGACCATAATTAAGACCCTAAGAGCTTCCGGCCCTCCAAAGTTGTCCTTACTTCTCCTCAGGCTCCAAGTTTACCCCAGGATGAGCTATTCTCTATTCAGGAAGCTCTCTCCCATCTTCCTGCTCTCAATCCCCTTAAAGTTTCTCCTCAAGTCACAATGATTTTGTCTAATCCCTTTCTTTCCTTTCCTGCACCTTTGATTGCTAATTCATTTGCCTTTGGTGTGTAAACTAAATGCAAGCAGGGATAAAACTCTGTAGGCAGTTGAAAACTACATCAAAAGAATGCAATGTCATCTGTGAAATTAAGAGGAGAGTATCCTCGTTAGTCCCCAACCAGGAAAATAAAACTGACCCATGAATACCCAGACATGCCCCTGGAAAAGCAAGGTGCTTCAGAGCAGGCTCTTAATAACACACCCTCAGTTACCAAGTGGGGGATGTTTTAAAGCCTCATTACCAGCTGCTCAGCTTCTCTTGACACTTTTCCTCACAAATAATGTTTTTCCATAATTTGTGGCTATTAAATGATAGAAAAGGCTACCAGAACTGAAGGCCCATTAGGACTCACAGTATTGGTCCTATACAATAAAAAGGGCAAAGTAAGATGTCCCTGGGAGAAAAAGAATTGCACACCACGGAGTCCCTCTTATCCGGCCTGATGTAGGAAATCAATGTGTACAGTGTCACTGACCACTAGGCTCCTCTGAACTTGATTCAGGTTCTGCTTCAGCTTCTTCTGCAGTCTCTGAAGCTTGTAAAGCAGGGTACTGCGCTCTGGTGAAAGACTTCCAGGCCATCCGCAGCGAACCTAGCAAGTTGTTCTTAAGGTCCATACTCATCCTGGTCAAGCCTTCTCTCAGTTCTGAAACACAAGAATAAAGAACATTACATGGTTTGCAATGAGTTTAGGGTCCAACACAACTAAATAAAGTGAATGAGGTCCAGTCAGTTTGCACTGACCAGGTCTTGAATTATCAAATTCTGTACTCAGTCTTACCTAAGTGCATCCGCTTCCTGCCTTTATGATGTGGAATCAGCATTGGCTCAAATTCCACTCCTGGGACCACCATTGGTTCAATCCTATAGGCCACAGGATCAAACTATACAGGAAAAACAATAGCTACATATACCTCTGCTGAAGAAAGATACTCTGAGGAACTGTATATCAGGCAATAATAATTATAAGCTCATTAAAATGTACAGTTCTGCCCCATCACTTCCAAATTCATACTAGTATGTCTCATTACTACAGAATAATATATAAATAAGTAAATCAACACAACAGAAAATCATATGCTCTTTACCATTAAACCCTAAATTCAGGTAAAACCATAAAAGCCGTCCAATGCTTACAGGATGATAAATATTGAAGAAACCTTTGCATGTTGGAAATTTGTAGTTGGGATCAATTCTTTTTAGTCCTCGGACGGTAAGGAACATTCCAATGGGAGATCCAAAGGCAAAGAATATTTCTGGTTTATAGATGAGCCGGGGGTATTTTACAGACACCTGGGAGGAGAAAATAAAAGCATCTCTTACTAATAACGAGTTGCTTCTGTTCATACCATACGAACGGCAGGCAATAAAATGACCAAAGAGAATCGGTACCAGTACCTGCCCGATGCCAACATCCAGATAAGCATCACTCCCAGCTCCATCAGCACTACTGCAGAACTCCGCTTCTTTGGGGATATTACACATATTCGCCCCTGAAGCTGACTGCGGACTTGATCTATCAATACCCTAAAGAATAAAAAGGAGTTCTGTGGAGCTGCTAATGTAGTAAAAATTCCAAAGGGTTATACAGTTTTCTATTGGTTTGAAAATACGCTTGGGAAAGTTCTGAAACGATAGTCAATTTTAGGAAGCATCTCAGAAAACAAGATAAAGCTGATGAAAACAAAAGTTGCCTTAAATTATGAACTGATATCCCTCTAAAATGCTCTAAATGATGTAAGCTGTACTCAGCTATTTGGGGAGCAGTTAAAATTTTAGGCAACCATCATGAGAGGAAATAGTGGAGCACTGTGGAAATCAGTGCTGAGGACTGCTAAGGAGTTCATGAAGGGCTATGCCTTTCTAATTAAAGTAGAACGTTTCTTGTGGGTATAGAAAATGATGCAAATAACGGGCCTTAAATAAGATCTGAGCAACCTGCTAAAGAGCGGAAAAATAACTACTAAGATTTGGAAAGGAATTCAGTGGCAAACTGAATATACAAGTAGTGTTACAACATGGACAAACCCTGCGTACCTTATGCTAACTGAAAGAAGCCAGTTGTAATAGGCCACATATCGTTATGATTCCACTTACATGAAATGTCCAAAATAAAAAAATCCATAAAGACAAAGTAGATCAGTGGTTCACAGGAGGGAACAATGGGAAGTGACTGCTAATGGGTATGGCGTTTCTTTATGTGGTGATAGAAATGTTCTGGAATTAGATGGTGGTCATGGTTACACAACTCTGTGAATATATTAACCATTGAACTGTATACTTTTAAAGGGAGAATTTTATGGTATGTGATATAAGTTATTATTTCAATAATGGGGTTATAAAACAGAAAAGGGGAAAAAATGAAATGGTAGGAGGAATCCAGGAAAGATAAGACTTCTGAAGCTAATAACATTTTAAAGGTATCAATAAACATGCTTAATTTCTAAAAAGAGCCAAAAACCAATTAACAAAATTGCTTAGTTCCTTAGACCAAACACCTCACAAAGCACAAGAATACAAGGATGTCAAAAATTGTTTTATCCTATAAGCTATATTAAGCACATACCTTTGAATTTTTTCTGGTCCTAAAGTAGTTTAATATCTTCTTTCTTGGTCCTAAGGGAATTCCCATTTCCTGAAGATCTTTGTCTGTACATAAGGCCTAGGCATAGAAAATCAAGTATCTTTCTTATTTCTAGGAAGAATAAAATCAATTAAATGACCTGTTCTCTGAAAAGATTAAGATGTAAGCACTCGTTTGTTCTTTATATTACTAGGGCTCCCTAGTGGTACGTCATTAATAACTTAGAGAAGGAAAAAGTATTTTGTTCATAAAAGAGCCTAAAGAAGAATAGCAAGTATCAGTACTACAGTATCAATGCTATAGTAATATAGGTAACATTGTATTATTGTTATTTAAAAAAACCTATAAAAGTAGGTTTTTCACTTCAGGACTTCCATGCTCCCTTGATTTCCACGCTCACTTGCATGTCACATTCCTGAGAAAGATTATACTCTTACTCATGGATACAAGCAGTAAGACACAGCAAACACAGAGCATGAAACAGACTAACAATCCAGCTGAAGTGCTCCTCACCTGAGTAGGGAATCTTCCTTTCCCCTCCCAGACTGGGTTAGTTAATTCTATTATACATTCTTATACCGCTGTGTACTTTTCCTACTTAGAACTTACCACAATTGTAATTAATTATGTGTTTGAATATTTAATATGTCTGTTCCAGTAACTATAACCACTGGGAGGTTAAGGACCATAGATCTGTCTTATTCACCACTCTAGCCTCAGTACTTGGTAGAGTATGCCTGATTATAGGAAGCATTTACTAAATACCTGTGGAATGAAATGTATTGCAAACCTAAAAAAAAAAGCACCCAACAAAAGTGGCAAAAAAAATAAACAAACAAACAAGCAAATATCAACAGCAGAGCTCTTGAAAGTATAACAGAAAATAAACATAGGAATAGTTAGTGGTCACTTATTCTTGCTCTCATGATTTCTGAGCTGTGCTGTTTTGCAGTCTTTACTCTATTGCTATATGTTTATCAATATGGCTCCTCTGAACTTTGAACTCCCACAAAGCGAAGATCACTTGATATGATAAAAACCACATAAATAATGCTAAAGAACATTACTAATGATAACAAAGTATTTATGACTAAAATGCTTCTAAAGGGCAGGCTCTTAGTAAGCAGTATGATAAAAATAAGCAATAAAAATACTGAAAATGGTGTGGCATAAAGTTTTAAAAGATTTTTACCAGAGCTTCCTTATCTACTTTCTCCTTCTCAAAGATACTAAAGAATTCAGAGAGTTGAAGTTTCTTCAGATCTTCTTCTAGCGTTGGTGCGTCTCCTTGATCCATAACAATATCTGGCGAATCCTAAAAATTAAATTGTAAAGCTCATATTCTCTAAATTCATTTAGATTTTCCTTTATTAATACTATTTTGCAATAAAGAAATGTACTACATAAGATTTCCACAGAGATGTATCTTTACTTTAAATAAATTGTAATTTACACAAAATGTAAATTAAGATACTGATCTCTAAGTTTTTGCAACTTCAGTTGAAACAATGTTTTTAAGTAAATGAATGAATGAATGAATGATTATCAAAGTATTCTTCATTATCATTGACAAAACATTTACTGAGCTCTTATTAGGGACATAGTGTTTAAGATGTAAAACAATCTAAGACAAAGCCCCTCCCCTGGAAGAACTCAGAGTCCAACAGGAGAAATAGGACACTTACATAAAAAAAGAAAAAAATACAAGACACTATATGCTAAGTACTATTTAAGCACTATAGATAAGTGTTCACAGGACGATGTTTCACTGAAAGATGTTTAAACATCAAGTCCTCCCACTGCTTTCAAACAGAATTTCTATAAATTATATCAATTTGCATCCAATTCATTCTTCATTTCATCATATGCAAACTCCATTTCAGCTCAATGACTTTATAATTCTAATAATAGACCAGTAGTGCATATTCATAATGGAAAACAAGACGCTTATAGTTATTTTTAAATGTGGCAAATGTTAGAAGTATATTACTATCGTGCTCCTATCACCCAAGAATGACAGAGATAATTACAAGTCTATTAAAATTAAAATAAATTTAATGTTATGGTATAAGATTAAACAAACTAAGTGAAAAACAAAACATAAGTCTAAAATCTAAAATTCCTTACTAAGAAAAACTACAAGAGAACCTATCTAAACATCTAAATTACCTTTTCACTGTCAATATCCCCCAAAGAATCTTTCTGATTTGTTAGGATATCAAACAATATAAGCGAACCTATAAGTAAAATAGAAGAAAGAAGGAACAGTTTCTAAGTATTAACACTAAATAGCTGTCTTTTATATAAAAAATAAGCCAATTACCCACGTAGCAAAATCTATGAAGCAGGGAATCTTTCTTTCCAGTCCACCACCATCCTTCCACCCCTTCCAAATCACAAACCAGTTCTAGACCACTGAATCTAATACTGATAAAAAACAAACAAACAAAAAAAAACATTGTACTTCAAAAACAGGTGTCCTACAAATGTGATAGTCCTCTCTGGCTACAGAATTCATTTGTTACCTAAACTATGACCAGCAATGGATACACCCCCTTTGAAATCAGGGTTCCTCTGCAGAAAAAGTGTATATATTCTGTTCATTTCAGAAGCAACTGTGTCCACAATAGTCTGACAGTAGGTGGGGCTATTGTAGAAGAAGACATCCAGAATTGTGTCATTGGTGAAGTGCCTTAGGCGGTTAATGCTGGGCAGGGTTATTCGCTGTAGATCTCTGGAAAAAGGAAAAATATTTTAAGCAGAAACCTAAATACATTCCATAACCTCCTCTAAGTTATTATCCAGCTTAGCCTCCAAGCTTAGACTTAGATATTTAAAGATACAAGAAGGAATTATCAATGTATAGGAAATACAGAGGACAGAGAGACATGTTTAATGAAGCCAAAGGGATGTGATCAACAAAATCCAGTGTGAAAAGCTCTATAAGACAACTCAGTTTCTTCAATAGATAAATTGCAAGAAAATAAGAGATGGAAAGGTAATCAAGAAATTAAGAGAGACTGAAGGACATATCAACTAATTGTGATTTATAGACTTTATTGGATCCCAATTTAAAATATGTGTGCATGTATGCATTTGTGTGTGTGTGTGTGTGTATAAATGATATTTATTAGACAATTGGAAATCTGAACACTGTATTTGCTGATGTTAAGAAATTTTTTAGGTGTGCTAAAAGTCATTTAAGATATATACAAACAAATATTTATAGATGAAAGATATGACACCTATGATTTGATTCAAAAATAATACAGTGGAGGGATGGGCAGTAGACAGGGGTATGACAGTATGGTTGGGGCAGAACTGGCCATGTGTGGAGGCTTATTGGAGCTGGGTAATCATAATCAGTACATGAAGAATCATTATATATGCTACTTTTGTGTACAGGATTCTCTATAATAAAAAGTTTTCTAAAAAGAAAAGATACAAGAGGCTTTTCTTAGAATTCTTGGCATTATGGTTTTTTGATCACAAGTCAAATGGTAAAATCAGCTCTCAATGCAGAATTTCTAAAAGCTGAAAGAAGGTGAGAGTGTCAGATGCCAAAGGCAAACAGAACTCAGGTCTTGCAAAGAAAAACCATGCTGACATTATATAAATCAAGTTCCAGTTAAAGGTTTCTCCAAATTCCCAGAAAGATTCCTCAAAACTTCAACAGTTTCTGTACTTTAGAGAGGGCTATGTGACCTCTGAGCATCAACTCAAATATGAAAAAATGTGAACTCCATACCTAGTAAAAGCAACACCACAATGGAGTATGTGGCACATGGAATATGCTCAAATCATAGGGCATTAAGAACTGACAGACACAGAATCAGGAAAGCCATTTCCAAGACCAGCATGGAAATAATGCTATTTCCTTTATCTTCCAGAGAAGCATCTCCTAGTTGTATCCT
The DNA here is from genome assembly GCF_004115265.2 of Rhinolophus ferrumequinum. Lineage (NCBI taxonomy): Eukaryota > Metazoa > Chordata > Mammalia > Chiroptera > Rhinolophidae > Rhinolophus > Rhinolophus ferrumequinum. The sequence continues at coordinate 61,384,130 of NC_046287.1, forward strand.
ATAACTGTATTATGACCACACTTCTTTCTGGAGAGCCCATAGTTTAGTATACTTAATATAAGACAACCTTCTCTGATATTGAGATAAAATTTACAAACAAAACTATTGGACTTGTAACTTAAGAAAGCCATCACTTAAAAGTTGTTGAACCAATTGTAACTAATAATGTAATGTTGGGGGACTTCCTTTTGTTTCCCAAATTTGGACAAATACTATCTAAATATGATCACAAAAGGAACAACAAAATTACTGTGATGTACACACAGTAATTTTGTTGTTCCTTTTGTGATCATATTTAGATAGTATTTGTTCAAATGAGGTAGGTTGGCTTTTGACCTTTGAAGATGGAAATGCTTATACACTATAGTAAGAAAGCAATGTTTGGCTTTAACACTAAAGCAATAATAAAGCTGTAATAGTAAATACTAATGAGCCAGTAAAACATACTAGAATACACACAGCTCTTTATTTCAAACCAGGACTAGTTAAACCAAGGGATTAGTTAGCATTTAATCATGTATCTCTAAAAAGACATAGAAGTACAAAAAGCTTTTTGCTGAACAAAATTTTAACTATACAATCAATCAGCTACAGCAGAAAAGTCCCTAAGCATATCAATGATCAGAAAACATTACAATCACGGCTAACAATTCAAAGGTGTATGGTATTACTCACACATCCACACCAGTAGAATGTAAAGGACTGTGCCAGTTGACTGGAAGAAATTCTACCCTTCCAATCTGCTGATTTTCTTGGGCTCTCTTAAAATGTGTTTGTAGCATGTTCAAGGAAACACTGCGAAAGTCATTAACTGGAAAAGAAAATTAACTTATGTATTAACAGTGAAGCAATGAATTTGCAGAATTCAGATGCAATAGATCACAAAATTATACTCTATCTACATTTGCTTAGAAGGTGTTTACTTGAGTCAAAAAGAGCAAAGTGGTATTCAGAAAAATCATCAATACATATAAGAAAAGCTGTTCCTTTAATATAGAACTTGCTTTTACTATACAAAACATTTCATCAAAAGAAAAGCTAACTTCAAAACTTCTAATGTCATGGAAACTATTTCAATTAAAAAACAAAAAAAAATCAGCCTTGCAGTCAGATTCCCATTCTAACTTTCTGGTCCTTATAAACAACTACTACCTAATATTTTAGATTAAGAAAAAGATACACACTGCTGTTTGAAGTTCATATTACGTCAATCTTAACCTTCTAAGAAGGTATTTATGCTTAGGAGCATTAGCCAGTAAGATAAGACTCCCCAGTGAAGACAGTTAGACTTTGAATACTATCAAGTTTTAGAGGATATTATTATCTTTCAAAAACAAGTTACACTAATGACCTAACTATTACAATTAAAATATCAAGAGGTTTATCACAGTATGAATTACAAAAATGACTGAAGCTTCTGTTATTCATTTAAACTATGTCATTTTACAGTCCCTTTAAACTTGGAATGGTTAGACATAGGCTCATCACATCATAAAACAATTTTATAAGGATTAAGTGCTTGTTCACTCAAGAACTATTAGCTAAGAGTATAAACTATTAGCCTAAGGAATTTATTAGTACTTTAGGTCTAAGCTGGAAAGCTTTACTACCTTGCCACCTGTCTTTAGCTCTCCAAATCCTCTTATGCAGCTAAGACAACAAACTAAAGATAACCCTTTATCTCAGCTCACAGGAGCACTGACTAATATTCCGCTTAAATGATCTAATCTTATATGCTTTGCAAACCTACCACACTGTACAATGCTTCGAAAGCGGAGATCACAAGCTGGTCCAATCCCATGGACTACAAAAACCAAGTGGTCTATTTGTAAAGGTTCCCCTATAAATGAAGTTAAAAAGAAAAATTATTCTATATAAATAGTCATGTAGTCTAAAAATCAAACATTCACAATGAATAGGTTATAAAGACAGTGAAGTGAAAATATAAACAGATGGGGGGTGCTGAATGGTTCAGTTGTTTGGAGCACGAGCTCTTAACAACAGGGTTGTCAGTTCAATTCCCACATGGGCCAGTGAGCTGCGCCCTCCACAACTAGACTGAAGGACAACGACTTGACTTGGAGCTCATGGGTCCTGGAAAAGCACACTGTTCCCCAATATTCTCCCCCCAAAAAATATATATATATATGCAGATAATATAAAGGACACAAAATAGTCTTATATATAACTACTTAGTTAAAACTACAGTGATTTTATTTTGTTTCTAATTTATCTTAAAATAAGTCAGTGAAAAAATTTTTCAGGTTTTTTTAAACTTTTACTTTCAAATAACTGCAATCTTACAGAAAACTTGAAAGAACAATACAGAAACTCCCATGTACTTTTTACAGATTCAACATTTTAACATTTACCACATTTGCTTTATTATTCTCTCTCTATGTATATGTGTACACACACACATTTAGTTTTCTGAACATTTGGTGCATCACCAGATTGTACACACATCTCTCTTTAACCCTTTAATATTTTAATGTGTATTTCCTAAGAATATTCTCTTACATAACCATAGTACAGTTATCAAATTCAGGTAATTTAACATTGATAAAATAATGTTATCTAATATTCCACTTTTATCAATCATATCAGTCAAGTCTGATATGTATTTGAAGCCTGAAATTTTAAACCCATCTTTTTAAATTATAAGTCTAAGACCTCGTCCAAGACACAAGTTATCGCCTCTGCAAGATACCGTGTTTCCCCAAAAATAAGACCTAACCGGAAAATAAGCCCTACCATTTTTCAGGATGACATCCCCTGAACATTAGCGTCTTTTGGAGCAAAAATTAATATAAGACCCGGTTTTATTTTTAGGGAAACACAGTTAAAGGAATTTCATCATCCAGTTAAATATATTATAAAACCAACCATAAATGACACTATGGATAACCATCAAGGTCCTACTGAAAAATAGTCTTCCCTAGTTGAAAATCTTCAATGACAGAAATTACCAGGACTAAATTTCTAATTAAACAGGTGGAATCACACTTCTTAGAACTAGAATTAAATCATTTTCATCTGTACTTAGTGAAGTCCTGATTAGCACTGCCAATTTTTACTCGTCACACGATATATACTTAAAAACTTTAAAAAAGATTTCTGTATCTATTAAGATTCTTAGTAAAGTGATGTTAATCTTAACACAGAATAAGTTCATATAACTAACAATCATTTTTTAAGCCTTGAGGTAATCCAAATCCATAGAAAAAGGTCACAATTTAAGTCATAAATTAATAAGTATACCATAAGAAAAAAGTAAATGATTAACATTACCACAATGGATGTCAACAGAGATGTTCTCAACTCCTCTTTTCACTGTTCTTGGTCGACCCTGCTCAGTGGGTGTTGAACCCCACTCATCAGACCCTGCAACTGGCTGGTAATGTACCATAAGCTTAAATAGAAAAGATCAAAGATCAGAGCAATAAAGACATTCTACATTAAAGACATCTCTATTTATACACTCTGAGGGACAGGAACATGTCTTTCAAAGCATAATACATAGTCAAATCTCAACCGGAGTTTTGATAATGCAATTCCCACAGTTTGAAATGAGAACTCTGAAAATACATTGGCTAATGTACGCTTTAAAAATCTTATAATTTTATTTGTCAATTATACCTCAATAAAGCTTAAAAATAAAAAAGGAAAAATATATATCAGGCTAAAAGACTTTCAACAGTACCCTACACATGGAAGACATGCTACATAATGTATCAGTGATATTCTTAATCTACAGTGGCATAATGCTCCCTAAGAAAATTTTTGTATAAACTGAACAAGGTAAATAATAGTAATGGTTACATGTTTTAAGTGTCATAATTGTGAATGTAATATAAAAATTCCCAAAGGTTACCCTAAGTAGAATCCCTAGGAAAAGGAAACCAATTAAGTTCTCCTTAGCAAGGCTATTAACCTTTAATCCCAACATTAGAGAAAGGCTATTAATTTGCTTTACCTTTGGATTGTGTAATATAATAATTTCTCTGTTGGGAGACTCCAGTTTCTTTTTCCATTCATCCAGAGTTACAGCAAGCATGTAAGTTTCCTTAAAAGAAAACACATTTCATTAGATTTCTCTTACAGCTTTTCTATTGAAATTAAACTTTTTCACAAGAATACTGTTAGATAAACAATTAAAATAAGAATATCCTACTCAATTTTATTTTAAAATTCTTTATCAATTTTATTTTAAAATTCTTTTAAAATTACAATGGATAACAGCATAGGACAAAGAAAAAACATCATTTCTATCTAGGCTGGCAGTAAAAGCTGTTCACATTTTGATATTTCTTTCAATAACAATTAATGCAAGTATTTTTCCTCAAACTTAGGACAGTATTACATATATAGCTCTTTACCTTGATTTATCACATTTATTTTTAAATTCTTTTAAAATACAATAGATAATAACACAGGACCAAAAAAAATTGTTCCTCATTCCATCATCTAGACTGGAGATAATTATTGTTTACGTTTTGATATATTTCTTTCAATAACATTAATGTCCTACTCCAATTTAAAGAAAGCAAATTTCAGATTGTCTTCACAGCAAGAAACATAAAAGGCAAAAAAAAAAAATCCTGTGGTCATAGTTTAAATATAAACAATGATCACCATTAGGGGAAAACATTTTTAATTTAAATCATAACAATTTCCAGATTTTAAAATCTGAAAATAAAACTATGTTATCTGAAACTAATTTGCAAAAAGAAATGCTATAAACTTTAATGCAAATAGAACCAAACTCTTTCTAGAAATTTCACAAAATAAGTCACAAGAGGAAGATTAAACAAAGAAAAAAAATTAAGAAAATATGTAAAAAAGTGTCAAAGGAATACCTCTAATACTTGGCTGAAGCTCTCCGCATAGGGAACATACTTATTATCTTTGTCTCCCTTGTAAAACCAAGTACATCGTCTTACTTCTGATGCTAGCTCATCCCAGTATACAGCATACCGCATCCTCTCCCCCAAATGAACATCATATCGGCCCCCATCAGTGGGAACAACTCTCCCATTACAATCTTTTCCTATCAAGTATTGAAAAGAGAAAAAGAAGTACATATATCAAAATAAACATCCCAAAACACAATTGAGTTGTACTCTAAATAATGTTATAAACACATGAATGAATAGTTTCTACTTGGCTAAACATTAAACAAAACGGAATTTAATTACCTTTTTTTTTTTTTAATTTATTGGTGTGACAATCGTCAGCAAAATTACATAGATTTCAGGTGCGCAACTCTGCATCACATCATCCACAAATCACACCGTGTGTTCACCACCCAGAGTCAGCTCCCCTTCCATCACCATACACTTGACCCCCCTCACCCTCATCCCCCACCCCCCAACCCCCTTACCCTCTGGTAACCACCAAATTACGTTCCCCAGATCAATTTTCAAACCCGTGGCCATCCTGTGGTCACCAACTGCCCTCCAATCCCCTCACCCTCCCCAAATTACCTTTTTTTCACTAAGTATTTTCACAACCTGTCAAAATCATTTTTGGTTTTAATGAAATACGAAAAAAAATAATACCCAAACACGGTTTTGCTCTTTTACTGAGGAGAGATAATAGTGTCACTTAAAAAAAGGTATATAAGAAGGCTTTTCTGATTTTTTGCTTGAAGGATCCAAAAAGTAAACTAATGCCCATGGCCATCATGATGATAAAGTAGTAACTAGCATCATGTTTCATTACAAAAGTGACAAGTTCGAGAATTCATTCTTTTTGCAATATGAATGTGACACTGCCTCCCCCATACTCTTTATAAACGAAAACTGAAACATAAGCTAGAACATAAGAAACATTATTGAATAACTATGCAGAAATTACAATAGGTACTATTTTCAAAATACAGACAAAATTCTTAAATATTGTAAATTAGCTGGGTAGTAATGCAGAGCTTCTATATAAAAATGCTATTGGTGGTAACCAGAAAGAAAATCTAAATTTTATTTTTAATAGCACTCACTATAAGGCCTATTAGAGTCTGAGACAGATGACAGTCTTTGTCTATTACAAGTCATCATTTTCATCCTACCAGAGCCATATGCCTCTTCCAGCTGCTGTGAATCCTCAGAATTGAAAGGAATCCATGTCTCTTTAGAATCTATTATTTTACAATAAAACCAATGAGGAGAAACTGGTTCATACAAACTGCCAGCATCCATGTCTATTAGCTCAAAGGAACTACATGAGTTTGGTGATGGGGATGGATCTAACTGGGTGACCTGTTCCTGGTGTGATTCCACTGATGACATTTCGCTCTCTAAAAGACAAAAGAAAAATTATTATCAGAAAAATTATTTTCCTTCTATTAACAGTGTAATTGTGCGTGCACGCGTGCACACCCACACACACAACTAGTCACTTTAAGGAGTCATTTCTGCAAAAAAACAAAAAACAACAATCTAAGGGGACTCCACATTTTAAAACAGAAATAACTTACAATAAATAGCTAGACTTGGGGGGAGGAAGACAGGGCTTTATACAAAATGCTTCTTGTAGACAGACCAACCATTTTGTACTGACTGATCTCCCAATTCTCTCAGAAAATTGCATGGTTTTAATTACACAACAAGTTATAAAACAAACCCAGAAGCACAAGAAATATCATGGTCAAACTTGATTGCAACAAAACACTTTAACCAATTTCCAATCTAAGTCTAATGCCAAAAGCAAAAAATTTACTCAGTGTTAATAACACCTAGGTTTTAGGCTCTAAGTCCCCTAACATTACACAATTACATGATTATTGGAATCTTAAAATATTGAAAATAAAACTATTCATTTAAGAACCACTTTTTGTTGATTCTTGAAGTGTGCTTAATTAGGACTGTGGTACTAATTCTGAAAACACAACCCTTGCTTGGGGACACTGCGCGCAAGCGCACACCCACTGACACCGTCCACGGCTCAGGTAAAAAGTAACAGGTGACCTCAAAAGCCTCCTTCCCTCAAAGACGACTCTGACCTATGTGTTTCTACCCCTTCAACATTCAGATCATCGGCAAACCTAGCTCTGCAGATATCAAAAATATACTCAAACTCCTCTGAGGGAAGTGAGCACGATTACCGGTATCTCAGGCAGCGGGATGGCAAACACCTGGCCTCCTTCTGAGAGAACGCTCCAGGCTTTCCGCCAGTTTACCTTTCTTCCTAGCACAAATTTACCTCAGCAACCGTGGCGTGTCCCTTCTCCCACATGACCCCGGGCCTCCTGCAGCCCAGATCTGGGACCTGAGAACTCGAGGACTTGTCTCCTCCCGCCTCCAGCCCCGCCAAAAGGAACGGGGCCACCAATGGAAACAAGGTAATTTGGGGCGCAGTTGTTACAAAGGGGGCCCGGGACGCTTCTCTGGAACCGAAGTCACCCCCAACCCCACCGGGGCTGGTCCTCCCACCACCCGATTCCCTGCCTCCCGCATCGCGTTCTCCTCCGTCCCTGGCATCTCCATCCCGCAGTGCCTCCAACCTGCAGCCCGATCGGACCTCCCTCTGTCCAGCCTCTGACCCCAACACGGCGTCGCGGACTCACCTGGCAGTCCCGCTGCCTTTCACGCTCTCCTGCCCTCGCTGAAAGGGGCACGACATGTCCCCGCGGCGGCCTTTACCCCAGCCTACGCGGGGCGGGGCGGGGCAGGGCGCCCAACACAGGGCTCCACCACGCTCCCAGCGGGCGACGAGCGGGCCAGACAGCCGCAAGCAAAGGTGAGGTATCTGGGACCGCGACGCAAAACGTCGTATGGGACGAGAACGGCCTTAAGGCTACTGCCAGGAAATGTCGCGAGAGGTGGAGGGAATCGCGCGAGATGTGGCTCCTCCTTGCGGGCAGGAAGCGGCAACGCTGGGCTTGCGGGTCGTGCGTGCGGCCTGCGCTCTGCTGTGAGCTAGCTAGCGGTCTGAGGCCAGAGGTCTTTGGAAGGCAGGGATGTGGAAGACGTCAGCACTGTAAAGCATTTCGAATTTCAGTAAAAGGAAGTGGGAAAGCCCAACCTCCTCACTTAATAGGTGGGAAAACGGGCCTCCTGACTCGCTGATACTCGGGCTAACCCTAACCCTACAAAAAGGCCGGGGATCCCAGGGCAGACGCAGGGATGCCACGCCCCTGTGAAAAATAGGATCATAGGGCGGCTGCAGCAGCTATGTCTATCCATGCCTCCACTTCTGATGATGAGGGGAATGGATACAGTTGGCATTTGCAGGGAAAAAAAGTTTATCTCTGGGGCTGCTCCCTCCCACTTGAGTTTATTAGGATTTAGAAGCTGCCAAAAACATCTCTAAAAGATGTAGAGGTAGAGGTGAGCTTGACAGGATTCAAAAGCTGCAAGGGAGGTTGGAGATGAGATATTTCTGTCCAAACAAGATGACATACGGAGGTGAAAAATTTAAACGAAATTTCCCACAGTCACGAACCTGAGTAGTAGCCTTGCCCAGCTCGCCTGAGTATTAAGTTTTCTAGAAGATCTCAATTCTTTTGAGGGGAATAATTAAATAGTAAGACACTTTCCTGTTTCCTGACTAGATTATAGGGAAAGGGTTTTTCAATTCTATTTCTTCATAAACCGAAAGAGGGAATTTTTATAACTAATTCTCCTATAGGTTAACAGCCACACACAAATATCCACAAGTTTATTTAGACCTTCTCCTCAAATTTATAACACCTAAATAACTTTTGTTCTCTACAGAGGATGAAGAAAGCTAGGACCGTGTCCCATTCTCTAGGCTTTTGTCAGATGATTATTACCTAATATCATAGACTAATAATAGTAACTAGCATTTGCTGAGCTCTTACTATGTTCTAGGTCCAGGTGTAAGTATTTCACAAGTATAATCCAATTTAGTCTTCCCAGCAACCTGATGAAGCAGCTACTATAATTATCCACATTTGTAGAGGTAAAATAACTCACCCAAAGTCATACTACCAGCAAATAATAGAGGCAAAATTATAAACTGTCTTCAGAGCCTGCACCTAAGTAACTTACCTAAATCGGAGTCAGTTAAGTGACAGAACTGGAACTTGAATTTTAGTTTTCTATCTCCAAATGGCAGAACTGCAACTTTAGGTCCTTGTCATGCGGGGCTTCATGTGGGATCTCAGCTCCCGCTCCCCACATAAGAATGCAGGATATGGTGAGGCCAAAAAGGAACACCCGAGGAGCCATAGATAGGGGAGTCATACCACTATATTCTCACTGGCGGTCTAGCGAGACACGCGAAGTAGGAGCCACACGATCCGCAATCCATCCACTTCTCTGCCTGCCAACCAGCCAACCAGCGTAGTCACGGCAGTTTTATCAGTGGCTAATTGGCTAACTGGTTACATCTGATGGCCAACCAGTCACAGCTGATGTCCATCTATTACCCGATCCAGCACCTTTCCACGTGAGGTCGAGAGCCTGGAAACTGCTCTCTGGGACTCTGTCCCCACACTCCTCCATCCCCAATTCCCATCGTATCCTTTATATTAGCTGTTATCAATATTTTTTGTGTCAGGACCCTTTTACAGTTTATGAGGACCCTAAAGATTATTGTTTATGTAGGTTGTTGTATCTATCACTATTTCCTATACTAGAAATTAAAACAGAATTTTAAATATTCATTTAAAAATAACAGTAAATAAAATTTCATGTAAATATTTTTATAGAAAAACAATATTTTCCAAAATAATTTAAATATCAAAGAATGGCATTGCTTCACATTTTTGTGAATTTCTTTAATGTCTGACTTAATAGAAAACCGTTGGATTCTCATATTTGCTTCTGCATTTAATCTGTTACCATTTTAGTTTTGGTTGAAGTATATAAAGACAATCCAGCCTCACTCAACTATGTAGTTGGAGAAGGAAAATGTATTTTAATATCCTTTTCGGATAATTGTGGATATTCTTTTTAATACTACACTAAAATTCAACAAATTGTAGCTTCTTAAAAGTTATTTGCAACGTGGAATCTGAAAATATATCAATGACTTTTCCATACTCTAATAAATTAAAATCCATTGATCTATCTTGCAGTTTGAATGGATCTTTTACCCATAAATGATTTATAATATCATACGTCGGTCATTTGGAAAACATCAGTTCACTTGAGCTATGCAGTCTTCCAAATGTTAACACATTTCATTATACTATATATATATATATATATATATATATATATATATATATATATATATATGGAATGGGACCAGAGACCCCGTGTGTGTGTGTGTGTGTGTGTGTATACATTTTAATTACCACCAATCTGAGAAAACTCTTCAGATATTGGGAGGCTGTCAAGGTCACAGCAGATCAAAGTTTTCCAAAATTCTACTTATACTTTTTTTCTTGAATGGTCAGATTTTATCACTGGCAACAAATACTGTCAGTTGTTTTCCTTGAAGTGACAAGCTCACTTTGTTTTCGTTGGGATTCAGAAGAGCCACCCCAAGGTATGCCTCAGTGGTATGTGGATTATTTTGAGCTAAAGGCAACTGAGATCCTGTGGACTCAACAGAAACTTCTCCCCCCACCCAGCCCTTAACTATCTAGAGGAATTTGAATGAGGAGCCTTGCCCATAATAAGAAATTATCAGAGAGAAACTTTTTGGACCTACCTACATGGCAGGGCAAACCACTAATCATTGTGCATGTGCTCTCCCTGCAATGACCTTCTTTTTATCATTAGTTTCAGGTGTACAAAACAACATAGTGATTAGATATGTACACACCCCTCACAAAGCGATAACCCCAATAAGTCTACTACCCATCTGACACCATACATAGCTATTACAATACCGTTGACTATATTACCTATACTGTACTTCTGACTATATATATTTTAAATTATAGTTGACATTCAATATTATTTTATATTAGTTTCAGGTGTACAGCATAGTGGTTAGGCATTTATATAATTTGTGAAGTGATCCCCCCGATAAGTCTAGTACCCACCTGACACTATAGTTTTTACAATATTATTGGCTACAGTCCCCATACTGTATTTCACATCCCCATGACTGTTTTGTAACTACCAATTTGTACTTCCTAATCCCTTCACCTTTCTCACCCGTCCCCTAAACCCCCATCCCTTTTAGCAGCCATCAGTTTATTCTCTGTATCTGTTTGTTTTATTTATTCTGTTCTTTAGATTCCACATATAAGTGACATCTTATGGTATTTGTCTTTCTCAGTTCTGACTTACCTCACTTAGCATAATACCCTCTAGGTCCCTCCATGTTGTTGTGAATGGTAAGATTTCATTCTTTTTTATGGCAGAATAATACTCCATTGTATGTACATAATAGCACTGCAGTAAACAGGGGTGCATATATCTTTTCGAATTAGTGTTTTGGATTTCTTTGGATAAATACCAAGGAATGGAGTTGCTGAGTCATAAGGTAGTATCGTTTTTAATTTTTTGAGGAACCTCCATACTGTTTTCCATAGTGACTGCACCAATTTGCAATCCCACTAACAATGCACAAGGGTTCCCTTTTCTCCACATCCTCACCAACAGTTGTTTCTTGATTTATTGATGTTGGCCATTCTGTGAGGTGATATCTCATTGTGGTTTTTATTTGCATTTCTCTGATGATTAGTGACATTGAGCATCTTTTCATATGTCTATTGGCCATCTGTATGCCCTCTTGGGAGAATTGTCTATTCAGGTCCTCTGCCCATTTTTTAATTGTTTGGCTTTTTGGTGTTGTTATGTGAGTTTTTTATAAATTTTGGATATTAACCCCTTATCAGATGTATCATTGGCAAGTGTCTTCTCCCATTCAGTAGCAGTCTTTTCATTTTGTTGATGGTTAAAACTTTAATTTAATGTAGTCCATTTATTTTTTCTTTTGTTTCCCTTGCCCAAGGAGATATATCAGTGAAAATATTACTAAGGGTAATGTCTCTGGTGGAGAGTTTACTTCCTATATTTTCTTCTAGGACTTTTATGATTTGGGGATGCAATGACATTCTGAAGTACCAGTGTGCCCTACCTCATCCCTAGCTCCGAATGTTTTATATACCCATTTTCCCTGTCTTTGAACCTCTTGTGTATATGGGGTCTCTGATGCTCATGTATGTTGGGTTCCCATATACACAAAATTAAATTTGATTTTCTCTTGTCAGTCTGTCTCTTGATTTTTCAGCCATCGAAAGAACCAGAGAAAGGGAAATTTTCCCTCTCTCCCATATTTTCAAGAAAAGTTCTACCAAATACCTAAATCTGAATAGTCAGTTTGTCAGTTGTACTTTCAAATAAAAATGATGTTCCATTAAAAGAGTAGCTAGTTCAGTTATCTATTCAAATAATCAGTCCAGTGCTTTTTCCTCAGGAGACCAGCAAACTTCAGTATGCAGAATTGTTTTATGCATACTAACCATTTTGTCACAGAGAATATGTAGAAGTGTGAACTCAAGGTTTAACAGTTAATAAAATTAAGTTTTACTGTTTCATGGAGAATATTCTTAAGTGAAATTGGTACTATTTTTATTATGACTACGTGGGTGGCCGTGGACAATACAATGTCTGATAGTACAATTTGTTTCCACTGCCTTAATTCCTGCTAAGGCACCAGCAGTTTTACCCACCATTGCTTTTATTTATTTATTTATTTATTTATTTAAAGATTTTATTGGGGAAGGGGAACAGGACTTTATTGGGGAACAGTGTGTACTTCCAGGACCTTTTTTTTTTTCCTTCAAGTCAAGTTGTTGTCCTTTCAATCTTAGTTGTGGAGGGTGCCGTTCAACTTCAAGTTGTTGTCCTTTCAGTTTTAGTTGTGGATGGCACAGCTCAGCCCCAGGTCCAGTTGCCGTTTTCTAGTTGCAGGGGGCGCTGCCCACCATCCCTTGCGGGACTTGAGGAATTGAACTGGCAACCTTGTGGTTGAGAGCCCACTGGCCCATGTGGGAATCGAACCGGCAGCCTTTGGAGTTGGGAGCATGGAGCTCTAACCACCTGAGCCACCGGGTCGGCCCCCCCACCATTGCTTTTACATCAATAGTCAACAAGGCAAAAAAAGGCAAATCATGTCTCAGTTTTATTAAGTTTTGAGCTTGTAACCCCTGAAGAGGTTTCTAAGACCCCTCAGCAACCTTGGACCACCCTTTGAGAACTAGAGCAATTAAATGTGCCCACCCAGGGGCTTGTAATACAAAAATAATGAATAATACAATGCATACCCTGAAGGAGTTCACAGGAGAGACGCAGGTAAACAAATAAATGTATCTTGTTGAGCACCAAATACAGTGAAAGTTACAAAAAAGTAATCAAAAGTCCAGCCATACTTCCAGCAATTCTTTCGTGGGTCTTCGGTAGGATTAGAGAATCTGCATTTTAAACAAGCACTCCGGATGATTTAGATGCAGATATCATGAGATCCTCACTTTGAGAAATACTACCTTAAGCAGTACAAAGTTCAGATCCCCAAGAAGGCCAGGAGGTAGGTAGTTTCAGAAAAAGAATGTCTTACGATATCTCTCAAAAAACACTACTTAATTTCACTGGCTATTGTTTGCAATTACGTATCAAATTTACCAGAAAAGACTTAAAAGGTAAAATCTGAAATACTTTTTTTCTTTCAGTTCTCTAGTGTAGGAGGTAGGAAACTTTTTTTCCATAAAGGGTCAGATATGGGGTGGCCGGTTAGCTCAGTTGGTTAGAGCACGGTGCTAACACCAAGGTTGCCGGTTTGATTCCCACATGGGCTACTGTGAGCTGCACCCTCCTTAAAAAAACAACATATCTATATATGTATGGCTCTGTAGGCCATAAGTTTCTGTCATAACTCACCAGTTCCCCTGTTATAGCCAAAAGCAGCCAGAGACAATATGTAAACCAATCAGTATGGCTGTGTCCCATTGAAACGTTACTTACAAAAACAGGCAGTGAGCTAAATTTGGTCTGTGGTAGTTTACTGACTCCATGCAAAAGAGTCATGTCTAGTGCAAAAGTTAATGCCAATGGCCAGTAAGTTGCCTAAAGAGCAAAAGCAAGAGTCTGAGCGTCATGAAATAACTGGATTTTATATCCAAAGTCAGAATAATTTTAGGCATCAATTTTGAATTCCCATCTTTCCAGAATGAACCACATTTCAATATTCAAAGAGTATGTGTTGAGTGCCTGTTGAGGCAGTAGGTGGTACAAGGATACATAGATTTTAGAGGCAGAAGTCTTCAATCCCTTGTGGACACCTTCCCCAGGCATTCAAAGTTGAGAAAACTCCACAGTCGTCTCTGATACTCTGTCTACTAAATAACAAGACTAGGGCTTTGGGCTGACAGTGATTCTCAAACACTAATGAATGGAAGAGTATGCTAAATAGATTCTTTCATATGTAGATTTTCAAATCCAACACCCAGATTCTGTTGAGAGGGGTCATGAATCTACATTTTGATCAAGAATATACAGGCTGCTACTGTGAGGCAAGCTGCTAAAATCAGAAAACAAGACCTGACTGTAATTTCAGCTGTACCACTTCCTTTATTTATAAAATAAGAATATTAGAACTAGAAGGAAATTTAAGAGACATCCAGTTTGTTCTCTTTCAGCCCAAAGTTGGTGATTTTGTAAGTCCATAAACCATTCATGAAAATGCATTTTATTACTTTTATAGCCACAACTGAATAGTTCCTGCCCTCACATTGAATAATCCTATGTTTTGTTTTACTGTGAGGAAAGTGATTTATACTTTCCTTATGATTTCTGTCTTACTTCGTTGAGGGCTGTTTTGAGAGCTGAATACCTGATAACTTCAGTTTAAGCTGCGCAGCGAGGTGCTCTCCTCTAGCCCATAGAGGTTTCCATCAAGCCAAAGTTTCCTCGTCACTAGGGTTGTCAGATTGAGTAAATGTAACTGTAGCAAATGCAAATGTAAAATATAACACTTTTAGAAAAAAACAGGAGAAAATCTTCAGGAACTGGGAGTAAGCAAGGAGTTCTTAGAGACAGGACTCCAAAAGTCCAACCCTTAAAAGGACATACAAAGAAATAGGATTTCATCAAAATTTAAAACTTTTGCTGTGTGAAAGACTGTTAAGAGGATGAAAAGACAAGCTACAGACCAGGATAAAATAGTTACAAACCACATATCCAACAAAGGACTAGTATCTAGAAAACAAAGAATTCTTAAAATTCAACAATGAAAAGACAAACAACGGAGCCCAAATTTGGTTTCAATATCATTCTTCAGTAAGAGGAACCAGGGCTTCTTGGAGAAATAACTGATCCTAGGACCAGAACAGGAAGTATGCAAGATGAGCCTGGAGAATCTTGTAGTGCCAGAAAGTAAGCGAGAAGAAAAGCCACACAATGATGGGGATATGTCAAAAGGACACAACTGAAAGAGCTCCCAATGGCCAAAGAAAGACAATTTGAGCAACAAATAAAGTACTATTAGATCATAACAAAAGTATAAAATAAGTATCTGTGAGTCCATACTGATTTGATTGATTAAACAAACGGGAGAGAATAAACAAATCTCCCTTGCAAGAAAAATTCCAAATAATTTATGTAGATAAGCACCCTCAAGAAGGTGGAGGATAACTCCCCACTCCTTAAGTGTGGAACTACCTATAGTGACTTTCTTCCAGAGTACAATATTGAAAAATGGAAAAAAAGAGCAACTCCGTAGTGGAGAAAGCTGACAAACACAATCTCAGCCAGGTGATTAAGGTTAACATCAACCATAGTAGTATGTTATGTTGATAGCATATCCACTTAACATATGATGAGAAGGGCACTTACCTCTGTGATCTTCCTCCTAAAAACCCATAGTCCCAATGTACTTGTGAGAAAAACATCAGACAAATCCCAGTTGAGGGGCATCCTACAAAAGATCTGATCAGTACTCCTCAAGGCTGTGAACGTCATCAAAAATAAGAAAAGTCTGAGTAAGAGTCACAGCCAAGAGGCTCCTAGGAGATATGACAACTGAATGTAATGTGGTATCCTGAATGGGATCTTGGAAGAGGAAAAGGATGTTAGGTAAAAACTAAGGAAATCTGAATAAAGTATGGACTTTAGTTAATAAGACCCTATCAGCACTGGCCCATTAATTGTGACAAATGTACAACACTAATTTAAAGTGCTAATAATAGGGTGTGGGTATATGGGAAGTCTGTAGTGTATCACAATTTTTCTGTAAATCTAAACTATTCTAAAATAAGTTTATTAAAATAAGTCCAGTTACAGAATGGCCAAACACATGCACAGATATTTCATGGAAGAGGATATACAGATGGCAAATAAGCACATGAAAAGATGTTCAACATCATTAACCATGAAGGAAATGCAAATTAAACCACAATGATATCATTACACATCTATCAGAATAGCTAAAAAAAAAAATAAAAAATAGTGACACCAAATACTGGCAAGGATGAAGAGAAACTCACATTGCTGGTGGGAATGTAAAATGGTATAGCCACTCTAGAAAAGTTTGGTAGTTTCTCTAAAAATTAAACATGCAAGTACCATGTGACCCAGAACTGCACTGGGCATTTATCCCAAAGAAATGAAAACTATGTCCACACCAAACCTGTAATGAATGTGCGTAGCAGCTTTATTTACAACAGCCACAAAATGGAAACAACCCAGATGTCCTTCAACAAGTGCTTAGTTCAACTGTGGTAAATCCGTGTCATAGCCTCCTCCTTGGCAATAAAAAAAGAACTAATAATACTGGAAACAACCTGGCTGAATCTCAAGAGAATTATGCTGAGTGAAAAAAAAACAATCTCTAATGGTTACATGCTGTATAATTCTACTTACATGACATTCTTTAAATGACACCATTTATAAATGGAGAACAGATTAGTGGTTGCCAGGGGTTTAGTATGGTGGAAAAGGAGAAGCAGGTATGGCTATAAAAGGTCAACAGGAGGAATACCTGTAGTGATAGAATTGTTCTGTATCTTGTCAGTATCCTGGTTGTGACATTGCAGTGAAGTTTTGCAAGATATTACCATTGAGGAAAACTGGGTGAAAGATACAAGAAATCTCTGCATGATTTCTTAAAACTGCATGTGACTTCACAATGATCTCAAATTAAAAGCTTTAATTTAAAAAATATGGTAGTCCCCCCTTATCTGCAGTTTCACTTTCCATGGTTTCAGTTACCTGCAACAAACTGCAGTCTGAAAATATTAAATGGAAAATTCTAGAAATAAACAATTCACAAATTTTCAATTGTGTGCTGTTCTGAGTAGCATCATGAAATCTTGCAGCATCCCGCTCCACTATCCAGCATATCCATGCTGTAAATACATTATAGTAAAATATTTTGAGACCACATTCACATAACTTACATTACAAAAGTTATAATTGTTTTATTAGTTATTCTTGTGCCTAATTTATAAATTAAACTTTATTATAGGTATGTATATATGTATGTATGTATAGGAAAAAAACATAGTATGTATAGGATTTGGTACCATCTGCAGTTTCAGGCATCCTTGGATCGTATTCCCCACAAATAAGAGGGACTACTGTACTCCCAGTTAAATCTGATTTCAGAAAAGCAATCATTTTTCATATCATGCAATATTGCATTTTTCATTTCATGTCCCATGCAATATTTACAACATTGTTATACTAAAAAATTGTTGTTTATTTGAAAAATTATTTGTTTATTCTTATACTGAAAAATTATTTGTTGTTTATTTGTAACTGGGAGTCCTATGTTTTGTCTGGCAATACTCCTCTTTGCATTAGCTTACCAAATGAAGTATATATTGCAAAATAAGAGAACATTTAAGGATTGGCTGAGAAAAAAATGTGCCCTGATCCCAGAAACCCCTAAATCCTCACTCTTAGCAATTGGCAAATCCTCTGACTCACATTTCATTACAACAAATGTGCTACTGCCCATAACTCCTGATGAGAAAAACCACATAGAATATAAAACACTCCTATTTTCACACAGCAGTGAAAATTATCCAGATAATATTCCCTTCCCAATTTCAGATTTAAAATAGCTATGCCCCTCCAAGAAAAATTATGAAAAAATTATAGTTAAACAGAATAGTCAGGAAGCATTTTCTAGAAACAGATTTGGGTCTCCAGTGTAACACTGTAAAAAACACAACCAAAACTTAATAGACATCTGAGAAATCTAACATGACAAAGATGGAAATTAAAAAAAGGGAAAAGAAACTTTGGAGGAAATCAAGGATTCAAGAAAACATCAAGAAATTGTTATTAATATCCTCAGAGATGTAAGATGCTACAACCACAAATAAAAGCAGAATCCCATTAAGAAACACAGAAAAAAAAATTATTTAAAATTAAAAATATGATACAAGAAATGTATCAATTAAGAGTTGGAAGATAAAGGTGAGTAAATCTCCAACAAAGTACAGCAAAAAGGCAAAAAATGTAAAACAGAAAACAAGTAAATGAAAGAACCAGTCTAAGAGGTTTATAACGAAAACAGCAGGAATTCTAGAAAGAGTTAACAGCGATTAGATGGTGGAGGGGGAAAAATTAAACAAACAAAAAAAATCAAGACTATTTCATAGGACTTAAGGGCATTAGTTTCCAGAATGAAATGTGCCCAGCAAAGAGACAAAAACAGACCCACACCAAAGCTATACTGTTAGGAAATTTCAGAACAGGATAGCTTTAGGAATTTCAAAAATATCCTACAAGGTTCTGGAGAGAAAAAAATGGGGGTTTTATACAAAGGATCATGAAAACACATTTTCAAATATGTGAAGTGTGAAAAAAATTTGTCCTGAGTACCCTTTCTTGGGAAGCTACTGAAGAACATGCTCTACCAAAATGAGGAAATAAACTAAGCGAGAAAGACAGGCTACATAAGAGAAAAACAAGAGGATGAGTAAAAGATCCCAGAATGAAAGTATGTACCAGGAACACACCATTCTCTAGTCAGAAAGATCTAGGATAGACTTCTTCAGTTTGAAACTGATCAAATACAGACGGTGCCAAAATAATGTAACATTTCTTAAAATGTGGATACATTTTTTGGCACCCCCAGCGCCCCCCGGCTATATGTCTGAGCATGTTAAGAAAAAACTTAAGACAAATGATGGACTGCTTGCAGTCAAATCAGTCCTAAGTACATAAGCAAACAAAATAAGACAAATGAGTAATTCTACAGAAAACAAGTTGTTCAGTAGAAATGACCTAAAACTGATAAATCAAGAAGCAATATAACTGTGCTATTGAAAAATATGGAGATAATTATTTAAAAACTCAAATGAAAGTGATTATTTTGCAGAATTAAAAATGGGAGTGGGAACAGGAGTGTGCCCTTTTTCACAGAACTGACTCTTTAAATTCATAACTTCCATAGAATTATTTGACTCTTTAAACTCATAATTTTTAAAAAGAAAAAAAAAAGATGAAAAAGAAAAACTCTAGTCATCAACTATCCATCCCCAAAAAACTTTTTTTTAAAAATGCCAGTTTAATAGCACATTTTGAGAAGCCCCTATTACATCCCTTCTCAGAAATAAATTTGTGATGGTGTTCACAGCAAAGGGAAAAAAACCAATGTAATCTATATTCTTAAACTTAAAAAATTCTGCATACCTTTAACAGTATTACATTAACCAACTAAACAATTGTTTTGAAACCCTATTTTTAAAAGCATTTTTAAGTATTCCACACCAGTAATGCAGAGATAAGCATAATCCATCCTCCAGATATTAGGGCTTATTTGTCTAACTATTCATAGTGGTGTTTATATTTGGAACAATAGTGGCTTATGAAAAAGACATAGTTGTATTTAACATGCCAGGTCTGGGTAACTTTATTCAAGATTTTGACAAAAATTATCCACAAAGTAATATAAATTTAGACACTTTTAAAAGTCCAGATGTGAAATTTCAAGAGTATTTTGGATTCAGTCTGGAGTCAATACTAACTCAAAAACTGAACCAAATCCACAAATCATACATACTACTTTCCTTCATAAGTTCATTATACTTGTATTTTCTGAAACAGGTTACCAATTTAGTTTTCCTTTCTTTGACATTGGTATTTGGAATCATTTTAATACAGTTTACAGCTTTAAGTACTATATCTTATTATAATTAAAAATATAAATTCAGAAGCAATAACCCTTCTTTACAGAAAAATTCCAATTAATAAATGTAGAAGGAATGAGAGAAATAGAAAATCACCATTAGAACTCCACAGTAGTAACTGACACAAGCAAGATCTACCAATGGACATGAAAATAAGTGGGCAACAGTTTAAGCAGAAACAGGACATTTGCATAGTCTCAAATTATCTCCAGCAAATATTTAGTCATCACAAAGGAAATATAGTAATTTTCAGTAGAGAATCCTAGCAGACACCACCTTAGGTAGTGATTAATGTTAACAACACCAGAAATACATTACAACATCAGGTGTCATAATATACTGTCACAGATTGGAGGACACTACAGAGACATGACAACTAAATGCAAGGTGGGATCCTGGATTGGATCCTGGAACAGTAAGTAAAAGGACATTAGTTAAAAGGCTAAGAAAATCTCTACTTTTTTAAATCTCTACTTTAGTTAATAGTATTGTATCAAGGCTAATTTCTTAATTTGACAAATGTTCTATGGTTATGTAAGATGTTAACAGAAGGGGAAGTTGAATGAAGAGTACACAGAAACTACTTTTTCACAACTCTTCAGATCATCTAAAATTATCTCAAAATTAAAAATAACTGTTAAAAAGCATATACACATACGTATACATGTATGTTTATGATGTGTGTGTGTGTGTGTGTGTGTGTATCAAGACAATGAGAATTGGTATCCTGGGCACTCAGTAGTAGTGTTCTCTCCTGAATTAGTCATTGTCTCGCTGGTTTATGTTAACTTTGCTTTAAGCATCTCCCTTCCTCTTTAAATCTTAGTATCAAGTACAATTTTCTATTTTTCATAGGAAAGCCTTTTTTAACATTCCTATATTAGCCAAAACTTAAAATCCTAGAATAAAATTATCACTATATTATCTCATAAACTCACTCATCCCAACCATAAGATGCAGCCAATATTTTTATTCCATTTCTTCTCATCATAAAATGTTTGTATTGGTTTTTTTAAATAAAGAGAGGAGATGACTGATAGATTTATTATCACTAATAGGCCTGGCAGTCAAAAAAAAAAAAAAGGTTATCACTTGGATATCTTATTAAGAAACATGTTTTTCAAATAACAGATACTGTATACTAGAACTCACTTCAGGTGTAAAAAGTAAGTTATTTACCTAAGTCTCTTCTATACAATAGCCCAGCTAAGATCCTTAAATTTGGCTCAATGACTGTTCTTAATGGTAATAAACATCTTTTTATAAAACAGGCAATACTTTCTATGCAATTTATTCTAGGGAAATAAACATCAAATCTACCTTTAAAACAAAAAAATAATTTCACACTCTAACTATGGCTGATTCATTCCCTGAGCATGAATTCTCTTTTACCCTCATTGTTTTGACTGTAAACTGAGCTGAAGTCTGCTCATAGGGATCTTGTTGGTGAAACTAATATTTTAGATGGAGAACAGTATTTCCAAATAGTAGTGTTTATTACTTTTACAGTTATTATTTCTGTCCACTGTGGCATTTTTCATTTGTTATCTATCACAATGCTCCCATATGGATGCATATAGCGAAAATATAGTTAAAGGAAAACAAATTATTATTTTTTTTTTAAGGAGGGCACAGCTCACAGTGGCCCATATGGGGATCGAACTGGCAACCTTGGTGCTACCAGCACCATGCTCTAACCAACTGAGCTATCTGGCCACCCCAAAGAAAAGAAATTTTAAAGTGGATCTTTATCTAAATACAATAAAATGGCAAAAAAGAAAAATGGCCACAAAGATTTTCATTCCTATGCCCATATCATTTCCAAATTGGCCTTCCACTATTAACATGAAAAGCAGAAGTGGTAAAACTCTAAACTAATGATCTATACAGAAAAAGAGACAATTTACCTCAGGAATTCACTACACATTGCAATATATTCAAGTGGTGAAAAGATATAAAATCATTCAGAAATGCCATACTATCTGGCTGTCAATATAGTCTCTTGAATAATTATATTAAACATATTACTACAAAATGTACCAAGAAGTAGAGAATAATACTACATTCGTGAACTGCAAATAACAAAACAAAACAGGTCCAACAAGGCTAAAGTCCAAGCTGTAATTATACATGAAGGGTATGTTGAAAGCAGTCACAATGTACAAAAATGTGACAAGTAACCAGATGTTTTAGAAACCAGAGCCTGTTTGTTTCAGATTATATCCAGTCTCATCTGGTAGGTTTTTGATAAGCCTGTTACATAAAGTGTATTTCCCTCCTGCTGATAAGAAGCAGCTTGCAGATATCCATAAATTTCTTAAGGAATGAGTCTACTTGGCAATATTGATAATTCCACAGTTTCCTATTACATTCATTGGTCTGAAAACTGAAAACAACTCATAACAAAAATGTTTTTCCAAGACCTTTACCAGTTTTTTAAGTTTTGAATCACAGGAAAGTTGGAATGTATTGCTTCTTGTCATCAACAGGCATTTCAAAAAGAGGGTAATTAACCAAAATCAAGAATGCTTTGGTCAAGTTATTAGCAGGCTTCCCCTTTGTTCTAAATCCATTCACAATCCTTTTTTTTCCAATTTTTCCAGTATGGCTTGGATTTTACAAACAGCCTCTTTTCTGGCCTGCCGGACAGAGTCCTGGCCTCCAGTTTCAACGGAATCCAGTTCCAAAAGTTCCTTGGTTAGCATCTCTTCCAGAAGCCAGTATGCTTTGTCTGTCTTTTTTCCTACAAACTCTTCTACTTCTTGCTCTAGATATTGGACCTTCTCCAGCACGTGTATGATTTTTTTAATACTCGGGGGAGTACCTTCATCTGAAGATAAACACTCTTCAGGAAGATCATTACTTTGAACTTGATTGCAGGGATTTTCATTGGTGGCATTACCATACAGCTGAGGCTCAGCACTATATTGGACTTGGGACTCCAGCATATCTGAATTGTCATTGTTCGTTGTTCCCGAGGACTCATACTGATGAACGCTGCAAGGAAAGTTGTGCCGGTTCATGCCTTGATCTGGTTGGCTATAGGGATATGAGGAATCCTTGGAGTAGGAGAGCAAAGAGAGAAGAAAAGCCGTTTTAATGGGAATCCATCAACATCAAATTTGTTAGCCCACTTCTTTCACCTGACCAGGAAGGTACATGAAAAGATTTCCCACCAATAAAACTGGACCTCTTTCTTTAATGCTTTGAGAAAAACACAATCCTAGAAAGATAATAGGGAATGCCTTGTCAAATAAAAGCAGAGAATTCCTGAGGATAATGGCTGGAATCTACCCGGAGGCAGGTCATCATCATAAACACCTCATAATCTATCCTTACCAACTCACAATCCACGGAGTGACTTAATAAATAGGAATTAGATAGTTTTCTCCGGAGAATTAAAACCTTCAGACAGATCTGGAGAAGTAACCCAGCCACAAGCAAATGATGTTCGAGCCTTTGGTTTAATTAAACCATACAATTTCACCTTGGTTTTGTCTTCCTTCTGTCTATAGATTGAGATAATAAAATACAATCATCTTTGATTTTAACATTCAGATAGTATTACAACAAACAGGAAATGAGTATTTATTTCTTTTAAAAAGAGGATGTGAACCTAAAACTGCTCTAAAAAATAGTCTTAAAAAAAAAACACAAAAAAACGGGGCTAGGTAAAACTACAGGTTGCACTCACCAACTTCTTCCAATTAGTCCCCATTTAATACAGAGTAATGCAGAAAAGTGTCATGTGGTGCTTTATTCATCACCCAAACATCAAAAGAACAATGTTTAGAAGATCTCCTACCTTGGACTGCTGGGGTGGTGGTGAAGGAGGTGGCTGAGGAGAGCCACTGCTAGGCCATGGTGAAGTACTTTCACTCAAGTAGAGATTCCCAGGTGGTGCTGAGGGCACAGCGGCCGGCCACGGGTAACGGGCTCCCATTCCATAAGCACCGGCAGAAGCCCAGGAGTCCTCTTGTGGTCGTACAGATGGTCCTGGCTGTGGAACACTACGACTGCCATTCCCATAAGGATAAGGGGGCAAGGTCGTTCCGGGGTTCTAGATTGAGAGGAAGGAAATACAGCGGTCATTGCCGAAAAACAAACCCTTGAAGAAGTAATGAAAATATTCTAGTATAAACAGATTCCGAGATGCTTCCTCTCTGCTAACACAGTATACTTTAGCTACTACTGAGAGAAACTGTAGCATCTCTGATCAGTTACAGTAATTTCTCCAAGCCTAAAAAAGCTCAGTTCCAAAGATATCGGGGGCAGATTTGGTGAGAATTAAACTCAGAAGTAATAGGACCTAAAATTCAATGGCTGAAGCACAGCATAAGTCTGCTCCACAGATACTATGAATAAGTGGACCCATATGCTATAAGGAAGCACAAATAAAGACGTATTAGAACTCCTCTTAAAGTGAACAGAGAAATAAACATGGCATCATTAATAGAATATTGAAAAATATAAATCCAACCAAAAAATGCTCACCTGTGAAGCAGGATACCCTGGTACCTGCCCCCTAAGAGGAGGTGCTTCAGTCTGGCAGTCGGGCTGGGGATACATCCAACGAGAGACTGGGGTTGGGCTGTTGCCAGGTGAACGGTAAGTGCTTGGAACCTCTGTGGGGTAACTGGTCTGAGTATATCCAGGTGTGTAATAAGCCCCAGAATATGAGGCAGTATTTGCCCCTGGGCCAGCGGGGTATGGTGAGCCATATGCTCCATTTGTATAAGAATTCAAACTCTGTAAAAAAGCAAAGTTGAGAAAAAACAAAATGAGTAGAAGAGTTGAAATGCCCTGACTTAATGCCCAACTTTGAAAACTTTGGGAAGAGATGAGTAATTAATGACAATATGAACTACTAAGCAATTTTTGAAGCATTCTTTCTCTATTATAATCACATACCATATATTAAACTCAGATTATCACTGTAGAGTCTGTCTCATAACCTCTCTGAGCTTTAGTTTCTCCATGAGGAAAATGGAGATCACAAGTTTATCTTGCAGGGTTATTGTGAAAATTAAATCAGACGACATACATAAAATGCTCAGCACGTAGTGTCCAGCACGTAGTACAGTCAATAAATGGTAATTATTTATAATATTGTTGGTATAGTTATGTCAAGGTCAAGAAATGAACCCAGAACACCAAAGCTCATGTTCTTTGTATTATCCCTCTCTGCTTCCCAAATAATAACAGCAGACAACACAAATTCCTCATACATTGCTTACTGTAGTTTTAAATCACTTATCCAGATTATTACTGACACCAACAATCCTCAGTTTAGTAATCCAAACAAAATTAAATCTAAACTCTAAATTTAAATGATTACCTTAATGTTTTCTATTAATTTCCACTTTACCTTTTAAAATGGTTAACACATAGAATCAAGTTTTCCAGTACTCATCTTTCTCTCTAAGACGACATAATGTTTCCCACTTTAGATAGAAGAATAAGAATCCTGGGATGTTATCTAGACTTCTTGTGGTGATCATTTTGCAATGTATACAAATATCAAATCATTATTATGTTGTACACCTCTAACTTTTAGTTATACCTCAAGTAAAAAAAATCCTGGGGCGGCCAGATGGCTCAGTTGGTTAGAGCGCGAGCTCTCAACAAGTTTGCTGGTTCGATGGGATGTGGGCTGCGCCCCCTGCAACTAAGATTGAAAATGGCGACTGGACTTGGAGCTGAGCTGCGCCCTCCACAACTAGATTGAAGGGCAACAAGTTGGAGCTGATGGGCCCTGGAGAGACACACTGTTCCCCAATGTTCCCCAATAAAATTTATTTAATTTTTTTTTTTAAATCCTGACATCTTGTACAGCTGTTAACGGATGAAGAAAATGAAATTCAAATTTGATTCCTATCATATCAAAAAGTGGGATAGATCGAAGTGGGAGGTCATAAAACTATGGAAAATAATTTAAATTCTTAGGCATACTTTTATGCAAGAGGATAAAAAAGACAGGCTATTATCACCACATAGCCTGGGAGAGATGCAAGTGAAGATCCAGCAAGGCATCCACAGAGCAGGACAATGAACCAGCCCTTTGTTAAAGCCACTAGGAGGCTGTCAAGGAGCTTCCAGCGATGGGTTGCTGTGACTAAACAAAGAAATCCCTTAATACGACATACACAGTTGGAGAATTGATCAAACATCATGTGACTTTCTTTACTGTTATTCAACCTCTAGAAATCCTTACTAAGAAAATGATTCAACTAGAGAAAAAGTGATAGGCATTAATTTGTTCATCATAGCATTATTTATAATCATATAAAATTGTCAACAACCTAAATGTCCTGTAATAATGGAATGATTAAGTAGATTATGGACTATTCATTTAGGAAATTTTATTCTGCCTTAAAAATTCAGTTAGAACTGACCAGACATTTGATGATGTTAAGAATTACTTTTAGTTTTAATAATGGCATTATGACAATGTTTTTAAAACTTCCTTATATCATAAAGATACACATTTATTTATAAATGAAATAATGTGATGTCTGGAATTTGCTTCAAAATACTCCAAGTATAAAGATGAAACAAAATGGTCATGTACTGATGCTTACGGAAGCTGAGAGATGAGTACATGGGAGATTAACATGGAAAGTACATAAGATACATGAAAAGTCATATAAAAAAGTGTATGTATGTACAATAAGTTTAAAGCTGTGTAAACATGCTAGGAAAAAGGCTGATGACAAATCTACCAAAATATGGATATATTAGGGTGGGGGATGAAAATAATTTTCCTTCACCCTTTTTAAGTTCTTCTGGCCAGACTAATAAATTAACATGAGACAGATTAACAGGAGAAAATGATCCAATTTATTATGTATGTACATTCAGAATTCTGTAAGAACATGAGATCCAAGGTCACATTGGACAATTGAGATTTCGATGCCATTCTGGACTGAGGAGAGGGAGGCAGGGGTCTAGTATTTCAAAGGGAGAGCAGGCAATTCACAGGTAGATGATAAAAAGCAAATACGGTAAATAAATGATTGCTGGGCTACCAAGAAACAACAGGACACAGAGGGGAATCTGACAGACTTACTTGAATCCATCCTGTCTGCCACACTTAATTCATGTATGCTAATGTAAATATGCTAAAGTGAGTAGCTAAAGTGAATAGCTCCCATCCTTTAAACAGGTTTTTCTACTGGAATTCCTTCAGGCAGGTAAAGGGGAGGGTTTTTTCTGAGTCTTTTGTTTCTTTAAAATAACCAGCTTAAAATAATCCATGTCTCAAAAGGCATATTTTGGGGTGGCAAACTCTGCCCCCCACATTAGGATGGCAGTATTAAGAGTGTTTTTCCCCTTTATTTCCCAAATTTGTAATAATAAAGTTATATTCATTTTTATGGTAAAAAAAATTTTATGCTATTAAAAATATCATGAAATCCCAAGTGTGCCTAGAATCCAGTGGGCTGCTAGAACCATAATTACTTCATCAGTATTCAAGTAGACTACTTAATGAAGGGAAACTTCTGTGATTTGAAATTTGTCAGCTGATATGACAAGAAATGAAATATGAAACTGAAGAAGAATTAAATAAAATCTTTGACAGTCATTGACTTTCTGTAAAAGTCTCATTCTGGGTTCCAGAAGAAATCAAGAGACTGGAGCTCTGAAAACTCAAGAGAAATTTCAACTGTTGCTCTTGTTCTTGATTTGCCAATATAAATGTTGATATGTAGCATTCAAAGTTAAAATAACGTCACACCATATGGCGTCTCATTGCAAGCTCAAGATTACCTAGTATGAAATACTTCTTCCAAAAGGTGGTTTCAGTTGATGGACTGTTCTGTCAATGTAGAATCCAAAGAAAAGAAAAGTGGTCAGGTCCTTCACCCAGAAACCGATACACTGTTTAATGAATTCCTTTGCCATTTAGTATGAATACCAAATAGCAAACAGACAAACTACCTTTGCTATAGGTATATTTGCCTAGATACTTCCTATCTCTGAGCTAAAACCACTAAGATGATTTAAAGATAGAGTCCATTAAATAACAAAAACCCGCACATCATTACTATGAAATCTTGGTAGGTTCTGAAAATAAATCAATTCATTAAGAAAAAAAATTCAGGGGCTGGCCCAGTGGCTCAGGCGGTTGGAGCTCTGTGCTCCTAATGCCGAAGGCTGCCGGTTCGATTCCCACGTGGGCCAGTGGGCTCTCAACCACAAGGTTGCCGGGTAGACTCCTCGACTCCCGCAAGGGATGGTGGGCTCCGCTCCCTGCAACTAAGATTGAACACGGCACCTTGAGCTGAGCTGCTGCTGAGCTCCCGGATGGCTCAGTTGGTTGGAGTGTGGCCCAGTTGGTTGGAGCGGGTCCTCTCAACCACAAGGTTGCTGGTTCGACTCCCCAAAGGGATGGTGGGCTGCACCCCCTGCAACTAACAACGGCAACTGGACCTGGAGCTGAGCTGCGTCCTCTACAACTAAGATTGAAAGGACAACAACTTGACTTGGAAAAAGTCCTGGAATACACACTGTTCCCCAATAAAGTCCTGATCCCTTTCCCCAATAAAATCTTTAGAAAAAAGAAAAAAGAAAGAAATTCAGAAAGTCTGTCAATTTTAGACCATACCTGGCCTTGCATTTCCGGTCTTACAGGATATGTACTCGGGTAAGGAGCCCTAGGCCGGGCAGGAGAATTCCAGTAGTTAGCATTGTAGCTAGGATATGGCGACTGCTCCTGAAAAAGAAAAAGAAAAACAAAAATAAATTCACTTTTACTAATATTCTTACATCATTCTGAAAAGTTGGTAGAAGCAGGTGTAAGTTTCAAAAAAAGAAAAAAAGCAACAGAACCCCACTATAAAATCACTCATTATTAAATTGATGCAGATATATGGGAAATCACATGCCCTGAAACAAAGTAATTATTGACTGTCTAGTAAAAGCCTGTTCTCATGCGTTGTGCCTATGTTACCAGGTCAAATAATATATAAAGAAACTCTACTACATCAAGATGATTAGCGAAACCAGAGACACTAGATTCCTTTCTTCCTCTCCAATCACTAATCCCATCACTACTAATTTAATTAGTACAGCACAATTAGAGTTCTTTGCCATCGTTAACAAAAGCAGTATTTACTTGTTTCAACAACTTTGGAACTTGAAAATGTTACTACTTTACTTCAAATTTACTTTACTAAACTTTTATTTCAAATACATACATCTTCAATACTCAACTTCTTCGCCTGGCCCCACACTACTTTTTCATATTCCTCTTCTCTCTGCTTAGCTAAAATTTCTGCTGGCAGCCTACAACTAACTTCCCTTAATTGCCAGAGCTATCCTGGTTTCGGTTCTTTCCCACTGATTCTCTGAGGTACCCCACATTTTTACTACCTTTCCACCTTCTCATCCCTCATCCCACCCATGGCTTCCCTTGCTTATTCAGCTTCTCAACATCTAAATCCCTTGCCACTCTTTCCCTCAAATATACTCATCCTACAAAAAACTAACCCAGTTTAAACCTAAAAATCCACTGACTCCATATCTGTACTTCATCTATTAGGTTGGTGCAAAAGTAATTGTGGTTTTTACAATTATTTTTAACCTTTTAAACCTCAATTACTTTTGCACCAACCTAATAAATATTTGATGGAGAAAAACACAACAAGCTTTCTGGTTTCACTATAAATTCATAACCACAAATCTGAAATAGACACTCTGCACTGCCTGGCAACTATACTACCCTTCCTGTCCCCTCAAGTCTCCAATATCCTCTTATCCCATCCCTCATTTTTCAACTGACTTTATCTCATATTCCACTTAAAAAAAAAAGTAGCAGCAGTAGCAGCAGACAGAAACTCCTTCATCTTCCTACTGACTAAATCTGTCAATGTACCACATCTGTCACTGTCTTCCCAGAAAGCATCAGTGAAGTGTCTCTGGCCTTACTAAAGGCCAGTCCTTCCACAGAGCTCTGGACCACATAACTTCTTACCTCCTAAGACTTTACTCCTGCAGTTACCTCTACTCTTTCAAGAATCATCTATTTTTCCTAGTAGAGCAGACCTATTAGAATACAAACCTGCCCTCAAGACTATCCTAAACAAATACTGTAACATATTTTTAAACTACCAGAAAACTAACCATGTGGCAAGTGATTGGTGTATAAACAAGATTAACAATAACCTAATAATTGCTGAAGATCAGTGATGAACATCTGGGAGTTTTATTATACTAGTTTTTTAAATCTATTTGAAAGTTTCTATAACAAAAAGTTAAAAAATAAAACTGTGGAGCAAAGATTGAAAGTAGACTTCACTTAAATATGCTGTTTGGTGCATTTGACTTTATAACAAATGTAAATATTTTACATGATTACAAAAGATAATGGAGGGCGGCCGGTTAGCTCAGTTGGTTAGAGCGCGGTGCTCTTAACAAGGTTTCTGGTTTGATCCCCACATGGGCCACTGTGAGCTGCGCCCTCCACAACTAGATTGAAACAACTACTTGACTTGGAGCTGACGGGTCCTGGAAAAACACACTTAAAAAAAAAAAAAGATAATTAAATATTTTTAAATCCCTAAAAGAAAGAAAAACAAAACAAAAAACACTAAGTAATGAATTGAAAGAACAATCTCACAAAGAGAAACTATTTCAAATGAATATATAAAGCACAGTAATTTGACTGAGATATACATACTTATAGAGTACCAAAAACAACAACAAAAAAAGTGTATTTTAAAAATAATTACTAACATCGTTGGTATTGTTATTTTGATATCATTGTGTGGGTATTGTAGTTGCAAATGAATGATTATGCTGGTGTGGTTGGAAATCAGTATTTTCACAGTAGGAAGTAAGAGATGTAAGAATAAAAAAATTTTTAATTTTAAATCCTTACTTTGAATTGGAAATATCACCATGAATTCAAACTGTACTTTATCTTTTAAAAAAGACTAAGAAATTGATAACCACACACACACACAAATAATTAATCCAACTAACTCTTGAGCAGTTTTCTAAATGGATATCCTTAGTGGTATATATTCTAAAGGCAAAAGAAATACAAAAAAATATTAAACTTTACAGGTGATGTTATTAGTAATACTAGTGTTTTAGTTTTTTAAACCATTTTGTGTATATTGTAGAATAGAGGGAATAAATGGAGCAATTCATTGGGAACCAGTATTTTCACATGGGGAAGAGAAGATATTATACTGAATGGAAAAAGATGAGGAAGAACCACATATGGTGGATTTGAACAAGAGCTACAAGTATAAACTCACATATTTAAAAAATGCAATTTAACCTTTTAGGCAAAACAAACAAATATGAGTAAAAGTGTCAGTGTGCTAACTCCAAAGGATTTAGGAGTCAATACAAATCCTAGCAACCTTTTTGCACTCCTGTCCTCCACCATGAGACCAGAAAATCCCATATAGGAGCTGTGATTTTAGCTTGAGTCAGGACGAGAGTATACATGGGCAAACCTGACCGCAACCCGAAACCTGGAGTAGAGCCACTGTAGTGGATTCAGAACATGAGCTAGAAATAAATGTTTATTGTTGTAAGCCACAAGTCTTGGAGTTGTTTTTTTACTATAGGAAAAGTCAACGAATATAATAATATCAGGTTGGTGACATAACCACACAGGGAAAAAAACTATTTCAAAACTACTTAAATAATATGACTTTTAAATCACATTATTTTGTCTGTACATCTTCAGTGGAAGATATTTGTTGTTTTCTAAGGACAAGATGAACTGCAAAGAAACCCAAACTGCATCCATTAGTTAACTGTTAGTCATTGTATTGGATTGGCATTATTATTTTTATTAACAGCTTTAGTGAGATAAGAGTTCACTACCATACAATTTGCCTATTTAAATTGTATAATTCATGGTTTTTAGTATCATCACAGATATGTTTAATCATTACCACAATTTTAGAACATTTTCAAAACCTCAAGAGGAAATACTGTACCCTTTACTTTCACTCTATCCTCTTATCTCCCCATTCCCCCGGAGCTACACCACCGCTTACCTAGTTTCTCTCTCTAGATTGGCCTATTCTGGATATTTCACATAAATGGAATCAGAAAGCACCTGATATCTTGTAACTGGTTTCTTTCACTTAGCATAATTATTTTTGAGGTTCAACTATGTTGTAGCATGTATCAGTACTTCATTCCTTTTTGTGGCCAAATAATATTCCATTGTATATAAATAACGACGTTTTGCTTATCCATTCATCAGTTGATAGGCATTTGGATTGTTGCCGCTTTTTGGCTATTTTGAATAATACTGCTACCAACATTCATTAATAATTTTTTATGTGTACATGTTTTCAGTTCTCTTGGGGTATATACCTAGAAGCGGAATTGCTGGGTCATATGGTGACTCTGCTTAACAATTTGAGGAACTGAAAAACTTTTCCAAAGCAGCTGCACCATTTTACATTCCCATCAGCAACATATCAGGGTTCTAATTTATCCACATCCTCACCAATACTCGTTTTTTCTGTAGTTTTGTTTGTTTTTATAACAATCCTATTGGGTATGAACTGGCATCTCCTTGTGGTTTGATGTGCAGCTCCCTCATGACCATTTCATGTGTTCCTTGGCCATTTGTATACTTTCTTTAGAGAATTATCTGTTCTGATATTTTACCCATTTTTAAATTGGGTTAGTTCTATTTTTTATTGTTCAGCTTTAAGATTTCTTGATATATTCTAGACACAAGTGCTTTTTCAAATATATGATTTGCAAACATGCTTTTCCTTTTCACTTTCTTGATAGTGTCATTTGAACTACAAAAATTCTTAATTTAGAAGAATTCCAATTTATCTATTTTTTTTTCTTTTGTTGGTTGTGCTTTTGGTTCTTATTTAAGAAACTATTGTCAAATCCAAAGTAATGAAGATTTACCACTCTGTTTCTTCTAAGGGTTTTATAGTTTTAGGTCTTACATGTAGGTCTATGATCCATTTTTAGTCATTTTTATATATGGTGTGAGAGAGTCCAACTTTATTCTTTGTATGTGGCTACCCACTTGTCATGGCACTATGTGATGTGCCATAGACTATGCTTTCCCTCCACTGAATGGTCTTGACATCCTTGTCAAAAATCAACTGACTGTAGATAGTCACCTGGATTTATTTCTGGACTCTTACTTCTATTCCATACAGACATATAGGTTATATATGCCTCTTTATTTCTTTTCCTTGCCCAGTTGCCCTGGCTAGAACCTCCAGCACATGTTGAATAGAAGTGGCAAGAGCAGATGTACTTGTCTCGTTCCTGATCTTGTAGGCAAGCATCCAGTATTTCATTATTAAGTATAAGGCGGGCTGTGGGTGTTTTACAGATACCCTTTATCAGGTGAAAAAATTTCCGTGTATTTCTGAAGCATTTTTATCAAGAGTGAGCGCTGGGTTTTGTCAAATGTGCTTTATCTATATGTATTGAGATAATCATAAGGGTTTGTTTTTTATTCAATTGACATGCTGAGTTACATTGATTTTCGGATGTTAAATCAACCTTGCATTCCTAGGATAAATCCCACTTGGTCATGGCATATAATTCTTTTTATATATTACTATATTCAGTTCGCTGAGGGCTTTTTGAGGATTTTTGCATTCATATCCGTAAGAGATATTGGCTTGTACTTTTTTGTGATATCTGTCTGGTTTTGGTAGCAGGGTAATAATGGCTTCATAGAAGGAGTTTAGAGGCATTCTCTCCTATTTTTTAGAAAAGTTTATAAAGAATTGGTATCAGTTCTTTAAATGTTTGGCAGAATTCACTAGTGTACCTGGGCTTGGGCTTTCTTTGTGGGTATTTTTTTTTTTAATTACCAATTCAATTTCCTTACTTGTTATAGGTCTATTAAGATTTTCTATTTCTTCTTGAGTTAGTTTTGGTAGTTTGTATCTTACTAAGAATTTCTCCATTTCCTATAAGTTACCTAATTTATTGACATACACTTTTTGATAGTATTCCATTATAATCCTTTCTATTTCTGAGATAAGTGGCAATGTCCCCTCTTTCATTTCTGACTAGTTATTTAAGTCTTCTCTTTTTTTCTGAGTCAATCTATTTTGTTGATCTTTTCAAAGAACCAGCCTTTAGTTGCATTGATTTCTTTTATTGTTTTTCTATCCTCTATTAATTTCCACTCTTATTTTTATTATGACCTACCTTCTGCTTGCTTTAGGTCTAATTTATTCTTTTTCCAGTGTCTTGAGATGGAAGGTTATTAATTTGAGATCATTCTTTCTTTCTGTTTTTTTTTTTTTAGGGGAACAGGACTTTATTGTGCACACTTCCAGGACTTTTTTCCAAGTCAAGTTGTTGTCCTTTCAATCTTAGTTGCAGGGGGCGCAGCCCACCATCCCTTGCAGGAGTCGAACCAGCAACCCTGTGGTTAAGAGCCCATGGCCCATGAGCCACCGGGCCAGCCTGAGATCATTCTTTCTTAATGCAGGCATTTACAGCTATAAATTTCCCTCTAAGCACTACTACTTTAACTGCATCTCTTAAGTTTTGGTATGTTGTGTCTTCACTTTCATTCATCTCAAAGTATTTTTTATTTTCCTTTTGCTTTTTTCTTCAACCAGCTGGTTATTTAGGAGTGTTTTATTTAATTGCCACATATTTGCGAGTTTCCCAGTTTTTCCTGCTATTAATTTCTAATTCCATTACATTATGGCTGGAGAACATACTTTGTATTATTTCTACGCTTTCTTATTTATTAAGATTTGTTCTATGGCTAGCATATGGTTTATGCCAAAGAACGCTTCATGTGCACTTGAAAAGAATGTGTATTATGTTGTTGGGTAGAGTGTTCTAAAGACGTCTATTAGGTCTAGTTGGTTTACAGTTGTTCAAATCTTCTATTTCCTTGTTGATCTTATGTCTAGTTGTTTATCCATTAATGAAAGTGGGGTACTGAATTCTCTATTATTATTGAATTGTTTATTTCTCCCTTTATTTCTGTAAGCTTTTCCTTCATATATTTTGGTATTTCGTTATTAGTTGTATACATATTTATAATTGTTATATCTCCTGATGAATTGACCTTTTTATCAGGTCTTCTAGTTACTGTTTACGTATTTCTTTTTCCATCCTTTTACTTTCAAGCCATTTTTGTATCTTTAAATCTGAAGTGTGTCTTCTGTAGACAGCTGAGAAGGAAAAACCTGCTACTCCTAATGTTTCTCCTGTATCCTCACACATACTACCACACTTAACAACACTTCTGATGCCAGATGTGCGGAGTTTTTTTTTCCTATACCAAGCAGTTCTGCAACACCAGCTGGGTATCCTACAATTTAACTCAATTCTGACAATATTTACCTGCAGATAGCATCAGATCCTACAAGTGAGTGGCTCAGTCCCATGAGACAGCCCTCCACTTCAGATGCCAATCACAAGTAGTATGTGTCCAGGTTATCCACAACTTCTGTGCGACTTGGCTACAAATTGGAGGTTCCCATGAACTCCTCCCCCTTGAATTTGGTGATTTGCTAGTACAGCTCACAAAACTCAGGAAATACTTACATTTGCCAGTTTATTAAAGGATATGACAAACAATACAGATGAACAGCCAGATGAAGAGACGCATACAGCAAGGTCTGGGAGCATCCCAAGCACAAGAACTTCTGTTTCTGTGGAACTGAGGTCTGTCATCCTTCCAGCATGTGGATGTGTTACCAACCTGGAGGTTCTCTGAACCCCATACTAGTGGGATTTTGATGTGGGCTTTCTCACATAGGCATGATCGATTATTAACTTTACCTCCAGCCTGTCCCCTCTCTAGAGAATGAGTGGGGATGAAAATTCCAAGCTTCTAATCATGCCTTGGTCTTTCTAGTGATCAGCCCCCATCCAGAAGAACACCCAGAGTCACCTTATTAGAACAAAGACACTCCTATCACCCAGGAAATTCCAAGGGATTTAGGAGCCCTTAGACAGGAACAGGGGTCACTGACCAAATATTAGAACAAAAAATAATCCTAGTGCTCTTATCACTTAGGAGTACAAGGGTTTCAGCAGCTCTGTGCCAGGAACCTGGAGTCAAGACGTGTGTGTGTGTGTGTGTGTGTGTGTGTGTGTGTGTATTCTATTACCTTACAATAGCATATAGTTGGATCTTCTCTTTTTTTATCCATTATGATAATCTCTGTTTTTGATTGGGCTGTTCAATCCAGTCACATTTAATGTTATTATTGATAAAGTTGGATTTATATCTGCCATTTTACTTTTTTTGTTTTCTGTATCTCATGTCTGTTTTTGTTCCTCTATTCTTCTACTGCTTTCTTTTGCATTAAGTGAATATTTTCTAATGTAGCATTTTAATTTCTGTATTGAATTTGTGTGTGTGTGTGTGTGTGTGTGTGTGTGTGTGTCTTTCCTTTGACCACACCTAGCTGTTAAAGGTCCAAATTTCCAGCTGACTTCCCTACTGTTTTCCACAAGAGCCTGGGACATAACTTGCTCTACAAACTGATCCCACCAAATTTGGGCTTCCTGGAAGAGACACTTCCCAAAGTCAGTGCTTGAGATTTGTTCTGACCCCAAAGGGCTCCTCCCAGCTATCTCTTTCCCTAGTTCTCTGCGGCAAACTAGCTGGCTTACAGTTTAGTCTGTTTCTCCAAAGAATCTACCAATTTCCTCCCAATTGCCTCTCAAAACAACCTCTACTATTTTTTGATGGCATCCTTAGGCTTCAGCTCCTCCGCACCCTGCTGCAAATAAAGCTAGTTCCTCCGGGAAAAGATTAGGAGCCACCTGTGTCACAGCCTGCTTCTGCCTCCAGATAAAGTATCTGAGCCACACTCTGCAGCTGGGCTGGGGACAATGGTGTGATTCTTTGAGAAACACCTCTACTTTAAGAGCTGAGCACCTGGAAAGAAAGGCAGTAGCCTCGGCCTTC
Source organism: Rhinolophus ferrumequinum (assembly GCF_004115265.2). Classification (NCBI taxonomy): domain Eukaryota; kingdom Metazoa; phylum Chordata; class Mammalia; order Chiroptera; family Rhinolophidae; genus Rhinolophus; species Rhinolophus ferrumequinum. The sequence continues at coordinate 61,421,107 of NC_046287.1, forward strand.
TCAGCTCGCCTTACAATCCTAGGTGAGGGTCATGAGACCCCCGTATTCCAGCAGTGCCCTGCCTAACGTAAAGCCTCCATCCCACAAGCACAGCTGGGGCAGAGGAAGGGAACTACCACAACCTGGCCACACTTCCCCATCTCGACCTGAGCAACAGTAACTGGAAGCAAGATGAGAAATGTTGGTGTCTGCCCCTCCCAGGACGATAACCTGCTGACTGGGATGTGGAAGCAGAAGCCGCTTCCTCGCTGCACCCGTCTGGAATGGAGTTTGTCCCACTGAACTGGGAGGGGGAGGCATGGAGCAGGTCTTGGTTCAAATAGTACAGATTCTTACTTTTGTTACTGAGTTTGAGTAAATTTTCTAAAATAAATGTTTCTTCACTTGCTCTCTCGTCTAGGAACATTTCCAGAGACTTAATTGGTAGTTTTTTAAAAATAATTTTCACCTGTTTCACTGGAGACTGGGTCCACAGAGCTCCTCACACTGTCATGCCTGAACTGGAACCTGGCATTATTTAGATCTTATTTTACATATTATTGTAGGGTTCTTATTGCAAGTATTTGTAATTATCTTAATATTGTTAGGAACCAAAATTTTCTATATAATTGAAAAATAAATACAAAGAAGTAAAAATAACCTATAATGTTAAATTTAAATTAATGTAAATACGAACTCATTTATTTTCCGTTTAAAAGTATTTATTTTATAACTCTGTTCAATGAAAAGGTCTAGAAGCAATGACAACACAATAGCAATCAGTACACCTAGGACCCAAACGTGACTTCCACACTAGTTATTAAGCTATTATCCCTCAGCTCAAATACAGAATTCTATGATTCGCTTCTGTGATGCAGGATTCAGAGACTGCAAACATTTCTCCTTTGCCACTTGCTTACTATTTGGTTCTGCCAATAGGGAGGCACTAGGTTAGAGGGGAGAATGGATTTGCTCCTTTCTGTTTATTTGCTTGCTTGCAGTTTCTGTCAGCGTCAGACCAGCAATGCTCTTTAACCTGGAGATGGCAGTCAGTTAGAAGCAGTCTCCAGATTCCTCTGGTTTCCCTAGAACCCTTTTAGAAGTACCAGCCTCAGCTAAACAGTGCCGCCTCCTGGGTTCCAGCTCTCCCAGGCCATTCTTCCAAGTTTCCAGGTTGTAATAACCCAACTTCTTCTCTTTATTCCCCAGTCGTAGGAGTTGTAGCTATTTCCTGCAGTTACTATCCTCTGTGTTACTTCCATTTTCTCTTTTTGTCTTTTCAGATCTCCAATACACATTTAACTAATTTCCTAAATGAAATTCTCTCTTTAAAAACAAATAACCAACCAACCAAACTAGTGTAGCTTGTGTTTTCCTGTTTGGATCCTGACATATTCAGCTTCTAAATCTAATTCCTAGCTATATATATATATATATATATATCAGGACTCCTTAAAGGAATGGCTGATTATGTGTCTGGGACAGAATATACACAAAATGAGCCTGGCACATCTTGTACCAGAAATCAAGGAAGCTGTCAAACATCAATGGGTCATGTCAAAAGGACTTAGAAGCCAATGAGTAGCTCCCACTGGCATACTATGGGATAATTTAAGCAATAAAAAGAGTGATTGCAAATGATCGAACCATATTCAAAATACTCAATGTGTTATACATGTTATACAAATAAGCTTATAATGATACTTTTAAAAAAATGAGAAACACAGTTCCTTTTCTGTAATTTTAACAGGCTTAGGGATGAATGAAAATTAAATCTTCCATCTTATGTAGGAGTATTTAAAAAAAAGAAAAAGGTGGATCAATATCTATACCTTGATTGTGGTAATGGTTACATAACTGCATGCATTTGACAAAATTCACATAACTGTACCTTTAAAAAGGTAAAACTTACAGCCTATAAATATTCCTTACTTTTTTTAATGAAAAAAAGAATGTCCTCAATGGTGAAAATTATTAATTATTTAAGTCTCACTAAAAAAGATTGTCTTTGCTTCTTCAGACAAAATGGAACAAATCTAAAACTATCCCCAGTATCAGTGAAAGTCTGTAGCCCCTGGCCCTCCTAACATGACACTAATTCTATGAAATAGCATTTGGTTTCACAGGAAGCTGGCTGAGGCTGACCTCTGTTCATAAAAAAAAGTTGCCAATTTTATCATGTGCCTAACTCTTTCCAAACTTTTTGCTTTCTGAAAGGAGACAAAGGTGATAAAAGATGCTGTAAATTAGAGATGATAAAAGGTTTTCACAAGTGATAATAATATGACTTAAAGTTTTGTGGCAAAAGAAACTTGATTAAAATTATACAAGAAGATAATACATTTATTTCCTTTCTTCTCTTTTGAGAAGAAATACCTAAATCTCAGATGAAGGCTGGAGTCAACTCCTTTCATATTTATCTTAGAACTAACTAGTTTTGTAAAAAGTGGACATATGGTTAAATTTACAAAGTGACTTATCAATATGCTTCCAAAAAATAACCCAGCCCAAACAAATCTGACAGTAGAGGAATCTGAGTACTCCTGCTACTACCTAAGTTCCATTTACAAATTTGTTTATATTTTCACAAGAATTAGACAAAAATCATTAGAAAAGTACATTATAAATGACTTTTATAGCTACATATTCTAAAAAGCACTTTATGCTCCTGTATTGACCATAATCACTAAGTTTTTATTATTAATCTCATTTAAATGTCTTCTGTGCTTCTCTACAATTTCCCCCTTCCCCCAGCACCTGATTCAAACATTTACCATATCAACTTCCCAGGTTATCCCATCCCACTTTTTACTCTCAGATGATCTAACCTCCTACTTCACCAAGAAAAGACACCATGAGCTATAAACTCCTCGATGTCCCTCTCCTCCAACTCCAAACTTATTCTATCCCCCTTTAGCTTGGGAAGAGGTTTCTCAACTCTTCCTCACTTCTTCATCCCAGTCTTCCCATATCATACTCCATCCTTTTGTTCGCATTTTCTTTTTCTCAATCTACTAAATTACTCTCCTCTGCTTCAACATACTGAAGCCACCTAATCCTAAAAATTCTGGTTCCTAGGCAAGTGACTACTTTCTCATTTACTAACGAACTTTTGGAAGTACAGTCTACACTGTCTTCTCATCCAAACCTCCCATTCATTACTTTAATACTATTTAAAACTCCCACCATGAAAATCAGCAATATCTTTTTAACTGCCAAATCAACAGCTTCTTTTCAATTCTCATACCACTTACCTGCAAAATAATTGTATTCTTGCTTGGTTTGCATCGCATGACTTTTCTGATTTTCCTACTATCATTCTGAGTATTATCTCTCAGTCTTCTTTTGGATCCTCTTTCACTGTCACCTATTCTAGACTCTCAAAGATCTCCCCTGGCAACATTACCCAAACATATGCTTATATTTGATGACTCTCAACTCATCATCTCCAGCCCCCACCTTCCTCCAGAGCCCTCCACATCTATTTTGTTCCCACAGACAACAACTGAATGCCACAGAGACTCGAAAATTAGACATTAAAAAAAAAAAAAAAGAAAAGAAAAAAAACAGAAAAATCACAAATTTCTCTTTAATCATTCACATATATTGCATGCAGAGCTTGGCACATGACTAACTACCAAGACTAACTGGCTTCCAGCAGAAATGAAATAAAGGCAGTACTTAAACCCTTGCCAAGTCTTGGTATTTCATATTTTTTAAGCTCCTCTATTAACCAATCACTAGTTCTTTCGGTACAAAATTAAACCATGAAAACCTGTTCCTCTTCCTTTTTAATCCTGTGAAATACTAAAACCTCAGAATCACCTTCAGTTTCTCCTTCACTTCCAATTGATATATACTTTTGAAAATGTCTTTCAAATCTATGCAAGTTGTTTTGAAATGCATCCAAAAAATGAGAGATGTGATAAAGCAAATTTAATAAATGCTAATTACAGAATCTAGATGGTGGATATACGGGTATTCACTGTACAATTCTTTCAACTTTTCTGTATGTTTGAAAATGTTTACAATAAAATGTTGAAAGAAACCTGTCTACATTCATACAATGTTCAAACACATGCCCTTTTACCTCTCTTCTGAACCACTCTGGGAACCTAGTTGAGCTCGGTCTCCCCCTTCCTTGCCATTATAATCCTCCTCCAACATGGCTCCCAATGATCCCTGCCCCCTGGTATTCACAATCCTTGTGAACTTTGTACCTCGCCTCTCCCATTGTACCAGTGTTGGTCTCTATGACCAGTATGATGGTGTATCACTTCCGAGATTAGGTTATAATCCAATCAGCGCCTCTGCTTCCATGTCAGATCTCTCTCTCGCTCTCTCTCTCTCCTCTCTCATTCTGGGAGAACATGAAAATCATCTACAGATCTTGGTGAAATGCACATTCTGATTCGGTAAGTCTGGGGCAGGGCCTGAGATACAGCATTTCCAACAAGCTCCTAAGTAATGCAGATGCTGCTAGTTCAGGGATCAAACTACAATGCTGCCAAGTACAGCTAACCAAGTAAGAAAAGAAAGAAAACAGGGAAAGGTAGATTTCTGGGTTTTTTCTCCTGCCATATTTAAATGTAGAGAGTCAAGTTTTTGTAGTGGTTCACTGCAACATTATCTCAATATATCCAATTCTATAGAGCTGTGCTTCTCAAATGTGAACATGCATACAAATCACCTGGGGCTTTTATTAAAATGCAGCAGCAAGTCTGGAGCAGGAAAGTCTGCATTTCTAACAACCTCCAAGCAACACTGAAGCTTCTGGTCAAAGGACCACACTTTTTGAGTAGTACGGTTTTAAAAGGCTCCTATACCTTTTGTTTGTTTGACATATTTGATTATGTAAAAAATGTAAAACTTATATATCACAACCACAATAAAGTTAAAAAACAAACAAATTTGGAAAAAAAAACATTTGCAACATGCAAATCTTTTGTATTAATTTTCTATTGCTGCATAGATTATAATCCTATACTTTTCAAGTTTCAGAAACATCAATCTGAAGATAAACTCTTGAAATGGTTTATGAACGTCCAGTACACATCCCAGCTTTATCTCCAACTACTGCAGCACCATCACCCAGCCTATGTACACGCTATGCTCCATCCATACCTTACATCTACACAATACTAACATCTTAACTTCTCTAACCTCACCCCTAAAACACACTTTTGTTTTGATAATACTGCAAGCCCAAGTAGAAGTCATCAGTGGTCCTCTCCTCTCCCTTGGTCTTTGGTCTAATTTGCCTACTTATAGACCAAACAGTTCATCACTCTACTCTACCAAGGGATTCAAGTCCCACAGGCTAATTATTCTAGATTTAGACAGAAAATATGGAACTCTCTTCATAATTAACCTCTCACTACTACATGCTTTTTTCTCATACAACTTTTTAAAGATGCAACTAACATACCATAAAACCTACCCTTTTAAGTGTACAAGTCAATGGTTTTTAGCATCTTCAAAGTTGTATAATCATCGTCACTATCTAATTTCAGAATATTTTCATCATCCCAAAAAGAAACCCCTTACTTTTTATCTATCACTCCCAATGTCCCCAGTCCCCAAAACCCTGGCAAGCACTAATGTTTGACTCTACAGATTTGCTTATTCTGGACATTTTATATAAATGAAATCATACAATATGTGGTCTATCTGACTGGCTTTGTTCACGTAGTATGATGTTTTCTAGGTTCGTCCATGTTGTAGAATGTATGTACAGTACTTCACTCCTTTCTATGGCTACATAATTTCATTGTACGAACATTCCATATTTTACCTATTCATCAGTTGATGGACATTTGGGTTATTTCCACTTTTTGGCCATTATGAATAACATTGCTGTGAAAATGCATATACAAGTTTTTAATACACATATGTTTCCAATTCTCTTGCATATACAGAGCGTGCCAAAAAAATGTATACACATTTTAAAAGGGAAAAACTGTATTAATTGTAATACTCAACATATACGGATAACAAAAGATGAAACAAGTCACGTTTGACTTCTGCAATTACAAGAGGTGTTCAAAATGGTTACCATCAGCGTCCAGACACTTCTGATTACCACGAACTACTGCTTGAGCACAGATAACATATCCTAAAATGTGTATAAATCTTTTTTGGGCACCCCCCCCCAGGTATATCCATGAGCAGACTTGCTGAGTAATATGCTAACTCTGTGCTTAATATTTTGAGGAACTGCCAAACTACTTTACAAAGCACTGAACCATGTTACATTCCCACCAGCAATGTATGGGAATTTCACTACTACATTTTCAAACAATGAGGGTGTTATAATTTCTGAAAGAGAGATGTGACCCCCCCACACACATTGTGTAATAATTCTCTACGAAAAATACTGCATTAACAAAACAGAAGTACTGTACGTTTCTGGCAAGAATATAAGAAATGTTATAGGTCCGACTATATTGAGCAGGTTGAGTTAACCTCTCAGAGCCAACAGTTCTTTAATAGGGTCACTATTAGGATCAACATAAATGACATTTATGTTGCAGTCGCCGTGAAGATTAAATAAAACAATCCACGTAAAAATACTTCCCAACGCTGATTATTCGTTGAGTCAATCCCAGGCAAAGCATTAGGGACAAAGGGCTAAATAAATGCCCACATTCCCCCCACCTCCTTCCTAAATTCCTTCCCCGCGGAAGAGGTTGCTGAATGACGGCGGGGGCTGCAGCCACCTCCCTTCTCGGGGGGAGAGCAGGCCTGACGAGCCACGCAGGATAAATTGCTAGAGCTCAAAAAGCAGAGCCGGGTCACTTCAGCCCAACATCGTTCCCAGGCGACATTCCGCATCCTCTACCTAGCTTAGCAAGTCAGCGCAGGATCTTTTTTCCTTTTTTAATGGTAATAGACATTTATTATGGTCGAAGCAGAAAAGGAGGGGCAAACAGAACACAAGCATATCTCCCCACCCACGAGCCCAGTCTTATTTCTACAAACCCCCCAATAAGGAAAACAAATATGAAACCCGATCCGATACGAACTCAGGGGGTATACTAATCCCAATGGACCTCACTCCCAAAGAACCCCCTCCCAGAACCTCCTAGGACAGATGGCGCAAAGCTTACCTGGTGGTTTCCTCCAGCTCGACCCGGCTCCGTCCAGGGACCTCCAGAGGGATAGTAGCCATCGCCTCCTCCGCCTTCTCCTGGCCAAGAGGTCTCAGCAGGGCCGCCCCCGCGCACCCGCCAGGAAATGGGAGGCTGAGGAGGTTCAGAGCGAGGAGGATATAAGGGTGGAGGTGGATGCACCGGCATATCTCCACCCCCAGGCCCATAGTAGCGGCCATAAGACGGACCGTCACTGGGGCCGTAGCCCGAGCGCCTTAAGGCCGACATGGGCACCGCTGCCCCGAAGCGCTTCCCGCCCCCCACGGCCGGCTCATTGCGCAGGCCCCTGCCAGCGACAGGGAATGGACAACAATGAAGGGGGTCGGCCGACAACAGCCAATCCCAGGCCTGGTACCGCCCCTTCAGCGGCGGACGCCTGGGAGTTGATGGACGAAGGTCCGTGACTCTGGGGGTCTGGGAAGCAGGAAAACGAGGGGCTGCACCGTGTTCCTTGAAAGGGAGACTACGTTTTCCCATCACCTATGCCATGTAGATTCCTCTTTCCCTCTCCTCAGATGGGGAAAGTGTGTCCCCGGACCGCACGACGGTCCCGCCTCTTCCAGACGATGGGCACGTGGTACCGGAAGTAGGTAGGGATATTATGGAGGAGTTTCCGGCAGGCCCCTGCGGCTGAAAGCCGGGGCGGACGCGCTGGTCCCGGTCCGGGTTACTGTCCCGGTTCCGACGAGGCGGCGACTCCGGTAGGAGGAGGGAGGTGTTGCACACGCTGGCCCACCGCAGCTATACACTGCAGTCTTATCTCAGTTCAAAATGAACTATATGCCAGGCACCGCCAGCCTCATCGAGGACATCGACAGTGAGTTAAATCAGTTTGGGGTGAGACCCTTCCTCCCCGAAGGGTGCCTCTTTCGAGGAAGCTCGTAGAACGAGTCTGGGGCGGGGGGCGGTGTGATTTGAGCACAGTTCTGGGTGTTTGGTGTTGACATGCTCCACGGGATGGAGGAGCCACGGGACACACCCTTTGCCTACCTCCTAGCCTACGACCTCTATTACCTCCGTCCTGCCCCACGCAGCCTGCACCGGCTGGTCAACCACAAGCTGTACCATTCAGTCCTGCTTCCCAGGGACGCTGCTGAAGTACCAGGTTGTTACTGGTGGATGAATGAGAATGCTTAAAGCATTCATCAAGAAATGAGAATATTAATAGCATTTGGACTTATTGGCAGTAAACATAGGCTTTATGCTGTGTAGTCATTTGCAATATTCTTTTACCGTAAGGGTCTTTAGTACTTTCAAATTATGGTAGCAGAGACCACTGCCAGACAAGGTATTGACTTTTCTGGAAAGGCAGAGTTGATTCACTTCTTTTTTTTCTGTTCAACAATTTTCTTTTGCTTTTACTTAAGAAGACCTCCCTTATTCTTAATCATTATCCTGAAGAGGAATTCAGTCCTGTATGAAAGAGGATATATATATATATATATATACATATACATATATATATAGTCTGTCCTTTTGCTAAACTGTCATCTGTGAATTATTCCTCAAGCAACATTTTTGTAAATGTTTTGTGTGATCCTGTCTCATTAACTTGTAATTGCTGCAAAATGGTTTACACACAGTTCCAAACAAGTTACAACAATCTCTACAGTTACTATATATACAGATTAGAGTGAGTGTGTAATTAAACTTTTTATTGTCTGAGATCATTTTTTAAATCCAAATTAGTGATTTTGCTATTGAAGGGAAATACAGTGTAAATTGGACCAAATTCGTACATGTAACTAACCACTGTACAAGCCTATCTCTAATGTGTGATGAAATCTTAAGTTGTCTGAGGATGCCATTTTGCCCTCACCTCTCTTTTTATGTATCTGAATTATTTGAGGCCCTAACACATCCTGTCGTTCTATTAAAAATAAGTTTTGTTCTTAAGCCTTCTAACCTCTTGTTTGTAGATTCCAGGCCCCCTCCTTTACTGAAATGTTCGAAACCATTTCATATGTACTCTTCACTGCACCTCCCACACACTTGCCTCCTCTCTCCTTAGTCTTTCTGTATTTTCACCCGTCCTCTCATTGAGTAGGAAGTATTCCTTCCTTTCAGTTTGTCTTTTATTACTCTTTCCTCTCACTGTTTCTGGAACCTTCTGCCATTAATATCCTTTTTCTCTCACACCTTGTATCTTTCTCTCTCCTCCTGGATCCTTCCTTTCACATGTTTTTGTCCATCTCAATTTTTTTTTTCAGTTGTGTCTCCTCAAACTCCCATCCCTTTTTTCATATCTTTACCCCCAAACCTTTTGAGTCATCTCCATTTTGACTCGTCCTGACCACCTGCAATTTGATTTTTGTTGTCCACACACTAGTGAAGCTGCATTCTTAAAAGGCATCAGTCTAGGGCACTTTTCTGAGTCTTCCCCTCCCCTCTGCAGCACTGCAACTATTACCACTGGATTCTTAATTCTGTACTCTGGATTTCTTCAATACTAGTAGTTGTTGATTTTCTTACCTCTCTACCTCTTACTGTTCCCTAAAATAGATGGTCTCTTAGGTTCCATGTTTGACCTGCTTCTTTCTTTAAATCTCTAGGAGATCTCCTGGACTTTAATAATTATATCACCTCTTTGTGGATTAGAGCAATCCGAAATTGCTCTAATTCAGACCTCTTTGGCAGTCTTACATTTCCAATTATCTGTTGACATTTCTACCTAAGTGTCCTGATAGCACTTCAGAATTACAAACAGCTAATAATCTTCCACCCTGAGCTTGCTTTGTTTACTCCAGACTTTTGGTAAGTGGTCCTCCCTGATGATGACGCAAAATGCCTACCGCTGCTTAACTTATTTCTTTAGCACCACACTCTCTCACACCTACCCGCATATACAAACTCAATTAGTTGACAAATCCCATTACTTTAAACTGCACAGTTTTAGTACTTCCATCCTTGCCCTTCTCATCCCTACCTTGGTTCAGGTCTCTTCATGTTCCAGACACTGGAAATAGCCTCAGCTGCTCTCCCTTTTCTGCCAGTTCAGTCTTCAATGTGTTTTCTTGTTCCCTATAAAATCAAACCCAGACTCAACCTGCTCCCAGTTCTTTTTTCTGACTTCGTTCCTGTTATTTCTCTCCATGCCGTCAACTCTTCTCCAAACATATGGATACATAGCCCTTTTTTTCCTCCTATCTAAATTACAGATTTCCCAAACCATCCCCTTCGCTGTCACTCTTCCCATGAACAAAAATTATCTAACTTTCAAGAACCAACTCAGATACAGCCTCCAGCTCGAATTTCTCTCAGTCTCATATAATTAAGATGTGCTCTCTTATGGTACTTAATTATAGCCCAAGGAAAATTATAAATTCCTTCCGGGAAGAAGCACCCTGTTCCTCTGTTCTACATCTATGAAGTACTTTATGTGTGGTCTTAAAGAAACAAATGAATGATCTTTGCTAGTTATTCTAGTGACTGGCTTATTGTCATTTTTCAGAGTCAGCTCCAAGTCACCTCTTCAGAGAGGTTTTCCCTAGCCACCCTCTCTTCTGTAGCTACTTTCTTTTCATCCTACTATCCTGCTATCTTACTTATTATTCCATAGTAGTGATCACCATAGGTCATTTTTTTATTTGTTTGCCTTCCTCCACCAGGAATATAAGTTCATAAGGTTGGTGAATCTCTGAGTTTTATTCAGTACTGTATATAGAGGCTCCAGAACAGCACGTAGCTTTCAATAAATATTATTGAATTTTTGCTCTAGCTTATTATCAGCATCCTCATTTTACATGTCTGAGGTATTGTTTTTAATTTAAAATCTTCCCTGACTCCAAAGTGTGAAATAGAAGCTCTTCTAAGTTGAAGGGAAACAATTCTAGAATTAAGATCATAAAGATCATCCAGACTAAATTTCTCAATTTGCAGATACAGAAACTTGACATGACACTGAGGAGGTGTAACTGTCAAACATCAACGTCTAGAGCCAGTCAGGCTTCCTGACTACTCAGCCAGTCCTTTTTCTACTTTGCCACACTATGATTTTTTTCACCACTAATCTTGTAACCTAGGCTGCCTTGGTCCTCCCTCTAATTTCCCAATAAACTCCACCTTAAATACATGGGAAGAGGAAGTGGTAGAAGTAAACTGCTGTTAACTTTATTTTTGTTGTTACCCTGTAAACTCACTGATGCTAACAGTTTTCATTTTTAAAGATCTTTTTTCCTTTTCCCAGAAAAGCACTTGGTCCTTCTTCGAGATGGAAGGACGCTTATAGGCTTTTTGAGAAGCATTGATCAGTTTGGTATGTATTAGTTGTGGACTTCTCCTATACTCTAGATAATACGAGTTGCCCATTGTATTTTTTGTGTTATTTCATATTGAAATTTATTTATCGCCAACTTTTTCACGTGTCTGGCATAATGGAATACTGTTTTGAGTCATTACATCATTGTTTCCTAAATTATGATTAGATTGTTTAAAAGCTTGCACTTACAAGTTTGTAATTCTAAAACTGGTTCTCATGAAAACATACAATGTTTTGGACTATTTTTTTAATTTCCCAATGAGAGGGACCAAATGATAGAAATAAACTCAGTCCAATGAAAAAGCTGCTCATTTGTACGTTGGCTCAGGTGCAACTACTCTGCAGAGCAGTTCCTGCACTGAATGTAACCCCACCCCGTCCAAAGAAAATTGGATAGAAGGCATTTCCCGAAGCTTTTTAGGGACTCCAACATTAAGCTCAAGATTTTACACTTAGGAATACGTCAGACTCAAGAGTCTTGGTCTTTTGTTTTGCTCCTGCATTTTTCTGAAGACATCTATAGTTGCTTCTGTTTCAAGAAACTTCTAGTTCATCTCACCATGTGGTAAACATCTGTTAGGTCAGTGGATTTAGGCAGGAGGAAAAACAACAATTGAAACACCTGTAAGAGTTATAGAAGATAAGCGCATAGATAATCTGCTTTTTTTCAAGTAAGACAAATGGTACCAATTGAAAGAAGAAAAATAATTATTCTTAACAGATTGGATTTGTAAATCTTAACAAATTCATCAAACTACTTTGAGGTAAAAGTAAATACTGGCTTTACTCTCATTAGCAGGTATGCTTATCTGACAAAGTGAAAAAATAGGTTTTTGCAGCAGCATAATTTGTGGACATCTGTATGATATTAAATGAATCCTAAGTACTGAAACAAAGTTAAATCTTCAGTCAATAATCAGATATACATACCCACACAGCATAGAAAAACTGTTTCCGTCTTTTAAAAAAAAACCCAAAAAAAAAACAGTTTTAATCTCTGCAGTTGTTTGGTCTTCCAAGTACCCTACTCATTTATATATTTTCTTATACTCATGTTGATATTAGTAATTAATGATAAATGAATTTAATTTTCCTTAACTTTTCCCACCATCATTCATGTATTAGTGCAATTTAATCCCAAATACTCTTTGTTACCAATTGTTTGAAAATCTCCTAAGTGGTGTGTCTTAATGAAATAGGAGGAGGTTATTTGAAATTTCAGCTTTTCCCAGAATTAGAAAGTTTGGAAATCACGTTTAGTTCTATCTTTTCTACTCAAAATAACTGATTGAGTTATGGACCTTTACCCAATAATTTGAACTAAATATCTTTGTTTCTTCCCTATACACTTATAGCTAATTTAGTGCTACATCAGACTGTGGAACGTATTCATGTGGGCAAAAAATACGGTGATATTCCTCGAGGGATTTTTGTGGTCAGAGGAGAAAATGTGGTCCTACTAGGAGAAATAGTAAGTGAAAACTGTTAAGCTGCTATGGGTCTTGATAATCATGCTAGTTAGGTTTCTTTTTGTCTTTTCAAGAAGGAAAAAAACATATTTTCTTCATTTCACCCACCTTTTCACAGGAAACTACCAAGTTAGCTTAGGAAAGCCACAGTTGTAAAAGGAAACTTACAGAGAATAATTAACTTTGTTTCAGTGCCTCTTGGCATTTTAAAGATTTGATCCTATCCATTAGCAGCAAAATATCATAGATTTTACCTGATACCTTAAAAAGTACCATCATATACAAATGTGTTTATTGATATATTATTTCTGCTATATTTAATAGCAGAAAATTGAAAAACTTGAGAAAAATAATTCAGTAAAGTAAGTCTCATATAGGAATATTCTGTACTCATTTAAACAATGGGTTATCAAGTCGTTTTTCATGATAAAAAGTTAATTAGCGGTGTTTGGGGGAAAAGACACATTGTGTATGCAGTGTGTGCTCTCTCTGTTTTGAAAGGGGGGAAGGGTAGAAAATTGCTGTCGGAGAAGCCTTTCTGTGAACTATCCTGATGATGGGGCTCAGCTTCACTTGGATCCTTAGCTCACAGCCAAGGAGGGGGTCCCTTGTGTCTGTGCCAGGAAGACCAGCTGCCAGATGAAAACTTAAATCTTCTAAAGTGTTGTTCCTGCAGCGGTGAGTGTATGTACATACTACGTACATACACACACAGGTATGCATATATACACATACAAAACTATTAGAAAACGGTTACATATATAAAACTATTAGAAGTTACTCAGACATTTTTAAAAGAAGATAAATTTGATTTCATATTTTACATGAAACATTTATTTAAAAAGAAAAACACCTTATTTAAAACCTTTGGCTTGATCCTGCTGCTTCTGATTATTGGGTTTGCTAGGAAAATCAAAATTAGCTTTGACGTTTGCTTGATTTTATCTTTTCATGTTTTGTATTTAAAGTTTTCAATAAAGTTTCCCAATACCTAGTCACATCTTAAATCAGGTTTTCAGAAGTCTCTTGATTGGAGTGGTTTGGTCCATAGCTATTTTTAATAACAAGCCATTTGAGAAAGTAAGGAGATAATTCTACCAGGGTCAGGTTGTTTCAGAGACCTCCTGCTGAAACATCTAGAAATGGCTAATCAGTACTGCCCCAAGTGCTGCTGTGAAATACATGAAATACCTTTTTGTAGCTTTTAAAATACTTTTGTGGCTGATGTTTTTGGTTCAGTGTATCATTTCATGCATGTTTACACAGCAGAAATCATCATCTCCTTGTTTTATGTAAAGGTTAAAATAAAGCACTATACTACCCAAGAGTAGTGAGGGAGGGTATAGTAAATGGTTGAACTGATCTGCTAGTGTATCTTAGGGACGAATTCATCTCTGGACAATAGAATTACGGGTTATTATTTTTCCTTTTTTTATACTTTTCTGAATTTATTTTTAAAGAGAAAACATGCTGCTTTGCTATCAGGGATAAAGATTTTAAGTTAAAATATTTACACATACTCTGCTTCAGTTTTATAGTAGGGAACATCGCAGAAATACCTTCTTTGCCAGTTACATTGGCACAAATGTACCCCTATGTAAATGTGTCTGTGAGAACAAGTGAACTTGTGTTTGTTCTTGAAGATTCATTGTTTCTTGGGAGCCCTTAGGAAAGTACTCTTTTTTATATATTATGGTTTGGATGCTGCAGAATTTTTACAGTAGTACTACTAAAGAAATAGGGTTCGAGAATGCTCACATAGTTACATGAATCAGTCAGTTTGAAGAAATTAAGTGCCAACCCTAGGGAAACTCAAACCCAGAAATCATCTAGATTCTGTAAACGTCCCATTGCCTAAGAAGTCCCTGGATTCTGCCCCAAGGATGGTGATGCACACAGCCTTCAGTACCAAAACTGATTGTGGAGTAGTAACATCATCAGAAGCACATGAGTAGCTCAATGAGCAATATACTGAAAAGTCCAAGAGACAGTACACTAAGCTAAGAGCCTAATCTTCCCCTCAGCCGCTGCCCATGGATTGTGAGGGCAGGTTACACCTGATAACAGATTTTGCTGGGTGCAATTAACATTTGACCCAGGGCAGAGTCTGCTTATGTGGCTTTCATTCTAACCTGTGGTGAGAGTCCTCTATTTGATGTGTCACAGCCTGTGGGTTCTAAGGCCTTGACAGCATATGAAGAAGATTAGAATCCAGTGATAGGTTGGAACACCTGGAGAGTTTGTGTATGTGTTAATGCCTTCCCAGAATTTTATCACTGGAAGTCAGAGAAGAGGATAAGAAATAAGAATACCCTGTTCGTGTAGACTCTAGTTACAAAAACTACAGAATAATACCTGTATGATCATTTTAAAGAGAATGAACTAAATCTGTGGATAATGAGATACTTTTATGTCAAAATTCTCCATTACAAGATTGGTTTTCAAGTGCTTATAGGTGTTCAAAAATAAAAATATTAAGCATCTTATGCCACATTAAGTGAAAAAAATTAAAGTCTACATTTGCATTGTGGGTTTTTTGAAAATTGATATACACGTATACATGGAAAAATTGGGAGGATATTCACCAAAATGTTATCCTTCCATACTGGACTTATGCATAATTTAAAAAAAAATTTCTAGTAAGCAAAAAATTTTTTAATTAAAACAGAAATATATTGGGGCCAACTGGGTTTAGTAATCTAACTGGTCTGCTGAGATTTTCTCTAGAAGTCTTGTTGCCATAGAGGGGAAAGGAGTCTTGTGTTATCATTTAAAGACTCCTAGTTAATGCAACAGCGGGACAGTTTATTGCCTTAGAGGAAGAGAGAGGGTTGCTCGTCTGAATCAGTGTTCTATACCTTCTTGCTGAGCAACAATCCCCAGAAGTTAAGCTGACTTTGATCATGTTAAAATACCAAACTTATCTTCTAAAGTCATCTTGGCCTCAGTAACTTCTCTCCTGGATTCTCTGGAGTTGGAGAGAGAGCCATTTATATAAACACAGCTCTTTTTTTTTTTTTTTTAAAGAAAAGTAGTCCTTGACTAACGTAGGACTTCAGACAAACTAAAGCTTTGTTATACACACTATTGCAGATCCCTATTACCACATTTATATAAGTATGTATTCTATAGTAATGTTGCCAGCCATTTCTTTGTAAAACTTACCTGTCCCTAGAAGAAGGATATGTCAGCCATGTCACAATTACGAAAAATAACCCAAGCCTAACAGAGGAATCAGTTTGCTTTTAGATCTAATGTCTTCTGTTCTTGGTCATCAGTTGAAGTTTTTCAAACCTGCTTGTTTTGTAGGACTTGGAAAAGGAGAGTGACACACCCCTTCAACAAGTATCTATTGAAGAAATTCTAGAAGAACAAAGGGTAGAACAGCAGGCCAAGCTGGAAGCCGAGAAGCTGAAAGTTCAGGCTCTTAAGGATCGAGGTCTCTCCATTCCTCGCGCAGATACTCTTGACGAGTATTAAGTCTTTCAGAGGCTGTTGCTCTTGGGGAGCAGGGGCTGTCACTGAATGAAAGCGGCATTCTGGTCACCTCACTCATTTGACAAGTGACTGTAGAATTTTGAAAAGTCATTTTTCTTTTGAATTCTTTCACATATGCAACTTGAAGAAATCACATGGCTTTTTTTCCCCTTTTTAATGACAGAATAATTGTTTAAAGGAGCAGTGGAGTGGACTCCTTTCACACATCACTGTGGAGCCAGCAACTACTTACATTGCTCTTCTCGTCCCAAATTTTACAGGGGACATTCTTCATTTGCTTGTAAATAAAATTAATGTCAAAACTTATGTTATTTCCCAAGTTTGAGTTGTTTCTAATGAATAGACAAAATTGAGTTTCTGGTCTCAAAGCTATAATATAAACTGGGAAGTCCGGACACTGGGATTTCCCCTTGTGTCACACTTCCAAGTTGCTAGTTACTTAAAAAGGAGTATTTTCATACTAAATATTGTGCAGGTCCTTCCCTGTCCCCTTTTCATGTTTATAGCTGAGAAGAAAAACACATTTTCAGGCTTGAGCAAGGAGCTTTCAGTGCAGTTTCAGTTACTGGTTATAACAAAAGCTTCAGGTTTAAGAAACAACATCACTACTGAACTTGCTGTTCTTGCTTCACCAACAGCTATTCAAACCATGTTCCCATGAGATCCAGCATTTTACTAAGGTGCCTTTTCCTCTAAGTCTTCTCTTAATTTAGTTTGGTTTTCTAGTCCTTTGGATTGAGTCTTGAGCCTCTGATGCTATTATCATCAAGAAGGAGCACAAAGGAAGGGGTGTTTCAGTGACCAATCGTCTGGGTGTTCTCATGGGTGCTCTTGGCTGCCGGCCCATGCTCCTGCCACTTTTCTGGTGTGTGGATTGCACAGTAAGTGTAACAAACTACTTGAAGAGCGTACTGTAGCTTAGTGAACAATGTACTGAACTAGGAGTTAGGAGACAGGTGAAAAATCTGACTGTTCTTTCTAGTGTCTTGGGCTTGAGCAAGTCAGTTCTCTCAGAGTCTCAGTTTTTTTAAAGGTGGAATTATTCTAGATACTTCTTTTTTATAGTCTGTTGAACAAACAGACACCCTTTTTATAGCATTTATATCCTATTCCTATGTCTGAATTATTTTATAGTATTAAATATACTTCACATTTTATGAGCTCCGGTGTTTTTAAAACTGCCCCAAATGCCTATCAACCATTTGATTGCTTAGCTATTATTCATCATTGGGTTGGTTTAAACTAGATAATTTGTGAAGAAACAGTTGGACTATGATTTATTGAGTGTGTTTTGCCTCTAATCTTACTGTTTAACAACTAGAATTTGTTATTAGCTTCTCACACAAAGGGAAAACAAACCATCACCAACTTTTGAAAAATGTGTAACTACACCATATTCTTTGGGAGTCAGCAGCATTTGTCTTCCGGAGCACCGCTGTTTCAGGACATCTGACACCTTCAAGGGATTTTGACTCACTCGTTTCCTTTTTTTCAACCTTCTTCAAACAACTCCAAATACAATAACAAGAGTTATG
Source organism: Rhinolophus ferrumequinum (assembly GCF_004115265.2). Classification (NCBI taxonomy): domain Eukaryota; kingdom Metazoa; phylum Chordata; class Mammalia; order Chiroptera; family Rhinolophidae; genus Rhinolophus; species Rhinolophus ferrumequinum. Next base: position 61,438,997 of record NC_046287.1, read on the forward strand.
GTTCATTCTTATGTTATTGATAAAAGAGGAAAAGGGACTGAATTTCCACAAGTCAAGAATTTCCCAGCCATAGCAAGGTTTTGATCTTTGCTTTTAGACCTTTCTTTTTTTTGGGGGGGGGAGGGGAACAGGACTTTATTGGGGACCAGTGTATACTTCCAGGACTTTTTTCCAAGTCAAGTTGTTGTCCTTTCAATCTTAGTTGTGGAGGGTGCCATTCAGTTTCAAGTTGTCCCTTCAGTCTTAGTTGTGGAGGGCACAGCTCAGCTCAAGGTGCCATGTTCAATCTTAGTTGCAGGGGGCAGAGCCCACCATCCCTTTCGGGAGTCAAGGAATTGAACTGGCAACCTTGTGGTTGAGAGCCCACTGGCCCATGTGGGAATCGAACCGGCAGCCTTCGGAGTTAGCATGGAGCTCTAACCGCCTGAGCCACTGGGCCAGCCCGCTTTTAGACCTTTTCTAACACAGGCCAACAGCTAAGAATTAGGCCTAAAGGATGAAACTAGACCATTGGGGTGCTCAGCAAAATGGCTTGCCCTCAGCTCTGTCCCGCTCAGGATTTTTGCAGATAAGGAAATCATGCTTTTTCCCAGACCACTGCTAGTACTCTCTTCTATTAGACTTCAAAATCAATAGCTGTTCATACCTTTCTCTTTTCTTTACTAATTTCTGCCAATAGGGGTTCCCATGAGACTGCTTTCAAGGGAGACGAATAGGAAGATCTACCGAAGCCCTTTTCCTGGCCATCTTTATTCCGATACAGTTAAGTGCAGCAGCATATCTCTTACTCTTCCAGCTGGTCTTTTTCCCTTGACCTTACTTGACATGCTTTTAGCTAAGTTTTAAATCACAGTATCTGCTCCCCTCCCAGTTCTGATAAACTACCAACATGCCCTGGATACTTCCGACAGCCATACACTCATATGGTCCATTGTGAAGCGTTTTTCAGGGAAGCCATGTCAACATGAACCCCAGAGGTATTACACAGAGATGATGAAGGCTGGAAAATGGTCTCATTTTGCTGACATGAGTGTTGGTTGGCAGGCTCATGAAGAGGGCAGTGCAGACAGCAGAGGGTGTGGGCCAGCAGGCATAGCAGGCTCACCAGGCCATTACTGTGGGCAGTTCCCAAGCTCTAGTCTCAGATCCATATGACATTCATGGAGGCACTGCACACCTCAAGAAGGTATACACCCCAGGAATTGTACCTGACAAGAAAGTATTCAAGGAGAGGCAGTTAATGAACAGTTAGTTCTTCACCCCTTGACTACCGCCTCCCAGAAAAATTATACATAGGTATGTATATGTATTTGTGTGTGTGTGTGTGTGTGTATATATATAAAGAGGGTGCCAAAAAAATGTATGCACATTTTAAGAAAGGAAAACTATTAAAATTGTAATACTCTATACTGATAATAAAAGATGAACACAAGTCACATTTGACTTCTGCAATTACAAAAGGTGCTCAAAGTGGTTACCATCAGCGTCCAGACACTTCTGATTACGGCGAACTACTGCTTGAGCAATGACCAGTGTCCACTTGTATACATTTTTTTGGCACCCCTGATTTATTTATATGTTCCGTCCAACTTCCTTTCCCATCAGGAGTCAGCATTCCAGTGAGGCATGAAGAGGCATTTGGGTTGTAGATGTTGCAGGCTGATGCTCTAATGCTGAGCCAACCCTGCTCATGAGTAGCAGGAGAGTCTGTCTAGCCCGAGCTGTCGGAGTTAATGTGAGCTGAGCAGGAATGTTGTCTGAGATACAGCTCATCTGCACGTCCCAATGCAAGGACTCCTAAAGATGACAGCCCTTAGGACTATGTTAAATTCGGGAGAGGTGAGATTTTGGCCAATGAAACTAAACATGACCAACCTAGTTTAAACCTGAGTTGCAACCTACCAGGTCTCGATATGAATTTAGTGGATTATAACCAGCATTTTAAAAAAATTAGAAAATAGAGTGCATTACACATAATAGAATTAGGTTGTGTGTAAAACTTGTTATATGCATGTATACAAGTACTGGCAATATAAAATATATTTGTTACTGTAGGTAGTTGCCAGAAACATTTGAAAAACTACCTTAGTTTGTAGTAAATTTTTATATGCTTATTGCAGTTAGAAAGAAAAGTACATGTCCATTTCCCATCTTTCACCTCAACCCCTAAAAATCACCTGTGCCCTGGGTGGGGCTAGAATTTGCTGTTCTCTGTGCTTAGAACACACTTGCCCCAGAGGGCCACAGAGTCCTCCCACAATCTTCAGATCTTTGCTCAGATGTAACCTTCCCTGACTACTTTTAACTAGCACCCTTCTCTTTCCCCCTATTTATTTCCTTTTCAGCTTTATTTTTCACCATAGCAGGTTTCACAATCTGACATTAATTTTACTTGTTTATTGCGTGCTCCACTCTCCCCTAGAACGTAAACCATTAGCATTTTTGTCTGTCATGTTCACTGCTGTATTCCCACATCTAGAATGATGTCTGGCATGGATAGTGATGGATGGATGCATGCATGGATGGCAGCATGCAGTGAATTCAGGCGTCAGATGCTTCAGAGACCAGTAAGGCACCGAAAGATGAGGACAGCTGGACCCGCTGAGCAACCAGGAGTTAACTAGTAGAGATCCTTCCACTGAATATGGAGATGTCCTCCTACTGTCAGGGCAGCCTTCACTGTAGACCACGGCCCTGCAGGTGGAAAGAGATTGGAGATACTTAGTGTCAAAATGTCCGGAAGAGCATCCCAGGGGAACATGGGATGGGGGTGAGGGAGGACTTGTCAGGGTTGATAGAGGTAAACAGATACTCTAATGCCTGTTTTCGTCTCCACTGTCCTCCAGGCAGAACTGGGCTGCAGTGCCCACCCCCATCTTGATATCACCCCTTCAAGGAGTCCCCTGGATAAGGGGAACAAGAGACTACTTCATGTGCGCTTGCTTTTACAGGGCTGGTGTCCAGATATGTGTCCCAAGATCTACCCCAAAAGAGTTAGAAAACCAACCCTAGGCAATGGAGCATATCTGCTGCTCGCCTGTCTCACACTCTGGGTAGATCTGCGGTGGTTAGGACTCGCCTTCCTGTCTACTCCTCAGGTTCTGCCAGGGGACTTGGAAGCAAAGAATAAAATCATGCCCTTCTTTTCTCCTGTTTCACTTCACTGTTTTGCCTCTTTCTTTCCCCTCTCAGTCTACTATTTTCTACCCATTCTCTTTTTAAAACAAAAATTGCCTCCCTAACTCCAGCTACTCAGTAGCTGTTGCTGCCACTTGACTAGACCCAGGGGTAAAAAATGGGCTCCAGTGCTGTCGCTCTGGAAATACAGAGAATTGTGTGGTGTTCGGGCACCAGCTAACCAGTAGCTAGGACTTACAAGAAGAGAGGGCTCAATGCCGGGTATCCATCTCAAAGACCCAATTTTATTGACATATAATTTACAGCCAGTAAAACGCTCTCTTTAAAGTGCGGTTCTGTGAGTTTTAATAACTGCATATAGTTATATATCATCATCCCTCCCCCTTTGTATTTAACTTCTCCCTCCTTCCCCTGGCAACTACTAATCTGTTTTCTGTCCATATAGTTTACATTGGCAACTAAGTCAATGTTTTCTTAACGTAGTGTGCATGTCAAATAAAATATATGGAAGGTGAATTTCAGCCCACCCGCCCTCAGGCTGCTCTTCGGGTTTTACGCTATTACAAAAGACAGGAAACTTTTATGTTCCCTGCCAAACTCCCTGGGCAAGGAAACCTAAAGCCTGGCTCACTTGCTGGAAACGGCGGGTGAAGGGTAAACAAGGGAACCGAGTAAAATGGATAGTTGAGTAGTCATTCATCACCCTAAAACTTGTTGAGCAATTACTCTATGCCAAGTATATGCTATGAGAAGCAACTATTGGCTCCATTTTTTCAGAGAGAAATGAGATTTTCAAAGTTAAGTTGTATAACCAAGAGCACAGACTAGACTGCCTGATTCTGCAAACTGGTTTCTTCCTAACTTTCTGAGCTTAGTCAAGCTGCTTACCTTTCAGTGTCTCAAGTTCCTCATCTATAAAATAGGGGTAATAATTGCACCAACTCCTGGGGTGGTATTTGTAAGAATTCAGCAAGTTAGTGTGTGTGGAGAGTTTACACGTAGAACAGTGCCTGGCACAGGAGGAGTTCTCAGTGTCAACTATTGTAATCTGCTGACTCCCCAACGCTGTGCCAGATTCCCAGGGCAGATCCCGTACTCTCAATGACCTGCACTTACAGTCACCTGTGTGCAAATAAGAATGATATCTGTGAAATAATGGGGACCAACCCAGATGAAGGAATTAAGTGCTGGGTTACATAAAATGTACTCTGAAGGGAGGTAATCCGTAATTACCTTTAACCTAATCAGTCAAACTTGTCTTAACTTTCTGCTGCCTTCTCCCAATGGCCCCTTTGGCAGAAAACACTTCATTCTTGCAATATTAAATAAGAGTCTACCCTATAAGCAGCCCATGGTTTGCCCTCACCTCCAGGCTAGCCACCCTTAAGAGATGAAAGAAAATCAGTATTTCCTGAGAATCTACAAAGTGCCAGGTTCTGTGCTTTCTAATCATTTATTAAGCATTTACTCAGTATCAATTATATAGCACTGTGCTAAGTGCTGTGTAGGGAGCGGGCTGCCAGCTGACAAGGGCCTTACAGCCTGCAAAGTCATTCCCATGGGAAGCCTCGCCTCAACATCTTCCCAGAAAGTACAAGATAACACTAATGCAGTCACAGACATACAAACTTGCCAATACACAAAACAAAATGTTCTACTGATACCTGCTTGTTCTGCTAATACTTGTTTGTATAGACAACTGTTCTAAGACTGTATATAAACTGTGTGTGAAATAAAGACTGCGCCACTGCTCTGCCATCCGTGGACGGTGGACCTCCCGATCCCAGCTTTCCTGTCTCCACGTCTTTCTCAATCTCCTCGCCCTTCCTCCTCAGGCCGAGTCCTCCTGGCCACCCGGGCCACGGCAGTGCTGGGAATTCAAAAGCTTGGAAAAAATCCAAGTCCTTATGGAGTGTACAGATACATAAAAAAGGGGTAACTGCGGGGTGGGAGGTGGGCAGAGGGTATATGAGAAATCTCTATACTTTCCTCTCAATTTTGCTGACCTAAAACTGCTCTCAAAAAATAAAATCTTTAAAAAAGTGTGTGTGTGGGGGGGATTGGCAATAGTCTTATTGATACTGTCACAAACATTTATCAAGGGGCTCCAAAGAGGAAAGTGCTGAATTCTAATTAAAGAGTAGGGTGAGTGGGGCCCAAAGGGAAGCCTTTGAGGAACAATAATACTGCAAGCTGCCTTAAACGTGGGGCAGATTGCAGGCAGACACCTCAGGACTCTGCTGAGCGTTGCTGGAGAGGAAAGCCCGGGTGAGAATTTGGAGGGCCCAGAGACTGAGCTGAGAGTCTGCACTTCATCTTACAGGCTCTTGATGTATTGTTACCTCATTTAAGTCATATAACTACCCTGAAAGGATTACAAAAGAAAAAGGAAATATATCCTTATTTTACAGGTAAGGAAGTTGAGATTGAGGAAGTGAACGGCTCACAATCAGAAATGACATAAGTGGTAAGTAAAACCAGGGTTGGAAGTCTCTGAATATAAAAACCTACGCTTTCTCCACTTCCGTTCAGTGTCCCCACTACTAGTCGAGTAAACAAACGCAAAGGTAGGTGGTGTTGCCCAGTGTGCTTCCTCCGAGCTGGGGCCCAGACAAGTTCAAGGTCCCTCTCCTCAACTCTCAGCCTCTGCCTCCTAGGCATTTGCAGAGCAACCTGCCTACCACAGCCTACAGATGTTAGTTACATGGCTGAACCAAGTTCTCCAAGGCAGCCAGCTCTCAACCTTAGATCCTGTCTCCATGCTGTTGGCCATTTGCTCCACCTGGAACCACCGGCGCTCTATCCTCTCTGTCCCAAATCTGGCGAACTCCTTAGTGTACTTTCCACCTCAGCTCTAATGTCACTTCCTCCCGGAAGCCTTCTATAACACTCCTCCCTCTCCCTGTATAATTGAGTTTTCCATTCTCTTATACTTCCAAAACTCATCTGCTCTCCATACTGGGTCATATGGTTTATTTTCCTCATAACTGTAGATCTACACAGTGGACACTCAATAAAGGATCGTTGAATGAATGAATGAATGAATGAATGAATGAGTAGAGTCCTCTTTTCTGCTCCAAAGCCCACCCCGCCTCCTTCCCCTGGCCCTGGGGCCTTCGTCTTCAGCACTCTGCATAGCTTGAGCCAGATCTCTGCTTATCTACCTGACTAGCTGTGTCCAACTGATCTCCTTCTGGGGCGGGCTGTGTCCTCATCAAAAAGCAAAGCCAGATACAGGTGACGTCCAGAACCAGAGGAAATTCCCAGACTTCTCTCCCCACCTTACTGCTTAGAGGGACAGTAAGAGTTAACTAGTCATTCAGCCTGGAAAGGATGAGGAAGAGAAGAAAACCTTGGCCCTGGGGGAGGTCACTAGCACCCCCTCCCTGAGTCAGTGGTAGCCTCTGACATCAGCAACGGCGTTTGCCTCAGGCATGTCTCCCCACGCCACCTCCTCCCCCTCACCATGGCCGTAATTCTCCACAGGATGGCAACAGCAGGGCCTTGAACATTATCTGCATGGCCTGTCCCAAAATATCCCCCCCCCAGTCCCCACCACCTCCACTGGGGCACACGTGCACGAGGACGCACGTGTGTGTACCAAGAAGGGAGGCGAACCGTCCAGCACACCACCTGCACCTTCTCCTTCCGAGCCTGTGAAAGGCAAAGCCCCCCCCCCACCCCCACTGCCTTCCACACAATGAACAGAGGCCAAGGCCGCCTCCTTGGGGGCTCTTCGAGGGCTGGAATCAAAGCCAACAGGCAGGTTTCCTAATTCAAAAGCCATACTTGTGCCCCCAGCTGCTTCCCCAATTGGTCACTGAACAGAGAAAACCAAGAACGTGCTTTGTGCCCTTCCTGAAACTGAGTGCTGGGGTGGGGTGGGGGGCAAGGTGCCTACCTCAGGGACAGACAGTCCCACAGAAGAGACAGACAAGCACACGAAAACCACTACACAAATCAAGACTGGAGAGGTGCCCCCCTAGTACTACTGACAGTAAGAGTGTGAGTCAAAGGAACAAGCCAGAAGGTTGGGTGGTCAAGGAAGGCTTCACAGAGGAAGGGGCCACAGTGGGCCTTGAGCAATGGGCCAGGAGCCTGTAGGCAGCCATGGGTCAAAGAGGAGTACAGGACGAGGGCCTCTCTGAGCAGCTGGACCCTTCCCACTCCTTCACCAGGCGTGGACAGGAGGGTGTGGGACTCACCCTGTGTGTGGGCTCTTGGCACCAGGCCTGGCTCTGAGCAGGTACTGTCCCTTTCATCCATTCTGGGGTAAGGGAGCCAGTGGGGATCTGCTACTGCTCCCCACTTTTTAGGCCTTCCCTCTGCTTCTGGGCAGTGGTGACAGGACACAGAACTTTCACACAAGAGGCAGGCCCTGAGCCAGGGGCAAATCAGTGTGATTCTCTCAACCCCCAATATTGTTGCCAGGTGAATCTGGCTTAAAAGCAACCTCAAGGTCAACCTTAAAGGGAAAAGGATTTCATCAGAGACCAGCATGCAGGCTGGGAGGGGATCTCCCTCGCTGGGATACGGATGGTGTGTGGGAAGAACTGCAGAGGAGACTCGGCTGCTGTATGGGTCCCTGTTTAGAGCACAGAGCCCCCAAAGTGCAAAGACTCAGATGAGCACCCAAGTATCCTGTCTCTTCAACCTTTCAGCTCATGCCAAGCCCTGTGGTGTAGCCTGCCCAGCTTGGGTACTCATGGAAAGTGTAAGGAAGCGTGCAGGGCACGGCCAGGCTCAGGTCCCCTTTCCTTGTGCGTCTGGCCAGTTCTACCCTCTGCTCGTGAGCTTACAGGACTCAGCCCTGCGGTATCATCCTTGCTCCTAAGGGAACGAACTCTGCATAGGGTTTTGATAAAGTGATTTATATAAATAGTTGTTCATATAAAAATGGAACACTGGAACACACAAAGTGTCTGGGGGCAGCCAGAGGGACCGTGGAAAGGGGGACTGAAGGCAGAGGACGTGTGCTATTGTCCCAGCCCTGCCACCGACCAGCTGTTTGATCTTGAACGAGTCACTTCCATTCTTTGGACTTTGGGCTCCTCATCCAGGGCCTGGATGGCCTCTCCCAGCTCTGGCCCACTAAGTTCTCTTAGTAGCAGACATCTGGACATTCACAGGCAGAGTTTCCCAAAGCACAGGGGGTTCAGGTAACACCCGCATGGCAATCAGCTAGGATTGTTTTTAAATACAGGTTTCAGAGCCTCAATTCTAGACCTAGTAAATCTGGAGTTTCTGAGAATAAGGGATAGAAATCTGTATTTTAAACAGCCTACAAGCTATTTGAGAATCACTGCTGGAATGTGTATGTTTTCTTCTAAACTGCTTTTACCTCAGCTGCTTTTTTTCTATTTCTCTCTACCCACTGAGTCAGACACCAACCTCCCTACTCCTTTCTGTGCCTCCCCCCGCCTCACCCCCCCTGCCCAACACACACACGCAAATGGCCAAAGCAGTGGTGTGAGGCAATCCCTCTATCCTTGACCCCTTCCTTTGCACAGTGAGTGATGGCGTTTTTATCTCTCGGTGATGAAGCACAGCCTTCAGCTGGAGGCATTTAAGAGGCAGAACACACAGTCCCAGCACAGCTGCAGGACCGAGGAAGACCTTGACAGGCCCAGGCAGGACAGAGGCCACCCCTGAGAGCAGAGGCACGAGCAGAGGCTACCAGCTGCCAGGAAACAATGCTCCTAGCAATGTTTAAGCTGTGTGCGGGCAGCTCCTACAGACACGCGCGCAACATGAAGGGTGAGTTCCCTGGGGGAGAGGGTGTTTAGGGGGTGACCAAGAGCTCTCAGGCATGTGGCTTACTGGGGAAAGTGCTGAACTGGGGCCAAGCCACTCAGGTTCTGCCTCTTAGTGGGTGAGTCTGTGCAAGTCTTGTCCCTTCTGGACCTCAATTTTCATACCTGAACAGGTGGGCTGGATACCAAGATGTCTGTGTCTCTTCTAGATTCTGGTCTCCCCAACAGGGCTCCAATCTTCCTTGAACTCTTCTTGACTCAGACTTCCTCTACGATCAGTACCAAGGGCACCACAAAAGTCCTAGCCACAGTGGTAGAGGGAGGAGCAAGCCTTGATTCCAACAAGCAGTGTTGGAAAGCCTGACACAGGGGCGGGGAAAAGAAAAAGAAAGGGGAGTAAGACAGCAGAAGAGCAAAGACCCTAGTTGCTGGCAGCTCCAGACCTTAGGGGACAGGCGTCTTTAATTCTTCTTTTTTTTAAAAAAATTTATTGGGGTGATAATTGTTAGTACAATTACATAGATTTCAGGTGTACAATTCTGTATTACATCATCTATAAATCCCATTGTGTGTTCACCACCCAGAGTCAGTTCTCCTTCCATCACCATATATTTGATCCCCCTTACCCTCATCTCCCACCCCCCACCCCCCTTACCCTCTGGTAACCACTAAGCTATTGTCTGTGTCTATGTAATTCTCTTTTTGAACAGAATTTTTCTGGTTGTTTGAACAAAACTTCTCTCCCTTTCAAGAAGGAAACTCTGGTGTGGCCCCTGCCTCCAGGCAGTACCAGGCCTGGCCAGCCCAGATGGCAGGCAGATTTCTGGGCCCTGGAGACAGCCTGGCGCAGTGTAACAAGCACTGGACTGTGAGCTGAGCTGGCTCTAGTTCAGTTTCCTACTAGTAAGAGTGTGTTCCTGATCAAGTCACTTCCGTCTCCAAACCAGTTTCATCTGTGACAAGATGAAGGCATGCAAGGGGCTTTCCTGCTCCTAGGCAAGTTTCCTCCTCTCCCTGCAGGGCTAAGACACCAAGCTGTGCTGGCTCTTGGCCAGGAGCTGAACCGGAGGGCTCTGGGAGGCCCGACCCCAAGTGCATGGATTAACCAGGTCCGGCGCCGGAGCTCTCTGCTGGGTAAGTGCTGAGGCTCCCCGGCTTCTGCCAGTGGCAGGAGGCCCCCAGGGTGCACACATGGCACATGTGGCTCTGGTTTTCCTCACCCTTCTGGCCTTTCTTAGTCACTGGAGAGGATGGGAAGGGAGTTTCTTCTCACTGTCAGATCCCCTCCCTGTCACCTGAAACTGCTATGTCTAACTGGATCTGCAGGCGAATCCTATGGCTTTGGTTTTGGCTCTTCAGAGAAAAGAGCAGATCCAGAGATCAAAGGGATGTAAGCTGACGGGAGGCTAGGGGACTGGTAGGAAGCTTGGTCTCTCCTTGGCTGTGTACCCAGGTTCTCGGCTGGAGGACACTCTCTACAGCGACCAGGAACTGGCCTATATCCGGCAGGGAGAGGAAGCCATGCAGAAGGCCCTGGGTATTCTCAGCAGCCCGGATGGCTGGAAGAAGGAGAACCAGCAGGTAAGCAGGGAACACAGTTCCTGTCTATTTCATTGCCATCCTCAAGGCCAGCTGGGGGTCTCTGCTCTCCTCAGAATTCCTGCCTTGTGCAGTAGTCACTGGGCAACAAGTAGTTTTGAGAATTCTCCTTTCCCAAAAATATATCCTCAGCTACTCCCTTCCTCCGTCAAAGACATCCTGGAGACTCACACTTGAGCAATTCACATTGTTCCTGAATCCTTACCTACCTCCAAACACGCTGTCCACCTGTTCAGCAGAGACCATGCAATGGTCTGTGTGTATTCGCGGCCTCCTCACCTGGGCCCAAAGTTCCCGAGCTAAGTCAGGTAGAGCGTCTGTGCCGTTCAGCTTGTTTTATGGCTCAGCTTGCACAGGTGAGCTGGGCTCACCTGCAACAGGGCTGGACTAGAACACAGACGGCCCAAACCTTCTGGGCTCTCTGCTCGAGAGCACTGCACCTTCACAGGGAGCCCGTTAGCGCAGCGCGTATTAACGGCCAGTGGCTCTAGTGAGACTTTGGTGGTTTTATCTTCACCAAAAGCTTACGTGCTGGCCATTGCCCCCAGTTCAGGTAAAACCTCTCCATGTAGAGTTAACAGACTACTACTATTAGTTTGGGAGTCAACAAATCTGGGACTTAGGCCCAGCACTGGTCTTAGCTACGGGTCCCTGGGCATATCACTGACCTGTGGCCCTCTTTCTTTCTTGGGTAAAATGAGGTACTAGACTGAAAAAATCTTTAAGATCCCATCAAACATTCTATGTAGTTGGTTGTAAGCTGGACTTTTCCCACTCTCAGGTTTGTCTCTTTCAGGATTTTTGAGCTTCTGAGGTAGTGTTCTTTTCAGTTGGACCTGCCCATGCCTACCAAGCAAATAGGGCCCAGGGAGCAGACAGGTCGCCTCTCAAGTCTTCAGCAGATGTACAAGGCCTGTGGCAGGAAAGATCACCTTCTCCACCTTAGTCAGAAATAGTTTCAGGTTTCTTAATACTTAGCTTAGAGTTCTTGCTGTTCCGCTTCCCGCCTTGCCTGGCATTGTCTGCGTGCCCTGGGCTAGCAATCATTCTCTCTAACCTTTCTCCTGGGGCTCCTTTCTCCCTGACAGGTCAATGGGGACAAAGTGCTGAGTAAAGTGGTCCCGGACGTGGGCAAGGTATTCCGGCTGGAGGTGGTGCTGGACCAACCCATGGAGAGGCTTTATGAAGAGCTTGTGGAACGTATGGAGGCGATGGGAGAGTGGAACCCGAATGTCAAGGAGATCAAGGTGAGGCGAGTCCCTGTGTGGGCGGCAGGGACCCATGAGAACCCAGTCTAAAGAGGCCAAACTGTGGGTGGTTCCTTCCTGCCAGCACTAACTGAGTAGCGATTCTGGTTCCCTGTGGCCTGGCAGGTCCTTCAGAAGATTGGAAAAGACACAATGATCACCCATGAGCTGGCTGCAGAATCAGCAGGAAACCTCGTGGGGCCCCGGGACTTCGTGAGCGTGCGCTGTGCGAAGCGCCGAGGCTCTACCTGTGTGTTGGCTGGCATGGCCACACATTTCAGGGAGATGCCAGAGCAGAAAGGTGTCATCAGGTAATACTGGCAGCAGGCTCAAAAGCTCCCTTTCCTAACACAGGCCTGTGGGCCAAGCGTGTGATAAATCCCTGGCTCCTGGAAACCAATCCTTGGCCCCTACCCTCAGTTTCCCTTCACAGGGAAGATTCGCATTTTCCATAGTAGGGCAGGAAGACAAAACTGGCCCTACTTACGTAGCCAGTTTGTCCTGATCCTCCCCCAAAATTTGAAGAATCTTAATAATCTTCTAAAGCAAGAGGTAGGGCTGAGGTTTAGCTGATATCGTCAGGTACGATTGTACTGATGATTAAACTTTAATCCACGCCACTTAGAACACAGCTGCTGAGTTCCCCAGGGGCCCCACCCAGCACCCTGGACCCTTTCCCTAACCTGTCATCCAGCAACGAAAAGGCATCACAGGAGGCTTCGAGGTTCCTGCTCCAGCTCTAGTCAGCATTTGTTCTGATGACCTGGTAACCATGCCAACCATGCCAGGTGTCAAATATCACCTGTAGCAAAAGATACTTCTCTGATGATATTTGGAAAGACAAGGCACTCAAGCATGTGGCTAGTATGAGTCAGCATAAAAGAGAACTCGGAATTGTCCTTTTGACTTGACTCCTCTTCATCTGCTAGAGCTGAGCACGGTCCCACGTGCATGGTGCTCCATCCTCTGCCTGGAAGTCCTTCCAAGACCAAACTTACCTGGCTGCTCAGCATTGACCTCAAGGTGAGGGGCACGGGAGGTGGCTGTGCGAAGGTGGTGAGAGGAAAACAGGTTCATACCCGCTCCCACATTATCCCACACAGAATAGGGAAAATCCTCTTCCATTTTGAGAGAATCAGACTGTTGGAGAGGTAAGAGGCCAGAGTAATGGCTTAATTCACATTCCACCATCTCAAAGGCCTGCAATGGCTCCCTTTTACCTCTCATATCAAATTTCAACTCTGTAGTTATTTTAGAAAGAAAACTTAGGTCCAGAAAGGTATGCTCACTAGCTCAGGGTCACACTGCTGGGAAGACAGGGCTGAGATTTGTCCTAACAGTACATCCTGTGCTTCTGACACTGGCATGACAGGGAGGGCAGCAATCCAGCCCTTGACAAGGATGCACGTACAGATAGAAGACCAAGCCCAAGCCGGCCCACATTTGTGATAGGGTGCAGAAGTGTCTAGAGTGGACCATCACCCACAAGATCGCCAAATTCTTCTGCCTTCTACTCTAGGGATGGCTGCCAAAGACGATCATCAACCAGGTCCTATCCCAGACCCAGGTGGACTTCGCCAATCATCTGCGCAATCGCCTGGAGTCCAGCACTGCTCCTGAAGCCAGCTGTTGAAGCCCAGCCTGCTGCTCCCAATTGTTCCAGCTGCATCGGCTTGCATGCTCAGCAGGAAAACCCCTCCCAGAAGCCTGCAAGTCTGAGATCCTCACCTGGGAACAGTGGGATGGGTTGGCAGTGTATTTCCAGTATAATGCTAGGACTCAGATTGGTAAAATTTTAGTGCCAAGACAATAGGGAAGAGGCTCTTAGATAATGGAGAGCCTTCTAACTTCACTCACTGATTAGCTGCAAAATGAAGGTTAAGGGTCCCAAAGTATTTTTAAAACTTCTCTGGGCCCTTACACGTCTACCTAAAAACATCTTGAAATGCTACTAGCTGCGAGCGGGTGCAGAGGGTGCTAAATGCAAGGATTGGGACCTCACACTGTATGGGCTCCAGAGCGCCATTCCCTGCAGGCAGTGTGTGTGGACATAGCAGGGTCTTACAGGAAGAGGGGCTCCAGCAAGGCTCCGCTCAAGCAAGCAAGGGGCTACTCCAAGGTGCAGGCCACTCCCCCTAGCAGGTGCCTTCCAAACCTCGTCCAAGTTTTCTTGATGAAAAAATACAAAATTATTAGACTGGTTCCCCTACTTCTCCCATGAGCACCAGTCAGAATAAAGAATTGTAATTAATACAAAAGCTACATTCTGTACCTGTTTTAAAATTCTACTCTTAAGAAATCTATTTGAGTAAATTGCAACTTCATACTATAGGAGTCCTGGACCAAAATTTGAATTAAATTGAATCCCTTAGCTCACTAACAGGAAAAACTTCTGGGGACTTACATCAATTATTTAGAATGTCACCAGAATCATTCATAAAAATTTAATTTCCACAATAAGCACAAGCCTAAATCAGCTCTTAACTCTATAACTGGTAGCTGATTAAAGGGCACTGGAAAATGAAGATTATGACTGAGGATTTTTTATTTACCTAATTAAAAGGAGGGATAATGCCAAACATGAGTGAATGATAATAGTAAGATAAAGTTGAAAACAAATTTCATTTTCCCATTAGTGATTGTTTAGACCTAAAATGGCAATTGAATCTTTAAATCAGAGTCTATTATATCAGCTCTCAGCTTGGCTCAGGGCTGCCAATTTCTCTGCTTTAATAGGTCAACATTTTACTATTGTGAGAGGAGATGGCTGGAAGAAGGGGTAATATGGTGATAGTGAATTCCCTTTCTAAGATTCAGAGAATTTATGCTTTGAAACATAAATTAGGATGGCATTATTTTGCTAAAATGTATACGTAAGATGAAAAACCAAACATTACCACTTGAAGCTTTCCCAGTCTAGTGCTAATAGTGTTGCTGATTTTTACCATTTGGAAATAGAGCTCTATCTTGTTTATTTAACAAATTAGCAGTAGTGGGAATGCTGGTATTTATTGAGATATTAAAATTTTACAACTGATGGAGGTATTTATTATTATTTATTCAGATTGTTTCTTAGAGTAGTCTACTTTTGGCAAAGATAAAATGATTGCTTATCCATCCAGAAGCTTCAGAGCCAGAAGGGATAGTTATAATAATGTGTCTAGAACAGGAGTATCATTTACTCCCAGCTAACAGAAAATGGTTGTTTAAAGATGTGTAAAGCAATATATATTCTGGTTTCAAAAGACAATAGGCTTATAGTA
Organism: Rhinolophus ferrumequinum; assembly: GCF_004115265.2. Classification (NCBI taxonomy): domain Eukaryota; kingdom Metazoa; phylum Chordata; class Mammalia; order Chiroptera; family Rhinolophidae; genus Rhinolophus; species Rhinolophus ferrumequinum. The sequence goes on from NC_046287.1 coordinate 61,453,997, forward strand.
AAGATATGGGCTTTCAACAAACACCATGGTTTTGAGCTCGACTGTAATTTGCCAACTGTGTCTTTGAGATGACTGGGGAGATAGTCTCCCACTTGTTTAATTTTATAATGGAATAAAATAAGTTGTGATGATCTGCTTACAGAAACCATTTTATACAGGACTATATGAAGAGTGGGTATTTTGAGCCCTTCAAATGAAACCACACACACACACGGAATATGAAGTATACAGAGGGAAAAACCATTATTTCTGTAACCTCTGATTTATGAAAGCCAAGTGTACAAAAAAGTAATTTTAGCATTTAAATGGAGTACATATGTAATATTTTTATATTTGATATAATTATGTATTTGGTAATTTACATTGAAGAATTTACGTGCAACTTCCCCTAAATTACACCACCCTCAGCTTCTTATAGTTCTCCAAACTCTGATGACCCAGAGCTTTATAAGCAAGTCTGCCCTTTAAGACCAGCCACGAATGATTGGTTTCCGGGGGTGACAGGCAGGACTCCAGCCTGTGATCATCCTGACTCAGTGTTAGGTTTCCTGTTAAGAGACGTGGAATGGCCAAAACAAAGAGCCTGGGTGATTTATTAGGAGACAAATATATTAGTCAAAGCTACTGTGTTAAGATACCAATAGTCACTGGAAATTCAGGAAATTTCTTAAACAGGCATAATATACGGTGATTCTTGGCAACACATCACCTACCTTGTGGTGAACCACTCTGCTTATTAACCTAGGTAGAAAGTCCTATGTAGGAGAGTTGTTGGGGCCATCCTGGGAGGGCTGTACTGTCATTGATGAGTTAGGGAAAGCACAAAGGGACCCTAGGGAAAGGCTCATCATTCTTACACTCTAGTTTTTAGTATTCTGAAAACTGCCCTTTAATCACCTGCTATTGCAAAGGAAGATAAGCAAGGCAGGAAAACAAGCTGCACTATTAACACACATGTCCACAGAGAAGAACTAGAGTGAGACTATTAACCCTGCACTCTTGTTCTCCTCGAGTCTGATTTTCACAGGATAAAGGGGGTGGTTGAGTTGGCTGGAGAGAAGGGAAGCAACAGAAGAGGGGTTGTGATATGTGTCAGAAACCCGTCTCTCTCCTCCAATGCTGGTTCCCCTTCTTCAGACTGCCCACATTTCTGACACTGTCACCAAGAGGAACCCAACCTGAAAGGGAAAAAAAGTGCCACACACACTTGACCACAAGTTTTATTTGGGAAGAGTTGCTAATTGTTAAAGCTACAAGCAAGATCCTTTCAAAATTATAGTTCTAGAGACCTAGTAGTTTCAGAGATCCCAGTGTTCGAAAGTATATTTCAAAATTAGTAACAAAAACAATCCCACACCACAAGGAAAGAGCTCTTCGATTGGTTTGGAATGTACAGCCATCAATTTCAGCTGTTCTCAGAAACAGGCTCACCACTTCCTTGGAAATCAGGTGGGATGGAGTCAATGCCCACAGGAGGAAAAAAGTCTTTAAATAATTTAAAATTAGCTACTTAGACATTATCCAATCCTTAGAAAATACAGTAAGATAACAAGTCCCAGGCGTGGGGTACATGGTACAGCACCAGTTTCACAGGGAGCTTATGGGATCCTAGGGTCAGCAGTTGTTGGCATATGGCATACAAATAAAAGCAGTCACCAGAAGCAGGGAGAGTACTGAAGGGCAGAGTCTCTCCCAGTCCCACCTGGCCTTTGAACTTGCTGACAGCAAAGGCTCTGTTCTGCGGTATCTTCGGGATAACATTTGCAACAGTTAAAAAACAAAAACAAAATCCTCCAACATTATTCCCCAGAAAGTCCACGTTTGCCGAGAAAGAGGAACCTAGTCAGGGTTCCCATGGGGGACTCCGCCTCCCATCCACTTCTGTCTCCACATGATATAAGACATCAGCCAGAGTATGTTCTACGACGGCACCCCAACCCATGTCACTCATCTGTGGGAGGAACCAGAAAGAGAAGTAAGGTGATTAGAATAACTACAGCAAGTAAAGATGCTGAGGATGCACGTGGACATTTTTAACGTTACTCACAGGGTGGTAAGTGAGATCTTTTGGAGGATACTTGAAGCATGGTCCAAAGTTAATGGAAACCTAGGATAAATTCAATTTAAGCAGACATGAAAGAACAAAAGAATACAGTGAAAAAATTAATGGAACATGGGAAATTTTTCTCTTTAAAGGTAGCTGTGATATTCAGGGTATTACTGGAACTAATGATATGTATTAATATTGCTAAAAGTGGTAAACATCTTAATGTCCATCAAGAATTAAGTAAATAAAAGACTTGTGTTGATTTCTGTTTATAACCTGAAGATTTCCTTATTTTACTCCGATGATGCCAATTAACAGACTAAAAATACATGGAAACTTCCAGGCATTACCTTTTCAAAATCACTTCAAAAAAAAACCTAACAGGTTCTAACAATAGTCCCCTTCATGCTGAACCATATTTAAAATAAAATCAATATAAGCAACAGTTACAGACTAATGATGGTAGGTTATCATAACACCAAATTGGCTTATGTACATATATGCTGTATATCCTTTACACTGAACAATAACATTTACCACAGTACATTCAAAGGATAAATATGGAGCACACTAATTGCACGACCTTTATCCATACAAGCAAATACTTCCTATAACACCCAACTGTTTTGGAACATACAGTAACAATCAGAAAACATTCCAATCTTACTCTTAGGCTATTCAGATTTCTTTTTAGAACTCAATCAATGGCTCCTTCATCAAAATAATTCCCTCAAGTTCTGTTCACAGGATAACAGATGACACATACCGTGCAGCTCTTGTACAGTGAGATGGCTGGAAAGTAGACCCCCTCAAAAATATCTTTGTAAGCCACACCTTGACTGACACCATTTTTATAAAATATTATCTGAAACAAAAACCATGGTTTTACTTTAGAATTTAAAAACAGAACAAGCTACAAAAGAACTCCCTTGGAGAACCCTGTAGAAGTGCTGCCACCACACTGGTAATGTATTCCAAGAATAGCATACAGTTTGTGTAATAACATCTTATATAATCAGATTTCTGAGCATATTTACATGCACTATTCTAGTTGGTCTTCAGGATTATTTGCTTTCTGCATTCCTAAGCTACTTATATCAAACAGTTCTACGTTCTATTCATTATACTGTATTTATAAAAAGTAGTTTGGTCTTCTACTGATTCCTTGGATTTATACCCAGTTAAACTTACTTATTTGTCCCCTTCCCTTGCCTCCAGTTCTCATGTCTGCACTTCTACTTTGAAAATCTCTTAGGATATTATGTCAGTCTCTCAATCCTCATTTTCTTTGTCCTTTATCTCCCAAAACTATCCTGTATATTCTCTCTTAACCACTATAGATGGACTTCAGGAACCTTTTCTGAAGTAACTTTATCTGTCTCTTCTTCCTAGCAAGAGCTATCTTTTCCCTGGCTGTACAATAAGTCCTCACTTAATGTTGTCAATGGGTTCTTGGAACTGTGGCAAAACAAAATATATCAAAACCAGTTTTACCATAGGCTAATTGACATAAACAAAAGTTAAGTTCCTACAGTGTCTCATCAATATTATAACCAAACGATATTCGAGGACCTGCTGTATTATCTGGGTCTATCATCCTTAGATCTATTAATTGCTTCCTCTCACTATTTTTTTCCTAAAACAACTGGAACCCTAGTTTTTGGGTTTTTTTTTTCTTAGCTTCTATTTTCATTAGCTTCTATTACTGACCCAGGTGGCTTCACAGCATTTTAGTGGAAAAATGTTTCCAGCTCAGAACTTTCTTCCTTCCTTTCCCCTTCTATTTTTTGCTCTGTGGCTGGTCCAGAAGTGCCAGTCCTTCTCTGACTGTGCTTTAACCTTGGGCAGACATGTTTCCAATAACCCTGGGAAAGGGAGGGAGGGAAAGTTCTAGGGGACACCGAATGAGCCATTATAGTTCTAGCTGCCTCTGGTTCACACGATAAGGTTCCCTCCTCTCTGATTCCAGTGTTTCTCCCTCTGTACCAAGAATAAATATCTCTGACTTGCTTCCTCAATCACTTTTAGATTTCCTTATTACACCACTGATTTTACCTTTTCTCTATAGAGTGTTCCTGAAAGAACCCTAGTCCTGCCTCTAATAGCAGCAGCACGGTATTACACAGCACAAACACTGTTGGCACAGAGTGAGCTCCCTCTGCTGCTGGCTAGCTGTTAGCAGAAAATCCCTTCATTCCCCTTTGAGCCTCATTTTCCTCACTTTTATAATTAGGGGGTTGGTACCCATCTTCAAGGTCTTCTAGTTTTGACGTTTTTGTGTCCATGACTCACCTCACTATGGGGAGTCTGCTTTAGGCTCTTCTCTGCTTTATCCACAAAGTCTTTTTCTTCAAAATACAAGTAACTCTTGAACTTTATCAAAGCCTTGATAGCCAAGAGAGAAAGAAAGAAAAAAGGCTCATTGAAGCATCAGCTACATCACACAAATAGCACTGAGTCATGTTCTGTGCAACAGAAATTAAAAATCTTTCCAGAGTTAGCTTTGCAAAATTTTGAACTATGTGCTTCTTAAAAAGTACCAGATGGTACATGTTTGTTAAAACATTTTCAAAACAGGCCTTTATGAAGATTTGTGAGGAAAACACATACATATAAATACACATACACTCTCACCACAACAAAATTGGAGCAACTAAAATTCTCACTGGTGAGAATGGAAAGCAATTCCTTATAAAACTAAACATATAACTACTCTATGACCCAGTAATTCCACTTGTAGGTGCTGACCCAAAAGAAATGAAAACGTGTTTACAAAGAGATTTGTTCAAGAATATTCATAGCAACTTTATTCATAATAGCCCCAAACTGGAAACAGCATAAGTGTCCATCAATGGGAAAATAGATATGTTATATTAATATTTCAATGAAGCTGGGGAAAAAATAGGAAGACAGATAAACATACTGGTACATTCATACAATGAAATACTATTCTGTAGTAAATAGTAAACTACAGATACATGCAACAACAAACAACAGATACATGCAACAACATGCATATCAAAGGCATTGTGCCAAATGATAAAAGCCAAATATGACTACATATTGCATAGTTCTATTACATATCTTATTACATAAGATCAAAAACTAGCAAAACCTACAGAATTATGATGTGAAAAAAAAAAATCCAAACTATAGTTGCCTCTATGGCGGTGGGAGCGGGGATCAACAGGGAAAGGACATGAGGGAACTTTCTGCCATGATGATAGATTTCTATGTCTCCATAGCAGTTTGGGTCAAAATCAAATCTAAGTGTATACATACTTGAAATCTGTAAATTCCATTTTACATAAATTTTATATCAAAATAAAAACTAAACAAAGATTGAACTCTAGTTAATGATATGCATTCTGAAGAACTTGGAGGTGAGTGTACTGATGGTTGCAATATTCTCTGATGTGCATTTAAAAAAGACGAATGGATGGAAGGGTGGGTGGAGGAATGAATGGATAACATATTAATGGTAGAATCTAGGTGATAGATATTTGTACACTGACTTTTACATTCTTTCAGCTTTGTTATATCTGAAAATTCTCATAATGAAATGTTGGAACATATAAGAATGGTGGGTCAGCATGACAAGAGGCCATAGGCTATGGGATTATCTCAGGAGGACAAACTTACCTTATCTTTATAAGTATCGGGCAGTGACTTGGCTGTCTCTGTATCTTCAGGAAGATTGATATAGAATCCTAGGACATCTCCCTGTCCATAGCCAGAAGAGTAGTGTTTGCCAATGGACTGGTGGAACTTGGTTCCCTTTTTGCTCCGCCAAGAATAGCTAAATTTATCATAACCTAGGGGAGCTTGAAGGTTACCTGTCCCAATAAAAAGATATACAGGAAGTCAGAGGACTGCCATTCAACTCTGGTTTGCTAAAGCAAAATATTCTCCTTTTTTGGGGGGGTAGAGGGGGAGGTCGTTAATTCTACAAAATTGCTATAAACTATTTTTCACAAGCAAAGAATTATAAAAATATTCTAGGAATTGCAAACCATCTAAATCCTCTGGAACTGAATTTTATGGCCACAATTTGATCAGCTCAAAAGCTGTAAAGCTTAGCTAGATGGTCTATATCTCTCTACTTGCTTTGATGTCCACACTATAGTGCCAGCTTACCTAACGGCTGGGACCATCCCAGTCTAGCAGCAGTGTCTGGCGGCATCTCATCCACCGTGATTTCAAAGTACCAGGCACCTTTCCGTACCCCATGAGAAGCCCGTACCATAGAGTAGCCCTTCTCTCCAACTACAGTCAGACGGTCATCAGAGATCTTTAACTGGGGAGCTGCAGTGATGGAGAGAAAAACAAAGGTGGCAACTTATTTGAGGTACTTGGAGACAACTGCCACAAACATATGAGTTCCTTATACTCCAGTAAAACAAAATGAAAGATCAGAAATATCAGAGCCTATTCAAGTTTTTCAGGTGGATCCAATAATGTTCATTTTAGCATAAGATCCAATTGAGAATCATCTGCTGCATTTAGTGTCATGTCTCTTAAGTTTTCTTCAATCTGGAACAGTCCCATCTTTCTTCGATTTTGATGACCTTGATGCTTTTGAAAATTAGAGGCCATTATTTTATAGGATATCCCTCAATTTGGGTTTGTCTAGTTCTTTATGATTCCATTCAATTTATGCATATTTGACAAATATCACAAAGATAATGCTGTGTTCTTCATATTGCATCCTGTCATGTGGTACATGATTTTAATTCGTCCCATTTCTGGTGATGTTCACTATGATCATTTGGCTGAGGTGGTATCTGCCCAGTTTATCTCTATAAAGTTACTTTTTTTCTCTTTGTAATAAGTGTTTTTAATATCCTACTCTATCCCAGACACTTGGCCTAGCTCAGCCCCACCTAATGGCTTTAGGACTGAATCGCTCAAGAAGGGGTAAAGGAAGAAGTATTTGTATTTGAGAAGTTAGAATTTGCCAAATACGTACGAAAGTTCTGTTAATCAACATGCGTCTATTAATTAATAAGTATTTTGCAGGGAGATAAAAAGGTATTTGAGAAAATCAAGGAAATCTGATTATGAACTGAATTCAGACAATAGCAGCAAGGAATTATCTATTTTGTTAAGTGTAATAATAGAATTGTGGTTATAAAAGAAAATATCCATACTTTTTGGAAATGCATATTTTTGGAGTATGCAAGGAGGTGAGATTTTCTTAAAAATTCAGAAAAAAAGAGACAAAGAAATAAACAGATAAAGCAAATATGGCAAAATCTTGACAATTGTTAAATGTGGGTGAAAAGTATTTGGAGATTCACTGTACTTTTGTGTGTGGTTTGAATCTTAATTTACCATGAGGCCATTATGTAAGATAAGGGGACAACTTAAAGTGGGAGATTACTTCCGGGCTGCGTGGGTTGATTGATTTTATTAAGGTAGAAACATTGCCAATCCAATTAAGACTTAACTGAGAAAAAAGCATTTGAAATAGTGTTTGTAACACTCTAGAAGTTGTCTGAATTCTATTGGAAGACACACAAAATTTAGATTAAGTAGCTTTTATAAAGGCCTTTGTGACTTACAAAGCACTTTCATAGGCAGGTAGGCAGGCAGGCGGACTCCCTTAAACACTCACAACTACCATCTCCATTGTGCTGATGGAGAAGCAGATTACATGGCCTTTTAAGATCCATCTATCTGGAATTTGCATTGATACTCCAGAAAAACAAAAACAAAAATTCATGAAGTACATTCCTCTAAAAGTAGTAATTTAAATTCACTTTCACATTCTAAAGGATAATGAATGCTATTTGTTAATAACTGAATAAATTATGTCATTAAAAGAACTACTATATACTAAAGAGTTTTGCATGACAAAAAGTCATAAACAAAGACAACTGACACACTGAGAGAAAATGTTCACAGCCCATACCGCAAAGGACTAATATTCCCAATATATAAAGGAACAAAGGAACAAAATCCTAATAGAAAAGTGGGAAATAAAAAAACACAAACAGATAATTCATGAGATAAGGACTCTTAAACATGAAAAAATGTTCAAACTCAAAGAAATACAAATTAAAACAACACTGAGATACTATTTCTCACCTATCAGACCAGCCAGAATTAAAATATAAGACAACAAATTCTGTTTGCGAGGCTGTGGGAAAACATTCTCTACACCGCAAATTGGCACAACCTTCTGAAGGGAAATTTGGCAATATCTAACAAAACTATGTATACACTTACCTTTTGGTCCAGCAAGTACAGTTCTATAATTCTACCTTGAAAATTTACCTCCAACAATACAAAAATACATATACCTGTGGTTATTCACTGCCTCTTTGTTTGTGATTGCAAAATACTGGAAACACTCTAAATTCCCATACATAGAGTGGTTGAATAAACTATGTACAACATCCACATAATGGAGCATCATGAAGCTAAGAAAAGAAAAAAACTAAGGACGATCTCTTTAAACTGGTCTGAAATAACTGCATGAAGCAAGATGCAAGAGTATATAGCACGTTGCCCTTCATATATGAAAAAAGGAGATAAAATATACATGTATCTGCTCATGTATGCAGAAGAAATATGGGAAGAACAAAATAGAAACTAAAGAGACTGGTTACCTATACCATGTTTCCCCGAAAATAAGGCGTAGTCAGATAATCAGCTCTAATGTGTCTTTTGGAGCAAAAATTAATATAAGACCTGGTATATTATATTAATTATATTATATTATATTATATTTTATGACATACTATAAGACCCAGTCTTATATTATAGTAAAATAAGACTGGGTCTTATATTAATTTTTGCTCCAAAAGATGCAGTAGAGCTGATTGTCCGGCTAGGTCTTATTTTTGGGGAAACACAGTAGGAAATGGGTGGGAAAATGTGGAAAAAAGCAGGGAAGGAAAAGGGGGTAGGGTAGTGAGGAGGTAGTGACACATTGAGTAAACCTTTTAGTACAACTCTGTCAGAACCATAATAATGTTTCACATACTCTGGTCAACACACACATACTCAAGATGAGGTAGAACCCCAAATCAAACACCAACAAATGAACCTAACTGTGTCACAAATGAGTATCACAAACCAGTGTGGTTGTCCACACTGAAGGAGGTGAGGAAGAAAAGAACTAACCCAAATTAACAATATCGTGATGGGAAGGCTAAAGACAAAAAGCTGGACATAAATGCTATAATCTAGTTACTGAATGTTTCTCACGGAAGTTAGCAATTCATAAACTGTGCATGTTAGAAATGAAAAAACAAGTAAACATATGGTAGATATCTAGAGTTAGGTCTCTTACTGTTGGAGACAGAAGTTACAAATAAGGAAAGGCGGACGGCTGGAACAACCCTGTGGTGTTTGACTAGAATCCAAGGTGTCCAAGGTGTAAACTCAGTATAGTAGTATATATACCGGGAGTGCCAAAAAAATGTATACAAGTGGACCCTTTGGTCAGTGTTGCTCAAGCAGTAGTTCGCCGTGATCAGAAGTGTCTGGACGCTCATGGTAACCACTTTGAGCACCTCTTGCAATTGCAGAAGTCAAACGTGAATTTATTCATCTTTTGGTATAGGTATATACTGAGTACTACAATTTTAATACAGTTTTCCTTTCTTAAAATGTGAATACATGTTTTTGGCACCCTCTGTATATATGTGTCAGTTAGTATACATATATTTCCTACCTCTGTCCACTGAGGGGGTCTAGAAGGGACACTCAGTAACAGTGAGCATACCTAAGACAGTCTTAATTTCTGAACACCATTGTCTAATCCAAGGAGCCAGGGCTCCTAGAAGTAGCTCATACTTGGCCTGGAGCATGGAAAATACCAGACGAGCCAGAAACATCTTGTAATACCAGAAAATAAGGAAGTACTGAAGAAAAAAGAGAGAGAGAAGGGAAGAGAGAGGCTTATCAAAAGAACTCAGGAACCAGCCTATTCAAGAAGCTCCTAAAGGCCAAAGCTGGAATAATTTGAGCAACAAAATAAAGTATATCTCACATAATAAAATAAATATCTATGAGTTCACACTGATATAAACAATTAACTAATAAATGGAGAAGAGAAGGAAGAAATTAAAAAATCATCAGGCAAACACCACATTAAAAAACACTGCAGACAAGATTCACTGATGGATGCTAAAATCAATGGGCAAAACTTCAGAGAAACAAGTTATTTGCATATCCTCAAAGCATCTTCCCCCAAGATATTTATTAACTACAAAGGGAAAGACAGTCGAGAAAGCCAGCAGAAACCACCTTAACCAAATGATCATGGTCAACATAACCAATAGGACAGTACAGACATCATGAGCTCCATGAGATGATGTAATGAAGACTCATTTCTGTGGTGTTTTTCAAAAAACTGCATAACCTCCATTTAATCATGAGAAAAAGACAAACTCTCACTGAGAAACATTCAACAAAATAACTGATTAATACACTTAAAAAGTGTCATGGGGCCGACTCGGTGGCTCAGGCGGTTGGAACTCCGCTCTCCTAACTCCGAAGGCTGCCAGTTCGATTCCCACATGGGCCAGTGGTCTCTCAACCACAAGGTTGCCGGTTCAACATCTCGAATCCCGCAAGGGATGGTGGGCTCCGCCCCCTGCAACTAGCAACGGCAACTGGACCTGGAGCTGAGCTGCGCCCGCCACAAATAAGACTGAAAGGACAACAACTTGAAGCTGAACGGCACCCTCCACAATTAAGATTGAAAGCACAACTTGACTTGGAAAAAAATCCTGGAAGCACACACTGTTCCCCAGTAAAGCCCTTTCTCCAATAAAATCTTTAAAAAAAAAAAAAAAGTGTCATGATCAAAAAGACAAGCAACGCCTGAGGAACTGTTGAAGACTGCAAGAGACTACGGAGAAATAACTAAACGAAATGAAGGATCCTAGGAAAGAGGCAGTAGTGGAAAAATTGGTGAAATTTAGATAAAGTCTTTAGTTTTATTAATAGCATTTACCAATCTTTATTTCACGGTTTTGATAATTGTACCTGGTTGTGTAAGATGTTACCATTAGGAAAAGCCTGATGAGGGACATATACTATTATAAACTATAATTTTTGCAACTTTACCATAAGCTTAAAGTTAGTTGAAAATAGAAAGTTTTAATAAATCATATACAGAATGGCTTTTTATAGAAAGTGACAAAAAAGGAAATTCTGGCTAAGTCTACAGATGCAGGGGTGGAGGAGTGGTTATAGACTGACATGTATACCTAATTCTAGATTGGACAAAGCTGATGACAGTTGTTGAGGGTAACATTGGGTCCAACATGAACATTAATAGCTTACATACCTCGATCATGCAGGGCTAACAAAACCCGTTCATACAAGCAGGCTCTGTAGAGGTCGCCAGGAATAGGCTTTCCTGCCCAGCAATCAAGTTCAAGCTTCTCAGGGTCAGGGGCGTGGGGATCAGGCTCAGCTAGAATATACCGATAGCCATCTTTGTTAAACGGGTGTTCCAATGGGTAGCCATGAGGGGGAAGGCGCTGAGCAGAAAACAAAGGGTCACTGCAGAAAGGAAAAAATAACATCAAGAAACTAAAACCCCTTCTAGCTCAATTCTGTAAGAAAGGCTTCTGATTTATTAGATTTCAGCTGGAACACAGCAACTTCACAAATGCTTTTCATTATTCAAACAGGTCATCCTGCCCTCTGCAGGCAAACCAGGGAAATGAAAAGGATTCACTTTATTTAGCAAAGTAGTTTTGGTTAAATTACTTTAGTCTGTAAGGGTATCTATGACAGTGAGCCAGTACATCATAGGGAAAAATGGGAGAGGAGGAATGAGGGCAATTTCCTTTAGCATATTTATTATTTTAAACTAATAAACAGAAATTCAGCAATATGAGCACTTACGATCTGTTGTCTAAGTAAGAAATGACCTGTATTTCATCACCATTGAACAAAGTGATGGTAAGAGGCACGCGAGGGAAGAGGCAGAAATTTTAAGGAGCCAGCTTCAATATTGGTTTCACTCCCTCTCCCCAACCTAGCCTTTCTGAAAATGCCTCACTAGAACTTTACTCCCCAGGTAAATCAACAGAGTGCTGCCCCAGGGCTGGTTTATGTAGTGCCAAGTTTGTAAAACAGGGTATCTAGCCTGGGATTGTTTTACCCTTCCAAGTCCTCAAGATTTGAGACAGGCTTTTTAACCTCAGACATTTATTTGAGCTACTGAAGAGTATGGCTCTTTTCCGAGAGGCTTTACCAGCACCAAAGAATACCCTGAAAGTGGTGAATGGGGGTGAGCGTTCTGCCTACCTCCGGGCTTTCTTGGTGGTCCCTGTGGTCCCTCCATCCTGCTGTTTGCGCTTAGCTCCTCTTCCTTTTCCACTGCTTCCTGCTGCAATTCCCCCTTTGAAGAGAAGGCATATCACTTTTAATGAGCTGTGACAGAAGCACCACATAGAAACGGAAATTCCATGGGGACTAACACTCCCATCGTACATTTGTGTAACACCATAGGAGAACTTCCTTCCCAAAAGCATACTGGATTTCACCCTGGTTCTGAATGAATCTGCTGAGTATCTCACAGCATAGAACACTGGGTTCTGGCAGTATGCTCAACCTTCCTTTCTTAGTGAACAGCAACTACTGGTACACTTACTGAGGATGTGACACAAATGCAATTTCACTCATTCAGATTCCAAGCACCCACAGCTAAAAACAATTGCATGGATAAAATTGTTTTCTACCCAAGTCAATAAAAATATCCATAGTGCTTGCTTCAGCAGCACATATACTAAAAATATCCATAAAGAGAGACTATCCTCACTGTAAATAGATGTTCACTTGACTGAACTACATGATATATTCCATAAACATAATAAAGGCACAATATCTGCAAAAGCACTTAACTTGAATATCCAACAAGACAAAAGTACATCAGACATGGAAAACAAAAACAGAAGTACTAAAAAGGTGTTTCTCTCCAGTGCTGCTAGGAATCCACTGGTTGCACAAATGAGAAAGAAGGCTTTAAATTTAGTAGGCAGTTATTAGGATTGTGCCAATGCATAAACTTCAGGTTAGACTAATCTGGCTTGTGGAATTAAGAGCAAATATCAACAGATAATTTACATATTTAATTTTAAAAATCAGCTATATATTAAGGTCACAAGGAAAACTACCTTGTGTATTTCTGAAATAGGTATTTGAAATTTTTGTCCACTGCTGTCATTCCTCTCAATTAGTTTTTTTTCCATCTTCCAGAAAATGTCCTTGAACTGCAGAAAAACACCTTTATGTAAACAATTGCATAGAGTGTACTGTGTCTTAATTTGGGGCAAGCCTGGAAATTACCAGCAGTTCTGCTGTAATAAAAAGGATCAAGACGTTGAGGGAAGGTCATATTCTGCATATATAGGACCAGATTTATGCAAAACTCCCTTTTATAAACATATCAGGGATTATTCCTACGTCTCATAAAAGGTTTAATGTCAAACTGTTGTAGTAATATCAGTATCTCTAGTTTGAGATACCTTAATAAAAAAATTACTAAGTTTTTATTGTCATTTGGATTTTAATTATTTTAAGATAGTTTTTGATCCATGTTGAACAAAATAAACGATACTAAGGGGAGTGCTGGCTGTGTTAGGCAGAATATGACAATGTACAGGCTTTTAATTACTAATATTAAACTGGAACTACTGTTTCATATTAAGTGCTATTGCCAACATTTTCACAATGTTTTAAATTTTTAATTTAGGTTTAGCTTCTACCACAACTCAACAAAAAAGCATTTTCCAAACCACAAAATACTTAAGTCTGAGAGGCTGAAAGAAGACAGAGGAGGAATTCACCTCCAAAAGAGGCTCCACCTGTAAGGACAGAAGTGGCACCATGTATTTGTCAGATTTTAACAACTAAATACGGTGCAAAAGATAAACAATACACTTACCTATTTCCAATCTTAGAATATTAATAACCAAGAAAATGATTACATACTTAAGATGCTACCATTCCAAAAGACAAGTTAGTAATGCCATGGGTCAGATGAATATCTAGCCAACACCCAGCAACCCCAACTCATTCGATTATCATTAGTAATGAAGGTTATCCTGCGTTTAGATTTTACCAACAGAAAAAGCATTCTATAGTGGGTGATCAATACAGAAATGCTGTCATGTGAATAAGCTGAAATTTCAGGGCAAGAAAATTAGAAGATGGACATAGGAAGTTTGTTAATTAACAGCTGAATTCAAGAAAAAGAGTGGAGAGCAACTGCATCTAAATTAAGTGCTAGTTATGAGGATACAGATGGGAAGTCTAATATAAACACAGTAAACCTGGCCTTAAAATTGTATCTTATTTTATTTTATATCTGTTTCACTTAAGACCAAACTTTGGTGTAAAGTGACAAAAAGTTCTCTTCCATTACCACCTGTCAAATCCTTGGCTAGCTCCTAAAAATTAAGTTTGGGACTTTAAAGCATCTTATTAAATGTCCAGTTAAGAGTCAACCCAACCCAAAGAATGCCCAATTCTAGGCACATCTGGATTCAACAGCTTACAAATATTTCCTCAATGAAACATTTAAACACTTACCATTTTGATTCCCACTGGTAGACACAGCACTGCTTTGTTTTTGGTTGTCATAGGCAGGACCAATGTTACTAAGATCCTAGAGGCAAAAATACTCAATTATGAAGGGAGGCTACATAATCAAATCAATCTGGAAATTCTAATAGAGTGGGAATTGAAACTGACAATCCTAAAGAGTCTGAAACTTGCAGGGGTTCCAAACTTGGATGCTGCAGGGATCAGCCAGTAACAAGTAAGGCGGGCCTGAGTGTACTTCCATCAAAGTGGCTTAAGAATGGTAATGAATGGTAATTGGGCGGGTGGGGGGGGGGAATAGAGCTGGTGGTGGGGCAATGGCCAACTAGAGTGCTTAAGCCCTGTTTATTCAGCTTCCTGGAGAAATTCAGGCCCAGCATAGTCAGATCTTTCCATTTTACAAGAAAAGACTGAAACCTGAATGTCTATGTGAAATCTTGAATTTTCAATGCTGGCAAATCAAACATCTTAAGGTACAGCTGAAAGATTTGACCTCCTAAGATGCCAAATGTAACCCCTGCCATTGAGCAAAGAGTGGAAATGTTCTTTTTCCTCATGTTATTCTAGGTATGCAACACAAATTCTTCACAAATTTTTCTTCACAGTAACGAATATTTTTAAGAGCAAAATTTTGAGATGGAAAGAAAATTAGGAATATCTTGGAATGGCATAGTGGTGTTACAAATGAGGAAACTAAAGTTAAAAAATATAAGAATAATATAAGTAAAGCTGTAACATTTTGGGGAAGAGCCAGAGCTAAAATACTCGTCTCCTGGTTTAAGGTAAGTGCTATTTCTTTCCACATTGGCAATAACCGTTTATTTGGAGCCCACCACGTCATGGACATGTAATTGCAGTGTTACATGTGGCAAACATACAAATGTAAACAAACCTGACTCCCTGTCCCCAAGTGATCTAAAATCAAAAGGGAAATATAGAGCATATTAATGTACCTGATCCAAAAGTCCAAATTTTGGATAATCTTCTTCTGGGTCCTTACTCCCAGGATCGGGGTGTTCCTTTACTAAGAATACATCTCTTTCTTTACTCTGAAAGGAAACAGTATTTTAGTATCACGAAATTTTACACTTAAAAAGAAGTACTGAATGATCAACCACCAACTCCAATTCCTAGGTATAATCTCCAAAAAGACAGTACTGTTTTTTCCTTTGATTAGAAAATTAATACATGATCATCAAAACATTCAAACAACAGAGGCTCTTTAAAAAATGAGAGCCAAAGTCCTTCATAATCCCTCCCTAGCCTTCACAAAAATAAGTACTGTTAATAGCTTGCTGTTGATTTCTCCCTAGGTGTTCTTTAATTCTAAGGACAATAATGTTTAGAACAGTGTTATTTCTTTTATGAATCAAAGAAAAAAATTGTCTCCAATTTCAATAGAAAATTATACTTGCCAAAAAAAAAAAAAAAAAGAAATTATACTTGCAAGAGTGCAGTGGACAAAGGTTTTCGGTGTCACATAAAATCACCATTGGGTGATGTTCACGTAAGACACAATAGGCAACTTACTGATTTTTCAAGAGCGTAAAAACTATTAATATTGACAGGTATATCTCACTCACCACGATTTAACACTAAGTTGTTCTCATTTTCCTAGTCATCACATTACTTCAGTAAGACTAAAGAAAATTTACTACAAAGAACACTGCTTAAACATCAAGTCCAGTCAATTTTAGTCTACTTACCATCGTTTTAACAATGTTATTTGGCCAAGTCATTTTCCCAGGTCTCTGTCTGGTTGTCATGCACTCCCAGTATTTATCAATAAATGGTATGATATCCTAATTTTATAAACAAAATATATTAAGAGTTTTATAGTTGGTTTCAAAGTTACACTCACAAAAAAAAGAAAAAAGGAATAAAAAGGAAAAAATCCACGTTTAGTCTTAATGATTGAACACTATATAATTGCATGCAAACAACATATAGATTGTGGGGAATTTTGAACAAGAACCATGTTTCCCCGAAAATAAGACCTAGCCGTACCATCAGCTCTCATGTGTCTTTTGGAGCAAAAATTAATATAAGACCCAGTCTTATTTTAATGTAAGACCCGGTCTGATATAATATTACATAATACAAATTTTAAATGTCATAGCAGACCAAAAAAAAAAAAAAAGAAAAATCCAAAGTAAAACAAGTACAGGAACTTTTCTAGATTACAGACAAAAGAGACATTACAACTAAATATAATGTGTAATCCTTGATTAGATCCTGTATGGAGAAAAAAACTATGAGGGATATTGAGAAAATGTAAATACATACTGTATATAAAAAAATACAAATTGTATACATTAGTTGTACTGTATCAACATTAAATTATTTTAGTCTAATCAGTGTACTGTGGTTATGAGAGAATATTGGGTAAAGCATAAGATCTGTAATTTAGTTTCATGCAGCCTAGAGGGAAAATATTGATGGGGGAGATAAAGTAAATGTAGCAAAATATTAACAAATGGCAAATCTAAGTGAAGAATAAACATATGTTCATTGTACTATTTGAATTTTTCTGTATGTTTGAAAAATTCAAAGTAATAACTTGGGGGAAAAATAAAGTCAGAGGAAAAAAACAGCACACCTTTTTTTAAAGCACTTTTAATATAGGGGTAAAAAAGAGGTCGGGAGGGAATCCTCTGATAACTTCTTAAGCTTACAGGATTAAGTCCTAGTTTCTCTGTTTAGTAGAAAGAACCCTTGCCAAAGTCTGATCCTGACTATATTGATCTCACTACACACCCTATACCAGTGTTTTTCAAACTGTAGGTCACAAACAATTAACAGATTATAAAATCAATTCTGTAGGTGAGAACTAGCATTGACTAGAATAGAAGATATCAGAGTGCAAAAGGAAAAGATCAGAGGATAAACGCTGTTCGGTGAAACTTTTGTTTTAGTTTTAAATGAAAGTGGGTAGGTATGAATGTATACTAGATCACAAAGTAAAATCCATCATTTTAAAATTTACTTTATTTTCATATTTCTTACCATCAATCACAGTAGGAAGGACTTACGGATGGATTAAATATTTAATTTTGAATCCTGATTTTAGTCATGCAGTTTTTCAGTTTAATAATAAAAGATAATTCTTTTAAATAAAAAGCATGGATAAAGTCCCGACAAAATCTGTGACTGGTATCTATAACAACAGCTAAACTAGGCTGAGAAGGTTCACCTCAAGATCTATTAATTATTAATTATGGAATACAGTTATTTGCTTCTATAACACCAACTAAAACTATTTAAGGATTCATTCTACTGATAGCTAAGCCAAATGACATAAGGTACACACACTGGGAAGTTAGTAAATTACATGAACCTAAAAACAAAGTAACCACTGAACCTTCAGTCATATTCATAAAAATTGGAGAGGAAAGTAATTATTGTTAAATAGCAAACGTAGAAGTTCCATCTGATTCTTTGGCATAACTGCAATTACATGAATTCCTTTTCTACCTTATCTTTGGAGAACATGGTTTTTGGATGTTCATCCTGTGTTCGGGACTGCCATGTTAGGTTGGCCAAAGCACTAAGGCACATTTCCTTCAAGTCTATCAAAAACAAAAAGGAAGAAAAAGTTATCTATAATACTAGATCCTTAACGAAAGAATATTCAACTACATGGTGTACAAATTAACAACCACAGCAGGAAAAACGTTTAATCTGAAATGGACAATAGCAATTATTGAGCTAAACCCCAATGTAACTTCTAGCATCTACCAGGCAAAAGTTTCCTGATTCTGCTAAGCCCAAACCTTTTTTCTTTCCCAGGTAACTAGAGAACAATTCTTATGCAGGACTCCAGAGTTTATTCTTACTTGCTTGCTTCCGGAGGAAATAGGTATTCCCACTATGATGGCACACATTGCAGTGAAAACTGTAGTTGGTCATGAAAGGTAGACAAGATCTGTAGAACAAATTATACAAATTAGTGTACTTCTGAATACACACTTCTTTATGAGAAGTACAACAACAGTTAACATTAGATAATATTAATATATTAATAGAACCTTAAACTTAAAAAGGTCATCCAAATCAAAACAGGGCTTGTATTTTTACAAATATCTGGATTTTTCTGTCACAAATATTTTAATAAGACATTATCCACCATAGTGGATAATTCAGCATCTGGAAGGTTCTCACTGGCACCTTGTCCAAGCTAGATTATTATAGTTTTGGAGTACCTAAAAAGAGTATACTAGGCCAGTTGTGGAAGAAGATGAAGTAATCTCTTTAAATATATTTATATTTAAATATCTTTCAATATCTCCTTAAAGTGCCAATAACATTGTTGGAAAGGGTGGACAGAATGTATGAAAAGATTAAAAATGTAAATAATTATTCAAGAAGACAACACAGAAGTCCTAAAACATTACCTGCCTCATTACCAAATGAATCCTACAGATGATAATCAGTCTGTAAGAATTTAAAGGACCCAAGTAACTTCAGATTTAAGAGCAAGGGAAGAATTTTTTTGAGGACATAAGTTATGAACTAGATTTGGGAAGAGTCACTTTCTTTTCTATAGGTGAACAATGTATAGAAATGAGAAAGTGCAAACTAGGTGCCAGAGAGGCAAACTGGTATTAACAAGTTTGTCCAGCAGAGAGGAGTTGTCAGGCATATGGTAAAAAAATGAGACTTGAAAAAGTAGGAAGTACAAGAAGACCTTACACGTCAGGTGGAACTGGATTTTTTCTGTGGGTAATGGGAACTCCTTAAAGGGAAGCGGCATGGTTAAAATGATGTTTAGTAAGAGGATGGGTTTGAAGGGGGAACAGATTAGAAAAAGTGAATGTATATAAGAAGTTTTTGTAGCAGTTCTAGCAGAAGGTAAATAAGGCCTCACCTAGAGTAATATTAATAAAAACAGAAGGGTGTGGAGTGGGGGGATGGGCAGAAAGAGAAAGGAGATCTAACCACTAAGATGGCTTGTATCATAAAGAGGAAATCTCCTAAGAGGGAGTTCATGGACAAGAGAAGAGCTGTCTGTTTGAAGACAGAGGAAGAAGAGGCAGAGATTGAGGAACTGATGCATTAGAGAAGGAAAGTGTGGTGGTGATTGTACTGGATGACTAGAAAAGCACAGGGAGAGCTTAATCCTGAAAAGGAGAAACAGAAAAATAAAAGACCGGTTTGAGTTGGAAGAGAAGACATCAAAATAAAGGCAGGTTTTTCTTGGACTCTGTAGCAACTAGCTTAAGGTATCCTCAAAAAGAAGGGTTCCTAAGTATGTGTCCATTGCCACCACTCAAGCAATTAAGAAACATTTTTATGAATGTTAAGATTGAGTTCCCTTACGTTTACTTCTCTCTAGAACCCCTTCTGTTAACCAGCCTGTTGATAAACTCATTTACAGAAGGCAAAGCCTCATACCAGAGGTAGGTAGGTATATAGTTAATTAATTCAAATACAATCAGGTATTCAGAGCAGCCTTTTCCATACCATACTAGCTCACTTCCTTCCTCTTAGCCGTAAAAGATAATACTGTCCCACTTAGCTGGGCTTTAGGTGTAACTTCTCAAATTCAGGTACAAATTGGTCTCTACCAAAACTCTGAATTGTGGTTTGATTCCTCCCTGGATTGCTCCAAGTTATCTCTCTGGTAAATTTCCTTTCCTAGGTTCTGTCTATCCAAATCAATTTTCCTGGGTCAAAGTGGCCAGATTTCAGGATTTTAAGTGACCAGATTTGCTTAGCTTGTTTATTTTCCCTACAGATCTTTCCATCAATATGGATTCTTGGGCTCATAATACCAGCATGGGCCAGGGAGCTGTATCCTACACAACTAGACTGAGAAACAATGGCTTGAACCGGAGTGGGGCATGGTGGAAGAAAGGGGGGGAAAAAAGATGGACTTTCTTCCTGATCCTACAGTACTTTTCTTTCTTTTGTAAATACTCTATCCTAAATCACCAGTCACATGTTAATTGCAACATCAGCATTTCTAAAACCCACTTTAACTTTTTAACTCAAAAACTTACAACAAATTATAAAGGTCAATTTTTTCACAATCCCACCCAAGGGTATTAATTTAATAGCGCAGCTTTATTTTGAGGTAGTCTTGTCTAAATTTACTTGTTTAATATAGACTAGAAGGAACACCGTAGAGAACTAGCAGCACATTTCCATAGACATTGAATCAGTAATTATCACTTGCTAGCTGTTGATAAGAAGCCTTTCATTTTCAATCATAAAACGATTTAAATTCACTAAAAGAGATAAAAGATTAGAAATAGGTTTTGCTGAGGAGAGAACGCAGGATACCTACAGGGAGTGAGTTGGAAGCCAAAAGCTAAAAAGGATGGCTCAGGCATGAAGAGACTGGCCATCTCAAATTTTTGACATCAAGCTTTGTGCACCAAGCCCTTTCCCCCAAATCTACAACACTAAATGAAAGGTTTAAATGCTACTGTCTCAAATTTGTTTACATGTACCTCTCAGTGGGTAGAAAACATGCTCAGGGTGTTAAAATAATTCCTGATTCAAATCCTCCTACTCATTGAACAAGGTTTAGAAACACAGGAAATACCATGCATTTGTATTTACCTACAAACTAATTGTTGAACATGTTGAGATCTATTTTACAAAGTGATTCTTACAAAGACAACACAAAATACTCACGAGGTATCTATACCAAAGGTGTCTGCTGTGAACCATTTTGTACATATCCCACACTGCAGCTCTACTTCTCCCAGCTGCCGGCCATTCTCTTCATCCACTGACCCCACTTGAGTGTCCATCACCTCTGAAGTATCCCCAGCACCTTCCTGTGTCCAAAGCAATTAGAGAATCAAGTTAGGTGATCTGATTGTATTTTTGACTCGCTTAAAAACTTAAAAAAACAAACCCGATTTTGCATGGCAAATATCCAAAACGAAATACGTACTAGTGTATCTTTCCCATTAGAAGATTCTGTCTCCAAACCACCACTTACATCAACAGAGTTTGCATCCCTGTAAGATAATGAAAGCATTCAAGTAAAAACTTTCAAGAGAAACAAACCTCAAAACTTCTATTCCCAAAGATAATGATCAAAGTAGTGCTGAACTTCACACGGCTTTTTCAGCTAAGCTCGTTCTGAGTCTCGATGCCCAGGGTTAGGAAGACTTGTGGCTCAGACAGATGTAGGCCCATGGGCACAGGGACGCCTAACAGGCCCTTACAGACAAAATCTACATGGGATGGAATTGGTCCTGGGGTACGTTCACAGAGGTGCAGCTCTCCCACCCTGTTTCAGAGGGACCGCCACTTCTTCCAGTCTGGCAACACCAAGTGGTTTCTTCTCTGGGATATTTGAGGGGTTCCAGTTAGAAGACTGAGCTATCAGCCCCCTGCCGGGGTGCAAGGGCGGGAGACAGGACAAGAAACTTGGCTCTCACAGACCGCGAAAGGTGAGGAAAGGGGCGTAGTCTGAGATACACTTCAGAGGGAATGGACCGAGCGGCGGGCGGGACTACGGTCCTGTAGGGGGGAGGGCGAGCCGTTGGCTGCAGGGCTTAGGATCGGAAGGGGCGGGTGGGACTGCTCCCGGGAGCCGCGGGATTCCAAGAGGGGCGGGCCTCTCTCTCCGTGTCCTTCTCTGGCCTCAGGACGTTTTACCCGCTTTCGGCCTCTCCAGAACTGGGCTCCGCTGCTGGAGCAGCAGATGTTCCCTCTCCGGCTGGAGCGGCTGCTACCGCTACCACCGGCTTCGTCTCCACTTCCTCCGTCGCTGTTGCATTTGAGGTCGCTGCCGGGCCGGGTCCTGCACCCACTCCGGGGCCGGGTCCAGTTCCCGCCGCCGCCATCACTGCCGCCTCCTAGACTTCTCGCGAGAATACTATCTGTCTCGCGCGAGCTGCTGACTGCTTCTGTAATCTTCAAATAGTAAAGGCTCATGGTAGGTCCACTGCTTGCCTGATTAATGCGCACTCCTGGCCCACTTTAAGGTCCCGCGGGCAGGCAGAAGTGGGCGGGGTCTTGGGGCTTCGATCGCCACAGGCCAAGCAAGGGGAAGGCGAAGGCGGCTCGAGTATTAGCTGGATTTCCTGTAGGACTTAATCTGTTCCAGGGGTGGACGCTGTGCATTTTCGTGGCCAAGACTGGGAATCACCGCGCGGATGAGGCGCCTTGAGAGCATCGGCTGCCTATGGACTTGAGCGCTGTGTGTGCATTGCAGACGTTCCTCACAGTTAAATGTCCAGAAGGACGAGCACTGACTGCCCCGCCCCAGAAGTAGTTTGTTGTACTGCCTTAGTGATCTGCCACTTTGAGCACGTTTCCAAGGGGCCTCTAGTCATGATGGGAGCCTAGACAGTCTGAATCCACAGCCTCAGCTACGCATTCAAGGGCCGGGAAGGGGATGTGGATGGAGTATCCAGGAGGGAGAAGCAAGAAGCTTTGTGTGTTCTAGAAGCTGCAAGCCGCTTAGTACTGTAAAAGGAGAAAATTGAAGCCCGAGAGTTAGGGAGCCAGGTGCTGGCGGACTTAAAGAGTTTAGAGAAGTTTGGTCCTTGGAGAAAGGAACAGGTAGGGACTAAAGGTAAGAACTTGAGGAATCAATGACAGTGTTGGTAGGTGAAATCATTGGGGTGAGTGGCATCTTCGGAGCCACTGTAGTCAAACTTAAGTATTCCGGCCAGCACAGTTTTCAGGAAATCACTGTTTACAACCTAATTCCTAAAAAGTTGTCTAAGGATACACCTTTCTTTCACGTTGCAAAAGAAAAGCCCACCTCTCTCCAATCCTGAATCTAATCTTACTATGATGTGAGTCATGTATGGCTCTAGTCATGATGGGAGCCTAGACAGTCTGAATCCACACCCCCAGGGCCATACAGAAGAACAACTGGAAATATGTCGATATTTTGATTTCCCAATTGGTTCTCAGTTATTTGTTTTCAACAAAATTGAAGGATGACTTAGTTTTGAGTTACCAGCTGATAGATTATTTAAAAATTTTTTGATAGATTATTTAAAAAGTAGTGGGTGAAACTTGAAGAAGAAGCAGGATATTTGCACAGACTCAGAGTATCTCCCCCCCAAATATTTATGGTATAGTGGTGGTTTCAACATATGGCCACAAAATCTTTGACACTCTTTCCTCCAGGAAGTGGAGCTTTAATTCTCCTTCCTCTCTGGTGTATGGGATGAACTTAGTGACTTGGTGGTGGTCGATCAACATGTGATTTGGCATAGACCTTTGAAGGAGTGCAAAGAGTTGAGTTCTATTGATTCAATAAATCCTAGATGGGAATCTGCTTATTTATGTAAACAAAGATTGTCAGCTTTTAACATCTATAAAAATAAAAAATAGGAATAGAATTGTTGCTAAACCTGTTTCATTCTAGCAATAGTGATATTCATGCACGGACATATGGATTAACTGGAAAAATAAATTCTTAGTCTCATCAGAGTTTCATCTCCAATAAAATTTTATGTTTAATTATCCAAATGTATATTTATTTGATCAATTATGTACTAAATTGACAATGCAATCAAGAAATATTTTAACACTAGAGCCTTATGGCCACAGGAAGTTTTTAAAAATTTAATTTCAACTTTTATACATATTTTTACTGCACAGAAATATGGACTTTCTAGTATAAAATAGATATGTACAAATATGTATTGCCTACATATATATATGTACATAACATTTTATCTTATGAGGGAAGAATGGAATTCTGAACTTAAAGAGAAAATGAGATAATATAAAATTTAGAATCATGTCATGAATTTTTTTGAATGGCAGGTATCAAATCACTACAATGGAATATATTTTTTTTAGTTTTATTTGACAATGTTGATGTTTACAATACCTGAAATCCTCTGCAGCTAATTAAACAACAAAATTTTGAAGACCACTAATTTAGAACAATTTCAAATGTTTTGACCACAATTCACATAAGAAATACAATTTGCAATGTGATTCTGTCTAGACATATTATTTACAATCAAAATAAAAGATTCGTGGAACAATCTGTACTTTGTATTATATCTTTTTTTTTTAATGCCAGTAGTGACACACTAAATTGATTGGATGACCTCAGCAATTTGAAAAACAATGATGTAGCATTGTTTTCAAAGGGTAAGGGTCTGGGTATTGAACCCTGGGCAGCATGTACATTTTAAATGAAGGTCATGAATGATTCATTTTAAATGTAAGTCGTGAATGGTTTCAGTAGAGTAGTAGAGTGGTGGGGGCAGAATCCACATTGTGATGGATTGAGGAGTGTAGGGATGGATGTAGAAATAGTTGTGTAGACAAATCTTTCCAGTTTTTTTCCTGAGGTATTTTATTTCTATAAAGAAAAAAAGCTGAATCAATATGGCAAAATGTTGACATTTGTTAAATTTGCTTGTTCATTGCATGATTCTCTGCACTGTTTCAGTGTATGACATAGTCCCTAAACAAATGTTTGCTTCTGAAGGAGGGAGAGCAATTGGATGGTAACCGGAAAGGAATGCAGGGTTGGGGAATAGGCTGATGAAATCGTTTTATTCATCAATAAGGAGCCAGAGATTGAAAATTTAGGGGAGATGGTGGTTGATGGAGCAGCTTTCTAAATAAAATGGGTCAAGGTGCTGAGTCAACTGGCAGAGATAGAGAAGTTAGACTTGATGGCAAGTAGAGAATTTATTGATCTGAGACTGGAGGAAAGAAGGATGGAATAAGGATGTCGTTTGTAATTATTAAAGGGAACAGGAGACCAAGGGAAAATATTGGCCAGCAGTGAAGGCCTGGCTGAGCTCTGAGACTGCACATTTATTGTGTCTCTAATTTATATCTTCCATGCTTCCCTCCAACGGCACTAAGCTACATATGTATAATAGTGATGATGAATGGAAATATTCATCTGAGTTTTCAGTTTTGCCAGGAAGGTAAAAGTCAGGGCCAGGATAAAAGGCAATCAAAGACCATAAGGAGAAAGCAATTCAGATGATTAACCATGGCACATGAAAAGAAAAGAGGGACAGGAAAAACCGGAGAATTCAGCATCTAGAAGTTCAGGTGAGAAGGCAGGAACTGAGATGGTGAGAGGTTGAGGTAAGAGAAGAGAATATTTAAGTTTCAAGGTTTTAGGAGAATTCGCTTCCTCCTTCCCACAACCAAATTACCTGTGGGTAAAAGTGGGTGAGGCTAAGGTGGAACCAGACCTAATTTCTGGGATTGGAAAGCAAGGCATCCTCCAAACGGGACACCTTCTCGGAATAGGGTTAATTAAAATCACTAACAGAGCACCGGGTTGGAAGTTTAGAATGGACAAACAGGAGAAACACATTCTTAGAAGCTCTCTCTGTCCCAGCAGAGAACTCACCCAGCTTGGCAGAAAGTTGACTGGATACAGTCAAATATTTGAGAATGGGAGGAGAATGGACTCTGTATTTTCATCCCAGCAAGGCAACTGGCAGCTGTATATTTTGAGCAGGAAAAAGATGTTCCTTCCACACCCTTAAGGAACTGAGGATTTTCTTTCATTTAAAAGGAAAAGAGATGTATCAGCTGGGTACTAATTGTTGCTCAAGTATTTGTCACTCCAAAAACTTACCCGAAGCTGTGTCCATTTTGTCACTCTACCCCAAGCCACACTCACTTCTTGTGTGAATATTTTCTTTCTCGCTGTTCCCTCAAAGATGAATGAAGCTTTCCAGAAAGCTCTATAACTTAAAAACCAGTTGAAGACCTTTTGCCTCCTCCCAGAAGCCTGCCATAGCAAAATAGTGGTCAGAGCAGTACTTCGCAGACGCCCAAGGTCTGGGTTGGGGCCTGAGATTCTTGCATTTCTAACAAGCTCCTAGTGATGTCCAGGATGCTAGTCTGAGGACCACGTTTTGAGTAGCAGGGAATAGAGTTATTTCTCTCTTTCACCTTCCCACTAGCTTCTCTAACGTGGTCCCTTTCAACAGGGCAATAACTAACCCTGCTTAACTATTAGTAATGTAGCAGAATAATTCTAAATATGAATGGATTTCCCTCCTCCTTTTCCCTCTTCAGTGTTCTTGCCACACTCCTCCCCTTCCCTTCCCACATACTAGTGCCCAACCTTGGCTGTGCGTTAGAATCACCTAGGGAGATTGAAAAAAAAAAAAGGCAACGCCCCTTGGCCAATACAATCAGTCTCCCTCCATAAAGGAAGCATCCACGTACTGATAACTTAAAAAAGCTTCCCTCGTGGTTCAAATGTGCAACCAAAGTTGCTCTGTGCTTCATTGCCTCAAGGAGAGAGAGGACAAGATGAAAAAGAGACAGTCTATTATGTCTGTTTCTTAGACGAACAGAAAGGACTCAGAACACAACTAAAATATTTGGGATAAATGTTTTTACCCCCACACAAAGAGATTACCCAGAAGAGGAGAAAGGCTTGGGACATGGCTGTGTAGTAAGTCTGGATAGACTGAGACGTGCAGAGATTTTACTGTCCTGGTGTGGTACAGACAAGGCAGGATGAGTCCCATGGCCTCTAACCTGGACCAGAAGTAGCAGAGGGAGCTGCTGGATCTGAAGGGCCAAAGCTTCACTGACCCATGTGGACCCATAACTGAATACCAGATGGGTCAAGGGAAGGCTCAGTGGATGCCTAAGTG
Organism: Rhinolophus ferrumequinum; assembly: GCF_004115265.2. NCBI lineage: Eukaryota > Metazoa > Chordata > Mammalia > Chiroptera > Rhinolophidae > Rhinolophus > Rhinolophus ferrumequinum. Next base: position 61,481,207 of record NC_046287.1, read on the forward strand.
GACAGATAGCATCAAAGTCCAGCTGGCCCCACCCTCACACCTGAATCCCTGTTCCCAAAGACAAGCACAAACCCCCAGGAAGAGAGAGGCACCTTAAATTAAGATATACCACCCCAAAAGAACAAAGCTCAAGAGATCTTTATGTTGGATTATAAAAAGAAGTATAAAGAGAATATAAAAATATTATGTTGGATTACAAAAAGATAATTATATTCCTTGCAAACTTGGATTGTGGACCAAGATTCACATCCATTACATTGGCAAATATTAAAGCGTTAGCCTTTCAGAAGTATTGTAGTTGCACTTTAAATAAAGCATTCTTGCCTACTAGAAGGCTTTCAATACCCAGGGGAGAGAACTTGTATGGAAACAAGTATGTCCCATCCCTGTACTAGCCTTTGCCAAAGGCTTCTGGGCCCTATCCTGAAAAAGGTCAGTAGGTCAGATGCCCAGGACTCTAGTCTTCTAGGGCTCCTTCTACCCCCGACCCCAGTACCACTCCAAACCTCCATGTTTTTATCACCTATAAAGCAAAACAAAGCACTTTGTGTTCATTAGAATTGTCAAAAGATGAAAATTATTGTGGTTCATCTCAATGGAGCATTTAGTCTCTGCCTGAGCTCTTGGCTCTTAACCTCTAGCACTTATAAACTGAGTTGACGGACCATTCCTGATTACTTCTAGTAACCAGATATCGGAGTCCTATTAAACACGTTTTAAAAAAGAGTTCTATTCTTCCTTTTACTAGGAAAAGGTCATCTTGGTAAGGATTTTTGTCTGTTTTGCTCACTGATATATCCCAGACATCTAGAACAGTGGCTGGCACATAGAAAGCACCCAAGAAATATTTGTTGAGTGAATGGAGCTGCAATATCTTCTGTGTCTGAGGCTTGTCTCACTATAAGGCCAAAGGGGCTGCCTACCCCACTGGAGAAAGCAGCCCAGAAGCTTTAGCAAGGGGCTTCTCTGGAGTCTGAGGAGTTTGGAAACAAGTTTTCTTCGCCTACCCAAGGACATAGGGGCACTGACTGGCCAGTTCTCCACTCTGACCCCTGTAGTGGATGTAGGCTTGCTCTTCTAGGCTTAGACCAGAAGAGCTGATGTCCTTAAATTATGTAGCTCAGCATTTTTCAAAGTGTGGTTCCAGGACAAGCAGCATCAGAATCATCTGGGAACTTATTAGAAATGCAAATTCTCAGGCTCTTCTCCAGACCTACTGGCAGAAACTCTGGGGGTCTGGCCCAGCATCTGTGTGTTACCTAGCCTTTCAGGTTATTCTGATGCTCTCTCAAGTTAAGAATCGAAGGTGTAGCAGGATGATGGGCAGGATGATGCACTAGTGTTGGAAGCTCAGGACCCATTTTGAGTGCTAAGGGGGTATGTGTCCAAGCAAGGAGACGCGCCCTGCCCTCTGGCAGTTCCTCAGGCAGCTCGTGATGAAGCCGGTTTAGAATGCACAGGTTAGGCCATGGTGAATTTCTCTGGTTGACAGCCCCTGTGAAGTGCTGGAGTCTAGAAAGGTGGGCAGGGAAGGAGTGAGGTTAAATTTTTCTCTTCTTCTAGTCATACCAAGTTCTGACTAGGTAGATGATTGTTCTGTTGGAATTGCAAGGAATGAGATATAGTGATGGAACTCAGAGCATAAATGAAGCTGTGTAGTACAAGAAACAGATATCTGGGAAAGGTCAAGAGGATAGCGGTTATCAGAGGAGACTTGACGTAGGGGAAATCTAAGAGTGAGCTTCCTTCTTTGAGGGACAGAGGGACTGCTGGGAAGAGATGGTGCTATTGTCTTTCACTTCCTTGATGAAAGGAAGGTTCTGACTGAACCATAAACTTTATGGTTACTCATTCCGATATTTAAGTTTGCATAATATAGACCCAAAAGCCACAGTCCTCTACTACCCTCCTCACACAGGACCGAATACCCATCTGGTCACATACACTTTGTGTAGCACCTATGTGAGTGCTACACATGGCAGGCCAGCTGACAGTTCATGATCAACAGCTCTCCCTTAGGCTGATAATGTCCTTTTGCTTGTGATGGCCCATTCTCAACCCTGGAGGAACAAACAGAAAGCTATGAAGTCTGACATAAGGAAAAAAGAACTGGAGTCTCCAGGAGGGAGAGAGGAGGCAGTGGCTGAAGGTTCTGTGGTTGGAGTGCTAAATAGGACATCTTGTGAACAGAGGTACTTAATTGTATCTTTTTTTTTTTCTTTTTTTTTGGGGGGGAAGGGGAACAGGACTTTATTGGGGAACTGTGTACTTCCAGGACTTTTTTCCAAGTCAAGTTGTTGTCCTGTCAATCTTAGTTGTGGAGGGTGCCGTTCAGCTTCAAGTTGTTCTTTCCGTCTTAGTTGTGGAGGGCGCAGCTCAGCTCCAGGTCCAGTTGCTATTTTCTAATTGCAGGGGGCACAGCCCACCGCCATGTGGTTGAGAGGACGCGCTCCAACCAACTGAGCCATCCAGGAGCTCAGTGGCAGCTCAGCTCAAGGTGCCGTGTTCAATCTTAGTTGCAGGGGGTGGGGCCCACCGTCCCTTGCGGGAGGAATTGAACTGGCAACCTTGTGGTTGAGAGCCCACTGGCCCATGTGGGAATCGAACTGGCAGCCTTCGGAGTTAGGAGCATGGAGCTCTAACCACCTGAGCCACCGGGCCGGCCCAATTGTATCTTGACTATAGCAAAGAGTGGTAGTGCTACCTTGTTCCTTTGTGGTTTGAGATCTCCCAAAACTAGGGCTGGCTAGGTAGAGGTAATGGACCAGAGGGCACGCACACTACAAGGTGCCCCCCCACACAAAAATCTCTTTTGCCTCTGGGCAGTGCAAAAGAGCTGACCTGGTTCAGATGCCATTATAGGAGAAAGGAGGGATGAAGTCATGCTACTTTCCCCCCCAAATCAGACCAGCACCACTAGCATAATTTGTCCGTAAATTGACTAAGAACATGGCAAAGCTCATCAGACTTACAGAGTATTTGGGTGTCCATGCCACTATTTAGGACAAAGAGCTTTCTAGTACACTGTACATGTCCCTTGTCTGAGTTAAGAAGCTCAGGAGTTAGGAAACACAGATGTGGATGGACTTCTTGGTGGTTGGTTCTTAAAGGGCTCAGAAGCTGAAACTATCCCAGGAGTTGGGGGATTACAACTACATTGATGGCCATGATTCCGACGTAAACCTCAACCTATCCTATAGACTAAGGAAGGAGTTTTTAACAGTTCAGAGTTCTGTCCTTTTGGAAGGCAGTCTTGTTTCTCCCATGTTAGGGTGATTAGGAAAAGGTTTAAATACAACTCAATGGTCGAAGCGTGAGTTGAGAAGAGCCTTGCAAGGATAAACTTTGATGCTAGCTGAATTCCTTGGTGGATAGAGCTTACTGCTGGCAAGTGGTAAGCTGAGGGTCAGAGGGCAGCATGGCCGTAGGCCTGGCTGTTTGGCTGGAGGGAGGAGGCAGGGTTCTAACTAGCTTGTCCCAAACCAGGGAGCAGCACAGGGGTGTTCTCCTCTTCCCGGTTCTGCCCACAATACAGCTCTAGTCCCCTTATCTAGAAAACCTTTGCCTCAGTTTTCTTAGTTGCAGAATCTTGAAATAACAGGGAGAAGTGTGCCTAGGTCTGGAATACGTGTGGCGCCCTTCACCTAACTGAATGGAATGGAGTCACTTTCTGAGAAGTATGCCTCCTTCCTTGTTTTAACAAACTCTTCCAGCAGGAGGCAGCACTAGGTTGAATATTGTAACTGGAAACTAACCTTCATTCCTCTTAAAAACCTATGTGTGAGTAAGGAACAAATGGAGACTCAAAGGGCTTCCTTTAAAATTTGGCTTCCTATGCTTTGGCCTCTGAACTGTTAGGGAAAGGAGGGATTCCTCTCCACTTTGGCCATGGGGCCTCCTTTCCCGCTCTCCCTGCAGGATACACTCATTCAAGAAAACTTAATCTTTAGGTGTCCTACTTTTCCCCAATTAATCTGCAGTTTCTTTATCTTCTTAAGCTCATTTAATCTGCTGCAGATGAGGAGGGATGCTTTGTTCTAGTTATTTCTAGAAACCGAGGTGTCGTCTGCTGCCTGTCACTGGGGTGCTGGCTTTTCCACACAGGATTAATTGTCCCACAGCAAGGAGCACATCCTCTGCTCAGTGGGGCAGGGAGGGCTGGCCATGCTAAATTCTGAACCTTATTTTGAGGAGGCCAGGTTTCTGATTTCAGCAATGAAAGCTGAATGCACAAAACAAGAATCACACATGGCCTCAATCCCTAAAAGTATATCACATCTGCTAGGTCAGCTCCTGGACGGCTGTTTTGCCCACTCACTGCTGCATCTTCAGTGCCTAAAACAGTACTTGCACATAGGCACTCAATAAATAGCCCTTCTATAAATGAGAAAATGCTATCAATCTTCTTTCATGCCTTTGTTCCCCCACCCCACCCCCAATTCTAAGCAACTCACCAAACATCTGGATGACTTCCTGCTGTAGTTCCCTTCATCTTTACTAAACATCAATCATCTCTTACTGCCTTGTTCTAATACCTCCAACAAACATCCCAGTTGCTTACAGAATCTATAGCCCAGACCTCAGTTCCAACCAATGTGGTATAAAGAGTGTGGGCTTTGGAACTGGACAGATAGAAGCTGGAATCCTAATTCTGACGTGTATTAGCCATGGACATGTGTTAAATAGGAATAAAAACACCTACTTTTAAGTCATGGGGACGATAAATCACATTGTAGTAAAGCTCCAGACATACAGAAGGCGGTCAATTTTGGTCTGTTTGAATAATCTAAGCCTATGCTATCTAAATTCACCAATACCCTGCAGCCTCACATATCCTTACAAACACTGTATTCATTCCAGACCCGCCTTTGCTCAGGCAGTTTCTCCTACAGCCTCCACATCCTTTGTACTCTTCAACTGCTCCTGTCAGCTGACCTCACTCTCACTCCACTTATTTGCACTTAGTCATGCCTCCTGGGATTATTTTTTTCTCAGGTATTTGTCTTAAAATTCTCCTGTACTGCCTCAAGATCTAGCATGATGCTGGCATGGCTAAGCGGCTTAGCAAAGGCTTGTTAAATCAGAATGAGGTTGGATTTAGCTGGAAGAGACCCCTTGCTGGGTCTATTAATGAACCAGCTTTTCCTGAAGTACTTGTTTTCAGACCATAGGATTTCTTGGTTGGCCACGTATGCTTGTGTCTTTCCTTGAGTCATTTCAAAGGTGATGAATGTCACACTAAAGGGTGCCAGTAGAAAGAAGGCCTCCATTGGAACCTCAGCCTGGCTACCTGGGAGCTGGAAGGCTGCCCACAGCTGTGCCAACAGCAGCGAGGTTGGAAAATTACTGGCAGTTCAGGTCCCTATACTCCACTCTTGCTCACTGGAAACATTCCCCAACATTGTTTTTGGCCTTCTCGCTGTTTACTCTGTGCAACTCCTAAACTGCCATTTCTTTGCCATCTCTTCTGGGTCACCCAGACCAGAAACCTCCATGACACTTCTCTCCTTCCACCTCATCAAGTGCTGTCAAACCTCCTTTCCAAATGTAGCTTATTCCCATCTCCAGTGCCCTGGTTCAGCCTCTTCGTTCATGTATGGAAAATACACATGTCATTCCTCCAGCTAAGCTGCTCTCCTGGCTCCTGTACCTGAGGCCATCCTTGACCCAGGAAGGCCCTCCCTAAGTTAAAATCCTATCGGTCTTATCAAGTCCCTGCTTCTTTGTGAAGGATGGATTCTCTTAACTCGTGGCATCGACACAGCCTCCACTCGTTGGACAATCACGTCTCGTTTTATGACACTGACGAGTGTTCTTTTACTATTCATATACCTCCCATCTTCAGACCAGGTTGTAAGCTCCTTAAGAACACACATCATAGCTTAAACCACTACTTTGTATTTTGTATCTGTCTGTGACTATGTCCTAGTTGTCACTGGGTTCCCCAACTGCAAAAACAGTGCTTTTGTTGATGCCAGACCCACCAGTGGGCAGGCCAAACTGATGGTTTCCTAGAGTATCCTCACAAAAGCTTTAAGACCCAGTATTCTGGGGTGTTGAATTGGACCTGGGAGCCTTGTCTCCCTAATAGGATTTTAATTTCCGCTAGGAAAAGGACTGTGTCATAGATCTGTGCCACTCCCCAGCACCTAGTCAGAATGATGCTCAAGAAATACCTGGGTTTTCTGGAGGACACTTTTGTTCAGTGGAAAAGGCGTACAACTTGTGAACAATTTTCTTATTGTCAGAGAAGCCAATTTTTAACCCATCTCTTGGACTGTGAGAGGTAGGACCAAGAAAGGGAATGATCTGATCATGCAGACTTGTGAGCAAGACCTCTTTCTGGTTGGATGTCAGGAAGGGAGAGAGTAAGATTCTTTCCCTGGAAAGCTAAGGCATTAGGGAGGCTGATGTGATCTCTAACTTGATGCTGGTTGGCGCTTAATTGTTGTCTTTGCTCTGGTGGTGACCCCTCCATAGTCTCACTTTCCATCTGTGTGAAGAGGGTGTGTTGTGTGCCTAGAGTCAACATGCCACCGTGGCTGGGTCTTCCCCACACCACCACCAGGCACATCGATTCCAGCTGCCTTCAGTCCTTGAGAGGGGAGGGGACTCCAACGCAGCTATCGAAAAGTGCAGACAAAGGACTTGAGGACTAAGGTTTGCTGCTCCCCAAACAGCAGACTGAAAAGTGCTATGAGCCCAGTTTTTGTACAGTCCATGCCAGCCCCCACCTCTTGGCAAAGGTCATCCATCCCCAGCACATCTTATGAGGAGAAACACCCACTGCCTCTTAGCAAAGACCTCTGCCTGGCCTTCGAGGCCCTTAGAGATCTGGCCTTTTTTGGCTATTTATAAAAGCCATCCCCACCCACAGAAATTGCCTGGACAAAGCAGGCAACTTGATGCCCTGTCCTTGTACACTCTGGATCTGCAAGACCTCCTGACCTCGGCAACAATGGGCCCCTGCCCCGTCAGCCCACTCATTCTCAGGACCCAGTGGTAGTGTCACCTCCAAGAAGCCGCCACCTGCGTCAACAACTTGCTGGTAACCAATCATATATATATATATATATATATATATATATATATATATATATATACATATATATATACATATATATATACATATATATATATATACACATATATATATATATATACACATATATATATATATATAATCTCTTTAATGCTACCTTTTCTTACGGGAAAATGTTAAGTTTCAATGAAATCATCAAGGCAGACAGCTTGTCTCATGTTTGTAGCCCCCATGACAGCTCCTACAAAGGGATCATTCGACAAACATCAGAGGCACATCAATCAAAGAGACTCTACACTGGCCAAGACTCAGGCTCTTCCTTTTGACTCTCACAGGGAATGGAGCACAGAGCGAAGGTGACCGACCAGTAATTTGACGGGCTTAGGGGGACAAAGCCCAGAAAAGAGCAGGCACCCACCATTGAAAAACAAGAGATGGAGAGTAGCACAGCTCAAATCCAGCACCGTCTCTCAGTTACTAGTGTGTGATTTTAACTTCCGAGCGAGTCTTCTGAACTGTAAAATGAGGATAACGTTTGCTTTGCTTATTTCACAGGATCAGCATGCGAATCGAATGAGATAATATATAGGAAAGTGCTTTACAAGCACCGTACAGACAGTACTTGGTGTTAGTTACCCATGTAAACGTTGAAAAGAGCTCAGACAGGAGCTGACTGTTGGCCCTAGAGCGAAGGTGGCTTTTATTTCCTCTCTTGGGGCAGGAGGAGGAGGGGCGCTTTCCCACGATACCAACCTAAGGAAGGGGTGGGTGCAGCACCAGAGGACGGGGCTGGAAGAGCCCCTCAGAAGGGCTCCTGTGTGTGCACTTCCTGGCCCTGGGCTGCAGGGTGTGTTCTTGAGAGTCACTCCCCTTGGGGTGGCAGCTCCTGCATGAATGGAGGCACATGGAGGTATCTGCTGGTGTTCACGAAGAAGGGGGAGCAGGTGCCCTGAGTGAGGCAGGAGAGGCCTGGGGTGGCTGACCCCACACCCAATGCCTGCCCAGGATGATAACTTTCATAAGGCCTGGCTGGTGTGATTCTTCTTCCAAGAAGCGCTAGAGGTACCCAGAGGCATTGTTCAATCTGAGGGCTGGTCCTTTAAATGTCCATCTCAAATTGTGATTCTTCACCTGGGGAGAGAAAGGACAGAGGGCCGGGTGAGCAGTGGGTAAATGGTAGGGCTGACATTTTAGAGGCCAAGGAAAGGTGTTTTCAGTCTGTTGTTCCTACCAGAAAAGCAGGGGCCAGGTTTCTGTTGCTATGGAGAATGGAAGGAGGGCAGGACTACACTACGTATTCCTGGAAACACAGGCCTGAAGGTGCTGTGTCCAGCTCTGCTCTCTTCCCCAATCCCAAAGGAAGAGCAGAGACCAGGTCTCCCACGGGAGAGGTGACAGGCCTGAATCTTGTAAAATTTTTGGTAAGAGTAGATGCTTACTTGTGAATTGTCATAAACTTCACAGAAAAATATTCCTTGAACATAAAACTTTTTTGAGCACGTGCCCCAACTTTTGGTTAAGAAAACGATACCATGACCTACTGGGCATACATCTGATTGCTCATGGAATAGCCTGACCCCATGGTAAAGCAGTGATTTGGGTAATTCAGCCACTCACTGCCCTCACCCCACTCTTTCCACTAAAATTCCCAAGTCGTCATGCTGCAGCAGGCTGTTTTTCTTTTTAATGGAACTGCCTCACTCATGATCTCTTGGGCAAGGCTGCCCAATGTTCTATAGAGCTAGATGCCTGCTTTGGCCCCACAGGGAAACAACTGGTCCCTTCTGGTTATATTTATAAAATACATATGTCCAAGGCCAGGAGCCTTGGCTTCTTACATCCAGTTAAGCAGAATGAAAAAAGATGTCCCCCCCCGACCACACCCCATCACAACAACTATGCCAAATGACTCTCCATCCTGTAACACACAGCAGGTAACCCCGCTGCCTGGTGCCATCCTTATTGCTCTGTGTGTGCCCGAATTCACTTCCCTCCCTCCAAGTCTGAAAGGCAAGGCAACTGTTGCCTGTCTAGGGCTGTGGGTTCCCAAGGTAATTACGAATCACGTCCTGCAGGCCCCTGGTAGATGGATTCTGCTGCTGTCAGCAGAGCCAGCCCAGCCTGAGGTCCCAGCTGCTTCCTGTCTGGCATGTTGTACTGTTTTCCGGGTGAAGGGTCAGAGGGTTCCAGGCTAATTCAGTTTGTCTGCAAGTGCTTACACTGCATCCTCCTGTGGTGGGAGAGCGCAGACGCTCTGGCAAGCCAGTCACTGTGTCACAAAGAGCGCATTCACACACACTTCTGCCTGGGGTGCTGTTCTGATTACTTGGTAGGGGGACCAGGAAGGACCTAGCTACCCCATGGCAAACCTGCAGAAACAACTGCCTGCACTGTTTCTACCTGTCTTTATGAAGAATCCACTCGTGGGCCAACACCCTGACAGAAGACATCCTGGATACCTTTTTAGGCCTATAGACATGTAATTTCCTAGAGGGCAAGTACACTGTGTCTTTGATAAGTTGTCTCCTGCACAAGAACATCTTGGGTATTTCCCAAGTATTGCAGATATGTGGTAATGCTTCAGGGACTGTTATGTAAAGGGGCACACTGAAAGTTGCTGCATGGAGCCGCTCTCATCTGAAACAAAATTCCCCAGTAATGAGATTACCTGATGAGGCCAAATCACCCTTCCTGTGGTTCTTGGGCCCCTTTCATGGGGTCCAAAGTTGGTACTGGTAGAAGTTCCCCTCACCTCTTATCCTGACCTCCCAGCCTCAGGACTCTGAGCTGCTCCACAGAGGACGAAGCACTCACCATCATTCCTTCCCTGGCAATCCCCCTAGTGCATGGGACCTCCAGGCTACAAACATTCCCATCCCAAGGGAGAGGCTGGCCACACCCCGCCACTTACCACCTGCAGGCTTATCTTCCGGGCTGTTGCGCAGGTGGTTCTGGCTGGCTTCTGCGGGGGGCTCACTGCTGGCAGGGCTAGTGACCCCGGGAATGGTGGGCAGGTCCCGCGGGGGTGTTTTGGTCACAGGTGAGTTCCGACACTCCATGAGGAACTTCCGGTCGTAGATGATCCTGGTACCTGGAAGGGAAGAGGGACATTGGTAAAGCCATTTTGAACCCCATTCCTGCTCATTTTTCCACTTCTTTGAGGCATGGCCGCAGCAGAGGCAGCAGGTTTTCCTGTGAAAGCTGGACCAAGGAGGAGTGAGGCTTATTCAGGTGCCTGGCTGCAGCCCAGCACTCTGCTGCCACCGAACTGCCCTGACTCCCAGTTACAAGGGGTGCTCTGAGGGAAGAAGGGGCCCACGGGCCACCAGACTGTGTCCTTTCTCCCCTCAGAGCTCTGCACACCCTGTGCTCTCTCCTTAAAGCACCTAATTGGTGCTTAGTGTTATTACTTGTGACAATCATATTCTACAATGGAGAAGGTACGTTTTTTACTCATTTTTCAATTCCCTCCTTACAGTACCCTCATGGGATATCCAGAATCTTTAACTCCATTCTACAAATGAGCAGACAGAATATGAAGTGATTCCCCAACTAGTAAAAATGAGAACTTTCCTGCCTGGGCTTTGTGGAGAGGGGTGACACACCAGCTCTACCTGCTCCAAAAAGGGTCTCCTGCTAAGTGCATCTCCTCTGTGCTGCCCTGCTGTGCCCCTGGCACTGGTTTCCCCACTGCTCTGATGTGTCACTGCACTTCAGGGTTTGTACACTGTCTGCACGCCACTCATTTTCCACTCTCCTTTCACGAGTGTCACCCTAGGGTGAGGACCATGTCTTCCAGAATTAGTTACTATCCTAAAGACACATCCAAGACCCATCCCATGAGGGCAGATGACTGAGTGATACCTTAAAAAGATATAGTGTCTAAGGTATAGGACTCAGGGTTCTAGCGGGAGTCGCAGTTGATTCATCAAATAACAGTGAACAGTGACAAGGTTATTCACGTTTTGTCCTTGTTTAATCCTGATTACTTCTGAAGCACCAGTGTGATACCAGTAATATAACACCTCACTAATATTTGCTGATTGTTCCCTTTTCGACAAAGAGCAGGCGTCAGGCTCAAAGCTTTCAGCAGGCAGGGGGATCGAGCTAGAATTTAAAACTATCTTGTTGTCATTATATTTCTTTTTATAGTTACCTTCTATTTATGGCAAGTGAATCTAGTTTTCCATATATAGTCGTGATATCAAGTAGTTTCCTTTTAATATATAATAGGATATAATTTAACACGATAATAGTATATAAGTTATATATGCAACCAAATATAATAAAAGTGAAATTAAAAAGGTAAGGTGATATAAAAAATATTAAATATATGTAAAAGTAGAACACAAGGCACGATAAAAACTGCAGCTAGAATATGAATGACCCAAGTTTAGAAACCATGATTTTAGGACGTCAGGAATGCCCTTCCTTATCAAACCCTTTAATTCCTCCCTCACTGAAGGGCTCTGAGGAGTGACTTTCCAGCAGCTGGAACTTATTTCTCAGAGTTAAGCACAGGCCTCTCTGTTAACCCCTGCAGAGGAACGAGTCTGCATCTCTGAGCTCTGAGTGTGAGTTCCTGAGGTTGGGCTCCGGGTGGGACCCGGGATGCTGAAGGGCAGAGCCTCGGTGAGGGACACCTAAAGAGGAACTTGGCCTCCACACACCTGTTAATCCCAGTCTGACGCTAGGTGGTCACCCAGTCTCACTCTCCACATCTGAGAGGCAGTCAGGCTGAAGCTGACAGCCCTGCTCATCATCACCAAGCAGGTTAAAGCTCACCGCTCATATTTCTTAGGGGGAGGGGTATAAAGCAAAGAACAGAGAACCAAGGCTGCTCTTTAGGCTCTGCTATGAGCCAGCGGTGTGAGTGCGACCCTGTGCTCATGGCCCTCTGAGCCTGCCCCTCCGGCATTTGGGTCTCAGTTTCCTCATTTGTCACATGAAGGGCTGTGTGCCTATGAGCCCAGTAGGTTACAGAGAACAACGGTGCCCTCTCCTTGAGGGAGGATGTCCTGGCTTCAGATGGGACTATTTTTCTGTTTCTTGATCCTTAAGGCTTGGCACCTTCTCTCTTATGTCCTTGCTTCCCCCCACTTTTGCTTTTTTGTTGGTTTGTTCACCACAGAGTAGGGAACTGACCCCATCACAGTGGAACCTAAAAGCTGGAGAGTCAGTAGTCTCAAAAAAGAACTTGGAGGTCAGCAGCTTCTGGAGAGGTTCTTTCAAGGTCACTAACCCCCAATGATTTTTTTTTTAAATTGTGGTAAAATATAAACAACATAAAATTTACCAAGTATACAGTTCAATAGTGTTAAGTACATTCATGTTGTTATGCAACCAATCTGCAGAACTCTCCTCATCTTGCAAAACTGAAACTCTGCATCCATCCAACTCTGCATCTTCATTTCCCTCCTCCAACCCCTGGCAATTACCATTCTACTTTCTGTCTCTCTGAATTGGACTCCTCTAGGTACTTCACATAACTGAAATCACATAGCACTTGTCACTTTGTGACTGGTTTATTTCACTTCACATAAAGTGCTCTAGGTTTATCTGTGTTATATCATGTCAGAATTCTCTTCCTTTTTAAGGCTGAATAATATTTCATTTAATGGATATACCACATTTTGTTTATCCATGGACATTTGGGTTGCTTCCACCTTTTGGGCACTTAATAGCTAGGGCACTTAATTAAAAATTTAAATCCTCATTTGTGCTAATAAAATCCATAAACTAAGTGACAGCTGAGGTAGCACGCAAGACACCCACACCAGAGTATTTCAGCCGAGGGGTAAACAGTGGTGTTCAGAAAGTCAGTTGACAAGGCACCTAGTCTAGGAGGGGAGGCGAGGAGTGGACCACAAAGCCACCTGACTCAATTAGGGCCAGTGAGCAATAGAAGCTGGAGATCAACGTGGTGAAAATGTTTCCTGCGGAAGCTGCTTTGGCTTGTTAAGCCTCTTCTCTTCCATCCCTTCAAGGGACCCACCACTACACAGCTTCAATTAACAGTGATCTTCTGGAAATTCGCTCAGCCTCCCACAGATGAGGCACACTTAACAAAATTTTGTCCCACATTGTCAAAAATAGGAACCCTTGGCTGAAAATGCTGCTGTGGTGTCCTGGAGCTGGAGACTAGACCTGCATACAGGGACAGGAAATGGAAATCAGAGGGAGATGTCAAGGTCCCTGGAAAACACTTAGCAGCAACAACTGGATGGTGCTGGTCCGGTATGGTCTTCTGGGGTGTGTGGCTATCACACCAGGCGATCTCCACACAACACTCTTTAGCTCAGGGCCCACTTTCTCTTTCCATATTGCTGAAAAGACCCAACTCTACTAGGTTTCTACAAACAAGAGCACGAAGAGCTCTTGAGGATCTAAGTGGCTTCAAGATGGCAGAGCCAACATATTTTTTCCTGCTGCTTCTCTCAAAAGTGATGCAAAACACCAAGAACAAGAAATAGAAGCACATACTCCAACTTGGATACAAGAGGGGCTCAAACTGTTTCCCAAATCACAATATATGAGACAAAGTAAAAGGAAGGATGGTTCTAACAGAGAGGGAAAAGGTGACACCTAAATGCAGGGGTCGAGGGTGTGGAGGTTATAACAGGAAGCAAGCAGGGTTTCCCAGAGAACCCCAGGAAGGTTCAGGAATTAGAAGCATCATAGAAAAAGGGAATAGGGACTCACAACAGGGATAGGTTCCATATGTCCCTCACCCCATGAGGGGAGACAGGAAAATTAACTTCCTGAATAATGAACATCAAACCCCCTTCCCTACCCTGCTTCAGAATAAAGGGCAAAGATAAAGACCTATAGAAATTAATTTTGGGAGAGATGTCCCCAGTGAAAAAGACGAGCTGGCCACCCGATTGAGCCCACTGGTCTTAGACCTCAAAGGGGGCTGCCAGTTGAGCACCTCACTTAAATATAAACTACTAAATGTCGCCATACATTTCTGAGAAAAGTTTACATAATTTAAGGAGAGATCCAAACCAACCAACAGGAGGAAACATAATAAAGGAAGCAGAAGACTTTAAAGAGCAGAAAGACAAAAAAATGAATAGGCAAAAAGATAACAAATTAGAGATCCAATATTGGATAATAGGAACGCAAGAAAGAGAGAGAGAAGAAACTGGTAAGAGGAATTTACTTAAATACTCATAGAAAAAAGATAGAAAAATTTCCTGAATTGAAAGACATGAGTCTTTCAATTAATTATAGAAATTAATTGACATGAGTCTTTCAATGGAAAGAAATGCCCCTTTGAGTACCCAGTGCAATGAATTAAAAACACCAATTTAACATTCATTGTGAAATTTCACAATACAAAGGATAAGGAGAAAACCTTAAGATCTTCCAGAAAGGGTGAAAAAAAGAACAATTGCACAGAAGGATTGGGAATAGAAATGGCACAAAACTTCTCAATGGCAATGTTGAAAGCCTGAAGACAACGGGTCAATTCTAAGGGAAAACTCATTTTGCCTTAGTTTTATAACTAGTCAAATACTAATCAAGTCAACATAGGATAGAGATATTTTCAGAAAACTAAAGGGGGATGTATTCTACCAAAATTAGAGAAAAACAAGAGGTTTCGGGGAATCCCATGTTGACAACTGTGTGGCAGGTTCAGAACAGCCAAACTGTTAGTTCAGGAAAGAGGAAAAAAATGGACTGATAAATCAAGAAGTCTGCTTTGTGTGTAAAACCATAGTCAGAGGTGCTGGAGGGTGTGGGAAGATTTGCAATGAAAACTAAGCACATTTTAAAATGAGGCAACTTTTTTAAAAGTTGTAAAAAAAAAAAAGGAAATGCTATTATTGTAAACGACTTGGCTCATCAAGAGTCATTGTAATCAAAATAATGAATATGTATTTTTAAAAATTTGTGATATTATATTGGGATAATGGGAGAAAAGAGGGTGTACACACATCAGTAAGTCATCTTCTATCGAAAAAGCAAGTCAATAAACAAAATCAAGAAAAAGTTAGAAGTAAATCCCCAGAGAGAGCTGAAAAATGTTGTTGGTTGCTTCTAATGGGTGAGATGGGGGTAGGAGAAGCGAGCGGTTGCTGTTTTGTTAGAAGCCTTCTAGTACTTTTGAGTTTTTTGTTTTTTTTTTAATTGGGGAAGGGGAACAGGACTTTATTGGGGAACAGTGTGTACTTCCAGGACTTTTTTCCAAGTCAAGTTGTTGTCCTTTCAGTCTTAGTTGTGGAGGGGGCAGCTCAGCTCCAGGTCCAGTTGCTTTTTTTTTCTAGTTGCAGGGGGCACAGCCCACCATCCCTTGCGGGAGTAGAACCAGCAACTTTGTGGATGAGAGGACGCGCTCCAACCAACTGAGCCATCCGGGAGCTCAGCAGCAGCTCAGCTCAAGGTGCTGTGTTCAATCTTAGTTGCAGGAGGTGCTGCCCACCATCCCTTGCGGGAGTCGAGGAATCGATCTGGCAACCTTGTGGTTGAGAGCCCACTGGCCCATGTGGGAATCGAACCGGCAGCCTTCGGAGTTAGGAGCATGGAGCTCCAACCGCCTGAGCCACCGGGCCGGCCCACTTTTGAGTTTTAACTATTTATATGTATAAACTATTTACATGCAGTAACTTTAAAATACTTTTATTATGAAAAAATCAAGCACATGCAAAAATAGAATAATTATGCACACACCCATATATATAAAATTTTGATTGTTTTTTAAATTAAGGGACAAGTTAAATAAATTATGGATCAAAATAAAAACAAACAAAAAGAAAATGAATAAATTTTGGATCAGACCTAAAATACAATGCTGTGCAGCTTGGAATAAGAAAAAGTGTACATTGTCCACAATATACTGTAAGAAGAAGTCACAGAACTATACGTATTTTGTGTTTGGTTAACTCTGCTGGGTGAGATAAGGATTACAGCAAAATAACAATCTTTTACACTGAGCATTTTTTCCTTTTAATACAAAACTCTAATAAAGATATCATAGGGACATTAGGTCAACAAATAAGGATATAGGATCAGAATCTCCTTTTCTAGAAAGTCAAGTTAAAACTGCCTTAGCTGTAAATAGGTGGACTATCCCTCACCCAAAAGTCCAGGGGGCCTTCTGTTGGCCTGGAGATGTAGGGATGAGCTCACCCTCCAGTGCCTCTCTGGTCTGGTGTGTACTGGACCCTGTCCACATGAGACTTTACCTCCCACTAACTGTATTCAAGGACAGGGACCCTCACCTACACATTTATCAATCTTTGCTCAATCCTGAAAGTAGGTGTGCTGATCTCATGTATTCACTCACAGAACCCCTTTGTACCAGCACCATGCTAGGTGCTAGCGATACAAGCAACAGGCAGATGTGGTAACAGCTCTCTGATCTCAGACGCAATGTAGTTGGAAAAGAAGGACCCATAAACAAAGGATTACAGTCAAGTGTGTGAAGTCTAAGAACAAAGGTGTATGTAGGGACCACAGAGGGACAGGGGAGAGCCCTCCCTGTGTGAGCCACTCAGGACAGAGACACGAAGCTCCCTACCAACCCCGTCTTTCAGCTTCCAGGCAGCCTGGCCCTAAACCCCTGAGCTAGAGAAACATCATGTCACTCCGAGTCTGCACTGCCCCAAAGTTGGGGGGTCCCTGGGGGCAGTAGACTGGGGATGACCTCGACTGGAGACACTGGAGGTGCAGAGCAGGGGAATCCAGAACCGTGCTGGGGAAAACAGAGGTGGATCCCCCACGTTTCAAACCTTCTGTGTAGCTGGGATCCTGTTGGGTGCAGGGGATAGAGTTCAAGGTTGAACTACCTGTACAGAAGAACTGAGGCTATTTTCGAACTGAAAGCCTGTCTAAATGTATCACTGCATAAACATAGGCGGGCAAAATGTAAGTTTGGTGGGCTGCAAGTTTCCTGCGCCGTGGAGAGGGCGTGGGAACGACAGCTTGAGAAGAATGCTTGCAGCTCTTCCCATCGCCCAGTGGTTAGAAACCCAGCTCTCCCATTTGCTAGCTCTGACGACTCTGAGCACGTTATTATTTAATCTCTCAGCGCCTCAATTTATTCTCCTATAGAATAGGGGTGGTGATGATAGTGCCGACCTTTATAGGGTCATTGCGTGGATTAGAACAGTGGCTGACACAAAGTGAGCCCTATGCAAACAAATCCTAACTATTACCATGACCAGTATGGCTTCAGGTGACATATTTCACCATTTATTCGCTCCCATACACACCAATATATGGTCAAAGCTGGGACAAATCGGGGGAGAGGTAAGCAGCCCGAAAAAGAGACTTGGGGGAAGGACGGGGAGATGGGAGAGGGTAAGGGCATTACCCATCCTTTTGGGGCCCACAGAAACATGCCCCAAGAACCACCATGAGCTTTTGCATGTTTGGTAACCAGAGTCATTGGAACTTTAAACAGATGTGCACTGAATACCAGAACGGTATGTTTTCTTTCTCAAGGCAAGCTCTGTGGCGAGGACAGTTTGCTTGAAAGTATAAAGTGACACAGACGGTCCCCTAGGATCTGGTTTCCTCACCTATAAACAAGGGCAGTGGACTAGGCTCATTTGCACTATTTTTAAAGCACCAACCCTGCACCAGGCTTTATAGGTAATCTCTAGGGTCTGTTCCAGCTCTGATACACTACCATTTATTTTTAGGATCTCCGTGTTGGCAGGCGCTTAAAGTGGTACAAATAGCACTGGCCCCAGAGGCAGAAGTTCTGGGCTCAAGCCTGGGCGCGCCATGTACCAGTCCCTTGACCCCGAGGCACAGCTTCATTCCTCAGCTCTAAGAGGAGGGTACTCATATAACCCACACCTCACGGGAGCATCGTGAAGATTAAGTAACATAACGAATGTCCTGGTCCCTTGCACAAGAATAAACCATTACATCCATATAATTGCTATTAAGTTATTCACGAGAGCATACACAATGGAGAAAAAAGTCACAAGCCAGGAACAGGAAGCTCCTTGGAGGCTGAGAAGCATTTATTCATGCCTTCTGCAGCCAGTACAGGGCTGGACAGGTGCTCAAGCAACAGGCGTTGCATGAATGAATGCTAAGATTTTCAGGTAAGGTGGCTACAGCAATCACTATCTGTTATCACTGCCTGCCTGTGGGCCAGACGCTGTTCCCAGCTTGACATGCTGGGTCTCAGTGCGCCCCCACCCCTCCAATGAGGGAGTACATTATCCTCAACTTGTAGACAGGAAACTGAGGCTCAGGAAGGCTGTCATCCCACAGCCATCCAGAGGCAAGCCTAGCTTGTTTTGCCTCCAATCCTGAACACTAACCTCTGTTTAAAATTAGCAAGGCAGATGGGCTACTGCGCCTGGGCCAGCATTGGCAACTGGAAAAATAACAGGGGTCTTCGGACTTTTATTTCTTCTTCTGTTTGGCCAGAACATGATGTTCCCTGAGACAGGCCTGCTTTGATTTCTTCTCCATCTCTCCACAGTACCCACACTCATGGTTCAAAATGCTGCTGGATGTGACTTCTGTAAGTTGAGCCGAGCTCATCCCTCACTTCCCCTTGGGCCTCCCCTGGCAGAAGCTTCTTCCCCTGAGCAGGGCGGGATGTGAGGCCTAGCAAGAGTACAAGAATGGAATTCCTAGAACTGCTGTTCCCATTCCAGGGAAAGGGAGAGCACTGCACAACAGGGTCAGGGGTAGGTTTGAATGCCTGTGCTCAGACACCCGCTAGCAGCCTGTGGATAAAACACTCTGGGCAATTTTAAATTCAGCTTTCACCAGCTCTGTGTCAACCTGGAGGCAAATACACAGATGTGCCAGGGTCTCCCAGGGGTCTCCCCTCTCCTCCACACACTGGGCAGGAACTGCATGCATCCGGGTGGCTTTTCTTGCTGGGCTGTGTGTTTAGCAAGCAGAGCTGACTTGTCAGGGAGAAAATCTTGGTGAGAGAAGCAGAGCATGCTCAGTCTAAGATTTTTCTTCACTTCTAGCCCCACCAGCTCTATAAAGAGAACAAGGATCCGGAGGTTTCTCACCTTCCAGGAATCTTACGAAGCTCCTCGAATACCAAATGCGGGTGTTCAGGAGTGGCAGACAGCTTCCGGGCTAGTCCCTCTCCTCAAAGGAATTCCCTTGAAGGGAATAAGGCCAGTTTATTTGAAAATTAAACAGGAGGAACAAGGCTTTCACAGAGATATTCAGAACAAAATAGCTGAAATAGTTATTCCAAGGGCCGGCAAAGCTCCTTCCCCTTCCCTCACTGCCCCCAAACAAATGGCCATGTGCAGAGCAGGGTGAGGTGACCCCTGAAATTCACTACCAACAGGGAGTGCCCCTCCCTCCCGTCACAGAGCAACAAATGCTGTCCTTGGAAAGGGGAGGAGCCCTGTTTTTTGTGTGAATTGTGTCCCCCTAAATTCATATGTTAAAATCCCAACCCCCAGGACCTCAATGTATTTGGAGATAAGGTCTCAAAAGAGGCCATTAGGTTAAAATGAAGTCATTGGGGGTGGGGCCCTAACTCAAAGAGAGAGAGAGAGAGAGAGAGAGAGAGAGAGAGAGAGAGAGAGAGAGAGAGAGAGACAGACAGACAGAGAGAGAGAGAGAGACAGAGACAGAGACAGAGAGAGAGAGAGAGGCACCACAGAGGAACAAACCACAACCACAACCACAATCATGAGTAAGAGGGAGGCCATCTGCAAGTCAAGAACAGGGGCCCAGGAGAAACCAAACCTGATAGCATCTTGATCTTGGACTTCCAGCCTCCAAAACAGTGAGAAAATAAATTTCTATTGTTTAAGCCACCCAGTCTGTGGTATTTTGTTATGGCAGATCTAGCAAATTAATATAGGCCTGCTTTCCCCTTTTATTCTGAAGAGCAGTTGAGAAGAATCTGTTTTCACACACACCCACTCTTCAAGGCAAGAGACCTAGTTCTTAACCTCCACACTATCTGCATCAGCAGGAAACCAAAGGGAATTCTGAATCCACCTGCACCTCTTGGTATTGTCACTCCCATCCCCTTTTGGACTGCTGGGCTCAAAAACTTGACCCATCCTATTGCTAGTACTCGAGAAAATCAAGGATATTCAAATGGGAGAGCAGGGCAAGCATGAGCTCCTTTGAAGGGTATTCCCAAAGCCCAGCCACTTGAAGGAGAAACAGAAGGTACGCTGGGTGGTGGTCAGTAAGGGGAGGCACGACACAAAGTATAACGTACTATCCAGTGGCCTGGCATCATGGCCATCTCTACAGTTTGCTTTGTGGAGCTGAACAGAAGGCCTTGAAAATGGGGCATGGGATCTATGACTCAATGTTTTCAGGAAAATGTCCACTGTTGTGAAACCAACAGCTGATTCACAGGGTTTTGATTCCGATCTGCTTCTATACTTGGCCTTGGCTCTGCTGGCCAGTTAAGTTCCCTCGTAGGACCATCCTTTGAGCCTTGTAGAAAATGGTCTAAAAACATGGCCCCCATAACTCCTCCCATCCCTGTTCGTACATATGGCTTCTTTTATTCAAAGGCAGCTATTTCTCCCTCTCTTTGAATCTGGGCTAGCCCTGTGTCTTGCTTTGACCGATAGAATACAGTATAAGTAATGTTTTGTGACTTCTGAGCCTGGGCCTTAAGAGGTCTTGAAAACTGCCATATAAATAAGCTCAGGTTAGACTCCTGAATCGTGTGACACCAAGAGGACAGAGAGAGCTCCCAGCCTTCCAGGTGTCCCCAGCAATACCCCAGATATGTGGGTAAGGCCATCTTAGACCTTCTAGCCCAGGGCAATCCCACTGCCAACTGTAAGCAGCCAGATGAGTGAGCTCAGGCAAGATCATCCAGGAATGCCCAAGCAGCCATAAGAATGGAGAGAAACAATAGATTGTTGTTGTTTTAAGTTACAGTTTTGTGATGGCTTGTTATACAGCAATAGCTAACTGATACAGCCATTCTCATCAAGACAAGTATCTCCGGGCAGCTGGTGAGCTTTGATACTCGGGGCCTGGTCTCTGTCTGAGCTCTCTCTGTGAAACTTCATGGGCATAGACACTGGATTACCAGGCACCTTTTTTTAACCCATGTCCTTGAATATCCAAAAGCCATGGGCAGATGTCATCTATTCCTGCGTAGTCAGTGATGCTGGGTGTAAACAAGTAAATAAGGAGCATCAATCCCACTGTCTGAGATCCTGGCCCCAATACTGACTTGTTTAGTATAAAAAAGTCACTTCCTTCTACTTTCTGCTCAACAGAGAAAAAGTAATATCAGTAATATTGTTATTGGAATAAGTGGGAAAGTTCAGAGAAAGTTAGTTTCTGCCCCTGAGACATCCCAAGATAAACAATTATGTCCTGCAACTGAAAGGACAGAAAAGACAATTTAAATGCTATCATTAAGCCAGCTTAGACCCA
Source organism: Rhinolophus ferrumequinum (assembly GCF_004115265.2). NCBI lineage: Eukaryota > Metazoa > Chordata > Mammalia > Chiroptera > Rhinolophidae > Rhinolophus > Rhinolophus ferrumequinum. The sequence continues at coordinate 61,502,622 of NC_046287.1, forward strand.
GGCCTGGTGGTAAAAACAAACAAACAAACAAACCAAAACAAAAGCTAGATTACTCTGAGAATGCTTTCATCCCAGGATTCTTTTCAACCCTTCACCTTCTAAACACCGGACCTGGCACTTAATCCTGGAGATACAAAGATGAGTAAGACTGCTCTGGAAGAACTTCCTGGCTAACCTAGTGGACACACATATAAACAAATACACGTGATTCATTTGTTATGAATCATAACAGAGGAAGAACACTGGCATGGATCTAGGTAAGACCAGAAAGCAAGAGTTTTTTGTTTGTTTGAACACAAGAATCTACATGTACAAATGAACAATTTTCATTAAAAACGTTCACCTTGGGAAGCAGTCCTGTTCTCAGTACCGCTGCCCTTTCCTAGGAATGACATCCAATAAAGTCCCATATAAGAAAATGCCTCACTACCAACAGATAAATACAGTACCACCCTGCCTGCCCTTTCACCAAATTTGGTAATAAAGGACGTTTTTGCTCTTTCAGGGAAAAAAAAAAAGAATCAAACTCCCCTTTCAAATCATAAGGCTCTGCCACCTTTGAGATATTGAAAAAAATATGTAAGCTTCTGAATGCAATTAAAATGTAACAGCTATGCCTGCTGTGTTAGAATGTGAGGCCTACCAGGTGTCTACTCAGAATGGGGAATTCTCACTTGAGTATCATATAAGTTCTGCTAGTTACGGGGTTGTCTGTCTAATTGCTTCCTTCTGTAGATACAACTTGGATGCTTATAATTCTATTTCAGGTGTGTCTTCCTCTTCCTCAACTAGCAATCCAACCTCTTAAGGTCAGACTGACTTCCAGTTCTGGATGTAGTGACTGCTTTAAAAATGGGGAGGTTTGTGTGCATTGGAGAGAGTTTGGGGTGCTCTATACCAGGGCCCCCATCAAAGTCTTTATTGAGGGACACAGAGTGGAATGTTCTAAATGCTTTAAGAGGAAGCAGGTCAGTATAAAAAGAGGCCCATTATATTTCCCTCAGTGCTTTAATGTCCTAGTCTTTTTAAAGTGTCCTTAATGAGATGCAGTCCCCCCTACTTGACTAAGGCCTCAGGACACTGGCTGGGTTCTAGCTTCAGTGCCCGGCAACCTCCCCCTCTTCCCAGCACTGTCTGTTCCATAGCCAAACACTTGGGAGCTGCTCCAAGGTAAGCATCCTGGGCATAGACTTTGTTTGTCTAACCAAACAGGGTGCCATTAACACCTGTAGCCCTACCTACTTACCTCTGATTAACCTTATCCAAGTACACGGCTAAGGTATGACCACCACCCAAGCAACCCCTGTAGGCTTTGGGGTCAAACATCCAACATGGAAGTTGGTGGGGGTGGGGCAGAGCAGAGGAAGGTTTCTGACCCATTCAAAGGTTCTGCTAGTTTATAGTGTCATTAGAGATTTTCAAGACTCTCCAGACTCAAATATTCATAAATGGCACTCCCTTCAGCAAATTTCTCTAACATTCTCCAGACATCTAACTTCAGATCAGTGGCTCAGCCTGTGGGCAGGTTAATGACCATGGAAAGTAAACTGGAGTCATAAATGGAGATGGCTCAAATCAACTGCTGCACCTTTCCCTCCACGGACAAACAGTGCAGTGCCATTCCCAGCAAGAGTGACTGCTGGACACTTACTTCAACAGCTCCTGACACCTCCTGCAAATAAGTGAGTGCGAGCACCCATGCAGACTCTCTCGCCAGACCCTGGTTTACAGATTGATGCCAAACCCAACCTTGAGAGAATCATCATTTTTTTTTACCAGACCCCAAAGGTCTGAAAAGGTGAGGGAAGTTACATTCCAAGACCCCCAGTGGATGCCTGAAACCACAGATAGTACCAAACCCTGTGACTAACGGGCATGTAGCATAGACGTGGTAGATATGCTGGACAGAGGGATAATTCACTGCACAGGCGGGACAGAGAAGGGTGAGAGAAGGGTGGCACAAGATTTCATATTGCTAACTCACAATGGTGTACAATTTCAAACTGATGAATTGTTTATATCTGGAATTTTCCATTTACTATTTTTGGACCATGGGCAATAAACCAAGGAACGCGAAACCATGGATGGGTAAAGAGGGACTACTGTGCTCAGAGTGTGAGATTTAGATCAATCACTGGGACCTAGTTAGAAATGCAAAATCTCAGGCCCTATCCCAGAACCTACAGAATCAGAATCTACATGTAACAGAGGTCTCCAGGTAATTTGTATGCACACTGAAAACTGAGTAAGAGCCCTCTAGAGTAGACCAAAAGGGCACCAGAATGGCCTTTTCTCATTAGGTTAAGCTGCTCTGCCCTGGCAAAGGGAAGGGTAAATGGGTTTTGGAGGAAGATTTCACACCTTGGCTAACTGTGGCAGGCCAGATTTGCTAACTGAGGCAGAAACACGTCAGGATTCTCTGGTTATGGACTGTGAGCTGTATACCTTCCCCACTGGACACCCGACAAGAAAGACCTGGCTTTAGGTCACTGCTAGATTTCTTCCAATTGGCCTCCCAAAGTAAGTTACATTACGATGCAGACGCCCCTCTCCCAACTAAAGACATTCAATGAGAAGAGAATTTGCTGTGGTCTGCCAAAACCCACCCATTTCCCAGTCCAAAGTGAGAAGTGGAGAGTTTCCTATAAAGAGTATCACTGGGTATTGCTTCCAAGTTGATCTGTCCCCAACCAGCAACAAAAGGTGCAAAAGAGGGCTTCTTGAGCCGTCAGGCCTACCTCAGTACCCACCTGAACAGATCAAGCAGATTCACACTTTTATTTGAAAGAATCCCCAAATTGTCAGGAAAGGTCATGGCAGACACATCATGAGGGCAAAAGAAGCAGAACAGCATGGACTACATAAAGCCGTGGAACGAGAATTCTTGGCCAAGAATGAGTCAAGAATGGCAAGAAGAGTAGCTGGGAACTTTTCCTCAGGTCATTTTTAATAGGAGAGAGAGAGCAGTTCTCTCTATGCTTGGCTGCTATTTTTTGTTTTTTTGTTCAGTTTTGGGGAAAACAGTATGACACTGGACAATGAACACGCGCATTTAAGCTTTGGGGCCTCGGTGTCATGTTCTGTAGAATAAGATTGCACGGCTGGACAAAAAATCTAAGATCCCTAATAATTCTAACTTTGTATGTTTTGAATCAAACAGCCTAAGACCTTGGATCTGGCTGTGCTCGTTGGTGGTGGGACAGCTGCCTGAGAAAATAAGCATGTGGCCCCCGACGCTGGCAGAGGAGGCTGAGCCCCGCCTGCGTCGGTCCTCACCCTGGTCTCTCAGCGCAGCGCCAGGACCTGCGGCCTCTTTCGGGTGAGTAGTTTGAGAAGGAGCGGTGCAGGCGGGTGTAGGGGAGGGAAGAAGGGCAAAAGGGGTGAGGGCAGTAAGAGGATGGGAGGGAAGTGGTGAGCCGCGAGGAGGATTTCATTATGCAAACAGGCGGGCAGGTTTCATCAGCGCCTGTGCGCCAGGGCTTCGGGGCTGGGAGGGAATGCCTGGCTTCCGAGGGCAGCCCAAGGCTGGCCCCCACCCGTGCCAGCTCAGCTTCCTCTTCCTCATCCACTCAGCCAGGTCACACGGCACCCCCTCCCCCCGGAGAGAAGAACGTGTTTTTCTGCACAGCCCAGCCGGCCGCCCCAGGTCCCCCCGCGGAGATCCCAGAAGCGTAAATGGGAAATCTGGCACAGGTGCCGACGAGGTGCTGCTGGCACAGGAGCATACCCTCAGCCCAAAACCTTCGTCAGAGGGTGCATACCCGACACAAAACCGGGGGATAACTTGAGAAGGAAAAAGGACTCTGCATGAGGCATTTATCCCAACAGAGAACCCCCGTCCCATCCTTTAAAAAACCCAGGCCAAGCCTCTCCTTGATCCGTGGGCCATCCAGACCCCACCGTATTCGGCCTCAGAACTGCCCCCAACACCACGAGGGGCAGCACGCCTCGGCATGTGGCAGTCCTGGAAGCGTGTGCATCTGTTTGGGTGGGAGGCACTCAGCTGTCTCTCAGACCAGGAGGAAACTAATGCGGCAGTTTGCAACCCGGCGCTGGAGGACGCACCCAGAGGGCAGGCAACGGGAGGTGGCCACCAGCTCGCTCCCTGTGGCCCTCGCTGCCTCCCTGATTCCACTTACCCGTTCTTCCCAGTCACCGCGCCCCTGAACCTGGTTGCCCAGTTCAATGGGCGGCTGCCGAGTCCCCCGATCTGCCCAGTCCGTCCTCCCCACCGCCAGCACCTGGAGCCCCAGAGCCCGCGCCTACCTCCGGGAGTGGTGCTGAAGAGCGTGCCACCGGGGGTGGTACTGTAGTCCCCGGGCGGCAGCTGCACGCCGTCACTGAGGACCACCCGGCGAGTGGCGGGGATGGCCCGGCTTGGGGTCTGGCTGCAGCTGCTGCCCCCGGACATGGTCGCCCGCGCGCAGCTCCGGCAGCAGGAGCGTGGTCCTCCTGCCCCTCCTGCCTTGCTCCGCCTCGCTCCCGCGGGCCCCGCCTAAGACCGTCCCTTCCGTCTTTTCCGCTCGACGCCCCTTGGGATTTGTAGTTCCAGCGATGCCTCCGCCCACCCGCCTCGGAGCTTCTGCCTCCACGTGGGTTTCCCTGTATCCTTGGATGGGAGGCCGCTTTCCGACAGTCTACTGAGCGCCGGTGCCAGCGCCGCCCTACTTTTGCCGGCCTCTTTAGGTCCCGGGCCCCTCCAGGCCACGCCGGCGGGGACGAAGTGGGCGTGGGGAGTGGGGAAGCTTGCCTAGGTTAATGCCTCGCTGGGTCGGGGGCGCTTCTCCCGGTTGTATGGGGATCCTAGACCACTCGGGCCAGTTTAGGAAGCCCCGCATTAGGACATCAGGCCGGATGTTCCCCCAACCCTCCTGGTTCAGTGCTTTAGCTTCTCAGATGAAAAAGTGGGGATTGACTGTTTCTTCTCTCGTTGTTGTTCGGTTTACTGAGCATTCACAATGTGGCGGGCGTTGAAGAAATGGGCAAGAATTCTCGCTCCACGGCTTTGGAGACAGTGTGCTAGGACACGTGGATAAACCACACAGCTGGGTGGTAGAGCTAAACCCTGAGCCAGATGGAGGTTGGGGTTGGGGAGAGGTAGGTGATCAAAGAAAGTAGACTTGTTTGGGTTCAACGACCCACAGACTGCCTGACATTTAGTAGATACTCCTTGAGTGGATGAAACAATGAATCTTCAAGGAGATCCCTTAGTGGAGAGGAAAAAAATGCAAGGAAGACGGAAAAGCCTGCTGGGTGAGCAAGCAGTTTCTGTCATTGTCGCCACATCTTGGAAAGGGAGAGAAGAGAACAGTTTAAAAGGAAAATTGGGGTGGGATTGTGAATCATGCCAGGGTGTTCAGACTTTGTCCTACAAGAGGAGGAGATATCGGCGATCTTTTAAGCTGGGGAGTGGGGTTATTAGTGTTTTTTTTTTTTGTTTGTTTGTTTTTAAATAAAGATTTTTTTGGGGAAGGGGAACAGAACTTTATTGGGGAACAGTGTGTACTTCCAGGACTTTTTCCAAGTCAAGTTGTCCTTTCAGTCTTAGTTGTGGAGGGCGCAGCTGAGTTCCTGGTCCAGTTGCTGTTGTTAGTTGCAGGGGGCACAGCCCACCATCCCTTGTGGAAGTTGAGGAATTGAACCAGGAGCCTTATGGTTGAGAGCCCACTGGCCCATGTGGGAATCCAACCTGCCTCCTTCGGTGTTAGGAGCATGGAGCTCCAACCACCTGAGCCACCGGGCTGGCCCTAGTGTTGTTTTTTTAGAAAGATAACTAACTGGTGACCATGGAGTTTGAGAATGGACCACAGGAGGTGGAGGCCTAAGATAGGTCACTCCTGAGTTAAACTCTAGGCCTGTCTAGTAAGGTAGCCACTGGGCACACATGCCTCTGAAGCACTTGAAATACGGCCAGTCCATATTCATAAGTATAAAATACACACTAGATTTCAAAGATTCAGTGTGAAAAAGTAATGTAAAATATCTTAATAATTTGTTTTATATTAATTACATATTGAAATAATATTTTGAATATATTGGGTGAAATGAAATCTATTATTAAAATTAATTTCACCTGTTTCTTTTTACTTTTTTAGTGGGACTATAAGAATTATATATATATATATATCGTAATATATTTCTATTGGTTAGCGCTGCTGTAGGATGAGGTGGTATGAAAGCAATCTTAAAGTTTTTCTCAGAAACTTCCTCCCAAAAAACTATGGAATCATCAAATTTTAGATATGGCCAGGTACCTTATAAATCATCCAGAACCATATTCACCTCCATCTTATTGAAAAATAAACAAAAACAAAAAATCCTGAGGAGCAGAGTTTTATCCAAGAACACACAGCAGTAAAATGCTTGAGGCAGCACTGGAACCCGGTCTCACTCCCTTCCAGACCAACTCTTTTCTCATCACACTAGAAAACAAAGCGCCCATTCTCCCCCCTTGGGAGGAACTGTTCTAAAAGGGGGTTTCGTCTGGTGCCTCATTGGACTTGCGTGTTTGGTTAGCTGAGAAGGGAAGGGGCTTGCAATGACCTCTGCTCATAGGGCTGTGGAGGGCTGATGAGGAAAGTCTAAGGGCTTTAGAGGAGCCAGAGGGCTGAGGGCTGACTAGACCTGGGGACCCTCGTGGATATAGGAGGAGCACTGGCCTGGGCTGAGGGGTGTGGGTTTAGCCCCAGTGCGGCCACTAAATACGTGTTCAGTCTTGGACAAGTCCCTTCCCCTTTATGGGCCTCAGTTTCATTATCTGTCACAGAGGGGGGATGGGGGTGGCTTTAAAGATCTCTGAGAACGCTCAGCAGTGACATTTTTTGTCTTTGACAAACTCACTGCTGAATTCTGTTTCCTGTCCAGCCATTTCACCTTTGATGGTTTCTACCTCTTTATAGAGCAGGGACTCATTCATATCAAGTTTTATAATCAAGTATCAACTTCTATAGGGCATGATGAGAGTTGTCTTTTAAAAAGATTAATTGGTGGCACCAGTGGCATGTGTTTACTCATTCTCACTCTTGACAGCCCTTACCTTAGAGAGGCTATTGATAATACATCTGGGTGCTCAGCTGCATGTTTATTTCTGTCTTCTCTTCGAAGGTCTTTTAAATCTATTAGCTTATGACTGTTCTGGCAATTCTAGCTGGAGGTCAAAATAAAGCAGAATGTGGCAAGGGATGTTTTCAAGAAGAATAAGATAAGGAGCGGGACACAGTGGAGAACAGTTTCCATCCCATCTTGCTCTACTTGACCTCTAGGGAGGGAGGGACAAGGGGCAGATTTTAAGTAGAATTTTTCTGGATAGCCAACCAGGCACATAGGCCTTCTGGTATGAAATGCTTTGTGAAGTTAACAAAAAATATCAATGGAAACAAAGAACAGACCTAAGCAGGCCCTGGCCCTTCCCCAGGGTTTGTCTCAACACAGATCTGTTGAACTGGAGCAGTGGGAAGTGCCAAGAGAGGGTCCCCAGGAGTGGCTGCCTGGGGAGGGAGTAACAGGAGCTGTAAGAGTGAGAGATGCTTCCAGATTCACTGAGTCATAGTGCAATAGAGACTGACTTCAAAGCCCCTTAGGCTAGGGAGGGGTTGTTAGGGAGTAAGGGAAGTAGTGGGAGAGAAGGGACCTGGCATGTTTGTTTTATTAATAATCCTTTCCTAATGTTATTTGATGCTGAAAATGTTCCCCCTTCAACATTGGGAGTCCTTCACATTAGCTAGCATGTCCTGTCACCATGGCCCCAGGGGTCTTTGGAGGTTCCTGTACTTTCTTATATGATAAGGGGTCCTGGGCTCTTCTTCTATACTTCCCGCCCCGCATACGATTCAGCCTTTCTTCTGGAGCTCTGTTTCCATTGCAGATGGATTTGCAGTATCCCTGCATGCAGTCATGCTCTCTTCACTGACAGGCACACAGGACCGGTCTTTCTGGTAGGAAATGCTTTTTGAGGTTAATCGATGTGATTGGAATGAAGACTAGCCCTGAGCAAGCCTGGAGGGGCCTGGTGGGCTTGGTGAGTGGCCTCGTGGGCCTTGTCCATCCTCATCCTGGTTAACATGTTTGTTTTCTCTCTCTCTCTCCTATTTTGTCATTTTGCTTAGCCCTGCTTGCAAACCCGAGTTATCGGCTGACGAACACCTCCACTCTGTGCCTTTTGGCTCCCAATATTCAGCCCCTTGGCGCTCACCAGTGGTGACGCCGTGACTCTCAGTTCTGCTTTGCTTCCCATAAACTCAGTGACAAGGCTATTTCTCACAGTAAGATCTCTTTCTTTTCATCCATAGTGTTATTCTCGAGTCAATGGAGAATCTGCCTGTTTTTTTTTATTTTTTATTTTAAAATGATTGAATCTTGATCTGGGGCAGAAAGTATAGGAAGTCCTTATCATACATAGGAGTTTCTAAAGATGATAGGGCCATAGCGACAGGACACACAAGCTAACATGAAGGATTCCCAATGGTGGATTCAACGTTTTAATATGGTTCCTGGGCTCAAGGGTTTGTAAAAAAATTTTAGCGGCTTAGAGCAGTGTCTGCAATGTTTACCTGGACCTCAAGAGCATGTTCTTAGGCTTAATTCCTCATGAATCCTCTTCTTCCCATTGTGGGAACAACACAATGGTGCTGGAGAGTGGATGGAGTGCCCACAAGGTGATTTACCTGGGGTTGCCCTCCTGTGAATGGCCCTGGATGCATCCACCTAAGATGCGGCTGGCCACTCATGCTTAGAAGGTATTGTGTGTTGGCCGGTAGAGTGACAAAGCAAAGAGAGTTTTTGGTGGCAATTGAAAAACAGTGGCACTGTGGTCACCAGGGACCAGCAGGAGACCAGCTACTTGGACCTAACCAGCCTTCCTGGATGGTCAGTGAGGGTCATTCAAATTGGATAATTTGAGGAGGTTTACTAAAGGGATAATTTACAATGGTGTGGGAAGGACGTAGGGAAACAGTGGTACCTGGAGCAGAGACTGGCCTGAAGAATAAAAGTGAAAGGGAAGGGTTGTTACTGGAGTCCGGAGAGAGAGAGAAAAAAAGAGAGAGAGAGAGAGAGAGAGAGAGAGAGAGAGAGAGAGAACTGTGCGGAAACGCACCTACGGAGTTGTCACCTCTAGTCCTGGTCTGCACAGGGTGGAAGCCAGGAAATAGAAACTCACTCCTCGCTGGCCTTCTGCCCTCTGCTCTCCTGCCTAGCTCCCTGGTGGTTTAATCCAGCTAGAGGACAAAGGACAAGGCATCCCATTGATGCTGCCCTATAGGCCAACTTCCTGGGGCACAGAGGAGGGTGGAAAAGGGTGGAGAGTGAATCTAAAGGGGCAATAGAAGATTCCAGCACAGTGGCATAGAGGAAAAACAGGATGGGGTGGGGGTGTGAAGCAGTCCAGAACAAATCCTGGTCCTGAGCAGATCTGAACACGTTCTCACAACACGTTCTTCTTGCTTTGGGGTGAGGGCTGTGACCCATGTCCACAATTTCTTTATGCACAAGGTGAGGAGTCAAGTCAAGGTCGTCAGTCCCCAAATGTTCTTCCCCTCCCCCCAAAGGTTGATGCCTGAAATTCTCCCATTTTAGTTTTTTTTTTTTTTTTTTTTTTTTTTAAGATTTATTGGGGAAGGGGAACAGGACTTTATTGGGGAACAGTGTGTACTTCCAGGACTTTTTTCCAAGTCAAGTTGTCCTTCAGTCTTAGTTGTGGAGGGCGCAGCTCAGCTCCAGGTCCAGTTGCCGTTGCTAGTTGCAAGGGGCACAGCCCACCATCCCTTGCGGGAGTGGAAACCGGCAACCTTGTGGTTGAGAGGACGCGCTCCAACCAACTGAGCCATCCGGGAGGCAGCTCAGCTCAAGGTGCCGTGTTCAATCTTAGTTGCAGGGGGCGGAGCCCACCATCCCTTGCGGGAGTGAGGAATTGAACTGGCATCCTTGTGGTCGACAGCCCACTGGCCCACATGGGAATCGAACCGGCAGCCTTCAGAGTTAGGAGCATGGAGCTCTAACCGCCTGAGCCACCGGGCCGGCCCAAGTTTTTTCTTTTGTTTGTTTGTTTGTTTGTTTGTTTTGAGCTAAAAGGTTTGACTAATTGTAAACTGTCCTTGGCATTCATGACCTACAAGTAAGAAAGAAAGAAAATGAACACTTCCTGAGTCTCTCCTCTGTGCCTGCACCATGTGCAAGAGGTTTGATGGGCAAAATCACTTAAATCACACCACAACCTTATAAGACAAGTATTATTAGCTGCATTTCACACATGAGGAAAATGAGGAGTGGGGGTGCAGGGCTAGCTTGCCCATTCTCAAAGCCTCAATTTAAATATTTTTATAACCTGCTTAGTCAAAAGTCCATACACTTCATCACCCCAGTTATTCTCAAACTTTGGGGTGCTTCACCAAGTAGCTTGTGAAATAGGTGGGATCTTTATCTGAGAGCAGGTTTTAATGAGAAGAGAGGGAGAAAGTCATACCAAAGAAGAGGAAAGGATACAGTGAAGGCAAGGATGGTATCTTAGTCTGCTTGGCCTGCTGTAACAAAATCCCACAGACTGGGTGGCTTATACAACAGACATTGATTTCTCGGTCTGGAGGCTGGGAAGTCCAAGATCAAATGCTGGTGGATTTGGCTCCTAGTGAGAACCTAGGTCGCAGGCGTTAATTCTCGTGGTGTCCTCACATGGTGGAAAAAGAGGGCTCTGCTCTCTCTTCTTATGAGGACACCAATCCTATCATGGGGCTCTACCCTCATGACCTCATCTAAACCTAATTACCTCCCAAAGGCTCCACCTCCAAATACCATCTTATTGGGGATTACCATCACATGTGAATTTGGGGGCAGACACAAGCATTCAGTCCATAGCAGATAGGAACCTTGAAGACTTTTTTCTGGGGTGGGTCCATCCTTCTCTTTTGGGTGGTGACAATGCCCTCTCCCAAGCCCCCAAGAAGGACTTCGATGTAATTAATTGCCTTCTGTTTCCCTTCCCCTGACTCCAATTGAACCCCAACATTCAGTCTTCTAGCCTCACTGGCTCTCACAGAATGCAATGCTCTCAGTACTGTCATATTTGATTTCAAAGCTGATGGATAGTGTTAATTCCATGGGTTTTGTAGACAAAACATCTTGGGTTCAAAATCCACTTATGATCTATGTGCCAATCACTCTGAAATTCAATTTTGTCACTTGTAAAATGGAGGTAACGCTATTTACTTATGTAAAACTTATAGCACAATGTTTGGGATCATGGTGCACTTATAGTGAATATAAAGTCTTGAAGCCTGCCTCCTGATTCCCAGAGCTGGGCTTCTGCCTGTGACTCTCCATTTCCTTTATTTGAGATGCAAAATGTTTCATTTATTACGTGTTCCAGAGTGCTGGGGACCTTGCACTGCTCATAGATAGACTGCAATCCTAACCCTTGGGTCAGAGGGTTGGCTTTTACACATGAGAAAACATACGAAGAAATAAAAAGGAAAGAAATACATGGGGTTGTGTTGGGAGTGGTGGCTGGGGTTTACTCTCTCAAGCCACCCTACAGCGTGGGAAGTGGTAGGGGAACCCAAAGATTCTCCCATGGTGGGGCAAGAGTGATTTACCCTCGTTGGTCCCCAGCCTGTTAGCTACTGGGCTGGAGCGCCCTCTAGTGGTCTTCCCGCTGAGCCGATAGGTTTTGCCCTGTAAATTTTTCTTTTTTATAAAACCAGTTCTTTTGACAGTCCTTCCCTTCTTTCTTTCACTCAACAAAGTTTTACTGAAAATGTTCCTTGCCAAAGGGATATTCTAGGCACTGGGAAAATAGCAGTGAACAAAACAAACCAAATCCTTGTAATGTTTTTTACTCTGAACTAACTTGATACCTGGTTACGTAGTAACTTGCATCTGAATCCCTGAAGCATATTATTTGCTCCTTCTTTTGTATTGCCAAAAATGAAAAATTTAAAACTAGAATGCTGACAGCCCAACTAAAACAAAACCAGAGCATTGTGTAATATTGGTAAAAATTTGAGAAGTGAGGTTTTCAATTCAATTTTAAGTGACTTGCCATTGTGTCTTAGTGCTTCTTTCCTCTGTTGTATATTGTGCTTCTGATTTTCATCTGCTGTTTAGGTTTGTTCATGAGTGCATTTACCACTTCCAGGGTTTCCCTTAGTTCTGTGCTGTCCAATACAGTAGCCACTAGATGCATATCACTATTTACATTTAAATTAATTCAATTAAATAAGATGAAAAATTTACTGCCTTAGTTGCACTATTCACATTTCCAGGGCTCAGTACCCACATATGACTGGTCACTATCTTGTTGGACAGCCAGAAGTTTCTACTGGACAAAAATGCAAGCAGTGGTGGGGATCCAGCTGTGGGAATGTTGCATTATATCAGCGTGGAGGGTAATCTACCCACTCCTTTCTTTTGTCTTCTTACCTGCAATTTAGAAAATGGCCTTCAGCTGGGACCATAAGGAAAACAGAGGCTGTGTGAGCTGGAAGACCTAACTACACACTGTTTGCTGACTCCATTGGGAGAGGTGCCCACCTTTTCTGTTCCCCTTTGGCCCAGATGCTCAGACCAACAGAGGGCGCTGGTTCCTGTGGTTGGTTGTTTCTTCCTTGGGAGATTTTGGTTGCCAAAGAGATTTTGGTTTGCCGTTTTCACTTTGCCTCTCTGCCCCTTCTTCCTGGGTTGCCAACTCTTCTCCCCTTTGCCCCTTCTAGTTCTAACTTTACACTAGAGGAGACTTTGGGGACCTTCTTATTGGTGGCTTATACACAGGGAAGCATTTTATTTCCTCCTATGAGAGAGCAAGTGGGCAATGAATGTGAGGGTGTCTGAAAAGTTGAAAGTCTTCACTCCTTGAGCCATTACCATCGTTTTTGCTTCAGCAACAACAAAAGCTGGACTGAGCATCCTGAACCACAGGCTCTTTCCGTTTCTGCTGCTAACTAGCTCTGTGACTTTGGGGAAGTCATTTCTCTCACCCTCAGGTCTCAGATTCTTCACACATGGTGACAGATGTAGGACTTGATTTCCAATGTCTTCTATGCAATTCTAGATTCAATAACTTGGCCAAAGTCTTTAAAGACTTTGTGACTTCTGTGGACAAAGAGGTTGAGATCAAGATAAAACAGATTCTCTTTCCAAAGAGAAATCTTTGGTTTCAGACAGTTTTGCTGGAGAATTCTTTCAAACACTTAAAGAAGAATGAACACCAATTTATACAACCTCTTCCAGAAAACAGAGAGCACTTCCCAACTCATTTTATAAGGCCATATTATCTTGATACCCAAACCAGACAAAGACAATACCAAAAAAAACCAAAACTATATACCAATATCTCTCATGAACTTAGATGCAAAATCCTCAATAAAGTATTAGCAAATTAAATCCATAATTCTAAATATAATAGAAAAAGACTTACATACCATGACTAAGTAGGATTTATTCTAGATAGTCTGACTCAATATACAAAAGTCTATCGTATCAAGTGGTCAGTAAAGTTTAGATATTTTCAAAAGTTCACCATATCAGTGGGCTAAAGAATAAAAATCATAAACTGGTACAGAAAGAGCATTTGGCAAAATCCAACACCCATTTATGATAAAAACGTTCAGCAAGTTTTGCCTTCTGTGAACTCTCATTTTAATAGGAGAAAGGAGAGATGTGGAATCTACTCCAAAATTAGATTAGGAGGCAGGATTAAAATTGGAACTGCCTAGAACAAGTCACGCACAAAGGAGAAATCAGGAATTTTAGTGATTCTTTCTTTCTAGATATTCTATTGGGCTCTTTTCCAAATTTGTCTGTTCCCTTCTAAAACTGTCCTATTTTTTTCATTCCATGCTCTGTTCTGTTATCTCTTTAGTAACTTTTCACTTGCTTGTTTTTTTGTAGTGTCTTTCAGATTATTCTGTTATTTCTAAGTCTTTGGATGCTGATTCACCTATGTCAACTTAGCCTTCTTCACACGGGTCATTTCTTCTTCTGATTTCCAAGTTTTTATTATGTCCTCATCTTTAGCTAGGACTGTTTTATTTTCAGTGAGGACGTTCTAGAAATAAAGCCATTTTGCATTTCCTTTTGCTGTGGCTCTAGGGTTGAACAAAGCCTGGATAAACTGTTATGTTAATTTCTTGGCCTAGACTTCTCACATCATGGGAGAGGTAGTGGAAATTTAGATCCACACAGCATAGACTTGGGTTGGTAGTTTCTTACAGAAGACTTCGTTTTTTACCTCCTATTTCTCTAGACTGGAGGGAAGAAGTTTTTTGAATCTCTTTTGGGCAGCTTTACACAAGGGTCTCCCTTCCGACCTGGACCGGCCCGGCCCTCATCCCCTCCCTGACTGCCACATCAGGCTCATGTGACAGCTTTCTCTGGCTGAGTTCCCTCTTTAGTTCTAAAACATGAGGATTTCCCTTCCTCTTTTTTTTTTTTTTTTTAAAAAAAATATAAAATTATCCCAGGATTTTTAATGAGCATGATATTGTACTTATTCAAGTAATAAAGAGTTTTTGGTTTTGTCAAACTAGAACATTCTATTATACCAACATGCTGATTAATCATGGTGAGTCTCTCATCACCTCAAACTTCACATGTCTTGTTGCAAAGATGTAGGGATATTTTTGGTTTGAAGATTTTTCCCTTGTGTTCTTCTTTCTCCAGGTCACATTTTTTCTCTCTTTAGGGATGGTACTTATTCCTCTAATCATAAACTTCATACATACACACCTTTGCCTCCTCATCTATCAGCAAACAGTTCAAAATTCAAAACTTCCTTCAAGTTTCCCCAGATTAGCTCCTCTATGTAACTCGCCTCTCTGCATTTACCCTGCTTGAATTGCATCAAATTATTTTGCCTTCATTAACATGCGAGCTGGTGAGTATTCTTATTTTTCAGACATGTTTTCAATAATCTATAATAACATGGGGCTTAGTGAGAGCATTGTTATATCTTCTACTTTTTTGCATATCTCAGCAGGCCCAGAAAGGTGTTCAGTATCCAGTGGGTATTTCGTTATTTTGTATACGGAACAGACTGAGATGACTATCCTTGTCCTACTCTTCTCAGGACCTCCTGGGCCCTCCCAGGCATCCTGTCTCCAGAGAGCATCAGCCACTCAGCATCCCAGTTTGAGACCTCAGGGGCTTTATCTCTTCCCAGCACCAGCTGCTGAGCCCATTACCCTGAGCTGGACAGGAAAAGCCCAGCTCAGTGATGACATCAGGATAGCCCTCCTTCCCCCAGCCAAGCTCTGCATTGGAGCCAGTGAGATGACCAGGCCCCCTATCCTGCTGGCATTTCCTGTTGCAGTACTCAGTGGCTCATTAAAGTGGGGGGGCACAGTTCACACCTCTATCTAACACTCCCTTTCTACTCTCAGGCCTCCTCCTTCACCCTTAGGGGAACTGAGGGAACAGAGAGAAGGGATGGTCCCTGGAGAAGACTTTTCTAGCAGGGCAGAGGTTGGACACAGTTGTCTGCTAGCATGAAATTTGGGAAGGAGTGGGGAAAGGCAGTGGGGCTGTCAGGAGGGACGTTTCTGTTTCTTGCCTTCTTTTTTTTTCTTTTTAATGTACTTAAGACTGGGGAAATTGCGGGGGGGGGGGGGGCGGGGGGGGTGAAGGGTGCAAACAGGATGGAGGGGTTTGGAAGCAAGCCAAAAAACTGCACCTATCCATTTGACTTGCTGCATTCCTCAGGTCGCACTCATTCCAGTCTGTTTGCAATAGCAAAGGACAGAAGTGGAGCATCAAAGGTGAGTCAGAGGTGAGTCTTTAAACAGCCTCAAAGACTACAGGTGGACTGTTTAGACCCGGACCTTTCAAAGGTTTTGGTTGCAATGGCGCTAAGGAACTTGGGCAAATTTGACTCATTACACAGAACCCAGAGACTCTTCAAGAGGCCCCCAACTGACCTGGATTTCTCTGGAAGGGATGGCCAACCTCAGACAGGTATCCCACTGGTCTACAATGAGTTTAACATATAAACACCAATGTAGTTGTAAAAGGTTCAACATTCTGTAAACAGCCCTGATTGAATTAGCAGGTTAGTCTCATGGGTTCAGGTCAGTGTTGGGGCCTCCAAGCCTACGAGGATGTTTGGCAGCAAGTTCTGCCTTTGCCCCTACAGCTGTGGCGTGAAAGCAGCCCTAAGTTTGAGTGCAGCTGTGTTCCAATCAAACTTTATGTAGGAACACTTAAATTTAAATTTTATTATTTTCATGTGTCATGAAATACTATCTTTTGATGTTTTTAAATTATTATGGTAAGAACACATCATGAAATCCATCCTCTTAACAAATTTTAAGTGTATAGTACATTATTGTCAACGGTAGGTCTTTTGATTTAAAATGTAAAAACTACGAGGTTGGACAATTAAGTTCATGAACTTGTTGCAATGCTGTTGTTAACCTTTTTTGATATCAGAGAGATTATTCGTTAGGAATTTGTACCAACTGGACAAACAGTTAATTAACCACATTTACTATTTGGAAGTGCTGAAAAGACTGCGTGAAAAAGTTAGACGACCTGAACTTTTTGCCAACAATTCATGGCTCTTGCATCACGACTATGCAGCAGCTCACATGGCACTGTCTGCGATGGAGTTTTTAGGTATAAACAAATACCTGTATTGGAACACCCTCCCTACTCACCTGATCTGGCCCCCAATGACTTCTTTCTTTACGCAAAGTTAAAGGAAATATTGAAAGAAAGACATTTTGATGACATCAAGGGTAATATGATGACAGCTCTGATGGCCATTCCAGAAAAAGAGTTCCAAAATTGCTTTGAAGGGTGGACTAGGTGCTGGCATCAGAGCATAGCTTCCCCAGGGGAGTACTGCGAAGGTGACCGTAGTGATATTCAGCAATAAGATATGTAGCACTTTTTCTAGGATGAATTCACGAACTTAATTGTCTGACCTTGCATACCACTATTTCTTTATCCATTCATCCATCAATGGACATTTAGTTTGTTTCCATATCTTGACTATTGTAAATAGTGTTGCAATGAGCATGAAGGTGCATGTATCTTTCTAATTAGTGGTTTCATTTTCACTGTTTATTATGGACCATTTCAAACACCCACAAAAGTAGAGAGACTATTTCCCCTTCCAAGTACCCATCACACATCTTTCAGAATGGTCACTACATGGCTGATCTTGTTTCATTTATAATTTCTTGGATTGTCCCATATTTTTTATTCAGTTTTGTATGATGTTTTTATTGCTGTAAAACATGATAAAATTTGCCATTTTAACCACTTTTAGATGTATAACTCAGTGGCATAAATTACATTCACAATGTTGTGCAATCATTACCACTATCTATTTCTAAAATGTTTTCATCACCCCAAATAGAAATTCTGTGTCCATGAAGCAATAATTCTCCCTCCCCCTTCCCTTTAGCCCCTGGTAATTTCGAATCTACTTTCTATCTCAATGAATTGACCTATTCTGGGTATTTTATATAAATGGAAACATACCGTATTTGTCATTTTATATTTTGCTTCTTTCCTTAGCATACTGTTTTCAAGTTTCATCCAGGTTGTAGCATGTGTCAGAAATTTATTTCATTTCAGGCTGAATAATATTCCAGTGTCTGTTTATACCACATTTTATTTATCTGTCGATGGACAGTTGGGTTGTTTACACCTTTTGAACATTGTGAATAATGTTGCAATGAACATTAGCATACAAATATCTTTTTGAATCCCTATTTGTCCCTGTTTTCAATTCTTTTGAGTGCATACCTAGGAGTGGAATTACTGGGTCATATGGTAATTCTATGTTTAACTTTTTGAGGAATGGCCAAACTGTTTACCACAGTGGCTGCACCACTTTACATTTCTACCAGCAATTCACAAGGGCTCCAAATTCTGGACATCCTCTCCAACACTTGTTTAAAAATTATAACCATCCTAGTAGGTTTGAAGTCATATCTTATTGTGGTTTTGATTTGCATTTCCCTAATAACTTATGATGTTGAGCATCTTTTCATGTTCTTACTGGATGTTTGTATATCTTCCTTGGGGAAATACCTATTCAAATCCTTTGTCCATTTTTAAATTGGGTTGTTTGCCTTTTTTGTTGCCTTTGTTGTTGAGTGGCAGGAGTTCTTTGTATATTCTAGATGTTAAACCCTTATTAGATATATGATTTGCAAGTATTTTCTCCTATACTGAGGATTGTCATTTCACTCTCTTGATAATGTTCTTTGATGCACAAAAGTTTTTCATTTTAATGAAGTGAAATGTTCATCTATCCAGTTTATCTATTTTTCCTTTTGATGCCTGTGCATTTAGTGTCATATTTTTAAAAACCGTTGCAAAATCTAAGGTCATGAAGATTTGCCCTCATGTTTTCTTTTAAGAGTTTTGTAGTTTTACTTCTTAAACTTAGGTCCTTGTTCCATTTTCAGTTATTTTTTTATATGGTGTGTCAGAGTTCAGAAATAGCAGAAGTAAAACCAAAGAATCACTGAAGTAGTAATTAGTAAAAGTTTATTGTGCACACACCAAAAAGACAGTTTTGTGGATTGGGAGCTCTCAAACCAAACATGGAATGAAGCTCAGAGATATTGTTACAAAGCAGCTTATATAGTGAGGAGGCAGAGATTGTTTATTCTTCACAGTGATTGGTTATAATATTAGAACTGTCTTAAATGATAGCAAGTTGGTTAGTAGTTATCTCATATCAGTTTTGGGGAACAGTTTAAATTTCCCTTATTAGTCTCAGAGGCATAAGCAAGCAAGAAGTGATACAGGTCAAATCAATTTTGCTTGTCTTGCAAAATAAGCTAAATTAAGCTTTGCTGTATGACTAAACTTGTTTGGTCTGCTTAGGAAATTTTCAAGTCTGGTCTCCATTAATGCTTGATTTTAACAGGTTAAAGTAGAGATGCAATTTCATGCTTTTATATGCAAATATCCACTTTTCCCATCACTATTTGTTGAAGACTATTTGTTGAAGAGACTGTTCTTTCTCAAGAATGGTTGTGTCCCCTTCTTCTTCTTCTTCTTCTTCTTCTCCTCCTCCTCCTCCTCCTCCTCCTCCTCCTCCTCCTCCTCCTCCTCCTTCTTCTTCTTCTTCTTCTTTTTTAAATTTTATTGGGGAACAGTGCGTTTCTCCAGGGCCCATCAGCTCCAAGTAGTTGTCCTTCAATCTAGTTGTGGAGGGCGCAGCTCACTGGCCCATGTGGAAATGCAACTGGCAACCCTGTTGTTCAGAGCTCACGCTCTAACCAACTGAGCCATCCGGCCGCTCCAGATTGTTTCCCCTTCTTGACAATCAATGACCATGTGAGGGTTTATTTCTGGGATCTCAATTTTATTCTATTAGTCTATATATTAATCTTTAATCCAGTACCAGGCTGTTTTGATTATGGTTGCTTTGTAGTAGGTTTTGAAATTGAGAAGTATGAGTTCTCCAACTTTGTTCTTTTTCAAGTTTGTTTTTGCTATTTGTGGCCCCTTGAGATTTCGTATAAATTTTAAGATGGGTTTTCTATCTTTTGATATAGATAGCAATGAATCTATATTGCTTTGGGTAGTATCGTCATCTTAACAATATTGTCTTCCAATCCAGGAACATGGGATATTTTTCCATTTATTTAGGGCTTCCTTCATTTCTGTCAGCAGTGTTTTACAGTTCTCACTGTACAAGTCTTCTGCCTCCTTGCTTAAGTTTATTCCTAAATATTTTATTCTTTTTGATGCTATTGTAAGTGGAATTATTTTCCTCAATTTCCTTTTTGGATTGTTCAGTGGTGGTATATAAAAATACAACTGATTTTTTAATTTATCCTACAACTTTTCTGAATTTATTAGCTCCAACTTTTTTGGGGGTGTGTGAATTCTTTAGGGTTTTCTATATGTAAGATCGTGCCACCCCGTGAATAGAATTTTACCTTTCCACTTTGGATGCTATTTATTTATTTACTTACTTACTTACTTACTTACTTACTTACTTACTTACTTATTGCCTAATCGCTCTGGCTAGGATTTCTAGCAATATGTTGTATAGAAGTGGCAAAAGTGGGCATCCGTGTCTCATTCCTGAATTTAGGGGAAAAGCTTTCAGTCTTACACCACTGATTATGGCGTTTTTCAAATATGGTCTTTGTCATGCTGAGGACGTTCCCTTCTATTTCTAGCTTGAGTGTTTTTATTATGAAAAATTGTCGACATCAAACTTTTTCTACATCTATTGAAATGATCATGTGTTTTTTTCCCCTTCATTCTATTAACGTCACATATCACATTGATTTCATATGTTGTGTTCCTAGGATAAATCTTATTTGATCATGGTGTATAATCCTTTTAACATGCTGCTAAGTTCAGTTTACTAGTATTTTGTTGAGGATTTTTTGCACTAGATATATTCACAAGAAACATTGGTCTATAGTTTTCTTTTCCTGTAGTATTTTTGTCTGGCTTAGAGTAATGTTGGCCTCGTAGGATAAATTAGGAAGTGTTTCTTTCTCTTCAATTTTTGGAAGAGTTTGAGAAAAAATGGGATTAATTCGTCTTTAAATATTTAGTAGAGTTTACCAGTGAAGCCATGTGGTTTTTTTTTTTCTTTGTTGGGAGGTTTTGCTTACTGGTTCAACTGTCTCACCTGTTACAGATCTATTCAGATTTTTCATTTCTTTTTGAGTCAGTTTTGGTACAAATTTGTGTTTCTAGGAATTTGCCCATTTCATCTAAATTGTCCATTTTGTTGGTGTGCAGTTGTTTATATTATTCTTTTATAATCCTTTTTATTTCTGTAAAGTTGATAGTAATGTCTCTTCTGTTATTTCTCATTTTAGTAATTTGAGTCTTCTCTTTTTTTTTATTTTTCTTTTTCTTTCCTTTTTTTTTTTTTTGCCTTTTTCTTAGTCAAGGTCCCATGCACTTTTATTGCCTTACGTTGGGAGGCATGTGAAATCTGGCTACCTCTCTTTTGATGATATTAACATCGGTCAGTGGGGCTTGGGTGTTGTCTCCTGATCCATTCATTATAAAACTCTCAGTTTTCACTTACTGGGTTTTGCAGCTTTTGAGGATCATTGACTACATTCTTTATTTCATAGAGGGATGCTGATGTTTTAAAGAAGAACATATTTCAATGAACTCAGATATACAGAGACAGAATGAAAGACGTATTTTCAACGTCCAGCTTTCTGGTTCTGAAGCTCAGTGTCGCAAAAAGTAAACACATTCAAAAGTCAACAGCCTGGGAACCAGACACATCCTGTAAGATCTTAGATAAATCATGTGCCTCTTTAAGCTTCTATTTGCAAAAGTAGGACACAGAAAAAGATGACCTGTCAAAGAACATCACAGCTCTGACTCTCTAGCAGTCTGTCTATTATTTTAACTTAACATGTAATCACAATTATGACCGGTCAGCCTAGCTTTCAGGACACTCAGCTCTTAGTTCTTTCCCCTCATTTAAGCAAAATGTTCCTTGTTTCAAAGTTTCATTCAAGAATCCTGGTCCAATCTATTGCACGTCAGTGGTTATGCTCATCACATGAGACATCACCCCAGACAAGCTGCTCAAAGGGACCATCCCTCCCCTTCATCAAAGGGCTCATTCCCCCAAACACTGCTCATACTTGGGCAGAGTAGAAAGCTATTTCTCTCATTCTTCCCAAGAGCGTCTATTGTCCTCACATGCTTTCCCCCTTGGGCAAATTCTTCTCAGGAGAGGGTTCATCCCAAAGTGTAATTGACCAGGACATTCCCTTTTAGAGGCCTTTCTTTCTTTTTTTTTTTTTGTTTTAGAAAAAACACAGGACTTTTATTCCCATCTCAGTGCACAGGTCTTCGCAGGACGGGGGAGCGAGTTCTGACGGCGGGAGGAGGCCCTACTTGCCAGCGATGAGAGGGCTCCACAGGACCCCGATGAGCGAGTACCCTCGCAGGAACATCTTAGAGTTGTAGCGGTCCTTGCTGACTGGCTTGGACTTCTTCTTGCCCTTGCACTCTTGGGGACCTCGGTCCACATCTCCTTCACCTTCTCCAGCACTATATTGCAGTGCCTGTCAAAGGCCTTCACACGGCCCAGGAGCTTCTTCTTGTTGCGACAGTTGATGAGCACCTGGGTGTTGTTCTTGACCAAGTGCGTGAGTACGGAGAGGGGGCCCGCGCTAAACTCCTCCTCTTCCCGCTTCTGCAGCTCCTCCCGGGGCATCTCACTCGGGGGCTTGTTGAGGAGGCTCATGGTGGTAGCGGCTGCCGTTTCGGATCACATTGGTTTCCTCCGTGTTTCTCTGCTTCCCGCCTTTTCATTTTAATGAGAGATAAAACCTTGATAAAAAGCTTGCATGTTTAATGATGACGTTTTAAGGATAATTTTTTTTTTCTTGGAGGAAGGCATCTTTCCATCTCCCTCAAATCATGTGCTACATCATCTTTACAACGGCATGCCTGACAACGGTTCTAACATTTCTTGATCCATCGTTCTTGCTGGTGTGCTACAGCCTCTTGGAAGCTGTATTGGGAAAGACCCCCTTTAAATGTCTCCAGAGCGGGCTCCTAATGGTTCTCTAAGGTTGGTGAACCAGGTGAGAAATTTACCCTTGGAGAAGGTGACTGACTGTATATGAGGGTTCTAGAGGCAAGTGAAATGGGGAAAGAAGGTGTTTGTTGTTCAAGGAAGCTTGTGGTGGGATAGCTGGCCCTGGGAATGAGAAACCTTTTCAGTAGGAAGGTATTATCTTTTGTCAAATTTAAATGAGAGACGAGAACCAAAATGTAATGAGTATCAAGTCTGTAAGTCTGAATGTAACTAGCAGTGAATGAAGGAAGTTAGGCATGTAAGATTGAGGCTGAGAATGGTGAGTAAATATGCTAGTGGGCCCTTATTCTGAGGTGCCTGACATATTAAACAAAGTAGGCAAGGAAGCTTAAAGAAGCTATACCAATCTGGAATCTCTACACTTTTGTTTATGCCAGTTCTACCATCTGGGGTCCCATATTTTTTTTTCTTATGCCTTTCCAAGGCCTAATCATTTGTTCACACTCAACTCCAATTCCCATCTTCATGAAATTTTTTTCTGATTATCCTCATCTGGAAGTGATTTTTTTTGCCTTCCTCAGAACCCAGCCATCACTGATGCTCATTTCTCTTCTTCTGCCTTTGTCGTTTGGCAGTGATTTTCCTGTTTACATCTTACCTTCTAGAGTGGAATTGTTGGAAGGTAACTATCAAGCCTCATGCCTCTTGGTATGTCCCAGAACCTGGCCCGGTACCCGGCACGTGGTTGTGTGCAACAAGTGCTGACTGATGAATGAGTAATTGATGCAACAGGGCAGGCGTTCTTTCTCAGCCATCCTCTTCCAAAAAAAAAAAAGACTCACTTGAGGAGTTTCCCTGGGACGCATGACAATGAACATAGAAAACTGGCTGGCTAGTGACTTGTTCCCTTTGAGCAAGCAGGGCTGGTGCTGGGTTTAATTTAGGCTAATCTGACTTTCATGCTTTAGAAGGACTTTCCCACGATAGACTTGGGACCTGAGGTTCTGTGCCATTAGCACCACTACTGAGAGATGAGCGGTGAGAGATGCAGCCAAGTGCGTCGGCCTCTGACCTGGTTCTGCCTCTGCACTGGGGCTGCAGCTTTTTGCAGCCTTGCGGTTTGGTGTTTCATTCTCAGCTCAACACACGGAGCCCACTCCTGTGGAGCACTAACTCTGGGCTTTGGTGTTGGGGTGTGGGCTCGCGTCTCTGAGTGGGCGATCTTAGGCGGGGTGCACATGATTATGCACATGAATGTGATGACTTTCTTGGTGTATCTGAGCATCTGAGTTTCTGTCGATTGTGTGTACGCATCCCTGAGTTTATGAGACTGAATGTGGGGTATACTCATGGGCACATGAGTGTGTCATGTGAGTGTTACACTTGTGCCCATCTGCTTGTGTGCCTGGATGTGGGAGCACTTATTGGGGTTTCTGCCTTGCTTGATGTGTACATCAGTATGTGTCAGGTGTGAGTGTGTATGGCCATCCAAAGTGAATGTAAGTGGCCCTCCAGCTGGTTTCCAAGAACAATAGTTCCTTCTTGTCCCCAGCCCCTGACCTTGGCACCATATGAAACAGATTCCAATTGCTTCATTGGCTGCTCCTTTTCCTTCTGAGATGGGGACGAAGGAATGGAGGAGGCCCCCACGGCCCCTTGCCAGGACTCTTTTCCTTCATAACGCCATGTCTTCCTGGTATGCTGTGGTCCTAATAGGACCTGGGAGCCACAGGAGCCCTGGGCCTTGAGTGCCCATGACACCCTTTGATGGGGTTCAGATGCCAAAAAGGGAAGATCCTTTGTAGAAACCCAGGGCTGCCTTCTACTCCCCCACCTCCCAGGGGAGAGCCGACATTCCCAGCACTATTCACATTCTTTTCCTCCTTGTCTCCCTGCTCCCACCCTTTCCAGGACACCCTCACTTGGGACTTGCAGATAAAGCGTGCCCCTATAAACAAAGCCATCCTTCCTGCTCTCCAGCAGCCCAGCCTCACGCTGACTTGCCACAGCTCAGAAGTCTACCCTTCCTTCACCCATTCTTGCATACCCCCTTCACCCCTGGATTAACCCTTTCATCTCCTTTAAGAAGCAGAAGAAGTCAATATTAATGACTTGCTTTCTGTCTCCAGCCCTCCCTGCACCTCTGTCTTGCTACTCTGCACTCCCAAACCCCTTTCCAGCAGAGAAGGAAGAACAAGTTGCCAGTCAAGGTCAGAGGGGAATATCTTCAGGCTGAAGACCCAGGAGAGTTGGCTTCTTTTTCCAGCTTCCTCACCCCATTTCCTTTGTGACCTTGAACAGTCTCCTCGCTAAATCTTAATAGCATGATTAGTAGGAGACAGGATCATCCCCGCCTCTTCCTATTGCCAATATGTTGCACAGTATCTGTGAAGCAACATTTTCACAGGAGCCCAGGACTGCTGGGGACAAACTCAGGCATGTGAGAGGCAGGATGTGTGTGTGACCCAGGATTAGGAATACAGACTGTGGGTATCTTATAAGTGTCAAAGGGCCTACCTGCTCATGGGAGCTGGGTTAAAGGTATAGCAGGCGCTTCTCAAAGATGTTACCTTGGTGTCCCCAAGAGATGCCCTTCCTTGCTTCCTTTCCCATCTCCATCATGGGATAAAGCTACCCTACCCAGTGTCTATGTGCAAAACTGCCCTCCACATCACTGGCACGAGTGCTTTGGGGGAAACACAGTGAACCCCCTCTGTGAGGCTGGAGCCCCCTATCTGGGGGGCAGGGCCCAGGTTCTGGTCACCTGTCCATCAGCATGCCAGATATGGGAGCTGGCACAGAGAAAAGTCTACCTAGTAGTGACTGAGAGGCTGGGACTGCGACTCAGACTGAATGGCAGGCCTGAGGACATCTCCTCCTCCTCCTATATCTCATCTATCATGAAAGAGGAAGACAGTTCTCCCCTGACTAGAAGTAAATGCCTCATCTCCTCATGAGATAAAAAAGCAAGTGGCATTTTTCTTATCTATGACTTCTTCAAAAACAGGAAACTCTTCCCTGCCCCCCCCAACCTCTCCACTGGCATCTGGACTTTGACCACCCCCTTGTTTCCTGAGGGGCTTTTGACCATCCAAAAGGGTTTCTAAGGCTCAGTTCCGTCCTCTTTCCAGCCCTTGCTCCCATCTTAATGGGAGGTGTCTAATTACATGCAGGACACATTGGCTGTGCTGTTGGAGGAGAAAGCGTCCTCATTGTTTTGTTCTCTTTCCTTCCAAGTGCCAGCCACCTTTTCCTCAGCACCTGCTTCCCAGGGGGAAATATGCAGGTGGATGTGAGAGAAGGGGCTGGAGCATGATGAGTGTAAGTACCAGCCTCCTTCTGAGTCAGACGGGCTCCAGGTTTGCTTGAGCTATCCCTTCCAGGGAAGAGTGGGGGAAGAGGCCACGGATCCAAGCAGCACAGTGGGTCTACCTTTTCCATGCTGCCTCCTCCTGATCAAAGAAATCAGCCACAGCTGCAGTCAGGGGTGACATGGCAGGTGATGGGAGACGCTTATCTGTAGATTGGCGGGCACCCTCTCCTGCTCTCTCCCACCTCCACTGCTGTGATCTCTCCCCTTCCTCCACGGGAGAGGGTGTCTTCCTGAACTCCAACAAAGTCTTGTCTGGGCTGCAGGGGGATGTGTGACTTTTCCAAGTCACAGGGAGCAGCTTCTCCAATAGTCAAGAATTTTAATGACTTTTCAAAGAGACTAGAATAAGGATTTCTCTTCCTATTTCAGGAGCAAAAGAAACATTTCCTGGTCTGTTCTTCCATTGAGATTGGGAACTAAGAGATAAAGCACTGCTAGAAAACCCTAAAGGGGTGGATACCCCTTCTCCACCCCTATAAGGCTCTTGTCCCAGGCTAGCCCTTAGGTATCAGAAGACCTTTTGTTTCCCAAGAATGGAGACTCTCTCTGCTTCCCCTTCAAGCTCCTTTCCCTAAGAAACATCAGAGGTGTGGAGAGTTGGCCATATCACATTATAGAAGTTGTCTTAGGTTGAGGGGTTTTCAGTTTTGGGGACGAGGCAGTCGTCCGTTCTGGGGTCTTCTAGAAGATAGACAGGAAGGGGGCACAGGCCACTGCGTGTCTGGGAGTGAGGGGAGGTGCTCTGGAAAAGGAGCCAGCTCCTTGGTTATCTGTGCACCTGCTAAGAGTGAACTTTGCCTGTGTGAGAGCAGCCAAGCCGCAGTTTCCTCTCTGGGACTCAGCTTTTTAATTCTGTAAAATGTTAGTGTTGGGTTCGATCTTTAAGACCCCTTTAGCTCTTATTCTATGCCACCACCAGCCTATCACCCTGGGCTAATTGTGACAAAAAGAGAAACAGCAAACACCAAACCAGCTGTTCAGAAGCCACATACACAAACAGCACTTCAAAAACTGAATGGAGGGGCTGGCCCGGTGGCTCAGGCGGTTAGAGCTCCATGCTCCTAACTCCGAAGGCTGCCGGTTCGATTCCCACATGGGCCAGTGGGATCTCAACCACAAGGCTGCCGGTTCAATTCCTCGACTTCCACAAGGGATGGTGGGCTGCGCCCCCTGCAACCTGGAGCTGAGCTGTGCCCTCCACACCTGAGACTAAAAGGACAACAACTTGAAGTGGAACGGCACCCTCCACAACAAGATTGAAAGGACAACAACTTGACTTGGAGAAAAGGCCTGGAAGTACACACTGTTGTTCCCCAATAAAGTCCTGTTCCCCTTCCCCAATAAAATCTTAAAAAAAAAAAAAATGAATGGAGGGTCACAGTAGTAGGCTATGGAAAAGAGAGACAGGGTAAAGGGGGAAGGGAGGAAAACCCACCTAGTTTTTGCTCCCTTCCAAGAACTTTACGGTCAGAGGGGAAGATTATGAATTATAGAATATAACACCTTTAACATACCATCTTGGACAAGGTACAAGGCTGCAGTCACCTGAACTCCCCTGGACTTCTTCCTATACTGTCACACTGGTGCACACACATAAATGCACTAAGTTGTGAAGTGCATGGAACCAGCCACAAGCTACAGCTCCCCCAGCTGTTAGAACTTCTGTCCTTCGGAAGGTTGCTGCCTCTTCTGCTTCTGCCAACTACCTATTCTAAATCACAGACTATCACACAACTGCCCCCTTACACAACAGGATAACTTGCATCTTGGGAGCCCCCAACACATAAACAGTAGCCTGGGGCCTGAACTCAGTAGATTCAGAGGCCTGTACTCACTGTCTGCTTCCAAGGGCATAGAACAAAGGTCATCTGGGGGCCCAGGGCCAGGGTAAAGCTCTCTCTGGACAACATATGCTTCTATCCAGAGTTGGATGACCTCTATAGACCAGGCAGCACTATTCCTCTGGGGCCAGTCATTAGGACGACTTCCCAGAGCAGCAGGTCACTTGCCTCCAACTCCCGCTGGCCATCAAAAATGATGGCAAGAATGTAAATGGGTAAATCGCTTGGGGAGGGTAATTTGACAATATCTTTTTTTTTTTTTAATAAATGTTACTAATAATTTATTTTGATTTTGAGAATTTCGCATTTTTTTTTTTTTTAAAGATTTTATTGGGGAAGCGGAACAGGACTTTATTGGGGAACAGTGTGTACTTCCAGGACTTTTTTCCAAGTCAAGTTGTTGTCCTTTCAATCTTAGTTGTGGAGGGTGTCGTTCAGCTTCAAGTTGTTGTCCTTTCTGTCTTAGTTGTGGAGGGCACAGCTCAGCTCCAGGTCCAATTGCCGTTGCTAGTTGCAGGGGGCACAGCCCACCATCCCTTGCGGGAGTGGAAACCGGCAACCTTGTGGTTAAGAGGACGCGCTCCAACCAACTGAGCCATCCAGGAGGCAGCTCAGCTCAAGGTGCTGTGTTCAATCTTAGTTGCAGGGGGCGCTGGCCACCATCCTTTGCGGTACTCAAGGAATTGAACTGACAACCTTGTTGTTGAGAGCCCACTGGCCCATGTGGGAATCGAACCGGCAGCCTTAGGAGTTAGGAGCATGGAGCTCTAACCGCCTGAGCCACCGGGCCGGCCCTGACATTATCTTTTAAATGTGCGAAAGTATATACCTTAATGATATAGTGATTCTATTTGTAGGAATTTACTAATATACCACACACATGTGAAATGGCGTGAACAAGTTATTCACTGTAACATCATCTATTAATAAAGATTGGGAGTAAATGCCACGTCCATTAGTAGCCAATCGGTTTCATAGATTTTGGAATAGCCATACAATGGAATACTGAAAATGGGAAACTTCTGCATATTGGTATGAAAGGGTCACGGATATAGGTTATTATGTTAAAATAAGCAAGGTGCACAACAGTGGGTATGTTTTACTACTATTTGTGTAGGAGGGATGCCCCTGCCCCCCACCTCCTTGCAGAGGGAGTGTACCAGGTGCTTCAGCATTGCTCTGCTGGCTCATAAAAGCCTCCAATAACAGAGGCCTGGAATCCTACTCCTCATAGTCTCTTTTGGTTATCGCCCTAACCATTCCCCAAAGTCAGGCACACTCATGTGTTTTGGGAAATCTTGTCTTTTTTGAAAATGTAAACATTTTTATACACTTCCTCAGAATAACAAGGTCACCCCCTAAAGCAGTGACATCCTTTGAAGTTGCTTGACTTCCTGGTATCCCTTTCCCTTCCCCCACCAACTCTGAAGTCCTGGAAAAAAAATGCCGAATGGCATGCATTTGTTTTAGAGATTACTCTTTAAGAATCTTATGACACTCCTTTGAGATAACTGGCAACACTCTGGGGTGTTGCAAAACTGACTCAGGAGTGACGCCTGGATGATCAGCAAGAGGCTACTGCCAAGACTCAGGCCAAAAGAGGCCTGCACCATAAGGGCATGACCCCAGCAGGGGCTGGGGCTGGGTCTCTCTGCCCCTACCCACTAGGCATTTCTGTGGATCCCGAGGCCTGCTTGGGGTACTGCACTGGCGTGGAAGGCATTTGTTTGGGAGCCACTGACAAACTCTGCTCATGGGTGAGCTGCTGGGTTCCTGGGAGACGAAACTGGTTCTTTTTCCTCAGGGATAATTTTAGGTCCTCACTTCCCCTCCAACCTTCCTAACTCCCAACCCCTGGCTCAGCCTCCCAGAGGGATTGCTTAGACCAGTGACTATACAGCGTTCTTTTAAAATATAGAGCTATTCAAAAGAGATGTGTTAGGGCATGGCCCTGGAGGCATTTTCCATGATAATTTTCCCCCTTTTTGTCTCACTGTTTCGGGGAGGAAGCAAGCAGCTCAAGGATCAGGTTCTGATAGGACTGAATAAAGGTATATCTTCCTGCCCCGAACTTGAACACAGGTGCTTATTTTCCAGCCTCACCTCCCCACATCCAGTTTGAGAGGAACCAATTCAGAGATTGGAAGAGCTTGGGTGGCAGAACCAGCTGTAAGTTGGGGAGAAGGGAGAGGAAGGAGGTTCTGCGCTTCTTCAAGTGAAGGGAACCTCTGATGGGACTGTATGAGACCCTTCCAGAGGCATTAAAGTACCAGTCCTCTTGTTCTACACACTTGAAGAGGCAACATGTGAATTCCTCAATTCAATGTCTTCTAATTTTTAAAAGTTCATGAATAAAATCTTCTTGGAAGTAGAGTGAACACTTTCCCATTGGGAGGGTGGTAATAGAAGATTTGTAGATAGTTGGAGGTGATGGTCCACAGACCTCAACCTCAAACTCATTCATTTTTAACATGTCTTTATAACAGAGGAATTTTAAGAGAAGGGGCCCATCTAGAAAATTTCATGGTGGAAAGGTGTGTGGAAGGGGCAGTGTAGAATGGGGAAGATGGAGAAGTTGAAACTCTCAGCATTCCAGGCTACAATAGGCCAAATCGAAATTCAAATGAGGCAGGCAATGATAAAGACTCCTGAAAATGGCAAATTTCCCCAGTAGCTGGGGGAAAAAAAAAAAGCCAGAACAGAAAACTGGAGGGGCAGGGAAGGTAAGTAAAATAGAAGGGAAAGGGGACAAATCTCATTGAAGTGAGGTTTTTGGGAGAAGTGAGTATACTGGTTTCCCTCTATTACTTAAAATATCTTAGGGGAGGGCACCCAAGAAGCTGAGGGGCTAGTGTGGATGGAAAGGGTTACCGTTTCCTCTGACACGGTAAGCAGGGAGACCAGAAAACTAGTGCCGACCAGTGCTGTGCCAGTGTGTGGAGCTGGTGATGGCAGGAATGGGTACATCGGGGCAGAGAAGTCAGGGCCTCCTTACTCCAGATTTGGCTAAAGGAGAAGTCGGGCATCCATCTCGCTTCCCTTTCCACCTTTAATTCCCCTCTTCTCGCGGCGTGTGGAGACTATTGGCCGCTGCCTCTTTAAGGGCCGCCACTCCTCCCCCCCTCCCAAGCGGTGGCACCAAGTGGTGGTGGTGGGGAGCTGAGCCTTCTCTCCTAGTCAACTAGGGAAGATGGCCCAGGTCGGGGGAATCGCTTCCACGCCCTGTTACCCCCTCCCCTGAGTCGGCTGAGCTGGGGGCACCCTTCCTTTTTTCCCTCCCACCCATGCGCGACGTGGGAATGGCTCCGTGGCCTGACTGGAACAGCTCTCTGGCCTCGTGGCCAGATGCCCTCACCCTGGCGCCCAATACTGCCAACACGAGTGGGCTGCCAGGGGTGCCGTGGGCGGTGGCTTTGGCGGGGGCGCTGTTGGCGCTGGCGGTACTGGCCACCGTGGGAGGGAACCTGCTGGTAATCGTGGCGATCGCCCGGACCCCGAGACTCCAGACCATGACCAACGTGTTCGTGACTTCTCTGGCCACAGCTGACCTGGTGGTAGGACTCCTGGTAGTGCCGCCGGGAGCCACCGTGGCGCTGACTGGTCACTGGCCCCTAGGTGCCACTGGTTGCGAGCTGTGGACCTCAGTGGACGTGCTGTGCGTGACCGCCAGCATCGAAACTCTATGCACCCTGGCTGTGGACCGCTACCTGGCGGTGACCAACCCGCTGCGCTACAGCGCGCTGGTCACCAAACGCCGCGCCCGGGCCGCCGTGGTCCTCGTGTGGGTCGTGTCCGCCGCGGTGTCGTTTGCGCCCATCATGAGCAAATGGTGGCGCGTGGGGGCCGATGCCGAGGCGCAGCGTTGCCATTCCAATCCGCGCTGCTGCGCCTTCGCCACCAACATGCCCTACGCGCTGCTCTCGTCTTCGGTCTCCTTCTACCTTCCGCTGCTTGTGATGCTTTTCGTCTACGCGCGAGTTTTCGTCGTGGCTACGCGCCAGCTGCGCTTGCTGCGCCGGGAGCTGGGCCGCTTCCCGCCAGAGGAGTCCCCGCCGGCTCTGTCCCGCTGTCTGTCCTCCTCTCCCGCGGGGCCGTGCGCTCCTCCCGCAGGGCTGCCCTCCTACGGCCGGCAGCCGGCGCGCCTTCTGCCTCTCCGGGAACACCGGGCCCTGCGCACTTTGGGTCTCATCATGGGTACCTTCACGCTTTGCTGGTTGCCCTTCTTTGTGGCCAACGTGATGCGTGCCCTCGGGGGCCCCTCTTTGGTTCCCAATCGGGCTTTCCTCGCCCTTAACTGGCTAGGCTACGCTAATTCTGCCTTCAACCCGCTCATCTACTGTCGCAGCCCTGACTTCCGCAGCGCCTTCCGCCGTCTGCTGTGCCGCTGCCGGCCAGAGGAGCACCTCGCCGCGGTCCCCGCGTCCCGCCGCCCTTCCGGCACCCCTGCGGCCCTGACCAGCCCCGCGGAGTCCAGGCAGTGCTCACCGCTCGACCGGTAGGTAACCGAGGTGAGGGGGCTGGAAGCTCGGGATCAGGAAGCATTCGGTGTCTCCTCTGGTCAATTTTTTGACTTTGGGGTTCGGTAGGAGAAGGTGGGGCTGGGGAGGGACTCTTCATTGAGAGCAGGGGAGACGTGGAGTCTCCCAAATGGAACCAAAATGGAACACAGGGCCGTTTCTTTTCCTCGCACCCGACCCACCCTGCCCTAGGACTGAAGCAAAGGAGGGAGGGCGGCCCAGTGTGTGCGCCAGGAAAGTGCTACTGTGCCCCCAGGCCTCTGGCGCGCCTGGTCAGCTCAAGGTTTGTTTTTCTAGCTTAGTTCTATGGCTGCCCGGATTTCTTGGGCTGGCTTTGACTTGCGGAGAAGACGGGAGGCCCTCCCAAGCCCTTGGCCTCAGCTCTGGTTTCTTTGAGAGGTCCGATAGCTATGAAGGTGAGAATCCACTTTGGGTATGCAGGATAGACAGGAGTGAAGAACCAGTGAGTGCGAATTCTTCCACCTGGTAGGAACAGGGCTTGGTTGGAGTTGGAGCCCTTTTGTGCAATTGCATATGTTTTCCAGGGTCTCTGACCTCCAGCCCTTCCCACTAGTGCCCCTATCTCCACCCTGCGCCCTTCCCCACCCCAAGATATGTTATCTCCATTTTTTCCAGGGCTTCCTGGGGAATTTCTTAGGCCTTGAAGGACAAGAAACAACGGCTCCGTTGATCCAGAACCTTTGGAAACCTCTGGCCTGTTTAGAATGAGTCCTGTGGAGTTTCCCAGCTGGAAAACTCTGCCTTCCAGAACCTGATGACTAGGCCACAGGATGGGGAAGTGGGGACTGACTGCGGAGGGAATCCTTACCAAGCGGGTTTTCACCATCCTCTCTGTCTTTTGGAGAGACGTTTTCTAACCCCCACCCCTGACCTTCACCACTACCTCAGCAGCTGGAGAGTCTGCCGCTTGTCCTGCGCTGCCCTAGGAGCAGCTGGGCTAGCTTTGCTGGGCACCCATCACCTTGTTCGCATGTGCTTAGGGCAGAGAGAGCGAGCACCCCTCATTCTATTCCTTCTGCTGCTCAGACCAGTGTTCTCTAGGCTTGGCTGCCCAGGCTGAGAGCAGGAAGCTAGGGAGTTTTCCCCTGGCTTCCTCACTACAGCTCTCTAAGCATCAGCCTCCCTCCCTTTAGACACAAAACAGCTCTGATCTACCTCACAGCAATGTCAGAAGGACTTCTTCAGGGTTTGGGGAGCTCCAGGGTTCATAGGGAGGTGAGCCATTAGAATGGATCCCTTCTTTCTCTTTTAAAATCAGCTTAATAAATATTACTTAATGCAGTTCATACATTGCCCTCTTTTCTCTCCATTTGTTTTCTTTTCATGATCCACTTACTCCCTTCGTAGAGCTGGCTTTTGACAGAGGCAATATATTAGAGCTAATCCTTGTCCCTTTCTTCCTAATCCTTATGAAACAAAAATGAAACATCTGTTTGGGCAAAGGGGGGCAAGATGGAGCCTTTAACACTCTTGCCTCCTCATCCTTTCCAAAACTACTAGAATCCAGTTCAAGGGAGTAGCAAAGCCATTCTACCCGTAAGCCTGGAGCAAAGGGCTCAAAGGATTGGGTTTGCGGGGCTCAGGATCAGGGCACATGTTACATATGTCAGCCCCATGCTGTTAGGTTGGTACAAAAGTAATTGCAGCTTTTGCAATTATGTTTAACTTTTTAAACTGCAGTTACTTTTGCACAAACCTAATATAAGCCAATAATGGCTTCATAAGATCCTGTTGTCAGCAGGAACCAGTTTTGTTCTATGCTGTACGTGTGTGTTTCAGGAAGCACGAAGTATTATTTATGTTGGGCAAATGTCTCAGGTTATAAATATATTCTGACATTTCTCATTCTTTTTATAACTTCTACCTTCCCAGTCCCTTTCCTGGGCTGCAGAAATCTATATTATCCTCCGGAAGTAAAACTGGAGTTATAAGTTTGAGCCAGTTGATAATTCTTTTTCTCTTATTCCAACTTTTATGAACCTTATCAGGCAGTTTTCTATGGAAAGAAAATTTCTTTATGGGAATCAGTGGATCATTTTGTGAGTTCCTATTTAAACTCCATGAGTAGAGCTATTGTCTGGGCTGATTTACAGGACAGCCTGTGAATCATTTAAAAATGTAATGTGTTGTATGGCAACAGTATACAATGCATTGGCTAGGTTCAGGGGCTTCAGAGTTATAGAACTTCTGTCTACCCTGAGGATAAGCTCAGTGGATTTCCACATATGGGTGTTCCCTGTAAATTGGACCTGGCCTAGGCTGCTTTCATCTCTCCAGGAGCCCAGGTTTTATTTCTTAGGATGTTTGCATACCAAAGATGACTTTCTCCTTTTCAAACCAGGGCAGTGTGAGATCTCTGCTGTCTGAGGTGTGGAAGGTTTCTTGGCAAGGACTCAACTTTTGAACCTTTAGTGGAGAAGGACGTCTGGCTTCAGGCTGGGGATAAGTAAGAGGGCCTCCTCTCCCATCTCTGAATATTTTCCCAACATCACTGAGGAAAGTTGCCCAGTCAGTCCTAGGCAGGGAAGAAGGATGATTTTGTGGAGGAGGGGGATTCTGGTTTGTAGAATTGTCCTTGAACACTATCCAGGAATTCATACTGCTTGACATGCCCCCATGTGCAGCTGTCAGACTCCTTTGGAGTGTTTAGACGTGCACTGGGGCTGTGGACTCCATCTGTGAATTGTCACCAGTATATCTGACAGATGGAGAGGCAGCCGCTCTGGTCATTTCTCCAGCAACTTGTGGCCAGGTGTCAGGCTTTGGAGATTTACATCCTTGGATGGGGAACAGGCTGCTTTTGCTAGCACGAGGCCTGAGCACTTGAACTGTGGAAGACAAACAGCCATCCTCTGAACCTAGAAATGTGAATACTTACAGACCAATGAGAACGAAAAAGCCTGTGGAATCCCTGGCCTTGCCAGAGTCTGTTAGCAGGAGCTGGGCATGGGGCAGAAATGACAGGGAGAAGGCGACTGAGTTGGAGGAGAGGGAAGGAGGAGTGACTGGGTTTTCCAGAGGTGACCTACCTTCCACATCAGGTGGAACTACTAAGGAGCAGGCAGAATTAGGGCAACAGGGAGGTTGATCACAGACTTTCTTCGGACTCTCCCCATGGGAGATTTTTCTGGGGAACAGTGGTAAGTGCAGGCTGTGGTCCTTATAAAGCAGTCACGGGGCTATAATTCCATACCAAGTTCATTCCTCAACCCTGATAGAGCAGGATCCTGTGCCCTCTTGTCCTGGGGGCACAGGTGAAGACCATGGAAATACAGGTAGTGCTCCTTTATCTTTCCATCCTAAAAGGCAAAGATTCAGGTTCTCTCTTAGGCCTCTTGGTGGAGTATTTCTGTATGTCTGTCCAAAGGAGAGCTGGGAGCCTGCAATGGGGAGTACTGCTAATGTTCTCTCCCTCCCCGCTGCAGAAAGCCCTGGGTATAGTCTGCCAATTAGTGAGCAATTGAGGCATAATGCAGAACTCAGTTTGGTTGGCAGAAACTCTAGAAGGCCATCTAATCTTTCACAGCTCATTCTATTATAAGATTAAGGAAAATCAGAATGCTTTCCTCATCTATACAATAAATGGAGAATAAACCTTTCTCTCCTTTCTTGCCTTTGGAAGGGGAATGAGGATGACTGGGATGGCTGACTCCTAAAGTTCTGTGAAGTCCTAGGCGGAGCTTAGCACCTTCAGCATCCACTCCACCCAGGGCACAAGCAGTGCTAGGCGCCCCCGATGGCCATGAGAGGTACAGCAACTGTGGACTTGGCAATGCTGGTCTGCTGACTACTCTGGCAGAGAGACGTGCAGTTTTCTTACCGCTATGGACCTTCAGAACTGGAAGAGACCAGAAAAATGATTTTGTCCAATCCTTTGATAAAATGGATGAAGAAACTAACGTCTAGAGAGGTGAATCGTGAGTAGCCAAGATTACTTTAGTAAGTGAAAGGCAACCCTGTGGTTGGTAGTATGAAGAGCACAAAATTTGGAGCTGAGAAACAAGTAAGAAAGGGAGGAGGGGACTGATCATTTATTGAGCACCAATAAATATGACTGTAAGAAGTGCTCCACAAATGTTATGCTGTAGTGAGCCAAATAAAAAAATAGAGCCTTATAGAAATCAAATAACTTTCTTGTGTTGATTCTGATTCAGTCTACCAGGCACCAACGTTCATTTTGTTTACTCACTGAGGAAAGTTGCCCAGTCAGTCTTAGGCAGAGAAAAAAGATGATTTTGTGGGGGAGGGAGATTCTGGTTTGTAGAATAATCTGCTAATAATCAGTTATGTGACACCGAGGAAGTTCCTTAGCGTCTCTGACATCTTGTTTACCTGCAAATCAAAATGGAGATTTTATTATTTTGTTATTGTCCTACTCAGCTCACGCAGACTGGGTTTGAAGACCAAATGAGAGACTGTATGTAAAAATGGTTTGGAAACTGAAAGGGCTCCGCCAGTATAAGTGATGTCATTAGAGTATGGAGCTTGGACTATTCCCAAGTTTCCTGGTTTGAATCCTTGTATGGTTCTGCTTCTATCGACAGCCTGGATCTTGGGCCCATTTGTCTTTGGTCACTGTGGGCATGACCTACCTGGTCTTTCTTCCGCAGGTTCCTCCCCACCTCAGACTGATTCTTCTGGTTCCACATCCAGTCCCCTCCCCGTACATCTCCCCCTCTGGCTCTCTTTTCATGTTGTGAGGATGGACAGAAAGTTTAGGAGAGAGGACACTTCCAGATGTCAGTGCTTTATGGGACATTATAGTAGGGGCTTGTGAGAAGGGGGCCCTAAGGAACCAGAGAAGGGAGATGGTGTACTAGTTTACTAGGGCTGCCATAACAGAAATGTATTCTCTCACAGTTCTAGAACTAGAAGTCCAAAGGCAAGGTGTTGGCAGGATCATGCTCTTTCTGAAGGCTCTAGGAGAAGAATCTTTCTTTGCCTCTTGTGGCTTCTGGTGTTTGCGATCACCCTTGGTTGCTTGGCTTGTAGCTGCATCACTGTAACTTCTGCCTCCATCTTCACATGGCCTTCTTCCCATGTGTGTCTGTGTCAAAATTTACCTCTTCTTCTAAGGACACCAGTCATTGGATCAGGGCTTCACTTAACTCAGTATGACTTCATTTTAACTTGATTACATCTACAAAGTCCCTATTTCCAAATAAGGTCACATTCACAAGTTCTGGCGTTAGGACTTCAACATATCTTTGGGGGGGGGGACACAATTCAACCCACACAGGGGGTGTGATGAGGAAGGAGGAAAACTATTATGCCTGGCCTTTTCATGCTCATCATATTTCTGTTATTTCCCACATTTCCAAGGCTCTATTTCATCCTATAATCAGTCTGAAAGGAGGTAGGAGTGCTTCCATTCCTGGATTTCCATTTCTAGGCCTTTCGTCCCATCTCCTTGGACTCCAGATTGGAGAGGCCACTGATAAGTCAGACCTTCTTCCTTTAGTAATAGAACCCCTAAGTGTGAGCTGGACACATGGCCTCACTAAAGACATATTGCAGGCTCACTTGGAGCTAGGAGTGACTATGTGACTAACTTCTAGCTAGTTGCAATGTGCAGCTTCCAAGTCTGCCATTAAAGGGGAAGGGCAAATCCCTCACTTCCACTTCGCCCTTCCCCACTGGCTGGAATACTGGTGAGAAGCAGCCACCTTAGGTCATAAGATGGCAACCACACGTTGCAGGTGGCAGAAGAATCAGCCTGTGTGTCCAACAGGGCAGAGCCATCACCTTAGCCCTGCACTGAAATGAGAGAGAAGTACATATCTATCTTGTGTAAACCACAGTTGTTGTAGCCTTTTTTAAAAACAGCAGCTGTATTAAACAAATACATCAATGAGGGGATGATAAAAGAGGTTATGAATAAATGGGCATCTGCCGACATTCTGTAATGAATGTATCTTGGGTTACAAAGCTGCCTTGCTCTCGTACCTCGTAGGGTACCTCTGATCTTTGGGAATTGGCATCTCTGTAGATTCTGAGTTTGTGTTACACCTGGGACCACCAAGTCCATCTCTTTGACATCGATTCATATGGAGACAATGATCGGTGAATGTATTCATTTCCCGACACCCCTGCAAAAATTACCACAACCTTGGTGGCTTCAAACAACAGAAATGTATTCTCTCGTAGTTCTGGAGGCCAGAAGTCTGAAGTGAAGGTGTCAACAAGGCTGGTTCCTTCTGAAGGCTCTGAAGGAGAATCTGTGCCGTGTCTCTTTCATAACTTCTGGCAATTCTTGTCGGTCTTTGACTTAATATCATATCACTCCAGTCTCTACCTCTATCTCCACTTTCCCCTGTGTTCCTCTGTACCTTCTCCTTTTCTGTCTCTTATAAAGACACATGTCATTGGATTTGGGGCCTATCCTAATCCAGGATGATCTCATCTCAAGATCCTTATCTTAATTATATCTGCAAAAATCCTTATTACAAATAAGGTCACATTCTGAGGGTCCAGGCGGACATATCTTTTTGGGGGCACTACTCAACCCACTATAGTGAGAGATACTTGGACCTTTTAACTGAGAGTTCTGGTCTCATAAGATTATCATTCACACCAGTCACCCTTCAGGGAAGGGCTGTTCTCTCCAGAAGCTCTTGGACTCTGTAGTAGGCAGAATTCTGAGATGACCCCAACAAACCATGTCCTCGTATAATCCCCTCCTCTTGAATGGGAGTAGAATCTATAATTTGATCCTAATATATAGGATATGGCGAAGGTGATGGATATTACTTCTGTGATTATATTATTTTTATGGCAGAGGTGAAGGGATTTCAAAGGTGTAATTAAGGTTTCTAATCAGTTGACTTAAGTTAATAAAAAGGGAGATTGTCCTGGGTGGGCCTGGCCTAATTAGGTGAGACCTTTAAAGGAAGGTCAGAGGTCAGAGAGACACTCCTGCTGGCCTTCAGGAAGCTAGCCACCATGAGTTCTACAACTGCAAGGAATGATTCTGCCAACAACCATGTGAGTGAGAAGAAGACCCCAAACCTCAGACGGGACTGTGGCCCTGGCTGACATTTTCATTGCAGCCTGGTGAGACTCTGAGAAGACCTAGCTAACTCATACCCAGACTCCTGACACCTGAAAATTGTGAGATAATAAATGTGTGTTGTTCTAAGATGCTAAGTTTGTGGTAATTTGTTACACAACAGTAGAAAACAAATACAGACTGACTGCACAATTCTGCCTAAGGTTGTTTTTTCTAACGGTTCTACTCTGGTGTTTTTAAAGGTTTCCCGTCAGAAACCAAGATGCAATGGGACCACGAGCTCAGGAAGATCCCACGATCTGACGTGGTCTATTAGTTTCTCCAAAGACCTGTTGGGGACTTTTGCTTGGGTGTTCCAGGAACAGGGTCTTTTAATCTCTTTCATTCCCTTCACTTCTAAGGGAATGACCAGTCATCCTATGATACCTTGCCCACCACACAACTTTTAAGAAAATTAGGAGCAAAAGTTTCAGAATCCATTGACTATAGTTTTCATTTCTGAGTTGCTAGTGAAACACCACACTTTATAACACAAAGGCATGACAAGCATAGTCCCCCCAATTTTTCAGCAAGAAGCAAGATGAAATATTATTGCTTCTGCTGTTGGTATTCCCAGAGGGAGAAGGGATGGATCACTTCTTCCCAGAGAAGAGAGAAGTGGGAATGGGAGAGCTTTGCATCAGCTCAGCGCCACCCACAGCGTCTCTGGTTTCTCTTCCAGTCACTGGATCATGTGAGCCCTTCCTCTAAGTCTCCCCTTGGGCCCAAGTCTGAATCTAATTAATGTTGGAACAGTACCCCAGAACATCAGGGAGAGGGGCTGGGATGAAGAGGGAAGCATAGGCAGCTGCTTTTCCAATGGAAGCATTCCTGCCATTTCTGGCAAAGGAGAAACATATGGGGCCGATGGCGAACTTTATTCCAGCAACCTCAAGACTCAGAGCCTAGCTGTGTGATGAATTCCCCCGGTTTCCTGAGGGAAGAACTAATCTTAAGAGCAAACCAGTTCTTACCCCTAACCCACTCTCATGCCTGTCCTCTTGGTAGGGTCACTGGCTCACTGGTATTGACCTGGGTGGTCTGGTATTGGAGCTTCTGACATTGCTTTCTTGCAAGTTGTAGTGAAAAGTATGTTTCTTTAAAAAGCAAAATATCTGTTTCTTTTATACAAGTGGTACTAAAATAAGAAGTGGAAATTATTATTGATATATAGGATATTGTTTAAATCAAACAGATATTTTTCAGAACCACCCCTGCCCGCCAACGTCTCCCTCCAGGCCTAGTTTGGTGCCTGGCATTTTTATGGAAGACTCTGGGCAAGCCCACCCAATAGCTACTGCCGAACCCAGGTTTCCTCTTAACTGAGTTAACTAAAATCGTCTCCACTTGGCCTTCCTGCCTATTTCCTGCTTCCCTCTAATTCATCCTCTGCAAGGCCCTGGGAGGGTTTTTTTAAAATATAAGTCTGAAAATGTCATTCCCTTTTGTAAAACTTTCAATGGTTTCCTAAAGCATTTAGGGTAAGATTCAGACCTTTTACCATACAGACCTGGCATTAAGTGGACAGTGCCTATCTTCCTAACCCAATTTCCCATCACTTTCCTTCCCCATCCACGTTTATTTCAACCACTCCTAAATTCACTGAAGAGCTCTTTTGTTGTTGTTTCTGTACCTTCAC
This sequence comes from Rhinolophus ferrumequinum, assembly GCF_004115265.2. NCBI lineage: Eukaryota > Metazoa > Chordata > Mammalia > Chiroptera > Rhinolophidae > Rhinolophus > Rhinolophus ferrumequinum. Next base: position 61,543,556 of record NC_046287.1, read on the forward strand.
ACGGACTGTGCCCTCTGTCATCCATCCAAACACGGATAGTACACTCTGTTCATCCACCTATCCATTCACCCCAGCAGTGAGTTTTTATCAAGAGAACAGACTCTAGATATGTTGCAAGGTAAAGCTGACAAAGTTTGTCAGTGCCTTGGACGTAGGGAGAAGTCAGGGATAAGACCAAGATTTTTGACCTGAGCACCTGCCGCAATGGACTTGCCACTTACTCCTAAAAATAGGGGGAAAGGGAGAGGGGATATGAAACTATGAGTTTGTTTTTGGACATAGTTAATTTGAAAAGTCTATTATTTCTCGGAATATCAAGTAGACATTTGGCTTTCCAAGTCTGTAGGTTGAAGGGAAGTCAGAAATGGATATATATAAATTCAACAGATGGGTATTTAAGCTCATGGAAGTCGATGAGCTCACTTGCATGGCAGCCATAGATAGAGAATTCAGAGTGTGTCAAATCATCACGTTGCAGACCTTCAACTTACACAATGTCATGTGTCATTTATATCTCAATAAAGCTGGAAAAAAATAACTCCAGGCATTAAAAAAAAAAATTCAGAGGACTGGAACATTCTAATATTTAGAGGTTAGAAATAGAAGGAACCAGGAAAGCCCACTGAGAAGCAGCAGCAGTGAGGTGAAAGGAGAACAAAAGCAAGTAGCATCCTAGATGCCATGGGAAGAAAGTGTTTTAAGGAGGAAGTAGTCAGTTTTGTCACATGCTGTTAAAATACCAAATAAGACGAGAACTGAGAACACACCACTGGATCTGACAGCACAAAGGTCTGTTATTTGATAAGAGCAGCTTTGATGATGTGGAGGTGATGAAATGCTGATCAGAGTGAGTTCAACAGAACTTGGGAGGTGAAGAAGTAGAGAAAGAGAATATAAAGTGTTCTTTGAATAATTATTTCTCTGAAGAAGATCAGAGAAATGTGGTATGACTGATGATCTTGTTGTCATCTTGGTTAATCTGAGCACCCTGCTTCCCAGAATCCTTCTTAGAGTTTGTCAAAAGAGGAACTTGCTCAAGACTTGAGAGGCGGAAGTGAAGCAGCGTCCATTAATACCTGAAGGACTTCTGGGTGAGATATGGAAGCAGAGGTGGTAGGTGGGTTCTGACTTGTCTTCAGACAGCTCTCTGTGCAGCTCTGCTTCCAGACTGTTGACCCTGCCATCCATGGGCGCACCTGGGCCTACCACCAGACACTTGGCTGCAGACCTACAGGTGTGGTAGCTGCACAGAAGCCGTATCTTCCCATAGACCTCTCCACCCATTCCCCCTTCTCAGTGCCATTCCTGTAGCTGTATGTGTCTGGCTTCTCAGATTTCTCAGCAAGCTTCAATTTATCCACCCATAGGTACTTGATTAATGATTTTTCTCTGATTCTCCAGCTTCCTCCTCTGGACCTTCACTTCCCCAGGTCCTCCTCCAATAGTGTGAGGTCTGATTCCTGTAACACCCACATCACTCCCAGCAGTTATGTTTCCTTGGCTGAACCCTGACTGACACATAGTGTAATAGCTGGACACGGGATGCGAGGTCAAGGGAGTGTGATTTGTTTTTGAGACGGGAGTTATGCCACCTGTTTTATGTTCAAAAGAATGTTCTAGTAGAGGAGGGAATTGATGATAGTGGAGAGAAAGAACAACTGCAGGAGTAATGAAGCTGGGATCCAGGGCACAAAAGGAAAGGTTGGATTGAGATAAGGGGCATAGGAGAAGTGGGCTCAAGCATTGTATTAAAAGATAGAGTAGGTGGCAAGTAGGTAGGTAGTTATGATGGGAGCATGTGAAAATCTCTTCAGATTACTTTTATTGTCTCCATGAAATAAGAAGTACCGGCAGTAATTGAGACCACTGAGAGGAAAGAGGAGAGGTATGATATAAGTATGAAAATTTTAACTGTTTTGGCTGCTTAGTTTGTGGACATCTAGGAGTTTGGAGAATTCCCTATTTTCTAATCTTGGTAGGAGGCAGAGCCTATCTCTTAGAACTGAAGCTGAAATTGACTAGATCCTCACTGCCCCAAACCTTTAGAGCAGGAGGAGGGCCTAGCAGGTCACGTGAGTAGGTTCAGCCAATCAGACACAGATTTCCTGTCTGTGTGGCCTGGTGGTGCAGGTGGGAAGGAAGGACACTGTGAAGCAGCATCTGTGGCAGCTAAGGCATACGGCTCTTCCAAAAGCAATGGCTCCTGCAGTGGCAGCGGAGCCAGCAGAGGAACGTGAGGGTGGAGCCAGTCACAGCGTTGTCTCTTTTTCAACAGTGGGCTTCCTTCTGGGATCTGATTGTGAAACCAGAGGCCAAACCAGTCCAGGGGCTGGTGCTGCCTGCGCCAGTTCAGCCAATAGATCAACACAGGAGTTGGGTATGATATTCGTTTAGTATCAGAACACCGGTCTGAGAACGCAGCAGGTTAACACCTCCAAAAACTGCCTTAACATTCTCAGTCTGGCTAGGCGTATTTACAGGAAAATCTGGGCATTCCTCCAGAGGCTACTTGATGGTTCTGGGCGTCTGCATGAAGCTTTCCCTCTAACGATGTGGCTCCGCTTCGTGGTCATCAACCCAGGAGCAGCGATAGGAGTAACCTGGAAAGAACGCTAGACCATGAAGACTGTGATCAGTAGGCATGGGCTATTGCGATCAGTAAGCAAGCATGTGTTTCAGGGTAATTATCTAAAGCAGGAAACTGGGATAGGGGACATTCTAAACTCAAACTGGGGCAGGGGACATTCCAAGCTCAAATCACAGGGAGGCGGCTGATCAATTTTTAAGTTCTAGGACAGGGAGAGGCGAGGCCAGGGACATTGCAAGGCCTCTTGTGGGGGTCCTAACCCGCCGTGTTTCCATCGTGGTCACGCTTTTGCTCCAAAATCTGCAGACTCCCTATCAATTATGTGAGCTACAGGATATCCTTTCAATGAATCCATTTTATGATTAAATCAGCCAGTCATTTTCTGTTGCTTACAACTGAGATTCCAAACTGCTACTGACAGCAATTAGAGGCTTGAGTCAGCTAACCGTCTTCTTTCCAACTTTTCTCTTCATGCAGTTGGTGTCATTTTTCTCAGTTTCCTACATGTCAGGGGCCAGGATCATTTCCTTATAACTCCATGACTAGAAAGTAATGAAAGGCTCTTTTCTGCCAAGTCCAACAGGATTCCAGTAGGTCCTATTTAAATCAAGTGCCTCTTCTCAGAGCAAGCACTGTGACTCAGGATTCAGGAACCAAAGTTTCATTCCTAGCTGTGCAGTTTGGAAGGGATTGACACCACCCCCAGCTCTAGGGGTTGGATTAAACTCACTGTCTCCTTCCAGTGGCTTCAGCGAGTCACTGGCCCATACCTGACCTTATGGCTAAGGATGGGCCAGTGACTTACTGAAGCCAAAAGAAAGGAGAAAGGAGGCTGGGGGCTTCAGGGAAGCAAACTTGCTCATTCATCCGTGGAACTAAGAGAAAAGATGCTCTATCTTCCTCTATATAGTAAAGATGTAATGTCTGGAAAGGCTGCAGCTATTTTTAAAAAGCATAAACACTGTTTTTGAATGGGAGATCTATGCACATGGTTTAACATTTCAAAGGCACAGGTCGTATACAGTGAAAAGCAAGTCAGCCTTCTTCCCTGTTTTTGTCCACCCACCACCCAATTTCACTCTCCAGAAACAATCACAGTTACCTTTCCTTCCAGAGATGCTCTGTGCATGTACAAGCATACACATGCAAATGTATCTCTTATCCCCGCCCCAGGTGTTCCCTCCCTTTGCTCTCTATTCTGTACCTGTCTTGTTTTTACTTAAAGATGTGTACCTTGGAGATTTTCCAGAGCTGTACATATAAGGCTGCATTTAACAGTAGCACAGAATTCCATTACATGGATAGTCCATTATTAATTTAAATATCCCTTCAGTGTTTGACATTTAATTTTTTGCATACAAACTTTCAATATAAATTTCTCAAATGCTATTTTGCACATGTGCTACATTCCCTGTTGTTCCCATGCCCAGAGTCAGTTTGAGAGCAAAGCTAAAGCTCTAGAAGGGCAGAGCCAAGGGAAGCCCAGAGAATGAAACTGGAACCACTATAACACTGTGATGCTCTGGATTGAACTGTGACTGAAGTCAGATGTACCCTGGCCTGTTCACTTATAGAGCCAATAAATTCTCGAACTTGCTCAAGCCAGTTCTTTTTCTTATCTTTTATTACTTGTAGCATAAAAAGTTCTCATTTGCACACATGTTAAAATTCTCACAAGTGAAATGTGAAATGAAAAAAGTATAATGAAAATTACATGTCAATTTGCTATAAATTATCTTAAAATATAAACATCATAAAAAAATTGGAAGGCGATATACCAAAATGCTAACTGTGGTTATGGGTTTATTGTAGGAAATCTATGTTTGTCATTATAGTTTTTTGAAGTTTTAAAGTTTTCTACAATAACAGGGATTACTTTCATAATCATTTGTCTCAAGGCAGTTCCCCTGGAAGCACAGCCTAAGAAGGGGATTTGAGGCACATGATTTGCAAAGGAAATACCCTGTAGGGGAGTAAGAGAAGCAGAACTGTGAAGGGAAAGGGGTCATGCCAGGATAGGGTCCGAGGTCAAGTCTAGTTTTGGCCTAATTTGGAAGTGGCCCTGGAGTACAAATTGAGCCACAGAGATACCCCAAAACAAGGGGCTGGCCTTTTGTATGCCTAGATCAGGCCGTCATTGGCTACCCCTCTCGGTGGGGGTGTCACCTGCCAGGTGGTTTCCAGGTGAAGAGGCTCCTCTTGGACAAGGACAATTTGCCAGAGGGCTGCTAAACGGTATCTGCGGGAGACCCCAATGGTGTTACAACAATCATTTACAAAGTTATTTTTAAAAAATAAAAGAAAGAAAGAAAGCGAACTATTAGAAAGAGAAATTAAGAAAACAATCCATTTACAATTGCATTTAAAAAAACATACCTAGGAATAAATTTAACCAAGGAGGTAAAAGATCTGTACTCAGAAAACTATAAGACAGTGAAGAAAAAAACTGAAGAAGATACAAATAAATGGAAGCATATAATGTGCTCATGGATAGGAAGAACTAACATCATTAAAATGTCCATACTACCCAAAGCTCTATAGATTTAATGCAAGCCCTATCAAAAAACCAAAGGCATTTTTTCCCCCACAGAACTAGAACAAATAATCTTAAAATTTATGGAACCACAAAAGACCCCAAATAGCCACAGCAAACTTGAGAAAGAACAAAATTGGAGGTATCACCAATTATATGTGATACCAAATTATACTACAAGTCAATAGTAATCAAAATAGCATGGTACTGGCATAAAAACAGACACATAGATCAATGGAACAGAATAGAAATCCCAGAAATAAACCCACACCTATATGGTCAATTAATCTATGACAAAGGAAGCAAGACTATACAGTGGGGTAAAGACAGTTTATTCAATAAATGGACAGATACACACAAGAAAATGAAACTAGACCACCTTTTTATACCATATACAAGAATAAACTCAAAATGGATTAAAGACTTAAATGTAAGACCCGAAACCATAAAACTCCTAGACGAAAACATAAGCAGTAAACTCTCTAACATTGCTCTTAGTGGTATTTTTTTTGTGTGTGTAGTATATCTCCTCAGATAAGGGAAACAAAAGAAAAATAAACAAATGGGACTACACCAACTAAAAAGTTTTTGTGCAGCAAAGGAAACCACCAACAAAACAAAAAGACAGTCTACTAAATGGTAGAAGATATTCGTCAATGATATATGATGTATCTGATAAGGGGGTAATATCCAAAATTTATAAAAAACTCATAAAACTCAACACACACAAAAAGTCCAGTTAAAAATGGGCAGAGGACCTGAACAGACATTTCTCCAAAGAGGTCATATAGATGGCCAACAGGCATATGAAAAATGCTCAACATCAGTAATCATCAGAGAAACGCAAATTAAAACAACAATGAGATATCACCTCACACGTGTAGGAATGGCCGTCATCAATAAATCAATAAACAACTGTTGGCAAGGATGCGAAGAAAAAGGAACCCTCATGCACTGTTGGTGGGATTTTAAATTGGTGTAGCCACTATCGAAAACAGTATGGAGGTTTCTTTAGAAATTAAAAATAGAACTACCTTATGACCTAGCAATTCCACTTCTGTGTATTTACCCAAAGAAATCCAAAACACTAATTCAAAAAGACCTGGAAGTACTCACTGTTCCCCAATAAAGTCCTGTTCTCCTTCCCCAATAAAATCTTTAAATAAAAAAGATATATACACCCCTATGTTCACTGCAGCACTATTTGCAATAGCCAAGATATGGAAGCAACCTAAGTGCCCATCAATAGACTGTCAGATAAAGAAGCTATGGTATATACAAAAGTGTATATACCATAGGGTGCCAAAAAATGTATACACATTTTAAGAAAGGAAAACTATATTAAAATTGTAGTACTCAGTATATACTGATATCAAAAGATGAATACAAGTCACGTTTGACTTCTGCAATTACAAGAGGTGCTCAAAGTGGTTACCATCTGCATCCAGATATTTCTGATTACGGCAAACTACTGCTTGGGCGTTATTGACCAAAGTGTCCATTTGTGTACATTTTTTGGCACCCCCAGCATATACAATGGAATATTGCTCAGTCATAAAAAAGAATGAAATCTTACCATTTTCAACAACATGGATGGACCTACCGGGTATTATGTATGCTAAATAAGGCAGGCTGAGAAAGACAAATACTTTATGATCTCACTTATAGGTGGAATCTAAGAACAAAATAAATGAACAAACAAAACAGAAACAGACTCATAAATACAGAGAACAAACTGATGGTTGCCAGAGGGGAGGAGGGCTGGAAGGCTAGGTGAAAAAGCTGAAGGGATTGAGAAATACAAATTGGTAGTTACAAAATAGTCATGGGGATGTAAAGTAAAGCATAGGGAATATAGTCAATAATATTGCAATAACTATGTATAGTGCCGGGAGGGTACTAGACTAATCCAGGGAATCACTGCATAAATTACATAAATGTCGAACCATTATACTCTAACCCTGAAACTAATATAAAATATTGAATGTCAGCTGTAACTGAAAAAAATAAATAAATATATTTTTTAAAAGAAATTGGGAAAAAAAAGAAAAAGAAAGCAAAATGCAAGACTGATCCTATAGAGGCCAACTTTTTCCACCCTTGACTTCTCTGTCTTCTAATCATGCTGCTCGGCCACCCCTGAAACAGTTAACAATGTATAAGTCTTGGCTCTAAATAACAGAGAAATGGGACTGGCTTACCGAATTGCAAATCATACTGTTTCTAAACCTCTTTATTAAAATAACTATGAAAGAAAGCAGTGCTTTCTTTCTATTCCTTTTAAAATCTGGAGCTCTTAACAAAATGCAAATAGAAGCTTTTTAAACAAATCTTTTGACTTGTAGGGTCAGGGTCCAGGTACTGCCGGGCCTGAGGTTTTCACTTCTGTAAAACAAGCCCTCACCTGGCTCACTTGGCTGTCTGCCTTACTCTGTCTTCTAAGGCGCTGACTTGTTATTTTGCATTGGATTACTTGGGGCCAGAAAAGAGAAGGCCATGAATTAGGAAGAAGTACCTGGAAATTCCAGGTCCTCTCTATTCTTTCCCCCAGCCCACTCTTCAGGGGATTCACCTCAAGTGTCATGGAATATTCCCCTAGCCCTTGAGAATCACCACCCATGGAGACTGGGAGTTGGGTTCTGTTGCTCTGGTGACCAGTTGTCCAGGGCCTCTGCATTGGCGCTGCCGGGGTTCTGGGGAGAGGCAGGTCTGTGTGGCCCGTGCTTGGAGGAAGGCTTCCGGCAGACGCAGGTGGTAGCACAGAAGTGGAGTCCTAGTCTTGGCTCGACTTTTGTCTCCGTGATGCCTACCCTTTCGGTGTTCACGGATGTACCCCTAGCAAAGAACCTAGAAAGCAGCTTGTTAAAGAACTACAAGCAAGACAATTGCCCTCAGAAGATGTTCCTGGCCTATAGAGGTAGATGCCTAGTAGTTTTAGAGAGTAATACTAAGTATATTATAATTGCCTCTAGGAGGGCAGTATTCCACCGTCACAGAGGAATTGGGAGAGAGCTCAGCTTCCTCAAGTGAAGAGGTCTGCTCTTGTTAACAGAATTTCCCAGTAGGGAAAAGAGCAGACAATGTCCGTGGTCATTCTTTGCCCTCTGTCCTTCTTTGGGGACTTTCAGAGATTTGGTATAAGCTATGTCCTATTCCCCAGATCTATGTAGAGCCTGCATGCGCACTGCACTTTCTTCAGTCTCTTCCTCTCCCTTTCTATTCCTGAACTAAGAATGGTTCCTCAAATTAACTCTTCTAATATGCAGCTCTCCCTTTCCACTGTGAAAATCAGTGTTACCTTTGTTTAGTCTCAGGTATCTATAATTCCCACATTGTATGTCATTTTTGCTCATGAAAATGGCATAGGTTTCAGTTGTCTTCTTTAAAAAGACAAAAAATTATACATATTCACTAACAGTACATTGTTTTTATAAAGGGGAGAAAAAAAGGAAAGTTGTCTTTTCCTAGGCAACGTTCCAAAGCCCCAAGAAAGCCAAGACTGTGGGCTGCCTGCAAAGCCCAGACTTGCAGGCCCCAAGGGCCGGCCTCCAGAGCTCCCTCTGTGGTTCCCCTTCCAGCCTGCATGACCAATGAAGGCCAACCGTGGGTTTCTTCCGTGGTGCACAAGATCCGACTGCAGATCGCGCAGGATCCCTCCCTGAACCATGAGTACATGCCAGTTATGGGCATGAAATCATTCATCCGGGCCTCCTTGGAACTCCTCTTTGGAAAGTACAGCCGAGTCATTTCGGAGAACAGGGTGAGAAGAAGGGCCACCCAGACACAGGGAATAGAGATCTGGGATTGTACAATCTTAAACCAGACGGGTACTTTGGAGGGCTCCTTGGCATTGACACCTGAGGCTCGGAGAGTCCAAAGCTTTAGTCGTCAAAGGGCAGAGCCAGCATCAGAACCCCAAGCCAGTGCCCGTTGCACCGGCCCACCGTGCTGCTGTGCAAGCTCTTTCAAGAAAGGAATGATCTGAATCTGAGGTGGTACTAGTATCACCACAACTCTTTTAACGTGCTGTTTCTGTTTATTTTTTGCTGGCAGGTAGGGGGTGTGCACACTGTTGGTGACAATGGTGCCTTCCAACTTGGGGCCCAGTTCCTCAAAACTTGGCATGGGGCTTCTCAAATAGTTTACATCATTTCTTCTCAAAATGGTGAGTGTTATGCAAGGTGAGGGTGACGGAAGATCCCTATCCTCTGTTCTGATCTTTACCCCATTTACAATCTTCACTGTTGTCCTTCTCACTCTCTATCACGAGAAAAATGGACAAGCCAAGGTATGTTTGTGCTTTTCCTGATACTGTCCCGCCTTCAGCCGGTGACCTTCAGGCCCATTCTCTGGTGTGTCTGCCTCCATCTCTCCATTTCCTCTGTACCAGCTGGTGGAGGTCTGTGTTCCCACAGAACTGCATGGACTCGTCTTCCAGGACATGGGCTTTACAGTTTGTGAATACTCCTTCTGGGACCCCAGACAGCTGTGCATGAGCCCCAACGTGCTCCTCGACGTGGTGGAGGTAGAAGGGTCCTGCTCAGAAGCTTCTCCCTAGACCTGATTTACACTTTTATTCTCCTTTCCTCCCCTCCACCCCTGTAGTCCTCTATGGCCTTTTCTAGGCTTGGATTTGCCTAGCCCTTTAGTGGGAACCCACATGGAGGCTCACTTCTCCCAATACCCTGCTATTACTACCATTCAGTAGGGGAAGTACCTGATGAGACAGTCTCTACCTGCAGCGGGCCCCACATGGCTGTATCTTTGTGATCGGGAACATTGGCAACTGCAAGATGACACAACATCAGTGGGCGAAGTTGATGGCCGCCATGAAGGTGAGCCCAATATCCTGCCTGACTTTCCTCCCTCTCACCACCTACCATCGCCTCTATCAGTCCATCCTTTTTTCATTCTCCTTTTTCCTACAGAGCAAGCAGATATTCCCATTTTTTGACATTCCTAATCAAGGTTTATTCACTGGTGACCTGGAAGAAGATACTAAATTTTTACAATACTTTGTATCTGGAGGCTTTGAGTTCTTCTGCAGCCAGTCTCTGTCCAAGAATTTTGGTATTTATGGTATGGTATGGGCAGAAGAAGAAAGGAGGGTGTCTGGTGCTAAAGTGGTGCCAAACCCATGGTACAAATGATGTGTTTGACATCTCCTACCCTGTTGGAGAGAGCTAAGATGTCCATAGAGAGCAGCACGGAGGCACAGGGAGGAGACAGACCTCAGGTTCTGTGGTATTGTCTCAGCTCAGCTACTAAAACTGGCTCCAATTAAATGGTTTCATCCCCTTAGGCCTCTGTTTCCTCATCTATACGATGAGGAGGCAAGACTTAGTGAATTTTCAAGTCCCTTTCACCTTTAAGACTCTTACTTATGGCTACGTTTTCTGGAAGAAGAGCTTCTGGCAACTTCCTGGGGTCTGAATACCTGCTTTGCTGGGTGGGATGCGGGCCCCGTAGGCCATCCCAGTCTTCTGCAAGGTTGGAGGCAGAGTTAGAGGGGAAGGCCCCGGTAAAGGTGCAGGGGACTGAGACTGAGGCTGTCTGTCTCAATGCTGCAGACGAAGGAGTGGGGATCCTAGTTGTGGTGGCATTCAACAACCGGCTCCTGCTGTGCGCCCTCTCCCAGCTGATGAACTTTGCCCTGGCCCTGTGGCTAACCCCTCCTACCATGGGTGCTCGCATTATCACCACCATCCTCTGTAACCCTGCTCTGCAGGAAGCATGGTAAGGGTGAAGGGTGGGGATAGGAAGGGATGGGCAGAGCCTCTGGATACATACAGACTTGCCAATTCACAGGATTCAGCTGAGTGCATCTTTTTCTGTCCATGTTGCCTCAGTCCATTCATCAACATTTACTGAGGACCCACTGTGTTCCAACGGCAGTGGCTATACCAAGGGTTGCCCTGACTTAGGGGCAACAGGTTGATGACATTATTTGAACTAGTTCCAGATTGCAGGAGGAGATTAGGAAACATCAAGGGCTTGTTACTCTGGCAAGGTCTGCATAAGAGCCTGCTTGGCTTGCTTAAATTAATACGGGCTGAAGCCCCACTCCCATTCATAACCATCCCAGATTCCTGGCTCCACTGGTGTGCCCTCGGGCACTCTGGTTAGGGGCTTTGGAAGGGAAGACGAGTGGAATGGCAGTGAGAAGGTTGGGAGCAGGGGGAGATCTCACACTCCGATTTCATATTGTCCTTCCTTTGGCAGGAAGCAGAATCTGAAAGAGGTTGTAGAGAACATCATGCTGATGAAGGAAAAGGTTAAGGAGAAGCTCCGGCTCCTGGGAACCCCTGGCTCCTGGAATCACATCACTGATCAGAATGGGACCCATGGCTATCTTGGACTCAACTGTAAGCCTCTAGGAGAGGGTGGCTCTCCCCGTTCTGACCTTGGCCTCATATGTGAGCATTACACTCACTGACTAGGTCACCAATCCCTAGCCTCACACCAGATTTTGATTCTTTCCTGAGGAAAGTGGAGCTGCTTGAAAGACCCCTCTGGAACCCCAGAAATGCTGACATTCCCTATCCACAATAATCCACTGTGGGCTAGAGGGTACTTAGAGGTGGCCACCCCAGGGATCTGAGATCCTGTGATTATCACCAGCCCAACAGGTGGACTACTTGGTCACGAAGAAGCATATCCACATCCCCAAGAATGGTCGGATTAACTTCACTTGTATCAATGCCTGCAACATAGATTACGTCACTGAGAGCGTCAATGAAGCTGTCCTCTTCACAAAGGACTCAGAGAAATAGCTTCAGAAAGTAAATGACTCCCAGTTAGAATAAAAGCTTTAGTCTTTACAAAAATCCTGTGCTGATTACTCACTGCTACAATTCATTTCTCTGCAAATCTCTCTCTCTCTCTTTCTCTATCTGCTTATAAAGCATTGATCGGGCCTCTAAAGAAGGGGAAAAAAGGCTGAGAGAAAAAGGAAATGTGAGCTTTCATATACCATCTCATATTTACTGAACACCTACTATGTTAAGGCCCTCATATGGTGTTTTAGATTGTTCAGGCTGCTGTAACAAAATACTATATAGATTGAGTGGCTTATATACAACAGAAATTTATTTCTCATGTTTCTGAAGGCTGGAAAGTCCAAGATCAAGGTGCCAACAGATTCAATGTCTGGTGAAGGCCCAGCACCTGGTTCATAAACAGCATCTTCTAGCTGTAACCTCACATGGCAGAAGGGGTGAAGGAATCCCTCTGGGTCTTCTTTAATAAGAGCTAATCACATTCATGAGGTCTCTGCTTCATGACCTAACCACATCCAAATATCATCACACTGGTGATTAGGTTTCAACATATATATTTAGGGGGAACAGAAACATTCAGACCATAGCCCCTGGGCATCAAAGGGATTATAAAAAAAACAGGTACACTCCAGTCTTTTTTCTCCAGAAGCTAAGTTGGGAGACAACCTTAGTCACATGAAACAGTTAAGTAACACTTCGAGGCTAATGTAATAAAAAGTCACAACAGGTTATATAAATGTGATGATTCTAGTTCCCAACTTCCATTTCATTCCAGCTAACTGAGTGAAGCAAAGATGAATTGTCCTGTAGCGCCTTTCCCAAATTACGCATTTGTGAGCAAATTTAATGGTACTATTTTAAGAAATTAAATTTTGGTGTGATTTATTACACAAGTCTAGATACCTGGAACAATTATTTTGTCTGTTATGTCTCTTTTAATCTGTAGTTTTATCCATATGTTTTCTTGCAATTTTAAAAAAATTGAAGTACTGGGTCTTTTTGGCCTGTAAGGTTCCCACAGACTGAATTTTGCTAATTCCATCCTCACGATATCATTGAATATGTTCCTCTGTATCCCTGTATATTTTGAAAGAAAGAATTTAGATTAGAGGCTTGATCAGATTCAGGTTCAATTTTTTGTTTTTCGTCTTGGTAAGGCCACATCATAGATGGTGTTGTGTGTCCTCAGGAAGCACAGGATGCTAGTTTTTTTTATAGTGATGTTGGCAATCATTGATGATCATTGCCAAGCTCCATTAATTTATTACCTAAAAGACTGGTGATAGTCTAACATCAATTATTCACTTATTAGTTGCAATACTTTTATAAATAGAAATTTCCCCTCATTGATTTGCTTAATGTGAAGTACATTTTATATAGAAAATGTGGGGAGCCATGATTTCTTGTTATTCTAAACAAGCCTTGCAGACTGGCTCAGTTTATGATTTCTAGGGGAAGTTGGATCAGAGTCCCCTTTTAGAATCTCAAACAATGGTTTTAAATCTCCGGTTGTCAAACCCAAAGAAGGTCGCAGCCAATTAATATCTCCTAACAGTTTTTGAAAATCATTAAGAGACTTCAGGTGATCTTTTCTAAGCTCCACCTTTTGAGGAACAAAAAACTGAGAAAACAGTTGAAAACCCAAATAAGCAAAGGGCTCAGCCTTCTGTATCTTCTCGGGGGCTATAACAAGACCCGAGGCTAAAAGGTTTTCTTTTATATTCACAAAACAAGCTAACAACACTCCTTCCTTCCTACAAGCCAGCAAGATGTCATCCATATAGTGGATGATATATACAGAAGGAAACTGTTTTCTCGTTTTGTCAATTGCTTCACTGACAAATTTCTGACACAGCGTAGGACTATTTGCCATACCCTGGGGGAGAACAAGCCACTGATACCTTTTCATAGGTTCACAGAAGTTCGTACTTGGAATACTGAAAGCAAATCTTTTACAATCTTGTGGGTGTAACAGTATATTGTAAAAACAATCTTTTAAATCTAGTACTATCTTGTAAGTATCTTTAGGTATGGCAGATGGATGAGGCAATCCTGGCTGCAGCTTCTTCTAAATCCTCTTTATCTCCAGGATCCAAATCTTCCCATTGCTCATCGGGGGGCTCTAAATTAATGAGCTCTTCCGGCGGCAGGGGGAGATCTTCCCCTCCCTTCTCTTCTGAAGTTATATGAGGAGGCAATTCTCCCGATCCAGCCTGTTTTAACTTTTCCAGCCTATATCCCTCATGTCTGAGATCCAGACAATCCCGAATCAGAGTCCACAATCCAAAAGTCTCTACAGGGACCCTCTGAGGTCCATGAGTTGAATAATAATCCTGCAACCTGTCTCCTATCTTTTCCCAAGTTTCTAAGCTGATGGTTCCTTCATCTGGGAACCACGGGCAAACCTCTTTAACAAACTCTAAAAATTTATCTAGTTGCTCTTTGCTCACCCTGCTGCCACGGGCGGCAAGAACTTTCTTGAGGCCTCTAATATACAGGTCCTTGCTGCTGGCGTGACCCATTTTCTCTAACGGTCCTAGCTGATAGCGAGACCTACTTCTCCTTAAACGGTCCTTGCTGATAGCGTGACCTATTTCCTTTTTCCCTCGGCCCTTCTTTCACACTAGTAAAACACACAGATGCTTGGCTGGCCGTGCCCCTCGCGGGACCAAGACTGCCGTGGCAATAGGCGTGACGGTATAGAACCCCGACCAGGCAAAACCGAAGTTTTGATCGCCGTTTAGCCGTAAGACAGTGCCGGAAACGCAGTTACAAGCCCATTCAAGCTCCGTAACACGAGGTCGTGGAGCTATCACTCACTCACACACTCATTCGACCGAGGGGACAGTGTCCTACTCACCGTACCTTCAACACTCTATAACCGAGCTGGGCCCAACCTGTACGGTGTTCCTCACTGATTCCCCCGTGTTCAGGCCCCACGTTGGGCGCCAATTGTGGCCGACCAGCAGCCACGAGTCAACGAGGAACCTGAAAGGGGGAGTGGGAATGAACAAAGACACTCACAAATGATGATGATGCGGCCGGTCTCCAGTGATGCTGAAGCACCGGCTTTATTTTCTACCACCGTTTATATACCCTAAGAATACGTGCAGTTTTAACAGTCAGCAGATAAAGGAATGCATTACATCACAGAAAGTTATCTTTTACCTAAAACACAGAAAAGCAGAAACTACTAAACAAGCCTCAATGCTATTATCTCATTAAGAGTAAATTCATAACTTTCACATACAAGATACAAAATCCTTGAAACTTTCCCAAAGTCATTATCTCATGACAAAGCCCACCAAATATCCTGCTAGTCTTCAGTCCTCAGTGTCCGAGAACCGGTCACCCTGACCAGCTTTACAGCACGCTCGCAAGCACCCTCCAGGCGCAGGCAGAGATAATGCCTTAGAAGCCGAAACAAGTTAATCATAAACTGAGCCAGTCTGCAAGGCTTGTTTAGAATAACAAGAAATCATGGCTCCCCACAAGAAAAGGCAGAATTCATGTTTGATTTTTTTCCCTTAATTTACTAGTTTTTAAAAAATCTTTTATGAATTCATGGATTTAAAACAATCTGATGTTTTATTTTTCTGCAAACATTATCCTTACTGATGTTTAAAATGTCCCATCTCTGACCTGTAGGAGCCAATTCAAATTAGTTTCTGAGATCTTCTGGTACAACCCTAGTACTCTGATAGCTTCTTTACTTTCTGGCATGACAAAAAGTTCCAGGAAAATTTTGACCATTTTCCATTCCATACCTGGAATCGGTCATTTCTCAAAGGAGCTCTAATCACTTCTAGCAGATAAACACCACATACACAGATATACACCACAATCTGGGCTCTTAAGGTGCCCATTGCTATTGGATTGCTCATTATTTCCAAGTCTTTTCAGTAAGATAAAATACACTGAGTGAGTACCTGTCTTCCTTCACAACCCAGCCTAGCACCCTGGGAACATGGGCACTTAGGCTGCGAAAATTGTCCGTAAATGCATCTGGCTCTTCTAGACTGTAATAATGGCCATTACTATGATAGCTAGTGGTTGTTGAGTGCTTATTCAGAATTGTACTGTTCTAAGTGCTTTACCTCCATCTCAGTTAGTTCATATAACAATTCAAAGTTAGGTTGTTATTATGATTGTTGTTGTTATGCTCATTTTACAGTCTTGGCGAGCATCAGTAACCTGCCCAACCAAGATCCACACGCAAGGTAAAAGGTGCGGGGTCCGCGTGCTTGGTGCCCTGACTCCTGCTACGGTGCAGTCTTCCTCCAGCCAGGGTGCTCCCGTCACCCCTTCATTCTCGTCCTCCAAGAGCTGTTAAACATGACCCCGAGGAGGTAATAAACACGCAGAGGAGGCCCAGAGCAAGGCTGCTTGGGGCCAGAGGAGCGTCCCGGATCCGTGCGCTCCTGGAGCTAACTGTGCCACCTGCGCCTTGCGGAGATGAAGCGCTGCAGGACTGCGTCCCCTCGGAGCAGATACTGTCCTATGAGGGGAGGAAAATTTGCTCGCAGTGGCGCTGGTACGTACAAGGAGATGAAGGGACGGGTATGGGGAGGGGCTGGTCGACAGCCTCTCTTATGACCCGTAAAGTCCCGTGAAAGGACTTTCGTTGCCTCCAGCAACTCAGGGGTGGTTGCGGGCAGTTTGGGTGTGCGCTCACTGAGCTTTGCCCGCGCTTCTTGGGCTGCCTTCTCCCATTTTCCATCGGCTGTAGGTCCCCCAAGACCAGCTGTAAAAGGAAAGGGGAGGGTTGGGGGTAGGTAGGTCTGCCCCAGTCGGCCTACCTGGTCGTCAAGTGGTTGACGCCGCACCATAATCCCCAGCACCGGTTCTGACAGGACACCCTGTTACCTGCTCTCCGCAGACAGACTTGGCCCCAGGCTTCGCCCCAAATCCGGCGTTGGTAGGGGATCTAAGATGGGGCGACGCCCCAGCTTCGACTGAGGAAAGTCGAGGATGGTGTTCCGTGGCGGGCCGAGGGTGCGGCCTCCTGGACCGAGGGGATCTCGGAGACCCGCGGCGCTGCCCGCGCCCGCGCCTCCGACCACGAGTGCTGGGGTTGTGGGGCGGGCGAGCCAGCCTGCCTCGGAGGGGGTGCCCCGGGAGAAGGACTGCAGGGAGAACCTCGGAGAGGCCCCCGCGCCGCTGGCTCGCGGTGCGATGGGGTAGGAATGCAGGTGGACGGTGGCCTTGGAACTGCTCTTGAGCGCCCCCAGCGGGCCTTCGCCTTTGCTCGCCGTTTTCCTCGCGGTTTTCCATGCTGTCCTGGCTCTGGGGTCTTCCCGGGCAGACAAATCTTGTGTGCCTGCCTACTCTTCTCCCTGGACATGCAGCAGGGACCCGCACCCTACTTATTTTTTTCCCCGAACTATAGCAGTGTATTTTACACGTGTATAGCATACAAAATGGACGAAAAAAAGATACAGAATTGGAAACTCAGAAATACTTTTAAAATCAACTTTCTATAGGGGCCTTACACTGAGTTTATATCTGAAAAATTCAACATTTTCCAAAATAAAAAAATAAAATATTTCTCAAGTCAATGTTGACCCCAAACTTAGCTTCATGTGCTCAATGACATTTCCTTCCAATTTCCCCCCTATGAAACATCTTCTCAAGCCTCCAAACATTGCATCAAATTTTTTTTTTATTTGTTTCAGGTGCACAAAACAAAGTAATACTTAGACGTTTATCATTTATATCCCTCACACAGTGATAACCCCCCCGCCCCCATCCACTATCCCTCTGACACCGCACACAGCCATTACATTTCCACTGTCTCTATTCCTAATGCTGTACTCCACTTCTTATAAGTACACACACACACACACACACACACACACACACACACACAAACTTGTAGTTGACATTCATTATTGTTCAGCTTCAGCATCATGTGTACAGTGCAGTGATCAGGCATCTACATCATCCCTGAGATGGTCTCCCTAATGAGACAAGTGTCCATCAGATATACTTCCCCAAATTAACATTCCCCAAATTAACTTTCGTAATCCCATGGCAATCTTGTAGTTACTGACTCTGCTTTCTAATCCCTTCACGTGCCCCCTTATCCCCACCCCCTGCCATGTAGCAACCCTCAGTTTTTCCTCTATGTCTCCAAAACTGTTTCTGATTAATTCATTCACTTATTCTCTTCTTTAGATGCCATATATAAATGAGATCATATGGTATTTGTCTTTCTCTGTCTGACTTACTTCACTTAACATAATGTTCTCTAGGTCCATCCATGTTGTTACAAATGGTAAGATTTCTTTCTTCTTTATGGCTGCGTAATACTCCATTGTATAAATGTACCACATTTTCTTAATCCAGTCATCTACCGATGGGCATTTCGGTTGTTTCCACGTCTTAGCTATTGTGTATAGTGCTGCAATAAACATAGGAGTGCATAAAGATTTTTGAATTGGAGTTTTGGATTTCTCTGGATAGATACCTAGGAGTGGAATTGCTGGATCATAAGGTAGTTCCATTTTCAGATTTTTGAGATACCTCCATACTGTTTTCCATAGTGGCTGCACCAATCTGCAATCCCACCAACAGTGCACAAGGGTTCCCTTTTCTCCACATTCTTGCCAGTACTTGTTGTTTGTTGATTTATTAATGATAGCCATTCTGACTGGGCTGAGGTGCTATCTCATTGTGTTTTTTATTTGCATTTCTCTGATGGTTAATGAGGTTGAGCATTTTTTCATATGTCTGTTTGCCATCTGTATGTCCTTTTTAGAAAAATGTCTCTTCATGTCTTCTGCCCATTTTTAAATTGGGTTGTTTGTTTATTGGAGTTGAGTGAGTTTTTTATAAATTTGAGATATTAACCCCTTATTGGATATATCATTGGTAAATATCTTTTCCCATTCAGTAGGATCCCTTTTGTTTTATTGATGGTTTCCTTTGCTGTGAAAAAACTTTTCAGTTTAATGTAATCCCACATGTTTATTTTTTCTCTTACTTCCCTTGTGCGAGGGGATGTATCAGTAAAAATCTTACTCCGGGTAATGTCTGTAAAGTTTCTTCCGATATTTTCTTTTAGGAATTTTATGGTTTCAGATCTTACATTTAAGTCTTTAAGCCATTTTGAATTTATTTTTGTATATGGTGTAAGGAGATGGTCCAGCTTCATTTTATTGCATGTGTCTGTCCAGGTTTCCCAGCACCATTTATTAAATAGACTGTCTTTACCCCACCGTAAATTCTTGCTTCCATTGTTGTAGATTAAATGGCCATATAGGCATGGATTTATTTCTGGGCTTTCTATTCTGTTCCATTGATCTATGCCTCACCCTACTTATGATTTAAGATTTAAGCGCCATTCTCTCGCTTGCTCACCACACTCCAGCCACAGCGGTCTTCTTCCAGTTCTTCCAATATAAGCAGATCTTTCTGTCTCAGGGCCTTTGCACACTCTTTTGCCAGTAATACTTTCTCTGCTTTTTGCATGGTCAGCTCTTTCTCATCATGTGGGTCTCAGCTCTCCTCTTAAATGTCTGTCCCTCAAAGTGGCTTTTATTTAACCCTCCTACAAAGTAAGGTCTCTCCTTCCCCATAAACATGTTTATTTCCTCTCTTTCTGGTTTCTTTTATATCTCTTGCCACACTTTGTATTTATTCTATTTTACTCTCTGACAATTTAAAGTAAAATAGGACAGGGGACATTTGCCTTGTGAAGCCTGTGATTGGCATGTAATAGGTAACAAATTTTTGTGATAGCACTTTTATTAATTAATTGACTCCTTGCTGCGTAGAACATTAGAGCCAGAAAATGCCTCTGAGGATAGGGCAGCCTACCTAGCTGTGCAGAAATCTGTGCTGTTTGCAGCAGCTCCAGCTCAAGGCATAGGGTTGGCCTGAAACTGTAGTCTTCATTCTCCAAATCCTCCCTTAGAGCCCTAAGTCAGCTACCTCTGTGGAGCAGTATTCGTGGGCCCTCCCACAGAATCTGGCCCTCAAGAGCTCAGTAAAAGTGGGATACTGGAGGTGAGGGGGCTCCCACATGCAGACTCGGCTCTTGTCCTTTCTCTCTTTGAGGCAAGCTCAGCACATCACCACGCTTGTTCAAAACTGATCTCACACCACAAAGGTGAAACTGTCATGGTGCTCTGGAGGAGTGAATTTACCCCACGTAGCTGATCTTCCTGTTCTTACCCCCAAATCCCTGGTGGCTACCGCCGGCTGCCTCGTTGTCCTCCCCTTCTTCTCGCTGTTTCCGACCTCTCAAGTCTCTAGTCCTTGAGCAGTTCAGTTCAGGCCCCAAGCTTATACCCTCCACTCAGCACAGTCCAGTCTTTAGAAGGCAGTTTGGAGAGCACTTCTTGTTACAGAAGCACGCCCCCTGGAGGTGTCGCCTCCCCCTACACACACCTGAACAGCTTATTTAGTATTTCCCCAGGGAAAATGAATTTCCTTGGATGGGGTGGGAAAGAGAGAGTGTGTATTCTGTACTTACGAAAAATTAGCTTTTCTCCATTTTATTACAGTTACAGAAATAAGGGTAACTTAGTGGTTAGGAGAATGTACTTTGGCGTGAGGCAGACCTGAGTTCAAATCTGTGCTCTGCATTTATCTGACTTTGGGAAAATTACCTATTATCCCTAAGGCTATTTTTTCCTCTCTAAGATGGGGTTTAAAATACCCATTTTTGTGGGTTGTGGTGAGGATGAATAAGACTATATCTGTAAAGAACATAAAAAGTGCTCAATAAGAGTTATTAGTACAAGTCTCCTGGTAGGGTCTATGGTCCCTGAAGTCCCCAGGAAAGAACTCAAAGAGCCACCCACGGCCATGGCGGGTTATGAATGGGCTCTGGGCAGCCTCCTCCTGTCTCTGGCTTCCCAAGAGCATCTGTCATCTGCAGATTATAACCCTTCCTCATGATTCCACTTCAGGCTTTCTTCCTAGCTCTTTGCTCCAATTCTCCTTCAGAATGTCCTTGCCTTTCTGTTGTCCTCACTTAGTCACCACTGTGGTCACACACCAGGGAGGGAGACTGTTGGACATCATGTGGTTCACAGCCCTTGATTGTTCAAGGAACGTTCTGGATAAATGAAAGCCCCAGATGCTAATCTTCAAGGGTGACTGCTGGTGCCTCTTAGCCTTTTCTGGGTCAGGGACTCCTTTGACAAACTGAGGAAAGATAGAGAATATTTCCTTAGAAAAATATATATTCCCTCATGCCCATGAAATTTGCATACAATTATAGGGACTCAGTGAAGCCCATCCAGCACCCCCTAAGTGTCCTTGGGATCCAGGTAACCCAGATGACAGTTCCTCAATCCATTCACGGTCATTCTTTCACAGAACTGTAGCCGCAGAAAAACAAGCAAACCTCAACTCTTTTCTATGTTCCTGCCTTCCCTGTGTCAGGAGGGGTTAAAATCTGGAAATAATAACTACTTTAAGGAGTGGCGGGAGACAAAAACTAAACAAACCAGTGGTTAAAGACAGCTTGTGGGAAATTGAGAAAGGGCTAAGCTAATGGGTTATATTTTGTGAGCTCCGTGAGAATTCATGGTGTCAGTGAAAAAAAACGTATGGCACTAGAGAAGAACTTGAGAGGGTATGTGGGTAGAAATGGAGGGGAGAATGCTGTTGAAAATGTTACTGGGATTCAGATGAAAAAAGTTCTAAAGATTGGTTGCACAAGACTGTGAATTACTTAACACCACTGAACTGTACACTTAAAAATGTAAGTTCTATGCTATGTGTGTTTTACCGCAATTTTTTTGAAAAAGTTACTGAGCAACATGCCTTCCATGAGAACTTTTAGGGGTTGACCCTACCAGACCCTGAGCAGATCAGATCCCTTCCTACCAAGTAGTGCAGAAGCTCCAGAATTTGGGTATAGGACCTGATTAATCAATGGGAAGCTGGTGTTGGAGGGATCATTGATGTGGTGCTGGGTGGAGTTAGCATAAAGCTGGGGGAAATTGGTGGGTTTAAAGGAGGAGGGGCTGGCATGGAGCATGCAGGGGCTGTGGAGTAGAGGGTGTAAAGCCGGCCTGCAGGATGTCCTGCCCTCCCTCTGACTTTTCTGAGTCTCAGACATGGTGGGAGGGAAATTTGGTCCACCCTAAATGTGACTCTGTAAGGCTGACACGTACATGGGCTTTCTCCTGTTTCCTGACTTTTGAGACAGCAGGTGGTGCTGTTTAGCAAACTTGGGAACCTAGAGGAAGAAACCTGAAGTTAAAACTTGAGACGTGGGGGACACTTCTACCCTGGTAACTCTCGCCCTTCCATTGGCCAGAGCAGAGTGAGAGATGGGAATCTTTTTCCTCTTCAGACTCTAAACAGCTCCTCAGCTGGTCCCAGGGAGGAGGGAGGGCTGGGATCTATTCTGTGTGTGTTTCCCACATGAGTTGGTATCCCAAGTGTCTTTGGAATGCAACTCAGGTGAAGTCCTGGGTGGTGGCCACTACAGCTTGCCTGGGAGGGGAGGCATTCTCACACACCCCAACATCAGCTCAGCTGACTCACCCTCCACCCAGCTTTGGGAAGGTGGAGGTAAGAACTGCAATGGTTTTTCCTGCTCCTGCTGCTCCTGGGATTCCCCTTGCTTAGAAAGTTCAAACTGCTTTGAGGAGTCTGGGACTCCACAGCAAAATGACCAAACACTTGGAAAACATCTCCTTTAAACGTATTTCTAAACTGCAGGCTTTTATCTGGTGAACTCATGTCCCAGAAAGCATACATGGGGACCTGTTGGTGAGCTGTGGTGCTTTCCTCATAGATTAGGGCATTGGATTCCGTAGGAGGTCTCCTTCTAGCTTGTGAATCCGGATTTAATTGTTTTACTGGGCTTTGTCCCCAACAATGATAGGATTCTGGGGAATGAAAACACAACACTGGTTTGACAGCTTCAGCAAGTTTTAAAAAGCCCAACACACCAAAGCCCAATGTGCCTTTGGAACACTCGCAGCATGCCGGTCTCACCCTTAGCACACTTTCCTGGCCCTGCCCTTGTTTTTCCTCTGCCTCACCTTTCTCGTGGTGTTCTAATTTATGTCATTTAACTTCATGTATGTGGTTTTAAAAACAGCCTTAAATCATTTTTGAAACAGGGCAGGGTACAAATAAATAGAAAGAAAAACACGACTCTAAAAGGGTAGATATTTTGATACCGGCTGAACCTTGTGCTAATGTTAAGAAAATGACCACATCCTTTAATGACTGTAACATCCAGAATCTTCTAAAACTGACGATAGGGAGAGGGTGTCCTCATGGAAAAAGGAGACAGAACCTCATAGCCTTGACGTTTGACCCTGGCATTCCTGATGCCTCCCCTTGTCTTCTTTCTAGGGCTACTGCTGTCACTACCAAGCTTTAGGATGGAGTGGGGGCTGGGGACACTGTGTCCCTTTAACCATTTTGTCACTGTGGACTTGTGACCTTTCCCTTAATAGTCCCTGCAGACATTCTAAAGCTCTAAACTCATGAGGCTGGAACATTTGAAATGACTTCTAAGAAGACTATGAGATAAGCAAAGTGTAAGCAGAAAATAACATGAAACTAGATCATCTAAGTGATTGCTTGTGGTTTTTAATTTTATTTTCCACGAGAGGGGTCCCTCCTCTCTAGTCTCTAGCCTGCTTCAAGATAATGCTACCGTCTTAGGGTGCAACCATAAACCTCTTCCAAGTCTAGAGCTAAGAGAGCAAGGCCTGGACAGAAATAGGGAACGTTCTCGACTACGGACATTCCCAAGGCCCCTCTCCCAATCTGTTTTCTATCAGGATCTGCTTCTTATCCAGATGATTGAAACCTGGAATGACTTTTCTTTCAGGGTCGTCCATATCAGAATCATACACCACATGGTGACCTCAACTTTCATACAAAAGCTGATGAGGGCAGTGGTCAGTTTCTTAGACTAGTTACAAACCTAAGCAATTCTCAGACTATAGGACCTCACGTTCCCCTCCCCTCGACAAGCTGGCCCTTGCAACATACCTTCCGAAAGCCACTTTCAAACCAGATAATGTTTCTTAACATCCAGCACCATCCTTGTGGTTTTCAGTTGTAACTCACACATTTCCCCCGAAATCTTAAAAGATGAATATAGCCATGCCAAATACTTAGAAGTATTTCTCTGCCATCTCTGCAGTATTTCAACCAAAGGCCTGTGAGCAGAGGCATCTAAGTATTGAAAAGTCATTGTCACTATCAAATTGGATTTCAAAGGAATTTAGAGATGTAAGAGACCATAGACATCATTTAATACCATTTTTGCAGAGTACGGAGGCTGGAAGTGATTAAATGACTTGCTGAAGTTTCCAGAGCTAGAGTCTAAATTAACTAAGATTTATGTTTTGATTCCCAGACCACTCGTTTTCTCTCTACACTACCCATACTGACCTTTTTCACATCTAAACAGAAGTGTAATCGTGACTGGAACTTTTTTTTACAGAAGTAGATTATATATATACATATACATATATACACATACATATATATATGTATATATATGTGTATATATATATATATATATATATATATATATATATGGCACATGCAAGATATAAAAGCCCTGACAATTAGTTGGTGAAGTCATCCTAGAAAAAGTGCTACATACCTCACTGCTGAATGTCACTACAGTCACCTTCAAAGTACTCCCCTTGGGAAGCTATGCACCGATGCCAGTGCCTAGTCTACCCTTCAAAGCAATTTTGGAACTCTTTTTCTGGAATGGCCATCAGAGTTGTTGTCATATTACCCTTGATGTCCTGAATGCCATCAAAATGTCTTCCTTTCAATATTTTCTTTATCTTCTAGTAAAGAAAGAAGTCATTGGGGGCCAGATTAGGTGAATAGGAAGGGTGTTCCAATACAGTTACTTGTTTACTGGCTAAAAACTCCCTCACAGACTGTGCTGTGGGAACTGGTGCATTGTCGTGATGTAAGAGCCATGAATTATTGGTGAAAAGTTCAGGTTGTCTAACTTTTTCATGCAGCCTTTTCAGCACTTGCAAATAGTAAACTTGGTTACCTGTTTGTCCAGTTGGTATAAATTCATAATGAATAATCCCTCTGATATCAAAAAAGGCTAGCGACATCATTGCAGCAAGTTTGAGAACTTAATTGTGTGTGTGTGTGTGTGTGTGTGTGTATATATATATATATATATATATATATATATATATATTTCTTGAAAGGTACAGAAATGAGTAAGTTGACCAAATCTTACATAATATGACTAAAATCACTCATCACTCAGGCATCACTCAAACAGAAATATCTAGTATATATAAGAATTTATTATATGATAAAGAAGAATCATAAATCCAATAAGGGAAATTAAATTATTCAATAAATTATGTTTTAACATTTATTAAGACTTCATGGAAAAAAAGTAAAATTTGTCGTTACATCACATCATATACCAATATAAATTCCAGAGAGATTAATACATAAAATAGTAAACATTTAAGTGGAAAAAAGGCTATGTGAAAACATAAGTGAATGTTTATCTGATATCCAGAGGGAGGGAGACCTTCTAAGCTTAAGAGAAATGGAAAATGTTGGTCCCTCCCCACAAAAAGAATATTTCTGGCTATATAAATATGAAAAATTAATGATGAAATTAAAAGATAAATAACAAAATGGAGGAAGAAATAGATCACCAGAAACCATACAAAATGTCAATACCTACATATAAGTATTTATAAATTAGTAAAAAAACACTAAAGCACCAATAGAAAAATTGGGCAAAGGATAATGCAAAAGGACAGTTCACATGTAAGATAAAATAATTGACACATATGAAAAAATATTCAACCTTACTAGAAATCAAGGAAATGCAAATTACACTATTTTGCAGTTGCATAAAAGCAGAAATTATCATTTTAATCTATCAAATTAGCAGACCTAAAGCTGTGTACAATACTCAATATTGGTGAAAGTTGTGTGAAATAGCTTTTCCAATGCATTGCTGGGGAGTGATATCTGTCATTATGTGTAATGAACATTAAGAATGTTCACCAGCTTTGACCCATTTTCTAGAATATATCCTCAGGAAATATGTTAAGGAAATTAATCTAAATATGGACAGTGTTTTATGCACAAAGATTTTCATGTGTTATATATAGTATTATGTTCAATAATAATTAACAAACTAGTTAACTAATTAACAAACTAATGTACATTCACATAATGAAATCAAGCAAGCATTGGAAATTAAGTATATGAAGTTGTCTAATAAAACAAGAAAATGTGGGGTGGCCAGATGGCTCAGTTGGTTAGAGTGCGGGCTCTGAGCAGTGAGGTTGTGGGTTCGATTCCCACATGGGCCAGTGAGCTGCGCCCTCCACAACTAGATTGAAGGACAACTACTTGGAGCTGATGGGCCCTGGAGAAACACACTGTTCCCCAACATTCCCCAATAAAAAAATTAAAAAATAAAATAAAATGAGAAAATGTGGGGAAAATGAGATACAAAATTGTGTATGTTTTGTACACAGTATAATCTCAACTACATTTAAAGTGTACATAGAAAAAATACTGGAAAATAATACACTTAAACAGTGTTTCTTATTGAAACAGTATGAGTCGTTATTTTTCCAAGGTGGAAAATAAGTGATTTTTAAATTTTTTTTCTGCTTTTCTTATCTTCCAGATTTCCTATGAACAAATCCTCACTCCTAGATGAAAACTGAGGCAATTCTATAAAAACAAATGAACTACTGTTACATGCTACAATCTGGATGAACCTTGAAAACATTAGGCTAAGTAAAAGAAGCCAGACACACAAGGCCACATATAGCATAACTCCATTTACATGAAATATGCAGAACAGGCAGATCAATAGAAACAGAAAGCAGATTAGTGGTTGCCAAGCTATGGGGGAGGATGAGTTGGGGCTGACTGATAATGGGTATGGAAGTGATAGAAATGTTCTGTAATAAAACAGTGGTAGATGCACAACAAAGTGAAGATACTAAAAACCACTGAATTGCACAGTTTAAAATGGTGAATTTTATGTTATGTGCATTATATCTCAGCAAAATAAATAAAAAGAGGCTTGAGATTGAAAGAGAGAGAGAAACTGAGGTGAAAGAGAGCTATAGGTTAAGAATTTAATAGAGTCCTTTTTCAAATGCTAATCTCTTTGGTTCTCAAGGGAGCTATCTTTTGTTTATTTTGTTTTATTTTATTTTTTAATTTTTTTCCATTACAGTTGACCTTCAATATTATATTAATTTCAGGTGTACAGGATAGCGGTTAGACATTTATATAACTTATGAACTGATCCCCCCGATCAGTCTAACACCCACCTGGCACCATACATAGTTATTACAATATTATTGACTGTATTCCCTATACTGTACTTTACATCCCTGTGACTATTTCGTAACTGTCAATTTGTACTTCTTAATCTCTTCACCTTTTTCACCCAGTCCCCCAAATACCTCCCATCTGGCAACCATCATTTTGTTCTCTGTATCTATGAGTTTGTTTCTGTTTTATTTGTTCCTCTTGTTTTTTAGATTCCACATATAAGTGAAATCATATGGTATTTGTCTTTCTCTGTCTGACTGATTTCACTTAGCATAATACCCTGTAGGTCCATCCATGTTGTCACAAATGGTAAGGTTTCATTCTTTTTTATGACCGAGTGATAGTCCATATCATATCTTCTTTATCTGATTATACACACACACACACACACACACACACACACACACACACACATATATACATATATATATATATATATAATATCTTCTTTATCTGACAGTCTATTGATGGGCACTTAGGTTGCTTCCATATCTTGGCTATTGCAAATAGTGCTGCAGTGAACATAGGAGTGCATATGAGATGGACAATTCAGTTCACGAACTTTCCATCATGTGCTTACATCTTTTTGAATTGGTATTTTGTATTTTATATCTTTTTGAATCAGTGTTTTGGAATTCTTCAGGTAATTACCCAGAAGTGGAGTTGCTGGGTCATAAGGTAGTTCTATTTTTAGTTTTTTAAGAAACCTCCATACTGTTTTCCATAGTGGCTGCACTAATTTACAACCCCACCAACATTGCACAAGTGTTCTCTTTCTCCACATCCTCACCAACACTTGTTGTTGATTTATTGATGGTGGCCATTCTGACAGGTGTGAGGTGACAGGAGAACTTTCTTATTCCTGGCAGGCTTGAAGGACCGCACTGGGTGGTATGTATGTCAAAGAAGAAGAGAGGAAGAGAAAGAATTAGGGAGAAGGATCAAACATTGCTCTGTGTTTTGTAACTGATTGGCTCCTCTTAGGAAGGATCAGAGATGTTTTACAAATTATGAATGGCTATTAAAAATGAAAATGTGAAATGATACTACTTTCAATGACATCAAAAACATCAAACACCTAGGAAGAAATCTAACAAAAGACATACAAAACCTCCTCATAGAAAACTAAATTGAGAGTAATTAAATTTAAAAAGGACATACCTTGGGGCGGCCGGTTGGCTCAGTTGGTTAGAGCACAGTGCTCATAACACCAAGGTCGCTGGTTCGATTCCCACATGGGCCAGTGAGCTGTGCCCTCCACAACTAGAGTGAAAACAATGACTTGATTTGGAGCTGATGGGTCCTAGAAAAACACAGTTTCCCAATATTCCCTAATTTAAAAAGTAAATAAATACATACCTTGTTCATTGTTTGGAAGATTCGATGTTGTAAAGATGTCAAATTTCCATAAATTGTCCTATAAATTCAATCCAATAGCAATCAAAATTTGAGCTTTTTTTTTAAATTTTATTGGGGAATATTGGGGAACAGTATGTTTCTCCAGGACCCATCAGCTCCAAGTCATCGTCCTTCAATCTTAGTTGCAGGGGACGCAGCCCACCATCCCAGGAATTGAACGAGCAATCTTGTTGTTGAGAGGTCACGCTCTAACCAACTGAGCCATCCAGCCGCCCCAAGCAGGTATTTTAATTTTTTTTAGAAATTGACACGTTGATTCCAAAATGTATACGAGTATGAAAATACAAAGGGCCAAGAATAGCCAGGAAATCTAGATGGAGAAAGGACAAAACTGAAGGTTTTACATTACTAGATATCAAGATATATTACAAAACTATGAATTAAGACAGTGTGATATTTGTTCCGGAATAGACTAATAGATTAATGGAACTGAATAGTGTTCATAAACGAACCCACACATAATGGTGACATTGAAGAACTGGTGGAGGAAAGCTGAATTTTTCAATAATTTGCACTGGATCTATGAGATATACTTACTGATACTATATGGTAGGAAAAATTTCGCGCTTCAGTGGAAAACTACATTTTCTGTAGCACACCCTCTGGGTTATCTGATTTTGATTTTATGGCATCTACTTTATAACTCTGTAACCTGTAGAGAACTGATAGCAACTGATAACTGAATGCAAAATTCATGAAAATAAATTCTGTTTGGTGGAGGGACACCGTACCCCCAATCATGGAAAAACCAGTTTTGCCTCAATTTGCATATCATTTCAATACTCTTGATTTGTAAATGTGTCTGTTCTTTGGGTTCACCTTTGAACAGGTTGAAACACCTTGCCAGTTTTGCTTCTTAATAAGTTAAATAAAATTCCAACATGTTCGTTTTTATGTTTGTATGAGAAGCATGATTATATCTTTTCATTGGTAAGTTATGTTTAACACTGTACAAAATTAATTCCAGATGGATTGCTAATCTAAATGTGAAAGATAAAGCAAATAATCCTCTAGAAGAGCATAAAAAAGAATATATTCATGACTTTGGAGCAACAAAGATTTCTTTAAAATGACCCGAGAGCACTAACCACAAAAGAAAAGATTGGTAACTAAGATTTCATTAAAAGTAAGAAGTTCTTTTTACCCCAAAACACCACTAAGAAATGAAAAGAAAGGCAAGCTATAGAGTGGGAGAAGATATTTGCATTACATTTTTTGGACAAAGATATCATATATATTATATAAATATATATTACAATCAATAAGAAGACAGACAAATGAAAAGAAAAATGGAAAAAGAAATGAATAAGCATATCACAAAAGACCACATTCAAATGGCCAATAAACAAGCACATACCCCATTAGTCATCAGGAAAATACAAATTAAAACCCCCACATGTCCCCACCAAGGGCAAAATAGAATTGATTGATAATTCCAAGGTTCACAAAGATGTAGAGAAACTGGGTCTGTCAAACATTGCTGGTGGGAGTATAAATTGGTGTAACTACTTTGGAAAATTGTTTGGCAAGATATCTTAGTACTAACCATATATCCACCCTATAATCCAGCAATTCCATTCTTAGGTGTGTGTGTGTTTATGTATATGTACCAAAATATATATAAGAATGCATAGCAAATTTATTTCTAGTAGCCCTGTATTAGTTTACTGTGGCTGTCATAACAAATTACCACAAACTTAGGTGCTTAAAACAACATCAATTTATTTTCTCACTATTGATTCTGGAGGCCAGAAGTCTGAAATCAAGTTGTCATCAGGGCTGCATTCCCTCCAGAGGCCCTGGGGCAGATTCTGTTCCTTGTCTCTTCCAGCTTCGAGTTACTGCCAGCATTCCGTGGCTTGTGGATGATACATCACTCCATCTCTGCCTCCTTCTTCTCATGGTCTTGTCCGTTTCTGTCTGTGTAACCTCCCTCTGCCTCCTTCTTTTAGGGACACTTGTCATTGGCTCAGAGCCCACTTGGATAATCTAGGATGATCTCAAGATCCTTAATTACATCTGCAAAAATTCATTTTTTTCTTTTATTTTGGTTTATTTTTGTGTATCAGAAATGTATTTTTATTTTTATTTGAAAACAACTTAAATTTTTAGACAAATGATTTTAGTATATAAATTTGATTTTGGTTTTATACAGAATATAAAGATTTTCCTCAATAATCTCCCAGGTGAAGGGTTTTACAAGTCTGAAGGGAGATATTTTCTGCACACCAGTGTGTGTCTTCCAAGTCGGGTGCTGGAAACCAATGGTGTAGTGCTCCTACACATAAATTAGGTCAAGACATCACATAGTAAAAAGGGGAGAAGAGAAATATTCTCGTTAATCAGATTCAGGAAGCAAACATGACACAAAAACTGTATAGATAAGACCAAGTCAGCAACTTTAGTTAGGACACTTATACCGGTAACAGGTTTGGGAGGCTATAGTGTGTACCACATTAAAACAGCAAGGAAGACCTATTATACAGAAAGTCTAGAATAAGGGATTTTCACTAAAGCAAATTAACTTCTTGTCAACTGCCAAAACAAAATAGAACATGACTGTTAATATACCGAAGGGATGTTATACCAGTTTCTGTGCAGCATGCTAAAAGTTAGAACATCTTCACTGCTACATATGAATCAATAATAGTCATGGAAAGTTTTTCTTTTACCCCTTTTCACCAAATTTCAGGCATGTCTTATTTTAGATGGGGTATAGCTTTTATCTATTATTTCGTCCTGTAAAAACATGTGAAGACAACATTCATTCTGTGCCAGAGGCTGACCAGCGAACTTGTTTATAAACTACTCCAGCCCTTGCTTCCTTTCTTCAATAAAATTGTCATCAAATATTCCATCATCTCCTCTAAAAGGAAGTTGACACAAAAATGGTTTGGCAGGGAGCAGCGGAACTACAGCCATGCTCTCTCTTTCTAATTCACTTTGTAGCCATTCAAAGTCAGTGTATCTTCTAACAGTAGATTCCTTCAGCTTGAAAACAGGCAGATTTGTGGTTTTGGAGGTCAGAAGTCAAAAATGGGTCTCACTGGGCAAAATCAAGGTGTCATCAGGGTCGCATTCCTTCTGGAGTATCGAGGGGAGAATTTGTTTCCTAGTCTTTTCTAGCTTGTAGAGCTGGCTGCATTCTTTGGCTCATGGTCTTTTCCTCCATTTTCACAGTCAGCAATTGCATCACTCTGACCTCTGCTTCCATTGTCACATCTTCTTCTATCTCATTTTTTTCTAAACAAAGTAACGTTCACAGGTTCCAGGGACTAGGATGTGCACATATCTTTTGGGGGACCATCATTTAGCCCACTACAAGTCCCAAACTAGAAACAACCTATCAACTGTAAAATGAAAAATAAATTGTAGTATACAAGATCTGAAAATTAAGTTGAAATGATGTTGCTAAACTTTTTTGATATCAGAGGGATTATTCATTATGAATTTGTACCAACCGGATAAGCAGGTAACCAAGTTTACTATTTGGAAGTGCTGAAAAGGCTGCGTGAAAAAGTTAGACGACCTGAACTTTTCACCAACAATTCAGGGCCCTTGCGTCACGAAAACGCACCAGCTCACATGGCGTTATCTGTGAGGGAGATTTTAGCCAGTAAACAAATAACTGTATTGGAACACCCTCCTTACTCACCTGATCTGGTCCTCAATGATTTCTTTCTTTAAGCGAAGCTAAAGGAAATATTGAAAGGAAGACATTTTGATGACATTCAGGACATCAAGGGTAATAGGATGACAGCTCTGATGGCCATTCCAGAAAAAGAGTTCCAAAATTGCTTTGAAGGGTGGACTAGGCACTGGCGTCGGTGCATAGCCTCCCAAGGGGAGTACTTCGAAGGTGACCGTAGTGATATTCAGCAATGAGTTATGTAGCACTTTTTCTAGGATGAGTTCACGAATTTAATTGTCTGACCTCGTAGTCATACCATGGAATACTATAAAACAGTAAATAGGTACAAATTACTGCTACACGAACACCATTGGTGATGCTCATGAAGACAATACTGAGAGAAAGGAGCTAGACCCCAAATAAATATTTAATGTGCGATTCATGTATATAATGCTCAAAAACAGCAAGACCAATCTATGGGGATAGAAGTTGGGATAGTGGCAACCTTTGGAAAAGAGGGGCCTACGGACTGGGAGGGACTCGAGGCAGATTTTGGCAGGTGCTGATCCCGTTGTATTTCTTGATCTAGGTGGCGGAAATTCACAAGCTGAACTCTTTTGTACACTTTTCCCCATATAATGTTTACACTGCATTTTCATTTCATCGTCTTTCCTTTATTATAGCTATACTACAATGCTCTAATACAGTTTGGTTTTAAAAATTCGGTCCTATGTTAGACAGTTTTCTTCTATTTTTGAATATATTAGATTTCAATGCATATGTTCATTAAAAATTATGACAATTTTTTCTTTTTTTATTATTGGTTTAGGTGGTTCCATCTCTCAGGAATGTTTGTTTTTGGGAAATGTGTATATATTTTCAGCTTAACAGGTTTTGAAGAAAACTTGAATTGGAGAACCCAGTTGTGGCACAGAATAGGCTAATTTGTAATTTGTTCCCAAACTGTTCTGTAAGAATTTAGTTTCACTGACCTTCCTTGCTGAAACTTCCAGTGGGTGATTGGGGTGGTGGTTGGGGAAATGTTTCTCCAGGGTGAATGATTCAGACTTAGGAAAAGCGTTATGCATTGTAGAATGCTTAGAAGGGATAGGATTTCCCAAAGATGGGCAGAGATTCCTAAGAGGGCTATAGGGACAGGTAAACCTGGTGTTGCCCCCTAGAATTAAAGAGTGTTATTCTGGTGCTCCCTTTTGGATTTTGTAAAATATGTTGGGCTCAGCTTTAAGTCTCCATGCCTACATTATAATTCCTTAGGGTCAAAAGTCAACATACCAAACAAAACAGAAACAGACTCACAGATACAGAGAATAAACTGATGGTTGCCAGAGGGGAGGGGAGTGGGGGTATGGATGAAAAGGGTGAAGGGGAATAGGAGGTATAAACGTCCAGTTATAAAATAAATAAGTCACGAGGATATAATCTATAGCATAGGAAAAACAGTCAACGATATAGTAATAACTTTGTATGGTGGTAGATGGTTACTGGACTTATTGTGGTGATCACAGCGTAAGGTATATAAATGATGAATCCCTATGTAGTATACCGGAAGCTAATATAAGACAGTATGCCAACTATACTTTAAAAAAATCAACATACCCTTTTGCCCTGTGCCATGCACTGTGCCTTCAAAACGGAAGAGAAATAAAGGAATGGTGGGTCTAGCCACACCCATCTCTTGGCCAGCTCTACTATGGTGGGGTCTGTGTCCAGAAGTCCCAGCAATTGAGAAAGGATGAGGTATGTAGCCTTTTATACCTTTTAGTTGTGGGATTGATTCAGGGACCTTCTTGAAGGGACTTGACAAGATGGAAAGATAATACCTTTGTGTTACCTATGATGCAAGTTTTGTAAACAAAGCAATACTGTCAACAGGATTGTAAGGTAACCATTTGCCTGTTGAGACCATCGTCTGTCTATGAGGCAGGAAGCCTTTGCTCCTAGAGTCTATACCTGGAAGGTAGTTTCCTTGGTCAGTGGAGTGGGCCTGGAGAAGCCAAAACCGTGAAGAAGCCAAAGGCTGTTTATCAAGCACCCCAGTGAATGAGTCATGTGTGTGGACTTTTGTCACCACACCTGAGAGTCTGAGGCAAAGGAGAAAGACAAGCTGCCATTCCTCTCCCCTTTCTGCTTCTCCCTTGGGATAACTCATTAGCCCACCCAAAGTCCCCAGAGATGATTTTTGAGTTAGTGTTCCCACAGTTGGGAGATACTAAGGTGCTGTGGACACGAGTGATTGGCAGTTAGCAGGGTAGTGAAAGTCTCTCCCTTGGCATGTCCTGCTTCCCTACCCCTAGCACTGGGCTCTAGCTCTGTGCAAAGGGGAATTCTTCCCAGCTGCTCCTAAAAGACAATCTGCACTCACGATCTAACTGCACAGGTGTGAGCTGCCTGCAGAGAGGCCCAAGGCCAGGCTGGTGACTGGGAGTCCGGCACTCTCTGCTCTGCTGCTTTGGGAGAGGACAGGTGGCTAACTTGTCCAGTCTAACCTGCCGGGCGCCTTGTCCACGTGCTCAGGGCAGATTGAAACTCTTTTCCTCTTTCAGTCTGAGCTAGAGGCGGGGTGAGAGACAAGAGCAGTCATCTGGCCGCACCCTAGCTGTGGGAGGTTTCTACAAACACTCCTGGAATTCTGTGAACCTGTGGGGTCTGTCGCCACAGGACCGGGGACTGTGGGTCTGTAAAATTGGGAGAAGACAGACTCTTGCTCCAGGGTGGTCAGTGAGAGAGTCTTGAGGGACAGACAATATGTTCTGGCTGGAGGAGGGGAGAAAAGGTCCACCCCAGCATGTAGGGAGCAGTAAGCCAGCTCTTAAACACACCCCATGCTAGAGCTCCTGGCGTCTCTCTTCTCTGACAAATGTCCAATTCCTGCCTCTAGTGAACCCCACTCCTCTGAGTTAACCCCTGCCTGTGTCCATTGTCTAGAGAAGAACCTTAATCTCAATTTCTCAGGAGTGGCCAGGCAGTCTTGCCCTCCCCCAACCTACCACCTCTGCTTTAACCATAGAGCCTATTTGTGTCTAACAGAAACCCAAACACATGAGGTCACAAGGTGCTCATAATTTTTCCTCCCACCAGCACCGTGAACTCTCCCCACACCAGCCCCTTGTCCTCCAATCCTGTCCAAGGAATGCTTCGTGTCATACTCAGTCTGCGAGGCTGTCCAGCTAGGTTTCATTCCTGGCTCTCTTTATTTTTGCGCGCTGCACTAACAGAGTGAATGTTGGGCAGGAGGGGAGGCCAAAGTTGAAAATCTTTATGCCCAGGGTCAGTTTTGACCCTAAATCCCTGACTTTGTCCAGCTGGAATGTAATGGAGCAGGACAGGTAGGACAACCAAGAGGGAAGTGTATGCCTTATTTAATGCAGTGCCAACATAGAATAGACACCAAGGATGGGTAAGGGCTGGGACAGAATGGGGTTGCAGGCAGATGTCCCCAGGGGAAAATGAAGGAAGATATCTGGCTGTGACCTGCCATGCTATTGGCTGCTAGGCTACTGGTGCTCATACCGGCCTTACAACCTGAAGCACAGCCTGATCAAGCCACTGCTCAGAATCCTCTGAAGGCTGGCTCACCTGGTCTAACACTCTGGTATAAACTCCTTAGCCTGGTGTTCATGATCTGCATGAGCTGGGCCCACCTACCTTGGCTGTTTTACCTCCACCACCTGCCCCCCAGTGCCCTCCTAAAATATTCCACATTCCAGCCCCAATGGGGTATTCATAACCCCTAAACATGCTGTGAATTCTCTGGACCCCACACCTTTGCTTAGGCTGGTCTGTTCTCTCCTCCTGAAATGCTCTTCCCCCATGTCCCCTTTTCTGTCCGTTAAATCTAGTATATCCTTTAGGACCCAGGGCAGTACTACTTCCTTCATAACAATCCATCTACGTAGAGAAATCACTTTGTCCTCAAAACAACCAAAGCATTTGGTTAATACAGGACTTCCTTTATAGTGTTTTTCATAGTGTGCCTTGGAACTGGATCTCATTCAAAGGTAGCACCTAGCACAAAGTAAGTTTTCAATAAATTTTTATGGTGATGAATGGAGCCATGAGGTTAACAGATCATCATGAAGGGAAAATATCACCAAAACAACAGAGTTCTGTCTGTTAGGCTTTCCTGCCATTTACATGTCTGGTGCCTTCTTTCCTTTCCCCTTCTGATCACCATTAAATATTTACAACATACTAAATAGGCTTTTCCCATACTGTAAGCTGCCCTCAATTGCAAATCTGAGGCACAAAGTCTGTGTTGTAACTTCCTACATGGCAAAAGAAAACACTATGTATTCATGGTTAGCTGGAATAATCTGCAAATTTTTCAGTTCCATAGCAGTTCCCAAGGACTTACTGTGTACCCAGGTTTCTGCTAGGGGTGTGGAAGAGACAAGTTAAATAAGTCATCACCTGGTCCCTGCCATGAAAGGGGGCTATTGGAAGCCAAACCTTAGAGAAACCCGAGTGAAGCCTTGTAGTGGGAAGAACTTGGGTAGGCAGAGAGGTTGGTAGGGCAGCCACAGGACACCCAAGTGGTACAGGCCTGGAGGTGGTTACCTGGGCTACAGTTTGTTGGGGAGATAGAGGAGAATGAGTCAGGGTGGGGCCAAAATAGGAATGCCTTGAAATCTCAGTCTGAAGTTAATGCAGTTAATGCAGGTGAGGCAACACTGTAGGATTTCAAGCAGGTTAGTTAGCACAGCAATATGCCATGTGGACTGGAGGGAGGAGAGCCTAGAGATCAGGGGGAAACTAGTAGCTATCCAAGATTGGGGTTCTGAGGATCTGGAAGAAACAAGGGACGCAGCATAAACACTGGATGGGAGTCAGGACACCTGGGTTCTAGTCCTGCCTCTGTTGTGGGGATTTGAATCAGTCACTTCTCTGCTCTGGGCCTTTTGTTAACAGTAAAACCTAAAAACCTTCAAAGTGACCTTTCCTTTGAAGTAGGGTATTGGGAATGAAGGGAATAAGCCAATCTAATGGACATTTGGAACAAAGAAGTAACTAACTGGAGCCCAGAGGTAAAGAGCAGGGGGAATCCAAGAGGGTACAGCCAAGAGAAATGGGGAACTGGGGTTGGGCGGAGCCTCTGCTCCTGACGTCTGGTTTGGCAACCGCGTTTTCAATTTTCTTTCTTCCCCTTTCCTAACTTAGCCTGTTAGCTTCACCTTATTTGGTGAAAGCAGGGCAAAATAGGACACCTCCACATCACCTCATGCCCTGCCTCCCACTTTACCTTCCCCTTTTCAGGCCCTCAAATGATCCTCCTCCTTTGCCACCCACCTGGCACCATCCCAAAACCCACCTTCCTCCGGAGTAATTACCCCTGCGGCCAAAGTAGAAAGAGCAGTGAATTTGGGGTCATGTTATTATCACCCTCATGGCTACAGTTTATTAAGAAATCATCACATGCCAGGCTATAGTATTTTCTTATAGCAATTCTAGGAGGTGATTGTTATCTCATTTCACAGATGAAGAAACTGAGACCAAAAGATGTTAAGTAATCTGTGCAAAGTCACACACGTGCCAGTGGGCAATGCCAGACTGGAAATGAGGTCTGAGTCCCAAGTCAGTGCTTGGGACAGCTCCGATTGGATGGTTTGACCTGTGGCAGTTGGGGATCCCTCACCTACAACCTCTGAAGCCAGAATTCTCTAAGCCCCGCCCCTGCACTCGCCGCGTCAGCTCGAGGGCCCTGCAGGGCTTGCGCGGCAGAGGTCGGGCCCGCGCAGGTGGGGCTAGCGGCGCGGGGGGCGGGGCCGTGCCGGGGGAGGCGGGCCCTGGCGGGGGCGTGGCCGGAAACCTTAAAGTGGCCGGGGTGGCGGGGCGGGCCGTGAAGGCCGCGAGTCGCTGCGATCTTCTTTACGCTTTGGAGCAGATCACGGCGTGGTCACCATGTCCCTGGCGGCCTCGGGGGGCCGTGGCCCTGGGGCCGTGTGGTCCCCAACACACGTGCAGGTGACGGTGCTGCAGGCACGGGGTTTGCGGGCCAAGGGCCCCGGCGGCACGAGCGATGCGTACGCCGTGATCCAGGTGGGCAAGGAGAAGTACGCCACCTCGGTGTCCGAGCGCAGCCTGGGTGCGCCGGTGTGGCGGGAGGAAGCCACCTTCGAGCTGCCGCCTCTGCTGTCCGCCGGGGCCGCGCCCGCCACCGCTGCCACCCTGCAGCTCACCGTGCTGCACCGAGCGCTGCTTGGCCTCGACAAGTTCCTGGGCCGCGCGGAGGTGGACCTGCGAGAGCTGCACCGGGACCAGGGCCGCAGGAAGACCCAGTGAGTGCGGGACAGGGGAGAGGACCCGGAGCTGAGGCGCGGGCAGTGCGGGGTGGCCTGGGCGCTGAGACCCTTTTAGAGTGAGCGCTGTAGTCACGGCGCTGCTGTGACCCAAGGGGACGGGCGGAGAGAGGCTTTGAAAGAGGGGTCCCCTGGACCTGTAGTAGCATGCTCACCTAGCTTCAACTTCTCTTTCGGCTGTCCCACCCCAGCTCTCCCAGTATGTGGGCTCTGAAAGTAGTGGGGGTACCCGGGGACTTTTTGATTCTTCAGGACGTCGCTCAGCGCCTGGAACTTAGTAAGCACTTAAACGAATTTTTGGTGAATTGAAAATACATCTGGGCAGACGAATTCCTATTATTATTAGTGTGGGTAGTATGTATATTTGATACACTCATTAGCTTATGTGGAAAGCCGCCTGGGTATTTCACTGAACTGGACACTAAGCTCAGACTGACTGGGCCAGTGCGCAGTGTGGATTCAATGGTGGAGTGAAACCCTCTGACGCTTCCTAGCCCTAGAGGCTCAGCCAGGGAAGGAGCAAGGACATTACAGTGTGGGGTGGGTGGACATGGGGGCTGGGGAGTGGGGAATGCAGCTTGTCCTGCGATGGCCATCTCTCACCTCCACCTCACCACCACCTAAGGGGTTGGTGAAGAAATTTGCTCCCCCTCCCCCATCTTCTACAATGCTGGAACAGCTTGGTCTTAACTTTCAGACTGAAAAATATTAACCCTGTTTGCCCTGGGCCACAAATTAGTAAGAATTTGCCAGAGATGGCTGGAGCCAGGGTCTGCCCTTGGCCCAGTGGAACTGGCGAGTAGGCATTGTTTTTCTTTGGAGTTTGTCAAAGTTCTCTCTGGTCCTACTACCTACAGATAGCTGCTCTCTCAGTCAAAAGTTCTGTGTTACCATATCTGCAGGAAAGCTGGGCAAAACCCATTTC
Source organism: Rhinolophus ferrumequinum (assembly GCF_004115265.2). Classification (NCBI taxonomy): domain Eukaryota; kingdom Metazoa; phylum Chordata; class Mammalia; order Chiroptera; family Rhinolophidae; genus Rhinolophus; species Rhinolophus ferrumequinum. The sequence goes on from NC_046287.1 coordinate 61,583,050, forward strand.
ACTCCAGGGTGTTGGTGGTTCTCTTTCACAGGTGTTTGGAATGGAGCATTTGATTATGGAACATTTGATTATGCTCATCTAGAATACCAAAAGCTAGCCTCAGGTAGCTTAATTGGTTGCTTTGCTGGACCTTAAATATACAAGCCAATCATACTACCACCTACCCCTACAGTTTATGAAGCACACTGATTCACATTGTGTGTTTTAGATATAAACAGTATTTTAACTTTCCCTTGTGAAGGAGACAGGAAAAACCAGAGGGTTTGAAGTTACCAGACTCCCTTTTCTGTAAGGTAGGTCCAGTTTCAGCATGCATGCTTGCAAATGTAATACCTGATTCGCTTATCTGGCCAAAGGTGAATGGGCATTTCTGAACTCAAATCAGATAAAAATAGAGAGCCTTGAGGTGAGGATTGATGGGGTATCTTCATGGCATCAACTTACAAACCATAAGGTGAGCAGTGTCTTTGCTAAGGAGGGGCTGAAGCAATGCTAATTTTCCATTTGATTAAATGCTATTTGGGGCCTTGGGTTGGCTTCCTTTCCTGCTTTAATTGGGCACTGTTGGCAGTCCTTTGTCTGGTCCCAAACCAAGATCTGTGGATATTATCATCTGTCTCTGCCATCTGTTTCTTATAGGAACATTTTATTTTCTTGAAAGACCACATCTCCCTGCCAGAGATGGGTACTCTAGATTCCTGGGTCTGGTGCCCACTCTGGTCCTGACTCATTGTTGGGCTTCAGGCTGCTTAGTCTCTGAACACCCAAGTTTCCCTATTTATAAATGGAGCTTGTTGCCTGACTTAATTGATGTTTGTAAGCTGTTTCTGGTTTCCTGGATTAATGGAACCCATGTATAGATTCAAAAGACCTTGGGTCAAAAGGTTCTGTTACTGCTTTGTGAGGAAAGAAAACATCCCTATTTCAGGAAGGGTTTAGTCTTCATCTTCATTTTCTCATCCTCTCCAGTGTAATCCTAAACCTAGATGGTTACTCTTGTCTCTATTATATGAGCTGATTACCACTTAGCCACAGTATCAGCTTGTAGGAAAATGGTGCTTAGTTGACGGGTTTTTTTAATAAACTGCAATGGAAGGCTTCTTTGCTCCTCTAGCAGTAGGTGAAACTGCATGCTTTCCATCTCTCACTTCTTGGGACTTTCCAAGGTGCTGGGGGGGAACCCAGTTAAACTAAGCCTGTCTGATGCCTGGGTACATAACTTGGGTGCTCAAGACAGCTGAGATATGGAGAATGCAATATAAACTGAGAGACGGAACTTTAACAGAATGAAATTGGTTGGACTAGGAAAGTTGTTTGAACCAGTTATTAACGGTTTGACTACACTGTAGATATTAAAAACCAGAAACAAAACAAAAGCTCAAATCGTGGTCTTTAGGTTTGTGTGTATGTGCAAAGAAGATTGCTGCTATAGAGTATGACTTTTGTCATGGGTCCAGAAGCTAAAACTCAAGGCATGAAGAGCTAACTGTACTAATATTTGTATTTGTTTTCTTGATAAGCCCCCATCCACCATATATTTGGAGTTAAGAGAATAAGCTTTTTATAATGACTCAGATTTTGCAGACCTCAAATTTAGTGTGATGACACACATCTTTGAAACATCAAACAGAGGCTGACATATAGATAGCATACATTTAATAGGGAAGAGTGCATAGCCCCTTTAGTTAGGAAGAAATAGAAATGAATTGGTTTTGCACTTATACTTATCAGTTAAAGACTTGGGGTCTCACTTGGGCCTTGGTTAAATGGAAATCAGTTAAGTCTCATGGTCATAAAACAGATATGAATCTAAGGGGTAGAATCAGGTGACTAATGTGGATTCCCTGCTCAACTCTCTAATCTCATGTAGTTTGGGGTCCTACATTGACATAAAGAAAATCATTTTAGGATACTAAGAGCAATATTTGGGGAAATTACCTGTTGAAGACAGGTTAAAATAAATATTCATTCAGGCTGGTGACTGGAAGGCCATTGTGTAATTAAATATCATAAAACTTAACACTTTAGTAGTCTTTCAGATACAAAGAGAGTGTGACAGTCACTTTCTTATATCTTTAAGATTTAAGAGGGAATTTGGTTGTATATGAAAAAATCTTTGATATTAATAAAGGTTAGTATTTTGAAGAACTGTAAGTGTAATAAGATGCTGTAATAAGTTGACAAAGAAAATTTGGGTTATTAAAAAGAAGTAAGCATTAGAGAGTTGTTTTTCTGGGATAGTTGGATGCAGGGAGATGCCTTAGGTTGTGTTCATACCTTTAGGTTTCCTAAGCACACTGACTTTTTTCGTAACAGACTGGAAAATTTGAGCGATGCTGTCACTGGTTAAGTTTTTCCTTTCGTGGGATTCCCCTTAAAGATAATATTGGGCCTTACTGGAAACCCTCCCGCCTCTCACTCTGCCACCGTCCCCTCCCACTCCATTGTAGGAAACTGATAGCTCAATGCCCAAGACAATTCTCTGTCTGTTCTGGGATAAACCATAACCTGCTTATGGCAGTAGAATGAAATGACCAAGAAGGGGGAAGTTAGTTACCTTAACTCATTGTTTTGGTACTGTGAAAGATGTCCCTTCGTGTTTTTAATGCTATTATTTGATTATGATTTCGTTTGTAAGACATTCAATTAGCATGGGGAAAGTTCTGGGTTTTTTTTCTTTGTCTTTAAAATTCATCCATAGTTTTCATAAATATTTTTTAATGCATACTATGTGCTAGGTACTGGGTATACATTGTAAATATTGGAAAGCAGACATAATCCCTGCTTTCAGGAAGCTCAGAGCCTTGTCAGGGAAGATACTAGACATTAAACAAAAGAACACATAAATAAATAATCACGTATGGTGATAAGTACTGTGGAGGAAGAGAACAGGGTATCATAAGAGAAAGGAGCAGAAAGCACATGTTTTAAAGAAGGAGACTCGAGCTGGCCCGGTGGCTCAGGTGGTTGGAACTCCGTGCTCCTGACGCCTACGGCTGCCGGTTCGATTCCCACCTGGGCCAGTGCCAGATGGCTCAGTTGGTTGGAGCATGGGCTCTCAGCCACAAGGTTGCGGGTTCGATTCCTCAACTCCCATAAGGGATGGTGGGCTGTGCCCCCTGCAACTAACAAGGGTAACTGGACCTGGAGCTGAGCTGCACCCTCCACAGCTAAGATTGAAAGAACAACAACTTGACTTGAAAAAAGTCCCGGAAGTACACTCTGTTCCCCAGTAAAGTCCTGTTCCCCTTCCCCAGTGGAATCTTTAAAAAAAAAAAAAAAAAAAAGGAGACTGCAGATAGCGGCAGAGACCTGAAGAATAGAGAGGAATTTTTCTAGAGAGGAATTTTTCTAGTGAAAAGTGAAGGAAGGGGGCCTTGTAAGGGGACAGTCTGTACAAAGGCCTTGAGGCAGGAACCTAGGAAGCTTGAGAGGCTGAAGAAGAAGGCAGGGCTTTATTTAAGAGCAATGGGAAGCCACTGAGTATCAAAAGCGGGGGTGATGTGATCTACTTTGTTAAAAATCACTGTGGCTATTGGGCAGAGAATGAATCTGAAACAGGCCTAGCCTGGAAACAGACAAAATGGGAGGTCATTGCAGTAATCCAGGTGGCCAGTAGTGGTGGCTTAGACTGTGGTGGTGGCCGTGGAGAAGGACAGAGGTGGGTGGATTCCAGACATATTTTGGAAGCGCAATTGGCCTGATTTGTGATAGATTGAATGTGGGTGGGAGTGAATGAGAGGAAGTGATAAGAATGAACAAATAAAATAAGGAGAGCTTGCTGTTGAAAATGAACCAGGAAGTGGTGGCTGTTTTCTTTCCCCAACAGTCACTATGATACTAGAGTGAGGTCACCATTACAAAGACAATTTTGGGCAGTGACACCTTGGTGTTGAGTCTGCTGTTAGAGTGAATTAGTAGGAAACACCATTGAGACCAGGGTGTGTATGTGTGTCTTCAAGTATTTACAGTTTTAATACAGGCTGAGTCTTTGTTTTGTAATAGCGTAGCTGACGTAGTCTCACTGGTGTGCTCCAATACAGCTGCTTCAAGGAATATAGGAATAAGAAAAGGAAAAATAGTACATAAAATTAGGAAAAATAAACCCACGAATGAAAAATAAAATGCTGGAGGCCAGTAAGTCAACCATTTAAATGTTTTTCACATTGAGAAAGATAAGTGTACAAGAGTCTTGTGCCTTTTGCCTTTTGCTTAAACTTCCTTTTGGATACAAAGACTTCAATTATATTATATTTCTATAACTACCATCAGTGGGAGGTTTTTATAAATAGTATCTGATATGTTATTTTAATTGTAGTTATTAACTAAAAAAATGTTATAATTACATTAAAAACATTGTATGTGCAGATTAAAATGCAGTCAGTTCCAACATGTATTTGCTGATATCACTCGTCCTCCCCTTTAAAAAGAATCTTAGATATCCATTAAAACACTATAGGGGAATATTTAATTGCCGTCCATCCTAGAAAACTGCATTTCTCGCCCTATACTTTCTGGAGGGTGGCTGGTTTTGGCTTATCTCCAGAAGGATTAGGAAGCCCTAGCTCAAATGGAGAGAGTGATAGGAGCCCATTTTAGGCCTTATCTTCACCTCAGAACAATTCTGTGGGTGGCCTTTGGTCTGGTGTAGGTCTCTAAATCTCAGGCCTTTGAATTCCAAAAATCAATAGCCAGACCCTTGTACTGGCCTCTGAAGAAAACCAGTCTGCTGCCAAGATCATTTGTCTTGGAAAAAACTTGGCGAGTGGGTTCTACTCACCTTAAGGTGTCCTGGGTCAGATCTCATGGCCCAGCTGGCTCAGCAGGAGACGAAGCCTGTCTTTTGCCTGCTTCTCCCCTGGCCAGGGACCACTTTGGTCTTGTCTTTGCTGTGTGACCCATCGCAGGCCTCATACGCATCTCTTAGTTAGTGAGTGCTTGCCGTCCCTTAGGCACAGGGCAGGCGGTCGTTTGCCTGTGAGGACGCGGAGAACTGTTTAATCTTACATTTAGCCCAGTGGATTAAAGACTAGGGGTGTCCAAAGTCTGAGGTCAAAGCTCTGCTTTTTCGGTTTCCCAGTTTGGGGTAGGCTTGCTCTCCCATGCCCTTTCTGTACACTGAAGAAGCAGGTTGCCTTCTGCAGCTTGGTAGCTAATGATGCCTTTGGCAAAGGAGCCACTTTTAGTCGCTAATGAGACAAGAAATTCCTTTCCTGCAGGGAGAAATCTGTAGATAATCTGTTAGAGAAAAATCACCGACTTTAGTTTCCAGGGTGTCCCTGAGGGACACATTTAGGAATGTGCCTGTGGAGAGAAAAAAGGCAGTGGTAATTAAGTGTCTTTTCCTGAATGCTGGTCTCTGAATGGAGTAGAGGAAAGGCATTTATAAGAAATCCCAGAAAAACGTTTCTAGAGGTGTGGCTGCTGTACACTTCACTTTTTAAATAAGTACTCTTTTATTAAAAACGACATGGCTAACCTAGGTAGGACAATTAAGGCTTCCAGAAAGCCTGCTCTGAAAAGGCCTCTTGTGATCATGAAGAATGGGTGGCCTGTGTGCTGAGCACCAGCAGCAGGCTGGGTCTTGGGATATTTCTTCAAGGGTGTCGCCTCCTGCAACACCGGTCCTGTGGGATTTTCCCTTTGTACCAATGGAACTTTTCAGTTGTACGAATCATTTGTTGTTAAAACAGGATTTTAAAATGTTCTTGGTGTGGGGTTGTTTTTTTTCCTTCTTCTTCTTCTTCTCCTCCTCCTCCTCCTCCTCCTCCTCCTCCTCCTCCTCCTCCTCCTCCTCCTCCTCCGCCCCCCTTAACTTGATTATAAGATAAACCATAGATACTCTGCTTCCTTGCCAGACACTCTCATAGAGAAGAGTATGTGAGTCTGTGGGGTGGAAAATGGGCTACATATTCTTTGATGTCTGTCATGCTAAAGTTTGTTTTCTTTTGTCCTGGTCAAGAGATGGTGAACCAAATGGTGAGGGATTAAGAAGTACAAATTGGTAGTTACAAAATAGTCATGGGGATGTAAAATACAGCATAAGGAATATAGTCAATAATGTAATAACTGCCAGGTGGGTACTAGACTATTTGGGGGGGATCACTTCGTAAGTTATATAAATATGTAACCACCGTGCTGTTCACATGAAACTAATATAAAATAATATTGAATGTCAACTATAATTGGAAAAAAAAGAGATGGTGAACCAAACCATAGCATTTTCTTTTTCCATCCTTGTAGTCTCTGCATGAATGATAAAGGACCCCGAGGTTGCCATGAGACTACCCTTTGGCAGACCAAATAAAATAAAAACAGCAGTAGCATTTACATGTGCGTAGGAGATGAGATACCTGATCTGATGGTAGAATACTAACATTTGTGGCTTTCTGAGATATGATCAAGTTAAAAAATTGGTCAGTAAATGATTGCAGATGTGGACTAACATGGTTAATTTTTCTAATTCTTAGAGAATCTTGAAATACTGATGCTTGCTATTGTTATAGAACAGAAAGAGTTCATCCACTCGGTGCTAGCAGAGCCAAACACTAAACAACAAGAATTGCAGTTGAGAAATACTGGCTATTTTATTGATGAATGGTGCCATCCAGGAGAACAGGAAGCTAATGCTCAAAAGCCCGAATTCCCCGATGGCTTGCAGATTACAGATTATGCAGGGAGAAATCACAAAACACCTTAAGTTAGGGGTTCCGGGTCGTGTTGAGAGCTGATTGGTCAAAACTGAGGTAAGGGTAATGAATCATTTCTTCAGGTCTTGAGAACAGTTCTGAGGTATTTTCCAGAGTCCCACTGTCCAGTCTCATAGGAAAGTAGCCAGGGGGTCGTTCCACCTTAGTTCTCAGGAGCTGAAACCTAACTTAGGTCAAGATGTTATCTTTAGCCTGAGAGAGGTCCGGACCCTGTGACCATTAGTCACCTCCGGCTACTGTCCTCTGCTGCCTCGAGGGTTGCTGATTATCTGGATGAAAGGCTATGTTTCTGAGGTGTGTATGTATATGTGTGTGTGTGTGTGTGTATACATACACATATGTATTAATATGTGTATATATATATGTATATAGAAAGAGAAAGAAATACGATTTCTACAGCTAGAATTTAAAACTAAATTTAATCAAAGTCACAAAGACCCTTGGCTTCACTATTTCCTTTTTAGTCTTTACCTACAAGGAGTTTTAGTATTGCTTTCAACTTAGAAAACATGTCTTGATCCTTATACTTCAGTCAATTATGTAATCTTGGCATCTCTCTGAAATAGTTTGGAAGCCCTCTGTTTCTTGTCTCTCCTGCCTATGTAGAAACCCTGAAGAGTTCTATCTGAAGATCATTAAATCTCTCAATAAGTTACAGAAAATATACACCAATCATGATATTTTAAACATTCTTATGTACTTTTTAATTTTGGAAATTATGTATGTAATACAAACCAATTTTGTCATTGAGTCTTTTCCTACTCCCTTCTAACACAAATCATTGTTATTTGTATTTGATGGATAAGTTTGGATACCTAAGAATACAGTCAGTCAGAATGGTTGGTATCTTAAATTCCCTTTTGAGAACCATCTACATGGGTAAGCCGGTATATATGTACTTGACTGTATATCATACAGTCATTAGAATTGATGAGTATGGAGACTATAAGGCACTGATGTGTAATATACTATGAATACAATTGCCTGTGTATTCTGGTTACAACTAAGTAATAATAATAGCTAACACTTATCGAATACTTATTAACACCAGGCACTGTTCTAAGCACTTCACATATATTAAGCCATTTAATCTTCATAACATTCTTATGAAGTAGATGCTTTTAACCCTGTTTCAGAGCAGGAGACTGAGCCACAGAGAGGTTATGTAACTTGCCTAAAGTCTCTCAGCTAGTGCCTGTTAAAATGTACAGGAAAAAGACTTCAAAAAAATACATAAAAAAGTAATAGTCAGGGGTGGCTGATGGCTCAGTTGGTTAGAGCACAAGCTCTCAACAACAGGATTGCCGGGTTCAATTCCCGCATGGGATGGTGGGCTGCGCCCCCTGCAACTAAAGATTGAAAATTGCGACTGGACTTGGAGCTGAGCTGCGCCCTCCACAACTATATTGAAGGACGGCGACTTGACTTGGAGCTGATGGACCCAGGGAAAAACACACTGTTCCCCAATAAACTCCTGGAAATACACACTGTTCCCCTTCCCCAATAAAATCTTAAAAAAAAAAAAAAGTAATAGATTAGCATGAGTGAGTCAATTTTAAAAATATATATTAAAAAAAATTTTCTATAACTTGTATTGATTATTTCCTAAGAGAATTTCTGTACAGCAAATAATGTGGAAAGGAACGAAAGCATTTTCAACCCATTTTTTATGTTCTCTCTTCTTTACCATGTCATTTATAAGCTTTTAGGATTGAGTTTGGTGGCTACAGACAGCCTTTTGGTGCCATTAGAATGGCTGTTTTAGGAATTTGGGTCAAAAATGATCCATTTGCCACTCATGATTTACTATAAGTTCTTCCAAGCAGTTGACAGTGGGCAGCGGGGAAGGTCAACCTAGGAAGGTGAGGTTGGCTGATTGGGAATTCTGTATTCAGAGTTAGGTAATGATGACCAACCACCTTGGTCAACAACAAAACTGGTTAAACTACTTAGCTTCTGCAGGGTACACACCACAAATGTTTTATAGGTCATTAACATTTCTGTCCCTGTTTGCTGTGCATTGCGTCTAGGCTACTAAGAGAAGAGTCTGGACATTTTTACCCATATGCAATCACTTCTTTTCAGAAACCGTTTAGATGTTCTCAACTGCTAACCCTACAAGACTTTCAGCCTTGTTTTTATTCCCTGGGGAAGACAATTAATGAACGAACTGCTTTTAAAAATTTCTTCATCTAAGATCAGTGCGTCCTCAGTCTCAAACACCATGTCAGGTGCTGTTCTACTCTTCCTGCTTCTTTCCTCACCTGGGGCCCTAATCCTCCGTGTCACGATGCTTGGTTTACCTGATGACTTAGGTGACGACTTAGGTGATGAGTCATGCTGTAAGTCGTGGTTGAGAGTTTGCAGGGAAAGGAAACAGGCAGCCCACCACTGACCCTCGAGTCCATAGACAAGGCTCCCTTGAAATTAACACTAACACATTAAAATGTTGAAGTAACTGGTAGAGCTGTGGTCTTTCTGTGTCCAATACAAGGACACAGTGTTAATTCCTTTTGCTGGATCCCTTAAGTAGATGGTTCTCAGCTGGGATTTAAATGAGCTGAGAACCACATTTGTGCGTGAGAGTCCTCATTTGTGGTGACCCTAACTTGAGCAGGAGTTTCTTTTCATGCCTAATTATTTTCTCATGCTTCAAAGTTAGAAAGAAAAGGTAGCAGTTGTTCCAATGTCGCAAACACTTTGTGATGATGTTTGTAAGCCCACTCTCTATCCCACTGGAAGGTAAGCTTTTTAGGGCAAATCTGGCTTCATTTTGTGTTTCCAGTGCCTGGCACGTAAAAGTGTTTGAACCAAATCCTTGAAGCCATCATTTCTCTGTACGTGTCTGCCCTCAGGAATGTTTTAAAAGGAAAACATGTTTGCATCAGCTGCAGGAAGATTATTTTTGAGACATACCAGTCAGCCCTTTACAGCTGTAATCCCGAATGTCTGCACTTCTCATTTACTAAGAGCAGGAGCCACACTGCCCTCACCCTGCCACGTTCCAGTGGAGGGAACGCCCCCTGGGACCGGCTTTCCATGTGTTTGAGAAACTGTACGTTCTGGAGCAAATAAGCCCTGAGAATTGGGCATGGTTGGATGGTTTTAGCTGTTCTCAAAATGACAATGCAGACCCAGGCAGTAGCTCCCCAGCCCGGCCACTGGGGCGGGGCGGGGTCAGATCCTGTGTCCTGCGTCCTGCCTCTTTTCCTTCCTGCACAGAGTTCGTTCTTTTTTACATTCCCTACTGGTGTTATAACACACCTTTTTGAAAGTGTAGACAACTTAAATGAATATTTCTGTGTTTTCAGCTATTGTCTTCTGTTTAACCAAAAAATCCCAAACCCCAAATCCCCCCAAACAGGAGGGCAGCCCTTTTGGGTACTACAAGCATTTTTGCTTGTATATGCCCAAGGCCATCACTTAACTGAGGAGCATGGAGCCGTAAGAAGAATGACGTTTTCATTCTGTTCCATTTTGTATGATTTACATTTTTACCCCATGCCTGTTGTTACCTAAAAGTATATTTTATATAAGTTTCCTGTCACTTTTTATGTATTCAGAAATTCTTGTAATTTTTGAACTGAGTTTTAATTATAAGTAAAATAAGTCTTTGCTTATAGAAGGGATCATTGGATATATGTATTTTTTTTTTGATAGGTTGCAGGGTTATTCCAGAAATGGGCTTAAAAATAAACTTACTACATTGGGATTATGGCTTTCTTTCTGTTCTCTGCCCTTTGGACTAGGAAAATGAACCCAGCCCTGATTTCTGAGATAATGCAAGCTTTCTGGGCCTATGTGAAAGGTAATGCTAGAACACACCCTACTGACATCATATGCTGTGTGGCCATGCCGGGGCTTTATTATTTATGAACTATTTCTGTGAGGTGTTGGAATTAAGTGAACTAAAAGCACATGGACAGAAACACTGAAAAACTGAATTGATGCTTAAATGTTAAAGCCCACAAACATGTTCTGGTTTGGGATTTCTTAGGGTGAGACATTTATGTATGTGGCTTTTACTCTTGTTATCATATTATGCTTGTGTCAAATATCCCTTGCTTAAACTGTTTGAATTATTGATAAGGATAATAATGATAGTAGAAGAAACAATTCCTGTCTTCCTTTCTAGCTTTAATACCCAGCACAGATTTTTAAAAATTCTGAACATTTGCATGGGATGCATACCTGCCTGTGATCCAGTCTGCCTTTTGCATCCTTAAGAAGAGGCTTGTGGCTCTTCTTGACCACCTGGTGTTTGATTTTAGGTTTGCTTGTGAAAATAAGCCACATGACTAGTTGGTGAAGTGTCTGTTCACACCTCCTAGTGGTGTTGGAAGTTTCCAAAACAAATCCCACTTCAGCACCTGGGGGTTGAACCTGTGCATCAGGTAATAGGCCCTCAGGGAGGATTCTAGAGTGGTTGTAGCTTCGCTCAAAATAAACAGACTTTGGCATTGATATTTTTGGAAAGGTGGGCCTGGTCCCAGGAACTGTCAAGAGGCATTCTTTGAAGGTGTGTACTGTCTTTGAATCCCCTGGGAGGGCTAACAGGAGAGGCTGTGTGGAAGAACTGGGAGAAGGCCCTGACTGACTCTCCTCCCCAGGAGTGGAGTGGTGAAGCAGTCGGCTGGTGTTGTCATCTGAGCCTCCGCATTCAGCTTTCAGCAACTTCCCCTTTTCAGGTGCAAACAATTGATATTTACAAAAGCTAACCACTCTTTATCACCAAGGCTACCATTTAGCATGTGACTCTCAGAAGAGAAAAATACAAATAATCCTCTCAACATTTAAGTGAGAAATATGCAAAGTATTCCAGGCGAGGTCCTGGGAAAGACACTAGGCTGGCAGGGGCAGGGTTGTCTTTAAGGACCTTGCCATCTCCCCTCCCTCTTCTGCTGTGGATTGTGGTTAAAACCGTAAAAGGTTTCTCCTCAAGGTCCAAAATCAGAGCTCACATTTTCTCAGATCTTGGCTGTTTTTTGATAATGCAGTCTTAAGTTATTCTTGATGACTTTGTACATTGGACTTTATGAAATCCTATGATTTATGACTGATGGCGAGCTATGGTAGGGTTTTCCCCTTTCTTTTATCTTAGGACGTTTAAATTAGAAGCTTAACTTTTCCCCCAAAAGAATTTAAATCTAAACCCTCCTCTCTGTGTGTTACAAAAGGTGGCCCATCAAAGATGAGTTAGGAAGGGGCCCAAAGCAAAAATCTTGGTGTAAGAGACACAGTGAGAGCTCTGGAGAAATGCAGAGCTGATTCAGAATACAGCTATGCCGCTTAACAGTTGTGAGACCTGTACCAATTACCTCACTCGTGAGACTCAACTTCTTTATCTATAAAATGGGTATGACATCCCATTTTGAGATAAAGCAATGTCATTCTTGTGAGACTTAAATGAGGATGTTTCTAAGTGTCTATAGTGCCACTTATGCGGTAGGTGCTATTTAAGTGTTAGGTTTCTACTTCCCTCCGCTCCTTTCCTTTAAGTGTAGAATGAGCTAAAATAGTGGGGGCAGTGGTCTGACCTGTGAGCAAGGCAGGCTGAAAGTGAAAGAGGAAATTGTGTTTATGTGGGCAAAACCATCATTTCCTTTAAAGCCCATGGCCCTCAGCTCTTAAATAGGTCACTAAAAAGAACATTAGAATGTGGGTTTGTCAGTTTTGTGGGGCTGGCTGTCAGATGACCATGTCTTTGGAACTGTTTGTTTTGTACTGGTCATGCTATTAATCGGGCTCACATTGTTTCAGTTCACCAGCTAGGAAATTCCAAGGAGAGATTTCCTTTTTCTGAAGTGTGTCTTTCAATGGAGTTGGACTGCTATAATATCACTTGCCATATCTTGAAGTAATTTGCAAATGACCAAGTGAAATACTTTCAATAGTGTTTGAAATATTCCTCTTTCTGATGATTAAGGTAGGGAAGAATGCCTGCTTTCAGTTGCTGTCTTTTTTTCATTTTTAATTGTGGTAAACAATTGTAATATATAACAAAATTTACTTCCTTAACCATTTTTAAGTGTATAGTTCTGTGGCATTAAGTACATTTATATTGTTGTGCAACCATCACCACCATCGATTTCCAAAACTTTTTTATTTTCCCCAACTGAAAGTCTGTACCCATTAAATACTAACGCCCCATTCATTGCTTCTTCCCCCAGCTCTTGGCAACCACCATTCTCTTTTCTGTCTCTATGAATTTGACTACTCTAGGACCCCATATAAATGGAATCATACAATACTTGTAACTTTGTGACTGATTTATTTCACTCTTTAAAAAATATGTATGTATGTTTTTACTCTGTTTTATATTTTTCCATTACTCCCTGGCAGATACTATTCTACAAATTCTCGCTTTTCTCTGAGATTTACTTGTAAATTTGCATTCTGGCTTCTTAACTATTTGTGTATGATCTTTGCATTTTTACTCTATTGAAGGAAAATGCCAGTCATAGGAAATGATTTGATGGAATGTGTATTTATTTATTTTATTTTTAGAAATAGCTCTTCATTGAACCAAGATTTTAGGTGACGATACGCTAAGTATAAAATCAGATCCTCTTTGCCTAGTGGGCGTTGTCTCAAAAACACAACTACGAGTTCTGCCCTTATCCCCCACATCACCCTGCACTCCCCAAGGAAGAGAACACAAGAATATGTCTGTCTAAGAAGTTGGTAATAGCAGAGAGGAGAGGCCAGTTAGTGGGGGTTGTGAACCTTGTTTTAGGCTCTTCAGTTCAAAGGTAACCACTCAGCCTTTCTCCTTGTAGGTGGTACACCTTGAAATCCAAACCAGGAAAGAAGGATAAAGAGCGAGGAGAAATTGAGGTTGACATTCAATTTATGAGAAACAACATGACTGCTAGCATGTTTGACCTTTCCATGAAAGACAAATCTAGGAATCCGTTTGGGAAGCTGAAGGACAAGTTCAAGGGGAAGCATAAGGACAGTGCATCAGATACTGCTTCAGCCATTGTCCCCAGCATGACACCCTCAGCTGACAGTGATGATGAATCTTCTTCAAAAGACAAGAAAAAGAAGTCAAAGCTTAAGACCTTGTTTTCCAAGTCTAATTTGCAGAAAACACCACTTTCCCAATCCATGTCTGTCCTGCCGACTTCAAAGTCAGACAAAGTTCTGCTTCGTCCCGGAGACTTTCCATCACGGTGGGAGGATGACGACGAAGATGAATCCTCCTCTGCCTTCGACAGTGAGTTTCCTCCTCCTCTTCCTTACTTGGCCTCTCTCCCTCACCTTAAGTTACTTTGCTTTGAGAGAGAAAAAACAAAAACAAAAAACAAATCTTAAGAGAAATACTTTAATTCAGCTTCTCAATGACTAAAATGATGGTGGTGGTGGTGGCGGCGGCAGTGGTGATGGTGGTGGTGATGGTAGTGATGATGATGGATTATTTGGTTAGGAAGCTTTCTCTATTTCTAAGCCCTTTGATTTCTAAGAATATGTAAATTCCTTTTCCAAAATGTCTGGCTTTCTAACTGATGTATGCTTGTACAAGCTTCTGGAGCTAACAGAATGAGTACATCCAGGGTTTTTAAATTAAGGGTAAAACCATGAAACGTTGCTGTAATTCTGATATTTTATTAATTCATCAGGTATTTATTGAACTCCTAAAGATGGATGTAAACCGCTTGGGCTACCTCCCTAATGAAAGCTGAGGAATCCAGTCCCTTGAACTCTGAATTAGCAGTGTATTTTGAACTTCAATTTCAATGACCAAATGTCTACTGTTGGCCAGAGTCTGCTACTCTACCAAGAGTGCTGCCCTTTTCACTGGTTAAACGAAGGGTTTCTCCACCTTAGCACGATTCCTTGTTAGGGCCAGATAATTTTTTGTTGTGAGGGGCTGTACTATGCATTGTGTGATCTTTAGGAGCATCCCCGGTCTCTGCCTGCTAAATACCAGTAGCACACCCCACCCAGATGTGACAATCAAAAATGTATTCTAACAGGAAAAATACCAACCCCCTCCAGTTGTGAACCACTCATTTAACTTCTTATTCCCCTTTCTTTGTCTTTCTTCCCATAGTCATGTCTCACAAGAGAACAGTAAGTGCAGATCCTAAGCAGCAGAACCAGATCAACTTCAGCCTTCCCAAGAAGGAAGGTCTCTCCTTTCTCGGCGGCCTTCGGTCTAAGAATGACTCCCTTTCGCGCTCTAATGTCTGTATCAACGGGAACCATGTTTACATGGAGCAGCCAGAAGGCAAGAGTGAGACCAAGGACAGCACCCCTTCTTCGTCGCCGTCCCCCCAGGGCTTCAGGAAGAAGCATTTATTCTCATCTACAGAAAACCTGACTCCTCGGTCTTGGAAGGAGCCTGGGGAAGGAGGTGCAGTGTCTTCTGACAGGCAGCTCTCTGAGTCTTCCACAAAGAACTCTGCCAAATCCATGTCTCTGCCGCCCTCCTGGCCACCAGTCAGTGGGGACATTAGGGAAAACACAGCTCCAGTGAAATTGGAGGCTGTGAAAGAAACCAAAGAGAGCAAGAAGCATGAAAACAAGAAGTCCTCTTTGCTTTCTCTGGTGACAGGAAAGAAGGATGTGGCGAAGGGCAGTGAAGGCGAAAGCTCTGCTGTCAGCCCGGGGAAGGAGAAGGAAGGCATGCTTAGCGAGGTTGGGCAGGGGTCTATGGAAGACCCTGTGAAAAGATCTGAGAAGGATACCACAGCCGTTGTCTCTGGACGAGGTAAAGCCTCTGTCCTCTTCGAAGAAGTGCAGATCGCAGAACCAGAAGCTGACCCAAAGCCCAAGCCTGAACCAACACCTCCTGTTCCCTCTGCAAGGGCTCCCCAGACCAAAGCCGTTAAACCTCGGTAAGTCTCGGCCTTTCTCATGCAATAATCAGACCCCAGGGGGATGCTATGGTATGTAGCAGACTGAGTGGTGCAAGTTGGGAATACAAGGTTTTGGGTGTGGTCTCTGCAGGAGCTGTATTTATTAAGTTTTTCACACATTTCTCTTTGAGACTGATGTTATCTTTCCTCCTTGCTCTTTGGTATTGGTTTGCTGTCATAAGAGACCCTTGGTCCACTCTCGAGCGCCTGTGACAGTTCTCTCTATGTTTACTCTGCACCTTGTTACAAGAGCCTGAGTGAGTCCTGGGGGTTTCTGCTTTTCAGCATGATTCACGTTCACTTACAGTATTTCTGTGGTCTGGGGTGGGAGAGACTTGTTTTTGAGATTCTGCTTACTTTGTTTCACACAGACACGCACAGACTCACACAGAGTGTTCCTCTTCGGAATCTGTGTGTGTTTCCTTGTGGTGCATCTTTTACTGCTTTGAACGTTTTTAGATGCTTTTTGTGTATCACCGAAAGAAACTGTGGGCTGTTGCTTTACCTGGATCTTTCTGTTTCTGTTGCAAAGCACTTTGTGTGGCAGATGTGCGTGGTGATAATAGTGTCCCTTTTGTATGTTAAATATTGGTGTTCCTCCTTTAACTTCTTAAGGTACTGCCTCAGATATAAAATAAGCGCTCTCCTTTTGAACAGCTTTATTTTTGCATGTTTGTTGCCTCTCATGCAGCATCTGCAACTGACCTGCAGATTTTATTTTGTCCTTTTTGCAGACTGGAAGTGTCTCCAGAGGTCCAACCCACAGCCAGGCTTCCTCCTTCTCCTTCCCCTGACTCACCTGTCTTTTTTTCTGTTCTTCCTTCCAGTTCTGGTCAGACACCTGTCCCTTCTCAATTGGGGCATGAGTCAGAAACACAGTCCTCAGAATCTCCTTCTGTCTTCTCCTCTTTCTCATCTCCCATAGCAGCTCCCATTTCCACCTCCACTCCTGTTAAAAGCTGGCCTTCCATCGACCAGGACCAGGCTGGTTCTGAAGAGCCATCTTTGCTCATTAAAGTAGACTTGCCAAAGGAGAGTTTAACACAAGTTCCAAATGTTGTTTCTTGTGCCTTGGGATCACTTTCCAAACAGACCCCCATTCCAGCGTGTAAAGCGATGGAAGATTCTCCAGTGGGGACAACCAGTGAGATAGACACAGAGAAGAATACAAGTGGTGATAACTCAGAAACATCTCTCCTGAAGCAGCCTGATATGGGGCAACAGGAAGAGGAACTTCTGAAGTTTCCCACTAAAAAACAAGACTATGTCCCTTCACCTGAAGGGACCCAAGATGTAACATTGGCCCTTTCAGTGAGAAGGAGCAGGTTGGAAAACCCAGCACGGAAGCCTCCGATAGGGGTAAACACAGACTTGGACAGTCAGTCTGGGTCTTTTGAGGAGAACAAAGTTAGGGTTGGCGGAATGACTTCTGCAGTTAAACAAGTGGTACCTCCTCTTCACGTGGGAGAATCAGTCCCCCCACTTGACTCTGTGATGCGGAGACATGAAGAGATGGGTTTGAATGTCAGTGAGGGCAGAAAGAAAATCATGAAGCATGTGTCATTTTCTGAGCAGCTCTTTGTGGAAGAGGAGGTGGAGAAGTCCACTGGACTGGTTGAAAAGGACAAAAGTCAGCCCCAGGAGCGGAGGCAGGAAGGGGCTGCCGCTGGCAGTGTGTGTGACAGAGAGTCTGCTGAGTCTTCCCACGCAGAAGACTCTGAGAGGGAAGTTGTGACTGAACCCAGGCCGCTGAATTCTGGTGTACCAGCTGCCATGGTGGATCACCTTCCTCTCCCCTCTCCTGAGGAGAGTGTCTCAGAAGGCCCAGCGAGTGAAGCAAGCTCAGGGAAAGGCATTCCACTTTTCAGGACTGAGGGAGACGATACACTTATGGCTCAAAATCAGAGCAAAGCCAATGACCATGAAGGTCTATTGTCTGATCCTCTGAGTGACCTTCAGTCTGCCCCAGATGTTAAATCTCCAGTCATGGCTGAGCTGACCCTTCCTTCCATTCCTGAAGTCGCGTCGGATGATGAAAGAGTAGATGAGGTTGAAGATGACAGAGAGAGAGCAAAGGTGGCAACTCTGGAAGTAGGAGCTTCTTCCTTGAGCACGTTACCTGCCCATCCTGAAAAGGAAAAGGTGCCGAGTGGCGAGACACATGGTTTGGCAGTGCTCGCAGAGAGCCTGCATGACCTCAGGTCAGAAGCACCCGAAGGGTCTCTTAGGGCCTCTTCAGAGCAGACTACAGCTTTAGGAATTCACAAACCATATCTTGGCAAGAGCTCACACTTGGATAAACAGCTGCCAGGTCCTGGCGATGGTGAGGAGGAAAAACTGGTGGGAGATGGGAGGCCAAGTCAGCCTCCTGACGTGGCCCTGGATTCTCCTATCTCCAGCCCCTCCTTTTCTGAGACCTTTCCTGCCACACACTCTTTCCTCAGCTATCCACACTCTGACACTCACCACACCAGTACAGCAGAATCTCAAAAAAAAGCAACAGCAGAGGGCCTCCCTGGTAAAGTGGAAAATTCTGGCAAGAGGAAGCCGCTTCTTCAGGCCTGGGTCTCACCCTCGGAGACACATCCAGTCTCAGCTGGAACTGGGTCAGCCAAGCACAGGTGAGAGTTGGGGAAGATTGTTTTCATAAATGTGAGCAATGTCCCCCTTTGTTTGTTGCCTGCAGAGGTTATAGCTTTCTAACGGCACAGATATTCTGATGGTACAACCTCCCTGTTTTGCTGGTAGGGCCTATTTTAAAAGGGCTGTCTCCTGTGGTGGAAATACCTCAAGATGCTCCTGTGTTTACAGCAAGAATGTAGTCGTCTTCAAAATTAGTTTAGGAATTGTTCCGCACAGTCAGATTCGGAGCTCTCAGATTGCAGAGATGTACTGTGATCAGTATTTCAATGGTTTGAGAAACCAACTGAGATTGAGTGGTAGAACCTAGCAGTGTTTCCAGTCTCCTTTAAGCCCTGCCCAGTGTGAAGCTGGCATGTTTGTTCTGAACTCTTTCTTTCCCGTTGAAGAACAGAAGGCTCTGCAGGGAGTCCCATAGTGGAGTCCAAGGCTGTAGTTGCCTC
Organism: Rhinolophus ferrumequinum; assembly: GCF_004115265.2. Lineage (NCBI taxonomy): Eukaryota > Metazoa > Chordata > Mammalia > Chiroptera > Rhinolophidae > Rhinolophus > Rhinolophus ferrumequinum. The sequence continues at coordinate 61,601,707 of NC_046287.1, forward strand.
CCAAAGTCGGATACTGTCTTTCATGTTTTCCTGATGTTGATAACGAGGACAAGCGGCTCGTGAGAATGTCAGAGCACTCGGATCTAAGGGTGCGCTTTGTTGGCTTGCACATGGCTACCAGTGCTGACTGCTTTCTTTTCCACAGGAATGCTGGTGTGTGTTAGAGCCTGTCACCGCTCTCCTGCTTGTCTCTCTAGCTGGCTGCAATCTTGGAGATGAGCAGTTTCTCAGTTTTACTGTTACAGAAAGATCTAAGGATCCTTTCCCCTTCTCTTTAGACTTCATCCTGTGAAGCCAATGAACACAACAGCCACCAAGGTTGCCAACTCCAGCTTGGGGGCTGCCACTATCATCAGTGAGAACTTGATCAATGAAGCCATCATGAAGGTATGTCTTCTCTAAGAAGTAGGCATGTTAGTTAGGGATCTACAAAGTAACTCATTTCTAGAGTCACCATTGTATACATCTCCTTGGGCAGCGGGTAATAACCAGGAGTAACTTAACCATACGTCTCGTGTCTTTGAAAGCCCCTAAATTGTCCACTGAATAATTACTTTTCCTTTATAATAGTTATTTGGTTGTTGTTGCATTTTTTTGTGTCTCAAGTAACATGATTGACATCGGTACTTCTCTTTAACGAGAAGAAAATGTCCCCCACCATCTGGCCCATTCAAATGAGATATTTTCATTTTCCCACGTACCCTTTCTTATCTTTTGGCAAGAATGTAAAATTCTTGTAGTTGTAATCATTGCATAAATATACTTTTTTGTAACTTTATTCTGAAATAATTTCAAATTAAAAACAAAGTTGCAAGAATAGTACAAAGAACTCCTGTACACCTTTCATCCCAATTCACCAATCGTTAACATTTTACCAGATTTTCTTTTTTCATTCTCTTCCCTTCTCTCCCCCTCCCTCTTTGTTCTCTCTTTGTATATTCACCTTTTTTTTTCTGAACCATTTGAGAGTAAGTTGTTTATATCATGCTTTTCTTACCCCTAAATACTTCAGTGTGGAATTCCTAAGAATAAGGACATTTATCAAAATCAAGAAATTTAACATTAATGTGGTACTCTTTTCTCATTTTCACCAACTGTCCCATTAATGTCCCTTTTAGGATTCCCCCTCCCCACAATGTAGGACCCGATCCAGGATCACTCATTATGTTTATTTGTCTTATCTCTGTAGTCTCCTTTATTCTGGAATAGTTCCTCAGCCTTTTTTGACTTTCAAGATATTTTTTAAAATTATAGACCAGTTGTTTTGTAGAATTTTCCTCAGTTTGGATTTGTCTGATATTTCCTCCTGGTTTGGTTGAGGTTATGCATTCTTGACAGGAATTAATTATACAAATAACGGTGTCCTTCTCAGTGCTTCATATAAAGAGGCACGTTGTGTCAGTCAGTGCCAGCAGTGGAAGTGTTAACTCTCATGATTTAGTTTAGGTAGTGTCCACCCAGGTTCCTCAGGGTAAAGTTGCTGTTTTTCCCTTTACAATTAATAAGAAATTTCAGACTATGAAAATATCCTGTCTTTATCAACCTTGGAGTCACAGGATTTACTATCCATTGATGAATATGGTAATTGCAAAATGATGATTTTCCACCTCAATCACCTGCATGGAAGCACTCTTCAGTTCTTTTTCTTTCACTTAGTAGTATATCATAAGCATTTTTGCATGTTGCTACTTAATTATTCTTTGAAATGGTTATACCAGTATTCACTTAACCATTTCCCTATTATTGGATATTTAGGTTGTTTTCGGTTTTATTTTTTTAATTAAATTTATTGAGATAATATTGGTTAATAACATTATATAAATTTCAGGTATACAACTCTATGTTTTCTGTTTTTCAAGATGAATAACACTGTAGTCAACAATTTCTTGCATAGAACTTTTTCCCTTCCTTTAGGTTATTTTCTTAAGCTAAATTTCCAGGAAGAATATTGCTGGATTAGAGGGTCTCTCCTCTTAAAAATAAACTTGGGCTAGCATTTGAAAAAAAAAAAACTCCCAACAAAAACAAAATCAGCCTCCTAGGTGATTTCTGCTTTAGACTGTCTTCATCCTTCCCCTTTTGGTTCTAAAATCAGAAGGATTTCGAATACTTGTTGCAGATGTGTGGTCTTTGACTCATTATCAGAATGAATTACCAAGTGATTGGTGACCATTAGTGGGCAAGGATGTGTTGTGTTTCAAATATGTGGAGAGAAATTTCCTAAATGACTGCTGGGGACCATAGTCAGTAAAAATAAACATTATTTGTGTTTTAGATCAGGGCATCTGAAAGTTTCATTTACTCTTAGCTTTTACCGTCTTGTGGACTCCAGGACATCATGTAGTTTTTGTGTTTTTAAAATGAAACTTTTTGTTCACATATCCTGCACTCCTGCAAGCATTTTTTAAGTACTCGATGGTTGTTATTGCCTGACCCCAGTGCACCTACACCACCAGGAACTGGGTTCAAATTTCACTGAAATCTGGAGCTCTGAGTTTCAGGTATAGAGGCTGAGTAATAATAACGAATTGTTGCTGAAAACAAGTTAGATCTTCTAGCCATCTTGCCTTCTCTTCCCTTGTAGTACATGCTGACAGGATAATTCTCACAATTACCAGCTGTAGCCAGAACTGTGTATCTACTATGTTTTTAGCCCTCGCGTAAAAATGTACCATAACTTGACTAGCTCAGCTTGGGTGGCTTATGTAGTTGTGTAGAAGAGGCAGCACTTGTCTTCCTGGAGTTAACAATATTTACCAGGAAATTAGGCAAAAGAACAGCATAAAAGAGACAATAATGAAAACTAAAGTCATTTAGTTGACTCCCATCCCTTCTTCCTTTTAATGTGGAATGCAGCTTGGCTCCAAAGAGAAATGAAGCCTAGCTTTCAGAAAGTGAGCAAGACCTTGGCTTCCATTTTATTTACTCTTCAAAGATTGTTTAATCAGGGGCTTATCTTCCAGGCCTTACTGAGAGAATAACTTGCCTTAAAACAAAGGCAAGGGGGTGGCCGGATAGCTTAGTTGGTTAGAGCGTGAGCTCTGAACAACATGGTTGCTGGTTTGAATCCCAAATGGACCAGTGAGCTGTGCCCTCCACAACTAGATTGAAGGACAACGACTTGGCGCTGATGGGCCCTGGAGAAACACACTGTACCCCAATTATTCCCCAATAAAATAAAATAAAAAAGATTTATATTTAATAAAAACAAAGGCAACTGCTGCTCATTTGCTCATGATTTGTAAGCCCCACTGCCTGCCTGCAACAAAGCTCTTGGTCTTGGACCATACCTAGTAAATAACTGAGTAAATATGGAAAGTTTCCTGGAGACTGCTGTTGGCTGGCCATATAATAGATGCTTTGTACTAAGCATAAACAATATTTATAAAAATAACTACTCTTTGGAATGTTGCAAAGTAAGAGAGATGTTAGAGAAAGAAATTGCATAACTAAAGTAATGAAAAGCTAGCCAAATCATTACTATAATGGATTATTTGGGGTGGGGGGGCGGTAGGACGGGGGGGGGGGAAGGTTAGGACCTCCATCCTTTATAGGTGATTTATAACGAGGAGTACATTATTTACTCAGGTGGCTTTACTACTTCCATTTTAAAATAATACAGCCAACTATATCCAAAAATCATCTGTTATGTTATATGGAAAAAGTTGGACACAGTTTGAATATACATCATTCTCATTAGAACTATGGAGAAAAAAATCCAATGTAAAAATCCTGAAAGGAGATATGTGACAATGGACACTATTATTTCTTGGATTAATGAGTATTTTCTTTACATTTCTTCCTCTCCACTTTCTGTAATGCTGAATTGTTTTATAACTTTTTAAATCATCACATGTGGAATCTTGTAATGATTTCAAAGTCCTACATACTTTCCCCTTTGGAATCTGAACTAAATAGTTGTTTGACAGTTTGTATGAGATACCTTAAGTGTGCATGCCTTTTTAATTCTATGCATTTATCTTCAGGAAATATTTAGAGATATGACCAAAGGTTTGTGTTAATAAATTTTCACTAAAATGTTATTATATGACTGTGAAAATGGAAAACAACCTTAATACCTAGCAAAAGAGAGATGGTTAAAATATAATGAAATTTTAAGCATCCATTTAAAAAGCAGTTTTTGCCAAAATTTAATGATAGGAAAATACTTACAAAATAATAATTTAAACAAGCTATAAAATTATATTCTGTATGATGTTAAAGTTGTAAAATGTACCATAAAGAAACCCAGGAAAATTAAGAAAGAAAGAGACCCAAATGTTACATGATGGAGTTATAGGTAATAATTTTTCCCCTTTTCTGTATTTGAGATTTTCCATGATGAGCAAATACTACTTTTGTAATTAAAAAGAAAATCCTGTTATTTGGGAGAGGGAATTAATTGTAATTCATCTCCAAGGTCTAGTTCAGATGTCACTCCATCTTTAAAGCTTGTCTGATCACCTGTGTCGCCCTGGTCTCTTGTTTGTCCAGCTCCTAGAGCACGTTGTACCTCTTTTGAACTCCAACTTCCTAAAATTCAGATTACGGTCATCGAACCCACATGTGTGTCAGACACTCTGGGGATCTGGTTCCTATTCTCGAGGAGCACCTGCTGGTCCCCCCGCCAGGTATCAGCTTCTTCATCTGTCTCCCAAACTCTCTTGCAGAGTATCTTATGTAGTCAGTATTTTTGAGTGAATAACATCCTTATATGACAGAGGTGTAATCTAAACATCCTTGAGGACTATTCTTGCCTATTGTTCGTAAACAGACACTCAACTTTTTAAAAAATTGCTTTAAAACTTAAAAAAAAACATAAAATTTATCATCTTAACCTGTTTTAAGTGTATTTCAGTAGTGTTAGGTACGTTCACATGTTGAACTACCAATCTTCAGACTTCTTTACCAGATATATAATGTTTTGGTTGAAGATTGTTTGGAAATCACCAATAGAATGATTGAGGTCCAGAGGAGGTACCCTGGGCATGTATGCCTTCAACAAGTTTAAAAAAAAGAATGAAAGGAGAAGCAGTTTTTCACAAGTAGTCCAACATCTCACCTGTTTCTGTGCAGCCTGTGTTAGATTAGAACCTGCTCTGTATGTGAAAATGTCAGTGTGTGCTTCTAAGCTAGTTTTGCAATCATTGTTCTTTCCTTCCAAGCCAGGACAAGAGGGATGGGATTTCTCTCAGAATTCTGGCTTGTGTAGGCCATTTGTGTCAGTGGACTAAATAGGACCTTCCATCACGCCGTGTCAGAGTGTTGACGCTGCTCTTGACCTAGCTTCTTACAGACGGGGGCCTCTTAGCCTTCCTAAGTGAAACCATTAGGCCCTCAGGACAGTGAAAATGTGATTGCCTCAGGTTTGCAGGCAAAATTGTCTTGAGGTTGTCCCAGGACCTTGTTTCTTTAAACTTACAAATCTCCTGAGCCACAAATTTCAGGAAAAGTTCGTTTAGTTTTCCTCTTCCTGGAGATTTGGTACGACATGTTACTTGTTATATGATCCTTATCTTGTGTTTCCTTGTGGTTTGGGCCTGGTCAGTTTGCAGGTGGACTCAGTCATCCCAGGTTGTAAATACTGATGATGTAACTCCTCAGGGCTCCTGTCCTCCTCAGGAGTGGGACTACTCAGCCCTGGCACAGGCTGCTGTGTTACCCAGAGGGTATGCCATCGACGTGTGAGGGTGACTGTACGGTATGGTGGCACTTAGCTTGACTCTGCATATTTTTTTCAGTATGAATGACTTAAAATGGGGTCTCTGAGTGACCAGTGCATGACCCTAATCACGAAATCCTTCTGAGTGTAGCTGAGGTAGTCAGTCACAGGCAGTGAGGGATAAATGGCTACCAGTTGTATTGGGAAGAAAGCATCACCTCTTGCACCTTCTATCACTGGCGTTTCTTTATAAGCCACCTTAGCTTGGGGCTCAGCTCTCAACTGTGCGTTGATATTTGGTTGTGCTAGCTCCTAGTATTCACAGATTATTATGTTTCTAAAAACCCCAAATCCAGACTGTAGTCCAGAGGTCAACAGCCTGTGAACCAAGTATGGATTTTACATTTTTGAAAGGTCATAAAACAAAACAAACAAACAAAACAACAAAGAGAAGCATTCAACAAAGGCCACGCGTGGCCTGCGCAGCCTAAAATGTTTTCTCTCTGGCCCTCTACAGAAAACTTCATTGGGGTTATCACTTCATCGGGGCTTATCATTTTTTTTTTACAGGGGTGTAAATGTCTAACTATTACATGGTTTTTTAGACCTGAAACTAATTTTTAAAATATTAAAAAAGAAAACTTCATCAGTCACCCACCTGTTTTCCACCTAAATTGAAAACGGAAGACTCAGCTCACTAGTAACATTTTCCTCTTTTGTTCTTTCTTTTAGATATTTAGACTTTACTGACTTTATTCCTTTCCCCACCCTCTTTACCTTTCCAAAGAAATACAACCCCTCGGACCCTGCGTTTGCTTATGCACAGCTAACCCACGATGAGCTGATCCAGTTGGTCCTCAAACAGAAGGAGACAATAAGCAAGAAGGAGTTCCAGGTCCGCGAGCTGGAAGACTACATAGACAATCTGCTCGTCAGGGTCATGGAAGAAACACCCAACATCCTCCGAGTTCCAGCTCAGGTCGGCAGAAAAGCAGGAAAGATGTGACTGGCCAGCTCACGACACTGAAATGTTTCTGTGAGTTTGTTTCCACCTCCTCCTGAGGTCACGGACTTCGTATGCCTGAGAACCGGCGTACAGGCTCCAAGGCACCATCGCCCTTGCATGTTATCTGGCAGGACTCAGTTCTACCAATTGAAGCCAGGTTAATTATTACAATGAATCTTTTACTGTACGTTCCCAGGGTTTTGTTTTTAAATGCCACTGTGCCTTTAACTATGTTGTAAATATTTTATGCCCGGACCAAAGACACGGTCATAAGATCTAATCCTGGCCCAGAGATTCAGATGGCTCCAGGGTGTTAATGTATTTTAACACGGGGGTTTTCTTTCTTTGATATTGAGATTCTAAAATACGCATCTCCCAGTCATTAATCTTGGGCTGAAATGAGAAGGACCGTGCAGTTGGTGCTGTGTTACACACACTTTTGGCGTTCGAATCAGGCATGGCTTTCTGGATGTTAGATGCTAAATTTTGATACCACGTCAACGTCCTGAGCTTAGACTTGGTCTTGGTGTTTTGACTGGAGCAGAGGAGTTGAAGAAAAGCCTCTGAGTGTGCCTTTTAAGTTTTGAACAAGCTGCCTTTCTAAACATCAGCTTCCACTACTCTCTAGCCTTAAAATGTGCTCTGTGTAGATCCACAGGGCTCTTGTATGGAGATATGAGAAGTAGCACAGGGGAACGGGTTGGGGGGGAGGTAGTCAAAGTCCATTCTCTCATGATAACAGGGTTCCTGCTGGCCAGAATGGCCCAGTCAGTGCTTCGATGGTTCCACCAGGTGTGGAATGATTTCGGTACGATTCCAGTGGCCTTTACCCCCGGGTCTTGGCTTGGCTCCCTGGTTTCCTTGTCAGCACTTCCTATAAAATTGTGAAGAGCAAGATGATCCTTATTTTTGGATTGCTGTATTTTTAAAACTAGATCAATACACATATTTTTTAAAACTAGGACACTTGCCCCCTTCTTAACTAATGGCACCAGTTCAGATTCTTCAGGTAATTTCATTGTTGGTAACCTAATACTGGAATTATTATTACTATTATTCTTTTTAATTTTTTTTATTTTTTAAGGAGGGCACCGCTCACAGTGGCCCATGTGGGGATCGAACCAGCAATGTTGGTGCTATTAGCTCCATGCTCTAACCAACTGAGCTCACCAGCCACCCCGAATACTGGAATTAAAATGTTTCCATGTTACTCATTTTTTCTGCCGGTTGTGACAGAATGTCATCAGATCTTGACTTTTTCCTGGGGGAGGAACATCACAGGCCAGAGGGGTGGGAAGGGATGGCAATCCTAGCAGTTATTAAATTGGGAATCTCTTTCTATGTATGTTCTTGTTATATTGAGGTTAAGAGGCAAGATTGTTGGTGGCAGAATTCCTTTTCAGGATCACGTTTGCTGCGACCTTAGTTGTATCGGAGCACTTTAATCTTAAGGATGATACTGTAACTTGATTTATCTAATTAGCCTTTAATTATCTAAGCTATTTTATTTAATACTCTCCCACAGTACTGAGGACCACTGTAAACTTCTCCGATGACTTGTGTTTTTGTAGTGCTATGAAATCTATTAACATACCTACAAAGAGAACTGCATAGTCACTTGAACTCTGAAAATGTATATATTTGTTCTGCAACATGTTTTTTACTTGATATAAATGTATTTTGACTGTGATAACCCAAGTGCACTGGGGGCAGATGTGCTCTGAATGGTTTCTCCTTTGAAGAGCGGATGTGGAGACCTGCACTATACACGGGAAGTGGTTGGTTTGGAGATATCTGTTGCTAGGACCTTGGGGATAGCCGTACCTTGGTCAGTGTTTGAGAGGGACATGTGGGTGGAGGAGTGAATTCCTGTGCTCTGAAATGCCACTTGGGAACTCTGGAGAATGAAGGACAATTTACTTCTAGGGTGTCTGGCTTCTACCACTGCTAGAAAAAAAATTCAATTTATAGCATTCCTGTATTTCTCAAAGTAGATAACCTGAAGGTCATTAATTAACAACTGTCCTTGAGGACTCTACTTTGAGGGAGAATTTATCCAGGAAAAGCTTTAGCCTGCCCTGAGCCGTTAGCTGGGGTTGGTGAGTTGGAGTGCTGGACTCCTATAACTGGGGTATGTCTGAGGGCATACGCCCATCTACACAAGGTGAACTGGGCCTCGCCTCTGGCTGCTGTGAATGCTCACTGAACTGATGGGCCCTGGGAGGAGGCTGAGCTCTGGAGAAGCAGGAGCAGCTCTCTTCTTGGCCTTGCTTGGCAGCCTCCAGAAAGAGCAGTCAGGACTTGAAGCATCAGATTAAATACCAGACACCTTGCTGTGAACTTCAATTGGAGGTCAGCTCCCTGAAAAAACATCAATTATTTGCCTGGTTGTTTCATATCATCTCATTCCTTGGACTTTGACAGGTGTCCTGCCCTCTCCTTTTATTCCTGTTAATTTCATGAGGGTGGCAGAATGGAGGTGCAAGAAAGTCTGCCCTTCGCCATGCAGAACAGCTGATGACCTGAGTGGAGAGGTGTGTGCGTGCGTGCATGAATGGAATACATGTGTGTGGTTCCAGCTTTGCTAACAGTGCGAGCTCAAAAGGGCATAGCAGAAGGAAGGTCCCTGCCACTCAGCCACATGCTGTATTGAAGGCCAGAGGCAATTTAATGTTAAATTATGCAAGATCTTCCCTCACTGGGTCCCTTCTCCCAATTGACGCTTTTTTCTTTTTTAGAACTACTAGTTACTTATCCCTCAAGACTGAAAGATCAGTCGCCTTAGGTGGAGAATTTAACCTCCTAACATCCATACCAACCTCAACTCGAGTTTCTCGGTATCTAACATGTGAGCTACTAACATTACCTCTTCCTCCCTCCAACTGAAGGATCGCTCAATGTTTTTGCATTATCGAATTATTTCCTGCTTTACTTTGGGAATTTTGAATTTCTCTTTGTTTTTAAGGAAGTAACCTAAAATTTCCTACAACACTAAATAAAATGGTACTACCTTTCAAATATTTGTGTCTTTACTTTAGTATGGGTGCAATAAAATTTCTTCTGTCTTCTTAGACAACCTCTCTTGGGGGGTGACCAGTGTTTCCCACCCTCTGAGAGTCTCTCCCCTGGATTTCTGCGGCTGCTGCCCAGGGATCCCAATGCCCTTTCTCCTCCAGAGGATGGGAACATCTTGAATCCCTTCTCTGTGATACCTCTCATCTTGGCTTGCAGGGACCACAGGTTCTCACAGAGTGGAGAGAAAGCTGCTTCTGTCCTTGCATATCAAGTGCTCACTTCAGGCTGAAACTTGACTGCAAAAGGAAGGCCCACTGATTGAGTTCCCACTGTTCACTAAGCACACCCATTCCCCTAGCCACTCACTTAGTCTGTAGATTTCTCTAAGTAATGTCATCCATGTTTATTCCTAGTAAAACAAACACAGAGAGAGAAATCCTAAGTTCCTCACTACCAAGAGGTAACACCAGTATTATTTTGATTTATTGTCCCAGCATTTTTCCTTCATACAAATAGGTACACTTTCAAATGAAGATGAGAACACACAGTACAGAGTGTTTTGAACATTTCTGCATGCCTTTAGATAGGCTTCTGCAACCAAGACTGATTCAGAGGGAGAATCTGCCCCAGCTAACCAGCCCCCACCACAGAAGAGCTGTGGCAACTACAAAAATGATCTAGGTTACTTCTGGCTCAGGTTCTCATCTCAGCCACCTCTGGACCAGAATCAGGACTTGCTGGGGAGCACCCTGTTCCCCAACCCCATGGAAAACAATCGCTTTCCATGTAGTTACCACTCTTTGACCTTGGCCGAAGCATCAGCAGCGTGGGCTCCCTCAGCCTTTGAACCCAGCCTCTAAGCAAATGGTCCCATGCCTGAGGCTTCTCATTAGCTGACATCTTTGGGGCTCTGCAGTCTTCCCCTTCTGAGAAGGCAGGAGCTATCACTTCACATTCAAAACTGGCTTACTTCTGCCGGCAGCCGGGGAGAGCTGCTGTGAGTCTGACTGGCGACCAAGTGCCTCGCGGGGGGGGGGGGGGGGGGGGGAAGGCTCATAATCCCAGCATGGGCCAGGGAGCTGTGTCCTATACAACTAGACTGAGAAACAACGGCTTGAACTGGAGTTGGGGGTGGGAGGCAGAAGAAACGGGGCGAAAAAAACCAACTGGCTTGGCTATCTTCTGAGGGAGAAGGTCCTCACTTAGCCTTTCGCTGTTTGACTATTACACAGAAACCTGTATCCTGAGCCCTGGAAATAGCCACCTTGGTGACATTGATAGGTTCTCACAGGGTAGAGAGAAAGTTGCTTCTGTCTTTGCATATCAGATGCTCGCTTCAGGCTGAACTTTGACTGCGAAAGGAAGGCCCATTTATTGAGTCTCCACTCTTCACTAAGCACTGACCTGTACTACTTCTAATTCTCATCAAGGTAGATAAGATTTCCATTATGCAGATGAGTCTCAGGCATCAGAACTTCAGTTTGCTTAGGATTACAAAATGAGTAGTTAAGAAAGTATTTGAACTCCTTGCCTTTCTGACCTGGAGGTCTTGAACAGGGCAGCCAACGTGGCCTGTCTCTAGTTTTTGTACGTCCATTAAGCCAAATGTAGGATAAATAAGTAGAGATGTAATGCATAAAATGCTGACTATAGTCAAGAACACAACATTGATACTGGATATTTTTACATTTTTTAATGATTAAAAAAAATCTAAATGACACATGAAATTCCAAGTTCAGTGTCCACAAAGTTTTATTGCAATACAATCATGCTCATTTATGTCATTGTCTATGGCTGTATCCAAGTTACAACAACAGACTATAGTAGTTGCAACAGAGACCTTATCGTCCGCCAAGCCTAAGTATTTGCTATCTGGCCCGTTACAGAAAAAATTTGCCAACCTCTAGGCTAGGATCACTGGGGGCCAAGGAGACAGTGCTCTGATTCATTTGGAATCCCAGAGGGTTGCAGCAGACGGGGACAATGGAGGTCATATAACTCAATCCTCCCTCAAGACATGGCCAGATAAGCCACAGCCTCTCTGAGGAGGGGGGTTCCAGGTAAAGGAACTTATTCATGCTCTCAGTCTATGCAGCAAACGGGGGTCTGTGACCACCTCCCTAGTTATCAGATGCCTTTGTTCATAGGAGTTCAAGAAATTAAACACAATAATCTTCAGTCCAGGAAAGGGAAAGTGTGTTGGGGTCACAGAATAAACAAGTCAATAGGGGAAAGTGAATGTGAGTGAGGGAAGTTACTTGGCGCCAGGATTTAGGAAATCCTGGTCATGCCCTGGACTGTGGCTATCTCACCTGTGAGTGTTGGAGAAGAATGTCCACTGCTGAGCTGAGGCGGTGGGAGGAAATCCTTTCTCGAGCCAGAAAGGCTCGAGAGCCACCTGCCAGGCTTGTGTCCTCAGGGTTCAGAGTGAAACTGGTTTAGAGTGACGTTTCAGTCAACTGATCTGGGAGGAGCCCAGGAGTGAGGCTGGGTTAAGGACCTGAGAGCAGCCCAATGGTTACTTGCTCAAGATCGGAATGTTCCTGCCTCTGAGAAAGTCAGTCTATGTGTTTCTTCTGACAAGCCCACCCGGAACAGGTATTCACAGGAGTTGAACAGCTCTTCACTGAGTACCAGCCCTCAATATAGGAGGTGCTCCCAGAACACAGGGATGAGAAAGCCAGATCATTTCCACAGAGACTTGCATCAAAAGGCAAGTCAGGCAAACAACTAGAACACACAGATCTAATGGAGGGAGGACTGGCAGAGAGATTCCTTCAGGTCCCACCCATCGGTGCCTTCCTCTTTGGTCTCCTCTAGAAAGAACTCTGGCCTTAAGGTCAGTATTTCCCATTTGGACCTTGGCTGGGGTCATCTTTCCAACAGCCTCCCTTCCCCAGTAGCTTTCTGGGCACGCAGCCCATTCTGGGTGCTCAGCATTCTAAAAGCTTGCATGCCAGGTACCATGTGAACACTGGTGATACGGACACAAGAAACATGGTTCCAGTTTCACAGAAAGGGGGTGGGTTGGTGGGGGGGAGGGGGCATTGAGGAGCATCTGGTAAACGTGATCATTATCGCTGAATGATGGTGCCTCTTACAAGAGTTTGTAGCAGAGGGAAGGACACCGAGGATGATGGATCTGTCCTGGTTTCTCAGAGGAAGGCAAATAAATTTCCTTAATAAATCTATTTCTTTTTGAGAAAGTGGAGAACGCACCTCCCCCCCCCCAAATTCACATGTTTTAGTAAAGTGCGCCATCTTCTGGCCTGCGTCCTGCCCACCTCCCAGCCCGTTAGTGTCTGAGGGCAAGGCTCTTTTATTGTATTACACACTTGTGGCTGGAAAAGAGATTCACCTTGCCACCCCTTACAGTTGTTGGTTGGAAGCTCATAAAACCGCTCTTCAATTTTACTATGAGTCGTGTTGGGGAAAACAGAATTTTAAGGCTTCTGTCATGGATAGATGCCTGTAATAAAATCTCACTTTAAAAAAATGCAGTTAGGATCAAGATCTGCACGACAGGGATGAGAGGAGTCTGATGCTGTTCTTGTGTGATGGCATGAAGAACTATTCCCAGCGCCAATTACGTTGTTTCCGGGGACATGTTTCCCTCCTCAGTAAGGATGTCGACTGTACTGTTCTAAAACTAACTCCGAAATTCCGAGGTGTGTGTGTGCACATGAGCGTGCAAGTGTATCTCAATATTTATCTTCTAGACAACCAGAAATACACCCTCATCACATACCTCACACTATTGGGGATATCTGGAAGAGAGGGGATTTGAAATGCCCAAGGCTGATGCTTGGGTTATGAACAAAATGCCAGATATTTCATTGTCGGAAATATCACGACTCAGAGTAAAATATTCATATTTGTCGGATATGTCATTTGCTCTGCACTGAGGTCCAGGGAACTCACAGTTTCATGAGGCATAGAGGGAGCCCTTTCTACCTAACCGCTGATTATAACTCTTTCAAAAGAACCTATCGCTCTGTCTGATCAGACCTCTTTCTTTTTGAGGCTCAAGTGCTCTGTTTGAGGACTCACTAGATACATGGTTATTATGTAGCCTCAACTCCAGACTAATAAGTACCACTTTTCTTTTGAAAATTTTTCCAGCTCTAGGATGCATTATAATTTACTGATTATTCCTTAAGGGAGTATCCCTATTTGTTAAGGGGCTGACAAGACACCCTTAACTTTCAATTCATTCTGCATAGGAGTTGTCCCATCATTTTCTGCCCTCAGTGTGAAAGGCTGATCTCACTCTCCATCCCAACTCCCAATGCAAGGTTGAAATTGAGCCCACAATAGCTTCTAAAATCTGCTAATGCGAGAGGCCTGCCTGGAATCCTCTATTGTCAGCCTGAGAAACAGAAATTCTCCTCCACACACTTTCAGCACTTGCCATGATGACTCCCATCTGCTTTCTCGGAGTCATTCAGGACAGACCTCCGGCTGTCCTTGTCATTTTACTCAATTGTCTTATTTTTCAGACACAATTGATTCTAAGACTTTCCAGCATTAAAATCTCTGTTCTTAGAGTGTAATTAGTACTTATAAGAAAATACACTCTCCTTTTGGTGACTTTTAATTTATACTCAAACATGTCATACCGAATTTTTAATTTTGTCAATGTAAGAAATGTCCAAACCTGTAGAGAATTTTAATGAGTTCATTCGAGCCAAACTGATGGCAACTGATGAGAAGCAAAATCTCAATGGATTGAGAAAATGCTCCAAAGAATAGCAGTTTTGCAGCTTATTTGACACATTAGAATCAAAGAGGTAGACGTAGAGAGGGTTACATGAAATTAATTGGTGGTAGATTAAGGGGGCGGGACAAAGCAACATGGGGAAATCTCTGGGATTGGATAAAAAATAAAATGGAGAGACACACACATCTTTTACATTAGTGAATACAGGATAGTTAATACTTAACATTTGTAGAACACAGAGATGGTATTCAGGGAGCAAGATAACAATGAGGCATTCTGTGGTTTTGTGTTCTGGTGCCTCAGTTGTACATTGAGGGGTCTATAAAAGGGGGATTACTCTCACTTCCCAAGGGTATGTTATCGTACATGCAAAAAAGACAACAGACAGGTTTACTTAAGGTAAATGTTGACCTTTGTCAAGGAAGCTATAGGTCCAGGATGTGACTACCCGCCACGACTCACTTTTAGTTAGGAATTTTTATGTTCAGACCATCCTATTGGTTACTTTCAGTCTCTGAGTTTGTAAGGCCCACCATGCAGGCTTCCCCTGAGCTTGTCAGGTTTAGTATGTGGCCCCTTTCTGTCCACTATTTGTAAGCTTGGTTTTAGTAGCAGCATCAATTTTGCTCAAGATTCTTTCATCTGTACTAGACCAAGCTAGGAACTTTGGAGCCAGAATTTGAAGCATCTTAAAGTTCGAGACTTTTAAGGACATCTGAATCTGCTTGAACCCTCCAATTTGCCAAAGGCCTCACCACTTTATGTTCTTTCATTCCCTTAGACATTTCTTGTCTAGCTTTTGAAAGCATTTGAGTTTGCCACTCTGCATTGTAATTATACTCCCTCATTCTACAGTTGAGAAAAATAGACTGCAAAGGGAGGAAATAAACTTGCTTGGGAAAGCTGCTCTGGAAAGTTGAACGCAATTTCCTGCTCTCTCATTACACTACTCTCCCTTTAAGGCACATACTTTGTTCTATGCCAAAATCAACATTAGTTACTAAAGAGAAATGGAGAATCTGCGATCCCCCTAGCGCTTTAGAAAGGAGAGTTGTTTGGGAAAGGCAACAATTTCTGTCTGTTTAGGTAGAAAGTTCACCCAAATTCAACCCCTAGTCTGGCCCCCCTCAAATTAACTGCAGGTCCCTGGAAACCCTAAGACGCAGTCCGGGCTAGGAACCTTCTCTCCTAGCTAACATTTCTATCGGAGTCCTCAGAGTAACGGACCGGAAGTTTCGTGCAGCCGCTTTGCGGAGGGACCTACCTGTACTGCTGTCGCGCTGGCCGGAAGAGAAAGGTGCAACCTTTAGAAGGCTCCCCTTTAGAAGACTCCCATAGTGGTGGGTATCGGAAAGCTTCCGCGGCACCGGGAAGTTTGTGAGATGCCGAGCGGAGGCCGCTGCCCCGACTGCGGCTCCACTGAGCTCGTGGAAGATTCGCACTATTCGCAGAGCCAGCTGGTGTGCTCCGACTGCGGCTGCGTGGTCACCGAAGGAATCCTTACCACCACCTTCAGCGACGAGGGCAACCTCCGAGGTACCTGTGCCACTCTTTCCAGGGATGTGGGTAGAGCCTGGGATGATAGAAGTATTGACATCAGATTCCTCTTATCTCCCGTCCAGCCGTCGTCACGTACACACTTAAATACAGGAGAAAACGACCTAAAAGAATGAGCTGCAGGAAGTCAGGGACTGCCATTCGTCTGTTTTCCTAGCATCTAGTAAACCATCTGGCGTGTATAGTAGGTATAATAGACGTTGAACAAAAGAAACAAAGTTCCATCCAAGTTACCTAGGTTGGTAATGGTGGAAAGACTGTGGATCAATTCTTTGCAAATATCACATATATTATTATCCCGAAGTAGTTTTTAGCACTAATTGTCAAACCACCTTTCTTTCTTTGCTTTCCAAGTCTCTGACCAGTGCAGTCCTCAATATCTGCGGCCAGGACAATTGCCTGGATTGGCTGTGCAAGAGGATACAAATTTGTACTAAAATTTCTGAAAATTTGGAACACTTAGAGCTGCTTTAGTGCAGTCCTAATGTTCCGCAGTCTCTGTGTATTTGATATTGCTTGTGGATGTAGAAAACCGGATGGACTTTTAATGTGCATAGATGAGCACCTTCTGTGAGACAGGGAGCAGATGCCTAATGATTTGCATTTTCCCTAGCTTTGTTTGCTGGGAGGGCAGGCGTCTGGTGCTAAAGGCTAAACAAACTTCTTGTGCATTTTCTTACAGAAGTAACATATTCTCGAAGCACAGGGGAAAATGAACAAGTTAGTCGCAGTGAACAACGAGGTGAGAATCATCTTTTTATATCACAGGGGCTTTAAAGAAAATTCTTCTGATGGTCCAGTCTATCTGCTTGCTTTCCTGATGTCAGCATTACCATGTTAGGTAGAGTCGAAGAGAATGGGAATTAGAAATAAAGGATAGGGATGTTTTCCAGGAGAGGTATCGATTCAGTATAAGCTTTGGGTCTGTTTGGGGATATGCTTGAGATAGACTCAGGGAGTCCAGATCAAACTTTGGCTTGGCCCTGAATCAAACCAGCTGAAATGTGACTTCTTTCCACAAATTTCTTTGTGCCTTTAGAATGACTTCACCAAATGTCACTCCTGTCATTGTAGAAAGATTCTGTACATTATTTGTGTATTGGAGGCAAGTTTAGCAGAAATTGCTAGGAGCTACACAGTAGCTCTTTTGACCCGTCTAACTCTTGCTGCGGGTTTTCCCAGGGCTCCGCCGAGTGAGGGACCTCTGTCGAGTTTTGCAGTTGCCATCAACATTTGAGGACACAGCAGTGGCCTACTATCAACAGGCATACCGGCACTCTGGCATCCGTGCTGCCAGACTGCAAAAGAAGGAGGTGCTGGTTGGGTGCTGTGTCTTAATCACCTGCCGGCAGCATAACTGGCCCCTAACCATGGGAACCATCTGCACCCTGTTGTATGCAGATTTGGATGTGTTTTCTGGCACATACATGCAGATAGTGAAGCTCCTAGGGCTGGATGTGCCATCTCTGTGCTTGACAGACCTGGTGAAGACTTACTGTGGCAGGTAGGTCTAGTGGGAGACAATGGCATGGGATGGGTCCTTACACCTGAATCCTTTTACCTTTGGCTGGCTGTTTTTGACCAAAGCCCATCTAAAAGGATGTGGGAGAAAAATCTGTTCTCCCTCTTGTGTGCCTAGTACTAATAAGGTTAATCCCATTTTACCTTTCTAGAATGCTGTAATTTTCAAATCCCCTTGCCTTCACAGCAACCTAATGATGTAGGAAAGTGGGTATTAGCCTTGGCACAGGGCTCTGAATTATACCACTCATGTTGTGTGTGGCCTGTGTTGCTGTATACAACAGCCTGCCTCAGTGAGATCATGAATGGAGCTGAAAAAATATAGTAGATGACAGAGCTGCAGTTAGAAGCTAATTCTTTTTTTTTTTTTTAAGTAGCTGTGGGTTTTTTGTGTTTTTTTTTTTTTCTTCTGACAAATACTGTAGAAAACAAAGGCTATCAATGTCAAATAGTCTTGGGTTTGAAACTTCGTTACTTCATAGCTGGATGACTGTGGGCGTTTTTCAACTATAAATGCACATAACAGGGTGTAGAGTAAAGAACATTTTAAAGCGCTCAGAATAATGGCTGTCAGGAGGTGCTCAATAATTGTTAGCTCCCTTCTGCATTCACCTCACAAGCAGAAAACTTACCCTGTCTCCTCAGTACCTGTATGAAACTTCCTGCCCAGCAAACTTGAGTGTTCCCAAGAGGCTAGAACAGCTTACCCAGCTTGAGCAGACTGCTCTTCCTCACTTTGGAAGAGCTTCCCCCATAGGCATTGAGACCAGACCCTCATTTTGGTTATTTCAGCTTCAGACTGTTTCAAGCCTCCGCATCTGTGCCAGCCAAATACGTGGAAGACAAAGAGAAGATGCTGTCCCGAACACTGCAGTTGGTGGAGCTGGCAGATGAAACATGGCTGGTGACTGGACGGCATCCCTTGCCTGTCATCACTGCCGCTACTTTCCTGGCTTGGCAGTCGTTGAAGCCTTCAGATCGTTTGACATGTTCCCTGGCCCGATTTTGTAAATTAGCAAATGTGGACCTGCCCTACCCTGCTTCTTCCCGCTTACAGGAGCTGCTGGCTGTGCTACTGAGGATGGCTGAGCAGCTGGCCTGGTTGCAGGTTCTGAAACTTGACAAACGGTCTGTGGTGAAGCACATCGGCGATCTGCTCCAGCACCGCCACACACTGCTGCGCAAGGCCTTTCGAGAAGGAACAGCAGAGGTGGAGGCCCAGAAGGAGCTGCAGGAACAGGGACAGGGGCAAGGACAGGGAAAAGAAGTGGGGAGCAGTTCCTTAGATTTGCCTGAGGGGAAGCGACCAGCTAGTCCTGCCCTCCTCCTCCCACCCTGCATGTTGAAGCCCCCAAAGCGGGTCTGTCCTACCCCCCCTGTCTCCACGGTCACTGGAGATGAGAACATTTCTGATAGTGAAATAGAGCAGTATTTGCGTACCCCTCAGGAAGTTAGGGACTTTCAGAGAGCTCAAGCTGCTAGACAGGCTGCCACCAGTGGTCCTAACCCTCCCTGATGCAATCGGGGGTGGGGGGCCCTCCACCTCGTTTTGACAGCAGCTTGATAATAGGCCTGTCATAGCTAGAGAAATAAGTGTATACAAGTCTTTAGGTGTTGTCTTTCCTGTTTAAAGGAGCTAAGTGGGACTTTGCAGTTCATTGGAACCCGAGTCCTGGAGCAGACATCGGGAGTGCAGGGGTGCCTGGGTTGGGCAGAGTCCCCCCCCCCTTGGTGCTAAAGAGCAGGTTGCATATGTTCACTTTCTGTGGATGGCTTTCCCGGGAGAGGGTCAGGCTCTCTCCTGCTCCTGGTTTGAATTGGATTCAGTGCTGCTACTGCGCTGATGGGGCCTCCTTGCTGGTGTGGAGCAGTTGGCATTTCCAATGGTCTCAGCCCCCAGAGGACAGGAACTGTGCAACTCTGCCCTGTATCCTTTCACAGGCATTTGTGAGTTCATGTTGTGGTGTCATGAGATCCTCTACCTCATAACAAAAGGACTGTGGGTGGACTAAAGTTACAGCTCAAAGGGCTTTGCAAAATTTTAATATATTAAAACAAGAGGCATCTGCTAGAAAACATTCTATTGTATAAAACCCGAGCTTTTAAAAACATGTTTTCTTTGGCACTTTTCATCCCCTCCCTCCCCTTTCCCCAGCGTATTGCAAAAAGCTCTCCAGTGCTAAGGCATTGGCAGGGTATGTAAACAGCGGCCAGCATATGTGGAATAATACAAAGCTTTTTTTTTTTCCTGTCTAATATTGTCCGTGCAGCAAAGCATAAATAACAGGATCCATCCCAAGGCGTGTGGGTTTTCTTTCTTTTGTCTTCTTTCACCTTGGTGATGAGGCTGGGGTGACATGGAGACTGGGAGGAGATCTGGACTAGGCTTTGTTTTCAGGATGCTGTTCTCAAGGCCCCAGGTTCCCTCCACTTTCACTGAGTCTTGTCTTAAAAGGCTGGTGGTTGCTTTTTAGGTTGGGGAAAAATATGAGTGCTGGTGTTTAAAAGTTGCGGAGGCGCAGGCCCCAGGGGAGCTGCAGGGACCCTGCCCACCTCCTTGGAGGACTTGGCTTGGGCTTCTGTGAGGCAGGAAGCTGGTTTGATGTTTTGGAGGTTTCTCCCTAATATGGAGCTAGAGATCAAGTGATTGGAACGGTACTTCCATATGGCCTCATGGAGGCAGGGAAGTCCTCTTCCTCAGTTCCTTGTTGTTGGAAGGCTGAGATGGGGGACACGGGTGTTGTAACTGAACAGTAAGTGCTTTTCCAACACCACCTACATCCCTGTGGTGGAACCCCTCTTCAGAGCATTGTTTATAGGGCTCGATTTAAAGCGTGAGTAACTTCAGCCCCAAATCTAAGCACTACTCTGCTTTTCTCAGATTATCCCCAGGCTTCTGGCAGAGGCAGCTTCTTCAGTGTAGGACCTTGGCTTAGTCCTCAAGTGTGACTTCGGAGCCCTGCTGAAGGGTTTGTGTACCATTCTTGTGGGAATAGTGTCCCTTCCTTATTGTGCACCTTCCACAGCACTAGTTGAAGCTGCCTTCCACGCTGCCCCCCTCCTCTTGCATAATCTGAAAAGCAGCACCCTGTCACCTCCTGTTGGTCCTGGTCACCTGGCTCATCTGCTAGGCTGGCTCCTAGTTCACCACAAACTGAGTGGGGGAGAGGCCCCAGGATCTAGGCACAGATGGCTGACTTCAGAGGGCGGTGAGAGAGGTTGTGCTCAAGCTCCCATCTGTGTTTTCCTGATAAGGCTGATGACCACCAGTGAGGCAGTGGGACAGGATGCAGGGAGCACCTCAGGAGGAACCTGCCTGGGCTGTGCCCTTCTAGTCATCACTCCACAGACTGACAGGACCTTCCCCACTACCCTGGATGGCAGATAACTAGCCTGGGCTGGGACGGAACTGTATCATGCCTGTGGCCCTGGGATTGTTTGTCGCTACCCCAGAGAGATGACTCACTTAGTAGTGGCAGGCCTCTGCTTATCCTTTTCCCAGCCTCCAGAACTAAAGCTGGTGAGCCCAGGTGCAGCCCTCGGCACCTTCACCTCAAATCTGTTGACGTTCTAATGGACGTCTTTGACGTCCCCCATCCCCAGAAGCCGGGGTCACGAGCCTGTGTGGCCAGCCTGTCCTAAAGTGTCGGCTGCCCCCATCCTAAACCGTGGTCTCGCTCTTCCAGAGGCCTGTCTTCATGCAGCCCCCTCCGGCTGCTTCGGCACCGGTTATGGTGATGTCGTCGTACTTGCCACCTTTGGGGGCGCCGTTCAGACTGGCTGTGTTGAGTGGGTACGAGCAGCGCTTGCTCTCCTCCAGCGCGCCACCCCCGCCACCCTTGAGGTTGTCGCGACTGGCGCTGCGGCGCTGGCCTGGCCGGCCCGCCTCGGGGAACGGCGCGGCGCTCGTGTCGCTGCCCTCGGATGGCGTGAGCGTGTGTTCGCCCTCCAGCTGGAGGCGGGCGCCCGGGCTGTTGCGGCTGCTGCCGGGGTAGCTGTCGGACGGGCTGTTGTGCAGGCTGCCGCTCTCGCTGGACAGCAGCTCCGCTGCCCCGGCCGCAGAGCCCCCGCGCAGCGCTTTGAGCCGGTTCTTGCCGCCCGCCTCCCCCGCACGATGCCCCTTGGCCCGACTCTTGTGCACTCGGCGCCCGTGGGGCAGGTTGTTGGGGTGGCGGGGGGCGAGGCTCCCCCGGGAGCCTGCAGGCTCTGGCTCCCCTTCCCCGCGGGTCGCCACCCCCGCCTCACACACCTGACTCTGGGCCAGCTGCAGGTTGGTGAGCTTGCAGGGGCCTGGGGGCGGCGCGTGGCCGCTGCTGCCGCTCGGGGAGGACTTGAGGGAGGGGGGCCCCTCTCCGAACACTGGGGAACCGTCCTCTGGGGCGGAGGGCACAGCCCGGGGTGAGGCGCGCGAGGCCGAGGCAGGGGGGCAGCAGGCGCTCCAGGAAGCCCTAACGTCCCTGCGCCTGGCACAGTGGTGGATGAAGACGAAGAGGCCCAGGGCGGAGGCCGCCACCCCATAGAGACAGCTGCACACCACCCTGGGCAGCCATCGCTGGGACACTGCCAGAGCCCCACAGGCCCACATGGCCAGGTACAGGAAATGTGTGGTCACCAGCGCCCCCAGCTGGACTCCCGGAGAATAGAGGCCATCACCATCTTCCGGGGGCCCGGGTGTTACCACCCCGGCGCTCCCAGTAGCCAGAAGGGAACCGGAGTCACTCAGAAGGGGGCCGCTGCTCCGGAGCCTAGTGGAACCCCTCAGTTCCTCCCCTGGGTCCAGGGAGACCCTACTGGTGCCCCCCTTTGAGCTCTGTGCCAGAGAGCCCCGCAAACGCAGCCCTGCACACAGGAAATAGATCCAGGTGATCAGCAGAATCAAAGCCACCGGGATGTAGAAGGCTCCTAGGCTTGGACGCCACACCAGCCAGCAGCTGAGGGGAGACACAGGCAGTGGGTGAGGAAGGGGAGCAGGTCTGAGGCAGGGCCCATAGGCTGGGTGCTTGATGACACAGAGGACACAGTGAGTTGACAGAGACTGGCTTAGTCAACATGCGGGGGCTTGGGTGAGGCCACTGGGTGGGCCAGGAGGTGCCCCTGCCAGTGGAGTAGAAGGCATCTAGTGCTGGGGTTGGGTAGGTTTGGGGCAGGCAGGAATCATGCTCACTAGGGGCTGTGGTCCCGGTAGTTGTGGATGTTGACAGCTGCTGTGATGCCACAGATAATGAGTGGGATCCCTCCGGCGATCAGATAGAACCTGGAGAAGAATAGGGTTTGGGGGTCAGAGAGATGGGGAACGAGGAGGAACCTGGTGCTCAGAACCCTTGACTCGGTCTCTGTCCCATCCTCTTCTTTCAATTCTGTCAGAATTTTTTGCCAGGGATGTAAGGCCCCATACAGGATAGGTTTGGTTGATCCCTAGGGGACTTGGCCAAGACTGTTCTAAGGGACAGAGGCCAGAAATGCGCTCTCACCCTAAGCAGTGCAGCAGTCGGGGGTGCCACTCAGGTTCCCAGGATCTCTGCTCAGTGCCCTATCCTGGCATTGTTGGAGTCACGTCCTTCCCTGGCCTTGTCATGCCTGAGAAGCCCTAAGGATGCACCCACTACAAGGCCTCGGGCAACCTGGCGCCATATAGGGCCTTGCCCCTTGTCTTTGGAGAGTGGTCTCCCAGGACCTTGGATCCACCCTGCATCCACCCTGGGAGAACAGATTTTGATGTCCTAGGCCCCCCTGTGAGCCCTTCCCCACTGCAAAGCTGATAGTTGGAAGCATGTACCGGAGCATGGGACGGGGAGCAGGTGGGGCAGAGTCCCCTTCCTGTGGAGGGGGCACCCTCCAAGTGAGCTCCTTGTGGAGAACGCGGGCCTTCACACCCATCCAGAGCAGTGTGGACAATGAAGAGTAGTGCAGAGTGATGCCCACCTGCGAGACCAAGGCACTGAGGCTGGGGGGCGGCTGCCGCTGCCGGCCACCCCAGAGCCTCCGCCCTGCAGTGCGCTCCCACTCCTGCCGTGTTCCCACCCCGACTCCACCAGCATTCTCCCTGCGGTTAGCCCCTCCTTCTACCCCAGGCTTTTCTGCACTCCGGTGACTCCCCACGACCCTGTCATTGCCATCTGCTTCCTCCCTGACCTCCCTTCCATTGCACGTCCCACTCTCCACTTTGAAGTCCCACCTCATAGTTTCTTTGCTTCTTACCCCTTCTACTCTCATGTACCCCTCCCCTCACAAGGAAGACGACACAGGGAGAACAGTGGAGCTGGGGCCTATTAGTGTGCGCCCCCTTTTTCTTCTCCTGTCCCTCCCTACATGCCTAGGCTGTCATCACTAATCTTGGAGCCCCACCCCCCACCCCAGCCCCTTCTGCTTACCGCCTGGCAGACCATCTGGTAGTTGGTAAGTGTGATGCCTCCTGCAAACACGGCGGAGGTCATGGCCATGTGGAAGCACAGGTTCAGCAGCATGTGCCAGCCCTTCCGGGACACATGGATGGAGCTGCCCCAGAAACAGTCTTTAATTAATGGGCCACCTATCCCAAGGTCAGGCCCATAGGATCTCAAGGCCATTGGGAGGGCCAAAGAGGAGTTGGCAGGAATCTGTGGGCATGCATGTGTGTGAATGCGATAGAGGCCCCAGGGCAGGAAGGCCTTAACCCCCAAAATGTATTTTCTAACCCCAGAACTTTCAAATAAAATGCTAGGCAAGAGCCTGGGAAAATCACATGGACCCACCTGGGAAAGGAACACTTGTGAGACCCTGGCCTCCCCACCACACACCCCCTCCTGCAGGAGCTCCCACCTGTGGTTGAGGATGTAGGTGATGATGGTGGAGAAGAGGCAGAGCAGCAGCAGGGCCGTGCAGGGGTACACGACCGGATGCAGCCCTGCTCCTGAGCCCCCCACCTCCCGGGGGAAGGCACTCAGCTCCTGCAAAGTGGGAAAGAGAAGGTGAGCACTAGGAAGCCAGGAGGAGAGGTCGCCCCATGGAATCCTAGCCAGTCAGTCCCTCGGGCCAGTTTTCCTCTTCCCAAGCCGGGTCACCTTTGGTCTTCAGTTTAGTCCATCCGGGTTAGCAAAGATGTAAACACCATGACATCCACCCTAAGAAAGCTGGTCTAAGTAGTGTTAATAATCTACTGCTTGCCATTCGGGGGACTTTTCAGGTCCCCAGCCTGAAAATCGGAGATGACGAAGGGAGGGGGTAGTTTCTGTCTATAATTCAGCTGCATGTCTGCTCAGGACCTGAGAAAGTAGGGTGTAAAATGTGAGGGAGTGGGAACTGGACAGGGGTGAGTGAGAGGGGTGACCAGAAAAATATTCCCAGATTTTTTTGCACTTTAACAATGTTGGTTTCAGAGAGGGCAGGACGTGAAGACCAGGCGGGGTAGTTCCAGGTCCCTCTCTTTCAATGTGAGAGTGGAGACAGGATCTCCTTGTCTCCTCAAGATGAAAGGTGTGGGGGAGACCAGAGGGACATTTCTCCATGTGTCCTGACAGTTATGAGGCCTGATAAGGCTGCTGTCCTTTCTGCATTTCATGGCGGCCCAGGTGATCCGAGAACCCCGACCGAACGTACCTCGCACATATTCCTTGTTCCCTGGCCCCCCGACACTCACCATGAGCACAGCCACATTGCCCAAGTACTGGCAGTGCAGGGAGCTGACGTTGGGCTGGCTGGAGCGGAGCTGGCAGCCTTCGGAACTCCAGCCCCCAGCACCCCCTGGCCCCTCCTGGCTCCACCAAGCTGCCACGGGTTCAGCCCCCTCAGCCCAGTGCCGCAGTGAAACGGCCACTGGCTCTGTCAGGTTTCCCACGCCACAGCCACCTACAAGGGAAAGGGAAGTCCACATGGCACAACCAGGTCGTGGGAGCCTGGCCCAGTGGAGGGAAGCAGTGTCAGCTGAGCAGGCATGGAACATCCTGGGGGGGTGTGGGCTGGGCTCGGTGGAGACAGTTAGATGCCAAATGGGGGCCTGCCCTCCAGGTCCTCAGTCTAATTGGGGAGACACCAGGATGAATCAAAATATAAAAGCACTGGAAGGTGGCCCATTCTACATACCAAAAGAATGGTGGTGGTGATGGGCCCCAAAGAGAAGACTCTAGGCCTAGAGTAAGGGACAAGAAGGTAGAAGGTAATACTGAAGGAGCGAAAACCCAGGTGGAGAGAGGATTCAGTAGGGCACCCCCACCAGGGAGAGTTGGCCCCACGTTAGGAAGGGGGGATGGAGGGAGGCCCACATAGATCAAGGGTTTGTGCTTACAGCCCTTTTGAAAGTGGACAAATCTGGGATATAAAACCTAGTGTCTTCCTGAGCCTTTTTTCTACCAATCCCTTTCTTACTGGCATCTCTGTCCCCCCATCCTCCTTGGAAATGGTGAGAGGCCACCATCCTCTGCCACCTCCACCAAGGCGTTAGGGGGCGCTGTGGGCGAGGGAAGGGCAGAATAAAGAGGCACGGGGCAGATACGTGGGAAGGATCCCAGGCTGTATAGGGAATTCGTTCCCTTACTGGTTCCCGCAAAGATGACGGGGGTGGCCACGCCACGCCTCTTGCCAGGTCCTGAAGCTCCAGGGCGGGAGGTGTTCCCATGGCTGCGGAAGAGGCGGCCATTTCGGAAGACGAGCAGTTGCAGAGTGCAGTCTGGGGGGACTGGAGAAGCCAGGGCAGCCGGAAGGGATGAGAACAGACTGGGCGGCAGCTGGATGGAGGCCAGGGCCACGCTGTTCTGGGGGGGACACAGGAGTTCCTCAGAAACACCCGGATCCACTACAACTCTAATTCTTCCACCCTCTCCTCTGCCCTCCCGTCTTCCCTTTTCTGGGTCCTGCCTCCTCTCACACCATCCATCCCTCCCAGGTACCTACATCTCAGCACCTCCCCTCTTAGCATCCTCCCTGCCCCAGTGCCCACCTTGATGTGGAAAGACGACAGAGAAGTGTTGGGCCTCCCGGTGGTACAGCGGAAGCGGAGCTGCTGATCAGCCAGGGGCTCCAGGTCAGGCGAGGAGTTCTGGCCAAGGCCCGCGGGCCTGGCACCCAGTGTGCCTGCCTCCCTCCTCTGGAAGGCGGTGCAGGTCAGGCCCACATAGCTGTGCGGCTTGATGAGGTAGGCCTCCAATGCCACGTTCCTGGAGTTCTAGGGACAGCGAACTTGTCACCCCACCCTTTGAGATATGTCGGCCCTGTCTTGGCCTTCTGCTGCCTGAGACTGCACGTCCTCTTTCTGTAGATCTGCTCAGACCCTCTCCCCCTTGCTCCTCACTCTTCTCAAGGCCTGGCCAGTCTCAGGTATGCCGTGGAGTCTCCCCACCCCATGGCCATAGCACCTTCTCCTTCCTCCTAAGACCCTTCTTCCCACTCATTCAAGCCCCACTTGTATCTTATTCCCTTCTTAACACGTACTTTTGCTGTGCCAACTAGGCCACAGAGCACGGTCCGTGTCCAACCTCCTTTATCTCCCAAAGACACCAGCACAGTATTTTGCACGTAGAAAGTGTTGTGCCATTGTTGTTAATTGGTTCACGACCCACCTATGGAAGTACCCCCCTCTTCTCAGGGAACGAAAGTCTCCATTACCCACACTCCTTCATGGTGCCCCACCATAACACCATGTGTACGAGGTCTGGTAAGTTCACGAACTTGTTGCAACGATGTTGTTAACCTTTTGTTAATATCAGAGGGATTATTCATTATGAATTTGTACCAACTGGACAAAAAGTCAACCAAGTTTACTCTTTGGAAGTGCTGAAAAGGGTGAGTGAAAAAGTTAGACCTGAACTTTTCGCCAACAATTCATGGCTCTTGCATCACGACAATGCACCAGCTCACACGGCACTGTCTGTGAGGGAGTTTTTAGCCAGTAAACAAGTAACTGTATTGGAACACCCTTCCTTCTCACCTGATCTGGCCCCCAATGACTTCTTTCTTTACCCAAAGATGAAGGAAATATTGAAAGCAAGACATTTTGATGACATTCAGGACATCAAGGGTAATATGATGACAGCTCTGATGGCCATTCCAGAAAAAGAGTTCCAAAACTGCTTTGAAGGGTGGACTAGGTGCTGGCATCAGTGCATAGCTTCCCAAGGGGAGTACTTCGAAGGTGACTGTAGTGATATTCAGCAATGAGGCATGTAGCACTTTTTCTAGGATGAGTTTGCGAACTTAATTGTCCGACCTCGTAAGTTCTCCAGTGCCCCTGGCCTCCCTCTCTTTGCACTGCCCGACAACTCAGGATTCGATTCCACACAACTGGGAACCTAGACGAGTTTGGTGTCCTTGCTAGCTGGGCTCATGGTGGGTGCACACTTGCAGGACTTGCTGCCTGAGAGAGAAGCACTTCCCTCCTGGATGAGGCTAAGGCCCCTCCCAGTGCCAGCTTCCCCGAGCAGCTCCCTCCCAGCTGACCCACATTACCACAGAGATGTGCTGAGCGTGGGGGCTCAAGGCAGCCCCTCCAATGCGCTCCAGGGCGCCTACGATGCCGCTGCACGCCTTGTCCTCACGCTGGGCCAGCCATAGCAGGTGCTCGTCCACCAGCATCAGGTTGCTAGCCATGTCCACCATCACCTCTACCAGCTGGGGGGGTGGGGTGGGGAGAGTCACTGAGGTAGGAGTGGGGTTTGGGACCCAGGGGCTGGGGTGTGATAGGCTTGAGCAAATGGGGTGGGAGTGGGGTTTCCAGGGGCCCCAGAAGCCCAGTTGAATCTCACCTCTTTGATCTGGTCAACATAACCCAGAAATTTCTGGATCATCTGAGCCACATAAACCACGTCCATCATGTCTGAGAAGCTGGCAGCCTCGGCTGTGTACACTCGCAGCTGGTGGGCGAGGGTCAATGCATTGGAGGCGTTGATGGGCATCTGGAGGTGTTGGGGGAAGAAAGGGGTCGTCCAGTCTTGCTCCTCCTCCCCCAGAACTGCCCCTAGGGGACCCCTCCTCTGCTGAGGTACCTGGGGAGAGGGGTCTAGCCCACTGGCTGGGTCTAATCAAGACAGGAGGCACATGTAAGGAGTGGGCTCATCACAACTCAAGGCCTCCTAGTGCCACTGGCTCAGGGACAATGGGACAACCTCAAGCTGTCCTGTTCATCCTCACCCCCCCCATACCCCCGGCATAAGACTGCCCTTGCTGTGTTGGGGGATAAAGATGCTTGCCTAGGCTTCTTTAGTGGGGCTTTGGGGGCTGAATCCCCTGGCAGAAGAAAAGCTGGAGGAGAAGAACAAGAGCCCTCACTGCACACACCCAGGAGTAGAGGAGCAGCCAAGAGGCTTCTCCCCTCCCCATCCCCCGAACCAGAGCTGAGGGGGTGCCCCTGCCCATCTGCTGTCCTGGCCTCACCAGCACGAAGGTGTAAAGCACCCTGGTGATGTCGTTGGTGTACAGGCAGTGGGAGTAGTCCCCTGGCTCCCAGCGGCCAGCTCGGTCACACCTGCGGGAGGCCCTGGTGCCCGGGGCACCCCCGCTCAGGGGCACCGAGGTGAAAGGGTACTGCAGGCAGGACTGGTAGGCTGTGATGCCAGCCAGAGTTCGAGGCCACCTGGGGGCAGAGGCAGGAGTTGTGATGACCCAGGCTCCTCAGGGCAGGGCCCCTCCCCTGCCCTGAGGACTGATGCCAGACCCCTGGAGACCTGGCAAAAAGATCCAGACAGAGGTTTGGGGCCCGCCTTCCAGGGGTTCCCAAGCTCCACCTTCCTTCTAACCGTGTTTGTTCTGGTAGTGCTATCACGGTGCTATGGGGGCTGGACTCTGAGTCCTTATCCTTTCTGGGCTTCGGTATTCTCAGGTGTGTAGTGGGGAGAATCATACCTGTCCTTCCTAACGGAGAGAGCCATTGGGATATAAATGTGATATTCATGCAGGAGAGCTTTGTAAACTCCTAACATAAGGAAGCAAATAAAACCCTTTTTGTTCTGCATAGCACATCTCAGATGGTGACTTTATACAAAAACATAAGGTCTCTAAATACAAGAGTGGGTCTTGGAGCTAAATGACAAAAGGAAGTGCTTTCTCCATCTCTGAGCGGATGGGGAGACCCTGGTCACCAGTGGTCTCAGAGGTAGGAGTTGGGGGCGCCTGGGAGGTGGCTCAGGGACGGGGGTTGGATCGCGGGGGCAGCAGAGCACAGCGGACCTGAAGTCACCGCGGTTGTTGGCGACACGCTCGGCAGGGCAGTAGGAGGCAGACGTCTCCAGCACCACAATCTCCACCTTCTTGCTGGCGTTGCCCTGGACCGTGGACACGGAGCACTCCCATTCGCCTGAGGCCCCCACACCAATGTGAGACAGGGTCAGCTCACTGTGGGCGGGAGCGGAGGGCTGGCTCACAGCGAGGCACGCGGGGCCACGCCACCCTCCCGAAGTGCCCCTGGCCCACCCACCCACAGGATCCCTGCCCTGCTCTGCTCTGCTCCACGAGGTTCGGGCATGAGCTTCAGATTCCTTCTTCTTTCACTGAGTGAGGGATGCAAATACAGACTCCTTTAATTCTGACTGGCCTTACGATATTGTCTCTCTGAACTTCAATTTCCCCATCTTTATCATGGAGAGAATAAGACCTCTCTTGCTAGTCTATTGGAGAGATTAAGTCTGATTATATATATAGGTGAGAGTCACAATATATTGTAAAAGCTCTAAAGAAATGTCAGATATAATCATTTTTTTCTATCAGGCTTTTAATTTCTATCCCTATCTAGACCGTTTGTGACTCAGTCCTGGATTTCCGTGAACACATGTCCATGCACATGCTATCCCAGGCACGGGTCTGGGTACAGCTCCTTCCTCTGGGCGGCGGACAGTGGTGCTGTGCTTACCCCCAGCCCCTGCTCTGGCTGAGAAGGGGCAGCAGGGCCTCTACCTGGTGATGAAGGTGCAGTCGTGGATGAGGCTTTCGGCCAGGAGGATGCCTGCCTGTTCGTCGCCCTCCACGGGGGCCCGGTTATGGTACCAGCGGATTTGGGTGTCATTGCCCAGGTAGCTGGCGGAACACTGGAAGGGCAGCCGGTCACCCTGGAACACCACTTGGCGTAGGGATGGGATGAGGTGGTGCGTGTGCAGCTCCAGGGCCCCCTCTGTGGGAGGAGACACAAGCAGTGCGGCCTGAGTGCACAGCGTGTGTGCCTGCATGAGTGTGGGAGAGTCTGGGAGGGGCAGGGCCAGGCCCCCCCCTGTCTGGAGCCTGGTGAAGGGAAAGGGGGCAGGAGAACATCTCCAGAGACAGGAGAGGAGCAGGGGCGTTGTGGATAATTGAGTAAAAGTGCTCCTTTGCAGAGCACACTTGTCACCCCAAGAGGTGAGACCAGATGAAAGCATAAAGCAGCAGCCCCAAAGGAAGTTTAAAAAAGCTGATGGAGGACGACCCCCAGTGGGACCTGAGGGACAGGATGCCCCTGAGAACATGCCCACCACCCAGGAACACTTAAGGCAGAGGGAGCCGTGAGCCAGTGGGGTCCTTCAGGAGGGAGTCTGGGCTCAGAGGGGCAGGCCGGGTCCCTGGCAGGTGTGCAGGGTGAGGATTTGCTCACCGCAGCGCAGCTGGGTCTCCTGGAGGCTGCCCAGGGCCTGGGCGTGTAGGGCACTGGGGTAGGCACAGAGTGTGCGCTCGGACAGCTGCACAGAGTGATTCCGGGCCCAGGACAGCAGCCAGCGGAGGCGGCAGTCACAAGTCAGGAACTCGGTGCCGAAGTCCCTGCAGAGTGGGTAGAGGGGCCACGGAGTAGAGCAGATGAATGTGGGCTCATGGAATGGGGATGGAGCCCCAGGAAGGGACTGAGGCTAAAGAGGGCAAACTTGGGTATGTGCGCACAAGCCTGGCAATCGTGGGAAGGCAAATATGGTGGAGTTTCAGCCATTGTCTGTCCTGCCTACTCATAAGGCTGGCTCCTGTGGTCCTGATGCCTATGTGTCTCCCTCCTGGGCAGAGGAATGAAGGGGGAGGGCGGGGGGGGGGGGAGGAGAGGGGTGTCTGGGTCCTCAGGCTTGGGAAAGATACTCACACAAGCTGAAGGGCTGGCAGCTCGTCAAAGACCCCAGGTTGCAGACTGGAGAAGATGTTTCCAGATATGTTCCTGCAGGGGGCAGGGAACAGTCAGACAGGATCTTGGGGTCTTCAGCCTCAGCGAGGGAGGCGTGAGTGAAGAGCATGCAGGGACCTGTAAGGGATTGGGGCTGCCTTCCTCCTGCAAACCCTCCTTCAGGGGTGGGCCTTCCCTCTCCCCTGTCCCCTCACTCACAGTCGGAGAAGCCTGGGGAGGCCTTGGAAGGTCTCAGAGGTGAGACAGCCAATCCGGTTGTTGGAGAGATCTCTAGAGAGACACACACAACTTCAGCAAGTTGGCCACATGGTAGCACATGGATCAGTTTGTGAGGGACACTCAAGTGTGGCTGGGGCTTGTGTGGGGAGTGGGGTGAAGAAGGAGATGGGGTGTGGGCTTGAAATATGTGCCCCCAATCAATATGCTGAGGGTGGGGCAGCTGCAGGTGGGTGAGAAGAAGGGGCACTGGGGGTGAAGAGGAGGGGTGGTTGCTTGTGGGACCCATGGGACCTTCTCCAGGGGTAAGAGGAGGGCTGGGAGGTTTGGGGGGCAGGACATGCCACTCACAAGCGCTTCAGCTCCCCCAGGCCCAGGAAGGCACCGGGCTGCACCGTGCTGATGACATTATTCCTCAGGTCCCTGTGGGAGGCAAGTGGGGAGGCCCTCACACCTCTCCCGCTCTGGGGGCCACACCACTCCCCTTGGGCTGGGTAGCCTCACTGCCAACACACGAATTGGGACTTGATTTCCTCCTAAATCCCAGCTCTTCTCAGCACTGGCTGGGAAGTTGGATGGAGGACCCCCACCCCTCAGACAGGACTCTTCAGCCTCCCTGCCTGACATGTGGGGTACAAATCAGAAAGAAGTCAGGGAGGGTGTAGGTGCCAAGAGATGGGATGGATGGGCCTCAGGGCCTCAGGGCCTGGTATGAGGAAGTGGAACACGGGGAAACGAGTGGAGTGAGCACTGGACTAGGAGTCAGGAGGCTTGGGTGCCCCATTGTCGCTCTACCTCTGAGCTGCCCTGAGTATCTCACAGGGCTGTTGTAAGAATCATTTCCAAATGGGTGTTTCAGTCTTTTGTAAATTGCTTTACAAAGGTGAAATATTGAACCTGGCTATTGGGAGGTATTTTATAGCTACCCTACAGATGGATCTCTCCATTTGACAAGTGAGGAAATAGGTCATGCAGCAGGTTGGTAATCACATGGATGCTAACCTGGGTCTCACTTCAGGGCAGAGCTGGAAATCACCTGGCCCTACCCCTCAGGGTGAAGGCTGGCTCACAGTCCTCTGCCCCACTTCCTCCCAGGGTTTCTGAGGAGTCCACAATGCTGAGAGAAGGTGGCAAGGGAAGTACCAACTCAGGGCTGAGTTCCAGCAGGTCACAGATAGGACAGGAGATGGTGGAGCCCCCGGCCACCCACCCCCACCCCAGACTGAGGCAGTAGGCTCTTGGCTCTGCCTGCCAAAGCCTCAGGACCATCTCTGGATTATGGGCAGGAGGGGGTTAACTGAGCTGGCTCCCTGCTGTGGGGAGAGGAAATGGGTGTCCAGGATGGGGAGGTGCTGTCCCACCAGGGGGCCTGTTTTCGCTCTGACAGTCCCAGTTGGGGACATAAACAGAGAGAGGAGAGAGAGGGGAGAGAGAAGGGAAAGAGAGGAGAGAGAGAGAGAGAGAGAGAGAGAGAGAGAGAGAGAACAGCAAGCGCAGGAGAGCTCGCGCCATGAAACACCCTGCTCAGCCCGGCCATGGCCGGGGTCTTCATACCTCAGCTTCCTCTCATACCAAGGCTGGCGTCCATAACCTGAGTCCCCTTGGGAAAGAAGGAAAGCCACCACAGGGGCCCGCTTCCTAGAGGAGGGATGGTTCCATACCGAGGCATGCTGGGAGGTGCTCCCGTACTGGGCGCACACAGGGGACGTGCCAGTCCTCAGACCCTAGAACACTCCTGCAGACTGAGACTGGAGAGGACTGGAGAAGTGCCCCGCCTGCCTGCCCAGGGTTGCCCTTCCTGCCGTCACCCCGCCCTTTGCTGCCCAGACTCCCGCGCTCACAGCCCCCACACCGATGCTGTTCCAGCATGTGCCCCCTGGCCTCTGTTGGGGTCTGGCCATTCTCAGGGCTCTGCCTCCCACCCCCATGCGGGGGCGGGCAGAGGGAAACACATTCCTCATTGTGTCACTTCCCTTCATGGGCTGCCAAGGGGCTGAGGCTGCAGCCCCCCGCCCCTTCCCTCTAGCTCACTTATGTTTATTCTCATTTCCTCCCCAGCCCCCCTTGAGAACCCCCACCCCTCCTGCCCCACTGATGCTCTGCAGATGGGAGCAAGGCAGCCCTCTTGGCCCCAGCCCCTTCCTTCCCTGGATTTCCTGCAGCCAGGCCATTGGGGGTGGGGTGGGGGTGCTTCTGAGAGAAGAGCTTCCAAGTAATCGCTTGCCTCACACCTGCCCAGTGGCTTCTGGGGTGACCAAGGTACCCCCCGCAGTGCCTCTAGGAGTTGGCTTGCTGGCCCAGGCCAGCCAGTCCTGTGTCCTCTCCTGAAGTGCACAGGCCAGGGGCTGCTTGCAGGGCTGAGCTCTACCAGCCTGACGGGGTTGGGCGCGCGCGCGCGCGCGCGCGCGCACGCACGCACACACACACACACACACACACACACACACACACACACGCTGCAGCTGCTGCCTCCTGGTCCCTAAGGTAGGGAGAGCAGCTCTGGGGCTGTGCCCTCCCTCCCAGCAGGAGAAACCTGGGTGTTTTTTTGGACCTGTGAGGCTCCTGTAGCTCAGGGGTTCTGCACCTTTCTTGCTTAGCACATGATGATGGCTACAGACGGCTGCCCCGGAATAATGCACTACACCCGACATTGTGCGTATGATTTCAGGGGCCTGTGGAACTCCAGTTATGAACCCCTGCTGTGGATTGTCTGATTCCTTCATTTTTAGGTGAGGACATGAGGACACACAGATGTTTCTGTGATGTGGAATCTCCTGTGCCCTCCCTGCTTCCACAGAGCCATGGTTTTGGAATCTGGAAAAGATGTAGCATATGGATGGAGCCTCCCCTCCCTCCTATCCCTTGCCAACCCAGACCAGGCCCTTGACTGGCACTGCTCTCCCTGTGTCTATGTCAATATGGAGGAGAAGGACCCCCTATAGCAGAAGTCGGCGGGGGCCGGGGGGAGATTTCTGGGAGTAAATCATGCCCTATATCCTTTATGGGAAAACAGAAGCTCAGGAAGCTGTGTGTAAGAGTGAGTGTGTGAACACAAGCAAGGAAGGAGTAGATTGATAAGTTTGACTTAATAAAAATTTAAAACTTTTGCTCTTTTAAGAAAGTGAAAGGGGCCGGCCCGGTGGCTCAGGCGGTTGGAGCTCCGTGCTCCTAAAGCCAAAGGCTGCTGGATCGATTCTCACATGTGCCAGTGCCAGATGGCTCAGTTGGTTGGAGCGCGGGCTCTCAACCACAAGGTTGCCAGTTTGATTTCTGGACTCCCGCAAGGGATGGTGGGCTGCGCCCCCTGCAACTAACAACAGCAACTGGACTTGGGGCTGAACTGCGCCCTCCACAACTAAGATTGAAAGGACAACAACTTGACTTGGAAAAAGTCCTGGAAGTACACACTGTTCCCCAATAGAGTCCTGTTCCCCTTTCCCAATAAAAAAATTAAAAAACAAAGTGAAAGACAACCCACTAAATGAGAGGAAATGTTTACAAATCATATATCTGATAAGGGAGTTTTATCCAGCATATGTAAAGAACTATTACAACTCAGTAATAAAAAGACAACCCAACTGAAAAAAAATGGGCAAAGGATTTGAATAGATCTTTCTTCAAAGAGGATATACAAATGACCAATTAATACATGAAAAGATATTCAACACCATTAGTCATTAGGGAAATGCAGATCAAAACCACAATGAGATACCAATTCATATCCACTAAGATTGCTATAATAAAAAAGACAGACAATAGCAAGTGTCGATTAGGATGTGGAGAGAGTGGAACCCTTATATGTTTTTGGTGGGAGTATAAATGGTACAGCCTCTTTGGAAAAGAGTTTGGCAGTTGGAGTTACCATGTGAGCCAGCACTTCTACTCCTAGATACATATCCAAGAGAAGTGAACATATATCCAAGCAGAAACCGTACGAGACAGTTCCTAGCAGCAGCATTCACAATACGCCAAAAGGTGGAAAAATCCCAAATGTCTATCAACTGATAAATGAATAAACAAAGTATGTCTATTCATACAAGGAACATCATTAGGCCGTAAAAAGGAATGAAGTGCTGATCCATGTTATAATATGGATGAACCTTGAAAACATTATGCTAAGTGAAAGAATCCAGCTACAAAAGACCACATAATCCCATTTATATGAAATGTCCAGAATAGGCAAATCTATAGAGACAGAAAGCAGATTAGTGGTTGCTTAGGGCTGGGAAATAGGGGGTGGAGGAATGGGGAGGGACTGCTAATGATTCAAGGCTTGAGGATGATGAAAATGTTCTAAAATTAGATTATGATTATGATTGCACAACTGTGTAAGTATACTAAAAACCATTGGACTGTCCGCTTTAAATGGGTAAACTTTATGGTATGTAAATTATATCTCGCTACAGCTGTTAAAAGTGTGAGTTTGTATAACAGCGTGCGTGTGTTACGTCTGTTTGTGTGTGTGTATACCACATTTGGACAGGGTGGGGCAGCACAAAGTTGGCGCCTTCTGGCCCCAACAGACCTCCCTGCTTGTGGGTTTGAAAACCAAATTACAGGTTCGGAGGCCACAGAGTAGCTTTCCCTGGGCTCTTCAGGACTTCCAGGGTTCATTAGAAAGTGGGTGATGGGGTTGGGAGGGGGAGGCTCCGAAGGGGGACAGAACACCCCCTCAGGTATAGAGGTTGTCTGGGGGGAGGAGAGGGAGCGGTTCTGGTGGCAGGGATAAAAATCCAAGATGGTCCTAGCCTCCCTCCCACCCCCAAGCCCTGGGCCCCGCTCATCTCTGATATCATCCAACAGGTATTTATTGAGCACATACCCTGTGCCAGGCATTGGGACTACAACAGCAAGCAAGACGGCTGTCCCTGAACCCATCAGCCTCCCTTCCCAACCTTCAGCTGTGCCAGAGCCTAGAGCAGCCTCTCCGCTGCATTCCTCGCCAATGTCCGGGGGGATGGGAAGGGGAGGAGGGACACAGCCCCCTTGGCCCCTCCCACAGATTAATGGAAACCACCTGGCGGGTGAACGGCACTCCACCCCCAGGTCCCCACTTGCCACCATTCCCAAGAGCATCTGCTTCTAATGAGTGCCCCAACCCCCTGCATACCATCCCCCGGGCTCATTAATCTCATTAGGCAATGACAAATCATCCTGGGGCTGAGCAGGCTCCCCGCCCCCCTTCCCTCCAGGCTCGCACAGCCTCTGGGGGCGGTGTCCACACACATCCACTCGCTCGCTCGCTCGGCTCGCACGCAGGCCGAGGCTGGCTCCCCCGGCCTCTTCCCGGGGCTGTCTGCCCTGTGACCAGCCTGTTCCCCAGTGAGAGCTTCTCACTATGATGGAGGAACCCGCCGAGCCCCGGGAAGTCTTCTGTTGGCCTGCGCTCTGCCGAATGCGGGTGGTGGGGGATCTTGACAGAAATGTGAGGCACCAGAGAAATGAGCCAGCCTGGAGAACTTTCGGCACCTCCATTTCATCTGCATGACTTCCTGCCCAAGGCTGGGGGACTCGGGGCAAATCCTAGCGACGAGGGCTGTATAACATCTCGCGACTTGGAACTCTTCTGAGGAGAGGGGAACGGCCATTTACTAAAAGCTCATGCTGTCCAGGGCTCTCTTCCTAGATGAACTCATTTATCTCCATGGCAATCTGTCAGGGAATCATGCATTGCCCCATTTTTCAGGTGAGAAACCAGAGGCTTGGACAGGCACCCAGAAGGGAAATGACAGAGGCAGGACTCAATCCCAGGCCTCTTATTACTCCAGAGTTGAGTTCTGTGCCCTTTTATTGCCTCCCTCCACCCACCGCAGAAGTCTTTCTTCTGGGCTGTATAGATTTGTCCTTGCTGGGTGGTGGGATAGAGAGAGGAGAGCTCAGAGACTGGGCTGCACACACATCTGGGCCCTTCTGGACACTCCTCGGGCTGGCCATGACCTGCCTCTGCGGGACCCTGTTTCAGGTTTTCTTGTCCATCCTGCCTGGCTGATAAAGGTATGTCTCCCTTTTCCCCACCCTCACCCCCAGACTCTAGAGCATGTGTCCTCCCCACAGGATCATCTCAGGCACACTCTCACTCCCCGCACTTTCTGTCCCCTCCCCAGCCTCAGGGCCCTGAATTGCAAAACAGGGACCATACAGACCTACTTCCCCTCCATCTCTCCCCCCACACACACATTTACACTGGATCCATTCTCAGAGGCCAGAGGGGCGCTCAGCACAGGGAGGCAATGCCAGCATTTTCTAGAGCAGCCCAGAGCTACCACTTCAGTTCTTAGACTCGGCCCCAACCCTCCCACGACACTTGCTGCTCTGGCCTGTGGGATGGTAAGTTGCCATGGGCTCAGCTGCCCAAGTCTGGATTTCTCGGCCTGACAGGACAGAGAGATCAGTGTTTCCTGGTACCAACTGTACGCAGGCTGCAGTGTCTCATTTGTGATGAATAGGCCCACAGTCTAGGGGTCATCTGGTCCACTGGTTCCCAACCCTGGATGAGAATGAGAATCGCCTGAATATCTTGTAAAAAAATTCCCAGGCCCCCTCCGACCTGATGAATTAGCATCCCCAGGAACAGGACCCAGGATCTCTCCCACCACCTCTGGATACTGGGATACTGGTTGTGATGATTAGTTTCATGTGTTCACTAGGCCAGGCTATAGCATCCGATAACTTAATCACATACGAATCTAGGTATTGCTGTGTAGGTAGTTTGTAGATGTGCTTAACATCTGCAATCAGCTGACTTTCAATAAAGGAGATTACCTTTGATAATATGGGTAGGCCTCGTCCAATCAGTTGAAGGCCTTAAGAGCACAAACTGAGGTTTCCTGGAGAAGAAATTCTCTCAAGACTACAGCATCAACTTCTACGTGACTTTTCAGCCTGTGGGCCTGCCCTACAGATTTTGGATTTGCCAGTTCCCACGTCATGTGAGCTATTTCCGTAAAATGAATTCCTTTATAAAGATATAAAATATGTCCTTTATATATCTCTAGAAAGACACACACACACACACACACACACACACACACACACACACGTCTCCGATTGGTTCTATTTCCCTGGAGAACCTTGATTGATACAGTGGTGATCAGCCAGGCTGGAGACCCTGGGCTTCTTCAGCTTCTGCACTGCCTTTCCATTCCTGGGAAGTGTGGGCACCTGCTGAACATAGTGGCCCCTCTGCCCAGAGGCCTCCCCTCCTCTGGAATGCCCCGCCACCTCACTGGGCTCTGATCTTTTCCTTCTCATGCAGCACTTGTGGGTATCACACACACACACACACACACACACACACACATCCAAGGATCAAAGAATTTAAAATCCACAATGCACCTTACAAATCACCCTATCCCCATTTCCCCTTTTTACAGATGAGGAAACTGAGACCCCAAACCTGGCACCGTCCCCTCCATCACTCTGCCCTCATCTCTGACTAGTTCCCAGTCACACTTCCCTTCTGTTCCTCAGACTCACCGGGCATACCCAAGGGCCTTGCCAACTGCTGCTCTCTCTACCCTCCAGATTCTTCCCAGCTCCTCTCTCCCTTGAGGGCTCAGCCTCAGTCACCTTGTCAGGGAGGCCTTCTTTGATCTCACTACATAAAATAGCACTCCCCTCTTTGCTTTCTACCCCCCTTACCCTGCTTTGTTTTTCTTTGTAGCACTTACTGTCTCCTAGCATATTATACATTTATTTGCTATTTTGTGGATCCCATCAGTAGAGAGTACGTTCCATGAGGGCAGACACTTGGTCTGTTGTGCTTGCTTCCAATGCTTAGAACAGAGCTTGGCACATAAATAAAGGAGATTTATAATTTACAAATGAATAATAAAATATAATAAATAAAGGGGACTCGATAAGTTTCTCTAGTATGAATGACTAGACTGATTCCTAACAAAGCAGGGGCTCAAACTCAGGACACTGAATTCTCCCTCGATTGCTAGCTCTCATGTCCAGCCCCCTTCTATCTCACATGACTCGGGCTTTAGCCACTGTTCTGTGACGACTCTCCCACTTTTCTCAGATTGTCTCCCGTGCTTTGCATGCACCTGCCGTTTGGTACCAGAGTCATAGTGCTGGGGAGAGGAGTCCAATTCAGTATGTTGGCCTGGGTGGGAAGGAAAGGGCCATCTTTTCCTCATCAGAAAATCTACCTTCTTGAGATTGAAGGACAAGAAGGGGACAGACCCAGTGGGTCTCTGACTGATAACAGAGCGGGGGAAGTTGGGAAGATGGCAGTGAGGCCACAAGAGGCTCAGAGCAGTGTTTGCTCATGCTAAGGAGAAGGGAGAACATCTCTGGGCGGTGACTGGCCCTGGTGGGGCAAAGCAAAAGTGGAGAGACAGCTGCAGTTTGTCTTCCTCCCAAAGAACTGGCTTCCTGCCACCAGCCCTCTAAGACCAAGCCTGGCCCGAGCATAGGAATCGGAGCACTCGAATACTAGCTGCCCTGGGAGGATAAAACCTGCTCTATTTGTTGGTGCTCAAGGAGACATTTAAATAGCATTTTGGTGGTAGCTCTTTCTTCTTGCCCAGACCACCCCATGTGAGTGGCAGAGCAGACGGTCAGAGGGACCTGGTCATGGAGCTGTGTGCATACACCAAGGTCAACATCCCAAGACCCCCTCCCACGCTCCCAGCCTTCAATGATCCCTCCCTTGGACTTTATGGAAACCCCAACCTACTTAATTCCAATATTTAGTAGTGTCTGTGGTCTCCTCTAGATTATAATCTCTTAGGCTCTTTGGAGCAGGCTTCTGCCTTATTTTTCTGTATCCTCCATCTCACTGATCCAAGCCTTTTAAGCGAAATGGTACTAGAGAGGGGCAGGGCACTGTTGGAGGACTTGGGAATGCCCAGCAGGGTGGGGGCAGAAATAGGAGAGAGGAGGCTGGAGGAAATGGCAAGGATCAGTCTCCAGGAGGGATGTAGTAGGCCCAGGTCTTTTGTGCAGGAGACAGGACCCAAAGTTGTGGATTCTGGAGCATGCCACCTCAACAGGGAACTGAGAGAGGGGTTGGTTCAGTGCCCTCATTTGGCAGGTTAAGTGACTTGCCCGTGATCAAGACAAGTCCCCCACTCTGGTGAGAAGGTTCTTTTGGGCTAGTAGGGCCCTCCTGAGTTCAATGCCAGCCTGCCTGGGCCTTCAGGGCAGCCTGAAGGATGTTGCTGCTGTTGCAGCTTTAAAACAGGGCAGAGGGTGGGGGGACATTTTGGTTGTGATAGCTTATCCCCCCACTGGCACCCCAGCCCAGGCCTCTGGCCCCTTGGGGCTTTGATTGTTGGTTTATTTTAGGGAAGGAGGAATGGGTTTCACTCATGGTACATCCTCTCTCAGCCCTTTCTTTATGCTGGGCCCCCCAGTTGGGGGCCTCAGGCCTCATAGCTAATTGCTTATTAAAGAGCATGAACGAGCTTCCCTCAGCCCCTTCCCTCCCTAGAGCAGGAATGTTTCCCTGCTTCTCTCTGCTGTCACTGGTGAAGGAGCTGGTCTCTCTCTCAGACCAGCCCCTCTCTGACCTCTACCTGGTGGCCAAGTCCCAGTAGGTCTGACTCTGGGCCCTGCTTAGGAGCCACGTCCTGGGTTGTGGAGGCCCTCAGCAACCAGTGTTCCTCAGCCTCCCTGGACTGAGCTCTTGCCCCCACCTCCATCCATCCCCCACCTGCACCCCACCTTGCCCCAGCACTTACAACTTCTCCAGCAGGGACAGTCCCAAGAAGGATCCATTCCGGAGCCCAGTGATCTTGTTGTTGCTCAAGAGCCTGAAGGAGCAGGGAGAACACAGACAGGAGAGAATGCTGTTAGGAGCTGGGAAGTGTGGATGGAGTGGGGACCTGTTTCACCATCACAGCCGTGCTGCATTCTGTATAAATGGTGCCCCCTGAAGTTGTGCAAGGTGGCAGCGTCGCCCTCTGCCCCAGGAGATTATAGGGAGGAGCCAGCAAATGGCTCAGGCAGACTGGTCAGTCCACTGAGCCCCAAATCAGACATTTCACTTGCCCTCGGTCCCCCCAGGGCCTGGATCTGACTTAGGGCTCTGTACGCAGGTGAGCCGAGCAAATTGCAGTGAAGTTGCAGTGCCACTTTACACCTTGGAACTACACGGCCTGTAGGGACAGAGTCCCAGAGAGCAGTTTCCAGGCTCTTGGCCTCACATGGAAAGGTGCTGGCTCGGGTAGTAGATGGTCATCAGCTGTGACTAGTTGGCCGTCAGCTGTTACCGGTTAGCCATTAGCTACTGATATAACTGCTGTGGCTACATTGCTTGGTTGGTTGGCAGAGAAGCGGATGGTAGATTGCGGATCGTGTGTGGCTCCTGCTTCCTGTGTCGCCAACCCAGCCGCCAGCGAGAATACAGTGGTATGACTCCCCTATCTATGGCTCCGTGGGTGTTCCTTTTTGGCCTCACCGTATCCTGCGTTCTTGTGTGGGGAGCAGGAGCTGAGGCCCTGCATGACAGGGCCCATCCCACAATGCCCCTTTCCTGCCCTCCACAGCTCTGTCTTGCTCAAGCCCTCACCCCAATATCCTGAGAATGGCCTGGATTGGGTCAGAGCTCCAGCAGGTGGAACCGAAAGCCGAGCAGGTTTGCAGGCAGAGGGGAGCCCTCCTTGGGGTCTCCAACTTTCTCTGGGTCTTCACTTTCTCTGTGAGCTGAGGACATCACCAGAAGGGGACACTCCCAGCCCTGACAGGCCCCCAACTCAGAGGACCTGAATGCCTCCCCACACCTGTCTGTAGCCTTAACAGAAAACTGCTAGAGCCCTGGGCCAGGGGGAAACCCTGGCCTCAGCCTTTGTGCCCACTAGGAGCTCTGTTTATTTATGTTTGTATTTAGGGAAGGAGGAAAGAGGCCCCAAACCAACTGTCTAAGCCTGCTCTGCCCAGCCACTCAGCCTCCCCATTGGGAGGAGGAAGTTTCAGACCCACTGAAGGGCTCGTCCCTTGAGTTAATTACTTATTAAAATGCTTTAATGAGACTCTCAGCCAAAACTTTTGCCTGCCCTGGGCTGAAGCAAAGGGTTTCTCTTCTTTGCTCCTACTGGTGGATGGGGAAAGGCCAGAGGGACAGGCCTCGGGCATTCTCGAGTGGGCAGCCTCTGGGCCGGACAGTAAGGGAGAGGGCAGGGACTGGGGACAAACCATGCGAGGAGCTGTCAGAGTTCTGCCCCAAAGCTCACTGGAAGTGGGTGGGTGAAGGTACTGAGGGGACCCCAGACATATGACGGTTCATCTACTCCATGTTCAAGAGATGCACGGAGAGCAGACAGTGGCCAGGATGGAGGCAGGAATGGAAGGGGCTTTCTGGGTCAGTGGGAAGGGGTAGAGACCTCATCTCCTTCCTCCCTTTTCCCTCTCCAGATAGATCCTTCCTACCCTTCTGGTCTCCACCTAACTGTCCCCCCAAAGTTGGCATTTCCCAGCAGGACCTGAAGGGTGGAGGGATTCAGGGGGGAATTCTGGGTTTCCAAAGTGCTTTACATACACACCTAACATTATCTTGATATTTCAAAAAATACATCGCAGTAGTCATTGTATGAGCAATTAGAACTGTCACGACTCCCTTATTCTCATTTTATGGATTAGGATAGCTTTATTTCACATTACACATGGTGGGTAGTAAATCATAAGTAATCTTGTCAGTTCTTAGTGCCTCTAATGTTCTCATTCAGGCCTTGGTGGGCCTGGGGTGGCCCCCTTGTTGGTGACAGGCTCTTGAGGACGTGTTTTTTAAATCAAAGCCCGCCTCACCTCATCTCCAGTTCATTCCACTCATACAGCCCCAGTTTGAGGTTCATAGGTT
Organism: Rhinolophus ferrumequinum; assembly: GCF_004115265.2. NCBI lineage: Eukaryota > Metazoa > Chordata > Mammalia > Chiroptera > Rhinolophidae > Rhinolophus > Rhinolophus ferrumequinum. Next base: position 61,645,242 of record NC_046287.1, read on the forward strand.
GCAATTAATGTCGGAGAAGGCTACAGGACCCCTCGGTATCTTAGGAATGTCGGGGAGGGGTCCTGAAATGTCAGGAAGAAGGGTGGGCAAAGGGCATCCATGTCAGCCTCCTCCCGCCCCAAGGGTCTCCCCCAGGTTTGTGGGGAGGAAAGAGGATGGGGATGCTGATGGGGGCAGGGGGTGTTTGTGAACAGAGAGGAACAGGGCTGCCAGATTATCCCAGTCCCATCCAGGAAGGAGGAGGCCTGAGAACATTATTTCTCACACTTGTGTTGAGTATGGACCTGCTAAAGGGAGAGAAAAATGTATCTTATTTCCTAGGTATGTGTCTTGAGGATTCCAGTTTGAGGAACATTGACTTTAGAAACGAAAGTCTCACACTATGAAAATGCCTTCTAATAAAAAATTATCTGTAAAAGATTTTGTTTTAAAGATCATTGAATTGAAAACAAAATATTTTAAAATTCTCCAACTCCCAAAACCCTAAAATTAAAATCTGGGATCCTAATTTGAGAGCCCTGTCTAGACTGGTCTAGAGGTGGTGTTGGTCATTCTCCAGACTCTTCAGCCTCTAGCCCTTGAATCCTTTGCACATACCCCAAATTCTTTCACCCAGAGCTGGCCAACCCAAGTACAATGCAAGCCGCATATGTATGTTCACGTAGCCACATTTAAAAAAAATTAATTAATTTTAATAACATATTTTATTTAACTCAATGTACCCAAAATGTTATCATTTCAACATGTAATCAGTATACCAAATTATTACTGAGATCTTTTCTTTTTGTACTAAGTCTTCAGAAGCTGGTGTGCATGCTACTCCTCTAGCACGTCTCGATTCAGAGCAGCTACATTACGTGTGCTCAGGAGCCACATGGGACTAGTGGCTTTAACCCTTATCTAGTCTCCTTGTCAGCAGCACTTCCCCAGGAGGAAGTCTGAGTTGCCTGCGACTTCCAGGGTGGGATGTGTGTGTGTGGCGTGGGAGCACAGCAATGGACTGAGGACCAGCCCCTGAGGCAAGTGAAGACTCGCCTTTGGACCAGAACAGCTCATCTCTTTCATCCCACCCCTCTCCACCCTGAGCCCAGACCCCCTCCCTCTGAGGCAGCTTCTGCTATACTGTGCTGGGGAGGAGAAGGCAGAATGGGGGGGGGGGGGGTCAGCTGCAGCCTACACTTCCGGCTTGGCTGGTCCAGTGCAATGTCCAGCACTGAAGTCTTGAAATGAGACTTTTTTTCCTTGTTGCAGAGAACATGTCACCAATACCCCACTCTCGAAGCCATTCACAAAAGCAGGGGCACCAGGCAAACAGCATTTCCTCCTTCTCCAATGGGCCCCTTTCTTGCCACATTTCCAGTTCTTGGACAGACTTTAGGCAGATATCTATATGATTCAAGTCCCCAGTTACCCAGAACTAGATCTTCTGGCTTTAATAACCTAGATAGGGCTGAGGAAATTTGACTTTAGACGCAGATTATCCAGAAAATGACCTCAATTGTACTTGTCGGTACAGTTCTCTGGAGGTCCCCTTTGTGGGTCTGGTCAGGGAGGTGAGGGCAGTAATTTGGGTCTGGCGTTGTTATGGGCAGGTAGGAAGCTGGCAGTTACAGGGCTGCTAGTGGGGTCGATGAACACACACACACACAACCTTCCCCCAGTGGGAAGAAAGATATTCCCACCACACTAGGCTGTCTCATGGGAGGAAGAGGAAAGGCAGCCCCCACAATTGGGCAGGGGAGGAGTGAGCCTCGGCCCCGGCTCTTTCCAGTGTCACAGACACAGTGCCAGTCTTGGCCCCATCTTAATCCCCCCGCCCCCCATCAGACAGTTGCCTCCTCAGCCTCTAACCCTGCAACAGCATGAGGCGTCAGGTGGATTTCCTTCCCAGCCACGCTAGCTAGCCCCACCTCACAGACCTCTGGTCACCCAGCCCAGCACCTTCAGCTGCTTTCAGATTTTCATAGGAAGGCAGCCAGTCCCCGGAGTCCCGTTTTCTGCCCCCGATTCTGAAATCTGGCCAAGGAGAGGGGGCACACAGAGTCCATTCCAGAACTCTCTCCCAACTAGGGTCCTATTTTAGGGAACAGAAGCAAGCGGACTTACCACTAATGAGGCTGGAGGCCAAGGGAGCGAGTGGCTGGCGTCTACAGAGAGGCCTGTGGCCTCTGGGAAGCCACAGGAACTCACCAGATCCCAGCCCGACATCAAAGATGACCCTGCAGGGGTCATGCGGGCACTGCTCTGTGGGCCGTGGGGCCAGCACATGCCTGCGCTAAATGGTTCTCCCGTGTGCAGCAAGAGTCACAAATGTTAGTCTCCCACCCCACCTCAACACACAGATGCAAGGACCACAGGTCTGGACGCTGGGGATCTGTGTTCTCCAGGGAGTCGGAGCCTAGAATGTAGGCCACTGCCCAGGACCTATGGGCTGGGAAGGCCTCTTCTCTAACACTGCTGCTGGCATCTTGGCAGTATCTTAGGGAGACCATCGGTGAGGGGAGGAGGGTGGTCTGCTTGCTGATACCAAAAAGGCCTCAGGCCCATAATCCACTCTGAACCATCAAGTGACACAGGACTCCCAGTCCCTCCCACAGGTGCAGTGCCCAGGGTCCACAAAGTATTTCCAGGGCCCACAAAGACATCCTTAAAAATCATAATTGCCTGTGAAATATAAATGCTACAAAACTAAAATTAATAAATACTTAACTAAACAACTCCCAAATATCATCCTATGTCAGTTAGCAATAATTGTTATGTTTCTGAAGGATGGGAGTGCATTTTAGTATGGCTGATATGACAGTAGAACCTCTTAAAAGTGACACTGCCTCTGGTCCACCCTCAGGCTAAAGGCTGCCCTCCTGTGGCTTCCTTTCCCTACCAGGCTGTCCTTCATGTCCGTTTGGTCTGATTGCACAGGATGTAAATGTTGGAGAGGACATGCAACACTCCTGTACTTCCCGGTGATTCCATCCCTTGGCTGGAAGTCTGTCCAGTGAACCCGGAACCCCTGCTGGTTAGCAGGAGACCCAGGTAGGGCCTTCCTTCCCCAGACTTAACAGGACCATGTCCTGAGAGTCTCTGACCTCGGCCTTGAAGCTGGGCTCTCCAGACAGGGCCTGAGGTCAAAGTCAAAAGAGAAAACAGTCTCACAATGACTCCTATGAATGGGGCCTTCTTGTATCCTTTTCTCTAACCTACCCTCTCGACAAGGGAACCCCATCGTGGTGGTGAGCAGGAAGAACCAAGAAATTGGGGGCTGCGATGGGGAGAACTAACCTTGAGGGAGTCTGTAGCCTGAGAAAAAGTGCTAAAGGTGTTTAAGGGGGACTTGGGGGCCCAGCACCCTAGCTTGAGCACCTGGAATCAAACCTGCTGTGATCGTTCACACCTAGGCCTTTATTCACGCATTCTTCAAACCCACACTGACACCTATTGTGTGCTCAGCCCTGTGCGACACACTAGGACTTCAGACATCAATGAGACATGGTGTCTATAATCTGCCATGCGTGGAAGGTAGTAGAGGGAGATGTGTCACACAGGATGGAATGTTAGTGAGTGTATGTCCACCTGACTTGAGGAAGCTGGGAAGTTACTCCCAGTCCACCTTCAGTACTTCCTCCATCATGACCTAAAATCTCAGCACTGAAGAGTCAAGCTTTTGGGTGAAGAAAGTGAGTTTCTCTTTAAATACAAGTAAACTTGAAAGGATCAATCTGTTATCAGTCTTTTATACCTAAGTATAAGTTAGTCCTTTAATCTTTCTGTCTCAGAAATTTTCCTTGGAAGCCCTGAGGCCCAGATCCTGTCCTGCTTTGTGAGTCTGTATCCATGTCCATGATGAGACTCTAAGGTCCTGAGGCTGGCAGAGGCCAGGGCTCTCAGCTCCGGGCATGGGGCTGGACACACAGCAGGCTCTAGTTGCATGAATGCATGGGTGTCTGAAGGGAAGGAGCTCTAGGGAAGGGAGAAGTGGTGAGTGGACAGAGAGTTCATGCTGAGCCCTGGTTTTCCCAAGTCAGGGGCAGTTTCCTACCCCCGGCCCCCCTAACACACACACACACACACACACACACACACACACAAGTCTTGGCAGAGCTTCCTCCTGAGCTAACCTGGCTCCAAGCACCGTGCCTCTGGGACACCTCTCCCACAGGGGTAGCATAGTCTGGAAGCTGAACAGGAGAGGGAGAGAAAACACTGGGAGGATTGCTTCAGAGACCAAGGGCCCACTTTTCCTGGGTGAGTCTGATTTCAAATACTCTGTGCAGTGCTTTTGTACAGTGGTCCCCTAAGTATACTTGTCAGACTATCAGTGGGGATGGGTGCCCCTTTTCCAGGCTCACAAATCCACGTGGAGGAAGTGGATTAGCATGTCCCCCCTGACCTGGTCCCCCATCTCTGGTCATTGTGGGAAGAGGCTGACTGAGAGTAGGAGCCCTAGGTTCTGGCTAGAGCTCTGTGACCTTGGGTACTTCAGCCCCCTCTTGGGGTTTTCTTCTCAGTAAAAGAAGGGTCTGGACTGAAGTCACACACGCCTCATATTTGATGGCTTTTCCCACCCTGGATATGGAGACTCTTGGAGCCTGAAGTGTAGGGTTTCTGCCTCACTACACAGTTCCCAGCAGGCAAAGAGCCCTGGGAGTCGGGGGCGGGGGCTCTCCGGCCTTCCCTTTCCAGCTGGGAGATGTCTGGCCCCTCAAGTTCAGGCTGGATCTCCCTCCTCAGGCCTGCAGTTCTCTCCGCCCCATTCCCTGCTCCTCTGTGACAAATTGGTTCCCCTGCCCCTCACCTGGCCCCATCCATCTTGCACACCCTTTGCTCCCCCATCCTGCCTCTCCCCACTCCCAGGGCCTGGAAAGCTGGGTCCTGGGAGGCTGCTCAAGTTAGCTACACTCCACAGTTCTCTGCTCCCCCACCCCCATCAAACAGTCCTAAAAACAAAGGAATGTTCTGGAGTTTGGGAAGGATGCCCCTCACCCCCAGGAGGGAGGAAGGGGAGGAGGCAGCCTTGTCCTGTCAGTGTCTGAGCTCTAAATAGAACAGAGGGGCTGGACTGGGGGAATGAAAATAAACAGCCCCTCTGAGCAGCCTCTTCCTAGCAGTTACCGGATTTTCCTTCTGGTTCCTCAGCAGAGGGCCATTTCCCTCCTTTCTCTTCCCCTGCTCTCTCTCTGGTCCTAGGGAGACACAGGGCAGTCTCTCCCTCAGGGTGACGGGGGAGTGAGAGGTCCTGGTTCAGGCTGTGTGGCATTGGGGAACTTGCCTCCCCTCTCTGGACTTTGGCGAGGAGAGCCCACTGAATGTAAGGCCAGGGATCAACTCAGAGGTGGCTGGAACTTTTTCTCCCTCAGGAAAGGGTTCTTATCCCAATGACTCCCATGTGGCATAAACTTAGAAACACTCTCTCCCTTTAAAAACATGACCCCAAATTTAAGGGTCAATTTCTGGTTAGGTTCAAATTACACTGGTTTGCCTGTGCCTTTGGGGAAATTCTCAGGCTCACCCCCAGGTCTAGGGATTGCCCGTACCTCCGAACCTCAACACAAAGGGATGATCCATGCTGGCCAGCAGGAAGAGACTTCTTTGGGGATCAGGAGTGGCTGGGTTCATGAATAATTCAGGCCAAATAACCCATTCTGGGTCCTGGACCCACTGGGGGGCTGAATTATAGGTGTTGTCTTTGGAGCTCAGCGCTATGGCCTCTCCAGTATCTTTGGTGCAATGAGGACTCAACCAGTGAACCCCAGAGGGCTCTGTTCTCTTCCAGTACTCCCCCCGAGATGGGACCCTGGACCCTGACTTCTTGCACTAGATGGAGGGCAAGGGCAGGGCTTCCCAAGACCTCCAGGAAGTGGCCGACAGCCTCCAGCCCCTCCAGCAGGTAGGTGGGAAGAGTCAGGGAGGGGCTTGGACTTCTTCTGGGCTCCTCACTTCAGTCAGGTGGAGTCAGGGACCCCACCTTGGGTGCTGCAGCTGAGACTTTGCACCATCGGAGGGTAAGGGAATGTGTTGCAGTCTGCTGCCTCCTCCCACCTCTGCTTCTTCCCTCTCTCCTTCTTTCTCTTCTCTCTCTCCCCCTCCCCCCTCCTCCCCTCACAAAAGCTCTCTGTACACAGCCACTTCCTTTGGCTGCTGTCTCTGAGCCCAGACCTTATGAGAACCATATGGGGGAAAGAGGCTGGAAGAGTGGGGGTGGGGAAGCCCGCATCTTTCCACCCCCCTTAGGCTGTGTGCGTGGCAGTTGGCACACTTTGCCCCAAACTCCCCTAACTAACTGATCCTGGTGGCTGGCGTGAGGGGAGCTGAGGGAAGGGCCCAGTCCAGAGCTGGGGCTCCAGAGGGAGATCTGTGCTGAAGAGCCACTTCCCTGAGGCTGGGCTGGGAAGGGCACTCCCCTCCGCTCATGGTATTTCTGAAGACCTCCAAACTCACAGCAAAAGGACCCAGCTACTGCCAGGCGCATCTGTATGGCAAACGCCCCTTCTCCCCTATGTGGGCAGCCTATCTGGTGTGCAACGCCCCCTGAACAGGGAGGCTGACTGGATGAGGGTTTGTTGGCTCTGGGAGAATCCGGAATGACCTGTCCCATTTCTGTCCCCCTCCCCACCCAGCCTAGGAATGTTCCCAGGTCAAAAGAGCCTGGGTCCTACTGGGAAGGAACAGTTTTTTAAAGCAGCTTTTGTGTTTATTAGGTCCCAAGTCGAGCCAGGCGAACAGTGAGTCCCTTCCTTGAGAGGAACACTAAGAGAACCTGACCAGGTAATCCTGAGGCTGGCATGGCTAGCTGGGTGACTATTAGCCAGACCCCAGATCTCTCCTTGCTCAGCTGTAAGACGCGGGTGCATGGGCTGGACTTGCTGACCTCTCTGATCTCTAAGGCCCTTTTCAGTGCTCACGGTCTAGGAGTCTATGGCACTGGCTGGTATCCTCTGAGGGGCTGCTCAGATGTCCTGGGAAGTCCTCCTAGGAGATTTCCTTCTGGAGTTATCTATCATAGTTCTTCCCTGGAATTCCTTATAATGCCCCCTCCCCCTCACTCTAACTGCCAGATCTGAGAACCAAAGGGCAGGCCAATCAGCTGCTGCCCAGGGGTGGGTGGGGGGCTCACATTGGTCTTCATCTCCCTTCCACACCCAGGTTCTCCCTGTAATGAGCCACCCCCACGAAACCTTCCTCCCCAAAGGACAGGAGCATAAGTGCCCACAGCTGTCGTTCAGACTGGGCCATGAGAGGGGGGGTGGGGGGGGACAGATGGATCAGGAAGGAAGCCAAGAGTACTGCTTTCCTGGAAAACTGCAGATGAAAATCCATTAGAGGGAGAAAAAATAAAAGCAAAGGGTGGGGGGGGACACGCAGTCTACAAAAACAGAAGGCAGAAGTTGAGATAACAGGGTGGAGGTGGAAGGGTTTTTGGTGAGATAAGTAGGACTGCTCACGGAAATGCCTTTGAGCTGCTTGGAGGCCTTCTCGGAGCAGAGGCTCCTTGTGGACAGGCACTTATCTAGCCTTTCTCTGCCTGAACCGTCCCTGGCACTCAGTGCCTGCCGGGTTTCCCAAGCGGGAGTCCCAGGGTGGTTTGTGAGGGGGACTGGGGTCTGGTGGTGGACCACTCTGGAGAAAAGCAGGGGAGGAGGAGGGGGGATACAGCCACAAACTGCTGGCTAACGTCCTGTGTGTATACCAGGTGACAGGCAAAAAGGTGAAAGGAGACATTTATGTGGAAAAAGAAAAAGAGTAAAGAAGAGGAGTTTGGGTGGGTGTGGAGGTCTTCGAGCTCTTAGTCTCTTGCACTGCTGCCAGGCTCTTCCTTCTTCCCTCAAGATGCATGCTGGGGTAGGACTGGGTGTGCTGGACGCACTGAGACCCAATTAGAGAATCCTTGTCCGGCTTCTGCTAAATAACTTGGTTTTTTTTTCCTTTAGAAGCCAGTTTTTTTTTGGGGGGGTGTGGGGGGCAGTAATCAGGATCAGGATTATGTGGAGTCTGGGGAGGTGGGGAGCCTAGGAAATATGTCTGCAATTGGGCTTCAGTCACAGTCCAGGCTGATGGGCCAGTGGGCTCTCAGGGCTTCTCTGGCCTGTCCTGTCTGTTGCTCCTGTGGGGATGTCCAGCCGGGCTCAGGGGCTGTTCCTTTGGAAGGTATCTTAAGCCAGCTAGGTCGGCAGCCTGGAACAAAAGGGGAGGCCCTTTCTCCAGGGATGGTTTGGGATGGGAAGGTGAGCTAGCAGTCATGTTTGCTGCCACCCTGTCATAACATATTCTTACCCAGAGTTGGCCCTGCTCTCTCCTTGGAGTGGTGTTGATGGGAATTAGGCATGGCTGGAAAGGATTAGTTGCCAAATCATTCTAAGATGTACTGCAAAAGCACCTTTTAATGTCTACCTACTTCTTTCTGCCTTCAGTATGTTAGGATTCCCTAATCTCAGCAAATAGACATACAGAGATACAGAGACAGCATCCCACTCGTGTGTGAGCAGTCAGAAGATCCAGAACACACACACAACCCTCTCAGAACTGAATTATCATGGCCCAGTGGGGAATCACACACACCGGCCCCGCTATTCCACACAGCAAGCATTTTTCTCCTCCAGAACTGAGTGAGCTAGGAATGCCAGGCCTGTCTGGACCTTTCGACACCAGTGAGCACTCAGAGGGACCTGGAATGAGCAGCCACAGCTGCCTTCTCAGGTCATGACCATTGCTCCCAGCTGCTGAGAGGTTGGAGAGAGCAGACATACAGCCTCCACCCCACTAATGCACACGTGAGTACACACACACAGGCACACGCGCGCGCGCCTGAGGAAAATGCAGGCCAGGCGGCCAACGTCAGAGGCTGACCAGTCGTGTCCTGTCAGGAAGCGGGCAGTCTCTGAACTCACCCAACCAGAGGCATTACTGTATTGTTCTGGACACAATCGTACAGACTGTGAACCAGCCCCGACTCGGGCAAGGGGCGGTGGGGAAACGGCTGCCACTGGGGTCAGGAGGACGAGGAAGGGGAAGCGGCTTGCAGGCTGGATCCAGGACCGGAAAGGAAGGGGCCGCAGCGAGGGCCTGACCCTCCACTCCACGGCGTGCGTGGAGCTCCGAGCACGTGGTCAGCGCAGGAAATCGCTACGGTGGGGAGGGGTCTCTAACTCTCCTACAGTTGCGGGGACTTCAGACCTCCATCGAGGAGGCTTCGGGTTGGGTTGCGGCGCAATGAGCTGCGCTCCAACCAGCAAAGTGAGAGCTTAATAAGGCCCTAGCTGGGAGGCAGTCGCCTTCTCCTTAGTCAGGTTTCTTTCTTAGCAATCTTTGCGCAAAAAAGTCAATCGAGAAACAGCCAACGCTCGTGTCATTTCCAGGGGAGGGAAAGAAGAGGGAGGGATGCAGGACCCAGAGCAAAGCTCACTTCCCAGGTGCGCGCGACAGGAGAGGGGTCCAACAGGAATCGGGAGGCCGGGGTTTCTTTCAGACCAGAAGCGCCTGCGCCCCAAGGACAGACTTTTCCCAACCTACCATTCCGCCGCCCCTAAGGAGACCGGCTGCAAACGCCTCTTCCAGGCTCGGGGAGCGAATGGGGCGCCCCCCACTGGAGGGCGAACCCCGGAGACTCCTCCAGTTCTGCCAGAGACGCGTCTGCGGTGCTAACAACCGCGGGTATGTACTGGGCCGCAGGCGTCGATCTTTCCTGAGCCTTCCCCCATCCCACCCACTACAGGTCCCCGAAGTCCTCACCACAAGCACAGTCTGGAAACTCAAGGGGAGTGGGCGTCCCGCCAGCGCTCATTCCCCTTCACCTGTGCAGGTGAGTGGGCGCCCGCGGTGCCTCTCTCTGGGGCGTACCCACTCCCTCCAAGCCCCTTCCTCCCTCCATATCCCTGGAGCCCTAATCTCTCCCTGAGTTCTCCAAGCCTCCCTTCTCGGCGCCTGGACTCAGGCCTGTCCCAGAGTCTCTGAAGTGGTGGCGTCGTCCAGTCCCCCTCTTCCCGCCCCTCCCATCTTGTCTCCATTCGTCCCGGCTCGGGTCGGGCCCTCGGAGTAAGGTACTCACAGGGTAACGGTGCCGTTAGGCAGGAGTCCGGGCTCGGGAAGCTCCGGGAGGTCCCCGCCGCCGCACACAACCCTCCTGCGCGCCGGGTTGGGGGCGCCGCCGCTTAGCCCCTTGGGCCGCTCCCCAGAGCACTTGCAGCTGCGGATAGGGACTGGGCAGCCCGGCGCACCCCAAGTCTCAGGCGCCAGGAGCAGTAGCCACGGCAGCAGCGACAGCAGCAGGCGAGCGGGCAACCCCCGCATCCTGCGTCCCCCAGCGCCCATCAGCCCATCGCCCCGCGGGGACCGACAGTGTCAGGGCCCGTCTGCTCGCGGGCCGGAGGGACCCAGGCGTGCGGGAGGCGTACTCAGCAGGAGCCCGGGGCGCCCGAGGGCCGGGCGGGGGGCCCTGGGCGGAGGCAAGCCCCGGGGTCCCCGCCGCCGCACCCCGGGGGCATGTCCTGCGAGTGCCCCGGCGGGGAAGACGCGGGCGCGGCTGTCACCGCAGCTCAGGCGGCCCTCCGCGGCGCGGCCCGAGTTTCTTAGCGGGACTCGGGGGCTGGTGGAAGCTGGGCTCCTCCGCGTCGCCTGCTCGCTCAGCGCTGGGCTGGGACCTAGCGGATCGCGCCGGGCTCCTGCTGCCGCCGCTGCTGCCGCCGCTCCGTGCCATGGATGGAGGCAACTAGGCACGGCGCCGCTCTCGCCGCCGCCGGTCTCCGCCCGCCCGCCCTCCCGAGGGGGCGCCCTCCCCTCGCCAGCTTGTCCGTCCGCGAGGCCCTAGCGCCTCCCGAAGCGCAGCCAGGCCTCTGCCTTCATTCTCACGAGAGCTGGCCAGCGGGCTCGAGGCCCCGTGAGTCCCCTGCACCCGCCCTGAACCGAGACTCCTTCTTCCTCCCTCCCCTCGTACCCGAGCCAGGACTCTTCTTCTCCATAACCCATCTCAGACCGTCAAGCCCACCGCCATTACTTTCCACAAAACCCTCCCTCGCTCAAGCTCATCCAGTCTGCACCCCGATGCTTCTGGGACTTTCATTGACCTGCAGGCTTGACCAGAGATGTCTGGTGTTCCACGTTTTGGATTGAACTTTGTTCGCCGCCGCTCTGGGTTTACTGAGACTCGGCTTTCCTTGACCCCTGACCCGATGGGTCAGTCTGGAAGCCTGCTCTTATTCTTACAGCACTGCTCTAAGCCCGGCAGTACACACAGTCGGAGACTACGGAGGCCCAGACCCTCCTCTACTGCAGCGACCTTGCCCAGCGGGGGGTGCATGTCAATTGGCCAAGGTGGGGGCAAAGGCCAGGGCAGACAGGCTAGATCTGGTCTACTACATTTTCCACATCCCGGTGTGTGTGGTGGGGGCGCGGGGGCAGTGGGAATGAGGGAACCCAAGAAGAGGAAAAGCAGAGATCTGGGGTGGGGGGTGGGTGGGGAGACGATGGGATGTGTGTGTGGAAAGAGCACTGCACTGTGAATCAGAAGAGTGCCATTCTCCACTGCTCTGTGTGACTTTGGATACAGCCTCTAACATTCTGAGGTATCTAACCTCTGGGGTCAGAATAGGGCCCTGCCTGCCCTAGTTTATGAATGTAAGTTGTGGCATGAGAATGAGTAAGTGAGAGAGGGGGCACTGGGTTTCCAGAGGCAGAAGACTGGTGGCTTTGGGCAGGCTCTGACCTTGACAATTGGGGCTGGGGCTGGAAATCGCCTGTGGGTCTTTGATAGACTGTAATGTAAGCTGTGAATGGGCTGGAGACAAGGGAAAGAGAAGTATAGTCCAGCGTGTCTGCTTCCTCAGTTTCCCTACAGAGGCTGACTTTTCTGCCACTTAATAGAGCCTGGCTGCTGAGGGATAGGCAGCCCAGGTTGGGAGATCCCTGGACAGGACTCCTGTTCCCCGACCTTCACTGTGCCACCAAAGTGGTTGCTACAGTGACCACCAGCTTCTTTCTGTGTTCTTGGCTCTGCTGGTGTGTGTGACACCTTTTCCAGGACAATGGTATTTCAGGCAGTCTCCCACCCCCCTTTGCAGAGAAGCAGCTTCTCTCGCTTGCCCGTTGGCGGCAGACACGGGGCCCAGACACTGGCTTCTTCACTTTCCCTCTCTGGCTCCACAAGTCTCTCCCAGTTGCAGGCTCTGATTCCTTCAACTTCCAAAGATAAATAAATAGTGATTGCAAATGGAGGAAGAGAGAAGGGCAATGGACTTTCCCAGCAGGAGCCCTCCGCAGGCGGCAAGCAGGCTGAGGCTGCATTCCTCAGGAAGGGTGAGAATGGAGCCCAGTCACAGAACCTAGGCCCAGAGGCAGGGTCTGCCGTACAACCCTCCTGTTCCCAGGAGAGGAAAACTTCTCAGAGAAGAGAAAGAGGAGGCCTCCAGCCTGGGTGCCACAGCTTTTCTGTCATTTCTTTTTGTTAAATGAAGACATTCAAAGTCTGGAAAGGAATTCCCACTCTGTAACACCCGCTCTCTGAGGCTGAATAGAGGCCAAATGACATTTAATGAGGTAATGATTTCCCACAGGTGGAAGTGAGGTGCTTGGTGAAGACATTTACAAAACCGCTGACCTATCCCATTGGTCATCACGTTTGGCTTCTATATCCACCCAAGGAGGTGAATGGGGCTGGGGTTACTTTCCCATTTTGCAAGCGTGGATGAGGAAACCGAATCACTGAGCAATAAAGAGCCAGGGATGTAAACTTACCCTCTGATTCTTTTTTATTAAGTGTTCTTTTCTCCAAGCCACTCAAAGCTTTTCCAATAGGAAGCTTCCCGGTTATCTGTCCTCAGAGGTGCAGGGTGAGTAAATAAGTGGCCTACCTCCATGAGAATCTGTTTCTTTTGAGGTTTGTTTGAGATAGAAGGATCAGTCAGACTTAGTTCCCAGCCTCAGGAAATCTGGTTAGGGAGCTTGTCCAATTAAGTCCACCCTGATAATGTGTGATAAGCTGTTGAATGGGTAGGGATAAGGTAGGTGGTGATAGAGCCGAGGCTGGATTAGTCCTGACTGAAGCACGGGAGTGGGGCTTACCACAACGTTTTGTCCAATAGGGCCGAAGTGTAACCCATTTGGCTCTTTTAGACCATGATTATTCCCCTAAGGGTCTGGGGGCGTACATCCGCTATGCCTCTTTCAAAAAAGTTTGCCTTGGAACATGGCCACGTGCTCCTTGTGGACAGTTGGGTGGCAGGACAGCGTCTCTTGACCTCAAGTGCTAGGTTGGTGGCACAGGATGTCTGCATCCTTTCAAGCACTGCCACCCTGAGAACTGTCGGTTAGGACTGCTGTGCTGGGACCCTTCTTGTGAGCTTGGGCTGTCTCCGGCAGAAAGAGCCTTAACGCTAAAAGCTGTTAAACTAGAGAAGGAAGTGGAGGATTGAACAGTGAGATACCAGAGTGCTGCAGTTGATGGTGAAAACATAAGAAAGCGAACCCAGGAAGGGGAGGAGGGTTACCACTTTGTGAGGGGTGTAAATGTCTAACTATCACATTGTTTTGTATACCTGAAACTAATAAAAAAGGAAAAGAAAAAGCAAACCCAGAGGTATGTAGAAGATGCCAAGGTATTTGGAATTCAGAGTTTCTGTGAGGACTTGGTAGAGGTAGCGGACATTTTGGAGAAGACGACAGAGTGCATTTCTGAAGAAACAGAGGCTGGCAACCAGAAGCTCACTCTGCAGAAAATCTTCTGAGGGTTGTCACTTTTAGAGAGCTGAAAAGTGTGTTTGCCAAGGCTGGCCTGGAGAAGATGGCACCCACTGGTGACAAATACAACCCTCATGAGCATGAACTCATCTGTCATGTGCCACCTGGTGTTGGGGTGCAGCCTGGCACTGTGGCATTAGTAAGGCAAGATGGCTACAGCTTCATGGCCACACTGTTAGACTTGTCCAGGTGGAAGTGGCGGTGGCATCTCAGAGAAGACTACGAAGGGCCATGAAGAACTGAATGTTCTTCCAGAGTACAGTCACCTGTGTTTCCTTTATTTATTAAGCTACGTTTATATTGTACGTGAGGTACTTCATGTGACCTGTCTTGGATTTAATCATATTTGGCTTTATTTCTAAGATACTCTATTGATTTAATGTGACACGTTTGGTCTCATCAACAGTCTTGCCGTTGGGCATTCGAACAATGTGATAAGAGTTCCTATGGCCTTTATCAATATATGTTTAAGAAAATTATTTTTAAGTTACTACTCTGACGACGCTCAATCCAAAAATCTGTTTGAAAAGTGAAAATGAGTATAGAGTGTATGTTTATGTATTTTCAACTACTTGTTCCTTTCTAATAGTCCCTGTAACAGGAATTTATAGAATCTTGTATTTGGTGGGAAAGGGATTGGTTCGACATTTGGGTACTTAGATGATAAAGCTTTATAGTTGTATGAAAAAAAAAAGTTTGCCTTTGCCTGGTGCTAGCTGCCAGTCATCGTCTGTCTTGCCCCCAGCTTCAATGCTGATCCATTCCCCACTGTCAAGGAATGGCTGGGGCCTTCTAGCCCATGATAGACCAGGCCCCCAGCAGCTGAGAATGGAAATGGGGTGATGGTTAGGGTCCTCTCCCCCTGAGGCCTGAGCAGACCAGAACTCCTGCAGGAGGGTAACTAACACCAGGAGTGCTTATCGTGTGCCATGCACTTGTTGACTGCGTGTTATAAGAATTTGCTCAGTTAGTCCTCACAACAGGGCGAGGATGATTGTTTTGACAGACAGGGAACTGGGTAGCAAAGAGGTACCTTAACAGTAACTTGTCCAAGGGTACACAGAGAGTAAGTAATAGAACCAAGATTTGAACCAGGCACTCTATTCCAGAGTCCAAATTTTTAACTGCCGTGCTTTATAATTTCTGGGGGAAAAGAAGGGTTCTCGACAATTCCCCCACGAGGTTTACTCCCCAAGAGGTTTCCTCATGTTGATTCCCTGGCCCCTCTCTGAGCTGAACCTTGAAAGATGTCTACTCCCAAACCTGAGCTGGTAGTAGAATCAGGACTCCTTCCTCTTATTTTTCTAATGGAGTCAAGGAAGACAGAAACTTTTCAAAGGAGCTACTAATCTAGAAGAAAGTGTGAGGTGGGTATATGGGAAGACTATGGACGTATAGAGAATCTGAGCCGGCAGCTAACACTTCCCAGCTCCAGGCCCTGCTCTCCTCTCCCAGCTGTCCGAGGCCCCACCCTGGGTGATCACCTTTTGATTCTTAGGTTTTCTACCCCTCTATGTGCCTTGTTGCCTTTTTGATGCAGGATCTGATCCAGGACAACAGTGGAAAAGACCATAGCCCATAATTGGATAGATAATGCAATTGTGACATTTCTCCAGGGCTCCATTAGCTTACAAAGACAGTGGAGTCCCACAACCTGTGACACCCCCACAAACATCCCATTCTCCCGCTTCCCACCCCGATGGCTCTCCTGGGCAGTACTCTGAGCTGTCTCCCTCTTCTCTGTCCTGTACCTCTCTGTGGGGACTGTGCTGAGCTGCCTGATCTGTTGGATCAATCATGTTAAGTATTCATGACAGAGACATGCTCGTGCCTTAACCAGAAGGAATGAATAAGAATTGTGGAAAGATACCCAGATGAATATTTGGGGCTGCAAGGGCTTCCTTTTGGTGCTTAGTCCTACACATACAAGGTACCTGTGTATAATGTAGACACTCCCACAAGAAAGGGTTATAATCTCTATTAAATCTGACTCATCCTTTGAGTGAAATCTGCTCACATTCTCCCAGATGATGGAATAGCTCCTGCACTATGAGCACAGTGGCTAAGAACATGGACTCTGAAGATGGATTCAAATCCTGTCTCTCCATTTGACTGATCCTGTGACTTTGAATAAGTCAGTTAATTTACCTAGGCCTCAGTTTTCTCATCTGTGAAATGGGGGATAAAAATAGTATTTACTTCAGAGGATTGTTTTTAGGCACAGCCAGAGGAATGAGTCGCAGGAGACCAAACTTGGGTCTGTTAGAACTTATTTGGCATGTTTGAGCTGCGGGAAGTCAGGCTAGAAAAAACCATAATCTTTGAGCAAAGAGGGGTATAGAGTTTTATGGGAGGGAGTAAACGAGGCTGTTCCCCCTTCAGTGACAAAGGGTTTCAGGGCATGACCAATCCCTCCAGTTCCACACCCTGGCCCAGGTCGCCATCGCACAGCCCAGGCCTGCCCAGGCCAGCTGATCACAAGACGACGCTAGGAGATAAAACAAGACAGGATCAAGACAAGATGGCTTTTAAGATAAGGTTTCTGCTCCTGGACTAAATACGGCTTAACAGTTGTAATAATGTCAGTTATATGGAAATGATGTCTGTGTGGTGTGCTACTGTGGATGAAAAAGGGGCCACAACCTAAACCTGACAAGCTTTGCAGGAGGCCAGCATGACAGATCCTACAAACTCCACGTAGGATGGTCTGAACATAAAAATTCCCAACGTAGGGGCGGCCGGATGGCTCAGTTGGTTAGAGCGCAAGCTCTCAACAAGGATGCCGGTTCAATTCCCGCAAGGGATGGTGGGCTGCATCCCCTGCAACTAAAGATTGAAAACAGCGACTGGACTTGGAGCTGAGCTGCGCCCTCCACAACTAGACTGAAGGACAATGACTTGGAGCTGATGGGCCCTGGAGAAACACACTGTTCCCCAATATTCCCCAATAAAATTTATTAAAAAATAAAAAACATTCCCAACTTAAACCTAGTCACAGCCCGTAGTCACTTCCTAGGCCTGTAGCTTCCTTGACAAAGGTCAGTCTTTACCTTAAGTGAGCCTGTCTATTGTCTTTTTGCTTCTAAGATAACATAAGTTTGAAATGTCAGAGTAATCTTCTTTTCCAGAACCCCCAGGGCACAACTGCTGCACCAGAGCAGAGACTACAGAACCCCTCATTTTTTATCTTGTTCCTCGAATACCATCTCTATGTGCTGTAAATGTCAACTATCCCGTACCCACCAAAGTAAAAGAAGTATGTGTCTCTCCATTTCACTTTTTATCCAATCTCAGAGATTTCCCCACGTTGCTCTCTCCCACGCCCTTAACCTACCACCAATGATTTCATGTAACCCTAGGTCTCCTCTTTTGATTCTCATGTATAAAATACGCTGCGAAACTGCCATTCTCCACAGCATTTTTTCAACCCATTGAGATTGTGCTTCCCTACAATTGTCGTCAGTTTGGCTCAGATAAACTCAGAAAAATTCTTTATAGTTTCTTATATTGACATACTTTAAATGACGCCTGTGTGGTATGATACAAAAATATATTTGGTCGTTGTCCCTTGTTCTCGACGAAGAGCTCCTAAAACCCTTGGAATTTCCTGAGTAATAGGAATATCTTTTGTTATCCCTAAGGAAACTCTTTGAGCATGCCTGAGTTTACGCTGCTGACGCGATTTAGGGCGGTACTCTTAGATAACCTCAGGATAGGGCTGGTCACCAGAAAGATTAGAGCGTTGCCACTGTCAGCCCCACCTACCGACCTCCAGGAAAGGGGGCAGGGTGCTGGAGATTACGCTTTATAAAACCTCTTGAACAATGAGATTCAGAGAGCTTCTGGGCTGAGGACCACATCAAGGTGCTGGGAGGGTGGCACATCTGGGAAGGGCAAGGAAGCTCCAGGCCCCCTCTCCCCATACCTTGCCTTATGCATTTCTTCCTGTTGGCTGTTACTGAGTTATATCCTCCATAATAAACAGCAAATGTAAGTTTTTTCCTGAGTTCTGTGAGCCATTCTAGGAAAAAAATGAAAGAAAAAAAAAATCAAAACTGAAGAGAGGGTTGTGGAAATCTCTGATTTGTAGCCAGTCAGAAATACAGGTAGCCTGGGACTTGCAACTGGCATCTGAAGTAGAGGCCGTCTTGCGGGATTAAGCCCTTCACCTGTGGAGTCTGCACTAACTCTGAGTCGTCAGTGTCAGAACTGAATTAAATTGTTGGACACCCAGTAGGTGGCAGAGAATTGCAGAATTGATTGGTGTCAGAGAACACCCCAGCCTGGCCCATACAAGTTCTCAGTAAATGTTAACTAACTTGCTGCCCCTGGGGCTTGTTTCTATTTTTCTTGTTGGTATCCACATAGTTTTGTCCTTGTACATTATAGTTCACTCTTTACATATTTGACTCTTCCACTAGAATGAAACATCCCAGAAGAGGGACTCTTTTCTTTATTTCTATGATTCCCAGCTTATGTCAGTGCCCAACAAATAGAAGAGACATTTATTTAACTTGCTCAACAAAAGTTACTGAGGTCTTAGTCATTCATTTAAAGAACATTTATTAAGCATCTACTATGTATCAGATACTGTTTTGGGCACTGAAGATATAGCAATAAACCAAAAGGAAGTCTGTGGTTTCATGGGGCTAACATTATAACAGAGGGATCCAGATAATAGATAAATAAACAAACACATATAATCTAGTAGGTGGTATAAGATCAATGAAGCAAAATGAAGCAGGTTAAGGGAATGAAGAATGGTGGTGGTGGGGAACCTCTGAGAAGTTGATCTTTGCGCAGAATTCTGAAGGAATGAGAGATCAGGCCCCAAGTATTTTGGGGGAACAGAGCATTCCATGCAGAGGGAACAGCAAGTGGCAGCCAGATGGGAGAGCACTTGCTCTGTTCTGTCAAGGAAGAATTAGGTACTGGTGTGGTTGGAGTGCAGTATGCAAGAGGGAGAGACACCCCTCCCACTCCAGCTTGTACTGAAGTGGGCTACTGTGGGCAGGTGTGGCTCTCTGGTCTCCCTGACACAGGGTCCATGCTCATAAATCTGTTCCCATCATACCCCAAAGGAGGACTAAAGCAGCACCGAAGAAAACAGAAGAGGAGTAAGAGCCATTTGGTGGAGAAAGTTGCAGGCATTATTCTGGGCTGAAGGATAGGTGGAGGATGAACCAGACAAGCCTGGAATATTTGGGATCATCTGGGCACTGAGCCCCATGGGGGCTGGTGAGAATGAGGATCCGGCTCTCCTTTTGTAAGGCACGTGGCCAAGCCACGGTTGAGGCAAACTTCAAACATTCCTCTACAGCAAAGCCTGCTTCAAGCCTCACCACTATTGACAAAAATTATTTTTATCTAAGCAATAAAGCAAATGGTTAAAAAATGAAGTAGCATGGAAGAGCTTTGAATGAGAAGCAATGGTGCCTCCCCGTCCTGTGCCCCTGAAGCGACTTTTCCCCGTCCTGCTTTTAATTCTCTGTTCTTTGTCCAAGTGGCACTGATGGAGGCTTAGAACCTGGGAGAGCTTCCCTGTCTGGCAGTGGGTTTTCACGTCCAACCTTCAGGAGCTCCCCGTCCCAGTGGCTCTCTACAGATTTCCAGACCTGGTTCTCTGGGTCATTGTCGCCCTGTCCGAACAGCTTGGCTCCTTCTCCATATCACTTGCCAGGCTTGGAGCATGTGGGAAGCCCCTTCAGTTATGGAAGCACCTCAGACAGATGCCCTCGTTAACACACACCTGAGGCTCATCAGCAGCCTGGCAGATTGGATTTCTGACGTGCTGGAAAAGTTTGTCTTTCTGTGGAACCCCAATTCTCTGCAGCAGCTGTCCTTTTAGTGCCTAGTGGGCCCCTGGGTGGCTTCTGGGCCTGGCCCTTTGGTGTGGTGTTTGTCTCTCTTCTCTCTCTGTGCTTTTCTTTTTCCTTTCCTCTCCTGCCCTGTTTGTGCATCCTTCTCCCTCCTTCCCCCACCCTCTCTCTGGAAGGCCAAGGTCAGACTTCTGTGCAGGAGGTCAGGCCCTATTACCTAAGACCTGCCAGGCTGCCTGGGGGCCCTGGAAGGCTGTGGTTGTGGAGGGGAGGCTGGGAGAAATGTAAGAGGAGCCCTCTCTCTGGGCTTCCCATCCTGGGGACATATTCAGGCAACTTGGGTGTGTCACTGGAGTCTTGATGCCCAGGGTGTGTGAGCCAGAGTGTCCAGTTTTGGTTTCATTCTGGGCTGATTTTGCTGTTTTTATGTCCCAGTCCCTAGCTAGGTCTTTTTTTGAAAGCTATAGCGATAGGAAGGGAAGGCTTGGGTGTCCATGCTGGGCCTTTCCACCTCCTATGTCGAGCCCATTATGTCAGCTGCACTCCCTGAGCGACCCACGAAGGAGCTTGGTGTGGGCACTCAGGGCTTTAGTTGCTTCTTAGAGGGACCCCTTCCTCCTCAGCCTGAGAGGATCACGTTTCATTTATGTGAAGGTGACATTTTCCTGACAGTCCTTATCTGCTCTGTCATCAGAGCTCTGCCCGGTTCTCCAGTTAATTCAAACAAACTATAAAGCCCAACCGGATTGGGTCCAGCGCATGGTGCTAACTTGTACTGAGGTTTTGCTGTGTGCCAAGTACTGTGTACAACACTTTACATGCTTTATCACATTTAAACTTCACAACAACACCAGGGGGCAATTGCTCTTAATATCACCCCTATTTACAGATGAGGAAACTGAGGCACCAAGGGGATTAAGTCTTTGGCCCAAGGCAGTTTGACTGGTAAGGAACAGATTTGGGATTCAAACAAAGACAGACTGGTGCCAGAGTCTTGGAGTAAGCATTGTGACTGTGTTTGAGAGAGAGAGAGAGAGAGAGAGAGAGAGAGAGAGAGAGAGAGAGAGAGAGAGAGAGAGAGCAAACTGCAAACGCATATGCGCACGGCACCCCACCCCCAGTGTGGGCATCCACTTTTATTCCCGCAGCTCCTCTCCCTGTGAGTACATTTCCAAACTTACTGCATAAAGTCCTTTTGATGCCTGGGTTCCTTGAAGTGGACACAGTGAGAGGCCTGTTACCCCATTCCCCACCCCCTGCCCCAGGCTCTGGGCCCCAGTTCAGAGCTCCAAGTGGCACAGTGGCTGCCAAAGGGGGCCTGGGCCTCGAAGGTGAGCAGAGCCATGCTAGGGACAGCCAACACCGTGGCCCAGGAGCATACTTGGTCTGGGAGACTAGGCCTGTTAGTCACAAAGGCACACACAGAGATGTCTATGAAGATCCAGGCAGAGAGAGGGAGAAGGTGGCTTTCACATGAACGGGAAGAGAGCCATACCCAGGTGGAAGCACCTTCGGGCCAGAGGGGCCGCCTTCCATAATCAGGGCAGGCCGCTCATCCCAGCGCCCTCAGCAGCAGGCTCCTGCCCATTGATGGGTAAAGTACTAAGCAAAGCATGGACACTTAGAGACCTCAGCTTCCATGTTCTTGCTGTTGCCAGTGGTTTGGGACAGAAAGGTGATGAGGGGGATCTGAGGGACCAAGGATACAGAGAGGCAAAAGGGGAGAGAGAGAGATGGTAGTGCTCACCCAGGGGACCCCAAATGGAGGGATCCCCGCTCACTCTAGTGTTGGAAACGCCACCCTTTAGAAGCCAGGACGAGGCAGGAAGGCTACCCAGGATGAGGGTGAGATGAGGCTGGCTGAGACTCTAGATCCCAAACAGCGACTGTCTGTGCGTAAAGGTGTCTGTGGGGAGCCCCGGGGATCAGCAGCAGTTCCTTGAGCCTGCGGCCCAGCTGGTAATCCCCCCTCCTCAGAGGCCAGCCGGGCCCCAGCTGAGGAGTGCTGTTGGCAGAGGCTGCCTCTGTAGATCTCAGGCTTTATCTTCCTCACACATTGAAACCATCAGGCCTGGCCTGACTGCAGCCTGCCCAGCTCTGTCAGCTAGAGACACTGTGCTTTCATCCAAACCAGACCTTCCCTCCTCCAGGTCCCACTGGGGGAAGGGGGGCAGCGAGCATAGCCTCACTCGCCAATTTCAGAACTTTTTAACTTTGTCCCCTATTTTGCTCTCCTCTGTGAAACGTTTGTGAGGCCACCTTCCACTCCGGGCCCCTTGCTCCACCCTCATCCTCCAAAGGGAATTTTAGGCAGTGCTGCAGAAACAGGCAGTTCAGGGGGCCCCAAAGTCTCTTGAGCTGCTCCATCAAAGCAGCAAGCACTCTTCAGTGCCTCATGTTCTGGGGAAGCCAAATCAAAGGCAAACCCTGAATTCCTCTTGCTCACGGCCAATAAAAACCTTGCTTCAGTGCCGGCTTCCTCTGCTGAAATCAGATATCCTAGTAATAAACAAGTCTGAAAGGCAGGGCAAAGCTCTTGCTTCTTTCTTCTGATTAGTTTTTCTCCCTTAAAAAAAAGTTCTCTCCTATAACAGGATGCCTGCCCCAGAAACTTGAGCACAGAACTGCGCCCTCTCCCGCCCTACATCCCCCACTCCAGAATCCTCACCTCCTGGGCTCCTGCAGGCGAGGGTGGGGCCTGGCTTCTCCAACACTAGATGGCTTAGCTCAAAGGCAGGTCAAAGGGGCTTGGGGAGAATGGGCCTTTGCTGCCTGGGGAGCTGGCTGCCAGCTGACAGGGATAGCTGGCTTCTATGGCTGCTGGTGGTGGTCAGAAATGGGAAAGTAGAGTTTGGACAGATTGGGACCACTTTTTTCTAAGGCAATTCTTCTGGCGCCTCTCAATGCAACATGGGGTTTTCGTGTTGAGTGCACGGTTGAGAAAGCTACACAAGGTAGGTCTTGAGGCATCAGAGGGGCTGGGAGGGCAGAGGACTGAGGGTTTTGCTTCCTGGGGCTGGCCTCGCCTTGCACACCAGTCCTCTCCGGGGCTCCCCTTCCTGTTCTGTCCTTGTCCCTGCCCAGGGTAAGCGTGTCTCCACATGTGGCCTGCTGTGGAGGAGTGCCCTCCCCTATGTGCTGACAAGTCTCCTCCTCATCCCCCCCAAATAGGTTTTTAAGTGACTTTGCTGTCAGAGATGCTATTCTGTTTGTTTTTCCTTCTGACACTATCTCTCCAGAGAGTTTCTGGTCAAGAGAATTATGTTGAGGCTGCAGATTGCAAGAGAATTGTGCCTAATGGGGAACAGCCAGACAAGACACCTTTTATGTCCAGCCAAGTTTTCCCCCCTTTCTCTCTCTCTCCCAACATCTCATCTTCCCTTTTTGGCTTCAAAGTTGGCCCTAGTTTGTGCTCGTTTCTTCAGTACAGCTGGTGAATAAGGTCACACATTGATTTTATTTTGGAGATTGGCAGCTGGGTCAAACTTAGCTCTAAAGCTGGAGAGCAGCACAGCTCCCTCCACTGAGGCATGGGTGGGGGAAGGCGCAGTCAGCCTTGGAAAGAACCATTTAGAAGGCACTCCGGCACTCAAAGGGTGGCTTCGGCTCCTTTGTGATAGTGAAGCTCAGGAACTTGAGCTTGTACAATTTATTTTCAATATAAGAAAGGTGCCCAAAGTTCCCTCTCTGTCCCCACCACAGGCCATTTCAGCTCATTTGTGCTGGACTTTATGGGAAAAAAAAAAAGTTCGATCTGAGGTCCCTTGGGACCTTGAAGAGGCACGTAAGTTTAAGGGCCTCTACGTTGTAAATAGCTGTTCAACCACATACAGCTGTAGAATATATGCGTTGATGCAAACTGGCTGGGAAAGAAAGCTCTTTTCTTTACCATCTGCTTCCTGAGGGGAGAGGACAGGTTAGTAAAACATCTCCATGGACGGTTTGGATTCTTTTACCTTTAGTCATGAGGCTGATGTAATAGCATTCAACTGATTTCACGGTAAAGACAGTCACAGTTCCCAGAGCAAATCATTTCCAATTGCACGATGACGACATCCACCCTTATCGCAGCCCTTCAGGAATTGGTGGGCGAGTCCTTCCTCCTTCCGAGCTTTGGTGGGAAGCACAGGGCCACTTCATTTGGAAGGACAAAGATGTCTTAGACTTTGAGAATGTCCTGTTTGCCCTTATTCCTCCTTGCCCAGCCTTGGGGAACAGAATTCACTGCCAGCCTCGCTCGAGGGGCAGAAGGCCACAGTTCTGTGTACTTGGAGCCTTGCAGCCTGGAGGATGGTTTGAATCTGGGGGAGGAATGTGGGTATTAGGAAAGTAGGATGACAGGCTGGACTTAATTCTCTTCTTCCTTCTCATCCTCACTGCTTGTGGTTTCCAAGTTTGTTCTGCATTAAGATGTGTCAGTTTTCAACAATTACAATAGATTAAAAACATACATTTCTTTTTTGGTAATAAGGTTTTCTTAAATTAAGCCTATAAATCAAAGACTATGCCACTTACCGATTGTTAAAGCCTGAGACAACAGAAGGTGTCAGTGTAGTGTAGTGACCAAGCTCTGGACCATGAATCGAGTCTTGAGTTTATTTCTTGCCCTGGTACCACCCTGCTCTGACCTCAGACAAGAAGCACACTGAAACTTTTCTGGTGACTCAGTGCCCTGTCCCCCAAGGGACACGGCCTAATAGGCTAATTACCATACCAACTGTTGTGAAGGTAAAATGAGAGAACATAGGGGATGATGCTTCATGTGCCATAAATGTTTTAAACAGTGGGGAAGGGGAGTACAATGTGAGTATTAAGAGGTTGCTTTGTTCAGAGATGCAACAGTCAGAATCTCTGAGGAACTTCCAAAGAACAAAGCCTGAGGAGTAGGAGCCTCTGCAATCTCCCGAGGCTGGCACCGGGCACACAAGGGCCCAGGCCACTGTCAGAGACTGCTGGGCTGACCCAGGACAGCGTGTTGTTGTCACTCAAGAAACTTGCTGTGGATAGTGTCACCGCTTTGATGCAAATCTGGGAGTGTTCACACCTGCTGCCCGTCACAGGTAACAAAAGACAAAGTCACAACGTTGCTCAATTTTCTCTCTGCCCAAAGTCCTGGCCTGCTGTGGTACACTGGACATATGTTAGTACTTTCCTTATCTGGGTTTGATTCGGCTTCCCATGGCTCGTCTCCTTTGTTGTTCTCCATCCTTAGGCACAAACCAGAGCTCTTTATTTCTCAGACCATTTCATCTTTCCCAAAGGGCTCCACAGTTACCATTGGACCCTCAGCTGAGTTAGCAAAGAAATGAGGTATTTGTAAGAAACTAGGGGCTCCACAGTTACCATTGGACCCTCAGGTGAGTTAGCAAAGAAATGAGGTATTTGTAAGAACCTAGGGGCTCTGTAAGAGTCAGCCGTATCACCTGGGAAAATCGTGTCCTCTCTGGCCTCTGTTTCTCCCCATAAAGAAGGTACAAGACTAAGGCTGAGTCCCTTCCAAGGTAATTTGTTTACAGTGGAGCCCGTGCTTGCCTCTCAGGTTAGCCAATGTCGCCATCTAGGGGCAATGTAAGAGTTTCTTGCAGCAAGAGCTAACCTCTAATTCCTGAAATGTCAACATTTCATTTTCTTGCCCTTAGTAGTTCAGAATCCCTCTTTCATCCATGGTGTGGGTTTGGCTGCATCTGTGACCCAAGGGAAGCCCTTCTCCAAAGCCAGCTGGTACAATGCCAGTGACGGGCACAGCTGCTTCCTGTCAGTTCCAATGCCCCCTCTTGTTATATGCACTCACTACACCAGATCATAAAAAATAAATCTTTTAATTGCTTTGTAATTGGCACAGATGGCATAATTCAAACTCATATTTTTATTTAATAGACTTTGAAATACCACACTCGAGCTCTCATTGAAACAGTACAGGAATCATGATGGTTGAAGTCTTACAAAATTATATTCGGCAGCAGCATCATGTTCTGAAAGTTATTTCATAAAATTAAGACAAAATAATCTAGAACATAAACAACAACCCAGACTAAAGTCATCTGTTATGACTGAGAATTGTGCTTTCTGGTTTATTAAGATCTCGCTATTTTATTAACAATCAAGAAGAGTTGCAAAATTCTGGCTTATACAGTGGATGCTCCTCAGAACACGAACTCCAAGCCAGGCCTTGTTGAAACTGTGAGCCTGAACTGGCTTTGCAGGAATCTTTCATTTCTGGAGAGCTACGAGATTCACTGGTCTTTGATTAAGAAATCATCAGAGAGGATTATGGTGGGGGAAAAATCATTATCATTAACTTCTCATCACTGTAGTAGGGCCCGGGGAAAAAGCTCCAAGTTCTGTCTCTGCGAGAGGGTGACAGAAAGCCTCAAGTCCCATTTATGTTACCCCGTAATTTTCAGGGTCAACATCACAGGGAGGCCAATGACACAAATGCTCATCAGCAACAATTTGGGTTTAGAGCAATAACTCGAGCCATTTCCTGAAATTACCTGTACTGCTATTCCAGAGTAGAGGCAAATATTTACTGAGTGGGATGGAAACTGGGGGCAGAGATCCCCTCGCTCCAGAGCAGCAAAGATGATTACTCAGTAGGGGTTTGTATGAAGTTGTAACTACAGGGAATTTTCTATTAAAGTGGATGACAAATGGGAATCCCTCTGACTTTGGTGATTATAAGCATCAGTGACCCAATTTTAACCTGGGAAAGGCATTCATGGGTTGGTTGGTGCTCCAGAGCAGGATTTAACACTGAACTCAGTTCCTGGCTATCGATTCGGTATCTGTGCTGCAGAACTGTCTGAATTTCTCAAAGGCAATTCAAAGGCCACTACTTGAAGTGAGCTTCCTATGTCAGACACTAAATAAAGATGGTTTCCATCAACACAGAAAATCCTCAGTGCACTCTCTCCAGGTCACAGGGAGAGCACGGGTGTGCTGTAACCTAGGGAGTACCAAAATGAAAATCCAGGTGAGTGCATAGTTAGTCTTCCCGGACAGGGCCCACAGGCTGTGAGCCACTGCTGGTTGTTCTTGGTTTAGTGTGCCTGTGTCACCTCCACAGTGGCCTTCACGTCTGCTGCGGACTTGTCCAGGGCAGGTTTCTTTGAGTAATCTCGCTCTCCAAAAATGGTGCTTCCTATGCGGACATTTGTAGATCCCACTTCAATCTGTGGGGAAAAAAGAGAAAGTATCCAGGGCTAAGTTTAAAATAATGAAGTGAAGCAAATGCTGAAGCTATGCCTCTCCTTCTGATTCTCAAGGGGCTTCCATGCAGAATAATGACAATGCAGTTGAGGACAACCACGGGCAGTGGTTCTCCTTGGGGGCAATATGACCTCTAAGGGGTGTTTCAGAAGTCAGTCAGGATTTCTCTGGCTTTCACAGTGATTGGGGAACCTCCCTGGCACATCGTGGGGTGGGGACCAAGGGTACTTGACATCCTACAGTGTGTGGGACAGCAGCACCATGAGTGGTCTCACAGCACACATGCCTTTCTAATGTTCCCTGGTCAGGTAGAGGAAGAAAACCTCTTTATCATTGTCTCACAGAGAATCTAATTCCATTTTATTTATAAACACAAAGTTCTTTGCATTGTTTTAATATACACAATTTTCCAGGAATACAACTACTATCTACACAGAAGGAAATTTATACTTTGATTTCTAGAACTTTATCAAGTTATCTACTGTTCCAGAAAGTCATGTATTTGAGTTGCCAATATAGCACACCTGTATCAGTATATTTTTTACAGCTGCTGCATTCATGGTGAATCTACACATAAGACTAAGCATCAGACTACTTCACGACTTACTGTCATATATCTATGTCCAAGAATTTACATAGTGAAATGCCTTTTAAAAAATTATAATTGCTTCTTATTTACCTTTCAATTCCACTTAGGGAATTATATTGAGTTTAAGCAATTATGTGTCAGGCTGTAATTTCTATACATTTCATTTCAAAAAAGAAGAGGGTAGGGGACGTTCGAATAGTTGAGAAACATGCGATTTAGCTCCCTCTTGCTACAATGAGGCAAAGGTTTCTCCAGCAAGAACTGACTTGCAGTGTAGCCTTTTGGACCTGCCGCTGAGGCAGGTAATGGTACCAGCAGGACACTTACTGCGTGCTGGAAGTCCACGGACATGCCCATGCTCAGCTCAACCTGGTCAGTAGGGATGTTCAGCTTTTTACACAGCTCCTCCCGCAGTGACAATAACATCTGATAGAAAGAAAAGTGTGATACCTAGTTTATTCCTGCCTCTCTAAGGGTGCCCGAAAGTCACTGAATCTCAACATCTCTGACAAAGATTATTTAATCCTCATGGTTTCAAGGCCTGTCAAAATTGCCAGCAGTTACTGAAAGGGTTTTTAGAAAATTCTCCTACTTTCAAGAAAATTATCAGTCATTGGAGAAGAAGAGCGAGCTCATTTTCTCTAAACACTGTGTTTTAGTCCGGTTCAAACTGAGTTGAGAAAGGTCTGTGGGATTTCGGGAACCTGTTCTTTCCTTTCTTAATGAGAAGAGTTCAGAACACGGTTATAATACCTGACAAGCAGCCTCTGGATGTCTCTGAAGTCGACTACAACAGCCAGCCCTGCAATAGCATTTCACTACGATGCTTCTTTAGCATGTGAGCAATGACCCCATCCCTGGCCCCCAGTACCTGGAAGTCTGGATTTGGTCCTTGACTAAGATCATGCCCAAAGCTTCCTATGGTCATCAGCCCCACGAATTCCAGGCTGGGGCACTTGGCCTTTATGTGCTCCACCACGGCTACTGTCTCTGAAGGTAGAAGGCCATGCTTACCTTCACAAAAAGAAACAGAAGACACTGATACCAAAATGTTTTAAGTAGCCAGAGAAAGGCTCCATTTTCATCCCTTCCTTGTAATAGAGGAGGTAACCCTCAGACAATAGGATCTCTGGAAAGAACTTGTCCTCAGGTCCAAAGGAGTAACTTTATATTTGAGGTCTTTGTGTTGTTCCCCTTCTGGTCAGGTTCTGAGTTTCTCAAGGGAAGAGCTATAAATTGAACTCTCTTTATTCTATCTCAGTATCTGAGATGAGAACAGCTAGCGTAGAGGGGAAAGAAAAAACATGGCTGTTCTCGGGACACGAAGAAGATTCACATTGCCAAAATGACAGATTAACCTGAGCATTATTTTTCCAAATCTGGCATTTCTATAGTTTTATTAATGTATTAGTTGAATTGTAAAAAAATTAAAATAAAGTGTATATTACACTGTTTTTCCTATATATTTGTAAAATTTAACTGAACTTGCTACTTAACAACTAGAGGAGGACTCTGCTGTAAATTAATAATATTTGTTATGCAGTTATAAGGATTATTGATATTGTTGGTCCCGCATTTATCAAATGGAGATGGAGAAGCTAAGAAACTCATTTCAATCTTTAATTATGGCAAATTATAGCTAATTATCAAGAAACAATGTAATAGATTTGATCTGGAGTCAAATTCAGATTGATCTATATTGATAATGCATAATTCTAGGTACATGTACATATAATAGTTAAAATTTACTGAACACACGCTAGGAACATGTGACAAATCCTAAGAGCTTTTCATTTAATACAGTAACTCTATGACATGAGCACTCTTACTATCTCCATTCTAAACATGAGGAAACTGAGGCACAGGGAAGCTCAGTACCTTTTCCAATGTCACACAACTAGGAACTCTGGAACGGGGATTGGAACCCAGGGCTCATCTGGAAAACAGATGCCTGTACTGTGTTCCTTCATGCTAAGATTTGGTGAATACTGGTGCTTTGATGGGTATGAGCAAATAACTGGTCTATAAACACATATTTATTTTTTTTAAGGAGGGTGCAGCTCACAGTGGCCCATGTGGGGATTGAACCAACAACCTTGTTGTTAAGAGCACTGTGCTCTAACCAACTGAGCCAACCGGCTGCCCCATGCCTCTT
Source organism: Rhinolophus ferrumequinum (assembly GCF_004115265.2). NCBI lineage: Eukaryota > Metazoa > Chordata > Mammalia > Chiroptera > Rhinolophidae > Rhinolophus > Rhinolophus ferrumequinum. The sequence goes on from NC_046287.1 coordinate 61,674,736, forward strand.
ATCCTTAACAAATAGCTAACAAGTAAGATGTGTAGGTTTCTATGCCAACAGCTTTACCTGCATTAGCACATTCAATCCTCACAACACCTTCTGGAGTAGATACCATTATGATATCATTGCCAGACAAGGAAACTGAGGTACGGAGGGGTTAGGTAACTTACTCAAGGTTACAAACCTAGAAAGTGGTAGAGCTCAAACCCAATGTCTGTCTGATTTCAAAGCCCATACTCTGTTCACTATGTTACACTGTTAACCCAAACCCTTTAAAGATGTTCACTAACTGGCACTCACAGTGATTTTTCTTCTATTTTCTTCCCCCAATGTAACACAAGTAATTTTTTTTAAAGAAGACCTGAGAAGTATTATACATATAACTTTGCAATCTTTTTCAGGAGTGACGGTGACTTTTGGCAATTTTCAGGAGATCAAAGTCACAATCTCCTTCTTGATTCCCCCTGTCTGCTTCCTCAAAAATTAAGAAATAATATATCATGATGTACCAGAAAACACTATGTGGACCAGTGTGGATGTCACTGTACCATCTAGATCCTATATAACACAGTTTACTAAAAGGCCTGTGATTTCTTTCTACAACCTTATCTATCAGATACTTAGGCCTGCCATTCTTCCTGAGCTTCAACCATCCTAAGCGAAGAAAATCTACAATACAGGTCTGGTCACTTACTCTCTTCTCCACTGGTGTTAATCTGGACCATAACTTTTAACCTTTCAGAAGAACCTTTTTTCTGCCACGAACTGTTCACTTTGTCTGCCAACTTCACAGAATCCACTGTTTCCAACATGAAGAGATTGGGGACAACTGTAATGAGAAAGTGGCAAGGTAATTTTTCACTCACCCTATAGCAGCAAGCAACATGCAACAAATCTTTTGGAAGATGGAAAAAAATTTCCAAGGAACAGAAAAAGACATTTAAGTCTCAGTTCTGCTAAGAAGAACTTATGTGAAAGTTTTACTAGATATAAGTTCGAATGCCAGACCATCACTGTCTAATCAGCAAAGATGAATAAAGAGAGAGAAACAGTGACATACCACCATCATGCAGTGAATGTATCCATATGTTCCAAAAAGCTGATAATTATAGAGATTCCTAATAGCGGGCTTGGTCTGATTGCATCTCAGTTCAAACTGAGAGAAGCAGGTCAAGATGACAATAGAGAAAGGATAACCAGTGGAAGCCAAAGTGCTTCTTTGGCATGATATCTCCATGTTCTTAAACTTTCTGGGATGGGGATGCTACAAACAATACCATCAAGAGAGTGAAAAAACAGTCTGTGGAATGGGAGAACATATTTGCAAATCATGTATCTGATAAGGGTCTGGTACCCAGAATATATAAAGAACTTTTACTACTCAATAAAAAGATAAACAACCCAGTTTAAAAAACGAGCAAAGGACTTGAACAGACATTTCTTGAAATATACAAATGGCACATGAAAAGATGCTCAACTTCATTAGTCACTAGGGAAATACAAATCAAAACTATAATGAGACACCATTTCACATATTTTTTATGACTCCATTGCTGTCTTATTACTATACCTCTTTATTGTCGTATTAACTTATCACGATCTACCTTTAAGTGGTGGTATACACTTCACATAAAGTTTAAGAACCTCATAATAATGTACTTCTGTTTCTCCCTTTCCATTATTTGCTATTATTGTCATGTAGGTTGCTCTTACATATGTTATAAACCCACAATAAATCATTATTTTTGCTTATATAACACATTATAATAAAACAATAGAGAAAAATAAATGAAATCAAAAGCTGGCTCTTGGAGAAGATTAATAAAATTGATAAACCTCTAGACAGATAGATTAGGGAAAAAATAAAGAGAAAACACAAATTATCAATATCAGGAATAATGAGAGAGTTGACATCACTACGAACTTTATAGATATTACAAAGATAATAAAGAGACTTACAGTCTTATGCCCATAAATTCATTAATTTAGACGAAATGGACAAATTCCTTGAAAGACATAAAGTACCAAAACTCACCCAAGTAGAAACAGATTATGTGAATAGTACCACATCTATTAATGAAATTGAAGCTATAGTTAACCTTCCCAGAAAACTCCAGGCTTCACTGGTAAATTCTACGAAACAGGTAAAAGATAATACCAATTCCACACAAACTCTTCTAAAAGATTGAAGTAGGGAATACTTCCCAATTCATTCTAAGAGGCCAGCATTACCCAGATATGAAATCCAAAAAAAGATATTTCAAGAAAACTACAGACCAATGTCTCTTGTGAATATAGATACAAAATTCTAAGTCATATTTAATAAATCATAGTAAACATCATAGTAAAAGGATAATACTTCACGACCAAGTGAAGTTTATCCCCAGGAATGCAGGGCTCATTTAACATTTGAAAATTAATAATGTAATTCAATACGTTAACAAACTAAAAAAGAAAAACTATGATCACATTTAGAGTTTTATCTTACCCATTAATTTGTTGACATTTTGTTTCTGTAGGTGGCCAATGAAGTGCCATTTGATCTCAGGACATGAAGACAGAATCTGAAGAGAAAAAAGGTAACCATGTTTGACTTAGATTTTATGGAGGTCTTGCTGGCTCAAATACCTTGCACACTTCCTACTGACCTTTCATGTATATGCAATAAACCATTATCACCATCTTCAGTCAGGCTCCTAAGGATATTCAGAGAAAAATCTAGGTCTATTCTGTTTCTCTTCTTGTTCCCATCAACTCCCTTCATCATTCAGGTCTAGCCCATTAAGAATACCCATGAATTGTCCATTAATAAAAGCTTTCAAATCTCAAAACGAGCCAAGATTACAGAAAGCTCCTAAAATCACCATTTTCAAAAAACTGTAAAGGAGAAAACTATAGTCTTAATAAAGAAAGAAAATTTAACTGAGAAATACTGGGGGATCATATTCGGTGAGTGTAGACATTTCTACTGCCAGTCCAACCTACTGCTCTAAAACTCAACTATCGACCGGGGTCTAATTTTCAATCAAAGAGCCAAATAGATACAAACTCAAGAATTCAGATATCCACTTACTTTAGGATTTGATGCTTTTTCTAGCAGTTCCTGAACCTAAAGGGTAAAACAAGACAAGTCAGAAACGTGGCAAACATGACTCTTCCAAAGGCAGTTTGGAAAAGAGCTCTTACATAGTTCTCCCCGAAAGTGCGCTGGCCGTGAGTGTAGGCCTCAATCACCATGTCGGCAGGTTTGGTTTTGCTGACTGCTACCAGTCGGGGCTGGATGGCTGGGAGATCCTGCCAAGAGGGAAAGAGCCAGATGAGTGAACATTTGGGAAGATTATCCCAGTAAGTTCTGCAAGATAGATCCTGCACAATAGATCAGCAGAGATCTTAACTTGGTATTTGCTAAGCTCCATTTTTCCAAGGGAGATCAGTATCAAATAATGTTGATTCAATGTCTTTCAAATGCATTGCATCTAAATTAATATGTTAGCTACTTTAATATCTAGCAAAAGACATTTCTCAGGAGAACTGGGTAGGTAAGTATTATAAAAGCAGTACATTTCCTTAAAATGCAGACTTTGGCCAACTGCATCAGCATCACCTGGGTTCCCTTCCCGACCTAATGAATCTGAATCTCTGGGGCAGGAGTCTGAGAAATCTTTTTATCAGGTTGGTGCAAAAGTAACTGTGGTTTTGTAATTATTTTTAACCTTTTAAACCGCAATTTTGCACGGACCTAATAACAAACTCTCCAGAGTTTGCAGGTTTAAGCATCACTTCATTAAGGGAAGGCATAGCTCTCTGACTAGAAGGAAGGCCACTTCTAAATTCTGAAATCCCAAGGTTAACAGTTTTGGAAACTCATTCTGGTCCTGATGTAATTATTTATATTGCCCCCATTCACTTTTGAAAGCGGCCCACTTAGGATAACTGTGTAATCTATTTTTCAATTTAATAAAAAACCAGTGGCAGATCGAGGTAGGAACACACACACACAAAAACTCTGGATTCAGATTAGACCTATCTGACCCCCATCTCATGGCCAATACATAAACAGCAAGGCTTCTCTGCATTCTGCTGCAACCAAATCCACAGCGGCAATAAGAGAAGTGATCCACCTCTCCTTATCTAGCTCAGTTTTCATGTACCCCATTACCCCTTGCCATTTTTACAGAATCACAGGATTCTCAAAGGACCTGAAGAGTCAAATCAATTAGCAAACAGTTTCCTCTTTCTTCCGAGAGCTGCATTAGCAGTCTTTTTTGAGACCATGTCACAACTCCTAGGATTATGTTGATGACTTGATGGTTTCCAGACAGAAAGGTGGAACAGGCAGCAAATCTGCCTGACAGTTATGCTGGGAGAACCTCTCACTGTGATGTTTACTAGGAAAAATCTCTAGTGTTCTTGGAGAATCACTGAGAATCATAGAACATTAACTCCAAGAGTGAGCTTCGAGCAAGGAGTGAGCTTAGGCAAGCAGAGCTCATTCCCTTGCCTATACACATGAGGAAACTCAGGGACAGAGTAAAGTGACTTCTTCAAGGTAACATCTAACTAGTATTCAAGGAAAGACTATACTAATCCAGGTCTTCTATCTCCAGGCCAGCATTCTGAGTTCTGACACCAAAAATACTTGATCAGAGAAAACTTTGACTTCTCTGTTCAGGTGTGTCTCACTCCACATCATTCAGCTTAAACTTGCACTGAGGAGGGGCAGATGTTAATAAAATTACAAGAGGATACAAAACATATATAAGGGGAAAAAAAGGGTCCCCTTAAGCGGGACAGCTCACTCCTGCTCAACCGCGCAAGTGCAGCTCTGGTGCCTCCACAGTCCCGTCAATCCACCCTCTCAGTCGCCCACGGGTAGAGCTGACATTTACTGAGCATCTTCTAGCTGTTAGACGCTGCCACACACGTGATCTCAGGCGGATCTGGTCTTCTTTGGGTGCCCTAGTAGAAGTCTTCTCTTGCAGCTGCTGGGCACAGGCCTGGACCTTTTCCAGGTCGCTGATGCTGTTGACCCTTAACACGAAGCGGGATGGGCAAAGGCCGCGATGCCTGGAGACTCGTCATTTTCCCGGGGTAGCGGATGCCTTCTGCTCCAACTAAGACAACCTCCAGAAAACCTGACAGACTCATCGCGAGGTCACTGAGGAAACCCTTGGCTTCCTTTTTGAGGCTCTGCAACCTGTGGTAATGCCAAGGCGGCGGACGGGTCCCGCCCCTCCAGGAGAGCCCTCTGCGTCACCGTGACGACCCATTCCCACGCAGGTGTCCCCCTCCTCAAAGCGGCCGCCCACTGTCCCCGCGCGGTCCCTTTCCTCACCAGAGGTCGCCGCGCCACCGCCTGCTGCACGCGCTCATTCACTGCCCGCAGAGCAAACGCGACTCCCAGATCCGCCGACATGCTGCCAGCTCTCCACATCCCCTGGGGACCAACGTCGAGCCCCAGACCCCGACACCCCTGAGCTGAGACCACCTTCCGGTCCCGCCCAGCTCACGTCTCCATATGGTCCAATCAGCGCTCACTAGCGAATCGTCTCACCCAATCGAAACCTGGCAGCGCGGGGGCGGGGTGGGGGCGGTGTGGAGGACGGCCCCACCCCTTGGCGGCGGCCATCTTGGGGAGGTAGCTATGGACAACCTGGTAGGGCGCTGGGCACAGAGGCAGGGTGCCGGGCTCTGTTGGCGTTGTTCCAGTGACGCCTGGAGAGCCTTCAACATCCTGCTGCCTGAGCCGCTGGTGCCCCCGACCTCGTCCCCGCACCCGCCCGCGCACCCGCGGGATCCTCTTAATGCAAAAAACGGAGCCTGTTCCCGGGGTCCTAGTACCTTTCAAAATGCCTCACAAGTTTGCCATTCCCTGGCGTTCAAAGAGCTGTGAGCCAAGATTTCTGTGCGCAGGGGCCAGGACTAGACGCTGCTAGAGGGAGGTACATCGCTTTTAGTATCTCTTGTGAAGAGCCGCTAAGATATAAACGACCCGGCATGATTCAAATGTATTGTTGTTTTCATTTTTAGACCACTGCAGTCCAATAGAAATATGATCCACATGTGTAATTTTAAAATTTCGAATAGGCACGTAAAAAGTGTAAATAAACTTAATGATACATTTTATTTAACTCAATATATCCAAAATAAGATGTCAACATGTAACCTATGGAAAAACTTCAAATAAGCTATTTTAATTCTTTTGTTTTTATCGTACTTAGTTTCCAAAATCCAGTGTACTTTTGACTTACAGCATGTCTCAGTTTGGACTATCCATATTTCAGTGGCCACCTGTGGCTCGTGCTACCTTATGGGAGAGCACAAGCAGCTTTCCTCTAGCGTGAGCACAGCACATGTTTAGTCTTGAGTCTCCAATGTAGCCAGCTCTGGGCACAACGAGGGTTGTAAGTGTAATGAGGAGCCAGACAACACAGAGACTAACACAGTTAAATACTATTATTTGTCAGGTGATGAAGTTGTAGTTGCTGTGGGCAAGTAGGAGATGCGTTTTGTTCAGGAAAGCCCTTTTGGCTGTACTGTTGATTCTCAAACATTAATTCAATTTAATGAAATGGGATGCTATTATGTTGGAGAAAAGACTAAGTTTGTTCTCCAGTTGTCTTGAGGTAACTGGAAAGCAAGGACAATATTCTTACTTTCTTCTCTCATCATCTTTCCAGACCCCAGGAACTGAGATGGAATTTCACATGTTTTGCTCTGGGAAAATCACTTTGAGCAGAACCTTGCCATCAAGGACTTCTTTTTGGGAAGTCTCCATTGACCTGGCACACATAACTGGTTATCTGTAAACTAGGGTTGTCAAAGACACCAGGAGTAATTGTATTCAAATGTCTCTGGACTTGATAATTTCTATTCCTGTCAAAGTGACAAAACAATGACTAGAATAGCTCTTCATGGTGTGAATATAATGATGTTTGTTATAGAGATACAAAGTTGAAAGATGCTAGCTAGCCGTCAGTGGTGGGAGGAACAAGAGGATTACAGTGATGGGGATCATAGTGAAGGATGTGTACGGGAAGGACTGGGTGAGCATGAAACACTTAAAAGTGATACGTTATTTGGAAAATATTTAAATCATCAATAACTCATAGATCTAAGGGATGTGTAATCCAGGTGATACATGACTATGACAACAAGTAGTGTATCTTCATTGAATAGGTCAGGTTTCTTTGAGTTACAAGGTCTATTTCCCCACACCACCATCATGGTGTGTATGTGTGTGTGGCTCCCAAAAAGGCATCAGAAGACTGATTTCAAATTTCAAGCCAATGAGGGCCGAGGTGGCATAGGATTGACACAAATTGAATATTGTTTCATCATTAAATTCTGATCTTGGATAAGTTACTGAACTTAGTTTTTCATTTATAGAGTCAATATCTCCTTCAGAGTTGCAGCAAGGATCAATCAAGATAATGTGTAACACAGAAGAGTGCTTCCCCAAAGCAGGTAAGTGTTCAATGAATGTGAGTCCCCCACTCTCGCTTATCCAGTCAACATTTATTGAGGCATTTCTCTGTAAAGGTATCTTGAGGGAGACCAAGATGAGTAAGACAGGCTTTACTGTGAATTCATTTCTAAGGTGCTTTTTGTCTCTAATGTTCTACGACCTTATGAAAATGGAGGCAAGGACAAAAAGGTCCTGGTGACCTCAGTCCCATTATTGTTTCACATTTTCCAATTTATTTTTCTTAGCTGTGTTTTTGAATCAATTTGATTCCACTTTTTTTCTCCGTATTTTCTTTTTTACTTTCTTCTTTTCCTCTTCCTGGACATCAACCATCTAATTTAACCTTTCATCCTTTCCTACTACCTAAGCCTTGAAAAATGCAAATCTATCATCAGTAATTGTCTTTAAATGCTCCAATAGTTTGCAAAAACAAAGAGGAAAAGAGAAAGATTAAAAAGCCAAATACCCGGAGGAACAAATTTTATAAACAATCTAAAACCTAGTCTACTTATTCACCATAAGTGCCATTAAGCTTTTAAAACATTCACCCCTGTAGTATAAGGCCCTGAATTATGAGAAAAACATTAATGGATTTTAAAATTGTTTCCTTCTGAACTTACTGTGATTCTGTGGGGGGATAAAAAAAGACAAAATAATAGAAAATTACTGTTGCCTGGTTACTTGGCTCTGAAGAGAAATAATGCCCATGTTCCAGTTTAAATGAATTCAGAGTAGCCATGACAGCAATCCCTCAGCAAACATGCTGTCATATTTGGCTTTTGAAATGTCAATATGGATTCTAGAACTCTAGACCTGGGGAGGACCTTTAGAGATCATTTGATCTTTCATATAGAAAGAATGACATTTAAACCATCCCAAACAGCATAGAATCTCCCCGATTTCTGAAGACCATCAGAGAAAAAAATGTTATTCATGCTAATCCCTGGATTTATTTATTTTTGATTTGCAGATAACTACTTCTTCCCAGTTCAAATTTTAGCCAGTCTTAAGTAAAATCTTTAAAAATACTGTATTCTGCAAGCTAATTTCCTCTTCTTTGGTCTCTGAGGAGCTAAAAAATACTTAGTCAACCATTATGCAACTTACATAAATGTAACGTTGTTAAATTTCCCTTCTGCCTTTTCTGGGGTCATTCCATGAGCTTTATTTTTTAACTACTTTTATTCTTTTGGTTTTAACATTTTCTCTCTAGCCTTTTCAAGTCTTTTTTCTAATTAGAGCCCAGAACTTGGAAATTCTGACTCTCAATAGGGCCAAATCAGCTTATTTTCTACAAGTTACATTTCTGTAGAGTTAAATATTCTTACACCATGTTTGCTGCATTGCAGTTCATTCCCTTTTTCCTCTATGTGTTATCCTACTTGTACCTTGATTCTGTTATTGCATCTGTCTGATTTTCCACTTAGTGGTACCCACTTAATAGTTGTGTACTTTCTAGCCTGTTTTTCCAGATGATTGAAGTTATTTTTGAACACTTATACATGCTAGGCACAGTGCTAACTCCTTTACGTGCATTATTTCATTTAATCCGCTTGGCGTATTTTATAGATGAAGACACTGAGGCTCAGAGAGGTTAAAGAATTTATCCAAGACCTTATACCTTAGAAGTGGTAGAGTAGGGATTTGAATCTTGGAGTCTAACTCCAATATCTACATTCTTAACTTAGCTATTCAGTTGTAAGTTCATATTATTTGTCTGGTAGTGATGTAGGAATATTTCACTGTTGAGTCCCCAAATGATGTAGGGGGATTTTTTGAGTGAGTGAGTGCCGGGATTGTGTCTGGTGAGACCGAAGATGGAAACACGGACCGAGGAGAGGCGAGGAGTTTTTTTAAAAAAGAGGATAGTTTATTGAAAGCAGAGGGTCAGAGATCCCTAGCGGGATGGGGTCACAAATGGGGGTGCCCAGTGACTGCGGCAAAAGTTCTTACTTTTATACCTTCCCTTGCCTGCTCTTACATAGTTCTCCCTGAAAGTGCGGTGGCCGTGACTATAAGCCTTCTAATGGAATTCATCTGTCAGGTTTCTCCTGTTGGCCCATCCTGAAGGGATTGATGAAATAACCCATTCCTATCTATCAGATCTGCTCCTTTGTCCAGCAAAAAGGGATTTATGAGATAATTTATTAACCTCAAGGTGCAGTCTCATATTTTTGTCCTGGAGTGAAGGAGACATTCCAGACCTGGAGTTTCAGGATAAGGCTGCTTTTTTTCTTTTTTGTTTATCCCACCAGGGAACTCCCTGTCTACCTAGGAACATGCTAACTAAGCTGTCTCAGTAGGCTCTCAGACCAGTAAAGTTTGGGAGCATTAAAAAACTTGAGCATCTTTTCAGAGTAGAGACTGAGATTTTCTCCCTGAATTGAGATATCACAATGAATTTTGGGTCAACTGATGATATCTCTGCCCTTTGGAGCAGAACTGCAGTGGTGTATGGATTCTTTATAATGATAAATCTATGCAGCACCTACCAAGAATTGCGCCATGTTCACAATTAGTTGCTTATTGTTTCTACATTGATTGATAATGAGGATATATATTCATCTGAATATATTTTGAGGGCAATTTTGTACTCAACTCACTAGGCAGGGATTTTTTAAATTTCTTTATAGCACCTATTCTAATATCAGCTGTTGTTAAATTTCACTTTAATAAAAAAGTAAATACAAAGACATTTTATTTAGCAAGACTGAAAATAAAACTAAGACATAAATTCACACCTTTAGTGTTATCCAAAACAGTTCCTCCAGCTATGAACCCAAGGCAATTAATCCAGCATATTATTCATTTACAGAGTGATTAATATAACAAGAACCATTTCTCAGTTACAAAGAGGTTCATTAGGCCCTCAGGGCTCTTTGAAAGTAGAATTAGTTTGATTATTCAATCACCAGCTTACACAAAAGTAGAAATAAAAAGGAACAGAAATACAAATATAAAGTGATTGGCTATTACCTCTTTTATAAGGAAACAATAGAAACAGTAGCTAGATCCCTACTGAACAGAACTAAAGAACTCGTGGTCAAGTTCACAGACACAGGGTAGCCACTAGTGAAGAAGATACAGATGGTCCCTCACTTACGATTTTTTGATTTTATGATGGTGCGAAAGCAATATGCATAATAAATTACATGAGATATTCAACATTTTATTATAAAATAGGCTGTGTTAAATGATTTTGCCCAACTGTAGGTTAATGTAAGTATTCTGAGCACATTTAAGGTACGCTATGCAAAGCTATAATGATCAGTAGTTTAAGTGTAATAAATACATTTTCAACTTAACGATATTTTCAACTTACATTGGGTTTATCAAGACAATCACTATATTAAGTTGAGGAGCATCTGAACATTTTACCCTCAAACTTAAATAGATAAGTCGGTAAATATGACGATCTTATTTTCACAATTTCACTATTGTATACTTTATAAATGATAAACTTACTAGTGTTGAAAGATAGAACCATAGAAATTGCAACAGATCATTTATAAAACACCTACTTTTTTTGGATCAGTAATTCAGTAAGTCCTCACTTAACATTGTTGAAAGGTTCTGCAACTTTAAATGAAAAGATATAATGAAACCAAGTTTACCACAGGCTAACTGATATAAACAAGAGTTAAGATCCTACAGTGTCTCATCAACGTTATGACGTAACTGTGTTGAATGAAATGATGTTATTTGAGGACCTGCTGTATTGCTAAATTTCTTTTAGTGATTTCCACCCCTCCCCTCAGCTTAATGATTATAGATCCCTCCAAATTTATTTTATTGTAGTCATATAAAAATTATTAACAAACTTTGGCTTCCTTGCAAACATTCTGTCCTTATATAAAAATGTGATTAAAAACAGTACTGAATATGAATCACTTCTGCAAAGTTTAATGAGTGAGAAACATTCAACCAAGGTGACTTTTCCTTGGAAAATCCCACAAAAACTGAATTTTATAAACAGTTACTTATTTAGATAGAAGTTCCACTTATAAATAGCAGCCATGAGTTTACTGCCTACAAAATTGCAGGCTGTCACATTTTACGTTTAGAATTCAGATGTTAAGATCAGATTTTCTAGTGTAAGAAACAAAGTCACACACACACAGATTGGTTCGTTGTCTCATGCTAAGGAAACAGCTGACTTCCATGATCTTGCTATTCAGGCAGGTACAGACAGCCATTGGATTTAAACAAATGGGGACTACAGCATTTGTATTTTTTGTTTAAAGAGGAAGCGACGTTAACATCAGGAGGGGCAGATGCAGCAGGACTTTGCGGAGGCTCTTCTGTGGTCAGAGTATTTAGTGCAGGGGACAAGCTATCATAGGATGTTAGTGTTACAGACACTTGCAGGGTAAGAACCTGAGCAAACGTGCTATTCCTTGCTCCTTATTCTATTGTAGAGAAGTACCATAGTGTTTTCTGAGGCCCAGGTGTTAGTCTGAGTAGAGGGAGCAGACAAATATGTAAGTCAGGGATCTTGGATGTGACATGTTGCTCCTAACAGGTGATTAATGCCATTGAAATGAGAGGAGGGTCAGTATATCTTAATAATGGATACCCTATGCTCTGTTGGTCTTGGGAGACTGACTGCCTTCTGCAAGGACTTCTGAGCATCTTCAAATCCATCAGTCTCTCCCAGGGACATTTGGCTGCCTGCACAAAGTATGATCCAGTGATTTGAGAATTCTAGTCCCAAGAATTAGAACAGAAAAGGGCAACATTTGAATTAAGAGGAGTTAACATTGTTTCTTCCTAGGCAGGCTGAATGATCCACAAACTTGCTACTTAGGAACAAGCTGGCCTGAGTTCTGGGGCCATTTGTTAAATCAGAAAGAAGTCTGGGCATGGGACCACAAATGAGGTAGGGATTTGTGGCAGGAAGTTGCATTTAGTTTCACTGAGGGAAGAGGGGTACAGCAGGAATATTTTTGGGGGGCGGGGGCAGCTAATAACAAGGCCCAACCGTAAGGCAGAGCTTGCCATGGAGAATACCGATGTGCTTGCAAGTTCACTCCAGACGGCTGCCTTCCACTTCACAATCCGGTACACAGCTATGGTAACATGGGCTGTACAGGCTGGATCCCCCACCCTCACCTTCAATTCCAGGATATAAGAAGATCTTTCTTTCGTGTTTGGTCTCCCCTATCCCAAATCTCCCAGAGTGACTCAAACTTTTCCTAATTAGTAATGAAAAAGAAAACCTGGACAGAATTTAATGCAGCTGTTCCAAACCAGGGACGTGGTCATAAACTCAGAAACAGCTGTCTCTGAAGACTGAACACGTAGTCTGACTCCTGTGTCACTGCCTGGAGCCCTGGATTTAAAAACACGTGCTACTTAGAGAAGGGGCTCCCTTCTCTGACTGACAGACAGATTTCCAGCACAAGCCATAGGCATGAAGATTAGGAAATCTTTTGGATGACCTTCCTTTCTCTTCCAGAGGAGCTCTTCAATGTAGAATCTCCACAATAAAAAGACACGTGATCTCAAGGAACAAACAGGTACTGGAGTGGCTAACAGACATAATGATCCCACTTCAGCAGCTATTTAAGACACTTGAGTTGTTTGTTCCTGTCTTCTTGATGCTGACTGGAACCAACGAACAGATGGAGAGGAAACAAAAAACAAAAAACAACCAAATCACAGAATAGGTGAAAAAATTTAAAAAGAATTGTGTGGTGGTGACCAAACCCTGACTCTGGCAATGCAGTCAGAACCACCACTTTAAGCCCCAGGGGAAGGAGGGTAGAAAAGCTTGCAAGACCTAGCACCAGTTCTTCCTTACGAGGGCTCAAGAAGCAGGCCTCTAAAATAACTCATGTATGCACTGACAAAAACGCCGGGAAAGCCAAACATTCTGCAGCTGTTTCCCCACGGCTCTCCTGGCAAACTTACAAGCACGTATTTGCTCAGTTGTGAGCCTCACCCACAGACATCTCCCACCTCAGAGGCAGGGGCAAGAAAACTGGACTGCGTTTTCCCAAATAAGGGAAATCAAATCACCTACAGGCAACATCCTCTATTTCTCCCACTCCTTAATGATAGCAAACCTAATTAAGCCAGCTCCAAAGCTCTAAAATTAGTGCCTGGACGTCAAAGGTCAAACACATGGTTTACAAATCTTAACACAAGTCATATAACCTACTTACCTGAATAAAACCCCAAATCATCAATCCCTGCCCTCCCTTCCCATGGGAATAAATTTAAGTCCATTTCTTCTTGGTTCACCATAGTACGTGGAAGACAGTCAAAGAAGGTAGTGTAGAAGGGAGGGGATCTTGGTTCATCATTAAAAAATAAAGATCTCTTTAAATGTCATCTGAGGTTGTATAAAATTTTTTTCAGTTCTCCTCAGTGTCTGCCTCCAAGGGCGCATCTTCTAAGCCAAAACTCAGCTTGTCAGCTAGCCCGTCAAACTGCTTGCCCAGATTGCCTGCCGAGTCCATGAACATGTTAGGGATGTCTTTGCCAAAGTAAATCTTGCTGTTGGAAGCAATGGCCTTGTACTTCATCAGCTGCAGATATTCAGGGGTCAGCTTCAGCTGTTAAAAAAAAAAAACAAAAAAAAAGGAAAGACGACTTCGGTGGAGCCAGATTGAGAAAACTCTGGGTGGCACCCCTTCACTTTTCATAAGGAGAGGGTCTCTATCAAAAACATATGCCCTCTCTACTTTTCCTGGTCTCACTGTTACATTAGTAACAGGGTAACCACTTCTCTTAAGAGAAAGTAATCTCAAATCTCCAAGGCCAGAGCTGCAAGAGTTGTAGGAGTCTTCATGTTTAACACAAAAACCACACTTCTATCAAGGCACTGCTACGGAAAGGGAAGCACCTGACCCATAAAGCACAGGAGGCCTTTGGGTGGTGGTGGGCATCCAACACCACAGTTCTCAAACAGTATCCACCTAAATCCAAATGTGCCTTCTCTTCACCAGGTGGCACAGGGCCCTCACCTTATTTGCTTCGGCCATTTTCATAGCAGTGTAGCACTCAGCATCGGCCTTTGCCTTCTCTCGGGCCAGAAACGCAGCATCTGAGGGGAAGAATGCAGTGAACTGAAGTGCAGAGGCTACCAGAAGACAGTCTGGTCCCTGTAACTTTCCCCCACTGCCTATGTGACCTTAGGGAGACTGCTCTTTTTTCTCTCTGCTTTGGTTTCCTCATCTGTAAAACAGGGAAAAAGGCATTTTTTTTCCTGTTTCACAAGTTGTGACAATCTACAAAGATGAAAAAGTGTTTCAACAGCATCTCCCTGTGGTGAGGACTAGTTAAGAGAAAGTGTGTTTTTGTGCCCAACATCTTCGACAGCATTATCGAGAAAAGCACTGCCACCCAGAGACACTTGCTGTTTCTGCATGCATATTTCTTTTGTAGCCCATGTGTGGGAAGGGACTCTACATCAACCTCCAGTCTCAGAGCTTCTCACCTCATCCCCCTGGTGCTACACAGCAAAAAAGAGATGTCCAAAGAAGGCTCTGAATACAGCCAGAGGCGGATCCACCCTCAAACTGAATACCATAAACATAAAATAGTTCAGCCCCTCTCTAACTTCATTTCCCTTTTATTTCCATCAATCATTTTAAGAAGGTTCTAATGAATAGCGGTTACGCTGGCATGACTCTAAGAGAATTACAAGCCATGGTCCAGACTAACTAACACCTGTTTGGATTAAGACCTATTTAAACTTCCACTATGCAAGCAATATACTTTCACGATCTGCTGAGACTAGCTTTCTGTCAAGTTAATGCAAAATTTTTGATATTTATTTCCTTGCCTTGGGAATGAAGCCAGCCTCATGTGAATAATATTTGTAGCAAAAAGTCTGGGAAGAAAGGTCGTCTGTGGGTGGGTTCTTACTGCACACCCTCAGTATGACTGTGGTGGAAGGAACCTATAGTCTGGCTGACTTAACTGCCCTTAGCACCTGATGACATGTATTTATAAGAAGTAAATATGTGTTGTTTTGCTACGAGTTCCCTAATGAGGAGCTGCTGATCTGCAAAACCCTAACTGGCCCCTCCATGGGCCCCTGCAAAGCCTGACATGCCCCATAATGAGTGTAATTGGACACACATTTTGTAACCTGAAGCTGGGCTTTGGGGTCCCTTTTTGTCTTAGAATTTGCTTGATATAAGACACCACGTGAAGGAAAAGGTGGGTGGTAGGAACGAGGTGAGGGCTGAGGGGCAGGGAACTGAAGGGGAATGATATTCAGAAAAGCCAGCAAAGGAACACTTCTCTCCAGCTCCAGCATTGTTGGTGCTGTAAAGGTTTCTTTACACCTGGCTTACTACTTACAGGGACCGAGAGCTATGGTGCTCACTGACTTCTGAGGAGGGGGTAGGTAAGGCACGAGGGAGAGAGCTGCTGTTTTGGCCTAGCTTCTTAGTTTACTTCTAATGCCAGATTCCAAAACATATGAGCTCCAAAACAGCAGGGACTCTGTGATTTCCCTTTTTCTTATGCCTAATGTAAGAGTGCCTAATGGCACGCACCTAACATTTGTTGAACGAATGAATATTCTCTGAAGTGGACAACTTAGGCTAGCCTGGCCTAAGTCTCTGTCAGAGTCAAAGCACAGAGAAAAAGTGATGTTCCGAGGAAATCATGACATCTTAGAACAGAAATTAAAGTGCAAAGAAATGACTCTCCCACTCCTTTGCCACAAAGTGGGGTCTGAGGAAAAGTCAGGCATTGATTTCACTTCTGCTCACCTTCAATTTCTGAAATCTTCTTCTCAGTTTCCTTTTCCATCACCTTCTGTCCATAGGTGATTTCTGCAACCTGAGCCACTTTTTCTGCCTCTATGTTATTGAAGTTGAGAAAAGGCTTAGAGCTCTGGTTATGTCCAAAGTTTGACTCAGTTTCACCTGTCACCTGATCTAAGTCCCTGATGCATGAGTGTGGGTAAGCTCAGATGAGAGCCACTGGCCCCAGAGGGTACCCTGACAGGCACTCACGGGCGGAGATGGAGTGTACCAGTGAGCACAAACCATGACGTCCATGCAGGACAGCAAGTGGGGAGATGTGGGCGCAAGGGAGGGAGTCGTGATGAAAGCAAGGAACAAGCCCTAACTTCTCCTAAATCACAAGGGTGTTCTCCCAAAGGAATATTGTAAGGAATAAGGGACTCTCTAAAAGTTTCTTCCTGCCACTTCGCTTTAGGAAGGAGTCTGGTTTGTTGCTAATAGTCTAGTGTAGGGGTTAAGAACCCAGGTTCTGGAGCGAGTTCCTGGCTTTGAACCGCAGCTCTGCCACTTATTTGCCATATGGCTTTGGGCACGTTATTTAACCTCTGTGCTTCAGCTCATAAAGTGAGGTTAAAGATAGGGCCTCCCTCACGTGCTGGTTGTGAGGAGTGAGAGAATTCACATGGTAAGTGCTTAGAAAAGTACATGGCTCGCAGTAAGTACTCAATAAGTGTTAGCCATTATCATTATGGACTACGAATTAACAGGAAGGGCTCCTTTCATGTAAGAGGTATGTGAAAACTCAAAACTCATTGCCCCTGGCCGTGATCCGACAATTTCAGCCTTGCTTCCAGGAGGATGAATGCCACTCCTATGGGTAGTAAGGGTTTGGAAAACCATGTGGTCTAACCCTGCCTGAGGCTTCCTGGATTCTTCCCACCATCCTCCCACCATCCCCAGCCCTTCTGTCCCAAAAAGGGGATCAGAGAACCACATTCAGACCAATGAGGGCCTTCTTCCGCTCTGTCTCAGCTTCCTTCTCCACCACTTTCTGTTTCTGGGCTGCAATGAGAAGCTTTGTCTTCTCACTTTCCCTGAAGGGGAAAAAAGGACGCAATTGTGAGGCTGTTATGGAAAAGTGTCTGAAGCACGTCACTGTCCCCTGGAGAATCCAAACTCTTCTGTTGAGGAGAGGCAAACTCTGATTTCTTACTCTTTCCTGGAAGGCTGTTCAATGTCCCAGGTAAAAGCGGATCTGTTGCAGACAGTAACATGGCTCTCTTTCTCCAGAATAACCATTTGTGGGAAATAAAGCATAATTTACTTTAGTAAAATGCACTTCCTGCTCACTTAATTGTATTTCCCTCCTATCTTCTTTGGCATGAGCCATGAAGCACAAACAAGGCCCCCTGGCCCTTTTAAAAGCATCACTGCTCAAAAAGGCTTCTCAGTGGCTCTCCATCATAGTTACAGAGCCCAGGTGATTGTCCTGACACGCCTGCTCCATCCTACAGTGCAATGGGCTGTGACAAATACTCAAGAAGGGGAATAAAAGCCTGGCACAGCTTCAGTTAACTCTGGGATGGGATGAGGTGGGAGAGAGTGGTGGTTACACCTTAGGCAGAGGGTATACTCACATCAACTCATAATTTCTGCGGATTGTCTCAGGTATGTTCGGCTTAGTCACCCGCACAGCCTGGAGAAGGATAAAAATAGCACCTCATGGGAAGGTAAAGGTGATGAGGGACCTAAGCAGCTCCCATTGGTCCTAGATCTTCCTGTGCAGAAAGGACATCCCTTGGAAGAGGGGAAGCACCTCCCTCCGGGGACGCTCCCACAGTGGCAATGCTTACTTGGATGACAAGCCCAGGGGCCATGGAGGTCAGGTCCTGTTGCAAAGCCAGTTTGAGATTTTCATCAATCTGATCTGGAATCAAGAAAGACAGGAAAAGGAGACATCACATTTTCTGGGCAGGGTGGCGGGGAGCATAGGGGCAAAGTACAAGCTAAAACACCAGCTCAAGAATGCATTTGACAGGCAAAAGGTCTTCCCAAAGTAAAGTGCTTATCAGAGCCCAAAAATCTAAAGATTCCCGGCAAGACTTTCGGAGCAACAGGCCTATGTAGTCTCTCGACATAGGCTAGATGTGAGAGTATCCTTTTCTTGTGGTCTCAAGATAGAATCACCTAAGTTGTTGAAAATACTAACCTTGCCCAAAAAGGAATGAGCTTTAAAAAGAAAAAGAACAAACAACAGTTCTAGCACATTTCTTGAGTCAGGCGGCAGCCTTTCCCCAGACAACAGGGGCAAAAGAGAAGGCAGGCACCAGTTTTCATAAAGGAGGAAGGTGAAATGGCTATGTTAGGTATTTTGAAAATGGCCGAGCACATTAAATCTAGTAATTTTAGAAGTTTCTGAAAGAAAAACAGATTCGGACGTCAAGGAAAGCCCCAAGGAAGACTATTTCCATTAGGAACTCCATCAAATAACACAAGGGGAAAATAAAAATTTACAGTTCTGGAAACGAGCCCAAGCCTTTTGATGTGTTGTTTGCTTTGGTCCTGATTCCTTTGTCTGGAATTCACATGTGAGTCGTTTCATGGACGATTGTAGGAAGAGCTATAACTGATTTCCTTCTAGCTGTGATCCCAGGACAGCAGCAGCAGGCTGCCTTCTCTGGCCTAGGCCTTCTCTTCTCTGCCCCCTGCCTATGAGATCTTCAATAAGATCCTAAAAGGGCACGAAGAAAAACACTCACAGGCTGGAACATCTAAACTCAATCACCTCCCTTGCTGTCAGCTGCCATCTGCTTTAAGTGACCATTCTCGGTCACCTGTACCCAAACAGGAGCCTCTGAGGAATAGCACGCCAAGCTCCTGCCTTTACAGATGCCCAAACTAGCACCCATGGCATCTCGGAGATGTGCTCAGGCTAGTTAGCAGGCACAGTAATGAACTTGTTTAGTTATTATGCCTTGATCATTAGGGTTTAAAACAGTGCTTTCTTCAACTGTCATATCAGTAAGCAAGGGATTTTAATGTTTCTATGTATTGGATATACTCTCACAAGCTTCTCAGTAGTGAGGGAAAAATGCCCATTAAGTCAGTACCTTGCACCTGATATGGGTCTAACAATTTGACAGCTAGACATAAACAATACATTTCATATTTTCTAATGTAAATAGGATACCCATCAAACTTTCAGTGAGATGGCCTGTAAGTTAATAATATAGTTATTTATCAGACCAAATTATATCTGAGTGAAGGTGGAAACCTGAGGCCCTGGGCTAGTAACTTTCTAGGAAAATTTGGAAAAGATATTTTGCAAGGTGGTTTCTTACCAAAGTAATACTGATAATAAGTTGTTTGTATGTTATAGTTATGCTGATAAATGCTGATTAAATAATATTACTAAGTATATACAAAGAGGTTCTTTAGATAAACTTCTGAACAAGTATTAGATACTATTTTATAAAATGGCCAAAGAGGATGCATCAGAGAGATGAGATGCGTCAGACGCAAGCAGTGATGAGAATTGTAGTCATGATGAAAGTCAGGGCTAGGAGTCCTGAGAGGAGGGAACTGGAGAAAAAACCTCTGACGTTTAAAGAATAGGATTCGACACTTAAGCATCTCCTTTACAGATGCAAATGTCTTTTAAGTAAAACAATGCTTCCTGTCAAGAATAAACTTTAAAAATAAAAAAATTTCAACGCAAATACATTTTCCCAGTTCTTCTGTACAGGGAGCTATACTTTACTAAGCTACCAAGTTTATCTCTAAGACAATAAGAAGTTTTCTAATGCAAAACAATTTCACATTTTAATTTCCTCTTCATGGAAATTAGAGATACTTTGTCTTTCGTTGTTTCAAATGCTTTGAAATGTTTATTTAATGGCACAAGTTCTAAACCAATGGCTAGATTGGTTTAGAATTATAAAATTCTATCCGTTTGAGGTAAAAAAAAAAATCAATAGCAAATTTACCAAAATTTTCTTAAAAGCACACTGAATCCAAACCCAATAAAAGTATCTAAACCCTGTAGAGTGAATTTAGATTCATTTTCTACTGCAGAAAAATTAAAAGTGATTCTGGTGATTTCCCAAATCTGAAACACAGTGCAAAGGCTGTTTGCTTAATAAGGTCATTGGCACCGTCAATGATTTCTCCTTCTAAAAAATGTTCTCAGAGTCCTTTTTATGAAGATTCTGGAGGGTGGAGAGTGGGGGGAATCATTGTCTAATCCTAGTATCAGAAACAGTTGTACTATGGGTTGAAAAATCCATTTACTTTTAGCACTAGCTACTAGAAAACTTCTAGCAGCAAGTTTAAATAGAACATTTTACCACAAAAGAGCTTTAACATTTACTGAAATGCTTCCTTCCTTTGCTGCTGAAGTCAGGCTATGTTTACTTTGACTAGGAAAACAGGACAAAAAGTGTCTACTTAAGCACATGGTTCCCTTTTGTTTTAAGCTTTTTCCTATTCCTTTCTATAGGTATAGGGTAAACACACTAACAAACACACACACACACCACAAAGGTTCTAGGAACTGTAAGTAGCTATGGTCTTTGTCTCACTTCTAGAATTAAATATGAACTGTACCATTCTCATCACGCTTTCCTGGGTGCCCCTCATGCAGTGTGATGTGGTGAAAGCATACAACGTGAGAGCCAGGAGAGGGAGGTTTCAGCTTCCGCTGCTACCAACTAGTTCTATGACTTTCTGTCTTTGCACCCTTGTCTTACACAGAGGACACTGGGCAGGATGGTCTCTAAAGTTCTTCTAGAACTGAGCCTGTCTTCATTACAGAAGGATGTCTTAGGGACCGTGGAAATACATTTCCATTCCAGTCCTCTAATCCAGGCCAGAGTGAGTCTTGTCACTGCTATTCCTGTGCCCAAAGCTCCACCGTTCTCACGATCTTTGACTGTCATCAGCATTTTGTAGGAATGCCCTTTGTGACCAGTTCCTGAGCACTGGGGCCTTTAACACCTGCTGTCCATCAGTACCCATCCTACTCTGGGGGGTCAGCAGTGGGCAGCGGGGGAAGCAGGGCTGCTAAGGCAGGCTGCGATGACGAGAGATTTCTTACCGAAGAGCTCTATGTAGACCTCCTGCAGCGTGTGCACACTGCAGAACTGGTTCAGTTCATGGTGAATCTTGTTGAAGATGAGGGCTTTGTCGTAGTCGGCGGTGTAGTTCTTCACTATGTCATACACTGGGAGGGAAGGGGAGATTTCAGAAGAACAGGCAGGACTCAGGCCTTTCTCAGACAGCAGTTCTCCCTTCCTGCGGGACTGCGACTGACACTAGGGTGGCATGCTGGGGAAAGCAAGCTGGCACTGAGGGGAAACTGGAAACACGTACCTGCGTTTGGGACCAGGAAGTTCACCACTTCAATTCTGTCAAAGTAGATCATCACACCACCACTATTAGAGGAAGAATGGACAAAGAAGTGACTAATAAGCTCTGGAATAGAGTGCAGTCTCCTAGGTGATAGCATAAGATTGGGACTTAGCAGAAAAGGAAAAATCACGGGAGGTCAGAAGGCATGTCAGATCTCTAAGTAGGAGATCTTCAGAGCTTATAGGAAGAATACAATTCCCTGAGAAATCACACCTCCAAAAAGTAATTCTGCCAAGAAAAAAAGCGAAACTTTTGAGATGCTAGTAAGAAAAGAGTAGTTCATATTTTTTGAATCCACAATGCCATTTGATTAAAGCAATCAATTGAAGGGAAAAGACTAAAGAAAGTCAAGAAGTTCTCAGAACTTAAAAGGTCACTGGAATCTATGGTCACTTTTTCTCACTTTGTCTTCACCATCACTTTCGTTCAGCACTTCCCTTTTCCTTTAAATATTCATCATAAAAAAGTTTCAAACATTCAGAAAAGGTGAACTAACACCCATATACCAACACTGAAATTTAACAATTGTTAACATTTTACCATCTTGATCTACTTTTTTTTTTGCCGAACATTTCAAAGTTGTGATACTTTACCCCTTAACACTTAAGCAAGTATCACCAAAGAATAATGACATTCTCCTACATAATCAAAAAACCATTACCAAACCTAAGAAAATCAGCAATAATTCCTTAACATTATCTAATGCCCAGTCATTCAAATTTCCCCAATGATTCCTATTATGTACTGAGTTGCGTGCCCTTCGAAATCCGTATGTTGAAACTCTAACCCCCAATGTGACTATATTTGGAGACCGGGCCTTTAAGGAGGTCATTAATGTTAAATGAGGTCATGAGGGTGGGGCCCTGATCCCACTGGACTGGGACAGGAAGAAAGGAAAGACCCCAGAGATCTCGTTCTCCTTGTGCATGTACAAGAACATAGCAAAGTAGCCATTTCCAAGCCAGGAAGAGAGGCTTCACCAGAAACCAGTCCTGCTGGCATCTTGATCTTAGACTTTGAGCTTCTACAACCATGAGAAAATAAATGTCTGTTGTTTAAGCCACCCAGTCTGTGGTATTCTGTTCTGGCAGCCCTAGCTGACTAACAGTGTTCCATCATGTCTTTTATTGCTGTTAGTTTTGGAGCAGGTTCCAATCAGGGCTCACCATTATATTTGTTTATGTCTTTTAAGTTTCCTTTTCAACCCAATAGTCCTCCAAATACAACTTCGTGCTGAGATCAGCCCAGTTATCCTGTGGGATATCCCAGTTTGCGATCTGTCCGAGTGCTTCCTTGCAGTGTTGTTTACTGTGTGACTCTAACCCAGTGAAGACCTTTCCTTTTCAGCCAGACCACTATAGTGGTGTCATCTTTGGATTTCTTGCCCCTACGCCTCCCCCACCATTAAGACATTCTCCATAGTCAGTTATGCTAAAGTTATCTTCCGCTATCAAGTAATTTATTTATCTGCGAAAAGCCTTCAGTGGATCCTCACTTTGGACAGGAAAAGTCCAAACTTCTTATCTGGTATTCAAGGCCCTCCCGACCTGTCTACCTTCTGTCATTTTCTCTACTGCACTCCACACCAAGTCAAACCAGAAAACAGGGGACTGGGGGCGGGAACTTGGTACAACCAAGAAGCGCTGCCTCTCTTTTCACCGTCTCTTACTGCAGCCAGCCAGATAGCCCTTTCTCTTATTTGGGCTTAACAGCCTTATTCCAGGCACCTTACCTGGTTCCACAAGGTACATTCTTCACCTCATCTGTTTGCAGTGTTGTCTGGAAATAGAGGCGACAAAAATGCTGTGAGATGGGCAGTGACAAACAAAGTAACTTATTTTCAGAATCCCAAATGGCCTTGTCCTTGAATACTTATTTGAGTTGAGCTTTGTTTTTGTTACACATGAATACCCCATCAAATCCTCCTGACTTACAGAGTGTGAGACTAACCAAGCAAAGGTACCCACTCAGCTTCATTGTAAGTGCACCACTATATGAACGAGCTGGGTAATAATGGTTTAGTGAAAAAAAGACCCTGGACTAGGAGTCCTAAGACCTCTTCTATTTACTGGCCCTGAAACAGCAGATTCGTTACTTAACCTATCTCAGCCTATACGACCTGCGCAGCCCATTCTCAGGATTACTGAGACTCAAATGAGATAATATGCATGAACGTACTTTGAAAACCATAAAGCAGAGTACATGACAGAAGAAACTTACAAGGAAAATGCTGATGAGGTATCCTAGGATATTGGACATACTTCAAAGATGGCTAGTCTAACTTCGCTAGGCTTTAGATCTGGCATAATTAATCCTACTCGTTTTCCTTCACCAAGTTCAACTTCTCCCCCCCCAACACAAAAAAATTATGTTTACATCTCTGCAGTTCAAATAAGAACCAGCAAAATTACCATGTTTTATTTCCATTTATTTTGGTAGCCTGTAATTTAACACACACACCCTACTTTTCCTTCTATACATTCAGAATGGATTCTTCTTTGGCTTTGAAGTGAAGAAATAATTCCCAGCTGGGGCTGATGGGCCAAGGCAAGGACCTTATTCAGCTATTTCAACAATCAAGTAAAGCTCCAGACTAAATGACCCATGAAGCCTCACTTTTTATATACAGATAACATATTATTAAATGATTCCTTGAAAAGGCATTATACTCATCCAATGGCTAAATAATTCCAAATCATACAGTAATTAACACCCACAATCTGTAATCATCGAGCCACACAAGCCAAGTGTACCTGCACAGACTTATATGATGTGATGAAAGGAAGCATGAGATGGAAACCAGGGCCGCTGGTGGAAGTCAGCAGGGCACCACCTCTGCAGAGGAGGAAGAGAGAGGCAGGTTCAGTTTAGCAAGAGGTACCTATTACATTAATGCTGCTTGGGCCAACTTTCCCTTCAGCCCCATAAATGTTTAATATAGAATGACAAGAGCCAGAGCCAAGTTGACAGATCCCTTTCTTCCTCCCAGCTAGAGCCTAATATTCTAGGAAGCCTAGTGGGAAAACACAAAACCATTATTCATGCTTTTACTATGAGAAAAATAGGCACACAGGCTAAGTGGAATAAAGACAGCAGAATCTGGCTATACTTGAGAGGAAGTCTGTTTTACTTTGTCATATCCACTGAGCTTGTGGCAATCCATTTGGGCAGTTAAATCTGGTAATACTGTTATTAATGAACTGCACTAATGTTGGAGTCCAGTGCATCA
This sequence comes from Rhinolophus ferrumequinum, assembly GCF_004115265.2. Classification (NCBI taxonomy): domain Eukaryota; kingdom Metazoa; phylum Chordata; class Mammalia; order Chiroptera; family Rhinolophidae; genus Rhinolophus; species Rhinolophus ferrumequinum. The sequence continues at coordinate 61,699,541 of NC_046287.1, forward strand.
ACAACCAAAAGAATAATTTTTTTAAAAATTTTATTGGGAAATATTGGAGAACAGTGTGTTTCTCTAGGACCTGTCAGCTCCAAGTCGTTGTCCTTCAATCTAGTTGTAGAGGGCACAGCTCAGTTCCAAATCCAGTCGCCCTTTTCAATCTCTAGTTGCAGGGGGCACAGCCCACATCCCATGCGGGAATTGAACTGGCAACCTTGTTGTTGAGAGGTCGCGCTCTAACCAACTGAGCATCCGGCTGCCCCTCCAGAAGCTCAGCTGCAGCTCGTTGTCTTCAATCTAGTTGTGAAGGGTGCAGCTCACTGGCCCATGTGGGAATCGAATTGGCAACCCTGTTAGTCAGAGCTTACACTCTAACCAATGAGCCATCCAGCTGCCCCAAAAGAATAAGTTTAAGTACACTTTAAAAATCATTTTAATATATATGTTTTTGGCAGTAGAGTTACTTTTCCAATCAAGTTATACGTAAATGATAATAACATTAAAAGCCTTTTATGGGGACTTATAAGCAGATGGTATTGAGAAATAATTAAAGGGGAGAGGGAAACCCAATCAGACTTTTAGAACTTGCCAGAGGCAATCTAGAAATAAGTATCACAGGGCACATATAAGAAGAGGTCATAAAAACTTAAAGCAAAAAGTTGGTTATGGAGGTTACTAAGAGCAAAGTAACCCAAGATTTCTAAGTGCTTCTTTGCTTTACATTATAAAGATACATTTTCTTTTTTTTAAAGAGAGTAATAAAACAGTGACATAATGGGCTCCTTTATTGTAAGAACTGCTATTCTAGGGCTTGCCTTGATTGATATAAATCAACGTTCAGTCTCTTTCATTTTTCCTGAATGTTAATTTTAAAGAGTAGGTCCAAATTTGTAGAGCAGGCTATTGTCTCAAGTTGCCATCAAGAACTGGTACTCATCAGAGGTAACCTTGTGGCACCATGATGCCTAGAGGAAAAACAATGTTTCAGAGATGATGTGCACTGTTTTTCTTTAGGTTTTGTCTCTAAATCTCTATATACTCGTACATTTATCAATTATCATCCATAGCATCGACAGACTACTAAATTTTATATTTACATTTATGTCTGTGTATGTATGTTTGTATGTATATGTATACACACACACATCTGTGTTCCCCTCCCCATGGTCACTGACACAAAAGCTAAATTTGAAAGACTCCCATATTCAACAAAATATAAACATAGATATTCAGCAGAATCTGCTAGACAGAGGTTAGGAGAGTCGTTTCGCAGGAAGTTGCAAGCTTCTGCCCGTGTCTGCCTTACCTGTAATATACCCCAATATGTCCCTCTTCTATCTTGTGCACAGCTGAGAAGAGAGATGCACAAAAGAAACTGGCAGCCACAGCCACAACTGCTCCCAACTGAGCCATCAGTGAACCTTTATCCTAGGGGAAAAGATATGGGAAAACGTGTATGGTATGCCATGTAGGAGACAAGCTACGAGAGAGAGAGAGTACCTCACCAAGCTGAGTCCCCTGCAAGTGGTTCACAATTAGCCTGTTGTAGTATGAACACGAGGCTAGATTTACAACTCTCTTCACCCTTGCTCCCAGTCAACATTCCCATTCCTTAACTGTGGAATTCTATTTCCTGCCTCATTGAAGAGGCAGTGGTTCTGGATACGACCGTGGCCCAAGGGAGAACCAGTGCCAACTGGGCAGCATTCAGAACACAGCCTTCTCTTCCTGTGAACCCGAATGTGCTGTCACTGGAGCCACTCATACTAGTAAAAGAGAAGAGAGGCAGCTGCAGTATGTTGGCCCAAATTACAGGGGAAGTCAAATGACAGGCAGTTGTGGCATGTAATTCTGGTCAGAGCCTCCCAGTCCTAATTGCCTGCCACTTCAAAGGAAACCATTATTTACTCCTTTCAGATGCTGGAGCGACAGAGACAGCATGCGAGCAGTTTCAAGGTGGGATTTTCTGGCCTTCCATCCAACTTCCAGTTACTGCTTTGGCCCTGAACGGAAGAGGGCTTTGAACAAGCCCAAAGCCACACTCCCTCCCACATACCTGGCTGGTACTTTGCACCTGCCAGGGCCCCAAACCCATGGTTAGAGGAAAAGGAAGTTCCCCAGGCAGGGAAGACTCTGGACTCCTGGGTCCAAATGCGTTCGGGCACCAGGATGCGAAAGAGTTGGCACCTAGAGACTCATTTCCTGAACACTGAATGATTTGGAAAAACTAGGGTAACTGACAGCAACGTTTACAGGTGTGCCTAGGCCAACACGCGCAGGGCGTGGATTCTGCCTCCTGGGTCTAACAGAAGTCGGGCGCAGACATCTTGGAGGCGCTTCTTTTACCGTGGAGGCCTCCAGCTACCGATTTGCAGCTGCGTCCGTTGGGCAAATATCCTTCCCTCCCGAGGTCATCCCCGCTCCATCTCACGTCCCTTCCCTGCCCTGTCCCGAGAGAAGGTCGCGAGTCCCAAGCTGGGGCTCCGAGAGCCTCCGATCGGTCCCGCCTGGGGGCTTGCGGGGAAGGGAAGGGACAGAGAGGGGTTGCTTTCTCGCTCCAGAAGGAGAAGAGGATGCTGGGGCGGGGACCCGGGAGAATCGCTGATCAGCCGTGGCCCGGAGCCGCAACGAGGCCCAGTGCGCGCACTAAGGGGCGGGGGACGCGTACCAGGCTGTCCCTGCAGGCGCTCCGTACTCGTCCGAAACCCCGTGCAACCGCAGAAACCGCCACACCCCTCAGCCCGCTACTTCCTTCCGGGCCCGTCGCTTCGATGACGCCATTAGTTCACGCGAGGGGACCACACCCCCTTCTCTTCCTAATTCGTCAGCCCCGCCCCCGCGCTGCGACAGGTCAGTGTCCGAGGATGGCCGCCAGGGGGCGCCCGTGACAAGGTCCGGGCGGTCGGGTTCCCGGGTCTAGCATTTCAGGGGTGGGGGGTGCGGAGCGCCTGGGGAGTGACCTCCGGGAGGACGCGAGTGGCCGCGGTTGCTGAGCATGCCACTTTCCAAGGTTTTGACTTTAGAGATTGCTCCAGATTCCCCTCCACATTGGATGAAGCCTGCTGTTTTGTTTTTTCCGGAGCAGGTACCAGCGATTTGCAACTGCTCTAGCCCTCTGCTCGCTGCTTTTTCTGTAGCATCGTTGAATCAAAACACATCTTTTAAATGTGCATTTTAGCACCATTAGTCGCTAATCAACAGTTCCTACTTTGAACTGTCCTTTATGCTTTTCTAGGAGCTTTGGCCTTTGAGGTCCCTACAGCATCATAAAGTAGATTATGAAGGAATTATTCCAATTTCAGTAGACAAAATCTAAATTTAGTGGGGTGCGAGGGTAACAGTGGATGAAAGCTTCCTTAGCGCTTCCTTAACGTTAGGAGCTTAACTGCCTTTGCAACTCCTGTCAGAGATCACAAGGGACTTGTGCACTTCATTGACCCCTGGCTAGACTAAGTTCCCTGAGGGCAGGGACGGCGTCTTCCCTTTAGCATCTGGGGTGCTTAGGTGCTCAGTAAAAACAGACCCAAGTAACCCAAGAAGGCACAGAGGAACCAGGACCAAGACCAGGATCTAGGCTTTGTGTCTCCTCGTCTAAGGGCCTCATGTCCACAGCCTTCACCGTTCTGCAGCATCATTGGAGCATTTTAAATTCAGCCACTGAAATTATTTTGTTTGCAGAAGAGAAAGAGTCCACTTAATTATAGCCTTCAGTAAATGCAAAGCTTTTACACAGGGCGATGGCAAGTTGGTGGTATTAGATTTAGGACACAGGACAAAGGAAAGTGTAGGTTTCCCAGGCATGGCTGCTTGGGATTCTCTTGGGATTCACCCTGGGTTCGTTCTGGGTCAGTTTGTGTTGGGAAGTTTCAGCATATGTGGTTAAGCCCACAAGTGTGGCCTCTCCTCTCCCCACCCTGTTACTGCAAGACCCCTTCAAATTCCCAGTTGGCCAATCTCCTGATTGATCCTATCAGAACTTGTTCAGTGATACAACTCAGCTGGGTGTGCTTAATAAATGTTTGTCTTATAGTTGAGTGAATGAGTAAGAGAAATGGAAACACTGGGGTTTATCAGCCCAAGAAATGAGGCTTAGCCTGAAGCGTAAAGGGTTTAAATTAGTTATAATTTAATAATTTCCTGACTATTAAACTTGGGAATGAACTGTGAGTGGAAGTTGTGAGATTTTGTACTCAGGAGGCTTTGTACCAGGCCTAAGTTGTTTAGTTGTGTTCCTGCCTAGAGGCAGGGGTGGACTTCAGTAAATTGTGTATGCTGCTTGTGGGGCTAATTGTGCAGTGCTCTGATGTGGTCTGAAGCCAACCTCCAGGTATGTTGGTTCTGGGGCCTCTTGTGAGGGGCTCTGGTGTAGGCCCACATCACCCACTGTCTGTGACTACCTAGTAGGAGCTTCAAAGCGATCCCTGGTTTTTTGATGCCTGTGCTAAACCAGGATTTACTTGTGGGAGGCCATGCTTCAAACCGAGGATGGCTGCCACCAGTATCAGGCCTGGGGTAGCGCTGCAAAAAGCCAGGACACCCCGAGGCCTGCTGCCAATTGCCAGTTCCCTTAAGGTTTAGCTACTGATAAAGCCTCATGTGGTATGCGCGTTAGGTGAGGCAGGGTCTCATGGTGTCACTAGAGTGGGAACATTTGTAATCACCAGGCTAGTGTAAATCTGGTTTGGTGCCAGTGCTGAGCCTGGAGCTACTCAGCAAAAGTCTCAGAGCACAGTGAGGCCAGTTGCTGTCTGCCTGGGGCCTGCGGACTATAATAGTTTTCCAAGAAAGAGTGCAATGTGGGGGTGGGGGAGGGATGAGGGGCTGGCTGCTTGTAGAGAAAGTGCCTCTGGGGTTGGGAGCGTAGGGTGGGGTGGGGCCCCAGTGAGTCAGCAGGGTGGAGTGAGCAGAGCTCACCGACCAATCAGATTCAGATTTGGCCATGTGGGGGCGGGCTCAACACAGGAAAGATGGCTCCTGCCTGCCAGCTGCAAGGGAAAGAACCCCACACAGGGAAAATGGCAACAGTCCTCCAGCCCTTGCCTCACAGCCACACATCTCAGTCTGCTCCCCTCTGATGCCCTGAGTCACCGTCCCTCTGCAGGAGTCCAAGGTGAGTGCCTGTGAGTAAATGAGGCTGTGTGTGGGCCATTTAAGTGGACATCTGGGTTTCCTGCAGCCTTCCATCTCACTGGATGGTTGGAAGCCCCACTGCTTTTTCACAGCCAGATGTTATGGGGGCTCCTCTTCCCGGTACCAGTACTCAGTCTGGGGACCCTGGAATGGGGCTGAGGCCCTTTGCTCCTCCGGGGGGAACCTCCGCGGCTGAGATATCCCTGCCAATTTTCATTCACCACAGGGAGTTTCAGGACCAGCCCATTTCGAGTCTCTGCTCCTCCTACCAGTCTTGATGCAGCTTCTTTATATCCTTAGTTGTAGAACTGTTTAGGTTGACTTCAAGTGGTTCTCCAGGTTGATTGTTCTCTAATTTAGTTGTAATTTCCCCCCCCCCCCTTCTTCCGCCCCTGACTCTGGTTCAAGCCGTTGTTTCTCAGTCTAGTTGTGTAGGGCACAGCTCCCTGGCCCATACTGGTATTATGAGCCTTGCGCTCCCCACCGGCTGAGGCAGTCGTTCGCCTGTCATTGGTCGGCCGCTCATAGCAGCTGAGGGCAGCTCTCGCCGGTTGCTGGCCACTCACGCTGGCTGCTGGCCACTCACACTGGCCACCGGCTGCTCACGGAGGCAAATGGTAGCCAGTGGCAGCACTCAGCAGCTTGCAGTAGAACACAGCAGCCCACAGCAGCAGACAGTGGCTGCCGGCCACTCACGTAGGCACACAGTAGCCCGCAGCAGCTTATGCCAACCTCCGGCTGCTCACTGCAGCCCAGCTCCAGGGAGAGCCGTTGTTTAAAATCTTAGCTGTAGAGGGCGTAGCTTCTGGCCCATGTGGGAATCCAACTGGCGACCTTGGTGTTAGGAGCATGGTGCTCCAACCACCTGAGCCACCGGGCCGGCCCTAGTTGTAATTTTAATGTGTTCATGGAAGGAAGCAGGCACGGTGTTTATCTACTCTGCCATCTTGGGTCTCTTCTGTCTGAAAATCCCTTTCTTAAGAGACCTCTGATTGTTTTGACTCAGTATCCAAAGTTTAACAACAGTGTTTAAAAATCCAGTCTTAGAAAACTTGCACTATAGTGGCTAAGCACAGATATTCCACAGTCAGACTGCCTGGGTTTAAATCATGCCTCCCCCCATTCTTTATTAGCTGTGTGACCTTGGGAAAATGACTTAATCTATATGTGCCTTGGTTTCTGCATATGTAGAATGGGGTTAATAACAATAGTAGACAATAACAATAGAACAATAACAATAGAACCATATAGGACTGTTGTGAGGTTTAAATGACTGATCAAGAAAAGCACATATAATGTTTGGCACATTTTAAGTGTTCAATGTATTAGCTGTTGCTGGTTTAAATGGCAGATTCCCTGAATGTGCTCTTACCTGTTTGTGGATTCAGATTATTAATGTGACAGAAGGTGAGAGAAGTATAAACTTAAAGTTATGTGGTATTGGATAGTAGGCAAATGGAGGCTTATCAGAAGAAGAGATAAGAGACTCTGAAATTATACTTCAATAGATATTTACAATACAGATTTCATAAAGTATTATTGAGTGCTGTCTATGTACCAGGCCCTATGCCTTTCTCATTTTACATAATCTTCTGGTCAGCCCTTTGAGTTCAACTTCATTTTAAAGGAGGAAGTTGAAGATTAGAGAAGTTAAGGATTGTCCAAGATCACAAAGCTTGTAAATTGCAAAGGCAGAATTCATATGACCCTAAGTCTATTTTTTCATTATAGTAAGGGAATTAGGAAACAGTGATTCAATTTACGTGAGCGTGCACGGCGCGCGCGCGCACACACACACACACACACTTATGGCATTTATTTTACATGTAACCTTTTAGGAATGTAGAACAGTGGTCAGAAATTGTGAAACTTTAAATTGGGCCAGTTCATTTTACAGTTATAGATTGAAGCAGGATTAAAAAAATATTCCCGCCACAGCCATCCACATCTCCCTGTCTCTGGATTGCTGCTGTTTAGTCCTCAACAAGCTAATTGTTGGTGAGAGTGCCACACCAAAGAGAGAAGAGACCCCTTCTTTCACAATTAGAGCCCTTTTTATTAATAACTGGGTTATTAAAAGGAACTAGGCAATTTTTAAAATGTTCAGCTTCAGTTCATTTATATCACAAGATTTGATTTGTCTTCTTTACTTTATGCTCTATACAATGAATAGAGATCATCCTTTAGGACACTTAATCCTAGTAGGATTTTGATGACGTTGGGAGAAGAGGAGTGAAGAAGTATATTATATCCTTCATTATTAAGAGGGTTACTTAGAACTTCCCCCTCTTACTTTCAGTTGGAAAAATCAGAATTGGTGCCTTCAAACAACAAAAGGATATTTGCTTGGGGCTAATGATGTTTCTTCAAGAGAGTTCCATAAAGGAATCAAAGAGGAATTATGAAAAAAAATGGAGTTGGATGTTAGTTGGAAGTCAGCTAGTCATTTTGTGATTATATTTTCATAGCCTTGAGGTATAATTGACATACAATAAAGTGCATATAAAGTGTACAATTTGATATATATATATATATATATATATATATATATATATATATATATCCACACACCTGTGAAACTATGACCACAATCAAGATAATGAATACATGCATCATACCCCCATATTTCCTCATGCCCCTTTGTAATCTCTCCCTCCCACTCCTCTCCATGGTTCGTCCCCTCATTCATGGTCCATCTCCCAAGCAACAACTGATGTGCTTGTCACTATAGATTAGTTTGCATTTTGTAGAATTTTATGCAAATGGAATCATACAGTGTACACCTTTTTTGTGGGGGAGGCTGTCTGGCTTTTTGTTTTCCAGCAGCTAGTGATTTGGAGGTTCATTCATGTTGAGTATATCAACAGTTCATTCCTTTTTATTGCTGTGTAATATTCCATTGTACAGCTATACAACAGTTTGTTTACCTATTCATCTGTTGATGGACATATACATTGCTGCCTATGATTTTAATGCAACCCATTTATTTCACTCATTGAGAAACAGGGCAAAGGGGAAGAAGTTTCCAGAGAGAGGACTTGGTCAAGGTCCACAGTACATTTGGAGAATGATGAGAAAGCAGCCTGCTACCTTGGGAGACTGTGCCAAGAGGCTTGACAGTTTGAGGTGTGGCCTGGCCGGTTTTGCCTGGGATGACCATTCTTTTGACATATTTGAATCCATAATAATATTAGGAAGTGAAAAAAAATTGTATAGCACTTTGTCTGCACATAATTATGTATACATCTCTATATCATTGCTAGACTCCTTTTTTGTCGTAAAGAGATATCCTATGTATTTGGTATGTGAGTCTCACAGGATAGGGAACCCACTTTCCATTTTAGGCCAGTCTTTTTCCAACTGTATTCTTAGTCTCATTCTTCCTCTCTCCTCAGGGACCTAGAGTCTTTAATTATCTCCTTACTCTAAATCTCGAACAAGGCTCCCTCCAGCCCACTCCTTTCAAAGCCACTCTGTTGATCCTGTGTGTAAGCCTCTAGTTCTCACCTGCTTTGTCTCCTTCCTTTCAAGTAAAGCTCTTGAAAAAGTTCCCTACCGTTTTGTCTTTACTTCCTCAATTTCCATCCCCTTGTTTTCAGTCCTTCAGCCCCTTTCTTTGCTGCACTTGGTACTGTTGACCGACCCCTTAATGCTAAACCTCCCTACCCTGGCTTCTATGAATGCCCCTGTCATGCCTGGTTTTCCTCCTACTTGTCTCAATGTTCCATTTGTAGTCTCCGTCCTGAGCTGATCGTCACCTGTTCCTCAGAACGCTATGACCTGCTGTTCTCTCTCTCCCTTCTCTTTCTGGAAGGTCTCTTGTACTCTCAATATTCTAATTATGTGGTTGTTGATGACTCTTCCAAATGCATAGCAATAGGCAGACCAGAATACCCTCTCTTTGGAGGTTGGATGGGGACAAACCAGTCATGAGTCAGGTTGAACTCACAGTACCCCCTCAAACATACTTCTCTCGTTAAAGTCATCACCATGCGCTCTACCATCCAAGCCAGACATCCGGCTTTTATCTTAATCTGCCCTCTCATTTAGTTGTGTGGTTCTAAATTATTCTTTGACCCTGTACCCTCCTCTCTGTACGTTGTCCCAGTTCAGGGCTTTTTCATTTTTCACATGGATTCTCATAAGAATCTAATGTTAGTGATCTCCTTACTCCAACTTGTAGCTTATAAATCAGTGCATCTACCACACTGTGCCCATGTGATTTTCTGGTTAAATACCCAATAATAGGTTCCCAACAGAGAAAACTTCAAATCTCTTATCTTGTCATACAAGATCTTTAAGATGTGATCTCCTAAGTACACCTCCAGCTTTTATGATATTATTCTGTTTTTCTTTTTTTTTTTTGTGTGTGTTTTACTAGAGCAATTCGTATTCATCCTTTAAGACCCCTTTAAATACTTTTTCTCTGTGTTTTCACAGCATTCTGTGCATTCTTCTTGTATGGCACTTGAATATACTGAAATATTCTGGTTATGTGTCAGTACTTCTTACAAGAATGTAAGCTCCTCGAGGGTGGGGCCTTCATTTTATTCATCTTTGTGTCTCCCACCACCACCCTGTAGGGTCTAGCATAATTCCTAGCACATAATTGGTACTCAGTAAGTGCTTGTTAAATAAAATAATAAACATCACATAACCCTTTAGGATGTACAATGTGCTTTCAGTTATATTAGCTCATTTCATCTTCATAATAATCCATGAGGATAGTTTCACTCTAATCCCATTTTACAAATAAGGACATACAGGTTAGAGGATTAAGTCACTTCTTCAAGGTCATGGGCAGATCATCTGATTGTCAGTCCGATATTTCTCCCTGACTACCCAGTCTTCCCCCAAGGAGCTATAATGTTGTACTGCCCGCTGATTTGTGAATTTGTGAGTTTGGAAAATGTCAATGTGTCAGGACAGAAATTTAGTTCAATAAATTGAATATCTACTAGCTATAAGGCACAATCCTAAGTGATGAAAGCATAGAGGAAGAGTGGGAGAGACCACTTGAATCTGTTAAAGTTCTGTAGCAGGGTTTCTCACTATTAATATTTCCACTATTACTATTTTGGGTTGGATAATTCTGTGCGTGTGAGTGTCGGGCCGGGGGGAAGCCGCCCTGTGTACTGTAGGATGTTTAGCGACATCTTTGGCCTCTATCCCTAGCTGCCAGTAGCAACCCCATCCCCACCCTGGCTTCCTACATTTCTTCAGTTTTGACAACCAGATACGTCTCTAAACATTGCCAATGTCCCCGGGAAGGTGTGTGTGTGTGTGTATGTGTATGTGTATGTGAGACAAAACTGCCCCCAGCTGAGAATCACTGTTGTATAGCAAGACTTAAAAAGCAAGGATTGGGAATGAGAAAGCAAGATTTCCAGGCATCCCAAAGTATGACAGATGTTATATCAGTGTAGCTCTGTATGGGCAGAGAGAGTCAGGGTTGTAGAGAATGGAGGGAAAGGCTATGAGTGTGGGTGTACGGAGGAGTTCTGGAGGAAGATGGAAGATGAGGGGCAGTATTGCTGGATGAATTCCTGGAGAACCTATGGCAATTAAAAACCACTGGCTATGGGATGGGAAAGGTAGAAGCATTTATGTGTATGTTTGGAATGTAGATTTCAGCTCATCCTACTGACCCGAATACCAAAGAGGGAAATTACTTGTTCTTCAGAAGATCAGACTCGGGAGAGGCCCGGCTGTAAATCCTCGAGGGGAGGACTTTAACGCCACTTAGAAATCAGGCCTGAGACACCCGTAATGTTTGTCAGTCCACATTTTACTGTTCTTAAGGAAGTGTGCAGGGTGTGGGGGATGAAATATGGCAGGTATTTGATTTAAAAAGCCTGCACAGATTTAATGTCCTGATAAAATGTATTAAATCTTTTAAGGTTTTAATGAATCTAGTATGTGTTTCATAAATCAAGAACTCTGCTAAGCCGTCTCCTGGTTTAATAAGAGTAAACTAGGAAATTGCTCTGAGCAGAAGCAAAATACATTTATATCACATTGAAAAGTAATAGATTTTTAAGCTGAGGGGGTCTTTCTGGGCCTTTTAAGCTGTTTGCTTATTACATTGCTCCAACTCCTTCAAATATTAAACCCCAGGCAAACACGTGCTTAACCGTATCAAGATGTGAGCTAACACAAAGGTAAAGATTATTTGTAAGAGAGCAGCAAACAAAGCCAGTATTTCCTTACCCTGAGACCTTGGACCAAGTTGATTTCTGCACTGAAACCTGGCTTATGTGTATCTAGACTCAAGGTAGTTGGTTAAAAATCATTATTAACACTTATTAACCCTCCTTTCCTAAATTCTCTCACTCCTGCACCCTCACGCCCTCAACACATTTGCTGGATTGAAGTGGTAAGTGTGTAAAATGCTTCTTGACTTTTACAGTTGACTATGGAATGGCTTGTTAAGGTTGCTGGTCAGACTGTCCAGGGCAAGTACACAGAAGCATCTTCCCCTTGTCTGAAACCCCAGGGCCGTAATATTCAAGCTCCAGCAGGGGTGGGGAACTGGGTGTGGGTCTAACAGATGGGTCTCTCTGAGCAGACTGGGGATCAGAAACCCCTGCCACTCAGCTTCCTTTGTGGATGGGGCAGAATCTGGGTGAGATGGTGGTTCAGTGTGTTGTGGGGGAGGTATGTTGGAGAAACGAAGGGGGGGTGGGGGTGGGGCTGGAACATTCCTGTGCACAAAAGCTGGCAGGGCTTGTGAGCTCTGCAGGGGAGGGAGCCGGCCCCATAAAGCTCAGTGTGGAGAAGCCTGTCCAACCTCATTAGCTGTCACGGGCAACAATACTGATCTGGCAATAAAGGCGATTCCAAACCTGTTGGTCATTAATCACCCGCCTGACAGTTGCGAATGGAAGTGGAAAAACCTCATCCCCCTCTACCCTTCCCTCCTCCCCTAGCCCAGCTCTGGGGTTTCAAGTTACCTCTTGGTATATATGGGGATCACTGCTGGGGGCTGGTCTCTTCCCCATTGACTTTCCAAGGGGCTGGTTTCATCTTGGAGAGGCCACAGGTTGGCCAGCGCCTGGCAGACCTGGGGTCCTGCACAGAGACTGGGGAGTAAGGAGGTGAAAGGAGGTGGCCTCAGATGTCGGCCCTCACGTGACCCCCTGGGATCTAGGGCTGGGTCTTGGCAAGCTTGTGGAGTTGGGGAAGCTTGTCATCAGCCATCCAGCCTCGTCTTCCCACACCCTCCCCCTCATTCCCTGGCACTCCCTTCTTTCCCTCCTTCAGCCGCTAAGTGCCAACATATTTCCCTTTATGTTCCTTTTCCTACTCTTCCCACCCCTTACCCTTTGGTCTTGCGCTCAGGAAAAGTTTTCGTCTCAATCCATTATGTCCTACTCTGAATGTCAGCCCCATGTCCTTTCCCAGGCACTTGTCAGCCTCATCCCCACCAGTGGCGTTTTGTGTGTGGAGAGGTGGTCAGGGGCTGCGTGGGAGGAGAGGCCCCAATCTGCACAGGAGCCCTGGGAGACAGCACACAAGAAGTAGTGCTTGGTTGCTAGCTCTGCCTCTCCGAGTTTTGCATCTGGAGAAAGGAGGGACAGAGGAGGAAAGGTGAGGTATGTTAGAGAGCCTCCCCAGGCCAGACCAGGGGAGGACGCACGAGCTCCTCAGGTTCCTGGCCTTCTCTTCAATGCTCTTGAGCCAGGGTACCTTTAGGAGCAAGGAGGTGTAACTTCTGCATAATTTCAGAAGATTTGAAGGGAGGAAGACTTTGAAGAATTAGCCAGGGATTTATGAAGTGGTAGCCTGAATATACTTTACATACTTCTTGGCTCTTATGATGGGTGGGCACTGGAGAGAGTAAACTGAATGCTACAACCTGGGAGGCGGAGACATTGCAACATACATTTTCAAGGGGTCTAAAATAGTCCTCTAGTTTGCCCAAACTTGCTGAATCCCATGGGTACAGATTGACCTTGGTGCTGCCTGTTCTTTCCATGGCAGAGGACAGAAACATCTGTCCACAGCTGATCCATCAGGCTACTTGGACAAAGACAAATTTCCATGACAAACTAATAGGAACAAAATGGAAAATAAAGGACAGGCACAATTACAGTTTTTAATGTCTGTTTTCCAATTTCCTTTATATCCTTTTTTCTTTTATTCCTTCTGCTTTCTTCCCTAATACTATGATTGTTCTCATCTCTAGATACACATTAGAATCCTTTGGGGAGCTTTTAAAAAATAGTGATGATGAGGCCACATTCCTGATATTCTGATAAAATTGGTCTGGGGTAGGGCGCCCACATGGAGATATTTTTAAAGGCTTTCATTCGGATGATTCAAGTCTCAGCTGGGGCTGAAAACTCCTGGTGTAATATCTTGAAACTCCCATGGCCATTCACATCATGGCATCTTTACTTTCGAGGTTTCCCAGGCCTGGAATACCCTCCTCTCTTCTCTCTGCCTGTTGACCAACCAACGGGTGGGTACGGCCTGTGCACAGTTCTTGGCAGCACTCCAAAGAGAAGCAAAGGGTGTGGTTTTTAGTGGGGGAAGTAATACACATACACACATAGTTTCTACTTAAAGACTAAATGGTCTGATACAAAAATATAGGTGCTATAGGAGATCAGAGGAGGGAGAAGTCAGTGAGGGCAGGAGTTATCAGGGGAAGTTAATGGAGTGAGGGGGTTGGGGCTGAGCATTGCCGGGTGGGTAGGGTTTGGGTAAGGGGGCAGGAAGAGTAGAGGACTTCAGGTAGAGGGATGGTGTGAGCAAATGAGTAGAGGCTGGAATGATTGGGGCCCATGCTGGGGACAAGGAGAAGATTTGCTTGAGTAGATAGAAAGCGCAGCCTGAACCCTTTCTCCTCCTTCAGCTTGTATTCATGCCTGCCGCAGTTCCTGTAGCATGACTGGATGTCACTTAGTCATGTGTTGTTGTATATTGTTTAGTCACTTTCATGTGTGTCTCTAGTTGTCACCATCACATTTATAAGCTAGTGGAAGGCAGGGACTATACTTTATATAAGTTGGGACCTGTCATTCAGTGCAATCCAATCCAAGTCAAGACAATCCAATCCAGTCCAGTTCAATGCAACATGTATTTATTGAGTACGAGCTGTGTGCCAGTTCTAGGCTTTTGAGAGTCAACTAAACAAAGATACTGACACTAGATTCTAGCTTCTGAGCCTAGATTCTAGCAGGGGATACAGACAACAATAAACACTATCAATGATATAGAGATAAACTATACAGTGGTACCTCGGTTTTCAAACATCTCGTTGACTTACATTTTGGTTTATGAACGTTGTAAACCCGGAAGTAAATGCTTCGACACGACTCAGAAGTCGAACATGTCACATGGCTTCCGCTGAGTGCAAGATCCTGAGGCCTACCTGTCGGCTGTTTGCGAACGTTTCAGAACTCGTGGATTAGGTTTGAAAACTGAGGTACCACTGTATAGTATAGTGAAAGGTGATAAGCGCCATGGAAAAGAGAAAAAGAAGAACAGAGTAAGGGGGATTAGGAGTGAGGGTGTGTTGGTGGGTGTGCATGTGTTTCTGTCTATGTGTGTATGTAGTTGTTAAATGGATGATACTAAATAGAAGGCATTGTTAACCGAGGTACTAAATAGAAGGTCAGATTACGTCTCATTGAGAAGGTGAGATTTGACCAAAGACTTGAAGAATTTGCCCAAGTGGATATCTGGGAGAAAGTTTTCCAGACAGAGGGGTCAGTAGAGCCAGGCCCCTCAGTTGGAGCATGTCTGGCCTGTCTGAGGAACGACAAGGAGGCTGTAGGACTGGAGTTGAGTCCGGAAGAGACAGTGGTAAGAGAGGAGATGGGAGAGGACACAGGGAGCGGGATCACATGGGGTCTCAGAAGCCACCCTGTGGACTTTGGCCTCGACTCCCAGTTAGACGGAAGACCTTGCAGGGTTTCAAGCAGATGAGTGACACGATCTGACATATTTTTAAAAAGATCTCTTGGCCTGCTGTGTTGAGTATAAATGATGGGGGTTAGGGGTGGGGTGTAGGCCAGGGCAGAAGCAAGGAGATCTTTCATGAGACTGATTTTACAGACACAGCCCAACTCATACCAGTCAGTGAAAAAAGACCTTCAAAATATGCTCATGGGAAGGCTGCATGTTATTCTTATGTGCTCATTAAGCATGTTGTTATAAGATGCACATTAGATTTTTGTCCTGACCAAATAAACCTCACTATCCAGCATATTTACCAGGCTTGGCTTCAAGAGACATTTCTCTCCCCTAATCAACACACAAAGATTTGTCACTGTCGGTAAAGAATGTGATGATCTTTGAAGATGGTTTTCCAAGGTTCCAAACAGTTTAGATCAAGGTAAGGTATTAGAATAAGTATATATCATTTTGAATGGGATGATATTTATTTTGATATCTAAACCTTACTATATTTGTTTAAAAAATTCTATTACTTTACAACATTTCTTCTGTATGTCCCCTACTGCAGAGCAGAGGTTGGGCACTCAGCACCCAGCACGCTCAGTAAGTACTCAGGGGATGGAATTCAGCCGTGGGCATGCTGGTATGTGCTAACTTGCAAGGCAGTATTAAAAATTCCATTTGAATTTCCAAATCCAATTCATTTTAAGGGGGCAAATTATTTTTTTTTTTCTCAAGAGAAGTGAGAATTGCATAATTAAAAGAGGTTCTTTACCTCTTCCCCTAAGAAGCCAAGGTGACCACTTTCCCCTTAAGATTTTTACAAGTCTGTTTAAGTGAATGAGCAGTCAGGAGGGTAATCAGTCTGTCACCCAGTAAGAAACATTGTTGAGTGGCTTCTGTGAGTATTACCGTGTTTCCCCGAAAATAAGACCTAGCCGGACAATCAGCTCTAATGTGTCTTTTGGAGCAAAAATTAATATGAGACCCGGTCTTATTTTACTTTAAGACCCAGTATAATATAATATAATATAATATAATATAATATAATATAATATAATATAATATAATATATAATATCGGGTCTTATATTAATTTTTGCTACAAAAGACGCATTAGAGCTGATTGTCTGGCTAGGTCTTATTTTTGGGGAAACACGGTAGTCACTGAGAGAGGATACAAAAGAAATAGAAACTACCATCTTTGCCCTCATGTTGTCCCCAACCTGTTGAGGAAAACAAATGTGAAGCATGAAAACAATAGGACACTTACTAAGCTGCACACTGGTGGGCCATTTAAGGAAAGGAGACGCCTTATTACCTTATGTTTGTGTATCATTTTAAACTTCTCAATGTACTATAACATCCATTATCTCATTTCATTTGGTCCTCATAATATTCTGTGAAATAAAATCATAGACTGTTACAGCTGAAAAAAACCTTAGAGATCATCCATTTTATCCAATCCCCTCAGTCTATAAGGAGGAAATTGAGGCACGAATGTGTGAAGTGCTTTGCCCTGGGTCACCTGGGAAGCAGAGCTGTGAGAACTGGACCCTGGTCTCTTGGCTCCCAGTCCACATTCTTTCCTACAGAGCGGGGTTACAGGGCCGAGGTCACAGGAGCATTTAGTGAAGGTGGGGGGAGCTTAATTTGGCAGGGGGGAGAAAGAAAAGGCAGCTAGTGAGAAGAGCCCCTAACTGTTAGTCATTTCAAAGAGCAAAGGCTGAGGCAGGGAAGATGTGGTTCATAGAAAGGGTTTGGAAGGTTGGGGCACAGCAGGAGTGACCGTAGGCCCAGAGTCACAAGAGGAAACATTAGCTTTTAATTATTATTTCCTGAGGCAGATCCTCCCACACCTAGGGTGGCTGGAGCAGGGCAACCAGGGAGGTTCAGAATGCCTCACAGAAGGACGGCCAGCGCTGGTGGTAATTACAGGAGGCCTCAATAAGGAGCTGAATTCCCCAGCATGGGCCACATAGGTTCCAACCACTGGGCTGGAACAATGACCCCAGACGTGGGAAACCCACAAGAGAACGTCTCTGCTCCTGTCTGTGACCAAAGCCCTTCCGTCCTCAGGGGGCCTTCCCATGGTAGCAGCCCTAAAACTGAGGCTGCCCTGCTGTGTCCTGCTCTGAAAGGAAGAAAGCAACAACAGCCCTGCTGATAGTTCCGGGGTGTCCCAGCCCTGGTTCACAGGACCACTGGGGGTGGGGGAACAGGGAGGACAGGGAAGATGGAGGGAGCCCTGGACAAATGTCAGGGGACTTCTAGACACTAGGTCCTTGAGTCAGGCCTGCTTCTGTGTGTGGCTTCCTGACGGGACATGTAGAGCAGTGCTTCTCACACTTGAACTTGTGTACAATGGCCTGAGGATCTTGTTCAGATGAAGATTTAGAGCCAGAGGTCTGGGGTGGGGCTTGAGAATCTACATTTTGAACAGGCTCCCAGGCCATGGGGATGCTGTTGGGTTGAGGGCCACACTTTGAGAAACAAGGTTTTAAAGGGAGAATTCATGGGAATTCAACTTCCTCAAACCCTCACCTGGATAATGGCCTTCCCAGCTCTTTCTCCCTGAGGCTTCCCATTTTGCAGATCGCTTTGCGTACTCCCTGCCTTTTCTAGGTATCTCAAGCCCCTTCCTCTGAACTGGCCTCTCCTCTGAATACTGGTGGCCCTGACCACCTGTGCTGCTTATTTGGCTCTTGCATCCACTGTCCAGGCTGCTCTTCTCTGTCCACTTGTCATTTCTCCAGCTAGACTGCCGGCTACCTGGGTTTCTCCTCCCTCCCTCTGTCCTGGTGAGGCGAAGCTACAACAGCTAAGTCCTGCCAGCGTTCCGTGAGTACAGACAGACTCCTTGAATTGATCTTCTCTTTTGGAGCCAACATCTCCTTTCCTGTGCCCTTTGTCACCTTGCTCAGTTGGCCCAGAGAATGCTTGCTGAGCCAGTCTCTCTGTCCCTATTGCCTGGGACTCTATTTCTAGAACAATAAGATGGATTCCGTTCCTCTCCTACAAGAGTGTTGAGTTCCGGAATGGGGGGAACAGTTTTCTCTTGGCAAAGGAGGAACCACCCAGTCAGGCGGGCCAAGGGACCATTGATCTGAATCCAGTGAAAAAGTGGCTTCTCAGGAGCCCTGGATCCAGGCCCACTTCTAGACAACTTCTTCTTTCAACTCTCTTGCATGTGTTGTAACTTCACAAACATGCCAGTTCCTGGCTGCTCCCGAGAGACAGCCGTGATGGTGGTGGTGGGAGACCACAGCAGGGGTCAGACGCAGTGGCAGGGTGGGGAGGGTGCAGTGCGAGGTTTCACCCTGTCAGAGACGTTTCTGCTGGGGACTGAGGTGATATCACAGGGCTGTACGTACAGTCATACGGACTCACTCTACCTGAGTGAGTGGATATGAAAGTGTAGATGCCCACATGGGGCAAATTCACACACAGACATCTCACCCCTTTCTCCTGCCTTCTCTCTCTCTCTCTCTCTCTCTCTCTCTCTCTCTCTCTCTCTCTCTCTCTCTCTCTCACACACACACACACACACACACACACAAATACTTAACCAATTAAGTCCGTCGAGCGCTATTTGCAGATGATGGTGTGGAATTGTACTGGAGTTGTGTCCAGCCTCATTAAATGTCAGCATTAACAATACGGCACTTGGCAATCAAGGCTGCTCTGTGGCTGTTAGTCATTAATCACCATCTGACAGTCCTGAATTGGAAACGAGGAGCCTGTTCACATGTGCTCTGTGTACCTAGTTACCCTCTCGGTAATCAGTCTCGGAAAAGTTTTCTTTGACTCCCTGCCTGCGAGGGCCTCTGTCCTGGCAAGGGGGCAGAGGGTCATTAGGCTTTGCTCCCCTCTCCTCCTCCTCACTGGGTAAAGGAGTTGAGGTCCTAGAAAAACAGGGGAGAGAGGAGCATATTGTTTTTGGCCTACTCTTTCCTTCTTAGGCCTGCTTTATGAAGCCTTGTTTTTATATTCTGGCCCAATGGCCAGGAAAATTCTTTTTCTCCCTGAAGAAATCGTGAAAGACAGCAGGGAGCTCGGTTCTGTTCCAAAAGCTGGTGGGGTAAGTTTGTAAAGTGTGTCCTTCCCAAGCTGCTCAGGTGTGGACCTCTGTCTGCGAGGTGGGGGGACTTGACTAATTTCAGGGATGGCTTCCAACAACTTGGGCCTGAATCTCTGCAGGTCTTCTGGTGCCTTTTGCAGACTGGAGAGGGAATCCATTCTCAGCTCTGCTCTACAGCCTTATTCATCATTCGTTTATTCAAGAAATGTCTGTTGAGTGCCTGTTGCATACTAGGCACAGACTACACACTGTGGATACACCAATGACACAGCTCAAGGTCTCTGCCTCATGTGGTGGCTTTCAGTGGATGAGATAAGCATCAAACAGAGACTGTATCTTGGCCGGTTGCTCTGTGAAGGGAAGTCCTCTTGCTTTGCATTCTTGGTGTGTATGCTGTCTGGATGCCAGCTTCTCCTGGGAGTGTGACCCCAGAGCTGCCTTTCCTGGGAAAATGTTCATGTTTCAGAACTTTCCTGACCTGGCTCCTTCCCACGCCTCAATGGTCTCATGTCTCATTCCCTGCAGACCTTGTGTGCTGTCTACTTGGGTGCTGGCTGTTCCCAAACAGGTTTGGCGAACACAGATGTATAAGAGGGTTGTCTTCTCCCTCTACCCCTTTCATAAGGACATTTTAGTGATTTCTTTTTTCAGGACTTTTTTCCTTAACTCCAAGGAATGAGTTGAGTTGGGGAATTTCAGCCACCATGGGGTGTTGGTAGAGGAAGGAGGTCCCTGACTGCCCAATCCCCAGTTGGGTCTCCTGTGCTTGCCTCTAGGATTTGCCACTCTAGCCAGAGTTCTCAGAGTCACTGCCTGTGCCCTCAGTACTGCCCTTCCTGTTTTGTGCGTGGAGAGACTGATGAGAGAAGGGAAGGCTTCTGGAGCAACTAGTCACGGGGCCATTGGTGGAGGTGTACATTCTGTCTTTCCTGATTGCTCTGGCTTTGTCCCTTCTTTGAGTTTTATCCACCACCATCCCCAGGTCTCGTCTCTCACCAAGCTAATGACTTCAGTTCAAAGATGTTGACAAATGTTTAAGCCTTTTAGCTGTTTTCCAATGAAAGGGAACTCAGCAAGAGTTTATTGACAGTCTGCTATGTGCCTGGGCACTGTCCTAGGTACATAGGATACACAGAGGAATAAAACAC
The DNA here is from genome assembly GCF_004115265.2 of Rhinolophus ferrumequinum. Lineage (NCBI taxonomy): Eukaryota > Metazoa > Chordata > Mammalia > Chiroptera > Rhinolophidae > Rhinolophus > Rhinolophus ferrumequinum. The sequence goes on from NC_046287.1 coordinate 61,719,793, forward strand.
CATTCTTACCTTTCAGGAAGTTATGGTCCAGTGGGGGGCAATGAGGGGTCCTCACATAGAGAAGGATTGTAAATAAGACAAAAATAAGGGGCTCAAGGGAGCTACAACTGGGTGGGGTGAAAGTGAGACCAGTGAACTTGTGAGGAGGGGGATAGGCTTTTTAGGAAGAAGGAACAACTCGATGCAGGAGCTTGATGTCTAGGAAACAGCGAGTTGGGCTTGGCTCCTGTGAAGGGTTCTGGTAGGGCAGGGTGGAAAGGTCTATGTGGCCATTTTGGGGGCAACGTGAATGCTAGCTTAAAGGTTTGGCCTTGATTCGACAATAGGGAGCCAGTGAAGTCCTATGGGTTTCCAAGAGTAAGAAACATTTTTCATTAAAAAATTATCTTTGTGCAAAAGAGAGAGCCAAGTATCCCTCAAGTTTCACACTCCTGGCAAGAACCTTGTAATTATATATTGATTTGAGTGATCATTATCTTAAGTTCTTTCTCCATCAGTAGCTCCATGCTACAGCTTCAGGAGCTAGAAAATCTCCAAGCTGTGCCCCAGGGCCTCCCTGCAAGACTCTGGAGAGGTCCTGTTCAACCACGTCATTTCCCATCTCCCTCTGGCTGGCGTTGATAAGGTCCTGCCTTGCCGAGGAAGCGGTTGTTGGTGCCTTGGACCGTGGGATGACTGGATGGTCAGGGTTCTCACTCTGCACCCCTGCCTTCCCTTCTCCTCCCCGCCCTTCCCACTTCTGGATCTCCCCTGGCTCGGGCTGAGTTACTGGGTTTTTGTCCTTCCCTGGAAGCACAGCTTTCGTGACAGAGCATGCAGCTGATGTTCAGGCGTGGATTTCCTTAGCCTGAGACACTCGTCCCTCTTCACCTGGCTAACCACTCAGCCTCAGGTCTCAGTGTCAAGATCATGTTCCCAGAGAGGCTCTCCCTGCCCTTAGTTCTAAATGAGGCTCCTTTGTTATACCCTTTGTGTATGCACTGTGACACTCTGCTTTGCCTTCATCGCTACTGTCCCAGTTTATAATTCTGTATTGATTCGTTCAGTTTTTTCTCTCCTTATTAGTAAGTTCCACGAAGGCAGGGACAGTGTGTCTTCTCGCTCAGTATTGCACGCCCAGAGTCTAGCCCTGTGCCGTACACGTAGTAGATGCTCCGTAGATGGTACGGAATGAACGCACTGATGGCGCTGGGTCCTTCTCGGGCCCGATGATCTCTGAGCTGATTGGGCACTTACCCAGTGGCCTGGGGATTGGTAAACTATGGGACTCCTCTCTCTCTCTCTCTCTCTCTCTCTCTCTCTCTCTCTCTCTCTCTCTCTCTCTCAAAATAGGAGACAAGAAAATGAGGAGTGAGGAGCTTGGTGTTTTGGGAACACTCCTCATGGCCTGCTCCACCAGAGATCCTGGGTGCTGGCCCTGGTTACAGGACCCAGGTTCTCCTTTGGTAGAGTCCCCAGACCTCTGAGCCTGGCTTGAAGAAGAAATCGGTGGATGTTCTAAAAAGAAACAACACGTTCCTGACCCCAACTGCCTTCTACTGGCCCATTCCTGAAGGATTCTGAGATTGGAAACTCCAAAGAAGTTTTTGGCACCATTCTCTTCCCTTATTAAGCACAAATAAGCCATAATCTGCTGGGGAAAAGAGGAGAGCAAAAGAGGAAGAGGAGGATATAGAGTTTAGAGCAGCGTTGATTGGAGGCAAGCGTCAGAGGAGAAAAGTTAGTGTTGGGGATGGGTGGGGTAACACCCTCACCTCCTCCTTCCTCCTCATTCAAGGTGCTGTCTGGGCTGGGTGGGCTTGAGGTATCAGTAAGGGCTGAAGGAAGCAGACAAGGCCCTCAAGGCACGAGAGAGGGAGGGGCCTCTTTACCCTAATAGTGTTTCTTAAACAGGGCTAGAGGGTGTTTGGGATTGTAGGGGATATATTTGGTTGTCTCCATATTGGGGTGGGGGGCGCTAAAAACAAGTTGTGTCTCGAGACCAAGGAGGGTCCTGCCCAATAAAGAAACGTCTGGGTCCAAACATGCCCCCTCTGAAAAACGCTGAGATAAGAGAAAAACAAGGACTTTGATGCTTTATCTCTTTGGGGCTCTAGACACCCCATGGTTTCTGTCCCCAAGCCCCTGAGATCCATGGAGAAAAAGTAGGCTTATTCCTGACCACTTGGGTGTGTGACATGGCACCCAATAAGAGTTTGGGTTACTGTCCTCTTCCGTCCCCTCTCAGTCCACCCTCTGCACCCCTCAAAGCTGCAGAGCTGTCCGGCAGGCCCTGCTCACGCCAGCCAGGCCTCACCTAGTTGTGACGTTTAACGTTTTCCACATGCAGGGCTGCTCTTGCATCAGAAAACGAGAAAGGAAGTGAGTGACGCAGGGTTAGAGGTAGTTGTGAGCGGAGGTGAAGGGTTGCGTGAGGGGGAACGTCCGAGGGTTGGTGGGAAAGGTTTCTATGGGGGTGTTGCTATGAGGGGGAAGTGCCGGGGGGAAGTCGATGGCAACACGTTCTAGCCTGTTGGGAGGACGGCTGTTGGCACCAGGAGAAATCCATCCAGTGGAGCCAACCCTCATTAATCATCCGGGCGGCTGAACTGCCAGCTCCTTTCAAGATCTTTCAAGAAGGGTTTTCACCCAAAATAGAGTTGAAAATGTGCTGGGCCCTACTCAGAATCTCATCAGTCTGGGCATTATGGGAAGTGTCAGGCCGGCTGTGACAGACAAGGCCCGCTCTGTTCAAGGGGTCCTGACTCCCACAGCCTGTCATATCAAGCGCCTGATCAAATTTGACAGCTTCATTTGTACCTACAGAATAGATAAAAGGGGCTGTTCATTGAAACAAATGGAGGGGAAGGGGTGGGGGAGGGAAGGGAGGTGAGGGGGAGAGGGAGAGAGTGTGTGTGTGTGTGTTGGGGGAGGAATGGCATTGGGGGAGGGGAGGGTGATGGTTAGTGGCAAGGGGTGCAAAGAAGGATGCTGTCTAAGAACATTTTCCCCTCCAACACTCCCAGAGAAGGAGTGGGTCAGGGAGGCAGGTGAGCGTCAAGAAGGGGATGGGTGTGAAGGTCCCACGTGGCAGTGTCACCATTAGGAGGCTCGGAGTCCTGTGCTGTGCTCCGGGCCCTAAAGCTGTAACTGGAGCCAGGAAGGTGGGCCCTGGGAGCAGGAGAGCCCAGGGTGGGTGGCTGTGACCAGGACAGCTGGGCCACCAGTGTGATGCAGGTTTCAATTCCAAGGCCTGGGCTGAATTTTGCAAAGAGCCTTCCTTCTCGCTGCAGCCCCTTCACTGTGCTTAACTGCCGTATCTGCACTGAGGCTGTCGTCCTCCTTTGATCAGGCTGCTGGGTGCTGCACCGTTGCAGGTGGCCCCAAAGCACTGGCTCCCTTACGTTATACTTCAGGTGCCTTTCAGCTCCGTGCAGGCCAGAGCTGGTTGGTGTGAGCTGGAGGGATGTCCCCACACACCTTGCACGGTCCGGCTTTGGGCTTCCCTCAGACTGTCCCTCTGGCCTCAGAGACCTCTCCTTCTTCCTCTGGGGGCTGAGTGAACCACTGAATCCTTCCAGCTCCCAGGGTGTTCTGAACACCTAGCACTTGTTATGGGTCCTCTACATTTGTTAATGTTATCTTTCATTTTGCACTATTAGTATGTGTTTGTACTGTTTTCCCTGCTAGATTGTAAGCAGTTTGATGCGAAGGGTCATGTCTTATGCATCTTCTATCCTCTGATGGCGTTGAGCACGCATAGCAGGGTCTCAGGAAATAATTGCCACAAGCACATGTGCGGGCATTCAAGACCATCAGGAGGTGAGCCTGGGGTCAGGGGGTTTAAGGTTCCTTCCTGAGCTGTGGTCTTTAGACAGGGTCAGAGGTTAGCAAGGCTCCACCTGTCCTGCCCCCAGCCATCTGGAGCCTTTGGGAGACTGAGAGAAAGGCCGGCTTCCAGGCTGGTGCAGCCCCGTGAGGTGTAAGGGGTGGCCGTGGAGCCCCCACGTGCTCCTCGGGCCAGATGCCCTCGTGTGGGGCTCCCCTGCACCACACTACATGGTGGCTCTGGTGGGGGGAGGATGCGTCCTGGGAACCAGCACGACTTGGTGGGGATCTTGCCTCTACTGCTCACTGGCTTTGTGACCCGGGGGAGGGCAATGTGTTCAATAACAGCCTCACTGCAAAAACTGCTGCCAGGATTACATGAATCTTATATGGAAAGTGATTAGCACAGTGCCTGGCACACAGCAAGCACTTAGGAAATGTTAGAGAGAAGGAAAAAGGAAGGCCATGCCTGGTCCCTCTTGCCCGGATCTTTGTCATTTCAGTTTAGAACACGTGCTGTGGATGGCACTTGTTTGGCAGTGACCATTGATCATTAGCACTTTGAATCAATCCTTAGCTTTTTGTAAGTTTCATAGATGAAAATACTGCCAGAGTCCAATCCGTCCAAGGTCCCTGCCCTTACGTAAGGAGGGGTTGTTGATACGCTGTCTCAGTGCTCAGATAGATGGTTCTTTGCAGGCCACTGGTGGATATGTCAGGACTGCAAGGTACGCAGAAGTCACAAATCTCTTTGAACTTCAGGGTCTCATAGCCCTGAGCGGTCTGTCCTAACTGCGGAGAGGCCAGCCTTGTCTGTCTGGAGCATTCCATCCCCAGAGCCACCTGGTTCCTACATTTCAAATGTAAACTTTATCCAGATAAACAGGTCTCAGTGGGTTTGGAAGGAGTTTCTGTTTGGGAAGGCAGAGGAAGCAGGGTGGAGGTGAGCAGGTGTGAGGGACGGGGGCTCTTACCCTGGTTTCTCCCTTGCTCCTGGTGTAGCCCTTGGCAGTTGCTGTGTGCCTTCATTTCACCACAAACTTTCCCCCCTGTGTGCAGTGAGCATAGGGTGGAGGCAGGATGAAGCTAGTCACGCATCCAGACAACACCTGTGGTGGGCTCTCCTCCAGCCTTCCTCTCCTTGGGGCATGAGGGAGAGTCAACATCCTGCCTTTGCAATGAAGATGGGCCACGTGAATGGTTCTGGCCAGAGGATTATGAGCAGAGGTGACATGCCATTTTTAGCCTGAAACATGCAATTATTCATGTAAGACCCTCCAGCGCTTCCCCTCCTGTAACCTCTGAGGACGTTCCTCTTCAGTCAGTGGGCCTGATTCATTACGTTCAACACTGTGATGCTTTCTGATGTGTCACCAACTGAAAACACTACAGTCTTCAGTTACTTAATCAAACACTGATCTAGGTGCTTCTGTGGAGGAAATTTGCAGATGTGATTGAGATCCTTTATCAGTTGAATTTAAGTGGCTCACGAGGGAGATTATCTGGGGTGGGCCTGACGTAATCCAGTGGGCCCCTTACCAGCATGCTTAGGCCTTCCCTGAGCACAGGAACTCCAAATGGCTCAGGCCGGTGGAGTTAACTTGCTTGTGACATTCCCTTCCTGCCTGCCTGCCCTATAGACTTCTGACTAGCTTAGCTAGCCACCACAATTGCATAAACCAATGTTGGAGATAAACGCCTTACTCTGTTACTGGTTCTGCTTCTCTGGTCACATCATGACTGATACAGAGATCCCTATCAATCCATGGTGCAGATGTAGTATAAGTGAAAAATAAGCCTTTGTTTTGTTAAGCCCCTGAGATTTTGGCATTAATTCGTTACCACAGCATAATCTAGCCTGTACTGAGCATTGCAACAGCATTGCTTAATTAGCTCACACATCTATCTCCTACTAGGCTGTAAGCGCGTTGAAACAAGGCCAGTGTCTCTCCCATCTTTTTAACCCCCGGAGAAGAGCCTAGTACCGAGCCTGTAGTGGGCACTCTATAGTGTTTACTGAGGGAGTCGAATCCACTGCATCGAGCAGCATCTCAGCTCTTGGAAATGAAGGACAAGGCCAGTGTTTGAACTGCATGGTCTCTAGCATGGTCCCAACCCCTGCAGGCACGTTGGCCAAAACATTTTGATGGGACATTTCTCCTAATTCTATTCTTCTGTAGCATCCAGACCCATCTAGATACAAAGTCTGAAGCTACTTGGCTTAGTGCAAAGGGTTTTTACAGTCAGAACTGTGTTAGAATCCTGGCTCCACAGCTCTTTAACTGTAAGATCTTGGGCAATTTATTTAACCTCTCCAAATTTCAGTTTGCTCATTAAAGGGAACTGGAAGTTTGTTGTAAGTATAAAATGCCCAGCATATGTTACTATATTTAACTGTGCCATGGCATACACAAAATGATGCTTCTTTAGGTGCCCTAAGGTGGGCCTGGCCTATCATTTCTGTATATTTGTTTGGTGGTGCACGTATTCAAAGTTGTCAAAAGTAAGAAGGAAGATCACAGTCACACTATTTCCTTTATGGACTGCATACAAACCCATATAACACACACAGGCACACACGCACCCTCACACACACACTCACGTGTACACACCCAGGAGAGCAGACAGGACATGGGGAAACGTGCAGTCACATTTTCCTAACTGTTGCTCTCCTTCTAAAATCTAGCTCTGATTTAAACTCCAGAAGGATCATTTTATTTTATGTTCCAAAGGTCTGTGTAGATACCCACTGCCCACTCAGAGCAAACGTACCCCCACTGTGGTTTGATCTTTATCTGCTTTTCATTTCTTTCCTCGCCTGTCCCATTTTCCAAAAGCAATTGGCTGTAGGCTATGAAAAATGTGATTCTTTCTGTAGACCTTGGTTTAACTTCACAGGATTCTCAACATTATTTTAAATAATGTCTGACTCACTTAAGCCACCACAGTCTCTAAAATACCTGAATCACCCTCTACTTAGCATTTCATCAAATTAAAAAATACTTTAATAATTCGTTTTGTTGAAGCCAGTTCTCTGGGTAAAAAGTCCACGTTAAATATTCTTCTTGTGTATGCACCACCCACCCTCTATGATTTAGGTAAAATTATGAGGTTCCCTCTTTTGGATCTTCCACACTTGCTGTGCTGATGGGAACTTCAGAATTGTATCTGACTGGGGGCCAGTGACTGAGCATTCTAACCAACTCTGACCAACTCATAGAATATTCCAGTTAGAAAGAACTTCAAGACTATAGGGCCCAGTGACTTCATTTCAGAAATGGAAAAGAGACTCAGAGATTAAGTGACTTGATCAACGTCACACAGCAATCAAGTTTCAGAAAAAGTCCAGATTTCTTGACTTCCATTTCAATGTTCTTTCTACTATATGTACAATGACTGAATTTTCTGGATTTTCTAGGACAGCCCTAATGTTCACCAAAGTACTTGTACCACTGGTTTCCATTTTGAAGTTTATAAAATATGGTCACTTCATTTTTTTCTCAGCCAGCAGGTCCAACTTCTTTTCTCTTAAGAGAAAGTTTTCTTTAAAACTTAAAAGTTTATCTGTGATCCAAATTCATTGACAGCTTTTCCTGTTTTAGGAAGTGTTAATAATACTGGTGATATGCCACCACCCTGGGAGAACTTGGAAAGGCATTTCATTTAGGAAGAAGTACAAACCGTTTCCATGCCTGGAATGTTCTGTGGAAGGTGCAAGCTGATTCTGGAGAGGACAGGTGGAAGAAAATTCAGATGTGTTGTTTACAGCATTAGTGAAGCCTGTCCCTTGATCTGCTTTAGAAATGGAAATTACGGGCTCAGGGGCTCAAGTTCCAGCCTTCTCACTACTATGGAATGGAGGCCTCCTCCGGCTTTCCAGTGTAGGAGGAATTGGGGAACCTCCCAACAGATTGGAGCTCCCATGAGAGGGTCCCCAACATAAGCGCCAGGAAGCACCCCCTCTAGCTCCTGCAGCTGGACCATCGGAGCTGCACGATTAGCACCTCATTATATCCTGTCCTGTTCTCCACTGTCTGCACAGAACGGTTTAGCACTTTATTAGATCAGCATAAATGCAGTTATATATAATGCTATCTTGCTCCCTGTCTCATGGTATGTCTTGTCGCCCCCAAGAAAAATGGGCAGGAATTTTGTCTCTGTCTCACGGCATCCAGCTTTGTGCTGGGCACGTAACAGGAATTCTGTACATTCTGTTTGCTGTGATGACTGACCAGCGGGATGTGTAATCCTCAAACTGGGACTCTATTTCCAAGCTGCCATTTCTCTAGTTTGGTCATTAGATACATCATTTGTCAAAACAGAAACTCTAAAAGTGGAAAGAAGTAGTTATCACTCTTGTGGTCCCCCCATCTCTTTTGAAAAGTTGAAATCAACCATTAGGCTCAATCAATTTCCTGCAAAGCCCCTGACCTTGTTCCCAACCCTAGACCATGGGGTTGCTGCTGTTCTCTGTTTTTGCCTGGCCTTGCCCCATCCGTGCCCTCCCTTGCCTCCCCCTCTGCTGGGTGCCTTTCCTGTACTTGGACTCGGTGGCTGACAGGTGGTTTGGGGGGACTGGAGGAGAAAATGTGGGCATGCTGAGTGTTACAATAGGGCAGGCTTTGTCCAGGCGCCATGGTGCGTCTCCACTGACCTTGGAACTGAGTGACTGGGGACAACTGAGGGGAGGCAGTTTCCTTCCCTCTCCGGGCTGCAGGTTTTTAATGTCTTCTTTGTTGGTCTGGCCCCTGGAGACTGAACTGAAGGGAGAGACTTTGGGCTGCTCCCTCCCTCCCGGACAAAATGGTGCATGCTTTTCCTGTTTAAACAGGGCGCAGTTGTGAAGTGCCCTGACTTCGCACACACTAAGGCCCGGCAACGGCTGCAATAAATCAATAGGAAAATAGAAGCTGCCAGTTAGACTAAACAAGTGCATTTGCAAAGACGGCTAGCCCTCATTAATCACTCTGACAGTCCTAAAAACACATTTCCCCTTTAATGACTGTATTTGGATAATCAGTGCTTTTTCCTCCTCAGTCAGAGTTTGAGTAACAGACAGCTGGTGTTATTACAGCCATTGGGGAGGGAGTGCTGGGATTAGGGGCGACCGAGATCCCGTCCACTGGAGGTCTCCGCAAACGGAGCTGGCTGCAAAGCTGTTGTTATGCAATAATGAGGGGACGCTTTGTACTGCCATTGATGGCTCCCGGGCAGCCATGTGCAAGTTCCCCCCAAACCTTGACACCCACCTGCATTATGTGAACACAAAAGCCTCATGTTGGGTTTTATGAGCGTTGGCAGATTTCACCAGGTGGGGGAGGCAGGAGTTTTTCTGGCAGTGAGGTAAGAAGATGGGTCGGTGTGATTTGGCTTTGTTTCCTTTAGGTGACTTTGGCTTTCAGGAGAAAGTTTGAAACCCAGTACATTCCTCTTTATAAATGATGTAACACATTAATGCACAGCACATTATGAAAATGGTAATTCAAACCCATAGTGCTCCAAATTAAACCATACATTATCGGATGCACTCAACCATCTATTTTACAAAAAGACAGGATGAATGAAATCAAATCAAACAGAAAACTGGAGTGCAGCTTCCCCTACAGAATGATTAATAAAGTGCAGAGCCAAAGGATTATTGTAAGACGAATGCCACGGTAACCCAGACATACATCAGGAAGGAGTTAGTTCATATATTGAGAGACACATCACAGGATGTGGGGTAGGGTAAGGCAGTTAATGCTGCCGAGAGATGCTCAAGGGCCCCACCTCCCACTGGGGCTGCAGAGTTTTTAGGAGGTGGGTTTGTGGGTGGGGGGGATGACCGGGAAGTTAAAAACTTAGCACCATGCAATTCTGTTTGTCTCAAGCCTATATCTGACTGTGAGTCTTTCCCCCTTCTCTCCTCCCTTCCTCCCACTGCTGCCCGCGAGGCCACAGAAATAACCAGGCAAGAGGTGTGAAAATATGACCTAGAGCCAGGAACGTCCAGTGTCTCAAGTTCCAGCTCTGTGGCTTCCACCCTTCCTGGTGCCTTGGGAACACAGGCCCCATTTCTGGCGCCTGGGGAAGATTAGGAAGAAGGAGAGGAGGGCTAGGATGAGAAGGAGGCGGAGAGGTAGACGGTGGAGGTAATTCTCAAAGAACAGTTGTTGGATGAATTATGCAAATAAGCAGTGGGTGGGGAGTATTATCTCTATTAAAACAACAACTTGGTTTAGGATTTAGCTACTGAAAGTAACAAATTCCCCACCAGTTAATTAGAACAGCCTCATTTGTTAGGAACGTCACCCATTTATGGTGGGAAGAGCTGACATTTCAGGATGAGAACTGGGGCGCTCCAGACTATTAATGCCTGCCCTTTGGTGTCACAAAGGCAGTTGGGGCAACCTCCCAGGTCTGCAAAGGCCATTAATGCATTTTCTGGGGGAAACTCAATTGTCTGAAGAGTTGCTAGCCTGCATTTTCAAACCTCACTGTAAGCCAAGCAGCTACAGAAAAACTTCTTTTGCTACATGGAGAGTTTGCTGTTGGAGATACTGAGTCTCTTGCTTTCTCTGGTTCCCCCAAGAAGAGCCCAGTATTCCTTAGACCACAAAGTTTAAGAAAGAGAAAAGCTTAAGTCTCCCTGCAGAGGGAGCAATCTCCAGCAGTTTTAGAAGGCATTTAAAAAAAAACACAAAAGGGTAGGGTAAGAAATAATCAACTGCAAACAAAATAACAGACAAAGAAAAATTAAAGCAGGTCACTACATTTCATGTCTTTTAAAGTTTCGGGCCAATTCTCAGGAAGACCCTGTTCTGATCTCAGGGCGACTACTCCCTGAATCAGTCCCCTCCCCTCCAAGATGACAGCAGCCCTGGCCCCTTCCCCAGGGACACACATACGGTCTTAGGGTGGCCAGCACTGACAGTTTCTGCAGAAGCCTGAGGTTGTCTTGACTAGTGAAGGACTTTTGCCCAGAAACAAAAATACAGGGGCAACCTCCCTAAAAATCCCAAACCCCCAACTCCACAAAAACATCTTATGCTGAGGTCTGTCAAGTGCGGATGGGATGACTCCCGGTGAGGGTGAGGCCCCACCCTGTGATTCTCTAGTGGTGTTTGGGGCCGGCTGGAACATCGCGGGCAGAGAGGGAGTCCTTCCCACCCCTTCCACACGTGACCTCTGGTCTACGGACGTGTCAGAAGTACGGCTTGCGGAGCACTCATTACCCAATAAGTCGCATTCCTTAGAAAAAGCAAAGCAAACAAACAACAGCAACAACTACAGACCCCGAAGTTGCGTGGCGCCAACGCGGAGTGCAGCCAGGAGGGGGCGAAGAAGGTCTTTTTGAAGTACACCCTACAGGTGGCCCCGCACATCCCGGGCGCAGGCGGCCGAGCCCACGCGCCCAGGGCGAGTGAGCCCCGAGCAAGCAGGCGCCCGGGGTCCCGCAGTGGGAACCTGCACGGGGCCAGCTTCAGCGGGCGCCCCCGGATCGCCGACCCGGGAAGCCAGTTATCTCCAGGGTGCACGCGGCTCGGGCCTCGCTGCCTCCCGCAGTCACCCATCTCCTTCTCTGGCCTAAGGGACTCCCCATGCAGTGGGAAGGTGCCCTGGCCCTCGTACCACTATCCCTATAAACGGCACCCCGCCTTCGCCTGTCCGAGGATGCAGAAGCCAGTGTCAGTCGTGGGAGCTCAAGAAAACGGACCCAGAATGGCTTCAAGGTCCTAAATAATAGCCGCACCTTCTCAGCAAAACCCAAACAGCTGCTGGCATTGGGGAGCCTCCAAACCTTGCGAAGCACCCATTTCAGCAGGTGTGTTTACCCTTTAGTTTCAGGTGTATGAAAGGCGTCGTCAAGAAAGAGGACATTCTTGGCATTTGGAGTGGGAAGCGAGCAAGGTGCGGTCGGGGCTGGCGCCAGTCACTCGGCTTTCTACCACCAGGTGGCGTCAGAGGCCCATCGTCTTTGCTCACCCTTAGGACTCTGGGACTGTGCGGACAGAAGTCTGAGCTATGGGTCCTGGTTCCCTTCTCAGCACCTCGAACCTCGAATCTAGGTCCAGAGGAAAATCCACATTTACACACTCCCTCCACCCTGTCCCCAGGAAATGTCAAGGTCTTTGAGGTGAGTCTGGGAGCTAAATCACCAAGTGGAAAAGAAATAAAGGCGGTTTTACATTATTTGTAATGCATTGGCAGAAGTTTTGCTTTTTTTCTTCCCAGTTTCTTGAGGAAAGGGTTTAAACTCGTCCTTGAACGGAAATCTGAGAAGGAAACCATAAGGTATTTTAAACAAGAATAAAAGAAAGGCATCTGCTTAGGTGTCTGGAAGTGGGGCGGTGGGTGAGGCAAGAGAGAAGCACATCACGGTGTGAATATAGCCAAGTATTTCATTTATTAACAAAATATGTCTTACCAAGGGAGAGCTCTATTTATCCCCAACAGGCCCCGCAGCCCCCACGCTGCTGTATAAGACCAGGAAGAGGGACGGTGTGGGGAGAAGACCCAGGGCCCGAGTCTTCAATCCGTCACTGAGGGAGCCCATGGAAGCCACGGCCAACTTTGGGGGCTCTTGGGTCAGGCCTGGGAGGTGGCGATGGGGCTGCTGTGATCTGTATGCTCCCTGACTCCCCAGCTTTCCCCCAATGAGCTACAATGTTGTACTGCCCGCTGATACTGCCACAGGTCTGCTTTGGAGGGATCTAGCAAGGATCACTGACGCCACCCCCCACCGCCAGAGGGACCACTGCCCCAATAAAGGAGAGAAAAACAATGACTATAAAAGCACTTTGCAAAATATAAAGAGCAAAGTTTCACGCCAGCAGGGCTTTCTAGGACTTATAATTGAATTAAGATGAGCCCTACAGGACCCCCACCAGCAGATCGCCGGCTGTTTAGGGCCCAGAAGGGACTGGAAGTAGAAAGGCTCTGTCTGAGGCCACTCGGGCCCCTCTCTCAGGGCTCTCGGTGCTCAGAGCAATTAGGTAGGGGAGCGAGGCTCTAATTTTGGGGGCCAGGGCACAGACCAAAGACGCTAGGAAGAGAGGGTCACAGAGGAGGTATCATGGAGCAGAGTTCCAGGTCAACAGAGAGCAAGACCTCCTGCTACCAAGGCCCCTCATTGCACCCCCCACAAATGAGATACAAAAAAAAAATCTGTTAAGTTGTACAAAGGAAAAAAACAGAACTTCAAATGGAAGGAGACAAGAGGAAATGAAGGGGAAAGAGGGGAAAAGAGAAGGGGACAATGTAATTTTAACGGTAAAGAAGCATGCAAGAAGCTCCCCAGGAAGGGAGAACAAAACAAAGAACCCCAGAACCCCAACTCTCCCTCTTCCCCTAAAACCAAACGAATCAAAAAAGAAAAAAAAGCAAACGGAAAAAAAATTTAAACTTATATCTAATAAAAAGAAAAAATAATTAAAGAAAGGAAGAGGGGCAGGGAACATGTAGTTATTTGTGATTAATATTATTATTTGGGGGGAACACAGACTTTTTGCATACCATTGACTCGTGTGGGCCGTTAATGCACTTATATTCCCAGCTTGTAAGCTAACATTATAGTAAATAAATACACAGTCCGGTGGGGAGGGTCTGGGTGGGGGAATCCGGCAGGGACAAGCAGTAGTGAAGGTTGCAGCGAGGCCAGGCGGCTGGGGAAAGGGAGAACGAGGAGGGGGTGAGGAGGCTGGGGACGTGGGTGGGACGAAGCTGTAGTTACTGGTATCCGAGTGCGGAGGCTGAAGCTAGTCTCTGTCCGTACAGCGCATATGGCGAGTAGTAAGGTCCGGCTGTGGGGAGGGATGGCACGGCTAAGCCTCCAGCTGTGGATAAGTGGCTCTTGCCATAGGGGTGGTACCGGCTTAGCCCCAAAGTGTGTGGACTCCGCAATGACAGCGACCCGGGGCTGCCCGGGGCGGTGGGCGGGGGTAGGTGCAGATGGCAGGAGGCTGCGGCCGCGGCGGCGGCGGCGCTGCCCAGGCCGGAGGCCCCGGGGTAGGCGGCCAGAAGTTTCTCCGCGCCCGGCAGGGCCGTATGAGTCCGTAAGTGGCTGAGCAGCTCCTCCGAGGTGGCGAAGCGCTTGTCGCATGGCCCGCTGGCCGCCACCCAGTTGCAGCTGTGCGGCAGGGGTTCGTTCTGCAGCATGAAGCCGTAAGTGTAGAGCGGGTGGCCGGGGAGCGCAGCCTGGGCGGCGCTGGACGAGAGCGCGGCGGGCTGCAGGGGGTGCCCGGGGTACACCAGTGGGTAGCCGCCAGCCTTCAGGCTGGGCCCTGCTGGGTCGTGTGCACTACAAGTGGAGCAGCTGGAGCCGCCGAGGTGCGAGGCGCTGTGGTAACCTCCCAGGCAGTAGGGGTCGCGGCATAATCCCTGCAGAAAGGAGGGTGGGGAGGCCCCGGTGAGCGGGCTGGAGCTGGGAGGCTTGCCGGGTGGCAGGCCCAGGCCCCCGGACAGCTGGCCTCCCACGAGGCCAGACTTGCTAGGATCCAGGCCAGGCACAAACTGAGAGGGGTAGCCGGCGTAGGCTCCCACGATGGAGCCGTGGTAGCCGATGCTGGAGGGTGGCAGCGGGAATACCGAGTGACCCGGTTTGTAGGGTGACACCGGCGCCACGTGGCCGGCCCCCACCAGCGCCGAGGGCGGCTCCGACTTGCGCCCGGATGTCCCGGCCTCGGCACCACCGCCGTGCGCGCTAGGCTCCCCACTGCTCCCGCGGCTCACGGCCGCAGCCTCCGGGCTGGGCTTAGGCTCCTGGTCTTTCTTGTCCAGCTCCCCGTTGCCACCCCCGCCGCCGTTCTTGCAGTCAGAGTGGTGCGGGGAGCCGCCCCGGGAGCCACCCGGAGAAGAGGACGACGACGACGCGGTGACTGGCACTCCATGCGGGGGAAAGGGCGTGCAGGCGGCGCTGGGGACCCTGAAACCCGCCTTGTCTCCCGGGGACAAGGAGGACGAGGAGGAGGTGGAGGACACCGAGGAGGAGCCGCTGTCTTTACGAGAGTCGCCACCGGAGCCCTTAGAGTAGGGCTTGAAGCTGGACTTGTCCTCAGCCGGGGAGTCCCCCAGCTGCTTGAGCGCCGCAGACGCGGAGGCGGCACCCGAGGCGGAGCGGCCAGGGTCCTTCTCGGCTCCCAGCCCGTTGGCCGCCGCCGCTACTGAGTTGAGCTTGGACGAGGGCGGCGGGTCCGGCTTGCCGATCTGCGAGCAAGTCTGGGCCAGCAGCGCCAATGGACTTTTCTTGGCGTCCAGCTGTGGGAGACAGTGGCAAAGGGAGGGAGAAGGGGTGAGACTATGCTATGAGACCGACGGAGCAAGCGGGTGAGCTGGGTGGGCGCCGAGAGCACCCGCGGTGGCGGCGCGACAGAAGGCCTCGGGCAGAGGGTCTGAGAGCGAGCGCCCGGGTAGGGCAGCTAAGCTTGGAACTGCGCTCGTACTGCCCGTCGCTGGGATCCCTCGCTTCACTGGATGCCCGAATGCGTCACAAGTCCTGGGGAATGGGGCAGTGGAAGTAAAGTCCACCAAAGGCCACCCGCGGGAGAAAGTGATTTCTCTGGAGTGAGGGCTGGAGGTAGGGCCGTGACTCGCCCCCTTAAAATCTCCCCCTTCTCTATGCCCAGGGCAAAACTTATTCCTTCAGTTTGGGTAACTTCGCTTGGGACGGGTTTCTGGTGGTAGCGCCGCGGGGTCGGAGCGGGAAGAAGCGCTTTCTAAAGCCAGGGCTGCCGCTGCCGCTCTCTTAGTAGCCCCTCCCTCCCGGGGAGGGCACCCAGGGAAGTGGGAGGAAGAAAGACCTGGGATCGGGAGTGCTAGGGCGTCGTGCGCTCTAACCGGATGGGACAGAGGCGGAGTAGGACCCGGGCAATCCGGACTTCAAAGAGAACAAACCCGGGTGGTGGTGGGGGAGGCGGGAAAACCCCAGGAGAGATAATCTCTGGCCTGGAAACGGGGTGCCGAGGTAAAGTAAAGGACCCAGTGGTGACTCCAAGAGCAAACCCAATCCGGGAGAAAACACCATGGGAGAGCGTGGAATGGGAGCCTTCCATGGAGAAGCCTGGGGGAACTGGGTGGGCTTTGATTCCTCTGTTCTCTGTCTCTCATCACCCAGTCCGCCAGCGTGGCCAGAGCAGAGCGTCGCACCGAGCCCGGGGGCGCAGGGAGTAGGGCCGTGGGCCCAGCAGTGGTGGGAAGAATGGGAAAGGCGCTAGGCGGGCAGCGACCAAGAGACTGACCTCAATGGGGCTGACGGGAGTGGAGGACAGCGGCTGCAGGTACTCCGGGTGCAGGAGGTGGCCGGTGTGAGCGCTCAGCATCTTCAGAACCCTGATAGGGAGCCGATTCGCCTGGCGCAGAGGGTCCGCCGGGGGCAAGAGGGACACCGCCGCCGGCACCGCCGGCCTCTTCCCGCCGCCGCCGCTGCCGCTGCCGCTGCTTTCGGGTGTCCTTGGGTTAGATCCAGCGGGCGAATCGCTCATTTGGAGGAGGCAGCGCCACTGGGGGGGTGGGGAGGGAGGGGGAGCACCGAGGAGACGAGCTCCCGGAGCGGGTGGGCTCGCTCCGCAGCGTGGAGCGCGGTGCAGCAGTCGCCGCGCCTCCACCCCTCCTCCACCGACGCCACCGCGGCCGCCGCTAGCCCAGGCAAGCAACACAAAAACCTTCGCCTTCCGCGAGCCGCACGTCAAATAGCCGCGATCGGCAGCCACACTTCAAAGGGATCGCCGCGCCCGCCCAATCGCAGCTCTCGCCGGGACCCCGGGGCGGGGAGAGCGGCGGGCGGAGGCCGGCGCCGCTGGTGGGAGGGGAGAACCTTAAAGGGGCCCTGTGCGCGTCGCCGCCGCCTTGGCCTTTACCACCCGCTCTACTCCTCCCCTCCCCCTGAAGCGGGCTGCCCTTGCCCGGGGGTCCTATGGAGGACGAGACTTCTCCGGGACCCTGGGCTCTGCGCCCTATTCTCTCTGGCTTTCCTTTCGCGCTCTCTCCGCTCTCTCTTCACACCGCCCGGGGAGGGGCTGGCGTGGGCAGTTACCCGCCCGCCGAGTGTGTCCGGGGTGTGTAGGATTGGGGTGGGGTGAGGGTGGCTCGGGGACTGCCGAGTCCAGTCCTTTCCCCGAGGTTGCCTGGGGGTGGGCCGAGCCTCCAGAGCCCCAGCCCTGTTCCGGCCCTGCTCGGGCTCTGCTCTGGTCCAGCTCGCGTTCCCGAACTGGATTCTCCTGGGCGTGCTTGCTCACTTGGAAGCGCCCGAGCCGCGGAGGCAACCACGGTTCTCGGGACGCGGCGTCAGCCGTTCCAACTACTTTGAGCCTGTCCTGTCCGAAGCCTGCTTGTTTGAGGACTCTTTCGGGGTGAGATGGTCGCGATGAAGCGCGGTACCCTAGGCTGTGCGCGCTACCCGGACGCGCCCGGCGCGCGGTGCTTGCGCACTGATTTATAGATTTGGTGTGTGTTTCGGGATTTATTATCAACTCTTGTTTAGAGGTGTAAAATTCCCTCACTGTACCGCGCCTAGCTTCTATTTTTGGGGGACCCGGGATCACTGGAGAGGCCAGTATCCCAGAGGAGGTGGGGATCTCTAAGTGCTGCACGTCCATACAAACTTTAGAGAGGTGCCTTTCCCCCATCCTTTTCTTCTCACGGGAAAAATGTACTACCTTTTCCCAGGGAAATTTCGGAATAAAAACTTTTTATTAGAAATAACAATACCCTCCTCTACCTCTTTCTCCCGCGCCTTTCGGATACACTGCGCATTGCCAACTTCACACTTGGCAGAGATTTTACATAGTCATAGTCCTTACATTAAAGTTCCCCGGTCCGCCGATCTTCAGAAGGTGAAGCTGGTCCTTTGTGCGCCCGACCTCTGGGGAGACCACTTCTCCGTGCTCTCGGTGGCCAGTGGAGGCGCGCTGGTGTCACTGCCTCGCTCCGAGTACCACTTTCTCAGCCCCAATCCATCATTCTGATTGTCAGTCCTGTCACTCGGGGCATATTGCTTCAGGACTACCCGTCCCTGACTCTGCCGTGTTGATCTGCGCCCGGAGACTACGAGAACCCAAGATGGGGATGGGTGATTTCAAAGGGGTTCTTCAAAAGAGAAAGAAAGGACTATCACAGAAATAACAAAGAGCAATCACGACTATCATGCTCGGTAAAGACAGCAGGCATCACTCCCAGGCCTTATCAATCAAACACTAAACTAAATGTACTTCCTGGATCTGTGCTGTTTTTTTGGGCAGTATGCATAGTCTAGACATCTTAGAAATCCCACTGGCTTTCCCTATCCCAATTTTAATTCTGGTAAAATCAGGTTAAAAGGAATGACAAGGGGCGCACTAACTGGGAGATGTCTTACATATTGCTGCAAGAAGGGTACAAGAAGGTAGGGTGATCCCATTTACTTTATTGCGGTGCTCTCTATGGCCTCCTCCTGCCCCCAACTCTTCTCGTGCCAGCCTCTGTGCATTCTGACATCGCTGCCACTGCCAACACTGTTTAAAAGTCCAGTGCAGGGCTGCTTCAACCATCAAGGCCATTTAGCCTTTGGGGAACTGCTGTACAGAGAGAGAACAGAAGAAAGCCTTACAGAATGGAAAAGGGTGGGCCTTTGCAGGTACCTTGGAGGAGGAAGAGCTGGGAAGAAGGGACACCTAGGAGACAGTAAAAGATGAAAGACTCCTTGGTTATTGTAAGCAGCCTAGCTGTGAGAGCCAGCCAAAAATCCTTCTAGGACCCAAGCAGATGTGTGTTAGAAATGATTAATGGGAAATCAGTTGGGAGCAAAGGAGAGGGGAGAGAGAGAAAAGGCATTTAGGAATTTGGAAGGAAAAGAGAGGAAAGGAGGCAGCAGAAAGGAGAGAAGAGAAGAATGGAGGACGATAGAATATTTACATCTGGAGGGGAAAAGAGAAGAAAAATGTAGTGAATGAAAGGAAAGGAGAAAGGAGATGAGGACAGGATAGCCAGGCTTGGGATGGAGGGTGGGGAGTTTGCCTAGGTAATATTACAGAGGGTGCCCCCAAAATGTATACACATTTTAAGAAAGGAAAAACAATTAAAATTGTAGTACTCAATATATACCAATAACAAAAGATGAATAGAAGTCATGTTTGATTTCGGCAATTACAAGAGGTTCTCAAAGTGGTTACCATCAGCGTCCAGACACTTCTGATTACGGGGAACTACTGCTTGAGCAACGTTGACCAGTGTCCACTTGTATACATTTAATGGCACCCCTGGTATATTGTCCTTAAAAAGAAACCCTACTCCCTTTGCCCACAGCAGTAATCACTGATAGGAACAGGGGGTGCCAGACAGCACTGAGGTGGAGACTAGGCCTATTTTTGCCCACCTATCTTCCTGGAAAGTGCCAGCAAGGGAGTAGGGACACCCTGTTTTCTGGTGCTGGCGAGGGCAGCATGGCTTCTTTGACTAGATCCATCCAGTCGCCTGAGGAGAGAAAATGGAAAACCATACTTAGCCAGACCAGAGGCCTAATTAAAACACTACTAGACAATAATCAGTAGTTGACATTCACTTATGTAGTTGAAATACTAACGTACGCAGTCCTAAATGGGGCCCTAGTGGCCTAAAGCAAGGGCAGTTTTCAAAGGAATGGTTTCTCACCTGGGAGAGAATAAGGCTCAATATTCAGTTGGGCCCCGTTTATTAAGGGCCAGATGTGGACAGAGCATTGTACTAGGGGTGTGGTTGAAAAGACCAAGAAAGATGTTGTTGTCACACAGGGGCATATGGCACATGTTTTCCCTTGCAGAAAAGTGGCAGATGTATGGTTAAGGGGCCTCCCTCTCTGCAGGCCTTTGTCAGGTTGCCTTGCAAGTGAGCAGCACCATTAAAATAGGACAAGGGTGAGGAGTGCTGGAGATTGCCCCAACTCTGTGGTGAAGAACAGCAATTCTGTGTGTCAGGCACTTGATCAGCACCAGGCTCTGTTGTGCTCATTCCCATTTACAGCTGAAGAGAGTGAGGCATGGAGAAGTTAGTTCCTTACCCAAAGTCGTATGACTGGTGATTGGCGAAGTGCTCCCTTCGAGTCAGGCCTCTGAACCACGATGCTCTGGTGGCCTCCGGCAATTGCGCCTCCCTCCGCTTTGGTTCCTCCTGTAAAATGTAAAAGTGGCCACCTCAGAGGTGGGAGGCCCAAAGCGGACAATGCATGTGACATATTTAGTGGTTGGCACAAAGAAAGTCCCAGGTAAATGAAGGCTGAGGTGGACCACGTGCCTCTGTGGAGCAATTGCTCTGGAGAACAGTCATGGCAGCAACTGGATTCCGAGGGTCTCAGCACTGGGACTGACCAGAAGACCCTGCGCTGTCCTAGAAGCCCCCACCTAAATGAGAGTCTCCCTCCTTCAGCCTCCAGTCAAATGTGTCTTTTTTGTTTTTAAAAAACGCCCCCCCCACCCAAGCCTTCAAGGAAATCCTTTAGGAAGTTCTGAACATTTATGGTTTTCTTCACCACTTCAATTTACATAAACTTCACCACCCAGGAAAAAAATGCCTGAGTCAGGTTGAGAGCTAGAGGTGGTAGATTTGTTGTGTGGGGTTAATGTGGAGATTTCAGTGCTCTATGAGGCAGAATTGCCTGAACGATCGCCTCTCTGCATAACACTCAAACCCTAATGGCAACAACATGAAATAATATCTCACTGGGTAACTATTTACATTTTTTTTACAAGCTGTAAGAACTCTGAAAAGTCGGCCTCATAGAGAACTTGGTTTTCCTCTCTGGCGCTTAATATTTTACGCGGCTGGCAATTAGGGCCTTGGCTGGGACACCTGATGTAGTGTGTTGCTCTCAGGGTACTTACTCTGTGGCACCTCCTCTGTACGACCCCTCCCAGGCTTCAGACACAGCCCAGGGGCAAGAGGACCAACCGACCTGGTAAAAGCAAGCAAACCTAGCCTTGCAGGGAGCGCGTTCCAGGAGCTCCCTCTTCTGTTCTAACCATTCCCATTATGTTCTGTTATTATAACCGTCACATGGCATCATTGTTTGTTTACTTGTCCTGTCTGCCATTGGACTGTGACGGCTTCTGCATTGTCCTTATTCTCTTTGTTTTCTTATTGCCTAGTTGGGTGTTTAACTGTCATCATCACAGTAGCCAACACGGAGAGCCAAACTCTGTTGTAAGCACTTTGCTGGCATTATCTCATTTAATCCTTATGGAAGCCCTGTGGGGGAGGTCCTATCATTACCTCCACAGAGGAGGAAGTGGGCGCACAGAGAGGTTAAGTAACTTGCCTGAAGCCCCAGCTGTTAAAAGGTGGGGCTGTGCTGTGAATCCTGGCAGTCTGAATGCCATAAATGCCCAATGAATAAATTTTTGAAGAATGAATAAGAATTTTACGTTAGAGGGCTATTTATTTATATCTTACCTCACAATATTCCCCCAAAAGATTCAAGGAGAATGACTGTAATTTTAAAAATGTTAGCTCTATAAGCATGTTAAAGTATCTTGCCCCAAATACATGTTTGTGTTCATCATCTCATAACAATTTTCTAAGTTATTTTGGGCAGGTGTTTTTATCCTCTTTGACAGATGAAGCACCGGGCTCTGAGAGCTTATGTGGGAGTCTAAAGTCACACAGCGAACCCTGGCAGAGAGCCAAGAGGAGGCCTTCCTCACTCCCTCCTGGTTCTCTATCACCACCCATTGCCTGTGGATGGGGAGGTAACTCCTTTTGATAAAAGAGGAATTAACTACTTTTCCTCCCTCTAGAATTTCCTTTGGAGACGTGGTGGGAAGGAATGGACAAAAGGAAATGTAGACTGAAGCTTATCTTCAAGCCCTGGTGTTTGATCCGGGTCCTTGAGTAGGGTGCTTTGAAGAAGTGATTTCATTTATCTCCTATCAGCCCCCTGGGAGATAGGCAGGGCTGGCGGGAGAGGGGGATGAGAGTAGGTGTGCTTTTGAAGTTCTCCTGCCTTCATCTGCCTACCCCCACCCCCATACATCAACCTTAGCCCTGGGCATTCACCCTTGACTACTTTGTTCCTTTGGGCCTTCAAGTTTCTTAGAGATTCCTCTTTTAAGTTGCAAATACTGCTGGAAGGAATCATACCTCACCAATCAGCCAACAGCTCAATTGTGATTAGCAGACAATGAGTGTTCTACCTAGTGTAATAATAACATTCATTGAGTGCTTACTCTGTGCCAGACAGTTCTTACAGTGAAAACTCATTTACTTCTCACAGCAAAGTGATGAGATGGGTACTATTATCACGCCTATTTTATAGGTGAGGCACTAAGGCCCAGAGAGGTTAAGTAACTTGCCCAAATTACTCAGCTAGAAAGTGGCAGTACTGGGATTCAAATAGTCATTTCTTGAGCCAATTTTCTGTGTGCAGGACTGAGGGAGAGGGCGAATAGCAGCAGGAGAAACTTAAACAAGTGACTTTAATCGTTTTCCAGAGGGCTGGTCTTCGCTATCAGGATTTTCTTTACAGTTTGAGGAATGAGAATATGGTAGAGAGGAAATTGAGGCAGAGAAGGAAGTGAGGGGAACATTCATTCAATTAATTGAACTGGATTGAGTTAATTAATTCAGTTACTGTTTATTGACCACTTGGAAGGTGCAGGCCTGAGGTGATCCCAAGGTAGGTAGGACCAGAGCGAGCCAGACAATCCAGGCCTCCTACCTCGCAGGTATGCACAGTCCCAGCTCCTGCAAGGCAGGGCAGCCGTGTCCTTTGGGCATCTGTGTGCTTCCTTTGTAGATTAAAAAAGAAAAAAAGAGCCCGGGGTCCTAACTTAAATCCTTAGTACGCTGTAGTTTAGTTACCCACTGTTAAGTCCGTTTGTCCATTTACTCAAAGGTAAATTCAGATTCCACTAACATTTACTGAGCACCTTCTGGGTGACAGTTATAACTATTCTAGGTGTGTTCATGCATCTTCTCATTTTTGGACATGAGGAGAGTCCTGGAGTAGAGCAAAAGGTCCCTGAAAGGGAAACAGGGACCATACTTACCCAAACACCCTTCCTTCATGTGCTGAGTTTCCACCACCTGGAACCACGGGGTACGCCAGGGCCAACAGAACTCAGTGGGTGACAGACTGTAAGTATCTCAGTTGCACAGGGCTGGTGTCGCACCTGCTTCTGACCCTTCCGTGGGCTTCAGCCATCATGGTGATGTTGTTTCTATGAGCCCCCACTTCTCATGGCTAAGCCTCTAAACTTGCCAAAACCTTGCCCCTTTCTAGGCTGGGATCCCAATGAGCTGCCATGTGCAGCTCCAAACTTGTTTCAATAAACACAATTAGAGAAAAGTGAAGAGCTTCTCAGGCAGTGGCTTCATTATCACCGATAGTATTTGATAAAACCAAATTCCAAGACGTAAGAACAATTTCGAGGAGGGTTTATTTCAGTGGCTCTTTGCCAGCCTCTGCTCAGAGAAGGAAACCTGAGAGGTGGGGTCCCAACCAAACCTATGGCCAGAAATGTAGAGTATTTCATTCAGAGTGGAGATTTACGTAATAAGCCCTGTTTTAAAGTGATTTAAAATTATTCCTTATTTTATTGAAAAAATGCATTTATTTATAATGAAATACATTCCCATGGTGCCAAATTATAAAGTTGTGAGAATGTACACTGAAAAAAACCTCTCTAACCATCTAGTTTTTCTCCCAATGCACCAATGCTATGAGTTTATTGTCCACCCTTCCCGAGGTATTTTGTACGCTTATTAGCCAATACATATACATTTCCCCCCTTTTACACACAAATGGCAACATACTACACAGACTGTTCCACACTTGCTTTTTAAAAATTTTTATTAAAATACAGTTAAGATATAAGATTATAGTAGCTCCAGGTGTATATCATAGTTATTCAACATTTATATACCTAAAGATGTGATCACCATGATAAGTCCAGCAACCATGTGACACTGTACTATGCCACCATAATATTATTACTATATTCCCTATGTGGTACATTACATCCCATAACTTACTTGTTTTATACCTGGAAATTTGAACCTCTTATTCCCCTTCACCTTCTTTCCTCTCTTTTTAAAAAACTTTTCAGTTACAGTTGACATTTAATATTATGTTATGTTAATTTCAGGTGTCCAGAATAATGGTTAGACGTTTATATAATTTAAGAAGTGATCCCTCTGACTAGTCTAGTGCCCACCTGGCACTATACATAGTTATTGCCATCTAATTGACTATATTCTCTATGTTTTATTTTACATCCCTATGACTATTTTGTAACTACCAATTTGTACTTCTTAATTCCTTCACCTTTTTCACCCCACCCCCAAATCCCCTCCCGCCTATCACCCCCATAAATCTAGTACCACCTGATACCATATGTAGTTACTACAATATTATTGACTACATTCCTTGTGTTATATCCTACATCCCCATGACTACGTTGTAACAACCAATTTGTATTTCTTAATCCCTTCCCCTTTTTCACCCATTCCCAACCCCCTTCTATGTGGCAACCATCAAAATGTTCTTTCTATCTATGAGTTTGTGTCTGTTTTGTTTGTTTGTTTATTTTGTTCTTTAGATTCCATATATAAACGAAATCACATTGCATCTGTCTTTCTCTGATACTCCACTCAGCACAATAACCTCCAGGTCCATCCATGTTGTCGCAGATGGCAAGTACCCATCCCCTTCCATGGTTGAGCAAGATTCCATTGTGTATATGTACCACCTACTCTTTATCCATTCTTCTGTTAGTGGACACCCAGCTTGCCTCCACATCTTGGCCATTGTAAACAATGCTGCAATGAATATATGGATGCACACATCCCCTTGAAGTAACGTTTTGATTTTCTTCAGATATATGCCCAGAGGTAAAATTACTGGGTCCTTCTTTGTCTCTTATTATAGCCTTTGTTTTAAAGTCTACTTTGTCTGGTATAAGTTTTGCTACCCCATTTTTTTTTTATTTACATTTTCATGAAATATCTTTTTCCATTCCTTTACTTTCCGTCTGTGTGTGTCTTTTTATCCGAAGTGAGTCTCTTCTAGACAGCATATGTAAGGGTTTTGTTTTCTTATCCATTCAACCACCTATCTTTTGGTTGGAGCATTTAATCCATTTACATTTAAAGTAACTGTTGATATATATATATATATATATATATATATATATATATATATACACACACACACACACACATATATAGTTATTGCCATTTTATTATTCATATTTTTTATTTTATTTTATTTTTGTCTTAAAGAAGTCCCTCTAACATTCCTTGTAATACTGGTTTGATGTTAATTAACTCCATTGGCTTTTTCTTGTCTGGAAAGCTCTTTATCTGTCCTTTGATTCTAAAGGATAGCTTTACTGGGTAGAGCAATCTTGGTTATAGGTCCTTGCTTTTCATCACTTTGAATATTGTGTACCAGTCCCTTCTGGCCTGCAAAGTTTCTGTTGAGAAATCAGCTGACAGTCTTATGAGAGCTCCCTTGTAGGTAACTAACTGCTTTTCTCTTCCTGCTTTTAAGATTCTCTCTTTGTCTTTAACCTTTGGCATTTTAATTGTGTCTTGGTGTGGACCTCTTTAGGTTCATCTTGTTTGGGACTCTCTGCACTTCCTGGGCTTGTGTGTCTATTTCCTTCACCAGGTTAGGGAAGTTTTCTGTCATTATTTCTTCAAACAGGTTTTCAATTCCTTGCTCTCTCTCTTCTCCTGGTATCCCAATGATGCGAATCTTGGTATTTTGACTAGTCTCTTACTGGTGGACATTTGGATGGTTTCTAATCTTTTGTTCCTGCAGTGAATAACTATATATATGTATATATGTACATACATATGACTGTGTATATATGTATGTAATATACATATCATTCTCCATGTGTGTTGGTATAACTATAGGATGAATTCCTGGGAGCAGAATTGCTGGGTTAAAAGCTATACACATTCAAAACAAGCCCCTTTTAAGAAAGTTTGTAGGATAGCCAGGTAACTATGGAATGAGTTAAAAGTTCAGCTGGGGGCCTCAGGCAAGAAAATATGGGAAGTACCTCAGGGACCTTCTAGTCACATTAGTTTGAAGGCTTATTAGGAAGGGGTTCCATTTCCATCTTTGGATTTAAGAAAACGTGCATGCTTCTCATGCTCTCCTCCCCTTTCCACTTCCTCCCTCATTTGGTAGGAGAAGAAGAAGGAGAGGAATATTTAAGTCTGGCATAAAAGAATCCAAGATATTGACAAATACATATTTTCATATAGAAAACTTTCTAATAAGTGACCCCAAACAAGGGCTCTGGATTACCTAACCTGTTTCCCCGAAAATAAGACCTAACCAGACCATCAGCTCTAATGCATCTTTTGCAGCAAAAATTAATATAAGACCTGGTCTTATTTTACTATTATATTATATTATATTATAGTAAAATAAAACTGGTCTTATATTAATTTTTCTCCAGAAGACGCATTAGAGCTGATGGTCTGGTTAGGCCTTATTTTCCGGCAAACACGGTAGACCTATTTTTGTCATGCTCATGAAAGGCAAAGATTCACATCAAAGACAATACATACAGTAGTTTTGGTAGTGTCAGTAGAGGTTCATCTCCTAACCATGAATTTCCACAATGAGGCCTGTGAAGCACTGGAAGACATCAAATCATGAGATCAATAATTATTGTTCGTAGAGTGCTCACCAGGGCAGATAAGTAGTCTTTATTTTGTTCTTATTTTTAATTTTTGAATAGGTATTACCTGCAAAATTCAAAGGTACCAAAAGACATGCATATATGAGATAATAAGAGTTTTCTGCTTTATCAACCATTTGCCAAGGAAAAAAAAAGTGCAGCAGAATATCCCACTCTCTAGGCATTTTGGTACCTGCAGCTTCTTTCAGCCCCACCTTTGTCTCTTCACTTTCACTCTTAGGCCTGGGCCTCCTTGGGCCTCTGAGTCAAAACTCATTTTTTGTTAGTGACCTTGTCCCTGTGACACTGGGAAGAACCGTTGAGACTGGATGGAATATTGATGGGCTCGTGGAATCAGGATAAAATTATGTTCCGGGATGTCTAAAGTAAAATTCTAACATCTTGAAGAACTTTCCTCAGGCAACTTGAGGTGCCCCTTCCACATCTCCCAGGGCCTAACATTGCTAAGTTCAACACAACTACTTGCTGTCAGGGTGTCTTTGTTTCTCTTATTAATTTCCTTAAATAAATAAATCAATGAACAAATGATAAGAAAACAAAAAACCAAACCCAAACAACCTGAACCAGAAAAGCTACAGTAGTTAAAAACCAAAAGTCGACTCTATCGTTTTTTTAATTTTTATTCCAGTTCCACATCAGGCCTGAAGGGGCTCTCGCAGGTTCCTCTCTTGTCTCTCAGTGGGTGAATTTTCCACTACTGCAGTCAAAATGCATAATGACAATCTTATTTATGACAGGAGACATGTTTTAAAACAGTTGTTTTAAAACAACTGACAGAGCTACAAGATGGGAAACGACAAGAAAGTGTGATTTTTTTTGGAGGGTGGGGAAGGGGATAGGATGCTGGCAAAGAGGACAGTATTTTCCTCATTAAAAGTTGGAATTCATCCCTTATTCCTGGAGCAAAGCATTCAGGAAGAAAGCTGGGCTAGGGATATTACATAACGACAGTACTCCGAGGTCTGGGCAGTTGGCCCTTGAAGGGTTTCTTTTGGGCTCTCTCAAAAGACACAATGCTGTATGAAAGGGTAAAGGCAGTGTGAGGCCAGGATAAAGATGAACTCTGCCGCTCTCCAGCCCCAACTTGTCCTGTGTGATGTCTCTGGCCAACTAAACAGGTATCTGTGAGGCCCCCAGGTCTCCATCCTTGATATGATGCTTCCCAGCCAAGGCAGAGAAAGCAAGTTGGACATTCTCAGAATGGCAAGAGAACAGTAAAGGCTGTTGTACAGATGGCTTGCTGAGGCTTCTGTGGGTTTAGGAAAGAGAAATCCAATTTTCTCACCTGTGTTTGAGGAGAAATCTATGGGCAACCACTGGAAACTGTAATCTTCTCTTTATAGCTGTTCCTCCCTAAAAGTCTGGAGGGAAAATTACAGAAGATGAGACCGTACCAGGGTTGACTTTGAGCCTCCAGGAGAGGAGAAACAGAGAGCAAAAGTCAAGATCAAAAAAGGGAAAGTTAGGGAAAAGGAAGAATGAACTTGGATGAGAAAGAAGCTACAGTCTCCACTTTAAGAATCAAGTCTGTCTATGAAGGTGACAGACCAAGGGCATGGAAAGGAATTAAAGTATTCCTGGCACACCTTTTTAGAGTTTTTTTTTTATTTTCCATGGTTTGGGGGCCTACCATGACGGGAAGCATAGACTAGAAGCAGCTAATTTCACTGAAGGATCTTTGACTATTTCTCTCCTCGGTTTCTGGATCATGTTGACATAAGAGCCACTGGATTAATTCAGCCAGCTTGTCTCTTCCCAGATTGGTGGTGATACAACCCAGGTCTGCAGAGCTCTGCACCCAGAAGCCCACCCAGGCCCAGTGGCAGGGATGGGGTGCCCTCTGACCCTTCAGCTCAGACCTGAGCAGGATGGATAGTTAAAACATTTGGTCAACTTCTTCCTTGGACACACAAATTCAGATCTTCTGAGAACTCACCTACCCCCTTAACCACCCTGCAAGCAAAGCAGGGTATTGGTTTCTTAGACCCCAATGTATTTTGCCAAATAAGAGTGTTAAAACCCCTTTCTTCCCCTAGTCCACATGAATTGGATTACTTAAAGCATCTTTTTTTCAGAGACGTCAGCAGTTTAATAGAGGCAATAAGTCAGGGCTGCCCTTGTGTTTTATTTTTCTGCCAGTATTTAGTTAATTAAAGAATGCAAATTAAAACACCTTAATTTATATAATATCAATACCAACGCCTTAAGACATTTGGCATAACTGCTCTGGCACATCGCTTACATAAACTGTTCAGAGCTGTGCTAATAAAAATGAAGAAGGTTGTAAATCAAATTTAATTTATTCATCTTCTATTTGGTAGGAAAGCATATGCCAAAATCAAGTTATTTATGAGCACATCATAACAATAGGCATTTTTGTTGGTTGCAAATGACAAAAAAGTTCCCTTCCCACCCCCCAGGGATGTGTGTTTTAATTTTGAAATGTCTCTAGGTGCATTTATTTTCTGGGCTCTGATCTCTAAAATTTACATTTTTGCACCCATATCTCCAGAAAAAAATAGATTTAGGGATTGAAAAACATATCCAGCCTAAAAACATGGCAACATCCACTCAAAAAGGCATCTGCAACCATCTATATGTAACTATCTATAGACATATACACCATACAGCCTATGGAGTGTGAATCTTCAGGTGAGATAAAAGGTTGATGATTTATATCCGATTTCTTAAATATTCCATTAAGAGGATTATCTCATAGGAGGCTCAGATACAGACAGTGTCGGAAGGGATTTGGTGTGTGGCTGCTTTCGTGGAAGCCTCAGAGGTGAACCGCGTGTACTATGTGAACGAATAGCCGAACACCCTTTTTCATCTTCCCCCTCGTTTGCTGATATACCTTTCTTTGTCTGGTGCATGTGAGGCTGGAGTACATTTTATCCCATCCTGGAGGAAGAATGGTAGGCTCTATTCAGGGATACTAAGTCGCGGTGTCCTCTCCCTGCTGCCCGCAGCAGAGCTCCCTAATGCAATCGTCCTGTTAGACTCCCTTTCTCACCCAGCTTTCAGCTCCACTTTCCACTCAAACAGGTCTCAGGGCATGTGGGAGAGTGGAGAGAAGTTTCGGAATAACCCTTTCCACCCTGATTCCATCCTGAAAAACCCAAGCAAATTCACAAGTGGAACCCTCTAGCCAGTTGTTGTCCTGCCTATTCAGGAAGAAAAAAAACCCAGTACAATACCATGCCCTGTTGTAGTCATTATCTTTTAACATGTCCATAAGACGCTTGGCAGAAGAAGTATAATATTGGGGTTCCTCACTTGGGAACTGATGCAAAAGTGGCAAGTGGCATCTTTCTATTACCTTGATAGCCATGGGTCCTGAGCTGCTACTAGGGGAGACGACTGCAAAACCCCAAATAAAATATATCCTGGAGCTGCTTTTTGAATGTGAAAACAGTGACACACCTTTACATTGGTTCCATTTGAAGCCAATAGGATGCCCTCCTTTGCTGCAGACTCATTACAATAGTGAGAAACTTACACTCTTTCAAGTAGATGCTTCTTTTTTTGGGGGGGGGTGGGTGTCAAGCAGAGCCGCAGGCCTTAGAAAAGTTAACTGCCCCACCCATGCCCTCCCAAACGCCCCTCGACCCCCTCCACCCTGTAGTGTCTCACTGGGTCATGAGGAAAACAAGTCTGGTGTGGCAGGTAACCCAGCTTGAGAGGCAAGCTGAACTTTCCGATTTTTATCAGGACACCTGGTAGGTTGCGGGTGCGGGGTGTGGGGGTGGGGGCGGGGAGCTGTGGGCAGTTCCTCGGGGCGTCCATGTACAGCCTGTACATCCCCATGTGTGATCACTTTCTCTTGCCACGTGTCAACTTTAAAAGCTATTTCTTACCTTTATATTTATTTATACCCCTCCAAATGCTTTCTTGGAAGCCTCAGAGATGAACTGCGTGTACTATGTGAACGAATAGCCGAACACCCATTTTCATCTTTCCCCTTGTTTGCTGATGTACCTTTCTTTGTCTGGTGCTTGTGAGCACCTGTAAAACCTGAAGCCATTCACAGAAAAGTAACAAGATCAGCGCCAACTATAAAGGAGGAGGGGGAGGAAGCAGCAGAGTAATTATACCAGAAGGGGACAAGACTTAGATTAAGGAAAGTTAATGCAATTGAGAACAAAACCCGGCTCCTAACTCCCTGGTAGCTTGGTGGGCAGCTGCCAGCTCTTGTAATAACTGTGGATTATTGCACCTCAAAGGCAGGTTTAAATGCCCGCCGAGGGCTTCCTGGCTCCGTGAGCTGGGTCAAGCTACTTCATCTCTCTGCATCTCTGTTTCCTCATCTGTAAAATGAAGATGAACCCACTCATCGTAGGGTTCTTGTGAGGATGCAATTCAGCAACAATGACCGTAGCTCTTGCTTGAAGCTAGCATGTGCTGTGTGCAGCTACTCTTCTAAGTGTTTGTCAGAGATGCAGTTCATCAACTCTAAGATGCATTTTCCCCCCACATTTTAAACATCTCTGACATTGATTGAAAAAAAAAAAAGCATTGTGTCACAGATTATTTCACAGCATTTTTTTCTTTCTTTGTTGGGCCTAAAATAATGGTGCATTGTAGAGTAGATAAAATATGTTATTAAACCATTCAGTTCTAACAATAACTTTGTATGAGGCAGGTGCTATTTTTGTCCCGTTTTACACTGAAGGAAACTGAGGCACAGAAAATTTAAATGACTTCTCCCAGGGCGACAGCTGCCAGGCAGTGGAGGCGGGATTGTGATCCTACGCTGTTTGACTCCACCACTCCACTGTACTGCCTTTCAACAAATATTTCAGCAACAATCATTTCAACAAAAATGTCACTGTTGGGCATTGGAAGAATATGATGAAAAGACAGGGACTTGCCCTAAAGGATTGGACTCCAGTGAGAGGACCAACATGTAAGCAAACCATATCTCATGGCTTCAGGGGCGTCACTGTTGATATACCCAAGGCATGAGGCAGAGAACGGAGAGATGATTAGTTTCTCCAAAGCTTCTGCCTTAGGACTTAGCTCTCTGTAGAAACTACCCCACTAGCAGATAAGGAGAGACACCTGTTTTCTTGGCCCTGAGGGGAGTCTGCTGGGGGGACTTTAAAATGGTAGCCAATGAACAAGCTTAGTGGACACATTCCAACAGCAGAGAACCAAAAGCATGGGTGCTTCACCTACGGCTATTTCACATAGGACACTAGATGAGAGCTGGGGGCAGCAAACCTTAAGGGAGTATCATGCTCCACAGCAAGGTTTGGAAGTGGCTTTTGGGGCAGAGACAAAGGGAGAGGTTTATCCTCCCCAGGCTAGGGCTGGAGGCTCTGTGCTTGGACACTCAAACCAGGAAGGTAGGGAGCCAGGGGACTTCCTGAAAAGGGGAAAACAAGGAAGGGAAACAGGAATGAACCACCTTTTGGAGCAAGAAAATGCAGCTCCGAAAGGAAAGGACAATAGTCTTTGGGATGCGGAGAGGTGTGGTGAAGGGAGGAGCAGATTTGGAGGGAGAATACCTGTGTTAGAGACCCGATTTTGCCTCTTAACAGCACATTAGCCTTGGAGTCTCAATTTTATCATCTGTCTAATGGGCACAATGACACACTTATTACCTCACACAGTTGTTAAAAGGTCAATTAAGGTAATATATGTGAAAGTGCTTGCCAAACTAAATAATGCTATGCAAATGTGTGTTATTATTGTTGTCCTTCTAGCCAGGTACTTGCTCTTTAATATCCTTCCTGGCTCTATGAGCTTGGTGAAGTTACTACAGGGAACGAAAGAGACAAACATAGGGAATAGGGCTTGCACTCTCTTGGACAGTCACTAAAATGGCTTGACTTAGAACTTGAAGCTCCTCCTGGCTTGGGAGGGATGGGCTCTCACTGACTCCTGACTCAGTGAGGAAGCATGGGGACTCTGCCCCATGGGTGGGGATGGGGTCCCAGCCTTCATTGCTCATTGCCCCCACTCCTTTAACCCCAGTTCAGCCAGTCATAAGAGGGCTGACATTGGGAGAGAGCTTTAGGTGTATCTTCTTCCATGAGTCTGTACCCTGGAGTGTTGCCAGCAGGAGGGAGAGGTCGATGGAGGCCTGGCCTCCAAGTCCAAGGGAGCCCTGATCTCCAGGCCTCACAGCCTGCAGCCTGAGAGGGGAGGGTGGCTGTCCGGGAGGAGGAGAGTGGTATTAACAGTTCACTCCAGGGACAGTATCTTTCTGGCCTTTCCTGAGAGGGAGAAGGAAGGAGAAAGTGGGGGGAGAAAGAGGAAGAGAAGGAAGAGTCCTGAGAATTGGAAGAGGCAAAAAGAAGGGTTTAAAATGAGGGAGGAAGTGAAGAGGACGAGAAAGTGAGGTGGCCAAGAGCCCGAGCAGCCAAAGGGGAAGGCCACTTGCACGCGGCAGGCTGGAATCCCCACCTGGCGGCCCGGGATCCTCTCCCAGAGGAGCCTCAGCATTCCCCACTCTCCTCCACTCCTCACCCTTCTGGTAGACGCAGGGCCTTCGGAGTAGGGCCTGCCTTCCTTGGCAGCAGACAAAAGGCCATTTCTGAGTTACACAGAAAATGTGTTCCTTTGCCAGAGGGCCTGGTAAAGGCCGCCAGGCCCAATCCTGGGCCGAGGAGAGCGTCAGCAGAGGGGGGCTGTCAGTCATAGGGAACCCTCCGTGAAAGGGGTCCCTTGTCAACTTCCCCTGCCTTTGAAGTGACTGGGATGGAGGTGCTCAATTAAAAGCCCATCAGTCTGTAAGTAAATCAACGCCTATCAGGCTTGTCACATCAAACAAACGATTATTACCCCAGCCCGCCCACCCCATTAATCTGGCTGTTCCTTCTTGACGGCTCAGGGTCAGGGCACCGTAAATCCTGTACTGGATTGTAGCCACCTGGATCGGGATGAAAGCGCTGGCGCAACAAGCGCGGGCTGCACTCAGGCATTTCCCAGAGTCCTCTGGAGGATGCAGGAGGAGGCACCCCTGGAGAGAGACAGAGCGTGACGCATAGAGACAGGGCGAGGTGAAGAGGTCTGTGGCTGGACAGAGAGATAGGACGTAGAAACAGAAAGAAACTGAAGGAGACATAGAGAAAAGAGGTGGAGAGAGAGCCTGAGAAAATAGACCAAAATAGAAATAACTGAAAGAGGAGCCCCAAAGTGGTTGAGACAGGTGCCATAAAAACTCTTCTAGAGTGTTAAGAATGAATAGATGCTTCTAGAAGAAAAGCAGGTGTCTGGATGAAATTTCTCAGACACTGGGTTCTGAGTCTCAGAATCAGAGAGTGGTCAAAATTAGGCTGCTGTTTCCTCAGCTCTCCTCCCATCTCCATGCCAGTCCCCAAATGTCACTTAGCCAAGTAGTGGTGGGGAAAACATAGAAGCTCAGGGCTTTGCTATGTGATGCCCCATATGGGACATCAAAGTACACGATGGTTAGAACTTGATTTTCTTCAATAAAAGGCTACGAACAGACAAACTGAACTGGAGTGTCAGGTTCTGATACTCTGCTGAGTGAATCCCTAAGAAACACTTAGTTCCAGGCCATTTCTGCTAGGTCTGTGGGTTGCTTTGTAGGTTCTTTCTGCTCTTGCGATCAAGCTCTGACTTTCACCCTCTGCAGACCAGAAAGAAAGGAAGGGTAGGGAGCAGGGGAGACAAGACAACTGTATTTTGAGCTTGAAGGAGGGGCTGGATAGTGGGTGAAGGGCAGGGGAGGGGTGCGGAAGGAGGTGAGCACTCAGCTTGGAAGAACAAGGCAGGCTTTTTAAGGGAAGAAAAGAATAGTCTTTACTCAAACATCGGTTCCAGAGGTGCCTCAAGGCATAGCTTACTCTGAGTCATGATGTTACATATCTAAAAAGGGCCATCACATGCCTTCCTCATCACTAGAAGACTAATTCCTGAAAGAAAACAAGAGGTAGAAGTAGAGCAGGGGAGAATGAGGAAGGGAACTTCTTCCCCTCACCCCAACACAGAGCTCAACTCCGAGCCTGGAAGTTTGTGGTGACTTCTTACTAGACAAAGAAAGAAAATTCTAAAGACCAAAACTGGACATCTACTTTACACCACACACAGAAATCAACTCAAAATGGATTAAAGACTTGAATGTATGGCATGAAACAGAACACTTAAAAGAAAACATAGGTGGTAACCTCCTTGTCATTGGTCTTGGTTATGACTTTTTGGATTTGACACCAACAAAAATAAGACCTAGCCGAGCAATCAGCTCTAATGCGTCTTTTGGAGCAAAAATTAATATAAGACACTGTATTGTATTATATTATATTATATTATATTATATTATATTATATTATATTATATTATATTATATAGACTGAGTCTTATAGTAAAATAAAACCGGGTCTTATATTAATTTTTGCTCCAAAAGACGCATTAGAGCTGATTGTCCTGCTAGGCCTTATTTTTGGGGAAACAGGAGATATATATACACACACATATATATATTTCATATAAGTCAATAGCAAAAAATCAAGCAATCTGATTCAACAATAGGCAGAGGAACTGAATAGACATTTTCCCAAAGAAGACATACAAATGGCCAGCAGGTACATGAAACGATGCTCACATGAAACGATAGTATAAAATAAATACTATTATTTTATTTGATTTGATTTTGAAATGCAAATCAAAACCACAATGAGATATCACCTCATGCCTGTTATAACGGCCATCATCAAAAAGACAAGAGATAACATGTGTTATCAAGGATGTGGAGAAAAGGGAACCCTTGTACACTGTTGGTGGAAATGTAAATTGATACAGCCACTATGGAAAACAGCATGGAGTTTACTCAACAACTAAAAATAGAGCTAACATATGATCCAGCAATACCACTTCTGGGAATACATCCAAAGGAAATGAAAACAGGGTCTTGAAGAGATCTGTACTCTCATGTTCATTGCAGCATTATTCACAGCAGCCAAGATAAGGAAACAACCTAAAGTGTCCATCAACAGATGAGATAAGAAGATGTGTTCTATCTATTATCTGTCTATCTATCTATCATCTATCTATCTAGTCTGTAAATATTATTATTATATAAATAATAATTATATTTATTATTATTAGAAGATGTGTTCTATCTATCATCCATCTATCTATCTATCTATCACTTATCTATCTAGTCTATAAATATTATTCATCCATGAAAAAGAAGACAATCCTCCTTTTTGTGACAGCATGGATGGACCTTGAGGGCATTATGCTAAATGGAATGAGTCAGTCAG
The DNA here is from genome assembly GCF_004115265.2 of Rhinolophus ferrumequinum. Taxonomy (NCBI): domain Eukaryota; kingdom Metazoa; phylum Chordata; class Mammalia; order Chiroptera; family Rhinolophidae; genus Rhinolophus; species Rhinolophus ferrumequinum. The sequence continues at coordinate 61,755,479 of NC_046287.1, forward strand.
AGAAAGATAAATATTGTATGTTATCACTTATTTCTGGAATCTATAAAAGCTGAACTTACAGAATGATGGTTACCAGGAGTTGGGGGAAAGGGGAAAATTGGGAAATTTCAGTTAGAGTATAAACTTCTAGTTAGAAGATGAATATTCTCGGGAGCTAATGTACAGCAGAGTGATGATAGCTAACAATACTCTATTATGTACTTGAAAGTTGTTAAGAGAGTAGATCTTAAATTTTCTCACCATACACACACAAATAGTAATTGTGTGACAAGATAGAGGTGTTAACTAACACTATGGTGATGATCATTTTGCAGTATATAAATGTATCAAATCAACATGTACACCTTCTATTGTACACGGTTATCTGTCAATTATATCTCAATAAAATTGGAAAAAAGAAAGAAAATTCTCGCAGATACTTGAGACATATGTGCTTGTCCCTATCCTCTCCTAGACGGCGTAATAAGAACTGTTCACTGCAAATACTGAAGACAGGCTACCACCAGGAGTGCCACATGCTTGGGCCGGTATGCAGGGTTTTTCTCTAGCCAGCTGCCCATCACTCCATTGTAAACTCATTCATTCCATCATCAAGACCTAGCAGTGCAGCAGCATATTCCTTATTCCTCTCATAGACATGTTGACCCATTCCACACAACAGGGCCTTTCACAGAGATGAATGGTACACAGATACTTTACAATGTGGGAGAATTATTTCTCCTTCATATTTTCATTGATCCAACCACAATTTGGTATTTAGTATTTGCAACTTACAGGCCTTTTTCTAAGTCCTGGGGATACAGCAGTGGGTGTGTGACCTCATCTTTATAGGTCATGTATGTACTCATTTCACAGATGTTTGCTAAGCACTTACTATATCCAAGTAGTGTGCACCACAAAGAGGCACAGAAGAATCAGAAACAAATCCTATCCTCCTAGGAGAGCTAAGACACAGATCCTGAATAAATCGAATGCATTGTTTAAAGTGGTAGGCTCCATAAGCCAGGAGAGGATGGGAGAGAGTTCAGAGAGAACTTTTCTTTCTTTCTTAGGGAAGGTCTGGAATTAAGAAACGTATTGACTGTTCGATCGTGGCAACTTTTTAATCTACTCTGTAATATAGTACAGTGTGGGCTTGCGGTTTCTTGTTACTGGTGGTGATGATGATGTGATTCAGTGTTACTCAAATTACACACATCACAACACCTCTTTCTATGAGGCAGGTTTTATAAAACTCTGGATCTCCATTTTAGGCCTTGTCAGGAGTCAGGTAGGGTTAAGAACTCCCAGAAATCAGAGACATACCTCTCATAAGAGGCAGAGAGGTGCAGAGGTTAAGTGAGTAGGCTCTGAAACCAGACTGCATTTCAAAACCAGCCTCAAATCCTGGCTCTCTGGTGTGCCTGCTGTGAGGCCACAGGCAAATAACTTGAGCTCCCTGTGTGTGTTTCCCCATCTGTTAAATTGGGGTGATAATGGTATCAGCCTTATAGGGTTATATGACAATTAAGTGCATGTAAAGCATTCACAACAGTGCCCAATAGACAGTATGTCCTCAATAATGCCTGTCATTATTACTGCTCTACCTCATACAAAGTGTTCTCTTGAAGGTACAATCAGCACCATGCAAGGAGGACACATCAAATGAATGCAATTGTCTCCTTGGATTTAGATATCACTGAAAGTCATTTATATTAATTTTACTTTGAAAATGAAAAATTCAGCACATGGCTTTTAAATATTTGACTAATTTCTTTACTAAAGTAATGTTTATTAACATTTAATGTAATATTTGATACATGCAAAAGAGTGTATATACACATCACGTGTTTAAATCTAAAGTGTCTGTGCACTTCTTTCCCATCCTTGGGCCTCTCCTCCAGGAATGACTACCGCCCTGAATTTTGTGTTTACCATCACTTTGCTTTTAAAAACCTTTTGTGAATTAAAGTATAACAGTCATAGGAGTAAAATGCACAAATCTTAAGTGTACAGCTTGATTAATTTTTACAAAGTATCCACCTATGTAAGCACACCTAGATCAAGATGTGGCATATTATTCGTACTCCAGAAGCCTCCCTCACATTCCTTCCCGGTCAGTTCTCCCAAATTCCACTGCAGGGTAACTACTGTTCTGACTTATATTACCACAGATTAGTTTGGGAATTATTAAGCATGTATTCTTGTGTCTATCTTCTTTCAGTCAGCATTATATTTGTGAGATTCATCTGTGTTTTGATATGCATCGGTAGTTCTTTTTCATGGTTGAGTGGTATTCCACTGTATGAATAAGTCACACATTATTAATGGATATTTATGTTGTGTACATTTTTTGGCTATTCTAAAGCTGCCGTGAACTTTCCTGTGCATGTCTTTTGGTGCACATATGCACTCATATCTGTTGGGTCTAACAGGAGTGTAATTGTTGTGTCACAGGGTCTGCACATGTTATGTAGTTACTTCCAAACAATTGTCCAAAGTGGTTGTGATGATTTACATACCCACCAGCAACATCTGAAACTTCTAGTTGCCCCCATCCTGGCTAACAGTTGGTATTGTTAGTGAAAAAAAACCCCATATATATATATATATTTTAGCCATCCTGGCTATTTGTCTCTATTTCAGTTGCATCCAGTGATTTTTGATATGCTGTTTTCATTGCCATTCAGTTCAAAATATTTCCATATGTATTGCAAATATCTTCACCCATTAGGTGATTTGCTTTTCTTCTTTATCAATGGGCTTTTTGTTGTTGTTGTTGTTGGCTAGATGCTTGATATTTTAATGTAATTTTCTTTTTACTCTGACCCATGGATTATTTAGAAAAGTGTATTTCTTAATATAAACATCTGGGAATTTCCTATTTATCTTTCTGTTTTGGATCCCTTGCTCAGTTTCACTGTCATCAGAGAACATACTCTGAATGATACCAGTTTTTAAAAATATACTCAGAGAGGTATGTTAAAAATCTCCAACTATGCTTATGGATCTATATTTTTCTCCCTTAGTTCTGTTGGTTTTTGCAATATATATATATATATATATGTATATATATATTTACTTTATTGGGGAACAGTGTGTGCTTCCAGGACTTTTTTCCAAGTCAAGTTGTTGTCCTTTCAACCTTAGTTGTGGAAGGCACAGCTCAGCTCTAGGTCCAGTTGCCGTTTCTAGTTGCAGGGGGCACAGCCCACCATCCCTTGTGGGAGTTGAACTGGCAACCTTGTGGTTGAGAGCCCACACTCCAACCAACTGAGCCATCTGGGAGCTCAGTGGCAGCTTAGGTCAAGGTGCTGTGTTCAATTTTAGTTGCAGGGGCAGAGCCCACCGTCCCTTGCGGGACTCGAGGAATTGAACTGGCAAGCTTGTGGTTGAGAGCCCACTGGCCCATAGGGGGATCGAACCGGCAGCCTTCGGAGTTAGGAGCACAGAGCTCCAACCGCCTGAGCCACCGAGCTGGCCCCTGCTTTATATATTTTGAAGCTATGTTATTATGCTGTGTACACATTTAGAATTGCTATATTTTTCTGTTAAACCGGTCCCTTTATCATTAGAAAATATTCATTCAGTAAAACTGCTTGCTTTAAAGTTTACTTTGTCTGAAACTTGTCTAGATACATTACCTTTCTTTTGATTAATGTTTGCTTGTGTATCTTTTTCCATCCATCCTTTTAGGTTTAACCTTTTCCAGTTATTTGTTGCTGTACAACAAACCACCCTAAAACTTAGTGGCATAAAACAACAGCCATTTGATCACATTCATAAGTTTTGTGGGTCAGGAATTTGGACAGAACATAGCAGGGATGGCTTATCTCTACTTTACGATGTCTGGAACCTTGTCTGAAAAGACTTGAATGGTTGGGGGCTAGAATCATCTGGAGACTTTTTCACTCACATGTCTGGTACATGGACCAGGATAACGGGAGACCGGGCTCAGCTAGGACTGTTGGCTGGAGGGCTTGCTCACGGCCTTTCCATGTATCTTGAGCTTTCTTACACCATGGAAGCCTCAAGGTAGTCAAATTTCTTACACAGTGGCTCAGAGCTCCAAGGGTGTTTCACCGAACAAGGCATAAGTCACATAGCCTTTTATGAGCTAGACTTGAAAATCACAGTGTTACTTCTGCCATATTCTGTCGGTTGAATGAGTCACAACATTGTCCAGCTTGGGGAGAGGAGATAAAACCCCACCTCCTAATGAAAGGAGTGCCAAAGGACTTGTGGCTATGGTTTTAAACTGCCACACAACTTTTCTTCCTGTATCCTTAGTTTAAGATGTGTTGCCTGTAAGTAGCATGTAGTTGGGTTTTATTTATTTTTATTCAGTCTTACAATTTTGTCTTTCAATTGGAGACTTTGCTCCTTTTATAGTTAAAGTACTGATATTATGGTTCAAACCTATTGTCTTACTTTTTACTTTTTATTTGTTCCATGTGTGTTTTTGGTTACTTTTGTTCTCCTTTTTTTTTCTCCTTTAGAATAATGATGCATTTAAAAATTGTTTCATTTCCCTACTCTATTAGCTAGTTATTTGTACATTCTTTTATTATTCATTAGTGATTACTCTAGAGATTGCAACATGTATCATTGTTTGATCATAATTGGCCTTAAACGAGTACTTCTATCACGTCCTGCACAGTATAAGAACCTTATAACACTTGAAGTCCACTTACCCTCTTCTTGTCTTCTGTGCTATTATTAACATATATTTAATTCTCTATATATTTTAAAGCCCACAAACATTAATATTATTGTTTTATATAGTAAATACTAATTTAGATTTTTCCACAAAATTTACCTTTTTGGTGCTGTTTGGTTTTTTTTGCATTACTGTGTTTCCATCTGGAATTATTTATCTTCTACTGGAAAAAAAATTGTTTTAGTGTTTCTTTTAATGCAGATATGCTAGTGATAAATTCTTCCAGTTTTTGTTTGTCTGAAAATGTCTTTATTATGCCTTCACTTTTGAAGGATATTTTCACTGAGTATAGAATTTTAGGTTGGCAATTGCTTTCTTTCAGCACTTAAAAAGTTTCCTTTAACTGTCTTCTGGTTTTCATTTGTTTTATTGCTCAGCTGTCAGTTTTACTATTGCTCTTTTGAAAAAATGTGGGTTTTTTCCCTCTGGCTGCTTTTAAGATTTTTCCCTTTGTCTTTGGTTTTCAGCAGTTTTTTTGTGATTATCTAGATGTGGTCTTTTAAAATATTTATCTTGCTTGAGGTTTGTAGAAATCTTTATTCTGTTCCTTGATGTCTTTCATAACTTTTGGAAAATTCTCAGGCAGTACATTTCTTTAAAAATTGCTTCTATCCCATTATCTCTCTCCTCTCCATCTGAGACTCCAATTACAAAAATGTTGGATATTTTTACACTGTCCCTACGTCCCTTATGCTCTTTCTCCCATCATTTTTCATTCTTTTCCTCTATGTTTTACTATCCATTCTTTGGTTACGTCTAATGTGTTTTGAACACATCTGTCTAATTCTTAATTTCAGGAATTTTACTCTTTTAAGTTCTAAGATTTCCATTTGACTAATTCCTTAACAGAATCCAGTTCTTTGGTAAAATTCTCTATTAATTTCTTGAACATATTAATAATCGTTATTGTAAAGTCCTATTTGATAACTCTAATATCTGCATTACTGTTTTTTCTATTACATTTTTCCTCTTGACTTTGAATCATTTGATCCTATTTTTTGGCATGCCTGGTAATTATGTTTCTAAGATTCATGCATGTTGTTACAAGTAGCTGTAATTTATCTAATTTTATTAATTTATAATATTTCACATTATGAATAGACCACAGTTTATTTCTCCCATTGTCTTGTTGATGGTCATGAGGTTTATAGAATCATTAACAAAAGCACTGATTTTAAGCTTCTTGAAAGCATTTAAAATAATTCATTCTGCAGTTATTTTGAGCCTAGAGTGGAAGCCAGTGCAATGTGTTTGGACCACACTGGCAATGGACAATTTCAATGATGTAAGACCTAGAATATACTATGACTACTACTTCTCCATTATGGTCTTACTCTATCCCTAAAGAGTCCCATTAAAATTTCAGAGCTATTTATTTGCAGTTGCTTTGGCCACTTGGGTGGGTTGTTACTTCTCATTGGAGCCACAGATATCAGGAGCTGGACTGGATCAGCTCATTCTCTGTGAAGTGAAATGAAGGCAACATCTAAGACCAGATTTATTTTGTCACTCTCTTGAAGGAGTTGTGAATGAGATTGGAGTAAAAGCTCAGAGAGCTGGTGCCTATGCATGCTTCCAGTTTCCTGGGAAACAATTCCAGCTCCAAAACCCATGTACATCATCTGAAGTCCTTGAGACAATTATTCAAGTGGCTGGGTGCCACTGGCTATTTTGTTGGAATATGGGCATGTGTAATGGAAGTGGAAAGAACACAAAGAGCATTCACACTGACCTGGGTTTGAATCCTGGCGTTGACACCTACTAGATTTTTACCAAAGATGACTTATTTTACCTCTTTCATTTTCAATTTTTCTCACCTGTAAAGTGGGCATGCTAGGACATTCCTTACTGGATTTTTGTGAGGATTATGTGCCAACTTATATTACAGGTACCTAGAATAATGCCCAGTGGTGTTAGATGTTCAATAAAAGATAGTTTTGTGTTGTTGTCTCACTGTCATTATCATTATTATCACCACCATTATGTAGGAACACGTTGGAGGTGAGCATGGCTCTGGGCCTCTCAAGAGGTCCTGAGATCTTTGGAACGCTGCTATTCAGTGCATCAAGTTTGTGCCTCTGTGCAAGTTCTCATGTTATCGCTGTTACTCAGGGATTGGTCATTACATTAGGTGTTTCTCCTCAGAAGGAAGGGGAGGGGTTCTAACTGCTTAGGAGTGGGCTAATCAGATTTAGGGCAAGACCTACTCTAACGTATAGTCAAATATCTGTGGGCTGACAAGTTGAAGAGGAAGACAGGTTAGATAGCAGTCTACACCAGGGAAATCCACACAGAGCAAAAGATTTTCATCAGTGCTACAGGGCTTAAAGTTGTCACTGAATTCAGATGACTTTAAATACGTTGACAGATGATGTACACGTAGTCTAAGAAGAAGAGAACCAGCTTAGGGAGCCTATTATGTCCTAGGGAGATGAGCTAATGATGTGGCATCAGCTTGGTTTTGTGCTCCAGTTCAAGTCAGAGGTCCACAGAGCAAGGTTCTGGGCAGTTTCTCATATGGCTCTTGTTCATTTGTTGGATTGTTTATCTAGGGCACATTTATGGGGCGCCTCCCATGTGTCTAGCACACTATTTAGGTGCTGTAGGGGATATAGAAGGTATGTATATCTATATGTACTGCTATAAGGAGCCTTGAGCTCGGCAATTTCCTTTACATGCTTTACATATGTGAAAGCAGCTATAAGACACAGAATAAAGTGGTGAGGTCACAAGGTCGTAAGAGATGTGCCAGTTAAATTTTGGGGGAGTTCAGAAGAAAGAGAGAACACTGCCTGTATATAGAGAGTGTGAAGCCTCTTAGCTATTCTTTTGGCCTTCAATCTCACCCTTCTCCATTTAATTCTGTATGTCATTGCCACTCTAATCATTCTAAAACACCACTTTCAGCATATTTGGCTTTTTCTTACTTAAAACCCTTAAATGATTTTCTGTTTCCAACTGAATGAATTTCAAAGTCTTTTCAGATTGTTCTATTATCTCTAGCTCTATAGATGTGATTTGTTCCCTTTTTTTGGGATGGAGGTGGTGTGGGGTTTGTAGATTATCTGTCATGGTTTTGGCCTTCCTCAAATATTTTGTGATGTTAGCCTGAGTACATCTTTCCCTGGGGATGTTGTCTGTGGGCATTTTCTTTCCTGTTGTGTTTTGGGTTGTGGGGTCCTGCCTGTGGGACAGTCCCGTGTTTGCCTCTGCCTGGGGCTTAAGTGTTTCTGTACTGAGAAATAATGAATTAGGGTTTTTACCTCAAGAGGCAAAGGACTTCCATACATGGCCCTTGAGCTCTATCCTGAGCCGATGAACAGACATTCTAATTTCTGTGTAGAGATAGTTCTAAGCTCTACCAGTTATTGGTTTCATGTAGGGAGCCTGCTCATGCTTGTGAGGCCATAGGGCCTCTGACCTTGACTTGACATTAAAACTCCAGCCCTTGGAGCTTGTATTTTATTGAAGTCCTGGAGGTTTTATGCCAAGAATTCCCTAAATCTGTATCTCTAGCCCTAACCTGACTTCTGACCAAATCCCAGAGCTGGAGGCTCCTATCTCCAACTGCCTGTTTATCATCTTTACTTGGCTATTTTATGGACAACCAGATTTAACATGGTTAAAACAGGACTACTGCTTTGTTAATATATGTGTGTTCAACACACCACCATATGAATAAACACTTATTGAGTGCCTATTACATACTGTCATTTTAATGGCTTTTATCTTATTTATGCTGTTATCTATGTATACATTGTAGCTATATAGAACTATATATACACAGCACATGTGTGTATGTAGAGCATAGTTATCTCAGTGAACTCAGATATTATTTGCTTTAGGTCCTCCAACAATCTCAAGATTTATAAGAAAGTGCTTTTTAGATAGCAGCAGTCCTAACACTCAGTGTTCATTACTGTGCGGTTCTGCTTTACTTACTAGGAGATGTAAGTAAACAGCTTTACAGCTTTCCCCCATGCAAGAGGTTTTGAAAAGTGTGGTCTACCAACTACATGCATTAGGATCACCTGGGGTTTCTGTTAAAAACACTGCTTTTTGGATTCTCCCAAGCGAAACTTCCTGGGGATGGGCCTCAGAAAGGCATATCTTTAAACAAGTTCTTCAGATTATTCTTAAGTGTACTGTGGTTTGAGAACCACTGCCCGAACCCCTTTTCTCTTTTGACAATTCATCTAAAATATTTGTGGAAGAGTCCATTCCCGGGAGCCCAAGAAGAGGGAGCTGACTCACAGCCATTCTTTTCCACATTGAAGTTGCCATGAAAGCCAGGGGGCCACATGTTGTGGCCACATGTAAAGGCCCGTGAACATCTTGCTGAGCTGTAGCATTGGACCCTGAGTAAGCTTTTCAGAACTGCAACTACTAAAAAAAAAATAAATGTTTTTTTCAGTGGTTTTCAGCTTGTTGGTCTAAACACATAAATCTCAGCAGAGGGTGATGAAACTTAGATATCATTATAGTTTGACTAACTGTCCTGGTTAGCCTGAGACTGAGGGCTTTTGCAGTGTGCATGAATTTTGGTGCCCAAACCATGAAGGTTCTGGTCAAATTAGGATGAATTGGTCACCCTAGCAAATGTGTCTAACAGATCAGTTTATGAGTTGAAACTAAACGCATCAGGAAAGAATAGATTTCAAATCTACATGGGTTATGAAATAAAGAAGACTAGTGTTGGATGAAATATGTGTGGGGATTAGTCAGATCTATGGTGAAGGATTGAACATTTCATGATGTTGAAATGGGCAGTTTCTTTCGCCTTTGAAGAAAGGCTTTGTATCCATCATGTTGTACGGGGTGGCCTCTCGTCCTCCAGTTCATGTTGTGTTTGACAACAGTGGTGGGAACATAACTGGAATGAGGAAGTTTGTTTCCTAGCTCTGTGAGGAGGCTGCCCTTTCTGACCCAACACTGTTGTTTGGTGCCTCGTTGCAAGTTCCCAAGTTGTAGGGAGAACAAATAAAGAGCGTACAATCTGTTAGGGGTTGGGGAGACATGGTGGATAGCATATCCCATTCTCTGATTAGAAGTGTGTGGCCAGGTCCTGTGGCTTGGCGCTCTTTCTGCTGTCCCTTTTAGCATCCCCTTCAGCAGAGTCAACTTACCATTCAGCAAGGAGGACAGTGCTTAGTGTCTGTGACACTTTTGAAGACTATGAAAATGCTTTAATTTCTTTAAAACGATGAGAAAAAAATCTTTTCAGTTGAATAGAATGTTTTATATATAATATTAATACATTTATCTTTATACCAAATGCAGCATACAATTTTTAATGTAAACATTTAATTAAAACATTTAGTAATTAATTTTTATTTCATAGAGAAAAGGGCTTGAGAAGGTAAAGTGTCTGGATTCCACAAAAGTAGAATGTGGCCCTGCTCCCCAGGTGGCAACTGTCAGCCACTATGAGCTCCGGCAGAGGGAAAGGCCTGTAGGAGCAGCCAACCCCTGAAACCATGGCTGAGGGGAGGAACATGGAGGTCATTCCCAGGTGTGGATCTGTGGGGGTAGAACCAATGAGTCTGGGGGACACAAGACATGTGACATGCCTAGAAGATGAAGGAAGAGTCTGCAGAGAGGGAATGTTGGTTGGTTTCACTCCTAGACAGACTGGAAGAAGGATGTGAAATCTGGTGTAACAGTGGATGCTCCTTGATGCAATGTCCTTGTGTCCTGTGGCAGGGGAGCTGTTGTTCACCAAAATCTATTCTCTTCTTCCATTAGCAGTGACCGTTATGCTGTGATGGGTTGAATTGTGTCCTCCAAAAAAATATGTTCAAGTCTTAAACCCGGGTACCTATGAATATGATCCCATTTGGAAAGAATATTTGCAGTATGACTTCAAGTTAAGATGACTGGTAGCTTTATAAGAGAAAAGAAAAGAAGATTTGGATCCAGGGACACAGAGACCATGTAAGAATAGTGTCAGAGATTGGAGTGATGTAGCCACAAGCCCAAACACCAAGGATTGCCAATAGCCATCAGAAGCTAAGTAAGAGGCATGTGATGGTTTCTCTCTCAGAACCTCCAGAAAGAACCAACTCTGCCAACACCTTGATTTTGGACTTCTGGCTTCCTGAACTGTGAAAGTATAAATCTCTGTTGTTTCAAGCCACCCAGTTTGTGGTACTTTGTAATGGCAGCCCTAGAAAATCAATATATCCCCCTAGCACCGCAATTGTGCTAGGCACATGACCACCCAAAATAAAACTATTAATACACCTCCCAGCTTCCCTTGCAGCTAGATAACTAAGTTTCTTGTTACTAGGTTTTGGCCATTTGGATGTGAACTCAAGTAATGTGCACAACCTCGTAGTTGCACCTTTAAACAAAAGGGAAGGATGGTGCCCTCCCTTTGCTTTTTCCCCTTTCTTCTGGCTGGAATATAGACAGAATGGTGGGACTACAATCGCCATCTTATATTACAAAATGGAAAACCACATGTCAGAGTCATACGCTGGAAGAACCCAGGGTTCCTGATATTGTGGAGCTGCCTTATTGCCCTACATTATTTATACTTTGATTTTTACGTGCAAGAGAAATAAACTATCACATTTAAACTACTATTATTTTGACTTCTGTTATTGTAGCTGAATATTTCATCTAAATAATGTAGTTCTCCTCTATACCCCAGAGCCCTGCTTCTTTGCAGCCCCTCTCAGGTATTGATATTTGAAAAGGACCTTTATCCTCACTGTTAATAAGACCAATGTTTTTTTTCCCCCTGACAATGGGAACAGATTGCATTTAACCTTTACTCCTCCCAACCCCCAGACATAAGTACTACATCCAATGGGAGACATCCGGGAGAGAGTCAGGGCCGGAGGAAGATTGTTGCCAGGATAAATCTCCTTATGGGGTTTGAATATGAAACCTTGACCTCACAATTGGCCAAGTCCACCAGGCTTTGCCTTTCACTCAGCAGATTCCTAGCCAGATTTGGGTGCTCTGGCGTCCTCTAATCCTATTCCTGTTGGAACAGGAGGAGGGCAGGGGAATAAGGTGTCCCTTGGCTGCTTCCAGGATCCAGCTCTTCTTCCCCGGGAGAACTGCCCTTTACAGTCTTAATCTTGTGTGTAGTGGGCTTTTGCTTCTTGAAAATTGTTCCTTTTAATTTTTTCATGGGTAATGTCAGCAAAGCTTCTCAGAGTAAGACTTGTTAGCTCTGTGTGTGTGTGTGTGTGTGTGTGTGTGCGCGCGCGCGCGCGCGCGCGTGCGTGTATATGCAGGATGGTGAGATGTGGAATGAAAGGGAAAAAAATCCACCGTTTACTGGGTGACCTCTTTATGACAAATGCTTTACTAGACGTTACATCATTTAGTTATCAAGACAATCCTAAAAGGTAGGAATTATCCTCCAGATTTTAAACTTGTACAAACTGGTCCACACATAGGTTGACAGCCTATAAGTGACAGTGTCAAATGCAGGTCCTACATTTGCTTTCCATGAACTTTTCCATACAAACTAATCACATCGTTTGTTATGTCTAAAGCGTAATGGGAAAGCAGGAATTCTATGACTATTTGACTAATCTGATTATGGAACTGGCCACTTTGGAAATACAAGCAAAAGAATTATCTTTGGGGATCTGTGTTATTTAGGTTTTTTATCTGTACAGAGTTGACTTCTGCCTTCTGGGTCTTCCTCATCTCCTTGTACACTAACAGCCCATGGCTCGGGTTGTGTTAAAGAACACTGATTCCCACACTAATGACTCTAGTAAAAGTTTTTCTTTTAACCCAATTAAAGTGTTTTAAATTTATTTCCCTGTTTTCTAATATATTAGTTCTTTCAATAATAATGCACATTTTGAAATTAACATACTAGATTGTTTTTATCCTTTAAAATCTTATGTATATTAGAATTAACTTTATTACACAAAAGCTTTAATTAAGCATTTCTCTTTGAAGATAAAGAGAATTTCTCTGGACACTTCTGTCTGCCAGTTTGCATGTAGGCCAACCCATGGAAAAAGAGTATTTTTTTTCTGTTAAGTAACATTCATTTTCTAGTTAAAAATTAACAACTAACCAAGAATAATATTTGAGAGTACTGCCTTCTTATCATTTCCCTATAATTAAAAATAAGTAATATAATTGTGATGAAACTTTGTATTTCACGTCACACATATACAAATGGGTCTGTTTCTGTATGTGGGTTTGACTGCACACACACACACACACACACACACACACCTTCAGCTACCCTCCTTTCCTCTAACCACTCTATGATAATGACTCCTCCCTTCTTTCTTCTTTAGGTTGCAAATTGGGAGTGGAGAGAGAGGAGAAACACTGGCCCTCTCTGTAGGGCTGACTTCACTTTGCAAGGTGCTCTCACATCCCCACATCCCCACGGGAGGTTGAAAAACAGACCTGGGGGTTTTGCAGGGCATTGCTGCTGGTGATTTTCTCCTTGCAGGAAGAAGAAGCCTGGCTCTACTCTGTCTCTGTGTTTTCTTGGCTTGTGACAGAGCAGCACCCAAAGCCTGCAATTCTTTCTTCTGAGTGTCATAAAGTACTCCACTGGACAGTTTGATCTTTTTCATTTGTCGGCCTCACCCATGCATCCCCTCCCTACTCACTATCAGGAGTTCAGAACAAAGCTCTGGATAATACAGTAAGTGTTGGGAAGAATAACTGACACTTTTTAAAAAACAGATTTATTGAGGTATAATTTACATACCATAAAATCCACCCATTTTAAGTGTACAGTTTGATTAATTTAGATAATTTATACAGTTGTGCAATCATCATTACAATTCAGTATTAGAACATTTCCATCACGCCCAAAGTCTCCTAGTGCCCATTTAAAGTCAATTCCCACTCCTACACCTAGTCCCAGGTGACCACTGATCTACTTTGTTTCTATAGATTTGCCCTCTTCAGAAATATCATATAAATGATATTTTATAAATATCAAATAAAAGCACATTTTTTCATGTGCTTACTGGCCATTTGTATATCATAATATTTACTCTTTTGTGTTTGACTTCGTCATTTTAGCATAATTTTTTTTTTTGAGAATCATTCAAATTGTTGCAGGTAACAGTAGTTTGTTCCTTTTTATTGCTGAATAATATTCCATTATACGGCTATACCATATATATTCTGTTTATCCATTCATTTTTAGATGGACAGTTGAGTTGCTTCCACCTTTTGGTTACAGTGAATAATGCTGCTATGAACATGGGTGTACAAGTATCTGTTCAAGTCCCTGCTTTCACTTCTTTTGTGTATATGCCTAGATGTGGAATTACTGGATCACATGGGGATTCCATGTTTACTTTTTTGCTGAACAGCCATACTGTTTTCTATAGCAGCCGTACCATTTCACATTCCTACCAGTAATAATACACAAGGGTCCCAGTTTCTCTACATCCTTGCCAACACTTGTTATTTTCTGGGTTACTTTATTGTATTTTATAAGACTCATCCTAACGGATGTGAAGTGGTATCTCATTGTGGTTTTGATTTGCATTTCTAATGGTTAGTGATGTTTAGCATTTTTTCATGTGCTTACTGGCCATTTGTATATCTTTTCTGGAGAAATGTCTATTCATGTCCTTTGCCCACTTAAACATAGGGTTCTTTGGTTTTGTGGTTGTTGAGTTGTAGTTCTTAGATATATGATTTGCAAATATTTTCTCCCATTCTGTGTGTTGCCCTTTCACTCCATTGATAATGTCCTTTGATGAACAAAAGGTTTTATTTTGATGAAGTCCAACTTATCTATTTTTTCTTTTCTTGGCTGTGCTTTTGGTGTAATATCCAAGAAATCAGTGCCAAATCTAACATCAAGAAGGTTTTCCCCTATGTTTTCTTCTAAGAGGTTTATAGTTTCAGCTCTTTTGTTTAGGTTTTTGATACATTTTGAGTTAACTTTTGTACATGATATAAGGCAAGGATCCAAGTTCATTCTTTTGTATGTGTATATCTAGTTTTCCCAACTCTATTTGTTGAAGACTTTTGAATGCTGTTGGCATTCTTGTTAAAAATCATTTAACCATATATACTAGAGTTTATTTCTGTGTTCTCTATTCTATTCTATTGGTTTATATGTCTGTCTTTATGTCAGTGCCTCACTATTTTGATTACCATCGCTTTGTAGTATGAGTTGATATCAGGACATGTGAGACGTCCAATTTCGTTCTTTTTCAAGATTGTTTTGGCTACTCAGGGTCCCCTGAGGTTCCATATGAATTTTAGGATGGATTTTTCAATTTCTGAAAAAATACTGTTGTGATTTTGATAGAGATTGAACTGAATTTGTAGATCATTTTGAGTAGTATTGACATCTTACCAATATTATCTTCTAATTTATGAACATGGGATATCTTTCCATTTTTGTGTCTTCTTTAATTTCTTTTAGCAATGTTTTGCACTTTTCAATGAACAAGTTTTTTTGCCTCCTTTTTAAAGTTTATTTCGAAGTATTTTGTTCTTTTTTATGTTATTATAAATCCTTAATTTCTTTTTCAGATTGTTCATTGTTAGTGTGTGGAAATGCAACTGATTTTGGTGCTCCCCTCATAACTTTTAAAACATCGATCCACTATTATTTGGCATCTAGGACTTCTTTTGAGAAATCTGACCTATTCTGATTCCCATTTTTTTGTATGTACCGGTTACCTCCACCTTTCACTTTGATCCATGGAATTTTTATGGATTTTCTTTTTAGGTTTGATGTTTTGAAATTTCACAATGATATTCCTTGATGTGGATTTTTTTCCCCACTCACTATGCTAGTCACTTGGAATATCCTCATGTCCTTTAGTTCTAGGAAATTTTACTTAATTCTTCCATCAATAATTTCCTTTCCATGATTTTTTCTCTTCTATCTTTATGAAATTCTTTTTATTTGGATTTTGGCCCTTTGGGTTCACACCAGATTTCTATGTCTTTTCTATTACTATTTTCTAATTTACTGTCTGTTAGTTCTAATTTATGGAGATTTCCTTAAATTTTAAATTTTTGAATAAAGTTATTTTGGTTATCAATGTTAATTTCTAACAGCTCTTTCTTATTTTCAACTTGAGACTCTTTTTTTCTTAATTTTATTGGGGTATATTGGAGAACAGTGTGTTTCTCCAGGGCCCATCAGCTCCAAGTCGTTGTCCTTCAATCTAGTTGTGGAGGGCGCAGCTCAGCTCCAAGTCTAGTCGCCGTTTTCAGTCTTTAGTTGCAGGGGGCGCAGCCCATCATCCCATGCGGGCATTGAACCAGCAACCTTGTTGTTAAGAGCTCGTGCTCTAACCCACTAAGTCATCTGGCTGCCCCTGTGGAAGCTCAGCAGCAGCTCGTTGTCTTCAATCTTGTGGAGGGCGCAGCTCACTGGCCCATGTGGGAATCGAACCAGCAACCCTTGTTGTTTAGAGCTCGCGCTACAACCAACTGGCCCATCAGGCCACCCCGAGACTCTTAAATAGCATTTTACTTTTGCTTTATGGTTAAAAAAAATCATCTTATCTCTTGAGAATATTATTGCTTTGTTTATTTTCCTTTCAAATTTTTTTCCCTCATGTTTGTTATTGATTATCTCTTCTATAAGAAGGATTTCCTCAAGGGTCTGATGATCCTTGGCTCTTTGTCCATACTTAAGCAGAGGCTGTTTGTGTGCAAGGGGAAGAGCTTCACTGGGGAGGGGTGCAGATCAGGTTGCCAGGGATCTTTTTAATTGCACCCCTCTAGTGTCAGTATCTGTCTTTTTTTCCCTGCCAGAGAAGTGTCATCCAGTCTCCTACTTCAGAACTCTGTTGATGGGTGTGGGGGTGTACGAGGCTGCTTGCATTCCTGAAACAGAGCAGGAAAAGGAGGAGGGTCTTATGCTTCACCATGCAAAGAATAGACTTTCACCGAATTCCCCTACTTTTACTCTTAGCCTAGCTCCTGTCCTTTGATGAATCCATCTCTCTGAATTCAGAACCTCTTGGGTTATTATTTTTTTTCAGAAAAAAGACTGCCAGCTTCCTTAACTAGTAGGGAAACTAGATGCTTGGCTGCTTGCGTTGGTGAGGACTCCTAAGAAGTCCATGTGTGCTGAAGACAGAGTTCCAATCAGTTCCCTTTTCACCCCAGCTCCCACATCCACAGGTTTGCTGGCTGAAAGTTTGTGTACAAGCTTGCCAGTACCACACCATTTTGAATATGTTGGCTTTGTATTTAGTATCTGGGGAGGCAAGTTCCCTCCTCACTATTCTAAAATTTCTTGGCTATTCTCAGACATTTTTATATTAATTAAAAAAAATCACAAACTATTTCTATAGAATTGTACAAGGTCTGTACATATTTTTATAATAATTTCATTTAGTTTCCCATATAATCCTGTTGGGATTCTAATTGACTTCTTATTCATCCTTGTATCTTTAGTGCTTTGCGTAGGGCCTGGATCATGTTAAGCTTTCAAAAAACCATCTATTAAATGGAAATAAACCTCTGATCACAATTCCTCCTCTCTTTCTCTTACACTGTCCTGTCTGATTTGTGCTCAGAGCACAGAGCAGGCTGGTAGCAGAACCAGAAGAACTCAGGGGTCATAACTCACCATCCAGTACTTTTTATACCACATTTGTCCCTGTAAAACAATTCTTAGCAGTTATACACAGACCAACATAAAGGCCGTGCCAGTGCAAATGGAAGGTCATAAAGTCATAGACGTCAAAGTGTTTTAAAATCCCAAAGAAATATCTCTACCTGGGCCAACTTGTTCCAATACCATAACAAGCTTCTGTGTGTGGGAGCTGGACAGGCAGGTGAACCCGTCCTCTAGCCCAGTTGGGTACATTTATGGTGGGGCAGAGGGACTGTTATCAAGCTTATTTATGTTTTCCCATAGGAGGAACCATATTTCAATGGCATGAGTATGAGTGCAAAAGTACGATGGTTTATCTGCCATGTCTGATCCATGTGGAGTTTAAGTAATAAAGTTTATTAGTGCCCCTGATTTAATATGACACATTTCCAGTGCAAATTACTCTGAGATCATCGTGTTCATAAAATATGACAGAAATCTTTTAAGTGTGAGCATAAGTTCTGAATTAATTTAATAACCCAGTCTGGAAAAAAGGCATGTGGTTTAAAACATAACATTATGCGCTGGGCTCCTACATGTCTCTTCCACCCACCCCCACTTCCCATGACACTTTTGAAAAGCCTGGTCTCGAGTCATCTGGCCTCTTCTCAGAGCTCAGGTTTTGCCTTCTCAAGGAGGTTTGGAAGAGGATGGAATAGTATGGCCAAGGCGTGAGGATCCATTTTTCTATGCCAGGCAGCCCTTGAGCACAACTGCTTTTAGTTGTTAACGTTGCCCAACCCAAAGGAATGGACAGGGACTAATGTGAAAATTGTGCCTAACGTCTATGATTTACCCCCTTTAGTGGGCTGGGAGGTGGGTGGGAGAGTGAGCGTGGCATAGCATAATGTTGGAGGGCCACAGCTACAGGGAGAATGAACATAGCCCCCTTCCATCTTTCCCTATGGGAAAGAAATTAGAGCAGCAGGGCACAGGCCCCAACTCTCAAACGCACATGAAGTCACTATGTAAATTGTGAGAAGTAAGTCATGGTTCTATTTATCTTTTGGCAGTACAAAATAAAACAGAAAAAAACTTTCAAGATAGAAAATCAAAATAAAGAAGAATTTGATGCCCTTTTGTATAACTTGACCAACATGACATTTGGCATTCTGTCCTGTGGACAGACCTGTGAGCACCATGTCAAAGAAATGTGTAATCCACACTCCTCATTCCTGCTTGAATATTATAGTACCTGAGCTCAGCATCTTGCTTCCCCACTAACTCACTTCTTGGGCAATCCTGCCTTTTTCTTGGGCCTTAGGGTCCCCCTTGGTCCTATCCAAGTAGGCTGGGACACTGGGTCCTAGGAAGCCTGAGCTCTGCTTAGACCTGCTCCGGTGCGGTCTCTGGTTTGTTTCCTATTTCAGCATCCAAACAGAGACTGGAAGGGCCACCCGAGTGCCCAGAGATCACACCTCTTTCCTGACTGTTTCTGACGCTGAAACAGGGGAAGTTGCTCCAAGTGCTCCTCAGAGGTGGCTGCCAGCAGCGCAGAAGGGATGCTCTCCCACAATCCCAGTTTCATGGGGGCACCATGGAGGGTGAATATCACTCCAATTTCAGGTTTCCTTATCACATCTAGAAACTGACAACAGGAAGAGCTCAGTGCCTTTTAGCAAGAGACCCGACCCCATTCCTTCTAGGGAGAAGTGGGAAGAGTGGAGAAAGCTGCCTTTTCAATAAGGGGGAGTTGTTGGAGGGACGTTCTGTCTGAGGAAACCACACTCCATCCACCCCCACACTCAAAGGGTCTCTGGTCCTGGGTCACTTTCTCCTCTCTGCCTTGGTTGGTGTGCAGCCCCCCTGCCTGCTTGCCTTCCTCCCATTTCTAAAGCTTTCTTCTCCTTCAGAGCTCTGCTCAGGTCCCACCTCCTCCATAAAACTTTCCCTGAAAAAAACAGCCAACAATGATGTCTTTCTTCACATGGGCCTCCCATTGCATTTATTACTTAAAATATACATTTGGCACTCAGTGATATTCCAGTTCTCTTACACTGTGTATTGTCTTGTTTTGTTCTCTAATTATTTCCTGTGGGTAAGTCTTGTCTGACCAGCCAGGCTATAAATGCCAGCCCTTGTACAGGGGCTTGCAGTGTTGGGGAGGGAGTTCCCAGTGAATTCCTGCCTATTTGAATCAAGGGGAAAATTGGAGTCCTGGTTTGTGGGATGAGGGTCGGGGTTGGGATGTGCCAGCCTTCCTGAGAGTGCACCCTCAGCTGGGCAGAGCCTGAGGAGCCCCGACATAAGACATGCTTTCCTCTGGCTCCCCACGCCTCCCTTTGCACCCCCGACACTGCGGAGAACCTGACCAGCGCGCACCCTCATCTGTTCTCAGAACCTCTGGCCTCTGTGCTTTTCTCCTTGCTTCTCTCTACACCGACAGCACGTGAATGCCCCATTTCCTTGTATTTAAAATATAAATCCTGCAAAAGTCAGCTCTAATGTTATCTTTTCAGAAAGTGTAGCCCAATTCCTCAGCTGAGGATTCCCTTTCCCTTCACTGAACCCCATCCACCATCTATTTACGTCTCGTAGGTGGTACTGGTCCCATTCTCTTTTTAGTTTACTATATTTGTTCATGAACTCTATTTTTCGAATTAACTTTTCTATTGTTGCTGTAAAAACTGACCACAAACTTAGTGGCTAAAAAAGACATAAATTTCTTAATTTCTAGCTCTGGAGGTCAGAAGTCTAACACGAATCTCATGGGCAAAAACCAAGGTGTCAGCAGGTCTGTATTCCTTCCAGAGGCTCTGGGGGGAATCCATTTCCTTGCCCTTTCCAGCATCTAGAAGGTGCCCACATTTCTCGGTTCATGGCTTCCTTTCTCCATCTTCAAAGCCACCAACAGTGCATTTTTTTGACCTTCCTTCTGTTGTTCCATCTCTCTCTGACAGTGACCCAAGAAGGTGATACACTTTTGAGGATTCACATGATAGATTGGGTCTACTTCGATAACCCAGGATACTTGTCCCATCTTGAAGTCCTTAACTTTAATCCTCTCTGCAACGTTAATTCCTTTTTGCCATGCAATGTAACACATCCACAGGTTCCAGAGTTTAAGATAGGGACACCCTTATGGGAGGTATTATTCTGTCTAAAACATCCCCCTTCCATGAAAAACTCCTTAATGTTGTTCAATAAATATTTTTCAAAATTCAATTCAATGCCAGGCACTGTGCCAGGAGTTTGAAATACAGAGAGGGGTGAGACATAATCTCTGCTCTCAGGAGGTTTAGAACCTGGTGGGTAAGACAGACACAGAAACAATGATAATATAACATGGCCGGCTTGGTAGAGGAAATGAGTGCAGGGAGCGGTCCAGAGGAGGGTTAGGTGACTCTTTTTGAGATAAGTAAGGGCAGGGGCTGGTCAGGGAAGATCTCACCAAGGAAGTGGCAATTGACTAGATTCTGAAGAACGGTCCAGGTTTACCAGGTGGATCGCCAGGTGGGGTGGAGAAAGCTATTCTAGGGGAAAAGCGTGCATGCAGTATGCAGCAGGAGGCAGCGTGGTGTTTGGAGGGCTAGCATACGTGGCTGTGGGTTGCTGTAGCATTAGGTATGGGGAGAAGGGGCAAGTGGTAGGGAGATAAGTCTGGAGAGGCTGACAAGCTGGATCACAAGAGGTCTTTAATGCCAAGAAGCTTAGATCTATAGTTGCAGGTGATGGGGAAGCCTTCAAGCATTTTAAGGAGAATTGTATGTCAGAAAGGCTGGAAAACCATCAGGGAGTAGTGACGCACAAGACAAGAGAGGAAAGAATTTCAAGAAGAGTGTGAACATTCAAAGGAGGTCAGGTAAGCAGAGGAATGAGTCCCATCACTGGGTTTGACAATGACGAGGTTTCTGGTGTCCTTAGTGGGAATACTTTCCATGGGGGGGTTGGGGCAGAGGGAGCCTGCAGCAGACTGAGGGGTGATTGGGAGGGGAGGAAGGGAGGACATATGGCAAAACCAACTTGGACAGGAAAGGGAGGAGACCTGTGGGGTGGTAGCTAGAGATGACAATGGTTCTGGGAAGATTATGTAAGTTGGTTCTATATCTGCTCTACCTCTGGAGGTCACCTGCTGCGTCCTGCACCCCCCCCCCCCCGCCCGCCCAGTACCTATCATAGTGTCAGACGCATAGTATGTATTTGGTAATGTTGTGAAGAATGACGGAACACATCACACACATTTGCTGGAAGAGACTGAAGCAACATCACGGACTTGCTCACCAAGGAGTCTTCACTGTCCAGGGCCGTTCTGGGAAGCAGTTGAAGTCATGAGCTCTGTTCCCAATCACGTGCTTTCCTGAAGCTCAGAAGGCAGATGGCCAGGGTGTCAACACCTCAGGTCGCACCACATAACACAGAACCTAATTTGACTTTCAGGCTGATGTCAACATTTCGTTACCTTGCTGAGAAGCACGACTTAGAGACGACATTCATGTACATTTATTTGCCTGTGTTCAAATAATGCATTCCAGACCAGAGTCCATAGCGAGGACAGTGAGGTAGATGCTGGCATTTCCTGGATGGGAAAGAACTCCTCCTTGTGTGCAGGAGACTGTGTGCTTTCAAGGCATTTGTTCCTTGGGAGAAGTTCCATCAGCTCACCAGGTAGGGTAATCCCATTTAAAACCCGGGAGCCACGCATGAAAAGACTCGTCCTTCATAACCATGAAGTAATGGCATTGTGATGCAGATGGTATGGTTATCTGGAGGCCTCTTCTCAGGGCTAAAATAATTTCCCACATAAAGTTGAGTGCACATCCCCAGCCCAGCGTGTGGGCTAACGGGACTCCTGCAGTGTGAGGCAGCAGAGGCCCAAGACGTTGGGCACAGGGAGAGCCCACTGGGCTCAGGGGCTGGAACACCAACCCACGTCCAGGGGCATGACGAGCCCTCCTGAGAAGGTGTGCGTGTTTTCAGCGCCGTGGCTCCCCACCTGAACTTTGTGTGGATGTGGGTGGCAGGAAGGGCGCAGAGTCCTCTGGTAGTCTGCAGTGTGCTGTGTCCCAGGCCCGCCTCTGTCCCCAGCATCCCAGCCTTGGTTTTGATCTGTGATCTCCGCCCTCCCTCTCCCTCTCCCTCTCCTCTCAATTTTTCTCCTTTTTCTCCTGCCCTCCAGCACCAGCAGGATGAATAGCTTCTTCCTCTGTGCACCTTATTCTAGCTGTATTCTTTTATTCCCATCTTTTTATTTATTTATTTTTCGGGGGGGGGGGTGTGTGTCTGCCTCTGTCCCTAAGCTGCGAGGCTCTGTGACTTAAACTCAGTATCCTCAGTGTCCAGCACAGTTTGGGGCCTAGCAGTTTCACTGAATAGATGAACAAATTTATAAATATTTCACTGCTATCCACCCTTCAAGGCTCACCCACCTCACTGGAAGGGTGGAGGGCAGGGATTGTCTCTTACCCCTATTCTCTATCTTCCCATCTGTTCCCAATTCCCTGCCCCTGCTTTCCGCATATTACTTAGCACACTGCTAGGAATGTAGTAGTTGCTTAATAAATAGTTGCTGGTTAACACACTGGACTCACTGTCTGCAGGGACAGAGTCCCAGAGAGCAATTTCCAGGCTCTCGGCCTCACGTGGAAAGGTGCTGGCTTGGTTATTAGATGGCCATCAGCTGTAATCAGATGGCCATCTGCTGTGGCTGGGTGGCCATCAGCTGTTACTGGTTAGCCATTAGCCACTAATATAACTGCCGTGGCTAGGCTGGCAAGGGGGTTGATTGGTTGGCAGAGAAGCAGATGGCGGATTGAGGATCTTGTGGCTCCTGCTTCCTGTGTCTCCAACCCAGCCACCAGCGAGAATACAGTGGTGTGACTCTCCTATCCATGGCTCCGATGGTGTTCCTGTTTGGCCTCACCATGTCCTGCGTTCTTCTGCGGGGAGCGGGAGCTGAGACCCTGCATGACACTCTCTGTTGCCTCTTTCCCAATTTCTTCTAGACCAATGATCTCTCAATTCTTACTCTTTATTCAATAAACATTTATTGAGCACCTATTATGGTATTTGGTGCTATAAATAAATTTGATTAGATTCCTGTCCTCAAGAAATTTTATGAATAGTTGAGAACAAAGGTAGATTAATGAACAATTAAGTGAGATAGAAGCTATTATAAAGAAACAGTGACAGAATAATAAAGGCTGTTATTAATAACCTTTGAAGATTTATTTTAGTGAAGGTTTTATCACTTTGATGCTAAGAATGAAATTTTAATGGAGCTGAGTATAAAACCCTGAATTTGCTATTCTGTTGTAGGGTAGATTAAATGCATTTTTTTCTAAATTAGAAAATGTGTTCATTACAGAAATTCAGAAAAATATAAAAGTATAAAGGAGAAATAAAATTATTAACCCACACCCAGAGGTAACTACTGTTAACTTTTTGGTGTATATCCTTTTAGCCTATTTATTATCTATCTATAACAGCCTTTTTTTTTAGGAAACCAAAACATAAAACTGGAATTCTGAAAGTTTTCATTCTTCTTTCTTTTTTTATTATGAACAACTTTATTATTAAATATTATGAAAAATATGATTACTAATGACTATGTAATATGATTGTACCATGATTAAAATGAAAACTATTCTTATTGCTTTGGATTTAGGTGGTTTCCAATTTTTCTTTATGCTAAGTAGTAGGAAATTCTTTGCACAAAATCCTGTATTGCTGACCTAATTTCTCCCTTTTGGAGCTTTCATCTTTTTCCTATTGATTTTAAAAAGCCCCTTTACATATTAAGAGCATCCATCTTCTGACATATCTATTAAAAATGTATTTCCTGGTCTGTCTTTTAATTTTGCTTAGTATCAGATTTCTAAAGCCAGAAAAGATCTTTGAGGACTTTAAATCTGACTCTTTCAACTTAAAAACAAGGAAACTAAAGCCAAAGTATTTAGGTGACTCCAAGATGGCTCACAGAGCTGGCAGCATGCCTAGAACCCAGAGCCCTGCCTGGGCCTTCAACGGTCAGAACCCTCAGTGTAGCCTCCAGCCATACATACATCAGCACTGATTGATGTTCTTTGCTTTCCAATGGTTTCATTTGTGCTGGTTTTGCTTTCCAATATGGAGGGCAGGGATTGTCTCTTACCCCTAGTCTCTGTCTTCCCATCTGTTCCCAATTCCCCGCCCCTGCTTTCTGCATATTACTTAGCACACTGCTAGGAATGTAGTAGTTGCTTAATAAATAGTTGCTGGTTAATACACTGGTTTTTAAAGAGTGTCCAATAATGATAATGCAAAGTATCTCTTCTGATGATTTACAACAAATCCATAAAGAAGGCAAGACCGATTCAGGCATACCTCAGAGAGATTACAGGTTTGGTTCCAGACCACCGCAATAAAGCGAGTATCACAATCAGGTGAGTCATAATCTTTTTGCTGGTGGAGGGTCTTGTTTTCAATTTGTAAAACACACATCTGTGAAGCTCAGTAAAACGAAGTGCAATAAAACGAGGGATGCCGGTATTACTGTCGCTATGTAAAAGATGAAGGAATTGAGGACAAGAGAATTTCAGGGATGTATTCAAGATCTCACAGCAAGACCATGGTAGAACCAGGACTGCAATACAATTCTTTCGACTTCAAACTCTTAGTTCTTTCTGCTGCACTAAGCTCTGTCTCCCACAGGCTCCCTTCCTCCTTCCCCATGACCCCAAACTGGGGCAAAAGGCTGGTAGTTGTTTCTGACGCTCGGATGGGCTGAAGAGGTGAAACCAGAGGTTTACCAGTCACCCCTTTTCATACAGGGAGACAGGATCAAGGAGTTAGGTTTTGACACAGTTTCCAGACTGAAAAATCAGAAGCCCGCGAACAAGAGCCCATTTCATGGAAGTGGGAGGTCAAGTTAAACTCGGCCTGGGTTTTTTTTTTCTTTTCATTTTTTTGTTTTTATTAAAGCACAACTCTTATGAAATAAGATTTATCTTTTTAAAGTGAATAATTCTGTATCATTTAATAATTCACAATACTGTGCAACTACCACTTCTATCTAGTGTGAAAACATTTTCATCACCCTAAATAACACCTGGGCACACTGGGCAGTCATTCCTCATTCTTTCCTTCCCCAGCCCGCAGCAACCACTAATCTTTCTGTCTCTGTGGAGTTACCTATTCTGGATATTTCTTGTACATGGAACATGTGACCTTTGTACCTGGTTTCTCTCACTTAGCATAATGTTTTCAAGGATTGTCCATGTGGTTGCCTGTGTCCGTATTTGATTCCTGTATTGTGCCATGGTATGGTTATGCCACAATTTGTTTATCCATTCATCTGTTGGTGGACATTTGGGTTGTTTCCACTCAGCCTGGGTTTTGAGGGCAGGGCCTCTGAGAGCCAAAATCAACGCTATCTAGACCCTACCTCCATCCCTGTTTGAAAATGCTTTTCTTTAAGGGAGAAGGAGGCTCTTAAAATGGGCTCCAGATGGAGACTCTGGGGGCTCTGTGGAGGGGCAGAGGTGAGTGTGGAGAAGGAGCTCCCCTTTCGGGGATTCTTAGGTCGCTGGTAGGGGGGCTGCAGCGCCATGTGGAGACTGTGGTCTCTGTCTCGGTCCAGGGCAGCCCTTCTGGTCCCCACCGACAGGAGAGAGGCCACCCATAATCATCGCTCTCCTTCACTTCGTTAACAACTTCAATTAGCCCGTGAGCGGGAGATGCTACATCAGCTGCCTGGATCAGCAGCAAAATTAAGCCGTCACATTTATGAACTGCCCTGTGAGTTCTGGGAGGAACTCTGCATATTTTACATTTAATAACTTGCTTCTCGTTTTTATTTATAATGTTAATAATGATTTGGGGGGTGCTCTGGGAGAGCGCAGGGAAAGAGAGAGCGAGGGAGATGGGGACGTTGACACAGATGGCAGGACATGACAGAGGGATGACTGCTCTTGCCCCTGTCATGACCTGTCCCTTAGCTGCCCTCCCGTGTATGAGGGGCAGCCCCACCCCCACTTATAGGGGCTGGTCTTTCGGGGCCTTGCAGCCTGCTCTTTCTCTGGGTACTGAACGACCAGGAGCTGGGGAGGAGTCCTGCACGTGTGACTGTCTTGTGTGCACGCTCTGACCTGGGCGTGGGGTCCAGGAACCCTCAGTGGGCTTTAGGAAGGCCAGTCCACAAAGTGGGGCTCTTCTTTCCCCTTCTTCCCACCTTCACTGCCTCACTAGCTTCTCCTATGATTTGTCCGTGGTGGAAAGGGTACCAGATTGGGTGAGGGAAACAGGATTTTTGCCCCAGAAATGTTTCATAGGGTGTCTGTGGTATCGGAAAGTTCCTTGGCATCTTTCAGAATGAGTGCTTAGTAACTCCTCATTTTGGATATGAGGACACTAAGGTGCCTTCCCAGGTGACCAGCTGGTGAGCTGTAGCACTGGAGGGGCACGAAAGGGCCCAGGGTGGGAGAATGGGGAAGCTGGGCCTCAGGGAACCTGGCTGGGCTCAGTCCCCAGCTCTGCCTCTGACAATCTGCTGGACCTTGGGCAAATTACTTTGCTTCTCTGGGTCTCAGTTTTCTCCTCTGTAACACAGGAATAACCAGACTCTCCACCTCACAGGATTGCTGGGTGATTGACTCAAGATCTTTTTGGTGAAAGGACTTTGTAAACTACAAATTGCCATATGTTGAATAATTATTGATTGCCTTCTACTGGGAAGCCTCCTCTGGCATGTGGCATTGCCAGGGAGACTCTAGAGAAGGGGTTTCAGAGAGGGGCTTAGTTGGTGAGGATTTTAGGCTTGGCGTGCCTCACGGTCTGTCTGAGCTATATCTGCAGTGATAGCTCACAGGCAACCACTGACAATACCTAATCGAATAGGCGTGGCTGTGTTCTAATGAAACTTTATTCACAAACACAGGCTGTGGCCATATTTGTCCTGCACAGTTTGTTGCTCTTCCAAAGCAGCGTGTTCCTGGGCTAAAATCACTGATTTTGAGAATGCGGGGCTGTCTGAAAGGAGAGTCCCCTGAGACATATCCACTGTACCACAGTCTGGTTGCTTCACAAGAATATATTTTTTAAACTGCAAAATTTCCCATACCAGGAATATAGTGTTAAAAGCCCCATTACCCACGGCCCCCTGTGGGCATCTCCAAAGGGAGCTGCACAGGCCTGGTCTCTGTTCCGGGAGCTCGGCTCAGTTTATGCTCAGGGAGAGCAGCAGAATTGTATTCACCTCAGCAGCTCTCATCTGGGACAATCAAAGGAACACCGCTGCACCAAAGATTTTGTGGTTGGAAAGAGTATCCTACTTTCTTCCATAGCTGGCTCTTCCCTGAACGTTTCCATTACCATTATCCTGGAGGATAAGAGGGGAGACAAGGTGAGGAAGGAGAATGCAGAAAATGCTGGCGATGGACGGAGGCTGAATGGGGCAGGATAGCCGCTGTTTACCTGCCCCACGCCAGGCTCTGAGCTAGGCATCGCCCAGACAGCAGATCTAATCTTCTCCACCACCTTACAGGTAGACTGCGACTGTCATCTTACAGGTGGAGTAGCAGAGACCCAGAGAGGTTAGTTACTGCCCACGGGAGTGAGAGGCAGGGTTCGGATTTAGCCCGGTCCTGATTCCCAAGCTCGTCATCTTCCCACTACAGCCCACTGCCAGGCGAATCTGCAAAGCTCATCAGAAATGTATCCACCTGCTCCACACACACCCTCTTCCTCCCGGGGCAAACGTGAGACCTGGAGCGGCAGAGTTGGGGAAGGATGGACTGAACATCAGGAATCCCAATCTGAGCTCTGCTTCCAAATTGCTGCTTGACTTTGGGCATGACACAGGCACTTGCTGGGCCTCAGTTTCCTCTCTGTGCACTGAGATCGTCTTGATGGCCCTTTCCAGCTCTGATTCTCAGAGCTTTTCTGCAAATAGCCTGTGGTGGCCAATACGTTCTGCTTCTCCCCGTCTGGCTGCTCGACAGGAGGAAGGGAGGGAGGAGGCAGCAGGAAAGCAAGGTCAATCAATTGCAGCCAAGACTGAGGCCTAAGAGATAGGGCGTGGCGTGCTGAAAGATGATGGCTGGCAAAAATCATTAGGAGCATCTTTCAACAATCTATATGCCGTTATCGATCTTGTTATAGATCATCTTCTTCCATTCCTCCCCCTACCTTTTTTTTTTTCCCCAAGACCTTCTGGATCAATACAGCAAGTGCATTGAGACTGTAGCAACACATTAAAAACCTTATAAAAGGTTATTTAGTTGCTAACAGTGCAGTGGTTTCTGCAAAGCCTGCCAAAAGGTTACAGCTTTTTGGGGATCATAAATTACAGACGACAGGAAAAAAGTAAGTGCGGTTTTCTTTATTGTCTCGATGATGGATGGACTCCTGAACAGGGCAGAAAATACATCATATCACCTTTAATGGGCGTGCATTTCTGCAGCCATAACTCACAATTTTAAAATAGAAAATGGTGAAATATGGCGTTGTATATTCCACTTGTGACATATTTATGAGTCCTTGCCTTCTTATAAATACAGTGATTGCTATTTCAAAGCACCATGTCAGGTATGAGCTGAGCACAAACAGCTGGCGCGGCTGAAAAATTATAGCCAGAGTGGACGTTTTCAAAAACTCTCTCTCGCAGCAGTAAATTTACAGTGTTTGCACTAACTGTTATTAAAACCAAATCCATATCTTGGCACCAGGCATCCATTGCTCAGGAACAGCTGGAGTGACAGTGTGCCCTGACAGCTGGGGTGAGCTCTAAACTTGGCCACGGTGCACGTCGAGAAGGAAGGTTGTGGGCCTCCGACGGAGACCAGGGGGCTCGTTCTCCTGGGTGTGGAGCCCAGGCCGGGTCCCCACTGGGCTGGCCTCTGTCTGCTGTCTGACCACCGAGTCTAGGCATGCTGCTTCCAGCTCTTTTCCTGGGCTGGCCAGGGATCCTTTCCTGACAGTTTTCTGTCTAGGCCTATGAGCCACTCAGCCCCACTCCCTCTCCACTCGGTGACTCATTCTAGTGTCTGGAGAAGGAAGCAGCAGAGCTGAAACAAGGAGAGACACTGTGCATAGTCCAGAGGAAAGACAAAGGACAGAGTCCAGCAGGGCTGGCGTGTGTTGGGGCGGGGAGGGGGTGGCAATTAGGCTGGGGGTGAAAATCAGACAGGAGATAAAGAGCCAGATGGTCTGTGCCATCATAATACTTTTTAATCCAACCTCAATTGTTTGAGCCCCTATTTTGAGCTAGGCAGAATTTTAAGGGATGGAAATACAAAAAAATGAGTAAGACATCATTTTTACTCTCAAGGAGCTTACAGTCTATAGACTGCCTGAAACTCAGCTGATAGCACTACACCTTGCATATTTTTATGTTTTCCAAATTCTTTTTTTCTCTGATATTTCGTTTGGCTGTTTCAACAACTAAAGAAAACACTGAGTAGCATGGATGAAACTTCAGGTATTACGCTGAATGAAAGGAGATAGACACAAGAGAATACATACTTTAGGATTCAATTTATATGGAGTTTAAAATCAGGCAAACCTGATCTATGGGCAAAGAAGTCAGACTAGTGCTCAGACCAGAAGCCTAAGTGGGAAGGGGCTCGAGGGCGTCCCAAGGGTGTTGGAAATGAACGGCTCTAGAGTTTGGGTGGAGTTTACACAGGATATACGTATATAAACCCCACCACTCTCTATATTTAGCGTCAGTACACTTTGCAAACTTCATATTTATTATACCTCAACTCCCCCTTCTTCTCCCCACTCACAGTCACACGCAGGCGGCGGACCTTGGTAGCCTTGCTTTATAGGTGGGGAGACTGAGGCACAAACTTGCCCAAGGACACACAGTTGGTTTCAGAGGAAGCTCCAAGCCCACTCTCAAACCAACACGTTTTATTTCCATGACATTTTCGCTTTATAGGCGCCTTCTCAGATTGGGCCTGCTCATCCAATGGTGGCCTCTTGGTTGAAAACAGTAGTTTTCACCCTCTTTCTGGCAGCAACAACTTTCCCCCCTTGCAAACACACTATCGTTGGGAACCTGGATATAAGGAGCAGAGAAGATCTGCTCTAATGAAGTTGGTACACAGGGAGGGCTCTGCTTCTCCTGGCACCCATAGCGGCCCTCTGTCTCTTTTGTGAACTTGAGTCTCTGGAGAATAAGGTTTGAAAACTGATGGTCAGGGGACTTCCAACACTGGCTTTGCAACCTCTTCAAAACATTTCCATTAATATTAAGGGGTAGGTGTGAAATTCACACAAAAAGTTGGGACTGATTATATGTACTCATTCATTCCTTCTTTGTTTCAACATTGGCAGAAATCCTTCTATTTGGAGTGTAAGGAGGTATTTGCTATATCTGTACAGGGGGCTGGGGATTAAAGAAGATAATGATGTGGTTCCTGTTTTCAGGAATTTGCATATTGTTGAGGAGGGGCCTCTCTCTGTACTGGCAGCAAGGACAGATGCGTTCTGCTGGAACATGGTAAAAGAGGAGTTCACAGAGCAGGCAGTGTTGATGCGAGCTAGATCTTGAAGGACAAGTACAAGTTCACCCACCAGGAAGAGTACCGAGCTGAAGGGAACAGGAGGAGCAGAGTCCAGGGTACCAGGAACATGGTTAGCAAGGGAAAGGTGGCCTGAGGCTAGGATGAAAAGCTGGGGGGCGGGGGAAGCGTCTTTTAGAAGATGCTAAGATGCTAAATATCACTGTAAAGGAGTTAGGCTTCATCTTGCCAGCAAAAGAAATCCTAGAGAGTTTTGCTCTGGAGCTGGAGGCGGTCACATCTATGTTTGAGCCGGCTGCCTCTGCTGGCTAGCAATGGTGCAGCATGACGGGAGACGGATGCTCGGGAAACAGGTGACTCCATCAGGGACTTCTGAGTGGGAGGTCACACTGATCCCTGTGGGGACTGCAAGCTCTAAGATTATGTAATCCACAATAACCACTATTCAAAAATGTTGGGAAGGATTTAGAGGTCTAATACAATGTTCCTGCCCGTGTTATTTTTTTCGGGGATGGGGTGCTAATATTTTTGTGTATCACTTTAATAGAAATACCTGTTAATCATAAAACAAATACATGCTTCTTGTAGAAATATCAAACAATGTGACAAGAATAAGTTAGAGATGAACTGAAGGTCAACTTCGGCTTTGGTGATTGGCCCGAATCTGATATTTGACATCAACTTTGGGCTTGGCCTTTTGGAAGGCCAGATAGTCGTTGCCAACTTCAATGTCATTTCTGGCATCCCTGAACCTAAGTGTGATCAATGATTGTGTGATTGCTTCATATCTAATCATAATAACAGCGGTGATATGAACTACGCATGGCATTCAGATTTATTAGTAGCCAAACCTTCATTTTGAAATAGAGGCAAGTCCTCTAGATGTAACTTGACGTAGGGCTCTCTTTTGTGCTTTATATGTTGAAATCTTATTAATCAGTTGAAGTAAAAATGTGCATTTATTATTGTAAGAGTGAAGTGCTGCAGTAAGCTTGAGTGTGAAAGTTGTTAGTTTGATGTACAAAGATTATGGACTTTCAAATAGTTAAACAAGTAGAGAATAGGTGACATTTAATATGAATGGTAGGAGAGCATATGGTAATTAGACAACTTCGGGAAAAACATTATATCTTTAAATCCTTGTTGGGAACCAAAAATATTACGAAAACCTAAAAAATAAGAAGACAAAAAGATAGACTAGTGCATGGACTGAATGTTTGTATTCCCAGCACCCCCACCCCACCGCCCCAAATTCATATGTTGAAACCCTAGCCCTCAGTGTGATAGTATTTAGAGGTCAGGCCTTTGGGGGGTAGTGAGGGTAAATGAGGTCATGTGGGTGGAGCCCCATGATGGAATCTGTGCCCTTGTGAGAGACCAGAGATCTAGCTCTCTCCTTCTGTCATATGAAGACACAGCAAGAAGACGCTGTCTGCAAACCAATAAGAGGGCCCTTATCAGGCAGCAAATCTGCTGGCACCTTGGTCTCATAACTGTGAGAAATAAATGTTTGTTGTTTAAATTGATGGTAATTTGTTATAACAGCCTGAGTTGACTAAGACAATTAGATTATGTCATTAAGTCTCATTTTATAGAATTATTTGTTGTAATAACATTTGTGACATTAAGCAAAACAACCTTTCAGAACTGTTTTAAAATTTTAAATGTTTAATTCTATTTAGGCCATGAATCTTTCAAGCAAAAGCCTCATCTGAGAATCCTTTACATCTTGTGGCGATGAATAAAAGACACGATGTCAACTTTATCACCTGAACATTTCAAAAGGAGGAAACACTCCAAAATTACATACAACATCTATGATAAATGATCCCGATTCAGACATAATAGAGAATAGAAAAAGAACAGAGAAAAAAGACACTGTTAGAGAAAAATGAGACTCCCTTCAAAATATGTTGCTTCTCACCTTGGTTGAAAGTGACCGACCATCTCTTCAGTGACACAAATGGGCAGTGGAGGGGCCATGGAACATACCTTTAAGCTGATGGTCCAGTAAAACCGTTACTACTCTATGTCAGCTCTCCAAATTTCAATATAGTTTTTTTTTGTAATTTATTTTAAGTGTGGTTTTCCAGGACCCATCAACTCCAAGTCAAGTAGTTGTTTCAATCTAGTTGTGGAGGGCGCAGCTCACAGTGGCCCATGTGGGGATTGAACCCGCAAACTAGTTGTTAGAGCACTGCGCTCTTAACCAACTGAGCTAAACGGGCCCCCCTCAATATAGTTTTAATGCAAAATTGCGATGATAAAGTTTTAATATAAATTGTTTGTAGGCTTTGGCCTCCTCTTCAGCTGAATTTTAACACGACCATTTGGCTTTATGGTAGAATGTACCTCTGGATATAAATTGAAAATCTTTCTCCCTCCAACCCCTAGGTAACCACTGTAACCACTTTTCTCTGTAGATAACCACTGCGTCTAGGGTATTTTCTTTCAGATTTTTGAAATGTAGCTAAAAAATATTTGTATATATTTTTCTTGAAACAAAGGGGTTGTACCATAGTACTTTCCAATTTGATACAAACATCTTTTCACAAGACTACTATATATGGCTCTATTTTATGTTTTATAATGACTGCCTGTAGTCCACTATATGGATGTGGCATTATTTATTTAACCAATCATTAGTTAAAGAACATATAAATAACTATTTCCAATTGTTATCCATTGTAAGGAATGCTGTAATAAACATATTTGTACAGTTTTTTGCAAGTGCTAATTATTTCCTTTATATATGTATGCATATATATGTACATAATTTTTGGTATGTGTTGCCATATTGTCTTCTAGAAATA
Source organism: Rhinolophus ferrumequinum (assembly GCF_004115265.2). Classification (NCBI taxonomy): domain Eukaryota; kingdom Metazoa; phylum Chordata; class Mammalia; order Chiroptera; family Rhinolophidae; genus Rhinolophus; species Rhinolophus ferrumequinum. Next base: position 61,789,028 of record NC_046287.1, read on the forward strand.
TTGTATCAATTAATATTCCCACCCACAGCGTTTATATATAAGAAGCCTGTTTCCCTCATCAACACTGAACATCGTCTGCCTTTTGAATCTTTGCCAACGTGTTATGTGAAAAATAGTCTCTTGATATTTTAATATGCATCTTTTATTATTAGTGAGGTTGAACCTCTTTCTATATGTTATTGCATTGATTACTTTGAATCACAGAGGAAATGATATCATCCTATGTAGATAAAATGTGTGATGGATACTTTATATTTGTACCACCATTTACAGCAGTCAAATCACTCTTACTTCCTAATTTCAGTTAATCTTCACAATTATCCTGTGAAGGATTTATTGTTATTATTAATGTTTTCAAGTGTGAAAATATGGGGCTCTGAGAGGTCAATTGATTGGCCTAAGTCCTCATGGGTAAAAAATATGGGGTTTGAAGCTCGATTTTCTGCATCCCAATCTTCATTCCACTTTACCCCACTGTGTCTGCTACTAATAAATTTAAATCCAGATTTTGGACTCATAATTCTCAAACAGTAATAAAAATGCTGTACTTATTGAGCACAGCCCTGTAAATGCATTATCTCATTGAATCCTTATAACAATTGTATGAGGGAGGAGCAAATTATTATCTACATATACAGACGGGGAGCTGACAATGGTCCCACAGGTGGGATCAACCTTGGAAGGCTCCTGGGAGCCCATGCTTTTGACACTATACCACATAGCTTCTCATGCCAACTAGCACGATTCCCAAAGAAACAGCCTACCCCTTTAAGCTAATGGGCCCCCACACTGTAAGGCATTGCAGGAGACTGTGAAATTAATGCAAGGGAACAGAATCAGGCTGAGAATTAAGGATGGTAGGTAACGGATTTTCTCAAGGACACTATTGGCATCCTGGGCAGGACAATTCTCAGTGTAGGATTATCTCCTGCATTGTTGGAGGCTTAGCATCCCTAGTGCTTACACTCTAAAGGCCAGTAGCATCTCCCAGGTACCATGACAACACAAAACCCACACCCTGATTTTCAAATGGCCCATGGGGGAGGCGGTATTGCCCTCATTGAGAACCACTGGGACAATGGACTCTCGCTTGATTATGGTACATGTTTATCTCAGCTGTTAAAATTGTGTTGTGTCTGGTATGATTGTGCTATTTAGGCCAACCCTCTGGCACAGGGCTCAGGTTTGCAGAGTGTTCTGCACAGGTAATGTGGTATTTCTGAGCCTTCCTTTGAGGCTGATCCTCCGTAACCCTGGGGCTCCTGATGCAGCCTCTGTCTGCAGACAGTCAATAAATGTCAATACTCAATCTTGACAGATGTCTGGGTATCTGCCGTTCTGTGCTGGACTTTAGCCCATGGCAACCACTTTTCCAGGCCGAGATTTTTCTTCCTTTTGATTGCAGAGGCAGCAGCAGGCTGGGGGATCACCAGCCCCTAGTCATGTTGCTATAGGGAAGGGCTTTCAAAGGGTTGGAACCAAAGTTCTGTGGGTTGGCTCCTTTGAAAATCAGTCCTCCTGGCCATGGGAGCAGGCCCACTGGCTCGGCTGGGCCCCTTCTGCCAAGCCTGTGGCGTGCCCAGAGCTGCTGTGTGAGCTCATGCTACATTCAGGAAGAGCTGGGGCCTCTGGGGCATAATCAGCAGAACTTCAGGAAACTTGGGGAGGAAAAGGCAATGAGTGGCTACTTGGGGTTTGGCTCTGGGCCTGCAACTCCTCCAGCCAGCCGGCCATGCCCACCAAAGTGGCTCTGTGGGCATACTTTTTAAAGTAGTGATGGCAGCACGGCAATATTTAAACCATTTGCTTGTCTCCAGTTTGCCCAACGAAGAGAGCATGTGTGGGCAGTCAGAACATGTGTGCAAAGAAAGGTAATTTTGAAAACAGGAAGTTCTTTATAGCAGCTCAATTGCTAACACAAGGGTGTGTGTTCTGAGTTCTCCTTCCTCATTTATGTAAACAGCAGTCCCTTTCACCATTGTTGTTGTTTAGGGCCAGACTATGAACAAGAAAGCTCACTGTTAAAAAGCAATTGATTTTTAAATTGATCTATAACACTGTCTATTATAAATACTTTCTGGGCCTCCCTCGTCCCACGGCAGGCTTCTGTCCCAGGAGGATGATGGTACCAGGAGGTGAGGGGTCTCTTAATAGGCTCCTGGTGGTGTTGCTTCTGCTGCTGGGAGAAATCTGGGCAGAGAATTTTCTAGTCTGACGCTCTTGTTGGTGGGTGCTTCCGTGGCAAGCATGTGGAAGGGTTCTGATGTGCTCTGGGGAGAAATCAGTGATTCATGGGACCTTTCCTGAGCAGGCCTTTATCCTGGACCTGGTTGTTGTGTGTGCTCACTGCTTATCCTCTGGGACATGCCTGCCAATTGATATGCTCTGTGGCTTTGCAGAAGTCAGCTCGGGAGCAGAGTGCGTCCTGTGATAACTGCAGATATTGGCACTATGAGGGCTGCATTTCGTCTATGGTGAACCAGCATGGAACCAGCAATACTCTTGGGCTAACATATCAGTTAGTTAGGTTTCTTAGACCCTTATTGGTCTCTGGCTCCAAGGCTTCTTGAGAAGTAGTGATGACAAGTTTCAGGTGTCTCCTTAGAGCTGGGTGTGGTTTACAGTGTGGTGTGGTGGGGTGGGAAGAGCTTGGAATTTGGATTCAACCATCGTGATACCAACAACAGGAGACTGCCGCGTACTAACTCTGTAAATGGCCTGAGTTTTGGTTTCCTTGTCTCCTAAAGGGGGATAATAACGCTATCTTACCTGAAATGATTGCTGGAAGAATCAGCTGAGGAATGTGAAAACGCTTTGGCACCTGTAAAACGCTTTCCCAGTGTTGTCTTTATTATTCTCTGCTCTTAGAAGTTGAACTTTCAAGTCTCTTTGAACTGTGATGAATTCTGCGATGTTAAACTCTTCCCGGGACACAGCTCTCTACTTTTCCTTCCCACAAGACACCCACAGTTTCAAGAAGTGAGTAAAATCCAGATGCAACCCGGTGAGTTGATTCTCTGTCCTTTCTTAATTTAGTTCAATTTTACATTTTTTTCTCTCTTATTTTTTCTTTATTTTTGTTTTAACTTGAACCAAATACATGCTTAAAGCAACAATGAGCCTGGGAAGAGCAAGACAGCATCCTTGCCAAAGCTGCAATATCAGACATGAGGTCAGCAGCATAGCAGCTGTCTAAAAAGGGTGGTGGAAGGGGGGCTACCTTGGTTTGGTGCCTTCTTGATGAGGTGTTTCTGCGGGAATGACTTCTATATGCAAGGCAAAAGAATTGAGTGTTGAGTTTGGCTAATGCCCACTATAGAGCTGTCATTACATTAAGGTTAGTTCATGGCTTAAAAAAAATGTGTTGAATATCAATTGTTTCTTCTTTCTGTGAAGTGGAGGCATATTGGATCAGTTTTGCCAGGAGTGAAGGTTATGACTGAGGCTTTGATATACAGATAGAAACATCTGAGTATAGTAGAAAGTGTCTGGCCTTGGAGTCTTAAAACATAGGTTGACTTGGCCCATCATTATATGTATCTCCTATGGACCAGAGAGGTTAAGTGATTTCCCTAAAGTCACACAAATAATGGTGGGCCAAGTCAACCTATGTTTTATATATATATATATATATATATATATATATATATATATATATATATATATATAAAATGTTTGGGGATATTTACATGTATTATATTGTATAGTAATTACCTTTGTAGAAAATGAATATTTAAAAATTGATGTGTAATATTCATTCAGAAACCTGCCCAAATCATAGTGTACAGCTTGATGAACTATCTCAAAGTGAACCCACGCTCATAACCGACACCCAGAAGAAGAACTAGAACATTAGCAGAACCATAGAATCTCCTCTTTGCCCTTTCCCTGCCACTCCCCAGCCTCCTCCCCGAAACTGAGTACAATCCTACTACTAAAACCATCGATTGGTTTTGCCTGTCTTTGAACTATTTATATAAATGAAATCATACAATATGTACTTTTTTTGTGCCCGGCTTGTTTTGCTTGCGAGAGTCACCCAAGTCGTTGTAGGTAGTTTACTTATGTGTATTGCTGTGTGACATCCCAAGGTATGATTATACCCCAATGCATCCATTCTGTGTTGATGAAGATATGGGTGGTTTCTAGTTTTTGGCACTTTCACATGATGTTATGTTGCCTGCATTTCTGTTTGGCATATACCTAAGAGTGGAATTGTTGAGTCCTACAGTATGTACATGGCTCAGCTTTAATAGAAATTGCTGGATATATCAATTTCTACTCCCACCTAGCAGTGTGTGAGAGTTTCTGTTTCTCTCCATTTTCCCCAGAACTTGGTACTGGCAGTCTTTTTTACTTTGCCATTCTGATGAGGTAAAGCAATATCTTGTTTTGTTTTTTCATTTGCATTTCCCCATTGGCTACTGAGGTTAAACACATTTTTATATATTTACAAGCCATTTAAATATCATCTTTTATGAAGTGCTTGTTCAAGACTTTTGGTCATTTTTCTACTGCATCTTTTTTTAAAAAGATTTTTTTAAATTAAAATATAGCTAACATACAATATTATTTTAATTTTACGTGTATATCATAGTTATTCAACATTTATATACCCAAAGATGTGATCACCATAATAGATCCAGCAACCATCTGACACCATACCACACGATCACAATATTCTTAACTATATTTTCTATGCTGTATGTCAGATGTACAGCATAGTGGTTAGACATTTATATACTTTAAGAACTGATTCCCCTAACTAATCTAATACCAACCTGGCACTATACATAGTTATTACCATATTATTGATTATATTTCCTATGCTTTACTTTACATCTCATTGACTATTTTGTAGTTTCCAATTTGTATTTTTTAATCCCTTCACCTTTTTCACCCTGCCCCAACCCTCCCCTCCATCTAACACCCTGAAAGATCTAGTACCCATCTGACACCATACAAAGTTATTACAATATTATTGACTTTATTTCTTGTGCTATACCCTACATCCCCATGATTGCTGTGTAACAGACAATTTGTACTTCTTAATCCCTTCCCCTTTTTCGCCCACCCCCAAAACCCCTCCCATCTGGCAACCATAGCATGTTCTCGTATCTACGAATTTGTTTCTGTTTCATTTGTTTGTTTATTTTGTTCTTTAGATTCCACTTATGAGTGAAATCATATGACATTTGTCTTTTGCTGTCTGACTTGCTACACTCAGCACAATACCCTCCAGGTGCATCCATGTTGTTGCAGGTGGCAAGATTTCATTCTTTCTAAAGGCTGAGTAATATTCCATTGTATATATGCATCACCTCTTCTTTATCCGTTCATCCACACACGGATACCCATGTTGCCTTCATAATCTTGGCTACTGTAAACAATGCTGCAATGAACATATAGATGCACATGTCCACTTGAAGTAGCGTTTTGGGTTTCTTCGGATAAATATCCTGAAGTGGTATTACTGGGTCCTTCTTTGTCTCTTGTTATAGCCTTTGTTTTAAAGTCTATTTTGTCTGGTATAAGTATTACTAGCCCAGCTTTTTTTTTTTTTTTAATTTCCATTTTTATGAAATAACTTTTTCCATTCCTTTACTTTCAGTCTGTGTGTGTCTTTTGATTTGAAGTGAGTCTCTTGTAGGCAGCATATGTATGGGTCTTGTTTTCTTATCAATTCAGCCACTCCATGTCTTTTGATTGGAGCATTTAATCTGTTTACGTTTAAAGTAATTGTTGATAGATATGTAGCTATTGCCATTTTATTATTCATATTTTTAATCTTTTTTTTTTTCCATCTTAAAGAAGTCCCTTTAAGATTTCTTATAATACTGGCTTGGTGGTGATAAACTCCTTTAGCTTTTTCTTGTCTGGGGAGGTCTTTTTTTGTTCTTCAATAGCTTTGCTGGATAGAGTAATCTTACTTTTCATCACTTTGAATATTTCCTGCCAATCCCTTCTGGCCTGCAAAGTTTCTGTTGACAAATCAGCTGACAGTCTTATAGGAGCTCCCTTGTATGTAACTAACTGCTTTTCTCTTGCTGCTTTTAAGATTCTTGTCTTTAACTTTTGGCATTTTAATTATGATGTGTCTTGGGGTGGGCTACTTTGGATTCACCTTGTTTGGGACTCTCTGCACTTCCTGGGCTTGCATATACATTTCCTTCGCCAGGTTAGGGAAGTTTTCTGTCATTATTTCTTCAAATAGGTTTTCAATTTCTTGCTCTCTCTCTCTCCTCCTGCTGGTACCCCTGTGATGCGAATATTGGTACACTTGATATTGTTGCAGAGGCCCTTATTTTTTGTATTATTTTTTCTTTTTGCTGTTCTTTTAGGATGTTTTCTGCTATCCTATCTTCTAAATTACTGATTTGATCCTCTGCTTCATCGAGTCTGCTGGTGATCCCTTTTAATGAAGTCTTCATTTCAGTTATTATATTCTTTATTTCTGACTGGTTCTTTTTTCTGTTTTCTATTTCCATTTTTATGTTTCCTATCTCTTTGTTGAAGTTCTCCCTGAGATCACTAAGCATCCTTATAACTAGTGTTTTGAACTCTGTATCTGGTAGGTTGCTTGTCTCCCATTTCGTTTAGTTTTTTTTTTCTGTAGCTTCGTTCTGTTCTTTTATTTGGGACATGTTTCCTTGTCTCCCCATTTTGGCTGCTTCCCTGTGTTTGTTCTATATATTAGATAGGGCTGTTAGATGTATTAGATAAAACTGTCCCCCAGTTTTAGTAGAGTGGCTTTATGTAGTAGGTGTCCTATGGGGTCCAGGGGAGCAGTCTCCCTGATCACTAGAGCCTGATGCTCCAGGTGTTTCCCTTGTGTGAGTTTGTGTGTCCTCCTGTTATAGTTGAGCATTGGTTGCTGTTTTCACGTCAGTGGGAAGGATTGACCCTTGGTCTCATTCATTGTCAGGACTGGCTGTGACTACCGTGAAGGAGCTATCGTGGAGGAGCTGACCTTATGGAGCAGGATTCACTTTAGTAGGACTCTGGGGGCTGCCCAGTGTGCCCTTTGGGTGTGTTGTTCTTAGATGATCAAGTAATGCTCCAGCTTGGTTTGAAGCTGGCCACTGGGTGTGCCAGCCCCAGGGGCACCTGGGCAGGGACCCACTGCAGGCCAAGTTCAGCCATAGTCGTTGCCTTGTCTGGGACCACCTGGCATGAGGCACAAAGCAATCCATAGATGACTGCCACCTGCGTTATGCTTGGAGTTACATTGAGAGACCAAGCCATGAACCAAGGCTGACTGTCAGTAGTGCTAGGCTTAGGGCTACTCAGCCAGAGGTACAGGACATGCTGAAGCCAGATGCTGCTTGTTTGGGTTTTGTGAACCTTTGAGAGATTTTAGGAAAGTCTGTAGCATGAGCCAAGGCAGGCAGTTTGTATGAAAAAGGCACTGGAAGCGGCTTGAGTGTGTCTGAAAGTTGGGTGGGGCGGGGTCTTAGAATCACAAGGGTGTGATGAATGTATGGTGTTAGCCAGGTTGATGGAGACTCAGATATGGTGGCCACCTGTGTCTGTATGCCAGGGAGGGGGAGGGCTCAATAAAGAAACAATGGCTTCTGCCAGCTCCTCTATCTGAAAGAAAGCTGCCCCTTCAGCCCTCACGCTAAAGCTAGATAATTCAGTTCCTCCCCTTATGTTCCTGGTGTCTTTCAAGCTGCTGCCCCAGTGCTGGAGCTCAGAGTGAGTGAGTTCATCAGCAAGTAAGTCTGTGCATGGGTGCTTCAAGAGGAGTGTGTCAGAGTATAACCACCTTAATTTCTTGTTGTGAAAACCAGCGAAGATTGTGTACTCAGAGACAATCTTTGCTGGTTTTCACAACCAGAACTTATGGGGACATCTCTCCCCAGCCCTGGAACCCTGGGATGGGGAACCTGGTGTGCTGTTGGAACCACTTGCTCCTGCTGGGGGGACCTCCACAGCTGAGATAGTTCTTCCAATTTTTAATGGTCACACACGGCTGTGGGACCAGCCTGTTCTGCATCTATGTGCCTCCTACCAGTCTTGAGTTGGCTTTTTTGTAGGGCTTTGGTTCAGCAAGATTTCAGGCGATTCTCAATGATAGTTGTTTTGTAGTTTAGTTTTAATTTTGACATGGTTGTGGGAGAAGGTAAGCGCAGCATTTACCTACTCCACCATCTTGACTGGACAGAAAAATTTTTTTCATTTGTAAGAGTTCTTACTATATTTTAATTGCAACATATTTTTGGATAGCTTTATTGCACATATCTTCTCCTACTTTGTGGCTTGCCTTTTCACTCTCTTAATGACATATTATTATGACCAGAAGTTTCTAATTTTAACATAGTTGAATATAGCAACATTTTCTCCTTATTGTTAGTACCTTTTTTGTGTGTTGTATTTATGAAATTCTTGGGGTGTGAGGCCTAGTAGCTTTCAGTTACACACACCACCTTCTGCAGATCAGATGACTGCACAAGGGAGCTGGGGAAACTTAGGGTAGCAGCATGCCAGTCAGGACACCATCATTCCAATCCCAAGATGCTCATGGAGTGTCCCTAAGCTTGCAAGTATACCAGATCCTTGGTGATTTGGAGAACTGGCTGGAGGCTCAAGGCTCTCGACTGGAATCAGGGGCTCAGTGAAGAGAACACAGGGCTTATGGTTTCCGGGAATCATGTTTTTTTCACCAGATTGTGGGAAGAGATAGGATTAGTTGGCACTTTCCTGAGGACTGTGTTTCTAGAATCTCTGAGAAAATAAATTCTCTGAGTCAGTTTCTAACCCTTCACTTAGGAATTAGACACAGGGGTTCTTTGTTGACCCAAACTCCATTTCAGGGACTGTTCTGTCCTCCCATGGCCTTCCTGAGTGAGCAGGGCCCATATGACCCTGTTTCTTCTGTCACAGGTGATTGGACTAGGTCTTAACATGATATAGCCAGGAGTGGACTGACTGTGGCTGGCCAGAAAACAATCAATAGTTTATGTGGACTGGGACAAAGTGTTCTCCTAAGCCAATAAGAGTCCCTTTTGGGAAATCTGAACTAGGAACCAGAAGAAAGTTGCAGGCTGGTGTGGGGCACGTGTGCTGAAAAACCACAGAGTTGGGGCAAGGAGAGTCATTTTGGGACACTGTACTTGCTGAATATATAAGGAACTGAGACTCAGAGAAACCAGTCAGAAGGGAGAGCAGGAGGCAGTGGGGGCCCAGAGAAGAGCAGAGAAATTATATGTGGGTAAAGAGAATGAGAGAGCAAATCCCATTTTTTGTCCTTTCTTGAGGCTCAATTAGATGTTTTCTGGTTTCCCTTGAGAACTCTGTATATCCCTGCAATAATATCTTTTCTTCTAGCTCATTTGAGTAGGTTTTGGATCATTGCAATCAAGAGTTTAGACTAAGATAGTTTAAGTCAAAGGTAAGAAAAAAAGAGAAGATTTATGAGTTGTATTTTTTTCAATGAACATTATGGAATTCCAGTAAAACAATGATTCTTCTACAATTTAGATCTCCTATCTTATTGATTAGAATTATGTCTTTGCGAGTAATAGCACTGCTCTTTAGCCATTCAAACATTAATTCTGGACATGTATGCAAAGAGACAGCAAGGAGGCAGGTTCTTGATCTTCATCCTGCATGGCCTTAATGTGAAGCTGGGGAGGGGACAGAGGCACCTGTGGCCTGCGGGCTGCATGTTCCTCACCTCTGGTCTGGAGCTGTGTACTTCATGGTGCTTCAAAGGTTGCTGGGATTAAAAAGTAGTTACAATCTAAAGGGCCAAGAGTAGGAGAATGGTTAAATAAATTAGTGGTCTTCAAATGAGGGAGTATTTATGGAGTCATTAAAGATGATGTCATTAAAGAGGTTTTTAATGCTATGGAAAATTAGTTGTATAGTAACATGTAACATTAACTGGAAAACAGATGTAAAATGTTTTATACAGATTGACCTCAACTATGTTAAAATAAACATGTGAAAACTGTTAACAATAGTCATATATATTAGTTACATTTATATTTGCCTCTCTATATTTTTTATGATTGCTTTTATAATCAGAAAACATGTTTAAAATGAAAATACAAATGAATAAGCTGTTTACTCAGATTTCCAAAGTGTGACATGAGTCTGTTCTGGAGTTTTCCTCCAACACCCATTCTTAGTCCTCAAAGAATTTCTCCAGGTTGTGAAAGAGGGCCAGACTCCAGCTCTGTGGCTATAGAGCTGAACTGGAATCTGATTTATGAAAAATGTGGGAGAAGTGAGTGGCAACAAACTTTAAAACAGTGCTTTGAGGTCTAAGAGAGGAAGCTTTTCTCTAGCCACTCTGGCCAGGGAGAGTATTTTTGAGGTTTTTGTCCAGGAAGGGCCTGGCTTGGGTTTAAGTGGGACATGGGGCAGGGTAGGGACAACAGGAACAGAGGCGGCAAGAGCTGATGGGGACTTCAGAAACCACCTAGGTGGACACCACCACTTTATAGATAATGACAATTACTATCTTGACTTGAGTGCCTCCTATGAGCTAGTTGTGCACAGGTGAGAGATGCTAGGTGCTGAACAGCTGACATTTTATTTAACTTTCACAACCAGCTCAGTGAGGCAGGTTTTATGATCTCCATTTTGCCAATGAGAAACCTAACCAACTCCCAAACAAAGCCAGGAAACTGACTTAGAGGAGTAAAGTGAGAGTCACAGGTAACGGGTGATAAGTCCAGGACTCAAAACCATCCTTTAAAAAAATTTTTTATCTCTGATGATAAGATTAGATAATCATCATGTATGGGGTCTTTACTATGTGCCTGACCTTGTGCTGGATGCTTTTCCTGCTTTGTATCTTTTAATGCTCTCCTTTAATGCTGTACAACATGTGGCATCTCTCACCTGTGAGCACACCTAGAGCTTTGGGCCAGGGCACTGGATTTCCTGCTTTCTTCACTCCCTGTCCCACCTACGTACCCGCTGGAGCTGTGTCCATAACATCTGTAAATACAAGTTCCCAGGCCTTGTGTTGGCACTGTTTTTTATTTTTTTCTTGCACACATGTAAAGACCTTTGAGTCGGCAGCTTGGTTTTTATAAGGTTGCTACTTCCTGCCCTTGCTTTATTACATCTGTTCTTTGGGGCATGGTGTTATAAATTGGGTATGTGATGATGTGTAATCACTAACTGAAAAGCCAATACATTTTCACTGTACTGGCAGCAAGACAAATAAAAGGCAAAATGAAAGGCTTGTGCTCTTTTGACAAAGGGAAAAGCACACAACACACATATTAAAGAAAAAAAAATCCGACTGCAAATGGAAAATGTTGTCATCTTAGGGGAGTTGTTTTCTCAGGGCAGTCTGGCTTGGGTTTGCCTCCTGGGAGTGGGGTGCCTGGTGGCTGGGAGGTGGGGAGGATGGAGGGTGATCTTTTAGTCCTCTTGGGAACCACATGATTATTAGGCTTTGTAAACCTCAGGCTATTGCTCCAGGCGCTATGAGATATGATTTGAGCAGCCTTTGAATGAGAACAAATTGGTCTGTGGTCTGAGGATAAAGGACAGAGAGACAGGAAGAGAGAGAGAAGCAGACATGTTCGTGTTTGTGTGAGTATATATAGTAGCGTGAGAGGTTCAGTAAACCGTCCTATCGATGCCGATGTATGTAGGACAGTGCAATCCGTATAAGACGGGCTTAATGAGTGATGACACTGAGTCCTGACTTGCTGATTTCACACAGTGGGGACTGAACAGGATGAGGGTGTGTGTGTCGGGTATGGTTTAAGAGCTTCTAGGAAAGAAGTCCTCCCCCACTCATATTCAGTAAACATGAATATTCATTCATATTCACCTTTGAGACCATGTAGAAATATAGTCTGTAGGACCATGGAGTTTTGTTTTGCTTTGCTTTTTTCTTCTCCAAAGCCCCAAGGAAAATGCAATCAAAACAGGGCTTGGGGGATAGACTTTTTTGAAATTGATTAAAGCAAAAGATAATAAGAATAATATATATTGTTAGTCTATAAAAGGTTTTGCCAGAAAAAAATCAAAGAGAAAAACTCTTTAGGTCTGGTAACTAATTATGTTCATGAAGTGAAGATGAATGTGAATAGAGAGATAAGGGTCTCTTGCTTGTAAAGAGGATTCAACTATGTGAGCAGTCTAGAAATTTGGACTTCAGTAGTTCTTCCAACACATTGACAGCATAATAATAATAATAATAATAATAATAATAATAATAATAATGTAATAATACAATTATAAATCACATTTATTGATTGCCTATATACAGGGCTGACCAAAGGTGAGAACCCAGTACGAATGACGAGGACCCAGTGGGTGGGAGGGAGGGGCTTGGGGCTATGTTATATATCAGTACACATCTGCCCTCTCTGGGGGCCCCCCATTTTTTTTCTGTGGATAAACCGGGTCTCAGGCATTTACTTTTCAAAATTCTTTCATAAATTATCTCCTTTGGTTTTGTTTAGAATCCTCTGAGGGAGCTAGGAAAGGCATTCCTGTCATTCCAGAATTCCGTATGGGGAAACTGAGACTCAAAGCAGGGTGGCTGACTCATCTATGGTCACCAGTGACAGAGCCAGGAACTAACCAAGGCCTTCCAAGTCCGGCTTTGGTCGTCTCTGAACCATCCTGGGAGAAGCTGCAAAGGAGATGAGACCACCTTAAGCCACAGGACCAGCGTATCCTAGGGTGTCTGCACCTGCCAAATAGTGCCACCCAATTTCAGTTCTGGAACATTTGTGCTTCGACCCCATTGGCACCCACGGAGTTCCAGGTGTGATAGCACGGGATTCCGCACGGGTTGGTGAGCAAGCCTGGCTCCTGTGAGGCTCACCTATTCGAGTGGCAAAACAAAGTAAACAATCTCTGTCTGCCGTCATTGGATTCTTGCACAGGGTGAAAACATAACATCTCTTTGGGACGCTATTTCACAATTGGAGATCATTTTCTGAGTTAAAGATGCTGGTTTCTTAAGTTATTTAAGATAGACCTTCACTTGATTTCATTAGAACCACACAATTTATGTATTAATATGCTATTTTTATTGTCTGTCTCTACTGCCCACTCCCCAATCTGAACGTAAGGTCTGTGAAGGCAGAATTTTTGGTCTGTTTTTTCACTTAACGATCTCAAGTACCTGACATTTATAAGTGTTCAATAATTGTTGTAATGACTGAATGATAAAATAAAGAGAAAATAGCAGAGGCTGACAGTCTTAAATACTATGTTTATGTTTATGGCCACTGAAGATAAAAAGATACCACTGCTTGATGTCCAATCGGTAGTTCAAATAGAGAAAAGAAATGGGAGAACCGAGCAAATGCATGGTCCACAGGACTCTAGGCACACAGAATCCAAAGGTACCCACACCCACTTGAGAAGATATATCGCTCAGATCCTTTCTTTAAAAAAAAAAAAATCAATTCTTTAGCAGAGATTGAGTAGTAAATAGGCAAGAAAAATTTTCTGTTAATTTTTTTCCAAGGTTGAATTTGGGAGTGAATTATTGAATGGACTGGTCCGCAAAAATAATAAATCAGTAGTTAAGAGTGAAATTCGTAGTTAAAAGGCAAAAGGCCAAATAATGACATAATAAAGATGATGGATGAAATCAGGAGTCAGCAAACTATGGCCCTGGGGCCAAATCCTGCCTGGTACCTGTTTTCGTAAATAAAGTTTTATTGGAACACAGCCAGGCCCATCCATTTACCATTGTCTATGGCTGATTTCATGGTACAGCAATAGAATTGAGTAGTGTGTGACAGAGCCTGTATGGTCTACTAAGCCTAAACTATTTACAATCTGGCCTTTTACAGAAAATGTTTGCTGACCTCTGGATTAAATAATGGTCCATCATGTTAAAGTCCAAAGAACTGAGCTGACAATGAAGTGAAAACTAAAACAATGATATCTTTTTGCTGGTAAACCTTAGCTTCTGCAAAGCATCATTATCCATCATAGAAAATTAATGTTGTTAATTTGAATTTTATTGGTTTGGTGGCTTTAATTATATTTCTTCTATAAATTTGTTTTTATTTTATATTTGCATAAGAGCTAGAAGCATAAGGATTTATACCTAGGTTAATGTTTGTATGTATTAACTTCCCTGTAAAATAACTTAAATCAACCCTATGGGAATTGGTGAGGTATTTCTTCCTTTAAATGCGTTCTCATCCTTTACTATTCAAATTTGAAAGTTGCTGGTTTAAAGGTATCTGGTACCGTAGGAGCTTGTGCCTAGGTTTTGCTAAGTTATACTGTGGTCATTGTTAATTGTCCTCCTCTAAATTTGTTTGGGCCGGAGAACAACATTCCTAAAATTTCTCTCCTTTCTAGTTTGATTTCTTAAGTGTTTGCCTTATAACTTGGAGAATTCAAGAGAGAAGAAACTTATTGGGAGGTAATTGCTTTTTTATCCTTTTATAATTTTAGGATGACTGGATTCTCATCTTTAAAAACGTGGGTCAAGTTGTCATGGTTGTGGCTTTAAAAGCATGGCTTGAAAAGACTCCTTGAGTCCAGTGGGCCTATATTTGGGGGACCTGGGGGCTAGAAGGCCTTTCCTATTGCTATTCTTTGGAGTAGGACTGATTGTAAATTCCCAAAGCTTGAATTTGACAAGCATTCAGTGTCTAATATAAACGTGCATGTTGCTTATAGAATCTCTGGATGTCTTAGGATCATGATATTTGAGAGCCAGAGGAAAGATTCAAGTTCAAAGAAATCAAGGCTTTTGCCCGGGACACAAAGTAAGAGTCAGAATTGGGATTGTATTAGCTGCATTAAGGAAACAAAAGACAAAAACCAAAAAAACAAAACAAGCCAGAAAAATCCCTTGACAAAACAAAACAGCTAAAGTTATCTTAGCTCTGAAGTTGAAGCGTAAAAACAACCGGCACTATAGAGCTAAAGATTTTGTTTATGACATTAACTCTGAAACGTCATCTATTTTTATTTTCAGCAGCTCTCTTTGATTTTGTCTTGAGTTGATGTTTATGGCTTATTTTATAGAACATGTTCTATCTACTCTTTGTTCTCTAAGTCTTACAGCAGGCTTTGATGGTGAGCAATAGGATTCTGACCTCCAGTTGGTAGAATTCAAATATTCTTGTAAGGATACAAGGCCATACGCCTCCTTGTCCCCTAATCTGAACACAAGCTCAGCCCCTCCCTGTGCAACCTCACTAGCTCAGCGCCGCCCCTCGGTCAGCACTGGAGTGAACTTTTGAAAACAAATCTGATGATGTTCCTTCTGCTTAATCCTTGCAATGGCTTTCCATCACTTCATGATGGAAAAAAACTCCTTGACGTGTGGGTGCAGTGCTCCCATCTCTCTGGCACCCTCCGACCATGGCTTCCCTTCCTTCCTCTTCCACTCCAGCCACACCAGCTGCCTCTAGATCCTGGTCCCCACTGTGCAGTCGTCCTTTTGCCTCGTGACACCATCTTATCTTTGAGCTCTCAGTTCAGGTGTCACTTCCTCAGGGGAGCCTCCTCTGCCCTTCCTGACCCAGGCAATGCCCCCTTTAATGTGGGACAGCACCATGCATGTTTCCTGAAGCACTGAATCACTATTGCAATTTTTCATTCATTTGTATCAAGTCCTACACTTGATGGTGAGTTCTGTGAGGCAGATATAGTGTCTTTTTCTCTATTGTAACCCCCACTCAGTGACTGGTACCTAATAGATGCTCAAATACTTGCTGACCCCTGAATGAATGAATGAGTGAATGAATGAAGTAAGTTCTGGCCCAGGGGTTGGGGGAAGGATCTTAGCAGCATGTTTGCCAGCAGAACATGTTGAGAAGATAATCCAGTTTGGAGTCACTAAGACCTTGATTTAAATGTCTTGGTAAGGTGGCCTCTCAGCCTCAGTGAATTCATCTGAAAAGGGGACTAAGTAACAACACCTTAGCACACAGGTAATTGTGAAGAGGAAGGAGGCAACACTGGGAAGTGGAAATACTGGGTCTTTCCTCCCTTCCCTCAGACACAGACACGGACACAGCCAGCGAGGCCCTTTTCCATTTCAGATAGGAGCTTGGTCAACTTCAGACCCCCAGTGCCCCTGGGCTCACCCGGTGATTTAGAAGCTGCTGGTGACCCAGCTCAGTGGGACCCACAGGGCAGGGCCAGGCTTCAGTCTGGCTCCAGGAGGCAGGCTTTGCGTACCAAGGCTCAGAGAGCAGTCGGGGTGGGGTGGGGGGTTGTGGGGGATCCTCTGAGGAAATGAGCTGGGCCTGGGAGGGCAGGGGTTAAGCAGCAGCCACTTAAGATGGGCCCATCCAGGGGTGTACCCGTTCATCATGATAAGTGTCATAGTAAAATCAATTCTCTGTGTACTTTTGGGAATTACAACTATCATTTTGGTGTGATTTATTTGGTGTATAACATGAACATGGCCATTTGTTTCATCATTCTGAAAGTTCATCTAAAATTGCTTTGAGTTTTTGGTTTTCGGGACTGACATGTCCAATTGTTATCGTCTTTCCTATGAAATATGGATCGAGGGATACACTGCTGCCGGCCTTGTTTCTTCCCTGGTTATCTGCTTTAGGTGGCAGAGGAAGTTTTATTGTTTTGATTTCCCTTCTCCTCTTATTGCCCTCCCCACACTGAATCCATCTTCAGACCAATATAAGGTTGAACCCCGGGCCTTGCCTCCCTGCCCACCCTTGGGACCTTGTCTCTCCTGCAAAGAAGGAAGGTGCTCTCTGAAGTGTCCTGGGCTCTCCACCCACTCCTGCAGCCTTCGCTGGGGGTCCTCTTCTTCCCATCGAGTCACAGTTCTGATCCTGGCTTGTAAGCCCATCTATTCCTGGGCATGGTTATTAGACGATCCCCGGGGTCTTGGGTCAAAATGGACTTGTTCGAGAGTTGTCCCAACCACTTAACTGGCTGTGTGACTTTGGGAAATTCCCTCAATTTCTCTGAGTTTTCTCACCTATAAAATAGAGATGGTAATAAGGTGAGCATGACATGAACTAATAGCTTTAGCATGTATCCAGCACTTAGCTAGGATGTAATAAATGCTACCTGTTTCTATCATCATCTCCCTTGGTTTCTGCTTTGAGCTAAGCTGTGTGACTGCGGTCTTACTTTGTCCCAATTGGAAAGTGGCCTCATGAGGTGAGTTGGAGGCCTGCAAGAAGATGGGAAACATAATGTGTGGGGTGAGTAAAAAAAACTGCCCTGGTGGGAGACAAAGGGTGCTCTTTGAGTTTTGGGTGTTACTGTATAATTGTTTCTTCCTTCTCTGTTTTGCTGATGGAAGCACTTGGTGTCTGGGCTCTTTGGGACAGGCTATGGGAGAATTCTGGGACACAGGGTGTAAGTGAGGTCAGAATACTGCCAGTCTTCCCCATCTGGCTGTGACATCTGTGGAGAGGCCTGTGGTTTATTCCTGAAGTCTTTTTACAATAATAATACCACCCACACGTATCACATGCACAGACCCCAGAAAAATCAGTGTTGGGATTTTTTTTCTCTCCCTGGGATACCTGTTCCATTTTCTTGAAATGGAGAGCTATCTTTGTATATATTCCTCCCGACTTTTAGGTCAATGCCTGGCTCATCCAGGACCATGATGCATGCTGTCAGGAACACTCGGTCACACCCCTCCTCCCCAGAGTCCTTGTATTTGCTATTCTTTCCATGGGAAATGTGTTGTCACCATTGCCTCACATCCACCTTTTCTCATCCTTCAAGATTCAAATGCCACGTCCTCCAAGAAGCCCTTCCTCATTCTCATGGGTTTTGGACTCCTCATTCCTTTTGCTCCCACGACTCTTTTCCTGCACCTCTGATTCAGCATCTGTCACTTTTTCCTTTGCAGCAAGGATCCTTGAATACACACCTTATTCTCTACCCAATTATATTTCAGTTCCTTTGGAGGCGGGGCTGTGTCTTTTGCCTCTGATATCTAGCTTGGTGCCTGGCACAAAACAGACTCTTCATGCGTTTTTCTTGACCGTTAAGTGACTGGACAGAAAGTGTTTATGCCTTGTTGTTTCTGAAGAGCCTTTGTGGGATCTGGCGTTTACAAACTTACCTGCCATCTGGCTCTTCTTCCCACTTAGAAGTCTTAGACTTGACTCTGGGTGATGATTTCTGCTTGGGGAAGCCTTTGCTTCACATCTCTCCTGTTCTCCAGAAGTGATGAGCTATCTCAAAGTCCCACGATGAAGACATGGGCTCCTTGTGGGTGGTAAGGGGAGGATGCTGCCGTGAGGACTAAAAGACCAGGAAATTGAACGAGGAGAGTCCAAGGGGAGAAGATTTGCCTGAGGGAAGGGGCAGGGACAAACTTCCTGGGAGCCAGTAAAGAGGATGGTGGGTTTGACGTCATACAGTGATTCGGGCTTAGTTCCCATTAACAGGAAGAAGGAGACCATTACCAGGAGCTATTGTGTTGGCATTAAGGACTCCTAGCCCCAAGCACGGAGACAGCCGCCTCCCGGGAGAAAGTCAGCAGGGCCTTCTTAAGACAGATGTGTGTTGCTCTCTCCCCTCTTCCTCTTGCTCCAGGGGGAGGGAGAGAACGTCTCCCCAGTTACTTCAATTACATGGATGACTGGGGAGAGCTTTAGCACAAGTAATGGAGCCATGTGCTTGGACTGAAGGGGTGGATAGCTCCCCCCTCCCTCCTGCCCTCCCCTCAGGCTGCTTAAATGGGCACCATTGACCTTCGAAAGGCATGTCACTAATGCAGGTGTTAACCTTAATGCCACTCACTTGGGCCTGTCATTAGCACTCATGCCTGTGACAGGTGTTTGTTGTGGCCCTGGCAGGAAGGTCAGTACCTTGGAGTTGCTGAGTTACCCAACTTAAAGTCGACACTTGAGGGTTGGCAAATGGCCAGGCTCAAGTTGGCTGCAGTGTGGCCTCAGGGGAGGGCCGGGTGGGGTGGGGACAGAGCGGGCTCTGGGAGTGCTCAGAGCTGGGAAAAGCATTTAATGCCCGACTGCTTTCTGAGAGACTCTTTTTTCTCCCTTCTCCGCCACCATGGCCCTCCCCTGGAGGGTCACAGTGGTGACCTGGGCCTCCTGGCTAGGGGACAGCACTCGGACAAGTCTAGGACACTTCCACTGCCTGCCTCAGCCAAGGAACTCCAGAAGGCTGCTGGGCTCCTGCCCGGCAGTTCTGCTCTTTGGAGATGGGCCTTGGGCAGGCAGGGAGGTCCCCACGGGCGGAAAGGCTGTGATTTTAGCTCCAGTAGGGACTAGGCCTCATAGGTGCTGCCCTGGTGTATACCTTGCCTGCCTGGGGGCCTTGCTGGATGGCCAGGTGTAAAGCCCAGATGGCGTGGAGGAAGAGGACAAGTTGTTTGTTCAGCTTCTTTCTGTACCTTAGGGGAGGGGAAGTCTGGGAAATGCGTGCAGCTCAATCCATTGGTGCTGAGTATTAGAGATAAAAGAGATTCTGGGGTTCATTTAATTCACTATTTCTCAAGTTTTTTACTACCCATTCTGTCATAAGCAGCTATCCGGAGTCATTTCTGTCATAGCAGTTGTGGCTTGAATTCTCTGTACCTTCTTTGTCTTTTACTTTTGGGATTAATATTAATAGTAACAATACTAATCAATGACAACAGCTTCCACCACCAGTTGCATTTATTGCATGTTCATCGCATGCGAGGAATTTTGCATACATTCTGCTGTTTAATTATTATAATAGTACTGTGATGTCGGTGTTGTCACCCTCACACTATTGCCGAGCAAACAAATGCCAGAGAGGATATGTGACTCGCTTAAGATGGAGGCAGGGTTCGAACCCAGGTCCGAATAACTCCGGGGTCACTCCGCCACTCTCCTTTGCTACTACTGTTGAGCATGCAGTTTGTGAATCACTCTGTGCTTTGTGTCAGGAGAGGCTGTCGAGCTCCACCAGATCAGAGAACTGAGGCCCAGAGCGTTGAAACGGTTCACTTGGGGTCTCACACCCAGCTGGGACTGAGCTGGGACTCATCTTTACCCATCCGACGAATGACTTGGTTGTGCCAGCACTGTGCTGGACCATGTCGGGGGTTCCCAAAAGAGTAGAGTTGGCTCTCTGTCTCCATGGGTTTTGCATCTGCAGATTCAACTAACTGAGCGTGGAATACAGTATTTTTGATTTATGGTTGGGAATCCGTGGATGCGGAGGGCCGACTGCATGCATTGTTTTAGGCCATTTTATATAAGGGACTTGAGCACCCACAGATTTTGGTATCCCCCATAGATACTGAGGGATGATTGTATGTCCAATACTCCATTGGCATTTGTTGGAAAAATCAGACTATACTGACAGGTAACTTTTATTAGCTTTTCTTCTGAGTCAGGCATTTTTTTTTTTTTTTTAACATTTACCTCTCATAACTATGAGGTATGTATGTAGTCATAATCCCTCTCTTATGGTAAGGAGAGCAAGGCTCAGAGATGTTAAGCAACTTATCCGTGACTACACAGCTAAGAAGGGGGAGATGGGACTCAAACCCACATCTGGCTTACTGCAGAGCCCTTGTGCTCATACTTCAAACACAGAGAAAACAACTGGAGAACCATGCAGGCTAAGCTTCAAGGACCTGACTCTATGACGGTACATCAGAGAAAGGAGAAGATGTGTGGGTGACAGGGATGGGGGGATTGGGGGAGGGGAGCTCCTCAGAGGAACTGGTACTTGAGCTGGGTTTTGATTTTTTTTTTAAATTATTATTATTTTTTTAATTTATTGGGGTGACTGGGTTTTGATTTCAAATGGAGAGAGTCTGGGAATGGTGGCCTCGGTGGAAAGGACATTCCAAATAAAGGCTGGGAATTAGGAAGGGTACATTGAGCGGCTGTGTGTCTGCTCGATGATGAAGGGCCCCTTCTCTGCCTGACCGTCACTTCTTCATCTTTAGCTACTATCACCTTATGGGTTGATCCCAAGCTATTCTTTTGAGCAGCTAAGAAACATTGCTAATTAGGAGATAACGAATGTTTATATATCATGGGAGCATGTGTGGCAAGAGTGGAAAAGCGTTCAGTTTGGAACTGGATTTAAGTCTAACACTGTCACTTACTAACTGTATGTCTTTGAGGGGCTCAGTCAGGCTGAGTTCTATTTTATCATCTGTAAAAACTGGATAATAACAATTAGCTTATCTACCTGACAATGTAATTTTTGACAATCAAATGAGATAAGGTTCAGGTAAGAAGCACTTTGTGAGTTGCAAATTGTCCCAAGTTATGGTTATTAATTAAATGTGAATGTTTGGGAATGAACAGGTTCTGTACATATATGTGTATTTAAGTGGTTATGATTAGGTTTTTGTCTTTAACTATAAATGTGAATATTGACACCTATGCATATGGAGTGTGTGTATGTGTGTGTGTGTCCCCGTCCTGTGGTCTTAGCAGCACCATTACCCAGCAAGAGACCCCAGGAGAGACAACCTTTCACTGTGTGAATCCATGTCCCAGGCACAGTGGCTCCCACTCACTGTCTTGTGGCCTCCCAGTGGGTTATTGGGTTCGTGAGTCTGTTGCCATGATAACCATGTTTAACCTTTAACAGCCTGGATTAGAACTGAGGTGTGCTGGCTCCACCGCTGCTGCTGCTCTTTCCAGAAACGGGAAGGGGCGTTTTTAAATGCAGTGGAGGCTGCTGGTGTCCTGGAGAAGCCCTTGCCAGGCCGACACCTTCTTCCTGGGGCCACCCCAAATCCCTATCTCCTTAGCCCCTTCTGACTGGCCAGCTTTGCAGAGGACTCACTTTGCTTCCTCTAGGTCACTGTGGGCACCTCCCAGCTCGCACCTGAGGCTGACACCACCCAGGCTCCTGACTGCTTGGCCAGGAGTCTCCTGGCCTTTTAGGGTCTCTATTGTAGACTTTGTCCTCTGAACCCTAACCCTGTTCTCAAGGGGGTAGGGTTAGAAGAGTGGCTTGCTCCTTTCTTCTCAGCCAACTCCTCGGGCACTCACCCTCTGGCTTACACACAGATGACAGGGAAGCTACCAGTAATGTAGCTCTGCCAGCTCTGGGGCTCCACCTGGAGAGGAAGCCCAGCGGGAGACCCTCAGTCAGCCACTGTGGGGGGCGGGTAGGGGAGGATGACAGAAGTTTCATTACTCATTCAGCCACTGTATGGTTGGTTTTAGGTCCTGCTGGACTTGTGTTACACACTCCTCTGCAGGGAACCAAGATCTCTCAGAGAGGTTTGGACTTTCTGTTGAGAATTCTACATCCTGCGTTTGCCCTCACGCTCAGAGTGGAGCTTGGTTGACCTGTTGATGGACTTTGAGGCGCATGTGGTAAGCCCTGGGCCTGGGAGGCATGTAGATGGTTGATTGTCATTTCCTACCTGATACTGACACCCTGATAATTACACAATTTACAGCAATGAACATGCCTACAGATAAGGCCTGATAGTCTATGCACATATAGGACACACCCAAAGATAGCACTGTGCATATATTGATGGAGGTATAACTAATTTTACTTTGATTATGGAATGATGTACACCTATTGTAAGAAATTTTGAAAATGTACACATGTGTAACGAAGAAATAAAAATAACCCGTCAGCTTACTTATTGAAAGAGAGTAGCTGCTATCATTTTGTGGCACTTCTTCCCATTCTCTCTCTTTCTCTGCCTAATATGCACATATGACATATATGTCTGTTGTGTGTATAATATATATGTATATGTATTGAACATTCTTCTGGTTTTCCCCAAATCAGAGAAGTGCAAACCAGAGACCTAGGAGTTACTCTTCTCTCCCCGCTACCTCCCTCTCCCCACCTCTTACCACCCTCTTCTTCACCGAGTCCTACAAATTATGCCTCTCTCATTGTCTCCCAGTCCACTTCTCTCTAAGCTTCCATGCTGTCCCACTTGAGTTACTGCCATGGCTCCTAACTGGTCTACCCACGTCATACCCTCCTCTCCCTTCAATGTTAGCACAGCCACTAAGTTCTTTGGTGTAGACTGCCTGGCTCTGCCTCTTATTAGCTGTGCAAACTTAGGCAAGTTACTTTCCTTCTCTGAGTCTCATCTTTCCTATCTCACGTTGACCTCAATTGAAACATTTTCTATTCATGTCTTCCACACATCAATCTTATGCCTTTTCCATCTTAACTAAATACTTAATATGCACTGTGGCGGTACTTCTGCAGTCTGAGGTGTGACAGCAAAACTAGCACGAATTTCTTTTTTCTTCTTCACAATTTCACAGAGAGATTTGTTCTTCCTGTAGATCTGTCTTAGCAACCTCAGCAAACGATTATTTTTCTTTCCTTATTAAGTCGAGAACTTTCACCTTTTCACTTAAAGGCAATTTCTACAGCTTCTCTTTGGCATATCTGAATTGCCAGCATTACAACTTTTGCACTTTGGGGCCTATATTAAGTAAAATAAGGGTTATTTGAACACGAGCACTGCAACCCAGACAGCTACTACCCAGATGGGCAGGTAGCATATACAGCACAGAGACACTGGACAAAGGGATGAGTCACATCCCAGGTGGGAAAGAGCAGGACAGCCTGAGATTTCATCACATTACTCAGAACAGCAAGCAATTTACAATTTATGAACTGTTTATTTCTGGAATTTTCCATTTAGTGTTTTTGGACCACAGTTGACTGTGGGTAACTGAAACCGTGGAAAGCAAAAACTGGATAAGAGGACTAGTGTATTATCTTCTCTCTGCTTGAAATACTTTCTCCTTTCCATCCTCTCACCTGTAATGTGCTGATTGTACATGTGCTTTGTTCCTCATGTTTTTCTACTATAAATAACATAAGTATGTCTTTGCACATAAATCTTCATGCAGGCCTCTGATTATGTCCTCAAAATAAATCCTTAGAAGTGGAATTTCTAGGTCAAAGATTATGAACATTTTAAAGGTGCTTGATGAATATCACCAGGTCACTTTCTAGAAAGTAAACACATTCTTTTTAGTCTTCTTGCTATATGTCCCTTTCCTGGGTTTCTGTGGCATTTTTGTTTGAGTCTTTTATCTAGCAATGATCACATCTCCTTTATATTAGGGTTTTTTGTTTACTCTCTGTCTCCTTAACTAGACTGTAAACTAATCAAGGGTAGGGGCTGTATCTGATTAATCTTCACATCTCCCTAGAGACTTAGTCCATGGCAGGTGCCCAGTGAACATTTGCTGAACTGCACTGACTTGAACTTGTGAGTTGCTGTTAGTCCCTTTGCACAGTGGGATGGAAACCAGAAATCCAGATGTTTGGTAATAAATCAGGAGGTCCCAAAATGTCTAAAAAGAGGGGGAATCCAACACTCAAAGAGTCTCTCTCTCTCTCTCTCTCTCTCTCTCTCTCTCTCTCTCTCTCTCTCTCTCCCCCTCTGGCCTAATCTGAGTGAGAGAAGAACCCAATTGAAAAGTTGCGTTTCCTGTTTCTGAGTGGAGGCATGGTGATGTGTGAAGTAGCAGTGGCTCAGGTGGGCCCTGGGAGTGGTGCAGCCCAGGCCCTGCCCATGCCAGGCTTACTGTTTTCTTTGGGGGTGGGGTGGGGAGAAGCTCCCAGAACCAGAAACTTGCTTACTTTCCCTTGCAAGGCAAAGTCTTCCCTTTGCCCGTCCTGTGTCCTGCCTCTTAGTGGCTGGCAGGAGAAGGCAGAACAGATGGCTCCTCTTACTGGTTTCACTGGAGGTGTGCTTTTCTCACGCTCACCTCCAGGGCTATAGGTGCTCCTGCTGCAAGGGACCTTCAGGACATGGAGGCTGGGTTCTGCTGATTCCTGCTCCTCTTAGGGGTGGTTTACTGGACACTGAGTACTTAGAACTTTCAGCTCAACTTTTCTGAAAAAGCCTGGTAAGAAGTCCCGATGCCCCTCAATGGCCTATTGGCCTCTGGGGTCTGTGTTTGCTGCCTGCTCAGGAGGTGCCTCCACCCCGAAGAGAAGCACTGAAAGCTGCAGTTGGGATGTTTGGTCTGGAAAAGCTGTGAGGCTACACAGGTAACTGCCCTCCTAGTTTGGGATGGGGACTTGGAGACCTGGATTACGCCAGCCTGGCCTCTTATGGCCTATCTGGGCTCTCTGCGATGTTCCTATGTATGTGACACACGTTCACTCCCTGTTGTGAGTGTGTTACAAAGAGAAACTCGTTCCATCATCTCCCAAGCCCTGTGGGGTAGATGCTGTTATCCTCATTTTACAGACAGGGGTAGCTGAAACTCAGCGAAGTCACAAGCTCATGAAAGGCTGAACCAAGAACTGAACCAGGCAGTCTGCTCTCTGAGAGGGGCTGAAGGCTGGCTGGAGGTCCCTGGGTCCTGGCTAGGCTCTGTGAGCCTAGGGGTATGCATGTGGATATGTGTATGTGTGTGTGTGAATGTATCTGTGTGTCTGTGTGTGCCTGTGTGGAGAGAGACAGAGACAGAGACAGAGAGAGAGAGAGAGAGAGAGAGAGAGAGAGAGACAGAGAGAGAGAGACAGAGAGAGAGAGAGACAGCGCTTTGTCCAGCCTAATGCAGAGGCTCTTAGTGCCTGGAAAATACCAATGATGCAGTGTGCAGTGTTGTTTGGTCACACAGTGCAAAGTGGAAAGGGCTTAGCAGTAAGCCAGAGTTCTGGCTCTGCACCTTATTATCTGTGTGACTTCAGGCACACTGTTTGACGTCTCGGAGTCTTGCTTTCCTTATTTGTAAATGGACCTGGTATCTACCTCATAATGTTGTTATAGAGATTGCATGTATTTATTTAGGTCAATGGTTAAGGACAGTGCCTAGCACATGGTAATCTCTAAAATAAATATTGTCTTCACCTTTTCAACCACTCCAGGCAAGCTGAGGGGTAGAGGGAGTGTACCCTTTCCTCCACTTTTCAGAATCTTCTCTCTCCCCAGGTACCGTGTCCTGTCACTTACTCTGCAAAAACTTTGATTGCATTGGCACCACAGTATCATCACAGGCTTTATGTCTTATTCCTCTTATCAATTTTTACACTGAATAAAGGAGGAGAGGAGGAGAAAAAAGCTTAACCCCAAAGTACAAGACTTTAAAAAGGGCAGGAGACTTCTTGGTGCCTCTCAGATGCCTACCACCTGACTATTCTGCCTGCGTTAAGGCAGATTCTGGAAAAGCTTCACCTTTCCCTGCCTTTGGACATGTGCTTGGAGCCTTTTCTCAGAGCCCACACTCTCTCCTTTGTCCCTGGGCACCATCCACTTGGCTCCGGACCATGCCTTGCCTGGCTGAGCTGCCCTCGGAGCTGTCAACACGAGGTGTATGTGCTGGTATGCCGGCCTGGGGGCTTTGGAGAGGAAAGGTGCGGGGAGCAGGCAAGAATGTGCTAGGCTGGTTTGCATTACCTGCCAGCATCGAAACCGCCTGTAAATCATGGTGCACAGCTGAGGGTGCCCAGAGCTGGGGTGAGAAGGGGATGTGAGGCTGGGCTGTCATGTGGAAGGGAGCAGGCGTGGCTCTCAGGCCAGTGTGTGGAAGCTCCAGGCAGGCTGCTTTTAGCTCAGGGTAAAAACAAAACAAAAAAACGAGTTAAAATTATTTAATGCCGGGATAGTCTGCTGTAAGGCGGTGAACTCCCCACCCTTACAGGTATTCCAGAAGCTGATGCTTACCCTCTAATGCTGTGATTGTAGGGATTCTTGTACACAGAGTGAGGTGGTTCCTTCCAAACTTGAGATTCCCCAAGCCTGGGACTAGATGCCCAATCTGCGATTTTAAAACTCGAGGGTATAGGCATGGACTTCTGTTTAATAACATGTATGTTACTAACCATGTGCCGGGCTCTGTTCTAATCGCTTACAGGTATTAACTTGTTTTTTTTTTTTTTTTTTTTTTTTAAAGATTTTATTGGGGCAGGGGATCAGGACTTTTTTTTATTGGAGAACAGTGTGTACTTCCAGGCCTTTTTTCCAAGTCAAGTTGTTGTCCTTTCAATCTTAGTTGTGGAGGGTGCCGTTCAGCTTCAAGTTGTTGTCTTTTCAGTCTTAGTTGCAGGGGGCACAGCCCACCACCCCTTGCGGGAGTCGAACCGGCAACCTTGTGGTTGAGAAGATGCGCTCCAACCAACTGAGCCATCTGGGAGCTCAGCGACAGCTCAGCTCAAGGTGCCGTGTTCAATCTTAGTTGCAGGGGGCGGAGCCCACCATCCCTTGCGGGACTCAAGGAATCGAACTGGCAACCTTGTGGTTGAGAGCACTGGCCCATGTGGGAATCGAACCGGCAGCCTTCGGAGTTAGGAGCATGGAGCCATCTAACCGCCTGAGCCACCGGGCCGGCCCAACAGGTATTAACTTGTTTAATGCTCACACTAACCTTAGGAGTTAGGGGCTCATGTTTCCATTTTATAGATGGATAGACAGGGAACTTGTCTAAGAGCTTCCAGCTAGTCAGTCTGACTCCAGTCTATTCTCTTAACTGTGCTTCTACTGTGGTTCTATCGGAAGTGTTTGTTTCTAGGAGGCCTGGTTGCTGTATCTTGGACGGAGCATCTGGCCAAGTCCAACAGCAGACAAGCAAAGTATGCTGGATGAGCAGGCCCTTTGAGGAGTTCTTTCTGCAGGGATATCAAATAACCCAAAGGATATGGTGACAGACAGGATAACACCCAGGTGACAGAATTGAGGAGATGTACCCTCCTGAAAGGCAGGAGGGTCACAGTGATACAGAATCTGGAGACTTGAAAGTCCGGGTAGGCAAATGACCACAGGGATGTCTGTTATTCATCATGGAACTCCATGAGTTAGGGAACAGGGAAGGCACTCTGCCAATCCAGGGGATGTGGAATTTCACTGACAAGGCAGCTCAGGCCCCAGACAAGGAGAAGATGTGGCATCAGAAGTGGCAAGTGATGTCAGAGCATTCAGGAAAAAGGACTTGATGTGGAGCCCCAGGTCTGGACTGAGAGCAGCTGCCCCAGGAAGGCAGGACTGGCTTTGGAACTCAGAGACGGGGGTTTAATCCCCAGATCTGCCCCTTTTGCTTTGACCAGGACAGCCTGGTTTAACCTCTCCGAGCTTTGGTTTCCTTATCTTAAACAGTGAGTAATGCTAACTATCTTGCATGATGGGTGGGGGGCAGATCAAATCACATAATATTTGCTTACATAGAGACTTGCAAATATAAGGTGCTAACCAAATGTCCTTGTGTGTCTTTCAATAACTCTTGTCCTGGATGGGGATTGATCTTAGAGACTGAGGGTGGGACCCAGCCAGAAGATGAGTATGTGGAGGAGGGGCTGCAGAAGGTAAGAGGCTGGAGAGCTCTGGAGGGAAAGGCCAGGAAGGTGGAGCCACTGAACAAACCGCCTGTCCACCCTGGTGTCAGCAACTCCTCCCTCCCCCACTGGGGTCATCAAGTTAGTCAGTGGCTTTGCAAGACCTTTGGGTGTTAACCCCTGGAGCAGGTAACTGGAGGCTTCGGAAGGGGAGGCCACCAAGGACCTACCTGGGATTTCAGGTTAATGCATTGAAAATCACACCCAGAGCCAGGGAGCAGGTGGGCTCTGGTCAACAAAGCTTGCCCTCGGCATTCACTCCACAACCCTTCTAGCATGTTCTCTTTTGTCTGCAGGCACTCTTCATCTCTTCATCCGTAAAATGAGTGGATTTGGATTAGAGGATGACTAAGGCTATTTATACACCTCCCCTGGCCTTAAAGATCAAATGTTTTATTTTTCTCTTAATCTGAACATTTAGAAGAATCACTTCCAAGTTAGAGGTCTATGTTTAATACAGATGGACTAACAGAAAGAATCACAAATTGAAAGTAATGATAGTAAGAACAGGAACCTTAGATCTAGAGTGTTCTAGAGTGCTCTAGAATTGATGATGTTGCCTCGTGGTCTTTGGTTTAATATTTCTAATATTCCATTTTGTAGATGAGGCTGCTGAGGGCCAGAGGAGTTAAATGACTTGCTTGAGGTCACTCAGGCGATTAGTGGTCAAGTCAGGCTCTAACCCAGGGTTTTCCAGTCGCAACTCTCATACAAAGTAACTGTGCGAAGGCACTGCCCATATCTAGGCCTCAATCTCCCCATCTATAAAATGGGCAGATTGTCTCTCTAGCCATACAATGTTATGATCTTATGATTTCTCTGTCCTTGAGGGTGTGGGGCTTTCTCTTGGTGCTGGCTGGTAAATATCTGTCTTGGTCTCCAGACAGTTTGGAAATCACCCTATTTCTTCCTCTCATTGTTAACATGACTGCTGCAAGCAAAGACTTGGAAGTAGGCCCTGGAGGGTGGCCTCGCTGATGGCTCTGGATTCTCCTTTCACTGCGTAGGCTGTGCAATCAGCTGTTTCAAAATCGCAATGCTTTGGATTGTAAGGAACTGTAGAGGTCATCTTGTGTCCGGAAAGGCCTTGCTTGGTGGCTGTTTTAGTCCAAGTCCTTGCCTTCAGGAGGATGGACCAGATGACCTAATAAAGTTCCTAATAAAACTGCCTGGGCAGATCCCCAACCTCCTTCTTCTTTAAAGTCTCATTGAAAAAGGAATGTCTACAGCAGTCCCTGGGTAACACATTACAGTGTTTCACAACCCTCCTAGCCAGGAAGCTGTTCTTAATGTTGAACCTTAATCCCTCCCGCTGTAATTTAAGGCCCTTTCCTCTTGTTGAGTGCAAATGAACAGCTGCTCACGCTCATCGTCTGACATCAGCTATTTCTCAAGGTGACCCTGTGAGACAGGCCAGGGTCATTAGACCCAATTTGGTGCTCAGCAAATATGTATTTATTCCTGTATGCACGGGCTGGAGGCTGGTTGGTTGGGCACGATGAAGAGTTGCAAGTTTTTCAGGGTGTTTCTTTGGAGGTTTATCGTTGATGTCTGTATTACCCTAGGGATGGCAGAGGGCAGAGACTCCGCCCTTAGGCTGCTTTGTGAAGGTCCTTCTTCCGCTCTCCTCCATGGCAGAGGCCGCCTTCTGGACAGGAACTGTTTTATGGATGAGACTTTAAACTGGAGGCAACCAGTCTGAGGAAGCGTCCAGTTGAAAGCATCTGGCTGTTTCTTTGCCTTGGATACAATTGTGTATTGGGGATATCTTTCCAATCGGCAAAGCTGGGACCACAAGGGCACAATGGTTCCCTGCCCTCCTGGGGCGGGGACCAAGTTGAGAGCAAGGGGAAGAGCTATGAGGGTTGTGTGACCACAGGGAAGTTGTCCTTGCCTTATGTCCTCGCTGGAGGCAGGGGTGAAACGTAACCTAGCAATTTCCCAGCCCCACCATCACTAAGCACAACAGTATCGACAACAAGAATAGACAACAAAAGCCAAGTTCCTGCGGGGTGAAACGTGCCCTTCTCAGCTCAAATCTTATCGGGTTCTTGCTCTCTTTCTGGTCTATCTGTGTTTACAGAAACTCCGATAACACGTTTGGAAGAACAGGTGAGCAAGGATGAGAGAATTTCAGAGGCCTGGGCCAGCACCTCCACCCCTTCCTGGTTTAACTTTTGACGGGATCTTCACATCTGCCTGAGCAGTGTTGCTTGTGGTTTCAGAAGCCCCAGTTCCTGCACCTGCTACACGCCTCTTCCCAAAGGGCAGAAGACTTTGCTTGATGAGAGGACTGTAAGGCCCAACCTGTCCCTGGAACCCCCTCCTGGGCTCCTGTTCTCCAGGAGGCTGCATTCCCATCCATAAACCTCCTCCTCTCCAGATGTTTATCAGAGGCCTGGATGAAAGCTGTCCATGTTGTAAATCTCTCTCTGTGGCTGTCAGGCCCCAGGGCAGCTGAAGAAGGTTGACAGCCCTTTGGGCCACAAAGGAAAAAATTTGCTCTACTCCACCTACTCCCATCTCTGCCAAGAAGCTGTCCTCTTAGGAGCCACTGCTGGCCTTCCATTCCTGGGAGCTGCTTGTTTGTGGTGAGGGAGAGAAAGCAGAGGCTTTGAAAGAAGGGGGAGGCAAGGGAGAGGGGTGCAGGCAGTGACCCGTGTGTGTGTGTGTGTGTGTGTGTGTGTGTGTGTGTGTGTGTGTGAGAGAGAGAGAGAGAGAGAGAGAGAGAGAGAGAGAGAGAGACCGAGTGCCTTCACCTGAGTGGTTGTGAAATGCTTTACTGGTGCCTTCATAGGTGGATAGAGGGGTGGTGAAAACTGAAACTCAGAGCCACAAACACCCTCAAGGACCCTTGAACACAACCCCTCAGCAGGTTGAAGGACTTGCTCACATCTCACAACTCGGGCTCATTAGGGAGGCCAGACCACAGAACCACCCTCCTAACTCCCAATCAAGAGGAGAGTATCCAGGCCCTAGGAATCATCCATCAAGCTTCGAAACATTGAGAAAGGGCTGAGACTGGGGAGAAAGGGCCACTATGCTTTAGAAAATCCCTCCTCGCCCTTCTTCAGCATTCATGGAGCCAGTGCCTGTGGGTTTTTGCAGATACCTCAGGGTCTGACACCCACAGGAGATTCAAGGCTGGTGGAGAAAATGAAATGAAACTACAGGAGCTCAGAAACAACTGGGTGGTGTGGGGCTGGTGTGCTGGCGAAGGTGCCTGGCCCAGGACAGACTCTGTGTCCTGGTGGGCTGGAGGAGTTTCTTGTGTTGATACGGAGGTGGCCTTACAGTTCTTTGTTTGCCCCAGGACACATGGAAGATTTTGGGCTGAGATTTTAGCTCTCCAGAAAGGGGTGGAAGGACATTTAGGCAAACTCTCACCATTCTCTTTCCTCTTCAGAGCTTCCCTAAGAATCAGAAGTGCTAGTGAAGGGGTGTAGAAATAACTTAGCATACCCCTTTCATTTACTCAGGAGGAAAAGCCTTTCATGTACCCAGAGAAGAGAAGGGACTCATAGCAGAAAGGAGAGCCCTGGGCAGAGAGAGCTCCTGGGCCTAGGGTGGGGATTCCAGGAATTCAAGCCTCAGCGGATCACAAATTGCTGTCAATAAACTACATATGTGCTTATATAAAACACATAAACGCATATGGCCACGATTTTGGACAAATGCCTCACAGATAAAAGTAGCTTTAAATCCTCTATAAAACGTTAAAGTCTAATCCTTAACTTCTAGCAGCTCAGCAGGCTCTCAAGAGCGCAGTGGCAGCTTTGAGGTTGACAGTTCAACATTTAATGTGTAAAGAAGAGGCAGAGAAGCAAAGGGGATGAAGACATGAGATTTGGAGTCACAAAGTCTTGGGTCCCAGTCCACGCTGGGCTTTTGTGAGCTGTTGACCTTGGCAAATTGCCTCGCAGTTTCCTCATTTGTACTTGCTTCATAGGTAGTTGTACCAATGAAATGGTATCTGTTCTTAGGGCAGTGCTGGAGACATAGTATATGCTCAATAAACGCCTACTTTTAGAGACACCTTGGGATCTTGGTCTGAGTCACATTGAAAAGGACCTCACTCTGGGAGGAACCGGGACAGGATGTGAGAAAATTGGCTCTGTTGAAACCTAGCGACAAATCACCCACAAGGTGAAGCCTTTGAGGGACTGGGTTCCATTAATTCAGAATATTTATCCCAGTTTCAGTTGTTGCCAGTGGATTGAGTGGCTTTAGGGCCTCTGTGCGTCTGTGTGAGTGTGTGTGTGTGGGGGGGCGGGTTCACCTCTGCTCTGAGCATTAGGGCTTTTTTACGGTTTGTATTGTGTCCCCCTCCAAATTCTTACGTTGAAGTCCTAACCCCTCGGTGCTTCAGAATACGACTGAGATAGGGTCTTTAAAGTGGTAAGTAAGATAAAATGAGATAATTAGCATGGGCCCCTACCTGTTATGACTGGTGTTCTTATAGGAAGAGGGAATTTGGACACAGATACACATACAGGGAAGACCCTGTGAAGACACAGGGAGAAGACAGCCGTCTACAAGCCAAGGGCAGAGGCCTCAGAAGAAACAACCTTGCTGACACCTCCATCCTGGACTTCTGCCTCCAGAACTGTGAGAATATACATTTTAGTTGTTCAGGCCACTCCATCTCTGGTAACTGGTTATGGCAGCCAGAGTTGACTAACAGAAGTTCTGCTCCGTCTTCCTCTTGAGACCTGGAGAAGCAGCAATGGCTTTTCAGATTCCACGACAGCCAGAGGGGAAGGGACCACAGACCAGAACTTCTTAAATTTTTTGGTGTTTGAAAATCTTATCTAGGAGAGCCTGTTAAAAATGCAGACTCCGTGACCATAGCTCTCATGGAGACTCTTATCTGGTTACGTCTGAGGGGGTTGCCTGGGGTGAGTCAGATGACAGGGTCCATCCCCCGAGGGGCACTGCCTTATCCCTCAGGCCCATCCAGGCCTTCCTTTTGGGGGTTAGTGCTGAGGGGAAGCTGGCAGGTGCTACTCCTCTGTCACCCAGGAGGGTAACTTGTTGGTTGGGCTGGAAGCTCCCAGATCTGCCTGGACACGCGCCTGCTCCCTGCACACCCCCCGCCCCCACCTTCCAGTTCTGCTGACAGCTGGAGGCCTGGAAGCCCCTGTCTGCCTTTCAAACCTGTGGCAGAGTGAACCTGGCCCCCAGGCCCTGTCGGGTGTGGGAGTGAGTGGGGAGCTTCATAGGTTTGCTGTTGGGATGGGCGTGGAGAAGTTATGAACTCTTCGGTGTCTTGCTCCTGTCAGCTTCCAGGATGACATACGCACAAAGGTACCTTTTATAGGTGGGGAAATTATAGGTACTGCCACTTCAAAGGCCTTGGCAACCAGAGCTCCTCTTTGATAGATGACAGTATTATTAATGGTGATTTATTGCTGGGGCCATTTTGACAACAGAAATAACCAGTTTCCCTACCTTCCTGGGCCCCATCCCCCAACACCTTGCTGGTTTTTTTTTTCTTTTTTTTTTGGCTTTGGGGTTACCTCCCTGTGCAAGAAGGCTGGGGCATCTGTTTAACGCACACAGTGAGGTATCTGGCTTATTAACTTGTCATCATGTGTCATAAAGTTTAGTGAAATGCTGGCAGATTGTAATCCTAAACAGGGCAATTACACTATTATTAAAGCGGCTTTCTTTCTTTCTCTCTCTCTATTTTTCTTTCTCTCTCTCTACCCCACCCCTTTCCTGGGTGGGTTTGTTCTTACCTCTGTCCTACTTGCTTGATTAGTCACAAGCAGGAGTCTGCTGCTTTGCAGTGATCCCAGAATCAACCTGGCCTTACTGGACGGAGCTCATGGGAAAGCGGACTAGAGGAGGGCTAACCAGCTCGCTGCTTGCTAACTAACCTAATGACTAACTAACCTAACCAACTGGGTCGTGGAGATTATGGGCTGTCCCAGCCAAGGCTGCTGCAGGGAGGCAGCAGCGAAAAGCAGGAGGTGGTGGGATAGCTTCTGCTCCCTGTCGCCAGTGGCAGCGAGGTTGGAAAGAGGAGGCAGAGCTAAGCGGGGGTACTGTAGCTTCCATTCCCTTTGCTGTGGACTTGGGTTTCTTTCCAGAGTTTATCTCCCTCTGCCTTTTGCCAGGTTGCTCTTGGATCTGGAAGCAGAGGTGGAAAATACAATAGAAAAGGGAAGTAGTGATGGGGTGGTGGGGAGATGGAAGGAGAAGAATCACTTGATCTGAGTGTGAGTCCTGGTTGCCAACCGGTTGCCATTCCTCCGCTGGAGACTTGGTTTCTCAATCTATAAAATGGGGTTGATAATTCTTGTCTCGTGTACTTTACATGGTTTTAAAGAGGACCAAATTAGATACAGGGCATGAAAGAGGATGGTTAATAGTGAATCACTCTACAAATCTGAGGGATTATTGTAATTCCATATTTGCCATTGCAGTCTTGTTTCATTTCTTATTGAATCTCAATTCCTGTTATCCCAAAGGGTTTTAAATATGCTGAGATCCAATCTTCTTTTTCTCTATATTCCTCAAGGTGGTGATGATCTTTGTTTCTAAATGTACTTGAGAGGCATTATTTGACTTATGGTCTGAACCATGGGAATTATTAGGCACATGCATGACAAATAGTTGTTATACGTACAGCGTTAAGTTAAGAAAGCAGACCTGAATAGGCTGGAGGCACAACTGCAATAACTGAACACGGTTTGCCAGATCTTGCAAGGACCTTAGAGATCGGCTACTTTAATTATCCCATTTTACAGATTTGTAAATTGAGGCTCAAAGAGGTAGAACAACACTCCACTCCTAAAGTCACCAGATGAACTCTAGGCAGAGCGAGGACTAGCACTCTTGTCTCTGACTCCCAGTCCATTGGGAGGAACACCTTACCAACCTGGTCTCCAGTTCTTCCTTCTCCTCTGCTTGCTGTAAGGAGTGACTTCACCTGCTCAATTACCATGCTTCCCTGAAAATAAGACCAGGTGTTATATTAAGGTTTGCTCCAAAAGACGCAATAGGGCTTATATTCAGGGGATGTTATTCTGAAAAATCATGCTAGGGCTTATTTTCCGGTTAGGTCTTACTTTCGGGGAAACACAGTAGCTCTCAGGAAAGAATCTGCGAGCAGTCACTTCCACCCTAGTGTGAATTTTAGTCAATATTTAATTCTCTCAGATGTATTTGGTTTACTAGCCTTATCCTCGGTTATATAGAGTTGGGCTACCCCCGTCAACAGAGTTGCTATCACTGGTGAGAAGAGAAGCAATGCATTTTTCAGCCAGGGACTCATGATTCTCACGCCCTGAAATCATACCAGTTGCCAGCTCCATAGGGCAGCAAGGGCTGGGCACTGCTTCCAGAATTACATAGCTCTGGACCAAGATATATGTGTTCATCGTTTAGAGTGTGTTTGTCAGGACCTGTCAGGGAGCAAGGTTGGGTAGATGTATGGAGTCAGACAAATTTAAAAATGGGACCAGCAGACAGATTTAAAAATGGAAAGTCGCCAGACAGAATGAAGGCAGCCCCTAAACACCCTGTACTGTCTGTTTGTTTTCTGCTTTCCTTTGCAAAGTTGGAGGGCACAAGAAGACAGACTAGTGTTAAGAACTCGAAGTTACAAGTGCCTGGTGCAGGGAGATTTTCTGAGCCCCTACTGCGTGCCAGGCGCTGTCTTATGTGCAGAGTGGTGAGGCAAAGATACACCATTCAAGCTCTCAGAGTTCAAGTCTAGAGACAGGGCCACAGGCAAGGGAGAGGAGAGGTTTTCTTCGTGGCAAGTATGCTGGTGTCCCTGCTTTTCCCTGTGAAGTGAACCACAGCGCTCTTTCTGCAGGTCACCTTGAACCTTTGGTAGAATGCATTGAGATTTAACACTGATAAGATTATTGATGAGACTTTTGTTGGTTGGCCAAAGGGGACAGAGGGGATTTGAAGATGATTTGAGGTATTGAGCTTGGAAAGTGAGAGCGGTAGCAAGAGCATGAGAGAGAACAAACAAAATAGGATGCAAAAGGGAATAGAGTCACTTTAGTTTTAGACATGTAGATTGCAACGAGGGAAGGCAGCCACATGCAAATGTACTGCTGGCTTTAGAAAAGTGTCCTGGAGCCTGGGGACAAGGGCAGAGGTAGCCATGCAGGGCCTCAGCCTAGACAAGACAAGTGGTGCCTGAAGCCACGAGAAGAGACATTATCTCTACAGACGGAAGGAGAGTTGCAACACTCAGTCTCCCTGGTGGGCAAATACAACTTGAGCTGGGATGGCAAGTGGCATTGCTTTCTTCACTCAGCTCCTTGTTCGGTGGTCACTTGAGAGTTGGTGAGGCTGACCTGTTGTTCCGTGGGTCCTGGAGCACAGAGAGGAGTGGAGAATAAAGAAGGACCAAGGCGGGGCTCCTACCCTTGCTCATACCCCAAATCCATGATGGGACTTATGGCTTTGCTGGCTGTGTCTGGTCCTGACGTGGACAGACTGTCCCTGACTACTTACAGCTTTGCCAGGTCAAGGCCTTCTGTTGCCCTCTAAATTTAGAGGGAAAAGACTTGTGGTCTCCTATCTTCATCGGCAATTTCAGATTATCTGACCTAATATATGTCATTCACAAACTGTGAATGTTGTGTGATGTTGGACAATTCACTTCATCTCATTGTGACTCATCTGAAAAATAGGGGTATAGCACTTGCTCTGCTGACCTCGTCAAATTGTTGTGAAATAATAGCTACGGACATAATGGATAGCAGGTATTTTGTAAACTTTATGGTGATATGCACGTGTTAGTTCTTGTGATAATGGCTCTTTTCTGTTATCTGGACTACTTGGAAGATCTGCCCCCTTCTCTGAGGAAGCTCCAGGGGCAAATGCTCCTGACCCAGGATGCCTGGAAGGACCAGATCCAGGACGGGGTGGATCCTTCTCCCAAGAATCCGGGGCTGGAGGAGAATACTCTGCTTTGTGTGTGTGGGGAGGTCTTCTGAGAGCCACACCACACCCCGCTCCATCTGAGGGGGGTGCCCAGCTCCAGTTCTGTGTGGAAGCACATTGCCTGGCCCCAGGGCCAGCCCCATGTAGCGAGGTCTCCGAGATGTTAAACCTGAAAGGCAGCTTGCTGCTGTTGGCTCTGGTTCTGACAGGTATCTCAGCCAGAGCCTGGGGATAAGGGAGAAAGGCAGGTTGGACTCCTT
Source organism: Rhinolophus ferrumequinum (assembly GCF_004115265.2). Taxonomy (NCBI): domain Eukaryota; kingdom Metazoa; phylum Chordata; class Mammalia; order Chiroptera; family Rhinolophidae; genus Rhinolophus; species Rhinolophus ferrumequinum. The sequence continues at coordinate 61,826,407 of NC_046287.1, forward strand.
TCCTCCTTGAGTTGATAATTGCTGGGCAATCGCAGCTCTGTGTAATTGCTAAATAAAATCTCTTGCCCCGGCGTGATAGATTTATGGCTGAGACACCTTATCTGAATTGAGAATATTTCAAATGAGTGTACATGGGTGTGTGTGGGATAGGAAGGGAGAAAAGCCAGTTGCACAAAAATTTCCAGAAGTGCTCAGTAAATTCCTACCCTTCCTCCCTTCCCTGAAGTATTAACCAGAAGCTCTTTCTAGATCTGCCAGAACTTATGTACCTATGGATCTTTTCCAGAACCTAGGGCAGTGTAGACACAACATGAAATATTGGCCTGTGATGATGAGGATGATGATGAAGACCGTGGCCTGGAAGAGAATTGTATTTTTGACAACTTTAATTTAATTCAATTCAGCAAATAGTTAACAAGTGCCCATTCTTGCCCAGGGCTATGAAAGCTATTATTATTTTTTTCGGAGGGGTGGGAGGTGGAAGGGAGAGGAAGGAAAGGCAGTGAGAATATGAAGAAAGATGACACAGGCTCTTTTCCGTAGAAACTTGTTCTATTTTGAAGAGCCAGGATGTGCACAAACTGGCTTGATGGGAGTGGGATGGGGCAGGAGGCGTTGGGGCGCCTCTAATCCCTATCCAGGTCCCCCTGCCCCAGCCTGGTGAGCTGAGGACAGCACTTTTTCAGGGCCTGGTAATAAAGATCAGAGCCTTCAGCCCTGGAGGTGATGAAGCAGAGGGAAGTGTGTGCTGGGTCCTGGGGTCGAGAACACGTTTACTTTCCCGTTATACTTGCGACCACCCTGCTGCCTTCAGAAGAGCCTGGCGCGGGTTCTCTGGAAGTTAATGGGCATCTCAACCATGTCAGAACAGGTGACTACTTTTCCAGTTAGGTTTGCCTTTTCTGCTGTCAACTGTTGGTGCTTTCCTTTAGGGGCCCTTCTTTTTCTCCGTTTATTTAACTTGGGGGTAGGACGTAGGGACTGACTGCCATGGTAATGGGAGGGAGCGGATAGAGGAAGGAAGCTGAATTTATTTGAACACCTACTGTGTGCCAGTTCCAGATAGAATTTTATCTTGGGAGGAAGAATCATTGTCTTAGAACCTGAAAACATTTGAACTGGAAGGAAAGTTAGAAACCACGTGGTCTCTTCTCCTCTTACTGATAAGGAAGCAACTTGCCCAAAGTCCCCTAGCTTTCTGATTTTTTTCTTTCTAGGAAAGCAATTGTCCTATAATAATCCTTTATAGGCAAAAATGTTTTATGAGATACTTGCCTCATTCACCCAGTGGGATGACTGTCTCCTTGGACTCACGGACCGGGGCCAGCCTCCTTACTTCACACCAGCCTATGGGGACCAGCCCTCTTCAGCACCCATATACCCAGCTCCCTTGTGTTACACCACCTGCCCCAAATCCCAAGACTGGTCACTGCTAATTTTCTCGCCTGTTGTGTCTTGGCATGTCATATCCCCCTCAGGAATCAAGGGGTTATGAGCATAAGTGGTTATCAGTCTCTGATATAGTGCAAATAGGAGAAGTTTGGTGCGCCCATTCTGACGTTGATGTCCTAACCCTTAGAACTTCAGAATGTGACTGTATTTGGAGATAGGGTCTTTAAAGAGGTCATTAGAGTGGGCCGTGATCCAATATGACTGATGTCCTATAAGAAGAGGAAATGTGGACACAGACAGGTACAGTGGGAAGACCACGTGAAAACACAGGGAGAAAACGGCTATCTACAAGCCAAGGAGAGAGACTTCAGAAGAAACCAACCATTGCCATACTTTGATCTTGGACTTCTAGCCTCCAGAAGTGTGAGACAATACATTTCTGTTTTATATGCCACCCAGTCTGTGGTATGTTGTTAATGGCAGCCCTAGCTAGCTAATACAGGCATATCTCGTTTTACTGCACCTAGCTTTATTGTGCTTCACAGATGTTGTGGTTTTTACAAATTGAGGGGAAGAACCCCCTCCAGCTAAAAGATTACAACTCACTTTAATTGCTATACTTGCTTTATTGTGGTGGTCTGGAACTGAACTCACAACATCCCTGAGATATGTCTGTACACCTGGGCTCTTGCAGTCACCTGGCGAGGAGTGGTTCCAGTCAGGAAGTTCTGAGACCAGGCAGGGGATGGGAAGCTCCCACTTCCCCCTCAGGCAGGCTCTGAGGGGGAAGTTTTGGGGTGACAGGAAGGCTAGTGTGCCTTCTCCAATCCCTGGCATAGTAGCCTGGGCAGTGTCAATGGGACTTGGTGTGAGTGAGGCCAACTTAGTGCCAGGAAACCTGTTGTGCCAGGGCTCTGTTGATGCTTGGTCCTTCTCCTGTGGAGTTTTGTTCAAATTCCTTCACTTCTCTGGGTCTCAGTTTCTCCTCTGTGGCCTGGAGAGACTAATGCCTGACCAACTGACCTGAAAGGCTGTGGTGTGGATTAAATGAGAAAATGCATCAGTGTTTTGCCACATTAGTGATGGCGATGAAAATGATGGCGCTTTCTCTCCCCACCGGGGATGTTGGTGCCCAACCCTGGTTTTACTCTGCCATTGAGGAAGAACCAAGGCTTTCCTGGAAGTAGGGCTGCTGCTGCTGTGTGCGGGTCTCATGCAGAGTCTGCATGAGGTGAGACTTTTCCTGGGTGTCCATTTCCTCTCAGTAAGGAGAACGCTCCACACCATCAGTCCTTGGGCCGACAGTAAAGCATTTATTTGAGCATCTGTGTCCATTTTCCTCCAGGTCTTATTTTTTCTAAATTACAAATGCAATAATGCATTTTGTAGAAAAATTAGAAAATACAGATAAAACAGAAAAATTTAAAAAATGTATTACTCTAGCACTGTCAACACCAAAGATACATATCCTTTCAGCCTGTGTGTGTAGGGTACGAATTTTCACACAATGAACTCCTGTTGTACATAATGGTTTTTTTTTTATTATTAGTTTCAGGTACACAAGACAAAGTAATACTTAGACGTTTATCATTTATATCCCTCACATTGTGTGAACCCCCCGCCCCCCATCCACTGTCCCCCTGGCATCGCACCCAGCCATTACATTTCCACTGTCTCTATTCCTAATGCTGTACTCCGCTTCTTGTAAGTATATACATACATATATATACATATACATATATATAAAATTATAGTTGGCATTCATTATTGTTCAACTTCAGGTGTACAGTGCAGTGATCAGGCATCTACATCATCCCTGAGGTGGTCTCCCAAATGGGACACGTGTCCATCGGACACCCTACAAAATCTTTACAACATTATTGATTACATTCCCCAAATTAATTTCCAAAACCCTGTGGCAATCTTGTGGCTACCGACTGTTTTCTAATCCCCTCACCTTCCCCCTTATCCCTACCCCCCTGCCCATCGAGCAACCCTCAGTTTTTCCTCTATGTCTCCAAAATGTACATAATGTTTTATAACCTATTTTTAAAAATCAACAACGCAAAGAAAAATCAACCATGTATACAAACATCTTTCCACATTGACCCAAATTCATTTTCATCATCATGTTTTAGTTAGGACTCTTCCGATGGGCTGTTTTAGAGACCTAAACAGGTGAGAGAGGGAAGGGTTCACTAGGCGATTACTTCTCCTCTCTGCACAGGTGTTTGTTCTCAGGTATGTAGTGTCCTGGGTCTCACTGGAGGCAGGTGAGGTTTGGAGAGAACACTGACCTTGGGGTCAGATAGGCCAAGAGTCTACCTGCAGCTCTGCCATTTATAAGCTGTAGACATGGAAGGAGAGGGCCCTGGGCGACCCACGTACCATGTCTCCATAAGGGATTAATGGCATAGTGTAAGTAAAAGAGCTCTGTAAACTATTAATCGAAACTCATGGATGAACAAAGGCTATTTTGCGGCTTTTGCCAGAGAAAAACCAACGTCTTGAGGGTCATAAAACACCATAAAGGAATGAGTCTGGACTGTGGGAAGGAAGAGAGTTTGCAAAAGAAAAATCATATTTTAGTTTTGAGAAATGAGTTGGACTTTGAGAACAGACTTCTTGGTAGATGATGAGGTGGGCACGCTTGATTTGGAAGGAGAGAAGAAAAAGATAAATTTTTTGGAAGCCAGAAACCAGGGTTCCTAATAAACAGTAGTAGGGATGACAACGAAAATGATGATGATGATGATGACACAGAACGTTTACTACACGTCAGATACGGTGACCAGTACTTTCCAAATATTAATGCTGTTAATTCCCTGAATATCCCTATGAGCTAAATGTGATCATTATTCCCATTTTATAGATGAGGACACTGAGGCACAGAAAGATTAAATAACTTGTCTCAGGTCACACAGCTGGTAAGTGGGGGAGCCAGGATCTGAGCCCAAAACACATGTTTCCCTACCAAACACACCTGGGACCAAGTAGGTAGGTTTGGAGAGCAAGAACATTCTAGAAAGATGGGATTGAAGACATGAATGTGATATCTATTTGTCATTGTCTATTTGGAGACAACTGGCAGTGAGTGAGTAGTTTCACTTATACTCAAGGAGACCAGCTGGAAGGCAGTTTGGTCTGTGACAATTTGGGAAGTTGAGGGGTAAGGAAGCAGGGCAGAAGGCATTCATTATTCCTCCAGAGTCCCAGGGAGGTGACCAGTGGGAGGGAGCTGCCTGCTAGTCTTCTTGACCATAGGTCTCTACCATGAGGAAGTGAGACTGGTGCAAACTGCTCCTATGGCTTAAGAGGGAGTCTGGTATTGAAAGTTGTGGCCCTGCTGTGTATCTACCTTTGATTGGTATCTCTTTGTTCACCCAGGAGTCAGTCTTCCTCTTCTTGTCTTTCCTCATCATCCCTCCTTCTCTCCTGCCCATTCTCTTTCCCCTTCAAGCACAGCTTGGTGTGGCAGCCCTAGGAGGCATGGGCAGAAGGGATGGAGAGAGTCACTTCCCTGTGGGGGTGGTGCAGAACCCCCAGGAGTTTCCCTGAGGCCCTGGAGAAATTTGGAGGATGTTCTGTGTTCCATCCATTTCAATGTCAACGTAGGAAGGAGGAGAATGGGACAGCCATGGTCAGGGGCCTGCTGCTATCAGAACCCATTTGGACAGGTTGACGAGCAAAGGATCACTCCTACTGATAGTGGTCAGGCAGCGCTGCTCAAAGTGCACGTACCGATCAGAATCACTCGGGTGTGCTTGCCCGAAGCAGCGTCCCGAAACCCTCCCTGCACCCTCTGAGAACCCTTAGTTGAGATGCTGATCTCCTGTAATTGGGTGAGAGGCTGTGCTACAGGAAAAGCAGCAGTAAGACAGAAAGTGCTGGAAGCTGGGGGAGGCCTTAGCACTCCACTGAAACAAGTGGAGTGGTTGTGAGGAGTGGATTTGCTGATTGAATCAGCACAGTGCTATGTGCTGTGCTGGTGCCAGGGACTGAGGTCACCACCACATACTCCAGTGCCTGCGTTCGGCAGGCACAAGTGCTACCCAGGGGATGTCAGGTAACCATGCCAAGTGGCGTGCCATAGGTCCAGAGAGGGTGTTTGGGCATGTGGAAGAAGCTGGCTGGGCTGTGCATGGAAGTATCCTCAGATGGGGCAGCCTGTACAGAGAGAGCTCTGCCCCTTCCCACTTGTGGATCCCTTGTCAGGGAACTGTCCCTTTTCTGTATATTTTAAAACTTAAAAAAAAAAAAAAAAACACAAAAAACAAAACTTAGTTTTTTAAACCTACAATGAATTAAATCTTTCCATGTTGATCCAAATCCATCTACATCTTTATCACCTTTCTCAGGTAAGACTCTATTCCAATGGGCAGTTCTAGAGACCCCCTAAATAGATAAGAAGGGGAAGGGCTCTCTGGGAAGTGACTTCTCTCTGTGCAAGTAACACGCACGCGTGCACACACACACACACACACACACTTCTAAAATTGTGTACTTTATGGCACCATATGTGTTGTTAAAAAATTAGTTTGGAAATTTTCAAACATACACAAAATTAGAGGGACGAGCATAGTGAATCCCCATGTCCTTATCTCCCAGCATCTACGATTATCAACATTTTGCCAATTTTGTTCCATCCACCTCCTCAGTGTATTATAAAAACCAGTCATGATCCCCTGCATTTCATCAAAGCTTCAGAATGCATCATCTCACTCCATCCTTGCAGCAACCTGTTGAGGTAAGTAGAGTGGTCATTACGATTTTCATTTTATAAAGAGAAAACCAAGGCTCAGAGAGGTGAAGGAACTTTTCCAAGGCTACACAGCTAGTGAGTGGTAGAGTCAGACAACCCAGGTCTTCTGATGCCTAATCAGGTTTTTTCTCAGAGAACCATTCCAATTACATTTTAGGGTAGAGGCAGGGTGGAGGGGGGGGGTGTCACAGCTCAGTTGGGGGTCCCTGGGACTCTTAACTTACCAGGTTGCGCACTCTGAGGTCTTCCTTTTACGTCCTTTGCTTATCCCACTCAGCTGGCACGCTGTTGGAGGGGCTGGGGCAGGGAAGGGCAAATTAAGCTCTCCTAGGTTTTTCATCGGTGGCTTCCTTGGATTGCGGCTGCAGGATGTTTATAAAACTCTGAATCAATTTAAGGCGCAGAGATTTTCAATCAGGGAGGCAGATTGCGCTGATAGGGTCAAAAGGCCTGTCGCCAGCGAGGATCACAGCATCTGACATATTAATTTGAGCTGTCAGAACCAATATGTGTAACGGAGGCGTGGAGGCACAGGCCCTGCTTCTGCAAAAGAGTGGGAAAATTTTTAAAAAGGGGGAACAAATACGACCCTACCAGGGACTAACATTTCACAGATTCCTTTAGAAGCAATCCCGCCAGCATGTGACCACAGTGCCCTCCATTCCTGGGGAGGCTGCAAGTGGGGTGGGTGGGGAAGACTGGAGCCTTTTCCGTGGGGGGGAGCTGGATTCATCACAGTGACCAGGGGCCCTCTGTGGCTGAAAAGTAAACTTTTCCCGGCTTTACACCTTTACCCCCCCACTCTACCTCCCCGCCCCCAACACGCACAATTTGAGTTCCAAAGCTCCTTTGCTGGCAGAGGAGGCCAATCTAAATCTCGCAGGAAGTGCATTTGTTGTTGTGAACCCTTTGATATCTAGCATGGGAACTGTCTGCCCTGGAGTTGGTCTCCTGGCAGGAAATCACCACGAATTCTGCCTCTTCCAAGGGTCACACACAACATCCCTCATGCCCAGCACCTTCTCCGCCTCTTTCCTACCCTCCTCTCAGTTTTCCTTGCATCCCTCTCAAGCCTCAACCTCCCCACCCCCAGTTCCTTTCAGACTGCTTTGAACAATCCTGCCATTTCCTCCAGACCCCATTCCTTCCCTTGCTGCGATCTGGATGCCTGTGGTATTCACTCATGTGAACACACAGCGTGTCTGGTTTGTGCAGGTCCTGTGCAGGGTGCATACCACGTTCCCAGGGAGTCCATCTTGTCGGGTTCCACATGTAACGCCGGGTGGACCCCGAAAAGCCCCGTGGTACCCACATTTCTCGTACCAAGTGATCATGAAAATATGGGAATTATAACATCATGGCCAAGACATAGTAAAAACTCCATTCCTGGGAGCCCTTGGGAGCCCCAGGCCAATGACTGGGGTGGTGATCTATGCCATGGAAAGGAAGAAGTATTCCCTATCCAGTGGAAACAATGGCTACTTATAAAATCAGTCATGGCGCTAGCTTTGGTAGTGATACAGCGGTCGTCCTCATATATTAACACCTGAGCAAATGGAGACACAGCAGTCTGAGTGACTTGCAGGTCATTGAAACCGCTGGTACGAGGTGGCTATAAGGTTTAGACCCCTGTCTGAGTGATTGCAAAGTTCATGGCTGTCTGGGTCAGTCTCTGTCTTGCCAAGCCCTTCAGTGTGATGGGAATTTTCTGGGCAGTGGTGCTGGCAGACCTCCCTTGGGGATGCAGAAGTTGATCCTGTAACTCCCTTCCTAGACTGGCCTCTCACAATCTGATCACGTGAAGACAACTTCTTCCCTTAAGACACTCTCTGCCTCATCCTAAATCCAGTGTCAATCCTGGTTGTAAGTAGTCAGGGTTTTTTCTTTTCAAAAACATGTAGTGCTGCTTGTCATCAGGTGTCACCTGCTCTATTTCTCTGTGCCCCATAATAGAAGAAAACTAAATGAAAGATGTAAAATTTAGAGCCAAAGAAAACATCTCCCCCTTAGTTTTGAATTCATTTTCCTCCTCCAACCAACCAAACGAAGAAACAAACAACCCTCCCAAACCCAAGGTGGGAACCTCCTTGCCGGGGAAGGAGGGGAGGGGTGGGGCAAGAAGCTAGAACATCACACAGAAAGGGCAGGACACACTTCTTGTGGGGAGGGCGGGGTAGGCAGAATTCTAAAGCAGCCTTCATGGCCTTCACACCCTGCTGTTACTCTCTGGACCACGTCATGGGACATGACAAAAGAGATTGCGCAGAGGTAATTCAAGCTATTAATCCGATGATCTTAAAATTGGGAGATTATCCAGGTGGGCCTAACCCAATCCTGTCAGCCCTCTAGAAGCAGACAGAGACTTTCCTCCCACTGGTGGTAGAAGAGGGCATCAAAGAGATTGAAGTGTGAGAGAAATCTGATGTCAGGGGAGTCCTCTGTTGGTGAGTTTTCAAATTTTGTCATTCCTTCTGACCTTATTAGGTAGAATTCTTCCAGAAAGAAGTGCTTTTCCTCAACTATTGGGTTAGCTTGACATAGAGTTCATGCAGGAAAGGCAGTGTAGATATTTGATTCTCCCCCTTATTCATCAATTTTCAAAGAAGGGTTTTTTTTTTTTTTTTTAAATATGCTATGATACCAATCAAAGTGCTAAAGTCCAGAGAATGGATAGGTCCCAGGGTGCTAGAAACAAGATTTTAACCTAAGCTTTTCGATGGTCCAGTTTGTGGGCTTAACCACTATGCTTGATTTCCTCCCAGAAAGAAGGAAAGATAGTTGTGGTATAATGTTAAGTGAATCAGGCAGACTATAAACTCATACCTCTATGAACTGATGGGTATATTTATAGATGCATAGAAAAGGATGGAGGGAAATACAGCACGATTTTATAGGGTTATGCCCGAAAAGTTCAAGAACAAACATCTAGAACATTTGGATTCCTGTTTCTGTTCTTTTCTTAAAGGCTGCTGAAAAGGTATGACTGCAAGTTACTCAGACTTCTGTGTCTCCATTTGCTCCTAGGTGTTAGTTAATACCTATAGAAGGTATTGAGTTTCTCTTGTGTGACCAAGCAGAGCATGTTTCTTTGCCCTTGGAGGCTGGCAAGTGTCAGGTGGGGGTCTTGGAAGTGTCTTATTCTAGGAGAGAGGGGATGTGTCACCGTCCCTCACTTCAGGTTTCCCACAGGCTTCTTGTGGTGCCGTGCAGCATGGTTTGGCAGGGGAGAGTGCATACTCTGGCGTCAGGTTGTTTCGGTTCATGTCTTTGCTTAGCTACCTAGCTGTGTGACTTTGGACAAGTGACGTAACCTCTTTGTGCCTCAGTTTACTCACCTTTAAAGTGAGGAGAGTCACAGTACTGACCTCATAGGGTTTTGGAAGTAAATGATTTAGTGCACGTAAGATGCTGGACTTACAAAATGCTCAACACATGTTAGTTTTGCTTATGCAGGAGAGCCGGAGAGAATCACTGACTCTGGGTAGTGTTGCAGTTACGAGAATGTAAGGGAGGACCTCTTTCCCAGGTGCTGTGAGGACTCAGCCAAGCCCAGGCTCTCTGCCTCCTTGACACACATTTGTTTCCCCCGTCCAATTTACCTTGGCACAAAAGGATAATTCATTGGTATGTCCACATCCTGGCCCTCCACATAAATCTTCCCTACTCGTGCATGTGGTGACAGCTCCCCAGGTCTCTTGGACTTTCTTCTCTGAGTTTCCCATTAATGTTGTCTACACGAAGAAAGATCCTGGCAGGCCTGCCTTTCTCTGAAGTCATCCTTCCTCAGAGAAGAGCGGCGAGGGGTGAGGGGTGGGAGGCCTGAAGAAGAGGGAGCTGGGAGAAAGACCATCCCAGGCGGAATGGAACCTTGGGATCCAGGGTTGGGGGCTTTCACAACAGCCTGTCCTAGAAATACACAGGCGAGCCACCTCCCAACAAGGGTTGCCCTACCCAGCACTGCCCTCCCTGGCAGCCAGGGGAAGGCAGGTCTAGAATAACACTGGCCCCAGCCCTGGGGAGGAGGTGCATGGGTATTTGTGAAGCTAGTTCTTGGTTTGATTTTCTCCTCAAGTACCACATTTTCTTCCTCCTGACCGAACAAGTGCATGCTGCTTGGCGATTTCCAACTATTCGTAGCCCTAATAACTCATCAGCTTGACTTGCATAAACAACTCTCTCTTTTGTGTCCTGCTGGAGCCCAGATTCTCAGTTGAGATCCCCAGGAGTGAGGAAAATCATTCTATTTCTTTCACAAATGTTTGGACTTTGGGTCAGAAGTCGCCTTGGAAAGGGGTAAGAGAGAAAACAATTCTTAATGAAATATTCTTCATTTTTGGACGCCACTCAAGGTGTATTAGGAATGTAAGTGAAGTTTTCTCATTCTCTCATTTCATTCACTTATTTATTCATTCTTTGGAGAACTATTTATTGGTTATTTTAAATAGTGCTTTCTATACTTTTTTTCATAGCTGCAGAACCCCTGTCTATTTAATAAAATCTTTGTGAAACCCAATATAGAAGGGTCTGAACTGAAGTTCAGATCCAACGACTTGCTGGTGGCATCTAAGCTAGTTAATGGGGGTGCTGGGCAGTACCCAGATATTCCCATTTAGAACTCTGAGGTCAAATATGGCCTGGTGATTCAGAGCATTTATAGAGAAATACAGGCGGTCCTAAACTTACAACTGAATTCTCTTGCAAAAGTTCATCTGAAAGTCAGTTGTCTGGAACTTGGAATAAATTTTCTTATAGAAACAGAAGTATGGATGGTGGCTAGGTTCCCAGACCAGCCCACAAAAGCCCATTTACTCCACAGTGTGTCGGACTAATAGAACTAACAATTCTCTCTTAGCTTTGTGCTACTATGGAACTTGTATACTCACTGCCAATCGAACAAAGAGACCTCATGTGTGGGGAACTCAGCCGTCTATCAATCCCACTCATGTACAACCCAGTGAGGAGCTAGCTGGTGGGCAAGACTGGCCTTTGACAATTTAGAATAGATGCCACCAATTTTCTTTTGTGCTCATAGGATGTAAACTTCCCCAAGGAATGGATTTTTGTTTATTTTGCATCCTGCTGTATTCCCAACACATACTGGCCTGTAGTAAGTGCTTGATAAATTATTCTGGAATGAATAAATGCTCTAGAGTTTCATGGACTTCTCAAGGAAATGCCCCTCAGACCCCCTCTTAGAGTATAGTTAGTATTATTTAACACCCAATTCCAGCAAGCCTGGTTGTTTTGTTTCCAAGCCTGCTCTATATAGCAACAGCAAAGTAAAGGATGATATAGATAGATCACACTGACAGCAGTGAGAGGTGACCAACATCAAGGGAGGAGACAGAGAAAAACAATAAAAAAAAAACTGGCACAGACCCTCCAAAAGCACAACAGCCTGGGATAATTGAGCTCAGGAATCCTGGGAGTCATTATTGTAAAATAAACATTAATTAATACTCTAAAATTTATCACCCCTATTTAAGGATGCAGGAAAGTATGTGTGGAAACTGTAGAACGCTTAATAAACAGTAATGATTCTTAGACCAACCCCTCTGTTATCTGGAAAACTATTCTAGCCTACAGAGTGAGGACTCTTTAAGTTCTGAGTACTTCAGCGTTCTGGTTTTCGTAATATTAGAAAATGGTGGATATTATGCTTCAGTTACCGCAGTGGCTATTTTTGGCTTTTGTGGAGCCCTTAGCCTTTTCTTAGTGAAAATATAATTGGATAACAAAATATAATTGGATAACTTCATTTTGCCTTTAAAGCAAAGGAGAAACTGAAAATGGCATCTTAGTTGCTGTGGACAGCAGTGATCGCAGGTGGCCCAGTGTGGCTTTCTGGGAGCTCAGGCAGGGGGAGAAGATCATCGTAGTGGTAGCTATGTCTGCAGAGGGTACGTGATTAGGGGACTTTTGCCTGAAAACAGAGCGTGGGCTTTAGAGTAAGGCAGACCTGCGCTTAAATGTAGGCTTTCCCGCTTACCAGCTGTGCTACCTTGGACAAGTTATTCACCACTCTGAGCCTTAGTTTTCTCTGCCTCCAAAAGGTAATGCTTTCTTTATAGAGTTGTTGTGAGGTTTAACTGAAATAGTGTATTTAAAGTATGCTAGCACTGTCTTCCAGGGCCCTTGTCATGTGCTAGCATACTGCTAAGGCGACTCTTGGAAGCTTGGAGAAAATGAAGTCCTGTTCTCAGTGAAGCAGACATTCCAGAACTGCCATGGTAGACAGAAGAATGGATTGAAAGGCTTAAAGGAGTGGGCATGCTAGAGCAGATCCAGTGTGTAGGACTGGGAAACCCACCAGTGACTATTCTCTAAGAGGGTCAAAGGACCCCCTCCAACCCAACCCCCGTTTATGAACACGATAAGGACCATATCCTTATCACCAGAGTTGAGAAGCTCAGTGCCGGCTGTCCTCTGTGGGCTAGGGCTGACTGGAGGAGATTCTGTTCCAGAATTTCCGTCTCTTATAGCAAATGGGGATGATAGGGTTCCCAGATAACAGAGGCCAGCTGGTGTCACTTAATCATCAGAAGCAAGGTAGGCACAATTATCACGGGGTGCACTTCAGGCACCGACCTCTAACTGTTCTTCTCAGACAGTGGTTAAATGACTACCTAAGTCACGAGCTGTTAACCAGACAATAGGATTAATACCCAGCCCTTCTTAGGAGGTTAAATTCTCTCCCTTCCCACTTTAGCAGGCCCTTTCACCACTCTACTCTTTGCCAAGACAGTGACCCTGCCTGGAGCACTGTTACCTCCTGGTTGTGAAAGGATGGCTTTTCTCCTAGGAGATCCAGCTTAGACGTCACCTTCTCAGTGTTCCTGCACCCTTGTACACACTTGGATTAAAGCGTTTATCACACTGCAGAAAACTGCTTCCCTTTGTGTCTTCTTCTTTGGGGGCCAACATGGTGTTCATTCGTGAGGATGTAAATGCCACGGGAATAGAAGCTCCATGGGGTCAGGGATTCTTTTTCACTGCTCTGTCCCCGGGGCCTAGGACAGTGCTTGGACCAGAGCAGGCAATCAGTCAGCACTTGATGAATGAACATCCTTTGTAACCTTTCTGTCCTGGCACCATCCTAGCATGGAGTTGGCTCTCAGGTATTGAAGGGCAATGTCTGCAAGATCAGAAGTGTTTGTGATCTTAAGCCATCCTTGCGAGTGGTGGAGTTTCAGATGCTGTACGTGAGGGATAGTTTTGATTCTGGGAAGTCCTTCTAAGGTCTAGCTAAATTATTCTACCTAGCTACACATGCATGTGCACCAGCATGCATGTACACACACGCACACACTCCTGTATTCCCAGGTCCACCCTCAAATCCCGTTTGAAGATGGAGGCCCAAGGAAACTCGTTCTTATAAAACTAGTTCTTATAAAGCCATTTCCTTATTTTTCTACCCTAAGAGGATAAACCCTGTTGAGATGAGCTTTTGGAGTCTGTGCCTCCATCTCATCCACCCCTGCCCTCGGCCCCCACCTCCAGGGCTGGCTCATCATCAGACAGAATTGTTCCCACAAAGGCACAGAACTTGAGACTTAAATTGGATTTGCCTGTGGCTTTGTGCTCTTCGAGTCCTCCCGCTTTTGTTTCTGATTTATCATTTCATTCAGTTGTAGTCAATCATTCCCTCTCCGTCTTGCTCACCATAAACACAACCTCCTGCCAAAAAAATTATGACTGTATTAAATGATTTTATTACAGTAAACTGCAGATTGTACAGTGTAAACACAGGTGCTGCTCAAACTCCACACCCTCCGGCTCTGTCCAGACCAGCACGGGTGCCATGGAGAGAGGGAGGCTTTTGGGCCATGAGAAAGGGAGCTGCCTCTGGGAGTTTTAGGCCAGTAGGTCATTTGGTTCAACCCTTCACCACAGAGATAAAGAAAACAGACATGTAGGAGGCAAAGTCACTGGTCTCAGGTCACACAGATGCCTAATGGCAGAGCCAGGAGCAGATCTGGGGTTATTTGATGTCATAGGTCCCTTCCATGACACCGCTCCTCACGCCTCTCCTTTCCCAGGTTTATTTTAGGCACATTTCACTGTAGTACAAACCCTAGTGGAAGGAATGGGAGAATTTGAATAGTGTAATTTATCTGAGGCTATATATGGGTCTTAATCTTTTTGTGCCACAGTTGGGGTAAATGCGGAACGCAGAGTGAAGGGCAGGTAGGAATGAGGCAGGTAGATCTTCCTGCCTCCCATGCTGGCATGGGAATGGTGGGGACTTCCTATTGTCTAGACTGGCTGCTCCGGGCATTGTTCTGGGAACAGGAATAGGGGAGTCCCTGGGAGGCAGACTCAACAAAAGGGGGCTTTTCCTGGGATGAAGCCTTGGGGAAGCTGCCCAGTCCAGCACCTGTTGCTCAGGGAGGAGGAGAGCTTCTTCCTGCCGTGGCCTGGCCATTCTGGAAGGCTTGGGGGACCCTGTGTTTCCAACGCAGCTCATGCAGGAACCGATGGAGCCACTGAGTTGGGTTTCTTTTGGTGCAGGTACAGAGTAAAGAAAAGTAAGGCACACTCTGGGGTAATTTCACCAGAGCAATTACCCTAAGTATTTTTCATCACGAACCTTGAAAAAGGCATTTTTGAAACGGGTGATTTATCGGGTAGAGGGGGACCCTTAGAGAAGTGGATTCTAAAGATAAGACTATTTGGGACAACCCATTGATGATGTCACTTCCCCACTGGGAAATTGCTCAGCCTAAGTTTTCTGTCTCTTTGGGAACCAGCACACACACACTCACACACACTGTATAGTCTTAACTTTGGCTGTTTCCCCTCCTTCCTATTTGCTTGTTGGCACATCTGGGCCTCTGTAGTAAACAGATCCAATATTTACCAAGTGGCTCCAAAGGTGACATTTGCTTCCAAAAGTTTTGATTCCTCCTTCATTTGGGTAAGTTTCAGCTCACAAGAGAAGCTGTTTTTGCTGAGCCTGGGCTGCATGAGACAGGCAGGAACACAGGCCCATCTGTTGGAGATTGGAACATAAATAGCCCCCTTTAAAAATAAATCTCCACTTTTAACTCTGTAGATAAAAATATCGGAATAAAGGACAATTCTTAATCTCCACCTTCTCCCCTGCTTGATTCAAGCGTTTCTAAGTGGAGTTCTTTCCCTTCTCCTTTTACAGGTTTCATTTTGGCTTTGATTCTAGCGAGTTTACTGACAGATTACTTCATTTTAACTATATGGCTTTTCTGTCTAGTGGGAGGCATATTTCTAAGTATCATATTTATCAAAAGAGCTCTGCAAAACAAGGGCCAGAATTACTCTTTTGATGGTTCCCCCTCTAACTACAACCACAATAAATTTTGTGAGAAAGAATGCTCAACTGGGGACCTTTTATGTTAAAGCCGAGAACCGGGGTTCAGACATTGTCACTTGCAAACCTCCACCAGTTGGGCTGTTTCTCCCCTCCTCCGCCCTCCCTGGGCAGAAATCTCACATCTGGTCTCACTTGCAAGGCTGGTCCTGGGCTCCCAGGGGCTCCATATTTTTCCCCCTATAACTTTAAATCAGAGGAGCATTTCAGTAAATCACAGGGAACACTTATTTATTGGACATAGTTTTGGGTCTCTTAAAGCATGGAAAATAAATTTAATGGAGCGTTCAGAGCATTTCTCCAATCTTTTGAGGGATTACTTGGGGAATTTGTCAACTGCGCCAAGCCCAGCAGCCTGATCCAGAGAGATGGGAAGGAAATGATGGGAGAATCTTCGCAGAGCGCCCAGGTGGGTCCTAAATCACCCCAAGAAAGATTAATATAAGGGACCCAGTTGCCAGCCAGGTTGATTGGCAACTTCGCCGTTTATTTAATAAACTATCATTTCAGCTGGAGGACGACTTTAATCTGAATTACATTTTGTTTTTGTCATCCACTCTTGCCAAGTAATTTATGGAATACCATAGATGTTTCTTAACCTCAAACAGCAAAGGAGGGGTGTGACGATAAGGGCCAGGAGAAGGACCAAAGAAAGACAGAAGGGAAGGGAGCAGCTCTGGGAGGTTGGTGACAACTTTGAGGTGAATGGGAGAGCAGGTCAGAGTGGGACAGGTGGAGAGAGGTAAGGGTCCTCAGCACTCTGCCTCTCAGCCTGGGGCAAGGTACAAACTTACTGGAATGCGCCTTTCTGGGGCATGGTGTGCGTGTTTTGGGGCCATTGGGGATCATGTTGGGAGTGGCCTGGCCTGAGGAAAACTTAGAGGAGTTGATTGTTCCTAATTAAGGGTGAGGCCTTGATTGTGGAGTTTGAATTTCCCAGAATAGACCAGAGCTGATGAGGGATGGGAAAAGGTCTCCCCAAGCAAGGCCAGCTGTCCAGTTGGTTCATTGTTGGTGCCCTTGAGTGTGAAATGAGGGTAGGTGGGGCTGGTTCCTCTTCTCAGAGGGAAGTCAGTCAGGAAGAGACTTTTGGGCTTCAGGCACCTGGGGCCTTGATGTTTGGAGTAGTATGGGTATTTCTTCAGGAGGGGAAGATGGAAGGTTGGCTGCTGAGGGAACCTTCAGGAGGATTTGCTTCCCCTTCAGGTGGGAGCTACTGGAAGAACAAAGGGCTGTTCATGAGGGCAGACAGGCTTTGCTTTTGGAAGCATTGTAACAATGACATTATTGTGGCCATTATTCGTTTTCGCTGCAACGGTGGCCCTTCCCCTGAAGCTCTGTGGGTCTTTACCTTCTGACTTATCCTCATCTCGGTCTCTTTTAAGAAGGCAGAGGGCTGGCATTCTTGTTTTTAGGCTAAAGCGAGGCACGCTTTGGAATGTCAAAAGGAACAAAGGTTGATGAAGAGGCTCAAGCCACAGGGGTGCAGCAGGAGCACAGGGACTCAGGGGACGTCCCCTTCCCAGCTTTCAGTTCCTTAGCATCCCCAAGGGCTGGAGAAAATTCTGCTCCAGATGCCAGTTTTCTTGGAGTTTCTCTGATGTCTTCGGGAGAGAGGTTTTCTCTCTAATTTCCCATCCTTAGATGTGAGCTCTTACTACCCGGAGACAGTCTCCTCCTCCTTTGCTTCTTCATTCTTTGCTTTTTCAGCCAATGCATGCCAGTCCTTGCCTGGGACCTATGGACGAGGGGCTGAGAGTGGGGACCATTGAGGGGATGGCTGCAGGAATGGGGTGGGGAGGCAGGATGACCTGGATAGCAGGTGAGCTCTGCACCAGTCTCCATTCTCTCCAGACTCAAAGTATAACACAATTGGTATCTCTGTCTGCCCCCAGCATCTGTGGGGTTGTTAGGTGTGGGTTTGGAATTGAGAAAATTATAGGACCAGGGCTTCACTGGTCAGCAAGGGCCTAAACCTTGACCTTTGTGTGACTTCTCACGGGCTTAACGTACATGTTCTCCTGATTGCCTGCAATCCTCTATAACCTGGCTCCAGCCAAGTTTTCAGCCTTGGTTCCTTCACTTTCTCCCCATTTCTAAACTCTGGCCTCTTATGTTCCCAAGAATACACCGGACAGAGGTTTGCCTTCTCCATTTTGCTTTTTGTGGCTCTTCTATTCCTGTTTTCCCATCCAGTTCTACATACATTTCAAGTTGAGATCAAGTTTTATTCTCCTAGAACATGTCCCTGAGCACTTTGCTTTCTCTGACCCGCCTCCAGTCCCCTTTAGCATGTAATTGAATCGTGTTTCACATTACCTCCATGGAGTCTCCGTTTCTCTAAACTGGCCTGTCTCCTCACTGGTAAATGAGGGGTTTAGATGGATGACCTCTAGGGTCCTTTGCAGGTATAACAGACTAGGATTCTATGTCTGTCTTATCTCCTCATCTGTACTATCGAGTCCTCAAAAGAAGGGACAGTACCTTTTCCTCCTATTGACTCCCTCAGTGTTCTAGCCCAGCGCTTGGCCTTGAGTGGGTATTCCATAAGTACTTTTGTTTACATGATTTTTTTCTTTTTTGTCCTTTTTCTTATTGGAAATTGAAAGAATGAGGAGTGGCTTAGGTGCCCTGGAAGCCCGGTCTTGTAGTCTGGCCTAAAGAAAAATTGTTCCACAATTTGTGGATATGGTAAAAATTGCCTTGAGGTTCCAACTTTCAATGTGTTCTGTTGCAGGAATTTATACTGGGGAGCTCCACCCAGCATAGGGAGATGTCTCATTAAAGGGTGCTAGGAGCCTCCCTGTAGCATACACATTTTGTGGTGAAGTAGAAAAAAGTGCTCAGTTTGGTTCATACTTTGATCTGGCCACTTACTACCCACAAGAATTGGGCAAGTCATGTTGCCTGTGTGTCTTGTTTGCTCACCTCTAAAATGGCAATTGCAATACCTGCTCTATCTTGAAGGGTTTTTGTGGGAATAAAAAGATGAGACACATGAAAATGTTCTATAAATTGTGAAGCTAATAGTGGTAGGTGTGAAGTGGCCCAGGATGTGTGAAGTGAGGTTACTTAACATCTCAACACACAAAGTCAAAAAGTAAAACGGAAAAACAAAACACAAAAAAAGAATATGAAAGAACTCTCTCGCCTTCTCTTTTACTATTGGACAAAGAACCACTTTTTGTCTCTGGATAATACTCTGTAGAGACCCCTCCACCCCCACCAAAAAAAAAAAAAGACATTAAAAGAAAGTTCAGGAGTAAGAGGGATCATCCTGGTATATTCTGAAAGTTGATTCTGGGAAGAGAGGAAAACATGAGCAAACAAAAGCTGTCACTCACTGGCAAGCTGCTTCCTCTGGGGAATAATCTCTGTGAAGAAAAACTAAAGATCTGAACATTGCCTGGAGCAGGGGCAGAGATGATGGCTATGGCTGGTAAACAGGAGTCTCTCGGTCAGGGCCTTCCTGCCCATTCATGGGGGTTTAGCAGTTTTGAGGGGTCCTGCTGTTAGTTAAGAGTTTGCCTGCTGCCCCTTGAGGGGGCACTGTCTCCCTGTTCCTCAGGGTCCCAGCAGCTCTTGTTAACAGGCGTGAATGGACACGTAAGACAGTACGAGGCCTCGTGCCCCAGACATCACCTAGAAACCTACCCATCCACTCTTAGCCTCTCGTGCACACTCATGCCTCTCTTCCCCTTATCCTGTCCCAACCCTCCCTCTCTTCCGACATCCATGCCTGTCAAGTTTTGCACCATGAATCAGAAGTCAGAGGGCCCCCCAAAGCTGGCAACTGGGCTTCCAGCCTTCTAGAAACCTATTTGTGTGCAAACAGACAAAGGACTCCCCCTCCCCTCCCAACACACCATCTCGACTTTCCAAGATGATGATTGAGTTTTTCCCCTGTTCTGCTTGATATTTCTGCCAAAGCAAGAAAAATCCTCGTTGAAGTCTAGCAGGAAATCCAATAAAAATTCTTCAAAAGATGGGCTTGACATTGAAAAACAGCAAAATTATAAAATAGGTCTTAGAAAAGAGAGAGGAGAGTTATTATATCTGGCACCAAGCAAAAGCCCTGAGACCCCGTCCAAATGAGCCATCACAGATTGAAAGTGTTTAGCTTCCCGTTGATTAAATATGGAGAAGGACCCAGGGCCTGCCAAGCCTCGGGGATCCAAAGTTTGTTTTCAGTCAGAATGTGTTTTCAGTCAATGGAAAAAATGGTCGGCCTGCGCTGGGCTATGTAACCGAGAAGCCCCAGGTTTGGGGTGAGTAATGGCTGTGAAGCAGAAAACCATGAGGGCTGTTAATCACCCCTCCCAGGCCCCTGTAATTTAACTCAGCGACTCAGTCGACTTGGAAAGCTCCCCCTATCTCCTTTCTTCCTTCTCCCTCAGTTTATTTTGCTCAAGGGGGAATAGATGAGTCCTTCTGATGCTTGTCTCTATATATTTCAGCTGTTAAAACTCTTCACCCCCAAGACATCCCTCTAGCCAGTCACGCCCCCAGCGCCCGCGGCTCTGAATGCCCTGGGATATAAGAGCAGAGGGAGGAGCCGCGTTCACGCGGATGGGGTTCTTTCAGGGAAATCTCAGTGTCCCATGAGCTTCCTGGAATGGAGGCCTGGAAAAAATCTCCTCCTTCACCATTGCCTTTCCAGGGTAGGCTGTTTTTCAGAGGTGTTTACTGACATTTTTTAAACAGCGTTATCTTAGTCCTGCCTTACAGTTTTCTTTTTTCCCTGGGCTTTCACATGCCCCACTACATTCCTTTACAATTAAGAGTGTAGGATGTCTGTTTTTAGATGTCCTCAAAGTCCACATGAGTGAAGCTCCGAGAGAGAGAGAGAAAGAGAGAGAGAGAGAGAGAGAGAGAGAGAGAGAGAGAGAGAGAGAGAGATATCTAGAAAGAGAAAGAGTTGGTGGATAAAGTATGGCATGTGGAGCTGGAACTCTGAGGTAAGCCTAACTTCCTTTTCTGTCAGATGCAAACCCCTTCACGTTTCACACCCTGTGAGTAACCTCAGGGGAGTGGCTGCTGGTGCATTTCTGATTCTCTTTCTTCGGCTCCCCCTGCATGGGCACTCCGTGGCCTTCCTTGGCACTATGGTTTCATCAGCTTCAGACCTCTACACGATCACCTCTCTGGATAGCTGCTCTCCATGGGTTTCCCCTGCCCTGAAATCTGTGTAAAATCGCAGAGAGGCCCAGCTGAGCCTTCTTTTTGGTTTGCTGTATGTTTCAAAATGCTGGTCGGCCTGAGCCACAGCTTAATCTCAGAGTCCAGGCAGTTGGATAACTTTCTGTTGGGCACCCAAATTTGGTTACAAGAAATCACTCCAACCGTTTTTTGAGGACTAGGCAAATGAACTAAAGAAAATGAGTAAACAAAAATAAATAAATGGCTTTAAAATGATGATATGTGAAATGTTCAGTGGTTTAGTGGAAACAGATTTTTTTTTTTTTTTTTATATGGATAGCAAGTCTTGGCAGATCAGCTGTGGAGGACATGAGCCCACTCAGCAAATACCCAAATGAGCAATGATAAAGGAGCAAGGAGGTGCTCCATGGGGTTGGGTTGTCCCAAACCTCAGCTAGAGGAGTTCTGGGCAGGGAGAAAGTGAAATAAAAAGCTGTGGCTAGGATGTAGTGCATACGCCTGTGTGTGTGTGTGTGTGTGTGTAAGGAAACAGAGATGCTCGGGATGTCACCATTTTGGGGACGGAGTTCAAGGAGTTTATGAAAAGAGGAAGGAGGAGGACAGAACAGAGTCAAAGTTGGTCCTCATGTACAACCCTCTGCCTTCACCGTATTATAATCTTTCTCCTCCTCACCATGTCTACCATTTGTTGAGTAATTACAATGTGCTAGCATTGTGCCAAAGTTTTCTGTTATCTAATGTACTCTTCTCAGTGACTCCCTGGGACATGTCTTATCTTCCTTCATCACAATAAGGAATCTGAGATTCAGAGTCCGATAGAGAACAAAGCCTGAAAGTGGCAGAGCCAGGATTTGAACCCTGGTCTGTTTCTCTTCTCTGCCTGAACCCACAAAGGCAGTCTGGTGGGCAGGCTATTGTAGGCAGTTTTTCTAGGGTCCAGACATTTGGAGAGAACCCAGTAGGGTCTACATCAAAGATTCCACTTCACAAGGGGAAGAAAACCAGCAGCCCCATCAGGTGGGGAGTCGGCATTTCAAACAGCTGTGGTGGCTGCTGAGTGCCTCATGGGCAGCAGCAGGCCCAGGTTGGAAGGGTCAGTGGCAGGTCACTGTCACCATCAATCACCCGCAGGCCTTTTGTCTGTAGGGGTGAGCAGGAGGGGGCTGGGTTGGGCACCAAGCAGAGCGGGTGAACCAATAGAATTTAAGGGACTCTGCTGGTGGCAGGAGATGGGAAGGGCATTTAGAATTTTAAGTGGAATCTTCATGATTTGAGGACTACTCTGGTGGGAGACAGTGCGCTGTTCCTGGGTCCTGGAGCTGTGCTGATGAGCAGCATTCTGGTGACAAGTTACTTCAGCCCAGTGTTGAGTCACCCCAAGACTAGGTTTACTATATATCTATCCATCCAGTTTTGAATGCCTCCTTGACCCACATCACCAAAGTTCTAGAAATTACCAAGAAACACATTATTGTATTTTTATTCAGAGGAACTTAAGTCGGGAAAAATATGTACGTGGAACATTAAAAGTAGTGAATACGTATGTATATCATATGCCAGGCATTGTTTTAACTGTGTGCATATATTAGAGGGAATTCCATCAATGACCGGCTGAGGTAGGAACTCCTGTTAGCCCCACTTTTCGTATGAAGAAACTGAGGCACGGGGAGGTGAAGTAACTTGCCCATCCGCTGGTGAGTGGTAGAGTGAGGATTCAACTCCAGGCTGTGTGGAGAAGGCAGGGAGAGGTGAAGCCTTCACGAGGGGAGGAGGAGCGGACTAAGCAGGGAGCACCCAGACACATGGCCTGTGGGAAGTGAGGGAGTGAGGGCAGCGCTGTGTGGGCAGGAAGCTGTGGGGAGAGGGTGGACTGGTTGAGATGTGGGACATGGAGGTTTATGCACGAGGCCTTGGGTGAGCTTGATCCTGGGATTTGCTGGGGAAAGAAAGTGAGTCTGACTACAGAGCGTGGTGGTCATTGGTGGCAGTGAGAACGCAGGGCAGTGGGGAGGCTGTGGGCAGGTAGGCCTTGAATTTCATCTCCTCCCTCTGAGGAGGTAGGGCTCCCAGGGGGATTTGGAGCCTAGAGCTCGTGCAGGATGAAGAACAAAGTACTGGGGACCTGAATTCCAGGCCGGGTTCTGCCTTTAGGATCTTGCTCAAGGTCACTCTGCTAATTCATCTGTCTGGATTCCAGCTATCTTATTTTTTAAACAAAAGGATTAAGCTAGATGAACCCCTCTGGCTATAAAGTCTATGGTAAAACCTGATGAATCTAGCCAGCTTTTTAGGAGGATTGTGGTGGGGGGAGTTGGAAGAAACTGGAGGTAGAGAAGAGTTTGAAGGAGAGAATGTAGAACTAGAAGGGATCCTAGAGACCTCCCCCCTGTGCTGTTTTACAACTGGGGTAACAGAGGCACAGAAAGGATAAATGGTTTTCTCCAGCCACACAGCTCATTATTGTAGAGCTGAGAGGACAGTCCCGCCTCTGACCCTTCCTCTGCTAAGCTGTCTCAGCTTGTTCCCCTTATGTAGGATCTGTGGGGAAATTTGCTGGAGCAGGGATGGGAGGGGAGGGGAGGGAGGCTCAGCCTGATTGCTGTGGGCCTTCATGCCTGCCCGTTTTGTCAGCACTGGCTCAGTGTCTGTCCCCAAAGGAGCCTAGAGCTCAACAAAGCTCGTGATCCCTGGGTTCCAGGCCTCGCTCTGCCATGGCCAGACCCTGACTCTTTGGCGATAATCGTATATGCTCATGCGTAAGATGGCCAGGGCAGTGCTTGCTCTCGGCTGTGAACTGAGGCCATAATATACAAGAGCCAGCAGCGGGGGAAATTGAAGTCTGAGGTGGGACCCACGCCAGTGGCCAGTGTGGAGGCAGAACCCCAAGGCTTGGGCTCCTGTTTCCTTCTCTGGGCCTAGAGCCCTGTCTCTCGCACCTCCTGTGGTGGGGTGAAGGGGCTGGTGTTCTGACCTGAGCTGCAGGGCCGGGTGCAGGCATAAGGCTGTGGAGAGCGGGGCTGAGCCTCTGACACTTGAATGAACCTCCCTCCCAAGTTCTTATTAGCGCTCCATGACAAAGGAGTCTGGTAAAAGTTAACAGGCCTCCCTGCCTGGAGGAGATCAGAGGGACAACTGGAGCTTACTGGGGTCAGGGAGAGGTCGTTGAAACCTGCGTGATAGGGCAGTCACTGGAGCTGACACTGGTCTAGGCGCCTGTCCTGCCCCCTCCTCTAATCCAGAACCCTCCCAGGGTAGCTAACCTGAGCCCTCCTTTGTCTAAAGGCGCCTTGGAAGGTGTCCTAAGCCTTCCTTGTAGGGGCCAGGGGCCCCCTCTCTGTTGGCCGTGCACCTTCCCAAGCTCTGGGCCCAAATGTGTGTGGGGAGGGAAAGAGATGCAGTGGGGAGTGAGCAGAGTGGCTTTGTGGGAGAGATGCTGGGCTGATCTGGGCCTGGGCGAGGCCTGGCCAGGTGTGACCTGGTCTCTGACCCCTCATGGCTCAGAGGGGGAAGCGCTGAGGGTTGGGGTTGGGAGGAGGCTGTTGGCTAACATTTACCAGGACCTTTGAAGATGTAAATGCTTCTCCAGGCCCTGCTGGGATTGCTGGGGTCAGAGTGCACAGGCATGGTCGCCAGCTTCTCCAAGTGGGCTGGGAATCTCGCAGACAGATGGGTTAGGGTCCCATGTGATGGGACTTGCCCCAGAGGCAGAGGACTCATGGGAAGTGCTATTTCGGGGGCTCTCCTGGATCAGGCCCTGTGACTTGGTGACCTTGGGTGGGTCTGACAGAAGCTGTCTTTTTCAAATGCTCACGCATTTCTTGGTATGGTTTCTAGGGTGTATTTGGTCCCACTGTCAGTGGAAGACCTGGGAGATAGCCTTCAGTTCCTGCTTCTTCCTGATTTGTACTTTTTATTCTACAACTGCTAGCTTGCTCGAGGTTTCCTATTCATACATTGCTCTTTCGTGGTTGGTACCCCTCTTGTGGTAGTTCCTCTGTAGGCATCCCCTTCCCACCAGCATAGCTACCTCCTATTCACCTTTGTGCATCACCTCCTCCAGGAAGCCTTCTGGGAATGGAATCTGCCCTTCTGCCTGGTTCTCCTGTGGCACTTAATGACTCATTCAATCAACTAATATTTATGTGGTATGTACCAGGCCTTGTTCTATGTGGAATGCCTCAGTGCATAAAACATACCAAACTCCTTCCTTCAGGGAACTTACATTCTAGACGGCATTGATAGTGAATAATTACGTAATCCTATTTTAAATGGTTTACATGTATTAACAAATTTAATTCTCATAACATCACTATGAGTTAGGTCACTTATTATCTATGTTTCACATGAGGTTACATAGCTAATATGGGCATATTTAATTTAATTTATTTAATCCTTACAATAGCCCTATGAGATAGACGTTATTTTCCTCATTTTACAAATAAGGAGACGGAGGCTTAGAGGGGTTAAGTGATTGGTCTAAGGTCATCCATCAAGTAAGTAGTGGTACCAAGCAGGATGATGCTAAGCTGTGAAGGACCAGTTTGCCTCCCTACATTAATACTTCAATGTTTTTCTGTATTGAAGCAGTTTCTCAGTCTGTTGAAATGACCTTCTCATCTTCTCCATCATCCTGGGAGCTCCCCCAAGGCAGTGACCTTGGTTTATTTATCTGTATCTTTTGAAATCCCATTGTGGGGGGCACTTAATTGGCTTCCAGCACATACTTGTTGATTGATTGACAGCTGTATGTAGGTGGAGATGAGAACAAAGCAGCTCATATTTATTGCACACACTCTGTGCTGGGCAGGGCATTGGTCCTTGCTCAGCATGATCTCTTCGAGTCCTTACAACAGTCATGAATTAGCTGTCACTTCTCTGAGGCTGGCAGCTAGTATGTGCTACAGATGGGCCTTGAATCACAGGTTTACTCTGACTCCAAAACTCCATGTCCTTTCCTCTACGTCACAGGAGGCTGATCAAAGGAAAGGTGGCCACTCTGAAGGCATTTGAACCTCAGCCTCCTGGCTCTAGCTGCTTTGGCCCCTACCGGGCTAGGAGGCCTTAGGGATTGCAGAGGGTGAGCCTGCAGTGCGAAGGGCTGCATCCAGGACAGGTTGAAAGGTATCAGGAGAAGTGGAGTTGGTTCCAAGATTATTCCCACCTGTTAAAATGTTTGAAGTAGTTGAAGGGAGCAGTTGGGCACATTGAAGGTGTTCAATGAATTTTTACAGATTGTTGTGGCATCATTCTCTGTTCCAGAGAAACAGCCAGATTCAGACTAAACCCCCCGATACCACAGGCGTTTTGCCACTAAAGGAGGAGGATTACGGCCTGGAGCAGAAATGGGAGAGTTCCTGCTCTATGTTTGGTTCCTTTGTTCTGACATGTAGGATTTTTTTCTTTCCCAATTAGGAGGGAAGAACAGAGTTGAATCTTCTGATTCATGTGCTCACAGGGCTTAGCAGACTGGCCAGCTGGTCCGTGTACGAGGAGATGGGGATACAAGAGATGGACTCAGGGTCACACAGCTGAGCAGGGGACCAGAGCCCACGTCTTGGGCCTCTCAAGTTCTCACTCTTGCCATCAGGTCTCATTTGTGTCTAGAGTCCCGTCTCTCGCAGAGGACAGCCATGTCAGATTTCCCCCACCCCCTTTGGTTAATCCCCTATTTTGCTTGACTAAGAGTCAAAATGCAGGACTACACCCAAATGAACTAAGCTCACTTAAATCACTGGCAGGTAATTTGATAGATGAGTTGGCCAGCACCCATTGCGGGGATTAAGCAAAGCCTGAACAATGGAGACAGTGGGAAACAACCTTGAGTGACTGGTCAGCGGGCGGCCTCATTTCACCCAGGGACAGCCCCAGCTCCATGACTCAAATTGGAAGGCTGATGTGTGCCAGGTGGACAGTTGACATTTCTCTTTCAGCCTCGTCCTCCAAAAGTGAGGACCAATAGACCCTCATTTGTCCTCATTTTAACTCACTTGGGGTTAGGGTCTCTAACTGTTGCAGAGGGAATGATTGTAACTGTGTCCCCAACAGCCTAGGTCTTATTTCCTTCAGCCCACCCAGGTAAGCACTCCAGCAAATGACCTCGTTGGTTGAGCTCGCTTATTTGTTGAGCTAACTCAGAGGGAACAAGGGTCTTTCAACAGATGGGAGTGGTGTTATACAAATGGGTGTTTTATGGGCCATGTGCAGAAACTGACCACTTGCAGAAGGCTGCACCAACTAGGTCCTTTCATCATGATGGGGATTGTAGCTCTAACTTCAGATAAGCAGAACAAACAAGCCTCAGCCCAAGTGGGAACTGGTTCTGCCCCCTTTCTTTGCTTTTCTAAATCATCAAAGCCAAGTTCCTAAAGCCTGACTGTCTCACGGTACTTTCTGATGGTTTCATTGTTTTGTTTATTGTGCTTACGACAAGTGCTAACAGACCGCTTTCAAAGTGTGTTGATATTTCAGTTGTTTTTGAATAGCCCTTCTGTTTTTCTGCATCTGGACAGCATTAGAATCTGGCCTCAGGGAACCACTGGGTTCCTATAAAAGTGTACCAGGTCCCTTTTTTGTAGAAAACATTGGCCATGGCAAGATCAGACACCCCATATGGGCAGGAACAAACACCAAAAACTAGAACAGGATCATGAGACAGTATTCAGGAGCCAGGGCAGACAGGCCTGGGCTGGGCAGGGGCCAGTGAGCCTTGCCAGCTGGACCGTGGGTGTTCTTACTTTCCATGGACATATTGTGATCTTCCCGTGGGAGGACTCTACCTAGCCGAGTGCCTGGCACAGGGGTGATGCCACTAAATGCTGGCCATTGACAGGTTCCCTCTCTCTTTGTCTTCTCCCAGGTTGCCTGGTCAACCATTAGCATGTTGTCCAAATAGGGGGCTCCTGGGGACTAGCCAAGGAATAAGAGTTGGAGAACAGCATGGAGTCCAGGGGAGGACCAACAGCAGCCCCAGGGAGGCCTGTGCTGGAGCTCCTGATCTGCTTCCCTCCACAGCTCTCTTGGATGATCTTTTGCCCAAAGAATTAAAGTAGGGGAAGGGTGGGGTGGAAGTGTTCTCCTAAAACTCATCTTTGGTTTTCGTGGCTTTTCCCTTCCACTACTCCTGCTCTGTCCCATCCCCATGCCTTACCACATTCTGCAGCAGAACAGGCTTCATTCAGTATGAGAGAATCTCAGGGTATAGATTGGGCCCAGAGCAAATGAGTTACACATCCAATCTCACTTTATAGGTTTAGCGCAAAATCTTAGTTGTTTCTTTAAGACCTTCTCTGTTTTTATGTTTTCAAACTGGCTGAGATTTTCTTTAGCCCATGCACCTGACTAGCTTATAAATGTTTCTCTCTTGTTTGGTTTGAGGAATAGCAGGGCCCCTTTCTGCCGGACCTCCTGTGGTTCAATTTGAGAAGGCCCTTGCCTTCACCCCTCGATTTAGCAGGACCCCTGAACTTGCTCTCAGAGTCAAATGGGATGGAGATTGAGGGGGGTGACAGTGAGCTTTGATGCCTCATTGCTGCAGTTAGAGGAGACCCAGGCAGTCAAGAAGAGGGAAAAGGTTAGCTTTGTTAGTTCGTTCTCAAACAGAACCGTGGGGGGCTTTTAGACCTATAATAGTGTGTTCCTGCATATAAACATGTTGGGGTGGGGTTAGGAGCTACATGACCTGATTGGCTGGTGATGACTGGTTTCCATTCACTAGGCCTCCAAGTTCTTGACTTCTTTATGGTGACACTGCCTAGCATTTCCTTCTAGGTACACACTATCTTGTTAAAA
Organism: Rhinolophus ferrumequinum; assembly: GCF_004115265.2. Taxonomy (NCBI): domain Eukaryota; kingdom Metazoa; phylum Chordata; class Mammalia; order Chiroptera; family Rhinolophidae; genus Rhinolophus; species Rhinolophus ferrumequinum. The sequence goes on from NC_046287.1 coordinate 61,854,855, forward strand.
ATTCCCATTTAAGCCATTCATCAGGATCTTTTCCCTTAAAGTTTTAGCATCCTAGAATTGTATATGTTACTGCACTTACTTTAGCTCATCTGGAACACCTGATAAAGCACTCAGTGGCACCATTTCGTTTCTCAGGATTGCATTCATCCCTGGTTCTGGCAAGGAGACAAGGAGAGACTCTGGGTCCAGGGCCAAGCACATCCGAGCGGGCTGGGACGATTGGCCTCTGAGAAGCTGACCATGCCCTCCACAAAGGCATGAGTATTCTATAAGAAGGACATTTCCTGTTTCCAGTGTGATTCTACAGATAGGCGAGATAGAAAACTGTGTTTGTGAATGTGTGTGTGTGTGTGTGTGTGTGTGTGAGAGAGAGAGAGAGAGAATACTTGTCATTTTGAAAAATTTCAAACTTTACATAGCAGTTTCTTTCTCACCAGGATCTCTGCTTGTGTGAAACTTTAATTTTATAGCTTTGGCTGTTAATTCATCATGGGCACCACCATCAATAAATATTTATTGAGCTTTCACTGAGCACAGCATGTTGAAATAAGAACTATATATTTGACTCAAGAGGAGTCAATAGCAGATGAGGGTAGATTTGGGGAGGAGTGGGAGAAACAATCACTGAGGTCTCTTACAACCCTGAGATTTTATGACTCTATAACTAAAGCGATAGGGTCCACTTGACACATGTTAGGCAGCCAGCCACAAGAGATGCATGGGCCATCGCAAAGTACTCACCTCCAGAAAACCCGCTCAATGCTTGCAGCACACATTCTCAAGCCTTATGTCCACTTTAGGATTCACAGCTGCAAAGGGACAAGTGAATCTTCTTGACCTTTCCCATGCTGCCCTGTAAAAGTAAATATTTGATTTTAGAATTTAAAAGGAGCATAGACCTTGGGGAAGTTTGGAGCCTGTTCATGCTGTGGCAGGAGAGGACCCAGTCATACGAGTGGCAGCCTGGGGGGCCCACGTGGTGGGAAGCCTGGAGTGAAGTGAGCTGGGAGGAAGGTTGCTGGAGGGAGGGCTGTGTGTCTTTCACGGAGCCCGAGGTCATCAGAACAGAAACAGTATGCCTGCCACAGCAGTGACTCAGGCCTCCTGGGGGGTTTTCTTCAACATTATGAAGATGAATATGGCTCCAAGAATTCCCTTTGGACCTGGGCTTCGTGCTAATTGCCTCCATATTTATGGGAAGATGGGCAGACTGTGGTGGGAGCCTCTGGAGTGGAGTCTGTGGGTGTGCTCAGGAGAGTGGCTCAGGCTCCAGTTGGAGTTGTGAAAAGTAGATCTGAGCCTTAAGGGATCAAGACATTCCTGCTGTCAGGTGGGCAAGCTATCCTTATTATTGCTACTACTATGATTCCCTTTGTGCACAAGAGAAGCCAAAACAGAAACCAGGAGTGGTTACATGCCCAAGGTATCACCGTCAGACAGGAAGAGTCCATAGAGTTAAGGTAAACAGAAGATGTGGTGTCCAGATCAGCTGCCTCCCACTTCTCATGGGGGGCGGGGCAGGCAACCAAGCAGGCCAGAGCCTCTCTCTTCCTCATAAAAGATGATGCTCAGTGTCTCACTAGCTGCTTTCCCTTGATGTTAAAGCATTAACTTTAATTATTAGGGTATTAGGGCTCAAGACGGCTGATAGAGAAGCAAGCAACTGGGAGTGCTGCCTGGTTCCACACATACTGCTAGTTTGATTATGGGCTATTTATCTTCCCTCTCCAAACCTCAGTTTCCCTATCTGTAAAGTAAAGATAATAGTGGTAACTATCTCATAGGATTCTTGGGGGGCAGTAAATAAAATAATATGTATAAGGAGATTTGCATCATGCCTAGAACACAAGTTAGTGATTAATATTAGTAACTGTTGGGTGCCATTATAGGGAGGAGGTCTAGTGGTGAAGGACGCTGGCTCAGAACTCAGCCCAGAGAGGGTAAGTGACTTGCCAGGTCACGCGGCTGGTGAGGAGCACAGTTCCGTACTCTTTCCAGACCTCTTTACACTGGATCCTTTGATCAGGGAATGAGACGCAGCTCTCCAGGCACCAGTGCTGGTCATAAGAGGTACCTATCTTGGGGTTGGGGTGATGTGACTTCTTAGTTTCCCTGGACAACTACTGGTGAGGGGCAAAACACTGGGGGCACTCCAAGGGACTGCTTGTTTTTTCCCCCCTGAGAAGGCTTCTGGGGTAAGCCTGACCAGCTGCCCCGTCTTCCCACAATGCAGTGGGGGCAGTTGCCTCTGGGCAGAGCGGAAGCCACACAGCCCAAGCAGGGTGGGGGTGCCCCGGCGCCCTGGAGATCTCATTGTAGCTTTCTGTCAAGCCTCTGTTGGTGCCTGGTTCCCCCATAAAGCCATTATGTACTGGGAGAATTAATCATGCCGTTAGGTAAGCATTATGGCACTTTTATGGCAGCTTTGAAGCTAATCTGTCACTAATGCCTGCTGGATTATCATGATTTCTTGCAGTTGTGATTCATTAACTCAAGGACTAATAGTAATTCTATTAAACATCTTCCACCACCATTTGCCCCAACACGTCCCCATTCTCCGTTCTATTGTGTCGCTGCTGTGGTGCAACTGGCAGCCTGTGTGGTCTCCAAAGAGGAGCCGCAATGAGATGGACAGGTCTGCAGCCAGCTAGAAACTGCCGAATGATGCATCCATCCTCTGACCAAGCCCAGAACACATCTCCTTCCCATTCCAGCTGGACTTTTCAGTTGATTTCTGCTTTTCTCTCAGAGGGGGCCACAGGGCTTTTCCTGAAAAGCCCCTTACTGCCTTCAAGAGGCCAAACCTCACAGAGGCGAAGGTGAAGCTGTGTAGATGGATGAGTCTCAGAGTGAGACAAGCACCCCACAACTCCACAAGTGACTGCCATATTCGCAGGTCCTACCTGCAGCAGAAGTGGGTTGGAGGCAGAGAGAGAGAAATAGGAACACTGCTAAAGAAATCTGGTCACACACGGTCCTTTCCCTTCTTGCTCAAAGCTAACAAAACTCAAGGGCGAGAAGGCAGGCCGAGGGGACAGGAAGCAGTGGTGGCACACCATTGACTGCTGGGCCTGCCAGCATTAATAAAATTCCTTGGTGAGGTTTTTCAGAAAGAAATGGTTCTCTGAGGCTGGCTGTTCTCTGCAAAAGGTCAGCTTCGGGGCATGGCTTGACTGATGGGCTGTGAGCAGGCAAGAAAAAGAAAGCTGGGAGTAAGGGGCCGCTGGGGGTGGGCTGGGAGGAAGCGGGTGGAGGGCTGGAGCATAGGCTCGGTCCTGGTGCCAGCATCTTGCCCTAGTTCCGTACCATCCATCAAGCCCGGCACTGATATCTCAACAATTTGTAATGCCCCCGCCCCCTCCAACCTGCCCAAGTGCGCACCAGCGCTGACCCTTCTCGCCTCATTCAGGCCTCTGTTGCCACTGGGTGATGGATGGCTTCTCCTCCCCTGGGCTCGCCTCACCACAGCTGGGGAAACACGGGCAGGTAGAGAGGGTCAAACCCGGGGCAGTCAGAGTGACCTAGTCCCCGAGGCCAAGGGATACTGTGTTCCCAGGGCAGCAGGTGATGCCAGGGGTAGAGAAATAGAACTGAGACAGGAAGCAAAGAGATAATTTCTACTATATAAGGCGGAGAGGGGAAAAAAGAAACCAAACCCAAAAAACCTCTCTGCATCCTGAGGTCTTCCAAGACTTCTAAAAATCTCTAACATGGTGCGATGTCTTCTGTGCACAGCTACAACATTGCCTGTTCCACTCCATCTGTGTTTTCTCACGCCTGTGTGCTTTAAGAACCACTGAAATGGAAAACAAGTTAAAAAAATACATAGATGTATATATAGTGAGATGGAGAAAGAGGACAGACAGTACTCTGCAGCCTTGCAGCCTGTATTCACTGTTTTTTTATTTTTTTTTTGCCAGTGTTTGTTGTAAGAAAATGTGTATAAAAACAAACTTTAGACAACTGGAGTAAATATTCTCAACACATCAGCCGAGGAGAAGTCAGGATCCAATGTTTCCATCCTTCCTCATTTTGGATGGAGCTGGTAGGAAAAGAAGGGATTTCTGCCCGCTTTCCAACTTGTAGGTGGTACTCCCCATTTCTTGTTCATGGGTGAAACGGCTTCTTCCAGTGGGGGCCTGCAAACGACACTAAGGCGTGGACTGGCCAGCTGGCCCAGTGATGCCAGGCTGCATTGAGAAGCTCCCTCTGAAGGCTTAGAGGCCTTTTGAAAACAGGAAGTAAAGAGTAGCCCAGAAACATGTGTGTATATGTGTGTGTGTGTGTGTGTGTGTGTGTGTGTGTGTATGTGTGTTTGTGTTGCTAGAGAGGACGTTGTTGCAAAGAGTGTCAGGTAAGAATTCAGTTCAGCATTGCTGATCGTATCCTTGGCCTTGAGGGCTCAGGAAATCCACTCTTTGACAGTCCAATGGCCTGGCACCCCTGCAGCCTGGCCCAGACACTCCAGACAACTTCTTCTTAGACCCTTCAGAGACTGAGTAGGAGAATCCAGGAGAGAGTGTCCAGGAGACGAAGTTTGGGGACCATGGATTTTTCAATGAGCTGAACAGAGAACTGAGCAGGAGGGGTGTCAGGGAGACGAAGGGGTTGGGGTTGGTGAGGCAGGAGAGAGAGAGGGCAAAGCAAGGAAATGGAGGAAAACAGAAATTCATAGGCTAGTGGAAAGACAGAGGAAAGGAGAGGAGAAGAGTTCTGAGTGAAAGATCCAAGAGATAGATGGTCACGGGACAGGAGTCAGCAGGGAAAGAGAGAGAGAGAGGAAATTTAATGAGGGCAACTTGAAGGCCAGCTTTAACCAACAGCTGGCGGGGGGCCGGGTTTGATCTCCTTGTGAGTCAGGCGGTTTGATTAATCGTGGCCTGTGGAGGAGGATGGACACCTGGCCCTGCTGCTGAGTTCTTTGATCTCCGGATTTCTCAGGGCCTTGGGAGGGGAGCTGCAGAAGTGTGTGTTCTCCCGGCCCTGGAAGGCCTTGCTGGGGGCTCCCTGAGAAGGAAGAGAGGCGGTCCTCAGAGAGGCTGGGAGAATTGGGAAGACGAGGATGAAGTACAAAGGGCAGGAGTGGCCTCTGGGAGAAAGGTCAGCTGAGGGAACGTGGAATGGAGAAGGCCTTTGAAGGGGGAGGGTGATTCTATGGTGAGGGTTCCTCCTACCCTCTTTCTCTGCAAGGGAATAGCTAAACTGTTAGAAAGAACCAGGCAGAAGAGAGAGCCATTGCACAAAATCCTGTTATGTTGCTTGTGGCTACAGGGCTGGCTAGTTTAGTCAAGGAGCCAGTTCTTGTGTGGGTGTGAGGAGAAGGGAGGTGGAGGGCTCCCTGAAACTGGCTCCATTTTATGCATGTTGGATGGAAATGGATTTGAAAAAAGAAAGTGACATATTGCCAAAAAAAAAAAAAAATCCTTAAGAAGAAGGAAAAAAGGAACTAAAACCCTAATGCCCTTAAAAAAGAAAACTAGAAAAAAAAAGTCATATATTATGTCTTTGGACTAAATCCATTGGTGTTCTGCCAACTTCAAATAATAGTGTAACTTGATTAAGAAACTTTACAGGATTTAAAGTTGTTGGCTTTTCTGACTCCTTTCTGAGACTTTTCTGTAAGTCACTGTCTACACCAGGCTAATTTGTTCCCAGATTCCTTAATCTTCTGCAAGTTGGGGATGACGTTTATAACTTGGTAGCCATATTTGAAGGGTTCATGATTTCTTTGGCTCACAACTTCCACCCAGAATTTTGGGGTGACTGAAAACATTACCCTGAAAATGTCTTGCTATTGAAATACTCTGTGTGTGTGTCTGTACGTGTGTGTGTCTGTGAGTGTGTGCCTGTTTGTAAACTCATCAAGTTATACCACCCCTGCTCTCCTTTTGGGCTGGCAAACTCCTGCTCATAGCTGTCTTAGGTCTCAGAGAGGCATGCATCTGGGGACAAGAATTCAGCTAGCACACAGGACATGGATAGTTAGGGCTCCAAAGGCTGCCCAGCAACAAAGGGAATTCCAAACGTGAAGGAGGACAGATTTTCTGGAGGGACCAGAAAAATGACATTTTGACCGAATGACATTAGCATGGTTTGGAAGGCAGTTGTGGGGCAGTGCACAGGGCACTGGCCCGGCATCCCATGGTACAGCTCCATGACTTAGTCACTAGCTGTGTGACCTTGGGCTTGACACTCCATATCCCCGGAGCTTCAGTTTCCTCATCTATAAAATGGAATAAGGAAAAATATTTGCCTCAGAGGCTTGTTGTGAGGATTAAATGCATTTGTAGATGTGAAAGCACCCTGCAAACGATGAAGCTTTCAATTAACAGCAGGTATTAGAATTACTGCTCAGATTACAGAAACCCAGGTCTCTTTAAACACCCGTGTTGACAGCAGGGATGTTTTAATTTCAAACAGGGTTTGCTTATGGAGGGCATGAGAAAATGGGATGCTATGTTCCCTGCTCCCCCCTGGGGCACCTGCTCTCCTATAATTATTATTTACTAATAAGTATGTTGTGTTCATAAATGTCCCATTAAATCCAGATGAAATCCTTCACTGGTTGGCCCGGCTTTCCTGGATATGACTAGGCAGGAGCCACTGGAAGCTCCCTCTGCGTGGTGGGACCTTGGTCTGGGGTTTACAATCCCTGGCCTTTCTGGGAGGGCACGGCAGCCCGACCGGTCAGTTTCTGCTCAGTGGTGGCCGCATTCTCAAATCTGTGCTCTTCCCTCTTTAGTCTGTTTTGCCTATTTGTGAGAGGAACATTGCATTCCCTGAGCCTGGGCTTCCTGGAGCTTCACGGCTGTTTTCCCTGCTTGTCAGTTGTCCTAAGATACGGGGGTATTGCTACTGTTGACAGGCCGAATGCATGGTTCAAACACTGGCTCTGACATGAGACCCCTGGGACATGGGACGAGCCATCTCTACAGTGGAGAAGGCAGTGCTTGCCCTAGGAGGGTTGTGGTGAGGATACAGAAGGCCTCTGTAAAACTCCTAATCAATGCGTGGCCCATGGGCGATGTTCAATAAATGATGATTCTTGTACACCAATGGTCTCAACCCTGTCTGTACGTTGAAGTTGCTGGGGATAGTCAAAATTCTAAAGCCTGGGCCCTCCTCTAGATATTCTGATTCAACTGCCCTAGAGTTAAACCTTAGCATCAACACCCAGATGATTCTAACATGTAGCCAGGGGTAAGAAATACTAATGCTTCTCAAATTTTATGTTCAGACATATCACCTGGAGAGTCTTACTGAAACGCAGCTTCTGAGTCAGCAGTGTGGGGCAGAGGAACTTGTGCACTGCTGATACGCATGCCGGTGCCTGTGCACGGACCGCACTTTGGGTAGCAGGGTTCTGCTTTCCTAACCCTTACAGTATCTGGCCGTGGCCATGGACGGGAGACCTGGGAAACAGGTGAAGGTGAACACAGTAGAAACCTGAGAGGCAACTCCAGAGGCTTGTTTAAGGGTTTTCCTGCCAGGTGCCAATCTGGAATCTGTAATCCTCCCCTCACCCCCACAGGCCTCCTTCTGAATCCAGTCATGAATACCCATATAAATAGCAGCCAGAAGATGTCTTCCAATATTTCACTATCTTTCCCAGTTTTATAATTTATCCTGTGAAAACAATCAAATGAATGAAAACATTTGCCACAGACCATGAAATGCCCAGGCCAACAGTTTAAATACCTATTTGTAATACTCAACTAGAAAAGTAATCCCTAGCTGGACTTGTAAGTAGTCAGCCCCAGGCCCCTTCATGGCCAAATGAAATCCTCATAGATGAGTATGAAAATAAAACAAATCGCAGGGAGGCTGCAAGTAAACAGCTACTGATAATGGTTCATAAACCAGGAGATGCATCTGTGAGAGAGATGGAAATGACCATGAAACAAATGGCTTCCGAGTAATGGGAGAGGGTCTTCCAGACAGCATTGAACCTGGAAGATTTTTTCACCTTAATGATAGGTACGAATATAACTGTCGCCTTCTCTCTACACAGTCGTAGGTGTTTGGAGGCAGGCACTTATGCAGAGGACATGGAAAGAATGGGTTTTCCATGGGGTAGTATCATGCTTACCCCTATTTCATGAATTTATTGAATAATAAATAGAAAAAGGAATAACCAGAGTGTACATTTGATGAAAACGCTTCATGAAAGAAGATTGCATTTTGGACAATCAAGAGCCCTCTGCAGTTAGACTATGGGCTCAATTTAGATCCAGGAAGGGAAGAGTTGACATGCAATGGCCTGGGGCCATCCTGTGTGGCATGCAAGATCTGATCAGCAAAGGATGAACAATTAGGAATTCCATGGACTAAGAAAACCCCGACTGAGTTGGAGGATTTCACTAGGACCAGAGACAAGAGTTTTGTAATATGGCTTCAGGATGGTAGTTGACATCAGAACCACACAGTAGCCACGCCTGTATTTTTGGTTGGACTGCTTAATTGGGCTGAAGTTAACTGTTTGGCACACAGTACAGAGTGTTTCTCTAGTTTAGGTTAGGATCTTCTCTCTCAGTCCTTTTTTATTGTTTTGTTTTTTTTTTTGTAAAGCCAGGTGTTGTTGGAGACAGACGTCAGGACAAGATGAACCTGGCTGCCAATCACTGTTGAGATTCCGGCATATTGGGCAGTCAGGTAGGAAACCCCTTTGCTGAAAGACCCCTGCACACAGCTTATTCTTGCCTTGAGGTGTCACCCATTGCTAGAAAACCAAAGGATGGGCCCCGTGAAAGCTTCAGTGGGCTTGCCTGAGCACATCTGCCTCCAAGAAGTCTGGGGCCTGTTTGCATGCAGAAATTGACATGTGCCATTCCGGAAATCTTATTTTATTGCTCCTTTCCCCTCCAACAGTCCCCCTCCTCTGCCACCTCCTCTCTCGCTGCTCTGGAATCCTAGTCCCAGATGTGACTTTCTCTGTTTCCTTTGGCTGGGAATTTGTCGTTTTCCCATAACCCAGTTGGGTTGCCTGTTAGAGAAACCAAAAAACTCCAACTTTCTGGGAAGGCATCTAATTAAATTCCCAAAGAGGGAAGAGGAAAGCCCCCTCTGAAACAGACAGCTAGAACCTCATAATACCTAATCATTCCAGCAGAGAAAGTGACCGGGGATCAGCCTAGTGAACCGGTAACGTGGTGTTCTGTTTCTTAATGTCCTCTGCAAAGAAGCTGGCCCTGGGTTTAAAATAGCCCTTTGGTAAAAGCAACTATTTAAAGAGTATTGGGGTCTGAGAAATGCAAAACAAAGTCTTGTTGATTAAAAACACATGGTTTGTTCTCGAGATGCGAGTAGCCAGCAAAATCAAATGTGACAGTGTTTTGGCTTTTTCTATCCCACAAGACATGATGGTGATTTATTAGAGTGATGTCAGCTGTGGTTAAAAACGTTTGCTGTGTTGTCTTAATAAAAAGAGGCTTTACCTTGGAGCTGTCAAACTCCTTTTCTCCTCTGGCTGGAGGCAGTGGTTGCTAGGTCCTTGACCCTCCTGTGGGGGCTTCTCCCCAAGGGGCAAATCTCTGCCTTGGGGAAGTTCATGAGGTCACAGGGCACAGAGTGCTTCTTGATGGCGACGCAGGGTGGCCTGGAGCGGGGCTGCAGCCCATTCTTGGTTTGTTCTTATGGAGAATGCAGATACTGCACCCAGCTTGGAACTGGAGCACCCTGCCCTGGTTTGGTGGTGGGGCCTTTGATTGGAGGAAATCCCATTGAAGGCCCATGGCCTTCCTTCCCCAGGTAACCTGGGCAGAGGGTTGATAATCTGCAGGGTGATCTGCTGGAAAATAATTAGGCTGTGAGCTAAACACGAGGAGAATTTCTTAGTTGAAGCTCTTCGGTTATAAGGAATAGAAACCCCTAGACATTTTTAAGCAAATGAGATTTATTGAAAGGACACCGCGGTCCATTTCACAGACATCTAAGAAGAAACAGGCCACCTGGGGAATGAGGAGTGCAGCTAGGACTAAAGTGGCTTCCTGTACCTTCCACAGAGCCCTGCAGTCTCTGATCTGCCTCTCTCTGTTCCTTCTCCTCTCAGGGGTTTTCTTGGGGAGATTCTTTGTTTTTACTTCTTCAAGGCTGTGGCTTGCATCAGCAGTGCCCCCATGCTATGTGGTCACATTTTTGTTCAAGTACCATCCTCTTCCTCCATTTAGTCTCATTGTCTCAGTCCCAAATTCCTGAGAGAAAAAAATCCAGTTGGTGTTACTTGAGTCGTGTCTTTCTCTGGTCCAGTGGCAGCAGCTCAGGAGCCAGGGGGAGGTAGTGTGGTTGGAGGGGAGCCACTTTGAGGGCACTGCTGGGAGGCAATGGTAGGGGTGGGCTATAATGTTAGGCATTGTACAGGAGATGTATGTGTCACCAGGGCGGCTGAAGCAAGCAATGACAGGTGTGTGTTTCTGTTGGAAGGATCAGGGATCTTCTGAGAGTGAGAATTTGGTACTGCTATTTCTGAATGCCCCTCCTTCTTTATTCCACAGGAAGTGTAACCATCACAACCAGGAAATGAAACCCAGCAGACACCTTTAAATTTCCCCTGGAGACATACCCAGGAAGTGAGAAGATGACATCATTAAGTTTTTAAACTAATATATGGATTTTTTTTTCTAACTACAGAAGAAACACATAAGTGACTGTAGAAAACTTGAACAGAAACACACAATGATGGAAGGAAAAAGCACTCTAATCCAAGATAACTGCTGTTAACATATTGATGTATTTCCTTCTATTCGTTTTTTTCCTTTAAGTAGTAGCCTGAGGCTATGTGAAGGATCTGGGCTTCAGATCTATCTTTTGACTCTAATTATATGTCTTCAGACTCTCTAAGACTTTAGGATCGCTTTACATTTATTCTCATAATTTTCCCAGAGCACACCGGGTTAGTTTCCCCTTGCTCTTTTTACCTTTTCCTGAGGGTGGCAGCTCAAATAGAATCAATATTTGCTAGTACCTCTGCACTGCCACCCACTTTTGTGCGAGTCACCACCGAAAGTCGACCCCTCCCCCCAATTATCCAGTAGCTTTTTAACTGCTTCCTCTCCCAAGTCCTTCAACATCTTTCTTCTGAGGGATCTTTTTAAAGCCACAAATTTGATCTCCTCAGTCCTTGCTGAAGATCCCTAACTGGTTATCTTTTGCATGTAGGAGGAGAAGATGGACACAATCTTTAACAGGTACCTCTGGCCCGCTCATTCACTGTTTCCTTTCTTTCAGCTCTTGGACTGTCTTCGTCCCATTTCTGCTTCAGGCCTTCGTGAACGCTCTTCCTGCCCTTCTGAAGAATTTCACTCTACTCCTCAGCTGATTTACACAGACCCAAACTCCAGGTCTCTTGTCGATTCCTCAGAGAAGACTTTTCTGACGGTGGCCTCCTGACAGTCCCTCAACACCCCGTTTCCTTTTCCTTCATAGCAATAATCGCAGTTTGTAATTATACATGTACTTGTTTGGCTATTACATAATTCTGTCTCCCTGATAGATGTGAATGATCTTCCAACAAGAGCAAATCTGTTTTGATGCATGCTGTATCCTACTCCGCCTGCCAATCCCAACGTGCCCACCATCCCCACCTCACCACCCTATGACAGTGCCTGTCGTAGGTTAGGTGCTCAGTCAATGCTTGTTGAATGCATGAGTGAATCCAGTGCTTGCCTGGTGCAAATGCAAATGTGAAAGGTCACCACATTGTATCATATAGGATTTGGAGGACTAGGGAGAGAACATGCTTTTCAATAATCCCTTGGTGAGAGCAACTCTCCCATTTGCACCCATTTGTGAGTGCCCCAGAGGTGCACAGCACTCAGTGATTGGCGACTGTGGTGAGGCCTGAGCTTGAATTGTGCCTGCTCGGATGCTGGTGTTTAAGGCAGCTTCCTGGGCTGGTGAGCAAGGTCGATGTTCAGCGAAGTGTCTACACCTTGGTGTGGCTTTGCCACTCTCTACTTCCCATACTGTGTGAAGAAGAGTTCATTCTAGAGCCTCTGACAGCTGCCAAGCTGCCTGGGGTTGAACACCTCCATGGAGCAGTGCCCTCTGCCTCTGAATCAGCCTGTAGAGTGCTCTGGCTGTCACATAGATCTAACCTAAGTTAAAGACGGATTTAGCTTCCTCAGAACCTTTAACTATTGATTGCCTTCTGGAGATGTTTCTCCTCTGGAAGAACATCAAGTTCATTCATTGGACGTTTATTGAACACTGGCATGGCATACCAGGTCGGGATCCAGGCATTGGGTACAGACAGCCGAATAAGACACATGGAAGAGCTTAGCTGGGGAATACCGATGCAGCTTGCAAAGTATTCTCGCACAATTATCTTAATTCATCACAGCAACCTTACGATGTGCATGTCATTAAGCCTGTTTGAGGATATAGAAGCCTAAAGATTATACATGACCACCCTGAAATCCTGTAGTTTGCATGTGAGGGAGCTACAGCTCAATCTTGAGTCTCTTGACTCCAACCCGGTGTTCATTTTACTACCTTGAACTAAAAGTATGAATGTATTTCTGCTTCATACAGCCCTGAGTACATTTAAGGGTTGCTAATATACTCCCTGAATTATCTTTTCTCTGGATAAACCTGGTCCCCAAAAGTGGGATAAGACCTAGTGGATCTTCCTTGGCACTACCCTTGTACGTTGCAGAAGATCCTGGCTACTGTACAACACTCTTCCATCTACAATCAGCAGTGTCTCAGTCTAGAAAACTAGATTCTGAAGAGGAATTCAGGGTGGTTATTCTCCCCTGTGCAGTGAAGCCAGTAGCTAAGCCTGGGACCTGTTTTCCAGGGCAATTCAGGAGGTGCTTTCCCAGCAAGCATTGTACAGTGAAAGATAATAGATGCATGGATTTCCAGGGAGGGATGTCTGACACTTGCGGCTTCTTTTAAACGACATTTCTGTAAGGGCCCCATCGACTTAAACAGTTCATGTTATAGAGCACTCATCACTACCTGAGAAATTTCATTACACTTACAGGCAGATCCATTAGAATTTTGGCTCAACATATCAGGAAAAAAATTCTGGTCTTCTTGAGGCTGGGAAGTGTAAACACAGTGTCTCTCAACGAAGTGTGTGGGGAGTCCCAACCTGAGTGCAGGCTTGGGCGGGCATGTCTGAGCAGGCCTGGTGAAAGGCTGGGTGGGCCTGCTCAAGGTTTATTTGCATGAAAAGCCTCCTGGGATGGAGCTCATCTAGGAGGAAGAAGGAACTAGGGACAAACAGCTGACCTAGTGACCAGGCTTTGATTGCAGCAGGTGAGAGTGATTCTGAACCTGGCTTCGTGTCTGCCTCAGAACTGGGTGTGGCTCACAACTCAGCTCTCACTGGACTTCTTCAGGAGACCTACAGAGAGTAAAAAGGCTGTAGATAAAAATGGAAAGAATGGTTTAAACTAACATGTGGTTGTCACTGGGGAACCAGCTTTGGGACTTGTCTTGAGAGAAAAACACACAACAGGAAGAGAGGCTCTCTCCCACCTCATTGTGGACCCCTGAAGTTCTTTGGCTTTAGGGGGCCTTCAGCACCTCTGTGGTGGCAGGAGAGCAGCACCCAGCAGAGAGGGCAGTGTTTGGTGTCCTGGTTAGAGAACCTGGATCAGGTTAAGCGGAACAAAATGGTGGCTGACCAGAAAACTGTGTGTGTCTTGAGCATACCTGAGGCACCCCTTATGAATCTAGAAATATTGAAGGTCATTATGGGGGGCTGACACCCTGAGTGAGACAGTGAAAGGTAAGTCGTTGTTACGAATGTGATTATATACAAATTGCCTTAAGCCTGGGAGGACCTTCATGGGTCCGCCCACCAGCTTCTCTTTTCCTGGTTGAACAGCCCAGTGTCCTCAGTCCTGTCTCAGAACCCAAAGTTCTGAGTCTCCCACTGGTCTCACTACTCCCTTTGGAACCATGCCAAGCTGTGAGAGCCCAAACTGTTTGCTATAAGAATTTTAAGAAATCCTAGAATTAATATGGCCTAACACTCTGCTTTTGATTAGGTGAAACGAAGGCTCTCAGAGGTGTGAGGTGACGTGTCCCAACTTTCTGTGCCCAGTCAGTAGAAGACAAGGACTTCCCCCAAATCACTTCACCACGCTTTCCTTTTTACTTCAATAGATGCCTCCAGTTGGGTGCGCATGTGAGCCAGGGACTTGGGATGTCTGGACAAATGTAGCAATTACCTTCTCATGGCCAGACATGATAGAGCTTTGGATTGTCCTACAGTTATGAGGCATTTAGTTTTCACCCTCCAGGAGTAAGGGAAACAGACACAACTGTTTATTACATACCCTGATTTGATGGGGCAGTCCCAGCTGGCCGTGCCGGCACATTTCCCGAGGCCAGCAGTGAGGGGTACCTCCGTGGAAAGGGCAGTTTCTTTCCTGTCAGAAATAAGGCTGTGCAGGCAGCTCTGGGCAGAGACAGAAAGTGGCTGAAGGAGATATGGTCAAGTGACCCTGAAACAAGTGGGACAGCTCTTTACATGGTACAATATAGTGCTCAGACAGAAAACTCCCCCCAAAACCGAACAAACAATGCCCTGCTATCAGTGGAGGTCCCAGACAGAGGGCTGGGAGGGACCCATGTAGCCAGTGGAATTGTTCTGATGTTGAAATGGAATGGGAAAACAGCAGTTCCCAGTCTTTGTCTTACTTCTGGGACCACATCAAAACTTGGAGATGGCCTGTGAATATCAGCATTTCATAGAAATCTTGCCCTTGTTCTAGAATTTACCATCTGTAGTAAGGGTTAACTGTCATCTGTAGAAAGGGTTAAAGTAGGCTTTGCTTCTAAGTCGAGTCTAATTGATTCATGGTGACTGTTGGAAGCATTGTGTTGAGAAGGATTCTGAGACTGGGTCTGAGGCAAAAATGTGTGTTGTAATCAGCCAGCAATGTCTTTTGTCAACATGCCAGGGAGGAGGGTGGGGAAGAGTCTTGAGCATTGTGGAAGGCGGAGTAATGGTCTCAAGATGTCCCTATCCAAATCTCTGGAACCTGTGAATAAGTTATGTTACGTGGCAAGGGGAAATTAAGGTTGCAAATGGGCTGACCTTGAGACGGGGAGATGCTGCTGATTACCTGGGTGGGTCCAATGTAATCACCAGGATCCTTATAAGTGAAAGAGGGAGATGGGGTTCTTGAAATCAGTGATGTGCTGTTGAGAAAGACTTCACTGTCCACAGCAGGCTTTGAAGATGGAAAAGGCCATGAGCCAAGGAATGCAGGCAGCCTCTCGAAGCTGGAAAATGCCGGGAAATAGATTCCCCCCTGGCAGCTCCAGAAAGTTCAGGTGACACCTTGATTTCAAGCCCCGTAAGAGCCATTTTGGGTGTGATCTCCAGAAGTGTAAGATAACAAATCTGTGTTATTTTAAGACACCAAATTTGTTGTATTTTGTTACAGTAGCAAAAGGAAACGAATACAGGTCTCTATTATTTTCCACCCATGACTCATCAGGGAGTCTTTCCTTACATTTGACCTAATGTTTGCATTCAGTTGCTCCAGCCCTTTGTTTTGGACACCTGGAACCGGATCTCTAAGGTTGTTAAGAGTCTAGAATGCTCTCGCTTATGAGAGGCTATAAAAGCACCACCATTAGGAAAACTTTAAAAGGGAATCACACAGGTTTTGTGATTTTCCTACAAACTTGAAGTGGTTAGGTCCTTACCTAGAGTGTCCCAGAGAGTGTCCCAGAGAGGCAGGTCCAGAGCTGAGCAGCAGGCTCTTGGCCATCACGGCCACACCAGGAAGCATGGTAATGGGGACAGAGTGCTAGACTGGGATTCCTAACGCTGGCCTTCATTTTTCTCACCCACAAGGTGAGAACTAGATGACCTCAGGAAGGTCTCTTTGATATTCGATAGTTTTAAGTATTTGGAAATTATGCTGGAGAAACTAGCAATAACTGCATGTCTTTTAAATACTTAGCATTTTAGTTATATGATATGATTTGTTTTCACAACAGCTGTATGAGGTGGTCATGTCACTTGAGACCCCACTTTATAGGTGAAGGCATAAAGGCTCAGAGAGGTGAAGCTGTTTTGTAAATCATCCAGCTAGTAAGCTGAGGAGCCACGAATCAAATTTTGATGTCAGAAGACAATGCTTTTTCCATGACATCATGATACCTCCCAGTAACGATTCCTTTCTTCCTTCTGGGAAGGACTCTGGCCCTGGATTCTGCTGAGGACACAATTCAGGTGGCCACAGTCACAGGCTGAGTCCAGGAGTGATGCTTTTAGGGTGAAACTCTTTGTCACACCAGGAGTTCCATAGTGAAATAAGAATAATTGTTTTGTAACACAAATATCTGTGATTTTGTTTCTTTTCCTGACTGGGCTGGGGACCAGTTGTGTGATCCTGGGTAAGTCACTTTATTTCTCTGGGCCTCCATTTCCTGGACTGTGAAATGAGGAGGATAGACTAGAATCAATGTTTTCTAATCATTTCTTTTTTGAATTCATTACACATGAGGTAAGGAGATTTTGCTGAGCATTAGTAGCTGCAATTTATATTACAAAAACAATTTGTTTTTTAATTTTTGAGATAAATCATAAAACTATATACACTGTCTCCCTCCACATCCTTTCTGGGCAATATGCTCCTGTCTCCATCCTGCCATCTTGTCCACAGTTAAGAATCCCTCTGTTTGATGGCTTAGAATTTTGCTCTGGGTGTAAGATTACTGGAGTCTAAGGATATATACACATTCTGGAAGAAGAGAGGAGACAAGACAACCTTTCTGTGTCGCCCATCTCTTTTCCTGGAACCTACCCTGCCCCATTTTTCTCTGTCTGCAACATTTATTTCCCTCTGTCCCCCCTCAGGCTGCCCCTTGACTCTCCCTGTCTACGAAGCAGCAGGCAGACGGCCCTCCTGTTTGAGCAGGCCATCTCTCAGTGCGATTGCAAGCGTGGTTATCTTTTATTTCTGGCATGTGCTGTAACACAAGAGTGATCTCGACTTCAGAGATTATCACCTCTCATCTTTTATTCTCTCTTTTCTCCTCTTCTTTTTCTTCCTGCAAGATGATAGAATTACCAGACAAGCCCTCCCTTCCTCCCGGCCTAGTCAGAGCTCAGAGATATTTACTTCTTGGGTAAACAGCTGTAATCTCCCTAACCAGACTTTATCACAGTTAAGCGAGTTAAATTCTCCTGGTCTAATCCCCTATGTGCTGTGGTTTTCTGAGTATAAAGTTTTCGACATCTTTTGATATAATATGGCAACTCTGGACCACTGGATGTGATTAGGCATCAGGCAAAGAGGTTTCAATCTGACTGAACTGGAGAAGAAGGGCCCCTCTGCAAAACAGCTTTGGGTAGAAAAACACATGGAAAAGCACACTTGCTAACAAGAGGAAAGGAGGAGGGGTACATAGGTGTTTTGCAGCACCCAGGTTATGCAAATTCTTGATGGACAGTCAGTAAGGTGAGATCAAAATTGAGTCAGCCTGCATGTCCGTGTCCTTTTGTGTTGTCACTAACCACATGACACAGTGGCCAGGAGAAGATAAGAGAAGTAAATGACACCATGCCTGAACCTGGAAGAATGTCATTTCTAATGGGAGAAACAAGAGGGACTTGCACCTCCAGAAAAAAGTACAAGGGCAGATGAGGATCCAAGGCTAAATCAGACTTGGTTCAAATTAATGCAAATTCTGGGGCATGGGAAATAGTTAGAGGACAGGAGATCAATTTGTTTGACAGAAAGGTGTATGCATGCAGATGGAGACAGGAGCAAGCCTGGGAGACTGGACAGGCCCTGTGTATGTATGTCGGTGGTAGTGGTGTCAGTGGGGGTGGCAGAGCAACACTCCAAATATTAGCAGCAGCAGAAACCAAAGCTTGGGAGTAGGAAGGAGCCTGGTGTGTGTCACGTCCAGTGGGGACTTGTCCAGTTTTCTATGCCCAGAGGCAACTGTGGCTGCTGTGAAAGTGCCAGAGCCACGTTCAGAAGCCTTTCTTGTTTCTCCATTTATATGCTATGTGTTGGCTTTTTTTTCTTGTCGACCTTCCAGTCACTCCTAAATTCGGTTCCTGTTCTCTGCCTCTCCCTGCCTGCCAGTGCCACCCATGCTCTCAGCCAAGCAGTGACATTTTCCTCAAGCACAGCCTGTGCATTTTTAAAGTCTGAGATGCGCTTTGGGGTTCAATTCCTCTTGCCACCCTCCCTTTAAATGTGTGTGTGTGTGTGTGTGTGTGTGTGTGTGTGTGTGTATTTTTGGTCTTGAATACCCATTAAAAAGAAAAAAGTAAATTGCCAGGGCTGAGGATTGAGGGGCAATTCGCAGAGCCCAGTAAACCGCCCCATTGTCCCCACTGCAGGCTATACTTTGATGGAGGCAGATCCATCAGCAAATTAGTTCTGTCTCAGAGAGCAGCCCCAACACTCAGGTTAGCGTGCAGCTGGGGACACTAAGGTTTCTCCCACCATTCACCTGCTTGGGGAAAGACAGGGCCCCAGGCCACCTCTCCATGGGTCCCTTGTCCCTTCCAGCTGGATACCATCCCCCTGCAGAGCCTTGGGAAGTGTGTTCTGAGTGCTGCCCTGGTTCTCATGTTTTCCTCTTTCTGTGTCCCCGTCCCCTCCTCCCCCCCTCCGCCCCCCCCTCTCCCCCTCCGCCCCCTCCAGCAGCAAGACCTGCTGGGCTCTCTGCTGGGAAGAGACAGTGAACAGCTACCCAGTCCCAGCAAACCTGGTACTTCCTCCCAAGGGTCAGATGCACTGCACCAGCTGCAGGGAGATTTCCAGGCCACCATTGGCATGTGTCCTAAACGTGCTCCTTGCAGCTCCTCCACTGCCTACCTGGGCTCTTCACTCCTAGAGGCCTCCACCTTGGTCCTTAAAAAAAAATCTCCATCTCCACGTTTGTCTGTGCAGAAGTCCTTGCTGACTTTTGTTAGAGAGAGAGAGAGAGAGAGAGAGAGAGAGAATGTATATATAAATGAAAGAATGAATGAATGGAAATAAAATCAAGGGTAGGGTATTTGCACTAGATACCTGCCATTGAAATACCAGCTCCCTTCCCACCCAACAAACTCACCTCTTTTCCACATTGGTCATTTTTGGAGGGGGTTAGGACTGTGTCGCCTTTTGCTCTGAGTGTTTAAAAAGCTATCAGGCATTAATACTCACTGTGAATTGTCATCTTCTAGGGGCAGCTGGTGGGATCTGAGTTTGGGGAAGCCATGCAACAAAGAGAGAAGAAAACATGGGCAGTTTCCTTGGGGAGGCACTCTGAGCTGCTAAGGGGTCCCCAGGCACTGGTCTTCTAAGTGACCAAAGGAGTGCAAGAAGGACTAATGGGACTGAGAAGGAAGAGACTGAAGGTGAATGTGACTATACCTTCAACTGTGAGCGCTACCTGCTTCCCTTCCTCTCTCCACACCTTCCTCTCACAGAGCAGACATGGGCTGGGGTTAGTGGGGTGAGAGAGCAGTGTTTTGGGCAAGGCCCTGATCCTGCTGGCCTAACCCAGTGGTCAGCAGGGCTGAGTCCCCTTGTCCCCAGGTTGGGAGGAGAAGGTGGCTCTTCTTCCCAAGGGGATGCTGCACATGTCTTACTCTCTGCTATGGTTGTCTGGCCTGCTTCTGGAGTTCCTGACCCTAGTTTGGCGATGCCCTGACTGAAGCAAGTCATGACAGTATCCTTCACCCCATATGTTTGTTTTAAATGTGAACTAAATGTAATAATTTTAAGAGACTGTAAGTAGTGAATATCAAAATGTATATAGCCACAGAAATGAGCAAGAAATCAAGTGGAAGAATTTTCATGAAGCACTTACTGCATCCAAGACATAACATTGACCATCATGGGTCTATTAATGAAAACAATAGTAATAATATGGATAGATATCCTTCATTGACTGCCTTTTATGTGCCACGCATTCTCTCATATAATCCTGACAATAACCCTTTCATCTTCAATTGACAGTTAAGGAAACAGACTTAAAAAGGTTGAGTAACTTGCCCAAGGCTACATAACTAGTTAAGGGGCAAGGTTGGGATTCAGACTTACCTCCAGTGCCAAGCCCGCAAACCAGGAAATATGGGAACACAGGAACCAAACAAGTCAGTAGAGAAAGCTGTGGAATTACATGTTCAGGTCTGTGGTTCTGACAATAAATCTTATAGGAGGTAGTAGAGAGAGAAGTTCTGTTAGAGGCTGCAGTCGTGACAGAAGTTTCTGGAAGGAGTTGAGGCTTGATCCGGATTTAGGTAAGTGAAGGGTTGAGCATCCTTAATCCATTTCAGGAATGATTAAGGTACAGGAACGAGCATAGGGTATGTGAGGGTCAGGGAGGAGATGAGTAAGAGAGAGAGAGGAGCCTTGGTTTAGGGAAGTAGTGGGAGCTAAGGCAGCAGATTAGTGTGGTTCAATGATAGAGTCCCCACCCATTCTCTGTATGAATTTGGGTAAATTACTAAACCCTTCGAAACCCCAGTTCCTTATCAGTAAAACAGGGATAATGATAGTACCTGCTTTACCTTTCTGTGGTGAGGATTGTGACGTAATTCAAGCAAGGTACTTAGCACCGTATCTGGCATAGGCGGACTGCTACGTACATGTCCTCTGTAGTTGAAAATGTTCTTTCCTCACTTGATAAACTCCTGGGTGTTTGTGTTACTGATACCGTGCTAAGGGGACAGGAGTCTGCCATCCTGCCAGCATGCCGGCATTCTGAATAAGCCTGCTTTTCTTTCCACCAACCTTGTCTCTTGATTTTTAACTTTTGCAAGTGGCAGGCAGCCAGACTTTAGCACGGTATTGTTATCATAACTCCTTTTCCTTCTTCAGGGTCCTCCAACCAGAGTCATCAAGTCCAGTTGACTCTATCTTCATAATATTTGTTGTTTCTTTTCCTTTCTTGCTGCCATTACCCTATTCTAAATCCCTGTCATGACATGCCTAAATTATTGCAAAAGACTCCTACTGGTTTCCTGCATTCAGTCTTCCTCCACATCCATCTACCTGGTACATGAACACGGCTATTCCCCCTAAAACACAGCTCTCTTAATCTGACTTCCTTGCTCAAAACCCTCTAGTGACTCACTCTTGCCTTTGAGATTAAATCCAGACTTCTCAGCTGAATCACCTACAACCGACTTTTCTATTTATTTGCCTTGTTTCTCAACATGGTTGCTGTTATTGCCCTACAAACATGCTATGTTCTTCCCCGTTCAAGGAGCTTTCACCTTTGTTTCTTCCTCCAGGAATACTGTACACCTCTTCCTCTCCATCCAGCCAAGCACTGACCTTCCAGGCTGGCTCATCTGAAAACCACTTCCTGTGTGAAGTTGTTTCTGACCAGTCCAGCTCATTAGATCCCTTTCCTTGGTGGACAGCTCTTATACTCTCCCTGTGCCTTGGTCATTTGGCTGAAAGCTGTCTTGTTAATGATATGTACTCATGAAAATGAAAAGTTTCCCCAAATGGGCTGCAAATCCTCATGGGAAACCCACTTCATCTGTCTCGTCTGTCCGCTGTGGTTCCCAGCATAGGGCAGGGCTGAGCATATAGAAGGCAGTCGATACATTTTTATTAATTTTGTTGAATAAATTTGGTAGTGAGAATAATGATAATGAAGGATGGACGGTGGGAGACAAGAACCCCTTTTCCTGTGATGCAGCAGAAGCTGTGGCTTAGACGCTGGAAACCACTCTCCCTTTCTCTTTGTGCTTCCTGCAGAGCCATCCTCACTTTCTCCAGCCTTGCTTTCTGCCCTTAGAAGCTGCTCTCAGCCCACATTTCTTCTCTTGCGCTTCTCGGTAGAGCTCAGAGCCCTTTTAGGAGGCAAGCTGGGATGGGTTGGTCTTAGATGTAAGTCCTGTCTCTGATACCCCACCCAAGGCCCTGCTGGTGGTTCACGATTGGTTGGGAGTGTTTGTTTAATGTCTGAATGGATGAGTCTGGAGCAATGAATAAAGAATGGCACACAGTGGAATACAATGTATTGTATCATATCATTAAAGCCTTTAACAATGACATGTGGCCATTTGTTGTATCCTTAATGACAATTACAGCAATAATGGTGACAATCTGAGGAAGAGCAGAGCAGGATAAATGATGGGTGGGACACCAGAGAGACTATTCTCATCCTGGGGACTTGGGGTTGCAATCTAGGCTTTCAATTTTTTTGGTTTTCTGTTCCATGCCCAGCTGGCAAGCCACCTCCCTCTGATTCAAAGGGGGAAGCAGAATCCCTCACCCGGGGATCTTGGGGACGTCAAACTGCTCCTTACGCAACAGCCTCCTAATGAGTTAAGTGTAAATGAATCAGAAGCAGATGGATTGGATTGTTCTGGAAATACACCCGAGGTTTAAAAATTAAGGGAAAAAGCATTTTGGCAAAAGGCATTTTGGGGTTTGCCAAGACCCAGAACATTTGAAAAACAGTTCAAGATTTTTTTTCTTTTTCTTTTTCTTTTCCCTTTGGTTGCAAAACCCAAAATGCTGCCTGGAGGCAGTAGAAAGAGATGGGCTTTCGTTCTCCTTTCAGACTGAAGTTCCTCCTGCCGTGTGGGTAATGGACCCCAGATAGGAGGCAATGGGCTATAGAATTGCACCAGGGACGGATGGTGTCTGGGGGCAAAGTACTCTGCCTCCTTTTGCAGGGAAAGGTGGCCCCTTGGGCCTGCAGCTCCCAGACTGGACCTCAGCCTTCGGGGCCTGCCTTAGGCTGCTACCTATGCTTTGCAATGTGCCTGCCTTTCATAAGACTTGACTCACCTCATTATATAAGGGAAACGGTCTCCAATTTGCTAGGCGAGAAACTTTGGAGGTTAGCAAACACTAATCCAATAAAACATAAAGTGAAATGTTTATTCTAGAAAAAAACACTTTAAACAATTTTTTTTTTTATTAGTCACATTTGGCATAGTTGAGCGTTTCCCTGGAGAGATCATCTTGCTGAGGGAAAAGAAAAACAGCAACTGTCTCAGAAGAAAACTCAACCCAGCAGTTTCTAAATCTGCTGCTGGCTTGCTGTGTGATTGTACACAAGATACCAAACCTCTCTGTGCTTTGTTTTCCCAATAACCATCTCTAACGGTTTTCTCTGATTAAGTGGCAATATATACATCAGATAAGTCAGGGCTAATCCATGTATATAACACAGGTTAATGTTATAGGAGCACTGGCTGTCCTTGGTGTGTATGACACATGGTCCACTTGCTGGATTTCAGTAATCTCTCTTCCCCTCTTTTTTCCCCAAGCACCTACCTACCTGTGAAACCCTACTCACCTGCCTGCCTCTCAGAATCCTGTGCCATCTAAGTTTGGTGAGCCTGGCCATTCCTCGGGCCATGACTTGGGAGGGAGTGGCTCTGTGACATGGGGTCCCATCACAGGATTTCTAATCGCTGTCCTCATTTATGGCTCTATGACAACTCTGAAATAAAAACAATATTGGTCTTTCCCTTTGAGTTGCTCTTACAGATCTCACCTCCTCAGGCTGCTGGCTGCCAGCCTTGTCTGCTTCTAATGGAGACGGGGGAGGCCCCAGAGCTTGGGATGGTGAGAGGTCAGGAGGTGCAGCTCAGGCTGTGGGTGCTAAAGGCAGAGGGGAGCAGAGCACGACTGAATTCCGTCCCTCCTGGGAAGTCCGGCTTTTTTCTTCATTTGTTCATTCACGTATTCCTTCATCAGTTGTGCTCTTGCTGGATCGTGACCTGATCCCTCAGTGAAGACAGGGCTGTTCGCCGCAGCCCACAGTGGTAACAACCGCCAGCAATTGCATAATCGTTGATAGTTTATAAAGAGCTGGCACACATGTAATCTCATGATGCCTCTTCTCAAAAATCCACAGAATATGCAGGGACCTTCACATCATCTGGTCACCGTCTCATTTTACAGAGGGTATGTTCTTACCGAGGTCCCGCAGCCAGTTAGTGGCAGGGCTGCGTCTGGTGCCCTCATCACATCCTATGCTTCCTTTTTGTACTGGCACTCACTGTGTTCCGGATCAGGATCTATGTTGTTCTGTCTCGTCTTGTTTACATCACCCCATGTGGACTGGGAAGTCCTTTGGGACAAGCTCACGTTTTGCACGGCTCCATAACTCACGTGGTTACGTACAGGAGCGTCTTGTACATGGAGTCTGCTTAACAAATATCTACTCGACAGGGTAAATATCAAATCGGGCAGAACGAGGGGTAACCCCAGACAGACTGGATTGCCATTGAGTTCCAAGACCTGAAAGACAGCGGTCTCTGGTCTCTGGGATCATCCCGAACGGTCACGTCATTGCCCAGTGGTGCCCCCTCCCCCCTTCAGTGCAGATCTGGCCTGACTGTCATCAGCTGCCGCGTCATTATCCTCATCAGCACCACTCTCACAGATTGAGCTCCTCGAATGGGCCAAGAAATTTAAAGGAAAGTGGTAGATATTGTCCCAGACAAATAAGTACTAAGCAGAAGCTTGGGAACTGGAGGGAGGAAGCAGCCCATCTGGGGAGAGAGGGAAGGAGCACCTACCTAGGCTACTAGCTGGGGTCGGGCCCCACCCTGAAGCGCTGGCTTCTTATCAGACTTGCTGGGTGACCTCAGCCCTCTAACTCTGTGAGAATAAAGATGGTTTCTGTCCCGCCTACTTGTTCCTTAACCATATGAGCTGAGAGGGTAAATGAGATCCTGCTTTGAACTCCCAGGAGGAAAGGCACTAGTAATAACAATGATTACATGGAGGTTATGGCTGGTGGAGGCTGCCATCAAACAGAAAACAGCTCAGCTGTCAGGGCAACTGGAGGCCCCTTTTAGTTGCTGAGAGTAGTCCATCCTCTTCTCTGCCTCTGGCGGGTGGGGAGGGCCTGGGAAAGACAGAGAGCACAAAAGGGGTTCTGTTTCAGCCTCTTACTGTTCTTGGATCTGCTAGGTGTATGGGAATTCTGAGGAGGCTGCCCCTTCCCCTAGTTTCTTTCTCTGACCTGCTAACTCTGGCTTCTCCATTGCTGACATGACGATTCAGGGCAAAAGTGGACCTGTCAGAGAAGGAAGGTAAGGTAAGATAAAAATAAAATAAAAAGGTAGACACAATTATAAGCCTCTTTTATCGTAGTGCCCCTTCCTACCCCAACACTGACATCCTTAACACAAAAATCCCACTGCAAAGCTCCGAATGGGGGTGAGGCTTCCGGCTCCAGGTCAAGGGGGACGGGCAGGGGAAGTGGGGCCAGAGGCAGAGCGCAGAGAGGCCTGGCCCGGATGCAGGGCTGTGGGAAGCGGGCCCTGCCTCAGCCCTGCACGCTGCGCTCTGCTCGCCTTCACTCAGGAGCGGGGGCGCCACTGCAGCGTGATTGATGGGCTCCAGCTTGAATGGAAAGTCCAGATTCCAGCGAGACAGTTTAAGAGGTAGAAGGAGAGACAGTTTAAGAGGTAGGAGGAGAGACAGTTCTCACATCTGCAACAAAATTAAAAATTAAATACATAAAATTTGTGAGTTTACAAATAGAACTGTTACTTGTTACCCGGGGTATTAACAATCTCCTTTTATGATTAAAAATTTTTTTTTAATTTAAAATTTTTTTTTTCCGGTAACGCCCGTGAAAGACGTTTGTTTCAGTTGCCAACATTTCTGCAGAACTAATGTGGGTGGATTGTGACAGATATAATTTCTCCATCCTACAGTTTCATCAACTTGAGTTCTGTTAAACTATACCCGCTGGGCTTAGCTCCTTTTAAAGTTTCCGCTTTGACAGGTAGATTTATTAGTCTTGAAATTTGTACAAATCAGATGTCACTCGTGGCAACTTGTCAAAATGTCAGTCTGGCAAGGCGGCATGAAAGGCTTTCTGGAGAGAGAGACAGACGCAAGGCAGGCTTTAAAGAACTCCAGTGCGGCGGTAGGAAGGAATGGGAGGGATGGCCGCCTCTTGATCCTGAGGGCTTTACTTTATTAAATATCTCAGGCTGTTCAGTGGGACGGCTGTGGGATCCCATGTCTCTGAGACATCAAGTCTGACAGCTTCCAAACGATGGCTCCTGTCGGTTACAGCGTCAAGTTTCTTTGCTTATTATGTTCACTTAGTGGGAGAAGGCCAGGGGTACTTGCGTGGGAAAGGAGAGCAAATCCAGGCTTTTAGGTTTCAAAAAATGCTGAGTGAGTCTGTGGAGTTGTATGGGTGTTTCATAGTGGGCTCCCTCAGCCAGAACTAGGGGGCGCCTTCTGGCTCTTTAGTACAAACTCCAGCTCCTCTGTGGAAAGAAGCAGAGGGAGAGCCATGCTCTTCCAGGTATAGATGGTGGAAATGGGCCTGGTCTCTCCTTGCAGAGCTACAGGAGGTGGCAGTCCCAAACAGTTCCAGGAGACCCAGGGGCTCACTTTCCAGTGGGTAGGCTTCCCAAATTTCCCAGACTTCCCTGGTCCAGTTCAGTTAATCAAGGATCCCAAGATCCGGTAAGCTCCATAATAATCTTAGTTTGACATAGCAGGAAATGTTAATAGTCAGAAAATTATCTGAAATTTTTTTCTCTGGGGGAGAGGGTGGGAGTGCTGTAGAAAGAACCCAGCCAGGGTCCTGGATGCAGTTTTCACCAATGGCAGGCTTCGGGAGTCCTGGTGGATGGGGACATTCAGGGCTCTGAGAAGCTGCTGTCTTGGGAGGGTGGGGGCTAGTGTTGCTGCAGTGGAGATAAAATTCTGGTGGGGGAAGCTCTCATTGAATTACTGCACTCTTTGCCCATCTGTCTGCCTGGCTAGCTCAGGAAGTTGGAAGACACCAAAGAAAGCTGTAGTCCTCAGTATTACTATGTCCTCTCCCACTACCCAAGGAGTTCTGGCAGGCTTAATACTGTTGTATTCATAGAGGAAGGGCAAGGACTCTTGAAGGTGGCAGCATGCTTCCCTAAGTAGTAAGTGCTGAGAACCACTCCCCTATAATTGGGCCTTCCCTCATTCTGCCTCAGGAAGGGCACTGGGGAGCTACCAGGCTGACCTGCTCAGAGTTGCCTTCCCACCCGCCCCCACCCATCTGTTCATCTGTCTGCCGCTGAGATACACCTTCGAGGCATCAGCATGGGGCATGATTTGATTTGAGAGATGTGGAACATGCTCTCTCTGTCCCCATCCCGTCCCCCGTCCCCCTCCTTTTTATTACTTTGGGTGTGGAATTATTGAAGACCTTTTCCTTCATAAGTTCGCAGAAACTCCTGCTAAAACAAATGCAAACACCTCTTTGAAGGGTGACATCCTCCTTACTGGGGATTAGGTGACATACTGCTGAAAACAAGGAAGTATTTTGTGCAAAGGGGCCGGGATCAGGGAAGGGGAAGCAAGGGGATCTATGAGGACCTACTCCCTTCCATGATATTTTTAAGAGGACCTGCTTGTTGCTTGTTGCATCCTGTCCCCTGAGCAGGGAGCAAGTCGTTTTGAAGAGAAAAAGGAGGGCTGGGTAAAGGGGAAGGGCAGCAGAGATTGTCCCCAGGCCTCTCACTTGCCTTGCTCTCTAGCAAGTGAAGGCAACTTCCAGTTGGCCCATTTGTCCCCTCACAGCACAGTGCTGGCGTTTGTGGCTGAGTCCTCTTCTGCCAACAGCACGGAGTCTGAGGTGTCCATTGGTGGATTCTCCTCCGCTTGGGCCCAGGAGGACGTTCGGTTGGCATTCTTCCTGAGAAGGAGAATTGAGTCCACTGTTTATCTTTCTGGTTGGAGCCTGGCACGGTGAGGAACTTCACTGACCTTGTGAGTGAGTGAGAATATCCCAGGTGAAAAATCTCAGGCACTAAGAGGCATGATAATGATAATAGTCATGATGATATAATAATAGTGGTAATTATGCTAATAATCCCTTCGGATGGATAGCATGTCTTTCAAAACACTCAAAGCACTTTCATTAATGTGATCTCATATAACCTCAACCTATTTCTGGTGGAGAGATCTGGCGGAACTGGCTATGGTAGCTACATGGGGAAACTGAGGCACCCAGCTCATGCCTGTCACTTTGTCTCTTTTTACTTAGCTACACGAGCCCTGGAAACGGAATCCTCATTTTCGGAATCACCCAGTTATTCTGAGTTGCCATCCTGTCTCTGAGCGTGAAGCATACAGACATAGATACGGACACAGACACACAAAGACACAGACACACACACATGTACACACACAGATACACACACACACACACACACACACCTCCCTCCACCTGTGGCGTTTAACCCCCACAGGTGCCATTTCTGAAATGTGCTTCTGCTTAGAGTGTTGAGACTTAAATCTCCAGCCTGCGCCTCCACCCCCAGCTCTCATTTCTCCTGGACTGTGCACTGGTTTGCTCATCAAAAGGGAAGAGGGAGGAGGCAGATCTGAGGGAGCACTTCACAGAGGAAGACTCTTTAAAAGAAATCACTTTGTGTCATAGTGCAGGGTGACGGACTTTCATGTGGCAAATGCATCCTGGCAGCTAGCTCCCTGATCCACATTCGACAGATCATTAAAGTCCGGGCGGCAGGGGGCTGCTT
Source organism: Rhinolophus ferrumequinum (assembly GCF_004115265.2). Classification (NCBI taxonomy): domain Eukaryota; kingdom Metazoa; phylum Chordata; class Mammalia; order Chiroptera; family Rhinolophidae; genus Rhinolophus; species Rhinolophus ferrumequinum. The sequence goes on from NC_046287.1 coordinate 61,883,314, forward strand.
TCCCAGCCCCTCCTCCCAGGACAGCTCTGCCAGTCACCATGAGGCATGCTAGGGTCACGTGCGAGGGAAGAGTGTGGGGTCCTGAAAGGCTCACAAGTGGAGAACAGAGAAAAAGCAGTGGGTGCTCACTGTTAGCTGGAGTCCTGTGATTCCATTTACTAAATGTGTCTCTGCTTAGTAATTTCGAGGCAGCCAGCAGGGAGAGAGAATGAGGGGTGGGGAGAATAAAGGAGGGGTGAAAGGCAGGGAAGAAGAAAAAAAACCCCACCAGCCCGTCTGGCATTAGTTCAGAAAGCTCTCCAACTCACACATCTGGTTCTTATATTTCAAAGTTAATTAGTCATATTGAGGCTGTCTGAAGATAAATTTATCATCCAGAAAAAACACAAACAGTTTGAAAAATGAAAGGAAGTGAGGTGACATGGCTTGACGTTTAAATAAATCATTTTAACATGATTAAAAAACTTGTCCTGTCTGACACCCAGCACTTGGGTACTTTGTAAAGACTTTTTGACAAAGACAAGTCCTTGTTTGGTATACAAAAGCCCTTGCCATTCAATTACTCAGAATAATCTTTGGCCAAGTACTTTTCTGAGTGACAACTGGGGAGTGCAGCCTGCAGCCAGGCCTCCCTCTTTGGGGTGGTAGCAGGGAGTTTGGGGTAGTCAGTGTTATTCCCAGTGGAAAAAACTCAGATGCTCAGAGGTTTGGGTAACTAGGGGATTTTTCTGAGAGAGGAGTGAGCATAAAGTGAATTCTTAATCCGTCTGTCTCTGGATGACTGTTGAGTTTGAGCAGGAAATCTTTCCATGTTCCAAAGACGAAAGATCCTCTTCAAATGCCTGGGCAACTACTTCCAAGAACCAGATGTGTTTTGTTCCTTACACCTCCCAGGGCTTAGATGACAGTTTGAACCCTGTGACTAATGGAATTAAGAATTGGGGCTCTCTCTGGCCTCGCTGTAGTGGGCAGTGGCCAGATGGGGGTGGTAAATATGTAAAGAATCTTGAGTTCTGATGTGTTGGTTTGTTCTAGGAGCAGATGGAAGCGAGCTGGAATCCAACACTCTACAAACTCAGACATGCCACCGTCCGCTTGTCCCTCCCTCCCCCGCTGGCCCTGCTGGTGTACCTTGTGTACTTTGTAAAGGTCACTGGGTCCTGTTCTATGTAATGACAGACAGCCCTTCCCAGCCCAGTTCAGCAATGGGAACACATGTTTGGAATGGTGTCGAGGAGCTGGTAGCATACATGGGTGTTTCTAGATGTCATGGAAGACGAGTGGCATTCCAGGGCTTTCCCCCAATCTTGTCTCAGGTAAATTGGCTCCTGGGAGATTCTGATACGCTTCTAGTTTTTCCCTTTGGTTGCGTTCTCCGTGCAGGATGGGAGTGATATAATATAACATGAACGTTTTCTCCTATTAGCAATTTGGTCTCATCAGCTTTGTTAATGGAATAACAAGAGGTGCTGGTTATGGTGCAAAAGTCTCATCATGTTGGTAATTTTCACTGTAACATGTTAGCAATCTGTCACTATTTGTTTCCAGCAATACTGGCAAGAGTCTGCTTACATCAGGGGCTCTAATTTTCTCTCCACACCACCAGACTGTTCTTTCTTTCTTTGGCTAGGTAGCTTCCCGTGCTTCGATCTGTCTCTGTTTATCTCGCTGTGCCTTTGTTTCTATATTCCTATGTTTCTCTCTCTGCCACCTCCCACCCCTCTGAGAAGCTATTACAATGTTTGTACTGAAGGGAAACACCATCCCCGGCAGCCTGCAAGGATAGAATTCCAGAGCTGGAAGCCCCCCACTGTCATTACCCTCACCCTCTGCTTTGTTGGGTGGAGAAATTGAAGCCCAGGTTGGTGAAATGACTTGCCCGTAATATCGCAGTTAATTCAGGTGCAAGGTCAGGCCTAGGACCCTGGGTTCATGATTTCAAATCCATGGTGCCTTTTGCTACATGATGAACAGTGTCATATGAAAAAATCAGTTAGTCGCAGAAGCCATCTTTCTTGCACACGGGAAACTCCTCCTGGTGAAGTTAAGGTCACAGAGAGGAGAGAGTCTCCTTCACCAACATAACAGGCCCTTTCTCAGCTTAATCAGGATGGGCCCTCAAGCCAGGTGGTTTTCTGAGGCGAGTCATCCCACCAGCTGTGATGCTTAGTCTCAGGGTCCCTGCTCTGGAGTCAGGCAGGGAATGCCCTCCTTAGCAAATCCTGGCCAGCACTGGGGTGGATGCAGCTTCCGGCCCCGGCCTTAGTCACCAGCTGTCCAGCACAGAAGCCCTGGCCATAAATAGCCTTTCCCATAGTAGGTGAGACATGCCTGCCTGACTCTAGGCCCTCCTGCTGCAGCTCTAGGAGACCTTCACCTTGTCCTTGTGTGTCTGCTGGGCTGGCCAAGATTCACTTCTGCTGGAAGCGTTCCTTTCCACAGCTGGTGCCCTAAGCTGTGGAGGCTGAGAAAACCCAGAAGCACCACCCTGGCTGTGGTGCACACATACCAGATTTCAGGTCAGATGGACTAGAGCTCTGCTACTTAACGGCTACATGACCTTTCTAGATACGGAAACTGTCAGTCTAAGTTTCCTTACTTGTAAAATGGGGATTCCGAAGAGTTTGCTCATAGGTTTGTAGTGGGGAGTAGAGAAAATGTACATCAAGACCCAGAAGGCAGTGAGGCACATAGTCAGTCTGCCCCTTACTTACTCTATGGGCTGGGAGTGTGGATACTTACCTTGACTGACTTTTGAACTCATTTGTAGCTACTGTCAAGCTCACAGTTATGGGTGAGGACTGACCATGTAGTTCTGGACGTGTGAAGTTAAAGGGTGCTGAACGGTGGTGGGAAGTGTTTTATTTCCAGGGTCAAGGAGAATTTCCAAGGGATTTAGAGCATGAAGAAAGCATCTGTTGAGTGGAGGGAGAGAGCAACTGACCCGCTGAGTCACCAGAGGTGTTGATGTTCAGGGGAAAGAATGAATATTCAAGTTTCTGTGGCAGAGAGAAAAGGCTCTGCCGCTGGTGCTGGTGAGCGCTACCAGGCTGGTGCACATTCTCTCTGTCAAAAAGCCTTCCCACTAATTGTCCAAAGCTTTCTTGATTGCTTCTAATGAAACCGCCAGCCGACTTTGAAATCTCAGAACAGTCTCATCATGCCCCATTGAATAATAAACACTGTTCATGGGGTGGTGACGTGGCCATGTCATACTGAGAAGGGGGTGGTGCTCCCCAGAGAGGCGCCTGCCAGGCCTGCAGGAGAGCAGAACCTGGGCTGGGCCACCTGCCTTCAGTTGTCCTTAAGGCACTTTGGCAATGTATTCTGACTCTGTCTGCCTGTCTGGTGCTTCCTTAGGAGTTAACAGATTGTGGTGTGTGTGTGTGTGTGTGTGGTGTGTGTGTGTGGTGTGTGTGGTGTTTGTGTGTGGTATGTGTTATATGTGTGTGGGGTGCGTACCTAAGCGTGTGTGCATGTATGTATGTGTATGTATATATGCACATGTACATTTGCGTTTTCTGTGATTCAGGTCTCTACTTAGAAAATGGGAGGGGAGGGGAATTCACAGTGGGAGTCAGCTTAACAAAAGAGAGGTCTGGGCCGCTAGGACCTAGAGACTTGCCACACTCTGCCAGGCCAGTCATTTACCCTGCTTGGGTCCCGGTTTCTATCTGTAGCTCTTCTCATGACCAACTCACTCTCCAAAGCTTGCCTGTCCCCTCTTGTGGGAGGTTTCCTGGAACACACAGTCTAAAGTGCCTCTCTTGTTATTGTTCTGCTTTTTGTGTTTCTTCTTCACACTTAGCAGAATGGTAACTATCTTGTTACTGATTTGTGTCCTTTCTAGAAAGTGTAAGGCGGCGAGGGCAGGGCCTGTCCCATCCTGTTTACCTGTCTTCCAGTGCTAGGAACCTCAATACTGAGGCCACAGGTGCTCAGCGGACCTGTTGACTGAATGAGGGAAACTGCAAAGAGTGGCTGTTAATGACTTCCTCTACGTGCCTCACAGGATTTTTGTAAGGGTCAAATGATGGTAGCTGTGAAAGTAATTTGAAAAAAATGAAGAGAAATATGCCAAGTGTTAGCTATTAACATGACTCTCCTGTGGACGGCAGAGGACATTCCTTTGCCAAAATCTCTCAGTAGCCTTGAGGTGAGCCTGGCAGAAACTGGACATCTTCCAAGTGCCTCACTCCACCCTACACAGGGGCCCTTAAAGCAAGACCTCAGATTGCAGAACAATTCAAGTCAGCTTTGCTCACATTTGTGGAGCGCCTGCTGTGTTATGATGAGTGCTAGGAGGCTGGAGTGCACAATTGCATAATTTTGTCTCTGTCCTTAGGAAACTCTAAATACAGGGGGCAAGGCCCACTTGCAGACCAACAAATTTGCAGCTTTGCTTGGCCTTTCCCCACCCTCCCCACCCCAAACTTTCTGGCAGTCTTTTCTGATCACCCCCAACATGAGATTTTTATACCACAGATATGTAGTTTATCTCTTTATGTTCTGTGGCCCTTTGGAAGCCACAAACATTGCAATATCTTAGAATTTTTGCCCCTCAAGGATTAGTTTTTTGCCTCCTTGGGGAGATATTACCCCTGTTGGGGATGCACGCTATAACTGTTTGCCTTCCTGTGCTCTCAACCAATTCTGCTGACCACAGACAACTTTTACATGTACTGATGGCTTTGTGTTCTTCTCTTCTATTGACTGCCACCAAATATACAGCCCTGGGACAGACACAGATCAGAACTCAGTGTTCCAGGGGACTTCCCAAGGGCCTGGTGGCTGGTCTCTAGGTTTTAAGGGTTCTCCTGGCTCCTTACTCTCCTTTCCTGCTAGGGAATTTGGGAAGCTGTGCCCACCATCACCTTTGCTGCCTTCCCAGAATCCTTTGTGTGGGCCTGACAGAACACTCTCATTTTCACCAAACCAATATGGCTCCCACCCCCAGCACATCATGTAGAGTTGGGATTCCATCATCTCTTCCTTGACTTCTGTCTTCCAGTTGCCATCACTCACCTTTCCATTTCAGCAGCACTTTGGAGCCCATGCCATCAACAGGGTGCTGACTGGACCTGGACTGATGCCACGCGAGGCCACATGCTTCTTGTGTGTGGCTCTGGTCTATAGATCTGCCAGCCTTCTGAGGGCAGGGACAGCACCTGGTTCTTCTTTTCCATTCCTCCCTCTGCTGAAAGCAGCATTCAATAAATACTTGTTGGTTGATTGACATGTTTATTTTCCTTGCCGGCATGACTAGGGAAAGCAGGAATTACTCCTTTTATAAATCTTCCCGTTGAATACAGAGCACTGAGTAGGGGCTTAAAAATGTTAGTCCAGGGAATTGAATTGGTGAGTTTTTGTTTCTCTTTGCACCATTTAGACAATGTAATGCACTTGGGTCCTGGCACCCTGGGGCTTCACTTTGAGAGTCGAGTGTCTCCCAAGGCTTGAATCCAGCACTGGCCTCCTGAGCTCACAGTTTCTCAGGAGCTGAACAAGACACCTGCCAGAGGTCACATTCTGTCACAAGGTTAGTTTACTCCTGGAGGGAGAGCCATTGTTGGCAGCCTGAAATTTTAGCTCTATTGGGATGCCGATTGCAGTCATAAAGCAGATTCTGTCCTGGGTGCTCTCAACAGCACTTCTTTTGGGGACTCTTTCTTAGAGAAGCCTCTGGCTGAGTTGGATTATCAGAGACATTTCAGCATTCTGCTTTGTAAATTACTGGAGAAATTATATCCCTGTCATATTTGAACACTCTTAAATAGGAAAGAATTACTTTATTGGGTGTTCCCCCTCCCACCTCCTAAATGTTTGAAGCTAACAAAATGTTTTCAAGCAATTTCTTGCCACTAGATTTGGTGAAACTTACTTCAAGTGTCTTTCCAGAACCTTTCATAGAAAAGTAATTGTGTAATTAGCTATAAATTAGTAAAAATTATGCTAATTACTTCCAGGTGTGACATATTTTGTGCTTAAAAACAAGTAAGAGAAATAAAGGGGCTGTCACTGTGGTTCCCAAGTGAACGTTGGCCCAGGCAGCTTGACAGGCTGATGTGCACATTTACTTAATATTATTTTTTTTCAATTATGTAATTTCTGAATAAGTACAAACAGACTTGAGAACAAAAGTACAACAGACAAAACCCAGGGGTGTTTCATTTTGTGTGTATGCTTAATTAAAAGGAGTCCATGCAGGAGCTTTTCTAGTACTTTTCTTTTCAAACTTGTAATTGGGGTAACTGGAGGTGGTGGGATGGGGAAATGCCAGTGTCCGAGAGGTTGCTGAGATTCATGCAGTCTGTCAGCCAGGAGAGACCTGATGGGCCCCTGAGAGTTTGGCCTTTCTTCACACTTTTCACACTTTCTGGTCTTGTTATTAAGGTAACGTGGACCATGGCCAGGAAATGGCAGCTGTCATGTGTTAATGGTATTGTCTTCATTTGCATACAGCTTTTTATGTGGCACAATGCTTTATTGTACTGGTCTTTTTTTGTATTTTTCTTTGCACAATCCCGTGAATGTTGTAGGACAGGTATTATGGCCTTTGTGGTGTACATGAGAGTCTGCAGGACTTGGGATGGGATAAAGTGAGAAAGAAGAAGGGAGAGTCTCCTTCCTTCCTTTTTTTCTTCCTTCTCTTCTTCCTCCTCCTCCTCCACTTCCTCCTCTTCCTCCTCTTTCTTTTTTAATGTGTTCAACAATAATCGGTATTACTATACACCTACTAGCAGTGGTGGTAAGGCATAAACCAGTCACTCCATCCATTTGTCAAACATGTTGGGCCCTTTGGTAGGTGTTGGGCCTCCAAAGACCAACACTGGTAAGTTCAAAGTTCACTGGTTCACACCAACACAAAGTTCACTGGTAGAAGAGATAGAAATGAGGAAATAATGTGACGGAGTATGAACCGTACTCTAATTATGACAATATTAGGTCTTGGGTTTTCTAAGGATAGTGCCATTTTCAGATATTCTGTCTCATTGTCTTTCCATAAGTATATTTGTGCTCATAAATGTTGTGTCTTGAACTTTTGTTTGGGAGAACTTGGTCCCCAGAGGTGTAATAAGGGAACATAGAAAGTGCTGCAACTGAATAAAGGTCATTTTCACAGAGGACAGGCATTTAAGCTGGATCTTCAGGGGTAAGTAAAAATTCTCCAGGCAGAAAAGGAGGGGAAGTAGAGGAGAAAAACTTGGAAGATGACTAAGAACTCACCAGGAATTAATGGAAACGGAGTTGCTGGTAGGGGCAGCAGCATGGGCAAAAGCACAAAGGCATGAACCAGTGTGAGATATTTGAGAAACGACAAATAGTTTAGTGTCACTAAAGCATTAAGAGTGAAGAGAGGAGTAGGGAAAGGAAGCAGGCTCAGAGAAGAGCCTTGTGGGCTACACCAAGGGGGATGAACTTTGAAATCAAGGGAAACCACTGTAAAATTTAAGCATACTTTGTGTGTGTGTGTGTGTGTGTGTGTGTGTGTGTGTGTGTGTGCGTGTGTAGAGAGAGAGGCCCAAAGAACCAAAGTCTTTCTGAATATAATGTTCATGTTATTTGATCTTCCCCAAGGATAGCTGGTTCATATTCTCGAGAAGAGAAATTTCAGGTCCCATGGGTCAGCGGGGCTTGGAGGCAAAAGACTCCGCACCTCTCACAGAAGAGCAGGGAACCCCTCTGCTGGTCACCTTGCAGCCTCCACTCTCCATCACAGGTAGAGGGCCACATCTCCAGCCTTCAGTCCTACAAATTTAAGCCAGCAGATTCTTAAGGGGAAGCTGACCAGGGATCAGCCCCACCCAAAAAGCCCACCAGCTTAGGAGAAAAGGGAATAAAAAGCACGTGTGTGTTTCTCACCACGCTTGACGTCCTCCACAACCTTCTAAGTTTCAGTCTTTCTCATCTTCGGATTTAAGAAATTCATGGAAATATCATTTTAAAACTGGAAAATGGAGAAATCTTAAGGAAGTATAGGTAAAACAAAATAAAACAAACCCAAACAACAGCAAACCCAAACTGGCACAGACAGGAGGCAGGAGAGCTGGGCAGGTTCTGATTCTGCTGCTTGTCACCCACCCCACTTGACTGGAGCCACTTTCTGTCCAGGCTTCAGATTCTGCATTTTGAAAACAAGTGGATTGAGCCAATGTATCTCAAAGTCCTTTCCAGCTCTGATCTGTAACCTTTGCATTTTTTATTTTTGGTAGCAACATGGGAACATATCTTTATTCTTCCCTTTATTCTTAGCACAGAGAAGAGTAGGTAATGGGGCTGAGTTTTACTTAGGCTGGAAAGGGGCTGCAGATGGATCCCTTTCTCACTCACAGTTAAGCTCTGGGACATTTGAAAGTGTCCCACCATCAAACATTCTTTTCTCCATTTTCCATTTTCCCAGGGCCAAGGTGTTTCCTTTACGAGGAGCCCCATGTTGTGGGATCAGAAGGCAAAGTTTGTTTGCTTGCACCGGCCTTACCATAATGCAACCAGAGCAACAGTTCTGACGGGAATGAGGGTGCTAAGGAGGGCGGGGTTGGTGTCTACGGAGTGTGTGCGTCTGTGTGTCAGACACTATGCTATGAGCTTTGTGTGTATGAACCTATTTAATCCTTTGTGGTAGGTATCATCATTGTCCCCATTGTAGAGATGAGGGCTCTTTATCCATGAGTGACCAAGACTCTTTGCACTGGGCTTGAAGAAGGTGCATGCATTTGGAATCACATGCTTGCAGTTTGAACTCTGAGTTTCATTTCCCCAGCCAGCCACCCAGGCAGGGCTCTTGAGGATTAAATGAGACAATCTCTGTGACAAGTACTTTGTAAACTGTAATGTACCATATGCATGTGGACAGAAACCAACGAGGAGCCAGGGCAGATGGGACGAATCTGGCCAGAGTGGGCTGGGTCTCCCAAGCAGGACAGCTGGAATCAGAGAAAGGCAGAAGCGGCTGAGGCCCGGGGGAGGGGAGGAGGATTAGGGCAAGAATCTCAGAGAATTTTTTGCAGGCAGAGCTGGGGTCTCCGCCCTGAGGCTCCCTGCTCCTGTGGGATGTCTGTGGCTCTCTGCTGGGCTCCAGGCATCAAGTGTGGACCAGGTGCAGTGCATACATTGGGCGGGAGGTTGCTTCCTGGGGCAGGTGGGCTTTCTTGCCTGGGAGCCTATCCTTGCAGTTTGATTCATCTTCCCCCAACTAGAACCAGGCATGGGGTCAACTGGCTTTTTCATTACCCATGGGATCAAGTCCAGCCACCTTGGCTGGCATGCAAGGTGGCCCGGGGCTAGGAATCTGGTCACATTTCCTGTTACTCCCCATGAGGCACCTTTCTCTGCTTCAGGGGCCACTCTCCTTGGCATTCCCCTCAGACAAGGCACAGTTGTCCCTTTGGAACCTTTGCTAATGCTGTTCCATTTCCTGAAATACTGGCTGTCCCCACTCACTCCCAATGACAGTTGAAGATCCTACTCCTTTCAAGGCTTTTCCTGCAGACCTTTCACCCCAGAACTCTTATCTCCATTAAATAGTGTTACTTCACCATCTGGACATGGTGTTTCTGCAGGGCAAGGGACTGGACCTGACTCAGCCCTCCTTTTTTTAACATCCTCAAGCTTTGCATTTTAGGCTTTGCTCACAGTGTGGCAAGAGCACCGGGCTCAGTGTCAGAAAATCTCGCTTCTGGAGTCCCCTTCCCAGATGAATGACGTTGGGGAAAGAGCTTAGCTTCTTGGAACTTTGTTTCTCTTCATTTGATATCTCCTCAGTTGTCGAGATGACCACATTAACTAACATGTGGAAACTTTAAGTGAATGATGGTTTAATAAAACCCACCTACACATGTAACTTAACATTTGCATGGCAACAGCTTCCCTACTCATCGTTTAACAACTGTGTGGATTATTTTATGCATATAACCAACCCCAATTTATGGAGGAACTGAGGTTTGCTTATCCAAGATTATGTGATGGAGTTAGAATTCAAACTCAGTTTTTCTTTTTCCAAAGTCTATGTTCTCATTATGATCATCATTATTTAATGTAATTTTACCAGCCTATTAAGTTAATGATTATTTTCTCCAGCCCAGGGGTGCTCTTAAGGGAGTGAGTTTCTGTTGATGGAGGGAGGCTTGCCTCGTGGTGGGAGTGGGAGGCAGTGGAAGGAGAATTGAGTGAGAAGAAAGGGGAGGGTTCAAGTGAAGGACTAAGCCTAGGAATCACGGGAGGCTCATTGTGGAAGGATTCCTGGGTCGTCTTGCTGCTGTTTCAGCTCCTTGGGTCTCTGGGCAGCCATCAGATACACCATTGGTGATTTTAATCAACAAAACAATGAACCGATATTTACTTGGGGATTTAGAGGCTGAGGCAGAAGACTCACTGTTGGAGGGCATTTTGCACTGGAGTCATTTTCCATGGCCACATAATCCCAGACTACCAGTCCCTGAGTTTGGAAATGAAGAGGTGGGTGATGTTTTTGGAGAGTTTGTGAGCACGTGGTGATTTTCATCACTTTGTCGAGTGAGTGCAGAAGAAGAGAGGGTGGTAGTGTCTGGGTTGGGCTGGGACTATCTTCTTCTGATGACTCAGCCTCCCCAGTGGGAGGTACCAGTCAAGGATGACTTCACTTCTTTTTGTTACTTCCAGCCTGGTTTTTAAAAAGTGCTTTGACATTCTTTGCTCTAATGAACCCTCCCAGCAATCCTAGGTGGTGAGTTCTAGCACTGCGCCCATTTTACCGATGAGGAAATTTGGGCTCAAAAAGAACCCATAATCCACCCAACGTCATGAAGCCAGGTTTGGATTTAAGTCTTCTGATGTCAGAGCCCTCCATCTCTTCCTACTTTTCTTCAGGTTTGTCAGTTCTTGAGGAAAGGAGCAGGTAAGAATGAGGTGTGAGTTACCCAAGCAATCGTATATTGCCACAGGCTCCTACAGAGAACCTCAGTCTTGAGACTCTTTTCTCCTTTGGGACAGAAAGCTTTTGCTTTCTGTTCTCAGTCCTCTGGAGGATTGCTGTCTGACAGGTGTAACACAGTGACTGACCTGTATAATAAGTATTATTGAAAACGTTAGTACAGGATCTGTGAAAGCAAACCACATCATTTAGAAGTCTCCCGTTTTCCCACCTGCTCTTACTGGTAGCTATTGTTATTAGTTCCATGTGTGTCTTCCAGACATTTTAAGCATGGATATGCTGTAATTGTGTGGATGTTATATATAAAATACTTTTAAGCATAAGCAGGATCATATTATGCATAAAATAGTGCAACATGCTTTTTCATTGAAGAATGTTTTATGGACATGTATTCCTGTTGGTACCCATAGTCCTACCTTATTCTTTTAAATGTAGGTATAGTATTAATATTTCATTTTATGGATGAAACAGTTTATTTAACCTATTACCTATTGATGGACACTTAGGTGGATTCCAGCCTTTTTCTATTATCAACAGTGCTTCAGTGAGCATCTTTGTACAGTTGGATAAATTCATATAAATGAAATTTCTGGCATGCAGGATTTGTGCATTTAAAATTTTGATCGATATTGCCACATTGCTCTCCAAAGAGGTTGTCCCCATTTACACCATCAATCTAAACATTGTTTTTCACATGTGTTCAGTAAGCGTTGTGGAAATTGGCCCTGACAGTTTATTCAATTATTGTGATTCAACTCTCCACTCTACTCACGGGTGATTCCGTCACATTCTGGGATGTGTGATTTAAATCCTATCCCTGCCCTAGCTGGCTGGAGGATTGTGAGGAGTGTGCTTGCCTTCTCTGAGCCATAATTTCCTCATGGACATAACAATACCTCTATTGAGGTATAGAGTTAGGGACATCACGAATATTTATTAACCCCCTTGCTCAGTGCCTGGCATAGAGGAGGTGCTCAATCAATACATGCTATAATTTTCCCCAAGGAGTGGTCAGCTCTTGCCATCTGGCCCTAATGAGTGAGGATTGCATGTTTTGCCAAAGGACGCAGAGGGGCAACTGAGGCACAGGTTATTGATGGTCTCTCTGAGTTTGCAGTGGCAGAATAAAAACTCTTAATCTAGGAGATGGTAAGTCTCTTCAGGGCAGTGACTTTCTTTTCTACTTTGTACTCTCATAAGCACGGTGCTGGGAACGAGGCAGGTGCAGTGAGATGTTTGGGGTAGAGAGTGAGTGAGGGTTTTGACTGGGAAACCTGTATACTAGGAGGCCCTTATGGAGGCAGAGTGTCATGTTTTAGAATCCACATCCATTAGGAGACATAATATGCTTCTCACTTTTTCCGCTTTAGAGAATTTCAGAAAGAAGCCTCAATGGGAGTTGAGGCCCAGTCTAGGTCCAGAAATCCCCTTTGGAAACTGCCTTTGCGACTTGATTGCGAGGCTGGAAGGAGGGAATCTGGATGCTACCTGGGAAGGTGGAAGGGGGCCTTGTTGACCCCGAGTAGCACGCTGGCCTCTCTGGATGTGGTATTTTGAGCCCCCTCTCTTCCACTGGGCTGGTGCTCTGAGTAGCCACTGCCTTACTCTCCCTGTGACTTTCCACCTACTCTTCTGGTCTTTTCTCACTCTATTTTTGGAAAAGGCCTTGTCCTTCATTACCCCCAACAGTCACCTTCCCCACCCTGCCTGCCCATTCCAAAGGCATCTGGTGTCAAGAACTCTATCTGAAAGGCTTGATCCCTGAAGTCTAGGGCTGTCAATTATACCCCAGGGCTGGCTGGCTCAGACAGGTGGAGGAGGGGAGGAAGCATGGCCGTGCCCTGGGGCATGGAAGTGAGTCTGGGAGAGGGACCGGGTGACTCAAGTTATAATCTGGGTTTGACCATTGACTTCTCACTGTATCACATCTCTCTGTGCCTCAGCTTTCCCTTCTGTTAACTGCAGTTATAACTGCCCTTGCCTCATCATGAGGGACCTGTAAGGACAGCTCAGATGCTTGATACTAAAGCAAGAGAAATCACAAGGAGGAAATTCCTCTGTCAGTAATTCTAGAAGGTGTTGTTGTACTCGTGTCTCTCATGGGTCCTCCAGGATAGAGAAGATGTGCCAAACTAATAATATTCCAAATGAAGGTTGGCGCCTCCTGACTGCCTGTGCCTAGTTTATTCACAGAGGGCTAAGTCTGAAGTCCTTCTCTGCCCTTACAAGCTGTGTGATCTTGAGCAAGTTACTTTAACTCTCTGCGCCAGAGTTTCCTCATATATAAAATGAACATAACATTAGTACCTCATTAGGTTGTGAGAGATTTCAATATTATTATTGTCTTTGGCTGCACATGAAAATTTTATTTCAAGGCAAGTGGGCTATAGACTATTAGTATGCTGTAGACTGCTATATGCTGTAGTATATGCTATGCCACGTATGCTATAGATAATGCTATGTGGTATGTTATGCTGCAGATTCTATGGAAACCCCTCTGCTTCCAGTGGGGAAGCTTCAGGAAAGGAAAGTTCTCTTTAGATGGCAGTAAGTTTTTTTTTTTTTTTAAACCTTTGCATTGTATTCCAGTCCATTGCATTCCATTCTATGGTATCAATGCCATTCAATATACTTTCATTGAGCATTATGTGCCGAATCAGGAAAATCCAATGACCTTCTCTGGCTCAGCCTGAATCCTAGAGCAAGAAATAGGTATGGAAAAGGCAAATCAGAATCCAGGCCCTGCTGAAGCGTTTCTGAAGAAAAGAGTAATAACCTCTGAGTTCTGGCTTCTAACTCAGCCCCTGTCTGGGCACGGACCAAAGGCCTGAGGCCAGAGTTGAAAGAGAAGGCTGGTCTCTAAGCAACATGTTCATGTTGGTTTGGCTTTGAGATGAAAGTGAGGACATGGTTTCCACTTATGGGCAGCTGGGCCCTGGACATTTGAGAGAGATGAGGTTAATTGTTCCCTCTTCAGCTTGGCCTGGGTTCTTTTATTCCTATTTCAACTCTATTAAAAAAAAAAGATGTAGGTCTCTCTCTCTCTTTCTCTCTCTCTCTCTTTCTCTCTCTCTCTCTTGCTCTCGCTCTCGCTCTTGCTCTCTCTCTCTCCCTCAAATACAGAGCAGAACAAATTAGCAAATTTATTAACCAGGTCCTATCTGTAGGTCTGTTGTGAAGGAGTGAAGACCCCTGTGGCTTGAATGTTGGTGTCAGCACTCTCAAGTGTTGATTGAGTTTTGGTCCCAGCAGTAAAAAGCATGTGTGAAATTCAAATACAGAATTTCAAACCCTTGAGCACTTCCTGAGAGTCTCAATGGCTTTAACAAGGGAAGGGCATCTCTTTGATGGCAAATGATTATCCTTCACAGTGCAAGCACAAATTGGATCATAATTAACGAATTTGATATATGTTCTTCCTTGCCGTGGATAGGAGGGGACATTTAGTTTCTATTTATCTACATCGTCATCACCTTATATGCCCCTCTAGGAGGGGGGATATTGCCACATGAAAGGTTATATATTTGTAAGTACTCCTGTAGCTTAGCGACCAGTTTGGAGCAGATCATTTTTCTCTCCTTCCTTCCCTTCCTTCCTTTCTTGATCCCAGCTTCTAGTACCGCTTTGCAAATTCTGAAGCATATGATGGCTTCCTAGAGCTGTTTGACGTTGCTCTAAATGCCAGAGCTCCTGGTATAAGGTGGCGAGGAGAAACGTTGCTTGACTTGGTCTAAGTATGCTCTCTCGCCATTCTTAATCCTTGGTCCCTTTTTTCTCAGCATCTCTTTTCCGTACCTCCTTCTTTCCTTATGGAGCAATCCATAGGGGTGATGGTAGTTGAACTGATGCCTAAAGAGGGTATTGTGAACACATACTACACCTTGCTGTCCTGAAGAAGGTAGGAGGGCCACTGTATACCCTGACACCTGTCCCATCTTCATTCAGCAAATGTTTGTTGAGTATTCACTGTGTTAACTACCCTCAACACTGGGAATAGGAAGACCAATAAGATAAGTCCAATAAGTGCCTGCCCTTTAGGAGTTTTTGAAACCAGCCGCATTTATCATTCTCTATCCTTACCCCATCCTTTGCTAGTGTGGTCCACTTTCTCTTCTTCTCACCTCACATTGACTTTGAAGCATCCCAAATAATATGTTCATTTTCAGGATGGGCACACATGCTCCAATCCAGACTTCTTTGGACATAGCAAAGCCATGAATCTGTGCCAGGGTGAGTAAATTTCTTTCTAGACAGAGAGGAATGAATCTTTGTGTCCCCTCAAACTTCATGTACTGAAATGTTAATCCCCAAGATGATGTTATTAGGAGGCAAAGACTTTGGGAGGTGATTAGGTCATGAGGGTAGAACCCTTATGATTGGAATTAGTGCCCTTAGAAAAGAGACCCCAGACATCTAGCTTGCCCCTTCTGCCATGAGATCTGTCTATGAGACAGTAAGTAGGTCCTTACTAGACACTGAATCCGCCAGTGGCTTGATCTGGGACTTCCCAGTCTCCCACACCTGTAAGAAATAAATTTCTGTTGTTTATAAACCGCCCAGTCTATGGTATTCTGTTACAAGAGCCTGAAAGGCCTGAGACACAGATGTAAGGAGAAGATAAAGGGCAAAGACGTTTCCTGAGGATACCCAGTCAACAGTGGCTGCACTTGCGTATTGATTTCCAGCCCTGGTGACAGGGTAGAATCAGGGCCACCACATCCCTCTGCTCCAATGGGCACGATTCACATCCTTGTATGTGTAGAAGGCACCCTTGGTTTAGGAAGAGCATGGATGGGTGGGTTTTGTCTACCTGTGGAAGATTTCAAAGCCAGCATCACTCACCTATTCAGACAGGAAAAGAGTTAGCCTCAGAGGGGCTGGGTATTCTCCCAGGGGAATTGGCAAGAGTAAAAATTTCTAACTCAGATCACTGAATAGGTAGTAGTTGTGAAGATCTACTCGGTCATGGAGGGCCTGAGCTTTAACAGGAGGCCTGGCCCTGTGAGCTTGCTCCCTATGGCTGGAGTGAGGGCGAGCCTGCAGGACGAGGTCAGCGGCCTGACCTATGGCCTCCGGAGCCACACATCTCACTGTGTGCGATAGCTCGATAGCTCGGGCAGGAGCTGAAATTGTGAGGCGCTTCTAGAATCTCAGCCTAGTGTCCTTCTGATAGAGGCAAAGCTGGTGTGCAGTTGGTTGGGCCGGGGGGGCTGGTGGGTAGTTAGTAGTTGGACCAGGAAAGTCAATGGTGATTTGACTCAAATAGGCTGGTCAAATTTGTGCTTTTGAGCAGGCAGGCCTCTGTTGCCCGTTTCCTGTGATTCGCAAAGTACCAACACTCAAATCATCTTACATGCATTTGGGAGGTCCCTCTGCTCTACATCCTTTTTGGGGATCACTGAGCATGGAGAGCCGGGATGAGGAAGATGGACTCCTGGTGGAAGGTGAACACAGGCCACTTCCAGGGTGGGATGGAGAAAGGCTGTTGCAGACCACGGCAGCGCCCAGTCCTTGCGCACTCTCTGGGCTGCAGGAATCACTCACTTCGCACCGCATCGGGAGTGTGACAGGCTGGGGAAGAAGCAGACGGCGGGGGCGGCGCCGGCAGGCAGGGATGGGTTGGCGCGCGGGCCTGTCTGGCGGCTGTGACAGGCCGGGTACCTGCCTGCCGGCCTCCGCCCGCGCCCCGACAGGCGGCCTGTTAATTGGGGAGGCGAGGAGGGAAATCACCGCGAATCTCCGCCGGCTCCACTCAGAGCTCAGCGAGACGCTCACACCCTTAATCAGAGGGAGCTCTGTGCCCAGCGCCTGTCACCCGCCTCCGACAAGCAGGGTCTGGCTGTGGGCCTTCGTGTTTGGACTTTTTATTTTATTTTTTTCCCTAAGAAAGAAAGGGCGGTGGAAAGCAGCCTGTAATTGGGCTTTGGAAGGTTATCGCTTGTCAGAGGAAGAAGCAGTGATTAGCATAAGTGTGTTCCACAGAGTGAGAAAAGGGGCTTTAGCTCTTTCCCAGGGCCCTCCATGGTCACCAGAGACAGCGCCCCAGATGGAGTGAGTGGGTGCAGCCTGGGGGCCCTGGCTCCACGCAGATGACACAATTCAGGCCCATGAGGGATGCCCCCTTGCCCAGATGGAAGACTCCAGAAGAAAGCAGGAGGGATGAGTTGAAAACAAGCATGCACCGAGTCTGGGTTAGAATGTATCTTCCCCACTCATCCCCCTCCCCTCACCCCCACTCATATAGGCACGCACAAGACTTTCAGAATGAGTACGGAGGGCCCAAAACGCCTTGGGTTTATCCATCACAGCTTTTACCTGAGCAAATGGGCCAGAGAAGGGAAGAGATTTGCTGAGGGTCACTCCTCTAGTTACATGCAGGGTTGACTAAACCTCAAGTCTTAATCTTGGGCTTAGAGTGATGTTTGAGGTTCTGAGGGTGATTTTTTATTTCTTTCATTCCCAGCCAATACCATTTCTGCTTATAGATATGACTAAAATCACATATATTTAGAGATATTTTTCATTTGGACTCAAACTTAGTTCACAATTATATAGTAAATTCTCCTGGGAGGGCTTGTATATTAAGCTCTGTCAGTAATCTTTCCCTTAGCAAGGATGATAAGGGAGATAAAGATACTGGATACCTAGGGGCTTGTGTTTGTGTGTGTGTGTGTGTGTGTGTGTGTACGTGTGTGTATGCATGTGTCGGCGCCTGTGTTTTGGGGACAGTTTGAAAGAAGGAGAGACAGGTGAGAGGGAAATTGGGTCTGGGGGTCCAGGAAGCTGAAGGAGGAGTCTGAGGCCTCTTCAACTAATTTCATCTACTTTGGAATTTAGCCCCAGCCTGGCCTGAACGTTTGGGATGGATGCCCCCCTCACACCCTGTAGGCAGGTAAGGAGTCACAGGCCACTTCCACACTGAGGCAGCCCAGCCGCTCCCTGAAGCTGCCATTCTCATGGAGTCTGTGTGACAGAATGGGACCTGTGGGGAAAGCAGCCACGTCAGCACCCAGCCCCGTTTTGCACTCCGGCAGCTAATTAAAGCCAGGAAGGTAATTTATTGCTGAGGGAGACTGTGCGGGAGGTTTGGCTTAGTTGAAATGGCCCCCAAAGAGTTATGGAAAGCTAAAGTGGGTTTTCAGAAGCAAAAGTTAATTGCTCTTCACTTAGCATTTCAGTGTCATGTGGCTCTGAGTTACACACATGCTGAGTGGAAGCCTTTACCCAGACGTGGGGACTGAGGGGAACATGCTGGAGCCAGGAATTCCAGGTGGCTGGAGGTCCCCTGGCAGTGGATCAAAAGTGCCACCCTCTCTCCATAAGGGATAAGGTTTTGCCTACCCCCTTCCCCCCACCTCAGCCTCAGGTGGGGGCAGGACTAGAAGGCACTGATCTCTATTGAGGAGAGTTACTATGAGGCCGAAAGAGCATTGCTCTGGGAACCAGATGCCTGGGGGTGAGGGTGGGGGTTCCTCCTTCTACCCTGACACTGTGACTTGGCTGAGTTCCTTCCCCTCTTTAGGTCTCACTGTTCCCTTCTGTGTAATGATCACTAGGGTACATCTTCACTTCCGGTATTCCATCATTTCCTCGATACTGTGAATTCTTTCCCTGGGTCTCCCCATGGTTGCCATTCATGTGACCCATTTGGCGGAGGGGAAGAGTGAAGTACAGGCTATTCCAACAGAGGATAATGGAGGATGTGGGAGTGAACTTGACTTTCATCTGAAAACTGATAAATTTTCCCCCTAGAATTAGGAGCCAGATGGGGTGAAAAATTCTTTCAGTGAGAAAGGAGCCAAACAGACAGGTGCAAAGCTGCCTTGCATGGAGACTATCTGTATCTAAAGGCAGTCATTATCCTAACTACAGGTACGCCTAGTGTTAGGTGTAAATATTTAAGATGACTTCTACTGTTTACATTTAAGGAGATGAGTTGAGAGGTTGCCACAGGATTTTCCTAGCTACATTTTGGAGGGAAGAGTACTGGGCAATGGTGAGGAAGTAGGTGAACTGCTCTTAGGTTTGCAGTCTGAGGTGTTTTATAAATAATAATTAATTCCAGAGAGACATTGGGTCACATCTCAGGTGGGTGTTGCATTCTAAAGTCAGTAGGGTGGTGACTCCAGTAAAGTTAAAATTATTTCTGAAAATCCTTATATTGCAGGGCTTTTCCTAGAAACTCAAAAGTGAAGAATTCTTTTGTTTTTCTTCGCATTTGTACTCTGTCATCCTTTTCTTGGGAGTAACCAGAGGATCTAGTTTGAACCAAGAATGGGGAAATGGCGATAGTGAGATTGATGGAGTAAACAGAGGAATTAAACTCCACTCCTCCCATATATTCTGTTGAAGTCACGTGTAGTAAGCATGCATGTTTCACTGCTCACTCTGCTGTCTGACATCACGACTCCCAAAACCAGGCAGGAAGGTCTTTGGACGAAGTGTCTGCTGATCCTATGAGCTCAGTGAGATTTTTTTGAATAAATGAGTGAATAAAAGTTCTTTAAAAATTTTTGTCTTGTGCTCTCACTCTATATCATGGACAGTAGAATTGTATTGGTATATACTTTGTGGACATGGTTGAATATTGTGGTACCTGTGGCTCAAGAACTGTATTGGAAATAATTAAGCTCCCTGGAGACAAGATATGACACCCAGTAGGAATGCTTTAGCACCTCACCCATA
Organism: Rhinolophus ferrumequinum; assembly: GCF_004115265.2. Lineage (NCBI taxonomy): Eukaryota > Metazoa > Chordata > Mammalia > Chiroptera > Rhinolophidae > Rhinolophus > Rhinolophus ferrumequinum. Next base: position 61,902,908 of record NC_046287.1, read on the forward strand.
TAATATTAGGTCTCAGGAAGAAATTATAGCTGTGTTAATCTGATATTGCTGGAAACGAGAGTGAATTCCCCTTGCAGAAGTTATCTACATAGCATTTTCAGTGAATCCAAACATTATTGAGCATTCTTTTTAAAGCTTCCCTCTTTTTTATTCAAACATGTTTCTGAGTCAAACAGTCCCCACTTCCCTTGAGAATGAATTGGAGAACTCAGAATGAGGTCAGAATCCCAGCGAAGCTTGGAAGGGACTGAACATCAGCCAAGGATGACACTTAGGTTATATTCTAATCTGCAAACCCACATTGCCTGGGGAGTCTGTTGTTTAGACAAGGGCCAAATTACCATTCTGGTATGGGTCTGAATACATGGAAATGAACTGGCCTTGGATTTGGCTGACATGTTTTTAGACCCGAGACTGCATTTAGGAAAGTGTCAAGTGATAAGGACACTGCAAGCATCATCCACTATCATGCTGATTTTTTGTGAGTGAGAGCAACATTTGCGAAATGCAGGTATCTTTTACTCTGCCTGGTGGGGGAATAGAAGGATTCTCTTTGATGATCAGGTCCCAAAGCTATGCTTCTGGTTGAAACTAGAAGCTGGTGTGGCCAGTATTCTTTCTCTCTCCCACTCGGTGGCAGACTTAGACATACTGGATTTACCAGTAAGGGGGTGTGGGGTTGACAGAGTAAGTTGACAGTGTCCTCATTGGCAGGAAGGTGGGTGGCAGTGCCTGCATGTGGATGACTTCAAAAAGAGTTTGGTTTTTGTGACAATGAAGTCGGAGAGAGAATGGCCTGATTTTCTTCTGGAAGCAAATCCTAATACCTTGTTGGAATGAGGCAAGAGTGGAAGCGAGAAGCATAATTTAGATGAAAGAACAGGAAAGAGGGAAGAGAATGGAGCTATTGGTGAGTGTGCACTGTTAGGTAGAGAAAGTCTGGCAATGGGCCAGAGAAACACTATAAATTAGCAAGGCTAAGAGCCTTTCAGAAGGAGAGGTTTTATTCTCCTGCAACATAGAGATTCTGGTTCAATCATCCTAAATGACGCGTGACTCTTTTGTCCTTCAAGCCTTCTGGGGAAAAAGTTCTAGAATCACATCTCTATAGACTATGTCCAGACTCAAAAGATTTTACAACTTCATTCTGCAGATGCCTAAGTGGCATCCCTTAGCTAGAGAGTAGACCAGCCAGGAGGGAACCCAACTGATAGCAATGTTTCTTAGACCTTTTCACTCAGGTAAAGGCAGAGTGGGGTGGATGAGAGGCCCCAGGGATATCCTGGCCTAAAACATCTCAGAGCAAGTGTTAAATGTTTGAATTTTAGTGTTTAATGTTAAAAATTCATCCACATTTTGTGTGTTCTATCATAACACACCTGTGTTTTTCTTTAATTAAAATTTATTGGGGTGACAATGGTTAGTAAAATTACATAGGTTTCAAATGTACAGTTCTGTAATACATTATCTATATATCACATTGCGTACTCACAGCCCAGAGTCAGTTCTCCTTCTATCATCATATATTTGACCCTGTTTACCCTCATCTAGCACCCCTTATCCCCTTACCTTCTGGTAACCACTAAACTATTGTCTGTGTCTATGAGTTTTTATTTCTTTATTTGTTTGTCTTGTTCTTTTGTTGCTTTTAGTTTTATATCCCACATATCAGTGAAATCATATGGTTCTCGACTTTTTCTGTGTGACTTATTTCGCTTAACACAATAATCTCAAGATCCATCCATGTTGTTGCAAATGGCACAATTTCATCTTTTCTTATGGCAGAATAGTATTCCATTGTGTATATAGACCACATCTTCTTTATCCAATCATCTATTGAAGGACACTTTGGTTGTTTCCATGTCTTGGCCACAGTAAATAAAGCTGCTATGAGCATTGGAGCACATACAGCTTTTTTTTTTTAAGTGTGTTTTTCCAGGACCCATCAGCTCCATGTCAAGTAGTTGTTTCAATCTAATTTTGGAGGGCGCAGCTCACAGTGGCCCATGCGGGGATTGAACTGGCAACCTTGTTGTTAAGAGCACCGTGCTCTAACCATCTGAGCTAATCGGCCTCCCCCTGGAGCACATATATCTGTACAGATAAATGTTTTCAGATTTTTTGGGTATATACCCAGGAGAAGAATTGCTAGGTCATATGGTAATTCTATTCTTAATTTTTTGGGGAACCTCCACACTGTCTTCCATAGTGGCTGCACCAGTCTGCGTTCCCACCAACAGTGTATGAGGGTTCGGTGTTTTTCTCCACAGCCTCTCCAACACTTGTTACTATTTGTCTTGTTGATGATAGCCATTCTAACCCGTGTGAGGTGATATCTCATTGTGGGTTTTATTTGCAACATACCTGTGTTTTAATATAAAAACAGTGTTTTAAATTACCATTAGGTAAAACACATGCATATTTCTTAGCTATTTTAATTAAAGGCAGAAACACTTTTGCACTGGGTGCAGTATTTCGGACCTCTGAATTAGAAGGGCAGGAGGTTGATTATCACTGTCAGTGGACAGATCATTTTTCTGTGAATCGATAAAAATGTGACAGTTTTTCACTAATTTTTGAGCTGAATCAGGGTGGTAACTAAGGAGAAATGTCCTGAAAACTCCCTCTTTCTTGCTGCAAATAGCAGAAGATGGCACATCCAGGGTGCGCCAGAGGCCAGATGGGATCTCAGGTTTGCCTGTTGTGGTTTGGCTTCCTCTGTGCATAGGAAACTGCCCTGTGTTCACCTGAGGACCAACCAGGGTGACTCTAGCCCACAGTTGTGTAAACCCAAGAGCATAGGCACTGCAATATGAACACCCAGCGTTACTCCATGTGGCCTCCTTGTCCAGTGGCAATACCATCTTTTAAGGACAATAATGGTGATGGATTTTATTCTGCATCCAATCTCAGTCCTCGACTGCCATTGTAGTCCACTTCTCCAGGCTGTTTTGGAGATATTTTCTAGCACTCAGCATTAAGATTCTTCACCAAGTTCCAAAATGTTTTTGGTGTTTGTATTTTTTGTCTCCTGATGATGTTCATTCCAGCCTTGAAATGGCATTAGAGGAAGCTTTTCTCTACTACTATTTCATTGACAGAACTGAAGAATGGGATGGTGGGGATCTGCTGCTTGGATCTGCGATGAGAGTTTACCTTCCCTTTGCCCAGATCCATATTGCCCCAAACTCCTCTTACTAGCCCCTAGTCTGAGGTTTTAATCTCCCCACCCCCACTTCCCTAAAGAGGATAACCTGAACAAATAGGGATTAGACCGATAGTCCATGGGAGCATTCTGTTAGCTGCTGCAACGGGTACTCCAAGTACATTCCACGCTGTGCTCTCTTCTTTGGGTAGATTTATCTTTGCCCTTACCCAGCTCTGAGAAAGACACCACCAGCCCATTTCTGTTCCATTATTAATGACTCTAAATGCAAGCTATACAGCAGCTGCTGATGGGGTGGGGAATGAGAGAAGAAGGAAGGAAATCAAAGGCAAATGCTTCACCAGTGCCAGCTCCCTCAATAAATGGAAGTAGTTGGCAATAGGTCTAGAAGTACAGGCCAGTTGTATCTCCAAAACCCAGGGCTTCAGCGCACATCATGGATGGCTGCCTTTTCTCACTCCCCCTCTCTTTTTTTTATATAGAACTTGTTGCACTGAGTGACAAAGCGCCCACAAATAACTGAACTGTACTTTGGAAATGGATCTGATGAGCCTTTTAATAGAAGAAAATCACTATTATTTCCCAAGAGTTCACATTCCCATAATATTTTTATTAGCAGCCTCTTTTCTAAATAAAGTTCAGTGGATTGATTTTGGTTGGGTTTTCTCATTTTAAATATTCCCTTAAATTATGACCATGGATATAGTCCCATCATCACTGTTGTTATCAGCATCGGCAACGCCATTATTATATTTATGTTGCACTTAGAAAGCTCTCAGAACACTTCAGGTATATTGCGTATTTCATTTGTCCTCATAGCATACTTGTAAGGAAAGGAGGGGACCCCATTAGAGCTAAATGCTGGGTATAGATCTCTCTTCTCTGTGCCTCTGGGAGGAAAACTCCCCTTTAGGGTGTGGCCAGGAGGAAGCCCTCTGTGCCCCTCTTCCGTATATTCCTCTGCCTGGACCCAGAGCAGAGGAAGATTGCTCCAGGATAATTTATAGCCACCCTGAGGCTGAATACCTCAGAGGACTTGGCTCAGGGTGGGACGGAGGGTACTTACCTTGGGTTCCCTCAGAGTGGGGGCAGGACCCTTGAGAATGGCCATGATGACCTAGCCCTGACTTGCCCTCTTGCCTTGTCTTGTCCCTCATTTGGTTTATGGGACAATGTCTGTCAGAGGGACTCAAGAGCCTCAGATCCCAAGGGAGTGGCACCATGGAACAGTTAGAAAGACTGGTGTGGGAACCAGGAGATCTGAGTTTGAATCCTGGGTCTGCCATTGATTGGCTTTGCATCTTGGGCCAATCCTTAACATTTCTCAGGCTTCCTTTCCTAATTTATAACAGAAGGGCTATTAGTGCCCCTTTTTGGATTTTTGTGAGTATTCAATATGATAACATACGTAGATATGCCTAGCATAATGGGTGGGACGTAGGCATGCAATATATGTTGGTTCCATTTCTTCATTTAATTGTCTCTCCTGGAAAAACGTAAACTGTCTGTCCAATATGATTTTGAGAACTAAAAGGGAAAATAGAGAACTAGATTTGGATGGGTTTATCATTTTAATCAGTCCTGTCAGAAATCATGTATTTTCTTACCTATGTTGAGTAAAAGCTAGTAATCAGTAATTAGTATATTTTGAAGCTTGTGTTAGAAATAATGCTGGACTGGAGAAAAGGCAGCCTGGGCTTCATACCCTTCACTGAGGCCCTTCAGCAAATCACTTAGCATGTCTGGGTCTCAGTTTCCTGATCCATAAAATGGAGAGCTTAAAATATATGATCCTGTAGACACTCATGAACTTCACAAGTCTATAATTTTACAAAAAGTGATTTTTATGGAAAAAGCCAAATGATGTGTGGAGACTTTGTTCCTTCCCTCTCCTGGGTTATCTCTGTCATGGGAAGACCCCCTGGTTGGCTCTAGCATCATTATCAAGGACCCCCAGCTGACTTGGGGGCAGTACTCATGTTGTAGGCACATTGCCGAAGGGGACACGAATGACCTCTGGAAGACTAGCGTGCAAATGCAGGTCCTGGAGTGGCTGCTGAGGTCACAGCCTCAACACCTGTTTGTTGGTAAACCCCAGCCTCCCTCCTGCTTCCCTTGCTTGCTCGCTTGTTAACCTTGGGAAGCAGAGCAGTACTGGGCCTGGACTGATGGCAGCAAATGCAGCTGTGCACAAAATCCCAGGTTCTCTGATTCCTCAGGGCTTGGGGAGGCTGCTGAGGGGCTGGATGCATGGGGCCCCGCCTGCTCTGGGGACAACATCTCCAGGCAAGCTCTGCCTGTGGTTAGCTGCTCTGCGAAGCCCCATTGGTTATGCTTCACAGCAGAGCCAGAACACTGGACAGGGTAGTAAGTAAGAGCCTTCCCAGAAACCAAACCTCCTTGAGCATGCTCTCAGTTAGGGCTACCCAGCTCTAGTGCTCCTTTTGTGTCGTCTGAAGAAGCATAGAGAGAGTCTTGGTGGATGAATGGTTAGGGCACCGTCTCACTTTTCTGTACACTAATGCATCAGGAAGAGTGTAAAACGCAAAGAAGACTTTCCCTTTCATGATTCATCCCATGCCTTTTCTTTCTTAGTTTTGTAAAACAAAACAAAGCCTAGCTGCCTTTTCAGTTTAATTTAACTGAGTACAGATGCTCCTGGACTCATGATGGGGTTATATCCTGATAAACCCATCGTAAGTTGAAAATATCACAAGTTGAAAATGCGTTTAATACACCTAACCTACAGAACATCATTGCTCAGCCTGGCTGGTTTCTACTGAATGCGTGTTGCTTTTGCACCGTCATAAAGTCAAAAAATCATAAGGGCAGCTCACTACGCTGGGTGCTGTGAGGTTATAATGGTGAATATGATTTTGTCCCTATTCTCCAGGGGCTCACAGACTACGGAGGAGCTGCAGACAAACACACAACTAACTAGGATAATGAGGCAGATGGTCGGTAATGCTTTTATAAAGACACTGAATATTATGGAAAAATAATTCCAATTGGGAATGTGAGATTTTTGTCAACTCTTTTGTTAGGTGGTTTGCCTTGGTTTGGACCTTAAGTGATTGATTGGTAGGGTTGCAATGAAAACTGTAGAGAGTGGGGAAAAGGGCATTTAGGGCATAAGGAATAGTTAAAGGGAAGGCAGGGTGATGGGAAAGAAATGCCAACAGTGGTTCCTTTATTCACATTGCAGTCTGTTTTTGAGGATACACAGACAGGGAGAAGTGACAGAAACCAGCTTCCGGAATTCTGGGGGGGAGAAGGGCAGTGCTACTTGGGGTGTACTTTTCCAGCACAGGGTCCAGCATCTCTTAGAAGTTTCGGGTCTGAGTTCAGATTGTTTCCTCCTTTATCTGGACCAGGAACACACAGGTTCCGGAATACACCTTTAATTTAGTTAGAAAAATACTGAGAATGAGAAACAAACTCTCAACTGACGTATGAATGGAAACTTTACATGCTAATATCACTCTTTAATCAATGTTGAGTGCTCTTCCTCCTTTGGAGGTAACATATCAATACTTTGAAGTAGAGCTGGAAGGAAGTGAGGTCTTTCTGACTTCCCTTGGACTGTATCTAAGCCATACATGACTAATCGAATCCGGCGGGGCTGCTCCCTGAGCTGGGGTTCCCCTCAGAGCTCCCTGGTGTCCCAGGCAGCCCTGGCCAATCAGTCAGTTGTATTACACCTGATGAATCCTATTGGCCATTTTCTGCTTTAGAGTCTTAAAACTTGACTATTATCTTAAACACTAAGTGCATTTTTATGGAGCCCAAAGACTGTCTGAAAGCAGGGAGAAATTTTATAACATTTAGTGTAGTGAGAATCTCAAAATATAAATGGAAGGCACTCATGGGGCTGTGAGACCAGGACAAAGATATTCTCATTCTGATTTTCCAATTTCCCTGTGATTTGCTCGTGTTCAGAGGCAGGAAATATGTGAGAAAATATAATAAAATATGCATAGAAAAATAACCATTGGCTCAGATCAATGGTTCTCAACCTGGACGTACCTCTAAATCTATTGCTGGTTTATAATGCAGATTCCTGGGCCTCACATTAGACTAAATCATAATTTCTCGTCTTGAAGCCTGGAAATCAGCATGCTTACTAAACACTCTAAGTAATTGTTCTGCAGTATACCTGAGACCAGCCCACAAACCTATGTTTGGGATCTAGAGACTTGAATGATAGACATGTTTTTGCCCTCGTCTAGGTCTTTGGATGGTTGGCAAAAAATGCCATATTCTTTTCCCATAGTGAGCTACGTTACATTTCATGGTATTCCAGGTGCTGAAAAACTATAGTCATATGGAAAATGGAAATGAAGTTTTGATTTCCAAAGGGATTGGTCACTTGGATGAGCATGCTTTATGGAGATCAATCTTTAGGATGTATCTGAGTTCATGCATCCATACTATCATTTGGGTTTGGTTTTGAGAGGAATTGAGAGAAGAAAGCAGTTTATGTTGACTAAAGAGACAGACTGTTCTGAAATTTCTGACTACATGGTCTATGTTTGAGTCTACTTGACTTTTTGAATGTTATAGTCAAAATAACAAATACCATATTTTGTGTATCTATTCTGTACTGGGTACTTCACTAGGAATATTTATAATGTATATATGGTCTAATGTAGTCTTTAAAGGAATCCTCTGAAGAAGTTATTATTGTCCCTAGAAGAGGAAACCGAGGCTCAGAAAAGTTATGTAACTTGCTTTGAGTGACACAGGATATGGAAGTGATTCTTGAACCTAAGGCTGTCTGACTCCAAATCTTTTATTCTTACTTATTGTACTTCAGCTGCTGTTTCCAAGAAATATTCTGTTTTGTGAAATTGCTGGAACCCAAACCGAGAACCATCATTAATGTTGCAAACCTCAAGTCAGAACTGAGAAGGGCTCTTACTAAACACCATAGCGGTGGTCTGTTAAACTCTGGTATTCTCATTGATCAGAACTAATCAAGTTAGGATTAGGTCTTTTATTTGTCCATTTTCGTATCAGTAAACTATATTAGAATTGTTTTTATGCCCCAAATTCATATGTGTGGAAAGTTAAAAGGCTATTCTTTACCATTGTTATTTAAAAAAAAACCCCGAAAACCCACCAATGTGTTCTTTACACACGTGGCTTTCTATGGAACAACCTGGATGCCTCCCATAGAGTGTATTCTGAGAAGTGTGTGTGGAGAGGACCCACTGGGCCCACTGGGCTGACTGATCATCCGGCATGTGGAAGAGCACTGATCAGGGGTCGAGAGGTTCAGTTTCTAGGTAGCTCCATTATCTTGGGCAAATAATTTTACCACTCTGGTCTTCAGTTTCCATGCAAATCCATTGGACGAAAGGTCATAAGGTTCTCTTCTTGATTTAAAATGTCACAATTCTGAGAAAAAAATGTCAGCTCTGAAGCTGGCAGAGAGTGATGGGGCCCTGTCACTGGCATCGTCACCAATGCCCTTGCCAAGTGCAGGATGGGCAGAGGGTGGACAACGCTGGAGGACAGTCTTCCGAGGCTTCTCCTGTCGCCCTGGCCTCTGTGGCTTGGGCCTGAAGTTGTCAGACTGTTCTCTCCTCACAGGAGAGTCGCAGTGGTTTCCAGTGCTACATCCTCTGGTATTTCCTGTTAGGGTGAATTTAAATCTCAGATCTTGAAGAAAAATGTAAGTAATTTCATGCAAAGCTTATTCCTCTTGGAAATGCTGATTACCCGTTCACACTCTACCTCTCCAGTGGGCTAGAACTACTGTCCTGGCTGCCTGGGTGACAACATGCCTATATGCTTCTCAGGGATTTGAAGCTGAAGGAACCTTCTGGAGCATCTAGTCCAACTCCTTTATTTCTCAGATGAGACAAAAGGCCCAGGAGGTAAAATCACTGAACTCAAGGTCATCCAGCCAGTTAATGAAGGAGTTGACACCATGTTTTCCAATTTATACTGTGAATATAATGATAAACCTGACCCGATAGAACTGTTGTGAAGGAATTTAAACGAGGTAACACATTCAAAGCACCTTAGCAGAGTTCTCAGTAGAGAGAACATTGTGATACAAGTTGTTCCCTCCCTTCCTAGAACTCAGATCTCCTGCTGCTTACCACACTCACGTTCTCACTGACGTCCTGGAAGGCAGGTGGGGCAAACTTTATTATTCCTTTTCTCCTCAGCACACCAAGGCATGCCCAAGTCAGCTGAGCTGCTTAAGTTTAGTTGTCGCACTAGTGGTGAGATCTGACTTGGCTCATGTTATGTACTCAGAGAATGTTTGGGGTTGCTGCCCACTAGAACCCATCCCTCCTGACTCTTAATCTAGTGCTTTTTCCATTATACCATGCTGATGGACATGTGGGTGGGGGACAAGCTCCTTTGAAATGCTCTGAATACCAGCATGGTGACAGATTCGTAAGAACACACAGGGCCCCAGTCCCAGTATATCTTACATCTGCCAGTGTAATGTCATTATCAAGCATTTATCAAGGCTACTATGTGCCAGGAGCTCTGCTTACTACTGAGATGAATATAAAAATGAATAGGATACAGACCCTGGCCTCAAGGAGCACTTAATTTGATAATAGAGACAGACTTAGACGTAAATAATTCAAATGTAAGGCAGATGGTAATTCATGGCTACCATATTCTGTATATACCAAAAGGAAGACTAGGGGTCGGGGCCTTACTTGTTGATATGGTGGGAGGGTGTGGGGTAGGACAGGGCCACCCCCAAATGTGTCCATCCAGCTGAACACACAGGACACGTGGGTGGAGGGAGTCCATCTTAGGGTCATGCTGTGTCAGGGGAAGAATGCTTCCGGGCCCACTAGGGCCTCCGGCCGCGTGAGCTCCTTGGTCCTGATCACCCAGTGACCATGGCTAGGTCACTGTCTTGTCTCTGTTTGGGTCCCTTGTCAACATTTCTCAAGAACATTTTGCAAAATGGGCGAATATGCCGTTTCTTGCTGTGAGCTTGGTGGGGATTGGTCTAGACCATTTGGTCTAGACCTCTGCTTCTGGAAAAGACTGCCCTCAGTTCTGCAGATAGGTAAGAATCTGCACTCTACACAGAAACAAGAAAATGCCGTGCTTTTCCTCTCTTCTTTTCGTTTTGGCTGGCGAAGGGAGGTGAGGGTCAGGGACAGCGGTGGGGGGAGAGGGCCGGTGAGGGGATTTGTAGGTCAGTGCTTGACAGAGCTTGACAAGGAGAGCTGGGTCACTCACGGAAAATATGGCCTTGCTCTCCACTGGCAGATTCCCAGCGAAGCTCTAACTGTCCCCCACCTGTCCTGTGCTCCCCTCCCCCAGTGCCGCCGTCCCTGTGTGCACGGAGCAGGGAGGGGATGATGAATTTCCCCCGAACGGCATTACAGACAGTCATAAATAATGCTTTGCTCTTTGGTGACGGCACTTTCCATTAGAGCTGCCTGCGCTGGGCTGTTGCTACCCCCAGTCTTCTGCCGGGGACTTGCAGTAAAATTTATCAGCGAGCTTTCTGCACCTCATAAATCATCCCCTCCGGGAGCCATCTGGCAGATAAGGCCTCGAGAACCCACATGCTCTGCAGAGGAGGAGTCGAAGCAAGAGCTGCCCTCGCTGGGGCCCCAGACCTTGTGGAGGGGGACTTTCTCCCCACCAGCCTAGGCCTGTCACACTCTTCCTGGCTTTTCTCATCAGACTCAGGATGGGGGCCCTGGATATGGCAGCTGTTCCAACTCACAGAACAGTTTGTCTTCCCACTCTGGGGACAGGCTGGAAAAATCACATCCTCCTGGTGCTCTCTGCCCTCCAGGTGTCAGAAGGTCCTGGGATCTGACACCAGGCAAGAGCAGGGTTGCCCCAGGGCAAGGCAGATGCTACGATGGGCATGACTATTGCTTGATTGAATTCTCCTTGGCATCTTCTAGCTGCTTCGGTATTGACCAATGCGGCAATAATCTCACAGTGACAGGAAACTTCCTGCTTGGATGAAAGATACCTCCTGGGTACTCAGTGTAAACGTCACACAGATATCCCCACTATCTCTGAGTAACAACTACAACGATATTCGAGTTTTCTTTTAAATGTGGAGAACTTTCCATTAATATACGTTAAGGGGGATCCTAACACATGCTGGACCTAGAGGTGGAGATGCATGGATGAATATCTCAGCTCTTTCCTTAAGGCACTTACAATCTAGTTGGAGAGCCTTAAAACCGGTCTTAGGCATGGTGATGGCAGCGTCCACTCTCAGGGGGAGACGCGGTACTTGCAGGATGTGGTCACGGTGGTGAGGAACACGAGAGTGTTGGCTGTTGGGTTTGGGGTCCCAGTACCCAGCACTGTGCCAGGTGCGTGGTAGGCCCTCGGTACCTGTGTGTTGAGTGAACTGAATGGGATGTGGCAGCAAGCAGCGTGCCTGACACAGCCACCAGTATGAAATAGAATAGGAGGATAAAATAATAAATAGCAGTATGGAAGCAGCTTTATCATCCCCAGCCCCCAGCGGAATGTGGACTCTGTTCCTTAGGAACACAATCCTGCCCTGGGCGTGATGTAACCCACGTTCCTGTGTCAGCCCTGCAGCTGGCTGCTTCAGCGTGATCTGGGGGTGCTGTGGGCTGCAGTGTTCTCCCTGATAAAGTAACGGGGAAAGACAAGGTAATTCTGTGGGGTAATTTTTAATATTGTTGCTAGTAGAATATTTTCTAATTTTTCCTTTGCTGATGCCTGCTTTTCTGAAAGACAGGAAGCTGAGCGGGTAAAACCAGTTGTAACTCCTCTCTTTTCCTGCTCTGTTTGGCCACTTCCCAGCAGAGATAGGCTTGTTTAAGGTCTGGATGTAGGGACCCCCAGGCAGCTAGAGCCTGAGCTCCCTCTATTCTTCCCTGGTGGTGCTCATTCTACAGGAGGACACCCCCATGACACCTCTGATTGCTGTGGACATATCCCACGAAAACATTAAATGGAGTATCCTAAAGATGCTTAGCTTAGCTATGCATTTAATTGGGTGGTAATTGAAATTTGCCAACAAAGATTTGCATGTAATCTGTGATTTCATTTTTCAATTAAAATTGCTTTCTTCCTGTGGATGAGAAGTACTTGGCTGTTTTCCTCCTCATAGCACCTTGCAAACACTAATTTCCCAACGTCTTTGGGGGCTGGAGTGAGGGGAGGGGTATGGGACAGGGAGGTGAAGGCTGAGGCCCAGGCAGGAGGTCACACAGGCTGGAAGGACCTGTCAGGAGAGGCAGGTGCTGGGGGCTGGGCTGGTGAGAGGTGGTGTGAGGTGAGTGAGGGCAGGCTTCCTTCATTTGCAGTGGGCATGGCAAAGAAGCTCTAGCAGAGGACTTCTGGATCTCAGTTTCTAGGGGGCAGACTGGGGTTGGGGAACTAGGAGATGGGAAGGGCCAAAGATTCTTTTTAGCCAAGGCAAGCAAGCAGTAAGAAGCGGGAAATAAGACAGTGGGCTCAGGTACTGGGGAGCAGGGGTGTGTTCTTCTGAAGGAGATCTCCTCTGGGTTAGTGTGGCCTTCGAGAAAAGCAAGAAGCAACACAGCTCACTGGAGGAGAGCACTGAGAAGTGGTGTTCTAAGGATGGCAGGAGAGGTGAGGGGAGGACAGGAGAAGCCCCAAGAGGGTGTGGTGCCTACATGACATGGGTTTCTATGAGCCAGCTCCTGGGTATGGATATTTCCTTTGCTGGCTCTGTGGCCTTGGGCCGGTACTTAATTTCTTTGAGTCCTAGTTTTCTCAACCATCCCAGTGGGCAGAACAATAATACCCACCTAAGTGGGGGCTGGGAGAGGCAGCCTTGTAGTCTGAGTATCATCCAAGGGCAGGGTCTCCATTTTCATATACCCAGTGTCTAGCACACAGCAAACGTTCAGTCAAGTCTGTGAAAATGGAAAATTGGTCAAATGAGATAATGTGAGTACAAGAGCATTTTATCAATTCTAATGATCCATTTTTGGTACTCTTACAGCCTTATTATTTGTGAAAATGTGATTAGGTATTTGACTCAAGGCTGGGTTGGCACTGGTCTGAGCCCTGGGTTTGGTAGAGTCGAGGCAGTGGTCTGAATACAAATGTTCTTGACTTGGTGCTTCTCTGGAAATCTGGTGTCAACTTGCTGCTTGAGACCCAGGTCCCCCCAAGTGCCCCAGCTCGGGACTGCTTTCCAGGCCTGGGCTGGTCCCCTCGGTGGCCAGTGGAAGATTCAGCAGTCTACATCAGACCTGCAATTTCACCAGGGGAGGTTTGCCACAAAGAGAGACCGAGGGTGCTCATGAGAGAGACTGTTTGTTCCCATAGCAAGGCTGGAGCTGGGATTAAGAAGCATTTTAAGAATTAGTGATTTTGACTGCAGCTGGAGGTCACACAGCTTTGGGCAGAGCAGGGGTCCGTCTCTTCACCACAGCAAGTCTTTTTTCGGTCTGGTTTCTTTCAAGTAGAGATAATCCCTTCTACCTGGCTAGACAGCTGAACTGTTTTCATTTTTTTAAAATTCAGTAATAAATCTGCCAACTCCGCAAGGCTCGAGCCAAGGGCTTTGCTTGCTGCATCTACACAGAGGTCTCATAAAAACGGTGTAAAATGAAAGAGAAAAATGCATATTTCACACTTTGTCTGCTCTGGGTTATGGCGATTCTCAACTCATCCCCATTACAAACAGCCGACCTTCCCACAGAGTTCAAGTACCTCCTGCTGCCGTGGAAGAACCATATCTCTGCCTCTTCTCCCGCTGTTCTCCCTCCACCCTTCCTCTCAAACACACAGGTTTTGTCTGAGAGGAAGCAGGGCTATTTGTAAGTACACCACGCTGATTCAGTGCTTTCCAGGAAGGATGGGGCATAAAAGACCCTGTGCAGACATGTCAGCATGTGGACACATACAGAGGCTGCAGACAGATACACCCACCCTCTTCCACACACAGCCATGTGTCTATTCCTGTATCTTCTCATTCTCCTTAGATGTTAATTTATGTAGACTATGAGAACACGGGTTTTCTTTCTACTGAGGGCTGCCTTCTGTCCATTATAGGTAAACTTCAACCGTGACCAAATCCCAAACCTTAGCTTGGTTACGTAGTAGTCAATAGAAACAAACAATCTTTCCAACTTTACCTGCTTCTATTCCCCTATACAATCTGCATATCAGTCAGAGTGGTCTCTTTAGACTTTCCAAACATGCCATGTGTGTTCCCACCTCTGGTCTTTTTACCCCACACAGATTCTGCTTCTCTCTCTATTCTGCTCAGCTCAGTCCTAGCTACTTTCAGAGCCTGCCTCCTCCTTGCAGCCTTCCTTGCTTACCCCAGCCTATAGTGCTTGTTCTTCACTTGGGACTTGGTCAGAACTTACACCTGTATTACTCTATCTCGGTCATTATACATTGCTTTTTGGGCTTTTTTTTTTTTTTTTTCTGGAAAGCTATGGTCATTTTCCTACTTAACCATCATTTTCTTATTTAATGTTTCTTAGTTCCCTATTAGACTATCATGTCGTACACACATTTCTATCCTTTCCAGGGCCAAACTCATAGTAGGTGCTTAATAAATGCTTGTCAAAGAAACGAATGAATGAAAATTCCCATGTGGTGTGTGAGTGTGGCTCTGGTGTTGTGGCTTTATCTTTCTTGATTGGAGTAGGAAGAAAGATAGCTCACACCTCCAAGAGAGGGGAGAGTCTTGACTTGTGGGGATGCTGCTCCTGCGATGTTTCCTCTTGTTTGGACAATGCTGGATTTCAAGGGGCTGTCGAACGTCAGCAACAGCTCCGGAGCTCTCTGTATAGACCCTGAGAGCCCCTTGTCTGCAATCACATAGACTGTTGAGATTTTTATGGTAGTGAGAAAAACTAGTGCTTCTCATTGTGTCCCCCTCCTTCTGTACCTTCCCCTCTCTTTTTTTCCATCCCTGTATGCTCCCCACATGCGGTCTGTACTTAATTCAGAGCAGGGAATTACTAATTCAATTTTCTTTCCAACGTGTTGAGCACTGCCGCCGCCTGCCATCTTGCTATGTTTTTGCTTTGTGCTTCCCACCTCAAGGCCACTTTACGAATTTGTTTGATTTGTGGTTGTGGTTTGTAGCTGTCACCGATTCCTTTGTTGTTGTTGTTGCTGCTGCTACTGTTTCCTTGCAGCTCGATTTTTAGCTGAATGTTTGAGTAGTAAATATGGTTTACACCAACTCTGTTGGAAATAACAGCATTTATGTGCTGAAGTTATTTCCAAAACCTGTGATATGTGTATACAAATAGATCCACGGCAGGGCCCCTAGACTGGGGGGAACAGACTCAATAAAACCTTCGCGATGGAGTATAAACAGGTGTCTGAGACTAGGGCTAGGCCAGGAGGTTCAGAACAAAACTTCCTCCCACCCCTGCTGTCGGCGCTAAGCTGAAGCTGTACCATAAATACTTCACTCAGCGCTGGGGGACGTAGGAGATATTTTTGTGATCATATTTATCTGCTAAAGGTTCACTTACATTCTTCTGTGCATCTTCCCTTAAACTTCTCACTTTGCTAGTCATTCACCCTCAATGACTTTAAACCTTAATTGCTCTGGATCCTGTAGGAAAAAAAAAATGTGCCAAGAAACTATGGGATTGGCCTATAAAGTTGGTGGCCCTCCCTTCTTCTAAATGGCTGCCAGTTTGGGGATCTTTGGCCTATGGGTGAATCTAAACATTCTGAGCAATGCCCCTTACACTCCATGTTGGGGTACTACTACCTGAGAGCAGCAAATATGGAATGTGGGACTCTCAGAGGGGAAAGCTGGGTTGCTCTTAACAGATGAGGCTCTACTCTCCGAATTTGGGTGGTATGGATTTCTCTGATGCTGAAATTCTTGTCTCATGTCTGCCCTCATCTCTGGATCTCTGAGGGCACCGATCCTCACATCTGACATGTCTGGAAGTAGAGGCTGCACATCCACCCCAGGTGAAGGTCTTGATCACCGAGAGGTCAGGAGCGATTTCAAAGACGCCTTGGCTCTCTGTGCCGAAGGCTGCGTGACAAAGGCATAGGAAGGGCGGTTTGATTGTTCTCCAACTTGTAAATGCCAAGCAGAAATCTTGTTGCAGTTCCTAAATGCCACATTTCGGCGTGTTTATTGTTTCCCCCCCTAACGGGGAAAGATGGTGAATGGACTAATAATTCAGGAGCCGAGAACATGTTTATTTGATTTTTAGAGCTTTAGCAAATACAGTGTGTACAAAACCCGGTGCCAACAGCATGCATAATTCCTCCAGGAATGGGGCTGATAGAAACACAAAGCTTGCATGCTTCAAAACTGTAACCAATATTTACACATCTGAGTGACTAATTCTCTACTCTGAGCAGGAGAACAATAGGCATCACAGTCAGCTACATTAATGCAGAGCATGCTTGTCTGGTGACTTGGATATTTGACACATAAACAAAGTTGGGGAGGGGAGGGAAGTGGGGAGAGAACTAAAGGCTTTTTATCTCTACCCGTGTAACCATACACCAAACTGCAGGTTACGAACACACTTGGAAAATGCTGACCCAATGCTGTTCTTGTACCTCACATGCAGGATTGGCACGTGATTTGCAGCGCTGCGGGAGTTCTGTAGCTGACCTCATTAGTGGTGCGTTTCCTGGCTTGTTAGCATCATATTTGTATAATTTACAGCACCTTCGTTTTTATGGAATGTGTTTCTTGTAGAGTGTAATGGCAGCAATATATTTAACCTATCGTATTTAGGAATGCTTTTGCTAGAGGCAGCCTGCAGATATAAAGGGGACATTTTCTCCTCTGCTGCCTGGGCCTATTTTTTTTTTTTTTTTCTTTTTTCATTTTGGCTCACTGGGCTGCCACATGTGTGTATGTGTGTTTGCATGTGCGCTTGCATTTATGTCTGTATAAATGTATGTGTGCAAACTCTTGAAAGACGTACAAGTAAAAGGGGCTTTGGAGGTGTGACTCTTTCTTCCAAGGATTATCTTTGCTCCCCGACCATCTCCAAGGCATGGTTATAGACTGGGTGGATCTCAAAGGCCTAAATGCCTTGTTTTGAGAGGATGAATTTGCAAAATTGAATAGCGATCCCAGGCAGATTAGATATTTGAGAATGATTCTTTTTTATTAGGATGGGGGTGGGTGAGGCTGGGGCAAAGATGCTAATAAGTAAGCTGGCACACTAAGATGAGTTTTCAAGTCTCCATGACCTGCTGGGGCTTTTGTATAAAACAATAGGATGTAAAAATGGAAAATATATGTCCTTCAGGGGCAGATCTTGCCCCCCAAAAAATCTTATCTTAGAAAAAAAGTAGAGCATACGGACAGAGGTGTGTACATTCTTTTCCTTCCTGACCCATGTAAAAAAAGGTAGAACTAGCTGGAACCAAATGGTTGAAAAGGGCATCATATCTTCATTTGGAGGTTTCTAAGGGGAACCTTGGACCAGAAGCAAGGAACTGTGATCCCAGGGTCAGCCTTGCTGCTAACCTGTTACATGACCCCAGGCAGATTGCTTTCCCATCTTAGGGCGCAGTCTCCTTGTCTACAAAATGAAGGGATTCGACTGGATTGCCTCTCTCTAGAGTTTGATATTTCTAAGCTCTCAGTCCCTTGTCTATTCTGTTCCTGAAGGCAGATGAGACGAAAGGCTGGGGATCTCACCAACCAAATTGTCCAAGCTGTGTTCTTGAGGGTTACTTGCAGTGACCCAGAAGAGAGAAACACAGCTCTCCAGGAACTGTCAGTGTGTCTTAGTTACATCTTCTGACAGGGGGCAAAGAGGGTGAATAGACTAATAATTCAGAAACCAAGGACATGGTAGGGTGAGTTTTAGAGCTTGAGTAAAAACTGGCGCCAGAGCGTGTTTGGCTGCATATTTCCTTCCCATAACCACTTCTTAGCCTCAAAGAGAAACTCACCCCAGGGGCAAGATAAATAGGTAGGCCCTGGACTTTGTCAACCTATGATAGAATGATATGAAATTTAGTAAATCTATTAAAATGATCTGAGGCACAGGGACAAAAGTTATCCAACTGGCTTGTCAGGTTAGGGTTCTTTGTACCGCCCACGCCTGCCCTCCTATCTCCCAACTTTTGAAATGTCATAAATTTTTCTGCTACTGGTATCTTCTACAATGGCTATACCTCTTCTCACTGACACGAGGGGATTTGAATTCTTTATTTTACTTACTAGATATGTTCCTAAAATATGGGAGTGGCTAGATTTATGATAATAATTCAAAATGCTAAATTTATTTATATACAAAGTTTGAAGGTAAGTTTCTATTCAAATTTTAAGTGCACCAGGATTACTGGCTATTTAAAGGTACTTAGTGGTGAATCTTTTGGTAAAGAAAAATCATTGTTTTGTAAAGTCTAGTTTTAACTGAATCCAGAAATATTTATTGAGCACCCACTAAGTTCTGGGGATGCCAACAAAAATATAAAAAATTCCTGCCTTCAAAGGGCTCTTATTCTAACTTTCAAATTGGGATTTGCATATATTTTGTACACATATATTAGCACATATAAAATGTAGATAGTTTCAGCATCCAGCAACCACTAATTAGGTTGGCTTCAAAACTCTGCAAAAATTAGACCATTATTATAAATGTTTATTCAAAAAGTCTTATTAGTCGCAGTTGACTGCATTGGTAACTGGCTTGTCTAATGTGATAATAAAAAGGGGTTGTGAACCTGGACTCATATTAGTGGAACAGATGTGTGGTTGCATAAACTCTTTTCCTTCTGTTGAAATAGAAACCATATTTTTTTCTTCTCTCTGGGCCACTTTGTTCTAGATCATCCCATTCCTTCTTACCTTCTTGTGACCTAGAACTATGACTTGCATTCATGTTTTCCTTTATCTTTAGCATTTACACTTGTCCAAAACTCTTCCATCTTAAAAAATGCTGCCTCTGCTATCTTTAGTTTAGCTACTTCTTTCTCTCTCCGGACATACTTTCTCAACAACCATGGTACACTCATCACTTCTGTTGCTTCTCAGTCCACATGGGTATGGCTCTTACTCTCTTCTATGTCCTTGATGCTTCTTCCCAAAGTCACCAGTAAGTGCCAAGACACTAAATCAACAGACCCTTATCTTGTGTGCTCCCTCTAGTCTCCTGGGGTCGCTCACTTTCTGGTCCTTTCCCAGTTTGCTTCATCAGCTTGGGACCCTTCTGTTGGAGTCCTTTGGGTTTTGATCAAGTCTCTGCTTTCTAATTCTATTATCTCTCTTCCCCAGACCATTTTTTTTTCTTTGTCATAGCTTCAATAACCTTTTATGTTCTGAAGACTCTCCAGCTCTTCTGAAACTCTCTATCCAACTTTCTATCAGACAGCTCCACTTGGCTACTATGCTGTAACAAAAAGAATACAAAATACACTAGCTCAAATAAGATTGAAGTGGATTTGTCTTTCATACCATAATCCAGAGTTTCTGGGTATTCCAGGGAGGGCTGGTGGGTCTATTTTGTGAAGTTGTCCAGGGAGGGACTTAAGTTTTTTCTATCTTGTTATTTCTCCATCTAGGATTCTGTCATTTTTTACAGGATGCAAGATGTCTCAAAATAACTATGTTCCAATATGCACAAAGGGGAAAGAGGACGCTGAGGGCAACCAGCTCTCTTTTCAGAAAGTAAGCCAGTAGTTGTACCTGGCATTTATACACCCAATCCTTGTGGCTATACCTAGCTGTAAACTAAGCCAGGGAATGTGGTACTAACTGGGTAGTCTTGTAGTTAGTTAAGACCTGGGGCATTCTATTGTGAAAATGAAAAATAAAAGGCCTTGGTCTTTATTATAGAATGACAAGAAATTAAGCAAATCTATTAAAATGACCCAAGGCATAAAGACAGTTATTGAACTGGGTAGTCAGATTGAGGTTCTTTGCACCTTCCTCTCACCCCAAGTGTTCCAGAATGAATATTGGGAGGACAACTGTAAGTCTCTGCCACAGGCATCTCAAACTTAATATCTCCGGAATTCACCCCATCTTCGCTGTCAAACCTGTTCCTTGTACAGTTTCTTCTTGGTAAGTATCATCGTCATACCTAGTTGCTCAAACCAAAAACCTGGAATTACTCTTGAGTTCTTTCTTTCTCTCACTCCTGCACATCTAATCTTTCTCTAACTTTAGTCATTTATACCTCTTAAATATTTTGTATCCAGACATTTCTTTCTATCCAACTGCCTACAGTTTAGTATAAGACACCGTTCTCTCTTCCTTGGATCATTGCAATCGGTTCTTAACTGGCCTGCCTACACTTACTCCTGCCCCCTTCATATCTATTTCCCATTTAATTGTCAAAGTTACTATAAAAATGGAGAGATGATCACATTATACCTGCTTAAAATCCTTCAATGGCTTTTCATGAACCTAAGTGGTAATAGGCTCTAGAGGACCCTGCTTGACCTGATCTCTGCCGGGGTCACCAGGCTCTCTGACTTGGTTCTCTCCCATCCTGATATATTGGATTTATTTCAGCTCCTAAAACCAGCTGTGTTATCCCTTGATTCTGGTCTTTCAAACATACTCCTCTCTTTGTTGGAGTACGCCTTCCTTTTCCCTCCCTTCATGGCTAGCTAACACTTCTCCTTCTGACCTCAGTTTTGGGATGATTTTCTCAATGGAATTTTCCTTTTTCTTCTAGGGCCCACTCCTTTTCTGTGCTCCTACAGCACCTTGAAATTCTTATTTACTAGCACTAATCAAACCAATAATTAAATGGCTAGTATCTATATTTGTGCCGATGTGGTAGCTCCAAGAAGGCCTGGCTGCGTTTATTTGATGAATAAAACAATTGAAAATATTTGGCAAGAACTTGCTATCTTCAAATAATCCCTTTACCCATTCACCCTCTATGGCTCTATGCAAAGCCTTAGTATAATGATGTAGTGATTACTTACTACAATAATAGCAACAACAGCTCTGTCCTTGAAAATTATTAGGAAAGGATAGTGAAGGAAACAAATAGAAACAAATATAAATGATACCTAGTATTTAATTATCATAATGAGAGCTTCCATTTATATCCTATTTTATTGTTTTGGTGCTTTTGTTCATATAACTTTATTTGAATCTTGCAAGACCTTGTTAGTTATAGATGTCAGGTAAATTTTCTCCACTTTACAGATGCGTAAATTGAGATTCTGTGAAATTGAAGGACTTAACTAAGGTCTTTCATTTAGGAAATAAAGGAGGAAGAGTTTGAATCCAGATATCTGACTTCTGAGCCAGGAAACCAGTCCACTGTATTTAGCTATGATAGAAATCATGAAACACAATTATGTATATCTCTGGTTTCTGTGTCCAATGCAGGCAGACATTTGATAATTATTTGTTGGACAAATAAATGCATGAATAGGTATATCAATAGGTCTGCCAATGTGGCTGAAATTTAACACCAACATGTAAGTCAACAATTATGGGATAATAAACAGAAACAATAAAATATTTTGTGCTATATACTAGGAGAGAAGTGGAATCTGGCCAACAGACTAGCTAATTGCTTTAAAGTGAATTCAATGATCACTTTAAATAACTACGTACATGTGAGAGGTCTGTATATACTCCTTAAGAGTCTTGAACCCCCAATGACAGACTTGACAAAAGAAATTTTATTATAGCTCACAATCCGATTGAAATGCAAGATATAAATTGTGTGAATAATACCCCAATTGATTCTCTCCGAAGCACATAAAAGAGCAGAGGACTGTGGGTTCTGTCATTGGCTTGAGGGGGCCTTATATATCCTTCTGTCCAAACTTCATTCTCTCCCCACCCCCCTCTGAGCCGTCTCAATGTATCTGGAATACAGTGGGTACCAGGTAGCCATTTATGGAACCCCTGTCTCTCTAGGAGAACAGCCAGTGTGTCTTTCTCTGTCATTTGGGGTAGATAGCAACTCCATCAGGGAAAGGTGCTTTCCCCAGGGGAAGACTTTACCTCTGGGCTACTCAAAATTATCTTAAAAACCTACAATTCTGATGATTCCATGGGAGGAAAAATTTGCCTGATCTGAGGATCTTGTGTATTTTATCTTTTGGTTTGTTTCAGGATTATTTCTAGGTATGTATGGCACCTGGTATATAGTTCTTGGACGTGATAGGTACTCAATAATTGGAGGTTATAATGGAGATAATGCAGCCAACTCTAAAGAAAGTGCATAGACATGATGGTTGAAACCTAGTTATGACACTTCTTAGGTGGCAAAATAACTTCCTGATTGTGAGCAAGTTATTTAAATTTTCTAATCTTAAGAATTCTCATCTACAAAAAGAAAAAGCTACTATGAGCCAGGTTTTGTATTAGGTGTTCTATTCTTGTTATTTCTTATCATTACGACAACTTTGAATGCTCAGTTTATAGCATTCAAAGAGGTTCATAGACATTAAGCAATTTGCTGTAGGATGTGATCATTTAGCGACTGTCAAAGTTAAGATTCAAAACCAGGTGTATCTGTCTCTAACACCTGATTATTTTCCATTTCATAACACTGCTCATGTAAAATAGAGATGACAAAAACGCTGAATTCTTGTGATGATTTGAGTCAGTGCATGGCACATATTTGTCACTCAAAATAGTAATTTTTATTATTAATTATGCCTCAGATAGTACAGACAACCTATATATTCATATTAATCAGAGTTAGAAGAGCTTTGACATGTACTATTCATCAAGTGCCCTGGCTGAAAATTCCCTGTTTGGCACATAGTGGACACCCAATAAATGCTTGTTGACATGTTAAAGATACTGTAATGATGCATGTTAAAGATCCAGTAATGTCTAAATTTATAGTAGGATTCTGTTCCTTCCACACCTCCACCACAAAAGCTCATCTTTCACCTTTGAAAGTTTTGGAAAATTTTGTGAAATGCAGAAGACCAAGGAAATATGAGGGGTGGTCTTATTGAAACAGCTGGCTTTTTTGCCCCCTGAAAATATGTTGGGAGAGTTCTGCTTCTGGGATGGCCAAGTAGGCTCCTATTAGACTAACTGTCTCTAAATAGGAAAACTATAAACTCTAGACAAAAATACAAAAAACAGGCGCTTAAGGCACAATGGACTCTTGGAAGAAGAGAATAGTATGGGGTAAGTTTCCCATTTATTGTGGCCTTTAGCTGCAGTCAACACTACACGGGGCCGCTAAAACTCCTGTAGAAAACCTGCAGTCTTTCTGGCCCACGGAACTAGATGACAGAGTTTTGGGCAACCACAACTGCTAAATATAAACCCCACCCAAATCTCTGGTTCAAGCATGCATGGGGTCGAATCCAAGCAGCTCAGCTAAAAATAGAAGAATTGAATTGAGATTTGAGCTGCCACCCAAGAGACAGAATTTGCAGTTTGAGTCCAAGCAATTTCATTGCTTTAATTGTTGTTATAACAACAGCAGCAGCAACAACAACAACAACAACAAGAACAACTCAACACTCTTCAGTAGAATGTAACAGAATCCAGAGTACCCACAACACAATATTCACAATAACCAGAATATAATCCCAAACTACTCATCACAGAAATAGCTAGAAAAATGTGACCTATTTTCAAGAGAGAACACAATCAGTGAAGACTGTCCCTTACTTGGCCCAAATTAATAGATAAGGATTTTAAAGTAGTTATAATAAATATACTCATTAATAGAAGAGAAAAAGTATTCTGAAATAAATTAAAAAAACCGAAATCTTAGTGGAAAAATAGAAACTGTTAAAATGGACCAAATAGAAGTGAAAAATAAAATATCTGAAATAAAAATTCACTGAATGGGCTTAAAAGCAGAATGGAGATCACTGAGGAAGAATCAACGAACTTGAAGATAGATCAATATAAATTATCCAATCCTAAGACTAGAAAGGAAAAACAAACAAACAAAAAGAGCAGAACTTCAAGTACCTGTGAGGCAACATCAAAATGTCTAACCTATGTTTGGTTAGAGTTCCTAAAGAGGAGAGAGAATGGAGCAGAAAAAATATTTGAAGAAATAATGAGCAAATATTTCCCAAATTTGATGAAAGACAAAGTTATGCATTTAGCAATCTCAGCAAACCCCAAACAAAATAAATCTGAAGAAAACAACACCTTGACATATCATAGTCAAATTATGAAAAACCCAAGGATAAAGAGAAAATCTTCGAGGCAGTCAGAGATAAAGGACACATTATATATAGGGAGACAATGATTTGATGGAGGCAAGAAAATAATGGAAGGTCATCTTTAAAGTGATAAAGAAAACACAAAAATCCCAACCTGTCACCCACAATTTATATCCAGTGAAAGCATCTTCCAAGAATGAAGGCAAAAATAAAGACATTTTAGCTAAAAGAAAACTGAGTTCATTGCCAGGAGACCCACACTACAACAAATGCTAAAGGAAATTCTTTAGATTGAAAGGAAATGATACCAGATGGAAAAGCAACTCTTCAGGAAGCAATGAAGAGCATTAAAAATTGTAAATATCTGGAGTAAATAAGGAACACTATTTTTTTCTTTCTTAATTCCTTTAAAATACACATGACATTTAAAGTGTAAACTCTAACATTGCCTTGTGGGATTTCTAACATAGTAGATGTAATACACATGTCGACTACAGCATAAAGATGGGGAGAAATAGTAACCTATATGGATGCAAAGTTTTTACATTTTGCATGAAAATGTGCAATATCAATTCTGATTATATTGTGAAAAGTTAAAGATATGTATTAATTATTAGAGAAAACATAAAAATAATAATATAATAAGTTATAGTTCAAAAACCAATAGATAAATAGAAGAGACTTATTTTTCCTTGTCCCTCTCTGCCTGAAAGTCATCTTGATTACTAGGTCTTGGTGGAAAAATAGGGAATGCATTCATTTACTCATTCATACAGCATCCGTCTAATAGATGTTTATTGCAGAGCCATATGATTCTCAGGTACTGTACTAGGCCTTGGGGATATAAATAAAATAGGAAGTAGTCTATGCCTTTGAACAGTTTTATCCTTCTCCCCCATGAATTGATAGAGATTATCCTGACCTGTATGTTGATGCAGTCTTCAATTTTTTTCATTTTTGGGCCATTTAGGGCAAGGGAGAGTGGGATCCTCAACATGCCCATATTTCTAGATTCAGGTAATAGGTGCTCTAGGCAGGCTTTAAGCAAGGAGACTATGATTATTTTTGATTTCATTTCCAGCTGTGGTGTGAAAAGCCCCATTGAGGTGGAAGGGGTGCATTATGCCCTTGAATTGGACTAGGTTCCAGTCCTGCTTGCTGTGTGACTTTAAGCAAATCACTTAGCCTCTCTGATCCTCAGTTTCATCATTTGCAAAATTAGTAATTTCTGCCCGTGTTCTTAAAGGAGATGAATCCAGCTCTGCTTCCTGAACTCCAGGGTCAGTGTGGTTCAGGGGTACACATATCAGAATTTAAAAGCACTTAAAACTAGAGCTATAATATATTTTTGGGTTTATTTTTACAGCATTACCTTAATTAATTTAGGAAGTGTGAGTTACATAAAGCATTTGATGTGCTACCTGTTGCATGGTAGGGTTAAATACATAAAAGTGCCCTTCTGCCTGACAACAGTATTTTTATCATACTGGATGAAAAGAGTCAATGTCATTCTCGCTTATGTTGTATTTTTGTCATCTATGCATGTGACTCTTGTTTTCCAAATAAACCAAGCAGTTGGTAGAATACCAGACTCCCTCCTGGAGTGACTGAGGAATAAGGAGGTTCTAAGCAGGAACAGGACAGCACCTGGCAAAGAACAGGTCAGAAATATCAGATGAAAACTGGAGGGGCAGGTAAGATTAATTAAACTCGAAGCAAAAATCTTTCTTTAAAGCAGCAAATGCTCTTGGCCATTATCAGACAAGGAGGCCCAGGACGCTTGTGGGGAAGCTGTTTTCTCTCAGAAGTCTGTCAGTTAAGTGTCCTCATTGCTATCTCTGAGAAATGTGTTTTCAGTCATTTGACGAGGAAGGATGGCCAGTGCAGGCTCAGAACTAGGAGGACGGAGGACTGTATGACTTGGTCCAAAATCCTAATCCCACTGATCCCCGTGGTTGGCAGCTCAGGGCAGTACAAAACAGTGGCCTTCCCTGTGGCCCATGCGGGCTGAGGCCTGTGCGGTGAGTAGATGTGGTTTCTACACTCCCCACTGTCTTCCCAGACTCTGGCACGACCTTGCTCAGCGCCCACTGACCATTCCTCCCCCATCCTCAGGAGGTGACCCCTGACGTATCCCAGGGTTGGTCTACATCCGTGGGCCTGGGGAGTTCTCAGGGGTAGTTCGGTTAGCTGTGGTTATTGCTCTTGGGTCTGGGCCTGCTCTTATCCCAGCACAGGGTCAGGCCTCCGAGAACCTGGAATCTGATTTGGCAGATGCCACATGAGAGCCGGACAGCATCCCATCCGCTGTCAGGCCCAGGTGAGATTGGAACTTGGAGAGGGTATGGGTTGTGAAGAGGCACCCAAAAGTGGAGATCTCTCTGGTACAAGAAGAAAGAGGGTGTGAGCTCTGAGAGAAAGAAGGGGAAGAAAGAACTGACTGCCAAGGATGGGGAAGGGGACCAATCTGACTTGGGCAAAGGGTGGGGATGAGGACTGTGGGCATTGTCGTGGCTGGCGTGAGTGGAGCCAGGTTCTGGAGGGTCTGGAGTACCAGGCAGAGAAGATCTATGTTAGTTAAGGGGTCAGCATGCGCCCCAGGCCTGGCACAGGAAGCACACCTCTGAGGCAGGCTTCTTTCCCTGCTGAGCAAGAGCTGGCCTCCCCCGGGATGCTGGGAATGGAGGCTCTGTGGAGTGCTGCCAGTCTCAGGGCCTCGCGCCTCCACACAGAGCCTGCCCTGAGCTGGTCAGCGCATCCTGACACACCTTCCGAGGATGGCTGGTGCGGTCTGGCTGGCCCATTCTACTCAGCACATTTCCCTTCAGCTCTGCTCAGCACATCTTTCCCTTCCGCTCTGCTCAGCACATCTCCTGCTCCCTCCCCTGCACCTAGGCCAGCACAAAACATTTCTCCAGGCAGAAAGGAGACTGGGGTTCAGGTCTCCTTCTCTCTGCTTCTGCTTCCCAACACAGCGCTGCCTCTCCTGCTCCTTGCTCCCAGCTCTCAGAACAGAGCCTGTCACTTTGTCCCCCATCTCTCCTAGGGGTTGGACCAGCCCATCACACACTCAGTAGCCTCCCCTTCCAATGGCTTAGTTCAGTCCCAACCAGGCGCTCAGAGCCGCATCCTTGTTCTAGGTCACTTCTGTTTGCCTACTTTGCTTTTGTTACCCAAAGTGTCTCTCTCTCTCTCTCTCTCTCTCTCTCTCTCTCTCTCTCTCTCTCTCTCTCTCTCTCTCTTTCTCTCCCCCCTCTTACGAATGGCTTTGCAGCAGCCCTGGGAGTGCACGGCAGCACCGATAATGTCTCCACGGTTCCTTGTTAGCTGCACTCTAAGCAGGAAAGTGACTAGGCCTGACAATATAATTTACATTGCTGTATAAAACTATCTGTGGAAGCCAAGCTAATTTGTGCCAGATTAGGCTATTTGTCTCAGCCACTGTCTAGCAGCACAATCTATCAGAGGGCTGTTTTCAAATATCGCTTTTCAAGCGTGCCCTTGAGAGGCAGAAATTGATTGGGATCTTAGAGAGCAAAATTACAGCAATAACTTAAAAGAAACAATAATTACTGAATCATACCAGTGTCAGCACTCTGCAAAACACGAAATAGCCATCAAACCCCAATCCAATATATTCTGGAGCGAATTTATTGAATGGAAAAAGCAGTTGAGTGAGGGTTTTTCTCCACCTCCTCCCCTTCCCCTGTACATATGGTTATCTCAAAACCACAAGTGAATGAGTCGATAATTCTTGTCATTGACTGCTCCATTTTCATGGAGTCAGAGGAGAGCCATTAGCTGCCTCCTGCTGCACCGGCTCCCTCTCTTCTCTTCTCTCTCCTCTTCTCCAGCGCCTCTATTCATTTGCTAGTCTCTGCTCTTCAAGCAAACAAACATGTATAACTAATCATCTGTTAAAAGGCAGAGGGCCCCCAATAAATCTCCCCAGCTGAAATACTTTAATGGGTAATTAATTGATCCTGTTCCAGAGGAGTAATAAGATAATAAATTAGACAATATTTCACTCAGTCGTGTCAGGCTCCTAGCTAATGGCGCTGTAGGGCTAAGCTGAAGGATAATAAATTAGCCAGAAATTAACTGCTAAGAGCTTTCTGCAGAGAAATCGGCTGACAAGTGAGTCACGCGTGATTCAGGGTCTGGCTGGGGTTGTGGCAATCTCAGCGTATATGAACTTGTGCTTTGCTGGGAGTGGGCCCGGGGAGGAGGGTGGGGTTATGTTCCTTGCCAGAGAAAGCCTAGTGGGCAGTGCTGTGAGCTTACCCACCTGACCCAGCACTCTTCCTTGTGCTCCGAGCAGGTTCCTAGGAGCTGTAAACTCATGTGCGTGGGCACTCTTGATAATAGTTTTCTTCCAAGTCATTGGACTTATGAGTTTTTATGGGTTTCTTTCACTTTGACCAGTCAGTAATGCCACTGAATTCCTGTAGCCACCTTGTTCCAGCAGCCCTTTCCCTAAGTGAGTTGACTTGCTCATCAATAAAACAGTATTAGGGTGAATAAATGAAATACGTAGGAGAAGCTTCTCGTCTGTGTCTCACCCACAGGATGTGCTATATTAATGCTAGTCATTATCTGGTGGGCAGTGCAGAAGGTTATTATTTATAAACAAGGGAGGTGGCAGCTGAGGAGATGAGAGGGGATAGCTGTGGGAGGTAGCAGGCTGCTCCTTTTAGTCCAGAATAAGGACCAGAGCACCCCCACCCTAAAGACTGTCTAAACTGAAGTGGGCTCTCCTTCTGCCAGGGCATTCCTGATTGCTGTGGTAAATGTGGGTGGATTAATCTTCTAAAGTCACGATGAATATGACAGTTTGAGTTGAAGGCATAAATAGAGCTGGATTATTGAAGTGAGGAAATGTATGCAAAGCACACTCAGAGCTCACTGTCACCAACAGCTTTAGTATTGGTGGACCTTGCCTTGCGTCTCCCTGCTTCTGCTCTTGCTGGGTGGTGATCTACCTGGGAGGCGCTCGGATGTACAGTCTCTGATGGACTCAGGGTAGCTGGGACCGAGAGTCTGGAAGGCCCCAAGTGGAACAGGTTCAGCTGGAAACTGCACTCTGCCTGTGTAAAAGCAACAGGCGTTTCCCCAAGTAGAAATGGCAGGGTAAGTGAGCTCACTGACATTTATTTTAAAAATAAACATGTGCTCATTCATTCTTTGTTCCTTTATGTGGAATGGCTTCCTGGCTCCGGTAACCTGTGCTCTTCCTACTTCCCCATCAAGGCCTAGTTATTTGTACCTCAGAACCTCAGAGCTGGAAGGGATGTGGAGGTCACCTAGCCTCCCCTCTGTCCCACGTCACTCAGTCTTGGCCTCA
This sequence comes from Rhinolophus ferrumequinum, assembly GCF_004115265.2. Taxonomy (NCBI): domain Eukaryota; kingdom Metazoa; phylum Chordata; class Mammalia; order Chiroptera; family Rhinolophidae; genus Rhinolophus; species Rhinolophus ferrumequinum. The sequence continues at coordinate 61,932,484 of NC_046287.1, forward strand.
GATTGCGCAGGCGCCGGGAACAGCTGAGCCTGGAAGCCCATTTCATGTGTTTGCATCATTAGAAAATTCTTTCCCTCAAAGGTCCTCGCTGGACCCTGTAGGACACTCTTCGGATAATTGATGACCATTATATGACCCCTGAGTCTTCTCTTTTTTTTAGGCTAACCTTGCCCCGTTCCTTTAACCATTATGTAGGTATCATTTTCCCTTGCTTTTGTGGTGAAATGTAACATGTGCAAAGAAAAGTACCTCAGATATATGTACCGCTTGATTAATAATTATGAAGTGAACACCCATGGATGGCTAAAACTTGGTGCTACTACCCTAATCAGAACCCCCAGAGTAACTACCCTCCTGACTTCTGTGACAATCATTTCATTGCTCTTCTTCATAGATTGATGATTTATATATCCATTCCTAAACCGTAGGGTTTAGTTTTGTCAATTTGAAATCTTTATATGGAGGAAATCATACTGTGTGTATTTTTTTTTGTACCTTCTTTTTCTGCTTAACATTTTGTTAATGAGATTCACCCATGTGAATCTTGTTACTATAGCTTGTTCATTTTTATTGATATATACTGTTGTATACATTTCATATGTATATATTGATAGATAATAATGTATTGGTCATTCTACTATATGACTATACCATAATTTACTTGTGTGTTCTATCACTGGCGAACTTTTCAAATGTTTCCAGTTTGGGGCCATTACAAACAACACTGGGATGGCTGTTTATTTCAGTACACCTGGGAATTCATTTCACTAGGACATATACCCAGGAGTCCAATGCTGGATCATAGGGCAGGCACATCTTCAACTGTACCAAACTGGTGTCCAAAATGATTGGGTTAAGTCACAACAAAATCAAGACAGTGGACTTGTTCCTGTGGTAGACCCGAAGGTGTGCCAGATGGATTCCCCTTCCAGAAAGACTCACTGTCCAGCTCAGCAATTTCAGGGTCTGCCTGCACTCAGAGCTGCCTTTGCCCTAAGACATGCCCTTCCCAGGACAGCCTGGCTTTGCTGACTGTGGGGTGGGGGAGCAAAGGTGTGGCCGTTCTGGACCACTGTGGGACGGCTCTGACGGGCAATTGTCCCGAGCACCCCATCTACGCTGTGTGAAGCCTGCACTTTAGCTCCCTTCCTGCTTCTTCCCCCTTTGCTTTATCAGAAGCTGATCCCTAATAAACTCCTACCCCAGGCTCCGTCTCACAGTCTGCTTCCTGAGAAGCTCCTGTGGCTCCTCATCCTTGCCAACATTTGGTATCAACGGACTCTTAACATTTTCTCAGTCTGGTTGGTATTTAAGGATAGCTCATGGGGTTTCTTTTCCTTTGGCTAACATTTCAAAAATCAGGTTTATTGGGGGTATAATTTACATATGATAAATTCCTGTCTTTTGAAGCATGCACTGGATGCCTTTTGACAACTGTATACCATCATGTATTCACCACTGCATGTATTCACCACCACAACCAAGAGAGAGCATTTCCATTGCCCCCAAATTTCCCTCCTGCCTCTTTGCTGTCAGTCCCCTACCTCTATCACTGATCTGTTTTCTGTCAGTAGAGGTTAGGTTTTCCTTTCCTTTTCCAGATGTTCAATAAATGGAATCACCCAGAAAATATTCTTTTGTGCCTGGCTTCTTTTACTTAGCAGAATGCTTTGGCGATTCATCTGTGTTGTTGGATGTATCAGTAGTTTCTTCCTTTTTACTGCTCAGTACTATTCTGTTGTATGAATATATCACAGTCTATCCATTCTCCCATTGATGGGCATCTGGAATGTTTCTAGCTTTTGGCAATTATGACTAAAGCTTCCAAGACATACTTAATAGAATTCATTTGTGGATAGACGTTTTCATTTCTCTGGATAAATGTGTAGGAGTGGTATCCTGGGTCATAGGGTAGGAGTAATTTTGACTTTATAAGAAACCACGAAACAGTTTTCCAAAGTTGTTCTACCAGTTTACACTTTACATATAAGTGGTCTATGAGAGTTCTGGTTGCCTCACTTCCCTGCCAACACTTGGTATATTCTGTCTTTTTAATTTTAGCTATTCCAGTGTATGTAATGATTTCTTGTACTTTTAAAAAGATTTTTATTAAAAATATAGCCAACATGCAATATCACATTAGTTTTGGGGGTACACCATTGTTACTCAACATTTACATAACTAAAGAAGTGATTACCATGATAAGTCCAGCAACCATCTGACACTGTACTATGCTATCACAATATTATTGACTATATTACCTATGCTGTACATTACATCCCCATGACTTATTTGTCTTGTAGCTGGAAATTTGTACCTCTTATTCTCCTTCCCTTTTCCCCCATTTATAAATTTATCAATTAAGTTGACATCCAATATTATTTTATATTAATTTCAGGTATACAGCATAGTGGTTAGACATTTATATAATTTAAGAAGTGATCCCCCTGACTAGTCTAGTACCCACCTGGCACTATACATAGTTATTACCATATCATTGACTATATTCCCTATGCTTTACTTAACATTTCCATGACTATTTTGTAACAAATTAGTACTTTTTAATCCCTTCACCTTTTTCACCTTGCCCCCAACCTCTTTCTGTCTATCACCCCAATAAATCTAATACCCATCTGGCACCATACATAGTTATTACAATGTTATTGACTATATCCCTTATGCTATACCCTACATCTCCATAACTACTTTGTAACAACCAATTTGTATTTATTAATCCCTTCCTCTTCTTTGACCCACATCCCCATCCCCCTCCCATCTGGCAACCATCAAAATGTTTTCTGTATTTATGAGTTTGTTTCTGTTTTGTTTATTAATTTTGTTCTTAGATTCCACATGTAAGTGAAATCACACTGCATCTGAATTCCTCTGTCTGATGTACTTCACTCAGCACAACACCCTCCAGGTCCATCTATGCCACCACAGATGGCAAGAACCTATTCCCTTCTACAGCTGAGCTATATTCCATTGCATATATGTACCACCTCTTCTTTATCCATTCTTCCATCGATGGACACCCAGGCTACCTCCACATGTTGGCCACTGTAAACAATGCTCTAATGAATATATGAATCCACACATCCCCTCAAAGTAGCATTTGGGTTTCTTCGGATTAATAGACAGAAGTGGGATTACTGGGTCCTTCTTTGTCTACTGTTATAGCCTTTGTTTTAAAGTCTATTTTGTATGGTATAAGTATTGCTACCCCAGCTTTAAAAACATTTTTTTCCCACATTTTCATGAAATATCTTTTTCCATCCCTTTACTTTCTTTTTGTGTGTGTCTTTTAACCTGAAGTGAGTCTCTTGTGGGCAGCATATGTAAGGGTTTCATTTTTTTATTCATTCAGCTTTCCTACGTCTTTTGATTGGAGCATTTAATCCATTTATATTCAAAGTAATTGTTGATAGATATGTAGCTATTGCCACTTTATTATTCATAATTTCGATTTTGTTTTCCTTCTTAAAAAAGTCCCTCTAACATTCCTTGTAAGAGGGGTTTGGTGGTGATGAACTCCTTGAGCTTTTTCTTGTCTGGTATCTCTTTATCTGTCCTTCAATTTTAAATGACAGCCTTGTTGTGTAGAGTACCCTTTGTTGTAAATCCTTGCTTTTCATTACTTTGAATATTTCCTGCCAATCTCTTCTGACTTGCAAAATTTCTGTTGAGAAATCAGCTGACAATCTTATGGGGGCTCCCTTATTAAGTTACTAGTTGCCTTTTTTTGATGCTTTTAGGATTCTCTCTTTGTCTTTAAACTTTGGCATTTTAATTATAATTTGTCTTGGTGTGGGTCTGTTTGGGTTCATCTTGTTTGGGACTCTGTACTTCCTGGACTTGTATGTCTATTTCTTTTACCAAATTAGGAAACTGTTTAGTCGTTATTTCTTCACACAAGTTCTCAATCCCTTGCTTTCCCGCTTCTTCTTGTACCCCTATGATGCAAATGTTGTTATGCTTGATATTGTCCCAGAGATCTCTTAAACTCTCCTCATTTTTTGTTTTTTTTGATTCTTTTTTCTTTTTGCTGTTCTGATTGGGAGTTTTCTTCTATCTTGTCTTCCAAATCCCTGATTCAATCCTTTTGCTTCATCTGCTGGTGATGCCTTTTAGTGAATTCTTCATTTCAGTTATTGTATTCTTCCCTCCTGACTGGTTCTTTTTAATGGTTCTATGTCCTTTTTAATGCTTGCTATCTCTCTCTTGAAGTTCTCCTAATTTCCTTGAGCATCCTTATAACCATTGTTTTGAACTCTGTCTCTGGTAGGTTGCTTACCTCCATTTAGTTTAGTTCTTTTTCTGGATTTATCTTTCATTTGGGATGTATTTCTTTGTTTCCTCATTTGGCTGCCTTTCTGCGTTTGTTTCTATGTATTAGGTAGATTTGCTATGTCTCCTAGCCTTGGCCAGGTGGTCTTATGTAGTAGGTATCCTGTGGAGCCCAGTGACAAAGTCTCCCTGGTCACCTGCTCCAGGTGCTCCAGGAATGCCCCTTGTGTGAGTTGGGTGTGCTCTCCTGTTATAGTTGAGCCTTGATTGCTATTGGAACATCAAGGTGGGTTGGATTGACCCTAAGGCTGACTGGCTGTAGGGTTTGGATATGTCCACCGCTTATGGGCTGCTATTTGAAAGGTTTACCGCATTGAGTGGCATTTGTTCCAGTGGCTCTGGTGTCTGTTCAGACCACCATTTGTGTGTGCCACTTGTGGGGCTAATTGGGCAGTGCTCTTGTGGTTTGAAGCCAACCTCCAAGTATCTTGGTTCTGGGGCATCTTGAGAGGGGTGTTGGTGCAGGCCTAGGTCAGCCACTAACTAACTGGCTAGGGACTACTGGGTAGGAGCTAGAAAGCAATCCATGGCTGTTTGCTGCCTGTGCTAACCCTGGAGTTGTGTGAGAGAGGGCACGTTGAGAGCCAAGGACAACTGATACCACTACCAGGCCTGGGGCATCTCCACCAAAAGCCAGGACACCTGGAGACCTGCTTCCACCTGCCCACTCACTTAAGTTTCAGCCACTAGTAAAGCCTCATACGATACACTAGTTGGGTGAAGCAAGCAAGGTCTCTGGAGCCACTAGAGTGTGAAGAGTTGTGGTCACCAGGTTAATGTAGTCTCTGGTTTGATGCCAGTGCTGAGCCTGGGGCCACTCATCAAATGTCTCAGAGCACATTGAGGCCAGTCACCGCCTGCCTGGGGCCCATGGACTCCAGTAGTTTTCCAAGAAAGAGTGCAATATGGGAAGGGCTGGCTGCTTGTGGAGAAAGTGCCTCTGGCAGTGTGTGAGTTGGGTGGGGCAGGGTTCCAGCTGAGTCAGCAGGGTGGAGCAGAGAAGCTCAACGGGCCAATCAGATTCAGATTTGGCCTGTGGGGGCGGGCTCAACATAGGAAAGATGGCTTTCACCTGCTAGCTGCACAGGAACAGAAACCCTCACTGGGAAAATGCCGACTGTCCTCTAGTCTTCCCCCTGAAGACACACACCTTAGTCTGCATCCCGTATGTCTCTGAGGCCCCCTGAGTCACCGTCCCTCCACTGGAGTCCAAGGTGAGTGCCTGTGAGCAAGTGAGTCTGTGCATGGGCCTTTTAAGATGATGTCTGGGTTTCCCAAAACCTTTTGTCCCACCTGGGTAGTCGAAATCCCCACTGTTTTTCACAGCCAGATGTTGTGGGGGCTTCTCTTCCTGGCACCAGTGCTCTGGACTGGGGAGGTCAGTTTTGGGCTGGGTTCCTCTTGGAACCTCTGCAGCTGAGATATCCCTCCTGATTTTCAACCACCACATGGAGGTTTGGGACTAGGTCATTTCGCGTCTCCCCTACTCCTACCGGTTTTGAAGTGTCTTCTTTATATCCTTAGTTATAAAACTTCTGTTAAGCTAGACTTCAGATGGTTCTCCAGGTTGATTGTTCTATAATTTAGTTGTAATTTTAATGTGTTCATGGAAGGACGCATGCAGTGTTTATCTACTCTGCCATCTTGGATCTCCAAAAATGTAACTCCCATATATCTTTAAAGCAGAGTCACTAATTATTTACATTTTGTCCTTTCAGTTTATCAAATAAAATATATACATATTTGTAAATATATATATGTACATATAGGTATGTAGTCCAAAATTATTGTTTTAAGTCACAATTCAATGAATGTATTCACATTCCTGTAGTAGAGTGAAAATGTGCTGCACAGATTCCCCTTCAAGTTTTTGAAATGTATTGAGCCTTGATTTATTGTCCAGCATATAGTCTATCTTGGTGAATATTCCATGTGACCTCCACCTTTATTCTTTTGTATCCTTTTTTTTTTTTAAATTAAAGTTTATTGGGGTGACAATTGTTAGTAAAGTTACATAGATTTCAGGTGTACAATTCTGTATTATATCATCTATAAATCCCATTGTATCCTTAATATATCCTATTTGAATTACTTTTTAGAGGTTTTTCTATGATTACAATGTGCATCCTCAACTTACCAGAGTATTTTTAGAATTAACAGTTTATTACTTTGCATAAAATTTGTGAATCTTATAAGAATATAAGATTCTTATAAAAATATGAGTCCTTTGTGCTATTGATGTTTTGTATATTATATCTACATATGTTAACAATCCCACAATACAGTGTCATAATTTTTTAAAAATAGTTATATTTAAAAGAAATTAAAAGAAAGAAACTATAGTCTTTCATTTACTATTAACCATTTTAGATGCTTTCATTTATTACAGTAAATCCAAGTTTCCGTGTGGTATTATTTCCCACAAATCTGAAGAACTTTTTGCATTTCTTGTAGTTCAGGTTTATTGCTGATTATTTCCTTCCGTTTTCTTTATTCTAAAAATGTCTCTATTTCATCATCATTTTTGAAAGATATTTTCATTTACTTTAGCATTCTGGGATGATAGATTTTGATCCCTTTTGACCCTTTAAAAATGTCTTTACATGGTCTTCTGGCCTTCATTGTTTTTTATGAGCAACTCAGCCATAATTCTTATTGTTCATTCTTTGTATGCAACATATTATTTTCCTCTGATTGCTTTCAAGATTATCTATTTATCATCAGTTTTTTAACATTTTTACTATAATTTACCTATGTGTGATTTTTATTGTAATTATCCTCACTTGGATTTGCTGACATCGTTGGATACATAAGTCTACATTTGTCATATACATTGGAAAAATGTTGACCATATTTATTTAAATATTTATTCATCCCTAGTCTTTCTCTCCTGTCCTTCTGGGACTCAAATTACATGTATGTTAGACCTCTTGATATTGTCCTGCAAGTCATGGAGGTTCTGTCCCTTCCTCAAACGCATTTTCTTCAAACTGGATACTTTCTAATGATTTGTCAAAAAGCTTTCCGACCCTATCTTCTACTGTCTCCAAGATGCTGTTAAGGCTATCTAGTCATCTTTTATTTCAGAGGTTGTAATTTTTAATTCTATATTTTGTTTGTTTTTTTCTAAAGTTTCTGTTTTTCTGCAGACATTTCTGTTTGTTCATTATGACATTAATTTCTTAAAGTCCTTGAACATATTTATAATGGTTTCTTTAAATTTTTGTCTGCTAATGCTAGCATCTAAGTCATCCAAACTTTGATTTATACAGACAATTTTTTTTCTTAATTTTACATCATATTTTTCTGTTCATGCCCACCCCTATGTATAGTAATTTTTAATTTTACGTGAGATATTGTTGATGGTAAGTTGTAGAGACTCTGGATTCTGTTATCTTCCTTTGGACAATGTTTATTTTTGTTCTAGCAAGTAATTAACTTGGCTGGGCTCAAACTCCAAACTGTTTTCCAGTAAGCAATAGTTGAAATCCTTGCTCAATTCTTTCAGCCATACAGCTGTTGTTTCCCTTTGGTCTTAGAAGCTCTCCCTGATATATACAGTGGATTTAGGTGGAATTGTATATAGATTTGGAGGCTCTGCTTATGCCTCACTCTTTTTCAGAATTTCCCCTGTTACTATTTAGCTGCTCTGGGAGCACATTTACTGACTTCTTAAGCCAGTGAGCCAGAAGCTTTCTGTTTGACAACTAGATATCTCATGCCATGTAGACCATAGAGTATCCTTGGGCAAAAACAGACCCAGGACAATGACCTTATTTCAAGATTTGACTCTTTACCAGTTTCTGACTGCTTTTGGTTGTCCTCTATAACCACAAATAGTTGGTTTAAAAAATATTTTATAAATGTTATTTGTAGGAATGTTAGTTCAATATAAACTACTCTGTCTTATCTCAGAGTGGTTTCTACAATTGATTTTCGTATATTTATTTTATATATAAAAACCTTGAAATTTTAAATTAATTCTAAAAATTCATCTGTAGATTCTTGTAGATTTTTTTATGTATACAATCATATTATCTGTGAATAATGACAGTATTATTTCTTCTTTTCCATTCACTATCCCCTTTATTTCTGCATTTTTGCCTTACTGCATGGGCTGACACCCATAATACAATGTTGAAAAGAAGTAGTAATAGAAGAATTTTTTATTTTGTCTATATCTCAAAGGGAAAGCTTTCAAAGTTTAACCTTTAAGTACTACATTATATTATCTATGAACTTTTTAATAGATAAACTTTTTCATATTAAGCGAATGCTTCTATTTCTTTGCACCAAAAATATTTTAAAAATTTATGAATGGCCATTAAATTTTATCAGTTACTTTTTCTCTCCATCTATTGAGATGTTTAAGTCATATTTTCTTTATTATGCTAATGTGTTGAATTGCACTAATTGATTTTCTAATATTTAATCAACTTTACATTTTTGAAATATATCCAGTTTGGTAAGATTTATTATCCTTTTTTATACACTGTTGATTTCATCTTACTAGTATTTTGTTTAGGATTTTTGTATCTATGATCATTAATGACATAGAAATATAATTTTTCTTTTATACTATCCTTCTTGCATTATGCTAGCCTCATATAATGAGTTAGGAAGAGGGGTGTATGATTGGAATTATTTTTTTCTTGACTAGTAGGATCTGCTGATAAAGCCATCTGGGTTTGTAGGTTGCTTTGTAGGAAGATTTTTAACTTCTGCCTAATTTTTTTAATGGTCAGAACATACAGGTTTTCAAAAAAAATTTTTCTTGTGTCTGTTTTAGCAAGATATATTTGTAGTAGTTATTAAGCTGCTGTCTTTTATTTCCAAGTACACCTGTGGAGTTTCTGCTCTGTGATGCCAGTGCTAGGTCTCTGCAAGCAACCTTTCTGCTTTGTCATCTGGCCTCCTGTTAGGTTCTGCAGTAGGGAATTCTAGGAGATTGGAAGGCAGGAGAAAATAAAGTACTTCTGCTTTCTCATTTACTTCTGTACCTATCAGCAATGCTCAGCAAGAATGCTTCACCCTGGAGGTAGAAATTAGTTCTGCCCTTCAGCTCCTTTCAGTACTTTTAGAACCAGCCTCATGTGACTCTTCAGAAGTGCCACCAGTAGCTGGACAAGGTCCACAGCCGCAGACCTTTTCTGAGATCTAAGTCCCAGCTCTCTAGGTTCTTGTTATGAACTCCTGAGGAACTAGCAGCATCCAAGTCTGCCCTCTCTTAGTGGTGTGACCCCCAGCTTCTTGAGGTTTCTATTTCAGCTTTCTAGTTCTGATACCCTCAACCTCTTCCCTTTGTCCTTCCCCTGTTTCCTTCACTTATTATCTACATGATAGGTCAATGTTTACTTTATCAGACCTCCAGTAATTAATTAATTAATTATTTTTCTATTGATATAACTACTGTGGTCTGTTTTCCTGATTGGACACTGGCTGTTATAATACTTGGTAATGGAAGTGATCATAGGAAAAATACCCTCAAAAATGTTCAGGCTTGGTTTGTTTTCTTCCTTAGCCTTGGACACAATGCTGAACTCTTTGCTAATGGCAAATGGGTTACTACTAATCCTTAGGATGCAGTAGTAATCTGATAAAATTTCACCTGTGGTTGATTGTGATAAAGTGCTTACTGTACCAAGTGCTTTGGGGACCAAGTAGGTACTGGACTTGACTAATATGGAAATAAGTACAAGAACCCTGATGTGGCATAGTTGCTCCCAACTGTACTGGAGAACTCACATACTGACAACAATAAGTTTAAGCTCTCAACTCAAATGTTCAAACAACCAGCGTGCTTTATATAGGCCCTAGGAGAATCTCTTTCCTTATACATGGCCAACCTTGATGAAAATTAGATCTGGAATTTAGTTATGTGGGTTGTAGAATTATAACATATGTCGAAGTCACAGACACACCAAGTTTCTACCTAGGTTGACTTGTTTGAAAAGAGAGTCTTGAACTCCTAAGTCTCCTTAAGCCTCCCTTGTTAGAGGAAGCAGCCTGCTCTTCTAGGACTGATGAGATCAGCTTCTCTTTCTTGAAGACCCAGTAATAGCCTCACCTACAGCAGGTGCCTTGCAAAAGGATAACTATTCTCCTCAAGCCTCCCACCCCTATCACTTGTTGTCTCTGTCTGATCTGAAAAAAAGGTAGTCTATCCTCCAAAATTAATGCAAGATGTACTAATTTATATCAGCATAAATCTGGAGAGGGGAACACATGTAGGAATGGACCCTAAGGGTTTAAAAACAAGGGGGACATAATATTAAACTGGATCAAACCAAATTCATTAAATAGGGGTACTTAGCAGAGATGATGGACCTGATGTTAGAAGTGGCTCTGAAAATTAGTGAACTGATTAGTTGAATGAAACTTTGACTCACCACTGGCCTAAATTCAGTGATGTTGACCCATCATGTAGAATTTGGCTCCAAATGTTTGATTAACTAGGAATACAAGGATGGATTTATCATATGCAAGCTGCATACCCTTCTTCCCCACCCCTGCTATATCTCCCAAGAGGTCCTAGAAGACATTTGCTTTATTAAGAGGGGAAACTGGGAAACATATTAGTGACAAGAGCATCAGCATCTTTGGAAAGCATTTTGGTGACTTCCTCTGTGCACACGAGAAGCAGCTATTAGATGTGCTCCCTGATTTTCATGGGGATTCTGGAGAATTAATGATCAAGGAATAGCTCTTACTGCTAGAGACAAAGTAGACACAATTACTGTAATGGGCAGGAGGGACAAACAGGTAAATAGAATGAGCTGCTGGGCTCTTTGGCCATGCCTAATTGATTACTGTGTCTCTAGAAATGAAATAGATGGGCAGCCTACTAAAACATTACTTCCTCTGTATAACAGAAACACTCTAGGTCTGACATCCAGGAACTTAATTTGACTGGGCACAATAGAGGCCTTAGCTTCTTTCCTGGTATTGAGGTGTATGCCAGATCACAGAGCCTGAGCCCCTTGATTGAAAGGGAGGCTAGCCCCCTTGAGGACTAACAAGTAACTCTGCTACAACTATATTCTGTAAATATTCCTCCAAGCCTTCCCCCAAGGAGCCTTTGATCATTTACTAGTTTACTGTGCACTGGGGGAAAGGAAGTCTTCAAACCTTTCAGGGATTTACTAGATAATGAATTGGCTCTGAGTTGACACTAGTAACTGGGTCTCCAAATGCCACTATGACCCACAAGTCAAGGTGGGAACTCCTGGTGCTCAGATGAGAAATGAAGTTTTGACATAAATCTATTCCACAGAGGGCTCAGTAGGCCCATGGATACTCCTTGTAGTTTTCCTCCCTTCTCCTGAATATATAAATGGAATAGACATACTCAGCAATTTAGCAGAAATCCCACATTGGCTCCCCGACCTTTGGAATGAGGGTTATTATTTGCTGACACTCTCTAGTGGTTTAGTCTTGTCTCCCCAAATAAACTGTAAGCTCTTGAGTATTGTAAATCTCACTTAGTTGACTCTGTACCCCCCTAATGTTTGGGAGAGTGCTACAGTATTAGATGCTCAACATGAATTTATTGACAGTAGTTCTGGGAAAGCATGTCACTATCTCCAAGTATTTAGAAGTAAACTGACTTGTGGGGTGGGTGCAAGAAAGACTGATGTTCTGGATAGAGGGAAAAAATATCTAGCTTTGGGAAAGGTAAAAGTCTTTACTCTGGTATTTGCTCGTCCAGGGTCTGAGTCAGGTTCAGAAACATTTATAGATGCCTACTCTAATACAAGACATGCTATTTAGGTTTAGAGTTTAAAATTTGATTCAATTTTTTATATCATTGTGAAGCTGTTGACTTCTTGGGAGGCAGGATTCACTAGCTACCACTTCAGCTTGCGAATGCCAGCTTCTGCCAGCCTTATGATTTCTTTGCCTTGGAGGAGAGCTTTGTCAGCTCTCTGTCCTTCTTATCTTCTTGGTTCAAGGAAAAGACAAAGGAATCAGGCCTGGAAGGCTGTTCAAGAGCTACTGGCAGTTCATCTTGCATTCATTCTTTCTTTCCTTCTATCCTTATTCCTGCTTCCATTCTCAGGGCGCTTGTGCTCAAATGTTGCCTTCCCATGGAAGTTTACTTTGTCCATCCTGATATCCAGCACCACGAATGTCCTTCCCTCTGTCTTCTTCTCCATAGCAGGTATCAACATTTGACATAAAACATATTGACCTATTCCCCAAGAGTGATCATTATTCTGAATTTTATATTAATTATTCTTTTGCATTTGAATTTTCTTATGTATGTATTAATCTTCATATGATTTTTAAATATTATATATGTAAAAATTCCTACATTGTTATTTTGTATTATTAATCTTGCTTTTTCTTGCCTTCTCTTGGATTGTTTGTTCTTTGTGTTTAAAGATAAGCCTGTAAATTTTATTTTGTGCACTTAACACTCTAAAATATTATCATTTTAACCCCACTTCCATCAACAACAAGGATTTTGGAATGCCTTATCTCCCATCAAACCCACCCCCTCTAGCATTGGCCATATATTTCAGTTCTTGTTTTTAAACACAGAAAATTATTACTTTTGTTTTATTTGTTCAGATTTATAAACGTGATTTTTATTACTCACAATTCCTTCTTTCATTGCAGACTTTTTTCTGGGATTATTTTACTTCTTAAAGTTAAGTCCTTCAGTGAGGATATTGCAGCAGTAAACTATTTATTTTCTTTCTTTCTTTTTTTTTTTTAATCTGAAAGGAACTTGAAATACAAATTTTCTGTATACACTACCCATGGTTGTCAGTCACTTTTTTCCCAGCACACTGAAGATATTAATCTATTATACTCTGACTTCCATTGTCACAAGTGAGAAGTCTGTTGTTAGTTTAATTATGGATTTACTTTTTGTTTTTTTATTTTTAGTGATCAGTCTTTTCTTTCGGATGTTTAGAAAGATGTTTTCATTGTCTGCCGTTCTGCAATTTCACTACAAGGTGTATAGGCACGATTTCATTTTATTTATACTGCTTTGTATAGTTGTGTTTTCTTTATGTATAGATTTATGTCTTTCACAAATTTTGGAAAATTCTTAATCATTATCTTTTTGACTATTGTCTCTCTTCCATTTTCTGTTTCTATAACTTCAATTACATACAAGTATGTGCTACGCCTTCTATTAATAATTGTATCCTTAATGTTTCTTGACCACTCTTTCATTCATAGTTTTCATCTCCTATCTTGTCTATGCTAGGATCTGCATAATTCATCAGCTCTCTTCCACTTCACTAATTTATTCTTCAGGGGTGTCTAATGTGGTGTTAAACTTTTCTTTTAGTTTTTAATTTCAGTGATTGTATTTTAAATTTCAATTAAAAATTTCTCCTTGTAATTTTATGATATTCTCTTGCACTTTAATTTCCCCAATTTTATTTGTTTTCCTTCAAAATTACATAATTCTCTATATTATATTCACTCTCTGATAACCCAATATTCAAATTTGTTGGGGGGGCATAAATTTGTAATTTGTCATTTCTGCTAACACTAGCTTATGGTAGCTTGTTTCTCCATGTGTTTGATATATTTTTACTTGAGCTCTTATTTGCTTGAACATAATCTGTGGGATCTGGGCTGAGAATTTGTTTTCCAGAAAGGTTTGTATCTACTTCTGTTTGGAATTGGAGGAACTACCAAAATTAGGATCTCTTTAATTTCTTAGCTTGAGGTTTCCTTTACATGGGGTAGTATAAGTTCAAACTGCTGACCTCAGTGAGAACAGATCTAGGCTATGAATTCTAAGGGAAGATTATATATATAAGAAATAGTTAAAGTCACCAAAGAGACAGTTTTCCTTTGTGAGAGGCTGTATTTTTCCTTCTATTTGCCCTTTTACTGAGAATTTAGCTTTTATGTGGAAGCCTTGGATTTAGCTCCTCAACCTTGCATGAGGCGAGGCCTGGCCCCTGTTTCCCATTCACATCAAAGCCATAGTAATCTCCAAAACTAGGCTTTGACTTTTGCCCCCAGGCTATCATTTACCTCTGCTTTGTTTGGTTTGTGTGTACTATGTTGCCCTTAGAGACTTTCCTCACTATCTTCAAAACATAGAAATACATTTGAAAGTGTGTTTGCTTTAATTTATCCAGTACATAAGTGTTAAGATCAGAAGATATTTTTAGAATGCTTAGTCTGTCATGTTGTCAGAAGTAAAAGTGCTATTGTAGACGCCTATGAAGAGAATAGTAATAAAAAAAAAGCCCTAGACTAGAAGTCAGAAGACATTTTAGTTTAGTTACCCTGGGACAACAATCCCAGGAAGCAACTGAGGGAGTGGGGAAGTTTGACAGCAATGGGAGAAAAGCCAATGGAGGTAACACTAATCAATGTGTTACTGCTATGGGCAATTGGCTTTCAGTCCTGCTGGGACCCTCTGTGGATCCATGTAGAATGTGCCTCAGGATTGTCTTCCCAATGGATGGAAAAGTGTAATATTTATACATCAATTCACATCCCCCACTGACAAGGGTTGCTCTTGGGAGTGTTAAATGCCCAGTATTTCTAGCCTTTGCTCACAAGCTTAGCAAGCTCCCAGGGCACTAAATAAAACCCTCAGGTGGTGAAGCAGAGAGCTGTGGGCTCAGGTGGAAAGCTATCAGTGCTCCAGGGAACCCTCCCCTTATGCTGCAGGTAAAGCCAGAAGTAAGCTAAGAAAACATGCAGCGGGGTATCAGCAATGTCTGCCACAGAAGACTAGAATTCAAGTCTTATTTCTGGACCTAATTATACTTCTCCTGAAAAACACTACAAAAATGGTAAGAACTATGGTGGTTAGGGAAGATTAATACAAGAACAATATAGAACAGGGGAAGGCAAACTGTAGCCTATGAGCCAAATCCAGCCTGCCAACTGTTTCATAAATAAAGTTTTATTAGAATGCAGCCATGCCCATTCATTTATGTTTGTCTATGGCTGCTTTGACACTACAACAGTAGAGTTGAGTAGTTGCAATAGTATGATTAGTATTATTGGTATGACTAGTGAGGACCGTAGGTGGAGGACATGGAAGGGACTTGAGAGCGCTGCCAAAATTTCAAAATAGTTTTAAAGTGTAATTAAATAAAACAGTAGGCATTCTGTTTACTTGATGTTTATTAAATAAGCAGGTATTTTATAAAGAAAGGGCACTAGGCTGGGAGAAGACCTGGGTTTGAGTCCCTGCTTTGTAACTTGCAAACTGTTTGACCTTAAGAAATGATTTTGTTCCCAATTTCCTTCTCTGTTAGGTGGGAATGGTTGTCACTGAGAAGTAAGGTAACGTATGTAAAAGGGCTTTGTAAATATAAGGTATTGTTCAAATTGTTGTAAGAATGAAAAAGGTATGGTGAGGTAGAATAATTATTAATTGTACTTAGAGCTAACAATTATTGTGCAAGGCAACGGTCTAGTTCTTTCCATTCATTAACTCATTCAGGCCTCATAGTCACCCATTAATTGATGCTACATTTTCCCCTGTGTTACAGATGAGGAAACTTAAGCATGGAGATTTAAAACAACTTGCTTGAAGTGGTAAAACAATGAACCTAAAGTGTGAGCGGCCCATGAAGCCCTGCTGGCTGCACAGTGCCCAAGTTGGTGATACCATGATATGGTTGCCAAGATCTAGGAACTCAGCCTCAGACATTTGATTGCTAGTATATACATGAGTGAATTGGACTTAAAGATGTATTTGCCCTAATCTAACTCATATCATAACTGATAAAATCTAAAGGTCAGTTTATTAATTTGCAATGAGAAACATATCGAATGAGCAGATGGATTCTCATGTTAACAGAATAGTGGGGCCTTTTTTGTAAGGACGCCAAATTATAATCAATAGATTGCTAGGTGGGGATGACATCAGAGCACAACAAATTGATAACAGTAATAATTATAACAATGATGGCCATAATGACAAACATATTGATCACTGAGTATGTGCCAGGAACAATGTTAAGTGCTGTATTGAATGACCACATTTAATTTTTATAGAAAGTCTAGGTAGGTTCTATTTGGTTCCCATTTTACAGGTGAGGGAACTGAGATATAGCAAGGGTAAGTAATTACCCAAGGCCATGGAATGTCATAAATAGTAGAGCTAGGATTTGAACCCAGACACTTGGCCGCACTAAGGAATGATTTGCTTCCTAGACAGTGTCACATGGGGAGATTTCTATTCCAAGCCCAGTAGGAAGGTCAGGGTGCAACATATATCTAGGAGCGAAGGTAGTTGATAATAAGAGCCACATGGGAGGAGAAACTGGGAAAGAACAGGGAAGGTTCCTGCGATCAGGAAAGTCTGCATAGGATAAGGGAAGGGATGAATGAAGCTTGAGACAGGCCCTGAAGAGTGAGCAGGATTTGGAAGGGCAAGATTCACTGGAAAAAGGCAAGCAGACTGAGCAAGAATATGGACAATGGAATGTGAAAAACACATCTAGAGTAGAGGATCTGTGGTAGGAATTAGTGGGAAGAAATACTGAAAAAGTATTCCAAGGGAGAGGCTGTGGGTGAATTTCAAATGCCGAGTTGGAATTTTTCTCCTGATCTTGGTAAACACAGATGATTCCATGCTTGCCTACGATTCTGAATCGAGTGCCGGCTCTGTGCCAAGCATTGCAGGAGACATGGGGGGATAGAAAGGTTGCTGAAGTCCAGTCCCTGCCTGCAAGGTGCTCACCGTTTAGCAGAGGAGCAGGCAGGACCCAACAGAAGAGCACCGTAATGTGGGGTGATGGTGGTCACAGAGGTAGAAATGAGCAGCTGGGGGAGCCCAGATAACTAGCTAGCTCCACTCACATGGTGACCCTAGAACCCGGTCTTGACAAATATGATACCAAAGCCTGTCAGGGAGCAAGCCTGGAAGCGAGTGTTATTAGTGAGTGAGAATGAGATCCAAGGTGCAGTTTAGAAAGGGGCTACATGCCCATAGAATGGGGAGGCGTAGTGTGAGGGCCGTAGAAGTGGGGTTCTTAACCATTTACTCCAAACATTTACTGGGGCTCCTATAGATGCACATCATAGAGCTAGATGGGGAGGGGCCCACAGATAAATAAGTTACAATCCTTGTCCTGCAGAGGCCATCAATCTAGGAGGGACAGAAGGCCAGTGTACAGGCCCCTCAGGGGAGTGGGGCCACATCTTGTTCAATTATTATTATTATTTTTAATTCTCTTGGAGCAGTGAGTAGGGTGCCTGGCACTTATCAAGTGCTCGTCTATTCATTAAATGAATCAATGAACATAAATAATTTTCATATAATCCAGAAATGAATAAATGCTAAACAAATGTGAATACCAAAGGAGAAGGGGTCGGCTCCAACCATGGGAGTCTGAGAATTCAGATTTAAGGGATACAAGGGGATAACTGGCTCCATCTCCGGGTGGGCACAGGAAATGGACCATCTGAGCGGTCCTCGCTGCTGGCACTTAGCCTCTCCTCACTCGTCCTCTCCCCTTCCTGCGTTAGTGGCCTGGGACTGAAAATCAGCCTGGGCAGCACGAGAAGAGCTTTGCAGACGAGATTAAAAGCAAATCAAAGAAGAAAAATTGTGGCTCGGTTTATGTCTTCCTAATTAAAACCCCGCCAGTCTCCCTTCTTTTTCTTTCCAGCTAATGTTACACTAACGAGCTGAGTTTAGTGGCATTTATGTAGATAAAAGTCCCAATGATTGATCTCAATGGCTTGTTAAAATTAGTTTCAGTCCACCATATTGATTTAATTCCATTGCTTGAAAGTGCTAATTAATAATGATAATAAAAGTGTCTCGGCCCATTATTATCAGTAGGCAGGCGGGGGTGGAGGGTGGGGGGAGAATTGCTGTTTTTAGTGTCACTTACTCTGTTCTAAGGGTGGCCTTTGAAAACTGGTTGAGGGCACAGGAGGCTGGGAGGGTGGGGTAGAAAAAGATGTCCCATCCCTTGCTGGTGGTCTGGTATGTTTCTCTGGGAGGGTGCTCAAGGCTGCTGGGAGGGGTGAGAGAAGGGTGGGGGGACAGGGAGTAGAGCATCCTGCTTATCCTCTAAGCCTTCTTGACGCCCTCCAGAGATGGTGCTGCTTGCCTAGGTGGTTCTTGAAGAAAGTCAAGGGTTTAAACTTTAGACTGTTCCAGAGGGTGATAAACCTGGAGGGGGCCAGGGTTGGGGGTTTGCTTTTTAGATCCAGTTGAGCAGCACAGGGCTGGGGCTGCCTAGACCTGATGCTGCAGAAAGCCCAGGAGGGGAAGGAGAAATTTGGGGCAAGGAGGTCAATTGATGCAGAATCTGATGGATGGGGACGGGAGAAAGAGTCTAGAGAAAAAGAGGAAAAGGGTTCAGGGAAATTGAGCTAACAAGGAGGTCTCTCCTAAATTAATGAATTAATTTAGTTTTAAAGAAGTTTCTTTGCCTGAGATAAAGCCCTGTGCCCCTGAAAATGATTCTGTCAGACACTCTAGGGAATAGGGTGTGGGGAGAGTGAAGAGTGGTGCCTGGAATGCAAACATTGCCTGGAGGAGTGAGCGGCTCTTCCAAGACAGTGGCGAAGGCCTATGTAAGAAACACCTGCCCAGGGGGGAGATGGGGGCAAGGGAGAATGGCTCCTGTGATTGGGCTAGCCCTGCCCTAACCCAAGTCCTCTCGGGTTCACCTGTGGACCACCTGCCATCTCTCTCTCTCTCTCTCTCTCTCAGATACACACACACACACACACTGCACAATCTAGAGGTCCAAGTTCCATTAAGTATAAATAATTTGCATTTTGGAGCAGGTGGAAGCCTGTAATCCATCTGTTCTTGTATTTTCTGACTTTCAGTTGTCTATAGATTGCACTTTGAGAACCAGGAAGCTTCCTTCCTTTCAGGTCCTAGAGGATGTGGCGGAGAAAGTGAGGTGAGAAAGACACAGGTTAAGGACATGTAGCCTCTAGAAGTGAGGGGCCAGGGACTCACGGAAACAGCCCCCAGAGCCCACACAAGTCCCTAGCAGCGAGGGGACCAAGAGGTAAGCTTGATTCTGAGGTAGGTTCTGGCTCAGCCCGTAGCCGCTCCTCTGGCTGGGCTATAGGGTATGAATAAGTGTGAGGCAGAAGTCTGTAAATGATGCGGCTGCCGTCTCGAGCACCGTAATCTTGAATGTAATACCCACAGACCCACTTGATGTAGCTGTATCCCTGGAGATGTCCTTTCTCAAAGGGTCTCATGAAGCACCCTCGCCACCTCCCCCCAAAAAAGATTAATTGAAAACTCACACTATAGAATGCAAACGATATGTGATTTGCTCTACAGTTAACTCAGCATAATTATATGCAATAATTATACTGTGTCGTTCTGATATTAATTACAGTCCATCCTCATTAAGGAATTAACTAAAGCATGTGTGGCTGGGGGTGGGGAGGGGAGGATGGTTTTTATTATGATTTACTCTCTACTTTCCTTCTTCCAGGTTACACTTTTTGTTTCTTCCTCCTTCTGTGCTTGTGCTGTACTTGTTCCCACAGTGGTTTGGGTTGGGATATTGTGTTTCTTGTATTAAGGTCCTCATTTCTAACCACGGAAAGTCATCTGTCTCAGTTTATGCAACTCCCCCAGCCTCACTTAAGTAAAGAATCTTTACCAGTGACACTCCGTAGGATGGGGGCTTCCTCACAGACGATCGGCCCAATGCCAACTGCCAGCTTTGCTTTATATGGGACTTCTATTCGAATGATCCCAGCTTTCTGCTTCTCACTGCCTACTCCCTGCCTGCTGCTCCCGTAGTCAGCAGAGTGCCCTACCCTGTGATAGGGTAAAAGGGTCTGAGCTTGACTCACTTTCAAGGAAGCGTAACTTCCAGATTGAGTCCAAGCTTAGAATAGATTGCTTTTGGTAAAAAGTATGGGGATCCATATGCTCCCTTATAACACTGTTAAGCACCCTCCCGTCAAATCGGGAATGTTCCCATTAACTATTTTATACATATGTTTGGATGGGGTAACAATAACATAGCTGGAATGTGGATCCTGGTAGGGATCTTAAAAGTAATCCATCCATTTCTTTGTTTTTAGGTAGAAGCCGTTATTTATATTTTTTGGAGTCCGGAAATCCTAATGGGATATTGCAAAACATAATGCATTCTGTCATCCCCTGGTACCTTCTACAATTTCTTTCCATTTTATCATATCATTTTTTTCTTTGTCCCCTTATATTTTTCAATTTTGCCCTCTTCTTCTGCAATCCCAGCTTAGCTGAGGCTGACACATGAGAACTGTAAGGTCGTCCATGTGTACTATGGGAAGGAAAGTGAGCAGTAGGGCCAGAGGTGAAGCCTTACCAAGGAGGACTTATATGTGTTGTAGTGGGGAGAGTATGTTCTTGTTGAGACTCCTAACAGTAGGAATGGCAGACTCCACTTGTCCCTCATGGCATGGCACGGGTGGCAGCTGGGGTTTCTTAAGGGGACTAAGTGATTTCCAATTGTAATTTTGGAATATATAGTCATGGGTTATCTAGTAGGACACAGCAAGATGTTCCACCTAAGAGTTCAGTTTGGAAGTCTAATGACCTCAGCCTGGAAGTGAGAATCTCTGATTATACTTAGCTGAGGATACGCTGGACAGTGTCTGGTCCTGGAGGTGGAGGGCTGTCAGGGTACCACGGCCTTCTCATGGGCTTGAGAGAGTGTTCAATCCTCAATGGGTGTGCATATGTTCATGGAATGAGGGTGGGGTGGAGAGAGGTTTGGCAAAGGAAGTTTCTGCAACAGCCATAGAGAAAAAATGACTTAAAAGTCTCATTCAATTTGGTTCATGAATGTGGAAACTTAATTTGTGATCAGATCCATGGAGTAAATGCTGGGTAGGAAACTGGGGGCAATGAAGGAGGGCAGGAGCTTAGTTAATGTCAAAGTGAAGTGGGAGGTAAAGAGCTGGCAGGGGAGAGGGACACGAGGGCAAGATAATCCAAGACTTTGTGGCCAGAGCACAGAGGATGGGGTGGGAGGGAACAGCTGCACAGTGGGGTTAGCCCGAGTTGATGGCACAGGGCTAGAATACTTGACAGTTGATTCTTACGGACCTCTGTAGTGAATCAAGCTGAAGCCCCAGTACTACAGCTCAGGGGCTGTGTGAGGGGGCCTACCTGCCTGCTATCCTGGATCCTGGGCGTGGTTGAAAGTGGAGAAGAATCCAGAGGGAAGTGGGGAGTCATGTAGGGAGAAGAAAAAAGAGTAACTCAGTGGGTCAGCAATTGTGGGCCAGTGTTGTCTGGAGCCAGGCCCCACCGGCTCACAGGGGCCTGTGGTGCACTTCCCTTCCCAACTCCAAGTTCAGTGACATTTTGTTGGTAGGTGGTTACCTTGCAATCAGCCATGGTGAGATTATTTACACCACAGAAAGTGGCAAATGTTGCAAATCGGGGATTTTCCCCCTGAAGGGCTGGTTGTTAAACATTTACCAGCAGCCTACTGGGAGCAGGACCCTTTTCATATCCCCTAGTACTAGGAGTAGTGGGTATTGGTGTGGGCTTTACTTTGTGATTGGCTCAGAAATGGCACAAACTGGAACCACTTAAGAGTCTGTGTTTGAGGAGCTGGGATAAGAGAAGGAGGAGAAAGAGAGTCAAAGGGGCTGACACCAGACCTGACAGTTGCAAAGACTGTCACCAGATGCAGTGCTAATGAAGGCTGATGAAAGTAACCGTCAGCAGCCCCACTTTTAGCTTTTTGGACACTCGCCTGGCTCTGGGTGTGGTGTGTGGGCACTGTCACACTCTGCTGGGTAGTGAAAATGGATACAGACCTGTTGAAATACTAATTGGCACCATGTACCATGAACTTAAAACGTTAATACCCTTTGACCCAGTAATTCTTCTTCTGGGAATCTGTCCTTAGAAATTAATCCTAAACACATTTTCATTTTTTTAAAAAAAGCAGGCAGCAAAAAGTTGTTAGTTGCAGCTTTATTTATGTTTGCAAAAAGTTGAAATAAATCTAAATGTGTAACTGTGGCAGAATGGTTAGGTAATCTATGGCATATCTTCTCAGTAGATTATTATGCAGTGATTTAAAAGGATATGAAAAAAGTTTGTGAAAAATATGGAAATGTTTATTATGATAAGCAGAAAACAAAATTATAGAGTAGCACTTTTTCCGAAGTGGGGTTTTTGGAATACTACTCCATGTCAAATATATTTGAGAAATGCTTGGTATCATATGTCCCTAGCAGGACTTCACAATGCACATCAACACTGAAGGTTCTGAAAAGTTCTGTGGTTTAACCTATTGCTTCCTGAACTTATTTCACCTCAGAGTACTTTACCCAACCAACATCTACTACCATCCTCAAGCAGTAGTGTTCTGCAGAACAGTTTTTGGAAATGGTGAAACACTGGTTGTAATTACATGAAAGTGTCTGTCAGAATACAGGAAATAACATGGCAAAATCCAAGTAGGGACCATGGATAGTAATGACTGAAATATTACTTTTTAAATCTTTCTTCTTCTTTTTGTGTATTTGCCAGAAATTCTTCAACATGCATATATTATTTTATTAAATAATTTTGTAAAGTCCCCTTTCTAAGCAAGGTTGTGTCTGTCTGCGGTTTATAACATGTAAGATTCAGAATTTGTGCTTTCTACCTAGTGGATCAAGTGTCCATGTAATCCAGGGCATATCTGATAAGTAAAGAGCCTAATGACTGCTAATATAGCATGATGACAATTTCAGAGTGTGAATATGGATTTAGGATCAACCTAGTTCATCACAACTAGAAAGAAACAATCGTCACAAAGCTAGTAAACACCTACCTAGTAGTTGAAAGTGTGCCAGGCCTATTCAGAGCACTTTACATGTATTACCTTTTTTAATCCTCACAGCAACTCCACAAGGTAGTTACTACAATTGTCCCTATTTTATAGGTGAGTAAACTGAGCCACAGAGAAGTTAGGTGACTTGCCCATGGTTTCAAGCCCTTTGTCTCCAGGGACCCAATTCTTCTTCAATACCCAGTGCTGCCTCCTGCTGCAGGACCAGTGCTGACACTGTATCAATAGACAGGATTTCACGATTGTGGATTTGACTTACACACGAAACCATTGCTGCCTATGAGAGTGATGGGACCCTATCCTCTTGGGTTGGTAAGCTGGAACCACATAGGCCATATCCTCACCCATGTGGAGAAGGCAGGGAAGATACAGACAGGAGGAAGAAGGCTTATGAGTCTCCAGTTCTGGTCCCCAAAGGCCCAAGAGCTAGCCTGGCTCCTATAGCTCTTCCTGTGGACTCTGGGAGATATCTTGTAGACTCCTTCTAATACATCTTCCATCCTACTACTATTTATTTAAAAAATTTTCTTTAAAAGGTGTTAAGACATGATTGCATGCCTTTCTGTGCTGATACTTTTGGGCCAGATCACATTGTAGATGGGTTGTGAAGCCCATATGGCCATATCAACTAAGTTTAGAGACCTGTTTCATAGGGTTGAGATGCCCAGAGGCAGAGGGATGGACTGAAAGACCACTCAAGGTCACTTCCATTCTCTCTATTCTGGGGTATTTTGGATATCAGGTATCAATGGAGTGTGGCCAATGCAAGTTGCCATCTAGAATCCATCTAGTGTTGCCCTGGATGTAAGAGACCAAGGACGGTAAGGTCAGGAAACAGGAGAAAAGAAACCTATTCTACACAGGTTTTAAAGCCAGAGATTCCAAGGAGACACATTTGTGGTTGGCATGTCCTTGCGGTAGTTCAGTCAAAACCCATTCCTTGCTTTTTTCCCTCAGAGGACAGAAGAGGACCAGCTGGTCACCATTTTTCTGAAAGAAAGAGCCGCTCATTGGCTTGAAGCCTATTGTTAAATCAATTCAGTCCCACTCAGCTCTTTCCTCCTAGACTTTTCCACTCCAGACTAAATAATTCTGGGGCATGAAGTCTTTTCACCTTTTATATTACTTCTCCATTCACATTTCCCTTTAGCTGGTCAACTCCAAATAGGATACAGTGCCTAGTTGAGGCCAATTCCATTTCTCATGGGATAGTTGTTGTTTTTACTCGTATCTTCTCATTCTGCCATCATGCTTCCTGTCCTCAACAGATACATAGCACACAGCCGGCATACTCCTACCACACAGGGATGCATTAGACATTTTCTGCCAATTCACGTTCACCTTGCTATTCACTCTGCATTTGCTGGTTTCTTCCTGTTAGATTTTATTCTTTTCCCCTTTTTTAAAAAAAATTCTCACCCTCTTATTTGATAGTATTGTTATTATGATTTTCCCTTTCCATAGGTTTAAACATTTATACTGATTTGGTCTGTTTTGAACCAAATACGCAGTTTGTCAAATCAACCTTCGTATTAATTTAAATTTGTTCCGTATTTACATCTCCTGAGCCATTGACGAGTCTGGCTTTCGTAGAAGGGTCTTCCCCTTGAGCAAAACTGCTCCACGAGCAATACAGTAGCCAAATTGTTGCTGGCTACATTGACAAGAAAAATGGAATCAAAAGCATGGTAAAGGGGCTTTAACAATATCCTTCAGCTCCTTGTGACCCAGGTGCTTGAAGAACAAGAAGCATTTCGACTCCTTACGCCACCATTCCAGAGAAAAGAAAGCACATTGAGAATGAAGGGCTCCCATTTAGTGATGTGGCTTCTGCTTTGTTGCTGATTGGGGGCCTGGCCTGGGCAATGCTTATTATTGTCACCATGATTTAAAAAACAAACAAACAAAAAAAAAAACAAAAAAAAAACCAAAAAAGCACATTATTGAGGAAACAGTCTTAAGACAAATGGTTGTTGTTTTGGCCACTGAAAAAAATATTACGTTTTGGTAATTCTTTAATCTCTCAGTGACTTTCCTTGCACAGCTATGTATCGTATATAACAGAACTCCCCTGGATGATTCCACGGGGACACTGGTAGGATAAAATAGGACAAAATATTAATACTAATAATGGTGAACAACATCCAAGAGTCACAAGTGCTTGCTCTGTGCCAGGCACTGTGTGTTATGTTTTGAGTGCTCCATAACAGACCTAGAGTGATCCTTTCTATTAAATCATGTGAGTTACTATGTATTCCATCTGTTATTCTCTCTCTCCTTTCTCTTACCAAGTCCTGTAGAGTCTCTTTTAAATATTTCTTCCTGTCAGTTCCCCATGTCCATCCAAGTTGAGCCCTTCACGGCTGCTCACTGTTGCCATCGTTCCCTGGCTTCTCCAGCCTCAGGCAGATGCCCTCAGACTGACCATCTGAAAATGCCACTTCCATTAAACCCCACCACCCTTCCCATTTAAAAATTATTCCATGTCTTCCTATTTCCTGGTCTGATATTCAGGACTCTCCATATTCTCACTCCAAATGACCTTCTTGGCCTCTCTTCTGCTCCTCTACACGATCATTTTGCCATGCCCATATGATTCCCTTACTGTCCTAGACCACGCTTTCGGTGTTCCTTCCTCCAGGCCTGCGCTTGCCCTTCTCCACCTGCTTCTGGTCTATGATGTCACCTCTACCAACCCTGCACACCCTCCACAGTCCAGCCCGAGCTCTTGTTCCCGCACTACATCTCCCTGCACACTGTTGTAATCTCTATTTCCACTAATGTTCACACAGCAGCAGCTCCATTTGCTACCTTTGGTGGTTTTGTTTTGTGTTGTTATTTAATTCCTCTCTCTTTTAAAAACAACATTTAGGCATCTATATTCCTCCCTCAACTAGATTGTAAATTCTTTGATGACAGATATGTGTATGTGTATATATATATATATATATATATATATATATATATATATAGCTCCCTGTCATCAAAGAATTTACATATATATGTAAAATTTCTCGTAGTACCTAGCCCATAGTAGATATTCAATAGCTCTTTGATTAATGGAGGGATGCAAATTCATAAATGTAGTTCCTAGCTCCAAAGGTATTAGTTTCTTTCTCCGATTTATAAAAGTATGGATCTTCCTGTAAACGGAGTGGGAGATAAAGAAGGAGACTGAGGCACACTCAGGCAAGAGCGGATAATGCCCTGAAAGACAGTCTTGAATGGAAACTTCAATAAAACCTAGGGCTTTGGTGCTCAATCTAAGATTTTCTGGGGCTTTGCTTAAATAATTCAGAGTCCAGGATTCCCAGCTAGCTGAGAGCAATAACCAATAGCAGAGTCGCTGGAGCACGGTGCAAAGGAGTTGTGTGCTACTCAGTACAGTTAGGAACAATAATACCAATTATGATAATTATGATGATGATAATGGCGATGATGATGATGACACCGACGACGACACTAATGATTAGGCAGCAGCCCCGGCCAGTCCTGTCTCCTGGGTGGCAAATCCTCCACTGGTGGTAGGTAGGAATCTGTTTCCTTTTTCTGTTGGAGAGAAGTCTCCAGCAGACACTGTCGCCCATGGCCACAGGGGCTGGGAGGGACAGGTCAGGGAGGCTGGCCGATGGGTTTCTGGCTGCAGAGGCAAGGGAAGTCATTTCCAGTCCCTTTGGTCTTGACTGAAAACAAAGTAAGGGTCCCTGAGTTCTCCTATAAACGGTAATGATAACACAATTATCATGCAAAACAAAAATTAAGTTTAATGGAGCAAAGCCAGGGCGTACTGGGGAGGTAATTCATATTAATTATGTTTGGATTAAAAGCTTATTTCTTTTGTTAGCATCTGCAAGTAGAAACTTAGCTGTTAGAAAAAAAATCCGCATATAATTACGGCCTCTTATGGAGGAGCAGTGTTGGGCTTAATGGAGCATCTCTGCTCTCTTCAAGCTCCTGGAGAATGGTAATATTTCACATTTTATGAAACACAGAAGAAATAAATTACAGGTTTAATGATAAGAACTACTTGGGCTCATAATGAAATCTGATTGGCCAGTTAATCCACCGAGACCCTCAGATGTGAACCATCCAAAGGGGTAAAAATGATGAAAAATGAAATTAAATGGAAAAGCCTTCACCCGCAGTCTCTTTTGTGAAGGCTGGGGAAAGGAAAAGCAGGAGAGAAGCCCTGGGGCTGAGGAGAAAAATCACTTTCTTGGGGTTGGGGAGAACAGAACAAGTGAAGATATTTCCCTCTTGCCCTCCTCAGGTTTCCTATGGAAATGAAACCAGGAGACTTCCTGTGGGGACTGGGAGGAAGGAAGGAAGGAAGGAAGGAAGGAAGGAAGGAAGGAAGGAAGGAAGGAAGGAAAGAAAGAAGGAAGGTGATTTCTCCTGGTGAGACAGAGCTCACAGGAGCCCCCAGCAGGGCCTTGCCTTAAGCAGGAAAGACAAAGACAGGATGTAGGCTAACTGGAGTTGGGCTGAGTTGATAACACTTTTTTACAAACGAGAAAATATTTTGCTAGAAGAGGAAGGTAAAGGTCTTCCCAGTTTCTAAGTTCAGGAAGCACTTCTGGGCTTAAAGCACTTTCTCATGAGGGATTTTACAAAAACTCTCCCTGTAGTTCCAGCTGGGTCTCTGCTCCCTCTCTTTGCTCTGCCTTTGTTGTTTCCTACCTCTGCCGGCCCACGGGAAGTAGGCCCACCTCAGCTTGGTAGAGCACTGTGAAGACTTTTCATTGCATTTTGAGAGGTGGCAGGGGCACAGCAGAAAGAATTTGGGCTTTGGAATCAGGCAGGCCTGGGTTCCAATTCCTGCTCTGACGTTTATTTGCCTGATGACCTTGGACAGGATATTTCACTTCTCAGTCTCAAGTTCCTCATCTGCAAACCAGGATTGTTGTCCAAGCTGGAGGGATCTTGGGTGTCACCTAGCTCTTCCCCCCTCACTGCACAAGTGGAGACGCAGGTATAACCCATGAACAATGCCTAGCACAGTGCCTGAAACATGTAGATACTCAAGAAATGAGTTTGGCTCTGATAGTTTGGGAACTACTTGATTCTAGAAAAGACAGTTTCTCAGAATTTTAGTTTATTTAGTTGTAAAAGGTGGGTAATGATAATACATGTTTTGTCTAACACCTAACATTCTTTTGAAGACAAATTGAGGCAAAATATGTGAGAGGAAAACATTAACAGAATTTTAAGCATGAAGTGATTAAATAGTGACCCTTCCTTGCAACAGCATAGGAGACTGTCTACGTGTGAGACTTTTCTGCTATACAAGGCCAACACTCAATGAAAAATCATCAAACATTTTGTGGAAAGCCATCAAAATGAGAGAGAGATGATAAAACAAGTTCTTAGATAGAAGGAAACATAAATAATACATCCATCAGTATAGGCCTTTAAAACAACTGTATATAATATCCTTAAAGAGATAAGAGGACATTATATCTCTGAAACAAGAACAGAAAATTGTGAAACAAGGACAAATGGTTTTACAAAATACCAATTAGAGAGCTTGGAAATGAAAAACGTGATTGCTGAAGAGCAGAATGAATACAGCTAAATATTTATTGAGACACCATCTGGTGCTGATGGTGGCATAGAATGATGACCAAAAGCAGACATGGTCTGTGGACTCATACACTCACTAATGAGGGATAAAGGCATTTGTAAAATAACCACTCCAACAAATTTGGAACTGAACATGATGCTACCAGAGCCTGTGATGGGTGGGGGTGGAGTTTTATATAATTAGGGAAATCAGAGAGAGGGCTTCCCCAAGGAGGTGACAACTGAGTTGAGATCTCAAGGATGAGTGGGAGCCAAACAGGCAAAAAGAGAGGGTAAGAGTTCCAGGTAGAGGACGCAGCCCATGTAGATGTGCAAATAGAAGAGAGTGAAGGAAGGCCAGCATTGGTGGGCCCAGGAGAGAGAGTGGGAGCCTTAAGAGAAACTGAGGGTGGGGAAGGGGTGGAGGGGAGCTGATTATGCCAATAGGAGTTATTTTAAGTTTGGACTTTAAGGAAACTTTAGTCAGGAAGGTAGGGAAAAGAAATCTCTTCTGGCTAAAAGGGCTTTAAAACCTTCCTCCCATTACCGGGTATTCAGAATTTGCTCAGAGAGAAAATGCAGGCTTCAGGTTTGGGAAGGAGAGTTTTATTATCACACAGCTCATAGTCAGCATTTTGCTAAGCACAGG
Organism: Rhinolophus ferrumequinum; assembly: GCF_004115265.2. Taxonomy (NCBI): domain Eukaryota; kingdom Metazoa; phylum Chordata; class Mammalia; order Chiroptera; family Rhinolophidae; genus Rhinolophus; species Rhinolophus ferrumequinum. The sequence goes on from NC_046287.1 coordinate 61,961,824, forward strand.
GGGAAGTAAAACCACTCACAGAAATCAAGTGACAATAACACCAAGAGACTGGGCAACTGGGGACAGCAGATGGAAATTATGCCAAATTGAGGCTGGATAGCCACCATAAGTCATGTGTGCACTGAGGTTTTAAACGGAGCCCAGGAAGTGGAGAGAGGAAAGGAAAGCCATCTCCAAAAGAAGCAGATATAGCATGAGGAAGGGGAAAGGGAGTGAGGGAGGGAGAAAGAGCCAGGGGGAGGGGGACGAGAGAACATGCTTAGTTCACGATGCCTTTTTAGTTCTCTATTCCAGTTCCTGTGAGGCTTTGCTAAGCTAATGTTCTGCTTCTCAAGTTTCTATGAACTTCCTTTTAAGGCTCTGCTTGTGTTCGTATAAGGAACCCTTTTTAATCTCTTGAGAAAAGAAAGAAAAATAAAGAGAATGATAATTCTTTTGTACTTAAAGACTGCATGGAAAGGAAAGAAAAATAAGGAGTATCCAACTCTTTTGTACTTACAGACTGTCCTGTTCACAGTGAGTAGGTCAAGTCTGAGATTTATCACAGTGATCTTCAAAGAAGAGGCTTGACATTCTAGCCTGAAGTGTGGGGCAGGAGTGGAAGAAAATTTTGCCTCACTGTAACCCCTCCCTTAGATGGTTAAGGGTGATCTTCAGGGAAAGAAGAGGAAAAGAAATCTGATAATCCTACAACCTTTGTAGTCAGTTGCATATCAATATGTTTGGTACTCTGTGAAGTGTTTGGTTTTCACCACAAAGTGTGAGTTCAGTCATTATAACAATTTTTTAACATCTTCTTCATAAAGACACTAAAAGAACCTTTTAAAGTTTTGCTATAGATAAACATTTCTATATAGAGAGGAAATGAGAATGAGGCTTGGAAGGAAGGAAGTCCTTGGAATGACAGGGACGTAAGGACTGGCTGTGTGGACGAGAAAAGGAGTTCTATGGAAAGTAACCCCACAGAGTGATCTGATAGATTCCTAACTGGGCAGGTCATGGTGGGTAGTCATACCCCTGGCGTATAACTTTTTTACTAAAACGCTTATCTTTGCCTTAAACAAGCCCTGTCCATTGTTTCTGTGCATCTAAGTTTACACACCTTTGAAATGTCCTCTTTCAGATCCCTCCTTTTAAAGTGTGCAAGAGGTAATCCAATCCCTCTCTTGCTTTTTCTCACCTTCCTGTAATCTTCCTTGCATTCCTTCCTTAATTTCAAATGCATGAAAGAAACTGCAAACTGTTATTCTTGGAAGCATTTATCTTAACCCATTGAGGTCTTGCTTACAGGTATATCCTGTTTGGCTCAAATATATTTTTATAAAAGTTCTCTATAGGTTTAGACATTCTGATATCGACATTTACTGAGGTCACTTTCCATAGAGCCCTTTCTTCCAACCAAAGTTGCAATTTCAGTTGTTTGGTTGTATATGAGAGATGTGCTCCTGGAGAGTTCTTTCCTATCTCTAAGGAAGGGCCAGTTCTGGAGGGGGTCTCTTTCCCTGGCCAACGAGCTTTTTAAGATATCAAACCATCATAAAATACAGAAAATAAAAAACATGGTTGATATATAGAGATATTTTGGAAGAGTGTACACAGATTGACTCTTAAAGTCAAGGTTTTGGAGACTAAAGTGGGCAAAACCAGGTAAGCAGTTCCTCATATACAATTATTTCTTTTTGTTTCTATCTGGGTCTAGTCAGGAAAACATAAACCAACCGAAGCATTTCAAACTGAAGATAGTTAATACAGTGTATAGATTACAAAGATTTTAGAAAGTCAGAGCCAAAAGGAGGGATTAAGGTAATTCAGAGATTAGATGAAGTTAATTCAGAGATTACCTAGGGCTGGAGACAGCAAGGTGGTGATGAGGTTTCCAGAACCTAAGATCATAAACAGTAGATGACAGCTTCAGAAACTGGAATAATGGAAGAAATAGTATCAGAAAAAGGAAAGAAAGACAGTGGGTAGAGAGGGAGGTAGGTGAGAGATAGAGACAGACAGAGAGAGAGAGAATTTCCCTTTCTCTCATATCTTGATTTTCTTGCCAGTCTGGCAAACCTAACAGGAAGCCCACTACCAATGGAACCTGGGAAATGTAGTTTGCAGATTTCCAGCCCCACTATCATAGAGGGTGGACGTGGAACTGAGAGCTAACACACAACTAACTACCACACTTTACAAAGCTTATTTTTTTCAGGGCAGTTTTATAATGAGCTTCACAATTACTAGTTATTATTATGAGGCTATTGTTCTAACTTCAATGGATCTTTCAAATAATCACTTTGATCCGTACTTTCCTCTAAATTAATCACACTGACTAATTCAAATGAAAGAAAATGTATGTGTACAAAGGAGTTCTTGGCTGTACAACTTATTATAGGAATATATAAAAAAAACAAACCCCAACCACCTGAAAACAATCTAAATGTTTAATAATAGATGATGAGCTAAGAAAATTGCAGTATTTTTATTTTGACTATTATGGAACTATTACAAATAATAAATATTGTTACTATGGCAGAAAACCTAATCTTTCAACCACTATATATTGAGAACCTAGTATGTTCCGAGCACCATAATTAATGATAGGCATAAAAAGACGAATGAGACACGGTCCCCTGTTATTATGGTGCCTATAATCCTATGGAGGAGGTAGCCTTATAAACATGAAAAAGAGTTTACAAATTACATAAGAAATTAGAATAGCAAATTTTTATGTATACAAATTTCCTATAATGAACATGTATAATAAAATAGTAAATTTTTGTAATATAGTTTTTTACAACTATGTAAAATATATTTAATTATTGGAAGAGAACACAAAAGAGTGAAAATAGTTTTGTTAGCATAATCCTACCATGATGTTTAGTTTTATGTATGAACTTGGCCAGACTATAGCACCCTATGATTTATTTAATCAAATACTAATTTAGGTGTTGCTGCGGAGGTATTTTTAAGATGTGGTTAACATCTACAATCCGTGGACCTTATGTAAAGGTCCACTTTTGATAATGTGGGTGGGCCTTATCCAATCAATTGAAGGTCTGAAGAGCAAAAACTAAGATTTTCTGGGAGGATGTTCTGCCTCAAGAATGCAGCATCAGCTCCTGCCTGAGTCTGCGGCCTGCTGGCCTGCCCTACAGATTCACACATGCAAACACACACACACACACACACACACACACACACACACACACACACACACACACACACCCTCCTATTGGCTCGGTTTCACAGGAGAACCCTGAATGATACATCTGCTAAACTTGTTTTCTTTTAAACTGTCCTTTGTTTAATGTTGGTTTAATCATATGCAATTTCTTTAGAGGCTCTTCTGTCCCTATCTGACTGTCTTTTCTCAGCCCTACAACAACTTTTACCCACAGGTGATCCACAGATTCCTAAAGCCTGTCTGTAGGGGCAGAATCTAATGGAGATGAAGGTCAGAATGCATTAGCTTGCATGGTTTCTTCTTTCTCTCCAAACTGGCTACCGAGTAATGCCAGTGGCTGCTTTCAGCCCCATGTATGCCTCCATCAGCCCTTTGCCAGATTCCGGAGAGCTATACTCCCAAGGTATGCCTTCTCATCAAGGACAGTCTTTTTGGTGACATAGAGCAGTTTGGCTATGACCAGCACAGAAGTCCCGGGAGCACTGGTTAGCGAGTGTGCCACCTTTGGCATTCTTAGATCTCCACCCAGCCTAGAAGGGGATTGGAAAGTGAACTCTAACTGTTCCATTCTCCATCCCAAAGCATAGTCTGTATTTCTTGAGAGGTAGCACTGTCAAAAGGTGCAGGCTCTGTGGACAGAACATTGGATTGTAGTCTCAACTCAACTACTTTATGGCTGTGTGACTATATCCAAGTTACTTAACCTCTTTGTGACTCAGTTTCCTTACCTGCAAAATGAAGATGGTTATTCAACCAAATCTGCAGGGTTGTGGTAAAGATGTCAAATAAAATATGTAAAGTTTTAGCACATAGCAGCTGTTGCACAAGTGGTAATCACTATTGCTGTATCCTTGAGGGTGAGGGTGGACTTTGGAAAATACTTTTTTTTTTTTTTTAAATTTTATTGGGGAATATTGGGGAACAGTGTGTTTCTCCAGGGCCCATCAGCTCCAAGTTGTTGTTCTTCAATCTAGTTGTGGAGGGTGCAGCTGAGCTCCAAGTCCAGTCGCGGTTTTCAGTCTTCAGTTGAAGGGGGCGCAGCCCACATCCCATATGGGAATTGACCTGGCAACTTGGTTGTTGAGAGCCCGAGCTTTAACCAACTGAGCCATCCAGCCGCCCCCTGGAAAAGACTTCTGATGCATTTCAACTACCTAAGCAGTAAACACCCTGGTCCATCCCCACCTCCCAGATCTTATATTTATTTATTTATTTATTTATTTATTTATTTATTTATTTATTTATTTATTAAAGGAGGGCTCAACTCACAGTGGCCCATGCAGAGATCGAACCGGCAACCTTGGTGTTCTTAGCACCATGCTCTAACCAACTGAGCTAACTGGCCACCTCCCACCTCCCAGATCTGATGGAGAGTAAAGAAATCATGCTTGCAAAGCACACTGAACCCTTAAAAGAAACATGGGTTTTATTGTCATTTAATATCACTACCATGTTAGCAGAAAATAATAGATTAATCAACTCTACAAATAAGTAGACAAATTTTATAATCACACAGCAATTTTGTTTTTGCACCTTTTCTCTTTTTCTGGGAAGTATGCCGGCATTAAATAAATAGTCTTTTCCCTCCTTCCTCCCCCAACTTGGCACCTTTTTGTAATAATCTTGGGCAGGTGGGTAGGTACCGGTTTCTACTAAAATAACCAGATTCTCCTAGGCCAAGGACTAAGTTCTAGTCAGTTTTCATGTATCTGCATGTGGATTATCCACTTAATGAAGCATCTGCGAGGAAACTTTTACTCCCAACCTAGCTTTCTCCTAGCACCCCCACCCCTCTTCTCCCTTCTTCATCCCTCACCCAGCTGATGTGTGCTTAGGAAATGCAAACTAATTTTAAAATTCACTGGAGCAAAACATGATTAGAATGGTTAAGTCTGCTGCCAAAAATAAAATCAGCTAATGCAAATGCATTCCATATATTTAGATTTCCAAAATTAAGTTGAAATGATGCTTAGTTCACCCAAAGTTTGGGTTTATACACATCACCCCATATCTCTGCTAGCGGATTCTACTTTTTCTGGCAGCAATAAATTTGGTTCTCCTGTAAATCACATCACCTTTTCCATAGCCCGGGGCAATGTTTTTACTCTATCATCCTGCTGAAAGTGAGGTCAGAAGCCCTGTGGAAGATGGTGGAGAAGGAACTCCCTTGCATGGGGGCAGCACAAGACCAGAGACACTACAGCTCTGTCTAAAGTAAGGCTCTCCCGTTCTCTAGTTCCTTCTACCCAGCCTGGCCAGACAGTCAGAAGTCCAACTGGAGAAAGGTGTTCCAGGTGACGGACCGAAAGAGATACAATTAATGCTCCGAAGTTATGTTGCTACCTTCAAGATGCTCACAGCCTTTTTGAGGAGACAAGATTAGCATAGCAGCATAACACACATTACAAAATGAAAACAGCTGCTAAATTTTGTGGCATAGACTAGAAGGAGAAACTCCTTAGATTTTTACTTTCCTCATCTGTGAAATGGGAATAATCTCTTCCTCAAGAGAGAGACCATCAGTGAGGGCTGGAGTGGTTTTCACGGTGGTAGAGGCACTGGAGTTAGGATGGGGCTAGAGCATGAGAAAAGGGAGGGCATTTCTGGTGAATGAATTAACCTGAGCAAATGCACAATGTAGAAATGAGCAAGGTCTGATTGCGGGAGAATAAAAGAAGTTAGCTTGACTGGAACAGCAGTACTATGTTAAAGACTCTTGGGAAATACAGGTGTCTTAAGACCCTTTTCATTGCAAGGAACAGAAAACAATCTGATCTACTTTAAGAAAAAAGGAATTTATTTTAAGGATGAAAGGGAGTCTCCTGGGACTCCTGAAAGGAATAGTCCAGCTCACCACAATTGGAACTTGAACATATTAATATATTTTATGGTGAAGTTTCACACTTCTAATTTTACTCCACCACATTTTCTAACTTATTTTTTATATTTCCTGAATATTTTTCTCCTTAAGAAAGAGGTCCATTTGAATAACACATTTTGTACTTTATAATTTCTTTCTTTGTCCTTCTGTTGACTAACTTTTGGGACTTTCCCCTCTTTTAATACATTAGAAACATGTCCCAAGCATTTTACTTTCTCTTCAACACAAGACTTCCTTTACATGGAATTGAAATTCAGCCTTTGTTTGAATAATGGAGAGTTCCTTGCTTTGTAAGGCATCCATTTTACTGGTAGCTTAACTTGTTATGAAGTTCACTCTAAAATTATAATGATTTAATTGTGCTAATCCCCTCTTATTCATATTTCACATCAAAAGAGAGCTTTGCGTTTGTCACTCATTTGCTCAAACTCTCCAAATGGTACCCAAACACCTTGTGAATAGGAAGAAAGAAAGAAAGAAATTTACTTTAAGGATACAAGAGCATTTCATGGCACTCAAGGACTCAAGAGGTACATGGGAAATCACATCAGGATTCAGGAGGCTCTTACTGCATCTGTAGTCTCCTCGCTGTGCATGTGGATCTGCTCTAGTATTCTGTTTTTCCATTCTTTTGGCCTATTCAAATAGCTGTCCCCAGCATCTTGAGTTCTCTCGTTCCCTTTCCAGCCTACTGGCTGTTATTCTGCATCAATTCCAATTTCCTGAAAGAGAGAGAGAGAAAACCGTATTGGTCTAAGCCTGGTTCAATCAATTATGATGGGGGTGGGGTGTCACATAGTGCAAGTGAAAACATGGCGGCTGGCGCCTTTCCTGGGGTGTGGGGGGAGGGCAGCTCCAGAGAAGGAGGCAAAAAGTTGATTCACCAGGTGAATAAGATTAGGTAAGACAGACCTCCTGCCATTTGGTTCTTCTTCCTGAGTCTTTGTGGAAAACCAGGTAAAAATACTTCAGTTGGCTAGGATTTTGGAGGGTTACCTCACTTTCAGCAAATATTGAAAAATCTAGATTTTTAAAGCAGGTAAATTGAGTTGTGATCATTCATTTCATAAAAAGGGCTATTCACTTTTGGGGAGACACATCAGGCTTCCTTTCAATTTTAAATGATACTTTCCCACTTCACCTCTAATGCTCATCTGATTCTGCGATGAATCTGCTTCCCCTGACTTGGGGATCTTTCTTCAGAGTGGTCCGGGATCCCTCCTCTGGCACTCTCATTGCTGGGAGGACCTGGGAGGGAGAGATGCTCACTGTGTTTGGCTGAGGCCTGCCAGTTGGCGAGAATGTCAGCTTCCTGAGGGTGTAGGTAGGCCCTTTGTTTGTCTCCTCCTACAGTCAGCGGGCAACCAACCTAGTGCCTGTCACATAGCCATGCTAATAAGTGCTTATTGAGCTGAATAAATAAAGCCAATTTCCACATGGAAGCAATTCATAGCCAAGGAGTAGCTTAAGGAGAATATAGCTTTATTGTAAGTAAGGATAATAACAATAAGTACCTCCCTCCAAAACACTATATATGGCCCTGCTTCTTCTAGTCCTGCCAGCAGCGTCTCACAGGGGCTGGATGACCCCACTCCTGTGGAGTCTCAGGGCACACTTTGACTTGATGTACTTCAATTAATGCCAGAGACCTTAGGTATGTTCCCTTCCCAAAAGGGAGCCTTGTGCCAAGCAGACCCAGGTGCAGCTGCCTCCCTTTGGGAAAAGCAGGAAGCCGGCTCCCATCACCTTTGAGAAAAACCCGCCCGTTCCATGGTGGAGGAGTCCTGGTGGAGGCTGGGTAGCAAGGAGGACGACTGGCCACCCTCCACCTGCCAGCCCCCAGGCTTAGCTCTCCAAACAGAGCCTGAGGTGACAGGCTGTCCAGAGGACGGCCCACCCTGGCGAACTCCATGCCTCGGATCAGGAGAAGGCGACAAATGAGACAAAATGAAAAATATAATGATGCATATTATATTAATCATCCTCCCTTTTTCTGACATAATAAATCTTCTCTTTAAACTCGTGGTGGCGATTGCATCATCTCCCTCTCTCCTCGAAACAGCACAGATTAAGATAAAGTGATAGTGCTGTGTCAAAGAGAGCTTTACTGCCACACTTGGGATACAAAGAGAGAGGTTAATTTATCATCGCTGGGGAGAACTGACAGAAGAGAGATATACTACCGAAAGGGGATTTAGCACAGGGCCAAGAAACTTCACACTATTTTTACCATCTGTCACATGCTCTAATAAAGCAGGGCAAAATATGAAGAAAGGAAAAATGAACTATCAAACACTGATGTAATGCAGCCCATAAATCTAATTTAATTACTTTGCATGGAGACAGGTCCTCGAGTCTGTGTGAATATACTGGATTTTCTTGGCAACTTAACAACTAAGTGTTTTAATAACATCACACTATAATTTATTCTGCTTGAAACACAAAACCCCTTTTGTGAGAGTTTCATTTTTGAGAACTGTTAATTTTTTCGGCTAATGTCAAAACTGGCATAAATTCACATGTGAACTTGAAGCCTGACTGTGAAAAAGGCTTAGGTTACTGCCTGCCTTTTTATTGTTTGGCACTTTTCCCCCTTCTGCATGCATTAGAAATAATTGGTCTTTGTTGATGACTTAGGTGAGGAGAGTTGTCTTGCAATTAGATTTTAATATAATGACAAAGGGTATGTGAGGGGGAAATCTTTGTTAAAATATAAAGAAGTAAGAAAATGCAATGGGAAAAAAAAATTCTCATTTTCCAGTAGAATAGCAAAAACCCAGAGTGCAATATTCCTGTAACCAGGCTGTCCCCAGGACCACGAGAATTTCACTCTGGAGGATGTAACATCTCAGGGCAAAAGGGACGCTGGGAATGCAGGTCTGCCCTAGAGGGAGCCAGTGGGAACGGAAAATAAATCAAAAATAAAATTAATATTCATCGCGTGTCTTCCCGAATTTGGATGCAGTTACAGAAATTATTGTTAATAATGAAAGCCATATATCAAAGGTTATAAAATTCATCTGGGCTAGGACACTATTTTTTTTAGGCTTTGTTCTGAACCATTAAAGATGACATATTGCATTTGTGTGCCTCTGTGTATAATAAGATACATTTAAATCTGATTCTAACCTAAACTGGCAATTTTGGCATTGAACTCAAGTTCTTAAATGGAGACTGTGACACTACCGTCCAGAGGAGGTCTACTGAACCCATCCATTCTCCCATGACCTCACTCAGGAGGGCAAGATGGATGAGTAATTAATTTGTTAGATCATCAGTGATTCATGTTGGGAAAATAAAACTCCGAGCCTCTTGACAAATTCAATTGAAATATAATGGGGGATAAAAAGATAAAAAAAAACAAAAACAAAATCCTATTCCCTTCCCGCCTCAAAACCCCAAGCCCTCATACTAAAAGAAAACCTAAATGTAGAGATATACAGTCTGCTGAAGTTCATTTCTTTATTCATTCAGCAACACTTAATAAATCCTTACTATGTGGAAATCTCTGTAGGACACACTTTGGGGCCTATGCAATCTGGTAGCAGAGATACACTGGACAGAAAAATGACTACAGTTTGTAAAATCTAAGGAAGTTTAACCTAGTGGGCAATATTGGTGGAGTTCATGGAGAGGGCAGATATGGAGCTTGGTCATGGTACGGACTTTGGGTAAAACAGGGGTGATTCATCTGGAAAGTTCTAACAAGTATTAGAGCCATCAGGAAATTGACCACCACAATATTCATATTGTTGGATATTTATTGACTGCCACTGGTGATTTGGTATATGTTAAATATCTACACTGATTCAAGGGCCTTGAAGCCAGGAAACTGAGGTGCAAAGTTTTTCAGAGAAGTGCTTTCAAATAAATTTCTCCTCATAGCTTTTTTCTGAAGTTCATATTTCCCTGTTCAGACTTGGAAAACACCCAATTCTTGTGGTTTCTTGTTCTGTTGAATTTGTGTGGGAGAAAAATGTACAACCTTGAACTCTGAATGAAGCCCAGTGTGGAAAGTAGTGGTTTTCAGCTGTGCTATTTCAAATGCTCTCATTGGTATTTTTAAAGACTTCCCACATATTCGGTTACTGACCCGGGGCCTGGAATAGTGAACATTAAAAATTAAAAAAAGAAAAAAATCGAACTGCCAGTATTTACTTATGAAATGACTTGGTTATAGCCCAGCAATCCAACTGCCTAAAATTAGTGTACAAATTGAAAGTTTGAAGGGTTTCTTTTTTGGCATTTTGATTTCCTCATCTGAAAAATGGGGATATTAATACCTACCTCCTGGGGTTATTGTGAGGATGAAATGCGCCTACATATGTAAAGCATCCAGTACACTGAAATGATGGCTGCAATTATTATTTTATGATTATTATTTTGATTTCACTACCCCTCCTTCGCTTCCTCTCTGTATTTCCACTCACCATCTCTCCTCTTACCCTCCCGCCACATACCCCATAAAGTACTTTTTTTATAGACTTGCAGAAATGCACTTCATTCAGCCTCCCCCTTCTGGCCCAGCGGCAGACTGCAGCCATGTCATTTTTCTTTAAAGTTACCCTCAAATTAGGAAATGTAAAAAAAAAAAAAAAATCATATCGGGGTGAACCCAGGCTGTTTTCTGGAAATGAAAGGAAGTACTGGGCAGAAATAAAAGGAGCACCTAACTCAGTGTGTGCTTTCTGGCCAAGGAAGAGATTGCAAAGAAGCACCTGTCCTCAGAAGCCTAGGAAAGTCTTTCTGATCAAGGAAGTGGGGAGTGGGCAGCATACCAAGAGTTAAAAAGCCAGCAAAATTTGTGGTATTGTCTCCTTTAATCAGTAACTGTTAGCCCAACTGCCTGACACAAGGTGAACTTGACCTTTCTTATGAAACAGTTGTACTTGAGCTAGCCAAGCTGCTCCATGGCTCTTCATATTCTTCTTTTACGTTCTTTGCTTTAACCTTCCTGGTCAAGATGACAGATCGTTTACATTAACAGATTATGCAGAACTACGCCAGGTCTAAGTTAGAAGTGCATTAGCACCTGGTGCCTTGGCCAGCCAAGAGTGAGGACCTGAAAAGAAGCTCAAATAGCCAACACCTACATCTGAAAGGAGGGAGGCTTCAAGGAAACACCTTAAGACCACCCTGTTGTGGCACCCAAGAGACACTGAGCCACACGGAATTGTAAAAATCTGTCTCCATATTCTTCCCAGTGGCTTGCTAATGTATGTTATCTTTATTCATTTAGGTAGCAAGCATTTGATGCATCCTTATTGTGTGCCAAGCATTGTGGTAGGTGCTGAGGAGGCTAAGAAAGAGCAAACTAGCTCTGCCCTCAATATGCACTGAGTAGAAGAAAGAACACAGACACAAACTCCCTTAACTATATATAATGTGATGTGAAAACCATGGTATAATGGAATTCTGATCAAAATTCTTCATGGGAGGAGGAGACCCCTTATAGAGCAGGCAGGGAAGGTTTCTAAGGGTGTCCTTTGAGGTGGGAATGGAAAGATGCACAGCATTTGTCTCAGGTATAGAAGTGGGAGGAATGACATTTCTGGTGGAGGGTACAAAATGAGCAAGGGTTTAGGAGAATGACTAGTGTACAGGAAAGTCAAACTGATCTTGATGGCTTAGAGGCCACAGTAGTCTGTGATTCACCTTGTTTGCCAGAAAATAAGACCTAGCCGGACAATCAGCTCTGATGCTGAAGCAAAAATTAATACAAGACCCCGTATTATATTATATTTATATCATAGCATATCATATATCATATCATATCATATCATATCATATCATATCATATCATATCATATTATATAAGACCTGGTCTTACATTATTTTTTGCTCCAAAAAGCGCATTAGAGCTGATTGTCTGGCTAGGTCTTATTTTTGGGGAAACACGGTAGGTAAGGTCACAGGCAGGATGGTGAGTTAAAGAGCTAGTAACGCTCTAGCTGCCCAGTTGCCTAGACCTTGTTCTTCAAATCCCAGGGTCCAAGAGCAGAGAGAATGGGAAATTCTGTTGGTTCTGCCCGTCACACAAGTATTGACTCTAGAAGGTCTTGTGAATGTCATCTGACTTCCAGAAGGAGACCCTGAGGGTTGATGACCAAGGTTGGCAGAGTTCCTTTGGACAAGGAAGAGTTTGTTTATATATCCCCGGGAAGGGGCTGAAAGTCCCTATGCACAGCCAGTGTATTCCTGCTAACCAGAGCAAAACACTTTATTGAAGCATCATCTAGAGAAAGATCATGACCGCAACTGATATTTATTGAACACTCTCCGTTGGCCCACCACTATCCTTAGTGCTTCACTGAATCCTCTCAACAAACCTAGCGATTTGGTCTATTATCATACCCATTTTACCAGTGGCACAGACAGGTAGGGTGACTTGCTCAAGGTCACAAAACTAATAAGTGGCAGAACACCATTCTGTCTGTCCCAGAGCCTGTATTCTTAACCAGCTTCCCATATCCACCCAAGAGAGTGAAGCCATCACAACACACTTCCTACCCTAGGTGCTCCATTCATGTACACCATCTCATGATATCACCGCACGATGACTATGAGACAAACATGATCTTCATTTTGCAGGTGAGGACACTGAGGTTCAGAAAGATGAACTTATTATCAAACAGCCTGTAACTGACAGCACATGTAAACTTTGATGTGTCTGACCTCAAAGCTGAGGTCCTTTCTACTCTACCATGCTGAATTTCCAAGAAAGGATTTCAGCAGGTGCTGCTCCTTCTCCTGCCATTCAAGGAGGCAGGCATTGACTGTACATTTCAGTGAACAACTGGCTCCCTCATGAACTCCCTTTCTACTCTCTGTCTGGAATGCAAGGCCAATTTTTACTGCTAAGATGGTATATTTTGGACATGGGTGATTTTGCCCCACAAGCTTCCCAACAGGGTGAAGGCAAATTCCATGCAGTTACTGTGGGTGGGAAGTGATAAATACAGAAATACCTTATTTTAAAAGAACTCAAGAGCCAAAGTGAACTAGAGCTGTTCACCTTAGAGGAATATTCATAGATTTCTGTCAAGCACTTCTATAATGTGTTTAGAGGAAGGGTCAGCAAATATTTTCTGTAAATGCCCGGGGAAGTAAATATTTTAGGTCTTGTGGGACACAGTCTCTGTCACACCTACTGAGTTCTGCACAGTAGTGCAAAAACAGCCATAGACAATACATAAGTGAATTAGCATGACTGTGTTCCAACAAAACCTTGTTTACGAACTCTGGTATGTGAATTTGACATAATTTTCATGTGTCACAAAATATTATTCTTCTTTTGATTTTTTTCCAACCGCTAAAAAATGTAAAAACTATTTTTAGTTCACAGGCTGTGCAAAAACTCACAGCGGGCTGAGTTTGACCTGTAGGTCATAGCTTGCATGGCGTTTATAAAATTTTATTATGTACTTGTTAGGAAATCTAGTGTGTAAATCAAAACACAGGATACATCTCTTGTAAACTGTTTAAAAACTCATCTACTTTTTTGGAAAACAATGCTTCATTTAGTTGAGTCCTCTGAATATTCTTGCTTCCTGGAGCATGCAGAAAGACAAAAATCATATTCTGTTGAAGATAAGCTGACACTTTCTACACAAGACAGACTGAGGATGAATTTATGGTGATGTTTGGCAATGCTGACCATTTGCCTCCAAGTCTCTGTTCTATAGAAAAATTGTGTCTGGTGTGTTCATTACGAGATAAGGGCTTGGCTGGCCAATCTTTAGATTGACTCGCAATATTCCCCTTCAGATCAAAGCCTTTATTTTCTCATTAAGGACTTCATACTCATTTTCAAAGTTTTCCTCATATTTAATCTAGATTGGAAAGATGCCATTTCTGAAAGTCACTAAGTAGATCTGGGGATAGCTGCAGCATCTATCTGGGCCCTGTCAAACAAGGAGCTCCAACAGCTGAAGAATTGAGGTCTTGAGAAAGCTCAAAGAAAAAGAAAAAATTGGAATTGGGGAAAGGGGTGGTGCTGTGTGGTAGAACAGTCCCTCTGAAGTCCACTCCAGTTGCCATTTTCTCCTCTCCATTCATTGGCTTGCCCTGATGATTGGCATTTCGTCTAGAATTCAGTGTGAACTGGAGTCTGGTTTCCACAGCATTGGTTTATATTGTCTCGGCATTGACTCTTGGCCCCTCTCATACTTCTTTTGCCTCTGATTTCTTGTTATATTAAAGAGCAGAGAAGACAAGACTTCTTGGTCTCTGGTGTCCCTGGTAAAGACTTGCCCATGTCCTGCTGGTATGTATGGGCTAGGTCCAAAGTGTTGAGGGAAGAGACTTGGAGCCCAGAGACACCCCTGTAAGCGCTGACCCTGGAGGACAGGGCTGGTGCCCTGGGGCACGGAGGGCTGTGCTGTGCTGCTCTGATGGTCCCCCAGACTCTTACCTGTATGCTGCCTCCCCAAAGAGAAGACCCATAATTCACCAGCCACAGGTGGAAGGGTTGTCACAGGGGCCTGATCTCCTGGGCATTCTGTCACTTCTCTAGGAAACCCAATCTGTGCCTTTCACAAGGATGGCAGCTCTAATTTATTTGTGTAAACTCCTCTCTCCTCCCCACTAAGGGGGGGCTGGGCAGGGAATTCATCTTAGGTCAGAATTTGATTTTGTAACTGGAGCTTCTCTTTCTTCTGGGCCCCACTCCTGTCTGTGCCCCAAGGTGGATAGTGCTGAGGGACAGGCAGGTGCGGTCTGGTGCAACAGGGCTGAGTGATGAAAGATTCAAGCCCTGAGTACAGACTCAGGGGTGTGGCTAACATAGCGTGGGAAGGACGGTTTCCCCTGACTTCAGTTTTGCACTGTATTCAGGAGTCACGTACATCGATCGGGTTAAGGGGTGGGGATACATAAAATTCCCAGATCTTGGCTACATGTATGTCATGGGTGAGATGATTGTAGCAGAAAATAAGGAAGAAACGGTTGCCTTTTGTTACCCCGTACCCCAGTTCTCTCTTTCTCTGGATGCCCAGGGTCTGCATGCCGCCGTTGTCTCTTCCCATTACAGCCTCCACCTAGGCTGATCCCGTTTGCAGGACACTGAACTCCACCTTTGGGGTATGTTTTGAGAGATACAAGAAGGCTCCTGTATCAGTTAGTCAATGCCACAAAGACACTGCAAAACAACTATCCAAAACTCAGTGGCTTAAAAATAACAATCATTTATTCTCATGACTCTGCAGGTCAGCTGGAGTTGATTGGGGCTGGGTGGATCTGTGTTGGGTTTCTGTGGGTCTACTTGGTTTTGCTCCATGTGTCCCTCACCTATCTCATGGGACCAGTGGACTAGCCTGGACATGTTCCTCACACGGCAATGCCAAAAGCGCAAGAGCACAAGTGGAAATTCTCAAGGTTTATTGGCCAAAGCAAATCACATGGCCAAACCCAAAGTCAAGAGGCTGGGAAAGAGGGGCACCCAAAAGGAGGCGGGCACTGCAAAGATCACTAGTACACTAAAAGGATGCAGAATCAGGGACCAAAAGCACAATCTACAGAGTTCCTCCACCAAAAATATCAGCCCCCTAAAGACCTTTGACATGCTGAAAATTCCTGCTATTAAAATTACTCCTTTGAATTAAAATACTGTCGGCATCGGGCCTCGTGAGATGTGGGACATTTATGCACCATTCCTTAACTCTTCAGAAGCATTAGGCAAGTAGCCAGCAGACAAAGGGGTTCTGAGGGCAAGGGGCTCAGGACAGACGCATTATGCAGGGCAAGTTGGGCCCCGAGACATAGGGTGGGCTGGAGTCACCCTGCCCTCCCCGCTCCAGTTCTTCATACCTACCCACCCTTGTTTTCACCACGTTAGGAGAGACTTACAGAAATTCTTCAGCTGCCCAAGGAAACATGTAATCATTTCAGGTTGCTAGACAATTCCCAGGTTGAAAACATTCAGAAAACAGCAGTTAGCTCTGCCGGAAACACATCCTCAGCTTTTCAGTGATGTCAGTATGTTTGTCTCTTTTTGTTTCTGTTTGGGCACAGGGAACACGTGAGGATGGGTGGCTGGCGGAGAGGGAGCGCGGAGGCCTGTGTTTATATGCATGGGCGTTGTGTTCATGTTTTTGCCAATATGCCTGTCTCAGTTGCGCTCAAAAATCTGTCTTCTTAGGCTGGGAACAGAAAGAGGTTTTCATTATTAGACAATATTATCACCAAATAGTTTTCTTTTTTTAAATGTGAGTTAGGAGGATCAAACCCTTTCCAAATTCACTTAATAAGAGGTGTGTATGTGTGTGTGTGTGTGCTGTGTTGGTGGTAGGGTGTAAACAGAGATGTCTCTCACCCTACAGCCGCTCAGATTCTATTTCTGCTACTACTTAAATAATTTGGTATATTATCTTAGAAATTATACAGTCATACAAAAACTGCATATCTTAATTAATTACATATTACTTCGAATAATAGGCTCTTTCTATCTACATATCCATCTGTACGTCATGTTTTGTCTATTTAGTATCTTTTTTACAGGCGGGAGATGGGAGGGAAGGATTAGCTGATGTTCTTTTGCTCACGCTAATGCAATGAATCCTCCTGTATTTAAATTCAATGTAGTTCATAGCTGGGTAGATTGGTTCCTGGTGAGTGCACCACCCCCAGTGCTATCCCCTAAAATACCTCAGAGCATGTATGCATAAAGGAGATGGTAGATTAGGTTACTGGGAAAGGAAATGTACAAATGTACCTTTGCAAGAAGATTAACTGATGGTAGCAGCAAGTTGCTGATGAAGGCAGTTTGTGTAAGAGCAGGCCCTAGCTGCTGGGGCCCATCTGTCTCTGCTGTCATTCTCTCCCTGGCTGCCTGTGCAGCAGGAAAGGGGCCCTGGGCTCCCTGTGTCTTCCTTCTTCTTCTTCCTCTTCCCTCCACATGAATCCTGTCTCACTGGGCCCCAGGGGCAGGAGTTTCCCAGTGGAGGGGAATCAGAAAGGAGCTGATAAAGTTAGGGGTTTTCTGTTTGTTCAGCAGCCTGGATATCACCTTTCCAAAGTGCCTTGTGTGGTCATCAGAGGCCCAGAACCTTCCTCTGGGCAGGCTGTAGCAAAACGTGGGCTGTGCCCACTACTCATTCTTGGCCAATAAGACAACCAAAAGAAAATCATGGTCTTTCCCACGCCTCTAGGAGTTGATGAACTCAGGAGGTAAGGTTGTTAAGACCTACTTACATTTTAGGTCCTTTCAGATTCCAGTTCTCTGATCTAGATCCAACATTAATGATATACATGTTACTATAATAGTAAATGCACAATAACAAGAGTTTGCATCTAAGAAGCAATTCTTTGCTATTCTTGAATTCTCCCCTCCAGTTCTTTGGTTTTGCTCATCATTAATTCCCTCTACACACACACACACACACACACACACACACACACACGTACACGCATGTGCGTGCACATCACTCCCATTCCACATTTCCCCACTCCATATCCCTCCCATTAAAAGCAACAACAACTACCTCTCCAAGGTAAAGTACAAGCGTCCACCTCTCACCCCAAGTCGTGTGTATTTACAATACTAGTAAGATACATATATGATGAAGTTATGCCAGTGCTGAGTTTAGTGTGGAATTTGTCTTTATCTTCTTCCCTGGGAAGGGGGATCTCGGATACCTAGCATGTACACGGGTACTTTACATACATGAGATTTAGCACTACAGCTTTCACAGTTCTTGCGAAGAACTCAACTCTTTGAGGTAGATGTTACTTTTCTGATTATCAGGGTTACTTGCTAAATAAGCTAATTTATTTCTAATGGGAGAGTTGTTGTCCTTATTTACTCCTCTAAGTTCAATAGCCTTACAAAGAGACCCCGTGGTTATACTGTGTGTGTTTAGGGCAGGGCCTTCTTAAAGACTGACCTTAGTCTGCTATTTCCAGTTTTGTTGGGGAAAAAGTAAACTTTGTTGGTATATCCCAGTCTCTGCAGTAAGATATCATAACATAAAATGGTTCCACAGCAGTTTGTGTAATGATGCTGTCGAACAAATTCTTCAATTAGCTCAGTGGCCAGAAAGTCAAGGGAGGGACTAAGCTGATGGAGATTGGGTGATGGATGGACTCATGTTGCACTTCAGAAAGTCCCCGCTTCCTGACAATAGTATTGCCTTCCGCCAGCAGCTCCGTAGTGTAATGACCTTTCCTGAGCTTTGCAGATGGACAAACTGAGGCCTGGTCACTGGCGTGCCCTGGGTCAGAAGACCCTGTGACTAGTACCACAGAGGATGGAACCAGGAGTTCTGGCTTCCGGCCTGTGTTCTGGCCCTTGACTCAGCAAGCGGCCTGTGATCTGATTCCCTGCGGGTGAAAGCATGTCACCATGGCTGTGTTTGCTGTCTTCTTAGTCCGCTTAGACATTTCTTGTTTTAATGTGAGTGCATGCAAATAAAACAATGTTTGCTATTCTACAACCCACAGTACTTCTTAGTTGTTGATCATACCCCAGGAAGCGCATGTGTGCACTGAAGCTCGGGCCTGTGTACACACACACACACACACACACACACACACACACACAAGTTTTCATATTAGTTTCCTGAGTTCATGGATAAAGTCCAGAGCTGCCAAAGCTCCCACTACTTTGCCATGTCACACTAATAGCTTCCAGATCCCATCACATATTAAATTCATGCGGCTTCAGCGAAGCCATCTATTTAATGCAATTCGCTAAATGCCTGCGCAGCCCTGCTGACAGTGACATATTAGTTTTGCAGTCTTTTGCAATCTGATATCTCTGAATTTGCCACCGTACTAAAGATTTGATTAATGTGGTTCCATTTGGATGCAGTAATTGGCTGCGACTGTTGTAGAAAATAATCAGGCTTTCATTCCTTACAAGTGCACGGACATGCTAATGAGAGAGTGGGTTAATTAAGCCCGCGGCAGAAAGCGACAGTTACTGATGACTGTTATGACAAACCACCGACTCGGCATTTGGGAGCAGGACAGCAAATTTGCACTTTATGAAATTACAGGAAAACTAGGACATAAGGAATAAATAGTTACATCTGTTTGGTGAAAGGGGGGAAAGGGTGGGGAGAAAAAAGATGGGCTCAAGGGGAAGAGAAAAAAAGACGAGAAAGATGCTCTCCCCAAGACCAGGGCGTGAGTCACAGAGTTCAGGCGCCCATGGGAGAAGTCACCTGTTCTTCAGTGGGTGCCGTTGATTGTACTTGAGCGTAAAGGTGCGGGCAGAACCTAGTACACCCGCGCCAGCACTTGTATTATGGATTTTCTGCAAAAGGACCAGCCAGTAGCTCTGTGCCTAGAAATAGTGATTCGGGAAAAGAGAGGGAGAGGTAAAGCGAGGGAGGGAACATACCTGTGGCACCACACAGAGAGAGCTGGGTCCTGGGAGGGTTACATGGCTGTTTCCTCTTTTCTGAGAAGCTGGTCTACAGATGTCTAGGGTTAATCAAAGGCCCAGGTCTATTTTATTAGCTCTTCAACTCACTGCTTCTGGGTTTGACTCTCATAGCCAAACCCAGGCTCCCTTCTTCGCACTGGGCAGGGTTTCTTTTAGTTCTGTTGGCTCCCCTTGGATTTCTGTTGTTCCTTCTTTTGTCTCTGTAAGTCATGTAGGTCTCAAGAGACTGAGATTCCTATTCACCTTTGGGGTTCTGCCATGCTACATGGAGTCACCAACACGTCGTTTTCCCCCAGCTAGCTTGGGATTCCAAGGATTTCTCTGCTCATTACCTTCTTCTAACATTACCTTCTTCATTTCAGTCTGTATTCATTTTCCCCCCCAAACCAACCAGTATTTATTGAGCACCTATTAGATAGAAAGCACTGTGCTGGGTCTGAGGAAGAAATAAAAGTGAATCTAACATGGATCTTGCCTTTCAGGAGATTATAGACTTGAGAAAGCTGCATATGCAAGTCACCGATAGTGATGGGTGTTGTGAGAGAAGGCTAAAGAAGCCTGTGGGCATTCGGAAGGAAGGAGATCGCTTTTGTCCGGGCACACAGGAAGCTTGCAGAAAAGGAGGCCATGGACATGTGGCAATGGAGGAAAGGGCGTGGCAGACAAAGCAAACCGCAAGAGCCAAAGGATGGTGATAGGGTGATCCAGATATATTTGGGAGAAACGGGAGACAGAGCTGGACAGTCATCTGGGCACAAATGGCAATGAGTCTTTAATGTTCCCTAGGGAGTTGAGGATTACTCTGAAAACGATGGAGCATTACCGAATATTTTCTGAGTCCTGAGCTGTGTAAGCGAAAGCCTGTGGGGGAGGCATGGGTGTGGAAGAAGGTATAGGGTGGAGGGGTGTGGGAATAACCCGGAAGCCAGAGACCAGGGAGGAGGTCATCTTGGGCATTCAAGGGAGTGGGAGCTGGACAGGAGCAGGGGCTGTGAGATTGAATGGAAGTGGATCCTTCTCACTGTGGTGATGCAACACTCCTTTGGAAGCTGCTCTTTCAGGTGTCTCTTTAGCTCAGGGCTGGGGAGGTTTCCTGGAGGAAACTTCTGAGTGGAGCCCACTAATTATAATAGTTGAACTTTCCTCTGATGGTAAGCACTCTCAGATACATGAAAAGAAAATTTTACTTCAAAGATACAGGAACTGATATCTACTTCTGTGTTTAAAAAATGTTGTAGCAGAAGGCTCACTGAGATGGCAAACTTGTTGAATACAGTGCAATGCAGAAAAACCCAGTTTATCCAGGACAGTTCCAGAAAACCCATTGTTGCTCCATGGGAGGGTATCTATACATTGGTCAGCTATTCTTTAGTTGGTCATCGACTCTCTAACTTGCCCGTCACTGCTATCTCTCATCTCACCAAACAATTTCCATATATGAAATACATTATTCAACATCAGTAGCCATAGGGAAAGAAGGACATTCTGTTTATTGAGGGCCTACTATGGCCAGTACCTTACATACATTATTTGTTATAATTCTATAAACATTACTGATGAAGACACTAGTCTCAGAGATGTAAAATAGAAACCCTTTTTCACATAGCTAGTAAGTGGCAGGCAGGGCCAGGTATCAAAACGATCTGTCTGACACAAAAAATGTGCTTTCTCTTGATACCCATGACTTCTTTTTATTACATGGGAACTTATTAAATAGTAAATTTCTTGATTAGGTCCAGCTTCTACTCTGGTAGAGCGTATATTTATCCTTAGGCTCTGGAATGAAACTTGCCCCGCTTCTCATACCCTCCAGCACAATGGACATGTGCTGTTGGAAGTGATACGAGCAAGAAGTCCATGAGTTTTGCAATGTGTCATGGTCTAGGTGCTCAAGACCAGCATGTTGAAGGGATTCCATCACTCCAGCACACGATATTTAGAAAGAGTTTTCATGGAGGTCTTCGCTCTTGGCTGGAAGGAGACTGGGAAGCACAGACCCAAAGAAGTAGACTTCAACCCCCAAAATTGGACATGTCGTCAGTGAAGCTTGTTGTTTTCATATTTCCCATGACCGAGCTGCCCTTCTGGGGAAAAGCTGCAGAGAAAGGGGGGGAAGTACCAGCAAATCAATCTGTAAGTCAAGCAGGTGCCTAGAGAAATTGAGAAGGGCTGCTCTCCGGTCATTGGGAAGAATCATCACTCATTTGCCAGATTAGCTGGAGACTCCCAAACCTGCCAGCCTCCATCTGGGGGAGGTTCTGCAGCCTGAGCACCAGGCCTGCCTGGGAGCCGGTGATTTAGACCAGAAGATTTTATGGTCTGAAAATGACTTTAAAATTTGTTTGGAATTACCCAGAGCACATTTTAAACACTTAAATTGCCGTCTTCATATTTTTTAGTATTTGCAATTTACCTTAGTACAATTCTCCTCCTGTCTCCCTCAGCACTTCCCTCATGCCTCGGTCTTTCCTCTTGGCTCTGTGGAAAGGCTCCACACATCACCATTTCTCCAGCTCGGTCCAGGCCAGGAAGTGCTTCACCCCGACTCCACTCCCTCTCCTCTGCTGTGTTACCCTCCTTATTTATTCTGGGTTGGATAGTGTTCCCCTGAAATGTATGTCCACCTGGAACCTTGGAATACAAACTTACAGTAGTTCCCCCCAACCCCTTATCTGCATTGTCACTTTCCACAGTTTCAGTTATCCATGGTCAGTGGAGGTCTGAAAAGATTCAATGGAAAATTTCAGAAATTAACAATTGATACGTTTTAAACTGTGTGCTGTTCTGAGTAGTGTGATGAAATCTTGCGCTCTCCTGCTCCGTGCCACCTGGGATGGGAATCATTCGTTTGTCCGGTGTCTCTGTGCTATATAGACTCCCTGTCCACTAGTCATGTAGCTGTCTCTGTTATCAGGTCACTTGTCACAGCATCGCATTGCTTGTGTTCAAGTAACTTGTATTTTATTTAGTAATGACCCCAAAGTGAAAAAGTGATTCTGGCAGTTCTGCTATGCCAGAGAGAAGTGGTAAAATGCTTCCTTTAAGTAAAAAGTATGTATGTATGGGAAAAAACATAGTACACGTAGAGTATGGTACTATTTGCAGTTTCAGGTATCCACTGGGACTCTTGGAACATATACCCCAGGAATAAGGTGCGGACTACTGTCTTTGGAAATAGGGTCTTACAGGTATAATAAGATGATGTCCTACAGATGTACAGGATTAGAGTGGCCTCTAAATTCAATGACTGGTGTTCTCATAAGAAGAGGAGAGAACACAGAGACACACAGGGAAGGTGGCTTTATGAAGACAGAGGCAGAGGTGGCATGATGCAGCTACAAGCCAAGGCACACAGGCCAGGCCTTGCTGGGAAACACCAGAAGCCGGAAAAGGCAGGGAAGAATGTTTTTCTAGAGGCTTCCGAGAGAGCATGGATGTGTGGACACCTTCATTTCAGATTCCTAGCCTCTACAACTGTGAGAGAAAAAATTTCTGTTGTTTTGAGCCACCCAGTTTTTGGCTATTTGTTCCTGCAGCCCTAGGAAGCTAACAGACTCTCTCAGATCACTTAGAGCTCTGCCACCTCTTCCGAGGAGCCCAGCACAAGCTTTACAAAGGAAACTCAGGAGTGTCTCTATTATCTCACTTCCTAGAAACAGGAGCTTAGAGATTTGTCGGATTTAAGATCCATCTATTTCCAGCCAATGGCTCACTTCTTCCTTCATTCTGTTGGTCAATTCTTAAGTCCAAGTTTATTCTCTTTAGCAAGGCTGTAGCTAAGCTATCCTGGAGATAGTATCAAGAGCAGAAATATATTGCTTATATGAATTGAACATATACTAAGTTCCAGGCCTCTTCATGATCTATCTATACTATCGTTTATTCTTACACAAAATAGTCACAAAACAAATGCTTGATGCCAGACTTTGAACTCCTACCTCCTTGTGTGTTGAGAACAGGAGGAGACTGGTTGTGTTTTCAGTCAATCTTAGCTCTTCCTCCTGCCCTCTTAACATCAGTGTTGGATGTTCCAGAAAGTTCTGCACAATCCTCAAAGCACGATGGGACCCCCAACTCCGTTTTGCCATCAGCAGGCCTGTCTCTTCTACCAGGCATTCCCTCCTCCTCCCTGCCATGTCCCCCTTTTTTAATTGTGAAGGCCTCGCTCCTGTGGGCTGTCAGAGGGGTTCTGCACATTTTATACCTGACAGGACCTCTCCCAGAAACCCCGGAGGGAGACACCGTTAAAGTGTTTTATGTTGGGGAATAGGTTGGTTTCTGTGCAATAAAAACCAAAGCCATTGAACAAGCAAGCTCCTGGGTAATTACTGGGACAGAGGAGATAGCTTCCATATGCTGGGTGGGTGCTTGGAGGCCAAGCCTGCATCTGTTCCCTTTGTTCTGTCAGAGAACAGAGCCAGGAGGGGGTCTGACCTCCCGATAAACCCTGAACCAGAACCCTCTGCCAAGCTTCAGGGAGAAGAGGGGGCTGGGGGTGGTAGAGTGAGGTCAGAGGGCAGCAACATCTGGTAGAAGGAGGGGTTGGTGGGGAGCTGGGTGAAAGGTAGGGGGAAAGGCGTTGGGGCCGGGCTGCCCCCTCCATAATCAATAAACCCAGCTACCAGAGGAGATCAGAGAACCATTCATTAACGAGTCTGTTAAGTGATTGATAGGCTTAATTTTCCTGTCAAATGTGGACTTCCCTTGTAAACATGTCAATTGAGGAAAGTTCAAGCTTGTCACTTGGATTTATGGCTGGAATAACATGTAGGTGGAAAAGAGGGGGCAGGTCCCCAGTGACCCATGCTGGCTGCTATGAAATGGTAAGGCCAGTGTATCCAGGTGCCTGCAAGGCCCTCCTCATTTCTTCCTACAGCTGAGATAACAATCACAGCCTTGGGTTCTCACTCTCTCATCCTTAAAGGAATGAAGAAATGGCGATCCCCCACCTCTGCCACTCCCACTCCCACCTCAGGAGGACTCTCCCAGGAATTATTCACTGATTCACCTTGAAATCTGGAGGGACATCTCCGAGTTGGAAAGAGGCACCCTAACTCTGCTCTTGCTCTTGGAAAACAGATCTCCTTTTCCTATCTCATTGTCCTGGAAGATCAAAACTGAATGAAAACAGGAGCTGAAAGGCCCAGGAGTGTGACACAAACAAGCCATCAGCTCCTCAGTGATCTGGAAAATTGCTGGTGGCAGTTGGGGGGCAGGTTGGAGGGGAGGTGGGCACAGGGGGAGTGGCCGACTCAGAACAAGTGGAGGGAGTGTGGAGGGCAGCTGCAGCCAGCAGCCTAATGGGTGGTCCTGTGGGGAGCCCCGTCCTAACTGGCTCCGTTTAATGCTCCGTGTTAAATTAGCCGAGCACAGCTACACTCCCCAGATGTGTAAGAAACGCAGGCACGATACAAGTGGGCATTTTGGATAATTGAAAATACTGTTCAAAATCCATTCTAACCCATTAGTGTTATTGTCGAGCACTGGACATAGCAGAGAGGCTTTCCAGGACCTGGCTGTTGTCTGCTTCGAGCAGCACAGTGATGGAATTTGGCTTTGGAGGTGTTTTGCCCTCTTCGGTATTAAAATATACTCAGTCTTGTATCGTGCTCTTTCCTCTCTAGCATGGCTGTGGATCAGCTGAGGCAAGGCCTGTGTCTTTCATGCCTTTGTACCTCCTGCAACACCTGGTCAAGGGCCTGAATACAGGAGCTGCTGCCCACTGGATGCAGATTAGGGGGCAGTGCCAGGGTGCCCACCAGCCTCCTGGGCTGGACCTTGTCAGCACACATAGACCTTTTTTCTGTGGCATAGGGAGCTTCACCACTGCAATCCTCAGTGCAGGGAGAGTTGGGGTGGGGGATAGACCTAGGGGGCAGACTATTTCTACATAAAGCCTTTGTGAAAATGTTGCCCCAGCAGAACTTATCAAATTGGGGTATGTATGGTGACAGTCTCTCTATAAACCCTCCTGGCTTTCATATCATAATATCATCATTGATCTGGAAATGTGCTACACAAAGAAGTACAACTTTCTGCAATGACACCAAACATGTCAGGCTCTCGGTCCTCAGGGAAGAAATCAGGAGGAACACCTCTGGTCACGGGCTCCCCTTTGATCCTCTCTTTTCCCAGAGCTGCACGTTTGGTTTATTGGCATAGGCTTGCTTACACTTCAGCATTCTTCAAGTGGGGCAGCACCAGTGTTGATAAGAATAATGGCAAAGCCATCACTGTTTTGAGCACTCCCCTTATGGCGAGCGCCCTGATCAAGGTTCTACAAATATCTCCTCTTGTTCCACGACAAATCCATGGTTCTGCCCACGTCCACACAGATGGCTGGGGATAGAGTCTGGCCAGTCCTTGGACTCCAGAACCTGGGCCAATGGACCTTTGAAGTTACCTCAGAGCAGGTGTTACCTTCTTCTGTGTTACCGCAGAGCAGTGCACAGCCACCTTAATTTCCTGAAATTGCAGCATGTTTTGGTGTCTTGGTCAGAAATCAGTATGTTTGTTTTTATGGCAGTCTGTCTGAACACCTAATGGCAGTGATTTTCTGAAATATATTTAGGTTCAGACGCACAGGACCATTTTTCTTCCTTATCTAAGTGGTGGTGTATAATAGGAGCTATATTATTGCTATAATGGTCTCTTGAATTGAGCATCTGGAAAGGTGCCAGGACCCAGTTTGGACACAAGCAAAAGCCCCGTTGGAAAGAGTTGAGTGGGGGTTGGGAGGCTCATCAGTTGCCGAGCTGCCTCTTGGCAGGCGATCGGACCCTCACTTTCCTTTAACGCAGTCGAGGCCATTGAACCCAGGGCCAGATGGCCTCCTTCCCTATGCTATTGCCTTCCAGACTGTAGTTATTAATTATTATTAAAGTAATATCTATTATTTATCGAGCGCCTACCAAGGGCCAAGGACAGCTCAAACTACTTTCCATACGCGTGTGCTCTTTTATTAGTCATCACAATTACTATCCTATAGACACTCTCGTGATCTCTGTGCACTGATAAAGAAACTGAGGCTTAGACAGTGTAAGTAACTTTCTCAAGGTTAGGATGTAAAGGTCTGCTCAACTCGAGAGACTGTGTTTTTCCACTAAACTCAACTGCTTCCTATTCTCAGGCAGTCGGTGTCCCATGTTCTCTCCATCCCCAATCCCCTCATCTCAACCTTCCTTGCAGCAATGTATTTCCAAAAGCAGCAACGAGCACAGAATGCAGCCCCACAGCTGCTTTCCCCACGGTGTCTTCTTGTGTTTTGACCTAGCATCTGGTCAGAATAAACACAGGATTCTTTACACTCTGATAGGACAGGCAGGGTGCTTGTCTGTGCTTTTGTTGTATATCTGTGGAGTGTCTATGGCAGGCTTTTCCTAGGGATTGAGGGATTCCTTCTATCCCAAGTGGTCAAGCCCAGAGGAAGCAGATATGCCTCATTAACTGGTTCCCTCAACCTGTAAGCAGCAGTGAAACACTGCGGCTTCCAGACCCCGCAGCCCCAGGACTCTGGTCTGCCCCTCTCTGGGGCCCTGGATCCTGCTTCTGGGTGCCTGCTGTACCTGCATGCAGCCCTCAGTATTGGGCACTAGCTTCCTCTTTCCCAGGTCTTTCCCTTTGGGAAGAAAAGCAAGAAGGTGTGCCCTGTGTTTAGTCAAATATGTCTTTCTGCACTGCTCAGCCTGCTGTGTCCTTGAAGCCAGGCATTTTCAGGGTAAAGAAGACTTTGATCAACTGCCCCATTTCACAGAGACAGGGAGGTTCTTTAGCTTGGAGGAGGTACAAACCCTGTCTGTGCTGGAAAGTCCCAAACTCCACGCTGCTGGTGCTGGCACTGGCCCCTGGGAACCTGCAAGTGAGATGAATTAGGAGCCTAGAGCAAAATATGTGGTTTCATGCAATTTAGCTTCTTTCTACTACTTGCTTAAAATTCTGTGGAACAATTAAATCTTAACAATGTCTTGTGAATGCCTTGGGTTTCCTTCTCCTTCAGGTTTATTGACTGCATTTGATATCACTCACAAGAGCAAGGTTTTCTTGTTTTGTTTTGTTTTGTTTTGTTTTTGTTTTTGTTTTTTAACATTTAATAACACCATTTGGTTGGGACCCAGAAAGAGAAAGGCCATAAAGTGAGAGAGCATCTAAATGATGGCAGTGGGTCCAACAGGTGGAAAACCTCACATTGTTCTATCAACAACCTTCTTGAGATCATCTTTGAATTCAGGATCCTAGCTGGGCCCAGTGAGGAAAGAGTTATGAATAAAGGCTTGCTATCCTACCCTTGTGTAGTATAGACTATCACTGGGAATAAAGCAGAGAACGCCCCAGACAAAAAGATAGGACGCCAAGAAGATAGAGGAACAAAACAAATGGTTATAAGGATCGTCTCCCTCGCTACCCCCACGCAGAGTTACTGATGGCTGACTGACCAGTGAACATTGGCAACACACCCTGAATCGAACTTGTAATTTTTTGTCCCAGGTAGGCAAACTGAGGTCTTCACTCTCCAGGGAATTCAGGAGTAAAGGAGGCATTGAAGGTAGAAAACTCTCATAAGCAAGTATTCTTTTCATTTTTCTGACCACCTCAGCAAGTGGTTCACTCATTCTGAAAGGTTGGCTTCTAGATAGCTGAGGTGACAACCTGAACGAAGTTACAGCCTCAGGACAGCTGATTCATTAAGGCAGGACCTGCTGCCTGAGTTTCTTTTTAAAAAACCAGGTGAAAAGGTGTGTTAGAATAACACAAACCAAAAGCTGCCTCCTGTCTATCCTGGAAGATGGGCTGCTTTCCCACCACACTTGTGCATGGAGGTATCAGGAGAAGCTTAAAACACATGGCCCCTGCCAAGATGGAAATGAATGTTTCTTTGCAAAAAAGGAAATGAGGGGGTGAGGAGAAGGTGGAGGAAGAAGTGTGATTGCACCGTGCTTTGATGGCCTGTGTTTCCAAGCCCTGAGAAGGAAGAATTGGAGCGGTAGCACTCACTACCAAGCAGCGATCTGTGGTCGGGGAAATGCGGCACATCTGCCTTTTATAGGTTTGGGATGAGAAATGATTTTAATTAAGGAGTGGAATTGGGGCTTTTAGTCTTGCTACATGCTATGTACCTGTCAAACCTGCTGGATGGGAATTTAGTTCTGACCTCTCACCCCCACCTACTTTAGCCAAAGGACTCTTGGGAGAACTCAGAAACCTTGAGCACCTGAGAAAATCTGAATGGCCATCTCTGGGGTCACACACATCACGTAGAATATACGTCAGTGCAGAGAACCTTCTCCTTCCCCAGCATGGGCGACTGTCAACATGGTTCCAACTTCCAGGCTGGGAAAGGAAGGGTGGGTCCATGTCATTGTTGGCTGTGGACCGAGACTGTGAACCAGGAAGGCTTAGGGACCCAACAAAGCTAGGAAACCAAAGACAAATGATGACAGTAAAAATCTAGAAATTAAAAAAAATTTTTTTTAATTTACAATTTTAACCCTTTTTCATCATGCAGTTCAGGGGCATTAAGCACATTCACACAGGTGTGCAGCCGTTGCCACTGTCACCCCCAGACCTCTTCATCTTCCCAAACAGACTCTCTCCCTCTCAGACACAAACTGTCCCTGCCCCAGCTCTGGCCCCACCATTCTGCTTCTGTCTCTATGATTGTGATGACTCTAGGGACGTGCTCTCAGTGGAATCATACAGCGCTTGTCCTTCTGTGATGGGCTTGTTTCACTCAGCATGACGTCTTCCAGGGCCGTCTGTGCTGTAGCAGGTGCCAGGGTGTCCTCCTGCTAGTTTGAAGGCTAAACAACATTCCATTGTCTCATGGACTGCGTATTGGTTATCCTCCATCCGTCCATGGACACTTGGCTGCTTCCACCTCTCGGCCACTGTGAGTCACTCCACTGTGAACATGGCGTGCACACCTGCGTCCTGTCGTTTGGGTACATAACACAGAGATGGAGTTGTCGGGGCACAGGGCAGTTCCACTGTTAATTTTGTATTTTATTGTTTATTTATTTTTATCCGTTTCAAGTATACACAATAACATTGTGATTAGACGGTTATATACCTCACAAAGAGATCACGCCAATAAGTCTGTAACCCATCTGACACCATACATAGTTATCACAATGTTATTGACGATATTCCCCATGCTGTACTTTATATCCCCATGACTATTTTTTTTTTTTAAATTATAGCTGACATTCTACCATTAATTTCTCAGCAGTCGCATTGTCTCCCACAGCGGCTGCACCGGTTCCATTTTCACCAACAGTGCTCAGGTTTTCATTTCTCCACAACCTACCAACACGTGCTGTTTTCTCCTTTTTTAAACTAAAAATTTTTATAATAAAAAATTTTTTTTTCTTTAAGTAAAGCAAAACTAGAAAGGTAATGTTCTGTTGCAATATTCTCATCCCCCCACCAAGAAGAATTTCTCCCCTCTCAAAAAAAAAAAAAAGAAAAAAAAGAAAAAAAGAATCTCTGTAAAGGGAAGGAAAATCATTCTGTCTAGGTGACAGCTCTCCAATAGAGACACCAGGAGGCAGAGAGACTTGGTAACATTCTTTGTGAAATTTCAGAAGCCAGCCAAGGACAGCTGCCATAAGAAACCAGGGTTCCTTCCTGGTGATAAAAAGAGACTCACCTGAGCTTAGTTTCTGGGCTTTTCCTCAATATTTTTTTCTTTTCAAATGCCTCTCAGTGCTAAGGTGCTTCCATTTGAGATGTGAATTCTTCCCTAAATACTGGAAAGAGCCTCGTGGGAGTTAAGTCAAGAGCTAGCAATCCTTTTGGATAGTCTGAGTCAGGCCCTAAAGCAGGAGATAGGTCCAAGTGACATCTCTATGCTTCTTCAGGCCCTAATATTCTACATGTTTCTGTGGATTTCCTTTGGTTGACTTGTCTTTTTTCCTTTTCTGCCTTGTAAAATCTTGTTTCAATCTTTGAAGATCCAGTGAGGATGCATCAGTTTCTTTCTGGGTCCTAAGTATGAACCCTGACCCCTTTGTAAATTAATAAAAGTTAAAAAAATTAGTATGAAATTAAACACATGCATGCTGAAATTAACACTCCTTCAGATTTTCTAATTAAATTTTTGAATAAGTTCATCAAAGCTGAACTCTTCTCTCTTTCCTCCCTCCCTTCCTTCCTGCCTCCCTCCCTCTTGTGCTCCCTCCTTCTCTCCCTCTGTGTTTCTGCTTTGTCGGTTCTCTAAACAAGTCTTTAGCCCACATATTGGTAAACTAGCTCTGGGTTCAGTTTAAACTTCACCTCCTTGGTTAAGTTCCCTTTTCAGTAGGCAGAAATAATTGCCTCTCTGTTTTACTTTGGCAGTCCAGCCCTTCCTTTGCCCAGCCCCCTCTCATGTATACTTCATTCACAATCTAGAGGGTGTAGCACTTATCACATTGTATTACATTTAGCTCTTTATGTGTAAGTCTTCCCTGATCTGCCAGCTGCCTCCCAGCAGAAATGATACCATTCTTCTTTGCATTTCCAGTGCTTCCTTAGCACAGTTCCTGGCACCTTGAAAATGCTCAGTGTTGAAAGGAACTGAGTTCAGAATAGAGGAATGAAAAGAATCAGAGGAAAATTATGGTAAATTTTTGGAGTCTTGGTGGCAAAGAGTGATTTTTGCTTGTGGACTGAAGATATTCTTGTAATTCTGCCACTATTGAAGGTGAGGACGGTAGTGATCTGTTAACTATATATCCCCCTCATATAAGTCATTTATATATTGGAGGTGCCAAAATAATGTATACACATTTTGGCACCTTCTGTATATAATATCATTTATAAACGCATGCAGTTATACTCCATGGTAATTGTTCCCAGTTCAGAAAGTTACGGAACAAATTAAATTATATCGGTTTCCTTTCAGTTATTAGACTTATTGCATTTCTTTTATAACTATAGGAAATTGACTGATTTTTTAAAATCACGTTTATTATCAGGCATTGCATTGTAGCCAACAGTAATATCTGCTAACATTTACTTAGCCCTTACTATGTGCCAGGCACTCTTCTAGCACTTTGCATATTTTAATTTATTTGCTTGATGTAACAAACCGGTATGTAACAAACA
The DNA here is from genome assembly GCF_004115265.2 of Rhinolophus ferrumequinum. Taxonomy (NCBI): domain Eukaryota; kingdom Metazoa; phylum Chordata; class Mammalia; order Chiroptera; family Rhinolophidae; genus Rhinolophus; species Rhinolophus ferrumequinum. The sequence goes on from NC_046287.1 coordinate 61,993,351, forward strand.
GCTCCAACATGATGTGTAATTGGTATTATTATCTTGTGTGGCTGCAAATAAAAATTTCATCATATCCTATAAGCATATGGGTAATAACACAGATGGGGATTTGAGTAGAAGATATTGAACTATTGTGATTTAGTGAGAGTATTTATCTAATCCACACAATTGCGGATTCAGTTTGATGGCTTAAGAAAAAAATGCTGACATCTGGATTTGTCAGCATTATAACTTGGGGAAAATGGGGTCCAATGTCATCAGTGTGGTGTCAGAGTTTTGGCCAGTGTCTCAATGAGAGAGCGGGAAAGAGAAGAAGGCCCACCCTTGTCTCCAGCACATTCTGCATATCTGATGGGAGGGAACTGTTACCCCATTGATTCATCTGGCCTCAAAGAAGAACACAAGTCTATGTGTCTAAAGGATGAGAGGAATGAAGACTTGCTGGGACTTCCTTCACTGAGAGATGTGTTCTTTTGCCCCTTGCCGTTATTTCTATTTGATGATTCTTGCTATTAAGTCAAAACATGGAGGTTGAAGGGTTCATAGATTCAAGGAGGCTGTGATATTCTACTTTCTGTTCTTGCACCAAATTAATTTTTAGCGAAGAGAGAAAAGAAAATTGCCTTTTTATTTGACTCATACATAACAGGACCTTAGTGTATGTTTGTTGTGTCAATCAGCAGATTTCTCTCTAGCTGACACTAGCACTGTGATAGCAATTTTCTATCTTATTATGTTAGGTTCACACCCTATTAGTATTTATTTTAGTTAATATAATGCAATTAGAGTGTAATCACATCAGTCGTTTTCAAATCATGTCAAAAAATAAAAGTTATTGAAATAACAGTTGTAACGTAAAATGATGGAAAATAGTTAATGCCTTGAAATGCTTGGATTGAGTTAGGCACAAAAGGAAGGCTGGGGAGTGGGAGGAGAGGGAGAATCAGATCTTTGGCTTCTTCTGAGACTCCTGTTTAAGCGCTCATGGACCTGATGTCTTGTCATTGCATTCTCTCCCTGATAGGGCCCTGAGTGATCCTTTGACTGTTTCTTGAGACACAGTTCTTGGTTTGGGTGTGTCCAACAAAGTGGTCTTAAGGTCGATAGTGGGAAGACTGAGATCGAGATCTTATTCCAACTCTTCTCTAAGTGACTGTGTGACTTAGGCAAGTCTCCTATTCTCTCTGGGCCCTTCGTTCTCACCTGCAAAACAAGGAGGGTGGCCTAGATGATAATAAGGTCCCCTGGCGCTATTATTATATTTAATGATGCTTGGACTTCTCAGAGCCCACGGTGAGCTATGAGGCATGTAGCCAACACTAATTTTTTTTTTTTTCTCCCTGGAGCAAACCCCAAAGCACCCAACGGCTACAGCAGACAAGCACTTTGTACTGTGCAAACTGTTGTGTACCACTCATTGTTTGCAGCCCTGTTCTACCAAGTCTTCTAGGACGTGAATGGTCAGGTGTAGGCAAATATTTGCTTCAGAGTGTATCAAACTTTTATGAAGCCTGGGTTTGTCATGCTTCCCATTATTCATCCCTCTCCCCTGGGGATGGTGGGGGATTTGGGCAGGTAGAAAATTCTGGAAATGAAGCCAATTGAAGAGGAAAGAGTAGTCTAAGAGCCAGGTATTGTTTCCCAATGGCACTTTCGGTTGGGAGGCCAGAGACCCAGTGGTGGCTCTAGTTCTGGCTCCCTCACAGACCATCTCCAGGCCCTTGTCCAACATTTTGATTCTTTGGTGTCTATGAAATATTACTTTGTTTGGGGTTTGTTAGGTATAGTTCTGGTGGTGCAACTCTGAGGAAATAATTAACACTTATTTCTGAGGAGAAGCTTCCAGCCAGATCCGCACTTGTGGTGGCGCATACATCTCGCAAAGAATTGTTATTTAAGCAATAATCCTTGAGAAATTGGTCGTTACCCGCATTAAACGACTCAGCCCATTGCCAAGGATGGTTAACGCTCTAATAAACTGGTCATTAACTGCAGTAACAATGAATTTCGAGGGGATTATTGCTATTATAAACCTTAATCAATGGTTTATAACAGCAATAATGTGGTCCTTTCTCTTAATGGTAAGTAGGGCAGCTTGCACCATCGCCTTGAAAATGTTTTTGTGGTGGCTGATAAGTCAGAGGGGAGGTCTTCCCATTGCAGCCCACTCTTCAGCAGGGCACCAGGGAAGGTAGAGGACATGTTGGGGCCTCTTGATTGCCCAGGCTCTGTTCTCTGGGGATCAGGTGTGGAATGAGGAACAGAGGATTCTCTTCCAACTCCCATGGTCCTTTCTTGTTATAGTCCCAGTGAGGCGCTGGCATGGGGACTCCTGGACACTTATGTCCAGCATGAGACTCTGGATTGAGGACATGATTCAGCATGGGCTTCCTCATGGGGGGTGGTAATACAGAAGAAGTGGCCACCTGCTTAGTGGGATGGAGACTGTTCCAGGCTCAGTGCTGGCACTAACTTGTGATGTGACTCCAGATAAATCACGTCACTTTTATGAGCCTTTGAAAGATGGAAATTGGACTCAATAACTTCTCAAGTCTCTTCTGGTTTAACACTCTGTGGTTCTTTTCCTAATATTGACATCTCATATTAGTATATCATTATAGACTAATAATAATAATAATAATAATAATAATAATAATAGTAATAATAACAGCTTACATAATAGTTGGCAGTTTTCTTAGTTGTTTACAAAAATTAATTATTGAATCCTTGCAACAACCCTGCTTCTATTAGAGAAGACCTCAAGGCAGAAGAGACTAAAACTTGTCTGAGCCATCTAGCTAATCGAAGGTGGAGCTGTGACTGGAACACAGGGAGTCCAGAATTTGTGCTCTTACTCCTACACTCTACCATCTCTCTAGAAGTCTCTCTTCATTATTTAATTTGATCCTCACACCCTTTGAGGTAGCTAGTTGGGGCTACAATATTGGTTTTACAAATGAGGCAGCCAAAGCTCTGAGAAGTGAAGGGCCCTACTCAAGTTGACACAGCAGGTCTGAGTCCCGCCCAGGTAAACCTTCTGCCTCTGGCTGTGTACGTACCAGGGAGCTGTGCCAGGAGTTTCTGGACCAGGAGCTTCTCTCTCCAGTGCAGTGGACTGGGCACATCCGTGATGCCAGGCTTCTCATCCCTGGGAGTTCCTCCACCAAAGGGAAGGTTCAGACCTTCCCTCATTGCTGGAAGCTTGCCCCATGAGTAAGGAGCCTGGTATTGCTGGGGATACACGGGGAAACGGAGGGTAGGGGATGAGGACATTTGGGTATTTTATTTTTATTTTTTTTATTATGAAAAATTGATATTTATTATGAAAAATTGAACGACAGAAGAATAGGATAATGAACCCACATGTAAACACTACCAGCTTCAGTAGTTATCAACTCATGGCCTATCTTGTTTCATCCAGCCAGACCCCCATCCTTTCCCACCCTGGGTTATTTTGGAGTAAATCACAGATATCATACTATTTCATCTGTTATCACTTCAGTATGCATCTCTAAAAGTTAAGGATTCTTAAAAAAAAATAATAATAATAGCAACATCGCTATCAGATCTTAAAAATTAACAATAATCCTTAATAGCCTCAAATATTCAATCATATTTCAAATTTCCCACATTGTCTCCTAAATGCATTTGGATTTTCCTTGCTTCAGCTACCCATGAGCTCTGTGATATAAGAGCAATCCCTTCCCAGGTTTGTTGCCATTGGCTCATCTGTAGAACGGGATGTGCAGTGAATGCCTTTTCTCTTCTGTCACTGGATGGTTGAAGCAAGGCCTCTGAAGTACTAGAAGGGCTTTTAATGGCAGTGTCTCTTAATAAGCCACAATTGTAGTGCCAGGGTCTCTTCTGCAGACCTCTGGGAGGAATCTTCGAGAGGCTGCCCCATAGTATTCCTTTTGAGTGTGACCTTCTTTTCATCTGGCACATTCCAGAGACCAGATTTGTTCTGAGAAATGGAGGAAATGAGAGAACTATACTTCACACCAGCCCCACCTCCCTGCTAGGCAGCTTGTTTGCAGAGGGAAGAGGCGCATCTAGGTGACTCTTCTCCAGAAGGGAAACAGAGAGGATGCTGGCTGCATTTTATAGCATCAGTGAAGTGATGCTGTCTGTCCCAAGATAGCCCTGGGCTAGCCTGGCCCTACTGAATAAAAAAAGCTCTACTCTCCTTTCATCCTTGGTCTGCCGCTGCTTACTGGGCCTCCCCATTTCTTCATATGCAAAGTGAGAGGTCTGGGCTAGACATGCCTTAAGAAGGCCTATAATAAACATATGGGGGCTTTTCCAAACTTTATATTTTCTTTTGGAATGTATATAAGGCTAGGAGTTAAAACTTCCCTGGCATTCTCTCTTCCCACTTCCTTCCCTCTTTGCCCATGTTGAAAGTTTTAGGACTCAATGATGGCTAAGGTCTTTTGATGTGCTAATGTCCTATGAAGCCAGGGTTTTGCCAAACTTCCCAATGTGTTTCTTGTCCTGAAGGACTGAGTGTGTCATCTCTGCTGGAGAGACCTTGGGCCAGTGACTCCTGGAGCAGGAGGTTGCCCTAAATGACCCTTGGTGGGGCTCCTTCTAGGTTTTTCCTGGAGCTTGAGATTCTTTTCTGCAAAATGTGTTTAACCATGGTGACTGGTGCCTTTGGAGTATTGTGAGGGGGACAATTCATAAACATGATGGACCAGGGCATTGAAATAGGGGTGCTTTAGCAATGGAAAGCCCACTAAATGCCTGTTTGTCTTTTTCTCTTCTGGACTCTTACTTGGGCTGTGGGCCAGGACAATTGGCCCAGTTTCCTGTTGATTCTCTCACCTGCTGTGCAGCCCAACCCCCACATGGAATCTATACATTGGGCTTTGCCACCAGTGCTCTGCGAGGTGACTCAGCCTCAGTGCTCAGCTGCCAGTGGGTGGAGGTCTCTAGAAGGCCTGCAGTTTCAGAAAAGAGTCCTATCTTCCCCTCAGGTGGGAATCTTTATGGGGTTTATTTAAGGTGCACATCTAGAACCCTTGCTCCGGGCTGACTCCGCCGGCCCAGGCTCTGGGCCATTTCTTGGAGGTGGTGGTGGTCAGTCTTGCCAGGCTGCTCCTCCAGGCATTCACCAGGGTCCCCAGTGTCTTATTGCCTCCTTGTCCTCAGCCTGTGGAAAGAGGAGCTGGTTAGGCAAGGGGCGGAGGGAGGGCACATAAAAAGACCGATGTGGAATAAACTGAAAAGTTTACTCTGTGCAGTACTGAAATAAAAAAGCTCATTCAGAAAGTTAATGATTTATTTTATAGTTTCATTATCAGGGTCACATTACTCAATAGCATTTCAAACATGTCATTTGTACAAACTATGGTAATTAAAATTTATAACAGACTTCATCAGCAGCATATGAATCTTTTAGCCAGCGCTCTGCTGTCACATAAACAGTGTGATTTCAGCTGCTATTCACCCTTTATTGGCTCTCATTTGTGATTTAACAGCCATCAATGACTGTGCTATAAAGAATAAATTAACCATCCGTAAACCCTACGATGACAGGGACAGTCAAATAGACTGGATTGCCTTCTGCCCAGCTCGCGGAGCCTACAGAGACCAGGTGAAGTCCAGGTATGCACCAGGTCCTCTGCTCAAAGGACTTTCCTGATTCCCGCTGCCTCTTCTCACTGCGATGGCTCCTGGCTGGCCCTGAGGTCCCTCTAGCTGCCACTCGAAGGAGTATCAGCTTTTCTGCTTCTAGGGTGGGGAAGTGGAGGGAGAAACAGTCCCTTCATAGACCTCTCTGGGATGTCTGTATCCACGGAGGGACCTCAGGTATTATCTACCGGTAATTACCAATTGCCTTCGGAAATGTGTGGGGCACTTTTGGTTGATCTCATGACTGGGTGGGGGAAGTATTGTCTTATAGCAGTTGGGACCAGAGATGAGATGCTAAGTCCTGCAATGAGCAGGATTTGTCCTTCCCCAAATGCCTCCAGGGCTGGCCTTGAGCGACACTGGTAGTCCCACATTCTCCTTCTGCAGGGAGGAAACAGGCCTGGAGAGAGGAAGGGCTTTTCTGCAAGCTGTGCTGGCTCTCAGGACAGAGCCAGGATGAGAACCTAGGACAAACAGTCTGAAGGTGACAACTCCTAGAGCAGGTCTGGTTGGCTCAGAGGGAGTGACAGTCAGGATGGATTGGGAGCGTTGCTTCCCTGAGGGCCTCGCTCCTGGGTGCGCTCTTGGAGAGGTGGTCAGTGTGCTTTGGCTGGGTCCCATGGCTGACACTGTACACAGCTCATAAATGAAGTGGATTGGATTTGTTACTGAGACGTCTCCAAGGAGCCTGGGTCATGCAGGCCAATAAAATTGGCCTCATAAATTCATCCTGACATGCAGGATTACTCCAGCCTGCTGAGGTCACCTTCCTGCCCTGATTTATGGCCAGCCTATGGGTTAATAATACTGTTTACTGAGTGTTCTCTTCTTGTTCCTCCACTTGCCCTCCCCTTCTTGGAGCAGATACTGATCTAAGTGTCCCTCTGAAAGGGTGTGGTGGATGGAACCGAGGAAGAGGAGGACCATGTGGGTGGGTGTTTCATTCTGTGCTGCTTTAAAGCAATACCTTTTGTTTTTCTCTTTCTGAGAAGTTACCTGCAGCCATTCCTGTCCAGGGCCCAGTATGGCGTTTTACCCGAAGAAAGGTGGTTTGGGGACAACGGGTTGCTTTCCCACTGTCACATGTATGCTTGTGACATTAGATGAGAAGTAACTTCTGTTTTCTCTTCTGGCCAATTTGTGGGCTATTACACACGGGAAAGTGCTTTTCAGTGATCAGTCTCTGCTTAGAAATGTTATGGAAGTCAGTGTTGATTCAGAAAAGGTGGTAAAGATCATGTGCCTGTGCTTTCTCTTCTAATACCAGGGGGTGTAGGTGGTAACAGTGTGGAGAAAAGCCTCACATGGATTTTAGAGTCTCTCCCAAACCTGAGTTTCTCTGACTCTACTCTTTACCATTGATGAGCTTCCAAGTGTTATATTCTGGGCTCGCTAGCTACAGTTTGAAGGATCAAAAAGAAAAAAGTGAAAATTAGATTGGGGTTGCTTTTAAAATGTGTCTCTACATACAGGAAGGCTGGACAATAGAGTCAGCTCTGGTCTCCTCCTACCTTTGTGAAGCAACACTTCTGAGGTTCAACATCTAGAGGGACCTTTTTGGTGATGTATGCTGATGATCAAGTACAAATACCCCTCAATTTATGATGGGATTATATCCCGGTAAACCTATTGGAAGCTGAACATGCGTTTAGTACATTTAACCTACTGAACATCATCCCTTGCCTAGCCTACCTTAAACGTGTTCAAAACGTATTAGCCTACAGTTGGGCAAAACTGTCTAACACAAAGCCTCTTCTATAACAAAGCATTGGATATCTCACGTCATGTATTACGTATATTGCTTTTGCACCATCATAAAGTTGCAAAAGCGTAAGTGCAATGGGATCATCTGTACTTGACCATGACACAATAAATAAACAAATGAAATTGGAGACCCTGAAGCATCTGACTTCAGTGCTCCAAGGATGACTAACCGAGAGTAAATGCCGCAGGCACTTGGAGTCCTGTGAGAACTCAGTGGCGGGGCTGTAGGTGGGACATAGGTATTATCTTTAAATAAATTAGCAAACAACTTATTTCTTTGTGCCTTTCAAACCTCAGGAATTAGAGTCTCTTCCTTCAAAATACTTACAGTCCGCTGAAGAATCAGAATGAATGACTGTTCAGCTGATTTTGGCGAGGTCGTAGAGGAACAAAGAACTATGTGAAATAGGGGAGGGAGAGGGTGATTCCAACTGGGCCCAATCCTGGACGTGGTTTGGGCGCTGGGCATGTATTTATTTAATCGTCACACACTTCTGAAGTCCTGCTTTTAACCAGACACTGGCTTCCTGCTGTTTGAAAACTTTTCTTGATGGTGCCAAAGCTGATTGCAGTGCAAGTCAAAACCCTTCTCTATTCAACTGACCTTTCTCTGCTCCCTTTCTCCAGTCTCTTCCCCACCCTGGGCTCTCATCCAGCCTTGTCCATCGTCCTACTGATGAGTCTTGAGAGAGCATTCAGAAGACTGAATTGCTTTTAGAGAACCTGGGCCTGACCCCACGATTTGAAGGCTGAGAAGAGCTGAGCTGTGAATCCATGTGGCTGTGGATGGGCTGCTGCTGTCATTGGCCAGCTCTGGAGAGAGTACCAGCCTGCCGGGCCACAGCCACAGCCACAGCCACAGCCACAGCCACAGCCACAGCGCCTGCTTCTTTCTCCCCATGATTTCTGGCTGCCCGGGGTGGGGGGGGTGTCACAGGGATTTGAGTAGTTGCTCTTGGATACTCTGCCAGGCCCAGGAGAAGGGAGGAAGGAGGAGAAATGGGGAAGTTGGGGCTTTGCTGTATGGAGAGTGAGCCGGCGGAGTCATAGTTGTGGTGGCATCAGAACACACAAATCCCATCAGAGGGCTTACAGTTGTTGCCAGCCTGCCCTCCTGCTCTTTCTTCCTCTCTTACCATAAGGCTGTGCCAAGGAGGGAGGAGGACAATCCAATGCCAAGGGGATGCAATAGGCCCTTTCACAAATGCTACCTCACTTCCTGTCAAAGAGCCCATTGATAGACGGGCATTTTTAGCTCTTTTCCGCCCCCCTGACGTGGAGATTCATGTCAAGAAGCTGGAGTCAAGGGCACATATCTAGTAAGAGATGTGAACCAAGTCCTGTCTGACCCTAAAGCCTATGCTTTTCGAAATCATATCAGGAGCTTCTCATCCTCTCTGAGGAAGCTCATACTATGACCTTTAGAGACTTGGACAGTTGCAAAGCCGGCCAGGGGCAGAACTGGTCTTGAACCTGGGTCTTCTCCCACTTCACTCTGCTGCTTCCCACTTGACCCACAAGAAGTCCATTAAAAATAAGTACTTGTCCTCCCCAGAACATTCACTTACTCTGGTGAATAAAAAGTTTTGAGGAATTTGGAGCTCTGTGGAGATGAGCAAATACTACTACTATGGGAAGATATACTTGTATGTATGTATATTTGTATGTGTGTACACTTGTATGTGTGTACAGATACACACATTATTAATTAATTAGTTAATTAATTCATCTATTTATTCATTTATTTGGATTGGAAACAAAGCTGGCTATAGTCCCTGGGACCAGGTGGCCTAAATCCAAAGTCATTTCTGGGCACAGTAGTATGGTAACTGAGGTCTTCAATGCCTTGTCTGCACCTTTTGTCTCCAAAGCTTTGTCAAGCGGGCCGCTGTTGGCTGTGAATTTTCACAGCCCGGCTTCTTATGCCTATTTATGTCACCAGCCAAATTCCCCTCTTCCTGTGTTTGTCCCTGTTGCCACGCAGCAGCCTACCTGTCTGTCTCCTTGTACCTGCCCCTAAAGAAAGGAGAGTCTGTGAGACGTATCCTTTCAGGGACTTTGCTTCACCTTTATGTTTGCACCTTATGTCTCCCTGTTTTGCCCCAGAAAGATGGCTGGTCAGCCAATGACGAGTAAGATTCCCCACGGGGGGATGGGGGGGAGGGCAGACAACTCAAGCCAGGCACAGCCGAGTGGGGACGAACAGGAGAATCCACGGGGTCGATAGAGGTGGGCACAGCCCCCCACCTTCCCCCGGCTAAGGAGAGCCTCTGCCTCTGTGGCTGCATTCCTTCCCACAACCTGCAAGGGAAGAGATCCAATGATGTGCTCTCCATCTATTCGTATGCATAAAGGTTTTGTCCCTTGGGGAGGTACATACTTCCTGAGACTCAAGGTTCTGCTGCCTGAAGGCAAGGGTGACTGGCTTGAATCAGTTTCCTATTATAATGTATGGGATTCACAGATCTTGAGATTGACAAGGTTTATCTCCTTTACTTCCCCACCTAATAAAAGCTATGCATACACCTGATTAGGGGCTCAGTCCTTGAGGCTGGAGTCCCTTGGCCCCAGTTGCACACTATTCTTGACTACTGTCTTTTTTAGCCCTATGCCACCCTCCTCGTTCCCCATAACCCTCTTCGTGCGGGACGCGACATGTCCCAGCGGCACAATAGTTCTCTCATACCTATTGGTTCATTGCAATCTCTGCAACAGAAAGGGCTGGGCACAAAGAGTCTTCTGTTAAAACAAAGAAACAGAGCAAAACCAAAACAAGATCCAGGGAGATGGTTTCTCTAGGCCGCATCAGGGCAGGCTCTCTGGGTCAGCACAGGTGAGCTGCACAGGTGAGTTGGTAGACAGCATTTACTGTTCCAACCATGCACAGTTCTGTGCTAGACGCAGTGGGAAGGGCAAAGGAGAGAGCAAGCCAGCAGGCTGGCCACATGTCACAGGTGGTGGGATTGCCCTGAAGGCACTGACCCATCTGATGTGGGAGCCGTCTGCCACCTTCGGCATGTGCTTTTGGAGGTGAAAACCTTCCCAAGGTGACAGTGCAGAATCACACTGAGAAGGGCAGGAGCTGCACACTGAGGTTCCAGACCCATTCCTACCACTCACTACTACCTGTGTGACCCTGAGTAAGTCCCTCCTTTCTGTTTCCCTCTCAGTTTTTCCACTTGTCAATCGAGGGCTGGCATGTATTGGCTGAGACAGGACTCTCAAAGCCAATTATCATGATACAGAAGGAAGACATTGTTATTTTTGGAGATGGGGAGCCCCATCACTCTTGGTCTGACTTCGAGACATCCTTAAAATCATACAACATGTGTTTATGCTTTTAATTACATGGTGGTATGGGCTGCATCGTATCCCTCCCAAATTCATATGTTGATGTCCTCACCCCCAGTGCCTCAGAACGTGACTGTATGTGGAAATAGAGTCTTTAAAGAGGTGGTTAAGTTAAAATGAAGCTGTTGGGCGATCGAATATGACTGGTGTCCTTCTAAAAAAGAGATCAGGATATAGACACGCACAGAGTAAAGACCATGTGAAGATACAGGGATAAGACAGCCAAATATAACCCCTGGAGAGAGACCTCAGAAGAAACCAACCCTGCTAACACCTTGATCTTGGTCTCCCAGCCTCCACAACTGTGAGAAAATAAATTTCTGTTGTTTAAATCACCCCATCTGTGGTACCTTGTTATGGTACTTTGTACAGCTTGAGCAAAGTAATATACACAAAAAGACGACTTACTATTCATCTTATTTAGAGATACTTTTGGGGAATTTCAGGGCAACCATTGGGTGAACTGGGGCTAACTGAAGGTACCATCCAATGAAGGTGTGGTCACAGGTGTGTGTGCATAATTTGGGAACTAGATTGGGGATGAATGCATAGTTTTATCTATAGTTTTCTGAGTACTATGGGAAGAGGAATTCTCACTTGTGCTCCTTTATTTAATCTTCCCATTAACTCTGTGAAGTAGGGATTACAATTTCCAATTTACTAATTGGAAACTGAAACTAGGAGGCTTAGGTGACATGACCCAAGCCACACTGCTAATTTCAGCAGAACCAGGAGTTCAGGCAGTTGCATTGTTTAAATGCTTTGTTTGGGACCAGCCCAGCAAGCATAACTTGAGACTTGCACCCAGCTGCAAAGGTGACTGGCTGGAAGAGCAATCTGAAAAAAAAAAATATGAAGAAGGTGAGGCACCAGCAAGAATTTCAAAGCCTTTTCCTAATCAGGACAAATGGCTGAGAGCCTGAGCTTTGCACAGATAGCCTGCCACATCTCAGAACGCAGCTCTTTCCACAAGCCAATGCCTCGCTGGCTCTGAAATTTATGCTGGAATTTAGACAGAGGACACAAATCATCGTAATCTCCCGATGAAAGATCACTGTCTCTGCAAATGCATTACCTGCTTGGAAAGCGACATGTTAAAAAATACTGATAATATATGGGCACAGGGAGAGCGATTTCCATGCCTGGGCTCCTCCAGCTAAAATACGCACACCTGCACGAGAGGCAGCAGATGACAAAGTAAGTCACCAGGGCCCAGGAGCAGCTTCTGTGTTGGGCTGTGGCTCTGACACACCAAACAAAAGACTCTGCAAGCCATTCTAGCAGCCCTCCCCTCCCTTCCCCAACATGGGGATGCAGGAGGCCTGAGTGAGGACATTTGATCTCATCATTTTCATCCCAGAATCAGAATGCCCTTGGGTTTACAGTGTGAGGGAAATATAGGGAGGAGGAATTTGACCAAGGGAGTGGGACTTACTATTGGTGGAAGCTCAAAGTATGAGTTAGAGGAAGCACCCATTATCTTCTTTCCCTTTCATCCCCCTGGACTTGCAGTGGCTCCCAACGTGCTCCATCAGCAGGCCTCTGCGGGCCGCTTTCACATGGAGATAAGATACAAAGAAAGCCCTTGGCTTGTGGGGGCACACGCCTCTGACTTCGTGGTAAAGGCTTTCCTCCTCTCCCCACCTCTCTCTTTCCCCAGCAGCTCCAAGATATAACAAGGTAGGGAGAGTGTGGGCTTGGAGCCAGCCAGACCAGCTTTCTGCAGTTGTAACTCCTGCTTCATGACTAATTGGCAGTGTGACCTTGGGCATGTTCCTTCTCTCTCTCTCTCTCTCTCTCTCTCTCTCTCTCTCTCTCTCTCTCTCTCTCTCTGTCTCTCACTAAGGCTCAGCCCGCCTCCCTCTCCCAGCTCTGAGCCACTTGGTGTTATGGCTCAAGGTTACAGCTCAGTCTTCGCGGCACTCCCGCGTACTCTCTCCTACTGCAGTGTGCACCGAGTGCCAAGGCCAGTTTTCCTACATGCCTCTGCTCAGGAGAGAAGCCATTCGGAGTCTAATGGGCCTGTGGAACAGGTGCATCCCTCTTGCTGTAATGATTACTGGATAAACAAAGCAAAAAGAACCCAGACCCAAGTACATTGTCCTAAAGGGGGAAATAATACTTCGAAATGGCCAGAACGCTTACCGATTCAATGAAAGGGAAACAGCAATGATGCACTGAGACTCGCTCTCTCCCATTGTGGCCGGGGAGAAGCTCCCAGGGCCAGTCATTGTCCTCCCGAGGGGCGCCCTGGTGGGAAAGGAAGTCAAGGATAACTTCCCTTCTATTTTCCCTTCTGTCTTGACAGAAGTGAAAAAGAACCCAAGACATACTGCCTGCAGAAAATTCAGCTTGGAAGTGTCTGTGTTTACAGCAAAGGAGGGAGGCTGTCAGAAGATGGCCTTGAGGGTTCTCTAATCGGCCTTTTTGGAGGACGAGACTGGAATGTGCCGATGGTGAGGGACTAAAATACAGGATTGTCGAATCAGTGTCTGGTGGAATGGTCTGGGCTTTCCAAGCAGTGCGCCGGAAAGGAGCAAGTCTGCCTGATGAAACTGTGCAACAGGTGCACAGCGCACCTGCCCCTCCCCCTTCCTGGAGCCCCTTCCTCCCTCACCATCATTCTCCAAAATGTTTTTTGGCTCCATAAAACCAAAGGCATTTGGAGCATAACACCAAATGCCTTTTGTGTGATGGCCTTCTTTTCATGAGTTAATAAGGTACGGAAGTACTGATCACGGCCTCTGCACTCCTAGTTTCTCTATAAACTGGTGACTGGGTGGGAGCGTCGTTGTTACTGGCCCTCTGGGTTACCTTTTATATCTTTCAGACCTGGTCTTTTTTCCTCTCCTAGGTCCTGTTAATGCTTTTGGATTTAGTGGTGTGATGACATGATGATATTTACATTTCAAAAATCTCATGCTGGCTGCATTGTGGATGTTTTATCAGTGGTGGTCAGAGCGAATGTTGGGAAGGCTAGTTTGGGAGGCTGTTATCAAGACTCTTGGTAAGAGGTGATGATGGTAGCTTGAATTAAGATGAGATGATGATGAGAGAAGTAGAACTGAAAGAACACTAGTAAGTAAAGTTGATATTGTTGGATTGAATACGTGGCATGAGGGAGAGAGTCACTGATGATGTTTATGTTTCATTTGTGAAGTAAATAGATGATGGATATTTTCTGAGACCAGTTAGGAAGGAAGGGAGTTGTTTTGTTTTTTTTTTTTCCTGACTATATTGCATTTGGGATGTTTTGGAGACATCCAGTGGGCAGCTGGATATAGGGCTCCATAACTTAGACGAGTTAGTTGAAGATATACAAGGAAATCATGAATATGTAGATGGTGACTGAAGTCATGAGAGTTAATGAGATTGCCTAGGAAGAAACCCTGTGTTCCTCCGAAAATAAGATCTAGCCAGACAATCAGCTCTAATGCGTCTTTTGGAGCAAAAATTAATATAAGACCCAGTTTTATTTTACTATAATATAAGACCAGGTCTTATATAATAATATAATAATATAACATACTATAATATAATATAATACTGGGTCTTACATTAATTTTTGCTCCAAAAGATGCATTAGAGCTGATTGTCTGGCTAGATCTTATTTTGGGGGACATAGGGCAGTTAAATGTGAAGAGAACCATTACAAAAATAGAACAAAACAAAACAACCTGAGTAGTTAACTAAGTAAAGCAGGCTGTATATCCTATAATGAGAGTACGTCATGAATCATTGATTATGATTAATCTAGTTTAAAAAACAATAAAGGCCTGGCATTTGGAAAGAGCTTGACTTTTCCAGAAGTGAAAGAAAGCCAGCATGCCTGAAGTGCAGAGGGCAGTGGGTGCTAGGAGGTGAGGTGGGTTAGAGAGGAAGATGGACCATCCAGCATTTCATGGAGCACATTTGGTCTTTATACTGAAAACATAAGAAAAGCTTTCGAGCTTTAAACATTTTTAATTTAAAAATTTTAATTGTTTATTTTTACTTTTAAATGAATTTTATTAAGGTATAATATAATTTACATACAATAAAATGCATTAATTTTAAGTGTACAGTTTGATGAGATTAGACAAATATATACTCCCATGTAATTACCACCACAATCAAGATATAAAACATTTCCATCACCCCCAATATTTCTTTTGTGCTCCATATGGAGTCAATTGATGATCTCCCCCATGTTAACCCCAAGTAACCACTGATCTGCCTTCTTTCACTAAACTCTAATATTGTTGTTCTAGAATTCATATAAATGAAATCACGCAGCATGTACTCTTTTGTGTATGACTATTTTCACTTAGCAAAATGTTTTCTAGTTTTATTTATGCTATTGAAAGTATCAAAATTTAATCTTTTTATTGGTAGAATTTCATTGTGTGGATATGCCACAGATTGAGTAGACCACTCACCTGCTGATGAGCATTTGTATTTTTTCCAAATTTTGCTATTATGTAAAATGTTGGTATGAACATTCATGTATAAGTCTTATACGGATATATGTTTTCATTTATCTTGGATAAATACCTAGGACTAAAATTTCTGGGTGCTAGGATAAATGTAAACTTTATAAAAAACTGCCAAAAGTTTGCCAAAGTGGTTGCATCATTTTCCACCCAACCAACAATATACAAGATTTCCAGCTGCCACATATCCTTGCCAATACTAGATATTGTCAGTCTTCTGAACTTTAGCCTTTCTATTTGGTGTGTGGTGTTATATGTTAGTGGTTTTAATTTGTATTGCTCTAGTGACAAAGTCAAGAATCTTTTATGAAGTGTCTGCACAACCATTCAGTCTATCATTTCATTGAAGTTTTTAAAAATTACTTTGTTGTAGTTCTATGTCTATTCTATGAGTCGTTTGTGACATATATCTATAGTTTTCTACCAATCTGTGTGTAGTCTTTTCATTTTTCACTTTCTAATAATATCCACCTAAAAACAGAAACTTGTAATTTTGATGAAATCTAGTTAAGATATTTTCCTGGAAGTTTTGTAGTTTCAGCTTTTATATTTAGGTTTATGACAGAGGTTTAGTCAATGTTTGTGACTAGTATAAGGTAAGTGTTGAGGTTCATTAAAAAATATGAATATTTAGTTCTAGCACCACTGTTGAAACAACCATCCTTTCCCCATTCAATTATATTTCTTTATGTTAAAAATTAATTGACCATATTTCTGTATTCTCTATTCTGATATATATATATATGCTGGGGGTGCCAAAAAAATGTATACACATAACTTGTATTCATCTTTTGTTATTGGTATATATTGAGCCTTACAACTTTAATATAGTTTTTTCCTTTCTTAAAATGTGTATACATTTGTTGGGCTCTCTCTCTCTCTCTCTCTCTCTCTGTCTCTGTCTCTCTCTCTCCATATATATATAATATGTATATTACATATATTATGTATAATATATATAAAATAGATCATTTATATATTATCTATCTCTCTATCTCTCCATCTATACTAGATCACCTTGTTTATTATATATACATAATAGATCACCCTGTTTAGATTACTGTAGACTTATAATGTCTTGAAATCAGATATTGAATGTCTTCCCAATATTTTCTTTTTTGAGCATCATTTTGGTTATTCTGGGTCCTTTGAATTTTCATACATTTTAAAATCAAGTTGTCATTTTTCTGCAAGAAAAGCCACCTTCAGTTTTGTTTGGGATTGCTTTGCATCTGTAGATCAATTTGGGGAAAAATTAACATCTTAACAACATTGAATCTTCAAATGTATGAACATCATATATTTCTACATTGATATAAGTCTTCTTTTATTTCTTTCAACCATATTTTATAATTTTCAGTGTATAAGGCACAAACGTTATTAAGTTTATCTCTCAATATTTCATGTTTTTATAATGTTGTAAATGGTATTTTTAAAATTTCAATTTCATATTGGACTTTTCATTACATCATGGTAATGAAACATACAATTAATTTTTGTATATTGACCTTGTATCATCTGAGTTCATTAAATTAATGTATTATAAGTTAATAATTTGAACTATTTTGAATATTTATTTGAATTTGAACACTTCCTCTGGGTTGTCAAATCATCGACATAAAGTTGTTTGGAATATTTTTTGTTGTTGTTATGCTTTTCATGTCTGCAGGATCTATAGTAATGTCCTTTTATTCCAAAAATGATATTGGTTATTTGTGTCTTTCATATTTACCCACATTTCTTTATCACTGGTTTTTATCAATTAGATTATGATGTGGTTTTTTTGTTTGTGTTTATCCTGTTTTGTGTTATTGAGGTTCTTGGATTTATGGGTTCATAGTTTTCATCTGATTTGAAAAAATTTGACCATTATTTCTTCAAATGTTTTTTCTACCTTCCACATTCTTCTGGAACTCTAGTGACTGCTTGATATGGTTCATCAGGTCATTGATGTTCTGTTCACTTTTTTCCAGACTTTTTTCTCTCTCTCTCGATCCTTTAGTGAGGACTGTTACTTTTGTGATTTTTTTTTTAAGTTCACTGATCTTTTCTTCTACAGTATCTAATCTCCAGTGAAATTTTTTATTTAAGGTATTATATTTTTCACTTCTACAATTTACATTTAGTTTTTATTTTAGTATTTTCTTTTGTCTTTATTCATTTCATGTTTTCTTTTGTCAGCTTGTTCCATCATCTCTGTTACATCTAGATCTGTTTCTATGGTCTAATTGTTTTTCCCCTGAATGTTATCTCATGTGTAATAATTCATGATTGGATGCTGAACATTTAGAATATAATGTCAAGTGTCTGGATTTTGTGGTTTTTATTTATAGAGTGTACAATCTGTCTTGGCTTGCAGTTAAATTTCATGTGGATCCCCTCAATTCATAAAGTTAGGTTTAGAGTAGCCTTTACTCTAAAGCTAGTGTATTTATGCTTATTTGGTGTGACATTTGTGGATTCTGCCCCTAGTATCCTGAGTGTTCAGCAGGGTCTTACCAGTCTGGTTTATTGGAACCTGATCATATCTCAGTCTTTTGTGATATCTGGAAGTCTTTTAGCTTATAGCACTCTGATAGTTATTCTTTGCTGGCATTGTGGAACCTTACCTTAGTATCCAGCCAAAGACTCAAGATCCCTTTCTCTGTACAACCCCTCTTCCCTGATGGTCTGTCCTGAAAATTCAAGTCACTTGGCTTCCCAAACTTTGATTTCTGTCTGATGAACTCAGTGAAACCACTGTACTCTGCTATTATTCTTGTTTCCTGTAATGTAATCCAGAAGGTACCATTTGGCAAAAGTAGGCTCACCTTGTTTGTTTCCCTTCTCTCAGGGATCACAGTACCTATGACCATCTGGGGATAGTTATGAATGAGCAAGGGCTCTTTCCTTCTGCCTCTGAGCAGGCAACAAAATCTCACTGTGAATTTAGGTGCCATTGGCTGGAATTCATTACAAGGCAAGCCCATCTTCTGCCGCACCTGGAGGAACTTGGTCACTGAATTCCTAAGGAATCTTGTTATATAAATTTCTCCTCTGACCTGGAGCACATGGACACATTTTCACCCCCTGCCAACAGCTGCAGAGCCCCAGGTGCAGGATGGAGGTAGAAAGGGGGTGTGTATTGAAGGGTGTCATGTATCCAGTAGGTTGTCTGGCCTCTCTGAGTCTGTGCATTGCAGCCTTTGCCTTCCCTCTCCTCTGCTCTTTCTGTTGTCTCCAGAGTAGGAAAACAAACAAACAAACAAACAAAAACAGAACTCAGAGTTAACAGACACCTGCTTCCTGCTGCATGTATTTAGGATTCGGTCATGAACCTGAAATGAATGAAATAAAAGGTGGACATTATGCCAGAAAAGAATGAATTTCTAAAACAAGCACTCTGGAACACTCAGAAGACTGGAATCACCATTCCCTCCATGGGCTCCTCCCCTCTCCACCCTTATACTGTCACCTATGTCCTTTCACTCTTTTTCCCTCATTCTGTGTCTCGCCTCCTCTCCTCCATAGCCCCCATTTCTCTTCAGTTGTCCCACTCTGACCTCTGAGGTGGGAGCTTGTGACCCTGCCGCCAAGGGCTGTAGCGGCCTTCCTGGTGCCTGCTGCTCCCTGTTATTTTCATTTCCCTGTAATTCAAGGGGACAGGTGAGATGTGCTTCAAAACACTGTAATCATATTTTAAATGGAAATGAAATGTGTGAATTAAATGTAAATTACAGTAGAATGGAAGGACAATCACTATTAGTTAAGGTCTGACACCTATTTTTGCAGACCTTTCCCAAATGCCACAACTTGTTTCCCTACACGTGTGATGAGAGGTTGTAATTATGTGGCAGCTGCTTCTGCAGTCGGGCTGATGCTAGTTACTCAGTCATTTGTACAAGGGGAACTGGTTGGGGGGCTGCATATGTACTTTAAATAGATATGGACTGCTGTTGGTACTATAAAATTACCCAGAAGAAATGATGTTTTTATAGAAGGGCCGTGAAAAGAAGCCTTTTTTGTTGTTGTTGTTGTTTTCCCCTTGGAAAGGTGAGGCAGTAATATAAAGGGACACTTTTATATAGTCAATTTATTTACAGATTCTCCATTTGCTTTTATATTGGAAAAATATGTGCTATGCCAATGGGTTGCAATTTTGTCCTCAATCTCGGTCTGCCTCCTTCCCACCTAGTGCTGAGCGTCTTGGTGGTTCCCAGGGGAGCCCGCCGTCCTCTGTATAACCATTTGTGGAACATTTTTCAAGACCGTACCAGCTCTTTGCTATAATTCCTTGGATGATGAAGGCAATAATTTCATTATCTGTCTACACAATGCCATGACGAACAGCAAAAAAGATTTAAGAAGAAAATCATTTAATTCCAATCAGTCCAGTCTCTTGTTTTATGTGGACAAAATGGTTGACTGAGTACATTTTAAAACTTTCTAAGCCATTTCTGTGGGCTGTTGCACGGATAAGGGCACATCTGGATAAAATAGATAAAGTTAGAAGTATGGCAAGATCAGTAAATTCATTATAAAGGGATCTATTTATGTACCTATTGTTGATTCTACTCGTTTGCTTCAACTAAACTCCTCTGTCTCCATCAGAGCAGTCAGCAGATAATACATGTTGAATAATCATATGTGTCATTGAATTTTACAAGTCTTGCATTTTTGAGGCAACAAAGATGCAAGCTCAGTCAATATTTAGTTCTTAGGGACACTTGCAATCAAGGTGTAATGTCTAGCCTGTGATTAACAAAGGTTTTACCTTGAAGACTCTGGAATCTGGCCAAACCCCCATCCCTCCTACCCCCCGTACTTGGCCTTGAAACAGCTCTTCACTCATGATTCTATCCTAGACCATTGCCAATTGTTCCAGAAGAGCCTGGAACCATGTTCCACATCGCTGCCTGAGCTCATGTTCTAAATGCAGCTCTGAACAATGTCACTTGCTGCCCTGGTGAGAACCTTGGCAAGAGAGGGAGTCAGGTCCCTGCTGTCGCAGCATACAGCAGCTTACCCCTACCAGTACTTCAGGCACTTTCCCTTTGCTCAGTCTGATTCTTCTTTGAGTGTCTGCTCCAATGTTCTCTGCCCTGCAATCCCACTTACCCGCCAAGGACTCTTTCAGAATTCTGCTTGGGGGCTAAGTCTTCCCAAAGCCCCTGCAGGCCAAACCAAATGCTTGGTGGCTATGTCCCAGGCATGCTGTGCTCACCATACCGAATCATTAGTGACTATACATGCTTACCTCCAGATCGCCACCAAAATGCTCGGCAGAGGGAGAACAGTTCCTGCATAGCTCCAGAGTGAACTAGAAGTCTTTTAGGTGGTGGCTGCTTCTTTTTAGAAAGTTGAAGTGGTAAAATAAATAAACAATGAATATAGGCCAATTCTTGAATTCCCTAGCAGTGTTTTTTTCTTGCTGACATCATCCGTCTTCATTGTTCAATAAAACATAAAACCACTGTATACAACAAAAATGTAAAACCATATCGAGTATCTTCCTTTTGATTGCATTATATCTACCATCACCTTGTTTACGTTCATGTGGAAATAAAATTAGTTAGCAGCCTGTGTTCTGAATGCAGATCTGAGCATGGCACACACTCCCCTGCCTTCTGGTTCGGTGATAGAAAGAACGGTTAGGATGGGCAAAAGGGCAAAAGGAAGATTTCCATGACTTTATAGGGATAGTGTGATATTGTGATTTATAATAAGAAACATATACTTGGTTTGCATCCTGTTTCTGGTACAGAAACCCTTAGAATTTGTCTTTTGTTATGTTGATGAGATGACTTTTGGACCACACCTAAGTATGGGAGTTGGTTGCCAGAGGAACCAACCCTGTGATTGGAGGTTAGAACTTTCAATCCTGTCCCCCTGACATCTGGGGAGGGGAGAGGGCTGGAGGTTAAACCCAATCACCAATGACCAGTGATTTAATCAAGTGTGCCTGTGTGATGAAGCCTCCACAAAAAGCCAAAGGGCAGGGTTTAGAGGGCCTCTGGGTCAGTGAACATCTAGAGGGGCAGGGAGAGTGGCGTGCTCAGAGCCTGGAAGTTCCGCTCCCTTTCTCCATCGCCCACCCTATGCATCTCTTCCATCTGGCTGTTCCTGAGTGATATCGTTTTATAATAAACTAGTCATCTAGCAAGGAAAATGTTTCTCTGAGTTCTGTGAGCCACTCTAGCAAATTAATCAAACCCAAAGAGGGGGTCATTGGAACCTCCAATCTATATAGATGATCAGTCAGAAGCACAGGTAACAATCTTGACTTGTGACTGGCATCTGAAGTGTGCAGGGGGCAGTCTGGTAGGGCTGAACCTTAACCTGTGGGATCTGATGCTATCTCCACGTAGATAGTGTCAGAATTGAGTTGAAATATAGGACACCCAGCTGGTGTTGCAGACTTTCTTTGGGGAAAACCCTATACATTATAATTGGTGATCAGAATTATGACATAGTTAAAAGGAAATGGTCAGTGTCTCTGGAGAACCCTTCAAACCCTTTTCTTCTATTATACAAAAGAAAGAAGGCGTTAGTATCTCCATTGTATAAATGAGGAAACCGATTCAGAGGACTGACGCAAAGAAAAGAAACTGAGGCAAATGAGAAATAATGTGGTGTGTTCAGAGTAACAGAGTTAACCAGCAGCCCTTAGAACTCATGAAGTTTCTGTGGTTGTGGCATGTTTAACACCTATCAAAGAAGCACTGTTGTTTTGGGTCAGATTTGGTGAATATCCCATGAGAGCTTTATTCCTATGCAATTTATTATTAGGAAGCCTCGATGTTTCCTCAGAAGACAGTGATCCTGACTGGGATTTCCCTGAGGTACAGTGGTGAGGCGTGATGGGTTGAGAGCAGTCCTTCTCTTTGGACCACACCCCTGCCGTACTGTCCCTGTCAACCTTCACGTCACACATTAGAAAGAGAGTTGCCAAATGTCCTTCTGACCGGAACTAAAAGTGAAAAAGGTGCCACCAACCCTCAGAAAGCTCAGCTGCCAGATCAGCTCTTTCTATTAATACAACTAGACAGCCTCTGCAAACCTGGGATTTATGCTGGTAAACCTTGGTCTCATGAGGGCCCAGCTCAATTTGTGCAGAAATTCCACCTCCAGTGGAGAGTTGATTTAGTGTCAGAAAAGCGTGTTTGAAACAAGTGCATTTTCCTTTATGAGTCTTTTAACATCAGGAGAGAAATACAGCTGATTGCAATTGATTTATATACATGGCTCAGTGTCACAGCATATTTTATAGGAAGATGGAAACAAAGGACAAGGGAGAGAAAGGCTCTCCTTGACGATGCAGGATGAGGCACAAGAAAGTGCATCTTACAGAACATGGTTTGACTTCAAGTTGACAGGCTCAGATCCCTGCTCCGTTATGTACTTGCTGTAATGACCCTGGCAAATTCCTTAAGGTCTCTAAGCCTCAGTTTCAGCATCAGTGAAAGGGGAATAACGATAGTTCCTATCTCACAGGCTGTGAGGAAGGTGAAATCAGTTAGTGCGACTGAAGAGATGAGAACATTACCTGCCATGTTGTGGGTGCTCAATGCGTGACTGCAAAAAGAAAAGCACACGAGGGCCTGGACTGCTGTAAACCCATGCAGGCAAGCCCCCCAGCGAGGTCCTTGGGTGTCAGCTGTCAACCTCTTGTTCACTCCTCTGGGATTGAATCTGTAAAAGATGTGAAATGGGGCCTCCTGGCTTTCTGTCCTCTTCCCACATGTTCTAACCCCAGTTGCTTTTTTTTTCCTCCACTTCTTCTCTCTCCCTAAAAGCCTGCTTCCAGGGAAAAGCCTTATAAGAGCCCACTGTGCTAAAGTATAACAGTCTAATGATCATTTAAAGTGTATCCCGTATGAGAGAGCCTCAGGGATCTTTATAGTTTCAAAACCACTTTTACCCATATTACCCCATTTAATCATCTCAACAACGCCATGAGTTGTATAAGGGAGGTGCTATTTATTCTTATTTTAAAATGAAATACAGGCATAGAAAAGTTAAGTAACTTTTCGAAATTCGTATTTTTGTTTCATATATGTAGTTTGAGGTTTGCATAAACGACTCCTCCAAAGTTGCACAATTAATAAAGTAAGGATCTGGGACTTGATTTTTGTTTCCTGACTCCAAGCTTTAGTGTATTTTAAGAGAAAGCAGTTTAGGGGAAAGAAATGACTAATTGTGGAATTTCAGCGTAAGTCAACAAATCAATGAGTGGGGGTACTTTAGGGGTTGTGGGGCTATCCCAGTGTCTCTGCTTTAACATTGTATAGCAACATGGCTTTCTGTGGGGAAGGCCCATCCCTGCCCAAGACATGTAATACCAATAGCAAAAGTAGTGACTTTCTCTTGGTCTTAGATTTCTGAGTATGTTTGTATATCTGTATATTTCTTCACTTGTCTCCTCCACTAAGACGCCTACATTAGTTATCTTCGCTGTGTAAGAAGTTATCCCAACACGTAGCAACTTGAAACACATTTATTATCTCATAGTTTCTGTGGGTCAAGTATCTGAGCATCACTTAGCTGTGCCCTCTGCTTCTTAGTCCATCATGAGGCTGCACTCATCTTAAAGTTCAGCTGGAGGTGGATCTACTTCCAAGCTCATCAACTAGTGGTTGTTGGCAGAACTCAGTTAGTTCCTTGGGGGCTGTTGGATGGGGCTCAGTTCCCTGTTATCGGAGTTTCTCCACAGAGCAGCTCATGACATGCCAGTTTGCTTAATCAGAGTGAGAGAAAAAGAGTGTGAAGAAGATAGAACTCACAGCCTAACAGAGGTTAATTTCTGAAGGGGTGTCCCATCACTTTTGCTGTATTCTATTCATTGGAAGTGAGTCACTGGGTCCTGTCCACACTCCAAGTTTACAAGGGTGTGCATACCCGAAGGTGGGCTCATTGGGACCAACCTGGAAGTCCTCTGCCCACAATACCTTTGTAGGAAAACCCTCAGGGCCAGAACCCACCTTTAACAACTTCATTTCCTCATTTCTATTTTGAAAGTGGCAGTATCTCCTAAAATGTTGTGGTAGCCATTGAGAGGGTGCTGTCCTGAATCAGCCCCTAGCCAACTGACTCTATCGTGGAGCAAATTAAACTAAACATAGTGGCACGTCACCATATCCCAAGCTTGGCTGGAATGAATGAAAATGAGCACACCTTGGGCAAGCCTTTGATTCATTTTACTATCACTTACTCAAGTGATACGATGATGTATGCATGATGCACAGGACAAACTTTTGCAAAGCAATAATAGGAAGTCTTGTCCTGGTGCTATGGTCCCCTGCAAAGGTAGGGTGGGGTCAGAGCACAGATGCTGCTGCCAGCTCTTCAGACCAAAGGTAGTGGTGACTAGAAACAAAGAAGGCACTGCCTGGTCCTGCAGATACTCCCGTGGAGGCAGCTCCAGGCTGCCTTGAAACAGGAGCCTAGTTTTCCAGGAATATTTGGTCCCATGTGCACAGGACCATGCCATCACTTTGGTGAGCTCTTTTTTAAATTTTCATTTATTTCATTGCTTCTCTCAGCTGTTTGTTTTATGAGAAGTTAGTTTCATTAGTGCCACCAAGCCCATATGCTAGCTCAGTGTACTCAAGCCTTGGGTTGACGTCCATCTTTCCCCGCAACGTACTGGGCACTGCAGAGAACATATACAGCCCTTGCCCTCTAGAGGTTGACTCATAGCACAGATTGCCTAGCGTGGGACCAGGAAGCTCATTAAGCCTTCGTCTGTGTCTGTGTCACTCCCTTGTTTATAAGTCGCTGATGGCTCCCTGTTTGTCTGCATATGCCAAACCTGTTGGTATAGATGCAGGCCCTTCACAGACTGGCCCCAACCTGCCTCCCCACGGCCTCTCCAGCTACCTGTCTGGACTTCCTGTCCACACAACAGCTAGAAACCCGCGCAATTTGTAGGCTGCCTCTGTTCATGTGTCTCCCTCACTTTGGAAGGACTGCCTTCCCTCACTGGCCCCCTCTGCCCATTTCTGCCCATTAGTCTCCTACCCATCTTTCCAGGTCCAGCTCAAATGTCAGCTCTCCTTGTAACCTTCCCTGACCTCCTCCTTCACTTTGGGTTAGAATTCATGGGTCTATAGCAGCTGCCGTCAGTGCCCCACCCACATCTCTTTAGCATTTACCACATAGACAGGCTAGCCTGATTTCCGCTGCCAGCTCCCATAGTAATCTTTTTCTGAGGCCTTTCTCTGCCTGTTCTGCCCATGTGCAGGGTGGGTCGGAAAGGTTGGGAGTTCTGTCCTCAGAGCAGCCTCTCCCAATAACTGATGGGAGTTGGTAAACAAACACTGCAGCTCCCTCCCTCTTTCCTCGGACAGGATATTTCTGAGGTATGTGTTCACAGGAGCTCCTGGGGGGCTCCCGTGGAATTAAGCTCCACTTGGCCACAATAGCAACTGGTTCATATGCCCTTTAGGGGCTCTTCCCCTTCCCTCTCTCATTCCCCTACTCCACTATCAGTGTTTTCTCTGTTCACCAGCTCTAACCCCTCTCCCCCAATAATGTACGGTGACACTTGAACAACATGGGTTTGAACTATGTGGCTCCACTGATATGCAGATTTTTTTTCATTAAGTACTGTAAATGAATTTTCTCTTCCTTATGATTTTCATAATAACATTTTCTTCTCTGTAGCTTACTTTGTTGTAAGAACACAGCATATAATACATGTAACATGCAAAAATGTGTGTGAACTGACTGTTTACGTGATCGGTAAGACTTCTGGTCAACAGTAGGCTACTAGTAGTCAAGTTTTGGGGGAGTCAGAAGTTATATGCAGATTTTTGACTGTGTGGGGTCAGAGCCCCCATGTTGTTTAAGGGCCAACTGTATTTGTTCTTGAGTCTCTGCTTTGGGGACTGCTTCTGGGAGAACCCAACGAAGAACCCCTCGCTGTGACTGTGCTCGGTGTACATATTTATGACAGCCCATTTTGCAGTGTATCGGTGCATTGCCATGGTGTCCCTCCTCCACTCTGACCCTCTGGAGAACAGACACTGTCCTCTCTGCATGCCCACACTGAGTGCTGCGCCTGGCACACATCTGCTGCTCATACTTCCGTTGAGTTGATTCTCTTATACTTCGTTTTCTGTTTAAACATGTTTCCATTTTTGTGAAGCTGGTGAGACTTAGATGGTCCTCTTGCTCCAAAGAATGAAGCAACCAGCCAAATCATATTGGCATGACTGCCCCGCTGTGTGCTCTGCCCCTCTCATGGCCCTTTGTGGCAAGAAGTTTGCCTGGAGGGTTATGTAGCTGGGTGACAAGAACACCCTTGTGCTGGCTCTCTTGAAGAGATTGCTTCGTAGGTTATATAAAAGTCTAATCCCTATGCTGTACCCTGCTTTTCTTTTCACCACCCATGACTCTTGATTTTTAACTTTTGCAAGTGGCAGACAGCCGGACCTTAGCACAGTATCAAAACGAATATAATATTTTAAGTCAACTATAATTGAAAAAGAAACAAAAATTTTAAAAAAGACGGTGACGTTGTGTTTGCATTTTGTGAGTTTGCATTGGTCCCAGTTTGGTACAGACAGCATCTGATTGCATCTCTTTTATCCTGACTCTCTTGTTACAAATGAGAAATTGACAGGAGAGTAAATAAGATATTGGAAACAAAACCCCATCCTGCGAAGTTCTAAAGTCCCAGGGAAAGAAGGAAGACATACCTGCTGTGCTATCATGGGACTAAATTAGATATCTGCTGAGCTACTCTCACATATGCTCACTGGTCAGATTTGGGACTGGGAGCAGAATTTCTCACCCTGTCTGAGAGAACAGTGTTAAGCGAGAAAGGGGTGGAGACTGAGTCACTGGAAGCCTGGGTAAGGTTCTCAGCAGAAAGCCTTTGCCACAGTATTCTTCTGTGATGACCTTGTACAGTTTTTGTCTATAGTTCTTTCACTTTATTTTCAGGGTGAGAGAGGAAAAGGAACCAGGAAGTGGTTCACCAGGTGGAATGTCAAGCTTTTGTGTCAAGCAAGCTCCTTTGTGTCAAGCACATCTTTATAAAGGGAAAATCCTAACCACAGAGCAGGAAGCTTTCTGGGGCTGTTTGCTGAGCTCCACAATTGAGACGGAATTGTCTGAGGTTGGCAAGAAGGCTGCGTGCCCTGTCAGCTGGCCTCCGTCATCCGGTTGTGCCTGATTTGGTTGGTGCCCCACTTGTCTCTGGGGCAAGAGAATGTTTCTGATAGGGCAGAAAGGTGATAACAAAGCCTCTCTCTTTTTCATCTCCTTGGTCCCTCTGCTGTTAATGTCTATGTGCTTTTCACTTGGGAGAAACCCAACTAGGTCATATGCTGAAAGTAAACCCCTGGTCAGAGGAGGGTATTTTTCAACAGCATGTCCTTCATGAGTGGTTACGGCCTTGAGCACGGTGAAAAAAAAATAACACGGGACATGGAGGTATAAGGTGGCCCAAAGTTTTTTCCAGAGGACTATGCTTTGTTCTGACATATGTTTTTTTTACTTTGTTTATTAGAATTTAGATATTTTCCTTTATAAATGGAAATATATAGTAAGTTTTTTTGCTCAATGTTATGAGTTGGCCAAATAAAAAGTTGACAACAATCTCATCATTTCTAACACCCCCTTTAAATATATTTTTAATGGATCTGTGTGATATACAAAAGACAAGGAATTGATTTACAGGACAGATTAAGTACCTGGTGAGTCTTTACCTAAGAATGATTTTTGAATTTTTGTGAAGGACTACTCTTTGCCCCACATGGCTGGCTTTCCTTATGTGTAAGATGGGGAGCAGAGACCAGGCCTCCTAGCTTTACACAAACAAATTGAGAAAAGTGATTACATAAAGAAACTCTTATGGGAACTGAGGTAGGCTGAAAAACGGCCTGCAAGAGACCTCCACTTCCTAATCTCTGGAACCTGTGCTAGTTGGGGATCTTTGCAAATGTGATTAAGGATCTTGAGATGAAGAGGTTGTCCTGGATTATCCAGATGGGCTCTAAATGAAATCACACGTATCCTTATAAAAGGAGGTTCGAGGGAGATTTTACACACAGAGGAGAAGGAGAGTGAAAACAGCAGAGAGGGGTTTGAAGACACCGGCCTTGAAGATTGGAGTGATGCGGTCACATACTAAGGGATGCCAGGGGCTACCAGAAGCTGAAGAGGCAAGAAAGGGACCCTCCCCTAGAACCTCTGCAGGGAGCACAACCTTACTGACTTCAGCCCAATGACACTGATTTTGGACTTCCGACCTCCAGAACTGTGTGAAAATACATTTTTGTTGTTTTAAGCCACCAAGCTTGTGGTAATTTGTTACAACAGACTCAGGAAACGAATACAGGAATCTAGACAGTCAGCTCCTTTAGTCTAGGGACTAATCCTGTACTTCTTTCATCTCCCAACAAGGCCTTGGCCTTCGCTGGGGCACATCGTAATTGCC
Organism: Rhinolophus ferrumequinum; assembly: GCF_004115265.2. NCBI lineage: Eukaryota > Metazoa > Chordata > Mammalia > Chiroptera > Rhinolophidae > Rhinolophus > Rhinolophus ferrumequinum. The sequence goes on from NC_046287.1 coordinate 62,021,992, forward strand.
CATATCTGTAGGTGGAGGTGTCTGGGCACTTTACTGCTATTTAAGGGGCAAATCCTCTGAGCCTCTCTTTTAGCACCTGCACATATTTCCTGTTAACCGGGACCACTGGGCACACCTAACCATGGCTCTTTCTCACCTTCATCTCTGGAAACATTAGACTATCTCCTTGACATTGCACAGAAAATGAGATGCTTTACAAGACACTAGTTAGGACTGGAAGGAAGCATAGTTTCCACGCAGAGCGTGGGCTGAGAAGTGGGAGTCCATGCCACACCCCCTTCTAAACAGTGCTCTGACAGCATGTATTTCTTGGCTCAGGTCCCAACTGAGTAAGAATTGGTTTCCTGGTTTGCGCTTCAAACTGATTAGGGGCGATTATGGGTTGAATTTTGTCCCCCAAAATGTATATGTTGAAGTCCTAGCCCCTAGTACCTCAGATTGTGACCTTATTTGGAAATAACATCTTTGTAGATATACTTAGTTAAGATGAAGTTATTAGGTTAGGCCTAATGCAATGAGACTAGTGCCCTTATTAAAAAAAAAAAAATTGGACAAAGACACACACACACACACACACACACACACGAACATGCACAGAGAATGTCCTGTGAACGTAAAGGGAGAGATGGTGTGGTGCTTCTACGATACAAGGAACAGCAAAGATTGCCAGCAAACCACCAGAAGCAGAAGCTAGGAGAGAGGCACGGAGCAGAGTCTCCTTCAGAGCCTTGGAAGGAACCAACCCTGCTGACACCTAGATCTTGGACTTCTGGCTTCCAGAACTGTAAGACAATACAGTTCTGTTTAAGCAACCCAGTGTGTGGTGCTTGTTATGGCAGCCAGAGCCAGTGAATACGATAACATTCACCTGTATGCCATGTGGCTAGTCTGACTTTGTTGTGAGCAGCTAAATGGAGAGAGAGAGAGAGAGAGAGAGAGAGAGAGAGAGAGAGAGAGAGAGAGAGAGAGAGAGAGAGAGAGAAAGGGAGAGACAGCCAGAGAGGGAGGGAGGGTTGGGAGGGAGAGAAAGCACTTGCAGACACATGGCGGGAGTGGCTTTAGAAGTGCGGCCTTGATGTCTGAGCAGGAATCCTTTTACACCCAGCAATTTGTCTGGTGCCTGTGATAAGAGGATTGGTGGATTCTCAAAGCCACCTCTCTGTCCTAATCCCTCCCCAGGGATCCAACCTTCCCTCTAGATGAGGTCAGTGAAAGAAAGTAAAGTTTCAATCACGCCTTTCAAGTTGCCCTCCTTTCCCCTCCCGCTTTGGTGTCTCCCCTTCCCCCCGCTTTCCGAGTGCCCTGCCTTGTCAGAAGAGAGGGACCATCTGGTTAGTCCTTGTTTACTGCACACCCTGCCAGTTTGAGCTTATTAATCATATTTACCCAAGTATCTTAATTACTCCCTGTCTAGCAACTTGCTTTGCACTCAGCTGTTGACCCCTCTTTTTTCATTCCTTTCTATCATTAATCATGGGAGCAGTGTGGGTACAGGAATTCCTGCAGCTTGGATTTCACTGGCACTGTTACCACTCCCAGAGAGGAGCGGCTGGAGTTCACGGCTGGTTCCTGACAAACTTCCTAATTAATCTGCTGAAGATCAGAGGAGAACTAATAGGAGCTGAAGACTATGTGCCGGGCCCATCCCTCCGCCCTTTCCCTGTGTGTGTGTGTGTGTGTGTGTGTGTGTGTGTGTGTGTGTGGTGAGCGCTCGCCTGTGCACATTTACACGTGCGGTGCTGAGCTTGGCAGAAGAGAGATGGTCTCAGCTAGTGACTCAGACAATAGCATTCCTGCTGCTGCCACCTACCTTCCCTGTTTTGGGAGAAGGAATTTTCTCCTCTTGCTTAGGAGTTTAAAAATCACCCACTCTTTCTCCCAGATACAATGGCGGAATAAAATATTTTCCAACTAACTTTCCTGTGGAACTAGAATCTTGATATTTGGGTTCATGTAGGCAGTGGTTGTCTCATGCGGACTGGATTAAACCTTTCTCTGTGGAACCAAAAAATCCTTGGGAATCTCAGGAGCTAAAATGCTCCTGGGAACACAGGACTATCCAAGAAGTCTGGTGGGTGGTATTGATGATGGTAGAAGCATCCTCTCCACCGCATTTCCTGTGGAGTCCAGACTGACAACTTTGCAGATGGACTTTGCCCAGGAAGAGCTGCGAAGCTGTGGACAGCTGAACAAGACAAGGAAATTATTTCGAATCGGCCTTGCTCTGTGCCCGTCTCCTGCAGCCGCCTCCCTGGTGCTGTTGGCCCTGGTAGGTTCACCACATGCAGAAGACAGGGGGTCCAGAGCAGGGATGTGCCTCCTTTCTTTCTGCTGGGCCTGAATCTTCAGGCCGAGAGACACCATTAAGGAGGATAATTTGTTGATCCAGGCGCTCCTCGCATTTCAGTGCAGAGTGGCATCGTTTTCTTTATGACCTCGTAAAGTCACAGCCGAGAGGCCGATTTGGAAAACAAACTGCCTCAGGTTGACAGATAATTAGATACAGGGGACATATTATATGCCTTTGCATATAAATGTGCTCCGAGGCGTGTTGGTTCATCTGAAGTTGAGGTTAAAGGCACGCCAGGTATTCCTGACACATCAGGATATATATTTTCATACAGTCTCAGGCGCTGTGCTGGTTTCATAGCCCTTTCATCCCGTTCTGACTGATGGGGTGTGAGTGGAACCCAACTTAGAAGAAAGGCCAGGTCGCTTACCCATGAGCCTCCTGGCATTTTGTTTTGGGTCCCCTCCCATCCCCCACTTTCCCTGGTTTCTGGGAAAGGAGCTGTTCTTTGGCCTTAGATTCTGCAGTGAATGACTAATGGATAGAGTAGGAGGGGCCAGAGTTCATTTTTCTTTTCTTCTTTTCTCGCTTTTTTTGGATTCTAATAGGCCCAATTACTAACAGTTATAACATAGGGATCTGTCAAGACTAAGGCAGACCCTGGTGGAATCCTATATCAGGGGCAAGGAAAGAGATGGAAGTAGATGTTTTCTGGAAGGTTCAGTGGACTGTGGCGTTGCTGGTGGACAGCCGCAGCTGCCCAGGATGGTGGCTTGGCTATGTCATGAATATTGACTTTATGTGGAAAGCTCCCCCTTTTCCCGAAATCCACTCTGGGGGAGCAGAGCATGAGCTTGGGACAACCCAGAGAAGGGGTGAGTCTTCTCTTTTCCCTTTAGTGTCAGAATGCTCTGGGTTGGGGAAATGTCTCTTTGAACACAAAGTTCCAGTTAAATTCCTCCCCACTAAAATGTAAAGAGCTTAACTCAATGCCCTTTGGGAGTAATTTCAATTTAAAAGTGGCATTATAGCTAGTGGCTAAAAGAATGGCTCAGCAGTGGTTAGTCATCTTCTGTTTGGCAAGTCATTTAGTCTCTTTGAGTTCATTTCCTCATCTTAAAAATGTGAATAAAAGGTAGTATCCACCTTATCACATTCAGAAGATTGACTTAGATAAAACATCTAAGAAGATTGACTTAGATAAAACATATATATGAAGGGCTAGACAGTCCTTCATATATAGTATTTAATAAGTGTTGACTATTTTTAATAATAATGATTAACAGAGCTAATCATAATAAAAAGTGATTAGAGAAGAGAATGCCTCCACTCCAAAGAAGGAGCCAGCGTGGCAGGGAGCTGTATGTATGACAAGGTGATCTCGGTGGCTGCCACGCGGTCCTGTGGCGGTCACAGTAGAAGTGGTGAGCTGGAGAGAGCTCTGATTCTTGGGGGGTCTGGTTCTGGCTCTGCCACTGATTATCTGCATAATTGTGGGTATTTCACTCACTCTCTCTCAGTCTTAGTTTCTTCATCCCTAAAATGAGGGGCCCTCTACGGGTTGCCAGGGGCAGCGGTCTGACCCATGACTGGCTTGTGAGGCAGGGTCCGCGGAGGCCTCTCCTTCTCACTGCCAGGCCGCAGGGCAGCTGTGCTGCCATCCTTGCCTCTGGAACTGGCCTGCATTATTTTCCAGGCCAAATCGGAGGGGTGAGGGGACCTATTAAGAAGACTGTGGGGAGAAGGTTGAACAATTCTCAGCTTGAAGTTACCTTCCTCCTTAAATCTCGACATGACCCGGTTAGAAAGAGACAGAGAGAGAGAAGGAAAAAGGAAAGGGAATGATAAACCACATAGGCCAACCCTAAGCCCTGTTGAAGGAGCTGATGTAAATAGAGTTGCTGTCACTTTGATGAATTAAATCCTCCGTTAATTAGGATGCCTCGATTTAAGAGTTGTCGAGGCAGATAGCCCTTTTCCCCTTCCCACCAAGTTATAGCAGAGGAAGGAAGCATGAGAGGGATTGCTTTCTATTTCTCACTGGATTTCTGGTTTCTCCGCCAGGCTTCGTTAATTATCCCAGACCATGGCCACCCCAGTGTTCTCCATGTGCCGTTCTCCTTTCAGCTGGATCTTGGCAGTGGGCTACACAGAAGCTCTCTAGAGAAAGAACCACATTTGAACCCCCAACCACCTAGAATAGCGCTCATAAGGTAGTCCATTGACTTGAAAGGGGAAGGGAAAGGGTGTGAGGTGAGGTTGGATGGAAGGTTATATATATATATATATATGTATACATTGCTCTCTGGGCCTGAGAGGCAGTAACTCTTGAGAGACAATGGCAGTGACTGATGAGAAATAGCTTGGCAGCTCACACCCAGCTCTGAGTTGACCCAATGTTAGAAGGACTCTTCCCAGTGCTTGGTGAGGTCATTAAAACCTTAAAAGGAGAACAGAGTGAGGGTCATGCCTTGTGGTGTGGACAGCCCTCCCTCTGGGCCTTCGTCTTCTGCAGCGTCAGTGGGCTGGCCTGCTGGAAGCCATCCTTGTAAATCACTTGCTGTACCTTAGGCCAAGCCACTTTTAGTCCCTGGGTTCCAAGGCTCCAGCTGTCTGCTCTGGATTCCATTTCCAAAAAGATGAAGATATATGGTTCACAAGAACCTGGGAAGTCTGATTCTAGACTGAGTATTCCCTGAGCACCAGTGGTTCTGCATTTCACAATACTGGATTAATGAGTGAAAATAATTTGGAGGAGCAAGACACGATAAAGCCATGACATGTTTTTCATCACAGTGCAACCTAAGTTTGTGTTGCTGATTGTACGCAATGATCCCAGTGCTTCATGTAAAGTTAAATAAGAAATGAGCTGTTAGCAAAGCTAGTCCTGGGTGTCAGGGTGTAACCTTTATGGAAGAACCCCTAACCCTGGCCCAGGGAACTTTGAACACAAATCAGCAAAGTGATTCATCTTCTCTTTGGTCCTAAGCTCCCAGGGGTCCCTATTGAGGGAAAGGGAGTTTGTTCCTCTGGGGATGGAGATTGAGGAGGTGGCTTCTCTGGGTTTCCTTATAATTCAACTCTGAGAGAGTTGTGTTATAAACAGGTGGAACAGGGTCTATAAGAGAAGTCTCTTAGATTTAGCCTTTCATATAAAGCTCTAGCTAAAAATCCTGATATGACTAAATGAGGGGAGCTCTCACACACACACTCTCCCTTGATTTTACTGGGGTTCCACACAAAAATGTATGCATGCATCTCAATACCAGTATAGAAAGTGTCTTTCTGGAATTACTTCAGCCTTGAGTGAGGAGTGTTTGCTTGGTTTGGGGAAGAAGAATAAACTCAAACTTGGAGTTGTGCATTGAATGTGTTCCGAATTGCAGATCCACCGACTCTTACCATGCTGAAGGGATTGGCTGCATGTCTGCCCTGGCTCTCAGATTTTCATGTTGCCCTGGATGTTGTGGGAGAATCGCTGCCTGGACCATCTGGTCACAGGCCCAAATCTCTCTGTCCCCACTACCGTCCTCTGTAAGGGATCTAGTGTGGCCACAGTGCTGAGGTTTCCACTCCTGGAGAACTTGCCTTGTGTCTTCTCTGTTCCCATGCCAAGGGGATCTGCAGGGTAGAGGTGAAATTTTACTTAGCAGACGGGGTGAGGCAGAGAGGCTGTGGTGGAGAGAGGGAGGAGGGCAGAAGGGAGGAGAGGGAAAGGGGAGGAGAAAAGAGTAGAGAGAGAGTAAGAAAAACTAGGCAAAAGATAACATAACAGAAAGTCAATATGGAAAATATGAGGGAGATTAGCAAGGGACAGAGGAAGAGAGAGAGAAGAGGAAGGAACAGAGAAGAGATAAAAAGAGAAAGTGAAATGCAGGCAGGAGGTGGAGAAGAAACAAGGAGAAAGGAGTGAAGAAAAAGGGGATGGGACAAGCTAGCGAGAGAAAAGAGCCAGGAAACCAAGAGAATGAAGAGAAAATAGAAGAGAGAAAACAACAAAACAAAACAAGGAGGTGCTAGGAAAAAAATCGAGAGTTAGGAGAGAAAGCCAGGAAGAGGAGAGAGGGTGGGGGAAGAAAGGGGAGAGAGAAAGTGCTGTGCTGTGTGGATTATTGTGTGTTTGTCATCTGGAATGGTATAAGCTGTAGGTACAGCATCTCCTGCCCATGATTTATGGTCCCTGTCAGGCAGGGAGCGCGCTTTGTCTGCTGTAGCGTGGAGGATGAATGCATTGCTGTCATCCCAGCCTGGCCAGCCTTTCTCTCTCTCTGCTCTGAACGCTCGCTCCCCATTTCACGCCAGTGAACATAAACAATCTTTTGTAAACCTGACAGTCACACTTGCTTCTTTGGAAACATAAAGCAGAAATGTATGACTCGGCTTTCATTACCCAATTTCCTACGCTATATAAAAACACTCAGGAAAGACATGTAAGTGGTCACGAAATCTGGGAAATTGGAAGTGTCCTGGAGGAAAAAAAAAAGGTGCAGGAAAGGAAGGGAGGTTGGGAGTGGAAGGAATTGGTGAGGAGAGCAGATGATGTGTCTAACCCCACCACATCCTTCCCAGAAAATGCTGTCTGACAAACTGGGCCATCCAGACACATAATTATATTACATTCTGAATAATAGACATTTCCTGCCTGAAGTGTTGCTTTTTTTTTTTTTCTCCTTTTAACCCAGAGTACAGTAATGAAACAGTCTTGAGATCAAAGCTGGCTGATAATGCTGCTTTGTTTTTTCTCCTCTATTCTGCTTTACATTTTTCTTCCCTACTAGCCATTCAGCAAACTCCACCAAGTCAAAAGTGTAACTTATATTTAAAGAGCTATTAGGGTGTCGATTACAGTGATTTCTCAGCTGGAGCATCTCAGTTGGGAACTCAAAATCCACAGTGGGGAATTTGCATCTATCCCTGATACCTGGAGCCTTGCCAAGGCTAGAACAGGGGAAGGCCGCCTGTCAGGGCAGAGAGCTGGGGGGTTGAGACCTGGCCTAGGAGCCACTGGACACCAGCCCAGGCTTTTCTTGAGATGGATGCCTTCTCTTCCTGCCTTCAGTTATATATAGTTACTGTCTTAGCACAGGGGAGGGGATACTCAGAGGTACTCTGGTGGCTTCTACTGTGCTGGGGTTCTGGTCTCCAAGCCCTGGACCAGCAGTTACTGGTGAGGTCACTTTCAGAACACTTCAGGCCAATGAGCTTCCCGCGTTTGTGGATCTGGGGGTTGAGAGCTATTTGTTAATTATTATAATCACTGCCTCGCCCTCCCACGACACACCCCAGCAACTTCTTTCCTCTCAAGACCTTTGAGAGGCGTTTGAGAGTTGCTTTAATTTGTCTGGTGTTTGTTGTTGAATGGAAGAGGGGCTTGCCATCTCCACTGAAGAGCTGGCTGTGAACTGCATTGCAGCTGCGTGACTGCAAATGCCGCTTCCAGCCTTGTTCATTGACTCAGACGCTTGGAGGAGTCACTCTGCTGCTTTGCATCTCAGCTTTTCCAGAGAGACAGATGTCTCACCCACCTATCTACATATCACACACACACACACACACACACACACACGCACGTGCGAATGCAGTTACACAAACACAGTTTCAAGAACTGAAAGGTTACAACTCAAAAACATTTTTAAGTACCTATTAGGTATGTGATGTGTCCAGAGCTGTAACTAGGCTCTATAAACTGCGCCACAAAAAACGATTTATGTTTAATGTAAAGTTTCCCATATACTGATACTTACATGGAGGTGTAGAGACTGGCCAGAAAGATCTGCTCATGCGAGTGGCACGCCTCCTTCTCTTCCCTCTCTCCCACCCCATCCCCATCCAAGTTTTATTCATTATTCTTTTAAGGTCACACTCTCATAAAAAGGTCCTGTCCTCACAACCCATGGTGAGTGGTCTGTCCCCTGTGAATGTCCAGAACTTCTTGTCTATTCCTTTTCTGTGGTAACTAAGCAGAAGCTGCTGTGTGCCAGTGCTCACGTTGCTTTGGAGCTTTCCTTGCAGTCTCTTGAGGGGTGGAGACTTCAATCATGTTTCATCCCTCTGAGTATCTCCCTAGCAGTCCATGTGGCGATTTGCTATATAATACATCCAAATTTCTGGAAAACATAGATCTCAAAACTGTTTCCGATTCCCCAGTTTGCCCTAATGTGCAAAGGCAAGTTTGTGTAGATTTCTGACTTTTTCTCCTAAGAACATGCCCATAAGGAGTTATGTTTAATTTAAAAATATATTACAACTTAAACATTTTATTGACTCATGCCATGACCATTTTGTTTTTCACAACAAAACATAGTTTTATTATTTCAGTAGAATTATAGTGCCCATGGTAAGTGTTAAGAACGACAACACAGCAGGGAGATTTGGGTGCTGGGGGTGGCTGGGCTCGTATACTTTCTGAATTGCTCCCTTCTGCTTCCAACCTCTGAACATCCACGATTCTCATTTGGACCTTAATAAAATTTCATTTTTTTTTTCTGGTTATGGGACTGTGGGGTTAGCTCACAAATAGGGAAAACCACTAAGGAAAAATCTACCAAGCGTTTGTGTAGTTGGTGTCAAAATTCTGTTGATTATTTGAAAACTAAATGTCCCATGAATTCTTGGTTACTCCTCATTCTTACCCAGGAGTCCTCAATCTTTCTCATCTGTAACCTAAAGAGTCAGCATAATGTAGTGAAAACACATAGTTTGTGGCTTCAGACATGGTTTCAAATCCTGATTCACCATTTCACTAGCTATGTTGTCTAAGGCAAATAACTTCTTTGAAGCTCAGTTTGCTCATCTGTATAATGGGCAACGTGCGGTTGTTGTGAGGCTAGTTAGGTACTTAATCAATGTTAATTCCTTTTCTCTTTCAATCATCCATTACAGATATATCTCCCATTTCATGGCATTCAGAAATCCTCAATGATGGCAATCTGTAGGGAAGAAATAAACGGCAACTTGCTGAGCACGTCTAACCATGATATATAGACTCTGGTACAGACTTGGGTTTCTTTGGAGCTTCAAAGGAGACCTTCCTCTGTTATTGTTAGCCTGTGCATTGGACAAACAAGGTAAGCACAATAAGATGAATTTAATACCTGCTGGGTGGCAGAACAAATGTTGTTGATCTTGTTGATACTATATAAAAAGCAGGAAAGTGGATCTAGTTTAGTCCTATGGCAATTTTTAATCCTATTGCCTCACTAGGAAATTTTCACTCAGACAGACATTCTTTTGCTGCTGGGGGAAAGACACCTACTTATACAAGCTGTCTATGCCGCATCATTAGGGAAAGCCTCCGAAGTGGGCTTCTCACGTGCCCAGGAACCAGAGGAGTAAAAAGCAAAGAGGGACGACTTGGGAATACAGTTGGACTTCACATTAGGAGCATTCAATGTATGAAAATCATGGATCCCCTTTCACCTCTACGCCTGCTGTACAGATAACAGTAAGGCAAATTATTTATAGGGTAGGAAAAGAATTTCTTCTCTTTTAATGATTCTTGGAAGTAGCCACCTTCCTGCGTACAGAATAACGTACACTCAATTGGATAGGTATTATTATTTTATAGGAGAATTTGGCAAAACAGAAAGATGATATTGGAATGTGCTATTTTATGACTATAAGATTGTGGCTCTCATTCCCAGCTACCCAAAGTGGAGGACATTTGCTTTGAGAAACTTTTAGATAGTGATAACACCAGCATGTTTTAATGGGTTGGCAGGGTAAGTCTTCTTTCAGATCCTGTCTGGGGCCATGGAAAAGAGATTTGCATAGCTTTCTCAGACACACTTTTGGTTTCCAAACCCTGAAGCTGACCGGTCATTGGCAGGGCTATGGAAGAGTCTCCTATCGGTTCAGTGCTTGGGATAGGAAGGCCCAGCTTGACAAACCCAAGAGTCAAGTTTCTTTCTCTCGTTATTAGGACTATAGCTGAAGCTGCTGGTTACTTTGAATAAATGCACCACAACTCTTGGTCTGTAGTTCTAACCTTGTATGGAACACTGAAGTATCTTATCTTTATTAGTTACCTACTGCTATGGAAGACATTACTTCCCAAAGCTCAGCAGTTATTATCTCACTGTTTCTGTGGAAATAGCTTATATACCGTGTTTCCCCGAAAATAAGACCTAACCAGAAAGTAAGCCCTAGCATGATTTTTCAGGATGACATCCCCTGAACATAAGCCCTAATGCGTCTTCTGGAGCAAAAATTAATATAACACCCGGTCTTATTTTTGGGGAAACACAGTAGGTGGTTCTGGCTCAAAGTCTCTCCTGAGGTTGCAGTCAAGACTTTGGCAGAGACTATAGTCAGAAGGCTTGACTGAGGCTGGTAGATTCCTTTTCAAGTTGGCTCAGTTCCTCACATGGCCTCAGTTCCTCTCCGGTTGTTGGCAGGAGGCCTCAATTCTTTGCTACAGGGACCCCTCCACAAGTCTGATTGAGTTTCCTTGCTACATGGTAGTTGGCTTTCCTGAGAGCAAGTGATCCACGATAGCAAGGAGAAAGCCACAATGCCTTTTACAACTTAGACCTGGGTGGGAGTCACACACTGTCACTTTTGTCACACTCTATTTGTTAAAAGTGAGTTCCTATGTCCAGCCCACTCTCAAAAGGAGGAAAATTAAGGTTGACTTCTTGAAGAAACCTGTATAAAGAATTTGTGGACATATGAAAAAACCTCTATTTCTTCCTATTTCTATTCCTATGTATTCCTTCAAAAATCATAGTGTTGTACCTGTATTTCCATTCCTGAACATTTCCATTTTCGTACTTAAAATTACCAAAATGTGATGTTGAAATTGAATGAGAATATAAAACACAAATAAATGCTTTTACAGATATTTGTTATGTAAATCCAAATAATATAAAAACTTTGTTTTGAATATTTTCTCTTTATCATTCTTTTTCATGGGCTATACTGGGTGAACCCCATTTCCCATCTTATAGATTTTTTTTTAGATAGACTTTGTTCATTGCCCCAAGGGCCTTCAATTTGTGTTCAAATTTATGGTCATTTATTTGAGAAATATTTAAGAAATGTACATTGCCGTTCACTGAGGTTGTACAATGGAAGTTTTGAATAGTAAATAACAGGGGGAAGGTGCAGTTTTCACAACAGAACCTCCTCTTCCTTCTTTGCTTCAGGGATTCTCTGCTCTAAATGCAGTGCAGATCGAGTCCGCTAAAATGTGGCCCAACTTGACTTTGGCTAACACACAGTGTTTTGTTGAATATCAGCATTGGGACTGGTCATTTACTGGGTGGCTATGAATATGTTTTGGCCGTTTAGTAGAGGGGGTTCTCTACTAAAACTGGAGACTAAGCAGGCTGCAGAGCAAGGATAGCATTCAAGTACACACGGCTGGCCCTATAAAGCATTCCCAAGTCCCCAGGTAGGTACCCTCAACCAATCATCCATTTGTTCAACACACATTTGTTGATCCCCTACTGTTAAGCATTATGTAAAAGCAAGAGATGGCAAAGGGTTTCCAAATAGATGGGGGAAAGTATTGGGATGAGGAGCTGGAGCTGGGTATTTCTCTTGACAAAGTGCCAGCCATTGGACTGATGTTCACAGGACACCAGAGGGCAGTGACTTAGAAAAGAGAGGGGCCTAGGACAATTTTCAAGACCTTGGTACAGAAGCCCAGATGTAAGAACTGGGGTTCAGTGTGGGGCCAGCTGCCAGAGCTAAGGGAGACATCCAATGATAAGACCGGGGATCTAAACAGCAGCAAGCGAGGCTCAAAGCTAAGTTCCTGAACTTGGTAAGCATCAAGTTTCCTGAGTATGAGGAGAGGAGAGCAGCAGAGATAGGAAGCCCAGATGCACCCAACACATCCACTGGCTTCTATGTGGTGAAGATTTCTCAGGATGCTGTGCACAGAAGAAGAGAGAGTAAGGAATGGGGCATAATGAACTGGGAGAGCCATTTGGGTCAAGAAATGATCCCTGTCATATCCCCGACACCTTCCTGTAAAGCCTTGTTACTCAGTCACCCCTCACCTCCAGAAACCAAGGCCAAGGGAGAGGCCTCAGGGGGAGGCTCAGAAGGGGATGCCTTGTCTTCTCAGATAATTCGCAGGCACAAAGCTGGCTAGAGGCTCAGGGAGCTTTCTGCCCTCTTCTCCTTCCTCTCAGGCAGAGGCAGGCTCCTTCTCCTCAGGGGTTTCATTTCAATGTTAATGAGACTAAGAAGGTGGGCACCGTTGTTTTCTTCTAAAAATTCCATTTCACCCTTCCTTGCTCCCTGAGCATATCTCTCTGATTTAGATACACTGTGTTTAATTAAAGCTGTGTTTGTTTTTTCTTCCTCCTTTGCTCTCTCCACTTCATGCCAAATCCTCTCCCGCTACCCATATCTGAGCAGACTGTTTCCTCAGGCAGTCGCCTCTTCTCCCCAGCCCCTAGGGCTGGGGCGTTTGGAGGCAAGCAGGGTGGGATTTTTCTTTCTATGCTTTGCTGTGGGTATGGAGGGAAAGTTTTGCTTAGGGAACCTGTGGTAGCACTAGATGTTGAATTATAGAACTGGTGCATCTCACTTCAGGTAAACCTGAGAATTCAGTAGGAAAAATCTGGATTGCCTACAAACCAGAGGAGAGGAGGGTTTCCCGACAGATGGGAGAATGCTGGGATAGAAAAGCAGCAGGCAGTTCTTTTCTTTAGGAAAGTGCTCTTCCCATCAGACAGGGATTCCGAACAGGTTTCCTTTAGACAGTGAGCTTCTCTAATGCATTTAAAATAGGACTTAATCTTATGGATGATGTGATACAGAATTGCACAACTGAAATCTATGTAATTCTACTAACAATTGTCACCCCCAATAAATTAAAAATAAATTAAAAAAAAAAAAAAAAAGGAAATGCAAAAGGCTAAAAAAAAAAAAATAAAAAAAAATAAAATAGGACTTAATCAAGGAAATGAAGGAGATAAAATTTTATAGGAACAGAGACCAATAATAATAGCGACCATTTATGTGCCAGGTACTGGGAAAGCACTTGCACATATCCAGTGAAATTTTTACTGAAACTTTTAAGTTATTTTACCTTTTTTTTTTTTACATATGATGAAAAAGTTATGACTTAGAGAGATTGTTTCTTGTCTAAGTTCATACAGCTTGTAAACAGTAGAACCGAAGTTTGAATCCAGATTTGTCTAACCCAAATCCCACATTTCCACACGATATCCAGAAAGGACCAAAGGTCATCTAATCTGGAACAACTCAGGCTGTTCTGATTTTCCAGAAGCCATCTAGGGCGTATAAGATAGGGGATGCTGGGTATGAGGTCTCTCATGGCTAGAAACTCCAAACCTTCTGAAAGGAAGGTAGCGTGGAGAGAGCAAGATGTGGTAGGTGTACCGGCCAGCTCCAGTCACAACTAGTGAATCAGAGGCCTGGATTTGGCTTGACTCCTTGATATGGTAAAACATCCGCTTGCTGGAGTGTTCGGGTCTGTATTCTTGGTGCTTAGATCTCTGTTGTCAGAAGCTCAACGGGGATGTCCAAGAGAGGACTCAACACGGAACAGTGGTGACTGTGTTCTTGTCTCTATGCAAGGAAGAATTCAGGAGTGAGACAGGTGCAGGAAAGTGAAAGTGATTTTTTGAAAGTGAAATCACACACTTGAAAGTGTGGGTGAACTCAGAGAATGAATTGCACCAAGGAGGTCATGATCAGGGGTTTTTACCCTCCTGGGGAGGGGATTGCTGGCATCCCATTGTGGTGGTTTGTTCATCTTCTCCCCCTGGGCGGGACCCTCCATTTCCTTCTTTTTCTTCCTTATTTGGTTCCTCCAGAACTGCCATGGTGTCAGATGCATGATGGACATTGTAGTAACCGTAACGAAGATGACGTTATAATGACATTAAAGTTAGCTAAAGGTCAGGTCCCAGGTCATAGGGATGAGCCTGGCTGGATGAAACTGATTCTTGTTTCCAGCTGCAGGTACTGGGTACAGTCACTTGTTACTTGTGTAACCAGTGAGATACCTCACCTTGTACCCTAGAGTGGGTTGTCAATTTTCTATGCTATCTATCCTGACTCATTTCCACCTCTCTAGGTTGACCCTCACATCTGCTGGGTAAGCTGAGACACACTTGATATTCAATACTTTCTGCACATGGGGTGCTCAGCTTGGCAAGAACTAGTCTTGCTTGTCCAATGCCATCATTGGTTGTTCATTCTCCAATTTAGGGCTGTCTGTCCAATAGAAATATAATGTGAGCCACATGTATAATTAAAAAATTTTTAATGGCCACATTATATTTATATAAAAACTAAAAACAAAGAGGGAAAGTTAATGTGAATAATATATTTTATTTAATCTAATATATCAAAAATATAAGTAATACAAAAAGTAATGAAATATTTTATGTTCTTTTTTTTAATACCTTGGTTTTCGAACATCATCCATTCCGGAAGACCATTCGAGTTCCAAAACGCTGGAAAACAGCCGACAGCTAGGCCTCAGGATCTTGCACTCAGTGGAAATGGCGTGACATGTTCGACTTCCAAGGCGTGTTCGAAAACCGAAGGATTTACTTCCGGGTTTACGGCATTCGTAAACTGAAATGTTCATCAGCGGAGACGTTCGAAAACCAAGGTACTACTGTAGTTAGTATTAAAATCCACTGTACTTTTCACTTATCACATTCCTGAGTTTGGGTGAACCACCTTGCAAGTGCACTATAGTCACCTGTAGCTAATGGCTGCTGTATTTGAAAGTGCATCACTAGTTCAGGAATTCTTTTGAAAGCACCATAGTTGATCCAGTTACAGGCTCTTCCTCCTGGAGTGCAGCTTTCTGGCTTCTCTCAATCCGGAAAGGAAGAGTTGGGGGAGCAGACAGATGTGCCCACTTGGGCTCTCCATGTATTCCCTGGGGAAAGCATCCCGGGACTGCTATAAACCTTCTCCACAAATATGAGCTGTAGGGGAGAGAATGTGGGTCCATGTCAAATTGTGGCTGTAAGTGCATAGAGCGGTTCAGATTACAAACTATGGTTCATGAAAGTGCATCCCATTCCATTTCTGTTTAGATGAAGATGGATAAAGTTTTTGTGAACAATAAAGGCAAGTTCAGCCCTTGGGAAAGAGTGAGGCAGGAGAGGATTGTCTTCAATGTCCCTCTTTCCCCAGTGAGCTTGCTTTTGTCTTTCTGCCTCAAGGGACCCATACCTCAGTCCAGTGGAAAACTCAACTTCAATGTGCTCTACTACCCATGGACATTGAGGGTTCTTTATGACTATTGTACTGGGTAGAAACACAGTATGGAGGCAGTGGCCTCCTCTGCTATCATGTCCAGTCCTATGTTGAGTTCCTGGTGATTTGAGATTTGGGAGGAATAGATCTTTGCCTGGTATAGGAAGATGGGGGTAATATGTGTTGAATTGACTGTAGGTAGGGAGGGGATAGACTGAAAAGGTGTCACCCTCTTGTGGAGATGACAATCACCTACTGACTCTCTGCCCTTTGTTTCCCTCTCCTTGGGCACAGGGACTACTTCATGACCATCTGTATGGGAAGTGCACCCCATCAGACCAGCCTCCATTCTTGGGCGGGGATGAAATAGGAGACTTGAGGACTGTAATCCTTAGATTCAGCGGTTGGTTTTGGTTAAACTTGTCACAAGTACAGGGGTTCTGCTTGTTTCCCTTTTGGTACATCTACTGCCTTTGGTTCTGGATCCCTCCCTTCTACTTCTGGTGTTTCCCAGACCTCATGTCTTATCCCTTAGACCTTAGACCTAAACTTGTATCAAACTCTGCTTCAGTTTTATGTGGTTGTTGAATTCCAGTTTTATGTGGTTGTTGATGAAGGTAAGAGAATTCCGCCGAACTAAAAGAAACAGCAGCTGTGTTTTCCAATTCTAGTGCATTTTAGACAGCACTATATGGTATGTGTGTTACACTTGAGAGATGAGGGATAAAGGTAACTCCCTTCCACTAGATTGTTAGGATTTTTTGCAGAGTATGGCAACGGAAAAATAGATTCCTTCCTTCAGCTTTTCTGTCTACTGTTTCCGTCTGGCATTGTGCTACCCAGCAGGAAGGTACTTTACAAGCCCTGATAGTGTATGTTAGTCAGGTCAGAAACTAGACCAGTATGCTTCTCAGAGTGATAAAAATCAGGACCTGGTGGACCCAACATTATAACGTAGTCACATGTTCATGCAATCAGCTTTCGGAGGCCCCTTGCAGCAGTCTTTACTGTGGCCTGGACTCTACCAGCTTCCTCCTCACCTCCCACTTCTTCCATCTCCTACCACCTCTGCCACACACACTTTGCTTTGGCCACACTGGCCTCCTCCCTGTCCCTCAACACACCATGCGTGAGCTAGTTCCAAGGCTTTATTCTCAATGCATCCTTTCTCTGGAAGGTTCATCACTCCAACATGATCAAGGCTCACTTCCTCATTTCCTTCAAGTCTTTCTTCGAATGTCACCTTCCTAGTCAGGTTCTTATGACCACACTCTCCCTCCTCTTCTGTTCCAAGTCTACTTCTGTCCATCTTTTCACTTGTCTTAGACTTCTTGATGCTTACCATTACGTGTCATTAGCACATATTTTTATTTGCATATTGTCTATCTTTTCCACTACAATGTAAGTTCAAATAAGGGTAGAAAATTTGTTTTTTTTTATTACTGTATAGAGAACAGAACAACTCATGGCCCATGGAAATGAGAAATAAATGTTGAATGAGTGACTGGAAGAATGAAGCATCTAGTTCCACATTCCACCTGTCCATCGCTTCCTAGACAGATTCTGGCTTCTGCTCAGATATCTTTACGAACCGTAAACCCAACACCATCTATTATTGGATATCTACAATTGTTATAAAGATCTCTGTGTGGAGGTATGGTGCAGCAGAAAGTGTACCAGGCTGTTTCCAATAAGACAAGTCTGGACACCTGTATACAAGCTTGGGAAAAGGCAACAGGATGTGAATTCCAGAATCTGCCCTCGTCCTGCCATCCATTTCCCGTGGGAGGTTGGAAAATTTATTTCATCTGTTTGGCCCCAGCTTTCTCTTCTGAAAAACAAGATTGGATAGACATGTGAGAAAGAGGACCCCACTACCGGAACAAAAGTCTGCAGAGATGAAGGAGTTGGACAGAAGTAAGGCAGTAATGTTGGGTACCCTAAATATTGAATCTCAAGAGCGTCTCACCTAGTATTTGTGTGTGTGTGTGTGTGTGTGTGTGTGTGTGTGTGTGTGTGTGTAAGCACATAAGTATGTAGATGTGCCATCTCAAACTAGACTGAAAGCTCCATTTGGCCAGGGGTCACATCACCTGTTTTTTTCCTATTACTCCACAGAACCTGTACAGAGAACGGGACCAGTTCAAAAGGTTGTTAACTGACGTAACATAAGCACAAGAATAACTGTGCATTTATGTAAAGCCTTCCTCAAAGGAGCTCTCAGCTTTCTGCAGATAATGGACTTATTTATCCTTAGAGCACGTCTGTGAGGCAGTTACAGGACAGGGGTGACGAGACTCTGTAATAAGTAATGTTAAGAACAGCAAGAAGCAAAACTAGCCCATCACTCTGAGGC
Organism: Rhinolophus ferrumequinum; assembly: GCF_004115265.2. Taxonomy (NCBI): domain Eukaryota; kingdom Metazoa; phylum Chordata; class Mammalia; order Chiroptera; family Rhinolophidae; genus Rhinolophus; species Rhinolophus ferrumequinum. The sequence goes on from NC_046287.1 coordinate 62,039,841, forward strand.
CCTGGAGGAGATGGGATGGGCTCAAGGTCACCCAGTAAGTTGAGAATAGGACAAGTATTCATGCTCCAGTGAGGTGACTCATTCTTCCCAGCACTTCTGCTCCCAGGGCCTGACCACATGTCCCCTGGGCTGGGTAGGGCCTTTCACATGCACATCCTAAGGCATATTCTATGGAATATCAGAAGTGTTCTTAACCCACAGCTCAGGAAGTTCTGGAAATAGTGGGTTTCACAGAGTTAAGCAGGTTTCTGTACTAGAGGGCTTTGTAGACATTTTAATAAGTTACTTAGTTAACTGTAAATTTCCATGAGGGGTCTGCAGTATACAGTGTCCCAAATTTGTCCATGGAAAATTCCTTCCGGATCTCATTAGATTGATGAAATGCTGATTTCTTAATATCTGGCACCAGAATTCCCCTTGTAGATGGTGATTTATAGGTTGAAGGTAAGCCAGCTTGGGATGTGACTTTGTAAATGTAAATATTACTAGATGCTGAGACATCAAGAGAGTAAGTTACTCTGCATGAGACAGTGGGAGCAATGAACTGTATTTGTTCCTGAAGGGGAGGAGGAAAGAGAAGAGAGGAAAGAGAATGGGTAAAAGAAAGAAACCAGAAAGAGGAGGAAGCCTTAAACTGGGTGAAGTCAAGATTCAGTGAAACTTCAGGGTGATGGGAGAACAAAGGGCATTTTATAAGAATGCCTACTGCCTCATTTAAAGTTGTTGGAGCTACAATGTAAAACTCTCCTCCATTATCTCTTTCTCCCATTTAATAGAGAAGGCTTCTAGGATCATATATGCTTTGTAAAGTGGTGTGTGTGTGTGTGTGTGTGTGTGTGTGTGTGTGGCGATTGAGAAAGAGTTTCATTCCATCCCTGAACCTTTGTAGATGGGAACAGATAGCATCAGAAGCAGGAGCCTAGAGGCAGAGATGACCATGAGAGGTAAACTTTTGGTGTTCACAATACTCTTTGGGAGAGTTGGGGCTCTATGAGGCTGGAGACAAACTTCCTAAGATCTCAGTTGCACCCCAAGCTGCAACTGGGAGTATTATAGATAAGCTGACTTCTAATGTTGCCTTCCAACACGTCAGCCTAGGATTCTAATTACTGTTCCCAGTCTATCTCCATTGGTGCCATAGAAGCCCAGGCACTTGGAGCCACAGAGAACAGACGTCTTCAGATAGTGATTCTGTTTCCCTTTAGCACTCTGTTCTCCAGATGAAACATGCATATTCCTTTAACATGTCTCACATGACTAGTTACCAGATTTGTCATCATCCTGGTCAACCTGATCGGGATACCCTCCAGCGTTAAAACGTGCTTCTTCGAGTTTCACACAATACAGAAAGTGTGGTCTGCCTATCACCGAATACAGTAGGGTCTTTACTTTCTGTGATCTGGAACTTCTGCTTCCACTAAGAAAGTGTAAATGTGAACCAGCATTGTTTTTATTTAGCAGTCACATTGTGTTCTTGGCACCATTAAACTTGTGGTCAACGAAAGTCCTTGTCAGGTAATAAATAAGTTTACCCATTCTGGTTACAGCTGTTTTGATTATGTGGTATGACGACCACGTGGGCGAGAACTACTGCGTTTCATGTCATGTTATATAATGATTGTAGTTTATATCGTGTTGTGATGGGGGAGGATGTCTCCAAATACATGCACATGTGCAGAGGCCTGAGAACAACCATGTGCCACTCTAAGGAGTGCCTGGGTGTAACGAAGCAATAATTAACAGCGTCAGTCACAAACAACTTTTTTCTTTCCTTCCTGCACTACACAGCTTGTTTGTCAAAGCTGCTGATGTGTTAGTGATAGGCGCTATGTAAACACATAGGTAGACAGAGAGAAAGCCCTGCAGACGGCGATTGTAGAGTGGGTACCGAGACTCCATTGCAAACGTTCTTCTTAACAGTAATGACAGACACTATGTATAAACACAATTCACCTCAAACAGCTTTCCTGAGCTTCGGGAGGTAGGAAGTAGGGATGGTGTGGGGAGGGAATGAAGAAGAAGTAGAAGGATGTCAACATCTTCAATTAAGCTAGCTGAATTTCTGTCTTATCAGAGCTGTGTTAATATCTCCTGATGGAAGTGGTTCTGGAGTGGCCCAAAGCCCCCAGTGAACCATTTGTCCTTACACTGTGGCCTTGTGGGACAATGGCATGAATGTGGGGAGGGGAGAGAGAAGATGCTTCTCCTTCCACTACTCTCTGGCTGTGTGACCTTGAGCAAGCTGACCTTTCTGAGTCTCAGTTTCTTCATCTATAAAATGGATTTTCTATCCATGTTGTCACAAAAACCAGTCACGGGGGTGTGAAATACAACATAAGAAATATAGTCAATAATATTGTAATAATTATGTATGGTATCAGATGGGTACCAGACTTACCAGGGTGATTGCATTATAAGGTACATAAAAGCCTAATCACTATTTTGTACATCTGAAACTAATATAATATTGCCTGCCAACTGTAATTGGGAAATAAATTAATTTAAAAAATGGATTTTTCCAAGTGGATTTAGGGGATAGTGTGAGGTAGAACAGTGTCCTGATACCCTGGAGGAGCTGTAGCTTAGTACCTGGCACAGTCATTTCCCCTCTTAGTTAGGGTCCCGTTTGGAGAGAGGCTCCCGGCACTCACACAGTCAGCATGGCATGAGCTTCTTGAGGGGTCAGGCTCTGTGGTGAGACATGGACTTTCTAAGACAGACAGTGATCTTTCTTCCTAACTCTGAAGAGGAAATCAAATCTGCACATTGATAACCTTGCATAACCATCATGCAGGGTAGAAAAGGGAAGCACTCGAAGAAGCAAACATAATATGAGAAGGGAGAATCTACTCTGGGGGAAAGATGAATGAGGTGGAGGAGAGTCCTGGAAGGGTTTCTGAGCCTAAAGGATGAGTAGGAAATGGACACAGAGAGGGTCAAGAGGAATTCCATTCTTGAAACAGGGAGAAAGTGTGACTCCGACTTGAGTGCAGAGTGTCTCCACAAAAGTGATCTGATTCAGCCATTACTCCAATAATGATAACAAGTAATATTGCAAAGCACTCTCCATGCTAGGTACTGTTTGAACGTGCTCAGCAAAGGCACTGAAAGAGCAGTAGTTCTGGCGTATGTAGGTAAGTCATGGGAGGCAAGGCTGGAAGTCATTTCCAGGAGGTGAGCCTTCGTTCTGTAGGCCAGAGGAGCCCTGAAGATTTTGTAGTGAGTGAATCAGAGAGAGAATCTGGCCACTGTGTCTGCTATGAATGGGGAGTCCCCCTCGGGGTTCTCTCCCTGCTTTCTGAAGTGCCTGGAATCGTATTTCAGTCTAAAATCATTGATTCAAAGGTACAGGGCATGGGAGATAAGGCTGAAACTTGAACTCACATAAAACTATAGTTTCCTAGAGGAGTGAATGGGTTACAGTGATTAGTTAATCAGTGGATTCAGTCATTCATTCAGCAAACATTTAGGAAAGAGCTAAATGTGTCAGGCACGGTGCTAGGTGCTGGGAACTGAAAACTGAACACGGCCACTCCTTGTCCGACCCAACCTCTAAGGCTCTGCTCAGAGGAGCCCCTCTTCAAGAAGTCTTTCCTCATTCATCCTCTGACACTTGTCTCTGCTTTCTCTCAAGTTAGCTCCAAAGATCCTTCCTAGTTTCTCACGTAGTTCACAATCTAATGGTGGCAGAGGCATCAACAGGCATGATTCAATGTGGTAAGTGGTTTTAGAGCTCTGCAAGGGTATGGTGTGTGCAAAGAGAAGGTACAATCAGAGAAGACTTCCTGGAGGAACTGAAATCTGAGCAGGGCCTCCAAAAGGAGTGCTGGAGATAAGCAAAGGGTATGGGCACTACAAGCAATTGGAGTACTTACAGCAAGAGATGTGATGCAGGGATTAGGAAGAGATACAGTTTGATGCGTGTAGACGGCAATCAGATCACAGAGGGATATAGGCCACGCTAAGGAGTTTGGGCTTTATCTGATAAATGATGAAGAGCCACTGATATCTCTTAGGCAGAGCAATGACATGGTCAAATTAGAATTTTCCATGGAAAATATACTAGTATTGTCCTAGGTACAGTTTTAAGGGCTTTGCAAATAATCCTTACAATGACCTTATAAAAATAAGTGTTATTATCATCCTCATTTTACAAATGAGGAAACTGAGGATTAGAACTTAAATGACTTGCCCAGGGGCACACAGATAATAAGAGGGCAGAGCTGGGATTGAGAGCCAGTGGTCTGGCTCCAGAGTCCGTGCTCTTATCCAGTCTACTCTGCTATACTCTGGGGACACTAATGAGATGTTCCAGGCAGCAAGTCTAAAAGTTAGGAGATCCATCTGGAGACTGTTGCAGAAGTCCTGGTGGGAGACACTTGAAGTCCTTAACTAGCAGTAAGAGAAAGGGGTGTATTCCAGAAATGTTAGGAAGACATTTATCAGGTGTTGGTGACTGCCAAGGGGGAAAGGGGAGTCAATGTTGGGTTAGCTTGGGGGTTGGAAAGTGTTTTCTGTTAAGGCCCAGATAGCAAATATTTTAGGCTTCGGGGTCATATAGTCTCTGTTGCAACTACTCAACTGCCTTTGGAGAATCGTAAGAGTGATTGTCCAGAGACAATATGTAAATAAATGAGCATGGCTATGTTCCAATAACACTTTATTAGTGAACACTGAAATTTGAATTCCATAGAATTTTCACATGTTACAAACCATTATTCTTTTGATTTTTTTCAGTCGTTTAAAAATGCAAAAACCGTTCTTAGCTCCAAGGCTGTATAGAAATAGGCAGTGGGCCAGATTTGGGCTATGGACAGTAGTCTGAGGACCTCTGGACTGTTTCCTGGGAGGGAGAAAGTGAGTGGTGGGGAGGCAGGGATCCAGACAATCTGAAGAAAACACTGCACGGCGTCTTTCTGAGCCCGGGGTCCCTGCCCGTGTTCTCTAGTTGGGTGTGCGTGCTGTGATGGAGTAATTCAGAACCAATGTGCAATGCTTGACCCCGGTAGATCTGAGCTGATGCTAATAACAGACGTTTGCAAGGACAGTGTTAAAAATCAGTGGCTTTGCTTCTTCCAGCTCCCTCCATTCCCACCCCAGGCCTGGTGGTAATGAAAACATGTTTACATAAGCACAGAGGTCACGGTCACACAGCCACCCTCATGGTAAAGCGTTTTCGAATACTAATGGTTTTCATTTAATGCAAAATCCAGGTTGTATGGGAGAGCTTAAGGTGACCCAAAATACCACTCTCAATTGCACAACTTTATGAATAAAAAATCATTTTGCAGGTGAAATTACACCAGTGTTCTTCATCTATGTCGGAGACAGGGAAACAATAAGTCTGAAACTTTATCTGAACACGAATCTTACAGCGCCAGTGGTGTGGCTGTTGGTTAAACATTAAATCCTCAAGAAAAAACTTGGTAAAAGACCACTCCCTAGGTCACCGCACCACCCTACTTTAGGAAATTTCTTACCATGCACAGGAGGCATCCCTTTTCCTGGATGTTCACCATGAGGGGCATTGCGTGGCTGTCATTTCTAAGCACTAACTCCATGCCAGGTACTTGCACAATTCCCTGTAAGCACACAAAGATGGGTGGCTTGTTGATGCCACTCATGAAATAAGCATAGGAGTCCTAGAGAACGTCTTGTCCAAATGTTTTCAAACATTAAAACTTTTTTTATCAGTAGAATCTCATGCACCACATCACCTTTACATGGAATCTCAAGATATAAACCATACAAGAGGGGGCACAGTGGGCCCCTCTCTCACACAGCAGCCACTGAAGCATCCTAGGGTTTTGCCTCATGAGTATAATCTTCATTAAATAAAGTAGGAAGCTGAGGCCCAGAGAGGTTAAGTGACTGTCCCCAAAATACACAGCTCTGGCTAAGGCAGTTACTTCGCCAGCCAGTGTTCACTTCACTCCACAAAGCTGTGTCGCATCAGGATTTTCTAGAGACGACTTCAGCTCTGGGCATAGATGCTCCCATGTCAGTCGGCAGCCCTTGACTTCCAATAGGGGCAGCTAGATGACATGGATTTAGCCTTGGATTACATGACAGCCATTTGGGTTTGAGTCCCAGTTGCCACTTATCAGCTGTGTGATCTCAAATAAGTAATGTCCCTCTCTTAGCTCTGGCTTTCTTATGTGCAAAATTGGAATAATAATCAGGTTTATGAAAATCTTGCGAAAGAAGTGAAAACATTGTGTGAAAATCTATATCTAAGAATGTGATTATGGCTGTTCCAGGTGGGCCTCAGTGGCTGCCCTACAGAGGCCCATAGCCTGGGCTTTGTGCAGGATGGAAGCGTGTGGGATTTTTAACCAGCCCGACTGCATGCTCAGCATCTAAGGATAGGCTTTTTGGGATTGGCAAAAAAATACTGCCGGATTTCAATCCTTGCTCTGTGCTCATCTTTCTAGCCCCAACTGCAACTCCCACCTGCCATCCATCCTGGCAAGTGGGAAGGAAAAAAGGACTTTTCTTTACCCTCTGGTTCCTGGGCAGCACTCAAGAGTTATGGGCTTTTGTTCCCCCAAGAAAGAAACATTATCCTCAGTCTTCAAGGGTGAGGATTCCGGCATGTAACAGGACTGAATGATGCCTTTTCTCTATCTCTCATACCGGAATTTAAGAGGACCCTAGAGCAGCTGAGTTTATGAGAACCCATAAGAACCGTACTATAACCGGGACACCCGCAGCCATAAACCTCTACCTTGAAGTCTGCAACAAATCCTGAAATGGTGAACTAGGACGGGCTCTTGTCTCTGTCAGCAGAAAAAATAAAATAAAATAAAATAAAATAAAAAAGGCAGAAATGCAAACTCAAGCAGAAAAAGCGAGCCGAGCAGGGAAGGCAGGTAGAATGAGAGAGCGTGATGGCAACAGTGACGCTGGTTATGATGGTCACAATAATCATGACATCAAGAAGCAGGCGGTTATCAAAACCTCCCTGAACAAGCCTGGGGCAGCCACCTCTGTGATAGGACAGGGCCTGGCTCACGAGAGGAACGAAGAAGGGACAATGAGAGAGGAACATACACATAGGCACGTGCACATGCATGCACACAGTGCCCTCACACACACGCACACACACACACACAGCCAATCAGAGGAGAGGGTAAGGAGCTGCTTGGAGGAAAGCAAAACCCAGGTAAACAATAAAAGACATCTTGGGGCCTTCTGGGCTGCTACCCCGGATGAAAAAGCCAGTTGGAGCAAGATCTGTGGTGAAGGAGTGGATATTTTCTCCTCAATCCTTGGGTGCTGCGCAGATGGCTGACATGACTTTGCTCTGAATACCCTGAGTTACTTTAAGCTGCACAAAAGCCATGGGCCTTGCCGTTGGTAGAATGGAGCAGAACAAAGTAGAGCACATTTGGCCGGTGTGGCCAGGCACACTTAGCAGCAGCAATTGTGTTAGGGCGGAGCTGGGAAGCAGAGCTTATGGACCAGCGCCTTTTCCTAGTGGGACAGAGGGCATTTCTGCAAACAGCACAAGACAAACACACACACAGCTGGCCCCTCCTCTGCAGGGTGCCTGCTTCAACTCAAACCCCACTTCTCCGCGTGCCAAACCCTGTTAGTTGCTAACACAAAACCTATTCCTCTCTCCTTCCTTGTAAACAGAACTTTATTTTTATTTGGGGTTACAATGTGTTCACTTCATCTCCCAGGCTTTTTGGCAGCCATTTGAGACAATGTTGGTCAATGAGAGAAATAGCTACATTTGCTGGGGGCAGGGGGGTTTGTTTTGGGAAAGCTTTGGCTTTCCTGATAACAGGGATAACAAAAGCCAGAGTCATCCTTTCTCCTCTGTTCTTCCCTTGAACATGGTCATGATGTCTGGAGCTGCAGTAGCCATCTTATGACCATGAGTCAAAGAAGGCACAAGCCAACACCCCAAAGATTATAAGGCAGACATTCAGAAAGCCGATCCAGCACCTCCCACCTCTGGACTTCTGTTACATGAGAAAAATAAACACTTCTTTGTTTAAATCACTGTGAGTTGGGTTTTTTGTACCTGCAGCCAAACTCAATCATAACTGGTACATTCAGGTAGAAAGGATTTGGCACTTTTTTGTTTTTTTAACTTCCAGCCTTCCTGCTGCCACTTTCTTGCTTATGAGACCGTGTTGCCAAAGTATTAAATAACCCCAACATTCCTGATGGTGTGAAACCGAGTGTCTTGGGTTGTGTTGGGCTGGGACAAAGAGAGAAGCATCGGGGGTCCAGGCTGAGTCTGAGCTCTCCCGCTCTCTGTCCTGGCCCACTTTGGTGGCAGGACCCTCTCCTCCTCCCTTGGCTCAGCTTCCCCCTCCCTCAGCATCTCAGCTCTCTCTGATCCACACTTTGTGCTTGCCTTTTTGACGCCATCTCTGACCTAGAACGGGTTAACTTTTTTATTGATTTATTTTTCTTTTTTGTGAGTGTGTAGGGAGGAAGAAGAGGGAAAATAAATTATACATCTCCCAAGATACAATCTGTAGTTAATTCTTAATTAGGACTGACAGATGCTTCCCCCCATAATCCTATTCCCAACATGTTCTGTTTGCTTTGTTTGGTGCTGGAAGATATATTGTGACACAGTAATGACCTTTCTAAGCTTGTCCTGGAAGTGTTATTGGCATTCTAATGATTTATTGCATGTTCCAGTTGATTACAGGGCCATTTGTCAACATTTTATTTCTCTCTCCATAAACCTGTCTCCTGCGTCACAGACCTTCACTGCATGAAATTTAAACAAATACAGTATATAGCTCTTATTCAACTTCTGTTTTCAGTTGGAGCCTCTGGAGCAAACCCATTCTTTTTATGACTGATACTACCTCTGCTTTCACAGGGCAGGAGTCAGTCTCTGTGTGTGTGAGACAGGTTGATTTCTTCTCTATTGATTTGCAATTCCTTGTGTTGGGAAGTTTTTTGAAAGCTGAATTGGTCGGGCCAGTTTCCCAATTACTTATGTGGATTCTGTCTCTGGGTTTCCAAGCAGCCACTTTATGCCTGTGGGCGTGCAAGGAAATTCTTGGCTGGAAAAGGGGGTGTTGGCCTGTCTAAACCCGTCAGTCCGGCAGATTTACCTCTTAACTCCTTATAACCACAGACTCACCACACAGGTGACAGGACTGAGCAAGCCCAGGGGGACATTCAGAGAGAAGATGAGTCATGCCATCACGGCACAAAGGCTTGAGTAGTTCCCAACTCACTGGGTGACCTTGAGCCCATCCCATCTCCTCCAGGGCCTCAGAATTATGGGCTAGTTTTGCTTCTTGCTGTTCTTGACATTATTTATTACAGAGTCTGGTCACCCCTGTCCTGTAACTGCTTCACAGACGTGCTCTAAGGATAAATAAGTCCATTATCTGCAGAGAGCTGAGAGCTCCTTTGAGGAAGGCTTTACATAAATGCACAGTTATTCTTGTGCTTATGTTAAGTCAGTTATCAACCTTTTGAGCTGGTCCAGAGACGATGCGTGGTCATGAAAGAAATGGAAGAAATTGCTCCCTTTCAGTTTGAGTCTGAGAAGGCATGAATATTCACCTGGATGCTTTCACAACCATGCACATGCACACACTCAACACAGACCCCTAATAGGCAGCACTTTTTAAAGTTAAAGATTCAGTCTGAACAGTGTGAGGGCTTACCTTTCCTCAGGTTCCTACATCTCTAAGAGACTTTTATCCTGGTCCACAGCATTGTCTCTTAAATGATGTGGTGAAGCCAGAAAGCACGGCTGTGCTCTTGTGTCTTGTAAATATCTCCACATGTGTTTCCCACAGGCGTCTCAAAATCACCAAGTTGATACCTAAACTTATAATTAGTTTGCATGTTTTAGTTCCCTGAAAGCTGCTTTCTCCTGAATTATATTCCTTAGTTAATGACATGAACATCTGCCCGGTGGCCCCATTAGAAACCTGAGAAGCATTCTTGCCTGCATCCTTTCCCGTACCTTCCTCAAGTCTTGTTGGAGTCTGCGCCCTATATTTTTACCGGCTCCAACCCTTCCCCGTCATCACATCTGTTCTCAGGCCCTCATCATCCCTATCAGGGACCATGACAATTGTCTTCTCATCAGTTGAGGACAGTGGTTGCAACAACAGACATCCAATCTTGCTGTGTCATGTAGTTGGAATGTCTGTGGGAAGGATATGTACCGACACAACACTGGTGGGAAGCTAGAGGAGCAGGACTAGAAAATAACTCGGAGTCAAGAGATCTCTGGAGATCAGGCAGTTGGATCCTCAGTCAAGTTCACTGTTCCAGTTCTACCAAAAGAACTGGAATGTCGTGACTTAAACGACAACATTTATTTTGCTCGTGAATCTGCAATTTGGGCGTAGCTTGGAGGGGACAGCTCATCTCTATCCTACCTAGCACTAGCTGGGATGGCTTGAGGGCTGGGGCCTGGGGTCATCTGAAGGCTTCCTTAGTCACATGTCTGGTGGTCGATGCTGGCCGGCAGCTGGGACCTTAGCTGGCCTGTTGGCTGCAACACCTCCACATGGCTCCTCCATGTGCTCTGGGCCTCCTTGCTACATGGTGGCGAGGTTCCAAGGGTAAGCTTCTTGAGAGACAATGAGCCAGATGGAAGCCATTTCACTTTTTATGACATGATCTCTGAAGTTGTGCAGTGTTACTTTCACTGCTTCTATTCTGGAGAGGGAATGGAGCCTGCCTACCGAGGGAGGGGTTTGTGATCTGGAAGAGCATGTGGGATGGCAAATATTGCTGTGGTCATTTTTGGAAAGGACAATTGCCAGTCTGTGAAAGATCTGTTGTTCAGTTACCCTCTCAAAATGCAAAGTTCCTAGAAGGGAGCGTCGGACTGGCTATGCCTCTAATAAGCCTGCTCCTGGCAACTCCAGAGTGGTGAAAGGGAGACTCTTTTCCCTTTGGTGACAGACGAGGGAATTGTCTTCCTCTAAGACTGCACAAAATGGTGGAGAGTTTCTCCTAAAAGGTGTATCAGGGGGATGTGAAGAAAAATATTAAATCCTAGATAAGCAAAAAATGACAAATATCTTCTACAGCCTGACTGCACACTTAAACCTTTCTACCTCCACTTAGGTTGTCATGACCTTCATGCCATTGTGATCTAAAATTCTATTGTGATCACGTGACTCCCATGCCTAAAATCCTCTGATGGCTCCCACAGTGTCAGAATTAGCCCCAAACTCTTTAACCTAGCGTGGTAGACGCTGTGGACCTGGCCGTTGTCTCTTTCCAGGTGTCCTCTGGCCATAGCCCACAACTCACATACGGCTTTGGCTTTTCCATACTGCTTTCTGGCTCTTTCTCACATTTGCTATTGTCTCAATCTCCTGTGAGTTATTGTGCTGACAAACCTATAGAACCTTCTGCATCAATAGTCCTTCTTCCCCATTCTTGTGTACCAGGCCAGCTTTTATTGATTGATACACGTCTGTATCAAGAGTCACCATTGAGGAGCCTTCTCTGGAGTTACTCTCCTGCTAGCCCAGGCCGAGTTGTTGTCCTCTTCTATGTTCCTGTCAGACCTCTCAGCTCTACTGTAGTTCTAAACTTTGCCTTTCTGGCCAGTTTCCTCAGTGAGATGGTGGGACCCTTGAAGGCCGGGACTGTGTTTTTGTTGTTTCTCTGTCCTCTAGAGCTTGGGCTGCTGCTGGCCACATAATGGTGGCCCAGTAAAGGCCAACCAATTGCATCATGGTGAATAGTGTAAGGTCATCCTGATTCCATTATCCAGGTTGACTGTCTAAGGCTGGGTGTCTTGATAGGAGGACACTTTTGCAGCTGAGTGTTGGAAAGCTAGGTGAGAACTCTTCCCCACCAATAGCACCGTGGGCTGTGAACGTTAGGACTAAAGGGGAAATCAGCTCGACCCACTTTGCTGGGCCACGTAGACATTGAGGCTGGCTTTTTATGGGTTAGTCACAATTTGGGTCTGGGTGGAACAGGAAAGGATATATACACGCAACATATTCTTGACCAAAATTGTTCTTTGGCTCAACATCATCCTGAGAAATGAACACTTGAAAATTGCAGAGGGAAGCAAGCCCATGTCACTGGGAAGCAAAATTTTTGCATGTGTCTTTCTAACACAATTGCTCTTTCCCTATGAGTAGACAAATGTGAAGAAAAGCAGGAGAGGTTAAAATGGATATGGAGAATGGAGATGAGTGGATGAGTGAAGAGCAGAGAACGAGCTTTGTGCCCTTTCCTACACAGATCCAAGATTAGAGTAGGCTTGGGGAATATCAGTGTGAGGCGAGACAGAAAGGGGAGACATTAGCAGGGCTTTCACTCTCTTTTTGGGGACTAATTTTTCACCATTGCTGGTGCCCCAGTGTGAAACCATTAGTTCCTCAGGAATGCCTGCACCACAGGTCGTGCCATAGCCATGTGGATGCCAGCTCCCAGCTCTGTGGGGATGGCAGCAGGCCCCGTGTGAGGAGCATGCATGAACTCTAGCCCTTGGCTGAAGAGGACAGATGGGGTGAAGAGAGGGGCCTCCCTGAGAGACTCAGAGGCTGAGGAGCTCCCAACCCCAGTGTGAGCTGCGTGTAACGTATGGCTTAATTTCCTCTCAAATTAGACACTTGATAAAAAAAGTTATTATATCTGTCAAATTGCCAGGGCATTTTATGGGCATGATAAACTAAGAACCACGGCTTTACAAACCTTGATGGGATGTTTCAGTACCTGGAAAACAATTTTATGGCTGCCCAGGCTACTAACAAATTGCAAATACTGATTAAGCCATAAAGTTACAACAACATTAAAATATAATGAGAGGTTATTGCACACGGGAAGGCTCTTAAGCTACAGCCACAGCTGCACTCAGCTGGCGAGTTGGGCTTCTGCTTTCTCTGCCAGAGGGAGGTGTTTCAGGCAACAGTGGTCCCTTCAGGGCCAGGCCTGAGCCTCAGGCGGTTCTGGGTGATATTTCCTCCAGGGCAGAGCAGAGCACAGGGAGAAAGCTGCCCTCATGGTGGGCTGGGAGACATTAAACATTGCTCTGAATGTCATGCTTCGTGGAAGCCTCGACATAAGGTTGAGCAGAGAAGGAGGGCTCTGTGTCTGTTTCACACACCACGGTGTGTAGGTGACACCCTTCCAGATAGTGAGAATTCTGTCTTTGACACTTTGTTCTTGATCCTGATGGAAAGTCTACTTTCCACATGTGTAATTCCCAGCTGTATGCACTGGGCAAATCAAATGATCAGTGTGCAACATTAACCAAGAGTAGGTGCCACGTGGTGTCCCAGGTCAACAGACCTAGCTACAGCCTCTAAAGAGCTATAGTCTACTGTGGAGATGGCACACATGCACGAGAAGATAAAAGTGCAGGGCAGAAGTTACGTCACTGCATGGAATGCTACTGCAAGGAAAGAAGAGAAATTGGTGCTCTCTCTGGTTCTCTTTATCTCTCTACACTTCAGTCAAGCTGAGATTTTCTTGTGCTCAATTTGTCACTTAAGGAAGCAACAATTCTTGTCTGGATCACTGGGCCATACTTTCAGCTAAAACAGAATGTCAATCGCATCCGAGGCCTCCCTAGTCCCAGAGTGCGTCTGCTTGCCTATCTCAGAATGCTTCAATTTCCTTCTCCATCTTTCCATCCAGGGCTGAGGTCATCTGTGTGGTTCCTTTAATCTTAGCACCTTAGCTCTGGTCTTCACTGCAGAGGCTGGCAGCTTCTCGGAAGTTGGAGGTTGACCTTTTATGGGGGTGTGTTTAACTGAGGGTAGGGACAGGCTACACTCATAATGACCCTGAGAAGCCTTGCGTTTTACCCCGGGAGACATGGATGTGGCTGTGCACCCTATGTCACTCAGGGGTGGGACGTGGAATAAAACTCTTTTAGGGAACTCGTGTATGAGTGAATAACAGCAGCAGAGGGAGGACTCTGGGCTAGGGGAATGGGTATGAATTCTGACTGAGGACTTTATCAGCTGAATGGCCTGGGGCAGGTTATGCAGCATCTTTATGCTTTAGTTTTCTTTTTTTTTAAATCTCTCTATATACATCATAGTATATTTATTATTTGTATGTTTATCCCCATTTAAACTACCTACTCATAGACTTGTTGGGAGATTAAATGAGTGAATATACGCAAAGCCCTTAGAAAGGGGCCTGCATACAGTAAACCCTCAGTTAATGCTGTTATTGCCATTTATTGAGCATCCGCTATGTATTAGACTCTCTATAAGTCATATGAATTATCTCTTTAATATTCATAATAAACATCAAAATAAATATTATCAGCTCCATTTTATAAATGCAGAAACTGGGTGAAAGCTCAGGGAAGAATAGTCACTTGGTTACAGCTAGTAGATTCAGAGCTCGAACTTAGAACTAGGTCTACCTTGTTTCCTCGAAAATAAGACCTCGCCGGACCATCAACTCTAATGTGTCTTTTGGAGCAAACATTAATATAAGACCCGGTATTATGTTATGTTATGTTATGTTATGTTATGTTATGTTATGTTATGTTATGTTATATTATATTATATTGTATTAAAGACCTGGTCTTATATTGTAGTAAAATAAGACTGGGTCTTACATTAATATTTGCTCCAAAAGATGCACTAGAGCCGATTGTCCGGCTTGGTCTTATTTTCAGAGAAACAGCGTAGGTCGTTCTGATTTCAAAGTCCTCCCTGAAAAGCCCCGAGGCAGATATCTGGGAGGTGGGAATAACCCTCTCTTCTCATGCTGGCAGTCATCCTGCACAGCAGTGCACGCGTCCACAGGACTCAAACTTGGACTGTGTTGACCCTTGGCTCTAGGAGCAACTCTAGCTCTTGGCAGCCTTGGGCACGGTATTACGAAAGCCACCTGGTATGTCCCCTTATGAGACACTTTCCACCTGTCTTGGCCTAGCTCCTTAGGCATTGTACAATGAACAATGGCTCTGTTAGGAAGGGGCTTACAATGGAAGCATCCTCAGGAGAGGACAAGCAGTCCATGTTTTTTACTATATTTGTATAAGGAGATGGGCAGGTTTGAAGGACAATGACAAGCTCGGAGGACAGTGCCACTTATGGAATAAACTGCATAGTTTGCTCTTTTAGGGTATGGTGTGGTAAGTATGCAATAAATAGAGCAACAGTACTCAGAGACTCCTTATTCATTCCTACACATTCATAATTTAATGGTTTGTAACTACCTAGGAAATAGCATCACGATACTAGGCACCGGGGATCTGTAGTTAAATAAGAGAGGGCACATGCTCCCAGGGCTGTTCAGAGGAATGGACTATTGTAATGACAATGCCTGTGCAGTGTGGCAAATACTATGACAAAAGAAGATACGATTACAAGGGACAGTAGGGGAAAAGATGACTCTGTGTCAGCTTAGGAAGGTTATAATCTGAGGCTGTGCTCAATTTCCTAGGCCAGAGAGAATCAGGGCAATCATATTCCAGTTTCTTTCCTTTTCTCTTAAGAATATGCTCCTTGGGTCTAAGCTGTGAAAATATTAATGATAAATAACTAACATATTTGAGCAGCGCATTGCAAAAGGGCGCAATGGCTTCATAAGGCAGTTAGTCCCTTTTGATAAATTAAGAAATTACAATGCAGAAAGTGATGTAATTTGATGTAATTTGCCCAGTGTTACTGGTTTACCGTTGGTTCCCAGCCCAGTAGAATGTGGCTCCCATTCGAGCAGGGATTTTTGCATCATTTACGTTGCTATTAAGTGGTCGATTGCCAGCACCTACAAGAGTACCCAGCACATGGTGGTCACTGGATAGATGTGTTGTTGAATGAGTGAATAAAACACAGATTCTTTTTGGTTCCAACACCTAAGTGCTTTTCACCATATCATCAGCTTCTGACTAAGTACCTTGGCCTAGAAAGAGCCTCTATGGGAGGGAACGTTGTTACACACTCCAATTACTTTCTTCGTTTATTGAGACACGAGGTTTTAGTCACTGCTGTTTATACAATCCACATTCAGTGGTACCTCTTCAAAGTACATGGGGACCAGAAGTGTTGTGGGGGTGTGAGGGTGTGATTGTGGAGGTGGGAGAGGGTTAGCATAAGGTCTTTTGTGTCGTTGGCCAAGGTGGGAGCAATCTTCTCATTATTTCGGCTCATCAGGCAGGGCCCGGTTGTGGCCCAGCTGGAATCAGACACAAACAAAGTAGCCTTCTCTGTGGCAACAAGAGTGGAAATAAGATGTGTCAGCAAGACAAAACCTCTCCTTGAGGCTTCTCCATAGTACCTCTTAGAAGTGAAGTCAAGAGTCTGCGGGTGGCAGCGCAGAGCCTGTGGTTAAGAAAAGGGGAATATTAGCGCTGACACACTGGGCCATAATGGAAAATGTCACCTTTTTCAATTTCTTTGAAATAGTTACCTGTGGTATGTTTTCTGATATTGCTGCTCTGTTCTTAGCTGGGTCATTGCTCCTCCCAGGCACCTTGGGAGAGGAGAAAGATGGAAAAATAGAGGAGAGGCCAGGATGGAACACCAGTTTCTATGCCTGCCAAATTCTAGAACCCAGGCTGTGCCTCTCTGCATCCCATCACAGTGGTTCTGTGTGTATCAGTGACTGCCGCTTTTATACTTGTCCTCATTCTCCTGGCCGCTGCAAATAGGTCTAAATATCTTTTGTTCCTCTGACGGAAGTGAAACTGATAAATGCTTGGTTTATCCCAAAGTTGTTTGCCGGTCAGTTATGGCTAAGTACCCACTGTGAGGTGATAGTGGTATATCTGACAGATGACTGACAGCCATTTTTAAAGTCTTTCGTCACTTTCTGGAGTACCAGCCTCTATATGGGTGCCCTAATGTTGTCATATCTTTCCAAGGGGACCAGATTTTGGGAGTGCAGGGGAATATAGTTTGGAGATAGTACAAATTGTAATAAGAACAGGGTAGATTGGTGACTGCATCTCTCTGAAGCACATCTGAGCAGCGGATGCCCTGCAGGTTGATCAGGGAAGAGTGTGGACTCACTGGGTTCCTCTTGGCTTTAGCCCACACTGTACCTTTAGTGTGTTCTGGAACCAGGATGTTCAGCTCCACAGGCCTCCAGATAATGTCTAGGAGTGCAAGACTGTATAGATCATGGGCTGATGCAAGGTGACGCATCCCATGTGGGCCGACACAGGGATGTGCAGTAACAGTACACTCATAGCGACAGTGACACGGTCCATGTCAGTACCTGTGATACCTGGCACACTGCTAGTCATTATATATACAAACCTCTCATTTTCACAACCCTTTTGCTGGGTTTTCACTGGCATGGATCTGTCTTCAATAACAAGAGTACATAAACTTACTGAGAGATTCCAACATTCATGACTGAGTTGGTTAGTTTGCTACATTGCATTTTTGATTTGTTCATATATATATGAAAAAAATATATTTATATATATATTTTGAACCCCCAAGATTTGTCCCTTCTTCTAACTTTCTCCCCACACAGGCGTTTCCAGCTTTAGCCAACCCCCTGCAGAGTAGAGTATGAAAATGGTACCATCATGTTTTCCTGTTGCCCTCTCACTTTCCCCATCTTCACATCAAACTGTCTGCATTTGTTTCATTTGGGCCTGTTTCACCCGATCTTCTCCCCAGGGTCCCATTTCCATTGCATTGATCTCCTCAGTCCCAGGAATGGACTCCATGTTTCCCCTATCTGATGTGTCTCGTTTATCTGGGAGAAAAAAAGCTTAGCTATTTTAAGTAAGGAAGTTGATTGGGGGTAGGAATAATGGGGTTCCTTTGTTCTATCAGTGTGTTTGTTGACTCTAGAGGTTGGGGATTGTGGTTTTTATTTTACGTATGATAAGAATGAGGCTCCTAGGCCCTAAAAAACTGGCCCAAGATAGCATAGCTAAGCCTAGGACAGAGGTGAGATTCCACCCCAGTTCTGTCTGATTCCAGAGCTCTTTTTACTACACTAAGTTGTCTCTTACAAGAAAGAATATTACCAGCGTGGATTCTGAGAAACTGGCTGAATGGTTCAGGCAATCTGTCCCTCTAGAAAATTACTTACTACTCCTACTACTCCTACTCCTACTACTAAATTAGTCTGACAACAGATATTATACTACTAGCAGAAGTTAACACAACCTTGTTGAAAGCACTTTACATATATCAACTTTTTACTGCTTATAACATCTCTCCCCAAATCTACCCCATTATTTTGACATTCAATATTATATTAATTTCAGGTGTACAGCATAGTGGTTAGACATTTATATCATTTCAGAAGTGATCCCCCTGACTAGTCTAGTACCCACCTGGCACTATACATGGTTATTACCATATCACTGACTATATTCCCTGTGCCTTATTTTGCATCCCAATGACTATTTTGTAACTACCAGTTTCTATTACTTAATCCCTTCACTTTTTTCACCCTGTCCCCCAACCCCCTCCCATCTGTCACCCCGATAAATCTAGTACCCATCTGACATCATGCATAGTTATTACAATATTATTAACTATATTCCTTATGCTATACCCTACATCTCCATGAGTACTTTGTAACAACCAATTTGTACTTCTTAATCCCTTCCCCATTTTCACCCCCCAAACCTCCTCCCATCTGGCAACCATCAAAATGTTCTCTGTATCGATAAAAACCCTTAAGAAAGTGGGAATAGAGGGATCATATCTCAACACAACAAAGGCCATATATGATAAACCCACAGCTAACATCATACTTAATGGGGAAAAGCTAAAACCATTCCCCCTAAGATCAGGAACAAGGCAAGGTTGCCCACTTTTTCCACTTCTATTCAACATAGTGCTGGAAGTTCTAGCCACAGCAATCAGACAAGAAAAAGAACTAAAAGACATCCAAATTGATAAGGAGGAAGTAAAATTGTCATTATATGCAGATGATACGATACTATATATAGAAAACCCTAAAGACTCCACCAAGAAGCTATTAGAGCTGATAGATGAATTTAGTAAAGTAGCAGGATACAAAATTAATATTCAGAAATCAGTTGCATTTGTATATACCAATAATAAAACATCAGAAGGAGAAATTAAAAAAACAATCCCATTTACAATTGCTCCAAAGACTATAAAATACCTGGGAATAAATTTAACCAAAGAAGTAAAAGATCTGTACTCAGAAAATTATAAGACACTGAAGAAAGGAATGAAGGAAGATATAAATAGATGGAAACACATATCATGTTCATGGATAGGAAGAATTAATATAGTTAAAATGTCCATACTGCTTAAGGCAATATACATATTCAATGCAATTCCTATCAAACTACCAATGACGTTTTTCACAGAAATAGAACATATAATCCTAATATTTATATGGGACCATAAAAGACCCTGGATAGCCTCAGCAATCTTGAGAAATAAGAACAAAGTGGGAGGTATAACAATACCTGACTTCAAATTATACTACAAGGCTACAGTAATCAAAACAGCATGGTACTGGCATAAAAACAGACACATAGATCAATGGAACAGAATAGAGAGTCCAGAAATAAATCCATGCCTATATGGCCATTTAATCTATAACAATGGAAGCAAGAATGTACAGTGGGGTAAAGACAGCCTTTTCAATAAATGGTACTGGGAGACCTGGACAGACACATGCAAAAAAATGAAGCTGGACCACCTCCTTACACCATATACAAAAATAAATTCAAAATGGCTTGAAGACTTAAATGTAAGATCTGAAACCATAAAATTCCTAGAAGAAATATAGGAAGAAACTTCACAGACATTACCTGGAGTAAGATTTTTACTGATATATCTCCTCGTGCAAGGGAAGTAAGAGAAAAAATAAACATGTGGGATTACATCAAACTAAAAAGTTTTTTCACAGCAAAGGAAACCATCAATAAAACAAAAAGGGATCCTACTGAATGGGAAAAGATATTTGCCAATGATATATCTGATAAGGGGTTAATGTCACAAATTTATAAAAAACTCACTCAACTCCAAAAAAACAAACAACCCAATTAAAAAATGGGCAGAGGACATGAAGAGACATTTTTCTAAAAAGGACATACAGATGGCAAACAGACCTATGAAAAATGCTCAAACTCACTAATCATTAGAGAAATGTAAATAAAAACCACAATGAGATACCACCTCACCCCAGTCAAAATGGCTATCATCAATAAATCAACAAACAACAACTGTTGGTGCGGATGTGGAGAAAAGGGAACCCTTGTGCACTGTTGGTGGGATTGCAGATTGGTGCAGCCACTATGGAAAACAGTATGGAGGTATCTCAAAAATCTGAAAATGGAACTACCCTATGATCCAGTAATTCCATTCCTAGGTATCTATCCGGAGAAATCCAAAACTCCAATTCAAAAATCTTTATGCATTCCTATGTTTATTGCAGCACTATACACAATAGCTAAGACATGGAAACAACCGAAATGCCCATCGGTAGATGACTGGATTAAGAAAATGTGGTACATTTATACAATGGAGTATTACTCAGCCATAAAGAAGAAAGAAATCTTACCATTTGCAACAACATGGATGGACCTAGAGAACATTATGTTAAGTGAAATAAATCAGACAGAGAAAGACAAATACCATATGATCTCACTTATATGTGGAATCTAAAGAAAAGAATAAGTGAATGAACTAATCAGAAACTGTTTTGGAGACATAGAGGAAAAACCGAGGGTTGCTAGATGGGAGGGAGGTGGGGATAAGGGGGAAGGTGAGGGGATTAGAAAACAGTCAGTAACCACAAGATGGCCATGGGGTTCTGAAAATTAATTTGGGAAACGTAACCAATAATGTTGTAAAGATTTTGTAGGGTATCCGATGGACACTTGTCTCATTAGAGAGACCATCTCAGGGATGATGTAGATGCCTGATCACTGCACTGTACACCTGAAGCTGAAGCTGAACAATAATGAATGTCAACTACAAGTTTGTATGTATATGTATGTGTATATATATATATATATATATATATATATATATATATATATATATATATATATATATATATATGTACTTATAAGAAGTGGAGTACAGCATTAGGAATAGAGACAGTGGAAATGTAATGGCTCTGTGCGATGTCAGAGGGTTAGTGGATGGGGGGAGCGGGGTTCACACAATGTGAGGGATATAAAAGATAAACGTCTAAGTATTACTTTGTCTTGTGCACCTGAAACTAATAAAAAAAGAAGAAAAAGAAAAAAAAATATTCTCTGTATCTAAGAGTTTCCGTTTTGTTTGTTCATTTTGTTCTTTAGATTCCACATATAAGTGAAATAACATTGAATCTGTCTTTCTCTGTCTGACACTCCACTGAGCACAGTACCTTCCAGGTCCATCCATGCTGCCGCAGATTGCAAGAACCCATTCCCTTCCCTGGCCGAGCAATGTTCCACTGTGTATATGTACGATCTCCTCTTTATCCATTCTTCTATTGACGAACACCCAGGCTACCTTCACGTCTTAATCACTGTAAACAATGCTGCAATGAACATATGGATGCACATGGCCCCTCGAAGTAGCATTTTGGGTTTTTAAAGACAAATACCCTGAAGTGGGATTACTGGGTCCTTCTTTATCTCTTGTTGTAGTCTCAGTTTTAAAGTCTATTTTGTCTGGTATAAGCATTGCTACCCTAGCTTTTTTGTTTATTATTATTTTTTCATTTTCATGAAATATCCTTTTCCCATCCCTTCACTTTCAGTCTATGTGTGTGTCTTTCAATCTGAAGTAAGTCTCTTATAGGCAGGATATGTAAGATTCTTGTTTTCTTATCCACTCAGCCCTCTTATATCTTTTGATTGGAGCATTTAATGCATTAACATTGAAAGTAATTGTTGATAGATATGCAGTTATTGCCATTTTATCATACATAATGTTGATCTCTCTCTCTCTCTATTTTTGTCTTAAAGAAGCCCCTTTAATATTCCTTGTAATACTGGTGTTGTGGTGATGAACTCCTTGAGCTTTCTCTTGTCTGGGAAACTCTTTATCTGTCCTTCAATTTTAAGTGACAGCCTTGCTGGGTAGAGTACCCTTGGTTGTAGGTTATCCCCATTTTTGGGGTGAGGAAACTGAGGCCTAGAGAGGTTAAGGGAATAACCCTCCAGTGGAGGCAGTGGTGTCAACTACCAACATGACAATAATGAGCATGATGATGTTTTTGAAGTATAGTCAAACTTAAACAAATTCAGAAGGACTTTCTCTCTAAAATGCCCCCCAAAACTGGTCAGGACAACAAGGAGAGGTAAGAAGAATGAAGCCTGGCTGAATGATTGTTCAGCGCAGCATAGCAGGAGGAAGGAACACATTTTTTTATCCTATTAAAAAAATAATGTGACATTTATTAATGCCCCCGATGTCCAAGACCAATTGCTTTTTCAAGTGTGCCAAAATGCATTTAATCTTGACATGGGCATGATGCAAATGTGCTTCTGCAGGTCTGGTGATGTAAGAAGTTAACACTGACACAGCGTGGATGCTCGTTGGGCTCACTGCTGTTTGCGTTGTGTGTCTTGGGTGGGGCAGTATCACAAACTCGCAGAACAGTGCCTTAGCAGTGCTTCATCAAGGTGGGGCCTAACTTATTCTTTTGGATGAGGGCACAGTCACATTCTTGAATACGTTGGTCCTTGATGACAAAAAAGAAGAATGAAGAGATTTAGGTGCCCTTGCAGAATGGACAAGGGAAAGTCTATAGAATTGGGTAGTTATTCCCAGGGACTCCAAAACCATTACATGGTGCAAGGGACGCAAGGCTGCTGGTCAGGGGGCTTGGATTTGAGTCTCCTCTTCTGTTGCTAATTGCCCATGTGACCTTGGGTAAGTTATTTGCATCTTCTGGCTGGCCTTGGTTTTCTCATCTATAGTATTGGAGGGTTGGGCTAACGGATTTCTAAGGGCCTTTTCTGTTTTTACTTTCCATCTCCACTGCATGGCTTCATTCAGGCATTCCTCCCTTTTGCCTGTGGGGTCTCCTAACTGCCTCCATTTTTGTCCCTTAATCCATATTCTGTCATCCTACTATCAGAGTGGTCTTTCTGAATATGTAAACTTTATCATGTCACTCTCAACCTAAAACCCTCATGCTTATGGGATAAAGACAGAACTTGCCATGAATATAAATAAGGACATAGAAGATGTGATAACAAAATCAAGAGGTGTGTGTTCCCAGTTATATATGAAATCAAGTTTCCCATAAAACCAAGATGCCCGTTCTTTCCAAAGACCAGTGAAACATCTACAAAACTGAACTTTTATAGTAATAACTTCCTCAGAAAGTTTATTGGTCACATTCTCTGACCACAATACATTAAAAATAAATTAAAAAAAAAAATTTGAATTCACTAATACAATGATATGTGCCAAACACTTAAAAAAAATTGAGATTAAAAAAACTCTAAAACTTAAAACAACTTTAAGAAATAACTGATGGGTCAGAAAAATAATAAAAATAGAAATGATAGATTATTTAAAATTATTAAAAGCTGAAACCCTGCATATCAAAAGTTATGGAATGTGGCAGGATATTCTTTAAAGGATGATTCAAATCTTCAGATGACTTTAGTAATGAGAAAAAGAAGAGTAAATGATATAATAATTGAATTCAAGTGATGAAATAACAATAAAGAAAAACAAGGAAAGTAAGAGGTAAAAATCAACAAAGATAAAAGCAGAAACAAATGAATCAGAAAAAAAGAGTGAGTTCTTTAAAAATATCCCCCACCCCCAAAAAAGAAAAACTTTGATAAGAAAAAGACTGCATGCGTTGGTTTTCTATGGTTTGTGTAACAAATTACTACAAACTGGGTGGCTTAAAATAACAGATTCATTCTCTTAACAGTTCTGAAATCAGTTTCACTGAGCTACAGTCAAGTTGTTGGCTGGGGTGGCTCCTTTTGGGGCTTCTATGTGAGAATCTGTTTCCTTGTTTTTCCTAGATTCTGGAGGCCTCCTTCATTCCTTGGCTCCTGACCTCTTCCTTGCATCACACCAACCTTTGCTTCTGTCATCACATCTCCTACATCCTCCTTTGAGCTTCCTGCCTCCCTTTATAAGGGCTTTTGTAAGTACATGTAGATTTTCATGAATAATCCAGGATAATCTCCCATTTTAAGATCTTTACCTTAATTACATCTGCAGGTCCCTTTTACCATATAAAGTAACATTCTGGGGATTAGGACATGGATATCTCTGGGGGAATATTATTCAGCCAACTACATTGTTTAGCCACAAATTAAACATTAAAAGTGTTAAGGAAATATTATATGCAACATGATTCCAATAAATCTAAAAATCTAAATGCAATGGTATTCCCCACTGGAAAACTGAAAATGTCCAATATTGACTCAAGAATATGCAATAAGTAGAACAATAAATTGCCCCTTCTCTTAGAGACTCACAAAAAATATACCAGGTCTAGATAGATTTGTGGGCAAGTTCTATTGACAAGAGACATAAAAATCACGAGAAAAATGTTAACAAATCAAATACGGCAATGTATTAGAGGAAAAATATGCCATAACCAAGGAAGATTTATTTTAAGAAAGATTATGGAGGCTTGTTTCAAAATTAGAAAATTTATTATTTTTTTAAAGGAAATTTATGTAATTTAAAAAATGTGATATAATTTATTACATTAATAGGTTAAAACAGAAAAATAGGAACATCTTATTAGGGTCTAAAGCTACATTTCACAAAATTTAATATTCAGAACTGAAAATAGTAATTTAGAAAACTTTAGTACATTATAGATAGAAGGAAATTGCATAACCAAAAATAGTATCAGAAACCAATACTAAACATCATAGTAAAGAGTAAAGGAGCTGAAATGGATAAATGGAGTCTCCTCTCCAATACTGTTGCCATTCAGTATTATTGTTGAGGTCTAACTAAAGAAATAACAAAGAAAAGTAAATAAGAGATAAATATTGGAAAGGAAGAGCCAAAAAAGTACATTATTTATAGCAGTATTATGGTAAACCTAGAAAATCTAAGTTAATCAAATGAGAATCTCCTAGATAAGAGCTCAGCAAATTGGCTGATACACATGTAAGACAAAACTCAATCATTTTCCTATGCATTAACAATAACCAACTGGAGTCTAAGAATGGGAAAATATCCTATTCACAAATGTATCTAGTTGCTAGAAATTAAAATAATGTTAAATATGAGAGAACTATATAACAACATTATGAAACACTATTGAAGGCGCTAAGAACATAACTGAAAAAATTGCAAAACATACGATATTCTTGCTGGAAATACTCATATTTGTAAATACGTCTTTTGTCCCAGATTAATGTAAATTTATAGAACACCATTCAAAATTACAGTGGGATATTTTTGAACTTTATAAATCAATTCTAAAGTTCAGCTTGAAGAGCAAATGTATAAAAATAGTTATCAATGTTGGAAAAGAGATGAATAATGATGGTAGGATTTGCTTTGCTATGAAATATGCTCTATGAAGTTGTAGTAATTCAATTATATTTTATTGGCATAGGAATTGATAAATTAGTTAATTTATCAAAGTTAATTCCAGAGGGGTTTGGATTTAAATGCTAATATAAAATACAGGAAAATGTTCTTTAATCTTAGTGTGAGAGTGCATCTTTCTAAAGATCTTCTGAGGAATTACATCAAGGCTAGAAATATTTAAAAAATTGACAGATGTAATTACACCGTAATTATATTCTTTTCCACATCAATAGACATTGTAAACAAAGTTAATAGACAAACTGGAAAAAATGCATTATGTGTGTTAGGCAAAGATTTAACAATCATAATATGTAAAGAACTCCCACAGACCAATAAGAAAAAAAATAAATAGCACCAAATTGATGTGAATTAGTGATTCACAGAAAAAGAAATACAAATTTTCAATAAATGTAAGAAAAGATCTTCCACTAATGAAAAGAAATTCATATTAAATTTGGGAGATCCCACTTTGTACCTCTTAGAAACAATGGTAACATTTATGTTTTAAGAGTGTGTGGCAACATGCTTTTGTGGAGGTATGAATTGCTTGGTGCAATCATCTGGAAAGGCAACTTATCCATGCACATCAAATTTAAAATGGGCATTCCCTCTGACCTAGCATTTACACATCTATATATTTATTCTATGAAAATAATCTCATAAATTCGCAAAGATCCACATGCAATGTTAACTGATATATTATTTACAATAGCAAAGAATTTTAACTGACCTAAAGGTCTACCAGTTAGGGCTTTGTTTTAATACATTATGACTGATTCAAACCTTGATGGATTAGCATTAAGAATTTGCAGGCCTGCACCGAACATTTTCAGGGCTGAAGGCAAGAGTACAAATAGAGAGTGACATATCTCGATGTTAAATTAAATAAATGAACTGTTAAAAATATTCTATTCTCCCACCTTGACAAATATACCTTCAAACATGGGTAAAACTCTAGTTTTATTTAGCTGAATTTGGGCAAATATCAAAGATGACCAAATTTACTTGTTATTTTGCATGTCTTGGTGCGCTGTTGATGGGTCAGTGTGGTTTTTGGGTGAGTGACAAAAAGACATTCTTAATTCATAATAGCTATGCATTTATTCCATAAAATTTATTATTTTTCCTTATTTCAGCGAAATCACTACTTATATTGTTATAATTGAGATTTTCACACAATGTGTATTGCATTAACAATGCCAAAACAGACAAACTTTCTTGAGTCACTGTAGTTCTTGTGTAGTCTTATTAATTCCAGTTTGGAGCAATTTTGCTTGGCTGAGGCAGTAGCAACTGCAATTGTCAATATAAGTCTTAAAATAATATATAGATTCAGAAATGAACATGAATTTTGCATATCTTGTTCAAACACTGAAGTGGGTCACATATGATAAATTATCCTTAGTTCAGCGAATATTACAGAGTATATCATTTTCATCCCATTTATTGGTTATATCTTGATTTTCACTGTCTTTTAAAGCAATATCTAGATCTATTCACAAATGTGAGGAGTCAGTATCACACTTTACCCATTTAAATTTAGATATAGATATATAAAGTAATATGAATTGTTTAGTAATGCAAAATATACCTCTGTCACTATGTGCAGCTCTTATAGATACAGCCGTACTTCATGAATGCCTCTGGAACGATGGGTTAGAACAGGAAAAGAAGCAATAGAATGGATACTTGCCTCTACTGGAAATAATACTTCATTATGCAAGAATCTGTGGCACTCGTGCTGTTTGTGAGAAAGGACTGGACTGCTTAATGACTTTGTGCTCACTTCTACCTAAATGCCTCTGACTCTCAGATCATCTCTATACTCTCAGGCGGTATCAGTCTCTGATCACAGCAGTGACACAATCCACAAACCTTCTTTGTGTTTGGAGGACAAGAGACGGAGAGAAACTTTTCTGGAGCCTGGACAACATTAGCCACAAGTACTAATGTTTACAGTGGTATTGCTTTACTCTGTGCCAGTGCCAAGGGCTGGGTCCCGAGCAACAAAAGCCCCCATGCATTCTTTAACAAATTTAATTTTTTGCGGATTTGTGATATGGAGAGCCTCTAAGTCAGGCAAGCTGGCTTCCATGGCTGTGGGAGGGCTGATGCCCATTTGAAGGGGAAACTAGAGGTGTGGCTACAGGTGAACTATCAGGCCAGGAGCAGGAGTTCAGCCCTCAACTGGGATGGGGATAGGGCCAGTCCCTGGGCAGGTAGGTTGGTTGTGGCCAGGCAATGCGTGACTCAGCACTCAAAAAGGAATCACGTGGATGGGACGGGTATGCGAGTGATGGGGGAGAAAGAGAACAGCTTGGTGAGCCAATGGCTCAAGAGCTCCAGACCCCTCTTGCCGAGGGTGAAGCTTTTAGAACATCCTAATCTGGAGCAGGACTGACCCTGCAGGTATCCGGGTACTACCCAAAGACGGTTTGCCCTTGGAAAGATTTTGGTGGAGCCTTGAGATGTGAGGACACAAAAGGGATGGGAGAAAGATAAAACACTAGCTATTTATTTAGTACTGAGAGCGTCTCTTTACAGAATATTTAGCACCTAAGTGGTGAGTAGAGTTGGGACACAGATATATTAGAGTTAATTAGGTTCACTACTAAACCATAAGCTCCTTCAAGACAGGTTCCATTATACTCCCAGTGCCTGACACATAGTAGGTGTTAACAAATGTTTTTTCAATGAACAATTAAGTGGTAGAGGTAGGAAATTAACATGAACACTTGAAGATGAATATGAACAACAAACAGTGGAGGTAGAAATGCTGGTTTTACATTTTGGAGAAGGGTGGGGTGCAAAAGAAAATTCTAGAGATTGGAGGTTAGAAGAGTTTTGCGCCTCTAGGATTCAGACTTCCTGCATATGAAATCTTATTACGGAGATATTCATACATGGTAAGACAAAGGCAAACAGGAGAGGAACAACTGCAAAGATGGAGGGACCCATCAAGTAGAGATTCTCACCAGCAAATAGTGAGAATTTCTCTAGCTCCCCCACACTGGAGTACCCCATGCGTTTCTCACAACCCTCCCACAATGTGATCTCATTTACTCTAAGCTTCCGTTTGAAGTTGGCTTGCCATGGGTATCATGAAATCTTCTTTATGGAATGGGAAATGAGGCAGATGAAGAGTTAGAGACCTAAGATAACAAGTTAAGGTTGTGTTTGAACAGGGTCTTAGAACTCTGAGCTTCTAGGGAGGAGCATGCTGCCAGCCATCACCTCTTTCTGACCGGAGGCATCTCAATGGTTTCCTTGGCTGGGCAGAGCCTTCGAGAACATGGAAAGGCCCGAGAGTTAACATCTCAACAAAGACCAGCAGCAGGCCACCCCTTGCTGCGTTCCCAATGACAAGGTGCATCTTTCACCTCTCATCCACCAAGCATTTGGCTTTGAACACGATGGAGCTTGCAGAGGACTTGGAGATCCCCGAGGGTGGCAGGTGCTAGATATTAACATAACATCAACTTTTGTGAAGCAGAACAGCACACTCAGGCTGCTGATGCGGCGCTCCCCAAAGTTTAGAAATATGCAAAACTGGCTCACCGGCATCTTTACACCTGGCGGAACTTCTTAATAGCCTCCCCACGCCTCACTCTGCCCAGCAGCAGGCTGTCTTGCACAGCTTGAGCACTCTCACTCTTTTCTCCTCTCTTTGCCTCTTCTCCTGTCGGTGTTTTCCTCCCAGGCTTTTATACAGCAAGTCATTTTTCTGGAGTTGTCATTTACTGCTCCGCCTAACTGCTATATCTGAGAGTGGCCGAACTAATGATGCAGCAATTAAGAGTGATTAAGGTTATTGATAATAAAGAGGCTTCATAAACTTGATTAAATGCATTCATTAATGAACATGTTGTGGGTGCTTGTGCGGGGGTGGAGTGGAGTGAAAGGTGGGAAAAATAGGAAAAAAGAACTCGCGCCAGAGTGGCTCTGAAGATGTCTAGGAGGCTGAGTTATTTGGTAGGAAGATCAGGAGTCCCCAGGGCCTTGGACTTTGAGGAAATTACCGCAAAATTGCTGTCCAGAGCATATCATTCATTTCTATACAGTGGCAATGGGAGAGGGACAAAGGCAACAAGATGCTGAAACAGAAGAGCCCCAAGAACCACCTGAAATGGTCCACGCTTGAGATGTGCTTTGGTCCCCACCTTTCCTGGAGGATGAGCAGCAGAGGTTGTTACTAATGAACACAAGTAAAGCTCTTTCCCTTCCATTGCGCTGCCAGATCTGCTCAGGGACTAAGGATGGCTGCAGCATTCATGCTCCTTTGATCATCTTTTTGCTTGCTAGGGATAACAGTGCCACATTAATTATAGACTTCTCTGTCTCTCTTTTGGTAAGGCTTTGGAGTGCTGGGGAGACAGAGGACAGGGTCCTCATCCCCTGTCCCACAGCTAAACACTGTGGAAAAACCTTACAGCTCATTTCCTTGAAAGGCTTAGAAAAAAACTCATTAACTCTGACCTCAACACAGAGCTGTGACAGTTCAGAGGGAAATGCTTCAAAATCTATCTTCACTTAGCACATGCGGATTCCAAGTGGTACAAATAAATCTGAGTTTCAATAAATTAAAAAAGATTTTTTTTTTTAAAGATAGGATAAGCTTTTTATTAGAGGAAACCCCAACACACATACCCCACAACCACTTACCTAAGGGTGGTGCACTGCTTACAATGTACTCCTGCCCCAGGGCAAGCTCCCCCAGGACCTCCCAGACAAGGACGTCATTCAGTTGGTTGTGGTTACTGGTACTTCCAAGCTGTTATACTTAAATCAGTCAGTGATTTTTGAAAGGAATTGGTTGTGTCCCCTCATTTGGCTTCAGTTAGTCCAAATTAGTGAGATTATACTGTGTATCCTCAAACCATATTCTGGCCCCACCTGGGGGACTCCCTCAGCTGGGGATGGGTCTGCTCCTTGGTCTTCTATGCAATGCCCTTTGGTTCTTTGTGTCTTGAGGCTTCCCTGGGTAGAATTTAACCTGTGGGAGGCACACCACTGACTAACTCCTGCAGTAGAGCCACAGCTGAAATGAAATATTGGAGCCATTTTAAAAGATTTACATGGCCATCGTGTAACTGATACTGTGAAGAAAGATTTAACAGGCACCTTCGGTTTGTGAACACCGTGGATTTAGCCCTCAACCCACTTCTGTCAATTGTTGAGCTGGTCAAGGATTCTGTCATTCAGTCCACAGCATTTGCTGAGAAAGCCCTTGAGGTAGTCTGCTATCCCTCGAGGTTACGAGAATTGATAATAATGAAAAGAATCCCTGGGTCTCAGGATTGGATGGTCCTTAAATTTCATCTCATGTTGAATCCCTTTAGCACATCCCTGTCACATAGTCCCCACTCACCATCTTTCAGGGAAGTTTATTTTATTTGGGGGGAACACAGGCTGTCAGGAAGCTTTTCTTTAGGCTGAGATGAAATCACCAGGAACTAAAAGTTATGGTGTGGGATTTCTTTTCAGGCGAGATCAAGTAATAACGAAGTTTTTGGCACTTGAGCAACTAAACTCCCTGGGAGGGATATTAAAGTGAGCCCTGTTTAATGCTCCTCTGGTAGGGAGGAAATTCATTGAGATTCTCTTTATTCTAATTTGCTCCCTCAACACCCATCTGTTGACCATTGTGCAAGTGAGGGGGTAATTGGTTCTTGCTTGAGAGGAGTGCACAGTCTAGTTGGGGAGACAAAACATCTTCATGAAGAGTCATTGTAATCATTAGCTGTATCAGATTAGCTAATCAATGAATTATAGAACATTTGAAAAGATAGAGAGGAATGCAATATGTATCGATAGCCTTAAGTTATGAAAACACTGACCAAAAAAAAAAATTCCATATCTAGGAATTTAACTTAGAAAATAATCTTAGGAAAAGATATAGGATGTTTGTTGTAGCATTATTTATAATATCTAAAACTGAGAAATAACCCTAATGTCGAACAATAGAGGAATAGTTAGATTATTTATGATTAAATCTACTCAATGGATTATTATACAGTCATTAAAAAACATGCTTTCAAATAATGTTTTAAGGGCATAGGAAAATGTTCATAATGGGATATTAAGTGAAACCAACCAACCAACCAAACAAAATCTCAAGCTGCATATCCACTTTTGAATATCATCCTTCTGATAGATGAATATCATCTATCATCTGTCTATCTATCTATCTATCTATCTATCTATCTATCTATCTATCTATCTATATCTATATTTAACACTGCTGAGTAGTACTTTCTTTATGATTGTCAATGTTTTCCAAAATTTACAATGAATGTAAAGCAGTATTATTCTTTATAATCAAAAACTCAATTTACATATTTTTCTTTTGTTTGGTTTTGTGGTGGAAAGGAGAAGGCAAGACCAATCTGGCTGGGGAAAATACTGCATTTGTAATCCAAGCGGGGAGTTAAGACTGAAGAGAACCTGTCCAGTGTTTATGGCTTTCTGGTGTTCTACCCTTAAGCCTGGAAGGGAAGCTGGGCAAGAGAAGAGACAAACATGGGGCAGGAACCTTTCAGAAAGATTCTGCAGAGAGGTGATGGAGAAACAGGTGAGAAGGTCAGCAGTTCCAGGCTCTCGCTGGCATTGCATGTGCTGGCCTGGCCAGATGGAATGATTGAAGAGCCCCTGTTAGAATGCCCATGTGAGGTAGGGAAAGGTCACCGTGTGGATCAGTTTTTAATACCTGGCCCTCGTATCCGAGAATTTGACTTCCTTTAACTTGACTTGAATTTAACTGAAATTTCAGGGAATGTGATCATTCTAGCTTCTGTTATGCATTTCAGCACACTTTGCCCAGAATGCCATCACTCTTCTTGCTGCTAATATGATACCTTCTCTCTTCCAAGGCTCAGGCCTGGCCTCACTTCCTCCAACTACCAGCCCTCTGGCATCCTCTTTCTCTGTGGATGCCTATAGCACCTACAGCTACTTCTTACTTGCACTCCTCACACATGGCCTTTGGTTATTGGCTACCATCATACAGGTCCATCTGACACATCTTATTCACTAGGTGTTAAGGCTTGGGAGAGCTGGAACTCTGTCTTAAATCCCTTGGTGCTGCCACGCGGTCCCACTCAACTAACAGAGTATCAAAACTGGGAGGTTGCCTCAAGATGATCCCTCTCAACCCTGTGCTTTAGAAGCTGTGAAACAGTGAGAGAGATTTGGTGGCTGGTTCAGAGTCACCTAGTGATGGATGAAAAGCAATTTATTCATTCAACAAATATTTAGTGAGCCCATGTCTTCTGGCTTCAAGATCAGGGCATTCGGTAAATACTTCTTTGTTTGTTGATTGAATGGGTGATTTATTGACTACATCCTTGAAGTGGAACCTCAGATTTGACTATAATAGATGTTTTCAGCATCAATTATTTGCTCAGCATCTTATATGCAATCAATATCTTTTTATTCCTCATATCTATCCTATGACATTCTCCTATATGGAGAGCATTTTTTTAATTTTATAGATGAGGGGATAAAAACTGAGGAGGGTTAACAACTTGAGCACGGCACACAGAAAGTAGCAGGACTAGAATTCAAATCCAAGCCTTGTTCTGGCACATTCAGTGCCCTTGCCCCTGCCCCACCTCCCAGTCTGTCCCAGAACTGGAGGTCAGAGGTACAGGTGGAGTTATACACTGAAACTCTGCTTTCAAGGTCACATACTGTCTGTTCTTCAGCCATTCAGTAAAGCTCTTGACCAAAAATATCTGCAACTTATTGTACTGTTATGAGCTGCCCTTAAGATAGTTTTCTTCTCATATGAGGAGACCTGGCATTTTGTTCGAAGGGAAGACATAAGTGAGACTAGTTTTCCTATGGTGGCTTTGCACCTTTGGCAATTGGGTTTGCAGTCTAGAAAACAGCGGCAGTCAGCCTGCATCGGGAGAGAGAAAGAGAAAATTCTATCATGTCAGAATAATGAGATCTGTGATTTCAGCACTTACTGGGTCAAAGACACACACAATGTGTTATCTGTAATGCTTTCCTCCTGACATTTGGGGAAATTGCATTTATGCAGAGGACACAGGGCGCTGGAACGTGGTACTCTAGTGATGCCACTCAGAGTTGACAGACTGCAGTTTCTCCTGCCAGAGCCTGGCCCTGACATTCCTCTGGGAGGATGGAGGCATGACCCAGCCAGGTGACAGTGGGGTCCTCCCAGCTCCTGAGGCCCTGCCATGCTTGCTGCTGTTTCAGTAGTAAGGGAACATCCCAGAATACACGCATGGGGCAGGCTGGTTAGTTAGCTGAGCAGGTACATGTGTAGTGACCTCCTTGGAGATCCTATGTGTGCAGAACGAATTCTCTTCCAACTCAAGATCTTACAGAGCCCTTTTCCTTTCCAGTCTTTCCCAGCACACCAGAAGTCTGAAGACAGCCCTGGAATTCTTTCAGAGTGAATTTAGATTTCTGTTGGGGACTTCCTTCTTCACTATCCAATCCCTGCCATGAGCACCAAAGGAACGTGGCTTGTGGCTCAGGCTGACTCTGAGGCAGGGAATTTATCGCTCTCACTTACATGCTTTTCCATCCTTCCTCCTGTCTTGCCTCTCTCTTTATCTGCAGTGGCAGTGATGAAGTGATTGATTACCCTGCCTCAGAGATCTTGTGCAGTTTTAAATTTAATCCTATCACACAATAACACACACACACACACACACACACACACACACACACACCCCAGACCTAAGCAGAGAGTGATTCTTCCCTGGACATAACAAGTCAAAAAATTCTTCTCTTTGACCACAAGCTGGGAACTGTTTTCTCATCTGGTTCTAGCAGAGAGGACCAGTGGTTTGTTAAATGGGCATGACAGCACATCCCACATCAACCATTCCTCAGAGGCTGGCATTTTCTATGGCAGTCAAATGAGGCAGTTGGCCTGATGAATAGCTTTCAAACATTTTACAGCAGAGCTCTTTTTTGAAATGAAAATCTTACTTGGAACTCCAATGTGAAAAACAGATTTGAGTGAAGAACTAATTTCCTGGCTAATCTAACTCATCACTGTTTGGTTAGTTTCATGTTGATGTTTGCAGTGCCTCTAAAGTAGCTCTCAGGGGCCCCAGGAGTCTGTAATATTCATTTGGAAACCTACTGGACCAGTTGGTGAGCCCGTATCAACCAACTGTAAGAGAGGCTAAGTGATTGATCAAGGTCATATAGCAAGTTAGCAGTTGAGTAGGTCTGTAAACTGGGTTTTCTTTGTCCACATACATTAGCCATATTTATGCCTCTATAATGAGATGTGGAGTAGATGCTTTTCCTGTTGCACTAGAATTAGTGATTAAGGCCCACTGCTGAAGATAGGAGGCCCTGAGCACTACGTTTTAAAGAGAGCCCCTACAACTGGGCTAGCACCTTCTCCCAGAGCTTCCTATGAAGTGGCAGCATGAAATTGCTGGCATCAATCCCCCTTCCCACTGAACCTTAGTCCATATAAGGAGAGAACTGGGGACTAGGGAGGGCATCATCGGGATTGTCTTCTTTGTGGAGAGTGCAATGTCAATAATAAAGGAGGGAGAAAAGGGGAGCTTCCAACCCCCTCTTCTCCCCACCAAACCAAGTGCAGAGGACCCAGTTGTAAACATTGAAGACTAGCATCTTATTCCCTGGCTGGATGTCTTAGCAAAGGACTCAAAGACCTGTCTCAGAGCAAGGGAAAGGGAATTGGAGATGGTGGGGCTTGGAGAAACGGCAGCCATGCAGTAGCCTGTACCCCCACCATACCTTGGAAAGTCCTCCTTTGATCAAGGAGGCACAGTGGAGAAGAGTTGGCCCGGGCCATCTTGCCTGTATTTCACTTAGAGATATTCCTCACAAAAAGGGTCCTAGGAGCAAGAAGTTTTGAAGTGGACCACTGGTGTTAGGAGCTGAGGGAGGTGGTATATAGGAGGGAAAGTAGAGGTAGGTCTCACCTATCAGAGAACCGTGTGGTGGGGAGGACCTGTGGGATCCACCAAAAACCTCAATTTGGCCATACAAGGAATAGTAACTTTTGGTTGTTGTTGACTAGAGGAGCAATACAAACCCGACATGGATAGAAGGATCATCACACAGTTAGGTACAAGGATGCTTCCTTCTCCAGTACAACAGGTTGCAAGTTCCTAAAACCTCAAGTTGTGCCCATGGTGCGGGAGAAGGATAACCTTAAATTGGATATAAAATTGAAGTTGTAAAGTGGACTGGATTTGTTCTTCAACTTTTTATTATGTAAATTAAAAATATACAGAGACATTGAATGATAAGAACAATGAACACCCATCTAATCACCCCTGAGTTTCACTAATTGTTAACGATTAGTTGGTCTACTTGTCTCTCTATCACCTATCTATCTATCTATCTATCTATCTATCTACTTACCTATCAATTTCAAAGTAAATTGCACTGTCATAACACTTCACCTTAAACATCTCTTAAGATTAAGGATATTCTTCATTATAATCTCAAAACCATGATCACACCTGAAGAAAATAATTCCCTAATGTCATCTTAACACACTGAACCAGACAATTTTAATCAGTGAACGTGACTAGAAAGTTGTGGAATCTGCTTGGAATGTCATTAAGTTACAGGAGAGGAGGATTAAACTTATCACAGTTTGAGGCAGTGATTGGAAGAAATAAAATTGTTTTGTGCTTATATCCCAATGAGTTGAGACTCCCTAAGGAACTTGTTATATTTATCCTCTTTACTCTTTAAGGGAGATTAGGATTGATGGCAGTTATTTGGGAATATTTCACAAAGGAGATGGGCTTTCTGCTCTCTCCTCTCCATCTTCCTGATTTAGAGCTAGTCTCCAAAGATGGCCCCCAACGCATCACATCTCTTGGTGTTCACACCCTTGTCTATTCTCCTGAGCCTGCCTGATGATTCACTTTAACTAGTAGAATGTGGCAAAATGATCCTGTATTAGTCCTGGTAGCTTTCACTGTTGTGCTTTTGTGGGTCCTCAGCCACCATGTAGGAAGTCCAGCTACCCTGCAGAAGCCACATGGAGAGATAATATGGAAAGGCCATGTGGAGAGAGAAAGGACTTGGGACTACATGATAGAGAGAGAGGAAGGCCCAGCTGGCCATCCGTCCAGCTGAGTCCAGTCTTCCTGCCTTCCATACCAAAACACCAGACACATGAGTAAGCCACCAGGGACCTTGCAGCCCAGTCCAATCCCCAGATGACTGCAACCCCAGCTGACATCACATGGAGAAGGACAAACACATAGCTGAGCCCAGTCAACCCACAGAATCGTAAGAAACAATTAAGCCACCAAGTTTTAGGGTGGCTTGTTATGCAGTGATTGATAACCAAAATCAGAGCTCTGAAAGCAAAGACTGTATTAGTTTTGAAAGCAGGCTTTCTACAAAATATATTCGTGTGGGAATGGGAAGGGAAATTACCCTATTTAACCCCAATGAGTTACATCTTCTTGCTTTTTAATTCTTGGCCAAAGGGCCATCTTCCATGAGGAACAGGAATACATTTCCCTCAGTTAGTTCCAGATAACAGGCCCCACGTTTGGGGATGGGCAGCCAATAACATTATGATCCAGTGGATGCAGGAGAATGTTATTTGACGGTGACAGTGATGACAGATCATGTTGTCTACCTATAGACAACATTCCATCTTACCCAGAGCTGTCTCAAGAGAATGATGGAGGTACCTTTTTCTGTACAGCCAGGAGACCAATAGGAGCCAGCAGTTGAGGGCTGAGCCCACCCCAGGCTGAAACCAGCTCCCAGGGGCTCCTTTGATGATGATGAAATTGACTCATAGTGATGTAAAGTGGGCAGCCCTGTCCAGCAGCCAATCTTTTCGGGCAATTATTTGGAAGTAATGAAAGTGAATGCATGACATTTAAAAAGAAACTCCTCTGTCAGCAGGAAAGCTGCCACATTTTCCCGCACCTCTGAGAATACGCTTAGCTTGAAATAATGTTCATTTTAGCCAAGTTGTAAATTACAAGTGTGTCGGGGTCTGAGGGGATTTATTACCATTTGGAAGGCGGTTATTGGGCCTTGTACGTGGCTGCTGCATATGGTGCATGTTACAAAGTGGCTGTGTCGTGAAGTTTGCAGCCAGGGAAGTACCTTTCAAGCTTTCTTTTACGCTCTCTTTTTTTCCCCCTTCACAGCTTCTCTCTGGAGGCTTCTCATTGCTAATATTCCACAGAAACACCAGCAATAAAGAGCACAATGTCATAGTCTGGTTTTGCAGTTGTTGCTTGGATTTTATCATCAGACACCATTAGTGACAAATGACAATAGGCCTGTTGATGAGTAGGTAGGCTGCGCCCTCAGTCCCCCTGGGTTGGGAGAAGACAGGGAGGCTGGGAGGTACATGGAGGTTCAGCTGAGGGCCCTGGGATGGTGGGTGAGCAGCAGGGCAGCTATAGCCCTGGAGCCCAGAACACGGCTGCCCTCTAAGTGCCAAGCCCCTGCCCACCGATTGGGCTACTAACAAGATAGTGGCACTCGGCTTCCTCCAACCACACTCACTTTCCTTTTCTTAGAGAGTTGTAGACACTCAGGGCCCTGGGACTTGAGTTTAAAACAACCTTCTCTTCTTGGAGAGGATAGGCCCTACAGGGCACAATCTCTGGCCTTGGAATCAGAAAGCCTGACCATGAGTCCTGGTTCTGTTGCAGACTGTATGACCTCAGAGCACTTTATTTGAGCTTTGATTTCTCCATCTGTGAAACAGAATTAAAAACAAAACAAAACAAAAAAACAAAACAAAACAAAACAAAACAAAACTGCCTTCTCAGCTTCACAGTAGTGCCTTGAGTGTCAATGTGAGATGATTCATTCTGTGAATACTTCCTGGGCGCTGTGTGGAGATGACCACTGGGCAGGCAGAGATGGATAAGATGTGGGCTTTGGAAGCACTTTATAAACTATAAAGGGCATGCACGTCCAATTGTTTTTATTTAATTGCATGTTATATTAATTTTCTATTGCTGCCTAACAAATGAATCGCCATCCCTTAGTGGCTACAACACCCACATGTTATCTCTCAGTTTCTGTGCACTAGGAGTCCTGGTGTGGGGTGTCTGGGTCCTTTGATCAGGGCCTCACCAGGCTAAATCAAGGTCAGTCTGTGGGCTGTGATCTCATCTGAGGCTCTGGTCCTCTTCTAAACTCATCCAAGTTGGCCAAATTCAGTTCCTTGTGGTTGTACGATTGATGTCTCCATTTTCTTACTGGCTGTTAGTTAGGGGTCACTCTCAGCAACTAGAGGCCATGTACAAGTTCTGGTCACAGGGACTCCACTCTCTCACAGTATGGCAGCTAGCTTCATCCAGGCTAACAGATGCACGACTCTCTGCCTTGAACTTCTTTTAAAGGCTCCCTTGATTTTGTCACCACCCCCCTAGGATTATTTCCCTTTGGATTAAGTCAAAGTCAAATGATTTTTAGCATAATCATGGGAGTGATATCCCGTCCTACTCACCATTCCTGCCCAAACCCCAGGGAAAGTGTTACACAGGGTGTGTCACTAGAGGGCAGGGATCTTGGGGCCATCTTAGAATCCTACTTACCATGTCTAGGTCATGAGAGCCCAGATAGCCTCTGTCATTCTTTTGGAGGCAATGGTGAATGGGGACCTAACTCCTTTGAGGCCTGGTTCCTTTCCCTCTATTTCTCCCCAGCAGACAAGGTGATCCACTCACTCCTTTGGTTACCAATGGTCCTGCAAGGCAGCCCTTCCCTCCACAGGCTTGGGTTAATGCTTTTCTTTGTTAGAATCATCAGAGAATGTCAGAGCTGGAAGGGCCCTCGGCCATCATCCAGTCCTGCCATTCCTATGAGAATGGGAACTCGTATAAACTACATAGTAAGAGGAGATTCTGAGTCTGTAGGTCTGGTTTGGGTCTAGGAATCTCTGTTTTTAACAAATGCTTCAGATGAATTTGAGCAACTAGGTTTAAAACAAACAAAACAAAACACACAGAAACCTTAAAATCTGAGGTTCAGAGAAAAGAGCTGACCTGCTTAATCTGAACTGCCTGCGGTGTCCTGCTTGCCTTCTTTAGAACTAGGTTTGGGGTTTATAGGGCCCGCTTTCCCATTTCCCTCTCTGGGGTCCAGTATCCTGCTTCTTAGCCCTCTCATAGAATGTGTGTGAGCTTTGCTATAAGCGAGAGTACAAAGGGAGCCCGGGATTGGGGCAACAGGTTGTAGGAAGCTCAGGCCCAAGTCCCTGTCTCCCACAGTCCCCGGGATGGATGGCATCGACAGGCTCTGCTGCTTCACCTCTCGTTGTCATCGACAATCTCCAAAATCTCGCAGTCATGCCTCCCCAGCCACATCCTGAGTGGTTCACAGGCCCAAATTGAGTTGTAGATGTGAATTATTTAGAGGCACTGGTGGAATATTGTTGTATCGGTAACACAGACTATCAGCTTGTGGCCTTGGGGCGTCTCCGTCGCACACTCCATCACCATTTTCTCTCATGAATAATGGAACAGCTGAATTACTCT
Organism: Rhinolophus ferrumequinum; assembly: GCF_004115265.2. Lineage (NCBI taxonomy): Eukaryota > Metazoa > Chordata > Mammalia > Chiroptera > Rhinolophidae > Rhinolophus > Rhinolophus ferrumequinum. The sequence continues at coordinate 62,079,781 of NC_046287.1, forward strand.
GTGTGTAGAGGATTCATACCCTGAGAAAACAAGGTTGCTATGAAATTAATTTTCTGTACTAAAAGAGTGACAGAAAATCAATTAATCGCATATTATTCTATACGGAGACAGAGTAAAGGAAACAGTGGAAATGGCTCGGGCCATACATCAGCAAATGCCCAGAGTGGCTGAGAGCTTTGTCGGATGCTTACCTCAAGTGGTGGCACTGGGAGTCCATACATCCTGTCGGGGGAGCCATAGGTGGGCACCGGAGGTGGCTCCCGGGCCTGCCTCTGTGCTGAGCGCTTTCTCCTGGCAACTTGATGTTTGCTCCCATCCCGCCTCAACCCTTGCCCTCCACCTCCCTTGAGCCACTTGTGAGGTAAGGAGAAGGCTGGGTGAGGAAGGTAAGGTTTTTCTCTGCCGCCTTTGTCTACTTCCCTCAGGGAAGCTCCTTCCTCTTCAAGTTTGCTTTTTTTTTTACTAAAATTTCATCTCAAGTAAAGATCTCCTAGGCTGCTTCTCTCTAAAATTTAAACACCTTGGGGAACTCGTCGGATTGTCTGTCCTGGGTATTTATAGCTGATCAGAGCCCCCAAACAAAAGAGGGAGTCTTTAATGGTGGAATTTCAAGTGATTAGTCATTTGGTTGAGGGAGATAGTTGTTGGGTGTGTGGGGCATCAGATGGCGAGGTACCCTGGCCTCTGAAACTACTGGCTGGAGAAGACCTATCTATTCTGCCTGTTTGTGATATGGGTACCTTTTTGAATAGATACATCTTACATCTATTCTGCCCATAGGCTGGGAAGGAGGTTGGTAAGGAAGCCGGGGTGCTCTTTGTCAACAGAATACAGGTGACAAAGAAGACAAAGACGTTTAGGACTGTTTGCTCCTGAGGAGAGCAAGGTCAACACATGTCCCACACTACTACTTAAAGTCAACGGTGAGCAGATAACCAGCTTCTCTCCCTGTCACTCAGTAACTGTGGTGCCCCCCAGTGAGCTAAACACCAAACATCCTTGCAGGAGGGCAGTTGGCAGGAGAGAAGAGCCAGGAAAGCAATGAAGCGGTGATGACCCTGTGACCCAAGGCTCCTTCCTGGTCTCTCATCAGCGTGGTTGGCAGAGCTACCTGCATGTGAGTCAAGGGAAAATCACATAAGGATTCAGAGAGTATGAAGCTGAACTGCAGGAAGGGGGCCTCTAGCAGCACCAGCTTCCCAGGATCAAGGAGGTTTTCAGATTTCCAGCAAAAATTGTTCCCCCCTCCCTGGACATTTTTTGTTTTTACATTGGTTTTGACATGATGCTGAATTGATGGGTTGAAGGCTAAGAAGGTTTTGAAGAGAGCTTTTCCTGCTGGCTTGTGCTTTTTGAGGCTGTTATACTACATTCCCCTCCTCCGCTAAAATGAAACAAATGGCCTGCTGATCAGCTGCCTGTGTCCGGACACGTAAGTGTCCCCCCACTGCTGACATACAGGAAGATGTGTCATATCCTCAGATTCTGATGTGAGACCTCAGCATGCCAGCCATAGCAGCTGACAGACAGGGGTAAGGCATGCCCCTGCTTGGCTCCAGTAACTATGACTGTCCTACTGGGGGGTGTCTGTGTGGTGGGCACGCCCCTGAAGTCTTGTGACAGGAGATGACAACCCTCCCCTATGCACAGCAATAGCCAGGCTCAGATCAGGCCCTGGGTCCTGGTGGAGAGAGGCAGGGGCACTTTCTACCCCACTAGAGAAGCACCTACTTTTGACTGAAGAGTGCTTAGAAAGCCCATTCCTCCCACCCCCCACACCTCGCCAAAAAAAGGTCATATTAATTGCACCATGGGGGTTTTCCGTTTAAAGGAACTAGGTAGGGAAAGGCATTGGTTCAATATTTGGTGAGGAAAAAATACTTTTAGCAATATGGATTTTAGCTCTTTCCAACTCTTGCTTAAATCATAAAACTCTCGTTTTATATACGTGTATTTTAGTGGGAGCATAGCTGCAGCCTGCAGGGTCCTTGAAGAATGGGTCTTCCTAAAGAGGCCACACCCCCTGAAAGGGGCATCTGGTGCCTTCTCCAGGTCTCTGAGCCAGGACTAGCTGCTCCTGGAGCAGGTTGAGTGAGTCGGACACTGGACCACCATTGTCCTTCCTTTCCAGGTGAGGACATGGGAGGCCCAGCTCCTCTGTGGTGGGTTTTGTGGTGAGGATCTCAAATGCCTGTTCTGCATCAAAGCATCCTTTTGGTTTGTGTTCCCTGCCTTGGGTGCTCCTTCTACCGAATGGGTCCAGTGGAGCCTGGCACTCCATCTCTTAGGAGGGTAAAGGGGTGAGGTGGAGGTAGAGATTCAGCGGAGTCCCCTGCGCGTGCTGCGCATGCTCCCTTCCCCAGAGTCCCTCGGTCCTCTTCGGTGAATTGCCAGATATGCAACCAACGCAGGTCTTCTCCAGCGGGGCCATCGGACCCTGCACTCTCAATCTGCCCATGTTTATTGACCTATAAATCTACTCTGTTTAGTGGCTCATTAGAAAGGCGCACTCAGGCCTGAACCTCTCCCTGCCTCTTGGAAGGTTTCATATCCCTTTGTCAGAACTCCAGGGCTTTCCAAATCAGCTTCCCAAAGTCGTGCTTGAGCTGGAGCTAGTGACGTGGGATAGGGACTTGTGACACACAATAGGCACCCCTTGGGAAATTGAAAACAAATCTAGCCTTACTAGTAGTATTAGTATCTTACCCGCGGGCTGCATTTCATATTCTACTTCCACATACACACACACTCTCTACCATGGAGGAAGAGATTAGTATCCCCTTTTTACAGATGAGAAAACTGAGGCACAATGTGTTCAAGTGGTATAGCCAGATGGAACCCAGGACTCTCCATTACTGCTCTTTCTATTACTCTACGTTGTAAACTGATGGAAACAGGAAGCTAGCCTTTTGATTAATTTTTATTATCCACCCTAAGTGAAGACCTACTGAAGTTTCCTTCCCCGTGGCTACTTGTTGGTTGCTGAGATGACTATAGAGAAACAGCTATACAGACAGATAAATCATCTTTCTACAAATCTAATTCAATAGACACAGACAGAACCAGGTTGTAGGCTAGCCACTGGGCTACAGGGACAAGAATTGTGTGTCCCAATGAACAAGTTTGAAAATAAGAATGCAAGGTCGGTCATCTCCCATTTTCTTGTTTCTATTGGTCATAAGAAGTAAGAAAGGAAATGATCACTTCTTGAGCATTATCTATGGTATAGAACTAAAGCCTCATGTTTCATAGCTATCCCTTCACTGAAGCATCACAGTATACTTTTGAGATAGGTGAAATCGTATTCTGCGTTAAAGCTGAGAAAACTTAGGTTCAGAGGAATCAGACAGCTTATGTGAGGTCACACAGTTAACAACTAACTAGGGTGTGATTCATCACAGGCCAGCCTGACACTGGGACCTCAGCTGGGCCAATCTGTCCTGGCTCCCAAAGTGGATCTTTTATAGATTTGACTGATTCTTTTGAAAATGTTGGTTTTGCAGTGGTGCTGACTAGTGCTCAGGCCTCTCTTTGTATCTTCCAAGTCCCTTTCTGCAGGAGAGAGAGACTGATTCTGCAAAGAGAAGGAGAGATTAGGCCTTGTGATCAGCCTTGTTTGGTGAGAAGTCTCTCTGACAAGTTGGTTTGACACTAACATGCATTTTGCATCTAAATTCTGCAGGCTTTCAGCTCATGCCCCATCTGTATTGCCTTATTCAAGACCATTTCATAATATATTTATATAGAACATAATTTCTTAAAGTCAAGTTGAATAGAGGCATAGCTATATATGGTGGAAAGAACAATGTACTTAACATCTCAGTGTGTAGGTCTGAGTCTTGAATCTGTACTCTAACCATTTGTGTGAAGGTAGCAAATTAACCATTTTCTCTGTGCCTCAATTCTTTATCTATAAGATAGGTATAATTATATCTCCCTACCTTATTTAGCTTCTATGTATATCAAGTACATACTACATGTGAAAAGTGCCTCATGATTTGTAAAGTGTTACATCAATCTGATGGATAATTAGTATACATACTTCTTACTTGCCATCTTGGTTTCTTTTTTAAAAAAAATGGAGAAAAATCGATATAATCTTCTTTAGATTCCCCCAAATTCCAAATTGCCCTTGCTTTTAAAAAAATACTTATCTGAAGAAAAGTTTTGTTTTGCAAATGTGAAAAAGCATCTCAGATAACAATGGCTGTCAAACAACTGTATTAGTTGGTTAATTTTTTAAAAAGCTGCAAGATGCCATGAAAATATTAATATATGGAACTTGAGGCAAGGAACACGTGCAAGGCTATCTTCTTGTTGAATGATAAGAACTCATTCAGCTAAAGCCATTGCTGGGTTAGACTGCAGTGGGATGGCTTCCTGCGATTCTACTTAGTAGAGTCCATGCTAGCGGAAGTATGGATCTGACATTCTTTCATGTGGACAAAAAGGTCTGCTTTTGAGTCCCTCCTTCATTAGTCCATCTTCATTTTTTTCTTTTTTCCTGCCGGCCTATCCACTGCAGTCTGTAAGATAGTGATATTGATTTTCCATGATCTTTTTCTTTGGAAACTTATCAGCCTTTGCCTGTTTTTCTGGATGGTTTAGCAAATGGTTATTTCTATAGGCATTCTGATAAATGGCTATTCTGATAAACAGGAACTATATCAGATGGTGATACAGCTATGGAGAAAAACAAAGCAGAGTAAGAAGAACAGGGAATGTAGGTAGGGGTATTTTCAATTTTTAGCGAGGTCATCGAAGGCCTATTTTATAAGATGACATTTGGGCAAATACTACAGGAAGTGAGAGAGCAAGGCATGCAAATATTTGGTTAAGAATGTTTCCAGCAGGTTGAACAGGTGAGAGCTGTAGGTGAGCATGCATATTTCAGGAAAGTAGGAGTCAGTGGCTCCAGTGGAATGGATGAGGGAAAGAATAGTCACAGGTTAGGGAACTAAGTGGCAGGTGGTTGGCCAGGTAGGGCTTCATAGCCTATGGTTAGGAATTTGATTTCTTATTCTGAGTGAGACAAGAAGCCACTGGAGAATTTTTAGCTGGGCAATGACGAGATCTGACTTCTGTTTAAAATGATCCCTCTGGCCACTGTATAGGTAGCAGTGCAGAAAAGAGCCTATTCCAAAATCCGGAGGAAAAATGTTATGACTTGAGCCAGCTGTCTTCCCTAGCAGTGGTGAGTCAGATGCTAAATATCTGTTGAAAGTAAAATAGATAGAATTTGCTTATGGTTGGGACTGGGGTGAGGCAGAAAGAGGAGAGTCAAGGATCACGGAAAGGTTTTTGGGTTGAACAATTGCAATAATAACACCCTCGACAGCCTTGTCATACCTCCTTACTCCATCATCTGATCCATATGTTAGTATAACATCAGTCTCCTTCTGGCAGAGAAATATTTAATGAGATGACAATCAGTATGACATTGATAAAACCCAGAGTTTTGTGGTGATATTAAATAATTCTTTCTTAGTCTGGACCTAGACTGTGAAGCATGTGAGTGCACTTGTGCAGCCCTTATCGGGACCCTTCCACATGCCTGGCACCAGTAAGTTAACTTCCTAAGCTAAAACATGGCTCTTTGAATACTGTCTTCAGGGAACGTAAGCCACAGCAGAAAGAACACGAGCTGCTGTGCTAGTACAGCCAATCTCTTTATTTCTCTTGGCCTCAGTCTCCTCTCAGGTGAGAGGAGATCAATATTTCCTGACCTACTCATCTCACAGCACTGATGTGAAGACCATGTGGCTTCACCCCGTGATGGACTGTACAAATGGAAAGAAATGGACACAACCTGGCATTTGGGACCTTCACACATATGAGTACACCTGAATGGCTGTGTTTTGTGTTTTGACATCAATATGAGGTATATCCACGCTGCACACATTAAAAAAAAAAAAAAAACACCCAAGAAAAACAAATTGGGTTGAACAAACTCTAAAGTTGTCCATTCAGGGACATAAAGCATTCAAGAATCTGATCAAGTCCCAGTTAGTGCTAAGTAGCCTTCAACACCACTGGACATTTCTATCATGATGGAGAACTAGCATTTGACAGTGAAACATGATCAGAGGAACGAATAATCACACGAGAACTGGGGACAACTCTGAAGGATAGGGAAGGCTGTGGTGAACTGCTGTGTGTGCGCGCGCATGCACAAGGAGTAACTGAAGCCTCAGATGCAGATGAGAGGAGAGACCAAGAAATCTATGTGCTCTTGCCTATCTCACACGTTCTCTGAGACATCATCTCCTGTCCCACTGTGATGAATGGAGAGCCGCAGTCTAGGATTCTTCTCTCAGGGCAGTGCCAAGCCCTGATGGGGTGAGGAATTTATGGAAGTATGTGCAGGATGACCAAAGCCTTTAGACTTTCACTTCTCCACAGGTGAGGTGGATCAAACGGGAACCAGCAGTGGTTCTGTGGTGCCTGGAAATCTTCATTTTTGGGTTCATTACTTCTCTTTTAAATTTTGCTGAGTGGAGCAAAGACTAAGGTTTGACCTGTGGCCCTTCACCAGTATACATTACCAGATGAAGTAGCTGAAATCCCCAGAAGTAAGGAAATGAGCTTTCAGGTTAAAATAATGAAACATTTGAGAGACAAAACCAATAAAAAAGGAAGAGGTAAACTGAATTATACATCCCCACTGAAGCAGAATCATTAGAACAGATTGACAAAGAATTTAAAATAAGCTAAATAAATATACAGCAATAAAGAACAATATTAGCAAAATGTAACACACAAAATAAATTATAAAAAAGAATGAAGTGAAAATATTAGGTATTACAAATATATTATTGCAACAAAGATCATAATATGCAGGATAAAATAACAATAATAGTAGTGAAATATAAGATTGAAGAATTCTCCCTCTCAGAATGCTAAGAGTTATGGAGAAGAGAATTAGAAATATGACTACCTATTTAATAAGAGTTTCAGAAATAAAACACTTGATCTGCTCAATATAAAGCTGGAAAGAAGAGAAAAAAGAATAAAGCATTATAGAAAATGAAAAATTAAAATACCATAGAATAAATCCATAATGTAACAGTACTTCATAAATCTAAATGAGTTAAATTAAAAGGCAAATTTTCTACCACCTCACACCTATTGGGATGACTACTAAAATAAAAACAGAAAAACAACAAGTGTTGGCTAGGGTGTGGAGAAATTGGAACGCTTGTGCACTGTTGGTAGAATGTAAAATAGTGCAGCTGCTATAGAAAACAGTATGGGAACGCCCACAAAAATTAAAAATAGAATTACCATATAATCCAGCAATTCCACTTCTGGGTATTTATCAGAAAGAATTGAAAACAGAGGCTCGAAGAGATATTTGCATACCCATGTTCATAGCAGCATTATTCACATTAGTTGAAAGGAGGAAGCAAACCCAATTGTTCATTAGCCGATGAATGGATAGACAAAATATGCTATATTCATGTAATGGAATATTATTCAGCCTTAAACAAGAGGGACATTCTGACAGAGGCTACAGCATAGATGACCCTTGAAGACACTATACTAAGTGAAATATGTCAGACATAAAAAAAACAAATACTGTATGGTTCCACTTATATGAGGTACCTAGAATAGGCAAACTCCTAGAGACAGAAAGTAGAATGGTGGTTGCCAGGGGCTGTGGGCGAGGGGAAATGGGGAGTTATTATTTAAGGGGTATATAGTCTTAGTTTTTCAAGATAAAAAAAGTGTTCCTGAGATGGATGGCGGTGATGGTGGCGCAACAATATGAATACACTTAACGCCATTGAACTGCGTGCTTAAAAATGGCTCAAGTGGTAAATGTTATGTTATGTCTATTTTACCACAATTCTAAAAAGACACATTCTAAGACTGGATTATAAAAAGTGTTTACAAGAGACACACTTAAATGATACAAGGGGGATGAAAATAAAAGGGGAGGTGGAAAAAGATATTCTGGGCAAATACAAACCAAAAGAAAACTGGGATACAGAGAAAGATAAGTACCATATGATCTCACTTATATGCGGAATCTAAAGAAAAGAATAAGTGAATGAACTAATCAGAAACAGTTTTGGAGACAAAGAGGAAAAACTGAGGGTCGCTAGATGGCCGGGGGGGGTGGTGGGGGTAAAGGGGAAGGTGAGGGGATTAGAAAACAACCAGTAACTAACCACAAGATGGCCACGGGGTTTGAAAATTAATCTGGGGAACGTAATTTAGTGGTTACCAGAGGGTAAGGGGGTTGGGGGGTGGGAGATGAGAGTAAGGGGGATCAAATGTATGGTGATGGAGGGAGGGCTGACTCTGGGGTGGTGAACACACAATGGGATGTACAGATGATGTAATACAGAATTGCACACCTAAAATCTACGTAATTTTACTAACAATTGTCACCCCAATAAATTAAAAAAAAAAGCAGAAAAAAAAAGAAAAGAAAACTGGGATAGTAATCTTAGTGTCTGACATATTTGAATTCAAGGCAAAAATGTCTAAGTTACAAAAAGGAACTTTATTACATTGTTGACAGGAAGGAATGAGTCAGAAGATGTAACCCAAGATGAGAGAGCAGTAGACTTAAAGGGTTGAGTTGGTTTCTAATCCTAGGAAAAGGCATGTGGAAGAAGATTTCTGGGTCTGGAAAATTGGTAGCAACTGGGAGCTAAGGATGCAACCTGGCAGTGTTAGCTATTGATACTGAAGTTTGAACCTAAAGATTAAGCCAGAAAAAGCCTCATTTATTTGAGTATCTGGAGGCTGATGGAGAGTATTTGAATGGGAAAGAGGTGACAGTGACCTACAATGAGGGGAGAATCCAGCCTGAGAGGTGGAACTGGTCACCACTGGCCCTGTAAATGTGCTATATGCTGATGATTTGTCTGTGCTGCAGGGATCCTATCACTAGAGACAAACAAATCTGTCAGAATTTGGTAGATTCATTGTGGAGGAGGGAAAGGAAGTAGTTATCAAGCAACTACCATCAGGCCATGTGGTGGATGAAGGCTGAGATGACAGACAGGGTAATGGGCCCAGAGAGACACATGGAGACCCAACACTGATGTTCCTGGCTTTTTCATCCCATAATGCACTGATTAGGGAAAGACCCCTAAGCAAAGGATTAGCTGCACTCCAATGAAGAAGGTATCTATCACTTGCTGGCCAGGTGGCTACGGGCATGCAAATAAACATCAGTGGGCATTCTTCCCTTCAGAGCAGTGTTCTAGGCATAGCATGGTCATGGATGAGGGAGGTGCCAACCAGAATGGATTGAGGGAACTCTCTAAATGGGTAAGAAGCATGTTTCCTCCCCTGGCCACCCTTGGAAGAAGGTCCCTATCTGCTTGTATAATCAGAACATGGTTAAAAGAAGTGAAGGGACAGACATAATTCAGAAGGAGAGTCTATGTTGATCTTATAAAAGATAGTTTGAGACTGCCAGTCTGTCTAGATTTTTCTAGGTTCTTTTGCAGTGCTTGATCTGGTGTTGTAGGAAAATTAATCAGTGGACTCACCAGGGCTGTCTCATTGCAGAAGCAGCATCTATGTGAAGGGGTACCTCTGAGGCCAGTTATCCCATCATGCCTGGAGTTTGCCTGTACAGGTCACCCTTCTCATGATTCTATTGAGGAGGATCCAAATGTAATAATCTGTGGATTTATTTCCCTAAACAACAACAACAACAACAACAACAACAACAGCAACAAAAACCTCAGGATATATAGTTCGACAATTTTGTTTTTGTGTCTTAGACGTTTATTTGTAAGAAGAAGTCTTACAGAGGAATAAAAATGAAATCACATTTACTTGTATATATTTACTTCTATATTTAATGAGTTAGCCTCCATTATAAGGTATAAAACTGCTGTACACTGGGGCAGTACTGAGTAACCGACTGTGTTCACTGCCAGATCTGTGAGAGAGTGGTAAGTCAAAATACAGCAATTATACACAAAAGTCCTCTCTCCCACTTCCAGATCTGGCAAACAGAGGCCCAGCTTAGATGGGGCTGGTGAGGTGACTTGCCTGAGATCACACACCAGGCGTTGGCAGAGCTCAGATATGGATTCAATTTTCCTGCCTCTCTGGACTCCCTGCAGTTCTACCCTCTGCCTCATTTTGTATTCCTCTAGTTAAATCACACCCATCACATCATTTAGTATCTCCACTTATATATAAGATCTCCATTTATATAAGATATATACAAGGAAACTCTTGTTTACAGTGAGAATGCAATAAACCTGTAAGACACATAGAATGTGCCTTGGGTTGGATAACGGGCTGAATAAAAGTAGATTTTGACAGGAGGCAGGCTGGCCTTGAACTACCCTGCTCTCAAAGGCAACCCATGCCATGGAGCCCCAGACTTGCTCTGACACTTGCTAATTACAGTGACTAATTAATATGTCGTTGGCCTTTAATCACGAGCCCAGACAAGATTAGTAATGATGAAACCGTGGAAATTAATTTACAACCATCTACATACTTTTTCTTGACCTGGCAGGGCTCACGCTTTTCTTTTGAAAGGGGGAAACAGGGAGTCTGCAAGCAGGGGAACAGAGGAACTAACGAAAAGGAGAAGTTTTCAAAGCCAAAGCTTAACTGGGAAGAATCCTCTTGACCAAGCAAGTGGCTCCATGGAATGGATGGCTTGAAAGAGTTAAAACTCAAAAAAAAAAAACAAAAAAAAAAAAAACTGAGTCGAAAGACCAAAGGATTACCCCAACCTCAAAGTGATCAAACTGTATTCAAAGTTTTCAAACCAGATTAAAACTTATGCGACTCAAGGATGATGTGTATGAGTCAAATGTACCGGGAGTCAGGAAACCCGGATTAGAGCCTTGGTTCTGCCTGTAACTAGCTGTTTACTGTTGTTCTGGCCACCTAATCTCTCCCAGCCTCAGGATGATTCAAGTGGGAAAAAAGCAGTGGACGAAATTTCTTGGAGAGTCATCTTCAACTTCTTGCTCTTCCTCACCGTCCTCTTCTATTCTGCTCTGAATCACATTGATTCAGTCTCCGCCACTCTCTTGAAGCCGCCGCCTCTCTGCTGCCCCTCCGCCGCTGCCCTATATCAGGCCTTTCTGGTTTCTTATTTGTACCCTCGTGATGGTTGCCCAATGAGCTCTATGCCCATAGTTTCTCTCCAAGTCAATCCATTCTCCACATTAAAATAAAAACAGAAACAATAATAAAATAGTTAAGGACATTGCACTCTTTTGCAGTCCAAACTCTCTAGCATGACTTTGAAACTCCTTCACCATTTGATTTCAGCATGACTGGGCCATCCATTTTCCTCCATACCCCACTATCTTAGAGCATCTTAGGCTTTTCCAGGTCACACATTTCCCTGGCGTCTGCTCCCAAACCAAAACCACTTTTTCTTTTTAATATTTTTTATGATGAATATATATATATATATATAAAACCATCTTAACTATGTTTAATTTTCAGTAGTATTAATTACATTTGTGATATAAATTCATTAATGTTTTTTGTTTCCAAAATGTTTTCATCACTAAGCAGAAACTCTGTACCCATGAAACAATAACTCCCTATTCCCCTTACCCTTCAGACTATGATAACCTCTAACCTACTTCATGTCTCTGTGAATTTGCCTGTTCTAGATATTTCATATAAATGCAATCATAGAATATTTGTCCTTTTGTGTTTCACTTACTTCACTTAGCATGTTTTCAAGGTCCATCCATGTATCACAATTTCATTTTGTTTATGGCTAAATAATATTTCATTGTATTTATAAGCCACATTTTGTTTATCCATTTATCTGTTGATGGTATCTTTTGGCTATTGCGAATAATGCTGCAAAGGACAGTGGCATGCAAATATTTGTTTGAGTCCTTGTTTTCAATTCTTTGGGATATATATTATACCTAGGAGTTGAAATCCTGAGTCATATAGTAATTCTATGTTTAACTTTTTGAGGGCAGCCAACCTGTCTTCCATAGCAGCTGCATCATTTTACATTCCCAATAGCAATATGTGAGCATTTCAACTTCTTCACATTCTCGTCAACACTTGTTATATTCCGTTTTTAAATTACAGCAATCCTAGTAGATGTGAAATGGTGTTTTGTTGTCATCCAAGTTTTGATTTTCATTTCCCTAATGACTAATGATGTTGAGCATTTTTCATGTGCTTATTGGCCATTTTTATATCTTCTCTGGAGAGATTTCTATTCAAGTCTATTTGCCTATTTTCCATTTGGGCTTTTTTTTTATGTTGTTCAGTTATAGGAGTATTTTATGTATTCTAGGTTTTTATTTTTTATTTTTTATTTTTTTATTTTTTTTTAAAGAATTAATTCTTTTTATTTTTTGGGGGGAAGGTGAACAGGACTTTTATTGGGGAACAGTATGTACTTCCAGGACTTTTTCCAAGTCAAGTTGTTGTCCTTTCAATCTTAGTTGTGGAGGGTGCAGCTCAGCTCCTGGTCCAGTTGCCATTAGTTGCAGAGAGCTCAGCTCACCATTCCTTGCGGGAGTCGAACCGGCAACCTCGTGGTTGAGGAGATGCGCTCCAACCAACTGAGCCCTCCGGGAGCTCAGCTGCAGCTCAGCTCAAGGTATCATGTTCAATCTTAGTCGCAGGGGGCGCAGCCCACCATCTCTTGTGGGAGTCGAGGAGTCGAACCGGCAACCTTGTGGTTGAGAGCCCCGAGCTCCAGCCAACTGAGCCATCTGGCACTGGCCCATGTGGGAATTGATCCGGCAGCCTTCAGGGTTAGAAGCATGGAGCTTCAACCGCCTGAGCCACCGAGCCAGCCCTATTCTAGGTTTTTAAACGCTGATTAAATATATGATTTGTAAATATTTTCTCCCATTATGTAAGTTGTATTTTCATTTTCTTGGTAGTGTTTTTTGATGCACAGAAGTTTTTAATTTTGATGAAGTCCAATTTACGTATTTTTTTTCTTTTGTTGCTCGTGCTTTTGGTGTCATATCTAAGAATCTATTGCCAAATCTAAGGTCATGAAGATATACCCTTATGTTTTCTTCTAACAGTGTTTCACTTTTAGTTCTTATAGTTAGGTTGTTGATCTACTTTAAGGTAATTTTGTATATGGTGTAACATATGGTCTGACCTCATTCTCTTGTATGTTGAAATCCAGCTGTCCGAGCACCGTTTGTTGAAAAGAGTATTCTTTCCCCATTAAAGGGAAAGCTTTCTTGTCAATATTCAATTGGCTGTAGATCTACGGGTTTATTTCTGGACTTTCAATTTTATTTCATTGGGCTGTATGTCTATCCTAAAGCAGTACTGTGTTGTTTTGATGATTATAGCTTTGTAGTAAGTTTTGGAATAGGGAAGTGTGAGTCTCCAACTTTGTTCTTTTCTTCAAGATTGTTTTGGATATTCAGGGACTTTTCCAATTCCATATGAATTTGAGAATTGTTTTTTTTTTTTTTTTTTCCCATTTCTGCAAAAAAGGCTGTTGGGATTTTGGGATTGTATTGAATCTATAGACTATTTTGAGTAGCATTGACATTTTTACAATATTGTTTTGCAATTTATGAACATGGGACATCTTTCAATTTATTTAGGTCTTCTTTAATTTTTTTCATTTGTGTTTTGTAGTTTTTAGTGTAAAAATATTTTACGTGGTTAAATTTTTTCCTAGGTATTTTATTCATTTAGATGCTATTAAAATATAACTGTTTTCTTAATTTCTTTTTCTTGTTGTTCATTGTTGGTATATAAAAAGAAAACTGATTTTTTTGTGTGTTTATCTTGTAACCTGCAACTTTGCTGAATTCATTTATTAGTTATAGTAACTTTTTTTTGCATCATTTCAGGTTTTATACGTATAGGATCATGCCATCTGTTAATATAGATAGTTTTACTTCTTCTTTTTCAATTTGAATGCCTTTAATTTTTCTTTTCTTGTCTAATTGCTCTGGTTAGAACGTCCAGTACAATATTGAATAGCAGTGGTAGAACGGGGCATCTTATCTTTTCTTGATCTTAAAGGGAAAAGCTTTTACTCTTTTACCAGCAAGTATGACTTTAGTTATGGGTTTTCAAAAATACCCATTATTATATTGAGAAAGTTCTTTTATATTCTTGGTTTTCTGAGTTTCCTAGTGCAATTTTATACTGCTAACGATTTCCTTAAAATTTTCCTTTTGCCTGGAAATTTACTTGCCGTGGTCTTCTGAGTAAAGAAATCTTTCCTCAAGCACAACCCAAATGTCACTTCCTCTGAGCCCCCATAAGCTATAAGCTATTAGTAATTAAGATTTTGTCTTATAATTATTTGCTTTTATGTCTATATACTCTGCTGATCTGTGATCTCCTTGAGTATGGAGATTATGTTATATCATTTTGCTATCCCAAGAATCTAGGATAGTGCTCAAGAGATATTTGCTGGGAGAATGTTGGGTGACTAACTTTCTCTGATTTCTCATCATCTCCTGAGCATTCTTTAAATCTCTGGCTTAGCTTCCCCCCATTGGCTACTGCATTTGACATATGATACTGCTGGGAGGGGCTTCTGAGCTGCTTATCATGCATGAACATCAAGGCAGAGAATAGCCACTCACCATGCTCGACAATTAACACATTAAACAAGTGGGAGGTCACTAAAAAGTGATCTCTCATTCCTGGATTCCCTGTTCTATTTGCTCAAAAGCTTTAGTGATGCCAGGCCACCAAACCCTTTTCTTCCTTCACTGCTAAATCAAATCAAGCCAATAAATTCAGATGATTGAATTACTTCTCTGTGCCAAACACATTGCTAGGAGCTCTGGAAGCACACAAGAACTCCACTTGACTCTGCACCTTCCTTTCCCCATAGTATTTATGATAAGCCAAGAAAGGAAAGTTTTCAGGCCAGGGTATGTATTAGTTTCTCACTGCTCCTATAACAAATACAAACTTAGTGGCTTAAAACAACACAAATTTATCATCTCACATTTTTGGAGGTTAGAAATCCAGAATGCATTTCACTGGGCTAAAATCGTGATGTTGGCAGGACTGTGTTCCTTCTGGAAGCCCTAGGGGAGTGTGTTTCCTTGCCTTTTCTAGTTTCCGGTGGCTGCCTGATTTCCTTGACTTGTGGTGCCAGCGATCACAGTACTCCAACCTCTGTAGTTCCATCTTCTCTCTGACTCTGACCCTCCTTCCTCCTTCTTTCACCTATAAGAATCCTTTTGATTATGCTGTACCCACCCAGATAATTCAGAATAATCTCTTAATTTTAAGATCCTTAAATTAATCACATCTTTGAAGTCCTTTTTGTCATGTAAGGTAATATATTCACAAGTTCTGAGCAGTAGGACATGAACACCTTTGGGGGCAATTATTCAGCCTACCACAAGGACAGTGGATCTTTTACTGACCAAAGAGGATTGATCCCTTGCCACCACTTCTATGGTCCAATCCATGTAGCAAGTCATCCTTCCATCTCAGAGCCTTTTCATTTTACAGAGAGGAAACTGAAACCAGGGGAGAGAGTGACTTTCCTCAGCTCACATAGCTAGTGGTTGGCAGAGCTCAGCCTAGGAACAGGCTCTCTGATTTAGAATTCAAAGATTCAGTGACTTAGTGATTGACCAGAGGAAGCAGGGCAGGAGAAGAAATGGTGAAGGGGCCATTGCGTCCAGAGCTCTTTCTTTAGATTCACAAAGCCTCAGCCATTTGCATGCAATGAGCCTATTTTCAGAGTCTGGATAAATTTAGCTCCCTCAGTCAAAGAGGGGCAAATGCATTTCATGATTCTGTGTCTTCTTACTGTCTTTGAAGAATCTTATATTTTTCCCTTCAATTTTAATTCCATTCCAGGAGCTATAAGAGCTTCAAATTCATTACTCCATAGCTCTTCACAAAGTTCGAATCAACAGGATTTTCTGGACACCAGAGGACCCTCAGGTATCTTGGAATGGACCAGCACTCAGGAAACCCCTACTCCCAGCTTGCTCAAGCCGACAGATTGCATTTCCCGTTAGCTCAGCCATTAGCTCCTGCCTTCTGTCACTTTGTGCCCACACACGGTCTCCCCACAGACATCTAGAAATCTGCCTGCTGCCCACCCTTGCCACTCTACTGCTTCGCTCTGCTGGGAGTGACACCCCTCTCTGCCTGCCACTTCCCCCCTGTTGTCTGACACTAACTCACGGACTTGTGTCTGGGGCTGGAATTTTGTTGTTGCTATGGAAGTGGGAACCAGCTCAGCCTTCCAAACTCACAGAGTGTCCAAAAACACACTCGGCATCTCACGCTGACACACCACTGACAACCTGTGATGACGGGGATGTACTTTTGAGTGTCATCTTGACAAGGAGCAGGAGCCTCTATCTGCCGGCCCATCCGCCTGGCCATCTGTCTCCCAAGATTGTCTGCACTCTACTGGCTCGGATCCTGAGCCTCCTTTGCTGGGGTGCTCATCCTTGCATGGCCTGGCTGCTTCCAGTGGGCGAGGAGGAAGGAGCCCCTTGTCAGCTAGGCTGTTCTACTAGGAGGAGGTAGGAGAGAGAGGACTCTAGGGAAAACTCAGGGTCACTTCTTGGCTTTGGCAGCTCCGAGGCCACGGGTGGGCATTTCAGCTGAGTGGCAGAGGGAGGGGAGCCAGATCTCCTGCCTTGTTTGCGGCCTGAAGCCATAGCTTTTGGGATTTCCTTGGCTCTTGGAAAGGCAGCCCTTTGAGGAGGTGCCAGTATTTCCAGGTGGTGCAGGGAGAGCTGCCCAAGACACGTGGATTCCTTTACTTCCTGTCTCCAACTCCCTCTGTGAGGAAGGGATGGAGGAATTCCTGGCTTTGGTGGACTTGCCAGCCAGCTAATGTCACCAAAGATTCATCCATCAAGGTGAAAACTAGCAATCTGCAGTGTGGGGAAGGGGAGAATGAGTGTCTGGTGGGAAGAAGGGATGATGGGGAAGGGGCAGAAAAGATAAAGATCTCTTAATACTTACTGTCCACAGACTTACCAGATTTTGCTTTGCACCTTAGGTCTTATTCCACTCTCTGTTAAGACATGGAGCAAGGCCTGTCTTTAGCAATGCCTACTACTCTGCTGTAGCTGGGAAGGGACAGATAAGCACACGATCACTGGGGCAGCCCCTTCACAACCAAAGCTTCCCAGTGCCCAATTTTGTACTCTTTCTCCAGTCTGCCGAGTACTTTCAAGGCCTGATCATCTGTAAATGGCTTTGGGGGACCCTGTAGTCTTCTGTATTTAGTCCACTCTGAGCTGATTTATTCAGGATAGTTTTTTCTCATATTCCCTTCCTCCACTCTTCTAACTCATGAATATGGGGTGCTAGGTTTCATGCATCTGACTCTTGCACAGGTTGGTCAGAGCTGGATCTTCCTTGCAGCGGCTGCTTGGCCAGTGGCTGGGAGGCGCTGGCTTCTGTCTGCCCTGGGGTCAGAGCTGGAAGTATAGCAGTCAGCACTGCTCTCCTTCTGGTGTGGGGAGGCTACCGGCCCCGGCCATTATTAACTGATACATATTTGGCTTGTTTCTCCTTCTAAAATAATCCTCACACATGATGATGGCTGTCAGCCCTGGCTCTGGGGTGTAAATCCAGGCTCCTTGTCTACATCTGGTACCAAGGCTCTCACGTGACTGAGAGAAAAGAAAACTTGTGTTAATAAGCTGGTGGGATTTAAATGCCTGCCTGGGATGTAGCAAAAGGTGGAAAACAGTACCCGAGAAAAGCATTTCTGGGGCTCAAGCTATCATTGTTAGGGCTTTGGGGGCCGTGGCCAAGTCCTCATGTCATCCAGCATTTGGACAATAGAGGATCATTTCTTCGGCATGAACCAGGCAAACCAAGCCCTAGCTCAGTGGTTCTTAAAATTGGCCACAAAAGCCCTCTGGAATGTGTTCACAGGATCTCCAGCCATAGCAAAACAGTGCTGCTAAAACACACGTTTATTGAAGAATAAGCAGTTACATGGCAAAACCTCAACAGACTGCTGAAGTCAAAAGGACAGCTGATCATAAGAAACAGGAAAGAAAGAGCCACAGGAGCTTCTGAGTAAGTCCCCTAACATTTCTTGTGTCTAAAACTTTCCTTTCCTGATTTCAGGAAGAAACAAAACAAAATTTTGCTAGTTTAAGTCCCCAAAATAGATTTATTGGAAATTAATATAATATCTTAGAATTGAAAGAAAATTTGAACAACCAGTTTTGGGATTTGCAAAATGACTTCAGGGGAATTCTACCAAATTGTTAGTATCAAAGGGACTTGATTGCAACTATTTTCAGTTTTTATGTCTCTCTCCCAAATTTCAAATTTTTGGAAGAGAGAATTATATTGAGCCTGTCTGGGTCTGATGTCGGCCTCTGATCAGTCGGCAATGGCTCGAGGTATGTAATATTCCCCAGAAAAGGGAGGCCACTGGGGGCTGTTGGCTCCCCGAGAGGTATCCAGCAAAAGGTCTATATATCTCCTCCATTTGAGACAAAGAGGCATTTCTACTGGGCAGCTGAAGGTATCTACAAGCATTCTGAGATGGGAAATTTTTCAGAAAGTGTTTTCAGACTGTAGCTACATCTAAGGAAATTCCTTCAGCTGCAGTGATCTGTGTAGAGTAGAGAGGAACAGAAATAGCTGAGATTCTGCAAATATTTATTGAGCACCTACTATGACCCGGACACTCTTTTGGATATTTGAAATACAATGATGGAAAAAAAAATAGAGACTCTAACCCTCACGGGGCTTACATTCAAAGCAGTAGAATTACAATGTTTGAAGAGTTGCTAAAGGTCTTGAGAAATTCCTAGTGCCTATTTGAGGAAGGACCTCACTGAGTAACAACTGAGACACCGCTTTGCCTCACCGCGTGTACCCAGCCCCTCACCAAGTCTCATCAATTTTACATACTAACAAACTCTTGAATCCATCTACTGCTGTCTGTGTCCAGCACCAGTATGCAAGTCTGAGCTACTATTGTTCTCAACTCAGCAACTCCACAATCCTTCTAACCAGTCTTTGCAAATCTTTTGTCTTCCCTTTGTTCATTGTCCACACTGCAGCCTGCATGATGTTCTTTTATTCAAAATGAAAATCTGATTATGTTTGCATCAAACCCTTGCTTTAAACTCTCCAGGGGTTTCCCACTGGTCTTAAGATAAAGGCCAAATGACTGAACAACCTAGAAGGCCCTTTGCAGTCCAGCCCGATTAGCTTGCCAATCTCATGTTATACCACTATCTCTAGTTCTCTGGGCTATGTTTGTGTCACTTCAGAACCCTTGCACAAGCTCTTTCTTCTATATGAGATCCTTCTCCCTCTCTTCATTCATTAAACACTATTCAATTCTTCATATAGTTAATTGCTTCTTAGCTAAAGGAGGAAATATTCCCTAATACTGTTCTTTTCCTGCCCACTCCCCTCAGTCACATGCTTCCACAAAGTAGGAATGGTTTGTAATTGTCTATTTACTTGTGGGGTCATTGGGTTCACATCTTTTCTTCTACTAGGTATTGAGCTTCCTGAATGTGAGGACTTTAGCTCTTTTTCCTCACCATTGAATTTCCAATTTCTAGCAGGGTCTGAGCACTAGATGAAGGAAATAATGGATGGATGGATGGATGGATGGATGAATGAAAAGGAAATAAGTTGCCCCCTATGAGAGACAACCATTATCCTTTCCAAAATTGTCACTGCTCCTTTCTAAAAAGAAGTTCAGAGAAATCTAGAGGCCTGCGTTATTGGCACATTCCCCAATATGTACTTTCTAACCAGCAGGAGAAAATGGGGGGCAGTTTAGAAGACATAATCCTGGACACCTAGTGGATAACCAATACTTGTTGAAATAATTTTATACTGAGTTGTATTCTAACATCCCAAACAAGTGTTTGCTGAGGCCGAGAGTCTAATGAGGGGCATAGCTGACTTAGGTCTTGGGGGTCTCCAAAGGGTAGGGAATTCTGTAGTGAAAAATGGGGACGTGAGGGGGAGAGGCCCAACCACAGGCAAACACCTAGCAACTTACAAATCAAAGGGCCTCTAACCTCTTTGTAAATTCACGAAATTAGCTGATTGATTAATCTATGCAGGGGAGAAATCTCAATGAGAAGAAGCGCACTGCCCTATATTTTGAGGGTCTCTGCTTTCGAGGTGGATGATGGAAGAAAGGGGTGGAGGGAGTGGGGTCAGGGTCCAGAGCTCTATGGCCTCAGGCAGGTCATAGAACCTTTGAGCCTCAGGATGTTGGTCTATAAAATGGGGACAGAAATTAGGCACTGTGACGAGGATTAAATCGGTGATGTGAAATTGACTGTTCAGCTCAAAACTATTTAGATATTAGCTTATTTACATTTCTGGATGTTAAAATCATTTTTAGATTTAGTGTCCACTCTGCTGGGAGAATTTCTCCCACCACTTAATGAGGCCCACAGTAATCTCAGAGCCAGGGGTCGTCCATCCTCAGGGTGAAGGGCCTTGGTCTCTCCATGCACCTGCCTTTGGTCACCCTGGGCTGTCTCTTCACCTCCATTTAGCATTTTGATTTAGCATTGTGCAGTTCGTGGAGAATCTCTGTTGCAGCATGTTGACTTATCACTCATCCCAATAAGTTCCCACTCTCTCTCTTCCTGACAGCTTTGCCTAATGTACTTATTCATTCAATTTAAATAAATCGAACATGGGCCTATGACAGCCGATAAGTGAGTCACACAAGAACAAACAGAAGAGAAAGCTCTGCAAATAGTCAAATGTCAAGTAAGAATGGAAAACTGTCCCCACAGCTTCAACGAACCTTGGATGTCTAATATTTATGGCCAATTGATGTCATTAGAAAGTAAATAAGCCCTCTTATGCTGCATTACATAAGATTAACTGCAAGCAATGGAGTTTAAATAGCAGAGATAAGTGCAGATGGAAATAAACCTGTTTAAAGCTAGAAATATTTGATGGGCCTCCTTGCTGCTTTTAAGATAATTGATCTGTATATCTGTATTGAATCTCACCATAAAAGCTTTGAAGAGACTTGTGGCAAAGCCTGTTCAGACCCAAATCACGTTTCTCTGGGGCCACTCAGCCACGGTTAGAACCTCTCCAAAGAGGAACTCCAGGCCTGGGGAACTGCAAAAAGCTGGGAAGAAACAGGAGCCTTCTGTCTCAGGCTCTCCATCCCAATTTCCTGGATAGCAACGAGAATTAAATGACCAGGGTGGTAGGGGTTTTAGCCTGTCATAGGTGGGATAACTAAAGGAACTATGTGGTTTAACTTAGAAAAAAGAAGGAAGGGTAGAGTGGGGTGGGGTGGGAGGAGGCTGAGTCATTCTCTTGAAATACTATCTCAATTCTCAAATTATTCCTGGTAAAGGACAGGTTTTCCTTTTCCTTTTCTTTTTTGAACTTCTACTATTTTGATACACCGTCCTAGTGTTTATGACTAGTATGAAGCTCCCATCATGTTCAATTAATTCCCCCCCATGTCAGTGGAAATGGGCGAGATTATGGGGGATCCTGCTGTGTCCTTTGGCTCTATCACAGGGATGAAGGGATTTCAGGTGGAGGGGGACAGACGACTTTCTGTCCTCATGCTACTCTGAAAGGCCTATCGTCATCCCCAGGGTTGGCCCAACGGGAGTCTCCTCTCAGGGATAATCCAGCATTTATTTTTATATTTCTTCCTTTTCTTTTGGGCTCATGGTTCCCTTCCTCTCAGTTTAAGGAAACGTAATAATAATAATACTTATTATTAATAATAATAATTATTAATAAATATTATTATTATTATTATTTTAATGAGGGTAACCTTGCTTGGACTAATCTCAGATAATACATCACCTGGCAGACGCTGGCGGTTCTCCTGATGTCCTAAACCACATCAGATAATACATCAAAATATCTTTACACACTACTGTCAAAAGCTAAGAGCAGATAGACTGGGCTGCTTTGCTGAAGTAACCAACTCCCTACCTCTGATGACTGTAGAGCAGTAGCTGGACAAACCTTGTTGTGAGGAGATTCAGGTACCAGATGATAGATTAGAAGTTCTATAATTTCATGACTTGGAGGTGGGTGAAGCAGATACTTCTGATGCTTTGAAACACAGTCCTAATGTTTATGACTAGCATGACGTTCCCATCGCATCCCCACATATGGGGAATCCTCGGGAAGAAAACTCAGGAATTCTGTCTGACTGTACTTGGGCTCGTAAGCAAACCAGGGTTAGAGAAATGATGTCTGAGAGCCAGGGCTGGAGTCTGAGCTCCTTCTCCTCCATGCAGACCATTTCTCCTATGCATGCAACTCATCTATGTTTTGTTCCCCTTCAAAGTAAGCCTTCCTCGTGTGGCTCGATTTAAGTTTGTTTATTGTCCTGTGGTACCCGGCCTGTAATTGGCACTCAGTCAGTGTTAATTAGGGATGGAGATGGCATCCCGTTTCCCTTTGTAGAGATGCCAGTGATAGATGACTCATCCTGATGGTATCATCTATATTACTCATGTATCACTTAGAAGGATCGATAACAGAACTGAGTAGCATCTCCTTTGTATGTGATCTGTAGATAGTAGATTCTATTCCTCTTTTACCAGCATGTGGCACAGTGCTCTGCTCAGAGTAGCTGTACAGGATGTGGGTACACATATGAGATGGGATTTGAAGTAATGGAAGTATTCTTTTGTGACTTGTACAAAGGTCACTGGCTTAAACTGGTATTAAGACAGACACTGTCTTTTCTATTGGTTACAAACCTATCCCCTCTGTTTCAATTTAGTTATTGGCCGGTTAAGTTTGAAGAATAAATCAGTAATTTTTTTTTCCTTTCTTTATCAATTTCTTTCTGTCTTGATGCAAAGGGGAGGGCGTAATTGTGTTCCTTGCATATTCTATCCTCAGAATCTACTGGAAAGCAGGTAAGTCTTTCTGCAGAGAATTAACTAGGAAACATTAAAAATACAGATTTCCGGACCCTATACCTGGAAATTCTGATTCACTCACCTTTCCTGTGGGTCCTAGTGTGTGAGCTTTTTAAACACCCCCTAGATAATTATAATATGAAGCTAAGTTTGAGGACCACTACTCTGTGGGATTCAGAAGATTCTCATTAAAACCTGTACTCAGGAATCTTTTTCTTATTCCAGAAGCAGTTTTTTCAGGATGAGCAATTCTGGGATATTTAGAGCATATGAAATTTGTAAAATAAATAAATAAATAAATAATACTTAGATGAGATGCCCTGAACAGATTCAGGTAAAGATGTTAACCTGACCAGTGGGCCGTGCAGTTTACTGCTGACCTGGAGGGAAGCCCATTACCTGGAGGGAAGGCCATGTACCCACATTGGGAATCCTTGGACAGGTTTGCAGGGGAATGGGAGGACGTAAAATGGGGCCAAGCTCCGGGGGAGAATAGGAGCTCTGGTTTAGTGTTTTACATCCAAAGATACCCAGCATCCTCCTGATGAATTCTTCCTGGGACTAGTGTAGCCTCATTACTCTATCTTGTGACACTTTCAGGCTATTTAGATTTTAAATATATAAGAAATGGGTTGGTGATATTTCTCCCAATACAAAAGATTCCTCCCAAAGAATTAAAATGCTTTGAAAAAGCCCATACAATTTCAGATGTCCTCGGTACCCCCAGGTGTTTTCTGGTTGGAAAACAGTAGCCTCCAGGCTGCTGGGGTCTCTCCCACATTTGACATACTTAAGGTTTCAGTCTTTTGGTGTTAGGGCACCCACTCATCGAAGTAAGTTGTGGGGACAGAGCCAGGTGTGCAGTTTCCAGGCTCTCGGCCTCATGTGGAAAGGTACTCACTCGGGTAGTAAATAGCCATCAACTGTGATTGGATGGCCATTAGCTGTGGCTAGTTGGCCGTCAGCTGTAACCAGCGAGCCATTGGCCACTGATATGACTGCCGTGGCTACACTAGCAGCAAATGGTGGGGCTAGCAAGAAGATGGTGGCTGAGCTAGCAAGAGCGGATTGCAGTCAACACGGTGGATTGCAGCTAGCAAATGAGGTTGGTTGGCAGAGAAGCAGACAGCGGGTTCCGGATCGTGTGGCTCCTGCTTCCTGTGTCTCCAACCCAGCCGCCAGCGAGACTATAGTGATATGACTCCCCTATCTATGGCTCCGTGGGTGTTCCTTTTTGGCCTCACTGTATCCTGCGTTCTTATGTGGGGAGTGGGACCAGAGACTCCGCATGACACCCTGCATGACATAAGTTTTTCATAATCATTCCACAAACACGTTGGCATGATTGTGGCTTGGTTATGTGCCTGTTATTAGCCGAAGGAGGCATAGCCCTGTGCAGAGAGATGGAGTCCTAGGCAAGTCGTGGGGATTTGTCTGTAAATGGAAGGGACTGTGTAAGTGCTTGTGGAGGGACTGGGGCTTAGTGGTGCAGGCAGTCACCGCAGACAACTGTTGAAGCCCCACCTTGTCCCCTGCACCGTTCTTGGCATGCCCACTGGGCACCATCTGCAGACCACGAACATGCCAAGGCAGTGTTGCTACCACTATTTCCATCATGGAAACATTTCTTTGATCTTCCAATGTTGCTTTCAAGATGATTAATCTCCGCGTGGCTGTGTGTTTAGGCTCTCCATAAAGGCAGGTGCATGTGTCCGTGCGCAGCTCTGTCAGGACTGCTAATGTAAGCGTCTGTTTTACAGCCCAAGTGACAGCTGTATTGTTCTGGCAGGGTTACAGCTCTGACATGTGGAATCAATCTTTTTAACCTGTCAATTAATCAGCGGGCAGCTGTCAACCCAGCTGAAAGGCCTGAAGGACAGTGCCCTTTCAATGGATTATACTGGGGGCATGGCGAAGTAAAATTGAACACTTTAAGCTTCAAGGAACTCATGTTGTATTCAAAGCCAGGCTTCCCTCTCACTTAAAGGAAATAGGCAATGGCTCCAGTGTGGGCCCTTCCAAGCAGGTTCTGTTGAGGCATATGGGTAAAGAGTGGGGAGTATATTCCTGTAGTTACCTTATGAGGTTCAAGAGATCCTTAAAGGAGAGACTCTGGAGTCCACCAGGCAAGCCTTACCAAAGCCTGGGTAGGTGGAGATGATTTGTTTCTGGCGGCCAAAGCAAGCAGTGGATAATGGGGAACTTGGTCTTTAGGAGGATTTATGGAGTACCTACTAGAAGGAAGCTTGTTTGTTAAGCCAATGTTGATTACACTTTTCTTATAGATGGGTGTTGCCCTGAGCACTCAGAGGGAATACAGAGCTGAATTAAATGAGCTTTCCTTTCTACATCACCTTAAACATGAATTGGGGAGATACTGGCAGAGAGCTGCATAAAAGAATAACCAATAATTGTATCCTCTACAGATAATTATTATTTGTTAAATACTTGAATAAACATAAGTTAGCATATGTTAATAACGAAGTGTCACTATAATAAAATTCTAGGCAGTTTAGAAGAGGAAAAAGTTGCTGAGAACTTGAGCTGCCCATGAAGATTTCACAAAGAAAGGGTGATAAATTACTCTTCGAGCCTACCCTGTTTTTATTTTCCTGCTGTTCTTGCTTGCCATTCCACAAATAACTGACTTTTTCTATTCCTCCATTCCTTTATACCTTCTACAAATATTCATTTAGCACCTAGTTTTTGCAAAACCTGGTATAAGGTGCTGTGGGGAATATAAACATGATTCAGACAAAGTTGCCTTTAACAGAAAACCATCAAAGCTCCTGTCACTCTCAATCTTGCCGAGAGGAAGGCCCCTCCCCTTGCTCACCCCAGTGAATTAGGTATCAGCAAGGCTGTGAGATATTCAATTTCTTCTTGGTCTGGGACCAATATCTGGCCATTTGAACTTTTTTCCTCATGGATCCTGAAGTGAGAACTGGATTCCCTTTGCTTATATGACAGGAGAGTACTTGGTTCTATAGGACCACCACCTGGCCCCCATTATCATGTCCTTCATCAAATAATGTGTATTATTTCTGTCTAACCCAGTATGCTTTGGAGCCAGACAGGTCTGGGTTGAATTGTAGCTCTGTACTTTCAATTGTGTTAACTTGGGCAAACTTCTTTGTCTATCTGAACCTTAGATTTTTCATCTCTAAAATGTGGATAAATGATGTTCAGCTTTAAAGTGTTATTGGAAGAACTGACTAAGATGATGAATGCAAAAGACCTAGTAGACTGTTGACATAGTAGACACTCAATGAATGATGGATTCTTTCTATTTTTACGTGTATGTTTTGAAGGGACAAAAATGGCTGACTTCATTGGTATCTTCTCTACTGCCTCTTTTGGTGATTACTTCATAGTACATGCTTAGAAATGCTTTAAAATTGTATAATGGAGTGGCTAGTGACTCTGAAGCCTCTATGTGGTTGCAATCTTTCTAGGACTCAAAGAATGGGCCCTAACTGTGGGACGTGTCCTGGCTACAGGTCAGGCTGTTGTTGATTGACTTAAATCTTCTACCAGAGCATTGGCTGAAAGCCATTGTTACTTTAGCTGGAGCTAAGAGCAAAACAGGACAAAAACACCCAGGCCAATAACAGAGGGTTTGAGAAGGGAGTTTAGACCCCAGTAAATACCACGATAGGAGCATGATCAGCCCAGCCTTCCCTCCCTCTGCCACATGGTGCTCAGCATCTGTTCTAAGCAAATACCCACCCACGCCTGGTGAGGCTGGCATCTAAAAGGTGTATTTTTGGTAGGATGTGTGTCTGCATAGTCCCGTGGGAGAGGAGCTGGAAAAACCTTGTACCTACCAGGGAAGTTTATCTGCCATCCTGACTTGCAAAAATGGGGGTTACTTCCAGAGGAGCAGATCATTAAATCACTTTGTCAAAATGATTACTCAAAAGTGCAATGGAGTCTTTTTTACCAGAAGGACAAGCAGTCCTTGGTGCTTCTGTTTTCTCCTCTTGCAGAGGGAGATGGAAGAGGGAACTTGCTCCTGTCCAGAATGTTTGATTGGTATAACTGGGTGTATTGTTGGATCCAACCACTAGGGGCTAGGTTTTTATACTTCTTAATAATACCACAGAGTTTAAGTAGTGTATAGATGTATATTATAACTCTACAGTATTATCTGTATAAAGATTTTGTGGCTAGGTACATGTATTCATGTGAATGAATGACGGTTGTTATCAGAAGCATAGTTATTTGCTACAATATGGTATCTTGGCAGAAGATTTGGGTTTAGGTCCTAACTCTGCTATCTATTAGCTCCATGGTCTTGAGCAGTTGTTAAAGCTTTCTGAGTCTCAATTTATTTATTTGTAAACTTGGAATTATTTTAAGAATTAATATGAAGGGAAAATGAGATAATACATAAAAGTACTTTGCAAATCTTGAACTGCTCAAATAATTGGAAAAACTAATAACACTTTATTGTGCCATCTAGCTCTGTTGCTGTGCAATTGAATAGAGTAAAGAATGCATTCTGAAAGGAGACATATTTGATACTTGGACTAAGGTTGTATAAAGCCATTTGCTGAGAGACAAGGGATTTAATGAGAGTAAATTTCTCAGCAAGACCAAGTCTTTCTTTAAAAAAAAAGGAAATTAAAAACGAATAAGAAAGAGTTGAGAAAGTATTTGGAGGTAAAGATTAGAGGAGAGATGGCACTGTGGAGTAGAAAGAGATCTGTTGAGATTTTACTGAAGCAGGTTGCAGAACAGATCCTTAGTGGAACAGTGGTACCTGCTTTCATAACCTTCATACTGTTTTAACCTCTAGGCGGAACTCCATTCTTACAATTAGAAATAGACCACATGAATGGTTACTTCCACAATCCACAATCCATTCACCAAGTCACGATGATGTTGCAAATACTCATGGGTACTTATCAAATGCGAGATACTGTGTTAGGTGCTAGACTTTACAAAAGTGAATACAACAGAGTCATGCCCTCAGAAACCTCATAGTCCAGTCAGTGAGACATCCATGCCATGCATACACATTGGTTTAATGTAGTATAACATGTATGCAATGACAGATGTGTGCAGAACATGTAGTGCAGATGTGCAATGCATGTGATCTAGGAGTAGAGAAGAGGTGGTGACTAAGAGGGTTTTGAAGAAGGGACAGGACATTTATCCCGTGAGCAATGACTTTGGGAATTAGTTGGGAATATCTCAAGGAAACATGATTTGATCAATTTGGACACTTTGAAGACCTCAGTACAAAAAAGAAACAAGAAGAATTATGATCCATTTTAGGTATACTGCAGGTCATCATTATGGTTTCCAAACATTGAAAGTTTTCCATCCTTGTGTGTGAAATGTTCAAGGCAGGGACTGGGAGGTTGGTGGGGTGGGGGCAGTTCTTCATACTGGGGACTCTTCTGAAACGTTCTGAAAAGGCTGAATGAAAATACACAATGAGTTTATAATACAAAGAGCAAAAGCTGGTTGACACTAATATAGCTCCCACACCTAAAGGGCCATGCTCAAAACAACCTTCTCAAAATGCAGCCTCAATTTGCTTAGGAGGCATTTTGATTTCAATTAAGTCTTCCAGGTCAAAAGGAATAAAACAAAACCATAACCAAAAACTTGAACACCCCAAACAAAGTGTGATTTCTGGGAATCGATGTCTTTCTAGCCTGGGGCAGGTCGTTTCATACCAAATGAGACTGTTTCCCACTATGCACTAAGAAAGAGTATCTGATGTTTGTGATAAAATGATGTGCCTGCGTCCAATAAAAAGTCCACGAGGCCCACAGTGCTGTACTAATTGTAGAAAAACTGAGCAATACTCCCCACCCAATCTTCCCCCATCTCCTGCTTTTTAAAAATCTAGCCAAATAACACTGGGCCAGTAGGCTCCCCAGACTTAAATAGGCATGGAAAGTCAAATGTACTGAGGTCTTTTCCTTTTTCCTTTTTTTCTCTCTCTCTCTCTTCCCTTCTTTTCCCCTCCCTACGTACTTTCCTCCTTCCCTTTTCCATTCTTCCTTCTTTCTCCCTTTCTCTCTTTTTAAAAAACCCCCCACTCATACAGTAATAATTACATTTCTACTTTCACTGTGAAAACAAATTTGTTAGTGAAAGAGATTAATGGCGGTGGCAGCAATCAGGCCCCATGCTTAGAAGGCTTTCACATCTGTAAATATTGTGTTATTACTGTGGTGCTCTGCCTTTAAACTACTGATTTGACTT
The DNA here is from genome assembly GCF_004115265.2 of Rhinolophus ferrumequinum. Classification (NCBI taxonomy): domain Eukaryota; kingdom Metazoa; phylum Chordata; class Mammalia; order Chiroptera; family Rhinolophidae; genus Rhinolophus; species Rhinolophus ferrumequinum. Next base: position 62,108,847 of record NC_046287.1, read on the forward strand.
ATAGAGAATTCAAATAGTTTCCCCTCTCTCTTCCTTTTTTATTTGTACTCTCTTTCCCCTCAGAATCTCCTTTGTTTTTATTTTACCTTTTCTTCTTTCTATAACCTCAGGCACATAGGGCTGAATTAATTCTTTCTTACTGTGCTACTCAACACTTTGAATTTTGTTATGTAAATTTTTATTGAAATACAATGTGCATACAGAAAATTGCACAAATTCTAAGGATACAGCTTAATGAATTTTCACAAAGTTAACAAAGTTAACCAGCATTTGATAATGAAGCACAGCATGGCCTGAACCTGGGAAGACCCCACGTGTTCCTTCCAGCCACATCCCTCCCTCTACCCAGTGTTAGTCACCACTGTTCTGCTTGTCAACACCATAGATCAATGTTTTCAATTGTATTCAGATGGAATTTTACATTATGTTTTATTTTCTGTTTGACTTCTTTCACTGAACATTGTGTTTGTGAGGTTAATCCGTGTGGTTCATTTATTCTCATTGCAATGTAATATTCAGTTGTATGAATATATCAAAATGTATTTATTCTACTCTTGGTAGGTATTTGGATTGTTTCTAGTTTAGGATGATTATAAGTAGTGTTGCTATGAACATTTTTGTAGATTCTTGTTATAAACATATATACAGAGGGTGCCAAAAACTTGTATACACATTTTAAGAAAGGAAAAAACTGTATTAAAATTGTAATACTCAATATATATCGATAACAAAAGATGAATACAGGTCACGTTTGACTACTGCAATTACAAGAGGTTCTCAAAGCAGTTACCATCAGCGTAATTTTAATACAAGTTTTTCCTTTCTTAAAATGTGTATACATTTTTTTTTGGCATCCTTTGTATGTATGAGATCTGACAATTAAGTTCACGAACTTGTTGCAACCCTGTTGCTAGTCTTTTTTGATATCGGAGGGATTATTCATTATCAATTTGTACCAACTGAACAAAGAGTTAACAAGTTTACTATTTGGAAGTGCTGAAAAGGCTGTGTAAAAAAGTTAGATGACCTGAACTTTTCGCCGACAATTCATGGCTCTTGCATCACGACAATGCACCAGCTCACATGGCACTGTCTGTGAGGGGGTTTTTAGCCAGTAAACAAATAACTGTATTGGAACACTCTCCCTACTCACCCGATCTGGCCCCCAATGACTTCTTTCTTTACCTAAAGAGAAAGGAAATATTGAAAGGAAGACATTTTGATGACATTCAGGACATCAAGGGTAATGGCCATTCCAGAAAAAGAGTTCCAAAATTGCTTTAAAGGGTGGATTAGGTGCTGGCATTGGTGCATAGCTTCCCACGGGGAGTACTTCTAAGGTGACCATAATGATATTCAGCAATGAGGTTTGTAGCATTTTTTCTAGGATGAGTTTTTAAGCTGCCTCCAAATCCCTGCTAATTTAGTCAATTGTGAGATTATGATGCTTGAAAATGGCTGGATTTTAGACCATGTATATTCTTACTTGTACTAAGTACTGACATGTTGTTTTCCATATTGTAAACACCAGTGTATATGTGCACCAAGAATGCATAAGGGTTCATATTTCTCCATATCTTTGTAAAACTTATTATATGATCTTTAGATTTTGGAAATTTGGATGATCAAGAAGTATCTTACTGATACTTAAATTTACAGTTACTTAATTGTTAATAAAGTTGAATATCTCTGTATATATGTTAGCCATTTAGATTTCCCTTTCTGTGAATTGCCTACTTACATACCTTTTCCATTTTTATATTGGGTTCTCATTTTATTGCACTTATTTGTGAAAATTGCTTGTATATTATAGACAATAATCCATTTGTTAGTTTTAAGCATCTAAAACAACTTTTTCCTATCTCCCACCCATTTGTTATTTTGTTTATAATGTTCACAGAATAGAAATACTGGATGCACTTTAATCCACAAAATATTTTATATTATGATCTGTGTGTTTCGGGTCTTATTTAAGTTCTTCTCCACTTCTCTTACATTTAAAAATTATATTTATAGTTTCATCTTTCATATTGAGGTATTTAATTCATCCATAGATTTTATTCTATGTAATCTAAGTTAGAGATCTAACAGGTTTTTCCCCTGTTTTCCAGTGGTGGCCGGTTAGCTCACTTGGTTAGAGTGTGGTGCTTTTAACAAGAAGGTTGCCAGTTCGATCCCTGCATGGGCTACTGTGAACTGCACTCTCCACAACTAGATTGAAACAACTACCTGACTTGGAGTTGATGGGTCCTGGAAAAACACACTTAAAAAAAATCCATTGTTTGGTCACTGGTTTGTGGTGGTATTCTATTATGTCTCCATATGTACATAAACATATTTTTGAATTCCTTATTGTTTTCTAGAGTTCTATTTTACTCTTTCTTCTACTGTACCACATATTAAAATTATTCTTTTTGTAATCAAAATTGATTTAGCTACTGATGAGCCCTTATTTTCCCATAGAGTGTTACAATAACTTTTTTCATTTCCTTAAAACAATTCTGAGATGAATTGAAATGGATTTGAATTTGTACATTAATTTGGCTAAAATTAGCATCTTTACAATATTAAATCACTTTATCTATGAAAAATGGTATGCCTGTCCATTTTTGTCATTTTTAATTATATTTTATCTCCTTTAGTAGAGTTTTTAGTTGTTTCCTGTAAGATCTTGTGTGATCTTTGTTATTGTAAATCCTAGATATTTTGTTATTTCCATTGCTGTCATAGTTCTTTTCTTATTTGAAATTTAACAATGCTGTGGCCAGCCTAAGCAAACGAGAGAACTTCACAAGCTTGAAAGGCAAGAACTAGTTTTCTTTCCAGAGAAGTTTCCTCATTATTTGCTAACCAAAGATCAAATCAGGTGACATGGGATTTCCAGAGCAAGGGGAAGTGAGAGTTTCCTCCTACCCTGCAACTTTGGATTAGTCTGAAAAACAGCATTAATTTAAATTCGAGCTTTCAGAGTCCCTTATCTGTCCGATAAAAAAAATATTAAGAGAAAAAAGTAGAATTCACATTCCTTTGATAAAAAGACATGTTGTCTCAATATTTTAGCATTTTTCAATATACAAATAAGTTGAGACAGTGTTACAACTTATCAAGAATTGTGACTCTCTGATGATTTTTCCATCCTATTTGTTGTCTAGAGACAAGTAAAGTGTGGGAAGTACTGCAATAATCTCTCTCCCCGCTCTCTTTTTTTTTTTTTTTTAATTTATTTTTAATTTATTGGGGTGACAATTGTTAGTATAATTACATAGATTTCAGGTGTGCAATTCTGTATCACATCATCCATAAGTCACACTGTGTGTTCACCACCCAGAGTCAGCTCCCCTTCCATCACCATACATTGTATTTTCCCAGGTTTTGAAACTAACTCCTCCTCTGCCCCCACCCCTCCATTTAACTCATCCCATGGGCTTCTCTCTTTTTGTGTTTTCCAAGGACACATCCCCTTGGTATTGAAACTCTTGGTTATTCAGCTCCCCATTCATTGTTGTTCCACTCACAACAGTCTCTCACCTGTTTTCATAATCCCAGCCCAGGATTATGAAACATATATACTGACAATGAATGGTCAGCTTGGGTCACTCTGTGATTCTTAGTCTCTCTCTTCTAGGGTCCATTTTGCATGGCACCTTGCTTCACTGTGCATCCAGCAAACTCAGGTCCTACCTCACCTTTACTGGTTTCACAAGAGAAGGGAAATTGCAGGAAGCTACTAGGTAAAAAGCTCCCCAGCCCTGCAGTCCCTGTACACGGAGTCTGACTGCATTCTGGTTTTGTTGGGTATTATTCCAGCAGGGCTAACACAATGTGGGTGGGAACGTGTGTGTGTGGTAGGTGGGGGTGAGGTGCTTGGGGAATGAACGTGAACGTCATAGAGCTCTGACTTTCTTCCTCTGCTTAGCTTTCACCAAAGCATTGGGGACAAAGTGTGGCCACAGATCTGACTTTGCTGCCTTTCCGTCCAGACATGGAATTCTAGCATGTTCTGCCCTTTCATGCCCTTTCCTCCCTTTGCAGGCTGTTTACAAACCCTTTGTGGGGAGTCAGCAAGTTCTTTGAATATCTTTGTACCCTCTTTGCTACATGTAGTCACTGTTCCGCCTCGGAAGAGCGTGGAGGGCAGGCAGGAAGAATGTGCCTTAAACCATTTTAGTCATTGGCGACTGAGCACACTAGCAGTTCTGAGGTAGTTCAGATAGTCTCCCTTAGACATGGACTGGGGCTGACAAACTTACTCCAGCTGCATACCGGGGATTGTGGGCTTGGGAACTGGTGAAGCTGGAGTTCTGCTGAGGGGGATAAAATAGCTGGGCTCCAAATGTGCCCATTTGATTTGTGACTCAGAGCCCTGGGAACAGCAGAGGCTTCTCTGGAATGTACTGCAATGCTTCAAGGACCAAGAGAACAAGTGTGAGGTTTCAGTTCATATCAAGTCAGTGTTACTTGGTGAGGGAAGCAGTGGCTAGCACTTATTACTCATGACTATGGTAATTCTAACACAAAAGCAAGCTTGTGTGTTCTTGGACAAGTTGCTTAACCTTAGTGTTCTCATCTGTAGGTTGGAAAGAATAATAACATTTACCCTATATGGTCATTCTGAAGACAAATTAATTCGATTATAACAGTAACTACTTATGGAAGTGCCTGTAATTTGCCAGTTTAAAGTACATGATCTGAATCCACAATGTCATTGTGAAGTATCTTTAAGATGGAGGTTCAGTGGCTAAATTACTCGCACAGCCAATGAGTGGTATAGATAGGATATGAACTTGGATTCTGAACTTCAGCTCTTTCAGCTTTGTTGCCCGTCTAGACTGCATGATTCTGGTGACTTATGGATGCTGAACCTGCATTTCCACTTCTTAGGGCAGTTCCCACTCTGAGAATCCCTCCCAGGTCACTGTGCCTGAAGCCACATCTCTGAACGTCTTGTCAGGGTGCAGCAGGGAAGGTATGAGAGGAGACCTAGCCCGCTGGTTCTTCTTTTTCATCTTGACAATGTTCCCCCTTCTAGCAACCTTTCCTCTGCAAAGGAAGGGGAATATCAGGGGCAATAGGGGCCGGTTTTCAGAAAGGCCAGGGCTCCGGAAAGTAGCTACTGCTGCAACAGCAGCAGCAGCAGGAGCAGCTCTACCCTCTGAGTGCAAGAAGGGGGAAGTACAGGGGGAGCGAGATGGATACTGGCTTGAGAAGCATAACCTTGAAAATCGTGGCGTTTCCTTAGTCCCCGCAACCTAATGGGCTGTAATACTAGTTGATCGCCCACTAATTTGATTCATATGAGAGATCTGAACCTTCTCCACCAGGCATTGCCCAGCTGGACTCTTTCTTATTTACAGAGAATATATGGAGCCTTTTACATTTTGTTCAGCTGTTTAGGAATTCAAATTTCTCTTTTCCTCGTGGTCCCTAATGATCAACGTCCCAGTGGCAAAGATTCCTCCCCTCCCCCGCCCCCCACTGTGTGGCCTAATCTATTAGCCTGCTAGTGCTGGCAGGAGACATGGGGCAGGGGGTCCTTTATTTGATTGTCGCATCATTTATGTGACTGTAGCTTCCAATGCTATTATCTTTGTTTAGCACGAACTGAGAGCAGTTAGTGCTCCTGGTAATCTATCTCGGAATCAAAAAGCTATGGAGACAGAGACAGCCTCCTCTCCAAGCCTTTATCTCTTACCACCATCATTTTCCCAGCTGGGAGCAGGCAACAACCCCGCTTCCAATATGCTGCTCAATGATTTTAGATGATTGATCTTTCTAAAGTGCTTTTCCGTTTCTTGCCACACAGACGCAGATAGATTAAGCAATTATGGATTATTTCAACATCAGATGGCCCAAGACAATTAGTCAGAAGAGAAGCACTGGCTTTTGGTGAAGGGGGAGGTTTTAGAAGGCGTTAAAGGTGGAAGCAAGGATATATTTGTCCATCGGGATAGAAAGAGAAGAACACGGCTCAGTTGATCTAAGGGGGGATTATGTATACACACACACACACACACACACACACACACACACATATACACAGTGGCAGTGGTTAGAATTTTTTTATTATATTATGGCATAAAGAACCCTCCCTATCTTCGAATCCAACTAGCACTTCTGAACAGCATTCCTTTAAGGGAGATGAGATAGCTGGTGCTTCTTGCAGGAAAAAAAAAAGTTGTGAGAGGGAGAGAGACTGAGTAGTGCATGTAATAAAAGACAATAGATTAGATAGTCTCTGAATGGATCCGGGGCTCTAAATCACTCCCCAGGCCTGACGGCCGGGGCCCAGACTTCCTGAGCAGGGCCTTCATGTTTTATGGTGTCGGCGGCACTCTGGGGAGTGAGTTACAACCTTGCAGTCAGTGGGCGGCTATCTGTTATCCTACATGTAAACAGGTATTCAAATCCGGACTCCGGAACCTTGGCCTTGGCACTTAATCATCCTGGTAATCTAACCCCAGTCCCCGCCAAGGTCGCTGTTGGGATGGTGTGACTTTCAGACTCTTCTCTGGCACTGAAGGCAGGAGCAGCCGGGCTGACAGCCGCCCAACTCATCAACCAGGCTGACAGGCCCAAAAATTAACTTTGATATTTTGTGTGGAATAATTCAGTGGCAATTGGGCCAGATGATATTCTGTAACCTAAATTCAATTTCCATCAGAAGAAAGCATCAGAGCCAGTCACCGGCTTGCCAAGAGCACCTAGCAATCTAGGGAGCATGCATGTGTACATATACACTAGGCATCCATCATTTCTGTTAATATGCGCTAGGTTAAGAGGCACGTGATATATTTGTTGAGGCAGTCACTGATTATCCGGGGCTCTGTCCTTTCATTCTTCCTTCACTGCCTGTGTTTCATTCTCTCCTTCCCTGTGGTGACCGGCAGACAGGCAGGGGAGGGGTGTTGGTGAGGGAGGGAAAGTGTAAAACCCACCATTCTGCTCCTTAGTGGTTCTCAAAATAGCCATGGGCTGAAGGGAGACTTAGCTCTCATGTTAAGTTTGGGACTCGCTGATGACTTCTGTGTGGTCCCCTGGCTAGGACAAGGTAGCACAGTGGATGGCACATAGCCCGCAGAGACAGACTGGAGGAGAGTGGAATTCTGGTGGCATCTCTTCCCAGATGTGTGGTCTTATTGGCTCACTTCATCTCTTGAAAACTCAGTTTCTCTATTTGGAAAATGGGGAAAATCATTCGCGCTGGTGCCTGGCCCAGAGTAGGTGTTCTAGAATACAAGCTATTGCTAGTCATCTGAAAACACTTTGATTTCCTCTACACCCTCATCCTTGGAAATGCTCGCTTTGCTGACTTTCCTTTCAAGAGGCAGGCACTTGCACATCATTGGAGACCAGAGCTTCTCTTAAAGGAAGTAGTTGTGGGGTTAGAGAGGACACATTTCCAAATTAGTCACAAAAATCATGACTATCAGGGCTGGAGGGAAGTTGGAGACCAACAACTCCGACGTGGACATGTTTCAGAATGGGACAATGAGACCCAGTGACCTGCTCAGCACCTCACAGCTGTAGAACCTAGCATCACCAACGTACGCTACTGGGGGCCCCTGAGCCATCACCCCTGCTCTCTCCCTGGAAAGCTGTTAGAGGCTTAGCCTTGAAACCAGGCCACAGGACTGACAACGGGGTTGTTTAATCCTTTTGGACGAGGGCTAAGCCAGAGCCTTTATGCCACATTCTGCTCATTTGAATGTGGTACACCCACCCATGAACTTTATGACAATATCTCCATTACCATCGACTTAGGTGCCATAGGTGGAAAATTGCGAACTTGTTTTGGAATTGGGTGAGGATGAGAGTAAAAGAATGGTTCTAGGAGAAGAAAGAGAGAGAGAAAACAAGTGTAAGAAATCATCTCCAGTTATCAGGACATATAGCATCCTGTGTGACTTCACACTACTTCAGAGGGTATCACTATCCTCTTTGCATCAAAACCAGAGAATCTGAGAGATTTAGGAACTTGCTCAAAGTCACACAGCTAAGAAATGATGGAGCTGGGCTGTAAACCCAATGACTGACTCCCACTCTGGTGCTCTTGTCTGTGACATCTTTTTGCCACCAGGGGCAGATTCTGAGTCTATGTCACCAATGAGTATCTCTTCCTAATGAGGCCTAATATTTAAATGTTGTACACCCAATGGACCTTGGCAGTGCATAGAAGGCTGTTTGCCAAACGTCTGGATCTTATTTGTTCCCTCTAGCCTCCCCAGGAAATACTCTTGTTCATTTAAATACAGACGTGACTACATTTGTTGGGGACTATGTATTTTTTTCTTTAAATAGAAATGCCATATGTGTGATGTTTTCTTTGAAAAGGAAAGCCCAGGGATCGTCTACATCAGGTTATAAAATGATCCCAGGGTCCATTCCTGGCTCTAAGCAAGTTGAGTATACATCACCTCGTTTAATTCAGCAATATCATCAATGTCAGTGCGTATCCACTGGCTGTTGGCTATTGGTCATCCAGACCTGACACAAACTCAATAAATACTCCATAACCCCTGACAGCCGCTAGCAGATTAGCCTGAAATGAGCGATTGCCCAGCCAACACCTGCTGAACCAAATCAGCCCCATGACGGATGGGCCTGTACTGAGCTCTGACCACGAGTGAGATCAGTGGAAGAATGATTTTATACTTTAAGAAAAGAATTAGAGATGGTGGTGGCTGGAGTGATTGGAAAGCTTTCAAAGGAGGCCGTTTTTCTTCTCTTTCTTCTTCTTCCCCGGACAGATCTCCAGCTCTCTTCCCACACCTGAGCCCATTACACGTTTAAGCTGCTAAACCCACAGGAGGAACAAAGATGGGGGAGCCGGAGGTGGCTAAGGCCAGAGCTGAAGGGTGCTTCTGGTGCATGTAGAATGTGGGATGTGCCATGCCGGGGGAAGGCAAGGAGCCATCAGGGCAAGGACTATCCATCTGACTCCATGGTGCAGTGGGACAGCCTTTCAAGGCTGGGCAGGGGGAGGGGACCCATCACCTAACTGAAAGGAAAGCTGAGGCTAAGGATCCCAGGGGGGCCCGGACTGAGGATATACTATTGGGCATCTTCTTATCTTGGAACAATTGTCAGCGGGCTCTTCTAATCTTAACAGGCCACTCCCAATTATATTGTCTAGATTCAAACACAGGCTTGATGAAGCAACAAAAATGCAAACCAAAACAAACACTTTGTTTGAGTTCTTGCTCTTTCACTTAATAAATGGGAGACTTGGACGTATGAGTCATCTAGACAATTCTGAGCCTCAGTTTTCTTACATGTACACTGACAATAGTCCGTCTACCCATTTTTCTAGTTTGTCAAAAATCCACTTTTTAAATTAAGCCAGACTTTGGTACTTGGAAGTTTGTACTGGTCTTTGTAGATTTTTTTTTTTTTTCAAATTGGATAACAATTTGGCATTATGACATCAGCCTAAACTGAGGGATGTTTTTGAAAACAGACCTGTGAAACTCCTTGCCATGTTTATAGAAAGGCTGCTTTGAGGATGTTATTCACCAAATCACTGGGCCCATTCCACGTGGATCTAAGGGAAGAATTTCTGTCTGGTTTCAGTTCCAGGAACTGTTATGTTTATCTTGAATGACTGTTTAGACTTTATGTTATGAACTCTGAATTGTGTGAAGGATCCTGTTTTCTTTTGTGTTGGGGACTAGAAAACTCAGAGCCAAATTGGTGACCTGTCTCTCACCAAGTGTGTTGAATTCCAAGATGTGTCTGTGTTTTGGTACTAATCTCATTTGCTACTCATGTTTTCTTTTTGCTTCAATTCTCTTATTTTACGTGTTCTTGTACTCTGTGGAATGATGTGGGTTTTTTTCTAAGCCACTTTAAATCATTTGTTGGTCCCAGGTGGGGATCTAAGGAAATCAAGACCCTCACAGGGCTAAGAGATAGCGTCTCGGACTTTTTGAGCACAAGCGTCTTCAGTAGCAACCAGACTGCAAACACAGCTTTGTGATAGATCAGCAGAAAGTGTAGGTTTTTGCCCCCAAAGTCCCTGTCAACAATGAGGCAAATGGTTCTGGCCAGGCCAGGTGTGTAGACTGGTCCCCATCTCTCAGTAAGCCAGTGCCAGGAGAGGGAGCCACTGGGACTCCTGGACCGTCTCATTCACACTAGAGAGCCTGGCCAGGTGAACTTGGCCCAGGTGACCTAGAAGGGAAAGGCTTACAGGGGTGGTTCACGTTCTGTCCTTCCCCAGCACAGGAGGAGCAGCAAGCCCACCAAGGGCTCTCAGTCTGTTTCCGGCCAGATCATCAGTGAATGGGCCATGATAACAAGTGCATGGGCTCCTCCCCTGTCTGACGGTGCCTGTGAATCTTACCTGCCTGCTTTTGCTTGCCTGGGCTTAACCACCTCAGCTGCTCTGAGTGATTCTTGGTGAAGGAACACAAGTCCCTCCCCATTCTAAACCCCAAAGTCTTCTGTTTCCCTCTCAGATCATTCCTGCTGCCCAATTCCTTGTTTCCCTTTCCTGCACAGGTCACTGTGGCTCTGAGACTATGTCCACATTCCCTTTCCTCTTTACTCTCTTCTTCTCAGTATCTGAATGTTAAAAGCAGCCTTTGGGCTTTATTTAGCTGAGCAGTCAGCCTCAACCACAGCGGCAGGCGCACCGTGGCAGACTCATCAGGGCAAGGGGCCCTTCCTGGGGCTCCCCGATGGCATCCACCATGATTTTGCTCCCGAGGAAGTCAGCAGTTCTCAGCCCTGGCTGCACAGGGGAATCGTGGGGAGAGATTTTGAAAAACACTGATGCCAGGGTTACTCCAGATCTATTGGAACTGATTCTCAAGTGTCAGGGGTGTGGGGCACTGGGTATCTTTTATTGGAGGCTGTACGTACACAGCAGAATGGTGTAAACTGGGTACTAGTAGAGGCTTGGTTAAACCTCTAAGAATTTGGAGACATGCTTATCTCGTGAATGAAAGCTGAAGGCCTGTTGTTAGCCCATAGCTGTCAGCTACATCCACAGCCTGGCTTTTGGTGCCCTGTGAAGAGGGAGGTTGAAGGTGAAAGAAACAGCAGTAAAGAAGGCGAGGAAAGGCAGAAGCCATGTGTCTGCAGAGATCTCCCCTATGACACTCATTCCCAAGAGGCCTGGCCACCTCTGTGCCCCAGGTAGGCATCCAAGGAGACGGGCCTCTGCTCCACATGCACTGTGCACAAAGTAATCGTCCCAGTGAACTGTGGGCCAGGTTGCTGTTGGGAGAATATGGGCAGATGTCAGAACATTGCGAGCTGCTGGAAAGGTTACGTGGGGCTGTTTTCCTTCCCAGGCCCAGTCACAGTAGCCTTTGCAGGGACAGTGCTGCCTCATTTATCTTGCCCTGTCAGAGGACAGCAGTGTTCCCCTTAAGTGAATTTTCCTGAATTCTTGAGCTTGTCCTTTCTAAAGCCCAAATTTCATTTACTTTAGGCATTCTGCACGGAAGGCTTGCTAAAATGTATCATATTCCTCCTCACCTTTTAAGAAACACAAGAGAGTTTAACCCTTTGTGATGACCTAATTTCTATGACCATCCAGCACACACTCCTCTCCTCACTCTTAGCTTTGTCCATCGGCTCTGCCGCCAGGCCGTCCGCTGTCAATTCCCATTGCTCTTACTGAGCTGTTTATAATGCCTCCCTCTTTCTTCCCCAGCACATCTAATATATGCTACACCTAGTTTGCAGAAACTGGGACACCAAATATCTGAGATTGTTAGACTTTTATGTTAAGCAAGAGTGAAGGGGTTTTGAATGAGTGCCTTGGTGCTTCTTTTAAGCAGTACAGTCGATGAATTTGGTGTAAGACTGTGCAGTAGTTATTTTAGGTGTCCAGGCTTTCTCCGCTTGCACACACTGGAAGTTACTAAATGTCAGACTTCAAGATAAGTGGGGGTGATGCTGTTGTGGGTTTGAAGAACAGTGTAAGTATTTTCCCCTGACTGTTCTTTTTCAGGAATGTCATGTGTCTTATCCAACTAGCTGAGTCCCTGCACTGGATGTGCTATTGCCTTCACCTGCCAGACTACCTGTCACTAGGTTTTTTGTCTGTAGGTTTCATGAGTCTGGACTTTATCTGACAAAGGACCCTCCCACCTGGAAAGAAATGAAGATCAAAAGCCCCTTCAGGAATATGTCCAGGTCTTCAGGCTCAGAGAAAGGGTTCCAGTTTGAAGAGCTGTCAGACTGAGACAGATGCAGTGACATTTGGAAAATAATTTGAATTACCAGAGGACCATGGATATTGGATGGTTGGAAAAATTGTCTCCCTTACACTTGCTGTCAGCACCAATCGACCACTGGTCGAGCTTCCTCCAGAGAGGAGCACTGCCCTCACCTACGGGGTTAGAGCGTTTGGGCTGGCAGCCTGGGTGTGTTGCCAGCAAGAAATAATAGCCTGCAATGGGAATCATCTGCAAGGGAGATTCTGGGGTTTAGGAGGTCCAGCTTTGGCGTTTTTTTCTTTCCCAGCAAAGGTGGAGGCTTGAGTACTTCCTTCATAACCATCACCATCAATGGAAGTTACCTGTCAGCACCATAGGTGGGCACTATCCTCACAACCATCCTTATGACATCCACACAAGGTGGGTGTTATAAGTCCTGTTTTAAAGATCAGAAGCTGAACTTAGATAAGGTCTCTTTCCTGAGGTCAGACAACTGGAAAGTGGTGTAGCTGAGATTAGCACTCGGATCTGCGTGTTAAACGTATGACATTTGCTTTCTCTCTTGTCACTGGGCCTTGTCACTGCTCTCTGTGTCATCAGTCAACTTAGATGCCCTGGCCTCACACTCCTTTTGTTTGGAAGCACAAGCAGAGTTTTCTGGAGCCTGTTGGGTTGATGGCAGGCCCTGGCAGTGGAGATCAAGGCCAGCTGTTCACATAGATGGGCCAGGCAGCCATTTCTGTGGAACTCAGGGCCACCGATGGGACACCACGGCTCTAGAATTCTACCGCTTATATCCTCTGGGCTGCCTGAACTCCCTAAAGTAGAGTTGGAATCCTTTCACTTTAAGTGTTCTTTTTTTTTTTTTTTTTGATGCAAAGATACAAATAACTCTGGAAAGGTACTACTTTAAGTTGTTACCACTTATTTGCATCTTACGGAAAATGAGTTTCAAAGTTTACCTGGAGATCAGTTCTAGTCACACTAGTCTCCTAATTATCTCTGAAACACAATTTGCATTTGCATCTCTTCCTCTTTGCCAAAGTAGTCCTTCCTGCCTGGAAAACCTTTTCCCCTGGCTAAGCCACACCCTTTGTTTGAGTCCCAGCCTGATGATTGAGTTTGTTTTCTGAAATCTTACCACATTCGTGGTCAGTACCAGTCGCCTAATACTTGAGATTTGCTCCCTTGGTTGGGTTACCTTGAGGGCAATGTCTGTATTTTATATATCTTATTTGAAGGGCTTAGCATCATGCCCACACCTAGAAATTGCACAATAATGATACAATTATGACAATGTTTCCAAGTAGATGGACCTTTAGTAGTCCAGGAGGTATTAATATGTGCTTTATAAAACACAAGTTCTCTGGTCAAATATCTTTGGAAAGCACTAAGTTAAATTACAATTTTTTTTTTCTACAGAACTTCTTAGAGTCCATATAATATGTAGAATTTCCTTGATTTCCTTGAGCATGGGGCCCTTCCTGTAAACCTATTAACCTCTGTACACACTATCAGTGTTGTGTTGGAATCAGCTTGTACCAGCTTGCAAAAAACAACTGGTAAATTTTCAGGAGTTTTGCAAGCTGGTAGATGTCATGTTGGTACCTTGAAATTGGCCCGTAGTGGGAGTATTTACACCATGGAAATTGCTAAATGCTAATCAGGGCTCTTTACCCCAGAGAGCCAGTTCGTTAAACATTTATCAGCATGCTACTGACACTAGAGTTCTGACGAGTACAGCTTGGGAAATGCTAGATTATAGGGACTAAGAAGAGAAGGTGGCAGAGTGGGACAAAAAAAGGAAGAGCAAGGAACAATTTGTCTGGCAGCCAAAAAGGTCATAGGAGTCTTCTAAGAGCTTTCCTAGGGGAGAGGTGCACAGCATCACTGGTGGGCCATGGAGGTGATAATGAAGATAATCAGATCTAACAAATGTGAGCTTCTCGCTCCAACTTAATTTGTACCTTACTGCCTTACAGAGCTTGCTGCCAATTAACCAATTAGTAGCTAATTTAATTTCCCCATCACGGTTGCAGCAGAAGGTTTTCTGATTTCAGTGTGAGACATGCCAGGGCAGGTGCAAGCACGCTTATGTGACTGTTAGTGACAGCCTGGCCTGCCTGGGGGCTATGCATCTTCAGGAAGACAGAAGCCAGGCTGTTCATTCCAAATCTGTCACCATCTGACCTTGGACAAGTCACTTACCTCTCTGGGTTGAGTTTTTATCTGCAAAATGAGGGGTTGAAGATGACAGCCTCCTAGGTCCATTTCTATATCAGAGCTATTTCAGGTCCACTTCACTTTCTCTTACTCTTACTGCTGGTGTCTCAAGGGAGACAGGCCCATCCCTAGCCTGATTTTCTGAGATGTCAGATCCCACAGGGCACACACACAGCTCAGGTACAATAATCTATAGTTTTGGAACCAGATTTTCTCCTGTTGGCTTGTACCCTCGTACTGCCTGTACGAGCACTGCCTGTTTGTCCTATGGCAACTGATAGAATCCAATACTCAGTGCTTTGATTTCCTCCTTTAGAAATTGGGAAAATACTGCACTCTTCTAACTGCAAATAAGACCTTCTTTATGCAACACTGATTGATTAAAAGCAGACCAGGTTGGGAATTAATTATCTATTTTACAAATGGATCATTCATTATGAAAAATGATGCTTGAAAAATACATTTTCCTTAGTGAAAGTAAAATGTGAAACAATCTGGAATTCACTGTTGATTGCTGTCATTACCCAACCAACCGTTGCCAATGGGGGTCCATCTTCTTTCTCTTCTGACTACTCCCCTCTGGGTTGGGCCTTCATTACCACTTTCCTGTGCCTGTTATATCTTCTGACTGGTCTCTCTCCAGTCGTTCGTCTCACATCCAGTTTACCTTACCCAGGGCATTGCATTGTGTATACATTTATATTCAGGAACACTCAAATCACAACCCCTCCCCCACATTATGCCTTTACTACTCTGCCTACTCCAGACCATCTCGAGAGACCAATTTGAGTGTTGGGAAAAGTTTTAAATCAGGAGGTTGGACTGTTCAACATGGGCATTGTTATAGTAGAGTAGAAAGAGTTCCAGAAGTGTCAGAAGCAGTCATCCGTGAATTAAGGGGTTGGGCTAACTGAGAGTGTCCTTACTGGTGCTCAGCTGCACACAGGTATGCAAAGGTAGAGAATACTACTTTACTGTGAAAAAATTTTTAAAGCAGAAATTCTTTTCATAGAAAAAATAAATCACACCCTAGTAAACCCCTTTGGGACTCAGATTCTCTCAAAGCATGGGCACCATAAGTATCCTTGTCTACTTATGAATTCATAGACTGTTTCTTTTTCAATTACAGTTGACATACAATTTTATATTAGTTTCAGGTGTACAACATAGTGATTAGACAGTTATACAACTTACGAAGTGATCACCCTGATAAATCTAATAGCTATCTAGCACCGTACATAGTTATTACAATACTATTGACTGTATTTCCTATGCTATATACTTTATATATCCGTGCCTATTTTGTAACTACCAAGTTGTACTTCTTAATCCCCCCCTTTACCCATATTCCCAACACCCATCTGACACCCATCAAAATGGTCTCTATGAGTTTGTTTCTGTTTTGTTTGTTTTGTTTTTTTAGATTTCCCCCTTATGCGTGAATTTATATGGTATTTGTCTATCTCTGACTTATTTCACTCAGCATAACACCCTCTAGGTCCATCTGAGTTGTTGTAGATGGCAAGATTTCATTTTTTTTATGGCTGAGTAGTATTCCATTATATATATAATATTCTCATTCATCTATTGATGGATACTTAGGTTGCTTCAGTACCTTGGCTATTGTAAATAATGCTGCAATGAACATACAGATGCATATGTCTTTTTGAATTAGTATTTTGGGTTTCTTTGGATAAATACCCTGAACTAAAATTACTGGTTCCTTCTTTGTCTCTTGTTATAGCCTTTGTTTTAAAGTCTATATTGTCTGATGTAAGTATTGCTACTCAAACTTTTTTCTTCTTCCAATTTCCATTTTCATGAAATATCTTTTTCCATTCCTTTACTTTCTGTTGGTGTATGTCTTTTGATCTGAAGTGAGTCTCTTGTGGGCAGCATATATAAGGGTCTTGTTTTCTTATCCATTCATTCACTCTATGTCTTTTGATTGGAGCATTTAATCCATTTACATTTAAAATAATTATTGATAGAAATATAGTTATTGTCATTTTATTATTCATAATTTTGATCTCTCTCTTTTTCTGTCTTAAAGAAGTCCCTCTAACATTCCTTACTGGTTTGCTGGTGAGGAACTCCTTTAGCTTTTCCTTGTCTGGAAAGCTCTTTATCTGTCCTTTGATTCTAAATGATAGCTTTGCTGGGTAGAATAATCTTGGTTGTAAGTCCTTGTTTTTCATCACTTTGAACGTTTCTTGCCAATCTCTTCTGGCCTGAAAAGTTTCTGTTGAGAAATCAGCTGATGGTATTGTGGGAGTTCCCTTGTAGGTAACTAACTGATTTTCTCTTGCTGCTTTTCAGATTCTTTCTTTGTCTTTAACCTTTGGCATTTTAATTATGATATGTCTTGGTGTGGGCCTGTTTGGGTTCATCTTGTTTGGGACTCTCTGCACTTCCTGGGCTTATATATTTATTTCCTTTGTCAGATGAGAGAAGTTTTGCATCATTATTTCTTCAAATAGGTTTTCAATTCCTTGCTCTCTTTCTTCTCCTTCTGGTATCCCAATGATGAGATTGTTGGTACCCTGGATGTTGTCTCAGAGGCCCATTAAATTATCCTCATATATTTGGATTTGTTTTTCTTTTCACTCTTCTGACTGGGTGTTTTGTTACCTTATCTTCCAATTGCTGATTTGATCCTCTGCTCCATGTAATGTACTGTTGATTCCCTCTAATGTATTTTTCATTTCAGTTATTGTATTCTTCATTTCTGACTGTTTCTTTTTTATGTTTTCTGTCTCCATTGTTATGTTTCCTATCTCTTTGTTGAAGTTCTCCCTGAGATCATCGAGCATCCTTATAACCAGTGTTTTGAACACTGTATCTGATAGATTGCTTGTCTCCATTTTGTTTAGTTCTTTTTCTAGTGCTTTGTTCTGATCTTTCATTTGGGTCATGTTTCTTTGTCTCCTTATTTTGGCTGCCTCCCTATGTTTATTTCTGTGTATTAGGTAGAGGTGCTATGTCTCCAGTTTGGTAGAGTAGCCTTATGTAGTGTCCTATGGGGTTCAGTGATGGTCTCCCTGGTCACCTGAGGAGTGTGTTCCAGGTGTGTCCCTTATGTGGATTGTGTGTGCTTTCCTGTTGTGGTTGAGCCTTGACTGCTATTGGCACATCAATGGGAGGGATTGACTATCAGGCTGATTGGTTGAGAAGACTGGCTGGGACTACGCTGGAGGAGCTGTTCTGTAGGGGCTGACCCTACAGAGCAGGATTTGCTTTAGTGGGGTGCCTGCCGAGGCTGCCCTTTGAGAGGGTTGTTTGTAGAGTTGGTTGGGTGGTGCTCTGGTGTGGTCTGAAGCTGGCCACTGGGCGGTTGGTTCTGGGCCTCTTGGGAGGGGCACTGGTGCAGCCCCAGGGCAGCTGCTGCATGTCCACTTCCCAGGGCCACTTGGGATGAGGTACAAAGTGATCTGCAGATGGTTGCCATTTGTGTTGGGCTTGGAGGTGCCTGGGAGAGGCTAAGTTGGGAACTGAGGCTGGCTGTCACTCGTGCAGGGCTTGGCATTGCTTAACAAGAGGTATAGGGCATACCAAGGCCAGATGCTACTTGTTTAGGGTTTTTGAACTTTTCAGAGATTTTACGAAAGTCTGCAGCATGAGCCAAGACAGGTCGTTTGAATGGAAAAGCTACTGGAAGCGGCTTGGGTGGGTCCACAAGTTGGGTGGGCTGGGGTCTTTCATAGACCTTCCTGATGTGTTGTTTTTGTAAGCATTTATTTTATAATAACTTCATTGAGATGTAATTCACGTATAAAATGTACCCACTTAAAGTGTACATAATGGTGTTTTTATATGTTCAAAAATCGTAAAACCATCACAACAATTTTAGAACATTTTCATCAGCCCTCCCCAAGTCCAAAACCCATTAACAATCACTCCCCATTTCATCCTCCCCTCTATATCAGCCCTACATACCCAACTAATCTACTTCCTGTCTTTATAGAATTACCTATTCCGATATTTCATATAAATGGAATCATATGAGGTCTTTTGTGACTGGGTTCTCTTGCTTAGCCTATTATTTATAAGGTTCATTCATGTTATAGAATGGATTAGTACTTTGTTTCTTTTTATTGCTGAATAATGCTCCATTGTATGAATATATCATTTTTTTGAGTCCATTCACCAGTTGATGGATATTTGGGTTAACTTGTCAATTTCTGCATAAAAGCAAGCTGTGATTTTCATAGAAATTACGTTGAAACTATGGGTCAATTTGGAGAATAATACCATTTTAATAATAGTTGTCTTCCAATCCATGAAAATGGGATGTTTTACAATTTATTTAGAAAGTATTTTGTAGCTTTCAGCAGACAAATCTTGAAGTTTTTCTGTTAAACTCATTCCTAGCTTTTTTATTGTTTTAGTTGCTACTATAGATGAAATTGTTTTCTTAATTTTATTTTCATATTGTTTATTGTTGGTATACAGAAATACAATGATTTTTTAAAATTAGTTTCAGGTGTACACAACAATGTGCTTACTTTGTTTCTGTTTTTAGAGGGAAAGCATTCAGTCTTGAGCAATCCCCTCAAATGATATCAGTTGAGGGGATTTTTTTGTAGATACCCCTTATCAGGTTGAAAAGTTCCCTGTTGGTCCTAGTTTGTTGAGTGTCTTTATCAAGAAATAGTATTGGATTTTGTCAAATGCTTTCTTTGTGCCTGTTGTGATGTGATGATTATGTGATTTTCTATTAATATGGTGCATTGTATTGATTAATTTTAGGATGTTAAACCAACTTTGCATTCCTGGGGTAAATGACCTTTGCCCATGGTGTATAATCCTTATTATGTTGCTGGATTTTCTTGAGGACTTTTTGTATCTATATTCATAAGGAATATTGGCCTATACTTTTCTTGTGATATCTTTGTCTGTGGTTCAAAGGGAAATATGGGTCTCAGAATGAATTGAGAATCAGGGCAAATAACTATGCCTTGTGAATGGGGCTTTTTCAGGGAGCTGACAGGGGAAACAATGATAATTCTTTGGGGGTGGGGCTTTTTAAAGGGCTTCAAACCTGGTTTCCAAACAACCTCTGGTAGTTGTGAGGCAGCTGGTTTTCAAGGCAAGAACAGAGCTGGGGAGAGGAAGATAGGAGTACGTTAAGTTCCAGTCCTGCTGTTCTGATGGTCTTTCTACCTATGCCACACCATTTTATTCTTGACATTATGCCTTTTCAGTGTTAAAAATAGATTAAACACACCAACTAAACAGAACATTTATAGTAAATACAAGCAAAGAGGCGTTTTTGGCAATGAGAGGTAAATAAGCCCTGTAAGTT
This sequence comes from Rhinolophus ferrumequinum, assembly GCF_004115265.2. Classification (NCBI taxonomy): domain Eukaryota; kingdom Metazoa; phylum Chordata; class Mammalia; order Chiroptera; family Rhinolophidae; genus Rhinolophus; species Rhinolophus ferrumequinum. Next base: position 62,128,545 of record NC_046287.1, read on the forward strand.
TTACATGGGAAACTTACTGTGTTCAGGACTTTCTTGTTTATGTTCATATTTGTCAGTTCTCTAAGAATTGTGGTAAAAAAATCATGTTATTTCTATAGTATGTTACATATGCTTTTACATTCATTACCTCATGAAAACTCACAGAAACCTGTGATTTTAGATGAGGAAACCTTGACCCCTGGATGTTAGGACACTTCCTCAAGGTCACACAGCTGGGCTCTGACACATAGTCACAGCAGGATTCAGCCCTGAGGTTTCTGACCCAGGTTCATGGCTCTCCCACAACACGGCTGTCTTTGTTGCAAAAGGAGTGAAATTCAAATCAATCATTCCTACCATTAGGAAAGCTGCTAAAAGTATTTGGTGGGGAAGGAGTTGAAATGAGTGACTTAAGTGAGGTTTTTCCATACCATCTGTGGTTTCCTTGGCTTCATGATAGGAAACTCTCCTGGATCACCCTGCTTCTCTTGGACTCTTGTACTGGCTCCTCCTCTAGTGGCTGCTTATGTCTGATGCTTCTCAACCCTGGGATTGTTCCTTTTTTTTTAATTAACCTTCTTTCCCAGAAACTGAACTTCCTTCTGGACCAAATCCACTTGCAGAAGATGCCAAATCCACTTGTAGCCTCAGGGTCCCTCTTGAGTTCAGTCCCGAAGGACCTCTTGCTTGCTGGGCATTTTCGTTTGGAAACCCACACTTGGAGGGAGATAGTCTGTTCTTGAAGACAATAATTCCAAGTCACTGAACAGGCATGATGCCGAGCCAGAATTCAGTTCTTGCAGAAGCACTTTTTCTGATTCTGTCTTGGTGCTGTTCATATTCTGTCAATTCAGGGAACTCTAACAATTGACAGCTTTATAGACTCTTGGCCTTCCAGAGTTCTGAAGTAGTTGTTTGGTTTTTTAAATGCATAATGATGGAATGGGCTCTTTCCTAGAGGACTTAGCAAAGCAAAAGTAGGTTGTTTGGGTTTTATCTGTCTCTTGGGGAGAAGGATGGTTCCTCCCCTGCTCTGCCATGACCACTGAGGTCCTCTATGTTCCCCAACACTATCGACCCAATAAAATAAATCCTCACTGTGAATGCTTGTCCCCTTTACTTTTTTGATATTATTTACATATAAACCTCCAAGGATTTTGTGCAATTTGGGCTTCTTAGTCTGTGAAGTCCTAGAGGTCAGGGACAACAAGCTGTCAACAATGTTTGCTGAATGGATAAATCTTTTAAATTTATTTTGCTCAGCAAAGCACAGGGCCATATGCCACTCATCAGTATTGTTTAATTAATGCTTCTGATTGTAATCGTGCTCAAGATAAATTTAGGCCTTCGATGCAGGGGCCTATACAGGGAATGCAGTGCGGGGTGGTTTTTAGCAAGATAACATTTTACAAAAGGAGACTTGTCCCTGTTCTGCTCAGCTGGGTGAGATTCGAGATTCCCCCCTTTCCTTCCCTCTGACATTTAGCTACTCTACTTTAAAAGGTGGGAGTTAATGAGACGATTTCCCCCAACTCTGTGGTTCTCACACTTTATGTAAAAGACGGTGGAGGAAAGGGTAGCTGTTCCACATGAGGTCAGGAGAAGGCCTCTGTGTAACCTCCAATTAGGATTGATTTTATAGCAGGGGCACAAGTTTTAAACAATGTTAGTTTAGAAAACTGAGAAGTCAGAACATCTATTCCTGGTCTAGTTGTATGTTTTCCTTCAGGGCCTTTTCCTTCCCCTGGATGACTCCACTCAGGTTCTGAGTGCCAAGGGTTGTCCCTGCAATGACGGCCTTAAGGTTTCAATTAAAAGGTATTTTTTAACTAAGATCTTGGTAAATGAATGCTTAACCTGTTTATTTTTCCCATGAGGTATTTTCATGTAAGAAGAGACCTCTTATAAAGGAGAAGGCTCCTGGAAATGAAAAAATCGTTCTCCAAAAGTCACAAACAATGACTGGGCGTGACAATGTTGCGGAAAGAGCCCTTCTGACTTTTTTCAAATCAAGTCTGACCAAGGGACGGACTGACTACCTGGCCCATCATTCAACAGCCCAGCATCTGGGGCCTCACTTGCCTGTTTTTCAATCCTTTCTTCTGCTCCCACCCCACCCCTGAACCTGTCTGACATTGATTCTGGGTGCAGAGGGCACTTGGCACTGCTGCCACTGGCTCCTGTCACTCCTTGTCAACTCCAATCACCTTCGTTTTGTTTCTTCTCCACAGTTCATTAACAGCAGCTCTCAGAAGCCTGGGTGGTTATCTGCAGCCCCTGACCTTTGGCCTCAGGTATCATGTAGCCAGAGGAGGATTCTTGATGAAAAAGAATGAGCAAACCTTAGCACCTCTCAGTCCCCTGTCAGCTTCTGAGGAGGCGATTCTTGAAAGGGGGGATAATCCTGAGATGTTTTATATATATATGTGTGTGTGTATGTGTGTGTGTGTGTGTGTGTGTGTGTGTGTGTGTGTATTTTAAAGTTAATTCTGCAGATTGCTGTGTTGGTGACATTTCCTTCAAACTGCAATAACTAACCTGTCACAGCCCTACAAATGCTGACAATACAGCACCATGTGGGGTTGACTTAATAAACCTCATTTACATTCATTTTGATTCACTCAGGCGTTGAAAAACATTTCACAGGAAAAACTAGGAACCTCTCCAAGACGACATGATGTTTGCTGATACGATATGAACAGACTTAATAGGCAGCATATATGAAAACATGCACTTCTTAGGTTATTAGCAAACTCAGTACTTTATTTTTTTTAAAGCATTTAAAAATTATTTCTTTGAATCCTGGGATTCTAAGCTGTCAAAATTTAGAGTCTTTCTGTTGACAAAGTAGGTAAGAACATAGTTAACTCTCTCCTTTGAGCTGTGAACTTGGACAAATTCTTCGCCTCTCTACATATCTCATTTGTTTCATCTGCTTAATGGGCATCTTAATAATACTTATTTACCTAACTGTATTAGTCAGTTATTGTTACAATAGTGTTACATAACAAACATTCCTAAAATGCAGGGGTTTACAACTACAAACCTTAATTTCTCATTTACAGCTTTCTAGGCACCTGTGGTTCTGCTGGGATTGGATAGGATCAGCTGCATGGAATTCTAGGCTGTGGGTTGGGTTTAAGTCTGCTCTGCACATCTTCTCATTCTCTTTGGATCAGCAGCTACCTTGCACATGTTCTTCTGAAAGTAGATAGCAAAAACACAAGAGCCAAGTTGAATCACAGGAGCACATAGAAAGCCTCTGCCTAGGGTTTCCGGGTGGGAATTTTTCCAGGTGGGAATTCCTGCCTGTTCTCGGGATTTTTTCCCACTTTTCTCTTCCCAAATCCCGAGAAAAGTTGGTCGGGAAATCGGAAAAATCAGCTCCTTGAACCCAGGTGGTTGGTAGTATCAGCTGTCACTTTGTGGAAACGATTCAACATGGAGAACAGAAAACAGTTTGTATCTCGGGATTCGGGAATGGGAAAGTGAAAAAAATTCCTGAGAACGGGCGGGAATTCCTGCCAGGAAACCCTACCTCTGCTTATGTCATGTTTATTTACATTACATTGGCCAAAATAAATCATATGGTCAAGTCTAAAGTCAAAGGACATGAGGATGTATTCTCCCCCTTCTCAAGGTCACAAGAAAAAAGGAAAGAGTGAAGAACTGAGCCCCATCTCACAGAGATGTTTTGAAAAAAGGAGATGATAATTTGAGAGCTCTATAAATTGCAGAGTGTTAAGCAGATGTTAAGTCTTGGTGACAGTTCTATACAGGGATGTTTTTCCCAATATGATTATTCTCTGGTGACCTGATGTTTGTATGTGGGGCTGTCATCTTCCTAGTCACCCAGGTCTGAGACATTGTCATCCTTTCCACTCCTTTCTTTACCTTATCTGCCATGTTGCATCAGTATTAAGGAGTCTATCCAGAGAGAATCCCTTATCTGCCTCTTTCTCTTCATTTTTCTTCACATCTCCTCAGTCTCAGCCCCTTCTTACTTATCATCTCTTCCTCAAAACTTTGGTCCTAGCGGACTTCCCTTAACCTGATTTCTCTCTGCTCTAATTGATCCTAAACACTACTACTAGATCCATTTCCCTGTAGTACAGTGTTCACCATGCCACCCTGTGCCTTAGGTTGGAGTCCCCAGATGCAGGGATCTTTGCCTAGTTGATTTATTAAGGAAGTGTCCTTCAAAGAAACCTCTTTGGGAATAAAGGAAGCAAGAAATCACAGGGGAAGAAGATAGTCTGAGATGTGGTTTCAGGAAACAAATTGAACCAAAGAGGTTGTTCCATACAGAGGCAGGAAGACTGGACTGTTTACTCCCCTTGGAATGCATGATTGGCCACAGGACATCCCTTTCCAAAAGCACAGGAAATACTCTGGAGGAGGGTCCTGGTGTGAGCCATTAGAGGTGTCTGCTCTGCGCATGTGTGAAAGGAAACTACTTGAGGGGGAAAGGCACCAGAAAGGAATAAGCAGAACAATTCCTGGAGACCACAGAAGACTAGCAGTAATTTAAGTTCCCTCCAGCTATTTTCCATATCTTTGGTTTTTTTGTTCTATTATCTGGGAAATTTCCTTGAGTTTAGGGTCAACACTTCAGTTAATTTAAAAAAAATCTCTGCTATTATATTTAAAATGTGTAAGATCCCTTTATTGTTCTCTGAATATTCCTTTTGATATATCTTCTCTCTCTTTTTTGTCTTAATTTTGCCTAACACCTATATCTGTTAATTTTTTCAGAGAACTATCTCTTGGTTTGTTAATTTTCTCTATTTTATTTATTACTGTCCTTATGCTGGCAGTTCACCTTTGTTGCCTCTCAGCTCCAAATCTATCTTTGATTGCCCTGCTTATGATACTGGAACATTTCATTTCATCCTTGTCAGAAGATACAATGTTAAACTGTGTCAGTAGAGGGCGCTGGAGGGACATTGCAAGAGGAAGGGGCTTCTCTTCCTGGTTCCAGTACACACTTCTTCCTGCTGGCTCCTGTGTTGTGCAGGACACCCAGTGGAGCTCACCTCTAGCAAGTTTTGGTGGTACTTCTGCAGGCACTTTCCCTGTGAGATCTGTGGGTGCTCCAGCTGGCCTCTAGGTTATGAGTTTAACAACAACTACCATGGGCAGCTTCCAGAAGTCTATCATCAACATTCCAGTGGGTAGATTCTTGCCCACAAGGCTTGGCCCACTGGCTCTCTGGTGAAGGTTTCCTACTTGCCAGTTCTTGTCCTGTACTTCCCTTACCACCACGTCAGTCCAGTTACTGTGAACCAGCTCCGGCTCAGAGCAACCCAGCAAATTTCTCCACAATCTAGTAAACTGCAATCACAACCTCTTTAACAAGGCCTGAATCTCATATTTGTGATCTTTGGTGGTAGCTAATTGATCACACTGTTACTTGAAACAAAACAAATGGGCAGCTTACTAAAGTATTTCTTGATCTATGTAACAGAAAAATCTGTAAATCTTGCCAAAAACTTGACTTGAGGCACCAGTGCACAGACCCAGAGCTTCTTGATTGAAGGGGGCACTGGATTCCTTTGAGAAAGGACCTACTGCATTTTCAAAATTAGGCATTATAAATCTTGTTCCAAGCATAAGCCAGAACAACCTAGGGTCATTTATTGAAGTGGCTGTGAAATACCCAAAGTTTTTGGAGATTACTAGACACTGGCTATGAATTGACACTAATTCCTGGGCATTCAAAACATGACTCTGACCCACTATAGTGGGGGCTATAGTAATCAAGTAATAAATGGAGACTTAGCTGAAGTTTGACTCACAGTGGGCCTAATACATCCACAGACTCACCCCATGGGTTATTTCCTCAAATCTTCAGTGTATAACTGTAATACACGTACTTGGAAACTGGAAGTATTCCCCACATTGACTCTCAAACCCATGGAATGAGAGCCTTTATGGTTGGAAGGGCTAAATAGAACCCCCTGGAACTTCTCCTCCACACCAAGGTAATAAATTAGAAGCAATATTACATCTCTGGGGAAATTTCAGAGATTTTTGCCATCATCTAAGCATTGAAAGAAAGAAGCTGGAGTGGTAATACCTATCATGTTCTCATTTAACTCACCTGTTTGGCCTGTGCAGACGTTGGATGGATATTGGAAAATCCTAGACTATCATAAACTGAATCAGGTAGTGATTCCAAATGCAGCTGTTGTCTCCATTGTACCTTTACTGGAGCAGATCTGCACAATTCCTGGCATTTGGTATGTAGTTACTGATGTAGCTAATGCTTTTTTCTTCATACCAATTTGAAAGGGCCGCCAGTAGCAGTTTGCTTTTACCTGGCAGTGCCAATAGTATAACTTCACAGTGTTGCCTCAGGGCTATGTCAATTCTCCTGCTCTCTGCCATAATACAGTCCACAGAGATCTTGATTATCTTGACATTCCACAAAACAGCACACTGTTCACATTGATGCAGACTGGATAATGAACAGAAAAGTAGCAAGCATTTTAGATGTCTTAGGGAGGCATATGCAAAGTAAAGGTGGTTCAGCAGCACCTCCAGGGGCAGCTTCTTTGCAAGTTTTTGTTGTTATCCCATTGGCCAGTTTCCTGCCTGCAAGTCTGAGCTTTTTGGCCCCCTTGTCAGGGGTTTCCTATTTGTCAATCCGGGCCTCTGGTTCCCTGTCTGCCAATGTTGGCCTACAAATGGGGACACACTCTTGTCCAGGAAACACAGAGGACTTCTCTGGCTTCCAGTGGACTGTCACCAACCCTTCTCTAATGAGATCTGAATTCTAGCCTTGAGGAGGGATCACCTTCCTTTTTTTTTTTTTTCTACCTTGGATACTCTCCCTCAGCCTCTGGGTGTTCTTTAGAATTCTCTTTTTATCCCCACCATAGTAGGTAATTACTTGCAAATAGTAATTATTTATATTAAGCATTTTGTGCTCAAATTACAATTTTTGTTCTTCTGACTAGACCACGAATAATATACTTGTTTATAATATTTCCTCTCACATTTCTTGGATTTGTCTTATGTTTCTTGTGTCTAATATCTTATGTTGAATCCTTAGCTTATTTGTTTATGATCTTTCTTGATTTTTAGTATAGTATTTAAACTTATAAATTTACTTTTAAATATTATTAGTTCATACCATAAATTTGTACATGTGTTTTCATTATTATTTAGCTCTAAATATTTCTTATTTTATTCATGATATCTATTTTTAACTCAATGATTATTTAGTAATACACTATTTAGTTTCCAAATATGGAATTTTTTAAAAAAAGTTTGATTTGTTATTGATACCAAATTTTATCACATTATTGTCTAAGAATTTAAATGGTATTATTTGATTTTTGGAATTTATTGGGTTTCCTTTATGGTCCAATATATAATTTAAATTTATTAATGCTCTGTGTGTGTTCAAAATAAAACAGATTGTCTATTCATTTGGGATAGAGTCTGTAAGTGCTGAAACTTATTATTTCTTTTGTTCAGATCTACATCTCCATTTATTTCTGTTATATTCTTGATCTATCTGTTTCTAGAAAGGGCTTGTTATAATCTTCACTTACAATTGTTGATTTACCTCTTTGTCCCTCTAATTTATGTCAGTTGTTGCTTTTAATATTTTGAGACTGAATTGCCAAGTGTGTTTATGTTCAAAATGCTTACATCTTTTTGCTCTATAGTTCCATCACCAGCATACAATAGCTTTCTCTCTCTCTTTTTTTCATTCCTTAGGATTTTTTGCTTTAGCTTTAAATTCTATTTTGTTCAACATTAAAAGTGCTAACCCAGACTTATTTTTGTTCATATTTTTGAGGTGTTTTGTTTTTTCAATTTTTACATTTTCAACCTTACTGTTTTTTTTGTTGTTATTGTTCTGTTTCTTCAGACAATGTATTGTTGGATAACATTAAAAAATCGAATCTGAAAATTTTTATTTTTTGATTGGTGAGTATATCATTTTGCTAAGGCTGCCATAACAAAATAGCACAGCCTGTGTGGCTTAAACAACAGAAATTTATCTTTGTAGTGTTCTGGAGGCTAAAACTGCAAAATGAAGGTGTTGGCAAGTCTGATCCTTCTGAGGCCTCTTTCCTGGCTTGCAGATGGCTGCCTCCTTGCTGTGTCTTCACAGGTCCTTTTCTTTGTGCTTGGCCATCCCTGGTGTCTTTCGTGTGTTCTAATCTCCTCTTTTTTATTAGGACACCAAGGAGATTGGATTAGGGCCCACCTTACCAGCCTTATTTTACTCTAATTACTTCCTTGAAGGCCCTATCTCCGAATACAGTCCCATTCTCAAGTACTGGGGGTTAGAGCTTCAACATATGTGTTTTGGGGGAAACATAGTCCATAATAGTGAGTTTAACCCATTTCTCTTTATGGTAATGACATTTGTGTTAGGATTTACCACATCTTATTTCACATATTCCATTTCCTCTGCTACACTCCTCACCCCCTTTCAGTTCAATGTCTTTTATCTTCTTAAATTCTGGAAAATATATCTTCATTTTGTTGTTGTTGTTGTAAGACATAGCATACATAAGTATGAGTTTATAAAAAGCATATATGTGTAATTTGAATACAACTGAAAAAACCCCACCTAGACACTCACTGCCAAGACCCGGAAATAGAACATCACCAACTACCCAGGAGCACCCTTAGTGCATCTTGTGTTCTACTTCTCTCTACCTTCTCCTAGAAATGACCACAATTCTCAATGTTGTTTTAGTCATTATCTATTATAGTTCTTTTAACCACCTAAATATGTATTCCTCAACAACATATTAGTTTTGCCTAATATTAATCTTGATATGAATGCAATAAAACTGTATTATTTTCTTTAACATATGTACTTATTTTGGTTAATATTATGTTTCTGAGATCTACACATGTTAACAATTCAAGCTGTGATTCATTCCTTTTCACTCTTCTATATTCCATTGTGTGGATGTACCACAATTTATTCATTATGCTGTTGATGAACATTTGATTTTTTCCCAGGTTTTCCTATGAAGACTAATGCTGCCATAAATATTTTTTTTTTACATATCTCCTGGTTCATGTGCCTGAGAATTTTTCTAAGACATATGTTAAAGGTGGAATTGTTAGGATATAAATTATATATATATTTAACTTTCCTATGGCATGTTTAATGCTGAAGTATTTTCCAAAGCAGTTGTACCAGTTTGCTCCCCACCAGCAGTAGAAGTGAGTGCCTTTTGCTCCACATCCTCAGCAACACTTGGCATTTTCAGAATTTTAAATTTGGTTCATTCCTTCATTACTGCTTCAAATACTTTTTTCTTCTTGTGCTATCCCCTCATTCCTATTTTCAGTTATTGATACTTCCTTAAGACATATTACTTGTTCTTTTTGTTTGTTTGTTTGTTTGTTTGTTTTAAGTGTTTTCCATTTCTTGCTCCTTTCTGGAAAATGTCTTCATTTAGGCCTTTCAACTCCTTCATTCATTTTTCAGGTATATCCATCATAGAAATTATTCCACGTGTTTGATTCTTCATTTCTACTCTCATATTTTCATTTATAGGATATCCACTTGGTTCTTTCTTAATGATTTCTTGTTCTTGTTTCATAATGCTCTAACTTCCCTCATGTCCTTAAGTATATATATCATGTCTGTTTGAATTCTTGGTCTGTCTGCTCCGAGAATTTGGCCTCAAAGGGCATATGTTGCTTACTTTCTGGTAAGTTGTTATGTTCATCAGGCTCAAGCTCCTTTGGGGAAGAGCTGAGGCTATTCCAGACTGGGTCTTACTCATTGAACTTGAGGAGAAGAAAAGAGTGAACCCCAAGGTGAGTTACTCAAGCCCCACAGAATTATTGCTGATCATTCCCAATTGCCCCCATGTTTATCACGTAACCTCTCTGGTCAGTATTTTGCTTTTAACTTTTTAGGAGGAAGCATGCCTGGGCGGAGATTAATGCCCAGGGGAAGCTGCTCTCTCTGAACCTCACTCCACACCCCAACAGCACTTTGGCACTGTCCTGATATCATGCTGCCAAAAGGCCTCAGGGGGTAGGGACCAAAAATATTTATTTTAACAAGCTGTCCATGTAATTCTCCAGGTTGATTTTTGGGGGAGGAACTGACAGTCTGAGCTAGTTTTATTGTTTTGGCAAGAACTGAAAACTTATTTTAAGATTTTGTTTTTGAATAGTTCCCTCTTCCTGTTTCATGAATATAAGATCTTCTCATACCCTTTTGAAATGATTCATTATAGTTTTTATTTTCTTTTTGAAGTTTTCTTCTCTTTCCTATGTTGTTTTCATTTACTCCAAGTTTCTTATTTCTGTTTTGTTTGCTTGCTTTAGCTTTGGTTGTGTTTGTTCATGGTTGAAAATTTTCTCCTACATCTGGTAATCATTGAATGTCAGCTCATGATAGGAAACTTTCTTTGCCTGCACGGGGCTTATGAGCTGGTGAGTTTTCCTGTACGCTGATTGGGCTGCGACGCAGCCATTTCATTTGAAGATGCCCCCTACTGGTTAATGTCACTAACTGCAGATATTTTCTCTTAGACCCATCAATTTCCTGGGGAAGAATTCTTAAATATTCTGCCTAGGACATATCAGCATGTCTGCCAACTTTTGGGGAGCTGAGATGTACTTTGGGGGTTCAGTCTTCTGTATGTCAACTTTACCTAAGCCTTCGTAGTTGGCTACTGTTTTCAGCTACTACCGTTGTTCTTGATGTCAAACCCTGCCTGGCTCAGCCTCTGCATGCAACAGTAGTTCTCAGACTTTTAGTCTGACTCAGAATTATCCAGAGGGCTTGAGGAAACACAGATTGCTGAGTCCCATCACAGAGCTTCTGATTCAGTAGGTCCAAAGTGGGGTCTGAGAACTTGAATTTCTAACGAGTTTCTAGATGTTGTTGATGCTGCTTGCCTTAGGGCCACACCATGAGAACCACTGCTATAAACCCTTCAGACTCCTGCTGTAGCAAAGAAGGGACCACCTAGCTACGTGGGTAGAATAGGGCATCGATGAGCTGTACACAGCTCTTATATGCCCAGTCCTGCCCTGCACCCCTGCTTCAGAGGTATTTGGTGCCTCCAATTCCTGAGCCTGTGGGGGCTAAATTGTGAAGTGATTTGGTCCTTAGGCTTTACTCTCACTGCCAATATAGATTTTTAGCTTTCTCTTGTCTGCTATTTTATTTATCATTTGCCTGTTCACTTCCTTTCTTCCAAAATTTTGTTGATATATCTTGTTAGCTGTGATGTCTTCTGTTTTCTTTGGTGGGGGGAGGGGGTGGGTTGCTGATTTTTTTTTTCTGTCTTTTATTAGTCAGAATCAAACAGAATAAAATGTATGTATACAATTAGCCCTCCCTCTACCTTACTTTTAAGCCACCATCATCTCTTACCTGGCAGTAAATATCTTTTGCAGTGGTGAATGAATGAACTTTGACACATAGTGAAGAGTACACAGTCATGAGAGATGACACGTGGTATTGCTAAACCTTATTGAAATGCATCTCTGTCTTGCTGTTCATATACCATCTCTTAAAGTTTCAGACGTAGATGCTGAATTATCGCTTTAAGCAACTTTCAGGGTTTAATTAAAGTACAAGGTCTGACTGGCGGGACTTGAGATGAATTTCATTGTCTCAAAGGCAAGCTGAGATGTGGCTTTGAATTAAGAGAAGAAAACTATTCCCAAATAAGTAGTGTATAAGGTCATAAAGGAGCTTGATTCAGAAAGGAAATGATAGGAAAAAAAAATGGAAGCCAATATGCGGCAGGTTAGTTACACTTCTGTGTGGGTATATTCCATTTAAAAAGTTGGAAGACATTATAACAGGGCTCTGATCATCAATAACTGGCCTTTAAGTTGATTTTTATCATTTCGTTGACTTGAAAGAAATGTTTCTGTGTCCAGAATTATGTGAAACCTAGGGCTCGGTGAACCAAAGAACAGTTTAAAAAGTTTGTGCTCGTGAACACTGGGTATTTCCATGCAATTAATTATCTGTAAATTGAATAATTTAATTTACATTAAGGTAATTCACTGTGGAAACTGACAAAATGAATAATCCTTTTGTAATGTGAAAATAACAGTTAAAATTCTAGAGCACAGAATGGACAAAAATAACAATCAACCTCTCCACCCCCATGTAAAATGTTACTTTAACATTTTATTTCCATGATGAACTATTTTATTTCCATGATGAACTATTTCCATGATGAACTATTTTAATATTTCCATGATGAATTATTATAAGTCACATTGCTTCAAAGGGCACCTGTCCTTCCCTTCCACTCAGGGCGAAGATCAATCGGACACCAAACGACTTGGTGAAGAATTGGACCACTCCAGTTGAACATTAATACATGGGGCCAGCAAACAGCTATTGAACTGATTTTTGTGGTTCCGTCAAAACCCACTTCTGAATAATGCTTGTCATCTTCACCATCAGCCTCTGAGTTCACCTCTTTCAGAAACACTACCTCTTTTGGGTTTTCTCTTTGTTCTTTCGAACCAGACAGTGGCCTGGTGAATGCTGTGTAGTTTTACTGTGGCTACTAATGTGGTTTTTCATTCTCTGAGATGTTTTCAGTCAAACACTTGAGTTGCTCACTTGCTTTGTCCACTTTTCTCCCTTGTCTCTCCCTCCTTGCCTTTCCCTCCTCAAGAAAACCAAGGGAAATTGACAAGCAGCAGGACAGGGGAAATTGAGCTATATTATTTCTCCTTCGGGAACCTCACTTTGCTGCCTTATCTGAAAGCTATCATTTTCTACATCTCTTGGCAAGGGTTCTCATCGACCAGTGACCCCTAAATGCCTATGCTGATCAATAGTCCCGGTATCTTATTGACGTGCCCATTGACAGCTCTCACTGAGCACAGGAATCAGGAATGACAGCCAATTGCAATCTGTTCAGACTGCTTGAGAGGCAGGGAAGGCCCGCGTTGATATTGACACTGTAAATGGAGATGGTTTACTTAGCACGCAGGGAAGGTGCATTTGTTAAGGAGACCAATAGATCTCATTACTATTTAAGGGCAGAGGCTTTTCTGGCAGCCCACAGGGCTTGCTTCTATCAAGCCTTCCCACTTACAAAGCCTGGAGAAATAATCCAGAGTGATTTCCCCCCACCTGTGCCCCCATAAAGAGAACCATCAGATGGAATTGAATGTAAACAAAGGATGGCCAAGGGGATTAAACAATGAGAGGCCTCTGGTAAGCCAGAGCCTCAGTTCCCACTCACCGACGAGTGGCAGTTTATCTGTCTGAGAGGGCTTGGTCTCCTCTGCACTCTCTGAGCAAAGGCAAAATCAAGAATCACAGACTCTATGGGCAGGAAGGGATTTTGGATTTTTAAAATCATCTACCCCAATTTTCTATTCAAATTGCAGGAGTTCCTACACAGATATCCATCAAATGGGTCTACCCTGCGTTTCATTGGTCACCATCAGTGACATGGAACTTGCTAACTCAAGAAATCTTCCAATAATGTTTGGAATTGTTTGGTAGCTATAGTAGTTGGAAAGGTCTTCCTTCTCTAGTGCTGAAATCTCTCTGCCTATAGCTTCTGCTACTTACTCCTACCTAGATTGACTTCCTGTAGTCTGTACACATATTAGAGATACTACTAATAGCTTGGCATTCACATTCTTTATCCCTTATCTTATCAATAACTCCTCATGAAGTTACCTCCACTCCCTTCCCCATTTACAGATGGGAAAACTACAACTTAGTGAATTTAAGTAATTTGCTCAAGGACACAGACGTGGGATCTGGTGTGCCTGAATTCCTCGTCCTTCTCGCCTGGTCTCGTCTCCTTGTGCCATGCAGAGGGTCTGGCCTGATTTTCTTTCCCTTATTATTTCTCTGAATATAGAATTCATTTCCAAAGACTCTCATACCACTTCTGTATTGTGACTACTCTGGTTCTCAAAAAGTACTTATTTTATTTTCCCCCCTTGAATTTCCCCTGGCTCACTATTTTATAACTTTCTCAACAAAAATCACCAGCTCTTCTATCTCCCTAGGCAACACTGCTACCCCCAGCACCAAGCTCATTCAAACTGTGACCGAGCTCTGTAAATTCTCCCTCCCTTCTATATCCTTGGCTGTAGAAGAAGGTTGGTATTGCATGCTCACCCTTCCTGTTATAGGGTCACTAGTCTAAAACAAAAGCAGAGCAGGGCCATAGCTGGGTCAGTCAAAGTCTCTGCCAAGCCCTGGAAATTGAGGGCAGAATCTTATGTCAGGGATAGGATGGGAATGCAGTTTTTGATGTATGCAGGGAGACTAAAGTGAGTGCTATGTGTCAAGCTGCACCATTGTATGGACTCCACTGTGAAGAAATTGGGACTGGCAGGGGCAGAGTGTACCGTGGAGTCCAGCTGCTTCGTTGGAAATTTAATGTGACCTTCTTATCTGGACACCTGTGCCTTTGAGGTCTGGGGAGAGTTGAAAGTCCTAGATATTTGTACTTTCTAGATAGGAGTAGATCATGGAGAATCCTGGCTATCCAAGGGATTTTGAGAAGAGCTGCCAATATTTCTATCCTTGGACACAGAGCACCAGTGGCTTTTATGAACCCCACTGGGACAATTGAGAAGCAATGAGTGGGCCTAGAAATAATGAGTAGAAGTAGCAGAGAAGCATATTTTGAGGGGAAATTATTCCCAAGTGAGGGGGCTAGTGGAAACTGACTATGAATGTGCTATAGTAGCACCATTTTCAAAGTTAGCAAACCATGGTTTTAATGCTAGTTCTGAATATGTGGATATATTGGCCTTCAAACCAATGTAAGTAAAGGATGCCACTGATTGATTTGACTACATATTGGAAAGGTATAAAGGGGCTGGACAAGAGCAAAGACTGATGTTCACTGCCTTAGTCTAGACCATCACAACCGTCCATCAGAACTATTCCAACACCTAATTTGTCTTCTTGCCCTTCAAACTTTCAGCTTGCCATCTGACCATCCCACACCTGTAGAGTTGGATTATGTCACCCTCCTCCATTCTCCATTGCATTCAAAATAAGGTCAAAGTTCACCATGGCACTGATGGTTCAGCATGATCTGACCTAACTTTTTTTTTTTAATTTATTTTCAATTACAGTTAACACACAATATTACATTAGTTTCAGGTATACAACATAGTGATCAGACATTTATATACCTTAAGAAGTGATCACCCCAATGAGACTAGTACCCATCTGACACCATACATAGTTATTACAATATTATGGACTATATTTCCTATGCTATACTTTACATACCTGTGACTATTTTGATGTAGCCCAACTTTATTTCCTACCACATGACTCAGATACCCTGTGGTTAAGTCACATCAAACCAGTTGCTTGGCTCTGAACATGCTTTGTGTGTTTCTTCCTACTATTTTCCTCCTTGACAAGCTCTTCTCCTTGCTTTGTTTAACTTTTAAATTCCTATTTATTAACTGATGCTCTTCCCTGAAACCTTCTCCAATTCCTCTTATCAGAATGAACTGTCTTTTCTGCTCCTCCTCTATATATATACCCCCTCAAATATTTAATTCACCCTGCTGAATATTGTGGTTCGTTGTTTTTGTGTACCTTTGCTAGATCACTGAAAGGGAAGACTGTAACTCCTTGGTCGTTTTCTCTCTGGGGGTCCCAACAGAGTGCTTTACACATAGGAGAGATCCTATATTGGGAATTGACAGGTAGGTATTGGAGCTGGTTGATGGCACATTGGTTGTGGCCAACCACTGTTCTAGAGCTCTGACAGTAGGAGAGAAGGTTAATGCTAAGCAACATCTATACCCACCTCTTTTTCTGGAACATGCATAGCTAGTCCATTGTTCCAGTCTCCCTAGAGGTTATGGACTGGCCAATAGGATCCGAGCACAAGTGACACTTCCAGGCCTACCCCAACAACCTCTCCCATATGAGCCTATCTTTCGATATTGAACGCAGAAAACTCCAAGGACCTAGAAATGCTGGTTCTGAATAGAAAAGTAGAGCTACAAGGTGGAAGGCACCGGGGCTTCTGAAGGGTTTCATGTAATAGAGTCTCCACCATACTTCACAATGACTCTGGCCTATGGGAGAAAGAAACACTCATGATGTGAAGTCCAGAGAATTTGATGTGGTTTAGAAAACAGCTAGACTACTGTGACACGCTGACCGGTCACACTGGCAAAGCTGTGTGGGTGGGTGTGAGTAGCTGGAAAGCATAAACAGATGTGGAGCTGGTGTAGGGAGGGGCAGTTGCAGGTTAAACTCAATAGTGCTTTTTCATTCACCGAAGGACAACCCAAGTCTCTTCCAAGCTAAATGCCTTACTTCTTTCAACATTGTTTTTTGGATATGAAAAGTTTTTAACTTTCCTTCCCACTTTGGTACCTCATTTCTGGAGGCACTTTTGTTTTTCAAAGACTATCTAAATGCACCCTAGGGAGGGTATGGTGTCGCATGCACTCTGGTGTTGAGAGTTTGGGCTCTGGAGCTACCTTGTCTAAGTTTGATTCTTGACCTCCCTACATGGCAGCCACATGACCTTATTTTTCTAAATTTCCTCTGCTGTGAAATGGGGGCAACATTAGTCCTCACTTCATAGTATAAAATTAAAACATTCAAAGTTGAAAGAAATAATTAAAGTTAAACATGCCATTGCACTTGAGGTAAATAGCAATTTTTAACAATTTTATTATCATCCTTGTTATAGGAATACATGCTCTGGCATGGCCTGAGTACATGGAGTAGGATGGAACAATTTTCTTCCTATTTTATATAACAAACAGCTTAGGAATAAACTTTATTTGGGGAGGAGGGGCTACTGTAGTCACCATTGAGGTGACGTGTCTGTCAAACCCCCAAAGTCATTTTCATGCAAGCTACTATTGAGGCACGTTTTTTCCCTTCCCATCTTCACCCAATTTTGTATCTGAGAAGTCGATATTTTGGACCCAGTCACAGGACTTCATTTGTCCCGTTATGTTTCATTTGATTAGACTTGGCCCCTTGTTCCAACCTGTCAAGATCATTTTGAATATTGGGTCTGTCATCCCATATACTTGTTATCCATATTATCTTCCCATCACTTGAAAATCTGGTAAACTTCCTATCTATGTCTTGGTCTAAGTGTTTGAAAAAATACTACTAAGAAGGAAAAAAACTGAGGCCAGAACCCCACAATATACCTTTAGAAACTTTCAGGTGCCCCCCCCCAGCACTATTTTAGTAAAATAATTCCCACAGCTATGAATCCTTCTAAATCTAAGATTTGTTCATTCATTCATTCACTTATTAATTCATCCATCTATCAGCAAACTTTTTCTGCAAAGGGTAAGATAGTAAATATTGAGGCTTTGAGGGCCATATAGTCTTTGTTTCAACTACTGAACTCTGTAATTATAGTGTGAAACAACCATAGACAATATGTAAACTGATGGGTGTGGCTGCATCCCAATAAAACCTAATTATAAAAAAAGAAACAACCAGACTTGGAGCTGGATTTGGCCTGCAGGCCACAGTTTGCTAATCCCTGATGTAATGTATTGTAATGTATTCCTCTTCACACTTTAGTAGTCTTTAAGTGTTCCATAACCATCAACCCTGGTTGAGAGAGCACTGGAGAAGAGGCTTGTGTAAGAGCTGAGCTGACTCATGACAGTTACAAATGGAAACCTCTTGCTTTATCTATTCTACTACTTCCCCTCTTCAGCTGTAAAGAAGTTTAATGCTGACGTCCATCCAGTACGGAAGAAAGACTCCAGGCCACCCTGAGTCATGATTCTCCTTCTATAGTAGCCAAACCCCTGGCACTGGAGGCAAGAACTCCATTTGGCTCTGATGAACACAGATACTCACCAGAGATCTCCTCGACCATGCTGGGAAAAAGGCCACTGCTTGAGAGGGCTATGTCGATGGAGACATACCTCTCAGAGGTAGAAAATGCCCAATCAAAATTACTTTGATTCCAACTTCTAACTCTAGAACAGCCTTTTTCATCTTTCTGTAATGGAAGATCCCAATTCTTTAATTACTTGGTTCTTGGACTTCATTTCTCATTTAACAATATTGTTAATCCGTCCACTCCCCTCCCATAAATATTTATATCCATGACTCAGTTTCTGGCCATTCTGACTTTTATTCACTTTTTTGGTAAGTTCATCTCTCCTCTTCATGGATATCCATTTTATCTGTCTTATTATATCTGGCCTAGAGAGCGCCTGGATGCTGTTCCTTCCATGTCACCATGTCATTCCCCTCTGCCTTTCCAACTACCCTTAATTCCGGTTATTTAAAGGAGAGATGTGTGTGTGTGTGTGTATTGGGATGGAAGCAAGGAAATGAAATAAATGCATGAAAGGGAATATTGACCTTCTGATGCATTGTGATTACCAAATGAGCCTACCTCGCCTGTGATGGTTCCCAGTGGGATTTCTTGCCATATTAACAGTGGTTTTTCCATTGCATTACTTAATGAATAATGTCTGAGCTAATAACCCACCCAAAAAACCCAGCATCAACAACATAACTCCCTTTACTGTAATTATTATTTTTTCCTAATGTGGTGGTTTTCATATAAATACTGATGTCTCTTTACTAGGTTCTTGTATAACTACTTGCTTAAATAATGGGCCCCATTAAATTGCCATCAATAGTGGCGTGCCATATGGTTGTGCTTTACTGACATCTTCCACAGTATGGACTTGGGTTTTCAGGCTGTGTTAGGGCCTTGCAGGTGGTACCATCTTCCTTTCCACCTTGCCCTCCCTACCATACCCACCTATCCCCTCACTGCCCCCTATCCCACCCCCCTACGTGGAATCGATGGCATTTAGAGAAGCAGAAAGAGGGCCTCAGCTGTGCAAACACAGAGCTTCTGTTTATTTTGGTAGCCTCCGAAATATTTGTTGAGAGTTATTCGAGCAGAAAGGCTGAATGGAGATCATTGCAATGTGTCAAATTAAGGAGTGCTTAATGCCTGCCTAATCTCTTGGTAATTACTGTTGTGGCAGCGGAAGGCTTCTGAGCTTGGTAAGAAAGCTAATGATAGTGAGAGACAGGAGGCTGCCCGGGCATCCGTGGCATCGCTGCTCGGCACAATTAGAGGCCCCACTTCTATTTGAGAGAAGAAGCCTCTGTCACTTAGAGAGAGGATCGCCCTTTGGAGGGGAGGGGTCAGACAGGAGTGTCAGCCTGGGTCACTGGACAGGGGACTCCTTCAACTGGGTGTCACTTTCCTAATGGTGTTTTAAAACGTGACAGCCTCCTGTGTGTGTGTGTGTGTGTGTGTGTGTGTTGCGCAAGGAGTCTGACCTCAAGGTGTTTGGGGAAAGACAGACAAACAGCTTTCTTGCTAATTTTCCCATTTTTGTCTATCTTCGTTTCATCCAGTGTCTCCTGTTTCCCTGATTCTCCCTCTTTGGCCTAATTTTCTTTCTGAATATCTGCTCGCTTCTCTCTGTATTTCTTGTGTTCTTTACCTGTCTTTTCCAGTTCCCCTTCTCTCTCTGTCTCTATCTCTGGCTCATCTATTTAACTGGCATCTACCTCAATCAATCATGGAATTTTTATAGAAGCAGAAGATAGTAATGAAACAAGTAAAGAAGAAGAAAATTAAAACTTTAGTCTCCCCAAACTGTGCCTAAAGAGCATGGAGAAAAATGGGTATTTAAAAAAGCCAACAATCAAATTCACATAGAAAAAAGTTGGAAAAAAAGAAATCTCTGACATACAGATCTGTGGTGGAAAATTTATGTTTCAGAGATCAGTGGCTGTCCCTGGAAATAATTTAATAATATGAATTCCTAATAAAGAACTTGGAACCCAGCTCAAGTTTCATTTGGAGCTTCAGGGACCCGAGAGTGGCCCTTGTTAGGGGGTTAGCTATTGTGGATTCCAGTCCTAGTTCTATTACCCACTAGTCCTGTGGCTTTGAAGAAGCCAGTTTACTCACTGGTGAAATGGGGAAGTACTTAGCTGACAGAGGTGGTGTAAGAATCAAAGGAAATGTGTGAGGAAGTTCTGAAAAGAATAAAACATCTTAAATCAATCAAACAATTAAGCAAGTCATCAACAGAGATTTTTGTGAGAGGCACAGATAATTGGGGGTTCAGAACTTGGGGTAATTACTTAAGTCATTGTTGCTGCTGGTTTAGTTGGGAACTATTGCTAGAGTGACCTGGAGGGGACAAAACACTCTGCCTTCCTTGATATTTCTCCAGCCACCCATGGGATCTCAGGGGACTCAGAGATGTAGCAAGTCCCTACAGGACTCCAGGTCGGAAGGTCCTTAGTTTGAGGATGGGGGATACTGGAAAGTTAAGGGTGGGTGTAATGGGCGTGCGAGAGAGCCAAGGACAGGCCATAGAGCCCAAGTCACTTCTCAAGGGATCTTGAATGTCACGCCAAGAGGGCAGGGAGATAGTGTCTTGTTATTCCACATGTTATATCTTGCTGATTTCTATTTGGTCATTAAGGTATGAGATAACATAAGGGGAAAAATCCTGAAGTCCACCAGGGCTTCTTGAGACTCCGTACTGTCCTGAGCTATCAACTGAATGATTTCTAGGGATGATAAACAACCTAACATATAAAAGACATCTAATCAAGTATTAAGGACAGCCTGATTTGGGGACAAAATTCTGTACTATGGGGTGCAGAAGAGCCCTTTGGGGCAATTTCATAACCCCTTATGTTTGGAGGAGAAGCTAAAACTCAGAGGGTGGAAGGTCTCGGATCAGCAGTCACCCAACTTTCCCTCTGAGGAGTCTGGTGCCAAAGGCACCCGTGCGAGTGAGTACCTGTGTATAAATGGTGAGCATCTTTAGATTTCTTCAAAATCAGTTGACAGTGTATTGCTTTCCCAAAGAACAGTTCTCTTTGTAGACCAGTCTGTCTGCACATCAGCCCTCGCACCTAAATGGAGGAAACAAACTCACCAGGCTGCTAACTTCAAAGTTTCTTGGACTCAGAACAGGGAAGAATTTAACCTCTCCCACAGATGTGGTGGGGGAATTCAGCCTTCTAGAGAAGACACAAAGAGTCTGGCCAGGGCCTCTAGCTTCTGCTCCTGCCGTAGACAATTTGCCAGGCCAGCGATGCTTCCAGGTGACCAAACAATACCTTGGTGTTGGCTTGAGAGGTGATCCTTCTGTGCCCAGAATGCCTGTTCTCTCATTAGTAGAGTGGGGGCTGTGCGAGGTGAGGGTGCAGAGGGAACCAAGTTTCTGAGAGAAAGAAGATGAAAAGAACCTGGGGATTGTGCTGCTGTTGGGTGGAGTGAAGAGGCGGGAAGGGCTAGTCAGTGACGGAGGGAGGGGGAGAGCACAGACTATACTGGCCGGCTCCAGTCACGGAGCTCAGTAAGCAAGAGGTTCATCATTACCTGTCAAACGGCGGTTTTAATCAGCTCTGCTCCTCAGTGGAAGATAGATTTAATATCAAGGCACATTTTCAGAGCCATTAGTTTAATTATGACAGGTGTCTGCAAACTGGACGACTCTGCTTTCAGACCTAAGTGACAGCATTTAATTCTCCAGGCTCATGGGGACGCTGGGGTGCTATACCAAAATGAGCCTCCATTAAAAATCTGTTTTTTTTTTTCTCCTCGCCCCCTCTTTTTATTCTATTGTACATGTCAAAAAAAGGAAATAGATAGAAAATTGTGCTTCAGTGGAAGAGAAAATAATTTACCTTGCCCATTAGAACTCATCTCTTTGGGGCTTCCAGCTGTTGAGTTCCTGGTCAGGCGAAAGCTGTATTTCTCTTATAACCTTTCCAGGAACATTTAGCACCACGTCTTCAGTAATTGCCTGGTGGCATTGTGTTTTGCTTTTTGGCAGAGTCTGCTTGGCTCCTCCCAGACTCAAATATGATGGCAAATATGACATCTCTCATGGTGTGGGCAGAGAAAGTGGGGGAGGCACTGAGATAATGAGTGTAGGGTGGGAGAGTGCAAGCTCAGAAGGCTCCGGAAGCACCCGCTTCTCAGCCTCCAGCCGGGCTCTCTGCTACTTTGCGCATTTCCGGAGCAACCATCCTCTATGATTTTCCTCCTTGGAGATGGCCTTGTGTCCCGCACTCCCACCTGGAGTGACTAGCTGGCCCACATTGGCTGGGTGACCATGATGGACTCTTTGAAACGTCCATCCATATGTGCAAATGGTTGGGCTAGAGTAGTTGTGCTTTTCAATCTTTTTCTGTTTTGTTTAAACAGAAGGAAACTTATGAAATAAAATTTTAGGGGCCTCCAAATTAAAACAAATAAAGTAGACCTCTCTGGTGGAAACATGGCCCACTCACTGGGCTGCCCCCTCTTGCCTCAGAAGCTCAGACATGCTCACAAACCCAGGGCCCAGATACCTGCAGATGATGGTCTCTGAGGGGGTTCCTCTATCTGTGGCATATTATCAGATGGAAGGGAGGTTCTCAAGATAGTTTTTGCCTATTAATCCAAGAAGTCCTGTCTTTCCATCTGAGGAGGCTGTTCTACCTGTTCTCTGGGAATCCATTGCCTAAGGGGTTATGATACAGGTAAAATGGGGATATAGAAATCAGGAAAAGCAGGGACCACTGAACTGACTGACATCTCATTTTAGCGATATATACACAAGGCTCATGGACGTTTGTCCTTAGGTACCTGGAGAATACAATCCTTCATGTCAGCGTTGCAAATATCTGCACACTTGAGGGTTGTGGTATTTGGTGGCCCTCGTGCATACAATGGGCATTACCAATATCGTTCCAGAGGCAGCCAATGGTAGTGTAGGATTACCTCATGCTCTTCCTTGCCTGTTAGTTAGTTCCCACTGTGCAATGCCCTCACTCTTCATTTCTGCCAAGCTCTGCCCTCCAGAAAGCCCTCATACCTCTTGCACATGGATTCCTCCTCCTTTACCACTTGGCATTTGTCTACTCCACATACTTGAGCACTTGCTTTTCCACAGTCTGGGTCAAGCTCCCATGATTCCTTATGCAAAATCCTGTTTCTCAACTAGATTGGATGTGCTCTAGACCAGGGCGATGTGCCTCTCTTCTCTCACCTCCCCCAACCGCTGTGGCTATTTCTACAGTGTCTGGTAGAGACTTGAGCACATAGATACACTTGTTAGATTTAATTTACTCTCTTTAGAAATCCTCTTTCAGTGAAGTGTTGTATACTAATCATTTTCCTGGAAGTTCAGTTTAAAATTTTCTAGCTCCAATCAGTCTTAAAAAGGGGGAGTGCTAGCTGGATGCAATTCACCAGACAGCACCCACATAACTGAACAATCCAAGGGGTCTAGCTATTTGGAATATGTAGAATTTACATTTCTTTCTGTCCTGATTGCCCAGATCAGAGGCTTCCAGCCAACTTGAACAGAGAAGAACTTCTAGTTCTATAAATCTTCTAGACATTGTGGAATGGGGCTCATGGTTCCCAGGTCTTTGATGAATATTAGCAAATCATTTCTGCATACCTCTCATGTACTGTGTCAGGAAAACCCAGAAAGCAATTATATTTCTCCATTTCCTTCCTGGCTCCCCCGCCCCCCACCCTTAGAAGGAAGTTATTGCATCAGTTTGTTTTTATCTGTAGACCCTACTGAGAGGATGCAGTAGTGAGTTTTGCATATTAGACAATCAGACAAAATACAGAGTCCATATAACAAATTATACATATAAGATTTGACCCCAGGATATGAAAATCTGGCACTCATAGAAGGTACAAGTTGCAACAGGACAGGAGCTGTAACTCAAGAGTTGACAAACTCTGTGGGTTCAAGATGACTATTTTTTTTATTTGATAATAAAAATTCATAGCTTAGAAATTGTCACGTCATTTCATAATACTTCCAACTCATTTTACCTTCTACTTACAATAGCTGCAGCACTGCTCTATAACTAGGCTCTATATTTTTTTCTTTCTTACAAAGGAGACAAAAATAAACAGAGGTTTTAAAATGCAGAAAGTAATCAGTTTAGTGACTAATTACCTGAAATTCTTGTGACTAGTTTACCTCATTGAAGTAGCAGCTAGTTACTTGAAAGAGATGCAGAGTATAGACTACTCAAAGCCGTTCATATTCTGAATTTGTACAGACCTAATCAGTGTGGGGATCACACTGTATTATGATTCATCGGAAAATGGTTAAGTGTGTATCCAGGTTTTCTTGGCTTGTATTTTCCGAGGTTTAAAGCTGAGATCTTTATCATTTCTGAATTGCTGGTACAACCAGGACAAAAATCTCTGGGTTTTTCTTACACTTCTGCGGAAGCTGGGAGCAGAGCGCTGTCTGGGCACCATGGGCCCCTATGTGGTCTATTATCCTCAAGAGATGATCTGACATAAGAGGCTCCTCTGGCCACATAATTCTGGAAAATACTGTGCCATTTACCTCTTGACTATTTTCAGTATACACAATTTACTAAAGATCTATGGTATTGCAAATCTGTTTTATTTTGTTTCATCCAGTGTTTCTCAATCCTAATTAACCAAGGAGGCCTTTTCTTTTTAAATAATGCTCATCATCAGAAACATAGCTAATTAACACCCTGAGAACCTTACAATTTTACATTTGATGATTTTCAGTACTCTCCCAAACTACACTCATTGGCTCTCCTTCTACTCGGTTATGTCCTGCTCTTCCACTCTTGAACTCCTAGGTCACAGGCCCCAACTTCCTAAAGTTTGTTCTTCAAATTGCCAGCAACACAAGCCTTTCCCTCTCTTCCATCCCATGTCTGTACTGGTTATTCCAGTAAATGTTTTCTAACGTCTTGGGCCTGAGAGCCAGGGATCAGGCTTGAGGACTGGGCTCCAAACTTTATGGAACGCTCTTCCTACAACAAAATGATAGTGACTGTGGAAAGCCAAATGGAGCCCATTCATTAATAACCTGAGATTTAAGGGAAATTTTTTTTTTAAGAACACAAGCAATAGTTTAGTGGTTATCAGAGGGTAAGGGGGGAGGGGGGTGGTAGATGAGGGTAAAGGGGGTCAAATATACGGTGATGGAAGGAGAACTGACTCTGGGTGGTGAACACACAATGTAATGTCCATAGATGATTACAGAATTGTACACCTGAAATCTATGTAACTTTACTAACAATTGTCACCCCAATACATTTTAATTAAAATAAAATAAAATAAATAATTGAGAATAATGGGGATCAGTGAACAAACATGGATAGCAGACTGCCCTGGGTTTGGTACTGATCCAACTCACAGCTGCCTCTGAAGGCCTGGTGGCCTCTTGTCCTAAGCTCACCACACAATCCAAATTCTCAGTGTCTGACTCTGAAATCACATCGTGTTCTCCTGCCCTCTCTCTCTTTTCTTGTCATATGAGAATACACTTACTGTGTCAGAGACTAAGCCACATCTAGAACCCTAAATGTAAAGGAGTTTGGGAAATCTGTATTTCCTTTCAGCTTTTTAGACTTGGCAATTTGAGGAGGACCCAAGAAAGAAGTTGGAATGGGAAATGAGCTATTTAATCCGCAGCACGTGCAAACCTCCCCGAGCCTTGTTGGAGCTGTATTGGTGCTTTCACGTCACCTTGTTCCTCCCTTCCCCAAATCCACGGGTCGCTGCTTTTGGACCCAGGGAGGCTCTAACCCTGGGTCATGTCCTCCCTGATTCTTTCTACTTATTTTAGAACTTATTTTACTTTTCTGTACAGAAATGTTGCCCTGACACTATTTCCCCTATTTTCTTTATACTATGCCTTATAACAAATCTTTATACTTTTTATACATAAGGGAAAACTATGACCAAACATAGTTTAAAAGAAAATTATTCTATCACTCAACAAAACAAAGATTTCAAGAAAAAAATCTCACTATGGGCTTAAGAAAACACATAATGACATTGAAAACAAAGCTGGTTCATGATATCTGGAACAGACAATGCCATTTAGTGGGTAGAGAGGTGTGGCAGAGACTGGCCAGAATGGCACTAATGCTTTTCTTCTTCCTGGGCTCACAGGAAGACCACAGTTTCCAGTCTTTCCTCAAGGCAGAAAAGGTCCATGTGACTGGGTTCTGGCCAGAGAATATGCATGAAAATGTACAACCCTTCCTTCAGGCCAGAGTGTAAAGCATTGCTGTCCGTCCTCCTTTATTTCCTCAGTTGTTGGCAGACTGAATGCAGAGGTCCCAGCTGAGGACTTTAGGGAGGTCCTATAAGATGGCAGAACTGTAAAGTAGAAGGCACTGGATCCCTAGATGACAACATGAAAGAATTTCTACTGAACTCTTGTTTGGACTATAATGTGAATACAAAATAAATTTTAATATTTGTTAAGCCAATGAGATTTTTGAGTTGCTATGATGTGAGCAATTGTAATTATACAAGTATAGTGTAACGTGGTCTACCTGTACAATAGTTGTAAAATTCTAGCATAGTGCATGGTAAAAAGCAGCCACGCGATAAACATTAATTCCTTTATACATGACTTAAATCAATGACAAGAACTGGACACCAAAAGGGGGATACATTTCAGGTACCTTATCATACACATTCATCTGAAATTAGGGAGGTCAGAGAGGATCAAAGACAAAATGAACACCTGTCCCTGCCTTCCTCAACACATTATTTCTCTTAGTTGTAACCACAAACCTATCAGGTCAGTGCTGTTTTGACCTCATATGACCTCCAGACAGACTGAGGTTTAGAGAATTTCAGCCAAATGTCCAAGGTTATACAGCTGACGCTGATAAAACTGGGATTCCTATCTGGCATTTTCATTCCAAAACCTGAGTGTTGAATCACCATACTTTGTGTCACCAAGGAGTCTAGCATAGTTTGACTTCCCACAGTATTGTAACTCCTGGAAGCCAGATATATATATTTTCTCCAAGGGTTTCCCAAGTGACTAGGATAGTGCTTGGCAGAGGTGTCACAAAATGTTGATTTATTGATTGCTTAGTGTGAACTCTCTTGCATCTGAATCCAAGAAAACCTGGATAGAAATGTCTTTTTCCCACAAATAGGTAAATCACAAAAGAGCAAACAAACAGATGAGGTATGTATTAAGCTGTCTCAGAATGAATAGGAAGCCAGTCTTGGCCCTGGCTGTAAGTAGACTGTCACTCCTAAGTGACCAACATGGAATGGTGCCTCAGAGCACTGAGAGCTGAACGTCACGAAACCTCCTGAAGAAAAATACTTGGAGGGCTGGTTCACTTTTGCTAGAGCCTGCTAGAGCCATGGTTCTGTATTTCAAGTTTCTGGTTCTAAATTTTCTTACGAAGCCAAGTTTCCGTAGTCATTGTTATTTTGGTATTAAAAACTATATATCTATATCTATCTATCTATCTATCTATATATTTATTTATATTTATTTATATTTATATATTTATATATAAATATTCTTGAAAAACATTGTAGTGATGGACAAATAATTGATCTCACACATGTAACAGTTTATTTGAACAGTTCCTTATTTGGGGAATTTAAGTAGCTAAATCAATATAAATCAAACTATGTTAATATAAATAATGCTATGATGAACATCTTTGCACATATATCATTGTGTTCGTCCATGATTTTCTTGAAGACTTTCTTAAAAGTATTTATACCAAGAATAAGTTAAATATTTCGAGGTCTTTAATAGATATTACCAAATGCTTTTCAAAATTGTATGCTTTTGAACATATGCTTCCAGCAGCTATATGTAAAATATCCGTCTTACTGTACCTTCATTATTCATTCATTAACATGAAGTTATAGGACCTTCCACCTTCAAGATGTTGTAGGATTATCTCTCCTTCATGTATTCACTCGAAAACATTTACTTATTATACTTGTCCTGGTGTTAATCCTAAAGCTCCTCCCAGAGAAATAAGTAAAGCAATGTGGTCTGGAAAGAAAAGCAGACTCTGAGTACCATTTTAAAATGTCAAGCTAAAATTTGTGTCACACCTCTCAAAATGGCACGCACCTCTGTCTGGGGCAATATTCTCCTCTGCCTTTAGTGCATCTTAGTGGAAAAATTGGGGAATCACTGATTTCACAGTTGATGTGAAGCCACTAAAGGCTTTTCAAATAGAGACATTATATGAGAAGGAAGGGACACACCCAGAATCAGGGAGACCAGCAGGATGCACTGGTAATGGCTCAGGATGGGAGTTGACGAATACCTGAAATAGGCTGGTGGTGTAGGAATGAAGAGAAAGGAGGGCATTTAAGAAAGACTTAGGAGGTAGAATTGATGGTGGGGTGGACAAAATGAAGGAAAAGGAGAGACATAAAATGACTCCCAGTCTTATGGCGTGTGTAGCTGGGAGAGTGTGGGTGCCATTACTTGTAATAGATTCGGGAGCGCGAAATGTTGTATGTAGCAGGAAAGAGGCCACAGGCCGCAGGTCTCTAATGAAGGGGCTGAGGTCTGATTCAGATTACGTATTTAGTGTTCCTTATATTAATATTTAATAAAGAAGATATAGGGAAACATATTGCTTTTATTATAGTGATTACCATGAGGATTACTGATCACATAAAAAAAATTTGTCTCTGTGTAAGCTGCTTGCAGCAACATTTATTTGTTCTGAAAGCACAGAGTCCTTGTCATATTTGCAAAAACCATCTCTCTGTCATAATCTCATAGATAGAATATCTTGTGATTTTTATCAATCCCCATGACCTTTACATAACACATTGAGAAAGCAATGGGACAAAACAACGGCAATATAGCAAAAGTGTTTTTGGGATTAGCGGAGTCAGGATTGCTGGAAACGAGGACATCAAGGAGTACAGAATAGGAAGACCTTTTACTCCATAGAGGGGAAGTACCCTTCACTGTCTGAAGTCTCTGGCATGGAGAAGTGAGTGGAAACAGGATGCAGGATATTCCTGCTTCATGAACTCATTTCAAGTGAGACGCTTTAGTCTAGTCTCCTAGTGGAAACATACTGAACTAGGAGTCAGAGACATGGGTTCAATGCCACCTGCAGGCTCTTTGGTTACATCTCTATTTTGGGTTCAGTTTTCCTACCTGTCATATGAATGGGCTCTTACAGTTCTAAAGCACAGAGAGTCTCCAATTCTTCCCATGCCTGTGGTGAACCTAATGCAAATCACAAAGGAAATACTGGTGACAAATAAAGCATTACTGTTATTCAAATGAGTCACAGGCAAACAATTTCTTTGGAGCCAGACCCAGAAAGAAGAGTTATTAGATCTTGTCTCAGCATAAACGTGTCCGTTTGTCCAGAATCTGATCAGTTTCTCACCACCCAGGTGTCACCCGAGCACAGTGAGGATCTCTATGGGCTCTATCACTGAGCAGCTTCCCCTGCCTGCTCCCCTGACTTCGGCAGTCAGTACCCCTCTTGTTGGCACGGTGCCACTTTAATTCAAATCACCACCACCGAAGCTGTTCCCTTACAGCCACCTCTGGGATAAAAGGAGTTGAAGGGTCTTGGTTCAGCCTCAAGAAAAGGGTGTCACCTACACTCAGCAAAAGGTTGGCTCCTGGGAAAATAATTTAGGTCATTTCCCTTCCATGGTTTCAGCTATAACCCAACAGGAGAGTGGTGAAGGTAATCTGATGACTCAAGGCCCAGTAAAAGCACACTCTCCCGCCTGGTAATGGAGTGACTGGTCTTATTACTAATACCAGAAAGAGAATTATCCTGGAATCCTCATACAGAAAACACTGATATAACATCCTCAGCAACAGACCTACAACGGATGTGGTGAGGAAAGTCATAGGGAATTTCCTCATAATACCCATCAAAGGAAGCTGATGCTGTCATCCCAAAGAACAATTCCGTATAAGAGTTTTATAGATGCCCTCACAAAATGGACCAGAGAAGATGAGCTCTGCTTCACTTTCAGGCACTTACTGGCACTACATTTATCATGAAAACAATCAGTACCCAGGGATTTTTTTTTTCTTTTTCTTTTTTTTTTTTTCTGAGGTGAACTCTCCCTGACAACTGCATCAATCTTGTGCTCTAGTGTATTAGTTAGGAATGCTTTTGGCTTCAAGTAACATGAATCTCATTTAACAGCGTCTTTGTGACACAAAAACATTTACTGTTTATTCAACAGGGACGTTTCAAAGACAGCTGCCTCATAGTTAATTCAGCAGTTTAAGTTTGTCATAAAAAAAATCCATACCCTTGCTTTCTATTCTGCCATCCTGAGAACATGGCTTTTTGTTTTTGTGTTTATTGCCTCATGGTTGCAACATGGCTGCTGTGTTGCCAAGCTTCCCAACCATATTCAGAAGCCGTTAGTATGGATTAGGCAATTGGCTTTCTCCTCATAAAGTTCTATTTATTAGGAAAGTCTGCCTTTTCTACAACCTCCCAGCAGATATCTCTTCCAGTTTCACTGCTTAGTACTAGAACATGGGGCCACTCCTGTTGGCAGAGGGAGCTGGGAGAAGGCAAAGGAGCAGATTGTTGAGAGTGGCTTCTGGGTAGCCAAACAACAGTGTCTTCCACACCCAGTGAAGTATCTGGAAGCCTTCACCTTGCTTGAAGGAGGCTTCTTTTGTTTTCCAGGGCTACAAAGACCTTTACAGGAGGAGTAACCAACGATAGCTGCCTTGGATAAAAATCTATTCAAGCTTAAAATGCAAAAGCATTAGCTGCTCAGAGCCGTCACCAAGGGGAGATAAAATACGTCTGTTCTCTCAAGACCTGGGAGATGCTTGCAGTGTGATTATTTTTTTGGCTGGGAAAGCTGCTTAGCCGACAGAAAAAGGAACGTACCTGAACATTTATGAGTCGGCTTTTCAAAGACAGCGACCCATCTTCCTTTTCATCCCTCCCCTTTTCCCTTCCCAGTAAGGGAACACTTAGCAAAACTAAATAAATTATCAGCAAGACCATGAAGAAAGGCACTCACAGGGTAATGCAGGGGAGTCTTGAAGTCATAAAGGCAAACTCCAGAGCTCAGGCCAAGCAGGAGGGGCAGCCTGTAGGAGAGTTGAGTGCTGAGCTGCGCTCGCCACCTCACTGCTCTGGGGACGGGAACTGAAGAGCCCTGGGACTGCTTTGCACTGACCCAAAGGACAGGGTGGCCAAACTGTTATCATTTCAGGCCTCTCAGGATCATGTGGTTGTTGAGAGCGAATAAGGCACTGTGTGTAGTGAGCTGAACAAGAGGTGTGGGAGCCAGAATCCTGGCTTCCAGACCCGCCTTTTATCACCTTCTTGCTGCTGATCTCTGGTGAGTAGTTAACCCCTCTGAACTGTGACTTACCTGGAAAATAGAGATAATGTTAGCGACACTGATCTCTGCTGTAGGCCGAATTGTGTCCCCCCCACCCCCGATTTATATGTTGAAGCAAACCCTGCCTCCCAATGTGACTGTATGTGATAGGATCTTTAGGGGTAAAGTTGAGTGAGCTCGTAAGGGTGGGACCCCAATCCGATAGGGTTGGTCATCTTGTAAAAAGATGAAGAGAGATTGATCTTCTGTTCTCTCTTGGCCGTATCAGGCGGAAGGCCACGTGAGCACACAGAGAAGACGGTCATTTACAAGCCAGGAAGAGAGGCCTCACCAGGGACTGAAACAGCCAGCACCTTGATCTTGGGCTTCTAGCTTCCAGAACTGAGAAAAAGTACATTTCTGTTTATAAGTCACCCCAACTATGGTGTTTTGTTATGGTGCCCAAGCTGGACTTACACAGTCTCCTAGGGTGCTTGAGGTAGTGGGCGAAGGTGCCTTGCAAGCTCCTGCGCTGTTATCTACAAATGATAAAAGTCCTTATGCCATGTGGCCCAAACTTCTCATTTAGTACATGAGGAATCTGAGGCCAAGAGGGAGTAAGGGACTCTCCCAAAGTTGTCCAGCTCTGGGTTCTGTTTTGGAGGCTGTGATCTTTCTCTAGAGCTGGCCTGTGGCCACCCTGGGGAATACAGACTGGCTTCTCCTGCCTCACACTCTTGTTGAGCTAGAAACGAAGCTCAACTCCCTTCCTTCTCTGCAAAAATACCAGAACAGGATACCTTCTGCACGACCTAGCCATGCTCTCCTCTGGAGACTTGCATGCACAGGAGTTTTAGGGAATAAACAATCAAAGCATGACTTTCACTCATCACATTTATGATCCCAACCCTGTTGACCGACTGGATGCCCTGTTTATGTGTTTAAAATAAAAACAGTTCTGTGAGGGTGGAATCTTTAAGACATGTTATTTCTACTTAGTTAATAAAATTACATGTGTGCTCTAAAATATGCAGATTCTGTCCCCTTTTTGACTGGAAAAAAAATAATTAAAAATATTTTCTTTCTCTCCGGTGCCTACTCCCAAAAAGAACTGGGCCAGATGCTGAGCCCTCCCGTGGCTTCTTGTCCTTGGCCAGCCCAAGGGGATTGAAGTGGGAAGTGACAGCTCCCTGTGGGACCCTCAGGCCTTCTGCAGGAGTTTGGTGTCTCCACTCTGGTCAGCAGGAAACTGGGGCCTTGAGAGGTACTTTCTTACTCCTGTGAGGTTGGGTGTGGTTGTCTGGCTGCTGGCAAATGGTAGTGGATTGGGGCAAGTGTCCTCAGCCTGAAGCCCACACATGGTGATGGATGGCCTTGTCCTGGCGTGGACAGGGTGGGGGGAAGAGCTGTCAGTGCAGGATATTTACACCAAGTCCTCCTTGTTGCTCTGGACACAGTATTTATTTTAACATCAGCATTTTCATTTGTCTTTGACTGTCAGGGAAGCGCACACACACACACACACACACACACACACACACTCCAAATCTCCTTGTAAGGAGAAAAGCTAGGTAGGTTACAGTTTCCTTCTGGAAAAAAAAAAAAAGAAAAAAAGAAAAAGCACCACACACTCCTCACAGTATGATTTCATAGGCCATGCTAATTATTTTTTAGGGCAAGCATAATAAAACCCAGGTGATTTGCCTTCAGCAGTTTCTCCTTATCTTCACACAGCTCTGGATCATTTACCCACATGGCAAGCAATTACCATGAGCCCTGCAGTTTTTACCAGACATTCTTTGTGGGAACCCTGCTAGAGTCCACAAAGGTTAATACGCTTTTGCACTACAAAATCTGGGCATTATCTTGTGTATTGTAAGACATGCCTGTGACACGTTGAATTCAGACGATTTACAAGATCAGCGAAACAGAAGGGGTTCCCATTGGGAGCTTTTTCCACTAACGATTTCCTCATCAGAACGTGGCTCAGTGAGGTATGGTGTTTTGCCCTGGCTTCCTGCCTGTGGGGGTGGGGCTTGGCTGTCTGCCCACCTGCTCTGCTTCTCCAGGAATGCTGAGGAGTTTGGGGACCCTCACCCTGGCAAGTGCAGATGCCCAGGGATATGCTTCTCCTGGGATACATAGGTTTTGTTTCTTATAATTATTGTATCATTTATTGAAACTAAGATTCAAATATTAAATGTGTCATCCATATATAGAGATGACACCACTGGCCATCCAAACTTAAAACAAATATTTGGAATGATTTCTAGAAAGGGAGATGTGGACTGAAATCCTGACTAGGATTGTTGGGCACATTATCTGCTCACCGCTGAAATCCCAGCTCAGATGTGACCTCCTGCAAGGGATGTTCCCTGACTGCCTATCCTAGATTGTTCTGCCATCTTGTCACCACCCTCCCCTCCTCTGCTGGGCTTTGTCCTCGCTTTGCCTATCATTCTCTGAAATGCTTGCATTTATGTGTTACATTGATTCTGTGGCCATCACTCCTGCTAGGATGTGAACCCCTGGGGCAAGTACGCTGCCTGTTTCATTCACCCTTTTGTCCCCAGAACTGACTCAGTGCCTGGCCCAGAGTAGGCCCCAATAAGCATCTGTTGAATTTTCACATGTTTCTATCTCCATGCCTACATGGTGAGCACAGGTGCTGGGTGTGTGACAGTGTTGGGTATCTGATTCAGCATCTACCCTGTTTAAGGATCCATTATTGATTTGCTCTTTTTTATTTATTCATGTATTTGTTCACTTAAATGTTGACACACGTATCCACACTTCCCATTAAAGCTTCTGTAACTGTTATCTTGTAGCTCACGATTACCCTGTTTTGAGAGCGCTGTCTGGGGAAAGTCCAAGAGAAGCAGGGAGGCGGCTTTCCGGCTCCTCGGGCTAAGTTATAGGATAAGTGTCATCTGTGAGCCTAACTCCTCACTGCCATTGGAGAAGCATAAACTGGGCACATTGAATGAGGGCACGCCCCCAGAAGTCACTGTTCCTTATGGTTTCTGGCACTTCCATTCATTGTCTGCTTCGTTGTTTTACAGGAGTGGAAATCGAGGCTCGGGGAGATTAACCAGCTTAAATACCCAGCTGGTCAACAAGAGACAAACCTCAATGAAGAAGCACCTTCTCTGATTCAGTATAAATGGATTTTGCTAGCAGATCTCAGTGTGGCCTTCGTCGACACAGCCAAAGGAAAGAGTTCTGCTGTCTTCTCTCTGGCCTGTTATTTAGGGACAAACAAGGCAGAGTGGCCATAGCTATCAGGGAGGATTCAAAGTTAGAAAAGACTTTCGAGATCATCCAGCCGCTAGCCGAGGGCCGAGATCAGGAGAGGTGAAGTAATTTGCTCGATGTCATATAACAAATCAGCGTTAAAGTCAAGGTCAAAACCCAGGTCTTGGGATTCCCAGACCAGTGTGCTTTCAGGCACATGAATCTCCATGACCTCGTTGAGGTGGCACTGCACAGCCGCCCTGTGGGGGCTGGGCTGCAGATCACTCCTGCAGGACGTAGGGCAGAGGTGCCCTCTCTTCTACTCTTCTTGCTCCACTGCCTCCAGCACTGCCTTCCCTCTCACAGCCTTCCCCCAATGAGCACTTTCTATTTCGCCCTGAGCCTCCAGTTGGCTCAGATGCAACTTCTGGCTGAAGCTGGCGTAGCTGGCAACGTGGCCAGTGGGGCGAGACTGTCCATAGACATTCATGCAAACATTTATTCACTGGTTATTTATGCTGTTGGAAACCCTATTCCTTTGAGCTGACAGGATCTGCTTCGTGTTCAAAGCATCCCCCCACCTCAACCCACTTCACCTTATTGGCCCCACTGGTTCCCCTCACTCCTTCCCTTCTCTGTATCTCACAGCGTCCTGTGATCACTTACTCCCCACTGCTCTCCTCTCCCTCACAATGCCCCTGCCCATAAGCTGCAGTGCAGTCCATGCTTTGAGCACAGACTCGGGTCCACCAATATTTGAGCTCCCTCTCCAAAGTCCTACAGCAATTATGAATTATATTACCCAATCCTCACTTAGAGAGATAGCCTCTGTTTTCTGTTATTTAACATGGGGCTGTCTAGTCTCCCCCACCAGATTACGAGCTCAGATCACGTGAGTTACATCCTGGTCCCCAATAAGTACGTATCATTGAATGGCTGAAACAGAGATTTTTGTTAATTTTTTTATAATAGATCACAAAATATTTATATAGCCTTGAGCAATCCAGGTGAGATAAATTAGTTGCTGGTTAGCTTCATGTTCCGGTATCCTCTGGCTTTTAAGGCTTCTTCCTCACAGTTAGAATCAGAATTCTTCTCTCCACACCCGTTCTCTAACCTTTTGATGAATTTCTATGAATTATTCATCAGCCACACCCATTTCTGGCCTGAAGGTGTCATGCCTTCTTTTAGCCTCTGCTCTTCCTGAAAGGAAGTTGCCTCTAGTTCCCGACACCATTTTGATGACTCCCGCAATATTCCTTGATGTCACAAGCCCTATTATAATTTTGTTGCTGGAACTGGTCATTGAGAGAAACCACTCGGGCCAGTTGGAAAGCAGCCTTAAAATTTTTCCCCAAACAAAACCAAACCTGCTTTGACATCAAAGGGGTGCTGGGGAACATCAGTCTGAGAGGTTTCCGTTTTTATCAACAAGCTCTCCAAACTTCCTCCACTTTCCGCAGTCTGACAATCCCTTTTAAAACACAGATCTGACCCTCAGAGGCCTTGGGAAGACAGCTGAACATGAAGGCCGTAAAAGCAGGGGTTTTGACTTCACAAAAATAACAGCTGGTGAGACTTGAATGGAAAAGGTCTTGCAAGTCCAGGAAAAGAACACGTTCAGGACCATGCACCCTGCAAAACTCTGTTTGGAACACGTCTGTCTTCATTTAATTACAAACGTACGAACCTGAAAAATAAAAATAAAAAATAAAAAAGGAAAAAGAAAAACAAAAGTTCAAGCCTGGAAGGGAGAGAGGATTCAGGGCTGTCTCTGCATCCCTCCCGGCAAGACGTCTTTTCCCTTCCACCCGCACCCCAGCTGCTCCTCCTTCTCCTCCCTACCCTGCGTTTGCCCCTGAACAAGTCATTTACAGGAGATGGCTGTCATGGAGCATAAAGAAATAATTAAAAAAATCTTCAAAAGGCTGGCAGCATAAAAATCCCTGGCTCTGTCGTTTCTCTGTTTCTGCAAGCAGCAATAGATCCATAATTCTCACACTTAATGTAATTCCAAGGCATCTAAAGTGATTTACAGTCGGTTTACTCAATACTTTCAGCTTTATTTAATGTAACAGTTATGGCACATAAAAAGTTTATTGAAAATCCTTTGGGAGTGCGATTGAGTAAGAAAGAGTCGTTGCTAATACCATTACAGGAACAGGAAGAAAGGATCTCAGCCTGTTTTCTCTGTGACCTTTATGGTTCCACGAACAAGGGTTATGGAGGGAAGGACTTCTCTCCCACCCTTCTGCCATCACTAGCACAAGGCCAGCTATAGCGCTGCTTGGCTCTTTCTCGGGAGCTTTTTTTTCAAGCGAGGCTGGCAAGGTGACTTGGATGATAGACCCAGGTTTAGATTGCCCTGCAGTTTCTATTATTATGCAGAATCCAGGTTCAGAAGGGCCAGCTAAAGGAAAAAGAAAACATGATCATTTTTTTCCCCTCCAATGTTGCCCTGTTCTCTATTTTTTAATAACCCCACTTTCCAGTTGGCCTTCTTTGTGGAATTTAGTTCAGGCCCTGGAGTCCCTGCAGCTGTGGCGGTAAGGTGGGCACCCTCCCGCCGCATTCATGACAATCAGGTTTGGTTACTGCTATGGAGATGAAGGCTCTACTCTGTCCCGTGGTGCCCATACTGTCTGTGCCAGGAAGGAAATACTCTATTAAAATAGTGCCTTTCACCACTGTCTCCTGTACTTGACATGTGCCTTCATAGCTTCCCATTGGCTGGAAAGGAAAATTGAAATCTAGAAGATAGCTAGGAAGACAAACCTGAGGAGCCCGACTCCACTATGTCTGTGAATTCAATGGGAAAGGCTTCTTGTCTCTTGACGAATAATGTCATTTCCTGTGTCTGATCTACCCTGTGACTGCTTCTATTTGGTAATTCTAAGAAGGGCCTTGATGGTGATAGAGTGGACCTTGGTGCAGGTGAATATCGGCATTGAGTTTTTCATTCATTTCTCTACTAAGTAGGTGCTTAAGTTCTAGCTGTAAGATATTTCTTCATTTCTTCGGTAAAAGTATTACAGTATTCTCAGTTCTCTCTCTCTCTCTCTCTCTCTCTCTCTCTCTCTCTCTCTCTCTCTCTCTCTCTCTCTCACAAACACACACACACACACATTTCTATTACCTGCCCCTAGCTAGCTTTGGAAAATGAGGGATTTCTGTACCTGTAGATTTCTTGACAACTGAAGTTTTTCTCTTCTACACACAAATTTAAATAACAAACAAAACCTTCTGAATGAATTTAATTTCAAATTAAATTACCCACTTTCATTTCTGCCTAAACAAAGTACTCTGCACTAAATATATTTAAAGATTTCCATGTTGTCTTAAAATCATGAATAGGACAGTTGTTTAACTGAGTGGCAATGCAATGTCGCTTTCAAGGATCTCTTGAAGCTAATTCTCCCTACACTAAATGGCTTCTCTTGCCTTTTGAGTTTCTATAACTGTTTCATACATACACATTATTTTTCAGTTTCTTACTTTTCTTGTTACTTTTGATTTTGTTTCCCTTCTAACTTTCTAATATCTATTCTGAGTAAGATACAATGCAATCACATTTGAAGCTTGATTTTGTGTTACGTATATTAGTGTTTCAGAGGAATTTTTCTACTTGCCTCCCAATTCTTGCCTGTGCTCCAAATATTTGTTTCAGTCAGTTAGGTGTTCAGTGCATATGTGGTATATGCGAGGTAGTATGTTATATACATACGAGTATAGGTGTATAGACACATATATTTACTTACACATGCATACACTTGTGAGTTAGTTTAAAAATTAATTAACAAAATTTCTTTCAAAGATTGTGTGTGAGGGGATACGTTATTTCCTTGCTATCTTATCTCTGTTACAGAGGTATAATGTGACTTTGGTTCATCCTTAAACCAAAGAATGCTGTGACTTTGGTTCATTCTTGTAATCTCTCAACAATGATTCTACTTTCAGATACCTATCCGTAGGACCTAACTTTGTCGTTGACTTCACTTGTTTGAAATCCGTTATTAATTGAAAACATTCTCTCAATAGGTTTTGACAGTGACAACTAAGTTCTGTTATGCATACTTCTTCTACATTAAAACAAAACAAAGAAATGCAGTTTGCCTTCCAGTTAGGAAGCACTTGCTGAGGAGAGTGGGCCTTACTTACAGTTAGTGCACCAGTCCCAGGTCCGGTTGACATACGCCTGGCTTTGCTGTAAGCCAGGTAGAATACTGCACGGTTCCCCACTTCATTTCCTCCCACCTCTGCATGAGGAAGTGACTTTGTGAACAGCTAAGGGCATAGCAAGTTCACTGTAAAGTTTGTGTTTTTTCTACTTAGTTATCTTCATACCTGCCTGTTCTTCATATATTTTAGTCACTGCTGTCAAAAACATAATTTTCCTTACTGGAGGATCTCACATGAATCCAGACAATAGTTAGAGTGATGGATTGGAATCTATAGTATACAATAGGTTCGGAACCCTGTGGGGTTCATCAGAAAAATGCCTTAAAACTAGTCTCTGATAGACACTAGCTCCTGAATGACACAATGCTTTGCAAAGTGCTTTGCAAAGGCACACCTAATTTAATCTTTTGCAAACAATTTATTGGGTAGGTATTATCACATTTTATAGTTGCAGAAACTGATCCTTAGATAAGTAATTCAATCAATACTACATAGCCAGGAAGTGACAGAGTTGGGACTTGAAGCCAGATTCAGTAACTCAAACCTTGTGCTCTTTCCAATCTGGGGAACTATATTCCCTGTAGTTTGCAAAGTAAAGAATGTTATCCAGTCAACTTTGGGCAGCTCTTGGCAATAGTGCAGTGGTGAGTGTCTAGATTTGATCCCTCTCTACTCTCATATCTCACATTCTATTCTATTGCTCTCAACGAAAGAGTTATTCAATAACGGATGATGTTGCCAACAGTCCCAAGGGTATTTTATTTTAATCAGGAACCTCTTAAAGACCCAAAGCCTTCAAGACTGAAGTAAGTGAAGGCCTAATGGCAGACAGAAAAGAAGAAAAAAGTGAAGAGAAGGCTCTATTCAGTGCCAGTGACATTTCAGCATCTTGCTAATGCCAACTTTCTTGTAAGAATAGCTAGCTTAGTGTCACCAATTTGCTTAACACATTAGTCAGTGTGCACCAACATGGGTCCTTTCTGGTCAGGGTAATTGGATAAGTAGCCACTAGAGGGCAGCAGAAATCTGGAGCTGCTGGTTAGAATAGGAAGCAGGTTAATTTCTCAGGAAAGGATGGAAAGTGTAATCAGAGAGACCCAAGGAGTTTGTCATATGTAATGAATACTGTGAAGCTTCTCCCAGGCAGAGCCCTTCTTCTGACACAATGCACTCATCCCTCAGCAGCCAGGAAGATTGGCTGCCGACAGCTCACAGCTGCATGGTCACTGAGAATTACCCTGGGCAGCAGGGAACTGCTTTGCCCAAGGTTATGCCTTCTCCAGGGGGATGGTCAATGATTGATTAGTGGAGGGATAGAATGACCTGGCCCCCCTGTCTCAGTTTGGGACAACTCTCAAGGGCCATCTAAGATCCAAAACTCCAGGACGTGGCTGAGGCCTTAATTGTGGATCCAATTTTCCCTCTGTCCAATCCTGCCTGCTGGCTTCCTTATAGAGGTGTCTCCAGAGACCACCTCCTAATAAATACATGCTTCTCAGAGACAGTTTCCAGGGAGCCCTAGCTAAAACACTCAACTAGTTGGTATAGAGAAGGTTGACAGTTAACCTAAAAGAATAAGGGAGTGGACCAGCATTCAGCCTGGAGCACTCATGAAACACAGGCAGGGGTTCAAGGTCAGGGCCGGAGGCAGATACACGGCTGAGAGATACGAAGCTAAGATTAGGCAGGAGCTGGGATACAATAGGAATCCAGTCCAATGTCTAACAGAAACGGGACCACAAAATCCAGAACTAAGAGGAGCAGAGTATGCCAAGAAAGGAAGTAAAATTACTTTCATAACACCTAAGCAGAATTTGTTCTTTTTTGCTGGGCACCCACCATCTTCCAACACTGAGCAGCTGACAGCACCCATAACCTCAAGGCTCCATCTAAGCATTGTGTGTACTTTCATTGACTATGGTTGCAGTCACTACTTTTGGGGCAATCCTCAGACCCCTAAGCTAGCGTCACACTGCACATTCAGACATGCTCAGAAACGCCATTTCCTATGAAAACTTGGCCAAAGGAAATCAGCAGAAGAATAGAATTGCATTGCTTTTAGGCTCGCTCTGCAATTCTCCTGAAATTCTTTTTAAACCTGGGGCATATAGGTCGTTGCCTGTTTTCAAGTCCTGAGCAGGATACTTCCACTTAAATAATGGAGAGGCCATGCCTTTCCTTAGCTTCAGCAGAACCCCCTCCATTAAGCCTCCCCTTGTTAAAGACACGGACTCCTGTGAGGACTCCTACAATCGAGGGCAGCAAATCCAGCCGTGCGGAGCAGGTACCGGAGTCTGGGGCCTCCACAGGGAGATGACGAACGGCCTATGGATTAATGTACTATTATTACATTACTCTTTAAGCTTCAAAGGTCTGCCAGGAGGGCTAAGCTCACTATCTATTCCATGACATTTTAAGAACAAATAATACATTAATATATTTAATTTGAGAATAAACACATACATTACAGGCAGGGGATTTTGTCTATGCTGATAAGGCACCAAATGACCTTTTCACAGCAATCCCAGCACGCAGAGCTGAAAAGGGACGTGTTCCAAAAAACCTTTTGTATCTATGGGTTGTAATGTGTGGGCTTTAATGTGGGTTTGGCCCATGTGAAGCTGCAGCTGCCACGTTTTTCGGAGATGGGAGCTTTCGCTATAATTACCCCTTCGACACTAATCTGCAGGAACACTAAATCTTGTTGCCTCAAATTAGTTAATCAATTAAGTGTCAAACCACAAAATGTTGGAGATTTTGGTTTGTATTTATTATCTTGGCAGGCACTTCCTCCCTCAGTCCCTTGGCTTCTTGTCTCTTCCCCTTGCAGGGGAGCTGGCTTTTAAAAATGACCAGTCACTCATTGTTTATTTCTGGCCTATTAGCAAAACAGTTGAAGTTACATAAGCCTGGTGCCCAGGACTGGAGCAGCCCTAAGATTGACGGCTTGGAAAGCATTTAGGCAAAGTTGGGTATTTGTATAGTGCCTTTCCTGGGCTTAACTTAGAACAGCACATAGCTGATGAGCCAGCATCTTCCACTGTGTTCGCTAAGGTCAGCCATTTTGGAGCCTACATTAATTGATTGAAATCCTTGTTTATTGTTACGTCACTCTCACAAGCAAAGGGTAGGCAATGTTTCTAGAATTCCCTGGTCAGAACCTCTATTTTCTCTAGGGCCTCTGGCTCCCCCACACCTGTGTCTGGACTTTCTGCAGCTGTGTGTGCTCCAGGGGGACCAGGAAGTGGCTCAGCAAGCTACCCCCGGGGCTGTGCCCAACGCTCTGGATCTGAGGTGGTTCAACTGACATGACCCCAAAAACATATTGCTTCCACCTCAGCCCACTCTCACCATCTGTCTCAGCTGAGCCACATAAATGAGCTCACCCTCAAATTTCAGAGAGGCACTACCAAAATAATCAGATTAATTCTACTTGGTGATGAAAAACCCAAGGTAAGACATGGTCCCAGTATTTCAAGAGTGTGAGATTTACACACTTAATAATAAAAAAAAAATTACATAAGGTCTTGTGCATATATTCAATTACTGTGCTGTGCCCTATACATGTGTGGGCTAACAGCTGGGGCTTATCAGTGTGGTCATCAATACGACGTCTTTCTCCTCAAGACACTCTGCCTTTTTTAGTTTGATAGGTGGATAGAAAAGTTGTTCCTATGGTTCCAAAGGGAAGTGTATAGATTGGAGCCTGTCCATAATGAATTACATTGTTTTTACATTTGGGGAAGTTAAAACGTCCTTTCTTTGTGATATAATGGTGACGGCTGATGGTAGTTTTTTCAACGCCTGTATTTTGCCAAATACAAAGTTGACAATACTATATTAAATGCAGATTTTATTTCATATTTTTATTTTAAAATTTTATTTCTCCATGAAATCCATACTCTGAATCCAAAAATCTAAAGCACCCTAGTCTGTCTTAATCTAATTTATTACTACCCTATTATAGCTGAGGAGATTAAAGAGAGAAATCAGCAAGCATTTGCCAAGTGCCCACTGCAAGCTCTCATTGATCCTGTACCCCTCTGGTCCCACAGAGTTGAGGACAGTTAGGACTTCATTTTTAACCGAGCTACACTCTGGACAGCACTGTGTATTCCAGGCTATTGGTCTGCACTGAAAATTCCAGTGGAAACACCAAAGGGATTATAGAAATTTTCTATCTAGAGGAGATCTTAGGCATAATTGAGTCCAACTCCTTAGATTTAGAGCTGAGGAAACTGAAGCTCAGAAAATGGAAGGGAGTTCCCCAAGAGCAAAGGCCACCCCCTTGACTTGGGGTTCAGCATCTGTCATTTAACACATTGCCTTCTCTAGCAGCCCTACTGGGTCATGGACAGCAGACCCCTGAGGCTGCTGTCCTCTGGGACCATGTACTTTGTCACCAACCTTGTGATAAGATGCAGGTGATTCTCAAAGAGCTCCTTTGAGTCCTCCCGGGTATGAGTTAGACAACTCCTGAGGACTCAGGTTAGTACTGGTTATTGCAAACGCCTGGGTTTGGAGTCGAAGAGATCCGTATAAACGTTTTACAACTTGGGCAAGTAACTAAATCTCTGTATAGCCATCCATCCTTGAAATATGGACACAAAACTTACCTGGCAAGCTGTTTTTAGGATCCACATGAGTGTATGGAGAGCACCTAAACCAGAGCTGTATGAAAAGCAGAAATTCTTAGCCTATACTATTTTTCATTAGGCTGAGAAACTAGTGGTGGAGGGAGGGCACCGGTAACACTTTACTGGTCTTAGTGAGTACCCGGCAAGCTTCCCGATGAGGTTTACTAGCCATATGACCTGGAAGCCCTAACGTAGTTTGATAGTTTAAATAGTAATGAGAAAACCAAAGCAAG
Organism: Rhinolophus ferrumequinum; assembly: GCF_004115265.2. Taxonomy (NCBI): domain Eukaryota; kingdom Metazoa; phylum Chordata; class Mammalia; order Chiroptera; family Rhinolophidae; genus Rhinolophus; species Rhinolophus ferrumequinum. Next base: position 62,171,931 of record NC_046287.1, read on the forward strand.
ATGTACACCATGCTTGAATCTTCGCCAAATGTTGGGTTGTCTAATTCTTATCTTACCTGTCTGTGTTTTAATTAAGCCTTGAGGAAGTCTTTTTAGAGTGGGCTGAAAAATTCCGTCTGATGAACTCTGGCCTCCATGCAGCTTTGCAGTTTGAGCATTGCTCTGTGTCTCTGTCAATGTGAACAGAGCTGGCAACAGCCCTGTGAACAGCCCTGTGGATGTGTCTAAAAGCCTAGAGGAGACTGAATGGGCCAGTCAAGTCCAGGCCCCTTGGCCAGTCTGGTCTTACACATCTGCCCCTGAGCCTTCTGAGCCTCTGTCCTCTTCTGAACCCTTTAAATCCCTCCATTTTAATTTTCCCTTAACACGTATAAAACAATGTGAAAAAATTCCTGTAAGCAGTGTGCCTCTCCTCCAATGGGGCTTGGGGTGGGTGAGTCACTCCACTATTCCCTTGATTCCCTGCCTGCCTGCAAGACACACCGCCCAGGCAGGGCTTTTGTTTCCTCAGGTTATGATTTACGCGGGTGGACCCGGGCAGGGAAGAGTCGAGTATCAATTTCGCTGGGTTACCGTGTTAAATGACCGATGCCTGGATGGTTATTGCTGCCTCGGGAGCAAATGAAAGCCCTTCGCCTCCCTGACACTGCCGTCCCCCCTCTGCTGATGATCAGTTAAAAATGTAAATAAAAAGACTGCACTTTGGAGAGAGTCAGCTCAGGAGGGGGTGGAAAAATTGCAAAAGCGAAGTTTATTGATCCCCTGGTCAAGATTGATGGCACAATAAGAGCAGGAGGCGAAGAGTGATTTTGCTTTTGAAAACGTTGATGAATAAGCACTCAGGAGCAACGAATAGCTGGGCTCACCGAGTGATGGACGGTGGTGGGGGACCAAGATGCATTTTTATAAATGGGTGAAAGGAGAGGGGGACTTATTAAAAAAATGAATGACCACATGTGGCAGGGATATGCCAGTAGGGAGAAGAAAGCCATTGATTTATGTGTACTACTGGCATTTGAAAATTCAATAATAACATTGACAAATGAGAGGCAAACCTGGCCACAGGACAGCGCCGAGGCTGGAATGGAGAGAGAAAATGCCAAGGTCAGAGAGAAGGGACAGAAAAACATGCTTATGTTGGAAAGCCTTTACATTAACTCATCTATATAAAGACATTAAGAAAAATCCCTCCACTATCAGGGCAGGCGGGCGGGAGGGGAAGGGAGGGGAAGGGAGAGGCAAACAGCAAAGCCCTGGTGCCAGCTCTCCTCCTGCTGTGTGTGAGAAGTCCTCTCCTGGCCTTCGGGATGGCCGAGCTCCATCAGGCCAACCTACCCTGCTATCAGAGTTGGGAATCAAAGCACCCTCACAATTCGGGACACTCTTCTGTTGCATTCACATTCTGTCCTAATAGCACATTCTGAGCTATTTCTTACTGGGTCCTGTGGTCAGCACTTTATCTGTTCTGTCTCTGTGACCATTGCTTTTGTTCACCACAACTTGTGTACATGTTGTTCCTCTGCTTGCGGACCCCATGCTCCCTGAGGACAGACCTCTGTCTCATGTCCCAGGGTTTTGTAAATGAACAAGTGACTGTAACTTACCATTCCTTTTTTATTTGTTTGCTATTAGAGTATAATTGGTGACCATTTCTTTGACTTAGGCAGACTCGGTGGTTCCAGCTGCTCCGGGTCTCCTTCTTCCACTTTTTCCACTCCCTACTCAGTCCTAATGTGTTTTTTGCTGAAATATCTCTCTCTCTGATCTCATTCATTCAACCATTCCTTCCTTCCTTCATTCGGCTAGCCTAAATGAAACACTGGCTCTGCACTAGGCACTATGTTATGTGTGAAGCATAGACATAATTCTTGACTTGATGAGCTTGGCGAGAAGCTTCTTTTGAGCAGTGCTGATTTTAGAAACAGTGGGTCCCGAGCTCTTTGTGCCTATTACTCTTCCCAATCAGAATGGCTCTCGAATGTCGCACTAGATGGCTGCTTGTCTGAGAAATCTCTCTGTAGGCCAAACTGAGCTACTCTGGATGTTCTGGGTTTGCTTTGTTTTAAGCCACCCTTGGCAATATTTTATCCATTTGTCTTCCCTTTCATGGCTCTCTCTAACTTATTACTAGTAGTGATTCAGCTACAGAAAGACCCCGGAAATATAGCAAATCTGAAACAATGCTTCCTGACTGCATGGTTGTGTGTGGTGCACACACAGGCTTGCAGGCGTACATGTCCCTCCCCATTGACCGCAGCCCTCAGAAAAAGCTGCCCTTTGACCTGTGACCTGCCCCAGTCTTGTGGTTCTGATGGACGCTGCACCTACTTCTCCTCCTTTAACAGCCAGCTTCCTGACAATGCTACAAGCTGATAATGTGATTCTGTAATTTTAACATTTCAGCCACTTAACACAATCTCTTTTCTTTTGTTTCTTGGCTCTGCCTTAAATGGCAGAAGAGTGTGAGGGGATAAGTCCTCCCAGGAGAGGGCTGGTTGCTTGTCAAGTGCTCTCTTTGTTCATTCCCCACTTTTGCTGCAATTCCCCTGTGGCCCCGGGCTGGCTCCTATGAAGTCTTTTCCAAATGCTATGAGGTGAGAGGGGGCTTGAGCAGAAACATAAATCCTGGCTAATATCCTCTTAGAAAAGTCTGGAGCTGCAGCCTCTTCCCAGGGTTTGTCCATGGGCCTGATCCAACAAGATGGAATGGCCATGAGGCCCAGGTGTGTGTACATGATGTCTCCTTAGGGTTTCCATAGGTCTCCTTAGGCCTCTAGCAGTTCACTGAATTTTCAAGTTTAAAAATTTGATTAACTTCTACAATACAACTGTGCCTTCTGTTCTCTTCTCTGCTTTCCCCTTTTTGACTCAGGTCCTAATGGCAGATACTGGTAATGGAGAAAGGGCATAGAGCTGAGGGCTGGGATGATATAACGGGTAGATTGTGAGAGTCAATCCAAGATTTTGCCAGCCTCCTTGTGGCTTCCTGACCCACAGTTTGAAGAAGGTTCTTGTACATCTGCTCTTATTGATCTAATGACCACAAGCATAGCTATAGATTCACCTATTACCTATTCTTTTGGAAAACTCATGCTAAGTACCTTGGATGAGCTACTTAGCTAGGCCAATGAATGTAATAGGGATCACGCTACCCCAAATTCACTGGATGGAGGCCAGGGGGTTAAAGAATGATTCACAAATAAGCAACTGATTGTGTGTCACTGATGTATCCCACAGGGCCTACTACAGGGTTGGTACCTGGTAATCATTCAACAAATGTTTGTTGAATAAATGAATGAACACAATGCATTAAATACTATAATAGAAAAATAGAAGTATACACTGGGGATATGAAAGCTTAATTTGCTTCTGAGAATTAAGAAAGGCTTCACAAGGCAGATGGCATTTGAATTTTGCCTTAAAGCATGAATGAGAATTCAGTGGATGAAGTAAGATCCCCTGGTTAAAGGGAAGGGTGGAGTGGAAGGGTAATAATGGAGTCAGAGAGGCCAGTTTGTAGAGAGCTGAGATAGTTCAAGGGAGAGACAATGAGCAACCGAACTCAGTAAAAGTGGTAATCATTGACAGTTTTTGAGCACTTATTATGTGTTAAGTGTTTTCACACTTACTAAGTGTGTAGTTTCAACAATACTCTCGTTTGATCTTCACAACATTATTTTTACAGACAAGGACATTAATGCACAGGAAGAGTAAGCCACCTCCTGTAGTTACACAGATAATGAGCCAGCGCTGGAGGTCAGTGTGACCCAAAGTCCATGCTATTAAGCACTAGACTATGGGGAGTTTCCACAAAACCCGATTCTTGAGAAAAAGCTAACTCAGTAGTTGGCAAACTGTGTGACACACAGTAGTTACTCAGTAAATATTCACCGAATGGGTACATAGTGGTCAGTTACATGGGTTTGGGAGACCAAAAAGCTTGGTGATGCTATCGTCCTTGAACTACCCTCCCAAGAAGGAGGTAAGAGAAGTTTGGGGAGAATCTTTCTGGGCATTGAAGTGAGCATGAACTCTACATGAGGTGACTTTTAAGCACAAAAAATAGTCATATGTCACAAACTACCGGAGCTGGATGGCACCTCAGAAACCCTCCTCAGTGGTTTTAAAAGTTGTTTCTGTTGTACTAGGGAAACTCCTTTCTCCAAATACAATCTACAGCTCACCCGGTGAACAGAGGTGAGTAGGGCTGCTCTGTCAGGATGAAGGGGGCGGGAGAGCGGGAAGGTTCGAAGCCCCCCACACAGCCTCCTTACAACCCCGTGGTAGATGTGAATGCACCTCAACAGAATCTTAGGGCAACACAGACGTAATCTGAAACCCTTGATGGAGGTCAAACCTTGAGGGGAAACCGTGACTTGTGGGCAGCACACAGCTGGTAATGCAACGCCTAGATTCAGGTACAGATGTTTACCATTGTGAATCATAAACATCTTAAGCAATTAAATAAGGACATAGGACAAGGCACTATTGAGCAGTTTCCTGGGGTTTGATGTTGGCTCAGGAAATATTAACAAGAAGGACCTTGTAAAGATTCCAGTTTCCTTCCTTCTCTAGCATTCTTTCCTTCTCTAGCTCTCACAGTTCGGCACCCGGCAGGTATCTGCCCACCACTGAGGTGCAGTAACTCTTCTGGCAGGTGCTGAAGGACACTAAGTAGGACTCTTTAAGGGCGAGAAACGCCTCATTCATCTTTACATTCCCTCCAGCTTAGTACATTGCTAAGAGTTAAAGCTCGTATTTGTTGACTGAATAAAAGTTTGTTTTCCTTTGAAGCATTGCTTGCCATGAGGCTCCCATCTGTTTTGCTCTGATGAATCATCCAATTTTAGTTTTTTCTTTTCTTTAATGAGGCCACCCTTTGTTCATATAGACAAGAAGTGGACTGAAGTAGAGGGAAGGGGAATGGAAAGGGGAGGAGGCCAGGCCACCACCTTTTGAGTATCAGCACTCCAGAAACAGTGAGGCAGTGAGCCTGATACTAGTCTGTTTTCTGCAAGAGCAGATTCGAGGTAAGAATAATATTTCCCTGATGAAATGAACATCTCCCACCAATTCTCTGTTTTCTAAGGGGCAGAGCAGACCACTGGCCTTCAGCAGTTTTTGACCACGGGTGTTACTCTCCTTGGCTGTTTTGGCAGCCAAGGTGGGCCTTGCCAACCTGGACAGAAGGAAGGAAAGTGAGGTCCCAGCTTCCTGAGAACATTAAAGGTGGGAATGGGGCAGGGAAGGAGGTGGAGGCTCCTGCCTACTTCCTTTTCCATTTACAGGAAGCAGTCCTGAGTGGATTCGGGAGGCTGGTATGATGTGAATCTACTATGCAAAGTACTTGGAGGCAAATATGCCTTGTCTACTCATGGAGTAATGGGAATTCTTTTCATCTGGAAGCAGATCGTTTATCCCTCCAGGCTAGCTCTGTAACCTAAGTGCTGGGTAGCCCCAAGCATGCCTCTGAGCCTGGGTATTCTTGTCTGGAAAGTAAGGATAATAATATCTCACAAAATATTGTAGAGATTATATATCATTAATGACTGTGAAATACTATGTAAGCTAGAAGGGGCCCTATAAGTGGAAAACATCATTTCCTAAAGCAGTTGCGGCAAAGACGAGGTTTCCCTCTCGTTATCTCACCATGTGGGAAAAACCTAGGAGCCACAGAGAAATTTGAGATCCAGCGGTATCCCATTCTTGCCGCCATGGTGACTTGCTTTCCTCAGTAGGACGTTCACAGAGTAGATCCGATCAAGTTGTCCAGCTCAGGGGGCTTGGAGAATGGATGGTGGGAGCGGGTGTTGAGGGCAGGGAAGGAGACTAAAACATCGGCGGCTGCTTACTCAGTGTTTGTTTTTCATCTGCTGTTTATGGGGGGATGGTCAGGGCCTCTCATTCCATTTTGCATGAGTCATCAAGTGGGAAATGTGCACAGTCCCTGTCCCCATGTATACAGAGCCTTCTGTCTTTCCTGATGTGCAGGGTCATAGTTAGATGTGGTAGGTGGAGAGTCTGGTTTAACTTAGTCCATTTCTGGTCTAATCACTTTTTTGGCAGAGGATCTGTTATTTGTCATTTATAGCCTTCCCACTCAGAGCTGCTGCAGTCTCTGGACTCTGTCAGAGTCAAGGAAGTTGTGGGACAAAAACAGACAGTCCGACAGATCAAGGTTGCAAAATTCTGGTGAGTCTGAAAAAACAAACAAACACAAAACACATCTCCCTTCACTGCTTGGGGAGGTTGCTATGACAATAAGCTTCTATGTATATTAGTGAATATGAAAATGGGGCCATAGTGATATGTGTGCTTCCACTGCTGTGATTTCCGAAGTCAATGGCAAGAGAATCATACACTTACGCTGTCTACTCCCCTTCTGCTAGGCCAAGAATACAGAGGCAGAGGCAGTACCACCGGGACTATCTCAGCCATGGATAAAGCTGTTTTCTGATGCTTTGATTGCCCGTGTTTTTTCACTACTGGTTATGAACTTGATGCCAACAGGAGGTCGAGACATAAAGTTTGAGGGATGGATAGATAAGCATCGCTCATTTCACTACACATACCATAAAATTCCAACTTCCGGTATCAAGCGAAATGAAAAGAAAGAAAACTCTACAGGGTCTTATATCATGTGATATAAAATGTTTATCAACTGGGATGTGAATAGAATTTTTGTTGTTGGTGTTAGCAGCCTTATTCTGTGGGAAATCAGAAACCTAGCATGGAATTCCATTGGATAAAGACATGCTCTTTCTTCTTAAAGGTTGGATAAAATATATCAGCAACTTGATGGAGGTGGGGAGAGGATAAAGAAAAAACAGAAAATATTAATAAAATGTTTTCCTTTAGCGTTAGCTCCTGGCTTCAGCTCATGGCATCTGAAATCCTGGTTCCACTACTTACTTCCCATATGTCCCAGGGCAAGGTACTCAGCTTCTGTCTTTCCCTGTTTCCTCATCTGTAAAATGGATATAAGAGCAAAAATCACTCTCTTGTTACGAGGATTAAATGAGTGAATGCATGTAAATTACATAGAAAAATGTTTGACTCATAGTATACATTTAACCAATGGGAGCTGTTGATGTTATTCCAATAGAATGTGAGCCCCACGATGGCAGGGCCGTGATTGCCTGGCTCACCATCCTGACATCAATGTTTAGCACAGTGATTGATGCTTAATTGACCTATAATAAACATTGGTTGGCTCAACAATGGGTAGAATTTGCCTCCATAGAAGTTGTCCAAATCTTTGAGTTCATAAAGCGTTGTAAGGCATAATTTGGTATTCTGAGGATAGTCAGTCCTTTTTGTGCTTCTAGCAGCTTCCATACCTCAGCAGTGACTGAGAATACACACAGAGGCCCTGGTGCTGTGAGTCTGAGGCTCAAATGCCTGGTTTTCAGCCTGACAGCATCTAAAAGCTAGTGAAGTGTAGAATTGTCTGCAGCCCGTTGGAGAGTCAGAAAGTTCACACAAATTGCTAATGGTGGCATCAGAGGTCCACAATGCATATCCATGAGAGCCATCTACTCCCCCAAAACTTCAGCTTGCAGTATTTCTAGTCGTGTTGTTTTGGTGAGGGCCAGTGGTCAGGGGAACAGGGGCTGCCATGGGGTTGTAAGGTGATGGGAAATAAAGTGCCTTTTTCTCTGAGGCAGCTGGATGTATTTTAATGGGCAAGGTCAGCAATGAAATGACCAGGAAGAGAAATTGCTGCCATTATGTGTCAGTTGCAATCTTATATCAATTATTCCTTGTACCATTCCCTTTGCCATGGGCTGAAGCAAACATGGCCCTAATCAGTTTTACATCTCCGTTTAATTTTATTGGAAAGAAGAGTTGGCAATGTATCACCGAGGCCTGGTGTGACACGAAAGGTGACCCCCCGCCAACTTAATGGCACAATACATAACCCTTAATGAAGTCGCTATCTTGTCCCTCTTTTGCTGTCTCAGCCTCGTGATTTATGACGGCATCATTTTGCTTTGCCCTCTTTTCATTTCAGCTTTGACAAAGTGGATGAAACAATTATCTTCGTTATCGGCCGGAGCAGCAGAAATGTGAGAGTTGGATTTCTGCAGGTGGACGGCCTTGGCTGCGGATCAAAACCAATGGTGAAATGTGCTTAGGAATTTTTTTTTTTGTCCTCTCCCCTTCTTCCTGTGACTATGGGCTCCTGAAGATGGATTGTGTATCCCATTGAGCCCTATATCATTGTGGCAAGAAGTAATTTCAGGAAGAGGGGAAGCTACAGATAGAACAGAGTTTGGGATTTTTCACTTTGTTCTCTTGGAGCTCCTTATATTTGGTTTTTCATGCATGCCCAGGCCAAGCTCTCTCTATCACTCCTTCATCTTATATCCATCTGCATAAATGGAACATGACCTTTTCTATATTATAAATAATGCCTTAAATTTTTTAGACTAATTAAAGGTTATTTGTTCATTCATCACTCAGTCAACATTTATTGTCTTCTAGATGTTAACAAAAATTAGGTGCTGTGGAAATAAACAGAAGGAATAGTTATGGATTTATCCTCAAGAAACAGACATAAGACATGAACATAAGTGAATGTAACATAAGATAGAAAGGGATTCACATATCAAGAGCTGTAGGCGGAGGTTACTGTGGTTGTTCAAAAGAAGGAGGTTTTTCTAAAATAGAAGAGCTGGACTTTAAAAAAGAGAGGAGCAGGATTTGAACTAATGAAAACGAAGTGCATTTATGATTATCATTTTATAGACAATGCAGATGGGTAGCTAGGTAGATAATCAGGCCAGACTTTGGTAGCAGTTTCATATTACTATGCCAAAGTGATACAGGGGTTGGGGAACAAGGACAGGATATGACTTAGGATATGCTTTAAGTCAGGACAATGGTGAGTCAATATTCCAGTTTGTGCCTCTTGATGTCCAATCGGAGGTGAGAATGAAGTTAGTGAAGGCTGAGATGACCAGAGGCTGTGTCTTCAGTTGTTTGGTTCAGCGTAGTGTTTTTCCTGCCCTCCACCCTAATTCAGGGGCTAGGTTTCCATGGGAGGGACTTAGACCTGTGATATCATTTGGATGTGCACACAAAAATGCACACTGTCATTGACTGGGTAACTTTGGTTTTGGGCTCCATATTTTCCCAATAGACAAGCTTGCAAAATCCAACTCAAAGTATCTTTCTTACCATTGTATCTGACTGAGGGAGAATTGCGATTAGTTTTTACTTACTTATGGGTTCCGTGAAGTCCAGAGATAATTGGTTGGATGTTCTTTAATGAGACTCTCTTTGCAAATACCACCCACGTGAGGCCCGTGTTGTTAATGGAATTGTTAAAATGGTGAGAGTTTTTCCATAGCATTTTCCTGAGGTAGATGGAGAGCTGTAATGCTGACATGGTTAATTGGGGTCTTAAGTAGATCCTTCATATAAATCTGCCGGTAAGTAAATTTAAAAGAAATACATCATATAAATTGACATATGTGTATACAGAGAAATCATCTCCAGAAAAATCAATATACAATACATTTTGTCTCTGCCTGCACTCTCCCCCGATTGGTGTATAGAGAGTGACGGGAGCAGGGAGGAAAGCAGTTCTACATCCTGAGTCTATTTTCTAAAAGTAGCACATATTAAATACTTAACTCGAAGCTAGTGCATCCACATGATGGTTATTTAAATCTATAGTTAAAAATATCAGAGGAAGCAACGTGAAAGCAAGGGTCATACTATTCAACATGAAACTGAAATATCAATGGTCAGACTGGGAGCACACAGAAGGGGGTTTAAGGGTGGCGTTGTTTATGCTCCTGTCACCATTGGTGCAGCTCCCCTGCACCTGCCCGGCCCACTGTCAGCAAGAGTGCCTCCCCTGTCCACACAGGCATATTCACCACTGCCTTTGAGGTTAAAACCTGCCTACAGTTATGTCCCTCATAGGGGCTGGGCAGAATGAAGAGATTCAAACAACAGCAGCAATAACAAAACACCCAGAGCTGTTTGCCCGACAGTCCCTTGGTGCAGTATCCAAGAGGAGTCAGAGGTCCGTTTTCACCTGCTCTCCTCTTTATTCCTGTCAACTGGGGAGTGGAAGGGCCTCAGTGACCCAGAATACAAGCTTGTTGGTCATGTGCAGCAACATGTGCCTGGGGACTGTCCAGAGACTTCCCCTGAGCAGGTAGTGGAGGGTGGTGGGATAATCTCTCGGAAAGAAAACAAGACATTTTTTGGCTGGAGTTGGGGAAAGGGAGGCGGGATTGGGGGAACCCTGCAGTTACTTCCTTCGATCTCAGTAAATTGGAAAGGTCTTTCCCCTGATTCCTGCTGATATTTCCTGATGGAAATTTCTCCCATTGACAGAGATACAGATGGAGTTTACCGACATGGGACAGCAGACACACTCTGGGATCATGAAAAAATGCCCAAAGTAGCCATATGCTCAGCGGCAGTTTGTTAGAAGGAACTCCAGTTGGGTGAATACATAATAGCATTTTTGGCAGCATCGACTAAGGGGGATCCTCTGTATTTTTATGTCTTTTTGAATTTTTTGGTCTAATTTGTGTGAATTTTGAAATTATAGTTCTGTTTATTAACATTCTTTATGAAGTGCCCTATTCTCCAATCCTGAGATTTATTTCCAAGAGACCCAAATGACCTGGGGCAAGTCCAGACTCAAAGAATGGATTCTGTCTTCTAGGGCATATCCTTAAAGTGTCCACAGTGACCTTCCTTTCCTCTTATTTAAAAGAATGTCTTATAATTGCCAACATTCAATTTATAATGATAGTGATAATTAGTGTCAGTAACATCATAACAGCAACTGTTTATTTAGCATTTATAGATTCAATGTAGACATTACTATCCTTGTTGCACAATTGTGGAAACTAAAGGTCTTCAAGGCTTTTGCCCAACACAACACAATTAGTAATAATCAGGTTCAGGATTAGCATCCAGGTCAGCTTTGCCCAAAGCTTCCAGAATTCCATGCTTTCCAGAATGCCGCTCGTCTGTCTATATTGGGGACAGGATTGGATGACAAGAATAAGTGTTTGGTTGTAAAACATGTCTCTCAGAGACGACTGCATTTTAAGTTTAGATTCCTGTTTCAATTTATAACCTAAGGCTGCCAGGTTGTCAAGATACTTTTCTTGAAATACCTGTCTTTATTATCATGTTCCTTTTTTGGGACAGGTTTTTTTTTTTTTGTTTGTTTGTTTTAGAATTCTAGGCTTAGTATTTACCCAAATATTATTTAATTCTATGTATTTATTTAGGTGTTCAGGGCTGTTAAGGTTAACTCACAAAATTAACCACACCAAGTGTTCAGGAGATATAAACCCAACACATTCTTTTGTCCATCCAGTGACCTGACTCCTTTCCTTTGAGGCACACAGCAGAGATACCACAATGGGAACACATTTCGGCTTGGGAATTTGTAGGCGAGAATGAAGCTCAATTAAAGGGAAAATGTTCTGACCCAGACTAAGCCCGGACCATTTGGAACCCTGCATGCACAGTGACTAGTTTGCTTCAGGCTTTTCGATGTAGACGTAAACTGAAAATATACACTGGGTCAGAAAAACGTGCTCTGGATGGAGGCTGGAGGAGCACAGGTGGGCCATTTTTCTTCTTCCAACACTGCAGTCAATACCTCATATGTATTGTGCAGGCCACATTGTGGGCCAAGGTGAGCTAGATGGACCACATGGTCAAGGTAAGAAGTACAGCCTATCAGGTTGAAGGTAAGAGGCTCATTTTGTAGATGAATTTGCTTCCTTCTTTTGGTGATATTAATAAAAAACATACGCTCTCTGGTAGGACTTTATATCCTCATTTTCACTCTCTCAGTGTTCCAGCTCATTCTACTCCTGGGAAACTTGGTGTGCTCCTAATTAAGTCAGTCTAGCTCCTGAGTAGTAGAAAACATATTTATAAACCCACCTTCTCTGGTAAGGCAGTGGATTTCCTGAAGCTTCATTTGCCTTTTTCCAAGGTCATTTTAAGGCTTTTGTTCCCCTAGTCACTGATGCACCTGAATGGTGGAGGTGAGGGATGGATGGTGAAGAGGGAAGACAAAGGTACTTGTTGGGACCCAAAGGACTGTCCAACTGTGCCTTGCAAGGATGCTGTTATCTGATCAGGGCATCAGAAGTGGGGCTATGTCTCAGAGGATGTGGCACAGCCTGCAGCTCAGCCCACGGACTGCCCCGGTATTTGCCGTTGCCGTAGGCTGTATATCTTCTGGAGAAGTCGGCCGTTGAGCAATTCCCGGGATGCATTAGTAGACCTCTGATAGCCACACCCTTTTCTCCTTGTCATCTCAAGATTCTGAGATGGGAAATGACAGCTTTGGCCACCTTCAAAATAGTTGAAATGAGTGTGTGAAAGGGAGCCTCCCTCTCTGTCTTTTGCCTGATTTTTCCTGATGCTCCACCATCAACCCTATTTCATGCCTTGATGCCTAGTTTGTTTTTTGGGTTGAGTGTACCAGTGACATTTTATCACCAATTCATCTTCTACTTCTACTTTTACAAGAACACTGGCCCATCACTCCAAACTTGTAACTAGTTTGTTTTTGATGTAATTACCCAGACCCTGCTCCTCAGGCTCTGATTTGGGGCCAGTCCCCGCTCCCTCCTTTTTTTTTCTGCAAGAACCCATGCCAGGGCTTACCTTTGGTAAAGGATTTGTCCTCAGAGCAGGTAGCAAATCTGTTCCTTTGGCAGAGGGTGGAAGACATACCTTGTGACATTCTTCTGATAACCCAGCCAGGCCACAGGGCCGCCAGCATTTCTGCAGGAGGTGGGCATCACATATGTAAACAGAAATTGCTCCCCTGTAGGAAGCGGTTTCCACTGACATTGTTTGTCACCTCTGAGAAGTGCAAGAAGGATGACATATTCGGTTCTCGTGGGAGGACAGAAGGGGGAATTAGATGGTGCTGCTTTTTTGTCTTTTATAGGAGAGGAAGCTGAGGCACAGAAAGTCCCAAAGGACCTCTGCAATACACGGTGGGGCCTCAGAGCATCTCTTGCCCTCTCCATATATTGAGATGCTTCTACCAGGTGGGCATACCTGTGATTCATCAGGAAATCCCAACTCCAAGCTACAGATTGGGGAACTCTGACATCTTCTAATTAGGTAAACACATTATTGTCATGTTCAGACAAACAACAAATTAATGCCAGGCTCAATGAGGCAACAGGAGCCAGCCGGGCTGCCCCTCCATGGGGAGTCAGCATCAGTGGGTGCTGCGGTCAGCCCCTGAGCCAGTCCAGCAAGCTGCTTCCTCTTCCAGGATCCCTCCAGGGTACTTGCAGACCATGCCTTTCCCAGTTGAGGAGTATGCCTGGATAATGGTAAGACACTCACTGCTGCTTATTCTTTGGGCAATGATATTTTTGCACCTGTTACTTCAGGGCCAATTGGGGATGGGACTGTGTCCTATGCCACAGGGCTGGGCTGTGGAGACAGGCATAGACTTCACGTGAGTACTGACTTTTCTTGTGAGGAGGAGCTTGAGGCAAAGCCATGTTCTTTCTTGGTTTACCCTCTGACCTCAGCACAGAGGCTTTCAGGCTAGGCTCCAGAGGCTAACTGCTCGGAGACGCACTAGAAAAGATACAAGATTGCTTGCAGCTTGCATAAGCTCTGGCTCCAAGATCACTTGCCTCCTCTTCCTCATCCCAGCATAGGAATCTGTTGGGCCCCTTGTGCCCCACATCTAGGCTCTGTACCAGACATCTACCACCTTCTCATTGGTACCTCTGGAAAAACGGTGAGGAGGAAAGCAAGGACAGATATGATGTGCCTTTAATTGGCCTTCTGCTACTTGAGAGGCACCGTATGTGTTGTAGCAGAAAGTAGATGGACCTAGAATAAGACAAGCATGAGTCTGAAGCTCAACTCTGGTACTTAGACACTCTATAATTTAGGCAAGCTACTCAGCTTGAACTTCAGATTACTTATTTATAAAATGGGAATAGCAATACTTACCTGGCCCTAAAAAAGAAAGCTCTAAGTAAAACATAAATCTGTCCTGCCCATTCTAGGCACCCGTGTACATCCTCTCTCTAGAAGGCCACCTTTGCCCAGAGCAGCTGCATTTGATAGCTTCCTAGAGATGTTGGAAAACCTGGGGCCTGATTAGAAGGGGACCGTGATAGTAAAAAGACAAACAACAATGACAAACAAGTGTATGAAAAGATGCTCTACATCATTTAGCATTAAGGAAGTGCAGATTGAAACAACAATGTGATCTAGCTGTTCTTCTATTAGAATGGCTGAGATCGGAAACACTGACAACACCAAACACTGAAGAGGATGTGAAGCAACAGGAACTCTCATTCATCACTGGTGGGAATGCAAAAAGGTACGACCACATTGGGAAACAGTTTGGCAGTTTCTTATAGAACTAAACATATCCTTACCATATGATCCAGCAATCATACTCCTTGGTATTTACCCAAAGGATATGAAAACTTATGTCTGCACAAACACCTGAGCATGGATATTTATAGCAGCTGTACTCATAATTGCCAAAATCTGGAAGCAACCAAGATGTCCTTCAGGAGGTGAATGGATAAATAAACTGTGGTCCCTCCAGACAATGGAATATTATTCCATGATAAGAAGAAATGAGCTACTGAGCTATGAAAAGGCATAGAGGATACTTAAGTTCCTATTACTAAGTGAAAGAAAAAATCTGAAAAGTCTACATATTGCATGAATTCAATGACATGACATTCTGGAAAAGATAAAACTGTGGAGACAATAAAAAAATATCAGTAGTTGCCAGGGATTTGGGGAAAGGAAGAGGGGGTGGATAGGTGGAGCACAGAGGACTTTTAGGGCAGGAAAACTACAATGTACAATATCATAGCAGTCAATATATGCATATTTGTCAAAACCCATAGAATGTACAACATAGAGTGAAACCTAACATAAACTCCCCACTTTACTTAATGATAATGTATCCATATTGGCTCATCAATTGTAGGAAATGTATAAAATTAAATGTAAGATATTAATAATAGGGGAAACTGTTTGGGGAAGAGAGGGAGTTTATGAGAGTTGGCTGTACTTCCTGCTTAAATTTTCTGTAAATCTAAAACTACTCTAAAAATAAAGTTTATTACTTTAAAAACAAACAAGCAAGCAAGCAAAAAAAAAAAAAAAACCCACAAAAAAACACAACAACATACAAATGAACAGGCCCGGACTCTCAGGCCCTGAAGCAGTGCAAGGCCCTAGCTGGTTCCCCACTGCAGGGCTCCTCATAACCCAGTGCCTGAGAACTGAAGGGACTGGGAAAAGCTGTGAGGTTAGAAAATGGTTTTGCAAGTCAGTTTAGGCTTCAGGTGAGTCTCGGAGATGGCCGGGTTGTTCAGATTGTGAGAATCAGATGGACATCTTTCCTCAGCATCTAGCTCCCTTTCTTTTTTCTCTTTCCAGGGCCATACAAGTCTTAACTCTGCACGATGCTTATGTTCCTGAGCACAACTAAGCACAAAGTAGAGTGAACAGGCATTAGGACAAGCATCTACTATACTACGTGGGCTTTCCTGTACCCCGGACAGGAGGTAACACATGGGAAAAACAGGAGCGTTTACAACTGCTATTGTTAACCCAATCTCCCTAGTAATTATTATTATTTAAAACTACTTATCTATAAAAATGTGTCAAAATAGTGCTATTTGCCATATATATCATAAAAATACAAAATCTGAAGATAGCCAAGACTTGAAATGCCGTTTTGGCCAATGTTTCCTCAGACATGTGAGTGTCCTGCATCTACGTCACTTCCCATATAGTCACCCTCGGCTTGAATTCTGGTGACAAGGAGTTCCTTCTTTCTCAGGGAAGCCTAGCCTATCTTTGGGCAGCTCTCAAATCACAACCTTGTTTCTTCACGAAATGTTACCATTTTTAACATAAAGTGCTCATGCTTTCAAAAAGGTGGGTATTTGGAAGCTATCTCCTTTCTTAGTGTTAATGTGACTCAAAATGTAAATGTGTACATTCAGAGTTCTTCTCTATAATTGTTTTCTTTTCTGGTCACTTGGGCTCTGCCTCTTTCACCCATTTTCCTCACCGAGACAGGAAATGCTGAGAGACAGTGTTACAATAGTAATTGTCAGCATCTGGCAGCATGGGATGTAAGTAATCAGAGGAGTAGAAAGACCATTTGAGATGAAGACTGCAGGAGGGATTCTGTGACACTAAATCCCGTGGGACACGAGGAACTTCTGGGTCCCCAACTGGGACTTGGTTCTCTAAAAGTGCCCTTCAGTTAAAAGACACCTTAACAGAAACCCCAGGGCAATAGAAACCTCAACAACTGCTCCTAGACTTGGTCCATTATTTAATAGGTGGCCACAGAGAATTCTTTTTAATTGGGCTTATTTTAGAGCATCATCATTTTAGGGGTTTGGTTCAGGAGTATGTTGACAGAAGTTTAAAGCAGCCATCGCTCAAACCTGAGCCAAATAGAATAAAAATAGAGAGAAATAAATAAATAAATGTGAGATACCGCCAAAAATGGGAAAAAGAAAAAAAAAAAGAGAAAAAGAAAGCAAGCAAGAAAGGGAGTTCACATTATCAACCAATAAACCCAATAATCTATTAGTGACCAAGGTTGCTGAATAATATAGTACTTTCTCAGTACCATAATTTATACTGCAGACTAGAGAATAGACACGGTTATTAGAGTGAGGGCTACTGGATGACACATGATGCATGACCGAGCGGCATTGATCTTCACACAACAGGAAGGTGTCTAGACCAGGAGATGTATGGCTATGCGATTCAGAGCGGGGCATATTTCATGTGAGGCCTAATGGAGTAGTGGAGCTGGTGATGGATGGGTTTGCCCAGTTTCAGTAGCAGTGCAGTTATAGCAGTGCTAATGTCTGACCTCTTCTAAACCTCGTGTCCTTCATTCAGTCAGGGTGACCTCATTTAAAGGGACAGAAAATAAGATAGGGAGACCGGAGAGGGAGGGGAGAGCAGAGGGCTGAGTGAGGTGTGAGGAAGAGGAGTGGAGGGGGCTGGCCAGCATAAGGCAGGCGGTGGGGGTGACTGTGTAGGAGGGATTTAAATAGAGGAGGATGAAAGGAAGGAGGGAGGGCAAAAATTATATGAAAGCCAATTCTAACCTCTGGGTCCAAGATAATTCAGTGATAAAATACATGAATAAAAAGGCCCTTTAAGACTTCTCTGCTTCTTTTCTTCCCCTCTCAGTTCAGCAGCATTCACGAGTACATGTGGTTGTCCTGGGAAGCCTGGGCCTCCCCCCACTGTGAGAATAGGTCTCCATCCCTAGAGGAAAGAGTCAATGAAAGAGGTGAAAGACTGAATGTGAAAGACAGGTCTGGTGCTAATGGGGTGAGGCTATTCTGTGAGCAAGTATGAGTAATCTGCATCGATTCTGCTTCTGCGATAGCAGAGAGAGCCTATCCTCCTCCCTGCACTCCCCATGCCGGGTTAGATGAGGCTTAATGCATCCTAATGACACTCTTGATTATTCCTAGGGAAAACCAATGATTCATGCTACAGCCAATCCAAACCCAAGTAGCTTTGGTGGTGGTGTTCTCTCTCTCTCTCTCTCTCTCTCTCTCTCTCTCTCTCTCTCTCTCTCTCTCTCTCTCTCTCTCTCTCTCTCTCTCTCTCTCTCCCCAAATGTCTTTCTCTGTGTAAGTGTTGAAGAGATAGGCAGGATTCTAATCTAACTTCTTAGCTGATATTTACTAAGAAAAGCTATTTATCATTCTTTAGCCTTCGTTTCTGTGTTTGCCATTGTTTTTAAGTTATTCCTTATTTGGAGTTGACTGTTAAGATGCGGTAGTGAGAACTCACACACTTCTATAATGCTGTCAGTTGAAGGGAAATGGTTTAGCCACTCATATTTCTTTTAGACTTTCCCACTGCCACCCATCCATCCCCAGCCACAATGAACACACAACTCTCTCTAAAAGACATGCCTACTACCCCTCAGCCCACAGCAAGACTTTAGTCAAAGCAATTTGACTTACTGCTCTCTTGAGCTCTAAATCTGAAAGGGATCGTTTGGGTCAGATGAGTATTTGTTCAGTATTTGTGCATGTGGGTAGTAGTTACTAGGGCTTAGGGCATTTTATTTTACCTGTTTATTTTTTTATTTTTAAATTTGCTTTTCTTTATTTTCTACAATGAACATATACATTGTATTTTTAGTTATACATTGTAATTTTTTAGTTTAGTACCTACTGTACTTCCTCAAATTCTAATATTATTTTAAGATTTTTATTAAAATATAGCTAATATACTATATTATATTAGTTTTAGGTGTACATGCTAGTTATTCAGCATGTATATACCTAAAGAAGTGATCACCATAATAAATCCAGCAACCATCCGACACTGCTATCACAATATTATTGACTGTACTCCCTGTGTTGTATACTGCATTCCCATGAATTATTTGTTTTATATCTGGAAATTTGAGCCACTTATTCCCCTTTATTTTTCCCCCTTTTTAAATTTTTCAGTTACAGTTAACAGTCAATATTATATTAATTTCAGGTGTACAGCATATAGTTAGACATTTATGTAATTTAAGAAGTGATCCCCCTGACTAGTCTAGTACCCACCTAGCACTATACAGGTATTACCATATCATTGACTATATTCCCTATGCTTTACTTTATACCCCCATGACGATTTTGTAACTACCAATTTATACTTCTTAAGCCCTTCACCTATTTTACCCTGCCCTCAACCCCCTTTCATCTGTCACCCCAACAAATCTACTACTCATATGACACAATACAATATTATTACAGTATTATCCAATATTATTGACTATATTCTTTATGCCATATCCTACATCACCATAACTACTTTTTAATAACCAATTTGTACTTCTTAATCCCTTCCCCTTGTTTACCCACACCCCCAACACCTTTCCCATCTGGCACCCATCAAAATGTGTTCTGCATCTATGAGCTTGTCTCTGTTTTTTGTTTTGTTTTTTTGTTTGTTGTTGTTCTTTACATTCCATATATAAGCGAAATCACATTGCATTTGTCTTTCTTTATCTGATACTCCACTCAGCACAATACCTTTCAAGTCCATCCACGCCACTGCGGATGGCAAGGACCCATTCCCTTCCATGGCTGAGCAATATTCTATTGTATATATGTAATACCTCCTTTTTATCCATTTTTCCATTGACAGATATCAGACTGCCTCCATGTCTTGGCCATTGTAAACAATGCTGTAACGAACTTATGGATGCACAGGTCCCCTCAAGTAGCATTTTGGATTTCTTCCAATAAATACCCAGAAGTGGGATTACTGGGTCCTTCTTTGTCTCTTGTTATAGCCTTTGTTTTAAAGTCTATTTTGTCTATAAGTATTGCTACTCTGCCTTTTTGTTTTGTTTTGTTTTGTTTCCATTTTCATGTAATATCTTTTTCCATCTCTTTACTTTCTATCTCTGTGTGTCTTTTGATCTGAAGTGAATCTCTCGTAGGCAGCATTATATAAAGGTTTTGTTTTCATATCCATTCAGCCTTCCTATGTCTTCTGAGTAAAGCATTTAGTCTACTTACATGGAAAGTAATTGTTGGTAGATATGTAGCTATTGCCATTTTATTATTCACAATTTTGATCTTTTTTTCTCTGTCTTAAAGAAGTTTCTCTAACATTCCTTGTAATATTGGTTTGGTGGTGAAGAATTCCTTGAGCTTTTTCTTGTCTGGGAAGGTCTTTATCTGTTCTTCAATTCTAAATGACAGTTTGCTGAGTAATCTTGGCTGTAAGTCCTTACTTTTCATCACATTGAATATTTTCTGCCAATCCCTTCTGTCCTACAAAGTTTCTGTTGAGAAATCAGCTGACAATTTTATAAGTTACTAGTTGCCTTTCTTTTGCTACTTTTAGGATTCTCAATTTGTCTTTAACCATTGCCATTCTAATTATAATGTGTCTTGGTGTGGGCGTGTTTGAATTCATCTTGTTTGGGACTCTCTGCACTTTCTAGACTTCTATGTCTATTTCCTTTGCTAGGGTAGGGACTTTTTCAGTCATTATTTCTTCAAATATGTTCTCAATCCCTTGCTTTCTCTCTTCTCCTTCTGGTATCCCTCTGATGTGAATGTTATTACACTTTATGTTGTCCCAAATCTCTTAAATTATCCTCATTTTTTTGGATTCTTTCTTCTTTTTCTGTTTTGATTGAGTGTTTTCTGCTAGCTTGTCTTCCAAATCGCTGATTCAGTCCTCTGCTTCATCTAGTCTGCCAGTGATTCCTTCTAGTGCATTCTTCATTTCAGTTATTGTATTCTTCCCTTCTAAACTTCTGACTGCTTTTTTTTTTTAATTAAAGTTTATTGGGGTGACAATTGTTAGTAAAGTTACATAGATTTCAGGTGTACAATTCTGTATTACATCATCTATCAATCCCATTGTGTGTTCACCACTCAGAGTCAGTTCTCCTACCATCACCATATATTTGATCCCCCTTACCCTCATCTCCCACCCCCCACCCTCCTTACCCTCTGGTAACCACTAAACTATTGTCTGTGTCTATGAGTTTTTGTTTCTCATTTGTTTGTCCTGTTCTTTTGTTGTTTTTGGTTTATATACTACATATCAGTGAAATCATATGGTTCTCTGCTTTTTCTGTCTGACTTATTTCACTTAGCGTTATAATCTCAAGATCCATCAATGTTGTCACAAATGGTCCTGTTTCAACTTTTCTTACCGCTGAATAGTATTCCATTGTGTATATATACCACAACTTCTTTATCCATTTATCTATGGAAGGACATTTTGGTTGTTTCCATGTCTTGGCCACCGTAAATAAAGCCGCAATGAACATTAGAGCACACTTGTCTTTATGTATAAATGTTTTCAGATTTTTTTGGTAGATACCCAGGAAAGGGATTACTGGGTCATGTGGTAATTCTATTCGTAATTTTTTGAGGAAACTCCACACTGCCTTCCATAGCGGCTGCACCAGTCTGCATTCCCACCAACAGTGAATGAGGGTTCCTTTTTCTTCACAGCCTTTCCAACACTTGTTACTATTTGTCTTGTTGATGATAGCCATTCTGACTGGGGTGAGGTGATATCTCATTGTGGTTTTTATTTGCATTTCTCTGATGACTAGTGATGTTGAGCATATTTTCATATGTCTATTTGCCATTTGTATGTCCTCTTTGGAGAAATGTCTCTTCAGGTCATCTGCCCATTTTTCAATTGGGTTGTTTGTTTTTCTGTTGTTGAGTTGCATGAGTTCCTTGTATATTTTGGATATTAGCCCCTTATCAGAGGCACTGTTTGCAAAAATCTTCTCCCATTCAGTTGGTTGCTCTTTATTTTGTCGATGGTTTCTTTTGCTGTGCAGAAGTTTTTAAATTTCATATAGTCCCATTCGTTTATTTTAGCTTTTACTACCCTTGTCAATTCATAAAATGCTCTTTGAACCCAAGGTCCATAAGTTTAGTACCTATGTTTTCTTTTATGCAGTTTATTGTGTCAGGTCTTTTGCTTAAGTCTTTGATCCATTTTGAATTAATTTTGGTACATGGTGACAGATAGCAGTCCAGTTTCATTCTTTTACATGTGGCTATCCAATTATCCCAGCACCATTTATTGAAGAGGCTGTCTTTTCTCCACTGTATGTTTTTTGCTTCTTTGTCAAAAATTATCTGTCCATATTTATGTGGGTTTATTTCTGGGTTCTCAATTCTATTCCATTGGTCTATGTGTCTGTTTTTTTGCCAATACCATGCTGTTTTGTTTATTGTAGCCTTGTAGTACAAGCTAAAGTCAGGGAGTGTGATACCTCCAGTATTGTTCTTTCTTCTTAAGATTGCTTTGGCTATTTGGGGTCTTTTGTGGTTCCAAACAAATCTGATGATTTTTTGTTCTATTTCTTTAAAAAATGCCATTGGGATTTTGATGGGGATTGCATTAAATCTGTATATTGCTTTGGGTAATATGGCCATTTTAACTATGTTGATTCTTCCAATCCATGAGCATGGAATGTCTTTCCATTTCTTTGTGTCTTCTTCAATTTCTTTTAAAAATGTCTTATAGTTTTCAGCATACAGGTCTTTCACATCCTTAGTAAGTTTATTCCTAGGTATTTTATTCTTTTTGCTGCAATTGCAAAAGGAATTTTTGTTTGTTTGTTTGTTTCTTTTTCTGAGATTTCATTGTTAGTATATAGAAATGCAATGGACTTTTGTATGTTGATTTTGTAGCCGGCAACTTGACTGTATTCGTTGATTATTTTTAATAGCTTTTTGATGGAGTCTTTAGGGTTTTCTATATATAGCATCATGCCATCTGCAAAGAGTGATAATTTAACTTCTTCATTCCCAATTTGGATGCCTTTTATTTCTTTCTTTTGTCTGATTGCTCTGGCGAGGATTTCCAACACTATGTTCAAAAGCAGAGGTGATAGGGGACAGCCCTGTCGTGTTCCTGAATGTAGAGCAAAGGGCTTCAGTTTTTCACCATTAATTCTGAGATTAGCTGAGGGCTTGTCATATATGGCCTTTATTATGTGAAGGTATTTTCCTTCTATACCTATTTTATTAAGTGTTTTAACCATAAATGGATGTTGTATCTTGTCAAATGCTTTTTCTGCATCAATTGATACAATCATATGATTTTTGTCCTTTATTTTGTTTATGTGATGTATCACTTTGATGGATTTGCGGATGTTGAACCACCTTGTGCCCCTGAGATGAACCCCACTTGGTTGTGATGAATAATCTTTTTAAGATTATTCATTCGATTTGCTAGAATTTTGTTTAGGATTTTTGCATCTGTATTCATCAGAGAGATTGGTCTGTAGTTTTCTTTTTTTTGTGTTGTCCTTACCGGGTTTTGGTATCAGGGTAATGTTGGCCTCATAAAATTAGTTAGGGAGTACTGTCTCTTCTTCAATTTTTTGGAAGAGTTTGAGCAGGACTGTTATTAGATCCTCTTTAAAGGTTTGGTAGAATTCACTAGTGAAGCCATCTGGTCCAGGACTTTTGCTTTTGGGAAGGTTTTGGATGACTGATTCAATGTCGTTACTGGTGATTGGTCTGTTTAGATTTTCCAGTTCTTCATGGTTCAGCCTAGGAAGGCTATATGTTTCTAAGAACTTGTCCATTTCTTCCAGGTTATTGAATTTGGTGGCATATAGTGCTTCATAGCATTCTTGGATGATCCTTTGTATTTCTGTGGTGTCCGTGATAATGTCCCCTTTTTCATTTCTGATTTTATTAGTGTCTTCTGTCTTTTTATCTTAGTGTCTAGCCAAGGGTTTGTCAATTTTGTTAATCTTTTCAAAGAACCAGCTCTTTATCACACTAATTTTTTCTATTGTCTTTTTGTTCTCTATTTCATTTAGTTCTGCTCTTGTTTTTATTATTTCCTTTCTTCTGCTGACCTTGGGTTTTATTTGTTCTTCTTTTTCTAGTTCTTTAAGGTGTAATGTGAGGTTATTTACTTGGGATTTTTCTTGTTTCTTGAAATAGGCCTGTAATGATATAAATTTCTTTCTTAAAATTGTTTTTGCTGCATCCCAAAAGTTTTGGTAGGATGTATTTTCATTGTCATTTGTTTCTATGTATCTTTTGGTCTCTCCTCTAATTTCTTCTTTGATCTGGTCGTTCTTTAAAAATATGTTGTTTAATCTCCATGTATTTGTGTTTTTTCCTGCTTTCTTTTTGCAGTTGATATCCAATTTCAAAGCCTTGTGATCAGAGAATATGCTTGGTATGATTTCAATATTCTTAAATTTGCTGAGGCTAGTTTTATGTCCCAGTATATGGTCTATCCTTGAGGATGTTCCATGTACACTAGAAAAAAATGTATAGTCTGCTGTTTTAGGATGAAGTGCTCTATAAATGTCAATTATGTCCATTTCATCTAATGTGTCATTTAGGGCTGTTATTTCTTTATTTATTTTCTGTTTGGATGATCTACCCATAGCTGTCAATGATGTATTTAAGTCCCCTAGTATAATTGTGTTTTGGTCAATTTCTCCCTTTAGTTCTGTTAGTAGTTGCTTGGTATATTTTGGTGCTCCCTGATTAAAGGCATAAATATTGATGACTGTTATGTCTTCTTGTTGTATAGTCCCCTTTACCATTATGAAATGTCCATCTTTGTCTCTTGTTATCTTTTTCACCCTGAAGTCCGTTTCATCTGATATCAGTATGGCTACACATGATTTTTCTCTGCATACCATTTGTTTGGAGTGTTAATTTCCACCCTTTCACTTTGAGGCTATGTTTGTCCTTGTAGCTGAGATGTGTCTCTTGGAGACAGCGTTAGGTTTAGTTTTTTGATCCAAACTGCTACTCTGTGCCGTTTTATTGGTGAGTTCAGTCCATTTACATTTAGGGTGATTATTGATATGTGAGGATTTCCTATCATTCTATCTTTAGTTTTCTGGTAAGGCTGTCTCTCCATTGTTTCTTTGCCTTTTTGTTGTTGTCTTTTATATCTGTGTGGTTGTATCCTATGATTTTTCCTTCTGTTTCTTCTTTTATTACAGTATATATTTCAGTTCTGGATTTTTTTGAGTGGTTACCATTAAGTTTATGTAAAAGAAAGTTTGATATTTAGAGTATTCCATTTTCTTCAGCATACTTACTTTCTGCATTCCCATATTCCTGTTCAGTCCTTTACTCTTCCCCTTTTTATGTTTTGGTTGCCACAAATTGTACGTGTTGATGGTGGTCGAATCTTTAGTATTTCTTGTAGTGCAGGTCATGTATTAGAAAATTCCTTCAGCTTCTGTATGTCTGGAAAGGTCTTTATTCCTCCTTCATATCTAAAGAATATCTTTGCTGGATATATTATTGTTGGCTCATAATTTCTCTCTTTCAATAGTTTGAATATTTGGTTCCACTCCCTCCTGGCTTGTAGAGTTTCTGCTGAAAAATCTGATGATAATCTAATGGGCTTTCCATTGTAGGTTACTGTCTTATTTTCCCTGACTGCCTTGAGGATTCTTTGATTCTTTGTTGATTTTTGACAGCTTTAATACAATGATACTTGGAGAAGGTCTGTTGGGTTGAGGTAATTAGGTGTTCTATTTGCTTCTTGGATTCGAGGATCCCGTTCTTTCCACAAGTTTGGGAAGTTCTCATCGACTATTTGTTTGAATATACTCTCTGTTCTCTTCTCTCTTTCTTCTCCTTCTGGTATGCCCATTATTCTTATATTGCTCTTTCTGATGGAGTCAGAAAGTTCTTGTAGAATTCTTTCATTTCTTTTAAGTCTCAAGTCTCTTTCTTCTTCCATCCGTGTCATTTCCAGGTTTCTATCTTCGATGTCACTGATTCTTTCCTCCATCTGGTCAACTCTACTACCTAAGCTGGCTATTTCATTCTTAATTTCTCCTATTGAGTTCTTAATCTCCAGAAATTCTATTTGGTTCTTTTTTAAAATTTAAATCTCTTTGGTAAAATGTTCGTGTTGTTCTTTGATTGTGTTTCTGAGTTCATTAAACTGCCTTTCTGTGTTTTCTTGCATCTCATTTAGTTTTTTCAGAACTGCGATCTTGAATTCTCTGTCATTTAAGTCACATATTTCCATATCTTTAAGTTCCTTTTCTGGAGACTTTTCACTTTCTTTCTGAGCTGTTTTGTTGCCTTGGTTATACATGGCAATTACTGATTTATTATTTCTCTTCCTAGACATCTACAAGAGTGCGTGCGTTCTGCAACAGGTTGATAGGAAGAGGTCTTTCTTTTGTTTTCCAGTACGTGTTGGTAGAATGTTTTATTTTCTCTCCGACTGCGGCCTTTTTTCTCTCTCACACTGTAGTGCTATGTCTTTTCTGCACTATTCCAGCTTCTCACACAACGGGGGGGATTCTCTGGAAGGTGGGCTTCTCCTCTGTTAACAGTTTGCCTGGGTCATAGGGCACCGCGTCCTTGTGGGGATGTGGAGAGCTTTTGAAGTTCCAAAGCTCTTCCTGCACCAGATTCAGAGCCAGTGTGTTTCAGCAGTTCTCTTTACTCCTGCAGGGATCCGCCCAGATAGGTGGGGACAGGGGCGGGGTGGGTTGTGAGAGGTGGCCCTGAGCAATGATGGCGACCACTGGCACAGCCAGTCCTGCTTCCACAGCTCCCTCCTCTCTGCCGGAACTAGTTGCGCTGCGAATCTGTGTCTGCAGACCACAGTTCTCGGAACTACAAATATTCTGTTCTTTTGATCTGACACTGCTCCTGTTCCACTTCTAGCACTGGGCAGGTGGGGGCAGGGCGAGCTCTGGGAGGGTCGGGAGAGGGCAGCTAGTCTCATTGCCTAAGCCTTCCGTTCTCTGTGGCAGTAAGGGCTTAAACCACCATTTTCAGCCTTCTTCCCTCAGTCTTTGCTCCAAGGTCTCTGCCATGAGCATTGGGTTCAGCCTTGTTATATGCTGTCCCCTCAGCCCTGTGGGCCATAAACGGATCCCTAGCAGTCCGAGTTCTTCCCTCTCCCACAGCTGCGGTAGTTCCGGGATGCAGCGAGCTCGGAGCATTGAACTAGGTCTGCATCCTGCTCCTGTGCGGCCTCGTCTCACTTCTCCCTTCCCTCCTTCCCTGCTCGTGCAATTTGCCCACCTTGAGGTGAATTCAGTAATGAGCCTCTTTGTCTTGCCTGTCTGCTGTGCAGGGAGTCCTTTGTGGAGTTATAGTTCCATTTATTGTAAATTCCAGGAGAGATTTCCAGAGCCTCACCTCATGCCGCCATTTTGATCCTGACTGCTTTTAAAAAATAGTTTCTATGTACTTTTTTATGCTTGTCATCTCTCTGTTGAATTCTCACTGAGTTCCTTGAACATCCATATAACCATTGTTTTGAACTCTGTGTCTGGTAGGTTGCCTGCCTCCATTTCATTTAGTTCTTTTACTGGAATTTTCTCCTGTTCTTTAATTTGTAATGTATTTCTTTGTTTCCTCATTTGGGCTGATGCTCTCTGTTTGTTTCTAGGTGTTTGGTAGATTTTCTTTGTCTCTCTGTCTTGCTCGGTTGGCCTTATGTAGTAGGTGTCCTGTGGGGCCCTGACACAGTCTCCCTGGTCACTGGCTCCCTTGTGTGGGTTGTGTGTGCCCTCCTGTTATAGATGAGCCTTGATTGCTATTGGCATGTCAGTGAGTGGGATTTGTCCTCAGGTTGATTAGATGTGGGATTTGGCCACGTCCATAGCTTACAGACTGCTGTGCTGGGAGTTTACCTCACTGAGTGGGATTTGCCTCAGTGGGTTCTGGTGCTTGTTGAAACCACCCTTTGGGTGTGCAGTTTGTGAGGCTAATTGGGCAGTGCTCTGCTGTGGTCTGAGCCAGCCTCCAAGTATGTTTGTTCTGGGGACTCTTGCGAGGGGCTCTGGTGGAGGTCCAGGTCATCCAGTGCTTGTGACCAGCTGGTGGCTACCTCGTAGGAACTACAAAGCGATTCATGGTTGTTTGATGCCTGTGACAAAGTTGGAGGCACATGGGAGAGCTCATGCTGTGAACTGAGGATGGCTATCACCAGGACCAGGCCTGGGGTAGTTCCTCAAAAAGCCCTGACACCCTGAGACCTGCTGCCACCTTCCGGCTCCCTTAAGGTTCAGCCATTGATAAAAGCCTTGTGAGGTACGTGGGTTGGGTGAGGCAGGGTCTCCAGTGGTCACTAGATTGGGAAGAGTTGTGATCACCAGGTTAATGTAGACTCTGGTTTGGTGCCAGTGCAGAACCTGGAGCTACTCTGCAAAAATTTCAGAGCACTCCAAGGCTAGTCACTGCCCACCTGAGGCCTACAGATTCTGATAGTTTTCCAATAAAATGTGCAGTGTGGTCAGGGCTGGCTGCTCATGAGAAAGTGCCTCCAGTGTTAGGGGAGTTGAGTGGTGCGGGGTCCCAGTGGAGCTACCAGGACAATCAGATTCAGATTTGACTGTGTGGGGAGGTCTCAACACAGGAAAGATGGCATCCACCTGCCAGCTGCGTGGGAGAAGGACCCCACACAGGGAAAATGGCAACTGTCCTCCAGTCCCCACCCAGGAGCCACACACCTCAGTCTGCTGTCCTAATGCCTCCAATGCCCCCCAAATCACCGTCCCTCTGCCGGAGCCCAGGGTGAGTTCCTGCAAGTAACACAGTCTGTGCACGGGCCATTTAAGAGGATGTCTGGGTTTCCTGAAGGCTTCTGTCCCACCCAGATGGTCAGTTCCCCACTGTTTTTTCACAGCTAGATGTTGTGGGGGTTCCTCTTCCTGGCACCAGTACCCTAGGCTGGGGAGACTGGTGTGGGGCTGGCATCCCTCACTCCTCCAGGGAGAACTTTTGTGTCCTCCCTCCATGGCCTCCTGATTCTCAACTGCTATGTGGAGGATTGGGGCCAGCCCATTTCATGTCTTCTTGCCTCCTACCAGTCTTGTAGTGACTTCTTTATATCCTTAGTTATAAACTTCTGTTCATCCAGACTTCAGATGGTTCTCCAGGTTGATTGTTCTATAATTTATTAGTAATTTTAATGTGTTCACCGAAGGAAGCACATACAGTGTTTATCTACTCCATCATCTTGGAACCTCAGGCTTAGGGCATTTTAAGTGTCAGGGACTTTGAAAGGTTCTTTTTAAACTTTGGCCTTTGTTTATTTCTCCAAAAATTCACATAAAGTTATATCAATCCTACATCTAAGGCTGTTCTTAGTAATAATGATTAATGAGGCATACATTAGCTAGCAGAGAAGAGTGCTAGGGGATGTGGAAAGGATGTTCATGTGAGTACTAATTGGTGCATGTGTGTAAAGAAAGAACATGGAAAATAACCAGAGCCAGAAAAGGAACCATCTGAAAGGGTTAGGAGGAAACTATATCTGTTTTAATGTATTTTTTAAATGGTTATTTTTTAGAACATAAAATCAATTGAAATATTGAAAAGCAGATGTTTTAAAACTCACAACGTTATTTTATGTTTAAACATTTTATTTATACCAAACCAGAATTTATTATAATTTTACCTTCCTGACTTTACCAGCAGCCAACTGATCACAAACATTTTCAAAATCAACTTCTTTGCTTATCTCATTTTCAACTGAGAAAAGGGTGTAAGTGCCTGACCTCAACACTTCCTGAGTCCAGGGTGCCACTGGGGGAGAGAATGGTTTCCGTCACTGGGCAGCAGCAGAAGCAGGTGGCTGAGAACTCATCCTGGAATAGTGGGGGGACAGAAGGAAGTGGGACCACACAAGAGCTGGGGCTTCAAGCAACCACCAGCACATGCTCCATTGTCCCATCAGACTTTACTTACAAGACATAAATGTCAAGATGACAACCACAGAGCATTCTAAACACAGGGTCACCTACTGAGCATGGTGTCCTGTGTAACTGTTCTGGTCACACACTCATGAAGCCAGCCCTAAATAATAATACCTATGTTCAATGCCTAAAATGTAGTGAATACTCAAAAGTATCAGTTATAATTATTAATTTTACAAGGTGTTTAACCTGAAAGCTCAGTTGTGCCCAGTCCCTGATAATAACCACAAGTCAGTGGGACTGGAATTAATTTAGCAGCCCTGCCCCTGGCCACAGTTCTGTGGAGAATTGATTTTGTGAGAGGCGATATCCTAGGCACTAAACAAGTCATCCAATTTCTAGGCACAGGAACTCATAGACTAATTAGGAAAGGAAGCAATGATAGTACAAGATAAATGCTAAATACAGCAAGTCGGGGTGAGTTGGAATACAGAGGGAGTTATAGAAGGTTTATCTCACAGCCCTAGGGTGGGAAGTGATATTTAAGCTGAGTCCTAGAAGATAAATAGAATCTAAGTCAAAATTAAGAGGGTGGGCTTTGTATTAAGTACAAAAACCCTGAAACAAGGAACAGAGACAAGAGGAACTACAAGAGTTTCACTCTAACTGATGAACTGAGTAATAAATGAAGAATGGCAGGAAAAGAGGAGGGAGAAGCATGCAGTATCCAGACTTGAAGGGCTTTATTGGTCATTTTAAGGAGTCTGTGCTTTATCCCAAGGACAACAAGGAGAAGAATAGGGAGTGTGAAGTGGAAATGGAATATTTTAAAAGTTTTGGACAAAAAGGTGTTATGATATTTGCATGTTAGATTTCTCTAGGAACTTTTGGTTAAAATGAAGTTGTGATTATGAATGTCTAATTTCTGCCTTCCAGAATCTTATGAAAGCAATCAATAATTTTTTTTTAAAAGAAAACCATACAAGGTCTGACAATTAAGTTTGCAAACTCATCCTAGAAAAGTGCCACATACCTCATTGTTGAATATCACTACAGTCGCCTTCGAAGTACTCCCCTTGGGAAGCACAAATGCCAGTGCCTAGTCCACCTTTCAAAGCAATTTTGGAACTCTTTTTCTGGAATGGCCATCAGAGCTGTTGTCGTACTATCCTTGATGTCCTGAATGTCATCAAAATGTCTTCCTTTCAACATTTCCTTTATCTTTGGGTAAAGAGAGAAGTCACTGGGGGCCAGATCAGGTGAGTAGGGAGGGTGTTCCAATACAGTTATTTGTTTACTGGCTAAAAACTCCCTCACAGACAGTGCTGTGTGAGCTGATGCATTGTCGTGATGCAAGTGCCACGAATTCTTGGCAAAAAGTTCAGGTCGTTTTCGTCTTTTTCACGCAGCATTTTCAGCACTTCCAAATAGTAAACTTAGTTAACTGTTTGTCCAGTTGGTACAAATTCATAATGAATAATCCCTCTGATATCAAAAAAGATTAGCAACATCATTGCAACAAGTTCACGAACTAATTGTGACACCTCATATAACAGTGCCAGGGACTAGGAAGGGTGTTGCCTACAATCCATCATGTTAAGTTCAAAAAAGTTTGAGTAAATAATGATATCAGATCTAATGAACCATATATCATATCTCTTAATAAACACAGAATCATGTATTCTCTAAATAGAAATACATCTTCTTTTGAAACATACATATATGTTTATGAAAATTAATCCTACTCTTGGCTACAAAGAAATCTTCAATAAATATCAAAGACAAAAATTTTACAGGTTTCACTCTCTGATCATGACACACAAAAAAATTCTAATAAAAATGTATATATGAACAATCAATCACTTAAATGTTAGAAGGAAAAAGAAAAATGATTTTTGCATAGAATTAAATAAAAAACAAATAGAACCTACAATTACAGACTATTTAGAAAGTAACCAATAAGTATGGATGCATTTGAAATGTCAATAAAAAAATTATTTCCCTCAAATATCTTATGGGAAAATATTCGGTGGTTATTTAAGCCATTTAAGAGCATAGGAAAAGATGGAAATCTTCCCAATTGACCAGCTGTCATAATGTTGAACCCAAAACATGACAATTAATACCTTAGATATGAAAGCTATAAGTCAATCTAGCCTTTAAGTATAAGTGCAAAAATCTTTAAAATATTTGCAAATTGTATCCAACAGAATACTGAAGGATGATTATGGATCACCAAGAAAGAATTATTTCAGAAATGCAAAGATGCTTTACATTAATCTATTTTAAATAATATTTAACATACCTAGAGCCAAGTGAAATGATAACATTATGTTGATAAGTGCCTCAAAGGATTTTATAAAAATTTAATTTCTATTCCTGATAATTAGAACACAATTCTTACTAAACTTGAAGTGTAAAAATATTTTAATGTGAATGACAGGTATATTTAATTAGAAGCTATACTTACATTTAAATAATGAAACACCATGGACATTCCCATTTAAGACTAGGACAAATGAAACATACTGGCTACCAGCATTATCATTTAATAGTATTCTGAGAGTTCCAGAAATAGGACTAGAAAACATGAAGCTTAAATATTGGAGAGAAGAAAAAAAACTGATGTAATTTATAGATTATCTTTTTGAAAATCTGAAAAATCTAGAAGGAGGATTTGGAAAACTATTAGCACTTAAGAATATTTAATATGACGGCTAGTTACAAAATAAATATACAAGCATTGACAAATTTACACTAAAATGATCTACTAGAAAATATATGAATAAAAGTTCAATTTGTGTAACATCAGAAGTATATACAATTTTGGAGAAACAACCAAGCAGAAAATTTGCAGTAGCTACCTGAAGAAAATTTCACATCTTCACTGAAACATATAGAAGATGACTTTAATTAATATGGATGCATGACATGTTTCTCAATTGTAAAAAGAACATAAATTTATAACTTTAATAAAAGTAAATACAATCAAAGTTTCAAAAGAAATGTTGGGGAACATGAAAGAGAGTGATACTAAAGTTCATACAGAGAACATGAAGTCAACTAAAGATAGTTTGATAAAGAAGATATGCGGGGGGGGGGGTGCGGAGGGGTTTGTTCTTGCACACACTAAATTGCAGTATAAAAACTAAAATAACAAAAACTGAGAGAGGGAGAGGCAGACAGACATAGGTCAGTGAAACTAAATTGAAAGTCCAAATCTGACTGAAGGGTATTTCTGGGATTTTGTGTATGTGAAAGAAAGCATTTCAAATCAATGGTGAAAGAACATATTTATAGATGGTAGTTAGATAACTGAATAAATAATTGAAAATATATGCCCAACAGCCCACCTTACACCATAGTCCAAAATTGATTCCAGATGTATTAAATTCTTTAATGCCAAAATTTAAAAACATATAAGTAAGAATAAAAAAATAGAGATGACTTCCTAACTGCTATGAGGGATAAGGCTTTTTAAGCTTTAAAGCAAAGGGAAAACTATAAGGGAAAAGTTTGACAGAATTTTTAGAAATTTAGAAATATCCTATAATAAAAATTAAAAGCAAGATTACGATTCTCAGAAAATATTTCCGATTCTCGGAAAACATACATGATATCCATAGCAAATTTTATACAAAAAGAAATGAATACTAAAT
Source organism: Rhinolophus ferrumequinum (assembly GCF_004115265.2). Classification (NCBI taxonomy): domain Eukaryota; kingdom Metazoa; phylum Chordata; class Mammalia; order Chiroptera; family Rhinolophidae; genus Rhinolophus; species Rhinolophus ferrumequinum. The sequence continues at coordinate 62,204,814 of NC_046287.1, forward strand.
AAACATCAAAAGGAAAATGTGAAAGTGATATGAATCGATCATTAAGAAAAGCATATTCAAATAACAAATAAACATAAAATTATGCTTAAATTAACTTGTCATCAAAGGAATGCAAGTTAATATAACCATATATATTTTGCCTATGAAATTAACAAAATTAAAAAATGTTAACATGGAAAGGTTTAATGGCATATTATTTACTGGAAAGAATGGTATCAAAACAGTATGTTTAGTATATGAGCTCAATTTGATTTTGAAGTATGAAACACACATGTACATAGGAATTGCAAAATGTTAAGAGTGCTTACCTCTGGAAAGTGGAATTACGGACCATTTAGTTTTTATCTTGGCGTTTTTCCGTGACCTTAACATTTTCTGCCACAGATATGTATGAATTTTGTAATAAGAAAAAAATATTTTAAAAATCAGTATGGCCACAAGGTCGAGAATGAGTTTTAAAAGTATAAATAAAATACAGAAAGCAGACAAGGGCTGCTGTAGTCATAAAGACTAGAGAGACAAATAGGTGAAAACATTAGGGATTAAAAGGAAACTATTTATTACAGAAATACTAAGATCACTAATGGTAGGTCGCAGGGGGAGGGAAGAAAAGGGATAAAAAGGACCAAGTTATGTTCCCAGCCTTTATTTGGGCCACTGAGAAGAATCTGAAGTACCTATTGGCCCTCTACCAGGAGAGAGGTCGCAATTTAGAAGGAAAGTGTAGGTGAGATAGAAGTCTATCTGCCTATCTTTTCTTATCTTATCTATCTATCTGTCTGTCTATCTATCATCTATCATCTATTTATCTATCACCTATCTGGAAGACATCAATAGATAGATGAATAGATGACTACTGGAGCCAGGAGGGGATAACCCAGGGAGATTTTGCAGAGAAGATGGCTGAACCCAGAACTGTGAGGAACATCTACATTTAAGGGATATCATTGAAGCTATAAATAAATCCGAGAGGCAAGAAGAATGCTGAAAGAGTGGACTTGTGAAATCCAAGGGAGGAGAAGATATCCAAGGTCTAACAGGGAATGAGAGCAGTGAAAACACTGAAAGATGCCACCCTTGACAGCTGAAGAAAGGGGGCCAGGTTGGGAGTGGTGCACTTCAGAAAGGGGGCAGGGTCAGTAGGGTCAAGTGCCGCCAAGAAGTCAGAAAAATGAAGCCTTAGAAGTACAGCACTAAGAAGGTAGCTGGGATTTGGGCAAGAGCTAGTTAGATCGGTGGAAGGCCACCCAAGGTGGATTGAGCAGTGAGACAGAGGTGCGGAGTGGAGACAGGAAGTGAGATACCACTTTTGAGAATCTTGTCTGTGAATGCGGTGGAGGCGGAGAGGGTGGAAGCTACATGGGGCAAAGGAACATTTTTATTTCTAAGCTGCATTTAACTTGACCTTGTTTTAATGCTCATGAGAGAAAGGTCCTGTGGGGATGGGTGTTATTTATGACAGTGGGAAGCCTAGAAGAGATAAATGGTTAGGTGTACCTTCCTAGGAAAAGTGCAGAAGTGGAGAAGGTCTGTGCTCAACGGGAAGTGCTTTGTCTCAGACATAATAAAGGAAGGGGTGTGTGTGTGTGTGTGTGTGTGTGTGTTGGGGGTTGGGGGTTGGGGGCAGTTGGCCACCAGTCTTAGCTGGGGAAGGGAGGGCACAAGGAGAGCAGTTGTTTCCCAAAGCACAATCTCTACATGGTTGGTGCCTTTTAAAAGGTAAAGTGTTTTTGCAACTGAGAGAAACATCCTGAAAGCCAAGATCAGCCATTGATAATGGCTCTCAGACCATGACTCTTACTGAAGACACTGAGTGACAGCATTTTGTGTGCCCAGCCTCCTGCCCACCAATGGGGTCCATCCTGAGTGTGTTGCTGCACTCCTCCTTACAACCTGGCAACAAAGCATGGCACCTGTCATGCAGGGACTCTGCTCCCGCTCCCCGCACAAGAACACAGGATACGGTGAGGCCAAAAAGGAACACCAAAAAAGGAGCCATATATAGGGGAGTCATACCACTAAATTCTCGCTGGCAGCTGGTCGAGCCACAAAAACAAACATCCACCAGTATCCCAACAAGGGGTCTTCCTGCACCCCAGTCTCGCTTGCGGCCGGGCGAGACACAGGAAGTAGGGTCAACATGATCAGTAATCCGCAGCCGCTTCTGTATCAACCAACCAACCCCTTGCTAACTGCCCTTGCTAGCTTAGCCATAGCAGTTATATTAGTGGCTAATGGCTAACAGTTGATGGCCAACTAGTCACAGCTACTACCCAAGCCAGCATCTTTTCACATGAGGCTGAGAGGCTGGAAACTGATCTCTGGGACTCTGCCCCCATAGCACCTTTTAGGGTTTTCCCTCTCCTACTCCATGTTAGATCTGGGATAGCTTTTGACTTTTATTTTCATCGTGAAGTAGGAGCTGAACTAGTTTACTGAGAGAGATGGATGATGGAGTGCAATATGGAATTTGAGAAGATTTAAAATACCAATTTACTCCCTGGGGGAAGAGTATTTTAGGCAGAAGGAGCAACAGTGACACAGGCCCTGAGGAGGGATTTGCTGCCTTGTTGGAGGAAGAGCAAGGAGGCCAGGGTGGTCAGAGGGTAGTGAGGGAGTTTCAAGGTGAGGTCATAGGGAGAGCAGGGGGTCTGGTCCTATAGAAGAGGATTACCATGGTCCAGGGGAGGGATGCTTAGGGCGGTAAAGGGGGGGATGGTAAGGTGAGGTCAGATGGAGGTTGTGTCTTGTCTCAAAGAACCGGTAGTTGGATTGGATGTGAGATCTGAAATGAGACCAGGATGGTACCTAGGACTTTAACATGAGTAGCTAATTGAACGGTGGTACCATTACTGAGATGGGAAAAGGTGAATGAAGTAGACGAATCTCTGGTAAAACTGATTAAGAAAAATAGAAGTTGCAAACACATTGGATATGAAGTTAAACAATAAATACTACAGGTAGAATCAATTTTTAAAATGTTAGAAGAAAATTTTTAGCACCAAAAGTCAATATATTAGTGCACTAAGGTAAAAGGGAAGATGTTTGAAAAAGAAAATCAAAATCGGCAAAATGTAAATTAAAATATGACAAAATGAATAACTAGTTTAAAAACTGAAATAATTTTCATTATTGTCTCACCCTCTAATTATATGTGTATATATGTATACATATATATGTATACATATATGTATGTATATATAACAGATATGTAAGTAAATATATTTCTAAGCCTAGATTGTTTTACATATGAATCTTACTACATTTAAGAGACAAATAATTGTATATAATTTTTCATGAAATCAAAAATAAGAGTAAACAGCAACATTTATTTATAGAGTTGGAGAAAGGGTAGTTGACATTTTCTTCTCTCCTCATCATCTCAAACTCCAAATCATTTCACCTCTAAAACTCTTGCATGCCTTTGCACAGGCCAGCAACATCTACAGTAGTATTAAAGATTTGGGTGTAATCCTGACTTCCTACAGTGATGAGCTGGGTTTTGTGAGACTTATGGAAAGAAGGAAGGCAGGTTGGGGAAGGCAGGGCAGATCTTGGGAGGTGCATGGAGAAAGGGTGGAATGAACAGTTCCCTAATATATTCTTGGCACTAAGAAGAACTAAAAACAGGTCTGTTCTGTATCCAGAAAGCCTGTGTATGAAATCTTTTTTGCTGGAGCTTTTTTTTGTTGGAGATTCCTGACGAAAAGAGTTATTACAAAGTCTTTTATTCCCTCACATTTCTTCCCTTTCTTTGAACCAAAGTCTTCTTCCTGTTTTGTCTCCAGTCTGTCCAAGCAGGGCCTTCCCCAATCTTTCTGCCTGTGTTATTCACATCCCCCTAGCCACCCCTGTTATTGTTGGTGAGTGACTTTCCCTTGGGGCCCTCCTGTCACCTCTCAGCTGAATCTCTGGGACACCCGCTCCTATCATTCTGAAAAAAGAGTGGACATTGGCGTTGGCCTCCTTCCTACCATCTGGGTTTATTAAATAAAGCTGAATGGCAAATGAGACATTTGGAAGGTCTGGGAAGTGACCTGAGTGGCAAAGGAAAGTCTCTTTGTACTTTTAAAAGGTGGATGACCATCTGGCCTGGCAAAGACATATCATTTTACATTTCCACTGGTACAGGACTGAAATCATTTACCATTAAGTTCTATTTAAATAAAATGGTAGTAGACATTTAGCTAATATTACAGGGCAATAAATGTTTAAGAGCCTTAGGGGTGTGAGCTTTCCAAATGCAGTTCAGTCCAGATGCTAAAAATACCTCATATATATATATATATATATATATATATATATATATATATATACATATATATATAATACATATATATGAATAATATATATAGTATGTATAATATATGTACTAATAAATATATTATATATATAGCCTTTTTCAGACTTTGGCTTTTTCTCACATAATGGAAGGATTTTCTCCCCCTCTCCTTTTTCGTTCACATTTTGATAATTGTTACGAAGTGGCTGGCTAGAGTATTGTGCACTCACCTTTTCCTTCTTTTTCTTCTTTTCTTCTTTCTTTCTTTCTTTCCTGGATTGCTTTCTTTCTGTATTTTCGTTCTTTCTTTCTTTCTTTCTTTCTTCCTTCCTTCCTTCCTTCCTTCCTTCCTTCCTTCCTTCCTTCCTTCCTTCCTTCCTTCCTTTCTTTCTTCTTTTTTTCTTTCTTTTTACAACACTGGGTAGAAGAAGCATGAGGAAAATGTACTTAAAATTCAAAATGCTTCCCCTTTATCATTACCATGAATCAACACAATAAATGAGCCCCTTCAGAGCACGGTAATAAGAATTTGATAAATCATCAGCCAAAAATTAACTAGATGTCAAAACAATCTTTGGGAAGTGTGATGGATTCGGGGTGATAGCAGCAATTAATCTCCCAGCGTGAGTTCACCAGAGAGACACAATGTAGGGAGATGGATGGGGGGATTCAGGCCGTACAAGGTCAGGACTCAACTGAGAAGAGTGGGTGGAGGCTGGAGGGAGGGAGGGGAGGAGGGAGAGTTGAGAAAGACACACACACACACACAGAATATGAGAATCCTCTGAGTCTGCAATACCCAGGCCTCCAGCAGCTGAGCTAGAGGTCAGTTACATGCCTTTGAAAAGCGCTCTGTCTCCAGCTGCTCTCTCTGATGAGGCTAGCATTTTTCCTCTTGCGCTAATAAATGCCACAAGTCGGCTCATGGGGCTCAACACATGGTCTCCAAGAGTGGGAGGCTGCGGTGGGCTTAATTTACAGAGAGGGGTAGTTCATTGTAAACAACAACTAGGAGGGAAGGGGTCTGGGAGGGGCAGGCAGGAAGGGGAGGGGAGGGAGGGAGTCTGGGAAAAGCTAGAGCAGTGACAGGAGCACCGCCTCCGGAACGCAGGGTTCAGCTCTGGTTGTTCCAGGGCACAGCCCAGGGAATATTGATGGTTCCAGGGAAAAAGGAGGAGAGCCTCTGCAGGCGCCAATCTCATAAATCTCCCTCTTTTTGACGAGGCTGCCTCTTTTTATTTGCTTTTTTTTTTTTTTCTGGTAGAATTCACAATTTCTGAGGAAATGGCAGTTTGGGAAGAGGATGCAGAAGAGGCCCTGTTTTCACCTTCCAGGCAAGGCTGGAATCCTCAAGTAGGTCCATAGCTCGATATTCTCATGAGCCTAAATTGGAAAATGTAGGCTGAACTGATGGAGATGGTGGGGGTGAGTGGCAGTGAGATAGGAAGGAAGGAGGAGAAAGAGAGGGGCAAAGAGCTCCATTTAGCCAGTGCAAAGATCAAATCTAATGTCATGGGAAATGCCTCATACTCGCAGGGGAGTGAGGAGAACTCCTGTGGGTCCATTCAACGGCTGCAGTAATTGGGACGCTCTGGGTCAGGTCATGGGAGCTGGCATTCCTGGGTGGGTCCGTTAATCCCCTAGGAACTTTTCTGGAACAAAGATTCCTGTCGGATTTGCCTGGCCAGGGCTGTGATGCTACTCCTGTCCATGTGTAAGTGCTTCCTGGCTAGCTTCATAATGATCACAAAACAATCACAGTGCTTGACAACTGGCTATTGCTTCTTTTGTTGACAAAGCTCTTTGAGAATCCTGAGTCTTCCCCAGGGGACCCTTGATATTTCTGTATGACACACCTTCCAAGTACACAACAACAGATCTAGAGGTTAGCCATAATATAGTCTATTTAGGAAGGTTAGGCCAGCAAGCTTCAATGATTCTTCAGATATCACTAAAATGATGACAAGGAAAAGAATACCCATGGCATTCCACAGCCCAGCTGCTTATCCACTGACCTTTGCCTCAGAAGGCATTTCTGTCTTTAAACCCTTTAACTCTGATATTGGAGGTGTGTTTGGCGTTGGGTGACTTGGTGTTGTTTCCAACCCACCTCAATTAAAACACACAGCAACTATCTAGAGCTGAACTTTTTTTTGAAAGCAAGGATTTAGTACTCTCTAGCTGCCAGGAATGAAGGGTGCTAACCTGGTGTGGTCTTCAGGGTAATGAAGACAACTTGCAATAAAACCAACCTCTGGAGAACGGATATGGTTTACTTATTACTGACTTGCTGTTAACCTCGAGCTAGTTACTTAATCTCTCTGTCTTGGTTTCCTCATCCTCATCAAATTTTCTGGTAAGATGGTGACCCTTTCACATGTATCTAGTTCCCCCCCTCTCTCATTCTAATTTAAACGACCAACAAAGGGGAATACTGATTAATCATTCTACTTCATACAATGTTGTGAGGATCAAATGAGTTTTGTGAACAATGCCTGTGACATAGCTCTCCGGAAGTGTTGGTTAAGGTTCTTCTGGAGTTGAAGGCTCTGTCCTCTCTCCATCATGCCCATGAATTCCCGGTTCGTTCTGTGAGTCATGAAGTACACTCTGGCCCTTGCTCGATGACCAAAAGCTGATAAGGGGAAGTCTCCATGATACCAATGAGGAGGCTAAGATTGCTGGTACAAGTCACCCAGGCCATCTCGCCTCTTGTACTCTGGTCAGTACTATAATGAAAGGCCCAGGAATCTTGTCCTTTTTTCCACATCCATCTTGGAGCACCGCCCTGTTTTCTCCCCTTAACATGCCACCTCACCAAGGATTTGGTACCCAATATTCAAGCAATATCCTGCTTTTGTGTAGCACTTTACCATTTTTCAAGTATTTCTCATAAACTTTATTTTTCTTTCATGAGAGCTTTCATTAGCCTAGGCCAGTCATCTTCTCTTTCTTTTTCCTGTTAGCCAGCTTTGATGGTGAAGTGTCTGGATTCTTTTGAAAAGCTGGAAACATAAGCCCAGGCTATTTATTTTTCCTGCTACCATATTGTTTCAAATGATCCTGGGGGCTATGTATTTAGATCAACTGGCCTCTTACTGTTCTCTCTCCAGATTCTGAATAGGGAGCAAGGTAAGTGGGCTGCTCTCTCCTCAGTGAGAAGAGAATGTGAATACCAATGGGTTCTGGAAAGTTGGAGCTGCTCTTTGGGGCTGACAGGCCCAGACCACCCATAACTGTTCGTGTTTCACTTTGCTGGGAAGTACTCAGTTTGTGGTAGTTTGTTAAGGCAGCCCTGGGAAACTAGTTTACATGCATTATTTGAAGAAAAGAAGATGTATTTAATGTCTTACTCTAATTTTATATTTTGAAAATAAAACCATCTGTTTTGAAAACACAAGCCTCAAAAATAAAGTACGACAATTCTTCCAGGCTTGTACCGGTACATACAAGTAGAAGACAATCAGCCCTCGGCTCAAATCTCCTGATGTTTTGTCATTTCCCTGACATAGAAGCTGAAGTCCTCAGAGTGGCCTCTGAGGCCTGCTTGACCTATCCCAGTTCCTCTCTGACCTTATGCCCCACTTCGCTACTCCTTGTTTGCTCTACTCCAGCCACACTGCCTCCCTCTTTCTCCAGAGACATATTGGGCAAGGTCCTGTCTCACTGCCCTTGCACAAGTTCCCCTCCTCCCTGGAATGTTCTGTTCCCCATGGCCTCCTAGCTCATTCCTTTAAGTCTGCTCAAATGTTCCCTTATCGGCAAGGCCTGCAACCCCTAAAACTCACCCTCCTTTCAATTTCCTACCTTTGTTCTATTTTCTTCCATACCACTTACCTCCTTCAGACATACTGTATCATTAACTTACTTTCTGTGTATGTTATCCATCTCCTCATGAGAATGTTAGCTCTAAAAGCACAGGGGTATTTTGTTTGTTTCTGTTTTGTTTCCTGCCCAGTGTCTAGAATAGTGTATGGCATAACTAGGTGCTCAATAAATCTTTCTGAATGAATGGAAACTTACCCTCTTGTGTAACCAATTTTCACAGATGTTTCTCTCTGGGAAGGGTCAGAATCCCTGGGGATTTAATTTAGGTTTATCTGGAGGAGACATAGTTTTAAAAAGTATGAAGCACAAAGCTAGGCAAATTGTAGCATTTACTGGCAGGCTGTACAGGCCAGTGGTTGGATCCCTGGGCTGAGGTCTGGGTGCCTCATCTATAAGACAGATGAGCCCACCTGCTGCCTGCTATCCACTTCATGGGGGATGTTAGGAGGATGAAGGAGATGATGCATTTAAAAGTGCTCTGAGGTCCTTAAACAAAAGACATGCTAGGGAAATGGAGTGTTAGACATAAACTAAACCAAGAAGTATATCAGGAAATAGCTGAACTGAATCACAGCTAGTCTCAGAGCAATTTTTTCCTGAGAAAGTTAATAGAACAGACTACAAAACTATGATGCAATTTTCTTTCACATTTTCTTTCTTATCAAGTGTTCCAACGTTCTAAATTTCAACACAGGTGCTATCTCCTTTTTTTCTAGATGGTGAACAGATCCGTGATAGAATTTCTGGATTGCACTGAGGATGGGGGCCTGTGTAAACCACTGGGTCATAAAAATGCCTTCAGCATTTCTCTTCTTTTACAGTGGTTCTTACTATAGGGAATAAAATGTATTACTCAGAACAAATGGTTGCATATTTAATTATGTCAAATCCTAAAGGATTTTTTTTGTTGTTTCATATTTCAACTGTTCTTTGCTATAGAGGGGATGTTGAGAGTTAAGCTACATTATATTACTTCTTTTTAAGGGCAGTAAATATAACTTGAACAGTAGTTGATAAGGTCAGAACTACTGAGTACAAACCCCAGATACTATTTCCTTCTTCCTTTGGCTAGTCCTCAGGCTATTTAGTGCCCTCTGCTGTCTGGAGGAAGTGTGGTAAAGCTTTGGTTAACTGCCTAGTCTGCTTATATCACACAGACAGTTTTTCGTTTGTTTGTTTGTTTGTTTGTTTTGTCTTGGCAGATTGTAGTGCAAATATTAACTGTCACCCATTACGATTTGGAATCCTATTAAGTGGCTGTTAAATGACTCTCATTGGCCACCCCACTTGTTTAGAAAAAGCTGTTAACAAGTAAGGGTTGCTTTTCAAAAGTTGATTCTCTGTTTTCTGTTTTTGCCTTCAAAGTATGCCCCACTAAGCCTGTCACTGGGATGGATGGGATGGAAGAGCAGGGAAAATCAGGGCAGATGTGTCATAGTTTGTAAAGAAGTGACTCAAAATATAATTAGTACTTCAGTACTAATCTAGGATAGCTCTGGAAATTTCCCTATTTAAACTTGGTTGAGTCCCGTAGATAAATCCCCACTTTTATGTGTTTATATTTTAGATTTTCTTAATTTGTCAAAACATATTTATTCTTTGGTGATTGTCATTTAAAAATATATTTTTATCTTGGGAGGAAACATGATATAGAAGTGGTTTAGACTTTGGGAAATCTGTTTTCCCCTTTATTAGCTTTAATGTCCATATCTGTAAATATGAAAAGTAACATCTACCCCATAGTATTATTTTGCAGATTAAAGGAGAAAATGTAAACGAAATTCTTATTGAAAGACTTGGCATATTATAGGCAACAAACAAGTATTTCTTTTTATTTCTCCTTTATGTTTTATTCTAATTTCAAGCTCTAATCATATCTTTATTTCAAAGAAAGGATTTCTTAGACATCTTCATCTTTTTTCTTTAATATGATACTATGGTGGATTGTTGCTGGGGCAAGGAGGAGAGAGAAGAGAGAACTAGAGCTAGAGCTAGAGACAGAGACAGAAACAGAGACAGATAGAGAGAGAGATAGAAAGAGAGAGAGAAAGAGGCAAGGCTATAGGGACACTTAAAATTGTTATTTTTTTTTGTTGCTGCTACAAATATGAAATAGGATATCATTCAGTTGGTAGATCACTCCAAAATGTATTGTCCTTTCCTAAGAAAGATATAATTTGGGCTATATAAGATACATCTACCTACAAATAAATAAGAAAAAGTCATTCATCTGGAGGGGAAGTATTATAGGATCTGATATTTGTCGACAGTTATACGTAATGATTCCTGACTAACATTGAAGCATGGAAATAAATACTGTCTCCTTAATTCCACTGATGGGTCAAAACATTAAGTATTTGTGTGTGTTTTTTTTTCCTATTGCCCTGAAAATTCAGAGGCTACTGCTAAGAAAATTAGCCTACATTAGAAACCCACATTTTTCCCCCCACAAAAAAACAGTTAAGTCACCTATCACTGCCTCCTAAACATGCCTTCTGGAAAATGACACACACCCTTTTTGGAAACTTCTTGATAACTAAATAGAGTTACATTTCTTTTTAGATATCTGATAAAACACTGAAAAGTTCTTTCAAATGAAGTTGAGGCGTTTCAATCTGTGGAGTCTTATGAACTTCCCTCGCTTGGGTATTTGAGATGTTTGCTGATGCCTGAAAACAGGGTTCTAGACTGGATGATTTCTTCAGCACCTCACCAACTCTAGAGTTCTTTGATCTTTCAGCATTTGTACCAGAGTGATGGAAATAAAATGAGAAAGGGTAGATGGAAGTAAGTCTTAGAATCGTTAGCCGCTGGGTCCATATTTCACACTTACCTCAACCCTCATAAACTCATTGGAGTGAAGCAAGCAGCTGGGCCTTGAAAGGGAATTTTGTACTATGCTGGTACGTACTAACCAGTGGCAATAGAGGGAAATCAGGTTTTTGTTTTTTTCTAATTTGTATTTTGAAAGAATTTGTTATTTGTGAGACTAAGCTATTGTAATTAAGCCTTAGAAAACAGCGGTAAAATTGTTAATGGTAGAAACTTCCTGAGTCTCCCATTATGATATATATAAAATTTATAAAAAGTTCTGTCTGGTAGTATACATTGTATCTCCATTTTTGTCTGGTGATATATATTGTGATGAAAAGAGCATAGGTTTGAACTTATTTGGGTTTGAATTTCAGGTTCACAACTGACAGTGTGACTGTATACCATTTATTCACCCAATATTTACTAAATATATGCTATGTACTGTGTTCTGTGGTAGGTGTGTACGTGCGTGTGCGTGTGTGTGTGTGTGTGTTTGGTGGTGGTGATACATAAATAAATAAAATGTGTAGCTAGTCATGTGTTCTGATACGAAGCACTGAAGAACAAGCAAAAATACGTACAAGAAGCTGTAGGGGTTAAAGACCACTGAGAGACATGTGAACTGCATCCTTGAAGGGCCGGTAGAAGTTAGCAAGGTGGTGTGGGCAGAAGGGGAGGCAGGAATCACACACACTGAAGAGCACGTGAATGGTCATAGAGAGCAGGGGGGCCTGACATAGTCACTAGGCTGCAGAAGACACGTGTGGCAGGAACACTGGGTAGAGACGGAGGTGTAGTGACAGGAGATGGTGCTGGGGAGGTGAATAAATGCTAGATTATTATGAAAGTCTTTCATAACATTCCGAGGACTTTGACCTCTTCTTAAGGTGATGAAGATATTTGATATGACTTAAGAAACGGACTCATAGCCTCATATTTTCAGCACATAAAGCCCATTACAGAGGTGTTGTGGGAAAAACTGAGCAGAATGAGGAAGCCCACACACGCTTTGTGAAGGACTGTTACTTTACTGCAGGAGGGAGGGTATGAGACCAGTGAGGGGAACCTGGGAGATGATGTCAGATAGTGTTTGCAGAATATTTAGGAGTTGATGCTCTCTGCCAGGGTGAGAATGGAATGAGAAAAATACAGTGAGGGCAGGCTTATGGCTCGTCAAGTCTTAAGGCATGGTGGAGGAAGAAGTGCAGGTGAAAAAGACAGATGGGAGTAGTCAGGGAGGAGGAGAACCCAGGAGGGCTGGTGTTATGGAAGGCAAGAGAGGAGATCCACAGAGAACAAGGTTAGTGGTGTCAGATACTTCCAGGAGGTCAAATGGGTAAATTAACAGGAAACCATTGGGTAAGTATGAGATCATTGATGATAATTGCAGATAAAAAATATTCTGGAGAAAATAGAAATGACTGGGATTGACAGCATTGGTGGCTATCTAGTGACTAGTCTGCCGAAACATCTTTATTTCCACTCTGCTTTCACCACATTCTGTGGGTTTCGTGATAGCAAACAGGAGATCCTTGGAAATTGTTTGTTATCTCTGTTGTTGCAGAAATTCTACGTTCTCTTCCAGAAGCCACATATGTTAAAGTGGTTGCATTCAACCTTCCTATTATAGCCAACTAGAGAGCATCATCACCAAGAAGAAAAACACAAGTTATTTTGCATTTTAAAACCAAAAAGTAGGCAAGGGGGTTACACTTATTTACTCAAATGAAAGTAAGCTAGGAAGGAAGGGAGGAAGGAAAGAAAGAGGTAGAAAAGAAGGAAAGAAGAAAGAAGGAAAGGAAGGAAGGACAGAAAGAAAGAAAGAAGGAAGGAAGGAAGCAAGGAAGGAAGCAAGGAAGGAAGGAAGGAAGGAAGGAAAGAAGGAAGGAAGGAAGGAAGGAAGGAAGGAAGGAAGGAAGGAAGGAAGGGAGAAAGGGAGAAAGAGAGAAAGAGAGAAAGAGAAAGAAAGAGAAAGAAAGAAAGAAAGAAAGAAAGAAAGAAAGAAAGAAAGAAAGAAAGAAAAAAGGCTCACTGTGACCACAATTTCTTTAAGCAACACTGTAAGAGCTATTATCGTCTATGATTATTTTGACTTAATTTGAAATGTTTATTCAAATAGTTACATGAATGACTAATCAAAAGAATTGTTAAAACTGCCTTACATATGTGAAACACCTTCACAATAATAACAAGATTTGCCAGGAACTTATACACTATTATGTTTTTAATTGCTTTTGCCAGTCAAAAATATCAACTGAGCTCCCACTTGACGCTCTATGCTGCATTTGAACTGGGAGATGGCAATACAAAGAAAGCCCAGAAAACCCTCCATTAACTTGAATGCTTGGGGCATGTGTGTTCTGATTAATTAAGTTTTCAGGTGAGCTCCTGGTGAACCCTTTATGAACTGTAATGATTTTTATTTCAACTCTTTTAAAAATCTTGGTCAGACTTTCTGGTAAGATGGTGACCCTTTCACAGGTATCTAGCTCCCTCTCTGTCTCATTCTAATTTAAATGACCAACATAATCTGAAAATGAGAAAAGCCGTGTTTCACTCCAGGAAATGGGGGCAAGAAGTCATCCACAGTGGAAACAGTTGTAGAAATCTCATCTGGATACAGCCCAGAAGGTCAGGACTTGAAGCAGAAAAGCACTAGATTTGGAAGTAGCTAACTGGAATTTCATCCCCACCTTTGCCAACAGCTGAGCCACTGAACCCCACAATTTATCCTTTGGTGACTCAATGTGCTCATAAATAAAATGAAGTTGTTAGATCAAATAATCCCATGTCCCCTTTAGCTGTAGGTTTCTACAACACTACATGGTTAAGGCACAGGAAGTATAAAGTGATTACCAGCATTAGTTCTAAAGTAGACCACATGGGTTCAAATCTCACATCTTCCACATATCTGCCTGTGTCATACGGGACAAGTTACCTGAATTCTTTGAGCCTTAGTGTATTCAACTATAAATGGGATATAATAATTCCTCCCTCTCCAGATTTTTGCAAAGACTAAATTAGGTAATTTATATAAAGTCCATAGCAAAGTATCTGGCAGATGTTAAACAATGAATAAAAGCTATTATTATCATCATAATTATTCATGATACCCAAGGAACATACCACAAATTTGTAATTATACTTGCACAGACCTATATTCATAAAAGCAATCACTACAAGTTGTATTGGGAATGAGTTAGAAGATATTTACATATGCATATTGTGTCTATATATTATCTATATACATATGAATACATATGTGTGTGTTATAAATCATATACAGTTTACACACACATATGGAAAACATATTGACATATGTGATGCTGGAAAGATTAGAGACCAAAGCCAGATAAGATAAACATGAGATGGTTTTCCATAGCATGTGAATTTTAAATATTGTTTTGATAAGATAGAAAAGTCAGGATTGGTTAGGAAGGGGTCCAATCAGCATGCATAAAATGTCAAAAAATAATAGTTGGATAGCTAGTTAGTTTAATTGATACAGTTAGTAAAAATAAGCAAGCAAGTCCAGAAAGGTGCCTTAGCAATCACCAGGGCCTGTGGAGAACCTATACTTGATTCTCCTCTTCAGGCTCCAGAAACATTTCGGCAATAGGTCTATCTTCTGAAGCTGTCAAAGGCAAGGGTCATGGTCCCTACTGCAGTGATTCCACCACCCTCATTGACTTGTCTTTTATCCTTCATCTGGCCAGAGTCCCAAACTCCCAAGACAGAATCTAATTGGGTCAAATATTTACCGTCCAGTACGATGCACTCTTATTGAGCAGAGTTCTGGAACCAGACCACTTCTTAGGCTGTGGGGTTTCCTGGTTTGCCTCTGGTGAGGGTGTAGTTATGGGTTGAATTGTGTTCTTCCAAAAAAGACATGTTAAAGTGCTAACCCCAATACTTCAGAATATGACCTTATTTGGAAATAGGGTCTTTATAAAAGTAATCAAGTTAAAATGAGATTGTTAGAGTGGGCCTTAATTCAATCTGACTAAATTTAGACATGGAGGCGGACATAGATAGAGGGAAGATGGTGGGAAGAGACACAGGGAGAATACCTGTGAGAATGGAGGCAGAGATTAGAATTATGCTTCCATAGACAAGGAATGTCTGAGGTTACCAGAAGCTAGAAAAGGCAAGAAAATATCCTTCCTCTACAGCTTTCAGAGAGAGCATGGCCCTGCTGACAGCTTGATTTTGGACTTCTAGCCTCCACAACTATAAGACAAAAAACTTCTCGTAAGTCACACAGTTTTGTGGTCCTTTGTTATGGCAGCCCTAGAAAACTGATACAGGTGTCCTTCCTGGCCTTGTTATTTGCAGCCAGTGTAGCTGTTCACATAATCCAAACTATGGCAACTCCTGAGGAGGGAATAGCTGGTGGCAGCTTTCCTGAGAAGGAGGCTGTGGGTCCTGCTCAAGTTTAGTAGTTTCATAGATTAACCAACACAGACTGGATTTGGTTGAGATGAGCCGTCAACAAATGTCTGAGGTTTTATGCCTTGGTATTTTATAGCAAGATTTATTTATGTTTAGATGTCCACTCAGTGATATGGCTGGATGACATTCAAACAACTGATGGTGATTTCCTTGAGGACAGGTAGTGTGCCTTGCTGCTGGCAGGATAGTGTAGTGTTGTGGCTAAGAGGAAGACTTTGGAGCCGTACCACGTGGGTGTGAGTCCTCCCCTCCACTTACTAGTTGTGACTTGACCTCTCTATGCCTCAATTTCCTCATCTATTAAATGGAGATGAGATCATAATAGTAATTACCTTTTGATTACTATTCATTACTATTACCTGAGGTAATAGTAATTACCTAAAGATTGAGTTATTTATTTTATGTAAGGCATATAAAACAGTGCTGGGGACAAAGAAACATTCTATCAGTGTTAGATATTATATTAGTTTCCGTAGTTCCCAGATTCTAACATAGGCCATGACATGGATTATGAGCTTAATGGACATTTCTTGAGTTAAACAACAAAAAAAGTAGTGTTTTGAGTGACATTATTATGCTTTGTCCAAGTGATGAAGAACATGTCAGAGAAGCATTAGGGATTTTAATAGGCATAAACTTGGTCTTCAGCATTCATAGCAGAGAACCTGAAATGTAGGCCCTCATGGTCATGGGATCCTCATGTTTTCTTTAAAGAAGAAACTGGAAACACTGGCTCAAGATTGAGACCCTCTGAATTCTCATATATCTCTGACTTCTTTCATTGGGATTATAAGAGGCACAGGTGAGAAGGCTATTCAGACAAAGACTGTTACACACCTGCTGGGTTGATAAAAGAGCAGTTCAGTCACCAGGGCTGATGATTCATTGCCTCCAAATTGATTCGGGAAAGAGGTTTTCAATTCAATTCAGTATGATACAAAGGCAAGAATAATTAGCATTAACACACTGAGAAAAGAAAAAGAAAAATTCCCCACTGCTATTCAACTAAATGGAGGGTGCCTTTCTCTTGCAAATAGATAGATAGATGATAGATAGATAGATGATAGATAGATAGATAGATAGATAGATAGATATAGATAGATAGACAGACAGATAGATAGACAATCTGAAGGCATGACTATTTCCTTACTAAGTCCAGGTACTTTTTCCTGCCCACTGTTTTTTCCAAGTCATTTCATTGATGGTTAGTCACTTGTTCAAAAGTCAGGCAACATCTGTTTAAACTTCTGAGGCAATGTCAACATTGTCAGGCCACAGAGACACTGTTTAATATCAGAAAAAAATTGCAAATGAGCCATCAGCCAAAATGGCTGCATAGAAGGGCCCATTGTAAAGCTAGAAGTTCTCATCTGTTGAGATCCATAAAGATTCTCCCTCTTTGTGAGTATTTCATTCACTGGACTTTATAGACATGAATCTTTAGAGCAAGTCTGAGGTTAAAAATCTTATAGTTCAGTAATGTAAGCACACACCACTGATTGACAACTCTTCCTTTTAAAAGAAACAGGGGAAGAAAAAAGGTATTCTTTTGTAAAGGCACTCTTGAGGCTGTGTGTAATTTTAGATCTGAGCCCTACATTGCCTGTAAGCCTGAGCTCAGCCTTGTTATTTAGATACTTAATTTGCCGGGAACGTGGTGCCATGTCAGCAGGGCCAGGTATGTCTCTTGTTGGTGTACCTCCTCTCTCTTTGGCCAAGGGAGCAACCATTCTCTTCTACTTAAAATGACAGGCCAATGGCAGTTTGTAATGCATCAGTACTTGGGGTCTTGGCTGTAGATGCCTCCAGAAAGCAGCCCCTTTGGGACTGGGCAAGAAAGACCCATGTTCAGGCCAACCTGCTAACGTGCCAATCTCCTTAGCAAAAGTTCCTTTTTTCCTTGCCCTCATTTTTTCCCTCTGAGAAACTTGCCATCCTAAAGCAAGTGTGCCTCTAACACTTTCAAAAGATTATCACTTCCCTCTTTGTCGTCTTTAACATTTTATTATTGCCTTCAACTCCACCTCAATTTTCAGGACTTGATCCCATTCTTTTCATTTTGAAAACAGCCTGCAGGCCAAGATGGAAAAAGAAACAACCTGCAAACCAATTTTTAAGCAGTTTTTAACTTACTAAAAAATGTCAAGTTATTGCACCTTTTAAATCTCAATAGATCTATTTGTAGAAATTATACCACAATCAGCAGTTTCCCAGTTCTCATCTTCCCTCAATCACCCCTCCGATGAATCCATTGCAAGAAAGCCTCCTGTGTCCAGGTGGCAGTGGGAAGCCCTCTAATTGGGTGTAATCAGATCCCAGAGGAGCTTTTCCAATGAGGCTGAGATTCTTTTGACAGAAACTTTTGAGTAGTAGAGTCGATATAATGAAGTCCAGAATTTTCCAGACTCCTCTTAATATATCCATCATGTCCAGCCCCATCATTGACATGTCGACTCTCTTGTTTCTGATTTAAGCTGTCAGACTCAGTAAAATTGCCCCAACAGCTTTAGCATATGTGGCAGAACACTGACAAGATGTTACTTACACCTAATTAAGGCTGAGAGCATAATAAACAACCCCGGGATCTTAGCAACCTAATTTCCTCTGGTTTTGAGTTTTCTGGATCTTGACCTCATCACTTTGAAATTCAAGAGGGTTTGATACAGAGATTTTTTGGGGGATATTGCCGTTGCCACACTGACTTTAATATCAAAATGGAAGATAGAGGGGAGCAAAGCGGATTTGAGAAAAGAGGTGGGACAGTCACATACAAGGTCAGAATGGATATCTGATAAGAACAGATGGTTGCTGAATGATCTTTAGTTCCCCTCTGTCATTTTTGCCGTCCCGTGGACAAGGGATCAGTCGGGTGGGACAGGTAATAGAAAGGCAGTAAAGCAATCGCTTGCTGGAAAGGGAAAGAGAAGGAAATGAATACTGTGCTCGGTACAATGACTGAGTGTAGGATGTGTTAAGCTGAATAACAAGCACAATTGTTCCAAACAATCATTATGAAAAAGGCCATGGGGTATACTCCAGGGGGAAGACTAAAAGTCCCCACTGCTCTTGTTCTTTAAAACACATTCCAATGCAACCTTCTGCGGTGATGTAGGATGGAACCGGTCCATCTTGGCCTAGGCAAGGACTGATGGTTGCCCTGTCCTGACTGTTTCCTCTCTACCTTTGTCTCCCGCTGACAGAGGCCTTTTGGGAACTCTGGCCATTCCTTGTTCCTTCACATGGCAGAGTGAGGTCACAGAATGTCCCAGGATGTAGGTTAGCTTGACCCTCTCTGCTCTGGGTCTTCTCTCAGCCCTCCGTTAGAATTCACAAATCCAGTTAAGGGTGAAATTTTGCCATTTCCTCTGTGGAACACAGAGGTTTTATGTGATGACAAGTGAATGGATTTCTTCTCTGCTGAAGTCTCCAATTCTTATATAGTTGCCAGAGGCAGAAAAAAAAAAATCAGCACTTTGGCAGCAATAAACAGCCTTTTGCCTTCAAAACTGTTTCCAGGATTTTTTTTTCTTCCCCCTCTTAAAAAAGAATTCCTTTTGTGTGTGTGTATGTAGGAAGGAGAGTGATTTTTAGTTTTCTTTTGCTTGGTAGGAGATGAGGAAAAATTTGAGGTGAAATCACAAGTTGTCCAGCTCCTTGTCTGATGGCTCTGTAAGGCTTTTCCCTCCTCCTCCTTTGCCAGCTCTGGGGTCTCCTGAATTCCTTGGCAGGACCCTGGTCTTCTCCTGTGGAGGGTTAGTTGCAAAGCACATTCATCCTCTAATATCTAAATGACCCAGCCAGGAGTCAAGAAGAACTCAATTTCCTGGCTTGATTTTTTTGGAGTCTGATCACTCCAGGTGTTGGGACCACTCAGGAAATAAGAGGCAGAACACGTGTGCATGTTTTTGAAAAACACACAGAGCGCTTGCTGGTGGATGACCCAGACACTTAGCCAGGCTGTTGGTCTGCAGCATAGTGAGCCCTGGGGTGGGGGAGGTTAATAATTATTTGAGCTTCATATAAAGCCAGGTGACATCTCCCTTGGGGGTGCATTTAGGGTTATTTCACTATTGAGAAGGAAGGGAAGAGGGAGAATGTTTAATAAGAAAGATAGATGTTTTTGTTGACTTCATCATGGAAAACAATAACTTTTTAAAAACACAAGTTCATTTTAATAAATAGGAGACTTATTTAGTAAGTTTAGCTCAGTAAGAGAACGGCTTTACCTTGGCAATGGCCAGGCTCATAGCAGTGCCTCCTGAAGCCATTGTCATTTTCATTTACTAGAGAATCCTGTGTTCTATGGTCTTGCTTCCTTACCTGAAGCTGGGACAGAGGCTATCAAGTACTGGTCTCTTGCTGAAGCTGTCTGGATAGGGCCAGCACTGGCTTTTCTGATTGGCACTACCTCTCAGCCTTGCTGGAAAGGCTGAACAGCTTCAGGGAATCGTAGACATTTTGTGCTGGCAGGACTTTCAGGTTATTTTGTTCAACATCACACTTTTTACCACCACCATTTAAGAGATTAGGAAATCGAGGCCCAGTAGGGTTACATGGGTTGTCCAAGTTTCACAACTAATTAGTAGCATAATTAAATTCTGTGACCAGAATGCAATGTAATTCTCTTTATTCCTCTTTCCCCTTTATCAGCATGTCGCAAAGTGTGGCCTGTGGCACAATGCAAGTTTTATAGTATGCTAATCAATTTTGTGCAAAAAGAGGGAGAGATAGAGCTAGAGCTAGACAGGAAATCTGGATGAAAGAAGTTTCAAAAATTTAGAAGTTAAGCTAAATTAAACATATTTGTTTACAGCAAGATAGAAATATGCTAACCCTTTCTGCGTCTCCAAAGTTGCTACTTCTCTAGAACACACTTTGGGAAATAATTTCCAGTATTTAGCTCAGCCCTTTCGTGGCTCGTTAAGTTAGCAACTTGCTTACTTTCACTCATCTTGGCCTAGAGGAGCTTTTTAATCATCAACTATCAGGTCAAATGTTTTATTTCGAAAAGAACACTCGTCTAGGAACTAGCCCTGTGTCCGTTCGTTCTGCCGCATCTGTCTGCATCTCCCTAAATCAATTGGTAATCTCTCTAAATTAGGGGTGTCAAAACTGCGGCCCGCGGGCCAACTGCGGTCCGCAATCCATTGTTAATTGGCCCACAGCAAATTCCAAAAATATATTTAGTTTACTTAAATAAACCAGGGGAGGCAATACGTACTTCACCTCGAGTGAGTGGCCCGGCTGTTTGTGTATTTTACCGCATATGGCCCTTGGTAAAAAACGTTGAAAAAGTTTGGACACCCCTGCTCTAGACCTTAGTTGCTTCATTTGTATTGTGATGGTGTGCACTCAATGATCATATGTTCTCTTGTATTGTGGCTGTTTTCTGTCTTAGTCTGGGGAAATGAAAAGAGGGAGGAGATGTTCCTAGTGTCCCAGTCTGGATGTAGATCTTAAGCTCTCAAGTCCTTAGAAATTTTTGCTTTTAAAAATTGTTCTAAGCAGAAAATATCTCAAAATGACAATGCTTCATCACGGATAGCCCAGAATCCCAAAATTCAGAGTTTCAGGTGAAAATTAAAAATTAATTAGAAAAAGGATAATCTCTAAGTATTAATACTTCAGGGAAAACACAGGTACTTGGAATTCTGGACCAAAATTTACATCAGAGTTTCATTCACTCTATTCTTTTTTATGTTTTTTTTTTGATTATTATTTTATTTTTTAAAAATTTATTTTTCAATTACTATTGACATACACTGAATATACCTGAATTGAATATAAAATAATATTGAATGTCAACTATAATTGGAAAAAAAAGTCATGGGGGTGTAAAGTACAGCATAGGGAATATAGTAATTCACTCCATTTTGAATCTGATTCACAAACTTAGTCTGCTGTTGGCACTCAGATGGAATTCTTGAAGGTGATTGACAAATAGAAAGTAGAATCTCTGTCCATTTCTGCAGAATGTATGATTGATACCTGCAAGTAGGGTTGGAAAGGGTATTACAGAACACAAAACAATTGAATGCCCTTAGCTATGGATAACTCCCATTAAAACTCATAAACTTCTTTCTCAGATGTGAAGATTCCTTCGGTACTTGCCCAAGACCTTAGGGCTTCTAGGCCATCTCAGATTATGATTTCTCTTCACCAAGTACCAATGGTGGTGTAGTAACAATTAGCTAGAATTTAGGGCAGTTTCTTTTCCAATCTGCATTTTGATATAGGTGTTCCTCAAGAAGATTGGGTTCTGTGGTGATCCTACCACTTTGTCTAGCAATGTGTGGAAAGTTCTGTATTGAAACTTTTCCCCTTCTGCTTCCTTATCTGCCTCTGCTTTTCTGAAAAGAACATGAGGAAAGCCCTTCCTGTCAGGGGCAGGTGTAGGTTCCCAGGGAAGGCTGGCTTTGCTTGTCTGACTTTGTCCATGGTGCTTGTGTTTGAACAGGGCTCTCTGGTATTCCTTGCTTGCTTCTTCTTTTCCAGCTGGGCTGTGTGTGCACTTTGGAGAATCAGAGGGAGAGGTGATGGTTGCTGACCCCCAACCATTAATCAAGTTGACTGAGCCATTTCACAGCCAGGGCTGCAGCTCATTGGCTCTTGGGAACTGCCTAATAAAATGACAGAGGCAGGAGTTATTTCCTGTCCCTGAATTCCTGAGAGGAATGGAATGAAGAGTGGAAGATGGCTGGGGGAGGAGCTGGGAGTGATAGAAGGGAAAAGAAAATGGACTTTAGGGAAGCTGAATTGAGGAGATGGGGCAATCTTTTGAATGATGCCCCATCATCATTGAATGATGCTGTTTGGGGGTATTTATAAGCCATTCATACTGATAAGTAAGACTAAAATCCACTGCCTTCCATAAAGAAATTTAACAATGTGTTTTGTGAAAGGGACTTTTTAAAAAAATTAATTTGTTTTCCAAGTACAGGTGACATACAATATTATATTCATTTCAGGTGTATAACATAGTGATGTGACATGTATACACCTTACAAAGTGGTCACCCCAATAAGACTCGACCCACCTGATACCATATGTAGTTATTACAATATTATTGACTATATTCCTGAAAGGGACTTCTTAGAGAAACTGGTCCTTCAGTCTGAGGTTACCTTGTGACATAGGGTGGGGCTTCCTCCTGCTTAACCCTGGACTCAACTTACTGCTGGCTTTTTTTTTTCTGAAGGGAACTTTGAATCCCAAGGGTGGGAGGAGTGGTCTTTTGAGTTCTTGTTCCCAGGTGCTGCCAAATACCTGTCATACCTCCAGGAACAACCTGCATTCATGCCTCAGTACTGAGAAACCCCAAGATCAACACAGCAGGCATTTACCATCACGGATCTAAACTTCCAGCCCATTAATCATCAGGTCAGATGGAGAAGCTGGGTCCCTCCGTTCCTGATGTTCCCATCTTTGGGGAAAACTTTTTAACATCACACAACTGGTAACAATTTTCTAAAATTAGAGTTTTTCTGTTTCTTTCTCTCTCCTTCCACAGCCCCTAGTTTTGCCTTCCCGCCCACCAGCCCTGGTTAATGGGTCTTTTGTTCTGCCTGGGGCTTGCTGCCTTGCTAATCAGGGTATATCATATGGGAACTATCAAGAGAGTAAGGATCTGCTTTAGGAAGGAGAAAGCAGGCAAAATCTGAGTCAGCTTTTGTGGTTCTGTGACAGAGTGGCATCCAAGAGAGGGTAGCTAGGGCCTATGGACGTGGAACACTAAGAATGGAAACCTGTTAGCTTTCACTCAAGGGCTTGTGCTAACCGCCGTATTAACCACGACTCCCCGCACACCTCTCATATGGAAGTACTTGAGGGATTTTCCAGTTTCCCAGATCCCTACTTGCCTTGAAGTGGGTTGTCTTTTTCTGGATTTTTGTTGCCTGGGAAACCGTGGCCCAGCTTTGGCCTCAGAAGGCATCTCAGTGGGTTTGAAAGGCTTTCCAGTCACCATCCTTGCAGTAGGGAGCACCAATAGAGGAGCCATCTCCCATTGACTCGCCACATTTCAGCATAAAAAGTGAATGAAGCAGGGGGCCATGTTTATAGGTTTGAGGTAGGGTAGTATCAAATATTTTTTCTAAAATTATCTTCAAGATCAGTGTTATAAGTGTAATCTCCTGAAGGAAAATAAGCTATCCTTCACCCATTCATTCAATACATCCTATTACCATTGTTCTGGGTGCTGGCAATATATGAATAAAAGAATAAGACCCCCAAAGCCCCTCTTCACTCTGGCCCACACCCTCATGAGAAAAGTCAGACAATAACAACACACAGATAAATAACAATGATTTCTTATTGTAAGAAGCATTGTCTGAGGGCAGGTCACAGTACACTGTTCTCAGACTTTTCTCTGAGTTAATCATAAAAATGAGACTTTTGTATTGTCCTTTACAAGTAACAGAGCATTTTCACATATATGTCACACTGTCCTCACAACAACCTCACTGTGGGCACAACAAGTATTATTCTTACAACTAAACAGATGAAGCAATGGCGCTTGGAGAGTCAGGGATTTGCACAAAGTCACATGTCAGTAGACCATAGAGCCAGGATTTAATGCCAGATCTTCTTCCTCCAAATCTAGTGCGACTTCCTTCAAACCTTGCCACTTCACTACATTTTCAAGATTATGAGGTTCATGAGACCTACTTTGACATTAGTCAGGGACTGAGAGTTAAGGATAAAGAGGAAAGTATGTTAGTGGGGGAGGGTTATACAGCCGCTTAGCCAAGAATGAGTTTTTCATGAGAGCAGGAAAGTTCCTTAAGTGGCCTTTGGCTTAGCAGAGGCTCTGCTTCATCTCTTCTTGACGTTGTCCCTGGGAAGAGGGGAGCTGGGGTGGATGCCATGGGGAATGTGGGAAGGTTGTCATTTCAATGTTGCCTGTTATCCATCCACATGGCCCCTGGGGCCCTATTTCAGACTTGTCCGCTTGCCCAGAAAGGGGCAGGCCCAAGTTTCACAGAAATTAGAAGCACATATACTTGGCCTAACCAACAGAAATGATGAAGAGATGCATGCTGGTTCAAACCGGAGCCTTCAACACTCAGGAGCCAGGGGGGTAAGGGGGACATTTTTCTGCCTGCTTAAAAGTAAAGGCCTCTAATTAGAATCAGAGCTTCATACAATATTAGAATTGCAATGAGTTTTAGAGACGGCAGTCGAACTACTCTATTTTACAGACAAAGAACTGAGAGGCACAGTGACCTGGCTAGAGTCATACAGTGATTTAGTTAATACCAGAGTTGAGTTAGGTACATAGCCCTCCTGACTCCTTACCCAGTGCTCTTCCCTCTCCCATCAGGCTGCCACTCAAGTTAGCTACAAAAATGGAAGCTTGGTGACAGCTCAGGCAGAGGAATGGTTGCTGGACTAGAGGCTGATTTCTGCCCTCACCTGTGACTTTTAGGTTCAGCCTAGTTCAACTCCCTTGCTGCCTCTGGCAGCCTGTCCTGTGATTACTGCAGAGAGAAGGTAGTCAATCAAGGTCTGTGCAGGGAACAGCATCACCAGTTCTGGCACGTGCATCTAAGCAAGAAGTGCCTCTTAGGAAGGACCTCACTCCCTGTTGTAACTATATCATACCTTGTACAAAAAGTCACTTTGAGGTCACTGTTTTTTGTCCAGTATTTCAATACATTAAATGCAATTACTTCATTGTTGATTTACCTGTCATTACAGGCATGTGTCTGAACATGATTTATTGAGTGAGTTTTGTGCCAGTTGACTTGCAATAGATTGCACAATATTCAAAGGGGCTCATTTGCTTGGCATTACATTAGAGGCATGATGATTGCAACACAAAGCAATGTAAATGAATTCTGAGAGGCTCCATCATTCATGTTGTCATGTACTGAATCCTATTATTATTTATTACCATAATTGTACTGTGTTTCCTGGGGCGATAAATTAGGACTGATGGGCCCCGTTGACAGTCAAGGGCTGGACTCGCTCTATATAATTTAATAGGGATACTGTAGGGTCTGTGTGTTTGGAGGAGATTTTGGTAATGGTAAAAAAAAAAAAAAATTAAAGAGATTTTATTTTTTTTTACACAAAAAGTACAAAAACCTTCCAAGTTTTTTTCTTTTCTTTCTCTTTAATGCCTTAGCTGTATTTATGGCCTTGATAAAAGCTGAACTGTAAGGAAAAACAGTTCTGTCTTTCAACACAAGATGGTTAAAGCTCATTGCCCCATGCCACAGTCTTTTCCACATTGAATGCTGACAGGTGGTGTTAACTCTCACACAAACAAGGCATTGTCCTGTACAGATAATGAATCTAGAATTGGCTGAGAATCCAATGGTCAGCACGATGGCAGCCATATTAACTTAACCCATTAACATATTCAGGCTGATGGACTCGGGCTATCTGATCTAACAGGGCAACACTTCTGAAACAACTGAAGGGTATGTTTTCCTAGAACAACAGAGAAGGAGCAACACAGATTATAGATACAAAATTGTTTTATAAAATGGCACTGTGCTATGCAAATCACACCCTAAGCTATTATTAAGATATTAAGTCATACAAAGCCAGTGTCAGAAGAGATCTTAGACATGACCTGATTCAACCATCTCACTTTAGAGATGAGAAAATTGAGATGGAGGACACAGCCAGCAAAAAAAGAATACTCATTAGAAATACCCTGCTAAACCCAAATCCTACGAGTACTATTAATATAATCAACTAGCCTTTGGTTTGAGTTTTAGCCAAGAAGTGCTGAAGAGTAGTGAAGTAGAGAACCAGACATTACCACAGGGGATGGTGAAGGGTAAAGCCCAAATAACCCTAACCTGCCCCTTGGATCTCTCTTTTGTCTAGCTAGAAAGGAATATGATTGCAAATAAGGGCTAGGAAGTAATTGTTAGTCAAATGGTGATAGCCAAGAATCTCTTAGAATCCCCACTTAGCGTATACCCTGTTGGATCAATTTTATTTCAGGAAATAATCAATCTGTCTTTGACCCCTGGATCAGAGGTCAGGGATTTCATAATGGCATGGTAAAAAAAAAACTTTGATAGTTTATGCATGTGCCTGTGGTCCTTTGTCTTTATCTACTGCAGTCACAAATACCCTGTTTGAGAGCTCAATGTGTGTAAAAAAGGGGATCCTGCTGAATGAAACTAGGAAAGAAGTTGAATTCTGTTTAGGGAGTGAGGGAATTAGGATAGAATTGAAACCAGGGTCGGTTTAGGCTGATATACACAATTTCCTCAGTAGAGACTCAATCTAAGTAGTTTTATTTTCTATTACCTAAGACTTAAAGGAAAGATTTCATCCCACATGTCTGAATTCAGCTGTGTTTATATGTGGCACGAACTGGTTTTATTCAGATTGATTCAGGCAGTGCCATAAAATCGATGCATTGCCACCTAGTCAATCTGATTGGGTTGTTAAAACAAGTAAACTAATCAGACCACTTCTTGCAAATCAGATCAGATCATCTGTATGTGATTCACCTGTTCCCAGGGCGATTGGCATTATAATCAGGAATCAACCCCAAATGAGCTTAGCCCAGACTCATATAGTTCTGGAGCATGTTAGCCCATCCCTACTGAAAAGGCACCAAGAAACCTGCACCAGCCAATTGCACACAGGATCCAAAGAACACTCTGTGTACTCCATTGGGTTGGAAATGGCAGTGGGCTCCTGGCATTTTCATGTCTCACAGCAGGTGGCAGAATCTGGTTTGCACAATTGAGGAACAGTCTTTCGCAGTAGCAATCAAGGAAAAGGAAGCAAAAAATGTTAGAGAAAGTAGCTGCTAGTTGCCTATTACCTCAACCCCCGAAATGGGGTGCTGGATTTATGGGTGGACCTCCCATGCAGAGTGGGTCCCACCATTTCTTTCTGGATAACCGCAGGGCTTCTAAGTTACCTCAGTCAAAAGAAAAGCTGGATGTAGCTTCACCACAGGCTGACGCTCATGATCAAAATCTTTCACCAACAAGGGAGGTGGGTAATCATACAATTATCAAAAGAAGTCTTAAACGTGGTATTACTGATTTATACTTTTAGAAAGACCCTGGTTGGGGCCTAAGTGAATACAGTGTCTCTCCGTCAAAAATTTACTGTTCCTGGTTTCTTGTCTTTTGCAGAACTGATGAAATTAAAAAAGTGCATATATCCATTTATATCATAATTGTGGCCATGTCAGTCCATTAGAATAAAATAACCACCATCAAAACACGATTGGATAACAGCATTATTGGGATAAAAGGCCCCAAATTATAAAATAGTAATATGGATTTTAATTTCGACATTAAAACATACCATGCATGATCCATGAGACTCATGGGCAGAGTTTTGCGTGTCTAAAGGCAGAAGCCTTGGCTGGCCTAGGGCCAGGGCTCTCATACTAGGAAGCCCTTCACCCTATGGCCTGGCCACTGGCAGATTTACTGGTCCAGCATTCAAAGTTTAAGCAACTCACCAGACCAGGATGGGTAACAAAATAAAGGGAGAGTAGTGACTTTGAGTGGATATAGTACATTCAAATTAAGAAGGTAAATATGACAACAGGAAAGGTATGAGGCAAGATCTATACCTATTAGTCTGTGGTCTGAGCCCATCATGATGTGAATTATTCATATTCGAGGTGAGCATGAACTTATACCACAGTTACCTCTTAAATATCTTTGTGTACTTCTTTTGATGGTTTATGAGGACTACTTGAAAACAATTAAAATGTAAACATTTATCGTGTTTAGAAATATTCTTAGATCTCATTTCCTCCTTCCTCCGAGAGAGAGAGAGAGAGAGAGAGAGAGAGAGAGAGAGAGAGAGAGAGAGAGAGAGAGAGAGAGAATGACAGAAGAGACCTGTCTTTTCTTGCACATTTTTAGTTTGTTTGTTTGTTTAAATCAAGCCAGTGGCAGCCCAGAGAGGCTCAGATGTGTCTTCCCTTAGGTACTAAGGATACAAAGTAAACTAACATACTTCAGGCAGCAAAACACAGAGAGAAACCCCAAACCTGTGGCTTTTCTTCTGGAAGCCTTACCTCAAAACTGACTGAGCTCTCCTCCCACTGCACAACCTGGTTTCTTTCTTTGTATTCCTTTAAGTGATACTCTGTTAAGGTTCATACCTACAGTGTTTTTGATCAGAATGTCCTCTGCCCACAAGACTTGCCAGCCACTCAGAAACATCTCTTAACAAAGCAGAGGGTGACACTTCCCTTTATTCCTTAGCCACTAGAAAACAAGGTTACCGCAATGAGACCATGTGATGTTTTGAGGCACTGACCTGGAAGATGGTAGTAGTGAAAGGGTCAGAATGTGCTGAGTAAGGAGACTGGCCAATGAGGAAATGCTGTGGTCAGCAGAGTGCATTCTAGGTCCTTTTCCTTTCGAGGAGAAAGCTCTGATGTGCCTAAGTTGTCCCAGGGTGGTGCAGTGGGTCTGAGTTAAAGAGCTTGAATTTTGGTAAAAACCAACTCGGTTTAAAATTCTGACTGCCGTTTACTAGCTGGGTGACCGATGTGAGTCAGGGAGGCTCTGTAGGGCCCTTTTACAGTGTGCTGATGATACAAAGCTCCTGTCCTGTATGTCAGTGTTATTATAATACTATTAGGAGCAAAGGAGGCCTCTTGGTGGAGGACGCCCATGTGACCGAATTTTGCTGTGACGTTTGTAGCTCAGGGAGAAGGTGAGACAACTGGACTCTGAAAAAGCAATCTTCCCATGAAGAACGGAACAGTTTTGATCTAAGACATTCTGAGGCTCTAGGATAGCTCTATCCAATAGAACTTTCTGTGATGATGGAAACCATCCAGACTTTCACTCTCCAACACAGAAGCCATGAGCCACTGGTACTTGAATGTGGCTAGTGCAATCTGGAAACTGATTTTTAAATTTATTTGATTGTAATGAATTGAACTTTAAGTAGTCACAGGTGGTGACATGGCTAGTGGCCACTCTATGGGGCAGCAGAGTTCTACAGCAGTGGTTCTCAACTCAGGCTACATGTATGAATCTACTACTTGGGAGCTTTTCAAAGTATCGATGATCTGACCCATACCACATGGTTTAAATCTGGGTTTCTGGTGTGGGAACTTGGCATCAGAAGTTGTTAAGAGTTCCCTGAGTGATTGTAACGTGCAGCCAGGGCTGAGGACTGCTGCTTAAGAACAGACAGGGTTTTTGTTGTTGTTGTTGTTGTTGTTGTTTTGTTATAGGTGCTTGTGTTAACCATGGCTCTCTTCTTGCTGAACAAAAGTACAGATGGAGACTAGTTTGCTTTGGGATAGATCTACTTGGACTTTCTCTGTTGAGAACTCCAGTAAGTTTGCTCATGGAATAAATTCTAGATACCTCCAAATTAGGCATGCGAATAGGCCATGTTTTTCATAGTCCTGGACATGTATTTCCCTTGGCTGATAGGATTGGGGAGGGTACCTAGGTACCTAGGTACCTACAGGAGGGGCCAGTTGGGGAGGGTAGGATTGGGGAGGGAAAGGGGGATGGTTTGCGAGAGGATACGAGGAAGGAATGTGGACCAAGAGTCCTACAAGAATAATGAGAGATTTTCTGTTTGAGTTGTGAACAACCCTCCTTCTTATATTTTCCTTATACCTTCCCAAAGGGAAATTTCATTTCATGCTGGAGAAAGGAAGGCTTCTAGTAGAAGGACGTGGGGATGTCCTACCTTCCTATAGAGAAACAGTATCATTGATAACTTGAAACCCAATTAGACTAGGAGGAAAATGCTTTGTTGGGACTGGAGGGGCCACATTAGGGTTTTAATGAACACCACATTTTATTTCTAAAGTAACTGGTCTTATGTGTATTCTAGAGAAAGTCCTCCAGGTGCAGAGGAGAGAAATGTAATAAAATGATAATAAGGGATCCAAGGACCCTCACAAAAGCAGTGTTGCTATAAGTAGTTACTTCAAGGAAGTCTCCTGCTGCCTCTCCAGTCCTTGTTGGTGGTACCTGGCAGAACTTATTCTTATTCCAAGTCAGTGCATATGGAGACAGACTCCTCAAAAGCTGAAAGAAAAGTGTGCTGAGCGATAGGCTCTAGAAACGGAAACAGAGGTGGAAGTGCCTCTTCTCCTCATCACTGGTGTCATCAGACTAGCTTCACAGCCCATGACTCTCCAGGTGTGCATACCTGCTGTGGTCTCGGACTGCTGAGCTGGACCACGCCCGAGCCACGAGCCCTCCCTGGCGGGAAACAAAGCAGGCTGATGAGCCTTTTGGCCCTCCCCTCAGACCCTCACCCTAATCCTGACATCTCACTAGTCAGCTGTGTAGAAGATCTAAGGAAGGGTGAAATACGCCTCAAAGGAAGGTGAAGTTTTCCTTTGAAGACATAGAAAGGCTTAGAACTCCTGATCCTGGACTTCTTGTGAATGAGTTCTTCTTAAACTAGTGGTAGCTTCACCCTGTTTTTGCAACAGGAGCCCCATGACCATATTGGAGAGAAGAACAATCCCTAAAGAACGTGGAAAAGTCAACAACTGTAACAGTTCCCCTTGTCATACTGAACACTAAAGCCCGTGGCACCATTGCCCCGTGTCCTCAGGGTCTTGTTCCTGATGCCCAGTGGAATTCCTTCCCCTCAGGGGTATGCTGAGGACATGGTTTCTGGGATTACTATGTGAAAACGTGTTACATGTAGTATCTCATTTAATTCGCACCACTATTCTATGAACGACTATAATTATCTCCATTTAACAAAAGGGATAAGTGGTTTATCCAAGTCATACATCTGTTAAGTAGATTTGGAATTTGAACCTGCGCTCCTAACCTATGAACTATTAGCTGAGGAATAGGTTGGAGCTCCCCCCAGTGGTCGACACATGAAATCAACATCCATTAATTGATTTCTGCCTAACGTCCTTCCTCTTCCATTATTGCTCACAAGTCCCAGGCCGATCTCTTCTTCCCAAACCCTGGCCATTAAAATTATAGTCTTAAATCCCAAATTTCATCTTTGTTCCACCTTAACCCTTATTTTTATCCCTATCCAGAGAAGCTTAAAGTCATGTCTTATACTTGTCTAAGTTGAAACTGTCCATCCTGTCCCTTGGGGCTTTTTAATATTAAAAAAACAAACAAAAAAACCCCCAAAACCAAAACCCAAAACGCACAGATTCTCCCCCGCCTCCCCAAATGATTCTTTGTACATTCCTTTATCTCCTAGCGTTAGGTAACCATTTCTCTTGT
The DNA here is from genome assembly GCF_004115265.2 of Rhinolophus ferrumequinum. Lineage (NCBI taxonomy): Eukaryota > Metazoa > Chordata > Mammalia > Chiroptera > Rhinolophidae > Rhinolophus > Rhinolophus ferrumequinum. The sequence continues at coordinate 62,236,383 of NC_046287.1, forward strand.
AATCCTCTCCAAGGTATCCTTCTCTTTTCCTTTTCTTAACTGAACAGAAGGTGGGATTGGCATGTCTCTTCTCCCCACCACTTCTCCCCACCATAATTTTGTGACCTTTTTTCAACAACCTTGCCAAGTTGAAATTCATATACCATTGTTTATAGCACTTTTTTGCTACTCTTCGTGACCCTGGTATCTGGCTCACAGATTTTCTTTTGTTGCTGAAGTCCAAGGGCCTCCAAAATAATAATCAATCATCCTCCCAACTCTGCACTCAGGCACAGTTCAGGTTCCATATCCTCAGGGAGTTTTGTCCTGTCTCCATGGAGCTGCTCATCTGGGCGACAGTAATAATCATCTGGGGCAGCTTGGCACTAAGTTCTCTGAAGCTAATGGGACTAGGTTTGAATTCTAGGCCTTTCACTGTGGGCCTTTGAATAAATGGTTTATACATCTTCTTCCTTAAGTTATTCATCTGTGAAATGGGGTAATAATAATAATACCCTACTCACTGGGGTGTGTAAAAATTTAATGAGATAATACATAGAAAATGCTTAGCATACTATCTGGCACTTTAATACCACAATCAATGTTAGAAATAATAATAATAATAATAATAATAATAATAATAATATAAATTATATAAAATAATAATATAAATATAAAATGTAATTATTATCATCAACATCGAGAATTACTCCACTGCTCAGATCTTAAACTCTTAAATTTTCTGAGACCACAACTTCCTCCCTGCTTTACCTTGCTTACTCCCTCATGTTATGAAAACAACTTTTAATTCTCATTGGGAAACTCAGGTAAGTCACTACACATACGTATGTGTCAGTTTGATCATCTATAAAGAGTTGAACTAAATGATTTCCATGTTACTTTCTATTTCTAGTTCTAGGCATGGCCGACTCCTCCAGGAATGCCCTGAAGGCTCTGGGTTGGAAGCAAAATAGTTCAAAGAGCATCTGGTTTGCCAGACTAAAGAAATTAGGCAAAAAGAGAAAGATATGTTTAGTTAACTTGGATTATAAGAGAGAGAGAGAGAGAGAGAGAGAGAGAGAGAGAGAGAGAGAGAGAGAGAGAGAGAGAGAGAGAAAGGAAGGCTATCCTGGGTAATCTGGGGAGAGAAGCTGAGCTCAGGCAGAATGGTGAGTGCCTACAGTGTGAGAAAGCTCATAAAGTTGTAGTTCTCCACATGGGTGGGGAAGCGAGGGGGTTGCCACCCTTGGGGGAGTTGGAAATTCATCAGGATGGTCTTGATCATCATATTGGCATATAGTGGATGGAGCCAAAGATACAGGCATCCTGCAATGCACTGGACAGCCCCACACATCAATTATCCTATTTCACATTTCATTTTCAAATGTCTCACTGGACATATAGTCGGGTAAAAGACTTGTTTAGAATTATCTGAGTGTAAGTCTATATTATGTATAAACACCAGAACACTTTTTGCACTGTTTTAAAACTCACTGAAATTTTCAGTAAAACATGAATTCTGTAAATTGACAGAAGATAATACTTTATTTGAAACTTGACCAGAAGTTGTTCATTATTTTAGAAAATACACCATAAACATAAACAAAAATGCCATTGCATTGTTTGAATCGCAATGAATACACCAGCATCAGTCTGCATTTGTGGGTGGTGCGTTCCTGGTGCCTGCATGTAGAAAAGCAGGCTTGTAAATACTATGCTGTCGTCCAGGGTAGTCTTGCTGGAGTATTTAGATATTGAAACCCTTGCCTTGGATTTTTTCTTTATATTATTACAAGTAGGGTGTTATATGATTTTTAAAATTTTGTGTATAGATAGATTATATATTTATGAACTTCACTTCAAGATAATAAATGAAGTGGTTTAAAATAATATAAAAGAGACCTTGGATGTAATTGGACTAAGCATCGTTGATGTAAAGAATCAAGGGGTTTATGAGAGGTTGGCCATAGGAGATTACATGGGATCCATTTGTATTCATATTGGGACAAAGTTAGCTTTTTAATTCTATTATATGACTTGCAAAAGTGTAACTTATATGTCATTTATATGTTTCTAATACCCTCACATCTATTAAAACAAAGACAAAAAACCCTTCTCCTAGTAATTCATATTTGCTTAATGTTTTGTGGTTCACTGAACATTTGCATTTAAAATATTTCATTTGATTCTTAAAACCATCCCACAAGGTAGGTAGGGTTATTGTTATTATCCTTCCTCATTATTTGCTGAGGAAATTGACATAAATAGAGATTAAATGACTTGCTTTAGGTCACTTCTCTAGTATGTGGTGATGTTGGAATCTCTCAATAACACTGTCTTGTGTCATACTGGAAAAAGGGAATTTTACTGGTGTAGAATGCACAAACAAACATGGAGTCAAGCATTGACTCTGAGCCTCAATGGAGTTAATGCCTTATAGAATTTCTGAAAATACAGTGAGGTTAACTTATGCAAAGTGTTAAGAACAGAGCTTGGCACATGAAGGGTCCTTAGTACTGATCGGTTCTTTTCCACACTCCATGCTCCGGGAGGCAGAAAAGACTGGTTGTTCTAGGTGGCTATGGAGAGCTGGAAGTATCTCGTGTACAGGTGGGAAACGGATGGGCAGGCTCATGTAGAGATCATCCTGCTTTGTCAGTGGTCTGGACATATTAAAGAAGCATTCTTCCCATGCTAGGTTTTACATTGTTTTCTCCTTGCACCACCTTTATTAAAGCTACCATGGACTCCTCATCTCAAAACAAATAGGCATGACAGCTTGCCGAGAGAATGTTTAAGGTCATGTTTGGATCAGCAACTAACTCCCTACTCAACAGCACTGGTGGAAAGCTTGGCAAACAGGAAGATGTCCAACCCAGCCCTGAAAGTCTCAGGGGAGGCACTGAGGTCCAGCCACATGGCTCTGAATTTCCTCCTACCCTCATCTCCTAAGCATGGACCCAACCTGAATAAATAGAGGGGGAGGAAAACAGGAAGCAGTAAAATAATCCAATGGAAAGTAAACACAGAGCAAAGGTACCGGCCTTTTCTCTGCCTATTAGACTCTATAGGAAGCTGAGGAAGTCAGAATCTAGGAGGAAAGGTGCCTCTTGTGATTTTGGTCTGTCTCTATTTCTGCCCACTCTTCTCCTAGCATACCCTGGCATGTGCACACACACATGCACATGTCACTACCTCCCTCCTCCCTGTCCTTCCCATGTAATATAGTAGTCTGATTGAGGGGATGTTCCATAAGACCACAATAAATTTGTTCTAAATTAAACTATGAGTACAATACCATTTATCAGCATTCTTCTGTATTGTTCATCTCCCTCTTTGTTAAGCTTTTCACCAATGCTATTGAATGTGGAGCTGGCTATTGATCAAATCATGCCCTAAATGAATCACTGTCATAGATGAAAAGCTGTGGACTAGGGGTCTGAAGGCCTGGATTGTTGTTCTAGCTCTGCCTCTGCCACCTTTAAAGTCAGATCACTTCTCTTAGCTTCACTTTCCTTGTTTGTAAAATGACAGAGCAGAGATAGATGATATCTAAGGAAAGAAAGCAAGACACGGAGTATCCTAGTCAAAGACCAAGAGCACACAGAAGCCCTTCAGCTACTTTCAGATGTGTGGCCTTTTCTCTAATAAAAGTAGACATGATATATACTTACGGGAACATTCCTCAGTCCAAGAGATAGACTGTCTCTGAGAGAGCTGATCAAGTCTTTCAGAGTTCCTAAAAGGCATCCACATGAAATGTGCAAAATTAATGTTTGATTATATTGAAAGTATAGTTATAGGCTCTCCTACTAATTTAAAATGGGCAGTGCATAACTGGGCCTACACATAACAAAATACACATTCTCTAATATACTTTTGCTATTGCTTCTCCAAATCTGTTTCATTCAGGAAAATATTGTTTTTAGCAGAGGAAAGAACTGGATTACTTCATCCTCACACTTACGTTTTGCTCTAAACATGACAATTGTCCCAACATTACTTTGCACATGAAGTTTGCTGAACCGAACTTGTGGGCTAACATGATCTGCAACCTCCAGAAACATCTGGGAACCTCAGACCATTTCTGCTCTGGCACAGAAGCCAGGAGCCAGGGCTTTTTGGCTAAATGCCTACAGAAAGTTGACCAAATAGCTATAATCAAGGTTCTTTTCTTCTCACAGTGGGTAAGAAACCATACATGTCTTCCTTCCCATGGCTCTACACTAATGCATTTCCATTGCCCCACTGGAAAGATAAAATTGGTCTTTCCATCAAAAAACCTCTTTCCAGTAAACTCTCTTAGGCACTAATACATTTTTGGCCTGAGGTTTTCAGCATTAGGGTTTCATGGTGAGGTTGGGGAAGGAGAAGATATGTTTTCAGAGCCTTCTGTCAATACACAGGCAGGTCCTCTTCAGACAACGAGGCCACTATGCAGGAGGAGAGTGCCTGCTTGGGCAGATCCCAGGTAGCTTGATTTAGAAGGTCTGCGATATTTGCCAGGACCACAGAACCATTGTGATGCTGATTATGGGCCAGAGGAATCCAGGATTAAGAGAGAGATTTAAGCACCTGGACATTTTCTGTTGGAGCACGGCTGGGTTTCTAATTTCTTTCCCAATTTTAGGATATATGTTCTTCCATAGCATGATGGTCTTAAACTGTGTAGTGTAGTCTTGACCTATGCATTATAGTTTTTACCTGTGCAGCCTTTCTGAAGTTGTTTTGTGAGTTCCTATCCTCTCATTCCATCTGTACCAGCCTACAGAGGTTCTGCGTGTAGGACCCTACTGAACTATGTTTTCTTTGAATTCTTTGCTCTGAGACGTACACCACACTGACACCTTCATGGCATTGAGAATGCAACTATTGCCAACTCCATTTATGACTTTGAAGTGAGTCATGGTGTCATCAATATACCATCGGGATAGTCTTCTGAAGTGGGGTATTATATTTAAAACATCAGAAGTATATACAGTATTTCCAAATTACTAACACAAACCCTCCAATGAGGTTTGGGATGTGGGTAAACCACCATCACTACTGTTGATTTAAGAAGCACACCATTATTATTGTGATTTAGAGGTCAAGAGGCATGACCACTGTGACCCAAATGTCACAATACTCTCGCTGTTCCCCTCCCCATCCATTTTCTGATAGAGTAAATTACTGAAATTCACATTATTGAGAATTACGTTTCTGAAATATAATTGTTTGAATATTTGTCTATTAGCTCTATTAGCAACTTGAGCCAAGGAATTTTTTTCTCTTTTTCTTCTTTCCTTTTTTTTTTTTTTTTCCGAGTCAGTATTCAGAAAGGGTCTGGCACATGGAATTTCTTTAACAAAGATTTTGAATGAATGAATGGGATTCATGTATTCTGATTTTAGACATGACACCAAAGAAATATATAACCTTAGTTAAATTACTTCATATCTATAGGCGTCTATTTCCATGTCTGAAAAATAAAGGGGTTTTCACTACATGATTTTTAAAGCTTGCTTTAGTTCTATTATTCTAAGATACTTTTTCTTATTTTATGATGTCTGGGGTTAGGTTTTGCCCAAATCTGATTTGCTATACAAGGGAAACAATAAAGCTGAAGGTATAGGCTTCTCTCAAGAAATATTTAGAATAAGTTAAGTCAATGGCATTTCTAAGGCCCATTAAGAATTATAAGATCTTTCTCCATGGTGGGTGGTGCAAACTATATTGTTAATTCATGCATGAATAATCCCATGCCTAGGGCTTACATTGGAGAAAGTGAAGTATAAATGATGGCAGTGCTCCCCATCTCTGTCAAATATTAAAATTGAGTGAAATGTAGTAAAGATAGGCACAAATGGTACTCTTTAAAGGGAAACATTGGATTCATGTATTACTTTTTTCTCACTTGCCATCTTAAGCTCAAGACGAGATTTTGAGCAAATTATGAAGAAAGAAGTGGTTGCCAGATACCTCAGAAAGAGGTGACACATAAGGAAAACAGATTCTAGGTTTCTCGGATGATGTCTCTGTCCTACTGCTGTCACCACTTGAAGGAATTTTGGGTAAAAGAAGTAAAATTATTTTTTTGGTATCAATCCCTTATCTGAATGTAACAGAAGCCTACTTATGGACTGATTCTAGGAATTCCAACATCCTCCCAAATATTTTTTAAAGAATCCAGAAGTTTCCAGGATTAAAGGGAAAATGCAAGGTTTGATTTACTCCATCACTTTTTACACCAAGTTTCAGCTCTGGAATAAATCACTGGCCTCTATTTTCTCTTTCACCTCCCATAGTCACTGTACCTTCTCCACAATACCTTTCCTCGTGTGTGTGGACATACTCTTCCTTCTTTATTCATCCAGCAACACTAACCCAATGACATTGTATGTAATAGACTTTGTGATATTGGGGTGAAATGGAGGGCACTACAGTATAGCACAAAATAATGCATAACCTGAGACTATGTTTTCAGTCTTCTTGTTATAGAAAAGTTTTCAGAAAAAATCTTGGTCCTTTGGCTGCCTGCTGTTGCCAGTGGTAGGAGCCACTTTCACCACTGCTCTAAAACTGTCTCCAGTTTCCTCTTTTGTTCTCCATTTCAGGACGCCCATTTTCTTCTGAAGAATCAAAGAGAGTATCGCCTACATTTTCTGGTTCTGATTTGACTTACTAATTACACTACTATTACTTTTGCATAATCAGAAGAGTCCAGAGAGGCTGACTATATAGCACATCCTCTACCTGAGAAAGAACTTCAATAATTTCTTTTCAAAAATTGTGTTTACCTCTTGCTTAACATATGTATATGTAACCTTTTGTATTTGTACATTTTATTATCTTCACAAGGACTTCTTTTTCTATCATCTGAAGTGGCTTGGGTCATATTTTAGCACCAGCTGCTCATCATCTTTCACCCATGGGCTCTGAGCATTTTGTCGGTTATCTGCCTCTCCAAACTTGACTGTACACCAGTGGCACGTAAACAGCATTTAGAAAATTCATTCTCTTGAGTACCATCTCAAGCCTAATAAGGATTTAGGAAAGTGGGTAGATTGAGTTCAGAGCCCATGATTCTGCACTTTGAAAACCCTTCACATGTTATGCTTAGGAAACAGGCCTCAGGATGGGCCACCAGGGGCCACTGCCATGAACCACAACCTCCAGTATTCTGTCCTTGCATTCTGTTCCTTTCTCCATTTATATCTTACCTTTTTCTCTCCCTCTGCTTTTATTTTCTCTTTCCCTTTTCCACCATCAAATATTACGTCCTTTTTACCTCACGCCCTCATTGCCCTTCCCCTTTGTTGTAGGGTCACCCCACTTCAGTCCGCTTTTCCTCTACCCAGCCCCTAACACTCCAAACTGCAAAGAAACAACCCAGTCTTCAAAGAAGCCTTTTTCTTACCTAAGCTTTTTATTTTTCTTTTTCTTACCTAAGCTTTTCCAAAGTCATCATCTCCCTTCTCATATCCAAATCTTTCAGAAGCACTTGGGGAGTCTTTGCAAAGTTACTATGATGTTTCTTTGGAAATATTAAGATATTAATCCTGTGTCTCATTTGATGGTGACCATTATCATTTGCAGCAGAGCTGCTCTTCACTTCTATCTTCCTTTAGAATCACTTACAGCTGAAAATGTCTTAATGGCCCAATGAGGCTGAATGCAACATTTATAATAATTTCTAGATAAGAGACAATGGGGAAGATCCATCTCTTAGGAAACCATCTTGGCACCTTCAGGGATAGTCCTTAATCCTAAGAAGAAGAAGATGCCCGACTCAATTTCTCTCTCACTTTCTTTTTTTAATTTTAATGCAATGAAAACCAGACCATTTAGGAATTATTCTAATCCCAGTTGCAAGCCCCATCCTTTTCTCCAGTCATGCACGTATTTAGACTTTTTATTCCTTCATTAACACAAGGAAAATGCAGACCATTATGACAGTTTGCAGACATAATTTTAGACAAATACAACTTCTTATCAAATAAGCCTGCAATAAGTATTTGATGAACAGGGCTCTTCAATATAACTTCCAACACTAATTTAATGAGAAGTATCAAATGAATTTTTTTATTCTGATATCTCCCATGAGACAAATGATACTTTGCAGGCCTATTTTTAACAAATGAATTATTGACTTAAACTGGCACAATTAATCACAATATAATGGGATCAGGGGATGTTAGGGGCTCATTCATCATAGCCGATGATGAGTACCGACTCTTCCAAGAAATGAAACTCTTTAATCACTCCTAGATTAACAGTTACATGCTTTCAAATTTCAATCATTGGAATCTGGCAGCATAGAATGAGAAGGAGCCAGTGCTGGGAGAAAATGAAAGGGGAGCGTGCAGAGTTTGTTGTCTGCAGTCAGAAACCCAACTCTTGCCAGTACTTTTCAGTGGAGATAGAAAAATGATTTCATTAGAAATGTAGTGTTGGTAATGGGCTGAGAACCGGGTTAGCAATTAAAATTCTTGAGATCTGGGCTTCACTCTTTCATTAATAATCTCTGTGATTCCTGACAAGCTGCTCAACTTCTCTGAACTTCATCTTCTTCATCTGCAAAATGGATATATTATAATCTCTTCAAATAAAGTTTTTGTGAAGGTCAAATGAAATAACCCATGTCCTCATTTGTTGGACAATTAGAAAGCAGAGTTCCTTTCATGTGATCCTTATAATTGCTGGAGCGATTGTTTTCCATCTACAGAAAACAAACCTATTAGATACATTTGGACTAATTAAAAAATGATATGCAATAAAATGTGAAAGCCAAATAGGAAACTCAGAAGAAGTTATATTCACTAATTCAACAAGTGTGCCAACTTTTTTCTTAAGCCCTGCTGTTATAGAACGATGAGTCAGACATGAGTTTTGTTCTCTGATTTCACAACTACCTTAGGCAGACAGATAAGAAAGTCACATCATTTGGACTTAAGAAAAGGGAAAAAGGGATCAAATATATGGTGATGGAAGGAGAACTGACTCTGGGTGGTGAACACACAGTGTGACATATAGATGATGTATTACAGAATTGTATACCTGAAATCTATGTAACTTTACTAACAATTGTCACCCCAATAAACTTAAAAAAAAAAATCAAAAGGCAAGGCAATGATCTTTTTTTTTTTTTTCCCCCAACAAAAGATATACACATAGTTAAAAAAAAAATCAAATGCTATTGAAAGGCTATCTGCTGCTTTTCCTGTATGGTGACTATGCTTCCCAGTTAACCAATTCAGTTCAGGTTTATGCCCATTTCCCAGCAAAATTATTAATGACATCTTCTTTTACTTTCAAAAGTCTCTTGGTTTCGGAAATACAATCTTGTTCAACCTAATTCTAACCATTTGTTTCTTCTTTCTTTTTTGTTATTGCAAGTATCTAAATAATGTGATCGTATCTTTATTTTCTTTAATTGATTATTGCTGCATAGTCCACTGACTCTGTACCCTTCTAGAACAATGGCATAGCTCCCACCTCCTCTGCCCTTCTTTCCCTTCTGTCAATATAGTTAAGAATTCTAAGTTTGGTTTTTTGTTTTTGTCCCACCTGCAACTTCAAACATCATACTTAAACCCCCATATCATATTCTGCAAAGGCTAGTTCTCTTGACTCCCCATGTCCCATTTTTATGGTGATATCACCCTATTTCTACACCCTCTTTTACCTCCTAACTGCTGTCTGCTACACCTTAACATTTATACCATCAAGGTTAATTTTTCAACTTGATATTTTACTTCTTACCTGTGCACTTGCTGTTCTTTGTCCTTGATTGCTTCTCCCCAACATGTCTTTCTGGGAAACTCCTCATTCCCCAAGATGCAGTTAAAATGCCTGTCCTTTTGTGATGTTTTCATTCAGGATTTCAGCGAAGACAATTATTTCAGCTTTGTACTTCACAGATTACAATAGAGTCCACTCTACTACAATCCCTCTTTTATATTGTACATACCTTCTGCTGAATTTGAGCCAAGCAAAGCTCTAGGAAGATAGTGACAATTAAATACATATTTTTTGGCTTATATGTTTGTCCACATCAGTAAATATCAGTTCGATTCAAAATGGCATTTAGCTTAAGGATCCTTGTGTAGCCTCTTACTAAAATACTTCTTGATAAGATACTGATTAAGGTATAGAATAAGACTTTTTAAAAACTCATTATCATCACCAAAATTTGATACTGACAGATAACTAGGGGCAAATACTTAATATAAGCAGGGCTACTAATATACAGATGCTTCAGAAATAAAGATTTGAGTTCAGGCATGGAACCATGACTAGCTGAGGGAAAGAGACTATGGAATAAATAGCAGAAGAAAGAAGTGATAAACACTAGTGATGATGACTAGTGATGAAGAAAGAAATTATCCTCTTTAATGTAACTGGTTATGTTACTGGTTACATAAAGTAACCAGTGTTTTATATATATATATATATCACTCCAAAATTGATGAAATGACATAAAACTTTTGTGTCTTCTGGGAAGAGGTATTTCTTTAGATTGTATAAGGGGTATATTTACATCATATTAGGTAGAGAATGATTTTTCTATTGTTTTTATTTAGAAGTTAAATATTGTTAAAAGATGTGTGTATGAATGTCACATTGACAAGGGTTAGACTGTACTGAATTCTTTTATCATCAACTTGGGAGACATTGCCTGGACTCTCCTTCTCAGTTAGAGATGGCCAAAAGTGGTACTTGCATGAGTTCTGAGAGGCAGCAGGTTATGGTGGTTGAGTTGTGGTAACAGACTCAGGGGCCCAGAGAATTCCAGCTTGTCTTTGGATCCTTCAGCTGCACATCCAGCATTGCTTTCCAACTGCCACTTCCATGTCCAACTTTATTTCCACTGGCCCATAGCCAGGTACTTGGCTGTGACTTACAGGTTTCTTCCACAGATTTCTTCTCTCCACGGCTTCACTTAAATGAGTAGATGTACCAGGCTTTTCAAAGTAGCCTGTAACTGAGTTCTCTGATCCTCCAATACCATTTCAGAATGTGATCCAGTTCCTCCCATAATTATGTAATGTCTAATTGCTAAAATGAATCCCTTATCCCATAACTCATAGCTGTTCTGCTTATCTGGCTGAATGCTGATTGACACAGATACCATTAGACTAGACAAAGAAAAGAGTTTTAGAAAGTAAGGGAGAAACTGACAATTACAATGATAGTGGAAGATATGTAGCACATATCTCTACATCTTTCGTAGAACAAAAAGAACACGTTATGTAAGTCCTGAATAATATAATTAATAAGGTTATATGTGTAGATGTGTATATATTGATTTTTGTATCCTGCAGAGAATATCCTTTATTTTCATTATAAACGTTTTTTATGAAATATTGATCTATATTATGTCCCAAAGAAAAACTTAAGATATAATTGTAAAAAGCAGGAGCTTGGATCAATGCATAAGCCTTGAATATTTTTAACAGATGTCACAGATGATGGTACATGCTGGACTAGAAGAGATACAAAAGACAGAAACCAGTATGACCCAATGAGCATTTGTTTAATACTGTGACCCAGGTACTGTGCTAGATGCTAGGGGCCTGTGAAGATTAATAGACATGGACCCTACCTCCAGGTGCTTACAGTCTCACAGGGGAATGAGGAAAGTTTTCTCAGAAGGCTACAGAGCATGGGCAGCAGCTCAGAATTGAATTTGAACATTGCCTGTCCCTGGTATCTTGCTGGGAGGTGAATGTGATTTGTGTCAGGAAGAGATTGAAAGAGTACTGTATAGATGTGAAGAAATCAGATAGTGAAAAACCTGAAAACATTTTAACTTTATCCAGTTTAAAGTGGGAGCCACTGGTGGTTTGAGATGTTTTAGGGAGATTAACTTTAGGGGTATGTGGAATAGATTGGTGAGGGGGAGCAGGGCTGGGGAGAAATGGAACATGAGTTCCACTAGCGAGAAGGGCTAGTCTAGGTTAGTCAAAGCAGAACTAGAAAGGAAAGATTGGACAGCAAGGAGTGTTTCAAAAACTTGAGGACTGCTTCGAGACAGGGAGGAAAAAGGAGTCAAAGTGACTACACCAATTTAAAACCTGGATGACTGTTAGAATGGTGTCAGCATTGACAGAAATAGGTTATTAACGTTTTCCAACTTCTAAAATGCATTTTCAAACTTTCAAGAAAGATGACAACTTAAACACATGCAACTAACTTCTTGCCTCTAGAGTCCTACAAAAATTACCTATAGATAGTAATAGGGTTTATCCTACATTGGAAACTAAGGAGGGATGCAAGACAAGCTCCAGAAACTTGGAGGAAATTTTGCTGGATAAAGTGAAGGTAGAAATATATCATATCTAGCCAACAAGACATGCATTTTCCTGCATTTGAAAGAACCGTTTGTCTGGGAAGTAAGCTGAAGAGACCCAATCATTCCCTCCAGTCCCCCACCCACCAAAAGTTGGAGCAGTAGACATCTGAGAATGGACATGCTGTGGGCTAGCTGGAAAGACATTTGCATCCCATCAGTTAGTTTGTCCTTGGTACCAGCCGGGTTCCAGATGCTGCACCAAGCAGGTAGCTGAGGCAATTCTTAAATGTGATATGAACAGAGGCAGGAGAATAGTACCCAATAGTTTCTGACTGCTTTACTGCACCTAAGAGAAATTCGGCAGAAAGGTGAAATCACTCTGAAGTTCGCTCCAGCCCGAGACCTTTGTATCTCCTTAACGCTGGTGAATGCCTGCACTGGTCAGGTAAAACCAATGTGAATTCTTATCTTTCTCTAGTCTTTGGGAGCCAAAAATTTGTCTCTTAATTAATTATTTATTTTTTTGGCAGGGGCCCACAAAATTTGTGACAGAAACCATGTCAACTCTTAGTACCTTAATGTCTTCAACTCTTAACAAGCATATATAACCCAGTTTTAAAATGCACAAGTAGAGAAAAACCACCAACACAAAAACAGTCTGCATTTTAAAAAGAAACTATTCTGTGGAATTGGCGCAAGAGTCTTCCTATAAAACTCAAAGTGCTGCAATAAACGGAGAAATTGTTGACTATTTCTAATGTATCTTCTCTACAATACTCAAATAGATATCACATTTTTGAAATTTGAGCAGTATCATAGAAACTTTAACAATATGAAATCATGAAAGGCCAAATGAAAAATTTTAAAATGCACGTATTGAATTCAAAACCTCAATGTACCATTGAACAGTGGAATGGATATTGCCAACACCCTGAAGCTGTGAACATGAAAGCAAACCCTAGATATTCTCCCAAAACTCAAAGGATAAAAACAAAAAACAAAAAACAACAACAAAAATGGAAGTAGTGAGAGAACTGTTCAAAGACATGATCTAGGAAATTCAAAATAGTCATAGCAGGGATAGCATAAAACAGAACAACAATAGAAGTTTCTTAAGAAAGTTCATAGAGTACATGAAGCAATGAATGAAAGTCACACTTCAACACGCTTTATGGAATCTGGTATCTAAGAAGAACTCTCCCAATCTAAATATAGGTCTATCCCTTGCAAGAATCTGGACACCCATGATCCTGTTTAAAAATACCAACCTTTAAAATCTGTAACTAGAACTCAATTGCTTGAGTTTTTAAGTAAATTGATAAGTTTACTATAATTCCAATAAAAAATTTTAAAGTAATTTTTTTAACTTGATAAAGTAATCAGAAAGTTCACCTGGAAGGTTTTTGAAATGTTTGAAAAAGGATAATACATATGGACACTTGCATTTCTAGGTTTTTATAAGGTTTTATAAGGCTGCTATAATTAAACTGGGATCATAATAGAATATAATAATAAAAAAAAAAACCTGGAACAGACCACAGTGTATGATTAATCAAATGACAAAGTTAGTACTTCAAATCAGCAAAAAGAGATGCTTTTGAATAATTGGTGCTGGAACAATTGGCTAACTATTGGAGAAAACAGCTAGATACCTGCCTCATAACATTTGCCAAAGAAAATTCTAGATAATTTAAGAAGATACATATAAAAAATGAAATCATTAATGATTCAGAAGAAAGTATAGATAGGAATCTATCTAGTCTCACATAAAAGCAAAGTAAGAAATTATAGAAGAGGATGTTGATAGGTTTCAAAAAAATAAAAAATTCAAACCCATATTCATCAAACAACTATGAACAAAGTTAGAAGGTTTACGATAAATTGGGGAACTATTAGCACCATGTATAAGGATAAAGGTATAAACATATAAATATAAAGCTATGAATATATATTATTTTAAATCCAGAAGAAAAATTACATTCCATTGTAGAGAAATTGGCAAGAAACGTGATAAACAGGCATTTTTGACACAGAAAGAAATATAGTGGTCAATAGACATATGAAGATAGGTCAAACCTAGTGTATTAGTTTGCTATGGATGCTGTAACAAATTACCACAAACTTGGCTGCTTAAAACAACAAAAATGTATTCTCTCATAGTTCTAGAGTCCAGAAATTTGAAATCAGTGTCACTGAGCCACCATCAAAGTGTCAGCAGAGTTGTGCTTCTTCTGGGGAGTCTAGGAGAGAATCCAGTCCTCGTTTCTTCCAGCTTCTGGTGGCTGCCAGCACCCTAGCTTGTGGTCACATCACTTTAATTTTTGCCCCTGTGGTCGCATTGATTCTCTTCTGTGTATCTAATGTCCTTCTGCCTCTCTCATAAGGACACTTGTAATTGTATTTTGGGTCACCAAATAATCCAGAATAATTCTCCGTCTCAAGATCCTTAATTTCTTTCATCTGCAAAGATCCATTTTCCAAATGAGGTAAAACTTACATGTTCCAGAGATTAGCACAGATATCTTTGGGAGTCATTATGCAGCCTAGGACACCTAACTGGTCATCAAATATAAAACTAGTGAGCATTATTTACATTCATTTAGAGGTCAAAGATAATAAAAACTAGTGTTTGTGAGGAGCTGGCTAATAGAATACTGCAAATTGTTTTCAGAGAACATGAAGCTGCTTAAAAGTGTTCACTTTTAAATTTTTTACCTTTTTTGGTATTTTTCAAGTGGAAATAATGAAAGCTATGAACAAAGATGATCATTGCAATACAGTACTATTTATAACAGTTAAATATTTATAACTATTTATAACAGTTACTATTACAGTTATAACTATTTTAACTATTTTAAACAGTTAAATATTACTTAACAGTTAAATAGTACTATTTATAACAGTTAAATATTAAAATGTATGGAATTTTTAATAAAGCTCCAATATGCCAAGCATACATTAAAATTAATTTCTTGAAGAATATGCAAAACACACATGACAAAATGCAAATATGCTGAGCAGGGAACCAAATTGCATGATTTCAATCTTGCAACATATATTTGAAAACAAATAAATACACACACTGACACATGAAACTGGAAGAACATACCCCATAATATTAGGAGCAGATATCTCTGCGTTGTGAAATTTTAAGTGAATTTTATTTTCCTTTCAATATTTTAAAAATTTTCCATATTTTTTTGCAATGAACTTCTTTTACTTTCTTTTAATTCTCTGTTTCCTGTTACACTGAGCTTTTAATGACTTAACCACTTAATCATTTGACCTAAAGGCATGAGCTGAGTGGGCAGTCTTGAGAAAGGAGAGAACATGACAGTGACGAACTTTTCATACTAAAGTTATAATCGGACATTTAGATATCACTTGTTCGTGGACTCTGGGTCATGGTGATAGGGTGGGGCTTAAGGTACAGGCACAGCCATCGCTGGAGCCATGCATGGTGAAGTATAGGGGAGCCGTGCCAGCTCTGTGGCCCTGAGGGATATGATTCTAGCATTTGTTCCCATGGAACACCAGTAAATGTGAGCCGAGATTCTACTTTCCTTTCCTTGTGTGTGTGTTTATGTTTACTGGCTGTCTAACCTGTAATAATTCATTTCTCCAATAAAACATTAGTAAATTAAGATCTATATTTCATATTGAATGAAATATTTTGAGTTATCATTATGGTTATATTTGTTTATTTTTTCTTCTTTGTGGATGTTCAATGAGTACAAGCTTTCAGGGTTTCTTGTCTGTAAACAATGGAAACTAAAATCCTGCACTTGGGTGCTTGCTTCGGCAGCACATATACTAAAATCCTGCACTTGGAGCATTAGGCATATCTCAGTTCTCTTTGCCCAAAGATATATACAACTGAATCAGTTTCAGACCCTATGTTGCAAAAGAGAACATGACATACGATATGATGGTTCCTGGGAATTGTGTATCATAGAAACATAGTCTACTAGCTCTAAGAGAGATCTACATTTGGCCTCCAGGAGTGTAATTCTTCCTTCTCTCTTGAGCAAAACTGGTGCTGAACTACAGAGTGGCATTTTGCAATAACTGCAGAACTGAGTGCTGGGCTCTTGGGGGAAGGAATGAACAGTATGGAAGTTAGCAAATCATGAAGTGCCTGACCCCTGCTACCTGGACAGAGGCCTTAGGAAGCAGCACAGGTCTAGAAAAGTAATTTTTGCAGAAAGTCTGAGAACATAGCATGGCCTGGAAAAGCAGAAGAAATCACAAATATCGTAGTGCAAACGAAGCCAAGAGAATGGGGCTGTATAGAAGGGCCCATATGAAAATGGAGGTGTCTCAGCATCACTGTGCATAGACCAATAACCATGGAACAGGAAGGGATATGTGTGCTTCAGTGGATGTCCCTCTAGATAGAAGACATCAAGGCCCAGATGTCTGCCTTGAATGCCTTAGCACTGCCTAATAGGCTTGAACTTGGGTGCAACCCCAGGGCTGTGGGAGCAGGAAGGCTGAAATGACTCAGATGAATTTCTACCTCTCCAGCTGAATGGGGGCTCAAGTTATTATGAAACCAATTTTGCGGACCGGATTCCCCTGTGCTGAATGAGTCTGTCCATCAGCTGAGTCACCTTTCTGTTGGAATGAGGGCAGAGTTTGAGGAGAGAAGGCAGTGAGGAGGGGCCTGTGAAGAATGGCAAGTTAGCCTCTTTGTGGTACCTTTTGTTATGCATCACGGTCTTTTCACAGTCAGAATGGAGCAGAGCTGCAGGCCTGGCCATTTGTACTCAAGAAAAGAGCCTGAACATTTATTCTGGAATTGAGGCTGTTCCTGAATATCTCAAGGGGATCTGGTAACCAAAAATGTTTTTATTTATGAGCATGTCAGAAAGTTAGAATTGAGGGGGGAGGCCTTGGTTTACAGAGGAAAGGAAATCCAGGGGCCCAAACATCAAGCTGGCTACGTTTTCATTCACTGGTTCCATTTAACAGCTTCTCGCAACATATGCAGTTTACATTATGGTATCCGGCACATGTAGGCTTTGGCTGAGATTATTCTCCTGAGTTCGGAATTTATGATCGTGCAAATAGACATCGAAGAGAAGCGAAGGCACGCCAGAATAACGAGAGAGGAAAGCCTTTATTCTGTTTCTTTGGGGTCATGTTAACTCTGTCCTCACCAAAAGAAGAACAAAGGGATCTTCTTTTCCCTAAAGGGAGGCTGGGCAGGAAATGAATACTCAGATTCTGCTCTGGAGTTGGGGAAATGTAACTTCTCCGCTCTTTGGCATTCAGTTCCCTGGAGCAGGATGCATAAGAAGTAAAGGGAGGCCACTGAACCCCTTTTTGGCTCTTAGAAAATGAGGTCATTTGAGCAAGAAAAATAGCAGAATGGTCATTTAATAGCAGGACCAGAAACCTTATAAATACTTCCTCATTAGGGCAACATAGCAGTTTATTGCTAAACTCAAAACAGGGTCCTTTGAAGTTGAAGGGAGTTAAATTTGAGGAAAGGCTGTGAGCACGCTAGTCAGTTTCACTGATGAATGGTGTTAAAAAAATACATTTGGAGGGTTTATCCAGTTACTATATAATTACATTTAATTAATATGAGAATAATTGTTGGGTAAGAAAACCTGGGCTAAGGAAAGAGAAAAATAAAACATTGAGTGGATATGATGATTTACGTAATTATCTAGATACCACATGCAAATTATAATGATTAAGTTATTTAATGTTGTACTACATTACTTCTGCACTGTTCTAGTGTGCTTACTTTTTACACTATCAATGCATCTTTGTACTGAAGAGTTTGAGGCAGCATCAAACAGGATGTCTGTGTCCTTTGTGCATTTTCACTATCAGAGAAAAGAGACAATGGAAGAAAACTAACATTTAATTGATCACCTACCATTGGCCAGACACTATCATAAGAACTTGATTATTTCCACTTTATAGATGACATCACTGAGGTACAATATATATTTAAATTATAGTTGTCATTCAATATTATTTTATGTTAGTTTCAGGTATACAGTACCATGGTTAGGCATTTACATAACTTATGAAGTGGTTTCCCCCAATAAGTCTAGTGCCCATCTGACACCATACAGAGTTTTTACAAAAGTATTGATTATATTCCCCATACTGTATTTCACATCCCTGTGACAATTTTGTAACTACCAATGTGTATTTATTAATCCCTTCACCTTTTTCACCCAGCCTCCCCTACCTCTCTCCTCTCTGGTAACCATCAGTTTGTTCTCTGTATCTACGAGTCAGTTTCTGTTTTGTTTGTTGGCTTATACTGTTTTTAGATTCCACATGTAAGTGAGATCATATGGTATTTGTCTTACTCAGTCTGACTTACTTCACTTAGCATAATACTCTGTAGGTCCATCCATGTTGTTGCAAATGGTTAAGATTTCATTCTTTTTTATGGCTGAGTAATATTCCATCATATATATATATATATATATATATATATATATATATATATATATATATATATATGACAATTTCCAATCATCTATTGATGGACATTTCGGTTATTTCCAAATCTTGGCTATTCTGAATAGTTCTGCAGTAAACATAGGGGTGCATATATTTTTTTTGTATTAATGTTTTGGATTTCTTTGGATAAATGCCCAGAAGTGGAATTGCTGGGTCCTAAGGTAGTTCTATTTTTAATTTTTCGAGGAACTTCCATACTGTTTTCCATAGTGGCTGCACTAATTTACAATCTATCTTACTTCCTTCAGTCTTCATTCCGCTCAACTCCCTCTGCCTTTTATGTGCACCACTTCCTCTACACTGTTTTTGGTGGAGTCACGAAAAACCTTAGTTGCCACATTTGTATCATTATTGAACATTTTGCTTGTTTTGTCAGCAGTATTTCACGCTGTCGACCATTCACTCCTTTCCTGAAACTTTTTTTTTTTTGTTTCCGGAGCCAGGGTAAAAACTGAAGTCTGTCAGGCTCTAATCACATGCTGGCTGGGACTCATGTGCCTTTTCATGTCCTTTCTTCTCTTTGCACTCTGCATACTTTCCTTGAATAATTTCACTCAAGGTCACGCTTTCATCTACCTCCTAAAAGTTGATGACTTCTGTATCGCTCTTGAGTTCTAGACCCTTGTGTCCAACTGCAGAGATGGGCAGTGTCACCTGGACGTCTCCTAGGGCTTACACTTGAACATGCTCCAAGCTCTTCCCCTCTACCCTCCCTGTCCCCTTTGATACCATCACCTTTCATGCTATTGTTCAAGGCAGAAACTGGGAGGAGTTCTTAGAGTTCTCCCTCTTCTGACCAGCTCATACCAAGCTTAAGGACTCTTCCTCCTAAATCTCTCTCCACTCCTCTCATCCATTCCCTCTGCTCTCACAGCTTCCACTTGAATACAGGCTCTGAGCTACTCCTATGTAGCTGATTCAAGACTCTCCTTACTTGCTTTCCTGCCCTTTCGCTTTAGGAGGGGTATTAATCGGCTCAGTGTGATCCTTTCAACATCAAGTATGATCATACCGTACTGAAATCTTCAGCGACATGAACAGTAATTTTCTTTTATTTTTTTAATAGTGGAATCCTCTCTGCATTTATGAGAAACACTGATAAATACCACAGAGAAAAGTAGGAGAAGAAAACACGGAAGTCTATCTATTTGGCCTTCCCCTTCTTCCCTTAATGGGTTTCCTTCACTTCATTCATCCATGCGTATTTACTGCGTGCCAACGAGGTGCCGGCAGTACCCTATGCACTGGACATAAACCAGTGAGTAAAGATAACCCGAGTCCCTGCCTTCACAGGGCTTCGCTTCTAGCTGTGGCAGACATACATAAAGAGATAAATGAGAAAACAAATCCTTGAACGTATAATATGTTGGATGGTGATACGAAACATTAAGCCTGGTAAGAGATTAGGAAAAGCCGAAGTGGGGTGCGTTTGTCACGTAAAATAAGGTGACCAAGAACGATTTTTCTACTAGCTTGCTATTTGGTCAGAGAGCTGCAGGAGATGACACAGAGGGTTACGCATGAAAAGCCCTCCAAGCCCGAGGACCGGAGGGCTGAAGGTCTGAGGTCTCAGAGCCTGGAGGCCTGTACGGCTGCATATGGGTGGGTAAGGGGACAGTATAGGGCATGCGATAGAGACGTGGGGGACGGGGGTCAGGTCACATGGGGCATGGCAGGCCACCGGGCAGATTTGGATCAACCTGTCTTCTGAGTGAAGCAGACAGCTCCCTGAGAAGTTTGAGAAGATCAGCACAATGAAATTTAGGTTTTGAAAGGAAAGTGGGTATTTTGGTGGTAGGCTAGGAGGAGGCACAGGGGGAAGCAGAAAGGGCATTAATAAGGCTATTGTCAAACACCAGGTGCCAGATGGTGATACCCTGACCAGGAGGGGAGGAGGGGAGGATGGTCAGATGTAGGACAGGTTCTCAAAGTAAAGCTGACGGGTTTCTAATGCAATTGCGGTGCTGATCCAGAGAACCATCTGACACCTGCCGGTCTGGGAAACTCTTATATACCTTTCAGAGCCGGAGAGCTTCTCCTGACTAGGCCTGTGCTATGTGCCCAGCCTCTCCGCACTGCATGTTCCACAGGGATGCTTCTCATGTCCAAACCCCACCACTGCCTCTCCAGCTTCGCACCCTTGCGTACGCTGTATCTTTCTCTATCTTGATTGCTTTGCAAACTCAACCTTTAAATCCCAGCTCAAATACCACTTCTCCTTTGAAATCTCCCTTTAGTTTCCAGGTGGATTTAGATGATGCTTCTTCTGCTGTGCTCCCATTTAGTTTGGTCATGACCCCACTAAAGCAACCACTTGGTGAATTGTAGGTAATTAACTGCTGCTTTCTCTCCACGGTCATGAAGCCCTGAATGTCTAGACTAAGTCTTTTCAACCCTCTGTGTCATCTCCTCAGGACCTACTACGATGCCAGCATGTTATGGACATTTTATAAACATTTATTGAATAATAAATAAATGAGTTTTAACTTCAAAACTCATTTCAGAGGGTGAGTCGTGTTCAGAATATAGATCCAACGTTAGTAATAGGAGCCTCAGGGCCAAATTTTTCCCTAAATTTTTCCATAGTGTGAGTGGAATTTTGGAATGTGACTCTAGTGGAACAATCGCAGGTTTGCTTTTATGAGAGATTTGCCATAAATTCTCCACCAGCAAGTTCCTTGGGTTGGGGAAATGGGAGCTGCAGGAAGCACTGTATTGACATGGAATATGGGCCATCCATTGTTTGAGACTCATTACCCATTTGGAGAGCTTTTTTGGAGTTAAATGAAATAATATAAATCGACTTTTTGCTATAAAACCTTTACTTTCTCCAACATGTAGTATGTATGTGGGATACTACCAAGTCCCAGCATGCCAGAAGTTACCACGTGTTAAGAGATACACGATGAGATTCATGGTCCGGGATTTGCACACTGGATACGTTCCCTGAACTGAGTCAAGGTTTCTTTAGAAATGGACATCTCTGGTTCCAGTCTAAGCTTTGGCTTGACACAGGCTTGAGGTATTATTTGTATAATTTTCAAAAGTAAAAATGAAAACATTTGGATTAAAGACTTTTATTTCACAATACGACTCACAAAACTATATGTATAGCCATGTTGCAATCTGCCAGCTGTCAGTTGTTAGAAAAAACTTTGCTGGAAATTATTTTTCAAGTGACTTTTTAGTAGCTGTTGATTTAAAACCAAGGACTAATGGAATGAAACAGATTTGAAGTAGGATCTGCATGTTCCAAAGAAGAGAAATAAAAATTATTATGTGCTATTTCTATCCAGGCAATGTGCTAGACACTTCACATTTCTCATCTCATTTAATTCTGACAGCAGCTTTTCAAGGTATTTTATTCTCACTTTCCAAATGAGAAATTAGAGGCTTAAGGTCACATAGCTAGTTAGGAAATAGAACTAGTTTTAAAACAAAGTGCTGTCAAATTACAAAGTTCTGTCTACTACATACTGCTGCCATTCTGCCTTGGTTATTTCTAATAATGAACAGTTTTATTCCACAAGGTACATGACTGTTTAAATAAGCTTTTTTGTGGTGTTTATAAATCATCTTTGAGTAAGGTGACCTTAAGTCTTGGTTGGCCCTGAACACCTCTGGTTTATGCCTGTTGCCTTGGTGAAATTATTAATAACACTGCCTTTCACGCTCAGAATTGTCTGAGTATGGAAGGTAAATTATGTGGTCACCCTTTCTTTGAACTTGTAGATCACACTGCTTATTCAGTTGCTTCCTGGTGAATCCTTTGACCAAGCTCTAGGGGTAGTGGTTTTGTTTTTTTCTTTTCAGTTTACCTGATTAGCTCTCAGAACCATCTAGAGCTTCAGAAATGCAAGAGTAAAATCCAGACAGAATCATTGTACCACAAATCCACCAAGGCAATGCAAGAACCCAAGCTGATTTTAGTTCACTGAACAGATTGACTGAAAATTTTTCCAGTTGTTCATCTGGAGAACCAGATTTAAATCGTGTTGTGTTAGAAACACTCATATGTTTTTTTTTAAAAAAGAATACACACACACACACACACACACACATCATGGTAGAAAGCAGTTCTCTGTAGGTTTGGCAGTTGGCAGAAAGAGACCCTGTGAATTTCAAATAAGGAAGAAGTTGATCCTCTAAGCCCCATACAAAAATAACTCACTCTATATTTCTTAAGATCTGGAATCTTCCGTTGATGGTAAAGCGTGCTCCTGCTCTGGATTATCCAGGTGTGAAGCTAGCGAAGCCAACCTTCCTTTTGTCTTAGTAAGCCTGGTCATGAGGATAAAGATCTGGAGATAAACCCTTAAAATGTGAGCTAAGCAATGTCCCACAGCTATTCCACTCTTCCTAGCCCCTGGCTTGTCTTTTTAGGGTAGCCATTCTTCATCTGTGCCAATTATTCCTGTGGGACTCCACTTCTTATATTGGTCTGGCTAATTGAATTCCCCAGTGGGATGAAAGCATTTCTGTGCTGGCTTGAGAATGGAAGAGCCCAAATATAAAGCATAAACTGTAAATACTGATGACAACAGAATTTCATCCCTCCTGTTGTTATTTATTTTGAGATTTTTGCTAGGGCAATAGTTTTACATTTGACATTTATATAGGTCACAGTGAGCTAATAGCCATCTGCCATCTGGGGACTCTTTTGTAATGAACATTATAGAAGATGAAGAAAAAATTATCTGGCATTTCTGATTTGTACGCGAGCTGAGATGGGCTGATCTTTACAATATGCTATTCCTGCTCACATTAGTCATGTGCTCCGCCTAGATGCTCACTCCAGCTCGCTGGTGCACACAGGCAGGGTGCCCTGGGAGCCTGGGCGGGACTGAGCCAAAGCTAATCTCTTCATCATTCTCAAATACATCTTTTGGCAGTAAACATGAGCTCTGGTGTTCAAGCTAAGAGCTTTAGGAAATTTCACATGAGTCTAATGGTACCTGACCTAGACAATGGGCTTTCAATGAACCCTACTAAGTTTGTGTTAGGTTTTCAAAAAAACAACGCCTATAAAAGACAACTCTGAGTATGTTGCTTGCAGACAGCCTGGTATCATTGAAAGAGCGCATAAGGTGTAATTAGAAGACCTGCACCCATTCAAATCAGATGCCAGGCTTGAACCTTTTAAGCCTCCATTTCTTCATCTATAAAATGGAAACAAAATGTTGACTTTATCTATTTTGAAAATTATATGAAATTATAAATATGAAACACCAAACACACCACTTGATAGAATTTCCCCTTTAAGTTGTTAATTTCACTTATTCTTCCTCTTTATCTACCCTACCTTTTTATTAAGGATAGGGAGTCCTAAAAATGTGGAAGTAGGTGGGGAGGATAGGAGAAAAGCTTTCTTTTAATCCATACTGCTTCTTTAGTTCTATCACTAACACCCTGGTCAGTGAGTCTAGTAATTCAAAGGGCCCACGAGACTCTCGATGTTGTTACAACGACTGGTTGGTGGCTGTTGGTAAATTCAGTCTAATCCTTCCGAGAGGTGTGGGTTCAGCAACCCACGCAGCGGAAGAAAAGAGAGCGCTCATACTCCATGTGACCCATGAACAAATCTGGACTACTTGGTGAAGCCCTTGTTTTTGTTTGTTTGTTAGTTTGTTTGTTTTTTGAGCCAGGATTCTCACTCTGAAGCAGTGAGATACAAATAAGAAATAACAACAGATAAGAAATATCCCTAAAGAATTGGTATGGATTGGTGATATCGGTATCAGCAGATAATTAAAAAAAAATATATATATGTCTATCAGGTCTGTCTGCTGATAGGACCTTAAAGCAATGACATCTCACAAGCAATGACCACACCTGGCACTGAGGTCTGGATTTCTAAATATCATTTGTCACTTAAAGCAACTAGGAATCCTTGGATAAAATTTGATTTCAGTGATAGGGCAGGGAAAACACAAGAGGATCCTAGAACATCTTGTATTGCCAAAACTTAAAAAAAAAAAAAAGAAAAAAAAAAGCTTAAAAAAAATGAGCACATGCCAAAAGGCCAAATCAGGGATAACTTGAGCATCAAAATAAATAAGGTCGGCAATGGATTAAAACCCGGTGAGTAAAAGACAAATAATTCACTGGTTGCTAAAATCATTGTGGGGATTGATGGAAAACAGGATATTGACATGGTCTGAAAGTACTCCTGGCAAATTACTTATTCATTACAAAAGGAAAACTCGTAACTCTACAGCAGAGAAGTCACTGATCAGAATTAACGTCATCCATAAGGGACAAACAGACTTAGTGTGCCTCCATATGTGATATCCTGAGAAGAATACGTTACTCATGTTGTGCTCCAGCCAAATTCATGTGACCCAAATCTACTCGTGTGGAAACATTAGGCAAATCAAAATGAGGAGCAATCTATAAAAGAATGGGACTGCACTCTTCAACAATGTCAATTTCATGACAAAGATAGGCTGGGGAATTGTGCAGATTAAAGTAGACTAAAGAGACATGACAGTTAAGTATACAATGTGATCCTGGATTGTATCCTGTGTGGGGAAAATGCCATGAAGGATGTTAATAACACAATGGCAGAATTTTAAAATGAACTGTGGATTAGATAAAAATATTGTGTGAATATTAAATTTCCTGGATTTGATAACTGTAATAGACTATCCTTGTTTTCAGGAAATTCACATTGACGTAATAAAGGGAAACAGGCCCAAAGAAACTTACAAATGTTTCACAACAAGTCATATGTGTGTATCTATAGGTAGGTAGATAGAGAACACAAATGTGGCAAACAGTAAAAATTGGTGAGTCTGGGTAAAGGGTATGGGCAGATCCTCTGTACTATTCTTGCAACTTCTGTAAGTTTGAAATAATTTACAAATAAAGTTAATAAATCCAATTTCTTTGTGTAGATTTACCTGCAGGACACTGCAAATATTAGGTTATTTTATCTCCTGTTTGAACTATTATGTAACATTATTTTATCAACTATTTATTAACTATTTTGTGCCAGGAACTGTGCTAAGTTTTAAATATTAGTCTGCCCTGTTCCTTCATGCTTTATTTTATCCAGGAAAGTTAAGATGGCACGGAACAATTTTGATCCCTTTCTGAGAGTCCAGATCTCTCTGGACCTCGCTCTCCTTATTTGTACAATGTGGACAATGTCTCTGTTTCTAACATTAATGAATCTAAATCTCTCTACCAAGTTCCTCTCATTCTTATTGTTTCCTTTTTCTCAGGACTTTCTTGCCTCTTTTCTGGACTTTTCTCTAGACTGTCCCTGAATGGCCATATTCCAGATATTTCCATGGTTGGATCAAGAAGGCCAACAATTGCCTTTCATAAATAGGAAAGGCAGCTGGAATCCATTCAGAGAGGTATAAGTTGGCAGAATCCTCTTTTTTGCCTCCTGAACCATTGTCTCTTTGGCTCTGGAAATGCCCAGCACTTAAGCAGGTAGGGGTCCATAGCAGTCTCCCAACCACAGGCCAGGTATGCTAGTTTTAAATGTTGGCACTCTACATTTCCATTCATCACTGTCACATGCTTTAGAGAAACTATAACTCAACCATCACGTTGAGCATTACACCTCTCCCCCTCCACAAATGAGTGGGGAACAGGGCATTGGGGAGTTCCTCCATAAGCCTAAGGCTTGTAAAGAAAATAATAAAATGAAACCAAAGCCCAAATCAGCAAAAAGCAATTGGGACATTTAATTTTATTTCCTTTATTTGGAGTTTAACAGTTAGTCACTGTTTCTGATTAAGAAACTTCTGAGAGGGAATAAGGGCATTTAAAGAGAAAAACATTGTGTTTTGGCAGAAAACCTTAATGAGTTTGAACATAAACCTTTGTCAAAGGAGCATAAGGCCTGATGTTAGAGAGAGGCTGGGCTGAATTCAGGAACTCACATTGAAACTCTTCATCTTGTTCTCTCTGCTCAGCCCAGGAAGTGGGGGGCCTGGAATCTCCTCATATAAATTAGCTGGCTCTATTGTGTCTAAGGGGAGGTCTATTTATTTTCCTAGACTGAAGCCAACACTGAACTTGATGAGAGCCCTGTGCAGAGAGCAGGAGAGGAGATGGCAGTGGTATTTGAGAATTAGGTGAATTTCTTTTATAGGTTTGGGAAATAATGCCATATGGAGGACATCTGGCCAGCTTGTGGGGACCATGGGGTAAACTGTAGTGCCTGGTGTATGTTATTCTCATTCACATATTCTTCATTTTTTTCAATATTT
Source organism: Rhinolophus ferrumequinum (assembly GCF_004115265.2). Taxonomy (NCBI): domain Eukaryota; kingdom Metazoa; phylum Chordata; class Mammalia; order Chiroptera; family Rhinolophidae; genus Rhinolophus; species Rhinolophus ferrumequinum. Next base: position 62,263,362 of record NC_046287.1, read on the forward strand.
ATTGAGAACCTTCCACATTTCAGACATGATGCCAGACCTTGGGATACTGTGGTTGAATAAGGTGCTCATGGAACGTACAGTCTATTGGGAACAATTGTCACATGGCCAGATAACCACAACTCAGTGGGGTAGGTGCCATTTTTGAAGTTCTATGGGAGTCCAGGAAAGGGAAAAATTCATTCCATCAGAGCTGGGGTAGGCATGAGGAAATGAAAGTCTTTACAAAGAAAGTGATAGTTGTGCTGGATCTAAAAGAATGACTAGAAGGTCATAGGGTAAAAAAGCAAAAGGACATTTCAAGCAAGGAAGAAAACATACTTATAAAAAACCAAGGTATAAAATTGAATTTATTTTAGGATGCCATGCAGTGAAGGGTACAAGATAATACAGGAAGTGTGGATTGAAGTATGATTTTGGAGGTCCCAGCATATATGTTAAGGAGTTCATTCTTGATCTTACCCATGGGTAATAGGAAGCTATGGAAGGGTGTGAGCAGGGGAGGTACATGCTTACTCTGGTAACTGTGTAGCGATGGATTCTAGATGCTGGTAAAAAGTTTTAACAGTTATCAAAATGAAATGGTGTGAGGTTCTGAATGAGTGCATGGTTGAGGGAAGGAAGAAAGTTGATAGTTCAAAAATGCATATCTGGGAATAAATTGGGTGTTGAGGATGAAGGGTAAAGAGGAGTTACAATGAGAGCCTTATTTCTTTCTTTTTGAAATGTTGCCTTTACCTTCTTCTTCCTTCTCCCCTTTTCCCTATCTTCTCTCTCTCTCCCCAACTCCTCCTTTTTTTCCTTCCTCTCCTTCCCTCCCCTCTTCTCCTCCTCTTCCTCTCCTTTTTCTCCTCCTTCTCCTTTGTCTTCATCTTCGTCTTCCTCCTTCTATTGTTCTTCTACAGAAATCTCCTGAGCTTCTCTGAGAAAGTGAGCTATATTCTTGAAGAAACATAGGTTTCCAATTTTCCTCAGAGATCTGAAAACCCTAAGGGTGACGAAGGGCTAAATTTCCTAGTTTCATAGGAATCCTACTTCATATCCAAAAAACCATCTTCCTCATCTTCATGTAGGCTGGTGATGTAGCCAAAATGTTCTGGCCACTGAGCAGAATTCGACTGAGGGTCTTGTTTGCTCACTAAACATGTACACCATGTCCAGAGGTCCAGTGGACACTCTGAGGGCAATGGGGGGTGGTGATGTATACTTCTGGAGCTCCAATGGTATATACTTCCTATGCTGTCATCCTAGTTTGCTCACTGTATTAGTGTTCTAGAGCCGTAACAAAATACCAAAAACTAGTGGCTTAAAACAATAGAAATTTAGTGTCTAACAGTTCTGGAGGCTAGAAGTCTGAAATCAAGGTGTTGGCAGAGCCATGCCCTCTCTCATACCTTTATGGGAGAATCCTTCCTTGCATCTTCTTAGATTCTGGCAGTTCTTGGCAATCCTTGACTTGTATCACTCCAACCTTTGCCTCCATTGTCACATGGCCATCTACTCCTTGTGTGTTGCTGTCTTTATATGGTGTTGTTATTTCTTATAAGGATGCAAGTCATGTTAAATTGAGGACCCACCTTACTTTAGTATGACCTCATCTTAACTAATTACCTCTGCAATGGCCCGATTCCAAAATAAGTTCACATTCTGAGGTACTGGAGGATAGGGCTTCAACATGTTTTTTGGGGGACACAATTCAACCTCCAATACTTCCTAATACCTTTTTTTGCTTTCTCTGAGAAGATCAGAATTCAGAAGTCATTAAGTCAGTATAAACTGAGATACTCTTTTTCCAATAGTATCTTCTAAAACTAGGCTGAAGGACAGGGGAGGGCAATTGAAGACCTAGAAGTCTTTCACAAAACTGAAAATGGTCTTTTACATCTGTTCAAATAAATATATCTGTAATATTTGGTTCTAGCTCTCATATAATCAGTTGGGATAAGACTAAGGATCCAGAGTTCTGCCTATAGTTGTGAGTGGATTTTTCAGCTCATGATATATAATGAAACACTCTGACTCCTGATGATTTCTTTGTGAGGTTAGGCGTGTGCATATGCACATGTGAGTTTAAGACACTTGTGTGCATCTGAGAGCTCTAGTGATGCCCCATGCTTTAGTAACTAAATCCCATGTCTCTCAGAGATACTAGGATAGTATCTACTCTTTTTGTTTACTTTTTGGGTTTAAGAAAATTCAAGGAAAAGCCACAAATAAGGACAGAGAATGCGGGGTCTTCTGTTTGTTTTTGTGATGGTTGAAATCCTATTTTTACCCTTATCACAGAACCATTGTTGTGGTCTCTGCTCTATGTTCAGGAAAAAGTCTAATTTTTTTTTTTAGGCAGTTGAATTTGATGTATACCATTCATTATTAGTTAATATCAGTTATTGTTATAAAACGACTCAGAGCAGAATGGGTTAAACTCTACCTAAGTAATAAAACTAGAGCTAGGGTTTTACAAGAAATATGATGAAACTTAGGTAAATGTGGAGGGGGTACATATTTCTAAAATAGAACCAGAAGTGTGTATGCTGGACTGAGTATCTTGGACGGGTGTTTAAATTAAGATTATTTAGGCAAAAACCCACTGAAGTCTGAAGTGGAGGACTATGGACTCCGGGACCACTCATGGCAGTCCTCATCCTTCCCCTGAGCCCTGGTGTAGCTGGTAGACCCTGAGGTCAGAAAACATGGCTGCTTTCCATGTGACCACAGACGTGCAGAGAAAGAAACTACTTCTGATATTCAAAGAAGGCAAAATAATAAAACTTACAATGCACATAAAAGGATTGGCCAAAGTGACTTGAATTCTTTTACCCAACAAAATGTATTGAGCACCTACTGTGTGGCAGTTACTATCCTAGGTTCAGTGGATATCCAGTCAACGAGAGAAGAAATATTTGGGGTTCTCTTGTCGATATGCAGAAGAGCTCTTCACTGAAGGTGAGCTCCTCTGGCCGAGTCCTGTGCCTGAGAAACTATGACCATCTGAGTGGGGTAGGGGGGCAGTGTCATTTTCTAATTCTTACAAAAGTTTATTATGGACCCTTAGATGTCATGCAGGTGGTCTCTGCTCTCATGGAGGGGTCAAGTGTGGTAAGAGAGACATTAAATAGGTAGATCTTACAGATAAGAGAATTTCATAATAGTGCTGTAGGAGATATCTCTGGTGACCATGCCATATCCCTTTGGTCCACCTCTGATTTCATCCAGTACCCATGGTGGACAATTCCATTTGAGCTCAGACTTTGCCTGTGTCTCACTTCCAGCTTGCATCCTGTGTCTCCTGCCTTTTGCCTCAGGGATTTCTCAGATGTCTTTCAGAAGTTACTTGGCCAGAAACAGGCCAGCAGTGAGGAGCAATTCATGCTTCCAAGGACAACACTCAACCAACAGGGCAACACCAGGAATTGATGCGTCAATGCTCCAGTCTTCCAGTCTTTAAGATGGACAGTGCTGGCCGATGTTCTGATGATAATTTTTACACTGAGTTATCATCTTCACTGGAGCGTTAGCAAAATCAAGCTCCCTTTTGCCAATATCAGAGGCCATGATTAAGCACATTTATATTGGCTTTTCATCTTTTCCTCCTTCCTCACTTCTGCTTCCTGGGATCACCTGCTAAATAAATGACCTATACCCAAGTCCTTGCCTCAGGTTCTGCTTTTGAGGAAACCCGGACTTTAAGATATGCTTGATGAAGGACACAATAAATACAGTGACTAGGAGTTGGAAGGGAACTACTCCAACTAGAGAGCCTTCTCCTCTGAGGATATGATAAGTGAACTGGGATAATTACTAGCCTCTTCAACAAAGACCTACTTAAACTGTCATCAGGTCTCCATGTGCTTTTGGTTTAGGGAAGATGTTTGTGAGAGTAACTTCCAGGTTTTGGTTAATTATGCCCCCAACACTGCATACCAGTGTCTTCCAGTGGAGAGCAGCTTCCCTGGGCATTATGACACCTGCTAAAGATGGCCTGTGCTTCCCTGACTGGAGAAAGAGTAAGATCAGTCCTTCCAACTTTTCCCTTCACTGAATATAACTAGAGAGTATATCCCAAGGGACAGCAAAGGAGGGCTTCTGACATGGCTTTATATTTCACGCCTGGGAGTTGGCTTTGAAAAAAGAATTCAGGGTATCTTAAAATAAGAAAGGCAGAGAAAGTTGGATCTGAGCTGGCCTTGAAGGCAGTGTGGGTGACTTACTAAGATGGAAGGGAAAATTGGGGACCTCTGGGAATTGGGGAAACTTGAGTGTTGACACTAAGGTGGGAAATACCACATGTGTGGCCAGAGATGAAGTAGCGATCAATTCCAGCTCTTTTTCTCATTAGGACTGTGAAGGGACATTTCAGGGAATGCCTGGAGGAAAATGGCTTCATAACAGAAATGTCTTTCATCTCTGCAGCTCTCCACCCTTTGCACTCAATGACGTCACTGTTCCCATGCTTGTCTGCACTGATGAGTGTGGGACTGACCCACACATTGGTCCCAGCACACCTTAGCAAAGCCCTAGATGGGGGCATAAAATCAGCCAGGGCCCCGTTTCCTTCCATACCACACTGCTCTGTGCCCTGGAACAGACAGGCTTTGGAAACAGTTCAGTAACTGGGATTTAAAATTAATTTTCCATTCCACTGTTCTTCTCAGTTTTTGTTCCAGTGTGTGCACCCTGACATCTTTCTGGTGACCTTGCATAGTGCCTCAGCTCTGGAATTTTTTTAGTCTGTGATGAATGACCTCCACTCAGATAAATCAAACTAGGCATGCTCAAAGGTCAAGCTGGTGCAAATGTAGCTCATTTTACACAATAACTTGTTCCCTGCAAGGTGCCCGTAAATTGCTTCTCTTAGCTTATTTTTTGGAGAAGGCAGATACTATCCACCAATCTACCCATCTGATTGCTCACCATTTGGTAATATGGCCTTTAAACCTTGCAAATGGTATTTCCCTGCCCTGCTCTAGCTCCGTAGTGATGTATGTATAAAAATGTATAGTAAACACATTGCAGTTGCTTACCATTGAAAAGAATTATTTGAAACTTGAGCATCCTCTAATAATTGTAAAATATCACACACCTCTCTGTTTTGTGAGCTCTTCTCAGCATGTTCTTAACTTGTAGCCCTATTGCACATGGCTGCCCTTTTCCATTGTTAACTGCATTTCCTACCATCTGACCTTTCCTCATTGCTACGTTACATCTGGGTTCTTTGCTGCAGTTTTTTTTTGCTGGAACACTGCTTGATGTTTGGATTTTTCACACTGAATTTTTACAAAGTGGGACTCATTTATATTGTGATATTTGCTTTGGCCTGATGGTTCTCTAGTAAATACTAGTCCATTAGAGAGGTCAGTGTTTTAAGTTGGGGGCAGTTCAGAAAGTATGTTTGCTTAATTTGGCATTCCCACTTCTTTTCTTTATTTTAAAATTGGTTCTTAAAATAAAAGTAACACAGAGACATGATAAAAATTTGACCTCCCACCTACTACCCTGAGGTAACTACTGTTAAATCTCTTATGTATCCTCCCAAAAATTAAATAAATTTAAATAAACATAGACATTTAATATAAATTGGATTTTATTATACGTACTCTTTTGCAACTTCCTTTTTTTCTCATTAACAGTACACGTTTTCATGTTAGTGGAGGTAAACTACTTCAGAACTTTGTTCCTGTTTTCTTTTTCCTTTGCTATCACTTGTGAAAATCTCAGGTAGACACTAGTGGTGAAACAGATGTGGATGGAATTAGGAGAGACCAAATCAGAACTCCGTATTTGGAAGGGACAGAATTAAATTTGTAGGGCCAAGAGCCAGAAGTTGGGAAATGCGTGTGGAACCAGGATGGGCTTTGGCAAGTGTGAGTCAGGATGAGACTGGGATGGATACGCTAATGATTGGGGTATCGGAACTGAGATGAAGTGGGAGATGAATACAGGGGGCCCACTTTAATTTCTTTTTTTTTTTTGTCCCACTCAATAGTGGGAAAAATATCTTATCTGCACAGTAGTGGCTTTTGTATGACATAATGTTAGGCAGTGGGAAAAAATATATAACTATAATTGCTACCATTTATTGGCCACCTGGTTTTCAGAAAATGCTTACACAAGGCCTAACACGCATTCTGCACTGTGTATGCATGATCTAAAATGACGGCAAGTAGATGGCATTACCTGCACTTTACAGTTAAAAGGAACAAGTTTCAGAGAACGTAAGCTATTTGCCCACAGCCATGAACCTTGCATAAGGCAGAACCTGCTCAAACACCAAGCTGCCTCCTCTGAAATCCACATTTTCTGCCACATCACCTTGGCTCCTATAATGGCAACATCCTTTTTAAATTAATAAAGTCTCTACAAAGGAGGAAAGCATGTTAATAAAATAGGAAAAAAAATTAACCACATTTAGAAAGAAAGAAATGTCAGCTGAGCTTATAACATTTGGACTGGGCTTTCCAGCTCAGTCATGCTACCTGCTGCCTTTTAACAGGTAAGACTCACAACCCTGCGCCTGCAGTCAGAGACCCTATTGGAAGAGTCCACTGGAACCAAAGAAATGAAGTTTAGAAGCCACGCAGAATTTACTTAACATGACTTAATACAAAAAGTTTTAACATCTCTTTGAAGGTTTCTTTTTTTAATAGAAGATGTTTGTGACATGGTTATGATTAAAATGGAGGTTGGTAAATAGGAATTTCATCTTCCCAGTCTTGGTGATGTGACAGACCCCTGCCTGATTTTTGTTTATCTAATTCCAGTGTGTCCTTAACAAACATTTAACTGCTTGAGTGGTGTGTCAAAGAAATGTGGTCATATTTTTATTTCTAAGGGATATATCTATCTATCTATATCTATCTATATCTATATCTATCTATATAGATATATATACATTTAGTGTTATAACTCAAAAAACAGCCCAAGAGATTATTTTCAAAAAAATAAATATGTGCATGTGCACAAAATCTATGTGGATAAGTTGATTATATGCAAACATGTCCACCTTTGGGCTGAACCCAAGGATCTACATTTTGGCCAAGGAGCAGCTCTGCTTCCTGGAGCACCAGTGGAATGACGGGGGCCCTGACTCAGGTCTCATCGGTGCACAAACTCCTGAGATCAAATTAGTCCTGTCAAAGCAAAGAGGGTGGCTGGCTGGAGCAGCGATGTGGCTGACACTTCTCAGCACCCTTCAGCAGCTCCAGTGTGATAACGCCCATGCCCAACAGTGAATAACCTAATCAAGCCATTAAAGGAAACAGAAACCCTCTGCCCTGTTTGATTTCTTCCCATAATGATATAAAGTGCAGTTTAATGAAGTCACAGGGGTCCTGGGCCTCTCAGTGTGCTCAGGCCTTGGGAGGCAGCACTATTGAGTCTGCCACTGATATTCATTACCAGCCCACTGCCGGCCAGCCCAGCCAGCGTCGGCCTGCTTGCGAGCTGCGTTGTAACTGGGCTTTCTGGGGCAGTTTTCCGGTTGCTGCAGCCCCGCCTGCATTTTGTCTACATAAATTAGACCTTGTGCAGCATATTGGCCTGTCAGGGGACTAGGAAGAAACTGTATATTGTTTCTGGCATCCCTGAGCCCTTCTGCCCCTGACATCTGCTGCGCCTGTGACAGGGAATACATTCTTGACTCATTATCCGAGCAAGTGGAATCCCACCCTGACAGGACCATTAATCAGAATCAAGCAGTCCGGCAAATAAAAAAGAGAGCGAGCGGGTGAGCATGGGAGTGAGAGAGTGACTACAAAAAAGAAAAGAGACACTTTCTAACTTTGGCTTTGGTGTCATTCAGAGGTCTGGACAACTAGCAATCTATCTTTCTGAGTGACAGACCTGATGGATGGCATTATTTATGCTTTTGTGTATTAAAAGACAGTTCTGGCACTGGCTTGTCATTTTCACAGAGGTTTACAAAAAGTTGAAATTTAATTTGAAGGAAAAGGAGGGCAGGGATCAGAGGAGGCTGGCGATTTGACAGTCTGCAAAAACAAGAGACGGAGCTAAGGGCATTTTGAGTGGGTGATTTGCTGGACAGAGGTGGGCAGGGGACACTGCAGTGTGGGTGTGTGTCTGTAGGTGTGCTTTAGTGTGGCTCATGTATCTGGGTGGAATTTGGATCTTTGGGGCTTTGAAAGTGCATTCAGCATGTGCTAATCCTTTTATTGAGATGAATGTTGGGGTTTTGCTATGAAAAGATGCAAATGGAAAATATACTTGAGAGCTCGGGAATGTGTTTTTACACATATATGTGGAAAAACTTTAAATGATTATTTGCAAAACTAGAGCATTGCCTGAAATGGAACTTCATCAATATATTGGTGAGGCTGTCATCCAGCACACACTAAGTTCTGAATAACAAGTATAAGTAACTTACCTAATTCTGTTTATTACACCACCACGGTGGTCCATGAATGTATGAGTGTGTTGAGGGTGGGTGGAGTAGAGAAAGAGGCAGAGATGGGTGGGGGCTAAATAATACTGTTGCACAAATTTCTCACACTCTATGTGTCATGCCTATGAGCTAGAAGAGGACACAGGAAGGAGAGAAATAAAGGATATAACAAAGAGATTATAGTGATGCATTTTAATTAATTAATTGATTAATTAATTAACTAAAATTAATTAATTTCCCAGCTTTATTGAAATATATTTGACATATAACGTTGTGTAAGTTTAACGTATACAACCTAATTCTTAGATACACTTATATATTGCAAAATGATTACCACCGCTGGGTTAGCTAACACCTCCATCAAGTCACACAATTACCATTTCTTTTTCGTGGTGAGAACATTTAAGATCTACTGTCTTATCACCTTTCAAGTATATATTACAGTATTGTTAACTATAATTGCGGCACGGCATATTTATAACCTTCATTTAAAACTATGCTCTTGAATGCCTTACACTTGGCTATTTCCACAGACATCTGCTTTTGAATCCACCAGTCAAAATGCATCATTTGCTTTAAATTAATAACTTAAATAATTTCCAGTCTTTGACTTGTTCTCTTTTGCTATTTTTGCCATGTTGGCACCTTATACCATCTCCCAGAGGGTCCTGCATCTCGGGCAGCTGCGGCACTAACAACATTCCCTGGACAGACAGCAAAGCCAAGCCCCTTGTTCATGAGCCCCAGAGGGCACAAGCCTGCAGCTCAAGTGGGCCCAGCATCAAACTCCAGCCCACCCACCAGCTGTTCTTCCCACCCCCAAATCTTCCTCCTTTCCTGGAAGGAGTGTACGGAAGTCCTGCTCATCAGATCTGTTTTTGCCAGAATCTGTCTAGGTGTTATTAGCTCTAGGCCTTGCCCCTAGAGGATCATGGAGAGAGCAGAGGATCATTTATCCCACTGAGAAAATACAGATAGCATGGAAGCAGAGAGAAAAGATGCTGCAAAGTAGACTTTTAAAATTGGGGTTAGATTTAGTTTTAAAAGGAGGGCTTAGATCAGCATAAATGTCTAACATAAATAACTGTGTCATATCAGCAAACTGCCACATTTAGGTAGGGGTCGTGTTCTCCTTATTCCAATGGGCAGGCTGGTCAGAGACACCAAATACTGTGTCTAGATTAATAGGCATTAGACCAATTGTTGGCCAGGCAAGAAGTTGATGTCACTACCAAACTAAGTGAAACAATTATGATAGTCAAAGAATTCACAGTCAAACGTAACAAAGAGGAGTTACATTTTTGTGACAAGGATTTAGGCTTCCCAAGAAACCTCATCTGTTAGTTTTGTTATCAGACGGTCCTAGGTTCTAACATCAATTTCATCGCTTTTTATTTAGCCTTTCAATTCTCAATGTCCTTATCAATAAAATAAGGATAATTATAATTACTTCCTTGAATTGTGAAGATTAAATGTGACAACACATGTAAATTACACCATAAAAATGCTGGCACATCATAGATACTCAAGGAACATCTCAAACTTATATTTGTCAGAAAACACCTGATCATGTTATACTTTAAATCACAATGAACAGGGTTGGCGTGAGAGGGCATAGAGTGATAGCCTGTGGGATAAGCTTCTCGTTCATCCTGGGGGCTCTGAATCATACCTGTCCAGGAGTGAGGCTGCCCTAAAGGATTACCTGCAGAAGCTTGGAGCTGGCTGTGCTTGGTGTACCAGCAGGCTTCCCCCTCTCTGGTATGAACAGTTGTTTGCTAAACAAAGGGAGAAGATGTGAACACATCTCCACACATGTAACTTGAAGACAAATCAGTTAACATCGATGGAGCTCAGTTTCTTCGTTGGTAACATACAGACAAACATATTTTCTTTAAAGGGTCATTAAATGACAGATATTGCATGGGAAGTACCCAGCCCAACACAGACCTAGAATCACAGGGCTGGGTGTTCAATAAACACGTCTATTATTATTATCATAGTCTGGCTTTCTGAAAACAGATGTGCACAAACGGACTGGACATTGACTCCTAGAAAGAATCTACATACAGTAACTGTTCCCAATCATGAGTGTTGTCTAACAAAAGCCTACTATAATTAAATTTCCTTCTATAGACTTTTCCTCCAACTGAGTATTTCAGTCTGAGTATACTGAAAGTTTTAGTCACTCTTGACAAGGATATTTAGAAAAAGAGGAAACTGTAGGTTGGGCAGAGAGAAAGGGCATAAAATGGGATAGATAATAGAAAGAATAGTCACAGAGATTTCTCCCATGCCGCTTTACGAGAGGAAAAGGAAATGGAGACAAACTAAGCCCGACCTTTGGGACACACGCTTGTCCTCATACCAAGCGGGAACTGAGACTTGAGTGAGAGGATGGGCAGAGTTAGGTCAGGGTGCTCTGCTCTGCTCTTGTGTGGAGTTATCAAGGGTGGAGCGAGGCTCCAGCGTAGTGGGGAGGAGGGTTGATAAAGCCTCACTTCTTCCACTGCAGGAGTCTAAGTTCCTCCTCCTCTCTAGGTCTGATGGGATCCAGGGTGGGGGAGGGGGGTGGGGGGGTCAATAGCTGAGTCATTATGGACAGGACTCTGAACATCTGAATGAAGGAACAACCACAGAGGGAAAAATCCTCTTGGGAGTCATATTATCTGCTGCTAGTCAAAAGACGTTTTATATGCATCTCACTGAAACAGAGAGCCTGAAAACATTCTAGCATAAGGGGTGTGGTGAGTAAATGGAAATCAACTGTAGAGTAGCCAGTAGTAATAATTAAACATCTGCAAATTGTGTTTTGATAGTCTTTGTAGTGTATTGTCCTCATTATTTTAGCAGTCCGAAAATTCCATTTATCCTCCTGGTCCCTTCTGGTTTTTTTTTTTTTCTCATAATATTTTAAGCCTCTCATTTATAAATTCTCCTACTATGGAGATTTTATGCTTTGGGGAGGAAATATTACAAACATCTGCTGCATTTTTTCCAGGTGGGATAGATGGGTAATTTCCTGTTGAACAGGTCACCCAACTCTAGTGGAATGGACAGATGTGTCACCAGCCATTCTGGATCTTCTCTGGATTAGTCCTGTGACCTTAGGCAAATCAGCAAATCATTTAACCAACTCCTCCCTCACCTTGCCCAGATCCCAAGCCTTGGTCATGTATTTTGAAAAATGCATGCCATTTCTTTTCTTTTTAGCACAGTGTCTAGCCCTTCTTACAAATGCTTTCTATTCTTATGACCGCATTCCTATGACAGCAAGAATCAAGTACAAATGGGAAGTCTAGAGTTGATACATTTTCCTTGATGGAGAATGAGAGAAAAGCCACGTGGAATTAGAAGATGAAGCAAACCATCTCGGTAGACATTCTACCGTCATTTATTTCCATACAACAGTTAGGTAGTCTCTCTACCTGATACCAGAAACATAGAAATGAAAAGACACAGTCCAGTGGAGGAAATAAATGCAGAAACACATAACCCCTATGGTGTTAGGCACAGAAGAAGAGAGGGATCTGCAAAGAAACACTCCCTAGGGAGCCTCTGGGGCTTGACAGTTGCCCCCAGGGGGCCCTCTCATCCTTCTTTGGAAAGCTAGGAGGGGTACAGGCATTTACTACCCAGGAAAGGTCACTCCTTTCTTTCTTTCAGCCCAGAAGTTCTAAGTCCTCAGTATTTTCTGAGGACAAATCTCTATTAGGCAGGCAGCTTGCTTCTGGGTCCCTGAGGTTCATTTGGTGGACTCAGCTGTTTGTGAAACCCAAAGGAGTTATTCATTAACATCAGTAAGGAATGCCTGACTAACATCTGGCTTGTTGGGGGCTGGGCTTGGTTAATTCTACTTGGAACAACACCAATATTAGTTCTGCTTGGATTAACACCAGCACTAATGATGACATAAGACTCTTACTTCATTAGCCTGATGAAGGGAAAATCTTGCATGTTCAGCCTGAGCCAAAGAGTAGAGTCCAGGACCAAGACTCCGGAGCTAAGCCTAATGAGTGAATCAAGCTAGCTGGATAGAGGGAATGATCCAAGCATAGAAGGACGGATACAGTGGTGTGTTGCAGAGGGCACCCTGAGCCCAGACAGATGTGGGAACACCTAAGTATTTTAGAAGTTATAAGGATTGGAGGCATCCTGACCTGAGCCTCATCTTTTTAAAGACAGTTATACCAACAAGAGAGCTGCCTTGGTTTTTATCTGAAATGTTCAAATCCCTGCTATAAGGGGACAAATGGCGTGTGCTCAGGAAATGAAACCATCAGTGGTTTGATCTGGAGTCCTTCTCTTCCTCCATACCCCTCACCTCTTCAGCTCAAACATATGCATACTTACAGACACACAGATTCTCCACTATCCACTCAGACTGCAAGGATCTAATAAGCATGTGCCATAAGTCTTGCAAGGTACCAGGACTAGGGCAGTAAATGTGGTAGACGTGCCCCATCCTTTATGAAACTCAGATTGGAGGAGGATCAAATCAACAGCCTGCAGACGGAATGGCACTTTACTCAGACTTGGGCAGGGCAAAGAGGGTGGATAAGGACAGCACTGATGCCAGAATAAATGGAAGTTACTCAGGAGAAGGATGCTCTGGAAGAGAACTTTCAGAAGAGGGAACCTGGGGAGGGAGGATGGCTGCAAGACTTCCAGTGAGTTTTGAAATAGAACAGGAAGTAGTGAGAACAAGAGTGGAGAACTAGGCAAAACTCTAATCAGAACCTGATAGTTGTGGTAAGGAGTTTATCAACGTCTCGGTCTCAGATGATACCTTTAAAAGTCACTGAGAAGCATGATCTGAAATTCACTTTAGAGAAGAATTGGGACATCCTACCGGCCAACATGTTCCTGCTATTCTTTCTCAGGTTTAAGATATTTACTAAGCTTGTGGCTTTGTAGTTTGAGTTTAGATTTCTCTGTACTTCCTTGTTTCTCCCAACCTGGAAATTACAAACATTGAGAGCAATGATTGTGTTTTGCCTGTCATTCTGACCCAGACATGACCAGGACACCCACTGTCGCTGCCTGCCTAAGAAGCCTGTTAGCCCTGAGAGCACTCTCAGATCAGGAGCTCCTGGGAAGAAATCAGGGAGCCCCTTGGAGACAAGAAGCCCTTTTCTTGGGGTTTGGCTGCCTTCATCTGATATTCAACTGTGCATAGTCACCCAATTTCAGCCCCAGTTAATAAAGTTTTATTCATCTCACTGTTTGCATAATGCTTCAGTCTCAACTGCATGTTTATGCAAAGATAATTGGGCCACTATTTAAGTTGTGGAAAGAGTCAACAAACTTGCTATGACTATTTTGTCTGATGCTATTAAGTGCTTCCAACACCTCAGAAGGCATTTCTCCTTTTGTTTATATGTTGCATTAAGTGAGTCACTAGAGATAAATGAATCAAATAGCCCACCAAGCTCAGCACCAGCTCCGGATCTTTAGCATCCAGCAGAATTCATTAGTGCAGTGAGAGACTGCAGTTTTATTCCAAAACCAAATATCTAGTTAAGGCAGGATTTGAAGACTACAGTTTAATTCCCCTGAACAAACAGAAAGCAGTTTGCTAGTGAAACTTACTTGAGTTTATTACAATTGACAATATTAAAATGAAAAGAAAAAAATTGTTTTTTGCTGGTTCTGCTTTTCACTGACCTAATGAAACCGAAAGGGACAGTAGGCAAATGGTGATTTTGTTGTGTTTTTCTCTTTCTGGTGGAGAGCTGAGGTCTGAGGCCTTTGCCTGTTCCCTTGGCAGAAAGAAAGCTTAGAGGGAGGGGCCTGGGGCAGCTGCAGAGTGTTCTGGGCTCTGAGGTCTCACTTTTTCTGCCCCTGATTTGCTGATTGTCCCTGGTTTTCACTGCTCTGTGGCAACCCTTTGAGATTTAAAAAAAAACAAAACATGGCTATAAATAATTAGCGGGATCTCTGCAAATATAAAACTTAATGAAGATATCATATGAAAGGATAGAAAATCCACTTTTAAATCTGAATTTTTCTGTCAGTAAGAAAATATGTTCCATGAGGTCTGGTTTAGGAAGCAAATGGATCAAGAACAAGAGGTTTGAAAGAAGTAATTGCTGCTGATTAAGAAGAGCCCGGTCAATTCTGAGCTCCCTGATAAAAGAAGGCCATCTCAGATACCAGTCTGGTTCCGTGGGACGGTGAAGGCAATGTTGCACTAAAGGAGATCTAATGTTGATTGCGTGTATATATTAAATGAATTACCTACGTCATTTATTCAGTTCTAAAAAGTGTGTGAAGTAGACACTGGTCCTTCTTATTGAAGAGGAAAGTGGGGCTCAGAGAGATTAAGTCACTTGCTTAAAGACACACAGCTAGGTGCTGGAGATGGGACTAAATTGGTCTGATTAAAATGCTTGTTCCCCGCTTGTGCACTGTTGGTGGGATTGCAGATTGGTGCAGCCACTATGGAAAACAGTATGGAGGTATCTCAAAAATCTGAAAATGGAACTACCCTATGATCCAGTAATTCCACTCCTAGGTATCTATCCGGAGAAATCCAAAACTGCAATTCAAAAATCTTTATGCACTCCTATGTTTATTGCAGCACTATACACAATAGCTAAGACATGGAAACAACCGAAATGCCCATCGGTAGATGACTGGATTAAGAAACTGTGGTACATTTATACAATGGCGTATTACGCAGCCATAAAGAAGAAAGAAACCTTACCATTTGCAACAACATGGATGGACCTAGAGAACATTATGTTAAGTGAAATAAGTCAGACAGAGAACGACAAATACCATATGATCTCACTTATATGCGGAATCTAAAGAAAAGAATAAGTGAATGAACTAATCAGAAACAGTTTTGGAGACAAAGAGGAAAAACTGAGGGTTGCTAGATGGGCAGGGGGGGTGGGGGTGGGGGGGTGAGGGGATTGGAGGGCAGTCGGTGACCACAGGATGGCCACGGGGTTTGAAAATTAATCTGGGGAACGTAATTTGGTGGTTACCAGAGCGTAAGGGGGTTGGGGGGGGGGAATGAGGGTGAGGGGGATCAAATGTATGGTGATGGAAGGGGAGCTGACTCTGGGTGGTGAACACACAGTGTGACTTATGGATGATGTGATACAGAATTGCACACCTGAAATCTATGTAATTATACTAACAATTGTCACCCCAATAAATTAAAAATAAATTAAAAAAAATTAAAAAATAAAATGCTTGTTCCCTTTTCACTATACGTCCCCAAAGGCATGGGAAAATGTGATGGGGTTTAAAAAATACTTTAGTTTTTAGGTAATCTGTGTACCTGCCCTTTTTATGTTGTTTTCTGAAGAGAGAAGTTGTAACGATCAACCTTATGGTTTCTCCGTCTGCATTGTCCATTTGGTAGATACTTCTCTACACTTCCGCCCCATAGGCCATGGAGAGGTTAATGTTCTCTCTGTTTCATACACGGCCTTGGTCACCCCCTTCACACACCTACACACACACACAATGAATTACATTGCAAAATTCTTTCCTGTTAATCTGACTTCCTGGGTTTTTCCGCTGACTGCAGAAGAGGATATCAAAGTGGGTGTGTCTTTGGGGGGTATAAAGATC
This sequence comes from Rhinolophus ferrumequinum, assembly GCF_004115265.2. Taxonomy (NCBI): domain Eukaryota; kingdom Metazoa; phylum Chordata; class Mammalia; order Chiroptera; family Rhinolophidae; genus Rhinolophus; species Rhinolophus ferrumequinum. Next base: position 62,279,350 of record NC_046287.1, read on the forward strand.
ATAATCATGTTATGTTTATAATAAATTACTCACTGGTCTGTTAACTCAGCCTCCAAACCAACCTAGAATTTTAGTTCTCACACTCTGCTTTCCATTGTAGTTTCACAGTAGAACTCAATTTGCAGTTATTTTCTGAGCCAATCAACTCATGTCTGATATCCTTTTGGTCTTGCATGTGTGATGCTCCTGTTCCTTACGCATTCTGCATCTAGTCCAGGGTTGGATCCTCCAGGAATTGCTTCTCTGCAGACTTTCTGTGCTTGACTCACATGCTAATATAATCCATCCACATGAATTTCCTAGAGATGCCTTACAAATTACTATAACCTTGATGGATTAAAACAACAGAAATTTCTGCTCTCACCGTTCTGGAGGTCAAAAGTCTGAAATCAAAGTGTCAGCAGGGGTGCAGTCTCTCTGGGGGCGCTAGGGGAGAAGCCGTTCCTTGCCTCTTCCAACCTGGTAGCAGCTGCTAGCATTCCTTGGCTTGTGCTGCATCTCTGTCTTCTCCATCTTGACACGGCTTTCTCTTTGTGCATCTGTCTCAAAACTTCCTCTGCCTCTCACCTAGAAAGATATAGCCCCTCAAAAAAAAAAAACCAAGTAACACTTCTCCTCTCAAGATCTTTAACATAATCACATCTTTTGCCATGTAAGGAAATATTCTCTGTTTCTGATGATTGGGAGGAGGTGGAGGCCACCACTCAGCCCACTACACCGTCTCCGCTTCTTGTATTATTTCTACTTCCTGCCATCAATCCTCGTAGTGTGGCAGGTCTGTTCCTTCTTGAGCCACATCACTGAAATGATTTATGATCTTCTGTCCCAGGAATTATCCTCTATCCTCTCCCATCCCAGGCGCAATGAAGCACATGTGTGCTTGACAGTGATGGCTACCCTTGCTCTCTTATTTTTATTTATTTTTATTTTTTAAATTTCTTGTCAGTAAGCTGTTGGATTCCAAGATGGAAAATCGGAGCCTGTAGTCCCTTCCCCTAGGGGCTGGGATGTACTGTATCTCCTCTTCTCTGATCCATCCCATCCTTTGCCTTTCCAGAGCAGTGAAATCTTCTCACAGCAAGCCCATTCAGGCAATACCAAATACAACAGGACTAAACAGAAATGTTCCTTGATCTGGGTGAGGAACATTAAGAAAGACTAAGAAAAAAACGCAACTAGCAAATTAAGGAACATTTCCATCTTCCTTGAAACCACTGCTTTCCCCTGAACTAAAATGCATTAGAAAAAACGTGAGAAAAACGCCCAGTTCATGCAGAGCTATTGAGTCCTAGAAAACAAAACCCTGGATGACGGAGAATGATCATTTTAGGTAGAAGTTCTTTTAGATCAGGGATAAAGAAGAAGCATAATCCAGCAACAATAATTTAGATCTGATAATCACAAGACCGGGATTCTAATTTTAATTCTCTCATAACCAGTTATGTATCTGGGAAAGTTACTACTTTATCTTTCTGGACTTCACGTGACTCATCTGTAAAATGGGGTTAGTAGTGTCAGCCTCGCTTGCCTCACAGGGTTATTGTGAGGCTCAAATGAGATGATAGTCGTAAGAATACTTTGGAAAGCTTAAAACATCACATACAATGTGTGCCTTCCTTTCAGCAAGCTGATAGGTGCTTGAGCATATAAAGAAAGATCAAACTAGACCAACCTCAACCTTGGCTTTGGGACGCCTGCTGCCTCTTACTCCAACTTCTCTCCAGTAGGTCACTGGACTTAGAGTCTGAATCATATCCTTACTCTTAATGTGTACGTGAAGTTGCAGGTAAATATTACTACAGTATTTGTACCTCAGCTTCCTCATTAGTAAAATAGGGATTTTTGTCCCTATTCAGTTTAGTCATATGAAATCATGTTTTGAGAAATCATGAATTTGAGAAAGTACTTTGTGAAATTTCAAAGCACTATACAAATTGAAGGTCATGTTATTAAGAAGACTGGATGCCCATTGTCCTCTTCTGATGACCAACAACTGGATGTAGACCTCTCACCAACCTGACTTTAGGAGCTCATGGTTCGTCCCAAACTCCTCCTTTACTCCGTATGACAGTGGTGATGGGATGGGAGCAGGACACATCTCAGATGTGGTTTATTTTGTGCATCTCATCAACTAAAGTGATATGTTAGTCAGGATGGGATAACGGCTGTAACAAACAACACATCACAATTTGCATAATACAACAAAGGACTATTCCTCACTCATGTTACAGTCCAAAGCAGGGTGGGGGAGAGGGCAGGGGCTGTGCTCCTTATAGTTATTCAGGGCTAAGGCTCCTTCCATCCTGTGGCTCTACCATCCACTTAAGATTCAGAATCTTCTACTTCATTCTATGCATCCAGCCTGTTGATGAGCAAAAGGGGAATCTAGAGGACTATGTGGGAGTTTTTAGAGGCTAGTCCTAGAAATGGTGTACTTCACTTCTACTTATACCCCACTGGCCAGAACTCAACTATATGGCCTCACCCAACGTTCCGGCAAATAGGAAATGTAGCCCCGCGGTATACCCAGTATGAAAAGGAGAAATACATATATTGGTGAGCCCTAGCTATCTCTGTTAAAGTGGAATCCTTTAGGTTGATTCAGAGACATTTAAATTCGAATCAATTTTCCTTGGTCCATAGTCACAGAAAATGGACTAAATCTAAAAGACGGTAGGCGTTATTCAAAGGGAGTGTATGTGTATATGTGCACACACACACACACACACACACAGGCACACACACACATACACATGCATATTCCATACCTAGAGGATGGGAGAAGATCTTAGGATTTATGTGTAAATTAGTTGTTTAAAATTTAAACACATTTCGTACAAAACCAGAGAAAGCTGTAGAGTATACCAGTTAAAGTTTTAGACTTGGAGTCAGATAGCCTGGATAAAAATCCTAAATCACCATTAGCTAGCTGAATAATCTTGACAAAGTTATTCAATCTAGTGACTTTCAAACATTGAGGAATATGCATATACACATATGTACATAGCATTTTAATACATACACATATGTATACGTGTATATATAAGTATATATACATGTATGTGTATATGCATATGCATGTATGTATGCTGTACACATTTAGGTTGGTGGAATCAACTTAATTGGTTTTATACCTAGTAATGCGTCATGACCTTCAGTTTGAAATCACTGACTTACACCCCTCACTAGTCTCAGTTTTCTCAACTGAAAAATGGACTTGTTGCATGCATCTAACAAACTAATGTTTATAAAGGATTTCACACACTGAGCATTTAATGTATGCTAGCAATTATTATTAAATATTATTATGTCATTTTAAAACTATAGCCTGCCAAAATTCATACAACTAGTAAGATGTAGAGACAGAATTCAAGTGAGGAATTGTTGCCCCTTTCCATGCTTGCACGGTAGGATCATTTAATTATTCCTTCTTTCCTCTCTTCATTCAATCAAATAGGAAATATTTATTTAGTGCAAAATATGTATCAGGCATTGTGATAGCACAGGGAATAGAAGGATGAATAAATCATGGCTGCTGTTCTTACACAGCTTGAATATCTAGAACTATGCTGTTCAATACACTGGCCATTTGCCATATGTAACTATTTACATTTACATTTAAGTTAATTAAAATGAAACAAAATCTAAAATTCATTTCGTCAGTTACACTAATCCCATTTTAAGTGTTGAACAGCTACATGTGGCTAGTGGCCACAATATTTGACACTACAGATATGGAACATTTCCATCATCACAGAAAATTCTAAAGTATAATCAAAGGGCCTTAATAGAGTGGATATCTATTCTTCAAATTTAGAGGATGAAAAGAAAGAGAACTCAAATGAAATATGAGTCATTGTATATAGTTCATGATGCTTATGAAAATGTGGAAACACTGTGTTCATTTGGATGATTATTTGCCTTTTTTTTTTTATCTCTTGAGCTATACTATAAACTTTGTGAGATCATGAAAGCATGCTCTAAGCATGACTTTTTTCTCTTCCGTATATGCAGTGTCTAGACCAGTAGCAACATCCCTGGTCTTATAGCATGCTAGTTCTCGAAAGGAAGAAGGCTGTGGTACAGGTGTACATTGTTCTTCTTTTTCCACTCACATTCTGAACTCTAAGAATAGGTACAAAAACCTTAGAAGGGGTGAGCTGGGATTGAAGAGTGAATGTATGTAGGCATTGGTAGGCAAATCTGGAGAAGGAGGATTTTGTGGGATATAGAATTAATGTGTCTGATGATGACCTAGGAGGGAATTGACAATCTCAATTAGAAATTAGGAGGAGTAGTGTAATTGCACATCAGTCAGACTGTGTTGGGACCAGCTTAGGGATCTGTTCAGTCTGCCTGCATTTATTAGTGGCAGGAACAATGTTCCTCCTAGCCATGTCCACCTAGATTTCTGAATAAGAGTGTGCCTGGCTCAATAGATATTTGTTGAATGAATGGCAGAGTTCATATGACTGTGAATTAAAAATATATACACAAAGTGTGATTTATGGATGATGTGATACAGAATTGCACACCTGAAATCTATGTAATTTTACTAACAATTGTCACCCCAATAAATTTAAAAAATAAAATTAAAATATATATATATATATAAATTTAAAAAATAAAATTAAAATATATATATATATATATATATATATATATATATATATATATATATACTTTTTTAAAATCCAGGAAAGTAAGGGCAGAACAGAGATTTCACATACCTTAGTGTAGATGGAATAATTTAGCCTTGTACTACCAGCTTGCTTTTTGAGGAAGGTTGGACTAGATGCTTTCTGAAATCCTTTCCAACTATGTCTTACATTCATTATAAACATTGTTTCAGTGAGAAAGGGATTTTGAATTCCAACTGAGGAAGTTAGGACACATGCCCTTCCTGTTCAATAGAGAAATTGACAAGGCTTCTTCCAAGAGGAATAGAGAGCCCATTGGGGCATAACACTGACCCAGTTACCTCCAGTGTATTCTGAGGGTTAACGACCAATTTCTTTGGGGGTTGAAAGAGGGTATAGATGGGAGTGAAAGGGGTGGCTCCAAAGAGAAACTCTTACTTCTTTCTTTCTCAAGAGCATTTATTTGTTGTTTGTATGTCTGGAGGTGCCTCTGCAAGGAGTGTGGTGAAAGTGCTGGCATTTCATTCATATCCTTAACTGAGCCCATCAGGGCTCCCTCTAGAACCCAGGGAAGCAAACCTCTCCCTTATCCTTCAAGATTCAGTTCAATTCTCTGGCCTTCTTTTCATGATGGCTCATCTGACCGCTCTCAAACAAGATGTCCTCTTTCCCTCGACATCTTAGCGTTTGTTACACCTCTTGTTCATTGGATCTTAATTACATACAACTTTGTGGAGCTCTTGCCTGGTTGAATTATATTGGCCAGGATGAGCTATCTATTGAGGACATTGTAATAGACAGAAAAGTAGCCCCCATCTAGGTCCTAGTCCCTGGAACCTGTGGATATGGTACCTTACATGGCTAAAGGGTCTTTGTGGATGTGATTATGTTAAAGACCTTGAGATAGTGAGATTATCCTCATTTATCTGTTTAGACCCAATGTGATCACAAGGGTCTTTCTTAGAAAGAGGCAAGAGGGCAAAGTCAGGAGAGAAAATGTAACAATGGAACTTAGGACACATGGAAATAGAGGTTAGAGTTATGAACTTTAAAAATGGAGGAAAGGACCATGACCCAAGGCATACAGGTGGGCTCTAGCACTGAAAAAGGCAAGGAAATGGATTTTCTAGAATCTCCAGAAAGAGATTCTGCTGACATCTTAATTTTAACCATAGGACTCATTTTGTACTTCTGACCTCCTGAAGTGTAAGATAAAAAATGTGTATTGTTTTAAGCCATTAAGTTTGTGGCAATTTGCTATAGCAGCAATAGAAAACAAATACAGACATGTTCAGCAAACACTTGTCTGCCTGGATTAAGGCCTTATGGGACATTCTGCAGGCTGATATAATTTTGAACCTATTTGGAAAACAATGAAATGGCCATGAAATTTTTATGTAATCTATAAGGAAAGTGTGGTAATATATGGAGAGCCCTAGAGGCTAACTAAGAATGCAGTCCCAGCCTGCTCTAAAACTAAACAGAGGCTTTAGGCCTTAGCTGTGGTCCCCGCTCAAGGGGGCACTTAGCAGTTTGGAGCAGTTTACAAAGAGAGTCTATGTAGCTGCTATGAATCTGGGAAGAGGATATAGTTCATAATTTAGCTTAAAGTGGTACAGCCTCTGCCACTGACATTGTATGGCCTGTCCCAGCCAAACGGACCAGCCTCTCCTTTCCTGCTGGACCCTCTCCAGGGCTTTGGAGGAGGTAAGGCTGTTATCCCTGTGGAAGTCAAAAGCCAAACTGCAAAAATGGTGAAGGAATCCAGTTCTGTCTGGCTCCCAGTTGAGATGGTGGTAGTTAAGCAGATTTCCTCTAAGCCAAAGAAACACAACTCTGCCAGGGAAATCAAATTAAAACAGGAAGGTGGAGAAATGATCTTCATGAAAAGCGTACCTGCCACACTATTTCTTCAAGCCAATTTGGCACGGAACCTTGCTTCTACTGCTTTTAATAGGTGTGAACTGATGTTTTATTTAACTGTCCACCTTCTCCTGGCTCCTGACGCTGCCTAGAAAAACAAGGTTTTAAAATTTATTTCTGATTTAGCTGGCCACGAGTTCAGGCTATTCCCAGGGCTACAGCCTCAGGAAAACATTAGAAAGAATCCTCATTTTTTCAGAATTTGGTATTTCATTCAAAAACTACTGAGTCTTGTGAATTACATTTTGAATCACCTGAGCTCTGTCTTTATTTTTTGGGGGGTGGATGTATTTTTGTTTTTTCAGTATTCTTGTTTCCACTCACCCCCAGAGGTTATTAATCCATTTAAATGTTCACTCCATTTTTTGAGCTAATTTGCATACTTCATATTTTTCAATAACATTTTTATTTTCATCTATTTTTGAATTTTACTAGTGTAGTATCAAATGAAGGACCTTTAAAATAATTTTCTAATTTCCATTAAATCTGTGAATATACCCCCTTTCTCTCTTCCACTATTGTATATTTGTATTTTCTTTTTTATTTCTTCCTAGACAAGTTACTGGATTTACCTGCTTTGCTGTTTAGAGTTTATAAAACCCTAGTTCATTGAGTTTTGTTTTTACCCATGTGAATTTATTTAATATGTTTTCCTTAGATTTGTTTACTTATTATTCCAACTTTCTGAATTTAAACCAAAATTTTACACCAGTTTTTGTTAAGTAATGATGTTGTTTAAAGCTATGAATCATTCCCTGAGCACAATTTTGTTTGCATTCAATAAGTTTATTGTTATGTAATGTTTTAATTATGGTTTTGACATTCTCTTTGACCTGAGGTTTTCATTAGAGTTTAAAATATTTCAGTTTGTAAATTATTTGTACTTGTGTTATTTATTCCTCATTTTGGTGCAGTATGGTCAAAAAAGGTGTTGAGTTATCTTTGGAATTTACTTAAATTTTATTCACATATTATATAATCAACTTTTTAAAAAATGTATTATTTGCACATAAAAAGTAGATATATCTTTATTTATTAGTTATGGAGTTTAATATATAGAATCTGACATGAAATAATGTGCATTATAACTTTATTGATTATATTATTCAGAACAGCTATATTCTACTTAAAACATTAAAATCTTTTCATATTTGATTTGAACTGTGTTTAAGTTTCTTACTCCTAGTATTTCAGTAAAATTTTTATTACATTTTAAACAGATTTTTATTTTACATAGTTTAATTTTATTCTACTTGACACATATAGGTAGAGGTTAAATACACATTCATTGAGTATTATGTCTTCATCATTAAAATAGGACTTTCTTTGTCCTATTTAATCCTTTAAGTTTGAATTCAACTTTGTAAGACATAGTTTTAGAAAACTGGTTCCTTCTGGTTTAGTTGTACATGATTTTATTTTACTTTTCATTTGTCTGTTTTGTATTAGCACACCATTTTAGTTTCAGTCTTAATGAATATCTGCTTTATAAGTATGTTTTTTGTAGGCTGAAGTTATGTCTTTTTTTTTAACCCCAATCTTAAAGTTTTTCTTTGAATAGGTAAAGTATCAATTTATATTTACAAAACATATATTTGATATTATTCTGTTATCTTATGTTTCTGATTTTTATGCTTTTTATATTTTATTATTTATTTATTTTTATTTTAAAATAATTTCCCTGTTGAGTTTATGATATCAGCTTATTTGTGTATCTTTTGCTGTATATTTATGTTCCTTGTGGGTCAGTTTTTTGAGAACTGTACACAATCACTGTTTCTTGTGATTGTGAATACTTGATGTGTTTAACTAATGTCCAAAACTTATTACTAAAAATTAGAAAATAGTAACATTAATTGATTTTTTTTTCCCTATTAAAGATAGAGAAATCAGGTCATTTGGACTTTCATATCTGGGTTTTGTTGTTATATTCCTGTACGGCTCTCTCAGTAGAACTATTATTATTTCATTAAATTATTAAGTTATATTTCAGTTATTATTCTTTGTATTACATAACTTGTCCTTGAAGAATTAGATACAATCTTCTCCTTCAACATAATTAGCAAAATTTCTTGAGCCAAACTCTGTGTTTATATACAATCAATGTTCAACATTGGCTTTTCCAAAATATTCTTTACTCATGACCTCTTTATTTTGATTGATTTCTTAGTTGGTTAGAGTCTACCCTCAAGTAGGTTTCTAAGAGAATGCTATGCATCAAACTTTGTTTGTCTTTCTGTTGCTTTGAAGTCAGTCTGATTTTTTTCCATTATAAGTTACTTTTGTCTGGCTGCCTATAGCAATTTTTTTCTTTATTTTTGAAATTCAGAAGATTTGTTAGGATATGTCTTGAAGTTTATTGATAATTTTGATGAATTTTGGCAAATTCTTTAAGTCTGTACATCAATATCATCATTACATTTATGAATTATTTTTGTTATGTCTTTGAATACTGTTTCTGCCCCATTTGTTCTGTTTTATTCTTCATTCTCACTTATAACCTGTATGCTTGTTTTATGCTAATTCTCCATAAATATTGATGGTTTAGTGTTTTTTGATTTTTCTCTATGGTTTAGATTTTTCCCCCAAGCCTACTCTCCATGTCTCTGATCCTATTGTTCTTTGCTGGATCTTATGTCATTTAAATGCAGTGACATTATCATATCAACTTGTTTTATTATTTCTAGCAACTCTCTCTGTAAAACACTCAGTATACTAATTATCCCCCTCTTTCAATTTGTTTATTGAGTCTATTTTCTTTAATTTTCTTGAGAGTATGATGCAGTCTAAATTGTTCTTATATTTTCTTATTAAACCTTATTCTAGAGGATGAATTTCATCTAAAATTTATTATTTATATTCATTTTCATTTTGGGGGTATACGTTTATCCCTGCAGGATTTTCACATGGGTCTTGTGTTTGTTTGATTATTTTCCTGTTCATCATTGTTTAATGAGAGAAACTTCCTAGGCTTTCTATTTACTCAACTGAAATGAGTTTTTTTTTCTATTTTCAGTTTACTTGTACACCATTTTAATCCTCCCTTTAAATTTTTCTGAAGGCTTGGATAATGGATTGAAATAAAGTTCAGTTGTTCTACAGTCAATGGGTGGATGAGGAGCTCAAGCCATGGGCAACCAAAGAACTTGGTGTGCAAATTCAGTCTCTCTATAGTAATAGACACAACTGTACCAGGGCTGTTTCTGCTTCAAACCATGTTTCTCCATATCAGGAAGGGTTTGTCTTTGTTGCAGGGTCAGCCTAGGAAGTTATGTTCAAGAGAAAAAAATGTGGCATGACTATGCAATCTTCTGTCCCAACTGTTGGGTTTACAGGGTATATTTAACTTCAGTCAGAAAAGAATATCAGAATAAGTTGTTTGCTTTCTTTTTTTTTTTTTACCCCCTATGGCCAGTTCATATACTCAATCTTCATTTTTAATAAATTGGGGATTAGAGTCTTTTAAAAATGTATATAGAATGTATTCATCTTGTACAACACTGCATAGATTTCTTGGCAAGTAGGGGTGGGCTGTCAGGCTTTGATGACTCGTTTCAATTTGGACCAGATTATATCTGACACATATTTCTCAGGGTTTAGTGAATAAAATGAAGATCATTCCCCCCAGTTTGGCAGTAATAAAGTATTTTCCTGTACTTTGCTTTTTTTTGGTTCTTTTGGGCAGTATATAAGAAGGAGAGTTTGTAAACCTTTGCTTACCTTACTATCCTTCCCAAAAATTCTTCATAGGGTTCTGCTCATTACTTTGCTAAGCAGCTATTAACACAGTAACCTTTAATGCCTTCTTTCTTCCATTATCTAATCTCATGCCTTTTTCCTTTCCTAGAATTACAACCACCTCCCTTCTGTCTATCTGGGTTTTACATATCACACAAGACGCCAATAGAGTTTCACCTATTATGTAAAATCTTTCTTGAACCTCACATCCTGTGGTAATCTCTTCAACTCCAACATTTTACATTATTGTTGTGTGTACCATTTGGTACCTGGACATACAAAGATATGATATTTTTCTGTGTGCTCTATACCCTATCTTCTCCCCAACTATATTTTAATTGAGCAACTTAATTCTTTGCACATAATAAGTTGCCATAAATTTTCAATAGTTTGTAACAATTAGCTTTTAAGCAGAAAAAGAAAAACTGTCTTTTTAGATACCTCCCCAATAATGACCGCTGTCCAATACCTTCCTAGTCTGACCACCTGGATTAGTTTAGAGTTTACAAAATAGTCTTCATTTCTCTTAGGTTTATTGGTTTTAAAAATTTCTCTGAAATCTCAACTTAAAGAGTCATCAGTAGGTCAACTGTTTAAATATCTCTACCAGAAATGTAAACAGTGAATCAAATTACCTATTCACTCCGGAGCCCTTTAATTCCTTCTATCCCTTCATCACTCCTTTGCTTTTTATTGTTCTCACTCATTTTATCCCTGTGGCAAGAAAAGTTAAATGAAACCCCCCCAAAAAAAAAAAAAAAAAAAGAAAGGAAAAAAAAATGCAGCTGATTAGGGTAGATGCACAGAGCTCAGGGAACTATCTTCCTAAACCTAATCAAGTCTTGAAAACAGATCAATTTCATTTTCCATAGACAGCCTGGCAGCTGAGGTATGGGTAACTTTAAAACCTCATCTGTTCTTGCTTTCCAGCTGTGGTTTAGGTTTCTAATGCCAAATAGAGAAACAGGGAAGAAGCAAGGTTTTTAGAGTACGAATATTTTCTTGATTTTCCATACCTCCCTCAAAGATCTCTCAGTAAATCATTTCCTAGCAGTCTTCAATATGGCAGCATTGTGAGGGAGGTGACAATTCATAGCAAAATTAGTCAGAGAGGGCATGAAACTGGTGAATCTAATTCTATACTCTGTTTGCAACACATACACACACACAGAACAGTAGTGTAAACCAACTTCTCACTGAACACTCACTGACCCGATGGGTCAGGATCAATTCTTGAGATTGCTGCTGCTGCATTTGGGGTCCCTTTGGTAGCGTTCAGGCACTTGCTATTTGTGCTGCACAGAAAATCTTTAGGATTTATATTCTGCCCCTTTTATCTCTGTCTGTCCCTGCCAAAGGCCTGCATTAGGGCTGGCACTCTTTCAAAAGTAGGATGTTTGTGTTTTGAGCACTACTCTGTTTCCCTGAAAATAAGACCTCTAATGCGTCTTTTGGAGCAAAAATTAATATAAGACCAGGTATCATATCATGTCATATCATATCATGTTATGCTATATTAATTATAAATACCAGGTCTTATATTACAGTAAAATAAGACCAGGTCTTATATTAATTTTTGCTCCAAAAGACAAATTAGAGCTGATTGTCTGGCTAGATCTTATTTTCAGGGAAACACAGTATCTTTTTTTCAGATGAGAGAGGGGCAAAGAGAATGAGACCACAACTGGTGGTGCTTGCAGGTAGAGGTAAGGCCTGGAGCTTTGGACAGGAGAGCCAACAGAGACTCTTAAAGCCCTGTTGACAAATTATGGGTGGAAAAACCCCAGGCTCAGTGTCAGCCATTCAACACTTAGAGATTGACTAGATGTCAGGCACAATGCTGGGTGCTTCAGGTGCTCACATTGGCTGAAGGAGAGAGGATATACTCAAATGACTGGAGCATGCAAATGGCATATACAAAATAAGTTCTCATCAAAGTTACGCACATGTATCCATTAGTAAAATTATGTTCCAGGGGGAAAACATGTAAAATAAATAGAAAAACTAGGCCCTGTGATAAAGTAAGATGCTCCACCTAACCAGAGAATGTTGTTGTCCTTCTCGATCAGTAGCTAGAAGTTTATGACTTGACATCCCTGGCAGCTCCACAAATGGAAGAGGTCATGACTGAGAGGTCCTGGAGAGATGACAAAGAAAGTGCAAACTCCCAGGTAACTGATTTCATGAGACTATGGGAGAGGGGAAGCTGATTATGGCTATTTCAGTGTCAGCATTCTACCCTCCCAGGGGAAACTTGAGTCAAATATCCCAGGCAGAACCTCCAATGGGGGTGTAGATGATGTGTCAGAAGTAAGGAAGAAATCAGATTTCAGCAATTTGGAGCAATAAAGCATGGCCTCTGCTAATGCTAAACAGGCAGGTTGAACAGGTCAGGGCATAGTTACACCCAGGATCTCATGATCTCTGGTTTACATTGTGTGCCAAAATGTCCTGGAACATTAGAATAACTCTGCTGAGGTTTAGTAGGTGGGTTAGAGGCGCTTACTTATAGTGTGCCGATCTTCACGGCTTGATGTCATAATTATTTACCAGTTCTACTCTCTATTGCCCAGTCCATCATTAATACTCATAATCTCTTGCTTTCCCCCTTTTCCTTTTATTTCTGTTTTGTACATTTGCTTAGAGCAGTAATTCTCAAGTATGGTTCCCATACCTGTAGCATCAGCATTACCTGGGAATTGTTAATAAGTTAATTATCTGCCCCCACTTCAGACCTACTAAATAAGAAATGCTGGGGGTAGGTCTCAACCATCTGTGCTTTAATAAGTCTTCCAGGTGACTCTGATACCTGCTAAAGTTTGAAAACCACTGGCTAGAATTAGGGTTGTTCTAGGCAGTAGCAGATGGTAGCCCTTAGGAAAGGAAATAGGTCTGAAGGAGATGTCAATGAATATTTATCAATAGTCTTTCTTATGCTCCTTGTGGTGGAGATAGCTAGTTACCTTACAAATATTTGTTCTAACTTTCCCTCTCAACGGAAACTTGATTTTTAGCTAGACACATTGTCCCCTGACTAAAGAGTAGAATTCCTAGCCTCCCTTGCAGCAAAGTGTGGCCATGTATCTCAGTTTTGACCAATGGTCTACAAATGAATGGGTCGTGTGGAAGAGGGTATGATTTCCCAACTATTTTTGTCCTTCCTGCTACTGGGAAATAAATGCAGTGACTGAAATTATGGCAACTCTCTTGGACCAAGTGGGCAAAGATTATATCAAATTTGATTCCATCCAGACAACTTTGGAACTACTGTTGAGTCTTGGACTTACCTACCTCCAACTTCTCTTACTTACTGTGAGAGAGAAATAAACTTCCACCTTACTTACTCTCTTCTGGGTCCCCACTACTTACAGAAAAACCTAATCCTAAATAATGTTATCTTTAGTGAATCTATAAAACAATACCTATTGTTGTACTTCTACATCCCCAATCCTTAAAAGAGGAGATGACTTCATATTAGTCTGGTAGTCGTTTCATAGGAATTCAGAGCATTTGGCAGAAAATTGCCTAATTCATCCACATAGTTTAGGTTTAGCTTATTGACTGTTAAATGAAGCAGTGTCTAAAAGGTAAAAATAATTTTCTCATAGGTTACTTTTCATTCTGCAAAGCAGCACAGGCTGCCTTGACATCTATGGAGATATTTAGCCTCTCAAAAAGAGGTGAGAATTGTTCTATCTGTTTAACAGGTGAACAAATTGAGCCTGAGGACAGTGAAGTCACTTTCTTTAGATCATATAATTGTACTATGAGCTACTGGAGGGTAAGGATTATGTCTTATGCCTTGCATGCCTGTAAAAAAAATGCTTGAGACATAGTAAGTCTTCAGTAAGTTTTGTTGAATTAGTTAATTAAATGAAAGAGAACTAGTTTCTCGATGGATCTATTTCAGTGAGATAAATCAAGTGGAGATGAACTTTGAGTCTTCAGTGATTTTCTGAACAGAGTTTTAGCCTTAACTTCATTTTAATTTGGAGTAGTGGGGAAGGGCATAAAGGAATAATAAGGAATGCAGAATTTCCAAGAGGGAGAACATAGTGATTTTTCACATTATGACAATTGAAGATCTCTTTACAGTTTTAGTTTTGCCTGCAGTAAGCTCTAGTAATTGAGATGATTCAAGAAAATTTGGTCTAAATTTTATTTGTTCAGCCAGACTCTGCTCTTTGTTTACGTGGATTGTGTCAAGAAGAAAAAGAAGGGGAAGAAGAAGAGCAAAGAGGAAGAAAGGAGGAGGAAGAGCAGGAGGAGAAGGAAAAGCAGCAGCACACTGATGATATAGTCTCATTCTTAACCTCAAGTCTGCTCCATTGTGGAGCTTAATTAGCCTATTCCTCCCACCATTCCTCTCTAGGGTGAATTTCCCTTTGTTTGTAGACTCCTTCATTGACATGACACCTTGCCAAGCTTGTGATCCCAAGTCTTTCATTCTAATTGATAGTTGAATTGAGAGGTATGTGGTTTTAAATGCTAGCTTTGCTACCTCCTAGCTGTGTATCTTTGGGCGAGGTATTTAACCTCCTCGGATCTCATTCTTCTCATCTTTAATGTGTGAATGATGATACCACATTCATAGAGTTGTGTAAATATAAAATGAAAAAATATATACTTTGAATTACCCATTGGGGAATTTTTCAGCTTTTTTAATGCAAGCAAACCCAGAGGACCCATGTTTGACAAAATTTGTGACTCCAGAGATTTACCTTCTCCTTGAGGATTTACCATTAATTTCGACTCCCAGAACCACTGCTCCCTTTTAATTAATGCATAAGCCTAATCTCAGGCTAAAATATTTTAAAATAACAACTGAAAAAAAAAAACAAGGAGGAGTGGGAAAAATAAGTGTAAAGAATAATGTGCAATTAGCTTATATGGTGTAGCTCATTCATCTGCATACATATGCCCATACTTGTGTCCACTAGTTGCCAGACACTGTGTAAGGCCTTCGTTGTTGAAGCATCTGCATATGTAAATTTTTGATCTTAATGGAGCTCACAGTCCGAATAGCTCCTTACCTCATTTCCAACTTGTCCTTTATGTGAGGGATCATTTTTCTCCTACTCTCTAGAAATAAAAGCAGAGACTTAAGAGAATGAGGACCCAGGGAAAGCAATTTCCTTTCTAGGTAGTTTCAGACTGGTTTGAGTTTCCTTTCTAAAACCCAGCTTTTTCACAGATACTTGACATTAAGAAAGTCTACTTGTTTCAGGTAGAAACATCACCCTCAATCAAAGAGGTATGGGCTACTCCCCATATTTTACAGCTGTCATGTCAGAATGTAGCCAAAAGTAGAATCACAGGTTATTTCTATTATATCTTGTCCTGAGCTCCCCACATAACCTATATAATGGAATTTAGTTCCAGTGCTCATAACAGAATGGAATCCAAATAACTTTGCTTTAAAGTCCTGGTCTTCTAACATCTGGTCCAATGTTATATCTCATAGATTCTCTACTTGAATCCTCTGATTTAGCCTAACTGGTCTATTTTGTCCCTAAATCAAACTGTGATTTTTATTCACACTTTATTCCCCTCTTTAAAAATTCTTTTTTATTCATTTATTTAAATCTTTTTCTTCCTTCAAGATCAGCTCAAGTTTTTAGTCCAAGAAGACTTTCTGAACTAGCTCAATCCATTAAGACCTCTTCCTGCTCAGTATTTATTATCAAATCACTAGGTCAGTGTTTACTTTTGCTGTTGTATAATGCTGCATATCTCTTATGGTTAAGTCTTATTTCTCTGAGTGGACTGTACCCTCCCTTAAGGCAGATGGAGAGTTATAGTGTCATAAGTGCAATATATTCTCAGTGAATTTTATAGATATTGGAAATAAGTTCTTGATGAAATCTCATGTTTTATTAAATGAATATAATATGAAATTTTGTTTTTAAGGTTTTAAAATTGTTTTCTGGACAACTCAAAATGTGAAAATAATATAGTCAGTGGATATTTTTCCTACTATTTAAAAGCAGTAGCAAGGTTTTGCTTCTAGTAATGAGGAGTAGCACAAATTGGGTCAACTATTCCACAGATAACAACTGTCAATTCTGGACAGAATACAAAAATAACTACCCAAAGATACTTATGAATGACTCAAAACAGAAATTTAATTGGAGGTATACATTTGGCAGAAGGGAATGGCATTGGTCCTATTTTTTAAGGCTTATTGGCTAGGGTAGGCTTTAGTTTGGCCTCATGTGAAATGACTAAAACTCTGGTAGAAATTTGCAGTTTTGTTGATTGAAAAACCAGAGGAGTGACCAGAGAAACTAGAAAGTGAAGGCATACTTTAGAAAGACTATCTGGAGAGCAAGAAGGCCAAATTCTGTACATACATGGCTTACATATCTGCTTGATCTCTGAACTATGCACATTCAGGGTAGACTCCAAGCATGTAACTAAGTCTAAAAGAACTGGATGGAGATATCAGCTGATATCCACTACAGAGTACAGAGAAACAGTGTAAAGTTTGAGTTCTGTCAAGTTAACTGACTGCTAACACACACACACACACACACACACACACACACACACACACACACAAACACGCACCCTCCCAAGACTCTTTGGAGGAGTACAAAAGCACCCACAATTTTTGCAATATATCATCATTCACAATGTGCAGGATGCAATCCCAAATTACTAAACATGTTACAATAAAAAACATGACACATATTCAAAATAAAGATCAACTGCAACATGACAAGATTTTGGAACCAGCAAGAAAAGATTTTAAACAGCTATGCTCAGGGATGTAAGGGAAGGCATGCCTGTAATAAACAAATAGGAAATATTAGCAGAGAAATAGAAACTATAAAAAAAACCTAATAAATTCTAATTAAAAAATAAATATCTGAAATTAAAAAAAAATCAACTGATTAGCAATAGGCATACCTAGCATCCAGATTTTGGTTTCAAAATATCATTTAAAATAATAATAATAATAATAGAAATAAAAATAAAAGAAAGAAATACAGCTTCCTTGGAAAAATGGCTGATTCTAGAGTCTACGGCTAGGGTAGGGATGTAAGATGTGCCTATCGTACCAGAGAGTAAGGAAGTACACAAAAAACAAAAGGATTGAGATATATATTAGCAAAGGGATGCAGAAGCCAACTAAAAGAGCTCCTAAATGACCAAAGCAGGAACAATATGAGCAATAAAGTAAATAAAGTAGTGCTGAATTATAACCTGAAATATAAAATAAATACCTATGAGTCCATACTGATATAAATGAATGACTGAAAAAATAAATCATGGGGAGAAGAGGAAATCTTTATAGGAGCATTATAAATAATATATGTAGACAAGCTCCCCTTCGAGAGTTTAACTTAATCCTAATCATGTCCAGGGGTGGGTAGACTTAGTGACTCACTTTCAAAGAAGCAAGTAGGAAAAGGGAAACATAGTAAATTTATAGTGAGAAACATCCATTAACTAAATGATGGATGTTAGTATCACTAGTGATGTCATATGAACAATCATGAGCCCCTTAGTATGATGTGACAAGTAGGCCATTTTACCTCTGTTGTATTCTTTCCAAAAACCTACAAACCCAGTTACAATAAATATATATATGTGGTGTTTATCCCTGGTTCCTGGCACTCAGGTCCTAAAACCCTAAGTATCCCCAGAGTGATCAGAGTGTCATCTCTATGCTAATAAGATGATTGGTGGCTGGGGAATCCTAAATAGCTTCAGGATGAACGCTGGTCACCAAACATACCAAGATATCATTAGTGGGTTGGGACCTTCAGCTCTATCACTTGACCTCTGGGGAAAGGAGAGCAGCTGGTTGTTGAGTTCATCACCAATGGACAATGATTTAATCAATTATGCCTATGTAATGACACGTCTATGAAAACCACTAACAAAATGGGGTTCAGAGAGCTTCCCGGTTGGTAAACTCATCCACATGCCCGAAGGGTTAAGTGCCTTAATCTATAGGGACAGAAGCTCCTGTGCTCAGGGCACTTTTGGATCCTGCCTTTCGTACCTCTTCATCTGAATGTTCAGATATTCTTTATAATAAGCTGGTAATGGTAAGTATGGTGCTTTGCTAAGTTTTGTGAGTAGTTCTAGCCAGTTATTGAACCTGAGGGGAAGTCAGGGGAACCCTTAATTTTGTAGCAAAGTCAGACAGTGTGGGGACCTGTTACTTGTGACTGACTTCAGAAGTGGGGCAGTATTGTGGTATTGAGCCGTTAACCTGTGAAGTCTGATGCTAACTCTAGGTAGTTAGTGTCAGCAATTGTTGGTGTGTGTGGGGAAAACCCCCACATATTTGGTGGAAGAAGTATTGTGAGTAAAAACAGTTCAGACCATTCTAAACATGAGAGAAACATCAGACAAACCAAGGTTGGGAAATTCTGGGAGATACCTGGCCAATATTTCTCAAGATCTTCAAGGTCATTGAAAACAAAGAGAGACTGAGAAAGGGTCATAGGCCAGAGGAGACTGGGGAAATACGACAACTAAATGCAATGCAATACCCTAGACTGGATCTGGAACATAGGGAGGACACTAATGGAAAATCTGTTAATATCCAAATAAAGTCTGGAACGTAGTTAATAATAAAATACCAATGTCAGTTCTTAATTTTGAAAAACATACCATGGTATTATAAGATGTTAAAAATGAGGAAAACTGGCTAAGGATCTTTGTACAGAGGTGAAATCACACATCTTATGTAAATATAAAACTATTCTAAAATAAAAAGTTACTTAAAAAATACAGTGGAGAGACTTAACAACAAACTGGAGATAACAAAGGTATTCGTGAACCTGAAGATAGAATAATAGAAAATATCCTATCTGAAGAAGAAAAAAAATAACCCAGAACATCAGTGATGTGTGAACCAATACCAATATTGAAAAAGTCTATAACGAAAATGAGGTGCTAGAAGAGGAGAGAATGGAGTAGAAAAAAATTTTTTTGAACAAATAGTGGTCAAAAACTTACCCAATTTGGTAAAAGACAGAACTTTACAGATCAGGAAGCTCACTGAACTGCAAAACAAAATAAGGAAAAATGAGCATGTTATATTCAAAATGCTGAAAATCAAAGGAAAAGAGAAAATACTAATACAAGTAGTAACAGTATTTGACTAGAACTATGCACTATATTTTGGAAATCCAAATTTTTGGTATTGAAGTTGAAGAGAGGGAGAAAGGACATAGTTACTAAGTACATTAATGCAGTGGTGTCTTTACTGGTATTTTCATATTTCTACTTTGCTGCTGCTTATTCTCCAGTTTACAACATGGCTCTGGGACAAAGTTAATTTGCTACACAGCACACAACAGTAGGTATTCTATACTCTCATCAAGTATCATGAGTTAGTGAGGGAAAAAATAATAATTCAGAGACTAGTCTTTTCTATTTTAATCTCTGGAAGGATGAGGTTAATATCCAGATGTTTCACAGGATCCTTCAAAATCCTGTTTATCATGGGGCTTTCGTCCAGCTCCTAGTTGTTTAGGGAGTGCTGTCAAATGAACTTCTTGTGAGGAAACCTAGGAAATGTGGGCTCTGGCCGTACTCAATCTTTCCCCAAATCTTAAACTCCTAGGTAGTGATACCAATACTTGAGAAATAAGAGACATCACAAATCTTACTCTACCATTCCTTGTATTCTTGACTTCTCTGGGTCTGTCCTTCTCCAAATACATATTCTAGCCCCTTTTCTGTCCCACCTGGCTCTGGGGTACATCATAGCTAGTGATAAGTGAGTGGGCTGAGAATGCTGTAAGGGCAGAATGGGGTGCAGTGATTGGGATGACGGTGGCAGGATATGGCAGGACTGAGAATGGAAACCAGAGGTGAGTGGGATCATGGGAGGCATAGAGCAGAAACCAACCTCCTCACAAGATGCTGGGCTTTCATGCAGGGAGGATACTTGACTTTTGCTTAAGCCTCCTTATCATCCTTGGGTATTAGGCCCAAAGCTCTATTTCTTTGAATATGTATATTATGAATTCTATCTCCTATTCTTGTAATGACAGATTTGTCAGCTTCTGTGGATGTTGGCAGATGAGGTATGTAAGGAGAGGAGACCTTTCATCAAGAGGGCACACCCCTGGAAAGCTTACACTCACTTCCCCACGACTAAAACATTTTCCTTCAGCACACTTTCTTCTCTCCCCCACCTTGTCCACCACACCCCTCTCCTGCCCAATGGCTGGCCTCCACCACCCTGAATGAACACTTCTTTCAGCAAGGGGATTTTTCCACCTGGTTGACTTGATGAAAGCTTTATGAGTTGACATTCTATGAAAAAAGAACAAAGTGAAGTGTGTGTGTGTGTGTGTGTGTGTGTGTGTGTGTGTAGGGGCAGAGGTTGCAGCAGCTAAAAAGAGCTGCTGAAAACTTTATTACAAACGAAGAGAAGTTAGAAGCAATAAATCACTCATGTGTCTGCCATGAGGCGTCAGAACACAGGGCTGGCTTTCAGGAAGAATTGGACACACATGCACCTCCTCTGCTAACAGTCAGAGATTCCGTTTCCCCTTGAAGCAGGCCTGGGCATTGTTGTAGAACTTTTTCTATTTCTCTCTCTTTTTTTAACCCAAAGAATAAATAAAATTACTAGAAAAGTGTGGAATAATAAAAAAAGCCATTAGCTGCCTGGGAAGTGGGGCTTTTACTTTTCCTCTGCCTGCTGTGAGAAGGTTAAGAAATCAGGCACCTGAAACAAGTTTCCTCAACCAGACATATGTTTTTCAATTTGTTTGCATTGAGTCTTGATCTTGAGTCTTAATTTTTCTTGTAATGGGGAAGATAAAGATGCTTTGCCCTTACATCATGTAGGTCCCTTCCCTTTGGAAGGGTTTCCTCATCACCTTCACCCAGACCTTAACCTATCCATAGCAATGACAAACAGAGCACCACACTGTTATGCGGTGTCTCTGGTTCCGCTCCCCGCACCAGAACGCAGGATATGGTGAGGCCAAAAAGGAACACCAACAGAGCCATGGATAGGGGATTCATACCACTGTATCCTCGCTGGTAACTGGGCTGGAGACACAGGAAGCAGGATCCACATGATCCGCAATCTGCCATCCGTCCCTGCCAACCAACCAACCCCACTTGCTAGCTGCAATGCGCGCTTCGCTTCTCTTCCTCCCTCCCAACTAACCAACCCACCCACTCCCTAGCGTAGCCACGGCAGTTATATTAGTGGCTAATGGCTAACTGGTAACAGCTGATGGTCAACCAGCACCTTTCCACATGAAGCCGAGAGCCTGGAAACTGCTCTCTGGGACTCCGTCCACCCCCCCACACTTTTTTTTCTACTCACCCTTTGTGGGGACAGAGCCAGGAGTGCAGTTTCCAGTCTCTTGGCCTCAAGTGGAAAGGTGCTCAGTCGGGTAGTAAATGGCCATCAAGTGTGATTGGATGGCCATCAGCTGTGGCTAGTTGGCCATCAGCTGTAACCAGTGAGCCATTGGCCACTAATATAACTGCTGTGGCTACGCTAGCGAAAATGGGGGCTAGCAAGAAGATAGTGATATGCTGGCAAGCGTGGATTGCACTTAGCACGGCATGTTGCGGATTGCAGAGAAGTGGACGGCAGGTTGTGGATCATGTGGCTCCTGCTTCCTGTGTCTCCAACCCAGCCGCCAGCGAGAATATAGTGGTGTGACTCCCCTACCTATGCCTCCGTGGGTGTTCCTTTTTGGCCTCACCATATCCTGCGTTCTTATGTGGGGAGCGGGAGCAGAGACCCTGCAGGCCGCCCCACGTGACACATGACGCAGTGAGCAGGGTCCCCCGCACGACACCCTTTCATCTCTTGTCATAGTCCCTTCTCTTCTGTCTTCCTGAGAGATCAACCCCAAGAAAGATTTACTCAGCTCACCATAAGGGACCATCAGTTATGTTTCCTGTTTCTCATTCTCCACAAAACTTCTAAGCCTTCCTGGGCATTTCTTGATACCAAGACTCTCATCCCATAAGGCTCTGTACATTAACTGAACAATCTGTCTAGATCAGGGGTGTCCAAACTTTTTTCAACGTTTTTCACCAAGGGCCATATGCGGTAAAATACATAAACAGCCGGGCCACTCACTCGAGGTGAAGTACGTATTGCCTCACCTGGTTTATTTAAGTAAACTAAATATATTTTTGGAGTTTGCTGCGGGCCAATAAACAATGGATCATGGGCCGCAGCCCGCGGGCCGCAGCTTGGACACCCCTGGTCTAGATAAACAAGGAGACCATTAGACTGAGGTGGTTCTATTGCCTTAACAGCCTATGTAAGCAAACCAAAACCTATGCCTAAAATACCCCAATGCTAACAAATCAGTCACATATAGCCAGCTAGGTTTTTTCCAAATAAGGCAAATAAAGGCTTAAGCTATAGCCAGTCAAGTAATTTCCTTGCTTTGCTTCTGCATCTTCCTTATGACATCTTTCCCCCAGCTATTAGAGTCTGTGGAGCACTCCTAACCACTTCCGGATTGGCACTGCTCAATTCAAATCGATTTTTGCTCCAATAAACTCTGAAAACTTTTTATATGCCTCAGTTTATCTTTTAACACACCCCAGGCTTTCACCCTTCTCAATCCCTGCAATCCTTTCCTTAGCGCTCTTTGTTATCGCAGACCTGTGTGTGTTCACGCTCTTCTCTGATCTCTTCATTCTCCTGTTCTAGCTGAAGCCAGCTGCCTGTAGGACACTGACCCCCTGCTGTGCTCTCCAGTGAGGGCTGTTTTTCTCTCTCGTAGAGCCTTGGGATGGGGTACTTCCCACTTTCTCCACCTTTGCAGTTTCCAGCGTTTTGTTATTACCTGCTCTTTGAAGCATACCATCCTCCCCCTGCTACAAACTGTGCTGCTCCTGGGGTTCCCATGTTCATTCACTGAAGATTTAGCACTGTTTCCCGCTCCGTGACCCTCCCCAACTGTGGCAGGTCCTCCCCTCACCTATTATTGTTTTCATTCTTGGTGATTTCAACATTAAGGTGAGAAAAATCTATCTAATACCCTGGCCTTTCAGTGCCTTACGCTCCCTCTTAATACACTGCATCTTTTACGTCACTTTGGCCACATGTTCCCTTGGTCACAGCTTAGTCTTTACCCTTACTAATAATAGTATGAGCCCCCCAAATCCTGATTTCTAGCATCCCACCCTTTGAGCACCACTTCCTGATGTCTTTGCTCATTTCTTTTAAGCAACTTAACTCCAACAAATCTTTGGGTTAACAAGGATTGCCAATTTATCTATTGATCCTACTACTTTTTCACTATGCTTTACAGCCCACCACCCACAATAACTTCATCTTATTCTTTACCTAGCTTAGGCATCATGGTAAATCACTACAGTAATTTTCCTGCATACACCCTCCAAACCCTGGCCTTCTCTTCTTTCATAATATTAACCTGGCAAAACACCAACCCTGAATCAGTACAACATTCTACCTATGCTAAGCATTTCTGATTTTGTAGGTGCTGGGTTTTTTGTTTGTTTGGTTGGTTGGTTGTGGTTTATTTTGACATGAAACAGGCCTCATATTCTTTGGTTAAGAATTTGTAAAGGAAGGGCAATACAAAACTATTATAGGTTTAGGAAGAAGTGAGTGGTTTTCTCAACTGGCTTCTCCCAGATATTGTCAAGGAAATGGACACGTCAGGGAAAGGGCCACTGGAGCCTATCAGTAAAAAACAGAGATATAATTATGAGAAAAGATTATACTTGGCTTGGACAAGATGCTGCACTAACTCAACAACTGTTGGGGACAAATTTATTTATTTATTTATGATTCAAAAGAAAAATACATTCTCATTGAAGAAAACTTAGAAAATAAAGAAAAATATAGAAAAAGACACCAAAAATCATTCATAATTTTATCACCCAGAGATATCCATTGTGTCTCTACAACATGTACTTATATATGACCATAATGCTTCTAAATATAATATTTATATCTATGCTACAATTGGAATTATTTTTGTGGTAAATGACTGACCAGTTTGTTTCATTACCTTTCTGATGCCCTCTGGAGAAATTTAAAAAAGGCAAAGCTCTCCTTGGTGGCCCAAGGTGAGTGATTCCTCACTGGATGATTTTAAAGACTGCAATAGGGTTTGGTTCAGAACTCTGAAATTTAAAAATGTCATTTGCAGCTATTGTGATCAGAACATTGCTGACGAGCCTACTCCATAGAGAGAGAAGAACTTGAAGAAGAAGGTCCTCCAGAGTCAAGAATAAAGCTGCAGTTTCTGGAGAACGGTTCCTTTTCCTTTTGAAAAAATTTATTATTACTATTATTATTATTATTACCAACTCTAACTGACCCTGTAATTGTTATTACAATTACAAAATGTCTACACTGCTTTCAAGTTAGGGGAAGTGTGACTTAAAGAGGGTCGGCTACACGGTCTCATTAAGTGCCAAACACAAAGCTAGATCTTAACCAGTTCTTTTGCCTAGAAAGGCAGTGTTGCTTCTGCGATACCCCTGCCTCCTTGGATCA
Organism: Rhinolophus ferrumequinum; assembly: GCF_004115265.2. Classification (NCBI taxonomy): domain Eukaryota; kingdom Metazoa; phylum Chordata; class Mammalia; order Chiroptera; family Rhinolophidae; genus Rhinolophus; species Rhinolophus ferrumequinum. The sequence continues at coordinate 62,304,145 of NC_046287.1, forward strand.
TCATGTGACAACTTCCAAGTCCCCTTTGCCCATTTTATCTCATTTAATTTTTATAGAAGATCTTTAAATTGTGCGTTACTTACCCTAGGTTCTTTCTGATAGGACTGTCTGAGAAAACATGCTACAGTAGGTGAAGGGTGAGTCAGTGACCTTCCATTTCTTGTCAAAGAAAGATCCCCTCCAGTATTATACAAAAAACGGAATGTGAACGGGACTAAAATTAAATAGGTAAGGAAGCTGATGTGCTTCCTTCAAGGTTTACCCTTGGCTCTCTGCCAACTGCCCCATTCTTCAACACAGCCAAGTTAGGGAGAAACCCCTAGAACAGCTCTCTTAAAGAAGTCTCCACTATCACTTTGCTCCCAGCCTCCCCTGCCCTGTAATTACCAGTATAGCCAAATTGCCAAGCAAAGCGTTTTACAGTCCACAAACAGCCTCGCCCCTCCTCTACCTGGTCAGGCTGCTGTGCTCCACATTAGCTGCGCCTGCGTTCACCCTGTTCCTGGTCTCTGGGGCGCTGCTCTCTGGGATGCGTTTTGCAACATAAGCTATTCTCCTGCTCTGTGAAGCAAAGCAAAGAATTAAAGACAAGCCTGAAATTAGAGCTACCACAGCACTGGGATTCAGAGAATCATAAAATCATGGAATTTTTTTAGTTGAAAGGGACCATAGAGATTGTTTCAACCTGCTGATTTTACATGACGGGGTAATGAAGGAGGGGAGGATGGAAGAAGAAGCATATGGAGGGGAGTTTAGAGCCAGAGCTATCTAGTCCTGGTGGTGATGCTAAACTGTAGGCCATGGAGTGGGTGACTACAGTGGGAAGAAGAAGGGTTAACATGCTAAATTGTAGTTGTTAATGAAATGTTCTGTGACTGTAAGAGCTAAACATTTTAGAACTAGAACCAAGGTCACTCCCTTCCTTGCCCATCACATAACATTTTCTATTAAATAAAGTGAGATAGTCAAATGCTTTCATCCTTTAGATCTGGGTAGAAAAGGGAATTTTCTCTGAATATCATAGCATATTAAGTTTGGCTCATTTATTTGTGTTTTCAAACAAAGCTTGAAATTCTTGCGGGGGGTGTCTTTTGATATCTGCAAAACTATTTTTTAAAAAAATCTAAGGATCAATTTTCTACCCCTAAAACAAGAGACTGAAGTCACTTTCAGGGAATGCTAGTTGAAGTGAGACTGACATCCGTTCTTCCCAGATTTTCACCCTTTCTAAGGGCCTTTCTAATTCCACAAAAATATCTTATTACCACCTAAGGATTTTATTCCCTTTCTTGTCCTGTCTCATGAAAGATCAAGTCATCACTCAAGCTTCCAGAAGGCCTTAGAACATTTAGAACCCATAGGCAGGTCACTGAGGCCTTGAATGGTTTGCAAACTTCTGTGTGTTTACACTTTTCCTAAATTCCAGTACCTTTTCAAAGGGGTATGTGAGCCTCAAAGTCATAGACCATGAGCCTAGATTGTTAAGGCTGAAAGAGCTCTAGCTCAGACTCCTCTGCATTGGTTTGCTAGGGCTGCTATTTTGGGTCCTGGACTCAATTCTAATGTGTGGAGGGAGAGTTCCCCTTCACACACCACCAAGCGATGCTTGGGACACCAGCTGGGTGTCCTACAATTCAACTCGATTCTGACACGATCTACCCAGAGATAGCATCAGATTCCACTGTTCAAGGGCTCAGTCCCACCAGACCGCCTTCCACTTCAGATGTCAATTGCAAGCCGTGTTTCTGACTGACTGGCTATAAATTAGAGGTTCCCATAACCCCCTTATTGTGTTCAATTAATTTGCTACAGCAGCTCACAGAACTCGGGAAACCCATTCACCCACTAGATTACAGATTATTACAAAGGATATTTTAAAAATACAAATTAACAGCCAGATGAAGAAATACACAGGGCCAGGTATATGGGAAGTAGAGCAGAGCTTCCATGGCACTCTCCCTAAATTTCCACATGTTCACCAACCCAGAAGTTCTCTGAACCCCGTCCTTTTGGGTTTTTATTTTGGGAGGCTTCATTACTTAGGCATGATTGATTAAATCTTTAGCTATTGGTGATTGATTTAACCTCTGGTTCATCTCGTCTCCCTGGAAATCGGGGGGTGGGACTTAAAATTCCACCCTTCTATTAATGGTTGGTTCCCCTAGCAAATAGCTCCCATCCTTAAGTGCTTTCCAAAAGTCATCTCTTTAACATAAACCCAGTTGTGGTGGAGAGGGCTTATAAATAACAAGACACCAATTTTACCTTTATGGCTGTAAAGATTTCAGGAACTGAGGACAGGATATAAAATATTAGGAAAAAAGGTGCTCCCATTGCTTTTATCACTCAGGAAATTCCAAGGGTTTGGGAGTTGTGAGCCAAGAACCACAGATGAAGACTAAATATATATGAGAAATATATGTGGTATGGCCAGAATGTTTGTGCCCCCACCCCCAAATCCTAGCCCTCAGGGTGATGGTAGTAGGATGTGTGGCCTTTGGGAGGTGATTAGGTCATGAGCCCTCATGAATGGGATGAGTGCCCTTATGGAAGGCCCCACGGAGCTCCCTCGCCCCTTGCACCATGTGAGGATGCAAGGAGAAGTCTGCTTGCCTGGAGGCGGGCCCTCACCTGACCATGTTGGCCCCCTGATCTTGGATTTCCAGGCTTTAGTACTATGAGAAATGTATTTCTATTGTTTATAAGCCACCTAGTTGATGGCATTTTTGTTACGGCAGCCCAAACAGAGACAAGGTGTTGGCAGTGTTGTTTCTTTCGAAGCCCTTCTCCTTGGCTTGTAGATGGCTGTCTTCACCTCCCTGGATTTTCACGTAGGCTTCCTTCTCTGCCACTCTAAGTTGTAATCTTTTCTTCTTACAAGGATACCAGTCATATTGGAGTAGGGCCCACCTTACTGACCTCATTTAACCTTAATTACCTTTTTAAAGTTCTGTCTCCAAATGCAGTCACATTCTAAAGTACTAGGGGTTAGGACTCCAACATATGAGTTTGGTGGGGCGTAGGGGACACAATTCAGTTTATAATTTTCCTTCTTTCCTTCATTGTGTAGGTGGGGAAACTGAGTCTTAGAAAGGTTCAAGAATTGACCTTAAACATATGGTAAAGTCAGCTTTTGAACCCAAGCCAAAACAAAGCCTATGTTCCCACTGGCCTATACCTGTACATAAAGCCCTTGTCTTTCAGGAAATCACAGTCTTATAAGGAATGATTAACACAAATGAACTATTAATGTACACTACAAATGCAATTGTGTGTGTAATGCTGAAATGGGTAACACCTTCCTGCATGGCGACTAGGGCAATGGTGTGACCACTTCTGCCTGAGAAGGCCATGTGTCCAAAGTGCTCCTAAAGTCACAGCTACTGGGCTCCCTTGCTCCATAGGGAGGCAGTACGTAGTGATGGAAAGAAGACTGGACTAGAAAACTGATGTGCGGGTCCTGGATCAAAAACACCAGTGTGATTGTACTTTCTGGAGATGGGCTGATCAAGTTGGGAATGAGCAGGCACCCGAGGAGAGACAAGCAGGTCTCAGTCACCAGCTAGAGGCGGTACATTCATACCCCAGGCTTGCTGACAGGTCCCTGATTCCACAGGGAGCTGGATTTCAGGAACTTGTTCTCAGGTTTTGGTTTTCTCTTGGTAATAAGCTTCAGCGGACGCACTTGCTAACACTAACAAATGAGGCCAATGGCAGCTCCGCTCTGGATCACCTCTCAATAATGAGTTGACAAGAAGAACAATGCATTTGGTTGCAGCTGTAGAGTCTTCAGGGAGGATCTGTCATCACTGTGGTGAGTGTCAAGGGGGTTTCAGGCTTCCTGTGACTGGCAGAGGAGAGGAGAGGAGAAAGGCGAGTTCAAACCTGCTGACATCTCCGGTGAAACGCTCAGCCACCTTTTCCTCTTCTGAGATTCAACAGGAGTAAACCTTGTTCCAGTTAAAGAGGCTTTTAATTATAACAATTGCATGCTGCCAATTAGTGAGTTTATTTATTTATTTATTTATTTATTTATTTATTTATTTATTTATTTATTTATTTATTTATTTATTTCTGGTTGGGTAGTACATGACGGAAGAAGGGTATCTGCCTTCTGTACATAGAAACATACCTTAACACCTAGATAGAGCAATTGTTCTCAACTTCATTTTTCTGTTGATATTTTCTGGGTTAGAGGTGGTCTTCTGCCTCTTGAAAGATCCATTTTGACTATTTGGAATTAATGAGCAGGACAACACGCTTACTGCCAATCCTTTGGTGAAACTGCCCTTCCATTAGCTGGATGACTAGGTGGTGGGGGGATCAACAAGGGTCTCAGTTATTAGGAAATTTACCCTCAAGCACCAAATATGACCCACTGGCATGAACATTCCTCTGCATTTCTCAAAGGACAGGCACTTGACCGTATATGCAGAGTTATAGAGAGCACCTGGAGGCAGGGCCCTGTTCAGACAAAATTTAAACCCCAGAATTTACCTATTGGCAACCTCCAGAGAGAGGCACAGGGAGCTCTGCTTAGAGTGAGCAATTTGCTTCTAGGGCTTGTTTCCCTGTGATGCTCTGAGGGGATTTTGATATTATTCCTGAATTACGTATCATGTCACAGTTTCTCTTTCAGACGCCATTTCTGCCAGCTTCCTACACGACCTACTTCTTTGCAAGACCATTAATGTGAGTGTCTCACAATTCCTATCCACTTGGATGTGACGGAACCTGCTTATAACTCAGGGGTGCATTTTTAAAAGTATGAAATTTAGAGAAAACAGAAAAGACCCTTTGAAGTCATTGAAATCAACCCTACACATTCCCTCTCATCTACTTCATGAGGTCAGCATCCAAAATGAGGTTTTTTTTTCTTCCAAATTTTATGTAAAGAAACCTCAATATCCATAGAGAAGAGATTCTGCACTACGGAAAATAGGGGGTAAAATACTGGAAGATCTATGAGAAAGATCTTCTAAAAAACTAAAGGGAAATAAAGTCATCTCTATGATCCGGCTCCTGCATATGTCTCAGGATTCTTTTGGGAGGCACTTGACTTGCATTCCCCAATTCAATCTAGAAATTATTTATCCTGCACAGGAGCCCTGAAAACTGAGGCTGTTGTGGTGTCATTAATCCGGGAATGGAATTGTCTGCCCAAATTTTATCTCTTCTGATAAAAGAGCAGGATTCAAAATTCCTCTCATTTTCCTTCCTCCACTGCACCAAAGATGCGAGTACCTAAAAAGCATTTTATATTTTAAAAACTATAAACTATAAAACTTCCTACCTCAAGCAATTGAGAGACTGGCTAAAAGTTCTTTGTCTACTCTTTATTTTTCTGAAAGAGCGTTCAATTAGGAAGTCAAGAGACTGGCTCTGCCACTATCATGGAGCTATTAAATAAGTTTTAAAGGATTTTCTCATCACAAAAATTCCATTATTTTCCCTCTCTGACTAGTATACTCCAACCCCTCTTTGTTACTCAATTCTAATTCCACCTCTTCCATTAAGTTGTCCAAAGGGTGTAGCCCCAATGCCACTTTGTTTTGTTTGTCCCTCCTCTTTGATGTGTCTTATCTTTCCTCCTGCGTGATTTATGAATATGTGTGTGCATCTGTTCTACTGAACGATAAGTCCATTGGTCACTGGCTCCTAACAGCTCTTTGGAACATGTCTGGGAGTGAAGGACTTCATGACTGATCCTACAAAGATGCGGTGTCTGAGGCTCCCAGGCTGGTAGCCCTTCATTGTCTGTTTCGATCTGTCCTCCAAACAACAGCAACATTGTTCTCCATCTCCACATCAGCACACTGGCTCTCACATAAAAACTGGTGGGAAAAGGACTTTGTAAGCAATCTGTGACTCGTGATAATGAGTATCTTGGAGTATCTTGGCCACTACTGGTCTTGCTAGTTGAGGGCCACAATCATTTTTGAGGGGAGAGGGTAATTATGCAGAACCTTCTAAAAATGTCCAAGCATGAGAAAGTCCAAACAGGAATGCATGATGCCTCAGGAGTGGATACGGAAGTAATTAGGATTTATGCCTTTCCTGGGCTCTCACTTATATCTACAGATGAAGGTAAAATGTGAGGGCACCAACTACACAGGATTCTTGACCACTTCTGAAAGATGTTTACATTGCCATTTGGAACTGCTGCCTTCTTCTGTGTCTGAATGGTCACATGGGTCCTCATGGACCTCAACTATAGTGTGACCTTTTATGAAACCTTAAACTTGCTGCTCCTGGGGTTCCGTTGTCGTCCTTTGGAAAGGTGGATAAATTGACTTCCATGCTGTACTCTAAAATGAGGTTATGTTCTTTTATAGAAAAACCATTATGGTATTTTGCTAAGTTGTGACTATTGTTTTTGCAGTGGAACGTAGTTTGGCTGAAAAATCCTATAAAACGGGCTGGTAAACTTTTTCTGTAAAGGTCTAGATAGTAAATAATTTAGGCTTATGGGCCACACAGTCTCCATTATAAGTACTCAATTCTGTCATTGTAGTGCAAAAACCACAGATTACACATAGACAAATGAGTGTGAAAGTTTATGGACACCAGCAGTTGAACTTCATAAAATAACCATATGTCATAACATACTCTTCTTTTGATTTTTCTAAACCATTTTAAAATATGAAAAATATTCTTTGCTCGTTGGCTATACAAAAATTAGGCAGCTGACCATGTTTAGCCCATGGGTCATAGTTGGCCAACCCCTGCTATAGAAGAAAACCATTTACTGTGGAAATCTCTTCTTCCACGCACCAGGTGCTTATACTAGTCCTCACCCTGACAGCCAAATTAGGGCGTCTCTTCAAATCTGTGAAACTAAATGAATGAGGGCAGGCCCCTCTTACATTCTAGAATGCAGTGTGTGTACACTGGTGTTATTTCATGTATCAGATTCCTGTACGGAAAACACTGTCATGTCATTAATAATCTGGAGAGGAACACCTTGAAACTTGACTCGCTGAGGGCACATTGCAAATGGGCTCTAATGGCTTTTATTTCTCATTCTTGTCACCTCAGATCTAATCAGCTATTTTGTCATTTTTAATTCTTATTTGGCAGAATTCTGCAACTTCCCTGGCCTTCTAGATAAAGGCTCAGGGAAAAACTAGGCGCTGAGTCTCTTAGGACTGCGAAGTAAATCAGGGAGATGGGTCTGAGTAGATGGTGACCTTCAACCTTGGCTGATTCAGGAAGACTAGGAAGGAGCCTAAATCCCCAAATGCCCCCCGCTCCTACCCTCCACCTCTCTTTTGGGCTTTGCTCATGTCCTGAAATTCTTTCCTCTGGGGGAAAGATCTTTCATTCTTCTATTACGAATGAGGTTCAAAATTCATATCATCCTGTGTTGTCTAGGATGAAGTGAAGGTCTGCAAGAGAGGCTTCTCAAACGTTACCTATTTCTTTTTTTTTTTAATTTTTAATTAGAGTTTATTGGTGTGACAATGGTTAGTAAAGTTACATATAAAGAGCTACTGAGCTCTGGCCTTGAGCAATCATAGGGCCACCTTTGATTATGACTCTACCTTCCTTGGAAGGCAGTAAGGAATTGTGAATAATGAAAAAGAATTCATTCAATAAAAATAAAATTACAATTAAGTACACAATAATTAAAAAATAAATAAAACTAATAAGAGCTAAGTATTTTTTAGTGTTTGCACGATGCTGAGAATCTTACCTATATTAGCACATTTAATCTTTCGTGTAACTTGTGAATATTATTGTTTTCATCTTGTAAGTCAGAAAAAGAAGCTCAGAAGACAAGTAGTTTATCACAGTCCATGGCTGGTAAGTAGCAGAGCAGATTACAAATGAAATATGTCTTGCTTCTATAATCTTAACTACCCATTAGGGGCTGTGCATCTTTACCAAATCATTTTACTTCTCTGAGTCTCAGTTCCTCTCTTCAGCTCTGAAATGAAGCTAAAAACTAAAAATCTCTAACCTTGCTTCTAAATCAAAATTCTGAATGTATTTTTTCATCCCTCCCCTTTGAGAAGGGGAAAAAAGCAAACACATAAATCAATATGGTAACTTAGTTAAAAAACAAACACTAAATTTGCAGGGAATATCTTTGAATCAGTACTTATTTAGTACAATCTCCCATACCTTCTTTATATAAACCTATGATACAATCAAGCAATAATAAATTGTTAGTACTCATATTCTGCTAGACTTGGTAAGGAGACAAAATGGGGACCTGCTCTGATCTTTGCTTTCAAAAAATCTCATAAACTACTTTGAAGGTAGATATAAATCAGAGCTTTTCAATCAAAAATTCAAGATGCTGAATTATTTAAAAAAGCATTCTGCTTATTACACTATATTTATTAAGACAGAAAACTAGTTGCTAGAGTTTTCAGCAACGATTGAAGCTCTAGGCACTTTAGAGTTTAGCAGAAACTTGTTTGATTCATCATTGAAATGAGAAGTATTTCTGTTGAATTCTGAAATCTAGAGCAGCCACTTAACTAAAGGTCCTATTCCTGGACTGTTCCAACATTGAGTGTCAGACGTAGAAGGAAGGGTCGGGACTGGGATGATAAAATCCAAAGCCCTTCCCTACACACATTCTGAACAAAAGAGTGGGGCAATTTCTTTCCAGCCAAGTAAACCCAGAAATCTAGGGTCTATCCCAGCAGGGACATGGGGGCTATGAGGAAGGTGAAATCTCCAGATTAAACCCTGTGATGCTAACCAAAAAGCTCACAGGGAGGAACCATCAACAATCTCCCCATTGGACACAGGCTGTGATATTAAAAACAAAGAGGATGGGGGCAGAAAGTAGATTTCCTTCCCTGTCTCATGAGCTCTAGCAGAGTGACCTGCTCCCAACTTCATTTATATGCCTCATTTTGGTCTTTCAAATATTGATTTTTAAGACATTCTTCAGGGGAAAGCCACCTGGGGACCTTTAAGGTGGGGTTCACAAACGATGCATGGCCAGATGCATTTATTGTAGAATGGAAGTCAGACTTTTTCCCTCTCTTTCCTCGTTTCCTTCCACCTAAGTATCTCTTTATTCATTACTTTAATTACCTAATCGTAAATTTCTTTAGGGGGTTACTTAGGAAGAAAATTAGCATCAAAGCTTGGCAGTAAATTCAGGGGCTTTTGGAGACAGTCCAAGCTGTTTCACCTGTGATTAATTAGATGATTTTTTTTTCCCTTTAAGTGCCAGAAGGCTGTTGAGGTCTTTAAGCAGTTACATGACTGCTGGCAGTGCTGCAATTATGATTGATGCATGCGTCTGGAGTCTGAGGCTGCAGACTGGCTTTTGTTGATGTTGGTGTGTGTGTGTGGGGGGGAGGGGTGGACAGAGACAGACTTGCGAAGCTCAAACTTGGAAAAACTCCAAGGGTTTTAAAAACACAATGAGGTGCTTCTTTAATATTCTTGCAAGTGCAAGTCTAGAAGCTCCAGGCCAGGATCTCCTATCAAAATATCTCGGCAATTTCAGAAATGTTGGTTTAGCAGGCCTCTTCCTCACCATTAGTCACTGAAGTCCTTTGTGGAGTTTTTGCCTAAGCTCTTTTTATGGCATCCACTAAGGAATGCATATTTTCAACAATCTTTTTGGCATATGTGAAACAGAGCAGTCGCACCTGTTTTACCATTTCACCCTGGTAAAAATCAGGAGTTGAAGAATGCAGTATCTTTGGTTAATTCATTGGGTATAAAATTATCCCCAAACACTGGCATAAAGTCAAAGCAACCTCTTGGTATATTTGGAAAAAAGTAAGTGCTTCCAGTCACAATAAATATGCTATCAAGGATGCAACACAGAAATGTGGTGATTGTTTCATTGCAAGTGTCAGGTTATCATTTTTTTCTTTATTCTTTGTGTGAATGAGGGAGGGAGCAGATCCTTCAAACCATTTGACTCAGTCAAGGTGGCAGAAAGTTCAAAGTTTTTGCCAACTTTTGATGGTGTCTGCATAAACTCAGACACTCTTAAGCCTGTAAAATTGAGATAATTATCATCTAACATATATTGCTCCATCTGCCCACAAGGTCCATAACAATAAACAGCAAATTAAATACTTGGTATTAACTTGCCCTCTGAGGACTCACAGAAATGTTAGTCACATGGGCTGACACTGAAATTTCTGCCTGAGCAGGGGTTGGCCAACTCTTCCTGCAAAGAGCCAGAGGGTAAACATTTCAGGCTTGAGGGCCACAAGGTCTCCATTGCAACTACTCAACCCTGAAGCTGCGGTATGAAAGCAGAATAATCAAGAGGCAAATGAATGAACATGCTGTGTTCTAATAAAATAGGTTTGCTGAACCTGGGCCTAGAGCACTGCTTTTCAGACTTCAATGGGCATGCGGAACACCTGGGGATCTTGTCCAAATGCAGATTCTGATTCCATGAGTCAGGCGTGGGCTTGAGCTCTGCATTCCGGACACCCTACCAGGTGGTGATGGACTGCAGTACTCACTTTGAGCAGCAACCCTACAGTGACTTCTTCAAATCCATCCTTCCTTTCTATTAGGTTGGTGCAGAAGTAATTGTGGTTTTGCAATTATTTTTAACCTTGTAAACCGCAATTACGTTTGCACCAACCTAATAGGTACAGGGCATTCCAAAAACACTGAGGTTCAGAAAACAGAGACGTGCTCTTTGTTCATTAGAAATCTTGCTGTAGGACTAATATTAGGTGTGTATTCTTTAAATCTATAACCTTCAAAGATTCTCCCAACACTTCACCCTCCGAGAACCCAGATTTTCCTTTCATGAACATTACCTTCCTTTTGCACCTTTAAGACTAGTTGTTCAAGGTCTCACGTTCCTAAATGGACAGATGGCTCCGACTGTGGTGCAGCTGCACACTCAGCTCATCGCAGTCATTTACACCAGCTCTGCTGCCTAACTGCCAGCACCTTCCTGGTCCTGGTGTGGGGGGCTCTAATGGCCAAGCAAAGGGCCCTCTGGCCCCTGCCTAATTGGCTGAAATGCAAGAGCTAATGTAGGTTGAGAGACCAATTAACTGGGCTTGTTTCTATCAACGCTGCCTCTGAACATCAATTATGCTAAACAATATGCTGTATTAAGACATTTCCCTGCCACTATCATTTGCTATGGGACACCTCAGAGCAGGGCAGGGAGGAGCTGCCTCTCATTGCCTGCCTGAAGGGTTTCTCTCTGTCTTAACAGGACAGAGGGCTGGCAATTGAGAGCACAGTTTTAGAACTAGATAGATGATAATGCACGGACACATCTGACACTAACTGGTTACCTTCTCTGGGCCTTGGTCTCCAGACCATGGGTGTTATTGTCCAAGAAGCCAGAGAATAGGCTAGGTGAAGGACGCTGGTAATTCTTCTGCATGACCGAGTCCACTAAAAAATGGGAAACATTAGGCACTGGGATGACCAAAGGATATTGTCCCAAAACTAGAAAAAAAATTAATAACTGGAAGCTATTGGGAGGAGGAAGATAGCTATATTTTTTACAGGTTTAGCTAGTTTTGAATTCCATTCACCTGTCATCTCATCATAAGCTTTTCCTGTGGAATCTACTTCCTGATTTTTACATCAACATTTCGGTCTTGAAGTGGCCTACTGTGTTTCCCAGAAAATAAGACCTAGCCAGACCATTAGCTCTAATGCGTCTTTTGGAGCAAAAATTAATATAAGACCCGATATTATATTATATTATTATATTATAATATTATAAACCTGGTATTTATTATATTATATTATTTATATTATATTATACCTGGTATTATGTTATATTATTATATTATATTAAAGACCCAGTCTTATATTAAAATAAGACCGGGGCTTATATTAATTTTTGCTCCAAAAGACGCATTAGAGCTGATGGTCCAGCTAGGTCTTATTTTCGGGGAAAAATGGGAATTCATTTAATTCATCCTGATTGTGCAACTCCTACACACTGACAATGTTGAATAATCCAACCAAATTTAAGACACAGTGGAGTTTATAGTTCAGTTGGAAAGACTGGACAAATTCAGACATCTATTCATTTACTCAACCACTCTTCCATTCAACAAATTTTTATTAATCACCCATTATACTTTAGGCACTCTGCTAGGCTAGAAGTGCTGTTCCTGCCTTATTTGGGTGTATTGCTAGATGGAAAGACATAATCAAATTAACAATAGTTATGCAGTCTGAGATGTGCTATTTTGTCTGTGATAGTACAGATGCTAAGGGTGGGGGGCATAAAATATACAAAAAACAACAGAACAATAAAATTATGTTTGTGAATTAAGGCATTAAAATATAATGTTGGCTTAAAATGGAGTATTATGCCCTCTCCCATTCCCCCTGGTGCTTATTTCAAACTTCTACCACTCTCCTTAAATTTTTTGGAACTTCAAGAAAAAAATCTGAGAAGTTCAGGTTTAAGCTCCATCAATTTTCAGCAATTAAAAATCTATCTATATTTGTAATTATTCTCACCCCCATCCTTCTGATCTTGTAGTAAGAGCTGTTATTTCTGTTCTGAAGGCTGTTCCCTTCACATGTCTCTTGACTGACCCTCCTGACTCACTTAGGACCTTATTGCACCAGTGATTCCCTTTCTCCTTTCCAAGTTAGCAACTTCATCTTAATTGCATAACATTTGATCAAGTCTCTTGTCCATCTCAAAAATAAAGTCCTCCCTTGATCCTGTATCTTCTTGCCTTCCTTACCTTCCAAGCTTTGAATTCTTGCTTCTTCACTTGTTTCTGTTATTTCCACCTACGCTCACTTGTTCTTCAAACACCTGAAGTCTGGCTCTTTTCTGCATTTCTAGAAACCATTCTGGCAAAAAGCCCTAACAATCTTCTCCAGCTAAACCTAATGCATTCTTTGTTTGATTTCCTCTTTCTTGACTTTGACCTAATATTTTACATTAATGGCTATCCAATTCTCTCTTTTCTCTCTTTGCTTCTCTCCTAGTTCTCCACTACTTAACTGTATCTAAGGTTTCCAGGCGGGAATTCCCGCCCATTCTCAGGAATTTTTTTTTCATTTTCCCGTTCCCGAATCCCGAGATATAAACTATTTTCTGTTCTTCACGATGAATCGTTTCCACAAAGTGACAGCCGATACTACCAACCACCTGGGTTCAAGGAGCTTATTTTCCCGATTTCCTGATCAACTTTTCTCGGGATTTGGGAATGGAAAAGTGAAAAAATCCCCCGAGAACGGGTGGGAATTCCTGCCCATAAACCCTAGCAATAAATAGGAAAAATGTCTAAGAGATACATTGTGAGTAGTACGTTTATTTCCCATTGTGGGTATTACAGGGATTAAAGAGCTGTTTTTCCTGATTTCTCGACCAACTTTTCTTGGGATTCGGGAACGGGAAAGTGAAAAAATTCCTGAGAACAGGCATGAATTTCCACCTGGAAAACCTAACTGTATCATTCTCCTGTCCTCTGCCAACTCTTATTTATCTGCATGTGCCTTAAATACTGTGTTTTCTAGGCATACTTCTTCCTTAGACCTCTTCTTACTTCATACCATACCTGAGTGGTCACTTTTTATCACCTGCTATCACTTACCACCATCTGCTGACTTTCAAAATGCTTTCTAGTCAACTCTGCTGCTGTGACCTACAGCACCATCTACTTGCCTCTCAGGCATCTCAACTTTCTCTAAACATGAGTCATAAATTTTCTACCTAAATCTGCTGATCCTTCTGTCTTGGTGAATGGCAACATCAATGAAACTTCGATGTTACCATCGAGTTTTTTCTTTTTCTCACCTTGACACCCAATCAATCAATAAGTCCTGTGATCTCTATTTTTCTAACCTTTACTGTGTTTCCCTGAAAATAACACCTAGCCAGACCAATAGCTCTAATGCGTCTTTTGGAGCAAAAATTAATATAATACCCAGTATTATATTACATTATATTATAGACCCGGTCTTATTTTAATATAAGACGGTAAGATCTTATTTTAATATAAGACCTGGTATTACATATTATATTTATTATATTGTATTATATAAGACCCGGTCTTATTTTAATATAAGACATTAAGATTAATTTTATATTCTTATAAGATTTTATAAGATTTAATTTTAAATTAATTTTTGCTCCAACAGACACATCAGAGCTGATGGTCTGACTAGGTCTTATTTTCGGGGAAATACAGTATTATGTCTGTTCTCTCTTCTCCATTCCCACTGGTCAGTCCTCATAATTTGTATTTGGACAAGGACAATTTGATTACCATCTGATTTCTTTATCTCTGATATCTCTGATTTTATACCCTTTCAGTCTATCCAACACATTGTAGCCAGGTTACCTTTCTAAAATACAAATCTGATTGAAAACAAAAGCATGCAAAACCTTCTGTGGCTGGCTATTGCCTGCAGTGGTTGCCAGGTTATAGAGGAGAGGTGCAGCTGAGCCACCTAAGTAGCCTCTACGAGAAGAGGTGGAAAGGATAATTAAGGACTTTGTATTACAGACTCTCTTTTTGCCCCCTACACCTCACCCAGTGCTAAGTGGCAAATGTTTAACAACCAGCCTCAAAAAGTAAAACAAAACAATGCAAAACAACACCACAAATCCTTATTTGTAGTTTGTAGGTTTCCATGGTGCAAATACTCCCACTGTGGTCAATTTTAAGCTACCAACATCACTGGATTATGGAAGAAATGTTCATAGTTAACTCTCACATGACCACAGCTCTTGTTCTCTTTCTTCATACTGGGTATCTCTATGGTGGGGGAAAGTTAAAGAAATGTTTCCCTGGCCACCTTTCATCCATTGTAGGGGAGGCTTCTGAGAAGCCTGACCTGGAATCAGCAGAGGTCCAGATGAACACGGGCCTTGCTTTGGACTGCACTGGACTTCATGGAGAGGCAATGGCAGGCATAAACTGGATACAAATTGTTGAGATGCCTGTGATCTGTAAACAAGATGAGGTAGAGCAGATGCTGATAGCAGCCCCATAGAACTGTGTGTGAGAATGTCCTCTTTTCAATTCAGAGGCCAGGGAAGCTCAATAAATGGCTGCCCTTGCTCTTGGGTGACTCACCACCATACTGATATTCTGCAGCTGGCCTGCCTAGAGGCCACCCTCCCAAATGGCACTGCCACTGTTCCCCAAAGCAACACATATATAACTTTTCCTTAACTGTGACTGAAGAGATTACTCTTTTCTGCACAAGAATGTATGTCATTGTCAACATCAAAACCTTTCCTGCTTGGTTCTGGCAGCACCTGCCTTATTGATCGGGTGCCCTCTGAAGAACTCGCTCACACAAAGCATTTAAATCTGTCTGACTTCAAAAGTAAGGTAAGCCAAGCTACATCGAGAAGTACGGCACACACTTAATATGATTATTTCTTCTTTTCCTGGTGATAATAGAATCATGCAAAAGTGGCCTTGACCCAGTAAGGATTTTCTCTTCAGAATCAAATCTCTGCTCTCCCTGAACTCAGAACTCCTCCCCCTCCACCTTCATCCCTTCTGGTTTTCTAGTCACTCATTCATCATTGCCCTGCCACACTCCTTTGTGTATCATCTCACAAATCCAAGAGCTTCTTACCTTTAAAGTACTGCAAACTAATGAAAAATGCTACCAGATTTCTCTAGAAGGTAAATGATGAAGGAAAAAACAACAATCTTCACCTATTAATTCATTCTGAAATGTTTATTGATTATCTCCAGAGTGACTGTAGTCAGGTCAGGTAGCTACATTTAATTTAATGAATGAGACATTATAACTATCTCAGGATTCCCCCATTTCTCATTGTCCTCAAGTTGTCTGGATCTTAGGAAGTGGTAGATGCTGCCACTGATTCTAGTAATAGTTTATGGACAGAGACCAAAATGGAGCCCTTGAAGGGAAAATCCAGAACAGAGTAGCTTTCCAAAACCAACTAACTCCAGGGGTGGGACCTGCAGTTCACCTGTGTGCACTAACCCCGTTAGAATTTGTCTATACTGACAAGCACCTTATAAAAAAGGGCATTATTAGTAACCATCCTCGGGTCAGAAAATGATATTCAGAAAAGTTAGGTCACTTCTCCAAATTCACGTCCAACAAAACAGCAGAGCCAGAACTGGAGCCCTGGCCTCTCTGGCTTTAAAACCAACTTCTGTTTTTCATCCTACATTCCGCACATGACTGGTGCTCAGAATTTCCCTCACCCCAATAGGAAGACAGTGTTTGCCTAATGAGGGTTTATTAGGTTACCTGGTTTGGAGATCATTGAAAGACAAGAATAAAATGAGAATGCAGTAAGAAGTATGTTTGGGAAATGTTGGAGTGAATGAAGAAAGTGGTAGTTTCTATTAAGTGTGAAACTTTTAACAGTCTACTCTAAATGCATGAATGAAGAAAGGACCCAGTTTCTGAAGAATATTAAAAAAAAAAAAAAAAATTCTTTCTAGACTTTTTAGAGTATTAACTCCTCAGCAGCAAGCTAGGAAGATTTCCTCTGAGTCTCAGATCAGAACACTATGTGAGAAGATGCCCAAACACAAAGTACCTTTGATAGCAGTAAAATAATGAGCTGCCATTATTCTGAACTGCTTTTGGTCATGTCTTTAGTGGTATGAAACTTCAGGACACATGTTCTAACAAATTATAAATTTATTTATGAATCAAGTGAGATTTTGTAAAACTATGAAAGGTATTCCTTTGGTATGAAATCTCGTGTTTATTATTAATCCATTCATGTAATATCTATTCAGCACCTAATAAGTATGAAGCACTATTGTGTCAAGAGTAAGTAGTGAATAGGGCAATGAGTCTTTTTAAAAAAATCTCAAAACCAATTTACTTTAAATTTAAAATAAAATCTTTTAGGAGGCCAGGAAAATAGTCCAGTTTTGAAATGATGAACTAGGTGGTGGCAATAGAGAGGCAATGAGTAGATGGAACCAAGATATATTTTAGAGGCAGAGGTGGCAGAACTTGCTGATGATTTGGATATGAACTTGAGGAAAGGAGAGGATAGGGTCTTCCTCCTTTGGCCTTAGCAATCAGGTACATGTAGGTAGAGTTAACTGAGATGTAGCACAATGGAGGAGAAAATTAGGACCAAGAGAATGGTGGAATCTATAGCTCTGTCTTGGTCCTATTAAATTTCACATACTATCAGGTATCCTGGTATTGAAATTAGTAGACACATGAAACTCAGGGGAGATGTAAGGGCTTAAGATATGAATTATAAAGTTATCAACATATAGAAGACATTTGAAGTTATGGACTTGAACGAAATCACCATGGAAGATAATAAACATAGAGAAGATAGGCACTGTAGGTCTGAGCTCTGGAACATTCTGACACTACAGTGTAGATAATGGGATCTATTCAATATGCCTGGGAAGGAACAGCCAGTAAGGACATGAAGTAACATGAAAGTGAAGTGAAGAAGGGTTTTTTTTAAGAAAACAATGATAATCTATGTAAAATGGTGAGAGATCAAGTGAAATAAGAACAGAAATTTTGCTCCTCTAGTGAATAGCATGCAGGTCACTGGTGAACTTGAAAAGAATTGTTTCTATGGTGTACCTAATAGAAAGACCAAGTGGAGTGAGTTGAAGAACGAATAGGGGGTAGGAAAATAAGTCAAGCAACTAACAATAACTTTGATTGGAAAAAAAATAATATAAGGACTCTCAAAATAATCTCAGCCACATGACCAAATAAATACCACGTTTCATCTGGAAAATAGAAGGCCTAGAAGTCTCTCAAGAGACTTCTATGCACTTATGTGACAATGTTGTTTGATATATTATTATTAAAATACTTCAATAATATACTATTAAAATACTTCACTGGCTTAAGTAACTCTAGATGCCCTTTCACTATACCAAGTGACCCAGCTTTCTAGCCTTATTCAGAATTCAACAATGATGTTTCCACCGACAATGTCAGGGAGACGTTGCCCTGATCAAGGGCTCTGCTCCCTCTATACAGACAGCATTCGATCTGATTTTCGATGTCTGTAATCTACATGTATTTTAGATAGCACTACTGCTTAGATCTATGAATTCAAATGCTACGTAGTAGCAGTCAACTCACTATTGATAATTTTAGTGCGGGTTAATTTGCAGATGTTCATTGAAAGAGACTTCTAAATCAAATCCCTAACTACACAGCTTCCATAAGATTCAGTTACTTCTCTTGTCCCTGATCAAGCCTCTGGTCTTCTCAGCAACAGCCCAAAGCTTATTGAGTATGTGTTTTCTTGCTTTACTATCAAAGTAAAACTCACTTTAACATTATTCTAGGAGCCAGGACAACAGCAATTCAATCAGCTGAGATTGTAGCTGTCTTCTTTGAATTTTATGAGAATAAAGGTGACTTTCAGCCACCCCCACTCAAATGTTTCCATCTCTCAAATATCTGTGTATTTTATTCCTGTTTTTCAGGTGGAAGCAGATTTTTATCATTACTCTGTGCACTATCGTGCTGGTTGAATTCCATATCCCATCATCTGACTCTGAGTCAGCTTGCTTGTAGGCTCTTACAGCAGATTCAAGCACCAAAAACACAGGTAAAATCTATGTGTAAAATCAATTGACCACTCAGGAAAATTACTGAACTATTAAGATGATTGGCCTTGGCTGTTCAAAACAATGGGACAATTCCTGCTCTGACAGAAGACAGCCACATATAGAGTGACACATGAGCTTGGCCTTTTCCTGGTTGCAAAGGCTCTATTCACTCTTCCAATCCCAATCCCACTCAAGTCACTGTGGAGAGACCCAGAACCTGGGAGGTCTCAGAGGAAATCTATGTAGTAGGAACAGTCTAATTTAAACTAGCCAAAATATGATTTATTTGGTTCTTTAATAGATTATCTTAAGTCACCTTTTAAGAAAGGTAAAAGAAAGAGGACAAGAATGTGAGTTTTTATATATACACAGAATTCTAGAAGCAAATAAATAATTTTATGGTATAAACTACGTGTGCACCCTCTACACCACAGCATCCATCTGATTTAAGCCACTGTGCCACTATCTCTGCCAAAGAAGCCCTCCACAAGAATGCCAGTGTGTATGCCAAGAACTCTTTTCCCCTCCTAATTCCCCCCAAACTGTCACTTCTCAAAATGCTGGATAGTTTTGAAATTCTAGAATAATTGAGCTCGTTGGCATCCCACCCTACCATCTCTGTTCATACTTTCACCTGGCCCCTTCATAGCATTTCATTTGACCAGAGTTTATCAAAGTTACTCATGTAAACATCTCATTTGTTTTCTAGCCAAAATAAACCAGTACTGTTGCTTCTGCTATTACAGTTGACAGGTGTTCTGGGAGGTCTCTTTCACTGAAGAACAAATATACCCTGCATGGGAAATGTGTATTGAGGCATTGCTGGCTACAAAAAGTAGAGAACTTCTCTATGGTCCCCACCTGAAGAGAGAAAAATAAACGAACGAAAAATCCATATACTATGGCCAGAGATGTAACAGGTAGCTGGGCTCCAATAGTGGACAGCCTGCAGGGAGACAATTGACCTCGGGGACTGTTATAAAGCTATTATCAGGCGGTAGAATGCTTTAAAAATTTCACAGATTCAAATGATTCCACAGACTAAGATCAACAATAAGCTTGAAATAAAATATCAGCAAGCCAAGAGACACAAGTAATGATAAAAGTTAGCAGCAGAAACAAACAAACAAAAAAAATTCAATTTCTAAGAACTGAAATATTGGAATTGTCAGGCATTTTATGTGTAAAATGCTAACAAAAATTAAAGGATACAACCGCAGACATGCACATTCAAAACGATGCCCATTCTGACCACCTCTATTCACCATAGTACTGGAAATTCTAGCCAGGGCAATTAGGCAAGTAAAAGAAAGAAAGGGAATCCAAATTGGAAAGGAAGAATAGAGTTATATTTTTTTGCAGATGACATGATCTTATATGTACAAAAACTTATTAGAACTCATAGATGAACTCAGTAAAGTTGCAGGATACAAAGTCAACATGCAAAAGTCAGTTGTATTTCTACATACTAACAATGACCAGTCTGAAAAGGAAATTAAGAAAACACTCCCTTTTAGAATAGCGTCAAAAATAATAAAAATACTTAGAAATAAATCTAACCAAAATGGTGAAAGAATTATAGGCTGAAAACTACGAAACCATTAAAAAAGTTGAAAGATTTTCCTCTAAGTTCACGATCAAGACGAGGGTGCTCACTCTCTTCATTCTTATTCAACATACGAGTATTGAAAGCCTTAGTCAGAGCAATGAGGCAAGAAAAAAGAAGCATCCAAATAGAAAAGGAAGAAGGAAAATTGTCTTTGTATGCAGATGACAAGATTTTATATGTAGAAAGCCCTAAAGACTCTACCAAAAAAATTATTAGAGCTAATAAATGAATTCAGTAAATTTATCTATCTTGTCATGCAATCTTTTTCTTTTCTTTTTTTTTTTTTCCTCATTTCTTTGCAGGAGTTTAGACTTTTTATTAAGCAGCAGCGTTTCAGAAGTCTGTATACCATGCAGGACTGAGCCAAGACCAAGACGTGAATAATGACAGAGCCTCTTCCCCCTCCACACACCTTTTAACCACCGTGACAAATAATCAACCATGAGGCATTTTACATCAACATCCTGCCTGAGAAAGGGTGTTGACAATAAAAATGAGAAAGCTTGAAGAATCACAACCCACAGAGCACTGGTTAGTCAAGCAGCCATGTGCACGGGCACCTCACAAACAACATGCTCAGCACCTCAAGAGACAGGCACGAGGAGCTAAAACGTCTAATGTGAACCCTCGAGAGTCAGTTTTGCTTCAGTATATTTCTGAGAGTGGGGATGATGAGTGCAGAATAACGTACACAAAGCTGGAAACTGACAGGCTTCTTGAGAAGCTTTGCCATAGTTTGTTTGGACTCAGAACTATGATTTCCTTGAAGATGGGCACATAGTTTGGATTCGCCTGCATCAGGCCATTCCAGAGTCTTGCTGATGGTCTGCTTCATGTCCCAGCTGGGATGGCCAGTGGCATGCTGATGTATTCACCCCTGATGTCTGGTATTTCCTGACCAGAGTCAAGACTTTCAGGTAGAGCAGAGAAGGGTCTGTTAGCTTAATAACTTCTGCAGTGGTGACAATAGTGTCACCATGCCTGTCTGTATCTTTGCCAAGCTTCTGGAACAGGAAGTGGGGCTGCTCGGCCTCCCTGACCATCCTCCTTGTGCTCCTTTGCTCTCTAGAATGAGATGTGCTTCTGTGTGAGGGCCCACAGGTACGCCTCTACTACTCATCATCCTTTTATATATGACTTCTCAATTTGACAAAATCATTAAACTATTCTTTCATGATGACACAGATGATGTCTACAGCATTCGAGCCTAACAGCCACCTCTGTGGCATCAGCTCATTGAGATGTTGCTCAGATCCAAGAAGACCTTCTCCAGCAGGCTGCGGCAGCTCTCCTTGCAATGGTGTCTCAAATCCCATCTATGTGTGGTTGGTTCAGAGATATGCCTGCTTCCACTTCATTTTTTAAATGCCTCTTTTTTAAACTGACTGTGGATTCTGGCAGTTGATGATGATTGCTGTAATATACTGAACATAGTGAGGGTGTTGCCAGTTTCTCAAGTGTTCTTCTTTATACAACTGAGCTTCATCTTTGTATCTACTTAACAAAGAATTCATTTACTGAAGACACAAAGTACTACCTTTGTTTTCAGATCGTAATGTACGTGAGCAGCAACTTGAAGAATCTGTTCAAACGTCTGGAAGATGATGGCAGGGAGTATTGCGTGGTCAGCTTCATGCTCAGTCTCTTGTCTGTTTCTAGTGCTTTCCACAGCCAGGCAATGATGTTTGAAGTGAGAGTTGATATGCACATGTGGTACAGCTCAGAGACCATGTTTGGAGCAAGTATTATAAAAACTCCAGGACATTGGTGGCCATTTCTGGGACCAGCTCCACATTCCCCATCATCTCTGTGCTTGTGTATGTGTTTAAGTCACACATCAACAGGCTCATGATCTCATCTGCTTCTAGGTCTTCCAACTCGAGCTCCTGTATCCATGTACTCAGGGCCTGGTGGTACATATTCAGGAGGTTTCTGAAAATCTCATAATAGGGAGGAAAACACTTAACCATCAGGGTTTTGGCAAAGATGAGGTCATCCAGGACATAATTCCTTATGTTCCTTATGCTTTCCAGATGGGAGACAAAGCACATCTTTGCACACTCCCTGCCTGTGTATCCTCAATTCTTAGGAGTCACAATTCTGTCCAAGATAGCAAACATTTTCTCCTTCCAATTCTTGGACCTCCCAGAAGGGGCAAAGCTAGTTTGAGTTTTTTGGTCAGGTACGCACCTGTCAATTTATTTTCCTCTTTCTGTGATCCTGACAACTGAGACTAGCAAAATGGAATCATGAGACAGTGATCAGCAACCTCTGCAGCACCATCCACAGCTGTTTAGCCAGCTCATCTGAGAGTCCATCATGCTTCCCAACTAGCCATGGATGAGGGCACACTGTGCATGTTCCCACTTTCCATGCAGTGCTGCTTGTATGTCAGCCCATCTTGGCAGCATTACACATCCGCGGGCCTGCAGGAGAGCCCCTTGTTTAATGAGGTGCTGGGTCTCCTCACAGCCTGGGGCACTGAGATGATCTTGAGGTTCTCCACAGCTGTAGCGAGCTGGCTGAACTGCAGCACACGAGGCATCCTTCATGTCTTTGAGGCTGTCCATGGTGGTGATACTCTGACTCCCGTCTTTGCCGGTGTCAGTGGATGTCTTTATTCAGTGCATTGTGGGCTTACTCAAGCCCATGCACACCCTATACATCTGGATAGGGACCTTCAATTTGGCTGTCACAGAGGCCTTTTTCCGGGCCTCTCTTCTGTAATACTGTTCCACTTTGTCCAGCTGTTTCGGGTGCCGAAGCACCCCAGCAACCCTTTGGACCACTGTTGCAACAGCCTCCAGGTCTGTCTCCTTCATGGTTAAAAAGCAAGTGGAATCCCCACACCTCTCATACTAGGCTTATCCTTCCATGCTGCCACCCGGTGCCCGACTGGCAGTGTCTCCAATGTCTTGAACATGTTAAGCAGTGACTTTCAAGTCTCTGCCTTATGTATTATATACAGATGATATGGGGGTTGCCTCCATTTTCTATTTCTTTTCTCTTGGTTTTTGGCCATTTGAGTCTCTCCACTGTCATTCATGGTAAATGTTTACTTACTTATTTCTTAAAGGAATAAAAGAGTAAAAGAGACTATCAACATTGCTGTATCTCAGAAATTAGAAGGAAGAAAAGGCTTGCTATCCTATCTGGAGGCTAGTTTAGGTTGCTAGAGAAAAGCACAAATTAAGGCAGAGATAAGATTGACTCCAACCATTTTACTGATACTGTGTAGAAAAAATGTAGAAGCTCTGAACAATGCTAACTTCCAGCAGAGAGAATTAATTTTTTTACCCATAAGTAGTTATAGTGGGGGTTGATCACCTTGATATAATGATGAAATGGGAGGCATTAAAGCTAATTTCAAGCTTTCTGAGAACTGTTCCACGTCTAGTTGGAGGTAATCCTAAGGTAGGACCTTTCAGGATTCTCAACTGAAAGCAAAGGTTGTTTATCCGCCCTCCCCTCCCGCCCGCCCCCCCCCCCCCCGCAGGCCTTGAATACCAATTTCTACCTCCTTATCTCAGAGGATGACCAAAGCTCCCCTTAGCTTTATAGTTTCATAACTGATCCTTTCTTCTTAGCGTCTCAGCCTCTCATGTTGAAATCATTAGGAGTAAATAATTCCCTCAAGGAAAAAAATACCACAGAAAGTCATATTCTCAGGTTTCCAATTCTCTTTCCTCCAAAAACCAAGTCCTCTCAATTCCTAGCTGCCTCGATAACCTGCAACTCTAATGCTTTTTTTCCTCCTAGCCCCATGAGACTGCTGAAAGCTCTTAGCCTTAAAATTCAATTTGATCTCTTGTTAAGCACCACTTACTATAGTAGCTGGTAAATGCCTTGAGGGAAAAACAGCATAGAATGGTGAGCTCACCTATGTTTTTCTTTTGTCTTGGATCTTAGACTTTCAGTTCTTACTGTGTTGTTCTATGATTCCTTCAGAAATGTATTTTTAAAAATTTTTATCCAGTTAAAATTTTTTTCTTGATGTGAATGTTGGTCTGTTACAACTGCTCTATCATAGCGATAAACAAAAATTAAAAGCATAATATTTTTATTTAAAATCAGAATTCTCAATTTCTCTCAAAATTTTTCAAAAAATCTGGTAAAACTGGGCCCATATTCTTGCATGGAAATAATGGCTAGAAGTAAATAGTTCCTGTCCTTTTAATTTCAGGTATATGCTCTCCTGTTTTAATTATCTGAGGAAAAAAATAAGGTTCAAAATCAAGCTTTGAGTAATGCTAATACCTAATTGTGTTATATAAAAGGAGAGCTGAAGGTAACGTGAGAATGCATAGTCAGAAAAGTAAAAAGAAAACAAGAAGATTGCTGTTTCACGGGAGTCAAGGGAAAATAATATTTTGGGATGGAGGAGATCAACTGTACTGAATCCTGTGGAGACTTCAAGTCAAGCTAGTTCTAAACGTTCTACTATACTGAGTGACTTGAATGGATTCATGATCTGAGAAAGTATTTTTAGCACAAGAATGGGAGTTATAACCAGTTTGGGGTGGCTTAAGCAGTGAATCAGAGGTGTGGAAACAAAGTAGTGAAAGTAGACAACTAGTTAGAGAGTCTGGTGACAGGAAGACAGGAGAAAGGATGCTGTCAGGGGAAAGAGAGGGGCTGAGATAAATTTAAGAGAAGACTGGTCCTTCTTTATACTGCCTTCTTCTCAGTGCATAAGCTGGCCTTTTCCCGCTTACTTGCAAGATGAAATTCTGCAAAGATATTTTCTTGAAGACAAAAAAGATGGCACATGGCCGAAAAAAAAGTAACAAATCTTGCTGTGCTATCTGGAAGCTAATTTAGGTTGGTAGAGAACTGAGGAAGTAAGGCAGAGAAAAGGCTGACTTCAACCACTCACCTGAGCTGAGGAGTCACCGCGTTGTCTGAAGTTATCCCCCTTCCCTGCCTTTACAGAGGCAACAGTCAGGAGACAGCGGCACAAATGTGGCCTTATTTTTCCTTTTTAAAAACAAGAGGAGGGCTGGGACATTTCCCCACTGGCTCCGGGGATCTGCTAATTGGCTCCCCAGTAAAATTACAGAAGCAGCCTGCCTGATAATGATTGTAAATGACAAAGACAATCAGGTTTACCTTGTGAATCCCCAGGGGACTTGCAGTTAGTTTAGTCTGAACCTTAGCATCAGCTGCTCAGGTTCCTTTCTTCTCAGCACGCAATGGCTGGACTCATCCTGTCTTCTTTCAAACCTAATTAGTGTTAGGGCCTTTTCTCGCTCTCTCCCTCCCATCCCCAGCAGCTTGCATTACTCTGACTGCCTCCCCTCCATCTCCACTTTCCAGCACTCCCTAAGCATGCCAATCCAGAAACTGAAGTAAGATTACTTTTACAGGTTGGGCTCTTTTGTGTTTTTGGCCTGGAAGAAACAACTCGTGGGTTTGAGCTGTAAGTTATTGTTCCTCCAGGAAACTATGCACCAACTTCACTGAACTCCGACCTCCCTTAACTCCTTTACAGTTTGAAGGTACTTAGCCTGAGGATTTTATAGTTAATTAGAGGTGTTTGGAATGTACTGTAGGTCTTAAATAGAAGTTAACATGCCAAATAGTTAAATGTTGGAAGAGGTAGTTTTCATTAAAACCAAACCTCCAGATGTTTTAATTTTTCAGAAGCCACGATATGTGTGTGTGTATTTATATATGCATGTACATATATGTATATATGTATGTATGTATGTGTATATAATGTATATATAAATGTGAAATATAACAGATAGATATCACATATTATGCAGATTCTGATTCAACAGGTCTGGGACCGAGCCTATTTATAGGTAATGTAGATGCTGTTAGTTTGGGACCATAATTTGAAGAGCAAATCTTAAAGAGATGTTTCCATGTTCTCCTCAGCTTCATCTTAACCTAGTTGCCCTACTCTTCAGTTCTGTTCAAATGTTGCTCCAGTGTTTCTTTAGGATATCTGAACAGTCTGTTCGATAGAGGGAATTTCTGCTACTTCTCAAAATAACAAATGGTTAGCTATTGAATAAAGGAGACTCTGGATTTGTGTTCTGGTTTCCTGTTCCAGACAAGTACATTGGGAAATTCCAAGAGTAATATGAAATCGCTGTAGATTTATGTTAATTTACTATTATGTCTTTAATTTGCTTTATTGAACGATCACCTCATTAATTTTTAATTAATTAATTTTCATCTCTTTCCACATAATGCATATAAGGTTACAAATTCACTTCTTTCTACTGATTTACATGTATAACATAACATTTTCTCATTGTGGTCAAGACATAACAAATTTACCGTCTTAACCATTTTTAAGTGTACCATAAAGTGGTGTTAACTATAGGCACGTTGTTGTACAACAGAGCTCACATCTTGAGAACTTTTTCATCTTGCAAAACTGAAACTCTATATCCATTGGATAAAAACTCCCTTTTCCCACTCCCCGAGTCCCTGGCAATCACCATCCTCTTTTATGTTTGTAAGACTTTGTTGTAGAAACCTCATAGAAGCGTAATGTTCAATATCATCTTTTTGTGCCTGGCTTGTTTCAGTTAGCTTGATGACCTCAAGCTTCACCCACGTTGTAGCACACGACAGGATTTCCTTCTTTTTTCAGGCTGAATCGTATTTCATTGCATGTATGTATTTTGATTTTGCTTTACATTTCCTTGATGATTAGTGCTATTGAGCATCTTTTCTTATGCTT
Organism: Rhinolophus ferrumequinum; assembly: GCF_004115265.2. Taxonomy (NCBI): domain Eukaryota; kingdom Metazoa; phylum Chordata; class Mammalia; order Chiroptera; family Rhinolophidae; genus Rhinolophus; species Rhinolophus ferrumequinum. The sequence continues at coordinate 62,330,960 of NC_046287.1, forward strand.
GTTGGCCATGTGTATATCTTATTTGGAAAAGGGTCTGTTCAAGTCCTTTGCTCATTTTTTAATTGGATTGTTTGGGTTTCTTTGTTGTTGAGTTGTAGAAGTTCTTTATATATTTTCTCCCATTCCACGGGTTCCCTTTTCACTGTGTTGATTTTTTCCATTGCTGTGAAGTTTTTAAGTTTGATGTACTTCTACTTATCTATTTTTTTGCTTTTGTTTTCTGCTTTTGGTGCCATATCCAAGAAATCATTGTCAAACCCAATGTCATGAAGCTTTTCCCCTATATTTTTCCTAGGAGTTTTATAGTTTCAGGGCTTATATTTAGATCTGTAATCTGCTTTGAGTTAATTTTTGTACATGGTATAAGGGTCTCGCTTCATTTGTTTGCATGTGTATAGCGTTTTCCCATCACCATTTGTTGAAGTATGCCACAGATTGTAACACAGTCTTTTCATCATCACTGAGATCTCAAGAGTTTGTAATACCCATTATGAAGTTTTAAATTTGATCCATGGTTGGTTTAGGGTTTTTTTGTTGTTGTTTTGCTTATTTCCAAATATGTTGATAAATTTTGTTTGTTGAGGTTTGGGTCTCTGTTACCAATTTTGAATTTTATTTTAATGTGGTTGACACAGTATCATTGGTTTGTAGGGAGTGGCCTTGTTGATGACTTCATGGAAATTTAAAACATAATTCATGTGCTGGAAAAGAATGTCCACTTTCTACTTGTTAGATTATCTGTCTGTCTGTCTGTCTATCATCGATCTACCTAATCTCTATTTTATCAAGCTAGTTAACTGTAGTTCATACTATTCTATGTAAGTACTAACTTTTTCTGTTTGATCTGTCAGTTTCTGGGAAAAGTATGTTAAAAGTCTTCCCTATGATTGTGGATTTCTCAATTTTTCTTTTTAATTTTGTCAGTTTTACTTTTATATATTTTAAGGCCATGTTATGTGCATAAAATTTCAGAATTGCTATAGTGTTTGCTAGCTGAAGACTATTATTATGGTTACAAAATGAAATTGTTTTCCTCAGTAATGATTTCTGCTCTAAGGTATACTTTATCTGATACTAATAGTGCCACTTCTTTTGGTCCATATTTTTCTAGTATATCTCTTTATTTTCTTTCATTTTCATGTTTTCTGAATCATTATAGTTTATGATATAAACAGCATATAACTATTCTTTTAAAATCTATTCTGAAAATCTTTATCCTTTACCTAACAAGATAGATCCATTTACATTTATTTAATATCTTATGTACCTGTATTCATTACTACCCTTTACCTTTATTTCTGTATGTGATTCTTTTCATTTGATTTTCTAAAAAAAAAAAAAAAAATGCTGTCTTCTCATGAATTGAGTCAACATTTTTAATCTCTTTCTTTTCTTCTTTTTTTGTTGCTTTACGACTTAGTTGCTCTCAACTGACTTGAAAGTCATCTATTCTTTCTTATATCTTTAGATTATGTTCAAAATTTTTACATGCTATTAGTTTCAACAAATGCTACAGCAATTACCTCTGCTTTTCTCCTGAACAATGTTATGATCTTACAATAATTTTACTTTCACACCTCTTTCATATTCTCTATTATTTCAACCTGTTGGTTCCACTTGTTCTTAACCCTTCTAAAATTATTGCTATTATTATTATTGCAAACAATACCTATTTATATTTACCTAAAAATTTTCCACTTATTTTCTTATCATTGCTCCTTACATATTTCTCTATTTTGTGGTGGTGCATTCTCTTTTTATGGAAGTATATGCTTCTCTAATTCTTTCAGTAAAAATTTCTAAAAGTCTTTGCTCACATAAAATTGTTTTGCAGAGTAATTTAGATAGTATAGCATGCATATGTTTACATCTTCTGTTATTTTTCTCTCAGCATTTTGATGTTATTGGTCCATTATTATTATTATTTTTTTCTCAGTTTCTCAGTGGTAATCTTTTTGTAGGAAATCTGCTTTACTGTCTAAGTATGGCTATGTTTGCATGTAGATTTTTAAAAAATTTTCCTGATAATGATTCACTGGACTTCTTATATTTCAGGATTCTTGTGTTTTATAAATTCTAAAAATGTTAAGACTTTTTTTTGCATCTTCTCCATTATCTCCGCACATGGAAATTGACTTATTTGTATATTGGGCTTTTTCATTATTTCCTCCATATCTCTTAACACCTCTTTCATATTTTCCATGTGTTTATCTCTTCATTTTACATTTCAAGTAAATTCTTTAGATTTATCCATATCTAATTTATTGTTCAACTTCTACACTAAATTTTAATCAATGATTTCTAGAAGTTTGGATTCTTTTTCATTTCTGGCTGCTTATTTTTTCACAGTACATTTTTCTTTCATTATGACTTATAATCATATTTTTAAGCTTTTGTCATCATTTTAAATGTATTAATTTTATGATCTTTTTTATATTGTTCTAATATCTAAAGTCTGGGGTCATGTTAACCTTGTCTGATTTGTCTGCTGACTCTCACTTAAGAAGATAATTTTCTCATTTCATTTCTAACTTTTTGTGGGCTTATTGTCAGTTTTTAAAAGTTTTAAGTTCACCCCATTCCCCCTCCCTCCCCAGTGGAGTCCTGTTTGCCCTGAGTTGTAGAATTCTTTCCTGCCAAGCATTATTAATTTCTTTCTACCAGTTGCCTCAAGGGTGTTATTGGTCTGGAACCAGATTTTATTTTCCATTACTTTCTCAGTTTAAATTCCTGCCATGCAGGATATAAATTCGGATACTACATCTGCACATGATATGAGCTTGGGGCTTCAATTTCTCATGATAGGTGTTTTTACACCCACATCCCTAAGCAAAGATAAATTTTCTTGTTCCTATCTTGGATTAGTAGGAGGAATCTGTTTATTGTCTCTAACACAGATGGGCTGATCATTCCCAGGTGATGGTTAAATTGGGTCTCAGTTCTCATCTATATGTCTCCTGGCTCCACATGGCATTATAATCTCAGCCAATGACTAAACAGTCCTATATATGAGTCCAATATCTCTCACAAATACCCTCTTTGAATATGACTTCCCTGTTGCTTCTGGCTGGAAATTTCCATTTATTTTAAGAACTGCTATACATTAAAATTTTTGCTATAATTTACCTAGTATTTCTGAATGTTTGTATGAGGAAGAAAATCCATTTGAATTCAGTTAGTCATATTGCTGAAACCATAAGTGCCAGAGTGATCTTTGAAAATATAAATAACACATCATTCTATTATTTAAAGTTATTTGAGACCTTCTTATTGCACTTAGAATAAAATGTAATCTGTTTCTCTTGGTCTATAGAATGTTTTCTAATTAGGTCCTAATTTTTCAATATCATCTCATGTAACTCTTCCTCTGATTTATTCACTATGCTCTAAACACATTGACTTGCTTTCTTTTCTTGAACATTTCAAGTTCCTTTTCCTCAAACACATTTTTCCCCCCACAGGATCCCACCCTTCAATGGTCCCTGACCACCACATTATCTATCACGTCAACATGTGTATTTCCCTCACAATCTGTAATTATCTTGCTCATTTGCTTACTCTTTTATTTTTTGCCTCCTCCAAATAGATTGTATGCTCAATGAGGAAAGGAACTTTTTTTTTGGTAATTACTCTACCTCAGCATCTAACACAGTGCCTGATACACAGTGTGCAGTGAATAAATATGTGTTCAATGAATGAAGATGGAAGTAGTGCTCACAATCTTTTAGTTCAAATTTATGCTTTTACAAAAAATAAAATGAGCTGGGAAAGTAGCTGAGACAGGTTTAAGAACTTGCCCAAGATCACAAATGTTAAATGAGATAACCAAACTAAGTGCTCAGATCTCCTGACTCTCCTGCCTTATGTTATTTCTGGAGACTACTTCACTGGTTATAGGAGACCTATATTAGGAATTTGGGAAGATGATGGATAGACTATAGGGTGATCCATGACTTCCCTCCCACTTAAATGATGAATTTTGTGGAATACATAGAAATATTAATTTTTCTTGGGAGGAAGGCTGTAGCTTTCATCAAATTTTAAGAAAGGGTCAAAAACTGAAAAAAAACTTAAAAACTACTGGCCCACATGTTGCTTATGAGCTGTTAAGTTGCTTGCATGTTTTCTCTTGTCTTTATATAAGTTTTTCTATTAATAAGAATAGAACAATCATTATGAGTTTGGTATCTACTATATTGCCAAAGGATCTAGTGTTATAAACTGTATTAAAATGTTGCCTATAGACAAAGGGTTTGGTTCTGAAGTTATAGAATCACTTGGCACATGAGTCTAGGGGTACTCTGCCAATTTTAATATATTTATCCGTACTGTTAGTATGAGTACTCACACATTGGCTATAGTTGCATATAACTCAATATTTCGTTAGCCATATTTCTGGTACACATTCCCCTAAAATATGAAGAATACAGAATTTCTTATTCTAATTTTTCTGCTGTATTGGAATTGAGATTATTTGTGGGATAAGTGTTTACTCTGGAGAACTGAGATTGAGATGTTAAACAGATTGGTCAATATGTGTACAGCAGTGGATTTTTGTATTTTGAATATACATAGGGCTACTCCACACTTTCTTTCTCAGGAATATTTTGTTTCTGCCAAACCTGCTATGTATATTAAAAGGCCCAGGGAATGGAGAGAAAGAATAATACTGTCTTTGCAGTAGATGTTGATAGCATGTCTTTCCAGGCCACAAATCATCCTTCCTTCTTTCTGTGAAGACAAGTCCTCCCTTCAGAGGCACCCTGTTCCTCAGCTATTGATAGTGGGATGGAGTGGCCAAAGCTAAACCCAATACATACTTTCTTTTAGAAATTAGGGTTTGAGATTCAGAGATAGGCCAGTTAAATCTTTCATGCACTTATAACTCTTCCTATGAATCTGGAATTGCAGGAAAATATATTTTGCCATGTATATGGAAAAACAAAGAGGGTCAGTTTGTAAAAAGAGAAAGGTGAAGAAGACAGGTAAGCCTAAAAAAGAAAAAAGAGAGAAAAAAGACATCCAAGATGGCAGAGCAAACACTTTGCCTGCTTCCTTCATGAACACATAAAAATTATAATAAATTATAGAACAATCACCTGGAGAATCATCTGAAATCCAGCTGAACAAGATTTTGATAATTAAGGATATAAAGATGAAGCCATGTCAAGAAAGGTAGGAAAGGTGGAGACGTGAAACGAGCTAGCCCCAAGCCTCTATGTGGCAGTTGAAAACCAGGAGGGATATCCTAGCCATGGGGTTTCCCCCGGGAAGCGATGGACCCCAGCCACAAACCAGTCTCCCCAGCCCAGAGCACTGGTGCTGGGAAAAGGAGACTCCACAACAGGCTGTGAAAAACAGTGGGATTCTGATCATCTGGGTGGGGCAAAAAACTGCAGGAAACCCAGACGTTCTCTTAAAGGGCCCATGCACAGACTCTCTCACTCCCAGGCACTTACCTTGGGCTCTGGCAGCAGGACAGTAATTCAGGGGGTGTCGGAAACATACGAGGGACAGACTGACGTATGAGGCTTCATAGCGAGGGCTGAAATACAGTCGCCATTTTCCCTGTGTGGTGTCCTTCTTCCTTTCAGCTGACAGGTGGGCGGGTGCCATCTTTTCTGTGTTGAGCCCTTCCCCTAATGGCCAAATCTGAATCTGATTGGCCTGGTGAGCTCTGCTTCCTCTATTCTGCTGACTCACTGGGACCTCGCCCAACACCAGAGGCACTTTCTCTGTGAGCAGCCAGGCCCGCACACATTGCACTCTTTCTAAGAAAAGTATCGAAGACCACGGGCCCCAGGGGTCAGCTACAGACTTCGGGGTGCTCTGAGACATTTGCTGAGTAGCTACAGGCTCAGCACTGGCACCAAACCAGTCTACATTAACCTGGTGACCACAACACATCCCACTGTAGTGACTCCCTGAGACCCTGCTTCACCCAACTTGTGTACCACATGACGCTTTATCAGTGGCTAAACCTTAAGGAAGCTGGCAGGTGACATCAGGCCTTGGGGTGTCCTGGCATTTTGGGGAGCTACCACAGGGCCGGTACTGGTGTTAGACATCCTTGGTTCACAGCGTGGTAAGTTCCACTTACCTCCAGGGTTAGCACAGACAGCAAACAACCATAGGTTGTTTTGTAGCTCCTACTAGGTAGTCCCTGGCTAGTAACAGGCAGTGGGTGACCTGGGCTTGCACCAGAGCCTTTTGCAATAGGCCCCAGAACAAATATACTTGGAGATTAGCTCAGACCACAGCAGAGCACTGCCCATTTAGCCCCACAAGCTGCACATCCAAAGAGCAGTCTGAACCGACACCATAGCCCACTGGGGCAAATCCCATTCAGTGGGGTAAGACCCCCGAAAAGCAGCCTATAAACTATGGATATGGCCAAACCTCACAATCAATCAGCCTGAGGGTCAATCCCACTCACTCATGTACCAATAGCAATCAAGACTTAACTATAACAGTAGGATACGTACAACCCACACAAGGGACACTCCTGGAGCACCTGGAGCAGGTGACCAGAGGCTGTGCCAAGGCACCAGAGGGCATTTACTACATAAGGCAACCTGGCCAAGCCTGGGAGACATAGCAGATCTACTTAATACATAGAAACAGAGAAGCAGCCAAAATGAGGGAAAAAAGAAATAAAAAAGGAAAAAAAAATGCATCTCAAGTGAAAGAACAGGAGAAAACTCCAGAAAAGAAACTAAACAAAATGGAGGCAAGCAACCTCCCAAGTGCAGAGTTCAAAACAATGGTTATAAGGATGCTCAAGGCACTTAGTGAGAACGTCAACAAATAGATAGCAAGCATAAAAGGGATACAGAAACCATAAAAAAGAACCAGTCAGAAGTGAAGCACACAATAACTGAAATGAAGAATGCACTAGAAGGAATCACCAGCAGACTAGATGAAGCAGAGGACTGAATCAGCAATTTGGAAGACAAGGTATCAAAAAACACCCAATTGGAAGAGCGAAAAGAAAAAAGAATAAAAACAATAAAGAGAGTTTAAGAGACCTCTGGGGCAACATCAAGTGTAGCAACATTTACATCATAGGGTTACCAGAAGGAAAAGAGAGAAAGCAAGGAATTGAAAACCTATATGAAGAAATAATGACTGAAAACTTCCCTAACTTGGCGAGGGAAATAGACATATAAGCCCAGGAAGTGCAGAGAGTCCCATACAAGATGAACCCAAACACACCAACACCAAGACACATCACAATTAGAATGACAAAGGTTAAAGAAAACAGAGAATCCTAAAAGCAGCCCGAGAAAAGCAACTAGTAACTTATAAGGGAGCCCCCCATAAGATTGTCAGTTGATTTCTCAACAGAAACTTTGCAGGCCAGAAGGGATTGGCACAAAATATTCAATGTGATGAGGAAATGCAAGGACCTACAACCAGTATTACTCTACCCAGCAAAGCTATCATGTAGAGTTGAAGGACAGATAAAGAGCTTCCCAGACAACAAAAAGCTAAAGGAGTTCATCACCACCAAACCAGTATTACAAGAAATTTTAGAGGGACTTCTTTAAGATGGAGAAAAAAATATCAAAATAATGAATAATAAAATGGCAATAGTTACATATCTATCAACAATTACTTTCAATGTAAATTAATTAAATGCTCCACTCAAAAGACATAGGAAGGCTGAAAGGATAAGAAAACAAAACCCTTACATAATGCTACCTATAAGAGAATGACTTCAGATTGAAAGATATACACAGACTGAAAGTGAAGGGATGGAAAAATGTATTTGATGAAAATGGAAACTTTAAAAACAAAAAAATCTGGTGTAGCCATACTTATACCCGACAAAATAGACTTTAAAACAAAGCTTATACCAGACAAAATAGACTTTAAAACAAAGGCTATAACAAGAGACAAAGAAGGACATAGTAATCCCACTTCTGGGTATTTATCTGAAGAAACCCAAAACACTACTTTGAGGGGACATGTGCATCCATATGTTCATTGCAGCATGTTTACAATGGCCAAGTTGTGGTGGCAGCCTGTGAGTCTGTCGATGGAAAATTGATAAAGAGGGGGTGGTACATAGACTGGAATATTACTCAGCCAGGGAAGGGAATGGTTTTTTGCCATCTGCAGCAGCGTGGATAGACCTGGAGGGTTTTGTGCTAAGTGGAGTATGTAAGACAGAAAAAGACAGATGCAATATGATTTCACTTACATGTGGAATCTAAAGAAGAAATAAAACAAACAAAACAGAAACAAACTCATAGATACAGAGAACATACTCATGGTTGTCAGATGGGAGGGGGTCAGGGATGAGTGAAAAAGGGAAGCGATTAAGAAGTACAAATTGGTTGTTACACAGTAATCATGGGGATGTAGGGTATAGCATGAGAAATATAGCCAATAATATTGTAATAACTATGTATGGTCTCATATTGGTAATAGACTTTTTGGGTGATAGATGGGAGGAGGTTGGGGGGCAGGGTGAAGGGATTAAGAAGAACAAACTGGTAGTTACAAAACAGTCATGGGGATGTAAAGCAAAGCACAGGGAATATAGTCAATGAACGGTAATAACTATGTATAGTGCCAGGTGGGTACTAGACTAGTCAGGGGGATCATTTCTTAAACTATACAAATGTCTAACTACTATGCTGCACAATTAAAATTAATATAATATTGAATGTCAACTGTACTTGAAAAATTAAAAAGAGGGGGAACAGGGAAAGGTGAACAAGAGGTCCAAATTTTCAGGTATAAAACAAATAAGTCATGGGGATGTAATGTACAGCATAGGGAATATAATACTGTGATAGCATGGTACGGTGTCAGATGGTTGCTGGACTTATCATGGTGATCATTTCTTTAGATATATAAATGTTGAATAACTGTGGTGTACATCTGAAACTAATATAATGTTGTATGTTATCTATATTTTAATAAAAATCTTTTAGAAAATTAAGTATAATATAAAGAAAAAAATAATGGAAAAGTGGTGGGGGGATTTGTATCATAAACCTTCGAACTGTATATTAAACCTTCAATATAAAAATTTTAAAAAAAGAAAAAAAGAATTTCCTTGGTCTCTGACAACTTTCCTTACACTTTTTTTCCACATAAATTGATTTCATTACAACCAAAGCTTAACTAATACAAAATTTTATTTCCTGTGGATGAAGTTTTATTTTTTTTTAGTTTTGTTTTACTTATTTTATTTGTGTGCTTGGAGGCATAATGCGTATAAGTGCTGGAGTCAAATAAATCAGGTTTAAGTATTCATTTGATTATTTACTAGCTAATTTGGACACACTCAAACTAAAAATTTGTTATTTGTCTGAAGTTCAAATTTAACCTGGTATACTTTATTTGCCAACCTTATCGTGACATAGTTTCCTCCTTTGTAAAGTGGAGGTAATAATATCAAATCAGCAAAGATGGTATTTAAAATGTGAAGAATATCATAAACATTATGTAAAACAATTTATGAGAAGTATGGTTTATTTTTCTTTCCTCTTCCTTTCTATGTAGTTTGTATCTATAACACAAGAAGGCATTGCTTATAAAGCTCATAAAGTTCATCATTATAAGACCACCATACTTCCTGGATGTCCTGAACTTTTGTTTACTGTGTTATCAGGGTAATACCTAGATTAAATTACTTAATCGAAGATAAGGTTTATAGAACAGTGTATTGGTTCCTTTTGGAATATGGGGAAATATTTTATACTTTTTATGCCATGATGTCTTTATTCTTGAATTAGAGAATTTAGGAGGTTATATTTCAATCTATGTGATATGTTTCAATCTATCCCATCCCAGTGTAATCTAATATTCATTCTTGAGCCAGGCATATACCTAGGTCTTAGTTTTATACAAACTAGTTGCCAGTTCAAACCAGCATCTTCCCATCTTCCCATCTGGCCTTTGTTACCTCCTATAGAGAGAGATGAAGAAAGAAAAAGCATGAGGGGAAAAGAGATAATATACTAGTGTACTATTTGCCTGTTTGAGGATAAAGAATGTAAGATTCTTGATTTGGGGGCTCTTTATTTCTTGTCTCTGGTGTCTAGTTCTCACTGTTATCTTGATTACTTGTCTTCCCTGACTGGAGGAACCCAGCAAGCGCTGAAGGACTTCTTTAACACAGCTCAGACTAACATGTTTCCTACTTAAAAGACACAGAGCAATGAACTTTCCTTCCAGAGGCATTTATCATATATTTCTTTATTTATCACATCAGATCCAGTGGTATTGGATCAGCCTTTTGCTTCTTTCCAAATAGTGTGGGCTTGCTGACTGACCACTAAGCAATGGGCATGAAAATGGCATGCTTCCATTTTTATTTTCCTTGTTCAGTCACCATCTCTGGAGATGCCTTATAAGTAGCAAGCTAGGAGCTTGTGGAGAATATCGGCAGGTCTAGTTTGACTTTGGATACGCAGAAACATTGTCCTTTATGGTCTCCTTCATGTTTGCCTCTCCATTTTTCTTCATGGTTTTGCCTAGATGTGTCTCAGGTAATGGTTTACCATTCTTAGTCAAAATGGCTTGTTTAGAATCACTACTAGCAAGAGTAGTTTTTGGCTCCAAAAAATGGACTAATGTATTCAAGGACTGCGTTGTCTTCTGTTCAACAGGAGGATAATTTATGTCTGTAGGTGCCTCTGATGTCAGTGGAATCGTGTTTATAATTTCATTTGGACCATGATATGAAGTATTATCCTTTTTGTAACACGAAATGTTGAAAGGGATAGCACAGAACACAAGATCTGAGGGCAGCAGCTTAAAATCATTGGCTGGCCGAGTGATCACAAACCTGTAAGAAAAGGCAAAGATGAATCTGAGCAGCTGGGACAGTATGGCTACAGGCAATGGCCAAAGTAAGGCAGTCATTGGACTGGGCCAAGGGAGTCAATGTTTTTTGTTTTGCTTTGCTTCGTTGGTTTCTTGTGAATAGTAAATGTCTCTGAAATAGTGCAGTAGGAGAGGTCAACATTAGGAACTGGGAGACTGGCTTTGTCCCTGCCTCTGACACTAACCATCTCTGACCGTACCCATGGCATCTCTGTTCTCTGGGCCTTGCTTTTCTCATTATCTTGTTGGGAGAGGGGTAGGGGAGTGGTTTGGACTGACACATCTCTAACGGCCTTTCTGACTCCAGGTTTCTATGTTCTTAATATCCACTACAATAAAAAATTCCATTGGCACAATACTTAGCCACGCTTTATCAAAACTGGAAGATTACTTGCACTCAGTTATTTCCATCCTGGCTTACGCCTACCCTAATGCTTATGCCACCAACTTTCACACAGAATTTAGTGTGGTCAGTGAAGAAAAGAAACAAATATTAGACTAAAGTGCCTTTTGAAATCTTGGCTGGTAAGTAAATAGTGAATGTCAATGAGTCCTAAAGAACACTCGGCGCCTGGACCTACATGGAAAGAAAGCAGGGAGGCAGGATGCCTCAGGACAATAGCAGGCACACAGCAAATCCTTAATAACTGTGAGTTACATTAATTAATACACCAGTGTTCATGTCAGAACACTGTGGCAGGATAACCTTTTAGGCCTTTCATGCTGCATTTCGTCATTGCTGCCCCAAATAATCACCTCTTCTTTCCTAAACACCAAACTCAATAAAACACTGAACGTCTTTCACTGAATAATCTTCCCACTTTTATCTTGCCCACTGAGTGTTCTGTAACCTTTATAATCTAAACAAGATCTACTATAATCACATACTCTTTTTAAAACAGAAATATTATTTCCTTCCATGAGGTCTTCTCAAGTATGGGCTGCACATTCTCCCAACTACCATGTTCCACAGGCTTTCCAGAGGTGTTGTGGAATGGGGATGGAATTCAGGGAGAAGGAGAAGGAGAAGGAGGGAGGGAGGGAGGGCGGGAAGGAGGGAGGGAGGGAGGAAAGGAAGGAGGGGGGGAGAGAGAGAGAGAGAGAGAGAGAGAGAGAGAGAGAGAGAGAGAGAGAGAGATCAGAGATATCAGCATCATTCATGATTCCTAATGCTGCTTCCAGAACATCACTCTTCCCTACCATCTTTGTGCTTAATATTCTACAGCCCTGTCACCCTCCCTCTTGATTCATCAGTGTCATCTATAGACCTCCATGTTTATTTAAGCCTTTGGCACTTGGGACACTTTTTCTTTCAAACTCTAGTGTCTCTGTCATCCTACATACCTGCAGGGTCTATGTGGTTTACAACTCCAACATCCAGACACATTCCTTTGACTTCTACTACCCAGTGATCTTTATCTCCTGGCCACAAACTGGATGTTATCATTTCCTGGCATGTCCCACCTCTAAAATCTTATGCTTCAATATATCACTCTCTGACCACAACTTCTATCATTCTTTCTCTGTCATTCCCTTCCAGAATGACAGAGAAAGAGTACAGCTACTCTTCAGCTTCATCAGGACCTCCGATCCTTTGTCCTTGCAGTTCAGTATTGCACCCAGAAATCCACCGTAAGCCTCTTTTTCCACTCCTTTCAGTAGTTAATCTAAACTCTCACCTTTTTCTCAACTCCCTGTAATATTTCCTCCATCTTTTCTTTCATCAATGGCTATGCTTGTACTTCACTGAGAAAGACTATTGTTACATAAAAACTCCCTTAAGTACACCTCTCATCTATAGCTATGTTTGTTTTGACATACACTCTTTTTCTTCTTTTCTCCTATGAGCAGAGAAATTATCTTTCTTTCTATTCAAGACTACTCTGAGGAATTTGGCTTCCTTTCTCTTTCTCTTGGAACAGGTTCCATCAATCTATTTCTACTCTATTATTTTTAGTTTCTGTTCCTCTACTGAGTCTTGTCCATTCCCACTGTGAGAATCTTACTTTGGATCTACATTACTGGGTTGTCTGTAGACTGCATTCTCTTTTCTCCTCCTGCCCTCCACATACATTTCCTCTATCTTCCCCACTGCTGTCATATTGATCTTTCTTTAAACTTAGATTTGAACACATCACTCCAATAATTTATATGTGCAAAGCACAGTGGCTAGAAAAGAGGCACTTAGTAAATATTTACCCAATGAATCCAGTATAAAGCAAGTAAATCTTTCCAATGTGGACAGTGCCATCCAGCTTTAAAAAGGTACGCAGACATGGATGAGGGGTACATTACAAACAAACAAACACCTGATCTAAAATCTGGATCTCTGTTTCAGTTTTCATTGGAGCCAGAGACACCACCCTTACATGGCTTACATCGGATCCTAATTACCAGGGTTTATTCCTGTCACTTATGTGCGTGCTTCCTTGTTCCTAAGTCGTAATCCCCTCGCCCTGCACCCTTCTTTGCAATTGTCAGCCTTGAGTTCTAGACTCCTCTTTCACATAGAACAAGGCAGCCGTGGCTTTTACAGGGGGCTGGCCGTGGTGGGAGCTTCCCATGCAGGCATACTCCCCTTTTGTTCTCTGGGTTGTGCGCCTCTTCATCTATCATGCGGTATAAGCCAAGGCACAGGATTCCAAAATTATCTAATGAGCCACAGAAAACTTGCCCAAAGGTCTTTCTTGGCTGCGGAGAGAAGAGAAAACACAAAAGTCTGTTGGCACTTTAATCAAGCAGTGACAAGCACTTACCTGAGTATCATTTGGTACAAGTTTGGAAAACCCGAAAATATTTATTAAGGTCTTTAGGGTGGTGGTGCCAAGTAGCTCGGAAGTGAGGCTTAGGATGAGCTGTGGGCATCTAATGACAATGACTTTTTATCTTTCTGGTCTTTCAGGAGCCTCTGGTGGGTGTGGTGTGGCATGTCATTATGCTTGTGTTGATCACCACTGCTGTTTTGGTAACCATTAATAAGCAACAGGTTGGAAAATCCCATATGCAGTGTAAGTAAGTAGTTGGGATGTCAAGTGACCTCCAGAGAGTGACGTTCCTGTCCCACTCGACAGCAAATTATAGCCCTGAGCACTCGTCTTGAGATTGCTCTCAGGCTACAGCCAACAAGGGCATTGCAAGTGGACAACAGGTTCAAAAGCAGCAGCTAATAGGTTCAGTGAATTTAAAAAAATAAATAAATAAAAAAATAAAAGGTCTGGTCAGTTCTGTGTGTGACTCCTCAGGGTAAAGAACAAAGAGAGGACGAGACCTAAGTCGAGAAAGGAAGGACACATGTATTGACCAGTCCATTGTCACCTCGGATAACAACAGGAAGTTGCCGATGGCAGTTGTCCTGCACATACAGGAGTTATCACCCAAGTCGACCATAGGTGAGGAACCCAGGACCACAGAAGTACAAAGGACCCAACCATACCGAGGGAAGTCTGGAATGTTGTTTGCACCTGGAAGGGAGTGACAGAGCATGGGGCTTGCCTTTTGCAGTATTTGTCAAGACACACCAGGCACAGAGGCGTGGAACAGCCTGTGAAGGGGTTCTGCTGGTGTCCTCTGAACCAACAAAAGGTATTTCCTTACAAAAGTCTGCCCCTACAATTACACTGGCGAGTTAAATGCAGTGTTAATGTCAACTAAACCAAAAGGCACCCGCTGAGAAGTAAATTACTTGCTCCTAGGATAGAACTCTACTCTGATCCCCAAATGTCCAGATATTCCACTGGAATCTGCCATCATGGCTCACCTCCCTCTCGCTATAATCTACTGTTCACGAGCTCACTGAGCTAAGAAAACTCAAGCATTGTTCAGTGTCCAGCCCAGTCAGTTTCTTAGACCCAAACACAGAATCCTTAATGCTTGATTTCAGCTGACCCGATCAGATTTCTTTAGTGGTTCAGGTATAAGAAGAGTGCACAGACCTCTGTCAGGCGGCCTTAGAAGCAGCCCTGCTTTGCCACTGACAGACTATGTGGTCTCAGGTAAGTACTTGTTTCTCTGGGCCTCAGCTTCTTGATCTATTCCCTGGGATTAATAACGATACCTACTATGTAAAACCTTGGACAGATTAAATGAAAAAAAAAATGCAGACAGGCACAGGGGAAATGCTCAGTAAACATTAGCTGTTACAACTTATTAATAATACCCTTGTTGGGGTACAAGTTATTGGACCTCTCTGATGCTTGCTGTGGACTTGGATTTTTTTTATATGGAAGACGGGGATAATAACAACTTTGTCTACCTCCTGGAGTTGTTATAACACGTGTGAAAATGCACTGCAAATTATAAAGTACTCTAAGTTGTAGTAATTTCTTGTTACTATTAATGTTATTATTTCTGAGCTATAGGCCATTTCAAAACCCAAATAGCCTGGACCATTTTCAAAAACTTAGAGAGGGAAGGAAATGGGAAATTCTATTAAGAGTAGACTCACTTGAATGTCTGACAAAATGGTTTTGTTTAAGGGCAGAAGCCCCAGCTTACACCGCTTTCTTCCAGATATAATTGTAGTGCTGCAGTCAGTCGACCCATAGAACTTATCTTTATCCAAATGTTGTTCCATCTGGGAACTTGTCCCTCCTGTCACCAGCATCTGAACTAATTCCAGGACGTGGTAATTATAGAAGGCCTGTAAAGCAAGGACAGGCCATGTGTGAAGTCAGAAAAGCCAACGCGTAAATGGTGGGGGCGTACAGTCTTAGAGATTGCTTGGGCATTACTGTTTGAAATGGACCCAGTGGTGCAAAGCAGTGTTTCTCATTATTATTATTAAATCAACTAAAAGCTGGCACTTTTGATGGGGCATTGACTTAGGCAAAGTGCAGAGAAAGGAAGACTGACCCAGTTCCTGCTCCCTTGGGGCTTAGCCTATAACAGAAGAAAAAAATGGGTAATTATACTGCCACCAAGGAAGTCCTCTCTTCCAAAAATGACCAGAAGAATACATCAGGCCACAGAAATCCTAGTAATCTTCAACATGTATTTAAAAATGTGTATTTGATGAGATTTCTATAGATTTTTCTTGAGGGGACTACTGATATTGTCACCTATACTTGAATCTTCCGGATATGAATCTACTTATTTTCCTTGTGATTGTGACCTACTTGAGGACAAATATTGATTTAGGTCATATTAATATTTAGATTTCCCATAAGTCTTATCATGTACTTCACAGATTATAACTATTGAATAAATGAATGGAATTTTAGAATCTTTGGCATCAAAATGAAACCAAAGGAGGACATGCACGCCAATTTCTTATTTTGAAACTACTTCGAGTCTGAATAACCCTAGTCATGTTCTGAAACTCCTTTTCCAAAGGATTCTTACCTCATTCAGTGCAGACTAGGCATTGCCATGCATATAAATAACAGTGTAATATATTACCCATTAGATTTTCTCAAACCTACTGAATATATAATGTGTTAAATTTTCTACCCTTTGTCATCTGTTAGACTTTTACTCCAGTAGAAATAAGCATCCATACGTTTATATATTACCTATATAAAAGTCAATAATGTTTTTTGTTATAAATAATAGGAATGACTTCAATTGTTATTTTTCTAAAAAATTTACCATTTACTTTCTCTACTCCCAAATTCAGGGACTTATCTTCTAAAGCTTGGGTTCTGATGGGGACTTTTTTACTAGTCTTCCTTGTTTTTCTTCTCATTTGCAATTCATTATGTAAAATCCTTCCAGAGAGATTCCCGAGAAACAAATCGCATCATGCTGTCCACCTCCTGAAACCTTCGGTGTCATATCTCTGCTGTAAAAGCAAGCTCCTCTCCTCCAGGAATGGTCCCTCCAGTACACAATGGGATGTGTAGTTGCTCAAACTATACATTTGCTCCCTCATGCCTTTACTGTAGAATATCTGGTTCCTCTTTCATCAGCTTGGTCAGCTCTGTGCCGGTGTCTTCCTCAGAATGAAGTTTTCCTTTCTTTGTGATCCCACGGCCACTGGCTTTTATTGTGTTTAGTAGTTTGTCCGAAACACACCTGAGTTCCTGTCTTAGACTGGCACGTCCTTGCTGCATACCTTTGAACGATTCATGTGTTCTTTCTCAGCAAGTCTTATACTCTTTAAAGCTGACACAATGATACCTACCTATCTCTAAACATTGTTTGCCGGATGAAATGCAATACACAGCACACATTACTAAATTCTGTTCTCTTCAACACTGGCTCTCATGTATCTGGATCACCAGGAGTGATACTCATGCGTGCAGATTTCTCAGATCCCAGATCTACTGGATCAGAATTTACGGACAGGAGTGGGAATCAGAATTTAAAGGGCATATTTGGTGGTTCTGACATTGGTAGTGCTCAGGTCATACTCTGAGCAACACTTTAAGTTATGTGCTCTTGCAGAGGATGCACTTTGTCAACTTAACATCCCTGCCATCAGAGTGCACTGAACAAGGCACTGTTCAAAACCTGTAAGAATACTGATTGCAACTGAAAATTGATTTTTAACAAATGAACGAAATATTGCTAGTAAAACATAGAGGCCATTGGGACAAGGTGACCTAGGAAATGACACAGTCTATATAACTTTCATAGTATTTTTCAGGTTAGAAGATGACTTCAGATGCCTCCTCCACCCTGAGTGATGGCCTCCTCCTTAAATTTCTCCTCTGTTCCATCCCACTACCACTCAAAGTGTGCTTATGGAATCAGCTCCCTGAAATCCAGGAGGGAACAGAGGATGTAAATCTCGGCTCAGCCACAATCCGTTTAAGAACAAGTGGCCATCGTGTAGAGTGATCAAACAATGCTGTTAGAATAATTCACCACTGATTAAAGAAAAGGAGTATATTCTAGGGTTATCCTGGTGTCAAACGCACTAAGGAAACATGTACTTTACATATTTAACTGAGAGAGCCTGAGCTTTTGAATATATCATTCCTTCGGTTTTGACATCAAAAGGATTGCAATTCTATATTGGGGAAAATAATGGGATTTACATGTCATCCTTACTCTGTGGGCTCACATCATATTTTTATCATTTGGGGTTCTATGGTATTGGCCTTATTGGTCACTTTTTTCTTTTCTCCCTCTTTCTCTCCCTCCCTTCTTTCCCCTCCCTCCCTCCCGCTTTCCTTCTTTCCTCCCTTTTTTCCTTTTTTCTTTCTCAAGGAAATACCTAAATTGAAACGTAATCCGATTGACTAGAATTTAGACTTCCAATGTCAGAAAATGTTGCAACCCAAAGAGTTTTAACTATTACATAGTGACAATGAAGCTTGAGGTCTCTCTCATAACTTAGAATATTAATTAATAACATGGATACTAACATTTTATCCACTTGCTGATTTTTATTCTGAGAATCTCAAAAGGCCTTATGACCAAACATTCTTTGAGAAATTCTTCTAATTGAGAATAAGACTATATGATAGGAAAACTGCAACAAACCTGAAGAGTAACCTTGAGAAAGTCATATAACTTCTGTGGGCCACACTTTCCTTATAAATAAAGGAAAATGCTAATTCATGCCCAGTCCTGAAGTTCTATTATTGTAAAGCTCTATGGGAATCCTGCTTATGGGTTTGAGTCCCTCTCCATATTTTAATTTTTATAGCATTGAACTGAGAGAGGATTAAAAGTGAATCTGAATTATACCTTATAGGTATGTTTCTCCAATTGGGGCAGGAGTTTACAGTAGTATACTAGGGGATACTTGAAACCATAGTATCAAACGAATCAGGAGATTTGGAGGGGAAATCTCTTATTTTATGTTGAAAGAAAATCACAGGCATATCAGGGGACGGAAGGAAAAAAACTGCATGAAAATCTGA
The DNA here is from genome assembly GCF_004115265.2 of Rhinolophus ferrumequinum. Taxonomy (NCBI): domain Eukaryota; kingdom Metazoa; phylum Chordata; class Mammalia; order Chiroptera; family Rhinolophidae; genus Rhinolophus; species Rhinolophus ferrumequinum. The sequence goes on from NC_046287.1 coordinate 62,349,616, forward strand.
AATAAAACTTCAGCATTTCTGAGCAGTGGCAAGTCCACACCACCTTATTCAGGGTTTGTTTTATCCTCAGGGCTTGCATGCTCATTCTCCTTTGTGTTTCTTAAAGGTGACTAGGAGGAAAAGGTGGAAAGGCACTGTTAAGTTTTCTGAGTACTCATGAGAAGGAAGAGGACCCTTTAGTATTAGGTTGGGAATACAGTCCGCCAAGACTGGAGTCAACAGACTGGTGATCTCATCTTGTTTCAGAAACTGCTAAGGTGTTAGCCCTCTTTTTGCTCAGGGAGTTTGTTCTGAATCTATCTGAATTTGAGCCTTGCCTTACTGTATAGTATGGGCATCAGGGAAACAAACACTATAATCGAATTATAACCTCTGACTGTGCAGCACTGCAAACACACCTCTTGATGCTTTGAGTTGGGCAGCAGGTTGGAAGAGCCAAACCAGCAAGATGTTGTTTGGTGAGGGGAAACTATGGGACAGAAAGGACATGTAAAATGGGGCAGAATGGCTGTCAGCTGTCTCCCATACAGGAGTCCTGACCAGAAACTGGAAACCTGTCTCGGAAAAGAGGAGAACAGGATTCTGGTTCTTCTATTTTATGTCTCTCTGTTTGTCATACAGTCTAACCTCTTGGGAGTGATTTTCAAAGTCTTAAGAGCAGAAATCCTTCTCCAAATCAAATCTTACACAGGAACCTCCTACATGACACAGATGAGAGTAGAATCGTTCTGACAGATGGGAAGATGTAGGTGAGCATGGTGGGTGCATCCTGGTCTCATTCTCCCTGCCTGGCTCCTCAGCAACCCTGGAGCACTCTGGGATACAGGCTCCTCTAAGCAGAACTTCAATATCAATGCATTGGAAAAATAGTGTGGTGAGTGATGAGAAGCCCAGGTGCCGACTCTATTAGCAAGCTCATGTTTCCTGAGCTTATTACATATTCATTTGTTTCAGCCCTTCTCTGCCCATTCTGCTCTTCCCACCAACTCTAAGCAGAATCTGTGACTCTGTTCCTGCCTGTGGGCCAGTGGAGTTTCATTACAGCTCAAATTTAATTTAAGGCACAAAGCTGCCTGCCATCTAGGAAATCTCTGACAAGAACTGGGACTTAAAGTCATCAAAAATGTTTCCTGTAGACAGGTCCAGTTCATCAAAAGTCACCTCCTGCCTGACACAGGAGTCATTAATTACAGGCAAGGTAATTGACGTATCACTGACAATGTTTCAAAACCCTTTCCACGGACAGAGCCACCTTCCCAGAAAAGGATCCCCTTCGGTGCATCTCTCCCTGGCTAAATGCTGCTTAACCCTTTACGAAATTCAGTCTCCCAGCTTGTTAAACTATCATCGATGCAGCATTCTCTAAGAACCCTATGGGATTTATGAGACCCCTCCTCCCCTAAGGCTTAGGGGGGGCAGAGCCCAGGGCAACTTAATTTCCTCAGTACCAAACGGGACCGATGCCATGAGGGGGATGTACGTGCCCCAGCCACACTCCCCTAAAAGTGCAAACTGCACTTTTGAGGCACGCATACAATTCAGGAATGATGTCTCTTCTACGTGGAATTGCAGGAGGCAGGAAGTTTGTCACATTGTGCTCAGAGCCTTGTGCATTTAAGCATCTGTATAAAGATCTTCAGTCATTGTGCAGCCCTTTCTTTGGAAAATCCCGGCAGGAGCAGTCTGTGAGGCAGTGGGTTACACGGATTTCCTTTGGAGGAGTTCTTGTGGCCATTCACACATGAGTATATGCCGATTTTGTGAGTTTTAGTATAAAGTTCCTTGAACACACCAGGGCAGATCCTACCTCACTGCCCTTGCCCTTCTCCCCTCTGCCTGGGGAGTTTCTTCCCCAAAGGTCACAATGGCATGCACTCCTCCCTCCTCCAGACTCAATACGTGTGCCACCTTCCCAGTGCTGTCTTCCCGGGCCACGCTATCGAAATCTGCAACCCCTTCCCCAAACCCTCTATTTCCTATGTCACATCACCTTAGCCCCTATATCTATCTGACATACCTTATCTGACATATCCTTCCTTATTTATCATGTGTATATTAATCTCTTCCATTAGCATGAGCTCCACATGGGTAAAGACTTTTGTCTGTCTCATCTCTGCTGTGTCCCCAGCTACCCAGAAGAGTAGCTGTTCAGTAGGTATTTGTACAATGAATTCATTCTACTTATAGAAATCCTATAATTGATACAAGAGATCTGCTCAGTGGCTAAGAGGGGCTGAGAGCTGAAAAACAACCAAAGTCAAAAATCCACCCCAAGGGAGGGCAATGTGGAGGGAGACTGGACTTAGCTATGAACAAAACTCACACCACCAAAGGCCAAAGCTTTTGCCTTGAACTCCATGTCTCTTTGTGGCTGATTTCTGTGTAAGCTTTTGGGGATATCTGAGAGAGAGGAGAAAATAGTACATCCTAAGCTCTGATACCATTTGGCCGGGTCTGCTGTGATGCACTTGAAGCGGAAAGGCAGGTACTCGGCAGCTTACCTGCTCAATCCCCTTGGGATCAAATGTTCCAGCTCTTAAGTTTTTAATTTTGAAAATGTGAAGATTTGGCTGCCTTTGTCAGGTAGTTGTGAGCAAAGATGAAATATTGTATGTGAACAAGCTTTTTTGACAAAATCAAAGAGAATTTGGAATTGTGAGACATTATCATCATCTACCCACGCCCTAAGCCATCGCTCGCCCCTCTCCTAAGGGCTTGGTCCTGGAGGCTCCTCGGCTGAGCTGCACTTACTGTGGCCAGGAGGGAATCCAAGAAACTGCCAGAAAAGACAGCACCTGTGGAAAAGGAAGTGCTGAGATGCAGGCTTGTTCCTGGGAGACTCCCTTCCATTCCACCAAGCTGTTCAATAAAGTGGATGTTGGAAGGATTTTCTGCAAGACAAAAGGGCAAAGAGGAAAGACAGGCAGGCAAGATTAAGAATATGGGAACTGCCATACAAGGCAGAGCATGGGGTGACCACTTGATCAAAGGATTTTATGCCTACTTTGGGGTCAATGTGGGAGCTACCACTACTTCAGTACATTTTTCTTCTTCCCAAGTATTTTCTTCATTCCTTAAGGATGTGTATCCCTCTCAGATACCTTCATCATCAAGGGGACACCCTTGTACTTCAGGTTCAGTTTCTCCATGCAAGTGTCCTGATTGTCACCCTTATGTAATGTATCTTTCAAACCCAGATACTTTTGGAAGTAAAAGGGAGATTTCTTAATAACTGCACTAGGTCAATAGGCATAAATAGGAATATGTGATCGCCCCAGTTAGTCTTTTTAATAAGACTGTGCCATAGATGGCTGGGTGTTTACTTGTGGTCCTAGATCGTCTGGGTCCAGAATGAATTAAAACAGTACCTCTCAAAATCTAATGTGTATATGAATCACCTGGGGGAGCTTGTTAGAATACAGACTCTGATTCACTGTGTCTAGGGTGGGGCCTGAGATTCCACATGTCCAACAAGCTTCCAGATGCTGTTGATGCTGCTGATTCATGGACTACAGTTTTAGTAACAAGGAGTCAAAGAAAGATGCTAACTGTAGCAGTGGTCATATTATCCATTAGCATACCTATACTGGCCCAGGACAGCAACTCAGACCCCTGCAGGAAGCCTTTGAAGTGAACACAACTGGTCATTTGTGGGAGTGACAGCAGAGGTACAGTCTGGCTTGGTTCTAAGACTATTGCTTTAGAAATGTTTGCACAGAGAATAGCATTGGAAGACAGAGAGGATATTTCTCAGTGGAGTAAAGAGAAGTCATGTTTACTGCCCATTATAAGAGATTCTGGTTCCTCTCCTATAAAGTAATCCACAGTAGGTAGAGGTATCACTTGGCCCTTTTCATGCCACCCTGTGGCAACCAGCACAGAAATGATGATACTCTGGCTATAGCATTGCTGTGAGTAATAAACTATTCTTTGTCTCTGACCCAGCGGTCTTGTGTCTTCTGCCAGCATCCATGAAACTGTGGCAGGTTAACTTGCTAGTCTGCAAGTAGCATAAAGTCTTAGACATTTTACAGTTCTTGAAATTCACATTACAGATCAAAACAAAATCGATTGGACACAGAGCTCAAAACACATTCCTAACTAAGACTGGATTACTCCCTAATTCTTTAAATTATTCCTTAGTAAGTTTGGCAGAAGTGATGTACTGCTGATATTAGTAAATAATCTTCTTCCAAGAACTATATATTTTTATAAAAGATGAGCAAGGTATGACTAATATCAAACCACATTTCCTATGAACACATCATTTCCTCTCCTTGCATCACCAACCCCGAACACACACACACAAATCCCAGGAGCCCTTGTCCATGTCTTGCTGTGTCATCCTAAACCAGTGGCCTCAGTTTTCCTAGCCATTTTCCTGCAGGCCATTGTACATTCTGTACCAAAGTGCTGGTAGTCAGATCTGCAGCTCTCATGTCATTGTGACCCTTTCCGGCCAAAGAACAAAAAACAGTGAGCTGGCAGGTGATTTGTTAAGCTAATTTGACAAGGGCCTTCTGCTGCCAAAAACCTTCAGTTAAACAAAGCTCTGAGTCCTGCGAGAGTGACCAGATGCACCTCTGGGCCAGGGAGCCCCTGACTGGCCCCATCCCAACCACTCTAACTTCCATTACAGTCTTCTAATCAGTATCCTTAGTGTACATACACCTCAGGGTTAAAGACGGTTCAAAAAGATAGAGAAGTAAAAATAAAATATAAATGAAAAATGCAGCCAACAGTTTCAAGGCAAATAGGTACAAATAGGCTGGCTGACACTGGCCAAGATCAAGCAATCTGAGATCTTCAAAGCTGAATTTGAAGAGCTGCTGCTCCAGGATCCAGGGTAACTAGACTATTTTCTACCTGCTGTACAGTCACTTCCAGATCACGTGGTGCTATCACCTACTGATTCCTCTCTGTCCCCCTGCTTCATTGCTGGGACTAAGAGGTCTGTTCATCTAGTTGGGTATAAGTTTCATTCAGCTTATATATTCTAGGTCAGAAAACACCCATTAAGAATGTTGCTATACTATGGAATCTAGTCAAATCACATGCATAAGACCAGCTTACAGATATCTTTGAGTTGGTCCATTCTGTTAAAGCAACTGTTCCCCCTTAGGTATCTTCCCCTTTTTTCATTATTATTATCAGTGTTAAGTACCAGTATGTCCCCTAATGCCTCACAAACACATCCCCAATGCACACAGCACCTTCCCTGCCTTCCCTACCCTACTCTCTATTCCCAGAGCGTCTCATACCCAGGAACGTTTCATATAGGTGCATTTTCCATAAGGCGTTGGTGAGAGATAACAGTTTATTCTGGTATTTCAGCATAAAGTATTTCCATTTTAGAATAGTGCCACTCAGGTCCAGAATTAAGATTACACAGAGAGACACCTGGGACGCAAAATTGAAGGACCCCAAGAGCAAGTATCTCCTTAACGTCTGGACCCTGGGCACCTCACTTGCCTTGCCCCAGTGCTAGCCCTGGGATCACTACAGGAAAGGCAGGTGCCTGACCTAACGTCCCTGATACAGGGACAGCCTTTCTAGCAGCCTTCAAGTCCATGTTGCCTCCCACAGGAGAGTCCCTCGAAATAAGGATGAGCCAATGCGGATCTCCCTCTCCGGCTAACTGGAAGAGCAGAGAAGGCAGATGGTATTCCAGCACTAAGAGATGTAACAGGCTCTGCTAGGCGATGTCACCACTCGGGTGCTGTCCAGTCAGGCATTTAGTACTACTCTCCATGCCTCCTTCTGCTTCCTCAGTCCTTTGACTGTGGACTTGAACAAGAACCTTGAGACATCAATTATCGATTATAGGTGTCTCCCTTGAATTTTGTCCTTGAAACACAACTTACTGAGTTCAGTGAGGATGGGGATTCTTCGGTAATTTGATTCCCTACCACATCCACCAGTGTACTGTGAAATCCCCTCTGTGGACACAGACAACAACAAAGAAGAAAAGAGATTGATAAATGCAAACAAAGTGGCTTGCAAAGCGTGAATATAGACGCACACCACGTAACTTGGTGCTTTATCTTAGTAAAGTTACTCTCATGCCCAAATCCCAAATCCTTAGAAATTGGGGCAACCTCAGGTTCTCCTTTTGAACATGGTGTGTGTGTGTGTGTGTGTGTGTGTGTGTGTGTGTGTGTGTTTTGTGTGCATGTGTGTGTTCTAAATGGCACTTCCAATGAATTACAAAAAAGGGTAAAGCTCTACAGGTCCCTGTTATTGACACGATAAGTAAAACATGATGATTGTCCACAGCATGGTAATGCTGGGTAATGGTTCAGACAGGCAGTATCTCTCTGCACACCCATTTGCTTATAGAACTTTTAGGAAACTGAATAAATAGGTGGTGCTGCTCCATGGGAGCATCTGATAACATTGCGACTGGTTTCTGAATGCTGGTGCTATCTGCCTCTTTGAGATTTTCTCTGGGCTGAGATGCTACCCATGTATGTCTTCTTTCTTCTTTAGCAGAAATGTCTGCCTCCCATCTCTTGTTGGTCCATTCCGACCATGAATGCCTTGGCAGTTCCTTAAAAACTGGGGTGGGATGTCCCTTGGGGCCTTTGCCCTTTGTGCTCAGTTTACAGACAGATTTCCCTCCTGCATTAGGAGGTGAGACCATTCATTTACCTCTGTGAGCCTTGGCTCCAAAAGAGAGACGACACACAGCACTGGCCTAAAACAGCTTTATCAGGCAGTGAACTACAAAGAGTTTCAAAATCAAGCATGATACCAGAGTTTTGGTCTCCAAATTAAAGTAGAAAATGTAAAGAAAGTAAAGGGAAGAGAGAAATGGGAAGCTGGGATCCAGTTAAAAAACAGAAAGAAAGGAAGGAAGGAAGGAAGGAAGGAAGGAAGGAAGGAAGGAAGGAAGGAAGGAAGGAAAGAAGGAAGGAAGGAAGGAGGGAAGGAAGGAGGGAAGGAAGGAAAGAAAGAAGAAATGAAGGAACAAACAAACAAACAATTCATCAGAAGTTACGCTTTAAAACTGTTGGTTATCTTTCTTAACTTTTCTGAGAAGGCTAGTAACAGGGAAAAAATACTGTGCAAGTTAAAATTCTGCTTGTAATTAAAATTTCATGCTGCCTTGGCAGAGGGTGAAATATTTAGAGTGCCCTCTGTATACTGAGCCAGGTAAATGGTAGGGAGGAGACAGATGTGAAATGAATGGAGTGAACAGGTAGGTGAGTCAGCCTAAGAGACAGACAAAGGGAGGGCGGTGGGATGCGGGAAAAGAACAAATCCAAAAGGAGATTTTGTGATATACTGCAATATTTACCACCTCTTCCATCGCCCCAAGGAATATTCGGTAAAAGAGCCACTTCTTGTTAATGGGAAGTAGAATTGAAGCTATTTCTGAGAAGCACTAAAATTCTGAGTCATGCTTCAAGATAAATTTTGGGGGGAAAACTGAAAGTGCACAGGAAGAGCCCAATGCATTTGGTTTACAGATAGAGCTGGCGGTGGCCTTAGGAATTTAGGTGAGGAAATGGAAGCTTAGAGGGCTAACTTTTTTCACATAGCTGTTTCCGAGGAAGGTTGGACCTTGAGGATAGTAGGCTAAGTGAAACAAGTCAGATGGAAAAGGACAAAAGTCATATGATTTCACTCATACATAGAATATAAAACAAACCAAACCAAAACAAAAACACCCCAAACAACAACAAAAAGAAACAAATGAACACACAAAACAAAAATAAGCACACAGATAAGATACCAGATTGGTGGTTACCACAGGGGTATGGGGTGGGAGAGTACAAAACGGATAAAGGGGATTAAATGTATGGTGAGGAATGTAAACTAGACTTTTGGTAGTGAGCGGGCTATAGTGTATACAGATAATGAATTATAATGTTGTACACCTGAAACATATAATTTTATAAACCAGTTACCTCAATAAAATTTAAAAAATGGAGGGTTGACATCAAGATTAGAGATCATATATCCTAATTCACTGGTAAATCTTATTTGGGAGGAGATCTGAATAACTTAAGCTGTTTTCCCTTAAAAACGTCTCTAGGATTTCCATAATGCAGGAAGTCCTGGGGGAACTGAGATTCTACTTTGTTCTCAGAATTGTGCAAGATGCTTTATCTGCTCTATGTTTCTTTTCTTCCTTCTTGCCATCATTCTATCCTTCCTTCCTTTCTTCCTGCTACAAATATTAAAAGAGTAGCTAATGCATGCTAGGACTGTGAAGAGCCTCTGCCCCAGTTACATAACATGTTACCAATACAAAATATTTTCAGATAGTGATAAGTACTCTGAAAAACAAAACAAAACAAAACAAAACAAAACAAAACAAAACAAAACAGACTTTTAGGGTCTAGTGATTGAGGTGGAGAGGTATTTTCAGGTAGGATTTGAAGAAAGGCTTCATTGACTTGGAATGGAGTCCTGAGAGGTGAGTAAAACCCATCCAGGCAGAGGGAATGGGCTAAGGGACTTAAAACAGGAAAGAATCAGTATAAACAGGATGAAATGGGAGAAAATGCACACTCCCTACTGGCCTGCAAGACCCTACATGATTTTCCTATAAGTGTCATGAGTCACCATTATAGGGTTTAAAGTAGGGAACTGACGTGATCTGATAAATATTTGTAAAAGATCCCTCTGGCTGCTTGAGCAGTAGAAGCTGTAGAGAGATAAGAATTACACCAGGGTCATAACAAATCTGTGAATGCGGTATAGTTAGATCACCTTCGAAAATGAGGAAACTGCCTCAGGGTTTACATAACTTGCCCAAGATTAAATGGCTTATGGATGGGTTTTGATACCCCAATCAGCATCAACTTCAAAGCCCATGCCCTTTTCAGAGCTACTTTGTAGCCCGATTAAAATACACAAGGTTTGGCTGGCATTTTCAGTTAAAAATGAACTCAGTTTCCCTCAGAGAGGAAATTTTCCTTTGAACTCCACTTTTTAAATTCCAGTTCCCTCTAAAAAGGGGCTTGGAATAGCCAGACTTTCAGAGTTAAATATTCTTATCGGATACAGATAAATCCACATTAACTGAAGTGACTGCTGGAATATCTGCTTCTGACACAGGCTGAAGGACAGCAACTGAATTTCTGTCTTAACTTTATCTTTTCTTGTAGAGCAATGGTTAATTTGAATGTGTCAGATCATAGCCTGGGTACATTTTACTAATGTCAATATTTTTGTTACCTAATAGTACACAGTATTATACCTGAAATCTTCCAGGCTGACAGGGTGCTATTACAAAAGATTGCTTAATTGTAGATTACTACTGTACATTTAAATTTCAGTAGCATATTAAGTTGTCAGACTTAATTACCATTATATGTTTAGATTATGCCACAGATTATTTAGTTCAGTACCTACGTTTGCCAACCTGTTCTCCTTGTGACATGACAGGGCAGTAATTAAAGCATCAGTGAAAACCCTAAAGTTTTACATGGAGAAGTCCAGGAGGCCCAGCATTCTTATGGATCCTTCAGAGAACCCCCACTGTGCTGTTTCCCCCACCCCCAACATTCACTGAAACATCACGGTATGGAGCAGCCTTGGTGGTCCTATAACAGATAGGCGTCATCATGACTGTGAAGATGTGAAAAAGCCCACTGATCCCACAAAGGGCTCGTCAGATATGCTAGGGCAAGATTTCTTATCTCAGTACTACACACATTTTGGGCCCCAAAGTTTTTTTCTAACCATTTGGGACTGCCCTGTACATTGTAGGATGTTTAGCATCCTGACCTCTGCCTGCTATATGCCAATAGCATCCCCCCAAGTTGTGACAACAGAAACTGTGTCCAGACATTGTCAGATAAACTCTCAAGGCAAAACTACCCCTGGTTGAGAACCACTGTCCTAGAGGAAGGGAAAGAAAACTGCGGATCAGCTAGTCCTATATTGGTCTCGGCAGGGGAGACATTTTTTACTACTGGCAGAATTTCACAATCCTCTATACTGTCAACTTTTGGAGGTGGGTGTCCCCATTTCCACCTCTTAGGTATCGTGCAAGTGGGAAGAGTGGTGAGGAGAACCAAAGAGACTTCTCTGAGGATTGGGGATTTCTATATATAAACTCTAGCTAGATTCTTATGATGGCAGAGTAATTGGTGGGGTTTCTGAGTAATGGTCCTTTGCTATTCACATGGGCTCAAAATGTGACTTTACTGATGCTGTAGCACCAGATATGCAGACTTTGCTTAGGTAGCTCAGTAGAGCCCGTCTGTACCTATATTTCTCCACCACACAAGTGGATATGGCATTCATAAAAGGAATGGTGAAAGGCCTACAACATACATTTTTCTCTAAATTTTCCCTTTTATCTTTAGGGAAAGAACCTATTTATGCTTCATGACGATTCAGATATTTTGACATCCTTTCATTTTCTCTTCCTGTTTTCCAGCCCTTTTCCCCCCTCTCCTCAACCTCCTTCTACCAATCCAGTCAGCTGCTCCTTTAAGGGCAACCTTCTTGCCTGTAACAGAGTACATGACACATCATACAGAGTCAATATATTTTTGTTGAATGAATAAATAAATGAAAGGATGAAAATAACTGGATACAAAGGAAAGCAGGATGAAAATCACAGGTTGATATGTTTCTAGCTTATATAGGATGTGAGATTAAAAAAATAATAACAATAGGAAGGATAGGTTACCCAGATAATTAACTAGGTGGTTTATGGTGTTGTCAGTTTATCCCAGGCTTTCACTGAGTGGGCATTCTCATTTGTATGTTGACGGTACTATCTTTACAGAGAATGCATTCTGGCCAATTACCAGAAGTTGCAAGCATGATGCACATAGACACCCCGATACCTACACCCACACACAGCATACAGTCACCCTTGTACCCCTCTCCACACTACACTCACACACACACCATGCAAAAATCTTGTGTGAATCTGAGTGACCCTAATTGCTAAGCTAAGGATTTATGTGCAGAACACAACAGCATTTTTATGGATCTTCAGATTTGCTCAGCAGAGGTCTGGCTCACATGTCCTTAATCTGGATTTTCAATGCACTTGACATTCATGAAGTGATCTGATATTAGTTCCGCTTTACAAAAAACCCCAAAACTCTGGGTGCTGAGTGGGCTTTGGTTGCCCAGCGAGGGTGTGTCACAAAACTGGCTCAGTTCACCTACCAAAGATTAGACACATGACTTGTTTATTCTTTTGTCCCAATAACTTTGTGTTTTTCTGCCTAGCAACGGTGTCTAGGAGTTAGAGAGAGTTCTTTTGGTTTCCCAATTTAACTCGTGAACATTTTACCCACATCCAAAGCCTTGCAATGCCTTCAACATCTGACCTCTCCAAGCTCCATGCAAAGTGGAATAACTGTGGTCAGTAGCTACCCGGTTTCCCTGAAAATAAGACCTAGCTGGACAATCAGCTCTAATATGTCTTTTGGAGCAAAAATTAAGACCCGGTATTATATTATATTAATTATATCACATATATTTATTATATCATATATATTAATTATATCATATATATTATGTTATGTTATGTTATGTTATGTTATATTATATTATATTACCGGGTCTTATATTAATTTTTGTTCCAAAAGATGCATTAGAGCTGATTGTCTGGCTAGGTCTTATTTTCAGGCAAACATGGTATGTGGACAGAGGACCTAATCTTGACACAGAGGATCAATATCCCCAAGGGAAATGGCTGGGTCCAGGGGACTCCAGTCATGGTTTATTTTTGTTTCTTGAATTGAAAATCTGCTTTAGATACAGAAAATTCTTTAGTAGTTGGTTGAGTAGCTAATAGTCAATTTTTAGAAATAGACTAACATATAAGCCTTTTTTCATTTTGGGGAAGAAAAGAAACCACAATTGTACAGTGGGAATGTATCCAAGCACATTTGGGTATAGAAAATACGTGGAAACTACTCAAGAGTCCTGCTCACTGGCTCATTTATTTCAATTCAATAAATATGTGTCAAGTATCTACTAAGTGGCCATAACTGTGCTAGGCACTGAGAGGAATATGAAGGAGGAAAAGACACGATGTTCATCCTGCAGAGATCCCTGCTTCTCACCATCTCTTTCCAATCTGAAGTTGAAGTGTGACATTTTTAGTCTACAGAAGTTGGAAGGGATCTTAGAGACAACCTTCTAAAATTCACATGTTGAAAGCATCTTGAAGAATAAGAAAGATTTATACTTCATTCTCTCAACCATGAAACTCAGAATAATAACTTGAACATCTACAAGATCCAATAAGAATTTGCTTGATAATAATAATGCCTGTAATTAGTTACAATAATATGCCAATTGATATGTTCACTGATATTTGATTAGCAACAACAGCAGTTACAATTCTATGATTTTACTTAAATTGGGAAAAGTGTTACATGTATTCCATTTCAAAGATGGATATTATTTTTCAGTTGACTTAGGATTCTCAAAGGCTAAACTGTCCACTACTTCTGTTATAGAATTCTCAGAGTTAGAAGGGAACTTGGAGGACATCTAGCCCAACCTCTCCTCCTCCCCATGATTAAGGTACTTCAGAGAGGAGGTATTTCTCTTTCCTTATTCCATTCTCCCTAGCGTTTGCTGTCAGGGTGTTGCTCTTACCTGGCTCTGAGTGTGTCCAGGAAGAGTGGCTTATCCGTAGTGATCCTATGTTGAGGGTGGTCATGATGGTCTCTGTATCTACCAAAGTCTGGCTGCCTGATGACTTGGATGGAGAGGATAAGACAGCACACATGGAACAGTGTTCTATGTTGACTGCACGGAGGTCTCCAGAATAGAGTGCAGATCCCTAATGAGAAAACCAGGGAGAGGAGGGACTTCTCAGATGGACAGATTTTCCATCATGGCTCATGGTAGTGGCTCTTTGTGGGGACGCAATTTTTGAGCCAAAGCCTCTCCAGCTTCCAAATGACTTGGTTTTAAGACTTAGTTACCTGATATCTGACACATTTAGCCTTATCAATCATTAACATCTTAGCGTGATCATACTTTACAGATCCTTTCCTGAGAACAAGTCTGGATGAGACTACGGACGGTGGACACAGGGGAGCCTAAATCCATTTAGATGACTCAAGTGGGAGAAGAGAAGTAAAGGAAGGGAAACAGTGGTGAGGGGGGAAAAATGAGAGAAAGGGGAAGTTATGGATCTAAAGGCAAATTTTGTATCCTCACAATTTCATTTGTAGCTGACTCTGCTTCTGCTCTCTGAATTAACTATCAGAGTGTCAGTTGCTTCTTTCCTTTGGTGGAAAAATTGGGATAAATATGGCCCTGCCTTCAGGTAGCTTAGACTCAAATATTGGTAATTCCTAACATTAGCTTTATCTAGAGACTTCTGGTAACTTACTTTTCTTCCCTTCTTTGAACTAAAGTAAGAGGGTGGCGAGGGGAAACTTATGGTGGCTTTTTAAAAAAGCAAATGAAATTTGTTTCTTGGGAAACAATTTTTGAAATTTGAAAAAATATTCCTTACATATTGCCAGTATTCTTTCATAAAAAATCAAATGCTTTGGTGCATTTCACACTGCACATTATATATATATATATATATATATATATATATTTTAATCCAGAGAAATGGTGGCATATAATGGGATATAGACCTGTGAAGGTTCAGAGCAAATACAATTACAATCACAATGCCACATATGCACAATGGATCCATTTTTCAGAAATGTAAACTTAATTTCTTCTTTCCATATACCTATGGTATCAAGGACCACGTGGCATTATGTGTTCCATAAAAGATGTATCTCCAGAAAAGATGAAAAAGTTAGAGCACAAAGGCTGGCTAGTATCAGGTTAGGTTTAGCCATTAAGTCAGAATCAGATTCAGAAATGCAGAGTAAGTCTTATTTATATAAAGACCATAAAACATGGCGGCTTCTGAGCATAATGTCTGGATTTAAATCGTGGTCCTGCTACTTACCTGCTGTGTAAACTTGGACAAGTTATTCACTCTGTCTGTGCCTGAAGTTCAACATCCTTAAAATCTATACTATGAGGGTATTTTGAGAGTTAAATGAGTTAATATATGTAACATGCATAGAATAGTTTCTGGTACCAGTAGGCATCATATAACTGCAAGTTATTATTTTATTATTATTATAAATACTGGTACTGTTTGTGTTCTTATAATTCTAAATATTCACTATTCTGTATGTGATACTTACGGGCAGAATGTATATCTGGGGAAAATTCCGGATAAATTGCCATTCTCTCTGCAGGTAATCCAGAGACCCAATGAACACGATGTCCTTCAGCTCCTGCTGGGTATAGTTGCTGGCTCTCAAGGGCATTACAAAATTCCGAAGCCCCATCAGTGTTGATTGGGCATCTCCAAAGATACATGCGACAACGTGGTTCCGAAACTCATGTTTGGACTTGTCAGTTCGTTTCTAAGTATAAGCATGCCAGAATCTGGTCATTTTTTAGAAATAAGCTGCGAGTTCCTCAAAGAGGGCTCCTGCCCATCACCCCAACTCTTCTACGAACATCCACAGGAATATTTTCATAAGGATAACAGAATTTTGCAAACTGCTCATAAAATATGGAACTCATCCACAGTGGGGCAATTATATTTTTGGTCTTTTTGTGGAGTTCCTCCTTATTTCACTTTTTTTTTTTTTTTCAGTTTTCTATTAGCTTGGAGTACAACTAAAACTCAGATCAGTATCATTCTTCTAGGTGTGAAATCATTGAACCAAATGGGGAAAATATCTCTTATTTTCATTATATGGTTTTAGCCCTGTAAGTGCTATAGTAAGATTCAGTGACCAACTGAAACATTCCAAATTCCAATGCTAAACTTCTGTCTTCTAGTGAGCCCTGAAAATTATATCAAGTTGCACAACATGTTGTAGTTTTCAGGGATTTTCACACACACGAAAATACATATTAGTTTGAACTATATGAAATTACCTTTTTGGTGGGTCAAAAATGGTTGAATAATGGTGATTTCACATGGTTCAACCTAATATTTGTATTTAATAACTATTTTTCTTAGTTCGGAGTAAGAACAATTGCTAGCATGGCGAATGTAAGCAATCCTCATAGTCCTCTAGTCGATATGACGGCTCTGACAATTTTGTGCTTTTGATCAAATGATTAATCATGCTTTTACACAAATTTAATTGATTCAATAGACTCTTTCCAGAGTTGAGAAAATTCATCTTGCAACATGCACAAAATAAATTTGGTTATAAAAGTTCCAGTGGATCTCAAACATCTGAATATGTCTTATACTATTATCAGCATTGCCAATTGTTAACATCTCCCCTATATCTCTAAGTTGAAAACAAAATAATATACATATGAATATTTAGATTAGGTTTTCTCCAATTTCATAGAGACTTGTAAAAGCAAGTAACTTTTTAAAAAAGGCATGATATTCCTAAAGGAAATTTACTTTAAGCATTTGTCTGATTTCTTTCAGGGACTGAGTCAATGTCTCCTCTCATGGAGCTGGGATGGAATAGAGTGACCACTGGACCTGGAGTCAGACCTGATTTTGTATTCTGGTTTTGTCATTAGCTGTATGCCTATGAATAAAGTAGTTAACTTCTCTAACGCTCAACTTCTCTAAGTTTAAATGGTTTAAAAACAAGTAGAAGTTAATTCTGTTGTGGAAACTAATATATTGAAAGCACAGTATTCGATTCATTAACTGTTGTTCAGTAACTATTAATCAAATCTGAATCTTACTGAATTCTTAGATTTTCAAAGGAGCATTCTTGGAAGCTGGTACAGAACAGGCTAAATGTATCTGAAAGCGCATCATGTATGGGTATGTTCTATATTCCTGAGCACACAAAGACTCAGAGTATTTCAAATGGATATATCATTCTCTCTTATGCCAGTCCTTAGCTGGGTTAAACGACAAGCTTCTATGAAACAGAGGCTGATGAAATCTAACAGGATAAGTAAGTAACATCTGACATCTGAACAATTAATTTGTCAAATTAGCATATACCGGGAAATACTCTTTCCAAAGGGAATCACCCTGTGAGGGGAAATAAAGTTACTTGTCTGGTGAGCCTTCCTAGAGAGTGATATGAATCTTAACCAAATCTATTAAATAATCTTATCTAGCTAATTTGATTAGTTTTAACGTGAATAATGAAGCCTCTAAGCCTATTTAATGCAACATGCCTGAAGTTCAACAATTACTCTTCTGAGTAAAACTAAACAATTAGAAACAAGATACATGGCAGAGTGCATTAATGGGTACAGCCAGAGAGGCAATTTCTCCAAGAAACTGTGACTCAAAACTATCTCCCAATTGAGAAAGATGGTGGCTTTTGGGAGAAGGGGAGGGTGCACTATTTGTTCAAAGTAACTTAAATTGACCACTTCCACTTGACCCTTCTGCAAACCAAATTAAGTTCAAAGCCTCCCTGAATTTTGCAACCTGGACATTTCTCCTCCGGGGTCACAAGTGTCAAAATTCTTAGTAATTCTTAAACTAGAAGCCCTTCTACACTTATCAAAAGACTCAGTTGGAGTTCTGAACTATATTCCACATCGAGTGTCGTAAAGGAGGTACCTATCATAGACACCTGTTTGCATGCTTAATAAATATGGTATAACAAAATGTCTGCTATTTCCATTTCTTGGTCTCTTGGATGTCTCCAACCAACTTCCCAACCTTTCTAAAGATTTCCCTCCCACTGAAAATATGTTTGGCTGCCTGCTCAATGGATGTTTATTTCACTCAGGTTAAAATAGGACATAATTGCTAAAATGGTGAGTTTCAGCAACCCCAGTAGTTTTCTAGTTGACATAACAGCTCTGACAATTTTGTGCTTCTGATCAAATTATTGATCATGCTTTTACAAAAATTGAAACATATTCTGTCAGGACACTGTCACTGAGTGAGGCACAAGGATTGTGTGTGTGTGTGTGTGTGTGTGTGTGTGTATTTAACAGAAAGAAGTGAACTAAACTACTTTTGGAAAGCAAGAAAAATTCATAACTGTTAATTAGTCACAGTTTAAAAAACTATATAAGGTTCATACAACATTCAATCTATCACTTTTACTAGTTAGTTGGTAAACTAACTATTGCTTACAAGGTAAACCACTGAGATCATACTTGAGTTTCTAAGTCTGGAAAATGGGGATCCAGAAAGCAGGCATCAGAGCCTAGGTTAGGATATACATGGCTTTTTGCATCTTAGTTGATGGCATTTTAGGGAGCTGAGTTAGTTTATCTCCTTGAGAGAACAGAGATAGGGATAGGATTCTAACATCTATAACGATTCATCCATGTTGTAGGGGGCAAGGGTCTAGGCGATACATTCATGGCTAATGTGTTAAGTATAATTATAGCCAGCATTAAGAAAAACTACTAAACTTAAAAAAACTTTAAAAAAATTACGAAAATGTTTACTTACTTTAAAAAAGGAAAGACTGCAGAGTTCTTGTAAATAGGTTTCCCTGGTGCATTTAAATTAATTAGATTTACTAGCAAAACAACAGTTTCAGGAGAACGTTATTCTGAATAACTGACTCAGCTAAACTGTTAAAGGAGGGGAGAAGTAGTTGAAGAATCTGATCTAATTATTTTAAATACCAGCATATTATCCACACAGTCTTTTTCAAATGCCACATCTGTTACTCTGCAAACCATTCACCTGGCTGTTGAGGTATGTGTTTTCATCCAAAATTCATAGATTACAAAGAGAAATGGCAGGTCCTTATGATTAGTGAAGGGCATCATTTATCCTAAAAGAAACTTTATTTTATTTAAGATTTGGTGCAAGATCACCTACCAGAATCACCTTGTCCAAAGGGGTTGCTTTACACCGGTGAAACATGCCACTGCTATCAAGACAGTCAGAATCTTCATAGAGAAAAGGCCTAAGTAGAAAGAATGGAGAGTTAGCCTAAGAATATTTGGGGCTCTGGAGTAACAAAGCCAAGATGTCAAATTCATTAGAGCTTCGAGCCTGAAGTGAAGAATAACATGAGGAGAATGACTTCAGGTCTGTGAGACTCCAGGACAAAGATTTGTGCCTGAAAGACACCAGGAGCTAATGTCCAGATTGTATCATAGCTGAAGACATACTAAACACTTTGGGCAAAAGCCACAAGAATTGGGGCAGCTCAGCTGGTTAGAGAGTGAGCTCTGAACAACAGGGCTGCCTGTTTGATTCCTACATGGGCCGGTGAGCTTCGCCCTCTACAACTAGATTGAAGACAAGGAGCCACCGCTGAGCTACTGGAGGGGTTCCTGCATGGAATGGTGGGCTGTGCCCCCTGCAACTAAAGATTGAAAATGGCGACTAGACTTTGAGCTGAGCTGAGCCCTCCACAACTAGATTGCCCTCCACAACAACTTGACTTGGAGCTGATGGGCCCTGGAAAAACACACTGCTCCCCAACATTGCCCAATTAAAAAAAAAATAAAAAAACACAAGGATTGTGTGTGTGCATGTGCGCACACGTGCATATGAATCTTTGTGTGTTTAACAAACACATCAGTCCTTCTACCTTAGATTATATGTGCTTTGAAGGTAGTTATTTCTGCTCTTAATTTTGCTACTCCTATCATGATGCTACCATTGCTTGGGAGAAATCACGAGAGGTGTTTTGAGTACCTGAACACACAATTTAGAAGGCGGCGAGATAAAGTCATGGGTGGCATTTCTCTCCCTGGTCTGTTTTCCTCCCTTTCCTTTTGATATCTTTACTTATGGGTCTCTGTTGAAACATCTTTACTGATTAAATGAATTTTGCAATTTTTATAGCTTCTATACTGGCCTGCATTTGACTAGACTTTTCTCTAATCTTGATGTAAGTCTTGGCAAAGCCCTCTATGTGATCATTCCACACTGCTGTTAGGTACAACGCTTATCATATTATATATTCAGTCACCAAAAGGGTTAGATGATCTTATGAAAAATCTCACTCATATCCTAAGGAATGCATATTTGCTTGTTAGGGAAGAGAGAAACCTTTTAAAAAAATTGTTTATTTTTTCAGTTACAGTTGACATTCAATATTATACTAGTTTCAGGTATACAGCATAGTGGTTAGACATTTATATAATTCATGCGGTGATCCCCCTGATTAGTCTAGTACCCACCTGGTACTGTATATAGTTGTTATGACATTATTGACTGTATTCTCTATGCTGTACTTTACAAAACTCTTTAGAATCACAGAGAGTATGCGTTTCAAAAGGACCTATTTAAGTCAAGAGATTCTAGGGGTAGTCTGCAGAAAATAAACACCAAAACATCAAAATCCCAGGGGCTTAACACAACATCGGTTATTTCTCACTATATATTTTCCTCAGGTGAACAGGTGTCTCTGCTCCACACGGCCACACAGAATCTTAGAGGGACAGAGGCTCTTAGACCACACACATGAAACATGCATCTTCCTCAGTCATTAAGGCCAAGGGAGAGAAAGATACTGAATAATCAAACCCGGGCTTTTAAGTGCCTTGGCCCAATGTGATCACATCATTGCTGCTCACATTGCCATAGTGACAAGCCCCCATGCAGTTCTTCAAGCTCTCTTCTAACCTACTATACAGATGACCAGCCTGAGTACATGGGTGACTATGTGGAGGAGAGTGCCCTGCCCTTCTTGACCTGTGTTAGACATATAATATGAACAAGAAATATACCTTTGTTGTGTTAAGCCAGTGAGATTTCATGGTTGTTACCATCGCTTAAGTCCATCCTATCTTAACACAAGTATCTTTTCTTAAAAACATGTTCCATGGAATATCAGTAACTGGATAAGTCAAAAGGAAATGTTTTATGTAGTCAAATACATTTTTTAAAGAGTATCCCCTCTTTGAGATTCACATTGCACCGTAGCCTATTAAGGTTCTAAAAAGCCATGCCAAAAAAGAAATCCTTTAAAATTTGTATAATCCAGTGTTTCACACTCTTACTTGACCACAAAAAGTTTTATTATTTACTTATGTACTTACTTATTTTATTTATTTATTTGCTTATTTAAAATATCTTTTATTATCCCTTGGAACATCTTTTGGGACATGTTGTATCATGTCATACTGTAGGTAATTAGTACCTAATGACAGCATTCTCCTGTGAGGTTTTACTTTACATCCTAGGAGAAATACAACCTATTGTTCTCTGTGCTGAAGGTTTAGGGGGTTTTCCCTGTGACTTAATATAGCTTGTTATTCAATACTTGGTCCAAAGCCTCAGATTCCAACATAATGTGAAGTAAATTTTCTCTCTTTTAACCAGGTTAGTTTCTAAATAGGTATCTTAAGTCATAATTTTTCCGACAAAAGAACTTACTTAAACTGAGATTGAAGTGTCAGACCTAAAGTAATGGGATAGAGAGAGGGCCCAGAAAGAGAAGCTGGGGTGGGAGGATGGGGCCCTGGAGAAGGGTTCAGAAGAGTAGAGAGGCTAACTGCCAATGAGATCAGCTCAGCCAAAGTCTAGATTCAATCCTCATTTCCTTCTCCACTTAAGACCTACCTATAAACTTAGTGAATTCTGTTCATTTACGTAGCCAGACGATGTTATAATGTAAGCCTCAAGGTCAGTTTGACCAAAATGGGTTACCTTGTTCACTAAATTAACATGACTGTTTTGGTTTAAATATCCATAACTCAGAACCTAGGAGCCTCACAGCCTCTCTTAATAGTACTAGACAAGATCATGGTGATGGCTATGCCAAGCTTGCTAAAGGCTAAGACCCGAGTTTGGTTTTGATTTTTATCAGGATTTGGAGAACTGACTATGCTACTCATTCATAGAACCTTCTTTCCTCTCCCTGTGTAGTTTCCTGGACACCTTTCCTCAGATGTTGACACAATGTACCAAGTTACCTTTAGGGAAGTGGCTTCCTGATCTCTGACCTCGGCACTCAAGTCTACAACAACTGCCACGACTTTTTTTCTGGTCACTTTCTTTAGCTTTTCCCCACTTCTCCTCCTCCCCACTCCCCTCCCATAATGAAAGAAGAGTCCTTGGTCTGAAAATTACATGCCCTTTTGGCCAATGGAAGATGATCTTCTCCCAAGCACATTTTAACTTGAGTCGGAATAGCAAATCATGCACTGTACACTTTCTATCATACTAAAAGCATGGTCTATGTACACAAGCTGTCACACACATCTTTATTCTTCATTCCTTTCTTCATTCTGATGTTATGGAAAACAGATATGCCTTAGAGGAAACACCTGTTGGAGACCTGCATAAAAGAAAAGGCTGGAGGAAACCCACTTCATCATAAAGGCGTCCATCTGGTGTCCTTGCCAAAACAAAACCTGATGCAATTTAG
This sequence comes from Rhinolophus ferrumequinum, assembly GCF_004115265.2. Taxonomy (NCBI): domain Eukaryota; kingdom Metazoa; phylum Chordata; class Mammalia; order Chiroptera; family Rhinolophidae; genus Rhinolophus; species Rhinolophus ferrumequinum. The sequence goes on from NC_046287.1 coordinate 62,370,885, forward strand.
TTCACCATCCCGGAACTAAAGCTCCCTTCTGCCATATGCCTCGCAAATGACATGATCCTTGCAGAAATATACCTTCCTAAAGAGACTAATAAATCATCTATGAGAATGTGCAACATTAGCCGTCTTACAACTTGGAAAGAAGTTCTTTTTTTCTTTCTAACATAAAGGCTGATACTATCGGAGGAAAAGGTAGCCACAGGGCACCATCCAGGTTATTGAAGACAAAAGAAAAAAACACATTCTGACCAACGGTAGAAGCTTCTTGGGTGAGGAGGCTTTCTATGTAAGACAGCCTGGCAAGAAACATGGTGGGAGTTATCTGAGAGGGACCTCAGCAAGACATGTTTGGGATAAAGGTGGGGTTGGTTCACTGATCACAAGACAGGCTTCTTAATGTAGAAGCAAAGTGTGGTACTTCCACGTGGACTGTCCAGGATGCATTGAACCTTGAAATGTTCTCAGAGTCATATCTCTGACATCCACCTTTGGAAATTGATAGGTCAAGTGTGCTGGGTGAGAACAGTTTTTGCAGCCAGTCTACTTGTGCACATGCAGAGCAGCAATGTGAATAAAGCCTCCAGTTTTCTTTGCTGATGACTGCCTTTTTTCAGGCTGCTTTCATATGCATGAAGCCAATGTCTTGCAAGCACATGCTTGAACATGACCCAGTTAAGGAGGGCAGGCTTTTCCTCTCTGCTTTCTGGAACTATTCTGAAGAGAACTTTTATTCTGCCTTATCCATAGCAACTTAGCCTGTATGAATTCTATCACTTAAAGGGAAATATAAATGAAAGACAATGTGCCTTTGGTTTCCAATGGTAGCACCTGATGAGAAAGAGATTAAACTACACAGAAAAACCTCTATCAAGAAGGTAGGGTAGGTTTCAGTGCCAGATCATTATTTCCTCCAACTTACAGACTTGACTCAGATTATTCTTGAAGATGAGCTACCAATGGGTGAGATCCTCTACTGTTCACAATACCTATTAGAAAGTTCAAAAGGCACCTACAAGTCTTTTTTTTTTTCTTTTGCAAGCCTCAGTTTTGGATATGTTAACAAATCTTGGCTTGTGACCATTCCATTTGAAACCTTAAAACTCCATAGGTGGCTTGTAAATTCTTAGGAGAGAGTATTGTGGCCTGGATGTAGAACAATATATTTTTTCTCAAGACTTAAGTTAAATAAAAATAACAAGTTTCATAAAGTCTTAGCATAGAAAGAATTCCCTTGGCTGAGGGTTAGGAGACAGGGAGGAATGTGTCCAGGAGTTTCAGTGCCCTCTTTGGTTCAATCTTTGAAAAAATACATTGCAACAGTCTCCTGACAGTAGTGATCTAGTTCCCACCAAAACTGGAGGAAAAATCCTTAGTCCCAGGATGCCATTAGTGCTACTGAAGATTTTGTGACTTGCAGGTTACAACTGCCTTCTCTCCAACGACTTTGCATATAGTGACAAGTCTATTCAGCCCATACTTAACCTGAAAACACTCATTTATTGTCGATTCTGACCAGGGGATTTTGTGAACTGCGAAAGAAGAAATCACCTAAAATTTGAAATGAGAGGGCAAGTTGTGTAACTAGGGTTTCGCCCTCTATCCTACACCATTCTCTCCCTCTCCCACCTATCCTTTCTCTCTAGATCTTACACGCATATACATACATCCTTACACATCTACACACATGCTATAGTCAAATTTCATAATATGAGCCTTTATGGCCACATTTCAATTTTATTTTTCTGGGTTTCACCTGGTTGTCATTTATTCATGACAAGGCACTATTTTTACCTTGGAGGGAAGCTAAAGGTTTAAAAACATGGATAATTTTTTAGTCCAATCCCCTAGGAATCTATGTATGAGTATGGGGAAAAGAGCTCCTGGGACCTCTGAGAAACTTTCAGAATGAAGTAACCATGGAGAATCTCAGGAAGGCAGAACACAATCCACCTTCTCTGTTAGCAAGGCCACTGTGATCACTTCCTTTTCCATTAGAAAGGGAAAGTGTACAATTGGAACTGTGCCTTCCCTCCAGGTTGACCAGATATCCTTGCTGAGACTCCTTTACTGGGTAAAATGAGAGAAAACCTGCCGTGAAATCTCATGGGATGGGACATACGTTGACAGCAGGCTAGCTATGTAAGCACCATGCCCTCTTGGTTGTCATGTGAGAAAACCTTAGGAAAGGAGGGGAATAAGAAACCCATTGTGGGGCAACTTGGGTGACTGACTGTTCTGGTTGGTTCAGGACCTGCTTTAGTACTGAAGGCCTTCCAGGACAGGAGGCTTTCAGGACTGAAACTGGTCCCTCCACGTCAGAATGAGGATGCTTTTCCATGCTAATATGAAAAGATCCTAGGGAAAGAGGGAGAAAGGGGAAGAAAGAATAAAACAATTGAAACAGTATGCCCAGAAAACCTTTCGCGGTGTGTTCAGAAAACTGCCCGCACTTCTACATCTATAGATGAGTTTGGCTCATCTATATGTTCGGTGGAAGAAAAAACAGTTGGGTGGCCAGAGCCCTGTATGTTTTAAGACAAGCAGGTTCCTGTGAATTATATCTTCCCTCTTCTCTCTGATTTCTGTCTCCTGATTCTTTGCATATGTAAAGTCTTCACGAAATCATTGTGGAATTATAAACATTAATAATAAAGACTGTAGGTGTGATTTAAAAAAAAATCTGTAAATGACACTTTAAAAAGGAGGTGTATTAATATTCAGGATATCACTGTAGTCAGTGTTATCTTATTTCAGTCTACATAGGAGAATGTAAACTGTATTCTAAAGTAAACCAAATCAGCTAGGAATAGAATGTTCTGTTTGTCTTTAAATGCTGCTTTGCAGATGGAGTCTATCAAATCCATGGCCTCTGTTTTCAATGTTTACATTTAAAATCTCTGCAAAGACATTTTTTTCCCACCGTCTTGCTTAGAAGTTAGTTCCAAGGTCAGAGTGGCCCCAACCCAGGTGAAGGCAAGAATAATAGGTTGGTATTTCTAATAGATGAACCCACATCTGAGCTCACATTTGAGCACTTCTGCTATGTTTCGCTTTATTGCAGATGAGTACAAACTGATCACTTTTTTGCAAAGTGTTTTCTGTGCAAACATGTACGTAGGCATCCCAGAACTTAAATTGTTACCAGACGGAAGATCAAGGAGAAAGATTTAAAAAAAAAACCAAAAAAAAACTTCCCTCTTCCTCACCCATTCCCCAGATGGAACCTTATTTAAATGCCTGTATATTTTATGGATATTGCATTTGGGACTTCCCACAATGTGAGGACAAATGAGGCATGACCCCTAGCAGCAGGTACCTTTAATAAAGGCTGGAGTTTGAGCCCTGGGCAGAAGAGCCTGGGGCTTAGGGCAAGCCTCACATCTAATTGGGAACAATCTCCTCAGCCAATCTGTACAGCATGAGGTTATATTTTTAGGTGCTCTTTCCCATACCCCCCAACACATTTTAAATATCCAATGACTTAGTAAATATAGAGGTTGACCTAAATGAAAAATATGTTCCTTCCATAGACAGTTTGGGATATAAACTTCTCTGTTCATTGGATTAGGAACTGAATGATTAAATCAGTTATTCAGATACTTTCTACACTAAAACGCATTGCTGAAACAAATGGAAATTTTAAGCAAAATACTTTTATTTTTATATTTTTGGTGGGATAGGGAGGTGGGAAGTAGAAATTTGAAGTATCTGAAAATAAGCTCATTTTTCATTGTATTGATATACTTTCTAAAGTTTTACAGGATTAAGCCTGGGTCAGAGAGTAGCATGACAAAAATGTTTTCCTTATGCAGTGGGATGAGAGGCTTGGCCTGGGCGATTACTAACAATAACTCCTCAAAAGAAATTGGAACTGGAAAAAATAGCATCCATCAAAATGTTACTGGTGTGAGTGTGCACATGTGCTTGTCTCTGTGTGTGTCTGTGTGTGTGTGTGGGGGGGGTGTCAAATTGAAAAGTACAAATTGTGCAGAGGAAATAAAAATAATTTCAGGGTACAAGAATATTATTAGAGCTCTTCCCCTTAGAAAGAGGAAGTTATTTGTGAAATATTCTTATCCACATTCCTTAATTTTTCTGAAATACCTGTGGCTGGATGTCAAAATGGAGACAAATTATTAGCGAGCTGGTGATTACAGACTTTTGGAAACATTGGAAGGACCTAATGATGTGTTGAGGGCCACAGACTTTTAAATTTTCCTCACATCTGGAAGCCATCACTGGAAGGAAGCCTGTTGAATAAAGGCATCCTGAGTATTATAACATTTTACTTAGCACCAGTGACCTGTCAAGAAGCAATGGAGATAATGGAGATGGAAGCCACTTGGGATCACTCATGACATGGAGCCCTCTTCTGCTCTATGCGTTACATGATGTCTATTTTTTAAAAGTGTTGTGCCTTGATTAGAGGTGAAAAGTTAGAATTAGGGGTCTCTGGTGGGAGGGAGAAGGTTGTGGCTAGTGTTCTTTAACAAGAAAAAGTGATTAAAGTAGGGCTGTTATTAGGGATGAAAGGTAAGAGCAGGTTTTTTTTTTTTTTTTTTTTTTTTGGTGGGAGATAAGAGTCCTAGAGTGAGACAGGCATAAAAGGCAGGAAAGTCATGAGCACTCTTAGTTAGCTTTTCCCTATGTTTTAGCCCTTTAAATTAAGAATGAATCAGAACTAAAGGGAAAAAGTGGAATGCTCATACAGTTCTGTTCCCCTCTAATTTGAAATTAAGTTTCTGTAGCACATCAAGTCCTTGACTTGTCTTATATGACACTATATGGATGACAGTCATATATGAATTTCTTGAAGCTGAGGCCTGTTGCATCAAGAAACCAACTGAATGCCTAAACTCTTACCCCTACTATTTAAGCTCCAGAAGGAACTTTTGCAAGTCATTTGTTGCCTTTCCAATACTGTTTTTTAGTTGTTTTTTAGTTGTTAGCCATTTATAGGAGAAAGAGAGGGAGAGGGAGAAGGAGAAGACGAGGATATAAGAATATGAAGTAAAATGGGGAAATGTCAGTCTATTAAATAAATGCTGTTGGAAAAACTGGACAGACACATGCAGAAAATGAAAGTAAACCATCTTCTTATACCATATATAAGAATAAACACAAAATGGATTGAAGACTTAAATGTAAAACCCAAAACCATAAAACTTCTAGAAGAAAACATAGGAAGTAAACTCTCAGACATTACCCTTAGCAACATTTTCTCTGATAAGTCACCTTGAGCAAGAGAAACAAAAGAAAAAATAAACAAATGGGACTACACCAAACTAAAAACCTTCTGCACAGTGAAGGAAACCATCAACAAAATGAAAAGACAACCTATTGAATAGGAGAAGGTATTCACAAATGATACATAAGATAAGGAGTTAATATCCAAAATATATAAAGAACTCATATAACTTAACACTGTAAAAACAAACAAACAAACAAACAAAAACCCAAACAATTCAATTAAAAAATGGACAGAGGACCCGAATAGCTATTTCTCCAAAGAGGACATACAGATGGCCAATAGACACATGAAAAGATGCTCAGTGTCACTAATCATCAGAGAAATGCAAATAAAAACCACCATGAAAAAACAAACAACCAGAAAAAACCACTATGAGATATCATCTCACATCTGTCAGAATGGCTATCATCAATAAATCAACACAAAAGTGTTGGTGAGGATGTGGAGAAAAGGGAACCCTCGTGCACTTTTGGTGGGATTATAAATTGGTACAGCCACTATGGAAAGAAGTTTGGAGGTTCCTTAAAAAAAAAATTAAAAATTTTTTTATGACCCAGCATTCCACTTCTGGGTATTTGCTCAAAGAAATCCAAAACACTAATTCATAAAGATATATGCACCCTTATGTTCACTGCAGTGCTATGTACAACAGCCAATATATGGAAGCAACCTAAGTGCCCACCAACAGACAATCAAAGAAGAAAGATAGGGTACAATTATACAATGGAATATTATTTGGCCATAAAAAAGAATGAAATCTTACCATTTGCAACAACATGGATGGACCTGGAAGGTATTATGCTAAGTGAAGTCAGACTGAGAAAGACAAATGCCATATGATCTCACTTATGTGGAATCTAAAGAACAAAATAAACGAACAAAATAGAAACAGACTCATAAATGCAGAGAACAAGCTGATGGTTGCCAGATGGGAGGGAGTTTAGGGGCAGGGTGAAAAAGGTGAAGGGATTAAGAAGTACAAATTGGTGGTTATGAAATAGTCGTGGGGATATAAAGTACAGCATAGGGAATATAGTCAATAATATGGTAATAACTATGGATAGTGCCAGGTGGGTACTAGACTAGTCAGGGGGATCACTTCATAAAGTATATTAATGTATGACCACTATGCTGTACACCTGAAACTAATATAAAATAATATTGAATATCAACTGTAATTGAAAAATTTAAAAAGGAGGGGGAAGGTGAAGGGAAGTAAGAAGTTCAAATTTCCAAGTATAAACAAATAAGTCATGAGGATGTAACATACAGCATGGGGAATACAGTCAATAATATTGTGATAATGTCAGATAGTTGTTGGACTTATCATGGTGACCACTTCTTTAGGTATATAAATATTGAACAACTATGGTGTACACCTGAAACTAATATAATATTGTATGTGAGCTATATTTTAATAAAATTCTAAAAAAAAAAAAAAAGAAAATTTCCATGGAGATGGATTCCAAGCTATATCTGAGCTCTCATCACTCTGTAAGAAAAGAGTAAAGAAACTACACATTCTCTGAAATCTCCCAACCTCTTTCATTTGACCATCTCACAGGAACCCATTCTCTTTCACTCAGGATTCCAGGCCAAAAGTCTAACAGTAACTAAACAAAATTTCAGGTGTTTTAATTATTATTTTATTTTACTCTTTGATTCCATATATATACATATATATATATATATATATATATATATATATATATATATATATTTTCAGTGTAAAGTTGAGATTATATTATTAAAGAATAAATTGTTCTTTATGTGGGTGCTCTTTATTCATCTCTACTTTTCCAAGCTTTTCAACATCCTTTTAATTTAAACTCAAAATTTTAGTGGTAGTTTGTGATAAGGATTATTGCTTTTACAAAATTATCCTAAAATTAATCTTTACCCATTTTTACCCATATTTCCAGACATCTGATGTGATACAGGTCAACTTAACTATCTAAAACAGAACTGACAAATTTTTTCTGTGAAGGGCCAGGTAGTAAAACTGTTAAGCTTTGCAGGCCAAGAGGCAAAACTAATAGTATGTAAGTTGTTATATAACAAGAGAGAGAATAAATTTTCAAAATTTTTCATTGAGGATATTCAAAACATAATAATAATAAGTATAATTTTTTTTGTATTACAGATCTACTAATGAAAATAAAGGAATTTTTTAAAGACATTTCACTTAATTGGCATTCAAACTTAGTGTTTTCTATCATCAAAATTAATTGCAAAGATTCATATGTCAATGCTGACCTTAATGAGTTTTAACATATATCATCTTTGAAAATGTCTTTTCACACAGAGAAATAATTCCAAATATTGATGGTACTCCATGAGCATATGATTCTAATTGAGCATATTCATCACTTAGAAGACATTTATGGAATTCTGTTAGACTCTTCTCTCAATATTTGCCTTTTAGCATGTCATTATACAGCAGATTAATCACTTGAAATATAAGGTTAGGTGGAACACTCCTCAATTTCATTGTGAAATGAAAGTAAAAATACAGAAATTTCCTTTGTATTTGAGTCAAATTAAAAAAATAAAAAACAAAAACCTGTGAAACTAAAATCAGAAAATATATTCCCTGTAAATTTGTGTGGAAATAATGTTCTCACTTCCTGTTTTAACTTTTGACATCATGAAAAGTGTATAAAGAAGCACGATATTACTTGTGATGAGAAGAACAGTAATTATCATTGTAATGACTTCATCATAGAATAAATTTCACATATAACCTCTGTTTTGTATTTTAATTTTATGCTGATTTCATTAAGAAAAATGATCAAACCTACAATGAATGCTAAGTTTTAAGCCCATTTAGTGTTCAACAACAGTGACTGAGGGCATTTTCATTCAGAAAAATTTCAGTCTTGACCCAGAGCTCAAAAAATTACAATGAATCTTTACCACTGCTAAGCTCTTGAACTGCTTTTTGGTGAGGCTAATCATAATATTCAGTTTCTATTTCTGACAAAAATTCACAGAACTAAAAATAGTGAAGTCCACAAAAGCTAATGAAGTTCACTATTGACACTATTGGCCAAATAACTTGTGATATATTCAAGTATTTTCCACAAAATATGTGCTGATGAATAATACAATGGATAACCAGTCTTTACTTACTTTGCATTTCAGAAGTTTTGTAAATTTGTCTAATGAAAAATTTATTCTGCTTCACATGTATTTTTACTACTATTGATTGTAATACATCTTAGCAGATTCTACTTCAGATTGTACTAAATTAGTGTTTTCTCAACTTTTTAAATATATTTTCACAGGGAAATGTAGTCTACAGTGCCATGTAGACTGTACAGATAGGCTAATTTTTCAGTTGCTTCAAACTCGGCATTGACTTTTTAAATAAACAACTACATAGTATCACTGACATTTGTTGTCTTTTACGGAGTTAAGGAAAACCACTCAAAATCATTTGCCCTATTTTTCAATTCACTATTGATATTGCTCCCAATGTCAATTCCACAACCAACTGTTTTTGCAGAAAGGTTAATAGTGTTAAACAACTTTATTTTCTCTGAACACACATCTTGGAATCAAACACAATTTAATTGACTCATTATCAGTAAATGACTTCCATTGCTTGGCTATCCAATGAGCCATTCACAAGCAAACTTTGTTTACAAATTCTGTCGTGATGAAATAGTCTTTAATTTTATATTTTTTAAACCAGTGCTTTACTGTGAACTAGGATAAGTGCTTAATTGAGTAATGTCAATGTATATTGCATTCTTTTAGCACAACTACACTGTAATTGCAAATTAAACATGTAGCTTTGCCATTGCAAGCCATACATTAACAAGTAGTAGGCTAGATTTGGCTTTCATGCCGTAATTTGCTGACCTCTGATCTAGAACAGACTTTGGCATCATTTTAAAATAACATTTGCACAGAGCATATCACATAGTCCCTGTGGCATTTGTTAATAGTAAATTTGTACACGCATTATCTATAATTCTAACATGTTTAGTTTTTTGATTTTCAGAGTAAAAATGGCAAATTATACTTGAAGAAAAGAGTTGCTGTAAAGAGATAGTTTTATATCAGCTTAAGGGGTCATTGAAAATTTAATAGGAAGATGAAAAACAAACTAAAAAGTAGCCATGGAGGAAAGCACTTCCAGAATGGCAATAAAGACCTCCAAAAATTCACTTTTTGATAAAATCATGAGAACACTGACAAAAATGCTTAAAATCAATTTTTTCCAGAACTGTGGAAAGTAACCAAAGGTCTGAAGAATCCAAGAACTGTTAATTTGAAAAAAATTGGAAGACTCCTGATAAGTGAATTTTGTGGCATGTTAACTTGCCTTATTCCCATCCCTCTTTCCTCAGCTCTACCATAGCCTTTAAATCCAATGGAGTCATAATCATAGCTATAAAAACTGGCAGTGTAGCAGCCACTGAAGAGGGGATAATAGATCTGAGCTTCTCCAGAAGTCCTATTCACAGAAAATATCATTATTTCAGCTTTATGGCAGCTCCCTCAAGATACCCAATAAAAAGGTTTACCTTTATTTGAACTGACTCAGAGTTTTCTCAGTGGGAAGAGCTGATTCCCCTGGACAATTTTCCAAAAATGATGTGCAGCAATTGCTTAAAATTCTGGATACTTGAGGTAGAGATAGCAGTGTGGCAAAATAAAAGGCTAAACAAAAACTTCAAATGAAAAAGCTGAAGAATGAGAAGTCCACTGGGGGCTTTAAAAACTTTGACTTAACCCATTCTAGGGATCTAAAGGAAAACCACAGGAAAGACCTAAGATATCCCTAATCCTTTACCTCTGGCTGACCTTAAGATTCTACACAAGCAGGAAGTGAAGGCTAAGGCAGAGATGTAAACTGCTAAAATGTTGAAGGCATTCCTCAACATGCACACAGAACCCCCTGGCAAAGGCAGAGAGATTATTGATTCAAGGCATTTAAGGAAATCTCAGTACAGTCATTTGCTAACCACAAAACTGAGTGAGTAGAGGCTTCAATGTCAACATACCACAAAGAATATAGACTTTAGAGAATTAGTTCAGGAAAGTTACTAGACAAATAACAGAGACAACAATAACAGCAAACTCTGAGGCAAAGAGGAAAATAACTTCCAGAGCTGTCACATTATATTATTAAAAATATGTGGCTTTCAACAAGAAATTATGAGACACAAAGACAATGGAAGTATTGTCTATACATAGGGAATAAAAAGCAGTCAATAGAGAGTGTTCCTGTGGAAGACCAGACTTTGGACTTACTAGGCAAAGATTTCAAAAGAGCTATTATAAATATGGTCACAGAACTTAAGGAAATCATGTATAAAGAACTAAAGAAACCTATGAGAACAATGTATCACCAAATACAGAATATCAGTGAAGAGATAGAATATAAAAATAACCAAACAGAAATTCTGAAGTTGAAAAGTATAATAACTGAAAATATTTTCACTATAGGGGCTCAACAACAGATATGGGCTGGTGGAAGAAAGAATCAACAAATTTAAATATAGGTCAATGGGGATTATCCAGTCTGAAGAATAAGAGGAGAAAAAATGGGGAAAAAAAAGAAGAAATCTGAACAAAATTTCAGAAAACTGAAACATCAAGTGTACCAACATACACATAATGGGAGTTCTAGAAAGAAAAGAGAAAGAGGCAGAAAGAATATTTGAATAGATAATGACCCAAATCTTCCCAAACTTTATGAAAACCTTAATTTACAGGTCCAAAAAGCTCAACATACTCCAAGTAGGAGTAGGACTACATAGTTTACTACAAATTACATTAGTCAAGATGGTGTGTTACTCACATAAAGATAGATATATAGATCAATGGAATAGATTTAAGAGTCCAGATATGAACTCTTACCTTAATGGTCAATTCAGTTTCGACAAGTGTGTCAGCATAATTCATGGGGGAAAAGAGAAGTATTTCCAACAAATACTGCTGGGACAACTGGATATCCACATGGAAAATAATGAAGTTGAACCCTTACCTTATACCTTACACAAAATTAACTCAAAATGAATCAAAGACTTAAATGTAGAACTAAAAGTATAAAACTTTTAGACGAAAACAGGTACAAATCTTCAAAACCTTGGATTAGGCAATTGTTTCTTAGATATAACACCAAACCACAGGCAATAAAAGAAAAAACAGACAATTTGGATGGCATCAAATTTAAAAACCTTTGTGGTTCAAAACACTCCATGAAGTAAAAAGAAAACTTATGAAATGTGAGAAAATATTTATAAATAATATATCTGATGATGAACTTTGTCGGGGATATATAAATAACACTTACAATTCAAAACCAAAAGACAACCCAATTTGAAAATGGGTAAAAGACTTGATAGACACTTCTCCAAAGAAAACATCCAATGACCAATACCATATGAAAAGATTCTGAACATTCTTAGGCATCAGGGAAATTAAAATAAAAACTATAATGAGATGTCACTTCATACCCACTAGGATGGCTATAATAAAAAAGATAAACAATAACAAGTGTTAGAGAAGATGTACAAAAATTGGAACCCTCATACATTGCTGGTGTAATTGCAAAATGGAGCACTTGGCAAAATATTTGGCAAACTATTTTGGCAGTTCCTCATAATGGTATCCATAGAGTTATCTTATAACCTAACATTCCTCCTTCTAGGTATATATCCAAGATAACTGAAAACATGTACTCATACAAAATCCTGTACATGAATGTTCATTACAGCACTATTCATCATAGCCTAGAAAAGAACCCAAATGTTTATCAACTGATGAAAGGATAAATAAAATGTACTGTGCCGATAAAATGGACTACTATTCAGTCCTAAAAAGGAATGAAGACTAGATATGCTACAACGTAGATAAACCTTAAAAACATTATGGTAAATAAAAGAAGCCAGAGACAAAAGGTCATATACTGTATAATTCAAATGTTATGAAATGTCTAGAAGAGGAAAACCCATAAAGACAGAAAGTAGATTAATGACTGCTGGAGGATGTGGGGAGAGGTGACTGGGAATTGATTGCTAATGACTATGAAGTTTCCTTTGAGAGTTATGAACCTGTTCCGAACTTAAGACATGATAGTTGCATAATTCTGTGACTAAACTAAAAAGCACTGAGTTGTACAGTTTAAAGGATGAAGTTATTATAATACTTGAATTATATCTCAATAAAACTTTCATTAAAAAAATGTAGCCACAAGAAGAGACAAAGCATAGCATTCTATTATTCATTTTCCTATAGGGTCAAGTTCTCTGATTCAATGAACTATAACTGTCCTGTGTATTATAACACATATAATTACTGACATTCATGAACACATATAATTACTGACATTCATAATGACAACTGAATAATCTAGAAGTTAAATTACAGTCAATACATTGTTCCATAAAGAATCAGAAAATTACCTACTATGTTTCTAGGATTATTTCCATCTAAAATTAGGTAAACAATAGTGATGCTTAGAAAAGTTTTACGTAAAGCTGCCCAGAATGATTCATTCCAAGAGTCTGACTCACTGAAGTTGATAATATCTTGTAATTATTATGAGTATCTCATATTACATTGAGATTTATAGAGGATGAGGGACTAGTGAAACATCCTCTCTAAGGCTTATAGAGAATGTCTATATGTTTAATTGAGTTACATGAGAACAGAGATCACCTGTGTGATCTAGGATCTAGCACAATGTCTGGCACATTGAAATTACTGGAGACGTCCATTGTATTTCCAATAAATATTTGCTGGCTTACTGTTTGGAGATTGAGTAACTGATTCAAGCCATTGATTGAATCTCTAAACTTGGCCAGTTGTGTTGCCATGTTATTAGTTTAAGACAGTTATAATTATAAGCCCAGACCATCTCTCTTACTAAGAACTTCACACTCAAAAATAAAATTCAACTTCCTTATCACTTTCACCCTCCATGATTTTAGGGAAATTCATATCTATTTGCAGGTGCATGGTGATTACAGTGAGATGTAAATATCAAGTCCAACTTACCAATATTACAAAATTTTCTGTTCTGGATTGTACTTTTGGATTTTTATGTAAAAACTCATCCATAATCCCAAATTAACCTAGATATTCTCCTGTGCTTTTTTCTAGCAGTTTACAGTTTTGCATTCATTTAGACATATCTATTTTCAGTCAATTTTTGTTAAAGGTAAAATGTCTACATGTAGATTTTTTTGTTTTGTTTTTCACATATGGACATCAGTGATTCCATTGCCATTTGTCGTAAAGACTATCCTTTTTCCATTGAACTGGCTTTACTCCTTTGTCAAACATCAATTAACCATATTTGTGTGGTCCTATTTCTGAGCTTTGTTATGTGTTCTTTTGACTGATGTGCCTATTCTTTTACCAATACCATGATATCATGATTAACGTAGCTTTCTAGTCAGTCTTGCAATAGTGGGATATGAGTCCTCCAACTTTGTTCTTCTTCAGTATTGTGTTGGCTCTTCTCGATCTTTTACTTTTTCAAATAAACAAAATCAGTTTGTCAATATCTACAAAATAGTTTACTGGAATTTTGATTGGGGTTATGTTACATCTACAGATCATAGATCAAATTGGGAAGAATCAACATCGTTAAGATGTCAATTGTTAAAATATTGAGTCTATCAACATGGACTATTTCTGCATTTATTTTGATATTTAATTTAATTTCTTTCATAAGAGGGTTTTTTTTTGTATATAGATCCTATACATATTTTTTGAAATTTACATGTAATTTTTTGGGTGCTATTGTAAACGGTATTTTTAAAGTTTCAAATTCCAGTTGTTTGTGGCTGGTATATAGGAAAACGATTGACTTTTTCATAGCAACCTGTGACTTTGCTATCGTCAGTTAGCTTCAGGTATATCTTGTAGAAACTTTGGGGTTTTTATAGATAATCACATCATCTGTGAAGAAAAGTAATTTTATTTCTTGTTTTCCAATCTATATAACTTTTATTTTCCTTTTCTTGGCTTATTTCACTTGCTAAGTACATCTAGTATGTGGTTAAATAGGAGTGATGAGAGGGTGTATCCTTGCCTTGTTCCTGATCTTAAGGGGAAAACATTCAGTTTCTGACTTGTTAAGTCTGATGTTACCTGTAGGTTTTTTTTTTTCTTTTTTGTAGATATTCTTTATTAAGATAAGAAAAAGTTCCTCTCTTTTCCTAGGTGTTTTTTTTTTTTAATCATGAGTGTTGTATTTTGTCAAATGCCTTTTTTATATTGATTGAAGTGATCATGTGATTTTTCTACTTTAGTCTATTGATGCAGTTAATTACATTGATTTTCAATGTTGGATCAATTTGTTTTGCATAGCTGGAATAAATCCTACATGATTGTAGGGTATAATTGTTTTTAAACATTGTTACATTGAATTGCCTTTATTTTGTTGAGGATATTTTGCATTATGCTCCTGTGAGATACTGGCCTATAGTTTTCCTTTCTTATATCTATATCTGGTTTTGGTATTAGGGTGATGCTGGCCTTGAGTTAGGAAGTATACACTCTGCTTCATTTTTTTGAAAAAGAGGGTGGAGGGTTGATATAATTTCTTAAATGTTTGGTAGAATTCACCAGTGAAAACTTCCAGGCTTGGTGCTTTTCACAGAAGGCAGGGAAGTTTATTAATTACCGAATCAATTTATATAATAAACACAGGTCTATTCAAATCATTTATTTTTCTTTGTGTAAGTTTGGTACTTTGTGTCTTTCAAGGAATTATTCCATATCATATGAATTACCAAGTTATATGCATAGAGGTCATAGAATTCTGAATGATTCTTTTAATATCTGTGGGGTCAGTAGTTATGCCCCCTGTTTTGTTTAGTCTGGGTAAGTTTACACATTTCATTGATATTTTCAAAAACTACCTTTTGTTGATTTTTCTCCTTTATTTTCCTGTTTTCACTTTAATGGATTTATCCTTCAGTTTTATTACTCCTCTTCTGCGTGTTTTAGGCTTAAATTTTTTTCTTTCTCAGTTTCTCTCCTCTTTTCTAATATATGTATTTATTTCCTTTTAGGTACTGCTTTTGTTTCATTCCACTAATTTTGATAATTTGTATTTTCATTTTTCTTTAGTTTAAAACATTTTAAAATTTCTCTTTAGACTTCTTCTTTGACATGTTATTTAGAAGTTGTTTGTTTCCACATATTTGGGGGATTTCCCAACTCCCTTTTTATTATTGATTTTCCACCTCCTTTTTTGTTATTGATTTCTAATTTAATTACATTGTGTTCTGAAAACATACTTTGTATGATTTCAAGTCTTTCATATATTTTAATGTATATTCTCTGGTCCAGAATGTAGTCTATTTTGTGCACTTAAAAATGTACATTTTGCTATTGTTGGAGTATTCTACAAATATCAATTAAATCAAGTTGATTGATAATATTCAGATCAACTGTATCCTTACTGATTAACTGCTAACATCATCAATCACTGCATAAGGGGTCATGAAATCTCCAACATTAAGGATTTGTCTATTTACCCTTTCAGTTCTAATAATCACTGCTCAATGTGTTTTGACGTTCTGTTTTTAGGTACATACACATTTATGACTGTGATATCTTCTTGAAGAATTGAACTCTATCATTATGTGTCTCTTTATCCATGACTAAAATTAACATGGTTACTTAAGCTTTCTTTTTAATTAGTGTTAGCA
Source organism: Rhinolophus ferrumequinum (assembly GCF_004115265.2). NCBI lineage: Eukaryota > Metazoa > Chordata > Mammalia > Chiroptera > Rhinolophidae > Rhinolophus > Rhinolophus ferrumequinum. The sequence goes on from NC_046287.1 coordinate 62,386,818, forward strand.
TGGTTTATTTGTCTCCATCTTTTCATTTTAATTTATCAAAATATTTACATTTAAAATGGGTTTTGTATAGATGGCATATAGTTGGGTTCTGCTTCTTTATTCACTCTGACAATATCTGTATTTTAATTGTTTTATTTACAGCATTCTTATTAAAACTGATTACTGATGCAGTTCGATTGCTTATCATGTTTGTCACTGTTTGCTATTTGTTGTATTTGCTCTTTACTATCCTTTTTCCCCCTGCTTTTTCTGATTTTAATTAAGCATTTTATATGATTCCATTTTATCTTCTCAGCGTATTACTTGTACTTTTTTGTGTGTATAAATTAAAAGTTGACTTTAAGTTTGAAACAAACATTTTTAACTAGTCTAAGTCCACTTTCAAGTAACATTATGCTGCTTCATGTTTAGTGCTGGTAACCTATAAGAAAGTCTTCCCAGTTCCTACCTCCCATCTCTTATAACATTGCTGTTATTCATTTCATGTGCCTATATACTATAATTACCTAATACAATTTTTATTATTAAACAGTTATATTTTAGATTAAGAAAAGTAAAAGTCGTTATTTTACCTTCATTTATTCCTTCTCTAATGCGCTTCTTTTTTTTTTTTTATGTAGATCTGAATTTCTAAGCTATATCATTTTGTTTGTTCCTGAGAAGACTATCTTACCTCCTTTTTGATATTTCTTGCAGGGGAGGTCTGATGGTAATAAATTCCCTGAGTTTTTGTTTGCCTGAGAAGTCTTTTGAAAGAAAATTTTACTGCATATAAAATTTTAGGTTGGTGTTTTTTTTCTTTCAGTAATGTAAACATTTCACTTTACTTCGATGGTCTCTCACCCAGTTCTATGCTTTATTATGGTTTCTGATAAAATAAAAATAAAAACTCCACTGCAATTGTTATCCTTGTTCCTTCATAGGTAGGGTGTCCCCACCCTCCCCAGCTCCCACAATTTTCTCTTTCTCTCTCTCTTTCTCTCTCTCTGTCTATTATTTTTAGCAATTTGAATATTATATGCATAGTTGTAGTTATTTGGGTATTTATCATTCTTGGTATTCTCTGAGCTTTCTGAATCTGTGATTTGCTGTCATTAATTTTGGAAAATTTTCAGCCAATATTACTTCAAATATTTTTTCTGTTCCAGTCTCTCTCTTCTCCTCATATACCAATTGTGTATATGTTACACATTTTGAAATTATTCCATATTTCTTCAGTATATTTTGTCTTCTTATCCTTTTTTTTTTTACTCTTCCGTATCATTTTGGGAAATTTCTGCTGATATAACTTCAAGCTCACTTATTCTCTCTTTTACTCTATCCAGTCTACCGGTGACCTATCAAGGCATTTTGATTTTGTTACAGTATTTTTCATTTCTAGCATTTCTTTCTGATTTTTTTTTTAGAGTTTTCATCTCTCTGCTTACATTACCCATTTGTTTTTCCACATTGTCTACCTTTTTCATTAGAGCCCTTAACTTATTAATCACACTCATTTTAAATTCCCTGTCTGATAAGTGATGTCGTATCTGAGTCTTAGTCTAAGTCTTATTCTATACTTGTTATTTCTCTTCAGTGTTTTTTTCCCCACCTTCCAGCATGCTTTGTAATTTTTTTATGATGAGAAATGATGTATTAAATAACAAGGACTAAGGTAAATAGATCTCTAATGTGAGGTTTTATGTTAATCTGGCTAGTGGTTGCACTGTGTTCAATGTTTGCTATAACTGTAGCTTCCACAGGTTTCAAATTGCTCTAGTGTCCTTAATTTTGTCTCCTTTATTGTCTTTGGGATTCTCTAAGAACTATTTCTTGAATAGTCTGTACCTTGAGGCTCTTTCAACTATAATTGCTGTTGTTATACTGTAGCCCTGTTAGTATGGAGGTAAAGTGTAGGAGAGAAGAAGACTATGTAATTTTATGATTAAATCTCAGTTTTTCAGTGGGGCCTGTATCTTAGGCTTGTGATCTTCACAAGTATATCTTAGCTCCATCATGCTCTCCTCAGGTGAGACAGTAAGGACAGAAAAGGCTAGAGTGGGAGAAATGCCATTCCTTTACCTAAAGCATTGGTAAAATCTTTTGACCTGGAGAGTTGGCCTTTGTTATGGAGAAGCCCCTGGATGTATTTCACTATAGTGACTCTTCCTCTTCCTCTGCAAGTTACTGAGGGGATTTTTCTTGGCTCTTCACTGTGAGAACTGGGTAGAATTCCTGGAGGTAAAGTCCCCAAAAGTATGGAGGCCCCTCTAAGCTTGTAGCCCCCAGGAATTTCTAATTCTGCACCAAGTCCACAGTCAACCTGCAGTAATTCAACAAAATTACCCTTTAAGTGTTCCTATAAGTTTAGGGCTCCAGTGGCTCCTTTCCCAGGTAGTGTACCTTGGCTGTGACTCTCCAGATTTCAGGGTGATGGTTTGCCCTGCAACCTAAGTTCCCTGATGGGTGAAGAAAACTCTTTAATTTTCAGTTTATTCAGGTCTTTCTTGTTGTAGGGACAGGAGTGATGACTTCAAAACATTTTACGTGTTGGATCTAAAACTGGAAATTTGGCAATGGCTTTCCTTATTCTCTATAATGCAAGTTACAGAGGCTGGTTCTTTCATGTCACAAAATCAGGCAGCTCAGTTTCAAATGTGGTTCACATCTCAGCATATCCCATCTACCTGTTTAATCTGAGAACTCCCCCTTCAGTAATTAAATATACTTTCTTCATGGGTCATTATGATGTGATTTATGACATGTGTGTAATTGTCAGAATTACTGTGGGTAATTAAAATATAAAGTGAATGCTGCCAGAGGCTTCAGTCACTCTCAGTGTCCTCATTAAAAAGCAGGAGCTGACCAAATTATAAATGGACTGGTTTGCACAAGTTCCCTGCAAAACCTAATTATGAAACTTATCCTTATTCTATCAGAACTCACTCCATTAGTCATGCAAATTTTGAAATGATTAAGTTATTTTATGTGCTGGAATTGTGGAATTAATAATAAAGAGGTGAGTAGCAGTAATTAGATATTACTATGAAACTTTATTATGTTAGGTCACTCTGTGTCATATTGCATCTCTTCCTGACCCCACATCCAACACAACACACCACACACACACACACACACACACACACACACACCTTTAAGATAGTTTAATGAATGGGTTAATGGCTTCAGTGAATTTATGATAACTTTTTAAATGAAAGCTAAAACATGGAGAAGGATTTGTAAATTCTGCATGAGGTATTATCTTGGCATTGGTCAAAGAAAGAGATTGGTAATTATCATCAGGGGAATCCTTTCTCTCCAGAGAAGGCAAACCACCACAAAGAGAAATCAGTTACTAAGAGGATGTTTTAAGCTATGGCAGCTGGCAAGAGCAAGTGATAATTGAAATCTTGAAGGAACTTTAGATGATCCTATCTCATTTCCTGTCTAATTTTACAGATAGAGGATTTAGCCAGAGAAATTATCGAGCTGCCAATGAATAAGAGAGCCAGACTCTAAGCTTAGTGCTACACTTCTCTTTGTAGGGAAGGCCACAGAATGATGGGGAAATTGGTGAGCATCACAGTTTTCTCAGCACAGGACTGGGTGAGAGACCATCGAAGTAATGTCCACAACAAGTTTCCAGAGTACAGAAAAGGTAATTCATTGACTGTTTAACTTGGCAAATCATAGTCTCATCTGAGACAAGAGAGCTACTGTATATGGAAATACAGACATCTTGGTGCTCATTCAAAAGAGGCTAAGAATTTTGATGACTCAATCAGTGCATCTCTAAGGAAGCAGAAGTAAATAACGTTTAAATGATAAGGAAGGAAGAAAAGTAGGGAGGAATAGAAAAAGGGAGGGAAGAGAGAAGAAAGAAAAAAGGGAACTGCATACTTTATAGATAGACGTAAGATGAAGGATATACAAATTATGTGTCAGTTGGGCTATGGAAGCTCAACATTGCCAATTTGGTTTGGTTAGAGATGGGATTTAGATAAATGTTCTTCTGTGGGAGTCAATGGGGAAGAGAGAGAAAGAGGGGTAGAGGGAGGCATTTCTTACAGAAATTCAACTCTGCATAACTTATTGACTACCTTTATCAATTCATCAACTATCTAAAATTTACACTTTGGTACTGTTTCTCTGGGTTAAGGACAGAAAACTTTCTGTGCTGCTAGAGCGTAAGATCTCAAATGAAAGACACAAAGCTGTGAACTTTGCTTCGAATGAAGCCATCCTCCTCAGCCCTGTGTCTTTCTGGTGGGACTGGTGAATGGAAATATTTATAAGGGTGTATTCAGATGGCATCCTCCTGCAAATACGACAAATAAACAAACAGAAACTAATATGGAAGATCTTTGGGAAAATGACAAAGAAGAAGAGATAGAGAACAAGACAGTCAGAAGTACAGTGTATGAAAATGGGTCTGGTATTGGGAAGGGGCTGCAAAGCTTAGAGTATTTGTCTACAAATCACTCCTAGTAAGACAACAACTTTAAGAGATGTTGAAGGAAGGGCTTGTCATTAAGGGACCTGGGGATGAAGAGACAAGTAAAAGACAGTGATAAACTCGAGAAAATGTTCCCTTTAGAGAAGAGAAAGCAAGAGTCTGGTTGCAGCACAGTAATTAAAATACCTACCTTTGACGGATGCAGGAGCCGGTAAATTTTAAGTGTGTGTGCGTGTGTGTGTGTGTGTGTGTGTGTGTGTTGTATGATTTGACATTTCACAGCAACACCATAAAGTAAGCAGAAAAAAATATTCTTATCTATAATTTATGACAATGCAAACAAAATTAAGCACCTCACTCAAAGTCCCAAGATGGACAGCAATGATTTCGGATGACAGTCACCCAGACTCTGTGCCTATTATGTGCTGGTACTTTATAGAACTGTTCAGAATGGATGTAGTGGTGGGTAGGGAAGGTAAGTGAGGAAAATTCACATAGACTTCCCCTGTCCTCTTTAAAAGCTGGCTGGCTTTTTCATGGATTCATTTTCTCCTCCAATGGTGGCAGAGACTTAGGACTTTGCAGAGGGGCTTGTGGGACAATTAAGCAGCTGACTGGCCCCATTCAGAGAAAGGGGAGAACAGCTAAAGATCCTAAGGGCACACCTGGCTTCAATGTGTACAGGCCTTGGAGACCTCTGTTCTTGCCTCCTCCATGAGGGGCCGCAAAATCTCCACGGGGCTCCTTTTACTCCTTTTATGTTGATTCTAAACAATTCAGATTGCTGTACAATTCAGATTGCACAGAATCCTTTGTGCACCCCCACAGAATGGTCCCACATTCGTCACTCACTCAAAGAATATTAAATCTTTTCAATATGTCTTTCTTCTTGTTCTACTGTTTTTTTGTGGGGTTTTTTTTCCTTCAAGTTTCCCAGCTTTTTAGGAAGAGAGAATGACACTTTCACCTCCAAACGCAGAAGTGTCTCAGCAAGAGGCACTCTGAGAAAATGCATTTGAAAATGGCATTTGTTGGCTCACTGGAGCCAAATACAGCTACCTCAGCTCTTGCTTGAAACCCAAACAGGGTGAATGCCAGTCAGGGATTCCAACCAGCTGGTAGAATTGGCCTAAACAATCTGACAAAAGGGATCCCTTTTCCTCAACAGCAGCTTCTCCACCTCTTTCTCTCTCCTTTTCACTCAAGAACGCACAGTTTTACACTTGTCCTTCATACAAATAACTGGAGGGTGGGAATTATTCAGAAAGCTCATGTTCGACACCCCATCTGTTCATTCCTGACAGCAATATATAATGTAAGGCTATAAAAACTTGAAAAATAATGCAACATAAAAAGGGATTGACTCAGCTCCAAGAGGCCATAAATGGTAACAAATACCACAGGATGATTTATTTCATGCTGTAATCTTTACAGTAAGTCATCTTTCAGACATTTCCTTGTGACAGGTTTTAATAATATTAATGCCCAGAGCAATCCAAATCATCGCCAATAGACGTATTTATCAAGCTGCCAATCCGAGTAAATGAAATTCTATAAGCAATAATGTAACATGTTTAAAGGAAGCTAATAAAACAAGTCAGCAGAGAAATATTACTTCAAAGTATTCTCTTCCTCTAATCCAGGCCTGTATGTTATACTGCCAAAATGCAAATCTTTCCATACTTGATTTATTGCTCTAAAAATACCAGTGACCTTTTCCCAAGCTTCTGTATATTCACTCTCACACATTCATAAAGCCTGCAGTGCATCTTGCCAGCATCGCTGAACACTGGAGTGCTTAGCATTTATTGTTATGTTTGTCTTGCTTTCACACAGGTACTTGATTGGCAGCTACAGTGAATAACATCTAAGTTCCCAAGCCTTATTAAAATGTAACAAATATCTGAGCCATAAACCAATCTTTACAGTGCCCACTCTAGACAGACCTACAAAAATACCTGAGAAAGTGACTCGAGGAAAGTCCTGATGGTTTACCAGTTGCCAGGTAAATTTCACATAGGGAAAGCCAACCTGCATTTTCCTTCAATCAGGTTTACTTTGGTTTGTATTAATTATTTGTTGTTCATGCAGATCACAGTATGCCAGCTGTTAAAGCATTTGGCATTTCAAATGCAGCTCAAGATCTGTCTCCTTCAGGAAGCCTTCCTTATTAATCTCACTAATTTTCTGATCTCTAACACAATACCTGACTCATCCCTCAAAGGGACTTTCTAATTAATGAATCCATGAAAGCACAATATGCATCAAAGACAGTTACCGAATATTAGATGAAAATATGCAGTACCTTGATTTATTCAATATATTCTACAATTAATTGATACCTTAGGTTTTTCTTGCACATTACACACACGCTCCTTGAGGATCGATTTATTATTTAATGGGCACTACAAGTGTTCACTATACTACTGTGTACCCCATAGGGTGTATATGTATATATATATATATATATATATATATGACATGATATTGTTTAAGTGTATTTATGTATTACGATTATGATTCTCGTGTTTATTTGGAATAGATCCTTTGGGGTATCTACCAAGCCCACCACCTGCACTTCTGTGAGAACTGCCTCAGCTCTCACAGAATGGCCAAGCTTGTTCCTGATGACTCCACTTCCTGGATGTGATTGAACAAGTCAGGAACCTGATTGAGCTGAGCCAATCAGACACTCTTGTCTTGCAATGGGAAACTGGGATACTGGGAATCCAGTCACTGGGTTTGTAGTTGGAGCTGAGATGTTGCTGTAGGACAGGAGTAGCCAGATTCCACAGAACAGAGAGTTACAGGAAGTCTTTGTGCATGGGATGAGGCCTATGCGACAGCCCCCCGACACAATGGCGCAGTGCAGCCGCCTCAGGGCACACAGATTTCCACTTCCTGGCTCCAGCCTCACCAGAAGACATAAAACACTTTCTCTCTTATACATTTTCTGTTCCATGATTCATTATTAGAAAGTTTCTTACCTGTTTTAAAAGGGTTTCTGCTACTTGCAAGTAATTGGACATTAATTAAAATATTTCTATTTCATTGATAAATCAGCTTTATAAAACACCACCACATAAGAGAAATATTTTTGTTTGAAAGGAGTTCATTCCTTATTATGAGAAGTTGGACTTCTTTTGGATGTTAATCAAATACAAAGTCCTTTGTATCTCCGTAATCCAGGGCATTTTGAGTTGAGTTTTGGAGCACCCTTGGAACACAGTAAGAGTTTACTAGATAAAGAAGAGAAGGGAAGGACAGTCTAGGTATATGCATAGGCCCAAGGCAGGAAATATTTGGAGAAGTGAGAAAATATAGTAGTATTTGAGTTCAGAGGACTTTTGTGAGGGGCAGGGCCCACATCATCAAAGGCAGTGTTAAGAATTTTGATCTCATTCCTAAGGGCACTGAAAAAACATTGAAGGGCAGCAATACTGTCAAAATTTCACTGTTGATACATCATCCTAAGTATAATATAGAAATAGATAATAAGGGACAAGATGAGATGTGGGGAGACCAGGTCAAAAGTCATTTCAACAGTGGTCTAGAAAGAGAAGATGGTAGCTTGTATTGGGATTGGAAGTGGAGATGGAAAGGGTGGAGAAATTCAAGATATTTTTAGGGCTAAAACAGAGAAAACAGGAGAATTGATTGAATTTAGCAGAAAAATCTATGTCATAATTTCCTTACTTGCTTCTCTTATCCCTTAACCAGACTGCTAGTCCAGGTGTTAGCCATTGACACCAGGTTAGCTTCACTGTTTGTTTTATTGTTAGTTTTTGCCTACCTAAAAGCATGTTTCTGAGTGCAGCTAACAGAGGCAGAAATCAGGTACTTGGGGAAAGTTTCAATTTTTAATTTTATTCTCTAATTTAGTATAGTGAAATTGTTCCAGAATCTAGTTATTTTTTGTACTTCTCCCTTTCTCCTCACTTCCTTTCAACTTCACTGCTTCTGTCATTAACATCTAGCCTTGTACACTGTGATTCTTAGTGTGAAAATAAGCTAGCCAGGGGATGGTATTAGATCATGGGTCAGGATATAGTTTGAAGAAGGCTTCTGTCCCCTGAAATTTTTATATCCTTGCCTACACACACACACCCATACTCCTCGGAATTATTGTGTCATACCTCCTCTTCTCTTCTGTTATTTCTTGGCTTGGAAAAATACACCTGGAAAAATACTATGACAAGATTCAGTGGCAGAAACAGTAAAATGAAGGAGAGTAAAGAAGTGAGTAGAGGGAAAAAGAGAGCCTGAGGTTGTTCCACAGATCTGGAAGTAGAGATGAGAATATCTGGTAAAAGAGTGTTTCATTCAGAACAATTTACCTTTAATTCTTTTCCCTCCAAGAAAGAAAAAGATCCTTGGTAGGAAGGTAAACTTTGAAAGACCTTCTAAAAGAAGAAATATAATCAGGATTTTTAGAGATCATCTGCTTATACATATTGTAAAAACATATTTTTCCTGTGTTTGTCCTGGTCCCAAATATCCCTTAAGATTTAGAGTCATTTGACATAAGCCTTTAACTTAGAAAAAAGATGAATTTAATCTCACCTAGGATGAGATTAAAGATTAGAGTTTTTGCCTGTTTTACACTTTAATGTGTTCACCCTTTTCCCCTAAATTAGCTGGGGGATAAAAGATAGACTCCATATAGAGAAGTCAGAATCTTATGCCACTGGGTTCATTGATTCCCCCCCCCCCCCGCCCCCTTCCCCACTTCAGAACTTGTTCCCCGGTTAGCTTATAGGATGCAGATGAAAATCAATTAGTTTGGGTGGGGTGTGGGTGCTGAACACTGTTCCTGGAAAGCTGAGCCAAGTAGATATTTGACCTGGCCCTACAAATTCTTCCCAGTTGTCTTTTCCCTCTGAGCCATTTCTAAATCTCTTAAAACTGGTTTCTGAGGCTGATCCACAAAAGGGGTTTCTTGAAGGAGAATTCAAGTGAGAAAAAAAGGAACCATATTACCTATGGTTCTGGCAGCTGAATACCTAATGCTGTGGGCAAAAGCTGAAACCAGGGATATTTAGAAAGGTCTGAGAATATTCACATTTACCCCCAAACAGTGTAAAAGCCAGGCTTGGCTGACTATAAAATCAAACAGAATATTTCAGTTGAAGCAAATCTAAGCTAATCAGTATGAAACTTATTTTCATAGAATATTATTTTAAGAACTAGGAATATTAACATGCTCCTGACTTGTAATAAAATGTAAATACAAAGGTATTAATCATAAGGATTACATCAATCAATCAAGAGAAACTGTGAACATTTTTATGTTGGAAGACCATTTGCATTGTTCTCAATTACTAAGCCACACCAATGGATTATGACGCTACTTTGAATCAAAGTCTATAAATTTGCCAATCCCCGTTTCAGGCTCTTCTGGACTTCCCTGTAGATAGGTGTACCTGTAGAGTATGTATTATAGGGGTGTATAAAGTATAATTGTATAAAGTAAATCATATACATATATATGCACAGATATGTGATTTACTTTATTGATTGATTTTTACGTAGCAACACCAGAATCTTTCCCCAAAGAGTCATTTATCCACAATATATGCACTAGCGATTCTAAAAAATATGTATTAAAAATTTATTCCATTATCGAAACTGAACATTTTAGGAGAAGTTTGAGAGTGAAATTAGCAGCTTCTCTATGATATTTTTTAAACTAGCTTTTCCCCACTGGTACCTCCAATGCAGATACGATATAATAATACCTACATTTCATTATCAGGAAACCAGAAAGCAGAGGGGCAGCAAACTGTGTGGGTTACAATTGGAACTGGGATTAAAATCCGAGTCTCTGGAAGAGAAGCGGAGGGAGCCTGGCCTGACATAAAGGCCCCTGCAGCCGAGGAAGCCCAGCCTGGCATGTGGATACCAAGCATTTCCTGGCCCAGGCAGAGCAAGTGGTGGCACCTGTGCCATCTTGTCTGAGGAGAGAGTTGTACTCCCAGATGACCCTGGGAATAGAGGAAACTCCACATTTTAACAAAATGAAAATAAGGGGTTATTTCTAGTCTTTCCATAAGGGTAGAATTATACTTAATAACCTACTCATTCAGAGTGTAAAACAGAGTTACATTTAGAAAAACTATCTAGTTTCCACTTGTTTTAAGGACTGTGAGTTTTGCTTAAAGAGAGAACAGGCTTGTAAATAAAAAAGAATGGTGACGACTCAGCTGTTCCCTGGGCTTTGAGGAGAGCAGTGCAGGTTTCCAGGCAGCCAGGTTTATTTAGTTTACTTTTTAGCACTATCCGTAGCAATATTTCAGAGTGAAATAAGTAAAATATCTGTTCCTTTTCATTTGGCAGCAGCAAAGATCTCGGGGAAAAAAAATAAATAAATAAGAAATATGTAATCCCCACGGTGTAATCCCAGCGTATGGAAACTCACTTCTCTTAAATGCCTCCCTCTGGCATAATTGACTTTTCATGTGCATTTTAATAATGATATTTCAGCAGGTTGCAAGAGAATTTTTTTTCTTCTGTTGTTGTTGTAAATTATGGTTGGGAAAAAAAAGTGTTATAAATCTAATTACATTTTCACTTATATTAACAAGTCAGCACAATCTTCCAGCATGTTTACCAAGCAATTCCAATATTTACAGCTGACCTAATTGGTTGTGGGGTAGAAGCAATGAGCAATATTTTATTGTCCTGATAGCTGCATATGTGCTGAAGACAGCCGCTAAGGTGTAAAGCTACCCAGAAACCCTAAAGTTTTGCCTGCCTTGCGTTTGCCTTCATTGACCTGGCCTGTAGAATAGGACAGGACATAGGGAGGAAAAGGGAAGCAGGGTCTGGAGTGGGGAGGACAGGAGTTTGTTAAAGGTGCCTTTTCTTACTCTTCTCCTGGCAAGACAGATTTCCCAGTGATTTAGGGGACTGTTAAAGACTCAAAAACTAACTTGTTCTTGGCAAGTCTGGATGAAAAGTTATAGATAATTGCACAAAAGTCAAGAATATATTGAGTAAACATTTCTGATATTTGATGTGGAGTTCAGAACAATTCTGGTCTTGTTCTTGACTTTCACTATCAAAGTCAGTGTGGTCTTTGGGAACCAAACATCTGTCTAACATAGGCTGGGAATTCTTATACTCTCAAGTCTTTAGAGAAAGGGCTAATAATAGAAACCACTCCTACCAGGAAAAGACCACATTGCTTCATGGGGCGACAGGAACTGGGTCTACCTCTCATATAACTAAAGGTGAGGTCTACTGCAGCCTTGCTATCCCCTCAGATTTCAACTAAAATGACATTTATCTCAAGTCCTCTTTTTCCTACTCGTGCTGTTTGTGTTAATACAAATATACAATGCTAGCAAAATTTTAGCAGAAACCTGCTTTGGAGGTGAGTCTCCAAACCATGGGTTCAATTATTTCGTAGACAATCTTGTCTTCTGTGTCATGATAATGACTAACATTTACTGAGAGTGTACTCTCTGCTAGGAACTTGGCCAAGAGTTTCACACTTAATCTTTTCATCAGCCCTATGAGATTGGTATGAGTTGTTTTACAGATAAGAGATCGGAGCCACAGAAGAGTGAGGGACTTGCTCAAGATCACGCAGCATGAAAGTCAAAGAGCTGAGATCTGAGCCTTGACAGTCCACTTCTGGAGCTGCCGCTATAGTCATAGGACCAGGCGGCCTCCTGCTTGATAGCTCTTGCTGCAACCTAAACACTAACACGTCATAGCATGCCATAGGCTTTGAGGTATGGTATTGGATATACCCAGTAGGCTCTTATTGATGTCACCTAAAATCATACCTCCCCCTTTTGGTTGATACCTGAAATCTCCCAGTTAGGTTCCTTAGATGAAGTCCTTGATCCCTGATGAAAGAAAAACTATCCTTGGAAGTGTTAATATTGTAAATTTCTGTTTTTGCAAATAATGGTTCAGACAGATGTTGATGGGGGCAGTAAGTAGCTGGGGATCATAAGCCCCTGAGAAGGGTGACGGTGGGGTGTCAAGCAGAGGGCAAAGAATAAGAATGAAAAGTCTGTAACAACTGTCTATTTCACATTTTTCCCCCCTAGAAACTATGTAAGTCTTATCTTTAGTCCTTGAATAGAGTTTTACTTAGAAACAGTGACTAAGCTTGCCATAGTCTTCACTTTGTCTTGTCAGGTTGGTCTTTTATATATGACCCTAAACAGAAAAGGTCTCATCCCTGCCTTTTAGGAGATTATATATAAGAATGAAAACATGCAAAAACCAATTACTTAATGCAAATAAATATACATACTCGGTAAATGATCAGTTGTCACACTGTAATTTTTATTCTCATGATATGAGGGTTGCTTCCTCATCTTACCACCCAGCTAAATCAATGGAAATTTCCATAACCACAAGTCCTAGGAGAATTTGACTTCATTTTTCTTAAGATTTGTCCACAGAATCACAAAGAGGTTTTAAAAAGGACTTTGTCCCTCCTTTATTACAGCCTCCTAATCTAGTCAAACAGACAAGGAGAGGACGACAAGAGTAATGGGAAAATATATGTTGAATTTTCTACGGTATTAGCCTGACACTTTTATGAACCCTGAAGTTTGGTTTTTTTTGGTCTTTTATTTTCAAATAATAATAAAATAGTTTGTTAATCTAAAGAAGTCATTTATTCAACTATACATAATTGATGAATTATTCTTATATATGTGGTACTTTCCCAGAGTTGTGGCACATTGCCTCTCAGAAACCAAATTTTTGCCTATAGACAGACAAGAACTAGAAAAGAAGTATTTAGAGGGTCTAAAGGAAAGTACCTAGACATTTTTTTCTAAATTCTTACTTTCCTATGATCCCACTACCTTAACTCTTTCATCTATCTTTGGAACTCAGGCTCATTGTGCTTAAAAATATCATTTCTATATGTGTATGCGTAAGTCTGTTTCTATCCCTACCCCATACCTATACTTGTAAATATATATGAATGCATATTGTATTATTGTTTTCTTTGGACTTTGTATTGAGACTTGAGTAAGATGCTTATTAAACTCAATACCAATGGCATGCTTTTGATTTCCTAGTTATGGACTATATTTTACTTATATAGAAAAGTCTATGCTTGTCCAGAGGGAAAGTCATTTTAAAAGCTGAATATGAAAGAACAGGGAAAAAAAGCACCTATTCAGATCTTGTATGATCAGTTTCTGTAGAAAGTTCAGACAACATGTGCATGAATAGAGAAGAACCATGTATGGTGATTTATATCTACTATTCTGCCTCTGGAAAGACCCTGGAAGCTGGTCCTCAGTAGGAGTTCAAACATCACTGAGGCTAAAAGATGGTGTTTCTCCTGTCTGGATCACCTCGGGGACAGAATTCAATGAGGTGTGCAGAACTGAGAATAAAAATGGAGGAAGGGTCCTGCTTCATTTCTTAACTCTGTGTGTGTGTGTGTGTGTGGTGGACGGGGCATAATACCTAAAAGTGAGAGGTCATGAAGTCAGATGTTTCAGGAGTCATGCCTGGGCATAAATTATATAGGGCCAGGAGTGGGTCTGCCAGAAGAGAAACAAACAATTTCTCCCAGTTGGATGGATTTCTCGATGTTCTTATGGTCTTTAAACCTCTTACACTAACATGCGTCTGGCCTGGAAGAGGATATCCTGGCAGTCTTTCTGAATGGACTGTAATTTGTTCAGAAACTGAAGACTGCCATGGGATTAGTTATGCTGGAAGGCACAGGGAAATAGCCAAGGAAGGAGCTGGAATTGCCATGAAAAAGAGGGGGAATGGCAAGGTATGGGCAGACTTAGACATGTCAAAGTGACTAAACCAGTGGGAGGTACTACATTATAGATATTCACTGAAAACCCTATTGATACACACCATTGAGCTGATGGTCTATGGGTGGGGGTAGTAGACAGTGAAATTTTGGAATGCCTTAAACTTCAAACCCTCTCCCTCTGAATGTGAAAATAAATTGGTGGCAAAGCAGAGACATTTAAGAGCCAGAAAAATGATGGCAGAGTGTGGTGGGGAACCAGAATGACAATAACATGAACCATTTTTCACTTGCTCAATTTTTACTGTGTGTTAGGTACTACAAACTTTTATCTCATTTGATCCTCCCAACATTTCAATTATTCAGGTTCAAATATTATCTCTAGTTTGCAGATGAAGAAACCAAAGCTTAAAGGATAAAGAGAATGGTAAACTAAGGCTCATGCCTGCTATATTGACAATCTCATGGCTGATATTTGTGGACCACTTGACCTTGAAACAGCTAAGGCTGGGTTGAGCATTAGAAAAGAAAGAAAAACATAACATTCATGGTCTCTGGTATCTCTAAAAGAACATAGAGTATATTAAGAAGTTGATGTTATAAATATGATCTTGGTTATAAGTTTCACAAAGACATAGTGGGAAGAGAAGTTATGTGGGAAAATACGTATTTAGATTTCAATGTAGTCTATTAGAGTTGAATTAAAGAGACCCACAGGGAAGATTTCTATGGAAGGGCTGATATGCCCAAAGAAGACAAACCTTTCTGTTAGAAATGGTTTTCTCTCCTGACCCAGATGTATCATACACTGCTTGGAAATGTCTGCTGCTCCTTGTTTCACGGATTAAATATATATCAATATTTACTTGAGCTTATAAACACTTTTATTATAAAAATACTGAATGACTTAGTGTGGTTATTGTGTTATTGGTCAGTCACACCATAATATGAATTAGTTGTATCTAAATCTTTTCTTGTTAATATCTAATTAAAATTAGTTTTATTGAAGAAGTGAATTTTGATAGAGAAGAGGAAGAAAATAATAAATAATTGTAGAACAGGTAAAATGGGCAGAACTCTACTCGGATCACCCAAAGTAGGGTGACCAGATAAAGAAACTGGAAACAAAGACAAAGGGGTTCCAGGAGTGGTCAAGATGCATTTTTATTTATCATAAAATGTTGCATAGGTCTAATTTTATCAACCTGAAAAGGAAAAGGATATATTCACCTTCTCTCATATAACATGACTCCTTGATTTAAGGACACAGAACTTAGGTGAATAGAGCCAGTGTTTGCTTACTTAACAAATACATATTCAACTACTATCTATTAAATAGACTTTTGTGTGTTAGCCTCAGAACTTAACTACTATTTATAACATTGGCTTATCTTATGGGAAAGAAAAGATACCAGGGATGCAATGAAATATTGGACTACAACTTCTGTATAAATTAGGACTGTCTGTATTGCTTCAAGTACTAAGAATAGAAGATAGCAGTTTCTGAGCTGACCAGAAAACCCACTCGTGGCCTGAAGATTACATCTTTAAAATCATCAAGCCCATTGTTAGCAAAACTATTAATAATATTAGGCTGCTTTTGGTATATGATGTAATACTATTAACACATCAAAAATGGATCACAAATAGCACATATTATGCATTTGATATTTTTTCCCCAATAGTGCCTATTTGTATCTATTAAGCCATAAAGTCTATTTTATCACTCGTTGTTATTACCCAGGATATATGTTTGCCAATTGGCTGGCTGGAGTTTTCTATGCCCCACAAAAAAAAAGAAAAAAGAAAAAAAAAGGCATCCTATTCTATAATGCTAAGTGGGAGCAGGGTCTGTCGTTGATCCCATTAACACTGTATTTAAATCAACTGAGCTAACAAACTCCATTGATGAAATATTGCAGAAATTCACCCACAAATGGCACTTATCTATCTAAGGATATACCATTGTCTAATCAGCAGTATGGTCCTGATTGCTGTGTTCTTTTTAAGTCTCTGTAGTCCATATTAACACATCTTACTTTGAATTAAGAGGTGTAAGTGAATTAAGTAATCATCATATTTAGAGATGATCTTAAGGGTAACTATCACCTACCCATGGATGGGTAACTATCACTATCTCTGACATTTTTTAGGAGTTTTTAAAGCATATTCAGGGATCATCCAGCTAGATATAAGGCTGATGGACCCAGTTTATGGATAAACTAGGCCATCTGGATCAATTCTCCTTTTAGATGCCTGCTTTGGACCATTTCCTTATTTATCACAGACAATGGGGGAATTAAAGACAATGGGAAAAATACAAATAAGTTGAATAACTTTGTTTTTAAAGCCGTGTTAAAGAATGTGGGGAGTCTGTGAAACTGAATAACTAAAATTACATTCAAGGATTTTTTGTGGCTCTGATTATCCATGAATTGCCAATCCTCTCTTATCACAGAGAAGGCATGGCAAAGAATAGATGAAAGCAAAAGCATGGTTGGAGCACTTCATGTGTCGTCACATATATTGCCTTTATATTACCAAAACAGTTTTCAAATTTGAATAATTTTGATCTTGTAATAACTTTGCATTAACATAAATATAATGTACACACACATATACACGCATGCACAATACCAATAGCCAAGAATGTATTCTTAAGAAATTTGATATGTTATTTCTCACAGCACTCTACCATAAATTCTCACCTCTCGTCGGGCTAGCTGGTACATGGAAGGCTCTAAGTTTTCCAGTCATATTCTTCACTGGAGTTGAGATTCCCACTCTCTTCTACCTCCCCAAATCCCATTGCTCAACAGGACACTTTCCATCCAGCCCTCCTTGATGTCTTCCTCCTTTGACCTCCTGCTAGAATCATCAATGCAGCACTTGAAGGAATGCTGCCTCATTTGGCCTCTGATTGATTTTATGTGAATTCATCTTGTTTACCCAACTAGATTGCATAGGAGTTGAAGCATGATTTTCGTATCTACAAATGCATCGAGCACAGTGTCTACAGTGTGTACTTACCATAGCACATACAGGTATTCAATAAATACTTATTTACCAACCTCTTTAAAAGAAAAAATTATCTGCAAGTCCTAATGCTAGTCTGCAGCTGTGTTGTTGTTGTTAAGTGCGAGGTAAAATACAAATTCACGAAATTCCATAGCACCTTTCCTCTAAATAGATCTTAATCCTTTCTCATAAATTATCTCACATAGTTTCATAAAATCCTGGAATGAAAGGCAAGGAAGGGCAGAAACTATAACTCCTAGGACTTTTATATTCCTCAGTGCACACATGAAGTGCTGGCTCAGACCTTCAAGGCCTGCCTCACCTCTAGGACAGGTACAGTCAAACCTCTGTTAACCAGATCCACAATCCAGAATCTATCCAGATCCCATCTATCCAGAATCCTTAATTAAACAACAGCATGAGTTTTCATGTATTAAAAGAAAGAGGTGAATTATAGCAAAAACAAGATGAAGGATTTATTTCAAAATCCACATCTTTGGAAGGCTCTGCCCTTAATACATATTCAGTCCAATTTTGTGCACGTTCTTAGATATAGTAATTGTAATAATAAGGAACATTTAATGAGCACTTACTCTCAGCCAGGAATCCAGAAAAAGTACTTTAAATACATAATCTTATTCAATCATTACAAAAAAACCTACAGAGTATTCATTACTGTTATACTCATTTAAGATACCAAAACTGAGACATCTTGAAGTAAAGCAACTTTCCCAAGATCACATAGCTTAGAACCAGCATTTGAATTTACATTATGTAATGCCAGAGCATAATGACTATGCTTTTCTGATAATGCAATCACATTTCTCAATCATGAAGGGTTTTCTCGGTATAGTACAGCTACTACACTGAAATTCAGCGAACATATTACAGTTATCCACAATAAAGTTCAGAGTAATAGAACTTTTAGATCAATGCTCTATTTAAACTCAATTAGACAGATCACCCTCCACCTCTAAACCAGCACTGTAGTTAATCAAGTTTTTAATGTACTAAAGAGTTGCAGGGCAAAGGAAGGGGAGGAAGGATTTAAGGACCCTATGCTGCAGATTCCAAAACAAAGGCAATCTCATCATCAGTTTGTTGGAAATAGGGAATAGATTAATAATAGAAAAGCCAGTTGGGAATAGTTGAAATATCGTCCCAACTCACATTTCTAGAGTGCCTGAAAGGTGACATGAAAGAAACTGAGTACATCACCTTCAGGTATCATAGGTACAAATTATTTGAGGAATCTTAAGGGAGGCATATTTGCTTAGTGTAAGGATCTTGGGAGAAGTATGTATGAATTCATGTTGGTTAGGAAAATTCTACTGGTCAGCATAGGAGCTGAGAAAACAAATATTCTGGCTTAAGTAAAATTTTTATTGCCCCATGGTTCTCAGAGAAAAATAGGGGACCAGGGTTCCCTGAGGCTCTTACCTGATGGCAAAGCTCATGTTGCTAGTCACCATGCTTGGCCGTTCCCCTGATAAAAAATCCGGCATTTGTGTGCCATAGAATTCCTCGATGCTGTTTTTCTTTACCCTTATTGTTCCTGCAATAGAATAACAATTTTAGTAAGTTGGCATTATATCTGTTTGAGAGAGATTTTTGTACCATTCCTATTGGCTGAGACATTTCCAGGCCCTTGACTAGGGTGAGGCTGGGGACCCTTAGGTAAACACTAGTTCTAAGAGGATGAATTGTAGAAAATTCTTTAATTTCTTTTTTCAGAATTAGAAAATGATTGTGAGAATTTGAATACCATACAGCATGCTTAAGGTAAGTACCTATTGAGTTGGCTGCTGTACTTTTCTAATCCATCACTCCTCCCATCTCACCCAAGAGTATAGCATCTGAGGAGCCTTGCTGCTACTGGCACAGTCTGGAACCACTATAGGACTCTTAAGAAAAACTTACTATCCAAGTCCCCTTCTCTGTTCAGGTTGCAATTCATGCTACAGGAATATTGCCTCCCTTTACTTTATTTTTCCTTTAAGGCTTCCTTTATTATTCATTTTAACTTGTCAAGAATCTTGATTTTACATGGGATGGGATATATCTCCAAACATTTGTGAATTTCAAAATCTGGACATAACACAAAAGCAAGTAATTTTCTCATCTGCAAATGGGGATAATACTGGGACTTCAAAGGGTGATTGTGAGGACAAATGCAAGAATGTTTGAAATTTAATAATTCAATGAGCAACATGAAACTGCACTGAGATGGAAAAAAACTGACACAGGAGCCATTACTTCTTCCTGCACCCGTATGTTGGTACTCAATCATGCCATTCTTATTCTGGAACCCAGATCCAACCTAGCAATCCTTTCAACACATTAACTAGGTTAGGAAACCATTGTTGATCAATAAGAATTGGCACTTGGTAATGTAATAAACAAATAACATTCTAAAGGATGCTTTGGAAGTTAAATGTTTCTCTGTCATTCTTCAAGGACCCTGCATTATCTGCTTGCCCAAACCGGATTAGAGATGGGGAGACTGCCTGAGGAGAAGTTACCAAGGAGAGGGACAGACTCAGAGTAGCCATCAGTGCTACTCCTCTTCCCCAGCCACCCAAGCAGAGAAAAGAGACATGGCCTTTTCCTCCAGTGTCAGTTTGAGGACCATCTCTGTACTTAGACTGTTCAGAATGGGGAGTTCAGATGGAACAAGGCTATAAACCCACATATCATCAGGTTTGGGACAAGGGTAGACAGGAAAAGCCACAAAAATATCTTGGTATCCCTCTTCTTTCCTTGTAATTCTTTCTGAACCATTCTAATCCACAGAAAATATCAATTGAGTCAAAACACACTTCTGGAAGAAGAGCGACATCCTTTGCATAGGTGATTTGTCTGCTTAAACCATCAGTAATCACATCATACAGCTGTGCTAAGAGCCAGGTTTGGCATAAGATTGCTCCCTACCTGTAATCCTCAGAAGCCTTCACTTTCATATGGGGGCTTGATGAGGGTTTTCAGGTTGACTGATGTTTCCTTATTTTGTGGTTACCTTTTGCCCTAGGGGAAAGGCTCAGGAAGGGAACATCTGAAGAAAAATCTGAGTGGGAAATAGTGTGTTACCCACTGTCAATCATTAGCTGGCTTGGTATATGTGATAGAAGGCTGAGCTATGGAATGTAAAAGGCAACATGCTCAAACTGGCTTAGGAACAATGGAACTTTCGGGAAGTCTGCTTTCTCAAAGCCTAACTTTCTGGCCAAAAACATTTGCCAGGTACTAAGAAAAGGGTATGTGGGGTGGGAAAATAAGTGGGTGGGGTGAGGCCTATGAACTTATGGATGTTTTTGCTAAAGCTTCATTCTTAATAAAGTCTCTTCTGAAAACGCATTAATGATTTGTGTAATTTTAGAAGCTTTCATAATTATCGAAGTACGTGCCTGTATGTGAGGGTTGGAAAGAACAGCCTCTATGAGGACTGGTGAAGTCTCTGGCTTTGTGTTGGCCGCCTGACGGTGAAAGGTAAACTGACCCACATGATCTCTTTTGGTCCTTCCAACTCTAACTTCTACAATCTCAATGACCTTCAAACAAAGTGTAAAGGTGTTCTCTCTACCAGGTTAGGTAGTTAAGAACATGTAACAATCTATTGTTGCCTTTGCCCCCAATTTCTATGCTGCTTCAAACATTTGGGAGCAAAGCGAAAAATAAAATAAAAATAGGAAGGCAAAGTCATCTCTCTTGGGGCAGTAGATAAGCAACTGAAGTTTCTTTGATTTCATTCTAAGGCAGTTTGATCATTTTATTTATTTATATTTTGGCTATAGCTGACAGTGTGCAAGTAATTATTTTTTCCTATTTTAGGCAAGAAAAACATGGAATTTTGTCTAACAATCTAGCTAGACTGATAATGTCTTGCTATGGCTTACTATGACTTCTCTATGGATATTCTGAAGAAGGTTTCTGGATAAAGCATTAGACATCAAAAAAGACACGGCATCTAAGACCAATGAATGATTGAAAAAAATGGAAGTCTTATACGTGGCCAACTTTTTAATTATCTTTCTTTTTCAAGCAAGCAAAAGCTACATGCAAATATTTTTCTTTGCTAGCATACATGATAAGACCACATGTTAAGACATGCCTCATATATTATTTCCATATGGATAGCAATAATTCTACTCCTTTCTATCTCCCTCAAAAATCTTATCATAGCCGAAATGAGTGAAAATAATGTCTATGTTATTTGGATGATTCTGAATCTGCTCTAATTTTTGCAATTGTTTACAACATTTTATAGCTACATTTTATACCTACCAATCATTGTGATATACCTAAAAAGTAATATCATGTATTCTGGATAAGAACCACTACTCTTAGGAGCTGAATAAGCAGCAGGACAGTAAATCCCGCAATACCTTAATCTTGCAAGTGTGGGGATAGTATTTAATTAATTAATTAATTTATTTATTTATTTATTTATTTTCCCATCCATTCATGATCAGAACTTTATTTCAAGAAAATTATTATAGCCATGAAGAATGGCATGAATTGACATGAAAAGACGCTAGATCCAGGGAAACCAGCTAGGAAACTATTGTAATCATTGGGATGAAATATAAAGAGGGCCACAGTTGAGGTGGAGATGGATACCAAGGACCGAAGAATACGGAGCCTCATTGTCAACTGTAGGATTAGAAGAACAATGGCAACTGTAATCAATATAGGAATATAAGATATTTCTGTATGTTCTTTGTGGACTTATTATAATACCAAATTGCTTTCATTTTTATTGGAATTCAGTGGTCATGTGGTCCTGACACCTTCTCTCTCTCCTATGTAATTCTAAATAAGAATCTCCAATTCTTATTTCATCTGTATTTCCTATGTAAGGCCATTGGTATAGGAGAAGAGCTTGAACTGGAATTCAGAGCTGCTTAGGTAAGCCAAGCTAGGGAGAGGAGCTGGTGGAGTCATTAGGGTGGTCATATCTTTATCTTCTCAGTTTGGAATTCTTCTCCCTAGGGAACATTGGCTGGGGTGACTCCTTTCTTAAAGCGGTCAATTGGTCTTGGATATTTATGAAAAAAGTGACCCATGTCCAAACCTAAAGAAAACTGTGAAGTAAGGTAAATTCAAGTTTGGATCACCTGTTCAAACCATTTCTTATCATTTCTTCCTGTCCCTAACTCCTTTCACACTCTCTAATTTAATTTTCATAATTCCCCTCACTTTCAGGTGTGACTCCATCACACACTCACACACAAAAATAGCATTTTAATGAGGACTCTTAAACAGTCCTCAGGGGGTGGGGATGAGGAATATTTGGCCACGACTTTCCTAAAGATCATTTTCACATTGCCCACTCCCTCCACTCCATCACATACAAAGATCCTTATGTCTACCTCCTTGCCCTGGTTGAGAACAACTACTCTAAAACATTAGGCATTAGAATAGCAGGCAGTGAATTCTATAGTTGGAACTAGGAAAGTTCCTGCCCAATAACTTATCTAACTTACATTACTCAGAAAAACAGAAAGACAATTACTCCTCCTGTTCTGAAGGCTAGCCCTACTAGTCTCCATTCTCTTACCCCCCTTCCCACACACACAAAATATATATGTAAAATTAAGCAATAGGTTAAAATAAGTATACTCTACTAGAACTTTTCTTATTTCTACTAGAACTCCAATTCTTATTTCATCTGTATTTCATTGATGAGAAAAGATTCTTTTTGGGTAATATAATGATGAACATATATGTAGTACATACCATTTGCCAGGCACTAGTCTTAATGCTTTTTATATTAATATAGTCAATGTGTATTCTCTTTAAGTATTCTCACTTAATCCTTGAGATACCTAACATAATTGTCGACATTTTACATAATGAAAATGTCAGAAATCTGAAGCACAAGGAGACCTTAAATAATTTGTGCTAAGTCACACAGCTAATACATGACCAGTGCAGAATCTATGATCTCAACCACTGCACCATGCTGCCTCTCTAAAACATTACATTATAAATTTATGTGGGGGACCTCTGGTGTGGTTCTAGTTTTAAAAAATTAAGGTAATCAACGGTAGAGGGATTATAAATCATAGAATATCAGAATGGAAAAGGGCCATAGAGGTGATGAGGACTTCCCAGTTTCAAAATGATGGCACTGAGGCCCCAAAAGGTAGTATGTCTTCCCTTAACCACAGCTAATGAGTGGTACAACTGTGGTCAGAATTCAAGTTTTTGAATTGTCATGCAGTATAACAGAAAGAAGAAACTGGTGGGACCCAGGAAACTTAATTAGCTCAATAAAGTGATAATTATTGAAGAGATAGATTGGGGATACACTTCACCTGGCTCTGAAATTTGTACTAATCCAAAGGTAGTAAAGTATATATTTTGTCATCCATTGGTAAGTTCCTAAGTCCTGTTTGAAAGTGAATTCTCTGGGAGAATTTCCAGACATTATCATGACTTTTAAATATATTAGGACAAGCAGTCTGCTCTACAGTGATGTCCTCTTTGGCACATTTTGGCTAGAGCTAAGCAGATTCCAATTCACACTCAAGTCCACTCTCTAGGCGCCATACTGGTGCCCATTTCATGGTACTCTGCTGCCATCGTCTGGCAAATTGAAGCCACGAACAGCTGACTCACTGCGGGCTATTTAAGAATCTCAGTACCAGATTAATAGTCCTCCTGAAAGCAGTGGGACAGGCTTGGTAGGAGTGGTGATTGAGGATCCGTATGGAGCAGGAAGAAGAAATGATTCCATTATGCGAAGAATAAAAAATTCTGACGAACAAGATAACTACAGCAAAGCTCAAACATTAGATTGTAAATTGGAAGTCTTACTAATTTACTCCCCACATACTATAAAATACATGACATAGGAGTAAAATTTGGCATATCTACAAATATGAAGGCAGAGCCTTTCTCTTTAAACAAAATTTTTACAACCTTATACTAGAGCAACTTCCTGCTTTAATATATTTATAGTAAAAGCACACTTAAAAGTCAGCTGAATAAAGGGCATATTACTCATTTTTATAAAACGTATTTGTTTTGCAAAATGACTGACAGTGCAAGCATATGCATGTTTATAATTTATTTGTAAAAGTTTGATTTGTAGTGTTTACACAAATATGTCTACTACAGACAGCATGCTAATTTTTTCATATAGTATAAAGATTTGTAAGTGAGATTCTACTTTCAATGTATTTTTTCTTTTTTATTCACACCTTCTTTAGTGGGATGTTTCTCCTATTTAGTCAGCCTCATCTTTGCCTCAAGAAAGATTCATATTATTATAGAATACAAAAAGAGTCAATGTTTAATTTTTAAATCCAAAATAGGGTATTGAAGCCCAATTAATTAACAATACTTTGCAGACTAAAGTATTTCAGGAAATTACATAGGAATACATTTTTTTTCTATGTCCCAAACTGTCTTAGATTCTAAAGGTGAAATTGAAAGATTCAGAGAAAATGAAACAGGGTTAAGGCAGAGACTTTAGTTTTATATGTAGAATGACAGCATGAGAAGCTCCACAGACCTGCTCCTTAGAGAATTTCATTTGGAACTCACTGCCTGGCCTGTGAACGAGTTGAACTAGATAACTAGTAAGGTTTCTTTCAGCTCTAAAAGACTGATGTTCAGGTCTTGTATGACCAGTGGGGAAATGTCTGCCCCTTCTTGGCCAAGTTCAAATGGGCATTCTTTTAAAAGATGGAACCTCTGCTTTTTCCTTGGCCACGCCCCCAGAAACTGGGCTCAAGACAGCCAGCTATAGAGTGCAGTTAGTTACCTGTGAAGTGTCGATGGTTCTTGCTTTTGCAGCTACATTTTCCAATTAGCTCAGGAGTATACACATCACAGTGACAGGTGGCACAGTAAAAGAAGGCTCTGGACAATGAAAGCAAATCAAGAATGACTTATGTGAGGCTTAACACTAAGGAAGCATGGCGCTGACTCAGTCTGCCTGCCATTAAGTTGTATGTGCTTTAGGACTTTCTCCCCATAAAGTAATAAAAAAAAATTACCTTCTGACTTCCTTTGCAGATTCAGCAATAAAGAACCCTAATGTGTTCTTATGCAGCTTAACTTGTGCAGGTGGATTTAGTACCAGACCACTAGAAAGAAAAAAATAAAAACACAGTAAATTTTCCCTCCAATATCTGTGCCAATATTTTGTGTTTCATTCTGTCATTACCCATGGATTTTCTAAATTGCAGAGTTAATAGGACTCAATCCCCTTTTACTGGTAAACAAGGTAGAAAATGTGAATTTGACTATATTTAATACTCTGTTTTAAATATGCGGTTAAATATGCTGAGGGGAGCCAGGTCACAACACAATTGATGAGCTGCACACACAGCTGAGCTAAGGGAAAGCTCTTCCCTGGACTGTGTTCTGAATCTGAGATGGCCAAACCAACTTAGGCTATCATTAGGCTAACCAATGCCATCTATGCCAGGGCCACACGGTTGTTAGTATTATGGTCATACTAGTGGTATTCATCCTTAGGCTACTTGACCTCTAAAATTTAATTACATCTATTAGCCAGCTGGGTTCAAAAGTTCCTTTTAGCTCCTATGCAATTTTTGAACTTGCATATTTCTTTTGAATTCAATTTTGTCTCCTGATTGCAGAATTTTTGAGAGAAGGGACCGCATGAATTGTTTCTATTTCTATATTACATGAACATTTTGATTTTCGATTTTCTTATGGTTTGTGTGTTTGAAAATGCTTTCTTACAAATTTCATCCATGATACTCCTTGATGCAATACTCCATCTTGACTACTTAAGTTTTTACATTTCTCCCTATGTTTGTCAAGATCTCCTGTTTTTATTTCCTGTTTTTTTTTCTCCAGACCTCCTATGATGAAGTCTTATAACTCTATAACTCCCTGCACCTCATTTGTGCATGGTCAAAGTACTCTTTTCCTCCTTCAAAGCACATTCCTATTATATTCACATTGGAAAGCGGTCAAGTCTTACCCTGTTTTTAGGGTACTCCAAAGTAACTTGCAAGTGTTTGGGCCTTATAAAAATAAAAGGGCTTGTACAACAAAAGCTCTTCAGCCCAGTGCCAAGAGTAGAAAGCAGTATTCAGGTAGATTATTACTTAAAACATTGGATGGCATTTTCTGAGTATTTACTGACCGATATTGATGAGTGGAATGATTGCTTTAACTTTGAAAGAGAAAGAAAGTGGATTTGTGTCGCCAGCCTTAAACATCATTGGTTAGTGTTCACTAGCTAGCAAGCATATATGTGTTTGCATCTTCATCTCTCTCTCTCTCTCTTCTTTTTCTTTTCTTTTTTTTCTTTTTTTTTTTTTAAGGAATGGTCTTCTGAACTCTTGTTAAATATTTAGTTATGAAGATACTATCATGACAATATCTCTGGTTGCATTTGAAAAAGCGGTGAACTTCTTTTGAAGACTTTTCCAAACTGGCATGATTGCTTAATCCCCTCTTCATGAGTCATGGCCAGTTGCTTTACTAGAGAACGTCCGCTACTGGAACAAACTCAGAACATGATCTGACTGGGTCAGATCCAGCTTTATTTCTTAGCAGGCGACAAAGTATTCCCTAAGACAAATCGTGATAATTCCCCAGGGCTTTCACAAGTCTTAGAGTATATTCAAGTGTATCAATTAAAAGTGAAAATAAAACTGAGAAAAGAGGTTTTTCCCAGTTTTTCAATATACTCGCCTAAAGCCCAGCCATTGAGATGCCCTATTTTTCTTCCACTTACCTACGGCTGTAGTGGGGATAGTATAGGTTGGTGATCAGAAGCGCAGCCCCTGGAGAAAGATTGAGTTCGGTTCTGGCTCGGGACTTCCACTTGGGAGTGGTGTGAGCTTGGGGAAATTACTCAGCCTTTCTGGGCCTTACCTCTCTCCTCTGTAAAATGGGATGAATAATTGTGCACATCTCACAGCATTATTGTGAGAATTCAAGAGTTAATATAAGTAAAGTGCCTATAGCATTGTTGGTCATGAACTAGCAATCATGTCAGAGATTGTTATTATCAATGTCTTTGCCAAATCAGGATTTAATTCCTTTGATTCACCTGACTTTTGGTGGGAACCCAAAGTTAAGTCTATGTTAGAGCAGGTTCCTCTGTCATTGTGTGTAGATGTGTGCTAGATAGTGAACAGCATCAAGACCTCTGGAATATATGTGGAAATTAGCTGCTTAATAAATATCCATGTTTCTGGTCTATGATGTCCTGATAGTCATCCTAATATTGTTTATAGAAATGTAGGATGTCAGAGTTGGAAAGGAGCTTAAAAGCACTTGGTCCAGTAGTTTCCAAATACCAGTGAATAAAGTGACTATATTATGGGGACTTCAAAAATTCTCAGAGATTTTGGAGATTTTGATTCTGTAAAGTTCAGAAATGGGTTTTGGAATAGACATGTGTTTAAAACTGCAAATAATTCTGATGCACAGTCTAGGTTGTTGAATGCCAAAGATGTTATAACTTGAAGAAGTTTTGAGCCAGCCTGTAACCCAAACTTTCTGGTGTAAGATTCTCAGACTCATCCTTTTCACCATGACCTGTTTTCCAGTAGAAGGGCCATTTGTGCATAGGTTTAGATTTTGAGATTTTCTTGAGCATGGCAGGATCGTTAAATAGACTTTAGCCAGCCAGACAGTACTATTTGTTATTCTCTCCTTAATGACTTGATTTGCATAGTACCCAACAGATTTCTTTTGGCTGGATTCCTTCTGCATTCTCTCCACTTGCACAGATCTGTTGTTCTTTCCAACATTGTATATAAAATCATTTCTTTGTAGTCCATCTGCTATCACTCAAATTTATTGAACTTTGACTGTTCCTTATAATTCCAGGGTTCCTGGTAATGTCAATTTTAGAGCTAGAAGAGGTCTCAGGTATTAATTAACATGAGTTCCTCATTTTACAGATGATTGGACACTTTTCCAAGGCCACATGGTTAGCAAATCATAATCAGGATCAGAATCTAGTGTGTTGATTCCAATTTAATTCAAGTTAGTCTTAAGCTAAAAACCACACATAAGCCAACATCTTTCTTGTTCCTGATATATTTAAGCCCCCACTTTTTCTTATTTTTCAGCATCTGCTCTCTCTATATCATTGTAGCTGATTCTCTTTCTATTAATCCTAGATTTTATTTTTTATTACTTCTCTTACTTCTCATATTACCCAATATGGGTTCTCAGGAAATACTGGTGGTCTGATTATGTTACCTGTTTCCTTTATTTACCCTTTCAATAGCAGACTTTACCTAATAGGCCAGTCTAATTCCCATCTTGCCATATTTTGCAGATTTGTTTCTAAGACTAGAGTTTGTGAAAACATTTTTATCACAAATAGTTCTACTTTATAGTATAGTTTCATGGTCAAGCCTTGCAAGATCTGGTAATATATTAAGAGGAACAGATCAGAGAAGGTGGCCATTTCTTCTCTCCCGGCTCATGAGAGAGAATTGGGGCAGGGTCATAGGAACAAAGGTAAAGAGCCTGTCCATACACTAGGGTAACCATTCTAACGCCAATTATTAGAGATATTACTAAATGCACCACAGCAGCTTGGGTGCCCAATAGGCTGGGGCTCAACAAATGGCAAAAAGCTTAATTATGGCTGTATTTTTGGAAAAGTCTTAATCATAAAGATTCTTCTAAAAAAACAAAAACAAACAAACAGAAAAAAGAAACAAACAAAAAAACGAGAAGAGATTCAAAGCCTCTTTGGTACCAGTAACTGGAAGGCACAGATTTGTGTTTGATGGCTATCAGCATGAGGTGCATCTTCACAAAGCAGAGCCTGGGAAAGAAGACAAGAAGTTGTGAGGAAAGAGATGGCAGCAGGATGCTAGTTCCCAGTAATAGGAATAACACTGTGCTCTACACAGTGGAAGGGCCTCCCAACTATGTACTTTTCACTTGTAAATGAATCTATCCTGAAGTAACTCATAGCCAGTGTGCCAACTGGGACAGAGATGAAATTGTCCCACAACTCCTAGGTTGCAGAGACACAGACTTATTCACTTTTATATCTTATATTCTTATATCCTATATTCTTACATCTTCAGTGCTTGTCATGAAGCCGGGCCTACAGTGAGCCATCTATTAACATTGTTGAAAGAATGTCATTGCATGAAAAATGAGGAAAGTATTTCTTTTAACTCACCGGGAAACTTCAGGAAAAGTCATTCCAGCAAAATCATCAGAGAGACGTTGAGTCAGGAGTTTGTTCTTCAGGCTACTTAAAAAATGTTTCTGCCAGGGCTGTTTAAGACAAACCTGGAATATACAATCATGTCACATGAGGCACTTGACATGGAATATGGGATGTTATAATTCAAGTTGTATATTCTGCTAAGCAGCAAACCGGTACCCACTGCAGTTAGGCCATAGAAAAAAGATTTGTCCTAGTGGTTAACTGTAGAAATGTCTAAGAAAGAACTAAAACTCTAATATACATCTCAACTATTTCCACTAGAGAACTCAGCATAAAGTGGAAGGATCACGACTTAGTTTCTTCCCAGATAACATCCAAGACTCCTTGTTGGAAATTAGAATTCCTCTCCCAATAATTTCAGCAAAGTGGACTGTTTTTTGAGTCAGTAACAATAAGATGGGAAGGATAATACAGAATCTAAGTTGTCTCCCCTAGATATGGCTGTTCAAGATTGGCTGGTTAAACATATTAGTTTTCTACTAACTAACTACAGGCATACCTCATTTCACCGGGCTTCACTTTATTGCACTTCACAGATGTTGTGTTTTTTCACAAATTGAAGGCAAAGCAAAAAGATTACTATTATACTCATTTCATTCAGTCACTTACTTGTTATGATGGTCTGTAACCAAACCTGCACTATCTCTGAGGTATTCCTGTAACCATATATCACACTGCTCTGACATGGCAGGATGGACCCCTTAAAGACCAGAATCTCAGGTGAAAGTCTGGAATTTCTATAAACTCTGAAACATTGTGGCCATGGAGAGTTAAAGCCAGTTCAGAAATATTCCTCAGATGGCCACCTTGTGGTTTAAGAAAAACAAACCAAAAATGAGCACACAAACAAACATTTCAGCCCTACTAAAAAGGACCACCATTTTAGGCACCCTTTACCACTTCCCAAAATTCAGCTGAATTTCCAGCCTTTTCCCACTCTCTTAAATTCCTCCATTAAGGATGGCTCACCTTATTGGGCAGTTCATACCACTCATTTTGCTCACCTCATTGGGCAGTTCATATCATTATTTAAGTTCCTATTGCTAAAGAAATAGGCTTAGTGCTTCTAATATAAATGTTCCAGCTTTGAAAAGACGGTAAAAAAATGATAACCATAGAGATGGAGAAGACTTCCTGATTTAGTTTTTAAAAGATGAAAAAGAGAAGCAGGAAGACAAGATGAATTTTAGATTTGGATAATAGAATGAGGGAGCTCAAGTAAATCAGTTGGATTGTATCTAATCTAAGTTTAAACTTGTAAGGAAATGCTCTGTGCCTAGAAATAACAGAAATGCTCTTTAGACTACAGTTTCTCACCGTTTAATCTATATAGTAAAAAAGAATCATATGGTATTGATCCAAAGCCTTTTTTTTTCTAAATTTTTTATTGGGGAACAGTGTCTCCAGGGCCAATCAGTTCCAAGTCATTGGACTTCAATCTAGTTGTGGAGGGCGCAGCTCAGCTCCAAGTCCAGATCCCATGTGGGAATTGAACTGGTAACCTTGTTGAGAGCCCTCACTCTAACAAACTGAGCCATCCACCTGCCCCTCTGGAAGCTCAGCGGCAGCTCATTGTCTTCAATCTAGTTGTGGAGGGCGCAGCTCACTGGCCCATGTGGGAATCGAACCGGCAACCCTGTTGTTCAGAGCTCGCGCTCTAACTAACTGAGCCATCTGGCCACCCGGATCCACGGCCTTTTAATCTCAGTACTCAGAAGTTTTACAAATACTAACTCAATACTTGGAAATACCAGGTTATGAGATTAATAACTCTCATTTGTAGATGCAGGAACTGACAGAGAAAGTTAAGTGCCTAATCTGAGAAAAATGGGACATAAGACACTTCAGTCTTAATTATTAAACCTAAGTTAATAGTTTATTAAAGAATCTAAAGTATCAGGGCAGAGTACATTAAAAAATCTTGCCCTGACTGCCCAATTTAGGATTTCTGAAAGTGAGTTCCAGACATCACTTCAAAAAAATAAAATAAAATAAAAAATCGTGACCACAAATCTCTCTCAATTCCTGTATTCCAAAACCATCTTGTGGTGAATATTGACAGGTGACCATCCTCAGTGAGGAGGTTACAACTTTAGATAAAGGAGGAGGAAAAATATAATAGGGCAGGTTTTACATTTCTACCTTCTATATTTCCATGAAAGAGGTGAGGTCTTCATATAGAGTTCTTATTCCTTTTTTCTCCAGCCGTGGAGATGAAAATCACAAGCATACAACAGACATTGCAGTTGTCTTCCACTTTCTAAGCATACAACACAAAGACAATTTCCTTACAAGTCATTCCCTAGCCCATACAGTGCCACGAAGTGAAGGTTAAAGCATGTTCATCGTAGGAGCATCAAGGCTCATTTCCTACTGCCTCATGGTCATTTCTGTTTCTCTGTGTATGATATCTCCTCATATTCACAGAAGAACTCCCTGTGTTTCAGTTAGCATTTTGCTGGCCAGAGCATCATTCACCTCCTTTGCTTTTCCTTAACAGCACCAGAAAAGAAATTGGAAAAGATGTAAAAATTCTTTGAACAAAAGGAATAAAGTGTGATGAGAGACCAAGAGGGAAATTGAGTGTAAGAAAAGGCAAATGTGGATACATAATTAAACAGAGAGAAAGGTCAAAATCTTGGAGGGGTTTTGAACAATAGGATACCAGGCCCAGTTGAGCATTTCATGGGAATGGCATTTCAAAGACCATACTTTGTGTTATATTAATTCATCCCAATAGTCCCTTTTAGCTGCTTATTTTGTCTCAGACAAACATATGACAGACCCTGATGTGAGAGACTGTGAGTAGATACCCAACTACCAGAGTCACAGGGCATAGTGGTAAGAGCATGGATCAGACAATTCTATCTCAGGAGAATTATACAACCAAATTAGCTTCACTGATCCATTACTGGGATACTACCTTGAAATATTACTGAAGACAAACAATGTATTTAAAGTGTAAAACATAGTAGACACTCAGTATGTAGTCACTATTTTTACTACATGGAATGTCCCAAAAATAACCTGGAAAACTAGATTTTAATTATTATTTGTATTATTATTTTTGTTTGATGAATATAATTATTTATTATGTCAATTATTTTTAAAATTTAATTTATATTTAAATTTATGACTTCTCCAGTAATAATGTAACCTTTAATTATATTTCTACTTTCAATAACTCAAAGTGCTTCTACGGTTATGAATACATTTACATTCATGACATTGCAGAGCACACAGGAAGCAGAGTTATGATTTTTATTTTGCAGATAAATATTGTTAGGCAAGAATAAGATAAAACACTTTTTCAAGATCAATGCAGTATCTGGGAATTCAATCTGGATCTCTCAATCCCTTCCCAGGTCAAATAGAAGTCAAATCTTATTTCTTGGGGTGTTCTTGCTTTCCTCAATTTTTATATCTATTTATGATCCTAATATGTGAGAACATGCGGAGAGAGCCAAGATTCAACATCAATTTACAAGGTTACCTTTTTGTTTTCCTCAACAAATAGAGATGTGAGAAAGGTGCACAAGCCTGGCACCAAACAGCCTTGGGCGATAAATCCAAGCTTTAACTCAGCAAAGCAGATGATGTTGTCTCCAGTAGTCCAGCTCCAGCTGGGAATCTTTGGCAGAAAAACCTGTTTTATGGTAGAAAGTAGGTCAAACATTAGGAATAAATATAACTTGAGAAAGTTCTTTCTGGATTGATGTCTTTATTTTACTTTAAAGAATTTATTGAGCTCAGGTCAGCAGAAGTAATAAGAACAATTCAACATTTAGAAATGGTTAGTGGTCAAATGCCCCACTTTTTAAAACAAGAACAGCTCGAGTTGCAAAATCAGGTCAAATAGCTTAAACCTCTAATACTATTCCAAATTTACAATATTTTTGTTTAGTTGTTTATTTGTTTTTGTTTTTATTGAGGTATAATTGATATATAACATTACATTAGTTTCATGTGCACAATGTGATGATTCAATATTTGCATACATTGCAAAATGATTTCCACAGTAAGTCTAGTTAACATTCATCACCAGAGTAGCCATAAAATTTTTTCTTATGGTGATAATTTTAGAGATTTATTCTCTTAGCAAATTTCAAATATACAATAAAGTGTCACTAACTTTAGACACCATGTTGTATATTATACCCTGTGGTTTATTTATTTTTCAACTGGAAGTTTGTATCTTTTGAGCCCTTTCATCAATTTCTCCTACTCCAGGCCCTGCCTCTGGCAATCACCAATCTCTTCTTTGTATCTATGAGTTCAGGGTTTATTTATTTATTTATTTTAGTTCCATGTATAAATGAGATCATACAGTATTTGTCTTTTTCTGATGTATGTCATTTAGCATAATGTCCTCAAGATCCAACCATGTTCTCACTGTGGAAAATTTCCTTTATTTATGACTGAATAATATTCCAGTATATATATAAAATATAATATGCACATATAATCTTAAAAGCAAGCGAAAAACAACTTGCCATGTATAAGGGAACCTCTATATGACTATCAGCAGATTTTTCAGCAGAAACTTCCCAGCAAATGGCCCACTGTATAAAGTACAAAAGTACAAAAAGAAAAAAACAACTGCTAATCAAGAATGCTCTACCCAGCAAAGCTGTCATTCACATTTGAAGCAGAGATAAAGAGTTTTCCATATAAGCAAAAATTAGAGTTCATCACCACTTGACCTGACTTACAAGAATTGTCAAAGGGACTTCTTTAAGCTGAAATGAAAGGGCAATAATTACTAACAGGAAAACATATGAAAGTGTAAGTCTCACTGGTAAAGGCAAATATATAGGCAAATATATGTACAAGACAAATATATAGTAAAATTCAGAATAACCTAATGTTGTAAATGTGGTAGATTAAACACTTACAAATCTAGTATAAAAGACAAAAGTAGTGAAAATAAGTATTACTACAATAATTATTTAATGGCTACACAGAAAAAAAGATGTAAATTGTAACACTCGAAACAAAACATTGGAGGATGAATAGAAATGTAGAGCTTCAGAATGTGATTAAATGTAAGTTATTATCAACTTTAAACACTGTCATAAATATGTTATTTTATATATGTCTCAAAGTAACCACAAAGCAAAAAAACCTATAGTAGATATATGATAGATAAATACAAAGGAATCTAAGATCTACTGAAAATCATCCAATCACAAAGGAAGAGAGCAAGAGAAGAAAGAAACAGAGGAATCACAAAACAGCCAGAAAACAATTAAGTGAAAATAACTAAATACCTATCAATAATTACTTTAAAAACAAATCTGCTAAATTCCCCAATCAGAAGATACAGAGTGGCTGAATGGATTAAAAAATAATAATAATAAGACCCATCTATGTGTTGCTTACAAGAGACACATTTCAGATAAAAGGACACACACACACACACACACACACACACACACACACACACTAAAAGTGAAAGGACGGAAAAAGATATTCCACGCAAATGAAAACCAGAAGAAAGCTGTGGTATCTGTACTTATATCAGACAAAAGAGACTTGAAGACATTGACTGTAATAAGAGACAAAGAAAGTCATTACATAATGATAAAGGAGTCAATCCAGTGAGAGTATATAATATTTATAAATATTTATGCAGGCAACATAGGAACACCCAAATATGTAAAGCAATATTAACAGACCTAAAGGGAGAAGTGAATAGCAACAAAATAATAGTAATGTAATGCACCACTTTCATCCCCTTAATAGTAATCTTAATGTCCCCCTTTCATCAATACACAAAGAAAATTAATAAGGCAACAGTTGTCTTAAACAAGTTGAATCAAATGAACTTAACAGACATATACAGAACATTTCATCTAAAAGCAGGAGAATACATTCTTCCCAAACGCACATGAACTATTCTCCAGAATAGATTACATGTTAGACCACAAAATAAGTCTTAATAAATTTAAGAAGATTGAAATCATATCAAGCATCTTTCCTGGCAACAATAATATAAAAGTAAAAATTAATTACAAAAAGAAAATTGCAATGTTCATAAATATATGGAGCTTAAATGACATACTGAACAACTGAGTCAAAGGAGAAATCAAAAGAGACCTTGAGACAAATGAAAATGGAAAGATCACGTATCAAAATTTATAGGAGCAGAAAAAGCAATTCTAAGAGGAAGTTCACAGCAATAAATACCTACCTCGAGAAACAAGAAAAGTCTCAAATAAACAACTTTTGGTTGTCTTTAACTTTTGACATTTTAATTATAACATATCTTGGTGTGGGTCTCTTTGGGTTCCTCTTTTTTGAAATTCCTGGATTCCTGGATCTGGATGTCTGTTTCCTTCCCCAAATGAGGAAAGTTTTCAGCTATTATTTCTTCAAATAAGTTTCTCTCCCTCTTCTTCTTCTGGGACTTATCTTAATGCAAATGTTGGTCCACTTGGTGTCCCATAAGTCCCTTAAGCTATCTTCTTTCTTCTTCATTCTTTCTTTCTTTTTTTTCCTTTTTGCTGCTCTGATTAAGTGAGTTCCACTACCCTGTGTTCAAGTTTGCTGATCCTTTCACCTGTTTCATTTAGTATGATTTGAACCTCTATATTGTATTTTTCAGTTCAGCTATTGTATTCCAGAGCTCTGTGACTTCTATTTGATATGTTTTTTATATTTTCTATCTCTTTGTTGAACTATTCACTTTCTTCATCCATTCTTCTCTCAAGTTCAGTAAGCATCTTTCTAACAGTTATTGTTATCACTTATCATTAATGTCTGTTTCTAAGATTTTATCTTGTTTTATTTTGTTTAGAACACCTATTTCTGTTTCTTCATTTTCCTTGACGCTCTGTGTTGGTTTTTATGCATTAGAGAAAACATCGACTTCTCCTAGTTGTAAAGGAATGACCTACCTAGTATAAAAGATGAACCTTATTGATCAACCCTGACCTAGCTCTTGGTTGTCTCTCAAACCTTTGCGATTGTCTAAACAACCTACTTTATTTTTAGTGGCTCCCGGTAGTTGAGAGTATGCCAAGACCTGTCAGTGTCCCAAAACAGAGGCTTTCAGCCAGCACCTAGATTTAAGCTGATTGGAAGTTAGATTCTCAGGAAGCAGCATTTAAAATAAGCAAATATACTTCTTTCCAAATTTACATTCTTAAGTGATTAACAATCTTAATGAGACTGCACGTTTCACCTACATTTGGCAAAAACTTTTCGAGTATAAAATCATTAGAAAATAATAAGTTTATCTATTACTTACATGAACTAAGTTCATCTATCTCCACAGAGTAAAAGAAGGTGACAGGATAGGCTAGAAAGTTACAATACCTTGTTATGGGATTGAAGTATCTGTATGATGACTCTGGTGTCAGGGCTATAGTTCTTGATAGAGAGCACCCTACATAAACAACAAATATTCTCATTAGTGATGTGCCACATACAAAGGCTTTTAATAGAATTCAATTCAGAGCTAAATTGATGTGTGGGTAAGCATAATAAAATGGCATATTATCAAGTTTATTGTTATGCTGTTCTTTAAAAATGTTCTGTTTAATAGCCTACCAACTGAAGGGTGCTATTGTTTTAGTGACTTAGTAAAATAAATCTATGGAAAGTTCAGCTCTTGGTGTTAGGAAACTGTGGTCTTCTGGGACCATTTCATGAGGAGGAAATAACCAGTTTCATAAATTTTAGCCTTCAAACTCAAATACATGAATTACATGAAAAACTAGAGATTGAAGTACTGTCTGCAGCTTGAAGTCGCTCATAGACTGTCTTATCCAAATTCTTCATTTTACGCATTAAGAAATGAAAGTCTATCTCGTATTTACTGTATTATGCAAGGTGCAAATTTTCAGCTGTTTGTCACTATTTGTAGAGTCATCTTCAGCTATGTCTATTTACTTTGCTCGGGGGCCAGAGGCACAATGTCATTGCCATCAAGGTTTGAATCTGTTACCACATTAACTTCCTGTTTATAGAGAGCTCACAGTTAAAGATGGTAACACCAATTGTAGCCATCTTGAAAATACTCACAAGCACATCATACTGAACTGTGCGCCATATTTCACCTGAACTACTGGAAAAAAACCCAATAAATAAAGTCTAGTAATAGGGTTCAAAAATCAACAATGGTATCTTTATTTTTGAGGGGGAGAAGATGTTAGTTATAATAGTGCTGTCTGAATAGTTATCAATTATCTATATGCTTGCTTTTTAAATTTAGAAAGCTATCGTACACATGAAACTTCAGGACAGTTGTGTGGAAAAGCACATAGACACTTGGGATACTCTTTCTCAATTACTTTTTTCATACATCTGCAGTCTCTGGAGGCAAAAAAAAAAAAAAAAAAGTCAGAAACCTGGGATACATGACATCTTCTCCTGTTTGGTCCTATCCACTGGGCTTTATTTTAAAAGAGGCAGAAATAAATCAGCATCGGAGCACAAAAACAGAGTGCCAGCTTCTTACCTCATAATGTTTGAAGTGTCTTCAACCTGTGAATCATTGCACAAAGGGTTGGCTATAATGAGGCATGCTTCTGCAGATTCCACCTATTCTTCAAGATTAAACAGTAATCATCTTATTAATTACACGGGAGATCTCGACTGTTCCTCTTTTGGGTTTTCTTACGGTTTTGTCATAAAATTTCCAATAAGAAAGAGAACACGCTTGGGAAGGAGTTGTGATAAGAATACATTTATGTCATCAGGATCTTAGTCCTGCAAATACATCAAAGGGCTGCGAGGGCTACAGCAGATGGACTAGGGCACAGAGTCTCCAACATAGATGCTCGATTGCTTTAAAATGGGTAAAGCGCAGAGTTCTATTTTTTCTACCACCCGAACCATCAATTTATACCTAGTGATGAGTAACAACATCTTTTTAAGCAACTGCCTGTATATTTATTTGCCTTCAGGACAGCCAAGAATGGAGGAACTGGAAGTCTGCTTGGCTCAAAGTAAGCAGTCATTCAGAATTTGTGGATTCTGAATCTTAAGACTAGAAAATTATTGAAGTGTCTCTTATAACACCAAGCTATAGGAAAGAGATTCTGAGTCTATCCTTTTTTGCTTCAATTCTTTATGTTAACTCTATAGATCTCTGCTTTAAAAAACTGAAGTTTTTCCAGTTTATATGATTCTGAGAAACCTACAAAATGAGAGAAAGCTGCCTTTGATCTTAAATTTAAGCTTTCTGGAGGGTTGGCCTCTAATCATTACTTGTAGTTCCAACCTTAATGGGATATCTGCTATTTTCTGTCCTGTTTATTTTATCAGAAGGTATATCAGTGTGTTTGGAAGTTGGTAAACATGTCCTTTGGTAAGAATCCTATTTTGATGGTAAGATCAAACACACTTTTGCTATCTATAATTTTTTCAGATCTCAGACTTTTAAAATAATACTAGAAAGAGAATTCTAGATAGAGAATTTAGTGAAATAAATAATTTAAATATAAGTGTCGGTAAATAGTGAGGTCTGCTGGATATATGCCAAGGAGGATTTAGAGGTCAATTACTACAATTTCCTTTATGACCAGTTCTTAAAATTGAAAAACTTCATATTTTCCCCAATTTAAGGGTCTGGAGTAATGCTTTTCAAGGAGCAATATATCCTATCATCTTAATTATTGCAGTTTACAAGGAGAAAAGAAAAAAGAAAAGAACTAGTTCTTACCGCAACTCGCCTCAGATCCTCCCACTTCAGGGCAGATCCAGAAACAAAAGTTGTGTAGGCCATGTAGCATTTAAATATGGTTTCCAGTTCCAAAGAAGGAAGAACCCTGGACAAAGAATGTAGTACCACAGATGGAAAAAAGATGATTGACTTTGCTTAAGACACTGTTATACTTATTTGCATTTAGTAAAACTCTCAATCCTCTCTTGGAAAATATCCTTATTCCATTATTAATCCACAGAGTTAGGTGATGTTGACACCATCAGCTTAATTCCAGGGATGGACCTAAAGCTCAGGTCTAATTTGGTAAAGGCATAGAATATATGTAAACATTTGGGAGAAATTTCTGGTAGCCATCTTTTAAAAACAATCTACCACAGTCTTCCCTCTGGCCACAAAATTCTTGCCACCTACACAATATTCTCATGT
Source organism: Rhinolophus ferrumequinum (assembly GCF_004115265.2). NCBI lineage: Eukaryota > Metazoa > Chordata > Mammalia > Chiroptera > Rhinolophidae > Rhinolophus > Rhinolophus ferrumequinum. The sequence continues at coordinate 62,426,326 of NC_046287.1, forward strand.
TCACCCCCCAAAAGTCTCATCAGTTTATAGCTCAAAGTCTTGGATCTTGTTATCTTAAATCAGGTCTAGATGTGAATGGGGCTCCTTAGGTATAGTTCTCCCTCTTCCTCTAGAACTAAACAGACGAGTTTTATTATCCCCATCTCAACACCAACATACCAAGATAAGGCAGAGATAGGAAAATTGCAAATAGACACTCCCAATCAAAAGAGGTGGGGGTGGTAATGGAAGGCACATAGAAATCACTGGTCTATAGAAATTCGGAAATCTATCTGAGCAGTATTATTAGGGCCTCCAACTGCAGGGACAGAGGATGGTTTGTGGTTAGAGCTCAACTTTGTCCTTATGAGCTACTCCATTGACTTCATGTGTTTGCCCTCTGACCCTCTGAGTTATCCTTCCTTTTCCCTAACAAAGGCCCATGTTTATATTTGAGTAGCTTTCTCAGCTTAATTCCTGTCTGTGCTAGTTTAAAGGCCAAGAGACTTTTTTTTCTTTTTTCTTTTTTTTCATTTTGAACTCTTCTCTGTCCCTTTTACTCCAAGCTGGCAGGACTTCTACCAGTAAAATTATCTTTAAAGCATTAACAAGTTCCTGTAAATACTATTCAGGTTCATGTCATGCCCATGAAATCATATCCATGATTCCTCTGGTGACAAGTCTCTACTTTGAGAATGTCAGGATTCTGGGAAGAATGTCCTCAGTTTCTTAGAAGCCCTTTGCCTGACTGAGAGAAGCATCTATAAGTCACCATCTAAAATTTTTCTGAGATCCTAATTAAGGGTCTAACAGCTACCTCCTTGATTGAATCATGACCTTTGACTTTAAGGTCATATTTTATAGGTTGTATCCTCAATTTGACTTTTCTTCTCCTGAGGTCATTTTCCTTTTTGACATTTTTTGGTCAGCTGAAGAGACTCTTCTGGGACCTCTATATTTCCTTTACGTTCTGCTTGAAAACAAATTTTCCTCTTCAGTTCAATTTTCTTACCTTATCATACATAATTAGACAAAGGCAAATAATAATATTCTTTCAGGAAATTTTCTTAGCCAGTTCCACAATTTCATTAGTTACATTTGCTATCTTCCATGTTACTTTTGGTGACATTGTTACCAAAATTCTGCTCTTCTTCCAGTACCAAAGAGGCATTTGCTCATTGTTTTTCCAGCCTCTAAAACTAAGAGTCTCCATGCAACCCTTTCAGTCTCCACCTACCACTAGTTTCAAGGAAAATATCACATTTTGGCTATTGTTATGATAACACCCCACTTTCAGTAGCAGTTATCCCTTTGTATCAGTTATCCCTTCCTGCAAAACAAACCATTCTGGAACTTACTGACCTAAAACAACAATGTATTATTTCTCATGATTTTGTTGTTGGCTGGTCTTAGCAAGGTAATTCTTCTGTTCCATGCAGTGTTGAGTATGGCCATTCATGTGGGTACATTAATCAGAGAGCTCAACTGTGAGCTGGAATAACCAGAATGACTTTATATACTTAATCGTTGTCGTAGCTGTTTGAGTAGAGTCGCTAAGAGCTGACTGGGCCTTCTCCTCAGCGAGCTAGTCTGACTTGATATGTGCTTGCTTAGGGATTAGGACTCTCCTGTAGTGGAAGTTGAAATTGCCATTCCTCCTAAAGGGAAGGCCTGAAACTAGCAAAGTGTCAACTCTGCTGCATTTTATTTACCAAATCGTCACAGGCCAGTCCAGATGCAAAGGCAGAAGAAAGAGACTCCATCTTTTGTTGAGAGGAGCAGCATGGATGTACAGAGAAGGAAATGTTAACAGCTATATTAAAGGAAAATTTAACATACTTACAGATGGTGATAATCACTTTAAAGGAAATATAATGGAGTCAAGAGGTAGAATGATTAGAAGACACTAGTTTAGATAGGTTGGAATAGGAAAGGTCTCTCTGAATGCTGAAGGATGAAAATAAACTAGTCATATAAAGGTAGATGCAGAACTTTTGAGCAAAAAGAATCAGTCAACAAAGCGGCCTTTATAGAAATTCAGGAGACAAAATATTAACTTTGAATGGGTTGTGATAATGGAGATGAAAGAGTAGAAGTAGAATTAGGATTTATTGAGGAGACGAACTGATGATACTGATGAAAGTGTACATAGAGTTTAAGGGAGACAGGAGTATCACAGACAGTGTCTATTTTCTGTTTTAAAGAAATGCATTGATGAAGTCCCATGTACTTATTTTTCACTGTTGCTGTTTTCTTCTCTTTTTTAAATGTTTTACATTTCCCTTGTGAGATGGAAAGGGGGGACATAAGATGGTGCATTTACCTTTGAAAATGTTAAGTCTGAGGGGCCTTTGTAACATTTAGGGGTGTAATATCCAGTGAGGAATTAATTGTGTGAATATGGAACAATAGGAAACGTCTGTTAGAGGATATACATTTTGGAATCTTTGGAGTATAGATGCAATTGACAAAATTCTAGATAGGTACTTTCAACATTTTGTACCATTTAAAAAATTTCATTATCTTGACAAGTACCTATGAAAATACAGCAGTGTATAAATATGTCACTTTTCATTTATCTAATGATTTCCTCTTTGTCTCAATCATATTAGAATTATTAGCCTCTTATCACCAGTTTTAGCATTTTTTTAAAGTAAGGATTCAAGTAATGAACAAATTATGATAAAGACAGGCCTGACAATGATACAGACAGAGAACTGTTGGCTATTCATCAGTACCGTCTTTCCCCGAAAATAAGACCTAGCCAGAAAATCAGCTCTAATGCGTCTTTTGGAGCAAAAATTAATATAAGACCTGGTATTATATTATATTATAATATATTATATTATATTATATTATATTATATTATATTATACCCAGTCTTATAGTAAAATAATGTAGTAAATATATAGTATATATACTATATATATAACACATATATATAGTATATATGTAGTGTATATATATATATAGTATATATATATGTAGTAAATATATATTATATACATATAGAATATATATAATATGGTAAAATAAGACCAGGTCTTATATTAATTTTTGCTCCAAAAGACGCATTAGAGCTGATTGTCCGACTAGGTCTTATTTTCGGGGAAACACAGTAGTACCATAAAGGAATTCAAAATATTTATTGGTTATCTGATACATAAGAGCCCAAAGTTATGGTGGATTAAAGATGTCATATTGTAAAACAGTACAGATTTACTTATGAAATACATAAAGGTTGAGGTGATGCTATATACTTTCCTGTATATGGTCAAAATGTCATTTCAAAAACGACTTATTTAGTGAGTGATGTCTAAATAACTGATTAACCATTTGGAAAAAAAGAAGTTAGTTCCTTTCACATTACACCAAATCAATTCCAGAGAGCTTAAATATAAAAAAAATTCATACGAAAACATAGAAACGCTAGACAAATATTTACTTAATTTTAGAACAGAGGCCTAAGAATGTAAGAAAAGAAGCCAAAAAAAAAAAGAGAGAGTGGATGGATTAAAGTACATGTAAATCAAATGCTCCTGTATTAAAATAAAAGCACACAAGAAATTGAAAAGCAAAGAGAAAACAAATATTTACAACATATGACACCAAATAGCTAATATAAAAAATATACATATTGAGTGCTTAAAAGTCAGTAAAATAATAGACGACCAACCTTATAGTAAACAGGATAAGAAAAAGGAATTTCAAAAAGGAGAGCAAACTGTCAAAACACACAAAAATTGTTCCATCTCAATAGGAATCAACATTGTAAAACAAAACAATTAGAAACCACATTGCCTACTTCAAAATCTTTTTGTATTAAATATGCATTTCCCAGTGTTTCACAAAATATTTGACTCAGAATCTGCTTGGGAAAAGGTAAACTACATAGAACAAAATCATCATCAAAATAATCCTTTGTGCATCTATTTGAACTTCACATTTCCAATTCTGATAATTAAGTTAGAATAATAATTATAAAGTGTAGCAGACTTGTGCACAAAATTACGGTCATATATAACAGTACTAAAATATAGAATAACCTAAATGACAGGAATCACTTAATATTAGTATATGTACAGAAAAACATCTAGCAAGATACAGTCCAAAATGTTTTCACAGGTTAACTCTGTCATGAGATTGCTTTTTCTTTTCTTTATGCTTCTATTACTATTTTCTAATTTTTCTATGAATGTTACAAGGGTAATTTTCTCCTACTAAAATATTCACACATATTTCAAATACTAATATATAGCCCATGAGCCATATAGATACACTTACTCTCCCAGAAAAACAATCTCGGTGTTGATTTCCCCTGACTTATGGCGGAGAAAATTCCTTAGGAAAGCAGTCACACTGTCAACAGTGATGTTTCCACAGACCACAATGAACCTAGGTGGCAAGAACATGTGAGGTGTATCATCTGAGGAACAGACGTATCTTCCTGTCTAGATTTAGAAATGGACAATTAGCTTAAACTTGGTTTTCAATAAATGTGGTATTTGAATCACCCAGATTTTAAAAATAGAAACACTCACAACTATATCTCCATTATACAGAAGTATCAGAGTTCTGTATTCTCTAGTTCATCTCACGTAGGGTATGACTCCACACATTTGAAATACACAGTTTTTTTTTTTTTTTAATTTATTGGGGTGACAATTGTTAGTAAAATTACATAGACTTCAGGTATACAATTCTGTATTACATCACCTATATATCCCATTGTGCGTTCACCACCCAGAGTCAGTTCTCCTTCCATCACCATATATTTCATCCCCGTTTACCCTCATCTACCACCCCTCCTCCCTTACCCTCTGGTAACCACTAAACTATTGTCTGTGTCTATGAGTTTTTGTTTCTCATTTGTTTGTCTTGATCTTTTGCTGTTTTCGATTTATATACCACATATCAGTGAAATCATATGGTTCTCTACTTTTTCTGTCTGACTTATTTCGCTTAGCAATATAATGCACATAGCTTTTTAGGAATACAACAAAAACTATCATAACTGTTAAGTTTTTTATAGTGATTTGTAACTTATAACGGAGTTGCATATGTGTGATTTGACTTGACTTTCTACTGGATTCCTGATTGGCTGATCTAGTCTTTTTTTCACTGGGAAACAACCGAGGCTGAGAATGTTTCACTGATTTTCTCTTAGTCAAATGCTATGGCTGAGGTAGCACTAGATTCTAGGTTATTTCAGTTTATCTTCCACATCCAAAATTATGTAGTAGTCACAAAAAAGTAAGTCTAATGGAGAGATACCTAGGATAGGTGCAAAAATTTCAGCATGTAACTTAGCAAAAAATAGCTATCAATTTTCTTAGGCTTTATACAAAAAGAAGCTATTTTTTCCTCCATTAGTCATTTCCTCCAGTCAGAAAATGGAAAGCATAATTTTAGCCTAAGTTTACCTTAAAATTTTCAGACCTTATTGGCTGATTTAGCATGTGTCACATATCCCTTTCTTGAAATAAATCAGATCAGATTTTGGCTTATCTAGTTTATTTTATTATTTTCAGTATTATTATTTTATTATTTTCAGTATTATTATTTTGTTCCTTTCAGTATTATTATTTTTGCTCTTCATACTCCTCAGTTAATTTTGTTTTTCATCGAAATACATTAAAAGACCACTCAAAGAGAGCTTATTTCCACTGTGTCTCTTTCCTCTACAGCAGATAGAGACTAAATGAAAAAGAACCAGTTCTAAGTTAAGATCATCGATTCATTCTTTTCTTCTTAGATGTGAAAAAGTATTAATGGAAACTGAGGTAACCTGTATCTACAGAGAAATAGCCTCTGGGAACAAGTGGCTGTGGCATGGACAAAAGAGGCGATCTATGAAGTACTGGCAAAGAGACTGAACTTGCTCCTCATTCTAGCAAACCTCTGCCCATGAATGAGCTCCACGTAGTTTAGGGGAGTTTTGGCTAAGACAGCTGAATTCATTATTTTAAGTCCGAACTGTGTTTTCAATTTGACCCATTCTTTATGAAAAGTTAGTCATGAATGAACCACATGATCAAAATGAATTAGATAATTAGTAATGGATATAAGAGAATAGTTAGTGATAAGGAATGTAGAAATACTGACACAATCAATATTTGACAGTGAATGACATTAGCTGTCATTTTAGTTGATTTAATGCACTTATGAGCATCTATATAGTTCACATTATGTAGCAATTATTATCTTATATTTATGCTAGCACAACCCTCTTTAGTGAATGAAGGATCTTGTCAATATATTCACTTAGGCTAGGAAATAGGTGTTTTAGAAAGAGGTATGTGATTAGTAGAATATCTCAAACTGCAGAAATTATTCTTCAAACTACTTACTTCTTTCCTTTGAGCACTTCATAGCCACTGGTGTATTTCCTCTTGTTAGCAAAAAGTTCCACCATTTCAGGGATATAGTTTGCAAATAATATCTAAAATATCAATAAATAAAACCTTAGATCTCATTATTTCAAGGATATTCCAAAATTTCAGGATTATAAAGGAGACAGAAGGTACATAAAACTTTCTCTCATCATGGAGGGGCATGACTGTGAACTATATTTTTAAAAGGAGACTATGTTCTTTCTTACTTCAGCCTTTGCATTTGGTTAAAGTTTAATGAAATGTTTTTCAGCATTCCAAATCATAAAAATGATGAAAGCAAGGATAAGCAGTAAGGCAACCTCTCTGCCTATTTTGTGCCCTCATCGCTACAAAATGTTCTTCTGACTCTTTGACTTGATACTATTTGGGGACTTGGGGAAAAAAAAAAGCATATGGGACAGAGCAGAGTTAAGATGAAATGAAATGGGGGATGTAACAATGTAGACAGGGACTATCAGAAAGGTGGAGTGGATAACTGTGGTATGGTTTTTAAGGAACTGAAATTAGAAACTAAAAAAAAGGAGACTCCCTTTGTCCTTGACACACTCCTTAACCACACACAGATGTTCACTTTTCCGAAGTAAAATGCTGCTTTGGAGAGAGCTTACTTATTTGGGCTGGAAAGAACAGAACTTTCTTCAGATCAGATCTCAAATGTCCTTCCTCTTGGGGAGAAAGACTTAAATCTGATGGGCAAGAGATCAAAGAAGAGAGTGTTGCTCCAATCAATGTTGAGGCTAAAAGGGAAAGTCTGCTCTCCGTTGTCGACCATCCTCATCCATGACAACCGAGCAATTACATTAGATGCTCCAGGGCATGCAGTTTGGGAAAACAGGGGATCCCTGTATGACTTCGTTTCCATTTGACATCTGCTCTGAATAATGTAACATTCACACTCAACCTATATTACTTTACTTCTCACCATTATGTATCTATATTCAAAAGATAGTAAAAATATTCTTCACCAAACTCCCCACAGTGAAGAACATGATGAAGGTCCGTCCTAGCGATGTCTTGGCTACCACGTCTCCAAAGCCAACAGTTGACGTTGTTGCCATGACCAGGTAAATGGAATCAAAATATGATATGTTCTGTGAATTTCTACCTTTGAGCCAGGGATCACCAGAATTTTCCACCTGTCCAAAGAAAGAAGACTCAGGAAAGGTCTCTCAATGGAATCCAAGGGTAAGTTTATAAAGAACAGGCAAAACATTGGATTAGTTTCACTTAATTCAATTCAAAAGAAATATTAAATGATTCCTAGGCTGCTGTGAAGGGTTTGCAAATGTGGGTAGTGATTGTGAAGTCTTGTTTTCTTTCATTGTGATTATTGCTGAAATATGAGGGGCATGTAGACTGAGCCCACATTTGAAATGCGCCACCATGGAGTGTGTGTATGGGGGTCGGGGACGAGGGGTTCACTGCTCATATCTCTTTCAGCTCCACATCCTGGAGCCATCATGGGAATGCCAAGGCTCTCAGGTTGAGCAATTATTATTCACTGTCACTTTTTACCACATCAGGATTATTATTAAAGAGAGAAGCACTTAAATGAGCACTTCACTTCAGTGAGCTTCGGTGAGCTTATCACATGAACTAGTGTCTAGGGAAAAGCAAACAAACACGTTTTCCAGGTTATTTCTCCCATTCCCCACAAAAATCTTTTCAGTGATAAAAAAAAAAAAAATTAAAAAACTCTGAAAAAGATTTCCTCTGATTTTCCTCCTAAATCCTTTAAGGAAACTAAATTTATCTTTTTCTATTAAATAAAAAGAGTAACTTAGCCAAAGGCACTATACTTTACAATGATAATACATATAAACTTATTACACATATATGGTAAATGCCATATATCATTATAAATAACATATAACAATTATATAGAATATGTACAATTTTCCTTTGTTTTTCCATTTTTTCCTGATAACTTACATATTTCCTAGACATTTTCCATTTCTATTTAACACAAAAATGATAAAATGCTAGAAATAGTGGGGAAAAGTATGTTTTTTGTTTTGTTAAGAACTGGAATGGAAATTAGAAACAATGTAGTTCTCTCAGGTATGTGATCACTTTTTAAAAGTGACGTGCCTGTGCTTATGAGTGTGGACTCCTATAATACTACCCCATTCCAAAATAAGAAAGAGATTGTATGTCTACACTTAACTCCCATGGCTGATAGTTAATTATATTACAAAGTATACCAATCTGCTTCCACTGACTTTTGGAGTCTTCATTATTGCCTGAGACTATCGTATTATAAGAAAATGAAGTTTAAATCATACAGATCTAAACCTATATATTCCTGGGGAGATATATATATCATCAAAAGTGTGTATATATATATATATACATATATATATATATATATATGTATATACACACACACACACACATATTTTTTGTATATATACACATAGACATTTTGTGTGTGTGTATATGTGGGGAGCCATGATTTCTTGTTTATTCTGTAACCTTGCAGACTGGCTCAGTTTTAGCTCTTAAGGCGTTGTCTCTGCTTACACCTGGAGGGTGCTTGCAAGCTGCTAAGAAATGAGGTGGGAACGGCCAGTTCCCGGACACAGATCACTGATGATTATCAGGGTAATTGGTGGGCTTTGTCCTTGACATAATGACTTTGGGAGAGTTTCAGTGAGTCTGTAGTTCATATGTAAAAGTTGCAAATTTTACTTTCAATGAGAAAATGCTCACTCGTGATTGTTAAGCTGCACGTACACAGGTGGTTTATATTGGTAAAGGAAAGTAAACTCCGCGCTTCAGGATCACTGAAGACCGGCCGCATCATCAATTGTGTGAGTGTCTCTTTTTCATTCCCACTCCCCTTGTCAGGAACTGTTCGACTCGTAACGGCTGGTCCGCTACATGTATATATATATATATACATATACATTTTTTGTGTATACATATACATTTTTTGTATATATATATATATATACACACACACATACACACACATATATACACACACACACACACACACATATACATAGATATATAATAGAGGGTGCCAAAAAATGTATATACACTTTAAGATAACACCTCTTAAAATGTGTATACATTTTTTGGCACCCCAGGTATATACATAAATATATATATGACTTATATATATGTATATATTTTTTCCCCAGGAATACAAGAGTTGTTGGGGACAGTTTCATTTATGTTAAAACTTTATAGTGTCTTTTAACAACATCTTAGTACATTGTTTCAATCTTATCCTTGCACAACATGTTATACAAACTAAATCTAAATTTATTTCAACCTGGAAATCTCCTTCACAATAATTGAAATAACTCCTTAAGGTTTAATGTACTCTCTTGGGGGTATTCAAATCCCTCCCCACTCTGCAGCACCTCTCTAAGAAATGGAAGCCTTCTGCCATTCTACTTGTCCAGTCTGCTCTCCTCTTAGCCGTGTTAGTATCAACTACTCAGTCCCAGATGAGAAGTAAATTAAAGTCAAAATAAAGGATTATGGACCAATGCTAAGATACTGAATTATTACCTATTCTTAACTCCCTATTTCAAAACTGAATTTATATGTTTTTACACTTTATGTTTCAATTTTTGATTGGATATGCTAGGAGGAGGAGGATATAAGGACATTCGGTCACTACTCTTACCTCCTCATCGTTTGTATTTTTATATTAGTTTTCCATTGTACATAATGTTCCAGTCTGTAATCATAATTCTCTTGATTATGCCTTAGTCCTATTTTAAATTCATTCAGTAATCACTGCCACTAATTTTTATCATGGTTTTCTCATTCTTGAGTTCTTAGTTCTGATTCATCCCCTTTGTGGCTGTATTTTATCATCAAGATCCATTTTTAAAAGGGGCTCATGGGTGCTATTTTTCTCTTGCATGCTTTAAATGAGAGGATGGGTTACATACAAACTTTAAAGACACTGTTGTATCATCATCCTGCATTGATTGATGTTGCCACGAAATCTGAGGCTAGTTTGATTTTTTCCCCCTTTTATAGACTTTGTTTTGTTCTGATTGTATTCTATCCTTAGCCTCAAAGGTCAGTAAACTGCTCCAAAATATGGTTGGAATAAATAATTTAGGGTCATTTTCCCTGGATTATGGTATATCCTTTAATCTACAGATTCAAACTTTTATTTTAGGCATTTTTTCCTGGTACCATTTGTTATGTCCTTTTCTTCAGGAACATTAATTTTACAGCATGCTGAATCGATATTGCCCATCTTTCATGTTTCTTCTTAACAACGATTTGAGCGTCTTTGTTCTTTTCTACGTCACTGTTTTTGTCTCAATCATGCCCACTATATTTCTGAGCATGTTTTTTTCACATTTATTACATTTTGGTTGCCCCTAATGTGGTTTTCAGCTGTATAACACCTTTTTTTCTTTTTTCTCTGATATCTTTTAGCCCATTTTCAACTCCTGCTACTGTTTAATAATCTTTTATGTAAAATCTTATTTATTGTGTTTGAATTATCATTTTCCATTTTTAAAGTTTTTCATTTGTATTTCTTCTTAAATATAGAAGGCTGTTTCTTAAATTTTCCTTTGTTTCCTTGGGCAAATTATCTTGTAATTGTTGCTCTTATAACTGTTGTATTATGTTACTGTTGTAATACTGTTGTCTCTTGGCTCTCCATCATTCCCTATTGTTATTTCTGGCAGAATTTAAGGATAGGCACTATATTGATTACTTTCTTGTTAATACTCACCTTTAAATGGTATCACCTTTTAGTTGAAGGGCAATGTGACTATCAGAAGACAGTAGGTTGGGGCAATCACAACTTTTATTTTGGTTTGCAATTTCAAATGTCCTCTGCTATTTTCTTTGCTCTGGGATATAGCTCTTCTAGGTTTTTAACATTCCAGATATTGGTGTGACTGAAAGTGGATCCCTTTAAAAGTCACAAATCTCTTTGTCTGGATGACTGGATGTCCAACAAGGGCACATATTCACATGCTTAGAAGGGTCAAGCAAAATACTTTAATGATTCAAATAAGTCTGGCAGACACTGTGTCCAACCCAAGACCACACGCTATGTACAGGAAGCAGCTAGTCTTCGACTAGGACTTTTGGTCGCCTTGGGAGAGTGGGTTGCCAGAACCCTGTATTTTCCCAAAGAATTCAGAAATCTGAGTTTTTATGTGAGTTCTCCACAAAAGTTAGCAAGCAATAAAAAAAAATTAAAATACAAACATAATTAGGTCAAATAAAATATGCCTATAGGCCACATTCAGCATGAGCGCCCCTCATTGTGGTTATTGAAGGCAAAAGAGCCCTGTTACTAACAGTGTTTCCCCCAAAATAAGACCTAGCTGGACAATCAGCTCTAACGTGTCTTTTGGAGCAAAAATTAATATAAGACCCAGTCTTATTTTACTATAAGCCTGGGTATAATATAATATAATATAATATAATATAATATAATATAATATAATGTAATGTAATGTAATATAATACCGGGTATAACATAACATAACATAACATAACATAACATAACATAACATAACATAACATAACACTGGGTCTTATATTAATTTTGCTCCAAAAGACGCATTAGAGATGATTGTCCGGCTAGGTCTTATTTTCGGAGAAACACGGTATGGTTTCTCCTTTAGCGTTTTCTTTCCTACCATTCTGTGATGGCCAACAGGCAGGCCCATGCCCCTAGATCCAATCCCATGGATCCAGGGTCCTGCCTTTATTGCTGTGACACTTTTTTTTCAGGGAAATCTCTCTTGTTTGAGTGCTGAGAAAGGATATGACTACTGGCAGATGTCTTGAAGGTTCATAGCAAAGTTTGCGTTTGGTGCCTGACATTTTTCTTTTTTCTTATTATTGTTTTAATTAATTTTGAGAGGAGTCATGTGAAAAAGACTTCTGCTATATTTTTTCTGTTTTGCTTTTCTCAAAGTCCTGTGCAGACTTTTTAACATCCCATTTCAATTTCTGCATTTTCTAATGACTGCTCCTCACCTGTCCTCACTCAATTAAGTCTAGGATTTTCTTTCCTATTGTTGAAATCCTTTCATTTCATTGCTGATTAATATGGGCTAACAAACTAGCCTTTCTTCTAGGCAAAGGGGGCAGTTATGTATACAGATCAATTTTAGGAGAACCAAGAAAGCCCCCAAAGCTCCCCTTTGCAACTCAGGAACACCTGTCCAACAATTCTCCAGCTTTTGTAAGTGTGAAATTCTCTCCTTGGCTTCATATATTGGACTCTACTCATATATTATTTCTTTAAATGCTGAAACCCTTGTGATGATATAGTGATAAATTTTACCTATTGCTTATACCTTTGAAGGGAAAGCTTATTAGATCCTTCTCTAAGAGCAGATTTTGAAAGCTGGAAGAAGGAACAGAGATACCTTGAGTGTAGGAGATACATATTCGTATTTGTCAGAAATCTGAGGGTAGAAAATACCCAGAAAAAGGAAGCAAAAAGATAAACCTCACATTAGTTAAAATGATGGAGATAGGAGTTCCGAAGGATTACCTCCATTTGGTAAAGACCTTCATGCTGACTGGTGACATCAGTGATTTTGACAAGATGCTTACCAGGTGAATGAATCCAGCAGCTGTGAACCAAGTACTGAGCACTATTGATAACAGTTTGGAAAATTTCACTGAATTGCTAGAGGAAGAAAGACAAAGAACTGTTAGGTTCTGACAGGTTCCAGAACAACACAAATACCTCATCCTCTAAAATCTTGCTACTCCAAGTATAGTTCATGGACCTGAAGCAGTAATACACTTACTTGGTAGTGTATCAGAAATGCAGAATGCCAAGTTCCAGCCCTGATCTACACATCTGCAGTGTTACAAGATCTTCTGCTTGATGTGTACACATATTACTTTGAGCAGCTCTAAAACACACACTTCTTCAAAAAGCTTAGATTTTGCTGTGATATCCACTAGCCTGGTATTATATTACTTTTAAAATATTATATGTCATCATAAAATAAATTTAATAGACTGCTATATTGACTAAAGTAAGAGTATGAAACGCAGTGTCTTGGGAATCCAGAATGGGCTTCCAAAATGAAATTCTGAGTAGATCACAGAAAGATAGTCTCATATTGCTAACCTCATACGAGGATCTCTGAGTGCATAGGATCAGACAAGCTCCTGCCTACTAAATAAAGCCATTGAGTTTAGAAATCTCTGTGGTTTTCAGGCAGGACCACCTGTCACACAAGAATAGTGCTTTCCGATCTCAACTTCTCCATCATACATAAACATTAACAAGGAAATCCACCTGGCCTGTGATATTTAATGCTTTGAGTAAGAACGTAGAGGTATAGTGATTTTGAGAGGGCAACATAAGTCCAAACTGCTTCAAACTTTAGAAGTATTCCTGCTCAAAGATAGTTTGGATTTTTTTGTTTGTTTGTTTGTTTTTCTTGAGACATTGGGTAGCTCTATTTATGTAAGCAATACCCTGTTTTCCTGAAAATAAGACTGAGCCGGACAATGAGCTCTAACGCGTCTTTTGGAGCAAAAATTAATATAAGACCAGGTATTATAATATATTATATTAATTTTTGCTCCAAAAGACACATTAGAGCTGATTGTCTGGCTCGGTCTTATTTGCGGGGAAACACGGTAAGTTCACTACTGACACTGGCACCTTTCATGCTCAGACGAATTGTCTTACATTCCTAGGTAGGAAAGGCATGATCCGTAATAGCAAATGTATAGACCCAAAGCCTCTGAATTGCTTTGATTTTTCACTTGGCTGGTGGTGTGGTGGGGCTGGGGGCGGGAGGAGGGATTAAAGCTTAAATGCACTTACACTGTAGTTCTACAAAACGAAGAAGAACAAAACCTTCACAATGACTGCAAACTTTACAGTCAATGTGTGATGTTAATACAAGGGGGGAAAGTGAGTGAATGATATCTTGGGAGCTACAGGATTTCCTGATTTTTGCACTGAAATTCTGATGAGAAATGAGTTGAATGGAAGGTTCAGTTAACATTTTCAATGTGCTACTCCAAACCAGTGAGTGAGCAGTACTCCAGGCAGGGCTCGCATTTACCTGGTCTTGATGGCTCTCAGAATTTGCAAGATTTGAGGGAGTTCTAGCAGCCGCAAAGCTCTTAAGAACCTCAAACCTACAAAGCAATTGAAAAGAGAAAGCTGCCAAAAGAGAGCGTGACTCCAGGGATTGGTCTGAATTATAACATATTTAGGACTGCTTATAATCTTTCTCTTCCTGAAATGCTCAACTATAATATATTATAATATCATAGGTTAAAGAGCATGTGCTCTAGTTCAAATCAGGGTTCTGATACTTAATAGCAGTTATAATCTACAGCAATCCCTTCAACTTCTCTAGTTCCTCATCTGTAAAATGGGAATTAGAATAGTACCTATTCCATAAGGTTGTTGAGATAATATATAGCATATCATAAGCACTACTCACATTTTACACTTGGTTGACCCTTCTTTAGAATGGAGAGCAAATTATCCATAAACCACTTGAACTCCTGACTAGAATTTCTATGATGCACTCCTCAGTGTTTGTATGATGCTTTATATTATGTAGTTAGGTAATAATGATGGCAAGGAATATTTTGTAGATTATAAATAACAATTTAAAAATACATAAAAACTGATAAAAGCCACATAACACCCATGCAATGTCAATTCATCCATCTTAAAAACTAAATTCTAATTAAATAAATCTCTAACATGTCACGGCATGTCTGGATATGATGATTTATATCTTTTAAAGCCCAAGGGAGGCTTTTCATCTCTCCCAGCCCATGTGGGTTAGCAGCATAAAGGTACCACAGGGGAGTAGATGCCGGACCTTGCCTCTCAAGTTGTGAATGAGCCAGTCCAGTAACAATAAACAAACACTGACTCTTACTGTGCATCAGGCACACCGCATTGCTACCATGTACTGAGGGGGGAAAATGGGTTCTGAAAATACATTACAAAACCTTACAATTATAGTGAGGAAGTTTTTTAAAAATGGCATTTAGACATTAAAGGAAAATGAAGGATACTTATGAATGAATGCTGAGGCTTTTCTTAGAGAATATACTCACCTAGCCAATTACTCTTCAAATAATAAGAAATAAAGGTTGGTGGGATGGTGAAGATGTCTACAATTGAATTCATTTCCAACCAGAACCTGATCTTGTCACTAGCAGCCAAAAACTATGAAATGGAAACAAAAGACCCCAAATTCTGTTACCCTCAAGAATTTTAAAGCGAACCCAAGAGTGGCTTTATTCATCTACACTTCATTTATCAACTGAAGATTTGATCTCATTCTATTATATACATACACACACATATATTTATATGACTACACAGGTGAATATATATATATAAATATATATATATATATATATATATATATATATATATATATATATATATGTAGACATAAAGATCGTACCTTTAGTAGGTGTTCAGTAAATGAACACGAACCCAATTTACTTACTGGATTTTAACTCTTACACTTCAGAATAAACACTTTGACTTCCCTGCTATTCCTAGAACTTTCTGACATATACTAGGGGTGCCAAAAAACGTATACATATTTTAAGAAAAGAAGAAAACTGTATTAAAATTATATATAATTACACAGATAAAAGAGCCTATTTGTGAGCAATGAGGATACATGATTTAGGATGGTCTTTAGTGGAAAAGGTATAGCTGTCTAGAAGTTTGGCTGGTCAAGGCCTGTGTTTATGAGCTTTCCTATTAAGATAAAGAAAGCAGGCATTTCCAGAAGTGAGAGTCTGCTGTTAAGAGGTTTTGATGGTCAGTGTGGTCAGAATAAGTTCTGAAGGATGGTCATAAAAATACATTATATATACAGAGGGTCCCCCAAAATGTATACACATTTTAAGAAAAGAAAACTGTATTAAAATTGTAATACTCAATATATACCAATGACAAAAGATGAATACAAGTCAAGTTTGACTTCTGCAATCACAAGAGGTGCTCAAAGTGGTTACCATCAGTGTCCAGACACTTAGGATTACGGTGAACTACTGCTTGAATAACGTTGGCCAAAGTGTTCACTTGTATACATTTTTTTGGCACCCCCAGTGTGTGTGTGTGTGTGTGTGTGTGTGTATCTTTTATATGTATATATATATAAAAGTCTCATACAAACATGGGATAGATAAATACATCTACACCTAGATCTAGGACGGGTCCTCAATAAATGTCTGTAGAATGAGAGAACTATTTAAAATTATGGGTGTAACAAAAATAAAACAAAGACATAAAAATATTTTACATAGTTGTACGGCACATGTGCCGTCAGTGGAGCCAATGACATTTTCAGAGGCTTGTTATTCAGGTTCTGCTAAATTGTGATTATTAATAAAGCTTTCTCAGTGGTAGGTCAGAAGCCAATAAGGAAAACAGTTTGACAGGGTGATAATATTTTAAAAAGGAATCATTTTCATTTGTGTTGAAATTTTTGGCCTGGTTTACAGTTTCCAGCACAGGAGAGAGAGTTATTATGTCTTAATATACATTTAACGATTTACGGCATAGACCCTCTATCTTTAAAGCCGGAAAATATAGGCTGATTGTATAACCAAGGTACACACAGATCTCTTTATGTTGCACTTGTTGTGTTTGTCTGTTTATTCCCACTTTTAATAGGTACTTACTCTCAATCCAAAATAGAAACTAAAGAAAGCATTGAAAGTCAAATCAATAGGGATGGTTTTGTCTTGGTATGAAGAACAGCTTCCAACTGGGCTGGAAAAGAAACAAGGACAGTTTATAAAGAGGTACATTTTAAAAAGCTATGCCTATATAGGACCAAATAAAGAGAAATGGTAAGCACTATTTTTTTTTTTTTTTTTTTACCTATTCACCATGAATGGTCAATCCAGACACTTAAGTTCCCATCTCAAGGAAATTTCTTTTCCCTTGGAAGCATGAATAAAACCACTAGAATGTGCATGGAGTTGAAAATAACAGGAAAATACTTATTTTTCCTTTCATAGAATTTATTGCTTCTGTTTCTGTTTTATCAACGTGGATTCAGATGCCTAGAGGTTATGTGTGGCTCTTCTTGGTTTGCACAACCACCTACCCAGCTAGGACATTTCAACTCCTGTACCTTTCTGATATAGAGTTACTCTAGATCAAGCAGACTGACCTAAGCCAAATTCAAAGAAAATTTATTAAAAGATCAGTAAGGAATTCACAAAGCAAAGACTACTAGTTCCACTAGAATCTCTAAAGCTGCGTGACTTTTGTGGCCTTGCAATTCCAAGTTTACCTTAGCTGGAAATCCAAGGTAATTCCCAAAGGGTCAGCATGAAGTTCAGATTAAGTTGGATTATGTCCAAGAAACTGTCCTCACTTTGGCAAAGAAGAAAGGAATGACTTCAGAGATGAGCACATAATAATTTGCTCCTTTATCCCAGATGAGGTCTATCATTTTCCTTTCCCCAAACCACCCAAAGTTGTTCGAAACCTATAGAGAAACCCTGAAATGACTACAGAACTTCTGCTTCAACATGTAAAAAAACCAAAGCATATAAAGCCCTCACAAGTGGTCCAAGGGAGGAGATGGCAGCTGGAAGCTTGCAGTCCCAGAGATTTGAGAGTAGATCTTTGCATGGCACCCAGCCAGTAGCAAGGAAGCATGGCAGGACGCAGAGGCAATTCATGCTTTTTCGCTTGTTTGGGTTTTTTTGGGGGGAGTTGCTTTTAGTGCTTCCTGTAGGGAACTAAACACTTATCCTTTTTTTATGAGCTTGTGTATTTGAATATGTTTGAAAGTATATTAACAATTTTTCCTGACAGAAAATTCCAAATTAGCTGGCAACATAATGATACAACAAACAAAGGTGACTAGGGGTTGTACTCACTCAGTAGAGTTGATAAAATAGATTATAAGAGACCCGATGCTTAGCAAAAAGACAAGGATCATCTGAAAAGAAAAAGAGAGAGACAAATGTACAAATCCATTTTATTGACACAAATATACATGAATAAACAAACCAATAAAATGGTGTTTTCTGTTTTTACCTTGTCTATGTATGTGTAGCTATTTTTTCAAACATTCATTTGTAAACATTCATTCATTCATTCTTGGACTTTTACTGGGTATTCAATAAATGAACATGTGCCCACCCATTTTACTTACCTAATTTTAACTCTCATGCACTTCATAACAAAGAGTTTGTCCTTCCTGATGCTCCTAAAGCTTTCTGATCTCAAGAAGTCCTATCATTTATTTATTCATTCACTCATCAAACATTTATTAAGAGTTTAATATTTGTTATGCACTTTATTACATGCTAGAAAATGAGGGCTACTGCATGTAGACTCTGGAGTTGAATTGCCCATGATAGTGTAGAAGAAAGAGTACCAAACGAGTCCATCTAAAAGATGATCAGAATTTTGACAGGAGGGAAAGTGCCACAAGTAAGAAAAAGAAAATGAGTGCTTTTAACCTGCCAATGTATCTGATCTATAAAATGAGCAGAGCTTGGAAATTTATCCATTCCAAACCCTCAATGCATTTGGATGAAATCTTTCACAGCCCCCATGATTTTCAGGTCACCTTAAGAAACTGAGTATTTCTCCAGCTATTACTCATTTCCAAACCATTTGTTTCTTTAATATGTTCAGTCCAGTGTAGTATTAATACTAATAATAAAATGGAATTTTATTCATAATTAAAGCTTTACCCCCTTCCAGCTCGGGTGTTCCTTGGGCAGATTACCTATATTGGGAAGGGGGTCAGTTTCTTCTCTAGTAATCCCCTTAAGGGTTTTTTCCTCCCAGTTTCCCACTGACTAGGCTACCTCTGGCCTCTCCAGAATGGTACGTGAGTGCTTCTTGGGGAGAAGTGTTTCATTGCTCTTTGGAGATCCCAGTTCAATTCATATTCAAATTCAACAAGTATCATGACCCAAGAAATATTTCAGTGATTAGGATACATTGGTGAATCACATACGAGTATACAAAGGTCTCTGCCTTTATGGAACTTACAGTCTAGACAATAGATAGGTAATTAATAAGTAACTTGTACGGTATGTTAGAAGATGGTATGGTATCTTCTAACATACATACTAGGAAAATAGAGGGAAGTTAAGGGGATCAGAAACTCAAAAGGAGGGGCAGAAGCATTGCAGTCTTGTTAATATTTAATTGTTAAGTGTCCCATTTGTGGTTCCCTTAATTGGGTGAAAGCATGTTCTCTCACTGGTTGCTCACAAATCTTTTCTAAGTACACCTCACACTCCTATATTCTGTTGGAATTCTTACCCTCCAGATGCCTTCTTGAGCAATTAAGAGAAGACTCTCTCATGGCATCCACATCCAGACTATGGGTCAGCTCAAGTATTCTTTGCCACAGCAGACACTGGAAGGATAGAATATCTCCATTGTGGCAACTTCTCTGGCATGGAGCAGCTAGCGGGATGGTCCCTCATTACAAATGAGCCAAATGTCAGACCTCTGTGATCCCAAAGTTCCAAGGGATGCAAACTGAAATTTCTGAGTGGTCTCTCTTAAGCTACTTTTCTTAGGCTTGACACAAAAGGAAAGCACTCCCACACCTCTGCCACAACAGAGCTTGTTTCAAAAACCTCTTCTGTTTCCAACTTACCCTAACTTACATGTGACGGGGTAAGATACTAAGAGCTTCAACTGATTTTCTTCCAACTGCTTTGTAAGTGGCAGTGTTGTAGTTTACGTAAAACGTGGGAGTTGTTACTGGCATCTATTTCCTTGGGGTTTCAGCTCTTACTATGTGTTCCATTTTAACATCTAAAATAAGTGCGGGAGATAAAAATTACTAAGTTTGTGGGTCTCATGGAGATATTCAGTTAGAAATGTAATCCAAAGTTCAGGGGAAATGTTGGGAGTAGATGTCAGCTTACTGATAATTATTAATAGTGTTCATGAAATCTTTTGTCTTCTTTTTACATACGACTGTATTTTTTCTCTCTTACTAAATCTCATATGTGATTCTTCAAGTAGAAATCACATATTGACAGGCTTTCAGAAAGATGGTGACAGGCCATATATTTACACTCTCCAAACCACAGAAATTAACAAAAGAAAGAAAAAAATTAGTCTTATTAAAACTAAGAATAATACCAATCTCATGCCACAAACCTAAAGAACATTGTCCAGAAATAATACATAAAAAACAGCAAAATGTATACCAAACCAAAAGAAGGCACTGGGAGCTCAAAACTCCCACTATTCAGTGAGTCAAGCAGAAATAGGAGATACATGTAAATCTGAAAGGACCTGTACATTTCTCTTGCATTGGTGGCACAAAATCTAGAAGTGCGGGCTGTTTGGCAGGGATACAAAGCTCTCCACCTGAGGTATAGATTGAAGATGGAGCCACAAAGCCAGAGGGGCCTAGAGGAGACACTGAAGCCAAGTACTTGCTAAGGAGGAACCTCTTAGCTAGCAGCAACATTTCTTTTCTCAGAAGCACCTTGGAAAGTGGTCCAGAGAAAAATAAACTGAAAAATTTGAGACCTCATCCAGAGAGAGCCTTGTCTGCCGAGTTGTTGGCTACAGCCAACAACTCCAGGTTTGTCTTTGTGGAAAAACACACCAGTAAATTGAGACTTTGAATTCTACAGTGGGGCTTAAAACCCCCTGTATAGTTAGTAGATAGTTATGGGTGTCTTCAAAATACAAACAGAGGCCAACACAGTTAACAAGGGACATTATGAATACTCTAAATCTTTACTTATGAATATTAGCAAATAATGGAAAATTATCTGTTATATGGGAAGTGTAAGAAAGTTATATGGGAAGACAGTTATATGGGAAGTGTAAGAAAACAGGAGGGTCAGGCAGGCAAAAATAGATGAAATGACCTCTGACCTAAGAGTTAACATAGACTATGTAATTAAACTTTTAAAAATTATAAGTAGTGTACCTATTGAGATTTTAAAAATCTGTTAAATAGTATTGGAGAATTAAAAAGTCAAAAAGGGAATATGGGGGTAACATAGAGGTTGTCACTACAAGAAGCTGCACCCCAACACTGGTGGGCAATCAACAAAAAGAGGTGAGGATTATCAACATTTCACACCTTACAAGAGGTGCCCTTTGGAGTTGCGATTCAGACCTGGGAGAAGGGACCCTGGCTTGGCTGGTAATGGTACTTCTGAGAAGATGCTGTGAGCCTGGTTCTGGCAGTGTTGGGAAGAAACTAGAAACAGGATTTAAGTACATTTACAGGAGCAAAAAGCTATTGACTAGGTGAGATTGAAAATACAGATGCAAAACACAGAATGGGCAGTTCACTTCTCGTCCTATAGGCTTCCTTTCTCCTCTTGTACCCACTGTTAGCAGAGCCTAACTATGAGCATAAGAGAGCTGGCAAGAGACACGTAATTGCTGAGTCCTGGCCTCACATCACAAGGCAGAAGACAGAGCTTGAATTTGGAGCTAAGAGACCTTAGTATCTAGCACGTGGCCTTAAGTGCTAGAAGACATTGAAACAGCGCTTACAGGCATTTCTTGTCAAGATGGTGGAATAGGTAAAAACTGGGTTTTCCTCCTCTCACAACCACATTAAAATTACAACTAAGCTACAGAACAGCCACCATTGAGAAATGCCTAAAGTTTAGCTGAACTGGAGTCCTACTTCTAAGGACATACATAAAAAGTCACCTCGAGACTGATAGGAGGGCAGAGATGTGGAAAGGTGTGACCATTATAAATTGGAAGGCATATCTTGGCTGCAATAGTCCCCCTGGGAGCAGCAAGGGGTCCTAATCCCACATTGAGCTTCCCAGCACAGGGTTCCAGTGAAAGGGAGAGAAGTCCCCATAACTTCTGGCTATAAAAACCAGCAAAGATTGTGTCTGAGTGAGACGGAGAGTGGCTAGAGTCCCAGGTGCTCCTCTTAAAGGGCGCACATACAGACTTACTTGCTGATGGACTCACTCACTCTGAGCTCCAGCACTGCAGCAACAACTAGAAAGGTGCCAGACATATGGGAACAAACTGAGATGTCTGGCTTTAGGCGAGGGCTGGAGGGGCAGCGTTCTCCCAGATGGAAGTGCTGGCTGAATCCATTGTACCTTTGTTGAGCTCTCCACTGTGCCAGTGTGCAGACATAGAAGCGGTCATATCTGAGTCTCCATTAACGTGGCTAACACCATTTGATAGCCTTGCCCTGGTGATTCACTGAGACCCCACTCCACCCAACTTTCTGGCACACCCAAGCCACTTCCACTGGCTTTTCCATACAAACAGCCTATCTTAGTGTATACTGAGGACTCTCCTAAAATTTCATAAAGATTCACAGACCCCAAACAAGCAACATCTGGCCTTGGTGTGTCCCATACCTCTTGCTGAGCAGCCCTAAACCCAGCACTAGTGGCAGCTGGCTTTGGGTCACAGTTTGGCCTCTTGAGGCACAAACCCAGCACAGGTGGCGGCCATCTGCAGATTACTTTGTGATTCATAACAGGTGGTCCCAGGCAGGGCGTAGGCTGAAGTCAAATTTGGCCTGTAGGGGGGCCCCTCTCAGGAGTCTCTGTGGCTGGCACACCTGGTAGCCAGCTTCTCACCAAGCCAGATCATCACCAGTCTGCCTGCAAGTATGACACACTCAAAAAGCAGGCTGGACAGGCACCAGAGCCCTGCTAAAGTGAATCCTGCTCCATAGTGAATCCTGCACCATAGCTCCTTCACTGTAATCATGGCCAGTCCACACATCCAATCAGCCTGAAGGTCAATCCCTCCCATAGATGTACAATCAACAACCAGGGCACAACTACAACAGGATGGTACACACACCCACCTGGAGCACCCAGCTAAGATGACTAAGGAGATTACACCACTGGGCCCCACAGCACACCTACTACATAAGGCCACTCTACTAAGACTGGGAGACGTAAAATCCCCCCTCCCCCCAACCTATTACATAGAAACAAACACAGGGAGGCAGCCAAAATGGGGAAACAAAGAAACATATCCCCAATAAAAGAATAGAACAAAGCTCCAGAAAAAGAACTACACAAAATGGAGACAAGCAATATACCAGACACAAAGTTCTAAACACTGGATGCTCAGAGATCTCAGAGATAACTTTAACAAAGAGATAAGAAACATACAAATGGAGATAGAAACCATAAAAAAAATCCAGTCAGAAATAAGGAATATAATAACTGAAATGAAGATTACATTAGAGGGAATCAAGTAGGTTAGATGAAGCAGAGGATCAAGTCAGTGATTTAGAAGATAAGGTAGCAGAAAACATCCAAAAAGAACAGCAAAATAGAAAATAACAAAGTATCCACAAAAATGAGGATAGTTTATGGGACCTCTGGGACAACATCAAGCATACTAACATTTGCATCATAGGGGTACCAGAAGGGGAAGAGAGACAGCAAAGAACTAAAAACCAATTTGAAGAAATAATGATTGAAAACTTCCCTAACCTGGTGAAGCACACTGACATGCAAGCCCAGGAAGTGCAGAGTCCCAAACAAGATAAACCCAAAGACGCCCACACCAAGATACATCATAATTAAATGTCAAAGATTAAAGACAAAGAGAGAATGTTAAAAGCAGCAAGAGAAAATCAGTTAGTTACCTACAAGGGAGCTCCCATGAGACTGTCAGCTGGTTTCTCAAGAAACTTTGCAGACCAGAAGGGATTGGCATGAAATATTCAAAGTGAGGGAAAGAAAGGACCTACAACTAAGATTACTCTACCCAGCAACCTATCATTTAGCATCAAAGGACAGATAAAGAACTTCCCAGACAAGAAAAAGCTCAAGGAGTTCATCACCACCAAACTAGTATTGCAAGGAATGTTAGAGGGAATTCTTTAAGATGAAAAAAAAAAAAAGATATGAATAATAAAATGGCAATAACTACATATCTACCAACAATTGCTTTAACTATAAATGGATTAAATTCTCCAATCAAAAGATAGAATGGCTGAACGGATTAGAAGAGAAGACCCTTACATATGCTGCCTACAAGAGACTCACTTCTGAATGAAAGAAACACACAGACTGAAAGTAAAGTTATATATAGAAAAGGATATTTCATGAAAATGGAAACAAACAAACAAAAATCTGGAGTAGCAATACTTATACCAGACAAAATAGACTTTAAAACAAAGGCTGTATCAAGAGACAAAGAAGGACCCAGTAATTCCACTTCTGGGTATTTATTCAAAGACACCCAAAACGCTACTTCAAGGGAATGTGTGCATCCATATGTTCATTGCTGCATTGTTTACAATGGCCAACATGTAGAAGCAGGCTGGGTGTCTGTTGATGGAGGAATGGATAAAGAGGAGGTAGTACATATACAATGGAATATTGCTAAGCCATGGAAGGGAATGGCTTCTTGCCATCTGTGTGGTATGTATGGACCTGGAGGGTATTGCACCGAGTGGAGTATGTCAGACAGAGAAAGACAGATGTAAAGCAATTTCACTTATAAGTGGAATCTAAAGAACAGAATAAACAAACAAACAAAATAGGAAAAAAATCATAGATATTGAGAATATTTTGATGGTTACCTCATGCGGGGGTTGGAGTGGTGGGTGAAAAGGGGGAAGGGATTAAAAAATACAAATTGGTTGTTACTATGTAGTCATAGGGAAGTAAAGCACAAGAGATATAGTCAATAATATGGTAATAACTATGTATTACCTAGTACTATGTATAACTAGTACCGGGTGGGTACTAGACTAGTCAGAGGGATCAATTCTTAAAGTATATAAATGCCCCACCACTATGCTGTACACTTGAAATTAATATGGAATGTCAAAAAAACGGAGAAGAAAAAGAAACAGCATTTATAGAGATTTTAGAGAAAAAAGGATTACAAGCCAATAATTCTATACCCAGCTAAATTGTTCTTCATTTCTTTCTTTCTTTCTTTTTTTAATTAAAGTTTGTTGAGGTGACAATTGTTAGTAAAGTTACATAGATTTCAGGTGTACAATTCTGTATTACATCATCTATAAATCCCACTGTGTGTTCACCACCCAGAGTCAGTTCTCCTTCCATCACCATATATTTGATCCCCTTTACCCTCATCTACCACTCCCCTCCCCCCTTACCCTCTGGTAACCACTAAACTATTGTCTGTGTCTATGAGTTTTTGTTTCTCATTTGTCTTATTCTTTTGTTGTTTTTGGTTTATATACCACATATCAGTGAAATCATATGGTTCTCTGCTTTTTCTGTTTGACTTATTTCGCTTAGCATTATAATCTCAAGATCCATCCATGTTGTCACAAATGGTCCTATTTCATCTTTGCTTACCACCGAATAGTATTCCATTGTGTATATATACCACAACTTCTTTATCCACTCATCTATCGAAGGACATTTTGGTTGTTTCCATGCCTTGGACACCATAAATAAAGCTGCAATGAACACTGGAGCACACGTGTCTTTATGGATAACTGTTTTCAGAATTTTTGGGTAGATACCCAGGAGAGGGATTGCTGGGTCATACGGTAATTCTATTTTTAATTTTTTGAGGAACCTCCATACTGCCTCCACACTAGCGGCTGCACCAGTCTGCATTCCCACCAACAGTGTATGAGAGTTCCTTTTTCTCCACAGCCTCTCCAACACTTGTTACCATTTGTCTTGTTGATGATAGCCATTCTAACTGGGTGAGGTGATATCTCATTGTGGTTTTTATTTGCATTTCTCTGATGATTAGTGATGTTTAGCATTTTTTCATATGTCTATTTGCCATTTGTATGTCCTCTTTGGAGAAATGTCTCTTCAGGTCCTCTGCCCATTTTTCAATTGTTCTTCATTTCTGAGAGCAAGATAAGAATCACTTTGGGATGTTCAAGCATTCAAAATGTATACTACTCACACTTTGCCTTGCAAATGAATATGCGAAATACACAACACACACACACACAAAAAATTCAGAAAGATAAAATATGTTATGTAAGAAAAAGTGGTACATAAGGAAAGATAGAAATAGTGTAATTTTTAACCCTAAAGCAAATATAAGAAAAAAAGGTGTATATATATATATATATATGCATATTTATACATATATATAAATATATATATAAAATACACATATATTTATATTATATATATATATATATATATGTATTACATACATATATACATAAAAGCAAACAAGTAAACTACAATTATAACCTAGAACTGAGTGTTCAGATTAGTCCAACAATTTCTGGAAGGAAGGAGGGGTGGTGTGGAGGAAAGACATAACCAAAGATCCCATGCAAGACCAGAATATAGATATAAAACATGCAGAGATACGTAGAGAAATATATAATGGAAAGTTTGTTTTGACTTAGATTTACCTAAGGTAACTATGATATGCTATTAAAAATGGAATTATTCAAGTCAAAGATGCAAGAAAATAAATGAAAGTAATGACGAATAACAAATCAGAAATGGAAATGGCAACCAAAGATCAGTGCTTAATGTACTCTGATTGGTTTACATGCATCATCATATAATATGTCATTCTCCCTACAATACTTTATAGGATGTTACTCATATTACATGAATGAAATCCAATTTAGAAAAATTAACTTCTCCAAGATTAACAGTAGGAAATGGAGGAGCCAATGTTTGAGTCCATGTCTCTCAGAATTTACATTTATCATGTAATGTTTCCTCTCCAGTAAGATAAGAAACTAAGACTGTGACAGCTTTTAGTTGTGAACTGAATACCCATTCTCTCCTTTTTAACTAATAGATCTCCCATTTGTTTTTTTTAGGCGACTGACATTAGATATTCTATTATGCAGCAAATTCAATCTCAAAATATTATAAGGACCGATAAAATGGATCACCACAAGGAGAATAATTAAATTCCCCAGTAAATTAACAAATAAATGTATTTTTAAGTTGATAAAAGGACAAAATCCAACTACATAAGTTTATAAGAGACACGTTTGACAGAAAGATTGAAAGAGAACTGGGCAAAGACATCCCAATGAAGTATGAGTAAAATGAAAACAATGTTACATACTAACATTGTATTCTAAAATATTCCAGCCAAAATAAAAACAAAAAGAGGAACCACTAAATGTGACAAAAATGGATATTTCATATTGATTAAAGGCACAGTCAGGGCCAAGAGGATGTAATAGGTAACTTTATGCACTAATTGATGTTATATAAAATATATAATTCCAAATCTGTTAGAAATGCTAGGCATTTGATAAAACTATAAAATCATAAATGAAAAATTTTTGACCTGCCCCTTTCAATCACTCAGCAAATAATTAAGAATATGGAAAATACGTATAACATAATTAATAGTGCTTAGATATCAAATAGATAATACCGCACATATTCTTTAGTCCATTAAATAGTAATAAAAATTGATCATGTACTAGGCAACAAAGAATTTCCCCATAAATTCCATAAACTAGAAATCATTAAGGCAGTGATATTCTTGGTCTATAAATTTTACCAAAGTAAAAAAGATAGACACCCTATCCAGAAGAAAATAAAAGCATTCCTCTTGATAGATCATGTCTCAAGTAATTTAAATTTAAATTTAAAACAACTTAAAGACGAATTATGCATTAATAAAAATAAGAACATTACTTGCCAAAGTCTACGTGATATGGCCAAAGTAGTACTCTGAGGGAAAAACATCTTTATAAATCAAATCACCTGAAGAAGCCAGAAAGATGAGGCCAGCCGACGCGACTGGCCAAGGCGAAGTCTGCCCACGCGTGGTGGTAACCTGTCGCTGGGCATGCGCAATGCAGTCCTGCTCCTTCCAGGCTGAGCCATGCCAGGTGGAGCCGCCAGGGTCCTGAACACAGAGACCCCAGGCTGAGCAGGAATAGAACCTGAAGCCCATCGCGGAACTGACTCAGAAGGAAGTATGAACGAGACCTCGGAGATGCAACTCATTACTACCCCAGCGATGAAAATACATAAAGTCTCTGTTTGAAGACTTAGTGACCAGTCTGGGAGGGAAAAAAATTATTGGCCAGGATCCTCATGGCAAAGAGTCAGGAAGCTGTGAAAAGGAAGTAGTTTGAGAAGTATCGCTTTACTTCTGCAGAGGAACAGGCAACTGTCGAACAAAACTCCTACACTACCTTACACCAAACATGAAAAACTGTGAGCCTGGGTGGGACCCATCCCCAAGAGTGGCCCTTTCTACCAGGTCCCTGCTGGCCCTTTGGAAATCTTTTGGAACACTCTCTGCCTTCTTCCAATTTGAAGACACAAGATCAGCAGAGTAACCTGAATTCAGATCTTATTTTACCTACAGTGGCTCCATTAGTCATTCATTTTACTACAATACATAAAGAACTGCTACAAAGAATAATGCATTTTATTATTTCAAAATTTAAACTTTACACAACTAATTGGGGGAGAAGAGCTGTCTTAAGTTGCCTAAACACTTAAAGAAAATGTGTCCTACAATGTTGTTGAGAATCTGCAGGTTGGAAGGAAGAAACTGGTAGCAGTGGATGGAGATGGGGTAAGAAAAAAACTAATTTTTTCCTATGTACTCTTTAATACTTTTTGAATATTTTACCGTGTTCACAAAAAGACAATTTAATCATCCAGAAACAATCAGTGTGAATATTGTTAGTATTTCCTACCTGTCTTTTCTTTATTCATATGATAAAGATCTGTAAACTAAAGCATAGTCTCATACTATATAAAAAAATTAATTCCTGATACTTGATGGCATATTAAATATAAAATATGAAATAATGAAATGGAAAAAATAGACGAAGATACATCTCAAGGTGGTACAAAAGGTCTTTTAATATAATCTTATTTTTAACATAGACAATTTTAATTTTAACATTAACATAAAGTATGATGTAAGAGACCGATCATTTCTAGTATGTTTTATATTTTTCTTTTCTTTCCCTAGAAACAGCATTACATCACAAAAATTAACAAAACCTAGCAAAACAAATTTTTATTTAGTCAATTTTCCCAGTATCATTTTTGAAATATTCTTTCTCATTCCCAAATGAATTATGATGCTTCCTTTGTTCATTTAGTTGTTCAGCATACTAAGATTGGCAACTATTGCTCTAGCTAAGGGTTTATTTACTTATCTACAGAAAGGATTACACAATCACAGAAAAGGTTGCACATTTACAGAAAGGAGTTAAGACAGAATATAAAGACACATAAAGTGCTATATTACCTGAAAAAACATAGATACATTTACTAATGATGAACCACAGTTTTGATTCTAAATGTTCTAGCCATCACAGCAACAGAGAAACATAGCTCATTATACAATTAACAGCATACACCCCTTCCCCACAAAAGAACAGATCTCTTAGGTCTAGGACACTATTTGGAACTAAATTAAGAAGAAAATCTCCCACAGATAATTGTAGAACCAAACCTTGTGATAATGAAAACAACAAGCCCATAGAGGTGATTAATACTTTGCCGTGTTCGAATCTCTAGAAGGTATCCTGTTTTGAAGATAATATTTTTTTCCCTTTGATTATTGGAATTTTTCTTCTCCTCGTTTTCCATCTTTTTTTCTTTCCTCCTCCTTTTTCTTTTTGCCTTTTTCACCTTCCTCTCCTAATGTTCCTCCCCCTTATTTTTCTTCTTCTTGCACTGGGTGGTTGGCCATGAATCCTCCCCCAAAGTATTAAGGACATTAGTCTGCAGATATTTTTGATTTGCTATATTTGGAAGTTTGATATAGATACTGTGTGTGCCCTCATTGAAAATGAAAAGTGAGTGTTTTCTTTCTTTTATTTTCTATTTGCTGGGACTGTTTAATTAGCGTTAGAGAAATTCACTCATTGAAGATTTGGTTCACTAGGCCTTGCTGTAGGAGAAGGGGTGGTTTTGGAGACAATGATATAGGTCTTTGACAACATCTTTAATTCTTCCAAATATTTGTTTAAGTTTCTTTCTTTTATGGTCAGTTTTGGTAATTTATATTGTCCTAACGAATCATCCATTTTTCAAATTTAATTACAAACATCTTTCAAATTCCTTTTTATCTGTACTTATTTTCTCATTGTAATGTCTTATTTCATATTTACGTTTTTTTCCCCTCTTATCCTTGCTTAGGCTAGTTATTGCTTTCTCTATTTTACAGTTTGTTTCAAATAATCAGCTGTTTTATAATTCATTAATTTCTGACTCTATATTTACTCTGCTTAAATTTAATAATGTGTTTTCTTTAACTTTTTGAGATTGATACTTAATTCAATGATTTTAATTACTTTTTATCTAAATAAGTTTTTATTATTATGCATTTAACCCAGAACCACTCCTATCTTATACGTTAGATGCAGGTGATATGTGGTGTTTTCATTATCTTTACACTTGAAATATACCGCAATTGTTATTTTGATTTCTCTGAGTCATTAAAAAGAGAAATTTAAAAATTCTTAGCTGTAAGATCTTTGTTTTTGATTCTTTTTTCCTTGAGTTTTTAAAAATTATTTTCACCTATTCATTGCACTCTCTTCAGTTATTGTCATCTGTCTGTACTTTGTATATTTTATAATTGGGATATTTTTTTGTGGCCCAATATATGCTAAATTTTTACAAATATTCCATAGACACTTGTAAGTTTAATTTCTGTTCACAGCATATGGAGTTTGATCATTTCAGTCAGCTCTCATTAATTAATCTACTGCGGTCTTATTTATGATTATGATTATGATTATTTTTCTATTTAGTACGTCTTGATATGAGATAAGTGAACTAAAAGTTCCTACTACCTATGTGTTTTTAATATATTTTAATTTCTTACATTTTTCATTTATTAATTATCTTGAAGTTACATATTTGATATAGTAATGTTCAGGATGTCATATCTTGGTTGAGGTTGGTTATATTGATCATTACAATGGTTATGTGTTGAATTGTGTCCCCCAAAACAGATAAGTTGAAGTCCCAAACTTAGTACCTCAGAAAGTGATCTTGTTTGGAAATAGGGCCTTTGCAGATGTAGTCAAGTTAAGAAAAGGTCATGAGGATGGACTCTGATCCAATATGACTGGTGTCCTTATAAAAAGAGGACATTTGGTAGATGGTATAAATTCTCTTCTGCCTCACCTCAGTGACTTTAATACTTTATTTCCAGCATTATCTTCATACAGTCAAACATGATTTGAACATTTGAAGAGATCATACCAAGAAATCCCTGCTATAATCAGAAAGAATCACAAAATCCTTGTCTAACAGGTCGTACTGACAGGAATTTCAGAAAAGAAGAGCAAAACTTTAGACAGAAGAGAAAGGAGACGCACATTACCAGAGGAGTCAACATTCCCTGCAAACTTTACCAAAGCAATTTTACTTACATATTTCCAAATAAGTTTTTAAAATTAATTATGTCTGAATTAAACAACATTAATTAGAAAAGAGCAATGTTTTCACTAATAAACAAAAAGGTAGAGGATAAACTCTAGCTCACATGTCTACTTCCACCATACCACCATCTGATGGCAGTATACTCTTAAATTACAGATTCCGATTTTTAAATTTTTCAAATCAAACTATACAATTGAAATGATGATCAGTGCAATACTCATTTGTAGGGCATCTGCTATTTCCAGACAATAGGATATAAAATTTTCCATGGCATAATCTATTCTCTCAAGGAGCTCACAGTACACTGGGGAGAGAGGCATATGCACAGATAATTTTAATAACAGTGTTCAATGCACATGACAGAAACTTAGAGACTGACTTTTAGCCTAATGTGGAGATAATGTAAGATTTCCCGAAGGACATGATGTCTGGATTGAGCTTTAATATGTCCAGGTTACCCAGATTAAAACAGAAAGTAAAATGATAAATATCATAGAAGGGCAAAAAAGATTCGTTTGTATAATGAAGAAAAGAGGCTATTGAATTTAAAGGAGGGGACAATAGCTGTACATTTCAGGGCAGATAATACACCAACCAACAACATTTCTTGAACATTTACTATATGCCAGACATCCATACAAGGAGAACAAAATGCATACCACCTTTGCCCTAATAAAGCTTTTCTTCTGGAAGATAGGCTAACAACAAATATAAAATATAATGCTAAGTAATTGTATTCACTCCGAAGAAAAAGCAAGCAAAATAATGGATAGAAAGGGTAGACACGGTGACAGTGGTTGGGAGGCAGTAATATTTCAGATAAGTCCGCCAGGGAACATTAGATGCTTACCTGGGTGATGCAATTATATTTACTGACTATAATCATACTCATCATGGCGAAAGTTTGTTAGCAAGGTGACAGTGAAAATGTACTTACCAACACTTGCCCCACAATGGTCTGTGCTGAAAGCAGCATTTCTATACGGTCACGAAACATTCCATGGAGGTGGAGACTTTTAAAATGTTTATTACTGATGATCTTTGACAAGATGAGTTTCTATAAGCAACAGAAAGGAATTGAGTGTGAGCTGGATCTCAGAGAAAGTAATCTTTTTTATGTTTGTTGATAAATCAGCTCCGAATCACTCCACTTGGTCCAACCCAGAGAACCCTGAAGGTGCTCATTTAGTATTTCATGAGGTGAATTTTACTGGGTTTGCATTTTACAGGTCTTCTGCACAGCTTTTTAACTCTGAATTCCACAGTCTTCATCATGCCTTTCTCATGTACTCTTAGTCCCAGACCCTTCAAACTGACATTATTATTGTAATAATCAGGATTGGGAGCAGCATGCGTTTTTCTGCTCTGGGAACAAGTTCTTATGCTTTTTCTGTCAAGATACATGAACAAAGAAAAAAGATTACAAATTGATTTTTAGGTGATTACTTTTTTTGAGAGAAAAAGAAGAAGGAAAGATTTAGCAATTTTATGTTGCTTTTTAGTTTCTTATCTGGTATCATATCCTGCTGAAATTATAATCCTTCCTCATAGTTACAGAATGCCTTTACTTATTATATTTGAAATTTATAATAATACTATGATGTAGATAAAGTATGATTAAAACCATTTTATATTGATAAGGAAGTCGAAGTATAGAGAAATTAAATGCCTTGCTCATGAGCAGGCAATCAGGAAAATCTAAACTAGCCTCCATGTCTGGTGATGATGGTCTTGAATTACCACCGAGAAAGACACAAGCAAGTTAGAACTGACCGCACCATGCTGACTGGACCCTCTGAGTTTTAGAAAAGCTCATTTTATGTAGGGCCAGGGTTTCGAAATGACTTCATTTTTCTACTCATATTTTCTGAGTGGTAGGAAGACAAGTCTCATTGAATGACTATTTGATAGAGTTCTTATCTTGATCAATGATTTGCCCTCTAATATCTATGACTCATCTTATGCATTCTGGGAATGTTGTTTGAGAATTAATTTTTTAAAATATTCAATGAGATATTAATATAGGACACTCATTTGAATTTCATTATAAAATTGAAAGTGCCTTCTGTGGAAAAACAAATTGGCCCTAAGATATAATAAAATCGTATTACAAATGTAGTAAACCTTTGAAAAATGAACATTGAAGGAGAAAATTATGACTCTCTCCAAATAATTTTTAAAAGAACTTTTGACAGTACCCAGATTTGTGACATTTTTGCATTAGGCCAACTTTCCCAAAGGCTTAGAGAAAAATATTGCACTCTCAATTTACATTAATACAAAAAAATTGTTGGGAAGTCGCTCAACTTTCATCAAAGTCCTCAAGATTCCAGAGCAGAACAGTATAGTTTTATGGTTGCTTGGACCCCATTTCTTAACACTTTGTAACATTTGCCTCCTATTTGAAACTAAAAGGTGAACTGAAGGGTAGACATGAATTACATCCAAAGAAAAACATGAAAAACACAGCAACTATTTGTGAACAAATGGGTTGTCACATTTTTGCAACCACACACAAATGAATATAATGGGAAGAAGATACATTTCCTGGAGCAGAAGTATAAGATTAAATAGTTCTGCCGATTCAGTTGTGCATTGAAAAAAAGAAAGAAGGCAGATTCACCATACCCATTTGTGTATTCAGTGCTGTTAAGAAGTCAATTCTTTTCTAGAATTCTTTCCTCAATTTTTATGTCACTGACTAAACTCTTTAATCTACTTGTAGAAATAATTAGTAACAGAGTGAACTCATTTAGCAACAAAATCTATAACTTTAATGTTGGGTATCTCTGGAAAGCAGAAAACTGAATTCTATTATATATTATGAGATTACCAATGACCGTAAAAAGTTACTAAGTTATTACAAATTCTGTTATTTTATGTCAATGTTTAGCATTAAGAGACATTTCTAAGCAAATTTTCAATATTATAATACATAGATGAAATGTGTTCTGTTATGGAAATTAACTATAATCTATCGGAGAAATAAACAAAGTTTGGGAAATAAACCACACAGGGCATAATAAAGCTCTTTGCCTTGGACCTCTTGTAAAGGAATAGCCATTATGTACTCGTAGCATTTGAGAGTTTTAGTTCAAGCTGTAAAGCAAAATCTTTTCTGGGTAATATACCATTATTCTTGTCATCATCATTTGCCAGGTGCTATTCAATAGCGCCCACTTTTGAAAAGCTTGTTTCAGCATGAAAAGTGTCTGTGTATTTGAGGCTGGATGGCAAGTGCATGTATACATGGGTTTCCGTGTGTAGGCACGTGCACCTCAGTGTGTTGTGCTAACATGGTATACAGAAGGCAGTGTACACATGTGAACACATATTCACGAGCAATGTATTTATGAAAGCGACTTTGGTGTTCCTTTTTGCCTCCCTCATAGGTCCTAGCACAATTGTCATTTTAAAATTCAAAATAGAGGCATAGACAATGTTTGTGGAGTTTTTTTTGAAAAGTGACCTTTGTTTCCATTCATCATCAGCCATACCAGATATTTCTCCTCCAAGCAGTAGCAGAGGAGGCCTGGCCCTGTACCTGAGGCCTTGGGATAGCATCCTAGGGGCCTGTTGTTCACCCCCTAGCTGGATCAGCCCCTTTCTAAGGCACCAGATCAGGGTGGCTGGCTCCATCAGCCTATGAAAACTGAGTGAAGCCTTAATTGTTCTGTAAACACAAACACATGTCAAACCTGTCTCTGATCTTCATACAGTAGGATCCCAAATAAGGAAACTGACCAAGAGAATTCCTGTTCCCTTGATGTTTTGCCATTTTTTTATGGACCTCCACATTAGCCTGGAAATGAACAAGATGAGGAGTCCACTGAAGAAGGTCATGAAGGAGGAAAGAATAAACGCAGCTTGGACGTCAGCTGTGCAGGTCATTTTCCTCTGGTCTTCCCTATTATCATTTTGTGCCATTGTTCACATCATCAGGAAACTGAATGGTCAGAATTCTATGATGTCATGATCACGTGGTAATGATTCCAGGAATTAAGAGTTCAGTGTATTACAGAGTCCTAGTGCCGGGTACAATGAGTGGTTCTAAGAACAGGGTTCTGCTAATCACCAAGATGTTGACTCATAGGATGCAAATGAATCAACAGAAGGAGAAGGCTGGGGTCCACAACATGGATCTTCAGAAGACGTGGATTCTAGATCAGATTCTGTTACTTTCTCTTTGATCTTGAGGAAATTACATCCTTCATGGCTATGGTCAAGGGGCTATCTATTTGGTTTGTGCAGTCAAACAATTTCAGAGCAACTCTTTTTGAGTGAAATGACATCCAACCACCTGTGTGCCAGTGAGTTGGTTCTTCATTTGAACGAATGCCTCGTTCTCAGTAATCTTGGAAGGATAGATGAGAGAACTCCACGATATTTGTTTATCCTTTCAATAAAAAAGGCTTGGTATAGAGTGTAGGTATTGTAGAAGGCAATTTTACCAGTGTGAACTTTGGTCAATTGTTCCTGGAACTCGGGGATCCATTCCCGTTATCTCTTCTTTGTGGGACCTTCACCTTTTTGTTTTGTTTTGTTTTTATCCCTGCCCAGTCAGCACACCCTTCATTCCAGCAGAGGTAAAGTTCAGAATGACAGCAATTTCTTCTGTTTTCTCTGGATGTTTTCAAAGGTGTAAGAAATGTCATGCCTTTCAGTGTGCACAGTGGCAGGGAAAATGTCAGCCTGAAGGAGGGTCTAATTCCCCCTGTTATTGTGAAGATGACCTGACATGAGGTGATGAGACCCAGGAGAAATGTTGTTGTCCCTTGGAGTCCACCATGACTCTGCCTGTGTGGCGGACTCTTTCTAGAAGATTTTTCCTAGAACTGCTGCCAGAGTTATATTTCCTTCCTTTAAGCTTACCTATAATTTTCACCAAATCTCGTCATTAAGCTAGCTGACTTGCACAGGGCAGTGTCTAGGAGTTAGAAGCCCTGAGTTCCAGCCCCAGGTTTTATATTAAGTTAACTGTGTGACATTTAATAAGTCACTATTTTTCATAGCCTTATTTTGTGTTGAAGATAATACCTACTTGATAGAAGTAGACAGTTGTATTGTGGGGGATTCAATAAGGTAATCTGATCATATATTGAAAAGCATAAAACTCTATACAAGAAAGCTATTTCAGTTCCTTTTCTAAATGGCATTGATTATAAAGAAAGGAGGGAGGGCAAGAGGGAGGGATGAATAAATCATTTGTTTATAACACACACACACACACACACACACACACACACACACACTTATAGCTATTTGGAAAATAAGATCACAGTTTCCATGTCAAAGTTCATTCACATCATTTACTTAGTCTGATTTTTCTTAAGTAATTAATTATTGAGCTGTCATCATCAATGAAAATTTCTAATTTTCGTAACTTTTGCTATTTAATATTGTCAAAGTATTACCAATTTTTTTCCAACATGCTGCCTAGGTATCTTTTCCCAGAAATTAACCCATGAGAACAAAAATTGAGTTTAATTAATTCAATTTAAATAGACAGGTAGTTTGTCCTACTAATACTCTGCTATTGTGATAATAATATCATTAGCTTTTGTGGATGAGTCAAATATGTGCAGATGATTTTAAAGTCAGTCTCTCCAAATTCACCTTGAACCTGGGGTGTCCAGCCATCCAGTTTTCCCAGGACTGTTCCAGGTTCAATACTGCAAGTCCGATGCCCTGGGAAACTCCTCAGTCCTGGGCAAACTGGGATAGTTGGTCACCTGCACCCCACACTTCCTCATCTACTTTATGCTAGGGCCACACTGCCACCTCTTAGCTACAAGAACATGCAAAGCCTTTTCTTTCTCCAGGCCTTTACAGTACATCTTTTCACTGCCTAGAATACTCACTCACATCTCTAGCAGCTGCTACTTTTGTTTCCATTTAAATGTCCCATCATGCCCTCCTGACAATTCTACAGAAAGGAGGGCTCTGTCACATGCCCCAGGATTCTCTTTATGGCATTCTAACCCTTTCCTTCACAGCATTTTGTAGCAGTTATAATTGTAATTATGTTATTTCCTTATTGCCTGGTTTATTTACCATCTACCCTCATAAGAACATAAGCTCCATAAACTTAGGGCCTGTTGCATTCATCACCGAGTACCCAGTGTCTAGTAAAATACTTGGCACATGCCTGGAAAATCACAGGGACTTAATAATTCAGCGTTCAGAACTTAGGAAGTAGACACCTTTGAAGCAACATTACCCTTCACAATAACTAAGGACTCTCCTTGTACTTGACAGTTTAAAGAAATAAGAAATAATAACTACTACATATAAGAATCTTTGTCGTGTGTGTGTGTGTGTGTGTGTATGTGTGTGTGTGTGTTTTGAGCAACTACTATGTGCCAGGCACTGGAAACACAATGGTCAACAAAACAAACGTAGTTCATCCTCTCACAAGGGATACAGTTAACCGAGGAAGATGTTTACAGTTAGAAACTGGCAAAAGGATTTTGGGAAAAAAACCTGTAGTGGAAGGAGGAACGTGATCTAGGTGAAGAGTCCTGAGGCTTCCTTGAATATGTCATGTTTGAAGCTCAGGTCTGAAGCATGAGAAGCCACGTAGGCCAGGACCTGTGGTGCGCTCGGGGAAGCTGGGGACAAACATGTTAGGCTGAAGGACTAGAGTGTGCAAAGGTGGAAAGGAGGATGGCACTCTGAAGAGTCCATGGAAAGCAATGATCCGGGCGGGGGAGGGCTGGCTGCATATGAAGGGAACCAGATCGTGCAAGCCCTCATGTTCCAGTTCATGATTAAAAAAAAAAAAAACACAAACACTTTATCTTAAGAGGAAACATGTAAGGATTTTTAAAGAAGGAAGTTAAATGATTGCATGCCAGTTATAAAAGGATCGCCCTGGCTTCCAGACAGGGCAGACAATGGTCCAGAGAAGAGGCTAGTCCAGTGAGCATGCTGGAGGGTGGGACAAGGCCAAGAGGTGACGTCTGCACATCTGCGTGTGGGAGACGACGATGTGTCATGCCTGACTCTGCATTTCTTGCTGGTACTTCTGGGTGGTGGTTGGGGCCTGTCACTGCTACGGCTTTATAACTAGATCTACAAAATGAACACTGTGCTGCTAAAGTGGGTTTTGTTTTTTTTTTCCAGGTGAATTTTTTTAACATGTCAATGATTTCATTAGAAAAATAGCTTCACTTCATACACATTTCTGTAATTTACTTCTGGATACTCAAATATTCTGGAAAAATTATACTTTATAATAAGATTGAATACACATTTCATTTTAAAAATTTACTCTTCAAGAAATGTATCATATCTGAGAAAATAACTTCAATTTTTAATTGTATATAGATAGCAACACTCATGAATGTGTGTGTGTGTGTGTGTGTGTGTGTGTGTGTGTGTTTAAAGCTCCTAAAAGTAACACATCATGTTGTCATGTTATATTTTAAGGGCCTAAATGCATCTGTCCCATGCATTAATGGTATACACCCCTACCTTCTTCTATTTCTATAAACAGAGGTTCATTTCTTATCCTCCAGGAACCTGCTGTCCACTATCACGCAAACACCCTGGTAAAGACATACTAGGCCTCAGTTCATGCAGCTAGTCAAAGACAAATCCAGGTCTAAAGTCAAGGGTGAAGATGGCTTCCCCCCACAGAGCATACACACCATGGTGAAAGCCTATCACAGGAAGCTGTCTCTGGGGTAAACTTCTTATTGATTTCATGTATCTAGCACTGTGGAAATGTCACTTAGAGATTGTTGCCTCAGTTCTCAAGGTGTTTACATTAAGCTTTTTTAGCTACCAAGTCTTTACCTTTCACCTGCTCGATGTTTCATTTTTGGTTTAACCCCCCTCAATTTTCATAAAATAGAACAGATAGTATTTTAACCACTTTTAGAGACAGCTGACTTTTGAAAGAATATGATTTTATCCATATTCTACTTAGATCCATGATCTATTGAAACTCAATCCTTAGAAAAGGCACTGCACTTTTTACTTCACTCTGTTGTTCCCTATTTATTCTAAGTGGACATACCACATGGAGCCATTCCGCTGTGGTCGGTAGGCCCTTTATTCCAATAGAATGCCTGAACTATTTTGGTGACACTGTGGGTTTGTTTTTAGAAACTATAAGTTCTGGAGAGGCTGATACTGTAAACAAGGGTATTGTATTTAAAATATATACAGAAATCTTGAGGTTTTTTTTTTTTATCCTTTGTCACATTTGTTGGTTTACTTCTGAAGCATAAGCCTTTGGATGAGTTTCTTATGCTCCCTCAATCTTACTTTTCTCATCAGTAAAATGAGGACACTGAACTGGTATTTGGGGCTTCTACCAGCTTTGACACACTACAGATCTTTGATTGTATAACTCCAGCTTATTTCTCTAATAGATTGTAATCATTTTGGCATATCCAGTGTCTGACCTCATTCCTCAGATGAACGTTTTCGGGGAAAAAAAAAAAAAAAGAAAAAAAAAAGAACAGAAAGGAGGAAGCATCATTTCTGAGTGGCTTTCTATTTAAGGGGTGTGCCCTTTGATAAATTAACTTGGAACTCAATTTGATTTCTTTTCCGATATCATGGAATTACTTTTCTTCATGGAGGGATTATGGTTACCTTGACCACAGTCTCTGATTCCATCTCTGAATCCAAAGCCTCTTTCCTTTGTGATCCAATTAGAAATAGACTAACTGATTTCCAGAGAGACTATCTCTTCCCCTCTCTCTGTCCAGACTTCCATTCCTTTTCCTCACTAATTTGCTTTCTGTGGTACTGCAAAGCTATGCTTCATTTTGGGTATTTGCAAACTGCATATGTGTGTTCATATGTATATCAAATACATGGAGGTTTTACTTGGGTGGATTAAGTGCAAGGTGAAGAATTTCCTCAACCTCTTTAATATTTTGATTTGTGATTCCTAATTATTAAATATTTGGAGTACGGTCTTCATAAGTCTTGGTACAAGGATAACAACAAAAAAAGTTAAGACATGAGCCTTCTCCATTTGGCCAGTAGGTGGAAGTATTTCATAGGGAATTAACAAGCAGCAGGGTTTTGATTGTTTGGTTTGGGTTTTGTTGTAATTTTTTAAAAAAGAAGATGGAGGACCCGTCTGGAAGAGAGGTAGGAAGACACAATGAAAAACAGAAACTAGAAGACCAAGAGAGGGACACCCACTCTTGTAAAACTCAGGGCTTCCAAACTCAGTCTCACCAAAAATCCATTTTCTATTCAGGCTCAGTTTATCCTCTGTGACTCCCGATTTTGAAAGAAGAGAACGATAAATTAAACTGTTGATAACTCTGGAGTTTTTTTGTTTTCCTTTTTCTAATATAATCTCTATGGATCCTTGAGAGTCCTAAAAATCTTTTCATGAGAAATGAATAATGCAATCAGTCTCTTCAGCAATCAGGCCAGCTGAACACCAAGCTGGTGATTTCATCGGAATGCTTAATGTCCGCCAGCAAAAGGGGTGTGTTGGCAACTCCACATAGGGATTCTGGCCATGTTTCCAATGCAGTGATCATCATGCCATCCCTTTGCCCATCCTCTCTGCTACTCCTGTTTGGAATTCCTTGTCTACCATTGATTCACCAAGCAGTATCCCAGCAGCTCGTTGCATTATTCCTCGGGACACTGTGTGACTGTGTTTGCAAAATCTCAATTTTAGTGAACTGCGTGTATGTGTTTGATTCTCTGCGTGTCATATCCAACTTGAAGATTATGTTGAAAGACTGAGTTGTCACCAATGTCATAGGAGATGAAAGCCATCTTTTCTGCATCAGGTCTGTTCACCCAAACACTCCTTTCCAAATGCCCCTGTCTCTTTGCAAGCTGGCCTTTAGCTCCCTCTTTGGTATGGGGGTAACCCAGCAGTTTTTCAGTTATCTCGGGAGTAAAATCAACTATAGACACGAAATAACTTTCTAAAAACAAAATTTATTTTCATCTACATATTTTAAAGAAAATCCAAACAAATGATATAAGGTGCAACCATGAAGCAAATAAAGTGCTCTGAAATGTGTTAAGGTCTTCTAACACAGAACCTTGCTTATTCACCCAGCTCTATTATTGCTCCCAACAAAAGGTAGTGTTGCCCTTTTTGTTAGTTTTTCTGACATTTGTCTTTAGTATTGGGATTTTAATTGTGTTTCTCAAAAAACTGTCTATATAAGCAATGCCCTTGATATAGAGTTTAAATGTAACTGTTGCATTAATACATTAATTTTCCTTTTTTCATTATATCCTTGAAATAAGGGCCTTTTGGAATATAATATACAAAAACTATGTAGCTAAGCATTGAAGATTAAATTTATTTATCCTTAAGTCACACTTGTTTCTTTTAAAAATAAGGAAACCCAGACCAATGCAAAGGAATTTATTCTTCAATTTGTGAAATCAAAACTAACCCAACCCATCCAAATGCATAGCGTTTTGGAGAAAAAAAAAGTAAACCATGATGGTGAGTAATCAGCAAGGAGTAAAATGGTAAGCTTATTTGGTAAAATCTTTGGGCCTCCTGAATATTTTAAAAAGGCTTTTCATCTCGCTTCTGACAAGCGTTAAACTGATTGATGATGGGGGTGGAGGGAAGTGCTACAGAAGAGATGAGGATAAATCCTTTCTGGCCAGGAGAGAGAGCGAAAGGAGAAAGTGCTGCGATTTTGGTGGCAAGATTTCTCTTGTCAATTGACAAAACCGTACTCCATGGAATGCCCATCAGTGAGGAAGTGATGCTTTCCCCTCCTCATTTACACCATCTCTAACCAGTAGCTCCAAGGGCCAGCTTCTTGCCTAGCAGGTGTCATTGCAGTCACTCATCAAGGCAAAGGCTGCTCTTTGGGAATCT
Source organism: Rhinolophus ferrumequinum (assembly GCF_004115265.2). Lineage (NCBI taxonomy): Eukaryota > Metazoa > Chordata > Mammalia > Chiroptera > Rhinolophidae > Rhinolophus > Rhinolophus ferrumequinum. The sequence goes on from NC_046287.1 coordinate 62,468,857, forward strand.
TGCCACAAGGGAGCGACACCCACTAACTTTTTCACTGAAAACTTTTTTTGGGGGGTGGGGAGGGGCCAGGGAGGAAAAGAGACTTTTTGCCCCAGAGTACATTCCAAATAAACCCTTCACAAATCTCACCTTTGCAGTTCCCGCTCAGCGTAGGGGAAAGAAATGGAATCCTGAGTAAGAATGAGATAAACTGGCTCTCCCTTTGTTTGCCGAAGCCTTGGCTCGCCTCAAAGAAGTTAGGTGGACAGATGTTGGGGTTTGTGCTCATGAATCTCATTAGTTTGAGAGAGGTTACACAGGATACCTTTCCTCTCTGGATTTCCATATGTCAGAGAACTGTACCATGTTTGCAAAGTTAATCCTTGCCCTGAAGCATCATCCTTGGATTAGTAAGCTTAATGAAAGAACCAAAATAATGAATTGTTTTATTGCATCTCCACTCAAAATGTCTTCTTTAGCATGGGCTTTTCTTGCTGCAAAGACCACCTTACAAGAGAGATCTCAAACACACACAATCAAGATTCACCACAGAAATCAAGAAATAGGCAGGAGAATCTCAAAAGTTTTCCCCATTTGATGTGACAATATAAAACAAAGCACAGAAAGCTAGGAGAAATTTAATAGTTTCCTTCATTGGAAAGGCAGTGATGCTGTAAGAAAAATGATGCAGTACTTTCTTCCTGGGCTTTGTGAGTCCTCCCTACACTCTTCTCCAGCTAGAAAATAAGCTCTGGGAGCCTTTTTGATTTCTAGACTCTTCTTTCTAAACATGCCACACGCATGATCATTCTCCCTCATCCTCCCTGTCCCACATGCTTCTCACTTCTGGAACGAGGCAACAACTGGTAGAGATGTTCAGAGTCTCGTACCCTGGCAGGGCCAAATGAGCTCCAGATAATCACATCATTAACCTTTCTATTGGGTGTGGGGTTGGGGACCTGCCAGCTCTGCTTTCCTGTTTGCTGAAGGTTCCTACTTTGAAAAACATGCATTTCTATCAAATGGGCAATCTGTCACTTACACGCTAATAGAAATCACCTGTTTCTAGAATGATCATTAGACAAACTGACAATACACACTAGCTGGATTTCTCAGCTTTAATGCTGCCTGGCTGAGTGAAATAGATGGAATTGAATCAACCCAGCACACCACTGCACATTATTTAGAAACTCATTATTCACAGGGGGAATTGCAGCCTCTGCAGATGGTGACTCCTCCCCTGCACAACCAAGGGGTCCTTTGTGGCCAGGGAAAAGTGCCCTGGGCCCTTAAGGGATGGCTTTGAGTCTTGACTTTAGTACTTGCCAGATCTGGGGGAAAAACAAACCAAACCAAACCATAAACCTCGCCAGTCTCCTGGGAGATAAAATACCTACCTGTCTGCCTCACAGATGGCAGAAGGGTCAAGTGAGGTACTACTATGCGGAAAGCACTTTGTAAATTTAAAGTATTGAGCCCTCAGTGGGACAGCACTTTGGACAATCAATAATAATAGCTGCCATTTATTGAGCATAGAGTTCCATATTAAACACTTTATACAGATTGTCTCACTAAATCATCAAAAATGTGCATGAGAGATACAAATTTCCCTACTTTAGAGATTAAAAATGTGAGGTCTAGAGATTCAGCAGTTTTGAAAAGGTCTCTAAGCTAACAAGCAGTGGTTTTGATTCAAAGCCCAGTCGGTGGTCTGGTTGACTCCAGAATCAGTGTTCTAACTGATGGGTTTCAGAGCATGCTACCCAAAATGTGGCGCCTTGGCACATGAAATATCTTAAGGAATTTTAAAAAACAGCAGAAACAAGAAGGTCATTCTGACCTTCTCCCTTTTTCCCCTTGCCTTTCCCTGAAACAGGTCATAATACTCTCATGTGAAAGGTACCCTCCCTGAACTGGGTGCAAAGAAGACATGATCATCACGAAAGGCAGGGAATTTAGGGCCAAGGAGGCTGTATAAATAAACCTCACTAAACTAACCTTTATTTTCCTAGTCACCCCTTTACCATTAACTACCCCTACACCAAACCCCTTTGTCTCGTCCGTTCTTCACAAATGTATTGTTTCTTTGTCTAAAAGGTGTAAAAGCTTCCTGCTCTGGTCACTTCTTTGGGTCTTCATTTTCTTGTGGAGGCGCCCATGTACATGTAAAAATTCAATAACATTTGTATCCTTTTCTCCTGTACCTGTGTCTTTGTCACACACAGCCAAGGACCCTAAGAGTGTCAAGGAAAACCCTTTCCTCCTCTCCCTCACAGTTAAGCTACACTGCTTTATGGACTGGTCTGCTGCAAGCTACTGTCTTTATCTTGGGCAGTGAAATCTTCAGCATCTGAGGCTGCTTCCCTGCAGAGAAATTAAGCCTCCTTCCTCCTTTCAGGCCACATGGTTCATTACAAAGTGGCACTAGATGCTAATAAAGGATCTTTAATGGCCTTGTATAACTATACTGATTGCCTCCCCAGCTGTGATTTGGAAATCGCGCATCCAAGGGGAGCTCTTCAGTCTAAGGAGAAAAGAAGAGGTTGGGGGGAGAGCAAAGGAAAGGCAGAGCACACAGAAGGGATGGGGCCAATCACCACACCGAATTAGCAGCATTTTGCAGCCAGCAGGGAGGAGAGCTCTCCTAAGGAGAAGTCAGAGTAGGACGTGGGGTGCTTTAGAGGCACTGTCCTTTGGGAGACAGGCAGGAGAGTACCCTGGGCAGTGGTCCCAGGTCAAGTAGAAGTACTTCAACTTGAGGTCTCAACTCTGGAGACTGTGTTCAGAACAGGGAAACATCCCTGTAGCTCCCGAATGCATTGGGAAGGGAAAATAACCTATAACATATCATTTGCCATTGACACTTTGTGTCTGTAGCTGGAATTAGGCTAATTCCTCCATATGTATTTTTTAAGGTACAAGTTCCTTGGTTAGCATAGGGCCGGCAGTAGGAATTAACCTCTTGCATGTTTCTTTTATTTTGATAAATAAAAAAAGAAAAATCAGTCAGCTGATACTTGTAAGAACTTCTTTTGTCTCCTCCATAGCATCTTGCAAAATCTTTTCTCTTTTTACATGACGGATTTAGTGGAGGAGATAGTGTGTAGAGAAGGCAAACACATAAAAAGTCGTGAGAAATTATGAACAGGCATTTAGGACTTAATTATAACCTCAGGGGTGCAGCCCGAAAGAGGGACATGAGATCAGATAATACTTTTAAAGGGGAACAGTAATAAAGACTTGGTAGAATTTAGAGGGTGAAGGACACAGAAAATCATCTCAGATGAGACTATGTCATGAAATGAAAGAATGAACATAAGTGCAAAAGGAAGAGAAAATAGAAATAATTATCTTTGGGATCCAGCCATTTTATAGCATCTCCTTTATAATAGTCCTGAATGGTGGGTGTTGTGATACCCAATTTACTCAAAGATGTGAGTTAACTTGTCAAAGATCATAGGTTTCGTCAGTCAGAAGCCCCAACCCTTTGACCCTAAAGTATGTGTTCCTTTCTTTACACTATATCTCTTGATTTCAGAACTTCTATAGAAGAGAAATCAGAGCTTCAGATTCTATAAAAGAGAAATGAGACTTAGAGATAAATGTCTCTCTCAAAAAGGCATGACAGGTAGAAAGAGAGAGACAGAAAGAGAGAAAAAAAAATTAAAACCAGAAGAAAATACAGTTGCTATTTATCTGATCTGGCAAGGGAAATGATTTTCTAAGCATAATGAGAAAGAAAAAAAAATCACAAAAGGAAAATGAATTTCTTTGATAATATGGAAATTGATTTTTTTTAGTTCACAAGCATCATAAAATTAAAACCGAGCAATATATTTTTATTACAATTAATTGGCTCCAATTTTAATACCTCTTATTAATAACATAAAACTTATAAGAAACACTAAGCATTACTGGAAAGATGAAAAGGAACATGAATATTCAGTGATGAAGATAAAAACAAGTATTTGAAAACAATCTTAAAATTCCAATAAAAGGAAGTTTTTCTTTTCATAAGGGTAGTCAGACATGTTGCCTCAACTACTGCTGTTGAAAATGTAAATGTTGCAAAAGCACCAACACATTCATTTCCTATGACTCAATAATTTATTTTAAGGTATCTATCCTGAGGAAGTAATCAAAACTTATGAAAGCACTTCAAAAAGATAATTTATTTTTTAATGGAAACATAATGGAAAGGACCTAAGCAATAAATGGAAAAAGAATAAATATAGCCATGGTATAGTATTATCGTGCCACTCACAGTATGAAAAACTATCATGAAATAACTAGTTCTTAAGAAGTCCGTAATATTAAATATACACTATTATTCCAATAACATTTAAATGTTTATGCTTGGGGGGGAAAAAGACTGAAAGGAAATTTAGTGTAGGGATATGCGTTATCTTTTAGTGGTGAGATTATAGGTATTTTTTTATTACATATTTTTCATGGTCTCTATAATCAATATGTACTGCTTTGTTGTAAATGTTTTAAATAAAATAATCAACTAGCTTGTAGTTGTTTTTCATTCATTCACTCATTGAACAAGTTCTGAGAAGCCAGTATGTAGCACTAGGCACTTGCCCACAATGGTTCCAAATGGTTTCAAGAAAATAATCCCCTAAAGAAGTGTAAAACTACAAATGAAAACAAGTACTGCGAGTAAAGTGAACAAGTTTCTGTGAGAATTCAAAACAAAGTAAGCTGACCTCGACCAGTGGAAGGCTTGGTTCTCAACTCTGGCTGCATATGCATAGAGTACTAAAATCACCAGGGAGGCTTTTTAAGAAAACCCTACAAATCTGACCCCACTCCCCCAACACCACCACCAACCAACCTCCTTTCCTTTGGCCCAGGTTCCTCTCTCCAAGTGATACTGTGTTTCCCCGAAAATAAGACCTAGCTGGACAGTCAGCTGTAATGCGTCTTTTGGAGCAAAAATTAATATAAGACCCGGTCTTATTTTACTATAAGACCGGGTATGTAACAACTATAATATAATATAATATAATATAATATAATATAATATAATATAATATAATATAATATAATTAATATAATATAATATAATATAATATAATATAATATAATATAATATAATATAATATAATAATGTAATACCGGGTCTTATATTAATTTTCGCTCCAAAAGACGCATTAGACCTGATTGTCCAGCTAGGTCTTATTTTCGGGAAAACACGGTATAAACTGGCTCACTGGCTCTAAGAACAACAGGGATGAAGGGAGGAGGAGGAGGAGACAGTGGAAGGGGGTACAGCTGGAATCATGCCAGGTGTGCAGGACCAGAACATGTCAAGTTCTGTGGATCACGGGATTTATGTCCTGTGCATTTGAGTACTATCCTGACAACACTGGGAAGCCTTTGAAGCATTTTAAGCAGAGACTGGACACCAGATTTTATGTTTTCAAAATCTCTCTGTAATGGGAAGAAGAGATTGGTGGGGAACCAGAATAGAAAATGATTGTCAAATTCCAAGTCAGGGAATATGGCAGTGTGATACTGGCAGAAACAGAGAAGAGTGGATGAATGTGAGAGATGTTTAGGAGGTTAAATTGTGAGGACTTGGTCATGATTGCCCATCGCAATGGTGGTAAAGCACACTAGTATTTATCATGTAAGTCTCAATGAAATTTATTTACTAGATTCACAGAGCTGGTGAGTTTTATTATAATCATTGGAAAAACAAACAAAGAAACACAAACCTTTAAACTGTTGCCTTAACCAAAGCAAATTTACACCAGAAAAATATTCAAGAGAAGTCCAAATCAAAATAATTGACTTGTTCAAAGTCCAGAATACGTATGTAACAATGAACAGGTCCAATGTCTATGTCACTAGTTAGAAGTCTGGGTTTCAGGTCCCTAGGACGACAGGTTAGAGCCTTTCATAGTCTGCAGCATGACAAAGTTATACAGACCTGTCTAAGAGTTCTGTGAACTGGGGAAAGAAAGAAAAACATGACTATTTGTTCATCTTTACTTTGTTGAAAAGGAATATATAGTGGAATTTGCTTCGTCCACTATACAGTTAAAATGCAATTTTCTGCTTTCCCCTTGGCATTCACTTTGGGCTAAAGCAGGGGGTTAAAGCTTCAATTGCATAAGACCAAAGGAGTTTCCCAAGAACACAGGTTTCTGTCTTTCCTCTCCTTGTTCCACTAACAACTTGAGCCTGCCATGGTTGTAGAGCTTTTGTACCGAGCAACTGTTTTATGTTTAACATTTGTACTAGCGATTGGGTTAGGAACAATGAACTATTTACCTAAGCTAATTGGAAGGGGGATAAGATAGGCATAGGGAAAAAAAATAGACTATAGATAATAAAGTGCCTTACTGAGGAAAAACAATAGATTTTTGGCATTTATGGATAACATTAAATTTTTTTTAATTAAAGTTTATTGGGGTGACACTGGTTAGTAAAATTACATAGGTTACAGGTGTACAATTCTGTAATATATCATCTAAATATCACATTGTATGTTCACCACCCAGAGTAAGTTCTCCTTCAATCACCATATATTTGACCCTGCTTACCCTCTTCTAATAACCCTTCCGCCCTTACCCTCTGGTAACCACTATACTATTGTCTGTGTCTATGAGGTTTTGTATCTTTTGTTTGTCTTCTTCCTTTGTTGCTTTCAGTATGAAAAGTTGTGCAACATCACTAATCATCAGAGAAATGCAAATAAAAACCACAATGAGATATTACCTCACACCGGTTAGAATGGCTATCATCAACAAGACAAATAATGACAAGTGTTGGAGAGGCTGTGGAGAAAAAGGAACCTTCATACACTGTTGGTGGGAATGCAGACTGGTGCAGTGACTATGAAATGCAGTGTGGAGGTTCCTTAAAAATTTAAGAGTAGAATTACCATATGACCCAGCAATCCCTCTCCTGGGTATATACCCCAAAAATCTGGAAACATTTATCTGTAATGATATATGTGCTCCAATGTTCATTGCAGCTTTATTTACCGTGGCCAAGACAAGGAAACAACCAAAGTGTCCTTCAATAGACGATTGGACAAAGAAGTTGTGGTATAGACACACAATGAAATGTTGCCATTTGTGGCAAAATGGATTGATCTTGAGATTATTATGCTAAGTGAAATAAGTCAGACAGAAAAAGTTGATAACCAAATGACTTCACTGGTATGTGGGATATAAAACTAAAATTTCAATTATTTGTGAACATGTAGTAATTTTGCAGGGCTCATGAATTTGAACTTAATGTTCTAGAATGGGCTAAGATGGAGAGTCTCTTAGTGAGTGAACTTAGTTGGCTTTCCAATAACTAAATCTTGACTCAACTAGTTATTCTATTCTCTACTTAGTACTGTCTACTCATTATTGCTCATGATTAAATTTAAAAAACAAAACAAAAAACACATTCGTATCTTTTGAAAAATGATCTTGAAAGAAAGTCAACAGCTAAATTTGGAATGAAAGTTAAATGGCTCCAAAGGTTATGTTTCTAAGCCAGAAAATAATATTAAGGAGACAAATGGTGAGTTCAACTCAAAACTGTGAGGTACTCTACAGAGAAACAAGAGTAAGCAATCTGTAAAAACTATTTCAGCAATTACCTCCACCAGAATTTATTTTAATAGCTGTATAAAAGACTTTAGAATTCAATTTATAGAATCATTAATTGTCAAAGAGGGTCTCTTAAAAGTCTAAGTTACTCTTTATGGCATTTTATGGAGGAAATGATAAGTAACAGTGGTATTTTCAAACTTGTGAATTTGTAAAGGCTTAGGGACACTTACCCCAGGAATGCATATTTTTAAAAAAGTGTTAATGATATGGTGCAGATAAGAACAAAATAATTTAGAAAGGATGCAAAGTAGTTAAAAAGAATTCCCTTTACCCAGTCAGATACGGATTGGGAAATGAGGTAGTTTGAGCTTGAGTCATAATTGGTTGACAAGGGCAATGCTAATGAAAAGAGCAAGTTGTGGTGAGGCAGGTGGTGGGGAGGTTGGGAAGCCCTAAAAATGCATGATGTGAGTCAGGAAATTTATGTGAGCAAATTCCAGGAACTATGAGTGAGGAATTAAGGGACTAGAATCCCAGCCTGGGTCTGCCCTTAGTTACCTCTGTGACGCTGGGGAAGTCCTTTATTTTCTCCCATCTTTTATTTTTTTTTTTTGAAACTTAATTTCTTCATCCATTAAATGATTGCAGGGACCTGGGTGATGCCTGAGCTACAGTTCAGTGATTTTATGGCTTTTTAGGTAATCATACTATACAGTTATCTGTTTTTTCTCCTATTGTACATTAGATATTGAATATTTTCCATGTCACTAAAATTACTTTAAAACATTGCTCAATGAGTGTATATTTATTATATTATCCTAATTATTTAGACCTTTCCTAGATATTTAAATTTTCAATGTTCTTATTATAAAAATGTTGTTTTTATTATAAAAATAAACATCTTAGTAAATATTTCACTTCATCTCTAGTGACTTCCTTGGATTAAGTCCTAAAAGTAAAATTACTATTCAAAGAACACGAGGATTTTTAAGCATTCGGTATTTATTGTCAAATCTCTTCTTGGAAAGCTCATGTCATTTCTATGAAGCTCCAGGGTCTTCTTTCACCCACACTGTAGTGGTTAGCATTTTTAAAATTTTAGTTCTGTTGATAATTTAATATATTTTATCATTTTAATTTTTATCTCTTCTTTCATTTTTAAATCGAATGTTTGTACACGTGCATTTGTAAGTCACAGTTTTTTGCGTGGGTCCCTGGCTGGGTCTGAAATATGTGAGGAAATAACAAGACAAAGGGTTTGTGCTGGGGGTAGTAAGTGAAGTAACTAGGAGGATAAGAGTTAGTTTAACAAAGGGTTGTTTGCAGATTCTTCTGTTGCCATCTCTGGCTTGATCAAAGTCTGTCTCCAGTGAAAGGAGAATTTATATCCTGTCCTTAGGCAGAAAATGGGGAGCTTTTTCTGCATTTACTATTTCCTAATTGCCTCTGGCACAAAATAATTTTTATGTCAAAGAGGCATATTTTGGGGTGACATATTCTGGTTTTCTTTATTACTAGTAAATTGTCTGTTGATATCCTTTACACTTTTCCCCCCATTGGAAAGGCAGTCCTTTTTTGTTTTAGTGTTAATAACATCTTACAATATTAAGGATAACATTAACCCTGTGGCTCTTTTATTTGTAACTCACAGGTGTCCCGGACTCACCTTGCAGATATTATAAATTTTCTGTAATTCCACAAAAATTAATGTTCAGAGCCTTCCCCTTGACTGAGCACTTCTAGCCACCCCCCCACCCCTTCCTCCACTATATTATTCCTTAGGAACTTGAATAGGAACAGGGAGGAACTCACACAAAGATCAGATAGCCTCACCTTTCCATGATGGCTGCTCCTTCTATCTCCGGGTCCTTAACAACAGCCTGATGCTGTTCTCCACATTCCCCAACCAAAACGGGGCTTCTTCTTTCAGCATGGCTGGCAGGTAGGGTCCTCTGTTTTTTAACCAGCTCTTTGAAGGGGTTTTCTACACTAGGTAGCAGAGGTTTTTGATTGTACCACAGGCCTGGCCTCTCCTCCTCAGACAGCACAGGTGATCAAGGGTGGAGGTAGTGATGTGGCAGGCGATGGCCAGGGCAGCTTCACACATTTCTTCGAACCAGCCTTCCCACTGATGTCTAGGCTCTAGCATATTCTTCCAGACATACTCCTCAATTTTCTCCTTTCTGTCCTGTCCATCGGTCAGATCTGAGGACACATTTGAAATGTGTTCCAGATTCATGTTTTCTCTTTCAGTCTGGCTCCTACGTCCTTCCAAGTAAAAGGCTGATTTGAACATCCCCACCCGTCTTGAGCATTCCATGGCAGTTGGGCAGCTTGTCAGTACGTAGGGACTGGTCCTTGCAGAGCAGTGGGGGCTCCAGGGAGTGGTATGACCAGATGTTGTGAGGACTTACAGCATCTGTCTGACTCCTAACCCAAAACTGCTACAGAATGTGCAAATACTTTCCCCAATTGTGTTTCTGATATTTTCCAATGTACCGAAGTCCATTTTTTATGTAATCAAATTTAGATTTTTTTCCTTTATGATTTATTCCACTGTCATTCTACATTGAAAATGCCCCGATAATCTGAACTCTCATGTACTTCCTATGAACTCATGTACTTCCTATGAAAAACTTAAAAGGGGAAAAGTAATAATTTGCCCTATCAGTTATTACAAAGTTTACCAATTCACCATAATTATAATAGATTGGCTTTGGCAAAACAACCAGACATATGCATCCAAGTGACAGAATAATCACAAAATAGAACTTACGCAAGCGCGTGATATGTAATGTAATAGAGAAAACATTGTGTGTTAGTGAAGAGGAAGCCTATTACTCCATGAGTAGTATCTGGAAAATTGGCTAGTTAGGTAAAATATCAAGGTAGAACTTCATAGAATTATGAAGTACACGAAGATTTTTTTTAACCCCATTTCAGTTAGGCAATTTTACTTAAAGTGTCAGATACTCTTCTAGGTACTGAGGATACAACTGTGAAATAGAAAAGGACTCTGACTTATTCTAGCAAGAGAAATACATACTAAGTGAATGAAAAAAACAAAAAAGTTTTACAATATAAATGATATGAAGGAAATGAATAGAATGGTGATTTAGAGCAGAAATGGGGAGGAGGTAGAATGACTTCTAATGGAGTGGTCGTAGAAAGCTCCTGTAAGAAGACGGAATCTGAGCAGAGGCCTCAAGAATCACCACTTCAGTAAAGGACTGAAAAGGAGTCCTATACCTGTAGATGGCAGCAGTGAGGAGGGGTGGTACCTCTGGTATGTCCTGATGGCCTATCAGAGGAACTGGGATATTGCAGAAAGAAGTGGTGTGGAAGAGGCAATAGAAACAAGGAGAACACTTATACTACCTCATGGTCCTGCAGTGAGGGGGAATACAAGAGGAAGCTAAAAGGCCTCCAATTGAGAAAATTAGGAAGAAATGGAGTCCCTCTGGAAAGAGCCAGCTTTCAATAAAGGCAGTGCCATGAAAAGCTAGAGGAGGATATACTGTTTCCAGGTGAGGGGATCCAAGGTGCACAGTGGCAGAAAAGTGCAGGGAATGTAGCAGATGATCAGGTATCCTAAGCAGGAGGAAGATGAGAGTGTAGGTAGCAGTAAAGAGATGAGAGTACAGATGGTCCTTACATAAGTAGGAAAGCAGGGCATTGTGAGATTACCTCTGATAATCTCCTTGAGAAAGGAGAACAATTAGTTCCAGCTATAGTTCCTCAAAATTAACTAAATGATGTTGAGTGATTGTTCTCCTCTGCAATTCCAAATGATATCTGTATCACAGTCTTGACTGGGGGACAGGACTGAAGGAGGAGAAGTAGGTGGGAAGAGTCTTGTTGTGGGTAAGAAGCAAGGTGTTGGTCTGTGGGTACCTATTTTCTCAATCATTTTCTGTTATAATGGACAGTTAGGAATACAGGCATTATTTCATATGACAGTGTTACAGACACTGATACCATAAGTCTTAGATAGGAAAGTGTCTCAATAAAGAAAAGGAGGTGTAAGCTGTCATTTCTACCAGAGCTGTAAAGAAGATATTTGTAAGCAATCTATGAGCTGTAATCATTTGGAGCAGAATGTTAAGCCTCAAGAAATTTCATCCAATACTGTCAACAGTGCTGAAAACCATGAATATCTCTATCAGTTAGAGTTTCAGTTGCAAGCAACAGAAACTGACTCTGATAAAAAGAAAAGGAGTTTAGAGAAGAATATTAGCAACTCACAGTAGCTTGAGTAGACGACGGTGCTGGATAACCAGGCTTATGAACCATGTAGCCAAAGAAAGAGTCTAAACAGTGTTAGAAACCTGGTCTTTTGGGAGACCATCATCATTGCTAATTATGGTAGGCAGAATGTTTCCCCAAAGATGTCTACATTATAATACCCAGAACCTGTGAGTATGTTACTTTACCTGGCAAGAGGGACTTTGCAGATGTATTTTAGGTGACGGACCCTAAGATAGGGGGACTCTCTTGTTTTATGCAGGTGGATCCAATCTCATCCCTGAGCCCTATAATCGAGAGCTTTTTCTGACTGGAGGCAGGTGTGTGTGTGTGTGTGGGGAGAAGTCACAGAGATTTGAAGCTGCTATAGGACTCTGTACCATTGCTGGTTTGAAGACGGAGGCAGCAACATGATAAGAAGGGCAGGTGACCTTAAAGAGCCGAGAGAGGTTCCCAGATGACAGGTAGCCAAAGTATGAGGAAATCAATCTACTACTAACTGGAACTGAATTCTTCCAACAGCCTGAATGAGCTTGGAAGTGGATCATCAAGCACACCCAAGACAAGGCAAGACTAGTTTATTACTTACATAAACAGCAAAAGGAAGAATAGCCAAAGGCTCCAGCTCCCCATGGTTCTTGCCCCACACCCTAGAAAGGACGCACCTGAGCAAAGTGGTCAGATGACTGTAATGCAAATTGTGGAATACAGCAGCTCCTCAAATAATGCCACTTCATTCAACGGTATTTTGTTATAATGTTGATGAGATGCCGTAGGAGCTTATCTCTTCTTTATATCAATTAGCCTATGGTAAAATTGGTTTCATTATATGCTGTTTCATTGAAGTTCCAAGAACCTACTGATGATGTTAAGTGAGGACTTATTATATTTCATTGCTGAGGAGCCAATTCTAGACTACATCTAGGCAGTTGTGTCCTGCAGCTGCATTTTGACAGTGGGGGAAGAGGAGAGGGGGACAGGGAAGAAAGTCCCATACTTCTCTCTATCATGGGAGGTGATGAGACTTTTATGAAAGCCTCCCAGGGGAGACGGGTCCAGGGGGAGATGGCCTCACAGAAGCCCCTTACACCCCTCCCACCCTCTCCTGTTCTGGGAGAATCACCAGGCATTCTGCCACGGTTCAGGTAAGCTGTGGTTCAAGCCTTTGCCTGCAGGGCCTATGTAGATACACGCAAGGGCAGCTGGGTGCCTTGGCAGAGCCATTCTCCTACACGGATTCTCCCACAGAGCCTCAGCTAGGAGCTCATGGTTACTTGGTTACTTATGAGAAATCAGGTCGAGCCTCCCCAGAATTCTGATTACAGAACTGCAAGAGAATAACTTTGTGTTGTTTTAAAGGGCTCAGATGGTGGAATTCGTTACACAACAACCGGAAACTGATGTGAGCTCGGGGCACAAGAGTGGTCAAGGACTACAACTGAATGCTATTTCTGGCGTTTCCGATGTTGGTGCTCTTGGAAACTGGATGCACCCCCCATCTACTTCCAGGGAAATTCTCTCCTGTCTTGCTTCTTTGCTTTATCTGTTTTTCTCTTAACACGAGTTCCAGAATGAGTGCTTGTTAATTTGCTACGCAATCATGTGCCCATGTGCTAACTGCAAAGGGGGATTGGAAAGGCAGTACCTGCACTTCTATAGTGGAAAGTAGGCTCTCTGTTTGTTATCAACTCATAATGTGAGCAAGTCCCCAAATAATGAAAGGAAACTCAAATAATATTCAGGAAAAAATGTTATTACTGCTATATATCTCTCTTGACATTGTCCAAAACCAAGACAGACCCCGGGCTCCTATGGTTTCAAGATTTTAATATTTCATGAGCAATGCACTGCCATTAAAAATGGTTCCACTAAATCTGAAGCTCTGACATACACCTGGCTAACTTGAGCTTCTCCATCTTTCAATTAAACAGCAAGAAAGGAGGTTGTGATATTGGGATATTGGGCAAGAAAAGTGATGTTGATTATTCAAGGGGGGATATGTTTCTGCTGCACAAGGTGAAATTTTGTGAGCAGGTCATTATGTGTGCAAAAGAGGGGCTCCCTTCACTTTCACACCTGTGCATTCAGGGAGAAAAGGCTCCATTGCTGGATGCTGATGTACAGTGAATACCAAATCTACGCACAACACCCCTATCTTGTTTGCTGTTTCCTCCTAGTTAACATTATGTCTTAATAAGCCATTCTACTGTTTTACAGAGCTAACTGTTCCTAGATGATGGATTAGATGGTAAGATCAGTGAAGCCCGCGGGCTTGGATTCCTTGCCTGTAAAGTGAGTCCACTGAAAAGTGAGTTCGTTGGCCAAAAACAATGTTCTATGGCATATTACTCTAAATTTTCTAAAATTTATTTGAAGTACTTCATTTGACAGTGTAAGGTGTGTGCACATGTCTAAGTTACCATTAATCTAATGGTAATACTCTAGGGATGGTCATATAACATGTGAATTATGCTGCTCAGTAATTTACCCTTCAGAATATTTCAGAGGTGGTTGGTTAGAATCTGAAATCCTTATTCTATGGTTCACAGTCCCCAGAGGGTTCTATAGAAAGTGCTTCACATATCACAGTGTGATTCGACACCACAGGGCTTATTAATTAACATAAAGAATATTAAATGATGTCAGGGAGAAATGAATAGTGTCAATATATATATCAGCGAGAAACATTTGTACAGAAAAACCTACCCTTGCATGATTAATACTATGACAATCCCAGCAGGCTAATATTTTTGGTGTAGGACCCTACGTCTAGAATTCCACTTGCTCCTGAGTTCCCCACTTATAGAGAATTCTTTGCTCTAATTAAAGTGGAAACATAGCTGTTTCTGGTTTCTGAAAATGTGTTGTGGTAAGATGAGCCTTTAATGCAAGGGGCTTGTGGCATGTCTAGAGAGGACAGAGTAGAATGGATGGAGAGTAGGGACTTCACCAAACAGGCAAGAACTCATTTGCCTGTTTTGATGGTTGCTTGCTAATAAATACTGGTAGTTGTGGCAGAATTAGGTATGTATTTTTGCTTTTTTGAAAACATAGTATCTGACATTGCAAGGAAACAATTGGCTCCAACCTTGACTAATCACTGGAGACAACCAATATTCACCAAAAAGAACCTAACGACTCTGAATGGTTAAATTAGCTTAGGGTCAGCCTTAAATAGATACCACTAGGATGAATCATGCCTTCCCTAGGGCCATAGATGGTGATGGTGGCAGGTACAAGATAGGCAGGGATCCATTTTCTGGTTGTTCCTTGGGTGGTTTCACTGATATATGAGTATAGGAATGAGTTGGCTTATGTCAACTCTAGTCTCCTTGTGGATGGTGGCTGCTGTGAAGGATTCAAAGTAGGTCATTTTTCACTGACAGTGCCACCCTCCATAACATGCTGAATCCCCAATCCAACCCACTAAAAGCTACAACATCTTAGAAGTATCAAATGAAGCTGTATTATGTTTCAGTTTCCCGGGTACTGGGACCACGTGATAATCAGAAGAGAAGGGGAGAGAATACCATCTCCCTGGCTCTGTGTTGACTTTCTGGACACTCTTTACACTTGGAGTCTCACACGATTGCTCAAGGGAAGAGCTGTTTTATCTTGTGGTTTTCACACCATTCTCTGCAGGGACTGGAAAGCCACAGCTCAGGAAACACTGAGAGCAGTTGCTGTTGCTCTTTTACCTTATTCCACCAGTAACCCTGTACAATGTGCCTTCTTCCTGCCAGAAAACACTCTTGTACATAAACTCACACAAAAAGATACTGAAAGAGAAATACGTGTATGTGTTTGAGTTTATGTGTGGGGAGAGGGTGTTGCTGAGCCTTGTTATCAGTCTGTCTTTAGGATGAGGTCATATTACAGTGATGTATACTAAGGTGAAAAAATTGTATTTGGTAAAGATTAATCATTATTCAATCCAGGGTGATTTTCTTGTTGTGCTTAGAATCTTTTGATACTTGGAATACTTCAGAATGTTTATTACAGAGTGAAATTATATAAAGGCAATGTCATATCTGCAGACACCTTAAGGTAGCTAGCTATAAAGCAGTCAAGTTCCAGCCCAGAGAAACATCCAGTTGAGCCCAAGAAGGTAGTGTTCTAAGTGTTTAAAAATAAGTTTTTAAAATTTTAAGATAAAGAAATTTCACTTTAAAGTATCTGGATTTGTGGATGTATTTGAAAAATCAAATTGCACCTTCATTCCCAGATAGCTGTAACAGGCTGACTTTTAGCGATGGCATTATTCTCCGTTTTTTCACATTTTCCACTTTCCCACTTCTCTCTGTAGGTATTTATATTTGTGTTCTCTGTTTTAGAACCTCACTCAAAAGGTATATTTATGGAAGTGCCCAAACTAATTTTATAGAAATCAATTACTCTAGCAAGAGCTCTACAAATATCCTATCATAGAATCTTGACCTTCATTTCATCTTGTCCAGTGGTTTCTGAAAATCTGGTCATGAACCAGCATATGGGTGGCTGCAAGAAAATTAACTGGGGGAGTGTTCTGAGTCTAGATTATCAGGCTCCAACTCTCAGAGATGTCGACCTTGTTTATGAAAAGAAAATACCTAGGGCAAACTCTCTTGCACAAGTGTGTTGGGTACTATGGGTCTCCTTCAGTCCTTCTTACTCAAGAGTGAGAAAGGACTGGAGGGCCACGGAAGTACATTGATTACTGCTTCTTGGCTGCTTGACAGGTCCAGGGATATTCATAAGTAGAATTAAATTTATTGGCATTAATGACTTTATTTTGATCTGCCAGAGCAGTCCACTGAACGGAATGACCAAGATCCAAAAGGAAGGTGGCTAAAGCCAAAATTACAGAAGCAAAAGCAGGTCAGATGTCTATCCCATGTTTCCTCTATTTTTCTGCGACCTACGAGGTCTGACAATTAAGTTCACGAACTCATCCTAGAAAAAGTTCTACATACCTCATTGCTGAATATCACTACAGTCACCTTCGAAATACACCCCTTGGGAAGCTATGCACTGACATCCATGCCTAGTCTACCCTTCAAAGCAATTTTGGAACTCTTTCTGGAATGGCCATCAGAGCTGTCATCGTATTACCCTTGATGTCCTGAATGTCATGAAAAATGTCTTCCTTTTAATATTTCCTTTCTCTTTGGGTAAAGAAAGAAGTCACTGGACGCCATATCATGTGAGTAGGGAGGGTGTTCCAATACAGTTATTTGTTTACTGACTAAAAACTCCCTCACAGACAGTGCCATGTGAGCTGGTGCATTGTTGTGACTCAAGAGCCATGACTTGTTCGTGAAAAGTTTAGGATGTCTAACTTTTTCATGCAGCCTTTTCAGCACTTCCAAATACTAAATTGGTTAACTTTGTTCAGTTGATACAAATTCATAATGAATCATCCCTCTGATATCAAAAAAGGTTAGCAACCTTCTTGCAGCAAGTTCACAAACTTAATTGTCAGACCTCGTATTCTCTGATAAGATAAGCATCACTGCCTTGCACATCCTCTTAGTTCCCCAAGCTTCTTCCAGTTTTTCAAAACCCTTCGCAGGGGTTTTAAAATAATTCTGGTGCTTAATATTTCTCTAATTTTACCTCTTCTACTTAAAAAAAATATTTCCTCTGTTCACAGATATTCTCTGAGGTCCTTGCACAGTATCAAGATAAAACACTCACATTCCGGTGATGAGTCAAATAAATATCTCTGATCTAAACTTTGATACTGTTCATTATTTTTTCAGGTCTTTGTCAGTATTTTTCAATGGATACTATTCCTCATGTTTTTCCTTTTTTTTTTTTTTTAATACTCAGAGGAGGTGTATGGTGGGATGGGGGAGGAAGAAATTAGGAGCTTCAGAATGGAGTCTAGAATACCTATGGCTTCAGGAATCATGGTCAATGTCTGAAAAAAATCACCTCACTCAATACTCTATCAATGGCCTTAAAAAAGTAAAGCACTGGTACCCTAATAAAAACAGGAAAGCAATAATGTTCTTATCTGTGGGCTTAATCAAAGGGAAAATTGCTAGGCAAGACTAAGTAGCTACCCATTGCTAGAAGACAGATGCTGCTTCTGTACATATGAACTAATGGCAAATGAAGACATTGTCCTGAATTATAATGAGTTCTTTTATCTGTATGACTATTTCAAACCTCAAGTTTCCTAAAACAGAAGAAATGCAACAAAACTTTTTTGACTTTGTTGAATGCTACGAAAGCAACAGTAACCCTGACTGATAAAATAAAATATAGGATTCAGAGCTTCCATGAAAAAAATCCGTCTATCTTCAGTCCCTCTCTTCTTCCTTCCTGATACCTTCTGCTTCTTTTCCTTATTCTCCCCCTTCACCGCTTACATCACTTATGTTTCTCTATGCAAAATACCACCCCAAATAGAGTGGCTTAGCACAACAAATATTTATTCAGCTCACAGTTCTGTGAGTTGGCAATTCTGTTCTCAGCTAGATTCAGTCATGCATCTGTGGTCAGCTACGAGGCTCTGCTTCTGAGAGTTTGCGACTTATTAGCTGAGGTATTTGGGGCAAGAAAGCAAGTATCTTTTAAGACATAGCAGGCTGGCCTGTCTCCATTCACATGATGGCTGGGAGGCTTTTGAGAGAGAATGGAGCATGCATAACCTCCTGAAGAGTAAGTTCAGAATGGGTACAGCATCATTTCTCTCTCATTCTATAGTCAGAGCAAGTGCAGAGCAAGATGCAAAGGATTAAGGAATGGATTCTGCCTCCTGCTGGGAAGTCCTACAAAGTCATATTTCAAATAGGTAAGGATAAAGGTCAAGAGAGGAGAATTATGGCACATTTTATAATCTATCACCTCCCTTTTGCAATTTTCAGGAGTCTCTTGGTGACTTACAATCATTATAGTATCTACATGTGTAGGTGCTATAAGGAGTGACAAAAGGAACAAAAAATACTGATTGATTATTGTTTATAATCAATCTACTGGGATAAAAAATCACCTCATCTGAGATCTACACGTAGAAGCATCCCCAGCTTATAACAGTCAAACATACATATTAGGGAAACATGAATAAAAGATTATTGAAAGTGGAGACTATTTGAACCATGTTGAACTTTGTTTAGCTACTTTAGCTCCCTGTTTATTTCCACCCCAATTCTAAGCTCTTCTGAGGAGTTTCCAAAGCCCTCTATAATCTGGTTCTACCCAACTCAGATAACCTCTTAATTTTAAATGTTTTATTTCTAACAATTTTAACCATATTTAAAAGCAGGAAGAATGGTACAATTACCCGTATATCCACCACCTAAGTCAAATAGTTGTCAACATTTTGTCATATTTGTATCATATATACATGCATATATAAGCATATATATATATATCATTATTAACATTACACATATAAGTAAAAAATAAAAATCCACCTACAAATAAAAATTATACCTATATTTTGTATTGTACCTTTTAAAAATACATTATAGACATTATCATATGAGAAACAAGGATGAAGCAAGCCATACCTTCAACACTTTGCTTAGAAATCTCCTCAGCTAAATAACCAAGTCCATCACCTACAAGTTCTACTTTCTATAAAACATTAGAACACAACTCAGCCAAGTTCTTTGCTACTTTGTAACAAGGATTACCTTTCCTCCAACAACATGTTCCTCCTTTTTGTCTGAGACCTTACCAGAAGCATCTTTAATGTTTGCGTTTCTACCAACAGTATTTTCAAGACAATCAAGGCTTTCATACACATGCACCTCAAACCCTTCTAGTCCCTACCCATTACTCAGTTCCAAGCCACTTCCATATTTTTAGGTATTTGTTATAGCAGCACACACCTCACTCCCCAGGACCAAAATCAGTATTAGTTTGCTAGGGTTGCTGTAACAAAGTACCACAGACTGGGTGGCTTAAACAACAGAAATTTATTTTCCACAATTCTGGAGGCTAGAATTCCAAAATCAAGGTGTGAGTAAGGTTAGTTTCTCTGAGGTCTCTCTCCCTGGCTTGTAGACAGATGTCTTCTGATGTCTTCACATGATATTTCTCCTGTGTGTATCTGTGTCCTAATCATCTCCTTATAAGGACATTAGTCATATTAAATTAGCTCCCCCCACCTTCTTATGAAACTTTATTTTACCTTAACTACAAAGGTGCTCTCTCCAAATACAGTCATATTCCGCAGCACTGAGGGTGAAGATTAAATGTGTGAACTTGAGGGGACCACAGTTCAGCCCCTTACATAATATTATTAAAATCAATATACGAGGTCAGACAATTAAATTTGTAAACTCATCCTAGAAAAAGTGCTACATACCTCATTGCTGAATATCACTATGGTCACCTTCAAAGTACTCCCCTTGGGAAGCACCAATACCAGTGCCTAGTCCACCTTTCAAAGCAATTTTGGAACTCTTTTTCTGGAATGGCCATCAGAGCTGTCGTCATACTACCCTTGATGTCCTGAATGTCATCAAAATGTCTTCCTTTCAATATTTCCTTTATCTTTGGGTAAATAAAGAAGTCATTGGGGGCCAGATCAGGTGAGTGGGGAGGATGTTCCAATACAGTTATTTGTTTACTGGCTACAACTCCCTCACAGACAGTGCAGTGTGAGCTGGTGCATTGTCGTGATGCAAGAGCCATGAACTGTGGCCAAAAGTTCAGGTCATCTAACTTTTTCACGCAGCCTTTTCAGCACTTCAAATAGTAAACTTGCTTAATTAACTGTTTGTCCAGTTGGTACACATTCATAATGAATAATCTCTCTGATATCAAAAAAAGGTTAGTAACATCGTTGCAACACATTCACAAACTTAATTGTCTGACCTCGTATTTAGTTCTCCTCATTCTCCAAATCCTCTCCAAAAATAATAAAAAATCAAGCACATGACTTTTGGGACCAATCCAAAAATTAATCAATGAGCAAATATTACTCATAATAAAAATGCCACATATAATTTTATTAAGTGTTTACTATATGATAAACAATGCATGTATACTATTTAATTTTTTTTAAACAACCCTTTATAAAGGCAAATTTTTAGTTAAAGTAGCACTTTCCTAGGAGGTATCAAAATTCACCATTGTATTTCATAATAACTGATTCTAAATAGCTTGAACAGAACAACATTGTAGGGTCTTCTAAGACACAACTTTGAATGATCCCAGTATTCTAGACCCTTACTGGACCCAACTTAAGACACTGTCCTAACCAATGAACGATGGGACTTATTTCAACTAATTGTGCCAGACACATGGATTCACTCTTTTCTATCTATAATGCTAATCTTCAGTGATTAACTAGCATAACCACTTGATTAACTCCTTCTTTCTAGCAGTTAAAATTTCTTGATTTTTTTCTACCCAGTGAACAAGTAAGTGAATTTCTTCACTGCTGTATATTTCTTGTTGGCAAATCAATAGACTCAGAGTATAATTTTTTTAAAAAAGATCTAGAGGTTTTTCTTTTATCCTTTGGCACCTATATAAACCAAGGCCTGTCAGATTCTAAACCAGATGTGAATCAAGGTTTGTTAGATTCTCCGCCCAAAGCTCTCACATTCCTCCTACACTGCCTCTACGTGCCCACCACTTCCAGATGCGGTGAAGAATGCATACAATTATGAATTACTGCCTTGATCCCTTCAGAGGCTATTCATCTGTTCAAGTAAATTGAGATGAAAAAAAAAAAAATAACATGAGCAGTATTTCAAGAAAACAAAAAATTTAATTGCCAAAGAACGTAAGAGGCCAAAAGCAATGGAGCTTTTTAAGTCAGAGAAACAAAGTGAAGAAAGAAATTTCTGGCACTGATGTACAAATCATGTAAATAACAGTGCATGCACTAATGTTCTGATATCAGAGGTTGATAAAGCTGAACAGGACGTTACGGGCTCAGGCATGGCTGCAGATAATGTAAGGAATTTGTATTTTATTCTCCATCCTAATACACCTGGGGAATGTGCCCCACTCATCTCAATAATAGGAGGTGACACAACAGTGATCCTCAAAGAAGGATGAGATGGGAGAGGAGATTGAAAAATGACCACAAATTCACTCCGATAAGCCGTGGAGATTTATTGGAAATTTTTGAACAGGGAGCGCCATGTACTGACAGTGATGTTTTTAAGAGATTTAATCGTGAAGATGAATGGAAAAAGGACAATAAGAAGAGCGATGAAGAAAACGATTACACATTTTAAACAAACCCAAAATTTGTTCTGAGTTTTTCGTATTGTTTAAAGAATTAGAGGATGAATTAGAAGTGCTAAAACAAACTGAAAGAAAATTCTGTGGTTGAATGTGAGCTCCAGGAGTGCGGACCCTGGGGTTGTCTTGTTTACAGTGGTTTCCTCAGAACCTAGGTCAGTGGTGGGCACACAGTTGATATGCATTAAATATTTTTTAAAGGAATAAAAGTTGAAATGATTGGATTACAACAATGCTGGAGAACTTCTGGGCTGGGATTGTAATACGATAATTTGGTACAACCATGGGAGTTGAGAATGTCCTTCATTAGGCTTTCTTTAACACCAGTGTCATCAGATGTCTGCGTGGGAGCTAGATTTGGGGAAACAGAGTCTTTTTTAATTTTAGATTGAGTTTCTTATCCTGATTCTGATGTTTACTTTATTACAGAGAATTAGAAAGTTTTTTAACAACTAAAACTAAGAGTTCCAGCAAAAGCTAGGTTCTTGAGTTATCACTGTCTTTAGAGTGAGACTACTTGCTCAGAAATAAAGTCATCTAATATTCAGGATCTGAGCCTTGATCAGATAAGCATGATCCAGATAACTTGACCTAAAGACTTTCCCTTTCATAGCAAGTTCACCTTAATTCACTGGTATTCAATCTTGCACACAAGAATCACCTGGGGAACTCTTCAAATGCCCATGTTTGAAGCCACCCTCAGATATCCAGGTGTAATTTGGCCTGGAAGTAGGGCCTGGACATCTGTATTTTATGAAAGTGGCCTGGTGATTTTTTATTTTTATTTTTAATATACAGCCATAGTTGAGGGATACTTCCTGGTAATTTCACCTCCTGATATCCCACCTTCCTACTGCATAGCAAAACCATACCACATGCTCCACCTTTCTTTTATATTTTACATTTTTATGCTATTGTTCATGCTGTCCCTTGTCACTCCTACTTCATCTAGTGAATACATATTTATTAATTCCAATCAAATCGATTTCCTCCATGACATCTACTCTCTTCTCATGATCAACTCTGGCATAACCCATTCCTCTCTATTTGATGTTTCCATGGTAAACTTGTTTACCATTGTTCATTTAATTACCCCACTGGATTGTGAACTTGCTGAAGGCAAGAAACACATAATTTTCTTTTAGTATCCTGATTGCTTGTCACATGGTAAACAATTAATAAATGTGTATTTTATGGAACCAAAGTCATTTGAGAACATAATACGAAGTAATTTCTAAGTTATTTTGAAGTCCCTTCCAAAGTTTTTTGGAAAAGCTTCCTTTATATGGCATACACACACACACACACACACACACATATGCCATATAATGTATATATATATGCTATATATATACATATATAGATATCTATATAGATATATAGATATCTATATATATATATACATATATCTATATCTATAGCTCTCTATATATATCTATACATATATATGTATAGATATATATGTATATGTATATATGTCTCTCAAAACTTGAGAGTTCTATTTTCTGGTGGGCAGTTCTTTAATTTTGTTGAGCTATAGTTTTCTCATCTTTGAAATGAGAGAATTGTACCAGATAGTTTCTATGTTCTAATTGATTTTGAAAGCAATTTGTAGCTCATAGAATATAGAATTGTCAAATAACTTAATGGGGTGGTAAGAAGATATACAACCCAATGTTTGTAAACTGTTCATATACTAAATACATGTTAACCTCCTGTATGCATATCTTCATGGACAGGAACATTCTCTGAAGCACAGAAAATCCAGAAATTTGCTGACCTGCTAGTTCCTCAATAAGCATCAATCACTTAATGGAAGTTTACCAAATGTCAGGAAATTCACAGCTGGGATGGTATTGTAAGTATCTGCCTCACTTACTGATCATTTATCATGAAGATGCAATAGCATTAACATATGCTGCATTCATGCTAATAGTGTTTGTTTGACAAGCAACATTGATTTGCCCTTCATTACCCTAAAAAGATGAGTGTTAGGTGAAGTGAAACTAATTTCAGAAGACCACATTATTTATTCAAAGCCAACACATGAATTCTTATTCTAGAATAGAAAATTCCCAGTTGGAGGATAATACGAAGCTCTGACAATTAAGTTCATGAACTTGTTGCAATGATGTTGCTAACCGTTTTTGATATCAGAGGGATTATTCATTATGAATTTGTACCAACTGGACAAACAGTTAACCAAGTTTACTATTTGGAAGTGCTGAAAAGACTGCGTGAAAAAGTTAGACGACCTGAACTTTTGGCCAACAGTTCATGGCTCTTGCTTCACAACAATGCACCAGCTCACACTGCACTGTCTGTGAGGAAGTTTTAGCCAGTAAACAAATAAGTGTATTGGAACACCCTCCCTTCTCACCTGATCTAACCCCCAATGATTTCTTTCTTTACCTGAAGAGAAAGGAAATATTGAAAGGAAGACATTTTGATGACATTCAGGACATCCAGGGTAATCTGACGACAGTTATGATGGCCATTCCAGAAAAACAGTTCCAAAACTGCTTTGAAGGGTGGACTAGATGCTGACATTGGTGCATATCTTCCCAAGGGGAGTACTTCAAAGGTGACCGTAGTGATATTCAGCAATGAGGTATGTAGCACTGTTTCTAGGATGAGTTCACGAACTTAACTGTCCAACCTCGTATATAGCACTTACTGAGCACTTTCCATATGCCTTGCATTATTTGTTATCTCATGTACAATTTTATACTCATTTACATGGAAAAGTAAATTTACTTTAAATTTTTATTAATTTTGTTGTATTTTAAATTTATTTGAAAATCTTATAATGAAAAAGTTTAAACTAGAAAAAGTGTAATGAACACCCATATGTACCTATCTATATGATGTATGTGATTATTTATCACCTAGATTTAATAATTTAATAAACATTTTGACATATTTAATTTGCTTATTTTGTTCTCGATTTTTAACAGTAAATTATAGATATCATGACATTTTACCCTAAACTCTTCAGTATGCATCTCAGAAAATAAGCATAGTTTTTGAAATAACCATTAACAATACCATTATACTATCAAAACATAGTAATATGTCCTTAATATAATCTAATACCAAGTGCATATTAAAATGTTCCCAATTGTATCCAAAATGTGTGGTATTAAAAAATACATATTGTTCAAACTAGGATCCAATAAAGTAACACACATTTCATTTGGTAGTATTTATGTTAATACTCTTTTCTTCTGGAATAGTCTCCCTCCATCTTTTTTTTTTTTTTTTTTTTTTTTTTGTGACACTAACTTTTAAAAGAGGCTAGAAGACTTCCGGTTTCAGCTCTGATATGTAAAGAGCTAGAAGTCATCACTCCCTACTTACGGTAAGAAAAAAGCTGATAATTAATGACCTTTCTTGGGCCTATTAGAGAGTTGAGTTCTTAGGAAAAACCTCCGCATCAAAATCTGGAGACAGGAAAATCGAGAGAGTCACAGCCAAGATCTTCTTACCTGGCGTAGTTGTCACTTGAGCAATTAAATAGTAAAAACATTTAACTGGTAATTTTGACAAATTAGCGGAGGCTGAGTATGGACTAACGTGAGAACTGGAAACTTCTTGAGGCCACAGTCTGAGGGGAACCACCACAGTTTAGTAGATTTAACTTTCAAACCCCCCACCCCCAGATTCACACATTGAAGAACCAAGAGAGATCCTCTTATGGCTCTTACAGAGGCAGCAGAAAAGTACCCATTCTGAACATATTCAGGCCATTCTCCCAAAGGCCTATTTCTGAGGCCAGCCTCATCTCACCTGGAAGAAGGGCATTTACCCCACTATAGTACCCTCTAGTCTTCCTGTCTCACCTAACATGGGGATGGGCGGGGGGCACAAATAAATATTTGCGAAGGTCACAGCTCAGAGGCACAGGCCGTAAAAGACAGATTTAACCATAAGATTATAGAACACTTTATCTAATGTATACATAAGAATGATAATAAAGGAGAACTGACTCTGGATGGTGAACACATAATGTAATTTATAGATGATGTGATACAGAATTGCACACCTGAAATCTATGTAATTTTACTAACAATTGTCACCCCAATAAATTTAAAAAATAAATAAATAAATTTAAGAAAAAAGAATGATAATAACTTTTTAGACAGGTTCCTTGGAAACAATTTGTGAGACGGACAGTTGAACGCTGAAGGGAAGTAACACTTGGAATATATGCCTTTCAGGATGTGAAAAAGGCAGTATTGTGCAGAAAGAGAAGCTACCAGAAACGTGGCTGCAATTAAGGACTCCGCTGATCCTACAGAGAACTCAGACACATCAGGTCAGGGGACCCTGGATCTCTATTGTCTCAAGGTAAGCCAAGGGGATAAGTCTTTACATCCCTATATCAGCCAGTCATTGCCTGAGGGACGCCTCCCTAGAAAAGAGCATAACCTTGAGCAAAGCAGATCCCTTGGTGGAAGGTAATTCTCAGTGAGGGACACAGCCATGAACTGTTAGCTGTTAGTAATCCCTGTTCTGGAGAATCGGTGGTTTGACCCCAAAAGGAAATCCAGACAAAATCATCTACACTGTACTCCTTATTGGATCAAATCCATTTGCTTCATACAGTAAGTTTGCCTATGAAGGAACACTTTCTTCAGAATTCTCATTGGTCCCATTCCTTGAGAAACTTATAAGAGAAGGGTCACTCGCCCACATTAGCCTATACTGGTGCAGCTGATCTCAAGGTAATAACTGACACTCACTAGCTCTTTCTTCCTCCAAACACTCTAGATTAATCTCATGCTTGGCTGTCACCTCTGCTGGTTTGGGTTGATTGCTTGGTGAGATGACTCAGACCCTTATCCCTGAGAGATATAAACCCAGCTTACTATAAAATATGCTATGGTATACAGTCCAGGTTGCCTTTTTAGGACTGAAGCTCTCCTTCCCCCAGCTATCAGAAGTGTTTTTTTCTGATGTCTCAAAACTGAGTTCTTTTCTGGGAATTGCTCTCAACTAAAGGGAGTTTGCCTCATCCAAAGTACGCCCCTTTTCCAGGGGCAGGCTTTCATCCAATGCCCAAGGGTAGTAAAATTCCAAAGAAGGTTAACCTCTCAGCCCTGGTAAGTTTCGTACACCAAAGTCAGGGACCTTATTGGGAAGAAGTAAGACCCTGATACCTGGGTTGGCACATCTGAGTTTATGCAATTGAAAATCTTACATCCTAAGACTGCCTTAGATTGCAGAAGTGACTCATTTTCCCCAGTTAAAGACTAGTGCTCCCTGTTTGTTTAAAGACTGTTCAGATGCTTTGTCTTACATGGTAACACCCCCTTAGAATCTACCCCCACATACTCTCATAGCCTTCATTGGTCAAACAACTAAGGTCAAGTGATACATAGCCCTGCTTGGGAAGTGCTGGATATGCTAAGGGAGGAAAGAGCCTGAAGGAACTAAAGATTTAGGTGGCAAGAGCAAGGAGCATCCACATGGAACTAGAACCTCAGGGTACTGAATCAAGAGGGGCAGAACATAAAGTTATCCAACTTCCTGGAGAATTTATAGATATGGAATATGAGTAGTATTTGCCCTGGTGAAGACAATTAGGAGACGATGCAAACAGGCTGATAGGATACTCATAGAAAGCTAAGGCCCATACTAAGTTAAGTTGAAATGCTAGAACTTCCATGGAACACAGTGGAAGGAGGGATCAAAAAGCCCAGAGAAGTGACCGTACTAGAGGAAGTCCAGAAAACTCACATACCAACTGCATTTCAGAGGATTCAAAGGACACTATAGTTACTAAAGCAACGAGGAATGTCCTGGAGAATTGGGCAAGCATATCGTTGGGAAGCTGAATGGTACTCTGCCTTTTGTAGGCCAGGGAAGAGTAGAAGATGTTGATACACAACTGGGCTCCTTAATAGCAGTGAGATAATAGGCTCTGATATCATAGAGTCCATGTGGCTGCACTTCACAGAGTGTAGTCAGGTAGGAACGATTATTGGAATGAGTGTCAAGGTCTGAGCAGTCGCTGAGAAGCCTGGGATGCGGAAAGCTGTGAAAATGGTTACTAGGACACAGTATTCTTGGGGGCAAAATAGATGGGCAGTCACCAAAAATAATACTTATTTTATACAGCAAATAAGTCAAGAACAGATGATCAGGAGGCTGAGGAAAGCAATTCCATATGATGATAAATAGTCAGTAGTCTGGCCTAGTTCCAGATGTGAGCCAGTACTCGGACCTAAAATCCACTTAATTGGGAAGCGGTGGACCCCAGGTCCATTGCAATGAAGAAGGGTTCTGCAACACTCTGGCAAGAACATATAGTAGTGATTACACTTGTCCTCTCTAGAGGAACCTACCACCATTTACCCAGCTAAATGTGTGCTGGGGAAAGAGAAATACTCAGAACTTTCAAGAACTGTTAGATACTGAGTCCGTGCTGACATTGAAACTCCAGGATACAAAGTCATCAGGCTCCCATTAAGCGTGGTGTACATAGGGTTCAAATGATAACATGGAATCTTGACCCAGGCCTGAGTCCACTAGGTCCTCACCATGATTAAGACCAGTATTCCCAAGTGGGAATATGCTGCTTTCAGAACCTGAAGAGACCGAACTGGCATTATGTTTCCTTCTTACTGATGGGAGGTGCTAGATGCAATGTCTCCTTTACTTTGGAGAAGATATTCTAGTGCACCCAGACCACCAAATCCATACTCTTGTTACTAATATGGTAGGCCTTAGAGTGTTCATAGGGTTTATCTCCCATCCTCTGAAGCACATTCCTACCAAGGTCTCCAATGTAATTGCCATTTTTTGCTCATTTTGATCAATTAGCATTTTATCAATAGAATGGACCAATGTAGTATTCTGTGGAAAGGTCATACAATCCAAAGCTGTTTCAAGGACAGATGAGGTAACCGGTGAGATTGTAAATGTACCCTATTGTCAGTCAGCCCCTGGTGAGTGAGAACTGCTTCTGAACCTTGTTTTCTAATTGAGAGAAAAAAAGAATGTATTTGCCACATAAATACTGTGAATGCTCTTTGGAGGTGGCCATACGCCACAGGCTGGAAAGAGGCAAAAATCTTATGTGTGGCCTGAGAGCTCCCTGAGACCAAGGGTACTTTCTCCAGAGGAAGGCAGCTGTGAATAGTCAGAACTATTATTCCCCTGCAGTTGCTGGATGGGAAATGGGTCCTGACAAAGAGATGTGAGTGAAGATCACAGTAGTTATTACAATAACTAATTCCCATAGTTTTATTGAGAATTAAATTATGTAAGATATGTAAAACCCAGAAAGATTTTAATATTATATTTAGTTACTGGAGTGGAAGAAGAAGGAAATCTCAATTTATTAAGTAATATTTTTTTTTTGAAAGTTCTGGTATGCTTGTCAGTGGCTTTTTTCTAAGTGAAATGGATCAAGAACTCCAAAGGTTTAGCAAGATCTCCATTTTTTTTTCCCAGCCACTATACTCTGTGTGTGTGTTTTAAGTTAATTTGACTTTGTCACTTTAAGAGGGTTCTAACTTGGCTTCTGGAATCAATTTATAGATGTGAATAGCCTTGTCCATACACAGAATACTGACACTTTGCAACAAGGGGGAAGACTATTACCGATAAGAATTCAACACAAGGGATCCAGAAGACTTTTGCAACTACAAGAAGCAGAAACCAGAATTAAGGCTTGTCTATGATAGTCTTCCAGCCAGAACTAAATGCAATAACACACATATTGATTGACCTCGCTCCTTCAGCCTTGCAGTTTGTGTGGCGCAGGCTAGAAACAATTTGATTTCTTTCTGTTTCCACAATGCAGACAAGTTCCCTTGGCCCTTGGACAGCATTCCTGAAGGGGAAATAGCTCATCTTAAAGAAGACTTATCCCAGACTTCACCTTAGTGAAAGAATGAAGTCACTTTGCCCGTCTTCCTCACGTGCTTGGGATCTAAATGTTGGAGAAGCAACTGACAGCCTCTCTGATACTCAGTTCTACTGTTTTAAAATAAAGAGGTTGGAATCAATGACAACTGTGGACACTTGCAACTCTGAAATTGTTTTGTAGCTCCTGAGATCACCTTTTTTTACTTAGATTATCTTAAAATTGACTTTCACAACCATTGGCCAATGCATCCCACATCCAATAGTGTTTAAAACAAATAATAATAATAATAATAATAATTATTATTATTATTTTAATAAAATAATAATAATTATTATTATTATTTTAATAAAAATAATACATGCTTTTCAGAAATAAGCTTCTTTATTGATCCAAACACTTAAAAGTGATAGGTAAAACACAAAATGACAAATTGAAACTAGGAAAAATTGTGTCCCTTTCCCCCAACTCATTTGTGAAAGGAAGCTGAAAAACACGACTGCTGGCAGCTGCCAGAATCTGTGGCTGCCTCTTTCGGGAAGGAATTCGGGAGGACATGGATGTAGTCTGAAGACCAAATCTGAGCCAAACCACCCGCAGGATCCATAACTAGGTCTTTAGATCACTAACACAAGACTGAGTTCTGGGCTGGGATCCTGGAAGAGACTACGGACAGATACTACAACTAGAGAGAAGGTATAAATGAAGAGAAAAAAGAAGTAATTCCCTTCTCCATGTGTAGCTACAAACCCAAATTCCAAAACACAAGTAGACAACTCGTGCTAAGGAAGACTATAAAATTTCGATAACCAGAACATAAATTTTCTCTAGATGATATGAAATTAATAAACTATTTTGAAAAACTTCTATAAAATGTTCATATAATCAATGATGTAAACATATAGCAACTATTAATAGAAAAGCACAAATACAGAAACAAAAGAAGAATAGGTAGAAAATGAAAGAGAACCCATTATAACACTTGGGAAAAAATGTAATTACTGAAGTAAATGTTTTTTAAAAATATTTAAACTCTAGCCTGAATGTAGGCATAAAACTAGTGAATTGAAAAGTAGTACTAAAGAAATTGATTTAATTTCTTTAAATAAATTTAGCAGTGAGTAAACCTATATCTCTATCTCTTAAAAGCACTTAGCCTTATGGTAAAAGTGAGCAGCTCTCTGAAAGTCATGCCATCCCCCTGAGGAAACCACATATGTAAAGACTAAAAAGATCATTAATGAAATCTGCTATATCCACTTGAAATGCTAGAGTTCACTTCACATAGGAGTTCTGTTACCATCCCATAAGTCTTAAAAGTGTCCAGTTTATTATTGTAAATGCACACCTTCAGACTCACCTAACTTTGGTGCTATACTAAATATATTAAAAATATGAGGCCTGCATCTGAGCAGCTTAATGTAAAGGATAAACCTGAAGTATATTTATTCAGAACCTCACAACTAGTATGTTTACTCCTGGGGGAAATAAGTATAAAATAGTTTTTATGAGCCTTGTGGCCAAAATTTCATTTTACATTTCATCCAAAAGATATGATAAACAATCTTGTCAACAAGTTAGTACAAAGCACTTCAGAAATTTTATGGAAACTCCAATTATAGAATGTTGGCAAAGCTTAAAAACTTTATTTATTCCAACAAGCATTTTGCTTATTATTAATAAACAGATTGGCTTTCCAACAGAGGTTGTAAATACTAGAGTTGAATAACTGCTGTCTGCTTTTGTTCGCTCCTAAACTTCTCCCGCCACAGTCAGATTATCATGGAAGTTATAACAAAATTTGTATCTGGTGCTTCATTCACATTTTAATATTATTTTGTTACTATTCAAGTCAGCGAATAGAAAACAAATTTACATCACGATAAGAGCACAGACAGATGCTATCCATAATGTTAACTACTTGTCATACGTGGAGATGTATTTTTTCTCCCTTGGGAATAGGTAGGATCTCTCATTTCTCTTTACTGTAGAGCAGTAACATTTATTGTCTCTCAGCAAAAGCTACCAGGCATTCATTGGATGATGTGTTCTTTCAGAATAGAATTTTATAGTTTCTGGTTTCTCTCACTGGCCTCATCTCTGCCTTTAGCTGATGTGACAGAGATTCTCTTTGGCAAGGAGTATGGATAGTGAAAAGACATTAAATCATGCAGCTACAATCTTCTCTTTCCTGTCACAGCCCACAGGGACCCCATATCAAAGCTTTAGGTACCCTTAACAGAATTCCCAGGTGGGCAGGGGGTAAGCTGCTAAAAGTGCCAGAGGCCAACAGATGGAAAAAACTGGCAGGTGGAATTTTATTAGTCAAGTCTAATAGAATCCACATACTTGAATCCATATACTCTGTTCCCTGAAGTCAAGTTTAAACTCAGATAACAGTTTTTTACACTTCCAGAAAATACTCTTGGTGACAACTTGAGAACTCTCATCCTGTATTCTCCACATTAACTCCCTTCAGTGACGTGAAAGACCAATGAGAGACAAGAAAACTTTTGAAGGAGTTATTTAAATATTTTTAAGGAGTTAATCTACAATATCAGTGTTCTGTACTCTTTTATAGTAATACTGACAAACTAACTTCATTTTAAGGTTTGCAATCAAGTAAACTGAGTGCTTATATAAGCATTGATGATGTGGTGTTACCGACTGTTCCTGAAAGGTGAACTGTGAAGCAATTTAGGAGGGCAGGGAGATCACTGCCCTAGAAATTAAGACATTTTCTGGATCAACAATTTGCTAGCAAAATGGCCTTGGGTAAGCCCTACAGTGTTTCTGGAATCTAATTTTTCTTCCTGCAAAATATAAAGGTATAAGATAGCTCATTCTAGAATTCTTAGATTCTATTACTTGAATATGTACTTGGTAGTATATATTACATATATGTATACTTATACGTAGCATGCAGTAGGAGAAAACGAAAGAAAAAGAACACAAACTTTAGAGCTAGAGAAGTTTATCTTGTTCATCTTCAAATCCCAATTCTACTGCATATTAGTTGGATGGACACAATTCCTTAATCTGTTTGTTCATGTTTCTTCATTTGTAGAGAGGAGATGATAATGCATACCACCCAAAGTTGTTGTGAGTATTAAATATAAAAATATAAATGAAGAAACAAAAAGTTTGATCATTTACTAATACAGAATATGCATATTAAAAATGGCAATTTTATTCCCTTTGATATCTAAGTATTTTCACATAAAAGTTTGAATATCATTTATTTATGAATGACAGAAATAATGACAAAATTAATACATTCAGCTGAAAGAATTCTGGATTATAATTAGAAATTCTGGATTTAAATCTTGTTGTATGGATGACAATGAAAATACAATATGCCAAAACTTGTCGAATGAAACTAAAGCTATTCATAAAGTATAATTTATAGTATATTTTTTAAAAGAAAGGCTAAAAATCAATTATCTGACAATAAAAATCAACATGTTAGTAAAAGGACAGTGTAATAAACTCAAAGAAAGTAGAAGAATGAAACATAATAAGAGTAGATATTAATGAAGTAGAAAACAAATACACAATAGAGAAAAATCAACAACAAAAAATGCTGGTTCTTTAAAAAGACCAACAGAATTGATAAAGCCCTACAAGAAAATAGAGAGAAAGCACATATCACTGATACCAGGAACGGAAAGAGGACCATCACTAAAGAATCTACAAATATTAAAAATAATATCTTTTTAAGAAAATAATGCCAACAAATTAAAAAATTTAGATTAAGTGAATAAATAGCTTAAAAAACACCAAACTTACATGGACTCTTTCAGAGAATAGAAAAAAAGAAAGAAAGAAAACACTCATATGAAGCTTGAATAATTCTGTTACCAATATCTTGGTACAAAATTATTGTATTAAGGGTAATATAAGAAAGGAAAATTATAGATCAGTAAATCATGAACATAGATGCAAAATCTTAAATAAAATATTAGCCAATTGTATCAAACTATACATAAGAATATTTTCTGTAACACAATTTAATTGGATTTACTTTATGATTGTATGTGTGATTTAACATTACAAATTCAATCAACAAAATTCATTACATAAATAGAACAAAGGAGAAAATAATATACTAATTTCAAAAGATGCCAAAAAAGTATTGATAAAAATCTAATAGTCATTCATAAGAAAAACTCCTAGCAAATCAGTGATAGACACAAACATTCTTAATCTGATAAGATCAGCATTTATCAAAAAATGACCTATACAAATGATATACTTAGTGGTGTCTTACTGACAGCTAAATGTAAAGATAAGTATTTATGCTATTTCCATTTCTACCCAATACGTAAGAAAATCCTAGACAATGCACAAAGATCAGAAAATAAAGTAAAAATTGTAAGGATTTGAAAGGATGAATTAAATTGTCATTATTTATACGAGGCCTTAGTGTGCAAATAGTAAACACAAAAAAATCTACAGAAAAATTAAAAGAATAATTTAATGAGGTCACTAGGATCCTGGGGAAGATTCAAGATGGCAGAATAGATAAACACTATGCCTGTTGCCTCCTAGGATTACATTAAGATTACATCTCAATTATAGAAAAATCAACCTCAAGAATCATCTGAAGACTAGCTGAATAGAAATCCTATAACTAGTGATATAAAGAAGAGGTCACATCAAGACTTGTAGGAGGGGTGGAGATGCGAAATGAGCTGACCCTAAACCCACAGCTAGTGGTTGAGCACCAGGAGGAACACCACAGCAGAGAAGGTTCTCCCTGAAGAGTGAGGGGGTCCCAGCCCCACACTGGGCTCCCCAATCCAGGGATCCTGTGATAGAGTAATCCCCACAACATCTGGCAGTGAAACTCAGTGAGGATTCCACCCGTCAGTCCCAGTGAGACAGAAAGCAGTTGGAAATCCAGACATCTTCTTAAAGGGCCTGCACACAGACTCACTCACTTGAAAGCACTCACCCTGGGCTATGACGGAGGGTTGTCAACTGGAGAGGTGCCAGGCATGTATAGGAAAGGACTGAGTTGTATGGCTGCGTGGCGAGGACTAGAGGGACAGCTGCCATTATCCCTGTGTGGAGCCCACCTCATGTGTAGCCTATAGGAGGGCAGCATCTTTTTTGTATTGAACTC
Organism: Rhinolophus ferrumequinum; assembly: GCF_004115265.2. NCBI lineage: Eukaryota > Metazoa > Chordata > Mammalia > Chiroptera > Rhinolophidae > Rhinolophus > Rhinolophus ferrumequinum. Next base: position 62,503,847 of record NC_046287.1, read on the forward strand.
TCCCTCAAAAGGCCAAGTCTGATACCACATGGGTCTCATAAAATCTATGCATACACCACGTGGTCACTCCCTGGAATCCTACCCACATAGTATGGCATCCTTCAGGGCACTCTCGGCTCCACAAGTTGTGGAAGCCTTTTACTGCAGCAGATGGCCTGAGGCAGCCTGGGGAACTTTTGGTGGTAGACGGTCAGCCCCACCTCATGTTGCAGCCTTTCTTGGGCAGCTCTTGGGTTCTGCTGGCCTGAGACAAGTTAGGGCTGGCTGTGGTATTTTTGGGGTGTTTTGGGGTGGCCACAGGCTCAGCACTGGCACAAGAACTGAATCTGCATTAACTTTGTGAAAACCACCAGCCACACCCTGTGACTTCCTAGGACCCCATTTCACCCAACTCAGGAGGCATCACTGGGGGCATTGTCAACACTGGGTCAACCAGCATGGCCCACACACTAAGGAGGCTCTTTCCTCAGCTGAGACTTACAGGCAACCAGCAGGTGACAACAGGCCTAGAGGGGCCCTGAGGCTTTTGCTAAGCTGTCCCAGGCTCAATACTGGTGGTAGCCAGCCTCAGTTGACAGCGAGGCCACCCCCACATGCCTCTAGGCCCAATGCAGAAAGCAATCAACTGCAATATAGCTTTGTAGCTTCTACCAGATAGCCTCAGGCTGGTAACAGGCATGGCTGAAATTGGCCTGCACAGGATCCCCTCCCAAAAGATACCAGAAATCATACATCCAGAGGTCAGCATTGACCACAGCAGAACACTACATGGTTAGCAGCACACCCAAAGAGTGGTGTCAACAGGCACAAGAGTCCACTGGGGTGAATTCCCCTCTGAGGGATCAGCCACACATAGCAGCTTATATGCTATGGGCATAGCCAATCCTCAAAGCCATTCAGCCTGAGAGTTAATCCCACCCACTGATGTATCAAAAGCAATCAAGGCTCAACTACAACAGGAGGATACACACAATACACACAAGGGACACTCCTGGAACACATACCCAGGTGATCAGAGAGATGGCACCAGTGGACCACACAGGACACCTAATACATAAGTCTACTTGGCAAAGACTGAGAGACATAGGATATCTACCTAATACATAGAAGCAAACACGCAGAGGAAGCTGGACTGAGGAAACTAAGAAACATGTCCTGAATAAAAGAACAGGAGAAAACTTGAGAAAAAGAACAAAATGAAATAGAGACAACGAAACTACCAGAAACATAGGTTAAAAAACTGGTTATAAGAATACATAAGGAGCTAGTGAGACCTTCAACAAAGACATTGTAAGCATAAAGAAGGACATAGAAACCATAAAAAGGAATCAATAAGAAATAAGCAGTACAATAACTGAAATGTGGAAAACACTAGAAGGAATCAACAGCAGAATAAATGAAGCAGAGGATTGAATCAGCAATTTAGATGACAAGGTACCAGAAAACAACCAATTGGAACAGCAAAAGAATTAAAAAAAAATACAAAGATAGTTTAAGGGACCTTTGGGACAACACTAAGTAAGCATAACAACATTCACATCATAGGAGTACCACAAAGAGAAGAGATGGACAAAGGGATTGAGAACCTGTTTGAAGAAATAACGACTGAAAACTTCCCTAACTTCGCAAAGAAAATAGACATACAAACCCAGGAAGTGCAGAGAGTCCCAAACAAGATGAACCCAAACAGACACACACCAAGATACATTATAATTAAAATGGCAAAGGTTAAAGACATAGAGAGGATACTAAAAGCACCAAGAGAAAGACAACTACTTCCTTACAAAGAAAGTCCCATAAGATTGTCAGCTGATTTCTCAACAGGAATTTTGCAGAGCACAAGGGAATGCAGTAAATATTCAAAGTGATGAAAAATAAGGGTCTACAATCAAGACTACTCTAGCCAGCAAGGCTATCATTTAAAATTGAAGGAGAGATAAAGAGCTTCCCAGACAAAAAAAAAAAAAATCTAAAGGAATTCATTACCATCAAACCAGTATTGCAAGAAGAGTTAAAGGGACTTCTTTAAGAAGAATAAGGATGAAAACAAACAAATAAAAGATCAAAAATATGAATAATAAAATGGCAATAACTATGTACCTATCAATAGTCCATTTACATGTAAATGGAGTACACGTTCCAATCAAAAGACATAGGATAGCTGAATGGATAAGAAAACAAGACTCACACATATGCTGTCTACACAAGACCCACTTCATATTAAAAGACACATACAGACTGAAAGTGAAGGAAATGGGAGAAATGTCATTTTATGGGTTTTATTTCCTCAGTAAATGGTGTAAGGTCAAATGGATATTCATATGGAGAAAATGCATCTTAACCTCTTCTACACACTATACACAAAAATCAACATTAGAAGGATTATAGATCTGAATGGGAAAGATAAAATGATTAATCTTTTTGAAGAAAACATAGGAGAATGATTTCATGATCTTAGAGTAGGTAAAGATTTCCGAAATAGGATTGAAAAAGTACTGATTATAAAAAAATTGACCTAGAAAACCTGTTAAAATTAAGAACTTTTATTTTTCAAATATATACTTGAAAATAAAAAGGCAAGCCATAGAGTGAGGAGAGCATTTACAATACATAATTTCATCAAAATATTCACATCTAGAGTAGGTAAAGATCCTAGAAAAATTAATAAGAAAAAAATTCAGTAGAAAACAAAGGGCAGCAGTCATGAAGAGGCAATTCACAAAAGGCTTATTCACATGGCCATTAAATACTATATCTAAAAGTGCTCAACTTCATTAGTCATCATCAATATGCAAATTAAACTACAATGAAGTACCATAGCACACCCACCATAATTGCTACAATGAAAATTTCAAGTGTTATCAAGAACGTGGAACTGGAACTCTCATGTACAACCTTTTTAGGGATCTGTTTGGCCATGTTTACTAAAGCTGAAATATGCATACTCAGGACCCAGCTTCAACATTCCTCAGAATATATCCAGAAGAGCCATACATTTTTATGAATATTCATAGTAGTGCTATTTGTAATATCTTCAAAGAGAAAAAAATATAAATGTCCATCAGATAAATGGCAACATATTTATAATATCATACAATGAGAACAGTGAAGAAACTATTGTACATACAACATGTATGAGTTTCACAAACCTGATGTTGCGTGAAAAAAGCCAGTCACCAAAAAGAACGTGCTATATCTTTCCATTTATATGAGATTCAAAAGCAATCAAAACTAATCTATAATATTGTCTATAAGAATAGTGGTTAATTTGTAGAAAAGTATTTACTAGGATGGGACATTGGGAAGGCTTCTGGGGTACTTTTCTATTTTTCACCAAGGTGGTAGTTACATTCATGAAAATTCATCCTGCTAGATACTTATGATGGGTTTTGTATGCTTGTCATACCTTACTAAAAGGTTTACTTATAAAAAATATTGGCTCTGTGACTTAATAACTTTTTGTTCTTTGAAAAATCCCTTATTGTCCATATGTTATTTCTGTCATCCTTAAAATAGAGGTGAATGAATAACTGTTTACATGTGTAAAATAAGACTTTTTTTCTCTCTGTTTCTTTTTTAAGTACAGTGTGTTCTATTGGTCAATGTGTTCTAGAAGTTGGGGGATATAATGGTGAGTAGGACAGTTCCCCTGCCTTTAATGAAATGGCATTTTGTTTGATCACTTGTAGTTATGAGAAGCATCACATTTGGTTCAATCTGAGTTCAACCTTCTCTTTTAGTCTCCATAGAGAACATTGCTAAGAAAGTGGCAAAACATGCTAAAATTTATACTCGATGAAGATAAAGATGACACGAATTTCATCTTTCCCTCTGTCCCCTCCTGTGCTCAGTAAAATAGAGAGAGTATGTGTAAAGTAGCCAGGACAAAGTTGGAGGATAAGATCTTGTTAAATACTGAAGATTAAAGTTATCAGGGTGGTATATTTTTCAAAGCTGGAAATGTTAATAGCATCGATGTTTTTCTAACCTAATCTTTGCAGAGTTTCAGTTTCCTCCTTGTATTTTTGATCACTGTTCAGCCTGCACCTAACTCTTGTCACCTTTCCACCCAAGATGCAGTTTACAGCCCCTTTGCTGGTGACTTTCCTGGCTAGTACCCAGTGTTCTTAGCACAGGTCCTTTCTTGCCTAAGGCTCTAATCTAAAGAGAAACTCATAAACTGTCACATTTCCAAGGTCACTTCTTACAGTGTCTTTGGGTCTCAACAGGAATCTGTACACCATGAAGGTAAACCACCTAGCAGTGATATTAGAACACCATGGTGCGTGAGTGAAGGAATGAAGAGAAAATCATTTTTTTCTTTACGACCCAGGAAATTAGCACAGCTGCCAAAGCATATGGATTCTGATTAATCTTAGAGCTGGGGTAGGTTCACTTCCCTTTCCCCAAGAAACAGTGAAAAACATTCAGAAACTTTTGGGTTCCATTCAGCATTCAGAGTGAGTGAAAAGGGAAGATGGAGGAAAACTTAACCTCTTGAGTTTAGCAATGCTAAATTATTGTGGCTCATTAAGGATTAGCAAAAGCCTTCCTTAGTAGAAATAATTTGACTTCAGACAGAACAGATTCTGTTTTCCTAATATACCTTTCGCATTGTGAAATACATGACAAAATGTTTTTTGGTCAGAGTTAGTCTTAAGGTTTTGCCCTAGATTTTGTCCACTCTGTCATGGTTGAGCATTGACATAGAAAGACAATTGCTGCAGAAAGTAGAAAGTAGATCTTTGCAGATTATACTTAATGGCAGCAATGACTCTGCAACATCCCTCTCAATAATAATAACAATATAGTTGTAAGACCTTAACATGTATTAAATGCTTACAATGTGTCAGACACTGTTCTAAGTTTTCATGTCTGAAATCATCTATTCTTCACAATATGCCTATTATGATGTACTTTATAAAAAAGGATTATTGTATGAATTTTTTTCAATTACAGATGACATTCAACATTACATTAGTTTCAGGTGCACAACATAGTGGCTAGACATTTATATAATTTATGAAGTAATCACCCTGATAAGTATACTAGTACCCACCTGACACCATATGTAGTTATTACAATATTATTAACCATATTTCATATGCTGTACTTTACATCTCCATGATTACTTTGTAACTACCAATTTGTACTTCTTAATCCCTTCACCTTTTCACCCAGGGCCCCAACCCTCCCCTCCCATCTGGTAATCAATTTGTTCTCTGTATCTATGAGTCTGTTTCTGTTTTGTTTGTTCATTTATTTTGTTTTTTAGATTCCACATATAAGTGAAATCATATGGTATTTATCTTTCTCTGTCTGATTTATTTCACTCATTATTGTGGTATAATTGCAGTATATACAACACATACTTCAAGGGTACAATTTAATATATATATATATATTAAATATATATGTATATATATGTAAATATATATGTATGTATACATATATATATGTATGTATGTATACAATATATATGTATGTATACATATATATATATGTATATAATATGTAAATATATATTAATATATATGTGTATATATATATACTTGTAGAGTGTAAGGTACATAGGGCTCTGGAAAAATAAGCAAATAAACCCTAGCTGTGAACAATAACTTATGCCAGATAGAGCTAACACCAGTTTCGTTTACTTAGGTTAAAATAGTCTTACTTTACTGCTTTCCTCTCCAAATACAGGTACCATTTGATAGATTCCATAATCAATATGACAGCATTTCTTAGTCTTTCCTTGGGACAAAGTCAAGTCTATGACCTTTCCTTCGGAAAAAAAAAATATTGAGAGAAAAGTCCTGTTGTACAGGACTAAGTTCAAATGTTGGTTCTAGTACATGCTCGTTGTGACACTGTAGAAAAATTCTTTAGGTCTCTGAATCTTAGTTTTCTTATCTGGACAAGGGAGTGTGGGTGTGGGAGGGTAGCCCCCCTACAGAGCTGTCATGAGGATCAAAGGAGAGAAGGAAAGGGAAGAACCCAGGAGTCTTCTGGACTTGTCTGTGTTGTTTTACTTTTTGTTTTGTTTTAGTATCATTATTTCCTTTTGCTGTGTGACTTGAGTGGGAAACAAGCCAGAGATGTGCATGGAGCTTGAGAAAACAAATATATGATATTCTTTAAACAGTCTTTAAGCAGATGCCTTTATAATGATACATGTAAGAGTAAATGTTCTGCCACCTAGAACTATAGGATATCGATGAGCAAAAGGTACCTGGTACTATGTGCCAGACTTTGTATAAATCAGCACAGGGAATATAAAAGATGGAGTCTCTTCCTTCAAGTACTTGAAGCCTAACTAGGGACTCAGAATATATCCCCATAATTTTTCTGCTTTTATTGTTTCAAGTGATATGAAATGTTTACTAGGAAATAGAGGACACCCTCTGACTAGTGCTGAATGATGCTGATGTTTTTATGAAAAATTGGAGAAGTTATTGTTTGCTATAGTTGGGTGGGAAGTAGACTGAAAAATCAGTAGACTTAGTACTCAATAGTACTAAGTATTTTTAATGCATTTAAATATGTTCTAAAGTACCTTATAGTCAATTGTCTGATTTGTTCATAAGTATTTATTTGTTCATTTAGCTTGGGTTCTTTGATTAGAATAACCTTCCGTGTGGTATTTTCCAATACCAAACATGTCATTCCAAGTCTCCAGTTCTTCAACACTGAGTGGGTGTCCAACAATTCAATTCAATTCAGACACTAACTACCCATAGTTACTACAGACCCCACAGGTTAAGGGCTCAGTCCTGTAAAACTGCCCCCACTTCAGATGCCAGCTGCAAATGGGGTCCCCAGGCTCCCTTCACTTTTCCCTGCTGACTACCAACTGAGGGGTCCCAACAACCCCCTCTCCCCACACCACCGCCCTGTACTCAGGTTCAATAATGTGCTAGAATGAATCACAGAACTCAGAAAAGCCCTTCACTTATGCCACTGATTTATTATAAAGGGTACACTTCAGGAATAGCCAAATGGAAGAAATGTACAGGGCAAGCAGGAGGAGTGGGGCGACACAGAGGTTCCCTCCCTCTCCGGCATGCCATCCTCCTAGCACATCACTGTATTCACAAACCCGGAAGGTCCCTGAGCCCCATCATAGGAGTTTTTATGGGGTGTTGTCATATAGGCACAAATGATTACATCACTAGACATGGGTGATTGAACCCGATGGCCAGTCCTTTGTCTTTCCTTGGGGGGTAGGGCTGACAGTTCTAACTCTGTATTCACAGGTTGGTTTTTCTGGCGACCAGCCCCCATCCTAAGGCTACCTAGAGCCCCCTCCCTTTGAGTCTTCTCTTTAGCATACAAAAGACAATAAATTCCAAGAGTGTTAGGAGTTCTGTGTGAGGAACTAGAAACAATGACCACATATTTATTTTCTATTATACCATATCATTCATTTCCCCACTGACTTTGGCCTTGGTCATATGACTTGCTTGGAATGATAGAATGTGAGCAGCGGTGACATTATGCCAGGTCCAAGTGAAGGATTTAAGAGAAATTCCGTATTTCTGCTCATACTCTTAAGTTTCTATCCTCTGTCACCTGAATATCATGCCCCAGAGAGAGGCTGTGCCTTAAGCCCTGTTCCCAAAAAAGAGAACCAGGAGAGCAGACATGAAGCCAAACTGCAAACTGGGGCCAAGCCCAGTCAAGCCCAGCGGAGCTCAGCAGAGCAGTCCCTAATCCACAAACCCATAAATAAGAAATAAAGGCATTATAAGGTGCTGAGATCTTGAGTAGCCTTGCTGCTACAGCAAAAGCTGACAAATATATACATCAACATGTATTATTTCATGTTTATCCTTTGCTGACTGCTAGACTTTAAACAGTTGTACAACATGTTGGAAATAGACCATTTTTCACTAAGTTTAGAATTGCCATCCATTTAATTTTTTTTCGTCTTGGGTTTTATGCTAAACTTTAAAAGCCTTCATTGTAATTTTCTCCTATGAATCAGACCCTCTTCAATCTACAAAGGCCTAGAAATTAAAGGAATAAATAAGTAGTATACCTGTGGGGCAAAATCCAATGCGGACATTGCAAAATCCATTATGTCTGAAAAATATCCTCCTTGAGCTACTCAGTCCAAATGCCACTGGCTTCCTCATTCCCTGGTTGATAGTACATTATGTTCAGGACTTATCAAAAATGCAGTCAATTCAAATCCGCTCTCACCGAGGCAAGTTTCCCAGCGGGAGATGCCTCAGAGAACTTAGTCATCTCTTGACTGAACTGTTAGGTATGACAGGTCTGAAAAGGAAAATGGGGTTGGAAGTGAAGTGCATGCTGAAGAAATGTATATGAGAAAAAGGCAAGAAGACAAGGGGGTAAAAAAGAAAAAAATCCTGAAAAAACAAAAAAAAATAAAAAAAACACACTGAAGTTTGCCCTGTAGAAGTTTGCCTTGGTGTGTGTGTATACTTCAAAGCCCAGAGAATCAAAGCAAAGAAGATGTTAGCCTACAGTAAGAAGAGGGGCACACAGCTCCACTGCCTCTCCCTCAGTGCTGGGGCAGGTGCTGGTGTGGGCTACAGAAGGGGAAAAATAAACTAGCGTTGCTTCTGTAAGCTTCCCTTGGAGTTGCCTGTTTGGGCTTTTGTTGTTTGGTTTCCCTCTTCTTCTTGGTGTTTTTTTGGCCACTGGGCCACTACAGACTTAGGGCTTGAATGCAAAGATGACTCTGTCAAGTCTGTAGGAAAATGAGCACAGCAACATCTATCCCTTTGATTTGTGTTCTCTTTACCATTGATATCCACCCCCTCACACACACACCACACCCTAAGAATCGTAATGACTAACGAATAGTCCATAATATCAAGAACATGAAATAAATTTCCCTTCTGCATCACCCTTAGTTATGGTTTTTATTAACTCATTTGTAGATCACTGGGCCTGGGCCTGTCAGTTGTGTGAGGGGCTGCTTGATTTCAGAAGCAAATGCAAAGCTATTGGCAAACTCAGAAGACTTTGGTCTATAAATAGCCCAGTTTCAATATACCCAGCCTTATATTCTTCTCTTTGAAATCATTTATGTCCTTTAATGTAACACAATGTTTCAGTCTGTCTTATATTTAGTAATCTGTGTGGGTGCTTGGTATATTTAATTTTCAACCAGTTTCAACTTGATCCATCAACATTCAATTTTCTTTTTTCTTTTCAAATTTTGGAATTTGGGTCACCGAAATAATTGCTGGAGCTTAATGGATTTAGATGGATTGATTTCCATGATCTACTGTAGAGTTAATGGCTGCACTGAGGATGGAGAGACATCCTGTTATTACTATTATTTATTTTTCTGAGAAAGTTTTCAGAAAATAAATGGGATAGGAAAGTAAAGTGTACTTAATGGCATTGCAGCTACGCATTAGAGAAAAAGTTTTAATTACTGGGGATAAATGAAAAGAGTTTTTGTCCCAAATCTGGAGGTGCTTTATATAGACAGTTCACCATTATAACCTTCCTCTAGAAAATGGGATTCAGTGGCAGCAAGGTCCAGGAGAGTGCGGATCCTGTTTAAAACACATTACTCTTAAAACAGTGCCTCTCCGTAGACAACCTAGGAAAACTTACATCCTGAAAACAAGCCCTCCATTCACACACACACACACACACACACACAGAGGTTAATTCCCCTGACATTCCTAAATTGAACTTCTACATAGGAGTAAACAGTGGGTATGTGTCAACCTGTCTGTTGAGTAGAACATATGAGCAATTTTCATATCATCAGACATTTCCCAAACTTGAGAGAAGGATGAGTGTGGAACAGCGGCACTTGTCATGCTACTATGTGGCCAAAAGAAAAGACATGAACAGAAAATCAAAGCGTTCCCTAGGCACTACCAAACTCTGCTTCCAGCCTCTTCCTCCCATGGCAAGCACAGATCATTAACATTGGTAATGTCCTCACTAAATCTGCTTGGAGAAAGTGACAAGTCTAATTTGTTACTGACAGACCGACGGCTGGGAGTGTGTTTAAAATGCATCGCTCTTGCTCCTGGACCATTTGAATTGCTGTGTGGTTTCTGTCAGGTGGGCTTGGTATTTGGTTAAAGACTATCTGTGATTTCATCAATCTCCTCAGCGGCCTCCTGGAGGAAAGAGCTGCCACCTGTGTTCCCTCCCTCTCTTCAGTCCCAGTAATAGCCTCTGCCAGCAAGCCTGGAGAGGCTGTGATTTGAAATTCAGAACCCGGGGAGGGATTTCTTAAGTAAGTAATTACCATTAATAATCAATAGCTTTCATCCTGACCAATAATTGTGACAGAACCGAGTAAGATTAAAGTTTTTCTTTGAGACATGTGGATGTGGCAATAAAACCAGTTTTTATTAACTGGAAAACATATTCAGGGCCTCATTTTGATATGCTTTAGAATGATTTTAAATTAAATTAGATGGGATTTAAAAACGTGATGCAGATGGGGTCTGTGAGGAAGGGAGATGAGTTAGCCTCATGAAGGAAAATCTTAAGTCATGTAAGTCACGACCTGTGTCCTGCAATTGTAATAAAATGGATTTTATGTGGAAGACAGTGATAATCTGATCCCAATGTCAACTGAATTCAGATCAATGATTACGGATTTTAAATACCCTATGAAATATTTAGACTATACTTGGGCAGGCTTCTTCCATAATGTGGATATTTAGTTTAAGCAAGGAGCTAACAGGGAAATGAATCAAGAGTAAACCAGCTATTTACCCCTACACTTTGTGCCTCACTTCTAGTTAGAATTAAGGATATTGAGTCTTCGAAAGCCATGCATGGCTTTCTGGAAATTTTAGAACTTGATAGTGAGTTCCCCAAAATGTCAAAGAAACAACAATATGCTGTGATGGATGTGGGGAGGGCGAGGTCACAATTTAAAGAAAAATTCATGTTCTTTTTTGATTTTACATTTATTTTTCTTTTAGTTTAACATCAGTGGTTTTAGAAGTTTAGTGTTTTACTAATTAGTAAATCCCCCTTCAGTCACATCCAAAAGCATATTCACTATGAGAATGGAATATAAACCAATAATAATCTAGACCCTGTTAATATACCAGGCACTTTGCTAAGCATTGTACATATGTTATTTCATTTAATCCTCTAAACCTATTAGATATTTACATTATTGACTCAATTTTAGAAGAGGAAACTGAAGTTCTAAAAATCATGCTGATTTGGAATTTCAAGAATTGGGGAATAAAACAAGTGTAGGAAAATTACAACCACATGAAAGCAAAGTCCAGTGAAGGGCTGATTGGAACAACCCTGATTAGGAAGTACATACAACAAAAAATTCATTTATTCTTTCTAAATACCAAGGGCACAAAGACAAATAAGAAACGGTCCCCATCATTGAGACCTGAGTCTTACAGAAACAGACTGGGGGAAGGCATGTTCTTTAAGGAGATAACTACTGAGCTGGGTCAGGAGTATGGGTAGGAGCAGGCAGGTTAATTCCAGGAGAGAAGCACAACTAATCCCAGGGAACAATTTAACATAGAGGGATGGAGGGCCAAAAACCCTGATGTTTGTGCAGTGGTGAGAAGCGTGGTGTGGCGTCAGTTTGATGATGGGAAGTGGTGAGTAAGGTGAGGGAATTCCAAAATGGCAGGAAATGAGGTTGGGAAGTTAGGTTGGAGCTGGATGCTCAAAGAGTCTGGTGTGTTGCTACCGTGTTTCCCCGAAAATAAGACCTAGCTGGACCATCAGCTCTAATATGTCTTTTGGAGCAAAAATTAATATAAGACATGGTCTTATTTTATTATAATATAAAACCGTGTCTTTAATATAATAATATAATATAACATAACATAATATAATAATATAATACCAGGTCTTATATTAATTTTTGCTCCAAAAGACGCATCAGAGCAGATGGTCCGGCTAGGTCTTATTTTTGGGAAACACGGTACATTAGGAGACCCTCCAGAATAACAGGCTTTTAGCAGTACATTCTTTACTTTCACCTCGGAGGTTGTCTGACCAGAGTCCCCACATACTGCTTCCTTTTATCTTTAAAAGAGTCCAGAAACCTCAGCTTTTGTTTAGTGCAGAACGTGCTGGTGCTACAAGACCAAAGAATTGGTTTATCTACTTGCCATGTGGGAGAAATCGCTTCTGGGCTTCAGTACCCGGCTCAGTACACTTCTCTCACAGCCCTTCCTTCTCAGTTGTCGCTTGATGCCTAAAAGCAGTATACATAAGGACACTAGGGCCTCCACGAACCTATACTCTGTGTAAATTGGAAAAAGCTGGATTTTCTCTCCTCCCTTTCGCCCAACTGCTGACAACTTTACTGATGACCGGCTTGGGAGACAGAGGTACTTTTGTACAAAGAATGCCCTTCATCCAGGTAGACACAATAACTCGCAGGGCACAGGGCTATTACATTTGAGTCGCCATTCTCTCTGCTTCACTGGACATCATTGCACACATCTCAAAATGCTTATACAACCATACTTTGTTTGTAGTCCTGATCATCAGTTTTCAGATAAAAAAACATAATGCAATGGATCATGCTGCCTCAGAACATGGCAAGCATCTGCCACTGGAAGTTCTAGAGCAAAGGCTGAACCATCAACACCTATTAGAGGTATTATAGGGCAGAGTTCTGTGATGGGTGGTACATTAATAGATGGGCTCTCAGGTCCTCAGACAGTCTACCCCTGCCGCATGACTTCCCAGAGCACTGTGGTGATGGCATGAAGTGGCCTGTGTCCATGGCATGAAGACCTGTGAGTATGCGAAGTTGGGTATAAATAACTCTTGGAGCAGAAAGGCAGGTTTCTTAATGGTAATGGGTCCCTTGGATATCAGTGCTCACTTTCTACCTCATTTTTTGGAGGTCAGTCTTGCTGGTTAAACAAAAAAGATTTTTCAGATATCAAATTTTTTATAGCCTAATGTGTAAGTTGATTATCTTTGACTCCTCCCATCTCCAAGCACTAAACATGCCGAGGCAAGGAATTCAGAGATTTGGTAAGGTCCTGACCTTGCTGTTAACAGCTTGTGTGAGCCCAAGTCACACTGCCTTTCTGGCTCTCAAATGGCACATCTGTAAAATGAAGACATTGAGGAAATTGCCTCAAATTTCCTGTCCCTATTCCCAACCACATTGTGAGGATAGGCATGAACCCCATTCCCCACTTATAAAAGGCATCATCCTACAGAAGCCTGAACCCCAAGGATACTCATTAATACTCCTCCTCCCTCCTTTCCTGATAGGAAAGGTAGCACGCTGAACATTCAGCCCTTTTCCTAGCAAGTGACACATCCAGCAGCAAAAAGGAAACTCTGCCTTAAAAGGTTATTTAAATTGCTATTGCTCTGCTCTGATTTAAAACAAAAACAAACACTAAAAATCAGTTATAGCCTTGTGGAAGTTTGAACAGAGACTCATTCAAATCATTTGCTTCTACACATTACACATTAGGGTTCGCACATCACCTGTGTAATAACACAGCAAGATGTTCCCCACTCAATGGACTTTACTACAGAGAACGCCCATCAGTCATGTTGCCACGTGCCTAATATTGTCTGTATTGCATACGCATCATTTTTAGTACATTCTGCATGCTCAGTGTTCTGCTCCAGACTGTACACCTCACTACACTTAAATCAATTGATGTTTACTTTAGAGAATAAGTATAAATGTAGGTATGCTAAGTAAAGAGTGTGTTTATATTCATGGGGCAAATTTGTGTGACTGTGCATATTAATTACAACATTATTCAAGTAGTTCTTAAAGGGATGGCGACATACATTGTATACAAGTCATTTAAAGTTCACTTGGGTGGAAAATACCTAGATAAACCAGGAGCAGAATTCTAGTAAATGCAACATTGGTTCTTAAATTATTCTAGTATTTACCTTATTTTCTGAGCTTTGTGGCTTTCAACACAAAAAATTGTACTGTAAATTGCTAAGCAAGGGAAGTTGAGCGAAAGACACCTTCAATTTACATGAACAAGATCAGCATTAGACTCTTAACCTTGGGCTTTTGTAAGTGATGTAACAGTGGCAAGGGTGGGACAAGAGGCCACAAGTGGGTGCCAATACTGGCTCCTTCTTGTCCAGAAGCACACAGGGCAATCATGGAGTCTGTGCTGGACTACCAGGGGATGAGCTGCTCTGAGGTCTAGACCAGATTCTTTGACTCGCCTTTCTAATTTTTGCTCATGCATAATCATTGGGTATTTAAATTCCAGTTTTAATTGGGTGTCAGTTTTTTCGTGGAAAGCAAGAAGCACGTTACCTGCGAAGGAGAGGGGTTGGTTAAGAGAAATAGGGCTGACATAAGAACAACACATGCTAAATCAGAATATCTGGCTTTAAGAACAACTCACTGAATTTTAATTTCCGCACTAATAAAACTGGTAGAAGATACTTAGAAAAAATGAGGCTAATATCTGTCACAAATCCTTCCCAGGGTTGTGTTTAGATTGAATGCACTCCTATTGTGAAGAGATTGTACCACAGGAGTTGAAAGCAAGTGCTTTTGTAAGAGTGGGAGAAAGGCTACGATCCCAGGGGGGCTGCGAGGCTGGCAGTTTACCAGTCCTGGGCTCAGTTACTGGACCTTAAGAGTAAGGAGGGCATAGAGGCTAATTGCATGGTTTTTTAAAACTCTTAACCTAGAGTTCTTTAATTCTCCCCACCAGGAAGGGGATATGCCTTGTTTCTACATGGAAGTGAGGCATGCAGATGGGGTCAGGCCAAGGATTGAGCTGTCACTCTATGGTTCACTCCTTAGGGAGGCAACCCAGCAGTTCATGTCAGATTGGTTCCCATGGACAAAATACTTATCAATAGGTAAGAATTTAAAGGAGTTGGGAAAATATATATAAAATTCACAGTGAAATAAAAATGCTACAAGTTCAGAACCAGTGAATATTCTGAATCCTGCCTTTTATCAATGCCTCAAACTCAATGCCTTTAAAAAACTAACTGTTCAACAGTAGTTAAAAATACTAGTTTGTATTTAGACTTCTTAAAATAAAGAATTTACTATTTCTAATTGCACTTGAAATATAAAACACGCTGGACTAAGAAAATTAGAAGAGCGGCACTTATAATTTTATGTTGTGCCCATAGCTCCCAGATATGTCATTAAAATTACAACATAGTGATACCAAGATGTAAAATAAAACAAAGGAAGTCCAGTGAGGATCTATTTCTTTCCCCAAAGTTGGCTCATTTAATACTTTTCTTAGGAAATATCATTATTAAATATAAAGCTCTTTTCCAAAATCTTTTTGGTGCTTCTGCTTTGCAGAGTACCCTAGGCATATGCTTTCTCTGTCCGTTGGGACTCAGAACCAACTGAACACAGCACAGTATGTCTCCAGAGTAGTAGCTGCTCTTTTGTACTGTACTCTGGGAAAATAATGAAGGTTTACATTGAACAAACACTTGGAGCAAGAGAATGGAGGTAAGAATGCCTACGGCAGAGAGGTCAGTCAGGGACTGACTGTTGGTCTCCCCACACCTCTGAGTAAGAAAACCATGGGAACTTCTCTGGAGCTCTATGACTGCACAGTCACAGAGCAGTATTTCAGCAGGTACTTGATAAGATTAGTAACTTTTCCTTCTGTAAAAATGGTGGAAATGAAAAAACAGATGTATTTCTGCTTAGTTATTGTGTGTAGAGTCAGCAGGAAGTTTAACATGAAAAAAATTGATAACATACTTTTTATCCATCCGGGAAACAAATACAAAGATAAAATCTGGCAGCCTGTCCTTTTTGTCTCCCTTCTTGTTTTTGTCTGTGGTAGTATGTTGGCTAGAAAAGACCTCCCAGTATCTGGTTCAGGGCGGAGTAGGCCTGCAAGGTCACCTTCGCACCTCACCTTCGAACTCCTCTCTTTAGTTTCAAGACCAAAATCTACAAGGGTTTGTTGTTGCTGTGATTTTGAAGGGTGAATGGCCCTGGAGAGGAGTGGGGGTAACATTGTCCTTGAGGCATGGGAGGAGAAAAAGAATGGAGATCCGACTGAAAATGTAAGTTACAAAAATGAAATAGGAAAGAATAGAATAATAGTAGCTGAATAACCAGAGAAAGAAAAAAGGAAGAAACCAGTTATGGGCTGAATTGTGTCCTGTTTCCCCCCGCCCCCAACAAATTCATGTTTTGAAAGCCCTAATCCCTGGTCCCTAAGAATGTGATTGTATAATATTTGGAGATAGGGCCTTTAAAGTGGTGATTAAGGTAAAATGAGGTCATATGAATGGGCCCCATCCAATGTCACTGGTGTCCTTATAAGAACAGAAGATTAGGACACATACACAGAGAGGGAAAACCCTATGAAGACATGGCCAGAGGCAGCCATCTACAAGCAAGGAGAGAGCCATCAGATGACATCAACCCTACTGACATCTTGATCTCAAATTTCCAGATCAATCCTCCAGAATTGTGAGAAAATAAATTTTTGTTGGTTTAATTCACCCAATCAGAATGAGAAAATAAAATAAAATCCTCCAAGGATAAAGAGAAAAAATAAAGAACAGTATCAGAAAGCTAGAAATCTACAAGGAAATAAGATGAAAATAATCAAATGATAGAACATAAGTAAGAAAACAAGGGAAAAATGGGGAGGGAGAAATCAAAGGCTGTGGTCGCATTTCTTGCTGATTTTCTATGGAATGGAGGAAATGAAGCCTAGAAGACTACAAGGCATAGAAGGAAGAATACAATAAGAGAAAGTAAACATTAGGTTTTATGTGTGCATGATTGAAGTAAAATTTGAGTGCTTAGTTGAACTTTTTTACCTTTTGAAACTGACCCCAGGGAAAGTCTTATGGTTCTTTCTAGGAAACTTACATTATTTGGGGAAATAAATACATGACCGAAATAATCTTGATTGTATGTAAGAAGCAATTTCAAGGGAAAAATAACAGTGGGAAAAATGCCACTAGGTTGTTATTTTTAAAGAACAGATTTATCCAGAGGTGGGCCGGTAGTTAACAATTCTGTTAATGATGATGTTAATCTGCTCGTTTTCTGTTCATATTGGCACTCTCCAAAACAGAAGTGTTGCTGACGATTTGCCCAACAATATGTCACAGAAACTGTGGAAGAATGTCTGATGTGTAAGGCTTGTAGTCAAGTGCTGAGAAGAGGAAAAAACGTGTTCCAGATTTTTTACAGATGTTCTCAGATCAAATTATGGTGTTGAAAAATTGTATAGTATGTTCAATGGAGCATCCAAGATGAAAAGGCAGTTCAGTGGCTTTGTAATCTGGATAAAAAAAGAATCGCAAAGCCGTGCTTATGTAGGGTATAATTCACAAGTTCAGAACTGTCAATGGTGGAGGCAAAGGCAAGGAAGTTAAAGCATTTGACTTTTTAAATAACTTTCCCATAAATTTACATGTAAAAACCTGGATAATAGATCTTCCTGATTTCTCATTTTCTATATCTGTGGAATAAGCACTAAGGTCCTTTAGCTTGTCTATATCTTTTTTCAACCAGTACATGTTCTATACACATGAAATGCTTAACATATTGGATGGATGGAAGAAAATATCCTAAGAATTATAGAATTTCAGAGTATGGAACGAAAATCAAGCATCATTTAATTTATGTTACTTAATTTACATTCCCATAAAACTGAGGTTCCAAGGATCTAAGTGAGTGGAACAAAGTCGTCCTGCTGAAGACAATGTTAGATCAAGATTAGGACCAAATCAAGCAACTTAGAGATTCCCAGAGTTGTAAAATCTTTGTAAAAAGACACTGATGTTTCAACCAACATTTTTGTAACTGTTTTGAAAAGAAAATAAACTTCTTAGTAGACAGTATTCCTGATAAAAAGTTATATTTAGATATAAATCTGAAACATTATAGGATATACCAAAAGTGTTACAAACCTATATTTGGGGGATATCATGTCTTCATTCATTCAACAAATACTTATTGAGCACCTACAAGGGGCCAGGCACTGTTCTAGGCATTGTGGGTACAGCAGCTAGCAAAAGAGTCAAAACTCTGCCCTTACGGAATTTATATTGTAGTGTGGGAAGATGCAAAAAAAGAGGAAAAAATATGGAAAGTCAGAGGTAATAGTGTCACTGAGAAAAATACAGAAAAAGAAAGTGCAGTGGTAGATTAAAATTAGCTGATTAGAGTAAGTCTTAAAGATAAAGATGTGAAATAGAAAGGGTTGTGAGCTGTCCAGGTAACTGAAGGAAGAACATTCCAGAAAGAAGGAGCACATCTGTGGAGCCATTGAAGGATTCCCAGATGTTCATCATTTCAGAGGCTCAATAATCAAGCTTAGTGGCCAGTATTTATTAAATTAAGGGAGAAATAAGGTCAAACGACGCTTGTCCTCTTCATTGTGTTAGGTGAAAATATTCTTAGGGGCCAAATTATCTTGACATATACAAACTGGCTTGGGGAAGTGGATCAATTTAATGAACTGGTTGTTTGAAGAGGGTAAAATGGAACCTTTGCTAAATTCAATCAATAGCTAGTTGTTTTCTTTCATGTCAGTTTTTATCTGTGGACACAGTAGACTGTTTAGGTTAAGCAATCTAAATTGGGATACTACTTTCTGACAAAAATATAATGGATTTATTCAGTGTGTCACAGCCAGAAGCATAACCCTTCTGAGGAAATGAACAATTTAGCATTTCTAGGTCATGGGAGACTATGAATTCTACCCTCTGAATATGATACTGTAGGCATGTTTAGTATAAATGCAAATCTTACCAAAGAGTGACATGTCAGCAGGGTTTGCAAGGAATCTTTTTCCTTAAAAAGCAAACCTAAGAATTGATGTTTCTCAAACATTCAATTTTTCTGCTATGCCAATCTTTACAACAACTTGGTATGTGAAAAACTGAAAATACAATGCAGATACATTTGAAAAGAAAACAAAGAGTCTCTGCTTTATATAAATACACACTTGCTTCTTGGTTCCTGTACTTTAAAATCCATTAAAATAAAATTCATTTTACACCGATCCAGTTTACATGTCACATTAAATACTCAGCTGTGGAAAATAGTGGAGCACATCTTGACTACTACAATGGACCATATCACTCTGTTAGTTATCAGTACCCCTCTCAGGTTAAATATGGAACAGGAACAGGTTAGAGATGAGTGCTGAAGTTAAAAGAGGCGGCAGAGCAGGGAGATGAGCAGCAGGAACTGATGGTTCCTGGAAATGTTTTTGAGCACTCTGGAGTATGAGGGAGCCACAATTTGACCAAACATTCTATTTTTGGATATTCCTGGAAATAGGACCCACGATGAGACCCATGCCAGAAAATGTTTTTCCTTCAGATAATAATGCAGTGGCCCAACTTTGTAAGCATTTTATCTATTTGCTTAAGAAAGAACTTCATTTTCAAATCAGGAGGTGTTTAGTATAGAAACAGTATGGGGTAGGGTAGCAAGCTCTGCCATCAGATAATAGGGATTCAAATCTTAAGTCTCATACTCTGTTTCCCCTTAGAATTGTTGTAAATTTAAATGACGTAACACACATAAAGTGCTTAGAACAGTGTCTGACATTCTGGAAAGGTTCACATACATTAGATATTATTATTATGTTTCAGTGGCTCTTGGAATATGAAAAATTAGAAATTGTAAATGAAGTACCAGACTCTAACTTAGTGCTTAAGGTTTGTTCTGGTATGATGGAAAGAACATGCGCTTTGCAGTTAGACCTCTAGTTCTAGTCCTAGCCCCACCTCTTACAAGACCTTCTGATAGGGTAAGTTATCTTCTTTTAGCTTTGGTTTCCTCGTCTATAAACTGAAGGTACCTTGCAGCACTGACAAAGAAAGATTGAATGCTTAAGGAATGGCATTCTTCATCTCTACCTTATGGATGCAGGGTGTTTTTTTTTTGTATATGGTTATGATACTAAGCATCAAATCATATCCTCTATATCATATCAAGATCTGTAGAACATATTTTTAAAGCATAAACATTTAAAAGCATGAAGCTTGTTAGTTGCAAAGACCCTGGAAATAATCTAGTACAATCTTTTTTATTCTGTAAGCAAATGAACTAAAACCAAGAAAAGGCATGTGTGTTGTTTCTGAAGGTCACATGGTTAGTTAGTGGCAGATCTGAGGCCCGGGTCTCTGACTGACAGCCCAGAGCTGTTCCAGTTTCTCCCACAGCTACATTCCTAAAGAAGCCTTCTCACATTACTAAGGTTTATTGTGATTGCCGACCAAGTAATCTAAATAGTGAAGATCTTTGCACTTTCAATTGCAAATATTTCACACTTCATTTCTTCACATCTCAGGGTTACAGGTTTAAGAATATTAGGTCTCCCTTATGACAAATATTTTTGTTTTCAGGCAAATACTTTAGTGATACATCTGCATATGTCCCCTGCTCGTTTGGGGTAGGGATGCAGCAAGAGAGATAGATATAAGAGAGGTTGTGATAGATTGAGAGCATTTGGAAAAGTAAATACGGCAGAGTGTCCGTTTTCCCATTGGCAAGAGAACTGAGAATCGATGTCTCATTTATTATATGGCAAATAGCATGAGATTAAAAAAAAATCTTATAGTTATGTATAATTATCATGTGATTTCCAGAGCCAAGATGAGAGAACGTTTATAAATTGCAATCTGAGGTATTTGCATTGAAAATATAAATCCTGGCATTGAAACAGTGGTGAGATGTAGTAATATATTCACTTCATCAGCTGGCTATATAGTTTCTATAGCACCTGTATGTTTATTTAAACAATAAGTCTATATTCAAGACCAATACTTCTCAGTTCACTCAATTCAGTGAAAGAAGAAAAAATGAGAAAAGATTAGTTAGCTTGAGAGTTCCCACCACCCCTACTCCCAGTGACCTGATTTTAATTTATTTTATATTAAAACTTCTCACTCAATAGATAATGGCATATTTTTGCCAAAATAGTTTTTGAACGGTAATCAAAATTTCTGGTGTGAGTGTTTGTTAACTTGAATTCTTTATGATATATGAATCTATATATCTTAGAGGTGCCCTAAAGAATGGTATGTTTGAATCAGTGGCTTTTTAAAAGCATGGTGAAATAAATAAAAAATAAAATAAAATAAAAGCATGGTGAATACTCAAAGTACTGGTGTATTTTCCCCAGTACTCTTAGTCTAACAATATAAAGATGCACTAAGTGTACCACAATCATATCTTATTGAAAATAAATTGTCTTCATTATATATTTACATAACAAAAATTGATTGAATGCTTACCACAGTCCCAAGCACTGTGTAAAGTATTATAGTAAGTGATAAGAATATTTACAAATGTATATTTATCAAAAGAGGAAGAAAGAGAAAGGAGAAGAGAAAGAACAGAGACATTATTCAACTATTTAATAATTACAACATATGTAAACAATGTTCCCTGAGAATTGGTTTTCTTCTGTCTTGCTTTAAGACATGAAAGGAAATTGGGTGAAACTCACAAAGAAGAAACTCCCAGTGTTCGTATTCTGTAGGTTTATTTTGCTCCTGTTTATTAACTGGCATAAGGTGAATTAAGCTTCTCTTCAAATGCATATATAGACTAGATACCAGAAGGAACTTCTCATCAGAAAAATTTATAAGCCATAGAATTATTGTTTGTGGAAAACATTGGAAGCTCCATATCTGGAGTCCTTTCGACAGAAAAATGGACAGGGTGATGGTGCATTATTGTACATAACTTAGCCTCTGACTCTGTCCAGCTCTTTGTTCTATAAAAAGCCTAGTGCATTTTGGGGGCGTAATAAATGTTGAATTGTAAGTAACATTCTTACATAGCCTCTGGGGATAGACTCTCACTCCTAATAAGACTTCTCCAACTCTAATTTTCATGATTTGCTGCTGTGTAGGTAATACTCATGAATTCAACACGATCTATACATGCTAAGTATTTTGTAGTCTCAATATGTCAAAGATAAGATTTCACTGAATGTAGCAATCTAATGAACATTATTGAGTACCTCTAATGTGTGGATCTGAGGACGATCTATAGAATTTCATATAAGGCAAGCATCATATGAAGTGCTAACCTGGGTTAATTTTAAGGTGAGATTGATTGGGAAATAAGATGAAATGGAAATAAGAAGAAAGATCATTATTCTCCAAAATGAAAGCTGCTGGAGGATTGATAGTGCAACAAAAGCAGAAAGGACCAGAACTAGTGAATTAGGTAAAAGTTCAGTATATATCAAATGGGTCATTTTTGGTACTAATCCATTTCTGAAAAAAATCGTGCTTTAGACAATATATGAAAGAGCATAATGTGTATATATGGTGGTGAGATGTGAGGTGTGTGTGTGGGGGGGGAGGAGGTTTCAGAAATTGAAGTAGAGGAGAGGTTAATGCATCTTTTGGATTAATGTAGTCATAATGTAACTGATGCAAAGAGAGAATAGGTCATAAATTGCTTCAAGGGAATCAGAGGGCAATAGGGGGCCTGGGTATTCTCTCTGAATAATAGTTTCAGAGCATCTGCTGTTCAATATGTTTAGAACCTTTTGAAGCCCCACTGTATAACTCACTTGTCACTTGGCTTGAGGAAGAGATGACAGATCTACCAGGAACATTCAGAAAGACTTTCTTTTCTTTCTTGTTTTTTTTTTTTTTTTTTTAAGAGAGACGGGAACAAGCCAGCTGTTCTTGTTACATCGATATTTTAACAAATGCATTGATCTTAGCATTCTGAATATACCTGGGGTTTTAACATTTTATATATAATACATTGAAGACAAATACTGCCCTAGCATCTAGGAGGGTGCTCTGAAGAGACAAGATGAAACATGACAGATGGATTTACTTAGATAGCACAAAGTCATTTTAAAGATTAGGAAATACCTTGTTTTATTTCCTGTGATATGCTTCATTATCTTTTCTCTGAGTTGCCCTTCACCTCCTGAAATTAATTCTGGAATTTGACCTTTTAAAATTGTGTGGAAGAATAAGATTGCTACAGCACCACTTGTGAAAATATCTAGATTTGGAAAAGTACAGATTGTACCTCAGCTACTCTCCTTCAACATACCCACCTGCCACACACACTTCATCATCTCTGTGAGTGAGCCATTTATGTTTAAAGTTACCCAAAGTTCCCTGGATTATTGCCTTAGCACTCATCTAAGCGCTGCCTCTTCTAGTCTCTCTACTTGCCAATCAGTTCGGAGAGATTTTCTAAAGGTTAAATCTGATTATGTTACTAATTTCCCTGAAAAACCTGGTGTCTATTCAATGCTTTTAGTCACCTTAGCAGGTTGTTTAAGGTCTGCATTTTACTGGCTTTTCAGCCTCATCACCTTCTACTACCCGATATCAACTTTATGATGCATGTCATGGGTCTGCTTATCATTCCTGAACATGCTTTTTCTTATGATTCTTGCTTTGTGATTGTTCCTTTCTCTGCCCAGAATTCTTAAAGTTTCCCTACCTCTCTTCTCTGTCAGATTAAATCCCACTCATCTGTTCTTTGTGGCTTAATAAAATTGGTATCTTTCATAGGTAGACTAGCTGAACCGTAGAATTAGTGGTTCTCTTGTGTATGTAATTATAGTATTTTCTTCATTCCTAGCTTTGGTGCTTACCAATTCAGTGCAGCTATTCCTTGTTGTTCGTGATGGTGATTTTTGCCCAATGTTGTGAACTTATTAAACCAAGAAAGATTTCTGAATTACTCAGGACCCAGCATAGTCCTTGCTTATGGAAGATATTTATTGATTGAGCACTGTCCCCCACCAAAAGCTTAGGGCTATCTTTGGGAGTCTCTGTTACTTTTTAGGTTTTCCCTTTATAACATTTACTCCCCCACATCAGTCCCAGATGTCCAGTTAAAATATTTAGCCGGGTTTCACATCTATGTGGTCAATTCCTGATTTCTTTAAATCCTGCATATTTTGTTTTACATGAGTTATAGGGCTCATACTTCAAGTCATGTTAAATGATCCCTTTCATGCTGGAACCAAATTCATCACTGTTTGCCTATCTTTAGGTCCTTCTTTTTATATATCTCAGATGTCAACTATCTTGAATCTCTAAATTAAGATACTTTCTCCTTTGTTCTCTAGAGGCCATTCAGTTTTCATTCATTGGGGATTGTTCACTGAATACAAGTGTACTGCTAAGTGCTAGAGACATAACAGTCTTCTGTCTTCTTCAAGCTTAAAGTCTAGAAGGGGGATAGAAAAAATAAACAGACTTTGGCAATACAATGGGATAAGTGCTCATATACAGAAAGGAAGGACGGCCATAGGTGGGAAGTTTACCAAGGTTTGGGGAATTAGTAAACACTTCCTGCAGGAAGTAATGTGTACACTGAGATTTGAAGACTAAGTCGTGGTTAGCTACATAAAAACATGGGAGAAGACCATTCTAGCCAAAGGAAAGCATAGCACATGGAAAGGCCGTAGAACAAGAAGCGTGTATAAAATCGGATTTTGACAGAATACCAGGAGATGAGGTTGTAGAGACAAGATGGAGTAATTTTATACACTGCTGTACAGTATTTTTTTCATTACAGTATTTTCTTCATTCCTAGCTTTTGCTGAAGTAGGCCATGCTGAAGTAGTTTGAACTTACTGAGGAAAAGAGAGAAACAATTAAAGGGTATTAAAGCATAGCTCTACTTAAATTTGCATTTTAGAAAGATTGATTTGCCTGAAATATGGAGAATGGGTTGAAGAAGGCACAAATGAATGCTGGGGGACCAGCTAGGAGGTCACTGCTGCCATTCAGATGAAAAATGAGAGTGGGCTGACCTAAGACCTGGAAGTGGGAAGGAAAGAAAGCATAAATATATGAAAAATATTTAAGAACAAAATGGTGGCCTCATGATTGATTAAATATGAGGGAGGAGGAGAGGGAAGGGAAAGTTAAGGATTCTGGAGTCAAGAATGATGCTCTGGTTTCTGGCTTGGGACACTTTGCAGATGGTGGTAGTGATGACTATGCTAAAAAATGTAGGACCAGGTAGTAGGGAAGATTATGAAATAGACTTCAGACATTTTGAAATTAAGGTGACTTTGGGAAATCCAAATGAAGCTTTGTGGGTCTATAGCTCAGAGTTAGAAGGAACATTTAAAAATCATTAGCAGTTACATGTAGTTGAAATTTTGGCCGTGAATGAGTTCATCAAAGAAAACAGTACACTGAGATAAGAGAACCTAAGATAGAATTGATAGGGTGGGAGAAGAAGAAAGAATCCGCAAGGAAGATGGATGAGGGGCAGAAGGACAACCAGATCCATTTGAGACCATGAAGTTTAATGGATCAGCATGGTTTCAAGAAGGATTGGCCACTGCTATCAAATGTTGCAGAGATATCAAGTGAGATAAGGGCTGAGCAATGTTCATTTCAATTAATTACAAGGAACATTGGTTTTAGTGGAGCAATGAGAATGGAAGTCAGGTAGCACCAGATTAAATTGTGAATGAGAGAGAAGGAAGTGAAGATAGTGAGAAATATGTTTTTGAGAAGTTGTATTGTGAAAAAAGACAGAAAGCAATTGCTGGTTTTCACAAGTTTTCTGGTTCAGGGACACTTCCAAATTCTGACCACTTTCACTGTTGTTTTATTTTTTTCCCTTAAACATCCTTTGCATTTTCGTAGCTATTTAAGCCATTGATTTTCAAAAACAAGAAAAGCATCCAGTATAGGCAGGATTTGGAGGTATCCAGATAAAGTCCCAAAGGCACCATTTCAAATGTATTCAAATGTCTTTTTAGTAATATAACTGCTTTCTAAAAAAAAAAAAATAAATAAAAAAAATCTCATGAATGCTTCTATTTAAAATAGATTAAATCTGAGCTGCTGTGATTTAAGTAGGCATGGATGGCCTGGAGCCCCAAACTCAGGTCCCTTACCTAGTTTTCTAAGGTGGCCTTGTCACAGACTTTTTTATTTTTATTTTTTTAAGGAGGGCACAGCTCACAATGGCCTATGTGGGGATCGAACTGGCAACCTTGGTGTTATTAGCACCAGGCTCTAACCAACTGAGCTAACTGACCACACTCTAACCAACTGAACTAACCAGCCACCCCTCTCATAGACATTTCTGAAGAACCCTATGGATCCAGAGAACTCATGTTTAAAATTACCCCTTAATTCAAGGGTTATTTAGACTGAAGGAGACTATCAGCCTCCTTGTTCTGAAGTTTTTCCCAGAAACTTCTCCTGGATAGTTGCTGAGAAATGCTACTTGCTGTCAGTACATGTCCTAGGACAAAATAAAATCGTAGATTTTTAAGATGACAGAGACCCCAGTGAAGTTCAAATTCAGCCAAACACCATTTAAATGGCACCTTGGTCTAAAAACATCATCTTGCTAAGCAATTCCTTTTCTTATCCTATTTCTCTGCTCTGTTCTATCTATCCTGGTTGTTACTCTGCAGACCCTTGGATGGTCAAGGCTGGAAATGGGAAAATGAAGATGAGGGACTGCCGAGCCTTTCATGGATCCTCCCAGCTTCTCCGTGGATGGCAACACATGTCAGTGATAAAATCTGAATAATGTCCCAGGTTTAACCAAGGATAAGCTGTGTAGAGTCTTATAGAAATGACAGAAGCATAAGTAATAGAAAATACCAGATATTTGTGCAGCACAGAGTGCATGAAAGAGCTGGCCAAAGTGAATGGAGCTGAGTATTCAGGACTTCTTTGTGTTTGTAACTGCTGGCTGGCAGCAGAGAAAATCAATCTACTGGATGAATGAATGCAGCCACGAATAAACAGAAAGGGAGAGAAACGATCTTGTGCTGGAATAATAGCATATATGATGTCCTTAAAGAGTTTATAGCCTTCCTGGCAAGCATGGGAAAACCCAGAAGGAAAAAGAGGAAAAAATAAATCACACTACCCTTCAGCAACACTTCAATATAGATATTGTTATCCTATCCTAAAGAAGAGAAAACTGAGGTTCAAAGAAATTGAGTAACATGCCCTAAGTCTAGAGCTGTTAAGGTAAGAAGCCACATCATTTCCAAAATGTTCTCATTGCAACAGTACATTTCAACATGAACATCTTTCAAAAATGCGACTAAATACTTAACATGAGAACACAGGGCTGCCTTTCCTCATACTGGTTCTTGAGAGTAAGTCATACATAGGGCACTTTTCATGAATCCCTTGTGTTTGTTGGTTGATTCTTGGGTCACCTTAAGAGTTACATTTTATAATGAAATCTCATCCAGTGAGTGGGGAAGACCAGGATGATGCCACAAGGTAAAATCTAAGGTGCTAATAAGAAGAGTGCCCTCAACACATTCAACTCCAAGCAAAGATTCTGAAGCCACTGCTTCTGTTTCTACCATTAGAACTTTTTAAAAATATGTGACTTTTCAGCTTTTACCCCATTTAAAAATGCAAATGTCCCTCAGTGAATTCAGTTAATTCATCCTTTGTTTAGTCTTCAGTTATTTATAATCTTTTATCGGGTACTGTAGCAGAACTAAAACCAAGAACTATGCCCTCATTTTCTGTAATGATGGTGGACAAAGGGTTTGGAGGAGAAATACCTGGCCCTGTTACTGTGGCAAATTTGGGGTAGCCTCCATCCTTTTCCTCATATTTCCTTTCAAAGTGCTCCTTTATAGTTCTTCCTGAAGGAGCACTCTCAATGACCATTTTAGCTGGAATTTATTAGGGTAAAATGTTGGCTCCACATAGACTAAGCATCCTTGGAATGCCTCTGGTCCTCAGTTACCTCTCGAGGGAAGATTTATGTGACTGCCTCCACTGCCCTAATTGCTGTCCAAGGTTCTGATACACTTTGCTTGGACAGTCATGAATGTTAAAGAAAACACCTCAGGAAATTTTGCTCTAATGGCCACTCAGCTAAGACTAACTGCTCTAGTCTAAGTTCCTTCTCTTGTAACATTATTCTATTTAGCATTTTTCTTGAATTGTGATTGAGACATGCTATACTAACAAGGAGGCTTTCTGTTCCCTTCAATCAAGTGATTGTCAGCCGGGGTGATTTGGCAATGTCTAGAAACATTTTGGTTGCCAAAAATGGGGGTGGGAGGGAGGTGCAGGGATACTACTCACATCTAACAGAGGCTAGAATACTGCTAAATATCCTGAAATGCACAAGACAGATCCCCCACAACAAAAATATGCAGCAAAATTATCGATAGTGCTAATGGCTTTAAGTAAGTCTACAGAGAATAGGACATTACTGCTCTCCTCCTTCTACCATGGTAAGTGAGCTGGGTTATGATGTCAGACAAAAAACCTTCTAAAGAAAGGAGCATCATGGTTAAGAGCTTGAGCTTTGAGTGAGATAGAAATGGATTTTACTTCCAGATCTGCCACTTAGCTCTGTGATCTTAGATAAATTACATAACCCCTCTACAATTCAGTTTCCTCAGGTGTAAAATTAGCAATAGTATTACTTTATTTGGTTGCTAAGAAGAATCAGCAAAGCACACAAAATGCTTGGCACAGACCCTGGTAAACACAAGCATATGTTAGTTATGATGATTGTTATTCTCCAGTGAGAGTTTTATCAACTCCCACTTCAATACATTTGGATCAGACAGAACTAATCTTGATATAAACCAGACTCAGAAGCATAAGCCAAAGTCCATTTTATAGTATTAACTATTTCTTAGCCCACTGTTGCCACCATGAGCCCTTTCTTTTGCAAAAGAGTATTACGAGGATGAGTGGTATGACCAACATGGCTAGTCATTAACATTGATTTATTTGTTCTTCTTACCTGGCTGGGCTTGAGGCAGGAAGATGAGGCCAAAGTTCAGAGAGCTCTATGGCAATTTCAAGGAAAAGAGACCATTTCTGGGTGGTGAAAATTTTGAGGAGGTTATATTTGCGTTGGACCTGAAAATGTAAGAATAGTTTTGGTAAGTGGGGATTTGAGGGGGTGGGGGGGGTGTCTATTCAGATAGAATTGATGGTCTGAACAATTAATTACACAGAAACAATAAATCTTGAGCTATATGGAGGATGTTATTTGGTAGACCATCGCATGCACGTCAGTTATGTGTGGTGAGATAAGGCTCCAAATACAGGTGGAGACTGGATTGTAGGTGGCCTTGGATGTTACATAGTCAATGCCTTTTGGAGCTCACAGGCCTCCACTAACACAACCATCAAACAAGAGGTTCTGTATTGTCCTTGGGGTAGGCCTAGCAACTATGAGAGAATAGAGAAGGAAGGGTCTGCCTCACCTAGTGAGGCTAGGAACAACATCACAATAGAGGTGATCATTCAAAGTAAGATCAGAAATATGGGTAAGAGTTTTATAGAAAGAGAAGGATCTAGAAACGGGTGATAGGAAGATATTCTAAGCAAAATTAACAGACTAAATAACAATGTACGGAGAATCATTGGATATAACTGAGCTAGGAGTGGGTGTGGGATGTGGAAGAGGATGAGGTTAAAAGGGTAGACCGAAGCAAGATCACAGAAGGTTCTGTATGCCACATTAATGAATTTGACTATATTTATGCAGTGATGGGGACTCCTAGAATAGGTGTAACATAGGGAATTAAAGCAAATTTGTTTTTCAGTAGCATCTGATAGCACTGAGAAAAACAGTTTGAAGATGGACAGAAGCTGGTTAGGCAGACTAGGAAAAAAGCTAGTTAGGCAGATATCACTTGTTAAAACCCGAGTGAAAGCCTGAATCTAGCCATGCGAGTGAGGATGTGGCAGGAGAAACTTGAGTTTTCAGGAGGCAGAATTGGAGATGACTCAGACACACACTGTAATAATCGTTAAGAGCTCAGGCTCTAGTGTCAGACTGTCTGGGTTTGAATACTGGCTATACCAGATACTAACTCAGGCAAGTGACTAAGCATCGGTTTCCTCATTTTTAAATTGGGGGTGATAAAAATGGTACCAACTTCTTATGGTTGTTGTAGGATTTCCTACAATCCAAGAAAAAACTATTAGCATACTGCTTGGCACAAGATAAGTATTCTGTAAACATTAGAATATTAACCCTTCTTTCCCCTACCCTCCCTCTTCTCCTACCCTCCCCCCCTCTTGCTCTTTCTCCTCCTTCTCCTCCTTTCTCCTTCTCAGTCTCCTTCTCTTCCTATTGTTTTCCATAATCATCTTCAATTTATCACCATCATCATTTCTAAATGATTTTGGCTCAAATGATAAGATGGTAAAGCTATTCTCTAACTTAGTAGAAGGCATAGGAGTGAACCATTATCTAACTATTCCAAAATAATATGACCATTTACCAAATTGAGGCTGGATGAGCCACCAGCTAGTTTTATGCTTTTGTAGGTAAGAGTCAACAAGGCAGAGTGAACTTACTTTATATGCACTTTTAAAAAACAGGCTTTATTTTTTAGAGTAGTTTTAGGTTCATAGCAAAATTGAGAGGAAGGTACGGAGACTTCCTATATGCCCCGACCTCTATTCATGTAAAGCTTCTCCCATTATTAACATTCCTCACCAGAGTGATACATTTGTTAAAAGTAATAAATCTGAATTGACA
Organism: Rhinolophus ferrumequinum; assembly: GCF_004115265.2. Lineage (NCBI taxonomy): Eukaryota > Metazoa > Chordata > Mammalia > Chiroptera > Rhinolophidae > Rhinolophus > Rhinolophus ferrumequinum. The sequence continues at coordinate 62,534,301 of NC_046287.1, forward strand.
CATCATTATCATTCAAAGTTCACAGTTTTCATTAGAGTTCACTCTTATACATTCTGTGGGTTTGGACGAAGGTATAATGACATATCCACAACTGTTGTGTCATACAGAGTAGTTCCAGTGCTCTAAAAATCCTCTGTGTTTCACCTATTCATCCCACTCTCCCCAAAATCACTTACTGTTTTACTGTCTCCATAGTTTTGCCTTTTCTAAAATGTTGTATAGTTGGAATCATGCAGCATATAGCCTTTCAGCTTGGCTTCTTTCATTTAGTAATATGCATTTAACGGTCCTCCATGTCTTTTCATGGCTTGATAGCTCATTTATTGTTAGCACTGAATAATATTTCATTGTCTGGAAGTACTACAGTTTCTTTATGCATTCATCTACTGAGGGTCACCTTGGTTGCTTCTAAGTTTTGGCAATTATGAATAAAACCACTATAAACATCATGTGCAGATTTTGGTGTGGACATAAGTTTTCATCTCCTTTGGCTAAATATCAAGGAGTGCAATTGGTAAACTGTATGGTAAGAGCATGTTTAGTTTTGTAAGAAACTGACACACAGTCTTCCAAAGTGGCTGTACCATTTTGCATTCCCACCAGCAATGAATGAGAGTTCCTGTTGCTCCACATCCTCACCAGCATTTGGTGTTGTCAGTATTTTGGATTTCAGTCATTCTAATAGGTTTGTAATGGTATCTCCTTGTTTCAATTTTCATGACATATGATGTGGAACATCTTTTCATGCTTATTTGCTATCTCTATGTCTTCTTTGGTGATATGTCTATTAAGGTATTTGGCCCATTTTAAATCAGGTTGTTGTACGCATTTTTAATTTTAATGTATTCAGTTAAACACACTTGAGATGGGGGGAGGCAAGAAAAAAAAGGCAAGGAGAAGACAGGGGAAAAAGGAGAATTTAAATAATAGAAAATAACCCACTCAATAAGCTTCAGGAGTAGGAGCAGGAAATGAGTGTTTTTAGCCACATCCAGTGGAATTAGAATTTTCAGAGGTATATACTTCTTAGACAACATGGTCCCAAGATTAAACCAACTCATTCTTCTGTTCCTGAGTAAAGAAAAAGCTGTCTTATCACATACTGGTGTATTGAACTTGTGAGATAGTATAGCTTCCAACATGCCATTTTCCTAAGAATTTTTTACAGGTAATTTTCAATGTATGTGATTTTTGTTTTCTGAGCTGACATTAGAGAGTAACCTGTATATAAAATGCTATTCTACTCTGTATCCACTTTTGTTTCACCTTAGAAATATTTTCTAATCCTGAATGTTCTGCTTAAGGACTTTCCACACAAAATAATGTTGGTGCATAGCCATCGTGCTGAAAGTATTCATGTTCATTTCATTGTTTGATTACCCAAATGATATCTGCAGTGAGGTGATGGGTCAGATTTTCATTGTGGAATGTGAAAATCTAAAGGTATTTCCTTAGGAAAAATGGATTGAGAATTTCAGATTTTGATGGAAGATTTAGGAAGGGGGAAGGTGCATTAATGATCTAAACTTTATTTTTGGGGACCTCACACGAGAGAGGTCATGACTAGCCATTGATTATAAACAATATTAATTATATTCCTTTTTATGGTTATACTTTGAGTTAAGGAACTACTGGTGACTACCACATCATAAAGAGCTCCATAAAATAAAGATTTCTTTTTCTCTAAGTGATCTTGCCTAGAGTTGGGTAAGCCTGAATTCAAATTCTGACCCTACCCACTCCTAACTGTAGAACCTCAGAGGGTTATTGTCACAAGTCAAAAAGTCAAGTGAGATAATACATGAAAACACCATACTTGATAAATAGAAAGCTTTCATCAATCATTAGCAACTGCTAATGGTGTTCACCGATGTTATTCTTCCCTGAACACAAGGTCAACAGGTTTCGGTGGGAAGGATTTAAGGCAACCAACGGGGCAGCTGTGCTGTGTACAGCTGGAGCTATGCACAGCTGGGCATGCGAGTTCTCTCACTCTGATTCAGTCCACTTCAGAGAAATAAAAGCCGCCTGAAATATATGTCATCATTTCCCTAACGAACTTAAAGTTGATCTCTTGGGTCCTTTCTACAATTATATGATAAGGAAGAGAGTTTTCAATCAACTTGTTAATCTAGGATGTAAGGTGGGTGAGTGGATCATTCAAGCTGAAACATACAGTTTGAGTTGTTTATGTCCATTGATCAAATGCACTGTATATTTCCAAAATTCTATCTTTTACCCTGTAGACTAGATGCAGTCTGTCTCTGTGAGATTTTGATTAGCATGAGGGGGACAAGCACACGCATACCATATAAGTTGCACACAGCAGAAATGAGACAGCCGCCTCTTTGCAAAGGCCTTTTGAAACCCCTGGACAGCGTGGCTATCTATTTTACCAAAATAGATAAAACAGAGTCATTTGTTTGCTTTTTAGAAATAAAACAAATTGACTCAAAGACACCTTAGTTGTTCTCCAGATTAAGAGCTTGTGTCAATTTCATGAATTGCAAACACTATTTATTCTCTGTCAATCCTTTCTTACCAAGTTTAGAGAGATTTTAAAATTCTAAACCAAGTAATTAATTAAACTGATTCCTGGAGTTCTCTCTTCTTCCCTTCAGCTTCGGTGGTAATTAATCATGGCTTTTCCTGGCTTGTAATAACATTAAAGTTGTGCTTTACTGTATTATTTTGGTTGTCTCTTAGAAACTGAAGTATGTCAGCATATAATAATGCAGAGAATAGGATCAGAAATGTAAATTAACCTTGATTCACCCCATCCCTGAAAGGCAGCTCCTGGCTCTTTCAGGAGAATGCTTCATTAAATGTGAAGTTATCCATTAGGACCCAGGTGTCTAGAGATTTTCACAGTGCTTTCAATAGGAGGCTAGATTTTTTGGGCCCAGAGAAGCTTGTCCTTGAGCAATAGTGGACCATTTCCCTATTTTAAATATGATTTAAGACCAAGAGGCAAGAGCATCAAATAGGGAATATCACAAGAGTCTTAAATTCACTAATATAATTTATGTTGAAAAATATTATGCATTTTATGCCCCTTTCAAAAGAAAGTGTTGTTTCTTGTTTAAAATGGTGATTTTTCACATTCCCAATTCCCTTGAAATTCTCATGAAAATTTGGAGAAAGAAAAAAAGATATAGTTATAACACACATATACACACACGTGCATGCACACACACCAAATCAATTACTGTCACAGTAATTTCCGACGTTTGGAAGGTCATGGTGGCAAAAAGGGACGTCAGATTGCTGACAGAAACTGATACACACAGGAAGGAGATCAGACTTTCTTTTCTGAAGAACTTTAAGGCAGCACCCTTTTCCTCCTCCACTTTTTAACAAGAGACCCAAGGCCTGCAGCAACCGAATACTTTGAGGCTATCTCAGTATATTTTCTAGAAAAAAGAAAAAAAACACAGGAAATAAAAGGGGCTCGTAGTAGAGCACTGAGTTTGGGGATTTATAATTCCAGCAAGTAAACTGTGCAGACAGGAGGAGCCTGGTGCAGGATAAGTCTAGTTGCTCATGTATTTCATCTGTTCTGCACATCAAAGAAGAGGAGTGAAGATAGGATAAGGCCTCTTAACTCAATCCTGCTGTGCCTGTGGGGAAGAATGTCTTGTCCCCTAGTTGTATATCTGAAGAGGGAATTCCACTCACATCCAAGGTACATTTGCCAGCTGTTCTGTTTAATAAGCCCATCTATTATTTGCATGTCATAAAATGAATTGTAGGCTGTTGGATTGATTGAGAAAAGCAGATTTTTCCCTTTGGTCCACAAATAGCCTTTCTCCCAGTGCATAAGTGGATTGCTCATAACCAGCAAAATGGGCCAACAAACCACATTAAAGATTAAAAAATCAATAATAATAACAATATAAATCAATCTTTTGTCTGATAATAGGCAGGCCTCTTTTATCAGTGCTAAAACCTCTTTCTCCTTCTGTATTATTGTGTCTCTTGTATCTCGCTATCTCGTTCACTGGGATGATTTTCAGTTCAATGAAGGGTACATTAGCTTTTCTTTCTTTATTTTCTTCCTTAATTCTGTTATTTTTCTACCTAGTTGAGAAACTGGTCACCAATGAACTTAACATATCCTCAGTAGTAAGATAGGTATAATAGAACTCTGTTACAGGATAGTTTTGAGAATTGAGTGTGATAATGCACAGAAAACACTTGCTACAGTGCTCTACATATAGAAACACCTCATAATATAAAAGCCTAAACATTTTATGAACCAAATATCCTAATTTGGGACCAGGTCACATACACTGCTCTGCCAAATGAGGCCTCACCTGCATCCAGAGAGAAACAGAAAAATCTTGGTCCAAAGACCACTTGGCGGCAGGGGCAGGGGAAGTGCATGCAATAGGTACAGGTATCACCTTGACCACAGATTGCAGGTGTTGTACCCCATTTCATTGCATTGTTTTTGTTCAGTTATCAAATATCCCTATTTTTTCTCAATAAAGGAAATTGGGCTTGCTTCTCTTTCCTGCAGAAACCAAAGTAGAAAGCCTGTTTGGTCCGCAAGGATGTTAGTAACCTGACCATAAGGAGCTGGGAACTAATTCTCTGGCTATCTGTGCTGATGAACAAGATGAGCGGAATCTTTCTTGACCTTCATATGATGATATAATCGGGAGAATTTCTCTATCTGCTATTATGGCAACTTGCTGCTTTGGTGTGAGATTGTATCATCTCTATCTTATTGTATGACTATAGAGCTGTGTCAGGGCAGCACTATAAAGATAGTTCCCAAACCTCAATGGTTTGACACAATGCAAGGTTATTTCTCACTTCAAATCTAAATAAGGTGCTCCTAATGAGTGGGCAACTCCTTTCTAAGCAGCAACTCAGGAACCCAGCCTCTTTCCATATTGAACACGTGTGTGTTTATATTAAGCCAGCAGAGAGGGAAAGAACAGAGACTCTTGGATGGGCCAGGCTAACACTTCACTTGCTAGAACTTAGTCACATGACTACACACAAGGTAGCCTGGTAAATGTCATCTAATTGTATGACCATGAGAGACGGGAAACAGTTTTGATGATCAACCATAAGACCTAGGACAAGCCACTCTATGAGGCCTACTGACAAATACATAATCTAGAGAGTGCTCTCTACAATCCCGAGTGAGCATGCAGGACACATATGAGTACACACTCCTGTAATGAAGCTTATGGAAAATACTTTGAGCCAGGAAAATTTGTAATCATACTGAAGACTCTATGGGTCATCCTACCTATGAACATTATTTAATCCAGGAAAAAGAAAATTATGATTAAGAATGCCATCCTCAATTATCTAGAAGGCATGGTATCTTTGAAGCAGCTGTAGAAGCCACAAGAAAAGACAGGCACGCATTAGGCACTGCCATAAATAGAATTGCTCTAAGAAATAATACCTAAGAAAATAGTGCATCTTGCTTTTTCACATAAATATGTCTGATACATATTTTGCCAAGTCATTCAATATACTTTTGCAGCTTTTGATGGTTTATATTATACATCCAAATATTCATGATTGAGGCTTCTCCTCAGACTGCTTCATTTTTTTTCTCTGCAAACTTTCAGATTTATGCTTCTTTATCTTTTTTTAATAAACTTTAGGATTTAACATATACATGTATATTGGGAAACTGATAACTTATGATATTGAATCTTTCCATCCCGAGATATATTACTCAATTTATTCAGGCTTTCTTTTAGGCCATTCAATAAAGTTTTAAAGTTAGTTTTCCATTTCTGCATATTTGCTTACTAGCAAAGAAAACTTAAGCAAGTCACTTAACCTTCTAACATATATGTTTCTTAATGGGATTAATAACAGTATCTACCTTACAGGAGAATGTTGAGTATTAAATGAGATAATATATATATATATATATATATATATATATATATATATATATATATAAATGCACTTATCATAGTGTGTGACATAGTAATAACTATTCAATAAATGAGAGCAATTATCATAACTACTACTAGATTTATTACAATATGTATTTGCTCATTCATGTAAATTTTATTAATTTCCCCATAGTTTTTACTTGGTTTTGTAGATATATAAAGATTTTTTTTTATATTTACTAGATTTTAATTTACTAAATTCTGATTATTTCTAATGATTTTCCAGTTGATTATCTTAGTTTTTCATATAGGAATTAGAAAATATCATTACGATAATAAAAGTTTTGAATCTTTGTTTCTAATACCTAAAGTTTATTTAATCCTTTTATTATGATAGTGGATAAAACTTCCAGAACAATGCAAATTAGCAGTAGTGATAGATGTACCTGTCTTATTTCTGGGTTATAAAAGATAAAAAGTTGTCTGTTAATGTGGGGTGCATGGTCCTGCTTGAGATGCATAATATTTATATTGTTAAAGAAATAAACTTTTACTCCTAGTTTTTTGAGGTGGGATTTTTTAAAATTTATATATATATATATATATATATGTATGTGTATATATATATACATATATATATGTATTATATATGTGTGTTTGTGTGTGTGTGTGTGTATATATATATATATATATATATATATATATATATATATATGAGGGGAGATCCAAGATGGCAGAGAAGATAAATGCTGTGCTTGCCTCATCCCGTGAGCACACCAAAATTATAACTAAATTATAGAACAATCAATCTGGAGAACCATTTGAAGTCTAGCTGAACAGAAATTTTAAAACTAAGGATATAAATAAGCCATGTCTACTGGTAGGAGGGTCAAAGACACGAAACGGGTTGGTCCCACACTCACGTGTGGTCGTTGAAAATCAGGAGAGATATTTTGGCCACAGAGGTTCCCCACAAAGGAGCAAGGGACCCCACCCCCCATACTAGACTCCCCAGCCCGGAGTACTGGTGCCCAGAAGAGGACGCCCCACAACTTCTGGCTGTGAAAAACAGTGGGGATTCTGACCATCCAGGTGGGACAGAAGGCTTTGGGGAAACTCAGACATCCTCTAAAAAGGGCCCACACAGGCACTCACCCAGGACTCCAGCAGAGGGACGGTGACTCTGGGGCATCAGAGAAATATGGGGAGAGATTAAGTTGTGTAACTTCATGGGGGAGGACTGGAGGGACAGTCCCCATTTTCTCTGTGTGGGACCTTCCTTCTGTGGAGCCAGCAGGCAGGCGCCATCTTTCCTGTGTTGAACCCGCCTCCACAGGCCAACTCTGAATCTGATTGGCCTGGTGAGCTCCACTGCTCCACCTGGCTGACTCACTGAGACTCTGCCTAACCCAATTTGCTTACCGCAGGAGGCTTTATCAGCAGCTGAACCCTATAGGAGCCAACACATGGCAGCAGGCCTCCGAGAGTCCTGGCTTTTTTCTGAGCTAACCCAGACCCTGTAAAAGTGGCAGCCATCCTCACTTCACAGCGTGGCCTCTACACACACCTCTTGGTCCAGCATAGGCAGCAATCAATTGAGGGTCACTTTGTAGCTCCTACCAGGTACTCCCCGGCCAGTCATAGGCAGTGGTGGAACTGGGCCTGCACCAGAGCCCCTCCAAATAGGCCCCAGAACCAACATACTCAAAGGTTGGTTTCAGACCACAGCAGAGCACCACCCAATTAGGGCCCAAAGCGACACAAAGGACAGTCTCAATAGGCACCAGAGTCCACTGGGGCAAATCCTACTCTGGGGATAAGTCCTGGAACAGCAGCCCATAAGCTGTAGCCACTCAGGCTGAGGATCAATACCACCCACTTACATGCCAACAGCAATCAAGGCTTATTTATAGCAGGAGGCATATACAACCCACACAAGGGATACTCCTGGAGCATCCAGCTCAGGTGACCAGGAAGACTGTGCCACTGGGCCCCATGGGACCCCTACTACATAAGGTCACCCGGCAAGACTGGGAAACATAGCAGCCTGTGGGGACAGAGCCCCAGAAAGCAGTTTCCAGGCTCTTGACCTCACGTGGGGGGGTGCTGGCTCGGGTAATAGATGGCCGTCAGCTGTAGCCCTTGAGCCATTGGCCGCTGATATAACTGCCGTGGCTGCATTGGGGAGTCGAGTCGAGAGTGAGAGTCGAGGGAAGTCGAGGAGAGAGTCGGTCGGTTGGCAGAAAGCAGGCAGCAGGTCACACGTTGTGTGAATCCAGCTTCCAGTGAGACTGTGGTGGTATGACTCCCCTACCTATGGCTCCGTGGGTGTTCCTCTTTGACGTAGCCACCTCCTGGGTTATGTGGAGAGCGGAAGCAGAGAACCCGCAGGCTGCCCCGCACAACACAGCCCTTCCTAATACATAGAAGCAAACGCAGAGAGGCAGCCAGTATGAGGAACCAAAGAAATATGTCCCAAATGAAAGAACAAGAGAAAACTCCAGAAAAATAACTAAACAAAATGGAGGCAAGCAACCTACCAGATACAGAGTTCAAAACAACAGTTATAAGGATGCTCAAGTAACTTAGTGAGAACTTCAACAAACAGATAGCAAGTATAAAAAAGACATAGAAACCATAAAAAAGAACCAGTCAGAAGTGAAGAATACAATAACTGAAATAAAGAATGTACTAGAAAGAATCACCAGCAGAGTAGATGAAGCAGTGGATCAGTGATTTGGAAGACAAGGTAGCAGAAAACACCCAATTGGAAAAGCAAAAAGAATCCCCAAAAAATGAGGAGAGTTTAATAGACTGCTGGGACAACATCAAGGAGACCAACATTCGCATCACAGAGGTACCAGCACAGCTATCATTTAAAATTGAAGGACAGATAAAGAGCTTCCCAGACAAGAAAAAGCTAAAGGAGTTCATCACTACCAAACCAGTATTACAAAAAATCTTAGAGGGACTTCTTTAAGATAGAAAAAAAGGTAAAAAAAATATGAATAATAAAATGGCAATAACTACATATCTATCAAAAGTTGCTTTCAATGTAAGTGGATTAAATGCTGCAATAAAAAACATAGGATGGATGAATAGATAAGAAAACAGAACCCTTACATATGTTGCCTACAAGAGACTCACTTCAGATTAAAAGACACACAGACTGAAAGTAAAGGGATGGAAAACGTTATTTCATGAAAATGGAAATGAAACAAAAAGAAAAGAAAAGCTGTGGTAGCAGTAGTTATACCACACAAAACAGACTTTATACGAAGACTAAACAAGAGACAAAGAACCCAGTAGTCCCACTTCAGGGTATTTATCCGAAAAAAGCCAAAAGGCTACTTCAAGGGGACGTATGCATCCATATGTTCATTGCATAATTGTTTACAATGGCCAAGATGTGGAGGCAGCCTGGGTGTCTGTCGATAGAAGAATGGATAAAGAGGAGGTGATGCATATATACAATGGAATATTGCTTGGCCAGGGAAGGGAATGGGTTAATGCCACCTGCAGTGGCATGGATGGACCTGGAGGGTATTGTGCTGAGTGGAGTATGTCAGACAGTTATAGACAAAAGCAATGTGATTTTGCTTATATGTGGAATCTAAAAAACAGAATAAATAAAAGAGAAACAGACTCATGGATACAGAGAACATTTTGATGGTTGCCAGATGGGAGGGGGTCTTGGGGTGGTGGGTGAAAAAGAGGAAGAGATTAAGAAGTACAAATTGGTTGTTACAAAGTAGTCATGGAGATGTAGGATATAGCATAAGGATTATAGTTAATAATATTGTAATAACTGTATAATGTGTCAGATGAGTACTAGATTTATCAAGGTGATAGATGGGAGAGGGTTGGGGGGGCAGGATGAAAAAAGTGAAGAGATTCAGTAGTACAAATTGGTAGCTACAAAATAATCATGGGGATGTAAAGTAAAGCATAGGGATGTAAAGTAAAGCATAATATGGTATTAACCATGTATTATGCCAGGTGGGTACTAGACTAGTCAGGGGGATGACTTCTTATATTATATCTAACCATATACTGTACACTTGAGATTAATACAAAATAATATTGAATGTCACCTGTAACTAACTGAAAAATTAAAAATGGGGGGAAAAGGTGAAGGGCAAGAAGTGGTCCAAATTTCCACGAATAAAACAAGCCATCGGGATGTAATAAACAACATAGGAAATATAGTCAATAATATTGTGATAACATGGTAGGTGTCAGATGGTTGCTGGACTTATCATGCTGATCACTTCTTTAGGTATATAAATGTTGAATAACTATTGTGTACATCTGAAACTAATATACAATATTGTATTCTAGCTATATGTTTAATAAAAATCATACAGATACAAATCATATATATATTTCATATATATGTACTTATATATATATATGAGATGGTGTTGCTTTTATCAAATATGCTCCAGGCATCTACTGTTTGATGTTATGATTTTATACATCTATCTAATACTGTTTTGAATAAAATTAATAGATGCTGTTGAACCATTTTTTCATTACTGGAATAAATCTTACTTGGTTTTGATATATTGTTCAATAAACTTCTGGACTTGATTTCATAATATTTATTAAAGATAGCTGGATCTATATGCATGAATAGGATTGGATTCTAATTTTTTAAAACTCATTGTCACATTCTGTTATTGAGGTTATGCTACATTTTTTAAATGATTCAAGCCTCCTGTCTTTGCGTTCTAAAGGAGTTCATATTATATCTTTTCTAAAGAATTTGACATAATTAACTCATAAAACTACCTGGAATTAGCATCTTTTCTGAAAGTAATTATTTGGCATCATTTTAAATTTCTTCTTACCGGTAGTTTATTGTTTTGATCATATTTCTTTCTTTGATCTTCAGTTAATTATTCACTTATAGTTTCCTATAAAATTATCTATTTCTTTAATATTTTCTTATAGGAGATGAGTAAAAGTACAGTGTATTTTTAGTTAAAATGCTTTCTTAATATGGAATTTAATTTCTTTATCTGTAAAATGATAGATTGAATGGGAAACATTTTAAAGACCATTCCAACTCTAACGTTCTATGGCTATGATTCATTGATTAAAGCAAGTCAGTTACTGATTTCCGTAAAAAAAAAGAATACACTTGCTTGTCATATATTCATCTCTACTCATCTTGGCGCTATCATCCAGGCTCTGACCATCTTCCTTGTGAGACACTCCCAGTTGATTTCCTTTTATTAAATATCAACTCCTCAAATCTATGCTCAGTATCAAGACCAGATTTAGCTTCCTAAAGCCAGGTTGCCTACAATCCCTGTTTGAATTCAGCCCACTCCCAACTATCAACACTTGATTTCATTCTGTTCTTCAATTCCCAAGATTCATCTCCTCTATCATGTCTTCTATCCTTTCCTGTGATTATGTTCTATATCACACTTACGGTCTGTTCCATTACATTTGCACATGGCCTGTGTGACTTTATATGGTTATCTTCCTATGTGTATGTCATGTTCATCTGGATTGATGATGTTGATAGTGGTTGTGGTGGTGAGCCTCTAGGGTCAGGTTTATATTTGAGAGTCATCAGGCAATTGGCTGACTGCAGACTTTACTGTAGGTTAGGAAAGAGGAATAAGGGTGAAACAGAATGAGGGATGTGGCAGCCTCAGAGACCGCAGACATTATCTCTGATATGATAGTTCCCTGAGCTTCCTCTTCTATTTACCAACCAGCCACCTCCACAAATGCTTTCTATGTGGCAATCAGTTACTAACTGTTCAGGAAAGGGAAAACATTACTATATGGAGAAATTACTATAGTATACTATACTATACTATGCTATACAACACTATTCTATATATTCTAAATATGACATATAATACAATGGAGGAAAAATACCCCTGAGCAGAGAGATGATTCAATAGCCCACGCAGGAGTTAGAAGAGCTATTGATCATTACTTTGTACAGTACTGGAGTTGGGCAGAGCAATGAATGGCTAAAGTAGCTGTGACTTTTATGATGCCAGATTACTTATATGGTCTGATTATTTGGCTCCCCTCAAAAAGAAATCTGAGGCTTCTTGCATAAACTCAGGCCATACATATTCAAGGCTGACAGTGGAGAAAGGATTTCTACGTGTTGGTACCCCGAACCTCAAAGTTTTGACTCCCTTTTGTCCTTCTATTAACCTTATTCCTTCTTGGTTGTTTAGTAATAGCTACTGATACCATAGTGAGCTCAAATGAGTTCAAAATTCTTCCCTGATTTCATCATGGAGCAACAGAAGACAGTCTGTAGCTTTAAAAATAAGACTATTCCAAAGACAGATAACAAAATGGAAATGAATGCCAAAAGTAACAACTGACTAAACTTGCTTAGTGATCATAAGCCATATGGGATGCCTCTACGTGACTGAAGTCTATTTTCACAAGCATGAAGGAGTGAGGGTGGAGCTTTAGGGAGAAGGTGGTAATAGTACCCTGAATTTCAACTAGGAAGTGATTCTCAAATGGCTGGTTCCTCAGAATAAGCTTTAATGTGTCCATTCCCTTCTTCCTCAACTCATTCTGACTCAGCAGGCATAGGACCTGAAAATCTTTACTTTTTAAATTGTTGTGGGTGGTTCTGGTGTAACTGGCATTTGGGCACCACTAAACTATATGCAATGAAATCCAAGCCCCAGGTAACAGTCCAGAGAATTATAGATGCTTTTCACCTGCCAAAAGCTGGCCTCCAAGGTCCTCCTGATACTCAAGTGCATCTCTCTCCCTGAGATAATTGATAATGTAAATGTTAACTCCCTTTAGAGTATACAGCTCTCTGTGCATAATGGGTGACACTCCAGAGCACCAATAGATTAAACAAGTAAGAGAACATTAAAATAAGTCCAGATTACTCACTGGAGGGGCAGATATAGAATACCAGAGGGAGCTGTCTTAGTTAGTGTCTACATTGCTCTTAATGGCTTGGAAACTGAGAGAAAACAAAAAGATCAAATAATTCTAGATTGTGGAGGAAATCCAAACACCATCATCAATTTTTCAAGATAAAATCTAAATTCCTTGCCATGGCTTGAAGGCCTTATAGGACTTGAGCCTCTCTTTCCTCTCCCACTTCATCTCCAACTTCTTCCTACGCTGCTCACTCAACTCCAGTGATGCTCGCTGGCTGTCTTGCTCTTCTTCCAACAATGAAAACGTTTTTTTTCACTTTATCTAGTCTTTGTTCAAAATTCACCTCTTTACCGTATTCATCTCTGGTCATCACTATATACAATATCAACCCTCACTCATTGCACTCCATCCTTTTACTTTGCTTTATTTATCATGACCTGACAATACTGTTACTGATTTATTGATTGATTGATTGATTGATATTTTGTATATCTCCTTCACTAAAATGTGAGCTCCATGAGGGCAGGCACTTTGCCAGCTGTCGTCAGGAGATTTCTACAATATTACTTGCGGTATCCCTACTGCTACTAACAGTTTCTTCTTCCCAATTCACATGTGCGTAAACCATGTTTAAATTAATATTCTTAAAGCCCAGTTGTAATTACATGACTATGTTGCTCAGAACATTAACATGTTTTGCTTACAAAAGTAACTCAAAATTCCTTACCAGGTTAGTTTGACATAGTTCTAGACTAGCTTTTATATCATTATGTCTCACCATTTCTCTACTATTTATTTCAACCAAATGAGACTTTACAATGTGCTCAAGAAATGTGCTCTATATTCCCACCACCATATCATCAAAATTTTACCCTTCTTATAGGTCTTATCTGAAATCATTCCTTCATGAAGAAATTTCCAATTCTCTTTGATTGAACATGACTTTACTCCACTCGGAATTACTGAAAAATTTGGCCTGTACTTTTTTATTGCACTGATCTTGTCTTATTTTTCCTTCTCTCCTCCATTCCATTATAAGATCATGTTTTACTTATCTCATATGACCCCAGCAGAGCAGAGTTCCTGACACCTGGTTGACATTCATTTTTGGAGCACCTGTTGATTGGGTAAGTATTGGATCAGAAATAAAATAACTACCTGACGTAGAAACTTTTATTAGTTACACTGTACAGACGAGGTTAGACAACTCATCTAAGGTCGCAACGGAGGAGACAGAATTCCAACGCAGTCATTCTCTCTCTAGGGTGTATGCTATGGCAAGGACATGCATGAGGTACATAATCTGAAAGAAGATCACACAGTAAGCTTCACTTAAAATGAAACCATAGAATCTGGGAACTACAACATCTGGTAATTTGGGGTGTGAATTTTAAAATTTGTTATTTTTTTTCTTTTCTCCTCCTTTTTAATTTAAAATATAATGAATATATCACACTGTGTTATTCTTTTCCATGGCTGGCAGCAAGGGTTTATTTCTGAGCCTCACACATCTCTTGTGCTGTTTTATCTTTTTTCGATGGAAGTGATGTACTACCCAGATTTACAAGACTATTCTGAAAAACATGCATTCTATATTGCTGCTCAATTGAGTCACCTGATATTTTAAGCCAGTCAACTGATTACTTATTCAAGACAATCAAAGGACTGGGGAACAATTTGTCAGGAGGCCTTGACAGCCAAACAGTAAATTACATTTATGAGCATACTCTGGAGCCAACACAGAAAGCTCTTTAATGAGAACAAGGGCTATTTGTTCTCGTCCATTAAACAGTGTCTATATGGATGTTGGTTGTTGGTTTCTACAACCTCCAGCTTTTGTTTTTACAGGTCAGAGTAGAGATTCCTCACACATATTGTTGTCTGGACCATTTGCCAGAGTGGTTGAAATGTATCAACCTTTCAAGGACTTGGAACCCAACTAATCTTTTGAAAGCACTTTAGCACCTTTTTATTAGTTATTTGGCCATAAGGTATGATGGAAAGTATATTAAACTTGAACTTAGGAGTCTAGATCTTCCTCTCACTAGTTTATGATCTGGGTAAATCTTTTTACTTCTCTAGTGTAAAATCTAGGATGGTAGATTAGAGAAAGTTTCTTCCCACTTAAAAATTCTGATTGTCGGATGGCCACACAATGATATAAAAATGCAAAACTCTATAGTATAAGAATTCTAGAATAATTTAGAGATAGTCCTTATAGTTTTCTAAGCTTCAGGAAAAGATATTAAAGTATATGGAACAATTTCTTTGTTTCTTATATTTAGGAAAGGAAATGGATTAGAATCCATTTAATGGGGGTGAATTAAGATAAATCCATGTGGTTCTGTTCCTTGTATTATGCTGTTCTACTAGGAACAAATATGTACAGTACCTCTGAATATAGAGAAATAGAGAATAATGTGTCTCCTCAATTAGCCTAATGTATTCAGTCTTACAGAGCATATCATTAGAATGTGTTCAATTAGAAGGAAAAGAAAATCCAACTTAAGCTACTCTAGAAATAGAGGAATTAATTTAAAATGTATACCTCCTTCCTGAACTATTTTTAAAAATATGTATTTATACATATACATATATGCATTATATGTATGTATACCTATAGCCTATCTGTGTAATCCATACACAAATATATGATTTATCTATGTCATATGATTTAACACAAATATAGTATAACACAAATTTTTTTAACTTTTTTCTCACTTAATATATTTTGGAGTACAACTTATTAGGATACATAAAACTATTTCAATCATTTTAACCATTATACAGTGGTTGTCCATTTTTCACTAGTCCCTTTACATATAGGCCTTTAAGTTGTTTCCATTTGTTTGTTTAAAGACAATGTGACCAATGAATTATTTGCCCACTAGGGCAAAAAGGCTCCCTGGTACAGGCCATGTATTGTGGCAGGGTTCCTCTTGGTGATTCTACCTGGACAGCTTTTTGTGTGAACATAAGTTTTCATTTTTCTGGAGGAAATGTCTAGGAGTGCAATCATGGGGTCATAGGGTAGTTGTATGTTTAGTATTTTAAAAAACTGCTATTATATTTTCCAGAGGGACTATACTATTTTATATTCCCACTAGCCATGTATGAGTAATTCAGTTTCTCTGCATTCTTGTCAGCATTATCAGTATTTTTGGCTGATATTTATAAAAATTATTTATAAAAATAAGCCATTTTTATAAATGTGCAGTCATATCTCATGGTTTTAATTTTCATTAATTTATATTTAATATTATTTTAATTTACATTTGTTTACATAGTTAATGATGTTGAATATCTTTTCATGTGCTTATTTGTCATGTGTATGTCCTCAGGTGAAATGTCTCTTTGTGTATATCTTTTGTCCATTTTCTGATAGGATTGGTTGTTTTAGTTACTGGTCCTTTGTCAGATACTATGTGGTTTGCAAATATTTTCTGGATTGTCTTTTTCCTATAGAAATTTTAGAATAAACTTATCTATGTCTACAAAAAAATGTTGCTGGTATTATGATAGGAATTTCATTAAACCTAGAGGTCTAGTTGAGTGAATTTCTTATATTGAATCTTCCAAAGCATGAAAATGATAGATATATCTCTACATTTTAAAATTTTTTCTTTGATTTCTTTCATCAAACTTTTACAACTTCCGAAATACAGATCCTGTAGCTATTTTGTTCATTATATACCTAAGTGATTTTATTTTCTTTGGCGTGATTATAAATGATGTGATTTTAACTTAGTATATAGATATTATTATCGTGTGTTGATCTTGCACCCTGTGACCTTATTAAACTTTATTATTTCTGTTGTCTAATCTTCCTCTGCCTCTCTTTTATAAGGACACTTGTCATTACAATTAGGGTCCACACAGTTAATTCAGGGTGATCTCCCAACTTGAAGATTTTTAACTTAATTACATTTACAAAGACTCTTTTTCCAAATAAAGTAACTTTTGCAGGCTGCAGGAATTAGGACCTGATATCTTTGGGTCCATTTTCAGTCTACCACACTATGAAAAATGCACTTCTAAAATCCTACTAGTTGATACACCAACTGCATCATTCCACACGTTCTCCAGACTGGCACCCATTTTTCTACATCTATAAATGGACCTCACAAAGATTTTCAACTAAGAGCACTGCTGGTTGTAATAGAGATATATAGCATTACATGACTAAAATGGAAAAAGAAACTTTAGAAACAGTAATCTTTCTCCTGTGACCTTTATCCATTAAGATTTAGTTCTTATCTGAGCTGGTCTATATGACAGTAGAAACAAACACAAATGAGCTGATCCATCAAGAAGCATAGATGTGGGGTATTTGCTGAAAATCATCTGAAGTCAATGCCCCGAGTTTAGGAAACAAACCACTATAACTAGCAGAAGCAATTAGGTAGTTGAAAGGATTATTACATATAATAAGGCAGTTCCCTCTGTCCTCTAAATTTTGTTAATAGTGCATTTAAAACAGCAGAAAGTATGAAACACATTGCAACTGGTTCAGTGACTTCGATGAATGAAACTTGAATATATTTTATACTGAAAATTATAACTAAACCAACAAAATTATCTCATTGAACACGAGCAAAATGTAACTGAAAGGATGCTTTTGTTGTCTAAGAAGCCAAGTAAGAAAATAGTGTGGGTGAAGGAGGGCCAAGATGAGAGGGAATGGACACGAATTCTCATTAACGAAATAGGCATGTGAATTCACTGCTCTGGAAGTCCTTTTCTTAGCTAATGTGGCATGAGTTTGGGGACAGAGATTAGATGATGCACTTAAAAGTATGATCTGCAATACTTCAAAATATGATAGTGATAATGCTATGATAGCATGCCTTCCAATGTGGCTTGCCTAGGAACATGAACTTTTGGGTTTCAGAAGGTAAATATAGATGCAATATTGCAATTGGGAATAATCAAAGAGAGGACAATGGATTAATTGCAGCTTTAATTTCTCCAGTTGGTTAAAAGTCTGGTGCTAATTGAGGTCAATGACGTGGGTTCAATTCCTTTAAGAGCCAGATGGCTTTGCTTAGTTTGGGGGCAAGAGACTAGTACATTGGCCTTCCACCAGCCACCTCACTAATGTGTATCATTGGCTCTAGAGGAGACGAAAGCAGAGTCCATGTCATGTGAAGAGGTCAACATCATTATAGAACCCAGTATTTACAGAATTTCAGGGTCGCATGAATTATTGTGACCTTCACAAAGGAGAAATGAGTATCGCCATTATTATAATATTTGGAAAAAAAACAGTACTTTCCTTTGTTAATTTTTGGATTTCCTTTCTCTGAATGGGAAATTCCTTACATCATCATACATCTCATCAGTTTGGTGAGAAAAGCAGAATCACTATGATCGATGCAGAATAGGGGATGATTTTAAGAGTTTGACCTTATGCAGTTCTGGGAGCTAGTTAGAGTCCAGGTAAGGCAGTTAGATCTGTGGCTGGACCTGAAGTCAGCTGCGCTGACAGTCAGGAAGGAGAGAGGATGAAGGTGGGGAGAAGCATGAATAGAAACTCTCACGGTGAATGGCAACCCATGAGGACAAACTGGAACGTTTCTCTGCCTCTCACCACCTCCAGGCCCTTAGCTTCATTGATGCGAGGGAACTGCTGCAGAAGAAGCTGGTGTTTTCCACAGAGCTACATGTGAACCTGGCCAGGATTTGGAAAAACTGAAGGAGGAACTCTGGCAGGCTCTAGAGGAGCTGGGGGCTCAGCTGCTGCTTCACACCAACAAGGGGGGCAGCAGATCGGCAGCAACATGTATGGCTGCAACAGCACCTGCTCCCTGTACCAACCTTGAGAATGTAAAACAGTGGTTGTTTCCAGCCTGCCTTCTTCCAAAGCCTGCGCAAAATGTCACTTGTCACCCATGCTAAGCTGGACATATATAAAGACGGGGATTCTAGAAAACATCGTTCCAGGTTAGCTGAATTGACAGCACAAGTCCACCACAGAGGAGATTATAATTTAAAGAGCCTTGAAAATGCTCCATATGTATATGTATACAATATATATGTGTATATATGTGTCTGTATATGTGTGTGTGTGTGTGTGTGTATAACGCCAAAAAATGTATAAATATTTTGTAAAAGGAAAAAAATACTAAAATTATAATACTCAATATGTACCGATAGCAAAAGATGAATACAAGTCATGTGTATACATTTTTTGGCACACCCGGTATACACACATGTGTGTGTGTGTCTTTTCTTAATCCAACACACATACATACACACACAAGAGTATCTTCTTTCTAAAATAATTATTTTTTTATTTTCTTCCAAGTGTCTGGATGTTGAATCTTACCTGGGGCAGATGGGTAACTGGTGTCTTCCTTTGATTAGTATAAAGCAGAGGTCAGCAAACTATAGATTGTGGGCCAAATCTGGACCACTGACTGTCTTTGTAAAAAAATGTTTTCTTGGAACACAGCCACTTCTACTTATTATGTGTTGCCGATGGCAATTTCCCACTACAACAGCAGAGTTGAGTAGTTATAACAGAGACCATATGGACTGCCTAAAATATTAGCTATCTGTTTACAGAAAAAGTTTGCTGACCCCTGGTATAAAGCCCTACTTTAGGCTGTTCTCTTGTCTGGTACAATTATGAACCATCCTCAGACAGCAACGAAACCTTTGTTCTGACGGTCAGAGATAGGCAACAAAACAAAGTTCTCTTATTCCAATTACCTTCCCCATTAAACTGATTGTTTTGCCACAATACGGAAAACTCTATGTTGAGATGAAGATAAGCTTCCAGGAAGCATCTAATAAAACAGCCAGTATATCACCAGGTTGTACATATTTGATTAATATGATTCCATTAAACCAATTAATTAAGTGCACTTAGTGAAATACAGGTCTGAAGAAACAGAATACAGAAAAGGAAGTTGGTTTTGGAGGTTCAGGATTGTGAGCTAGTCAGTTCAAACTTCAACCAGTTCAGCCTGGGTTGAACGGACTGGGCCCTTAAAAAAAGAGATAGACACTGTTCCTGGTGGCCAACTTAGGAGAAGTGTAAATGAAACGCAAGCACAATTTCTCCGTGTCATAATGTTGCTAAAGACCAGACTTGATACTGCTTTCTCTCTTAGGTTGGGCCAGCTACAGAAATAAGTCCAGAAAGGCTCAGAATTATAAAAGAACACTTAAATCAGAGCAGTTAAATCAGGATGTCTGCCCATAGTTTATAGCTGTATGCCCATGTATTTTGATAGGTGAAACCTGACTCCGTCAAGTTCGTGCTGTAATTGAGGTTCCAGCTCTTTGGTGAGTCTGGCTAACTCAGACAAGAAGTCAGTGGCCCCGAATTTTTTGCTTTCCTAATGAATCTTTGCCACTGGCATCTCCCTGGCCTTCTCCTTTTCATCTCTTATTGTGTATGCAGCATGGTCCTTTATTTAGATGCCTAAGTTCTTTCTGTAAATGGAAACTTTATTAATAAGACACAGGTGAAATCTCAGGAGTGTTTCCTCCTGGGAGGTGACTTTCAACTCAGTATGAAGCTAACAACATGGTAAATAAAGGTTATTTTTCAAGGTCTCAAGGGCTGGAAAGCAGGCAAAAATGAGAGAAAGAGAAAGGTCTTGAGTTAACTCTTGCAGGGGCTGTTCAATGTGGATGTATAGCTTATTAAATTCTCAAAGTCACCTTATGAGCAAGAATGGCTGTTCATGCTGTTTGATCTGTGGAGCTCAATGAGTGTATTTTGAGGTTGTAATAATGATGCTGTTTGCCCACGCTTTCCAAATCAGCCAGAATTCTTTGACCTTAATCCTTGTTCTTCTTGTCAATGTCTTATTTCAAAAGCTGTGATTCCCAGTTTTAGAAACAAAAGCACCGTAGAAAAATTCCCAAAGCATATGAGAGAATCTGCATAACCTATAACAGTGGAAACTTGTGGTTTCCAAGGAAATGAAATGCCAGGAAGTCACTAAGCTTTCAAGAATGCAACACTTAATCCAAATAATCCAAAAGCAATCTACTTGGCAATCTAATTATATTTCCTTAGGAAGAAACTGCAATAGTGTTTGTTTGCATTTAATTGCCTCTTTTTAATGTGTTTGCATTGAACTCATTTCTGACTTCGTTCTCAATTTAATGGTCCCTTGTAATATTTGACTTAGCTTTCCAGACTAACCCGGAGGATTACACTCGGATTCACACAAAATAGGGCAAGCAAGCTCTTATTTTGAGTATATCTGAGCTGATGTTAGTTTCTCAAAATAATCACTTTAATTGGACAGGTAGGAGGGGGAACTCTAGCTTTAAATCGACTCATCTGTTTTGTTCCATTTACGTATTGAAGCATTGGCAGCATGGAGAGAGAAAATTTTATGCCTCTCTTTCTCCTATTATGTGTTTAATGGTGAGGATGAAGGATACTGAGAAAATGACTCATCTTCAGCCATATGCAACAGAGCAATACCTGTTTAATGGTTAAATTCTAATGTGAGTCCCATTACCTGAGAGCAATGACAGTGCTGTTTATACTTCATTGGAAGCACCACATTTGCATATTATTCCTGATTTTTTTTCAGAAACCTCAGGAGAGTTCGGTAAAGGTTGAGGCCAAAAGTGACTTCTGACTTTTGGGGAAATCACACAGCAGTCTTGAATTCAAATAGTCTTGTTGATATGGAGAAATACAGACATTGCTTCCAATCCCAGGCAAGTATTTCTCTTCTATCGTGTGCTCCAGCTACGTGGAATTTCAGTCCTTATTCCACCTATTTTATCTTTGCACATGATCTTCTTTGGCCTGGAATGTCCTCCCCAGGACAACTTCTTTTCTCCTCTTTTGTCCACTACAGTGATGCCACTACCCCCAGCAAGAGAGAAGGCAGACTTCCCTTATTGCTAAAATCTTACTTTATAAAATCTTGGTCGCTATCATCTCTCTGAAGTTGATTCCAGTAACACTCCTGACTCTGGAACCATGACTTTTACAAAATTCTGTTAAATTTGTTGGAGTGACATTGGTTAATACAATTATATAGGGGTTAAATGTACAATTCTATAATACATCATCTGTATATTACAGTGTGTGTTCATTACTCAAAGTCAAATATCACCTCTAATAAGGGGCAAATATCCAAAATATATAAAGAACTCATATAACTCAACAACAACAAAAACAAACAATCCAATTTAAAAACGGGCAGAGGACCTGAACAGATACTTCTCCCAAGAAGACAAACAGACAACAGATATATGAAAAGATGCTCAACTTCACGAGCTGTTAGGGAAATGCAAATCAGAACCATGACATTTTGACATCAACTAGTTTTAGTATGATATAATACATGATACAGAACAATGGCCCTCGTCACACTGTGGGCTCTTCCTGAGCAGGGTCATATTTCTCTTTGTATCTCTAGTTTCTAACAATATTGAACACACCGTAAGTGCTCAATATTTGTTGAATGAATGAATAAACATATGAATGAATGAATACCAATATTCTGATATGTAATGAAGAAACATATTCTGTCACATTCACTAAAGGAGAACATTGCACAAAGTGTATTCATTTTTTTTTTTAATTCCATGGCTCAGAAAAACAAAAAGCTATATAACAAAGGTTTCTCTTTGTTATATTCAACTAGGCATATTGATAAAATCTAGAGCTCCTGATAGCAATTAGGGTGCTTTGGGTGCCATCAAGCCAAACGAATCTTTTTTGTAAGAAGGCTCATTTGGGTTGAAGTTATCTGTTATCTTTAAAAGTTTTCCCTCTGGTGAGTCCAACTCCAGCAAAAATTAAATAAGAAAATAAGTACATAAACAAATGAATGAATAAATAAATAAATAAAACAAAAAAGAGAGCACTAATGAACATGCATAAAACTAAAATGGTAGTGGCTAAAGGGTATAAGGTATAAGAAATGCCAATCCTTGCGAGCACAATTGAAGTTCAGCTTTGCACTGTGTCCTTGGGGTGCCAAATGAGCCTCTGCCAGAAGGAACATCAATAATTCCGGGAAAAGGGGCCTCTGTTTTCCTCTCCTTAGCCTCTGCCCCTGGTAAAATTCTTGGCCTCCAGGTTTGGCTAATTTGAAAGCCATGACTTGGTTAGATCAGATATGAATACGAGAATTCTTAAAGGAGCTATTTTGAATTTAGAAAAGAATTTTTTCTCTTAGCAGAACAGGAATCAATATATCAAACCAAAAGAATTATTTGACAGCAATTGTCCTTCAGTATCCAGTTAAGATAGAAGATATATACATAATCACACCACTTAATAGATATTCCAGCAGGGGAAAGATGGTTGAGAGAGCAAAGATTTTGAATTACAGTATGTTTTTCAAGATATGCTTTTATAATTTTTATGCATATATTCATTTATTTATTCATTCATTTACTCAACAAATGTTTATTGAACATCTATTAAATATTCTAGGAGTGGGATAAAACAGTTTCTGCTCTTATAGAATGTACATTCTAATGGGCAGGGATGAATGGGAAATAAACAAACGAATTAGTTTATAATATGTCAGATGGTAAGAAGTGCTATGACGCTATAAAACAAAGGGAGGGGATATGGACTTTTGGGAAGATCAATTTTAAATTGGTTGATCAGGAAGCATCCCACTGACAAGGTGACTAAAATCCCCTTCTTAGTGGTATAGAAAGAAATTAGGTATCTTAGTGCTCCATTCTTGACTTTCCAACATTTGGAGATCATGAAGATAGGCCCAATAAGATGAGGAAAATGAGAAATGGATGGCCAGTCAAGGAGGGATACCCTGGATGCTGAATTTACAAAGGCTGAACTAACATGACTATGTACTTGGGTAAGACTGATTTGTACTGGCTCAATGACTGGGTCTGCCATGGGACCACTCCAACAGGATGTCTATGTCCTAGCAGGGCTGACAGGGGTCATACTTCATGGCCTGTATCTTCTGGGCACTGGAATCATGACAGCTATGTCAGTTTGGACTCAAAATTTTCCAGGTTCTTCTTAGCCATACCTAACTAAGCTCTTTCAATTTGGCACTCAAACAGAGAACAAAAATGATTCATAATGTCAGAATTTGAAGCATGGAATAAACTGTGTAACTTTAAAAAACAGTAAAACAAACATGAAGTGTCTTCTGGTGTTACCATGTTTCCCCAAAAATAAGACCTAACAGGACAATCAGCTCTAATGTGGCTATTGGAGCAAAAATTAATATAAGACCTGGTCTTATTTTACTATAAGACCAGGTATCATATCATATCATATCATATCATATCATATCATATCATATCATATCATATCATATCATATCATATCATATCAACTAATATAATAAGTACCCGGTCTTAATTTTTGCTCCAAAAGACGCATTAGAGCTGATGGTCCAGCTAGGTCTTATTTTCGGGGAAACATGGTAATTACTAGCTTTCTTCTGTCATCCAAGAAGGTGAGGGTAGGGATTGTTCTATCGTGACTCTTTCTGTTTGGTCATCTTCCTCCTGCCTACATTGATACTCTTTTTGTGTATCCTCTATCCTCCATTGTTTCATTTTCCCACAAAGCTCTCCTGACTTACTGGGACCCAACACGCCGCTGATGGGGAGGCATCTAGCTGGCACTGGCCCTGTTGCTCCTGTAGGCATCCCTACAAGGCAAGTGCCAGAGGAAGATCTACAAAGAGCTGGTCAAGAACTACAATTCCCTGGAGAGACCTGTGGCCAATGACTTGAGTTGACTCACCATCTACTTCTCCCTGAACCCCCTGCAAATCTTGAATTTTCTGCCTCTCTTGGAATGGTCTTTGTGCTGGCTGGACGGGGTGCGATTTTTTTGATCCACTGTGACAATCTCTGTCTTTCAATAGACCATTGGCATTCAAAGTGATATCAATATATTTGGATCGACAATATTCATTACTCTTTTCTATTTGTTGCACTTGTTCTTTGTTCCTATTTTTGTTTTCCACTCATTTTCTGCCTTTTGTGGTTTTAACTGAGCATTTTGTATGATTCCATTTTTTCTTCTTTTTAGCATATCAGTTATACTTTTTTTAAATTACCTTTCAAATGGTTGCTCTAGTATTTGCATTACACACTTACAACTAATAGAAGTCCACTTTCAAATAACACTAGACCACTTCATGGACAGTGTGAGTACCATATAATAAAATAATCCTATTTTTCCTCTGTCCCTTGTATCATTACTGTCATTTATCTCATTTATACATAAACATACATAGCCATATACACATACATGTGAATATATACACCCATATATATTTATAGATATACATAAGATATGTACTTTATTGCTATTATTATTTGGAATTGTTATGTTAGCTCAATTAAGAATCAGAAAAATAAAAGTTTTTATTTCATCTCCATTTATTCCTTCTTTAATGCTCCTCTTTTTGTGTGTGTAAATTTGAGTTTCCGATCTATATTATTTTCTTTCTGAGAACTTTTATTTTTTTAAACATTGCTTGCAAGGCAGGTTTACTGGCAACAAATTCCCTCAAATTTTGTTTTTCTAAGAAACTTTTTATTTCTACCTCACTTTTGAAGAATAATTTTGCAGAATACAAAATTTTAGGTTGGTGGTTTTTCCCTCTCAGCACTTTAAATATTTGATTCCATTCTCTTCTTGCTTGCATTGCTTCTAAGGAGTAGTTGAATGTAATTATTTTCTTTGTTCCTCTATAGGTATGGGTTTTATTTTGTTTTGTTTTTTTGTCCCCCTGGCTTCAATTAGGATTTTTTCTTTATATTTGATTTTCTGTAATTTGAAAACAATATGCCATGGTATGGTATTTTTGACATTTATCCTGCTTAGTGTTCTCTGGGCTTCCTGGATCTGTGGTTTTGCATCTGACATTAATTTGGGGAAATTCTCAAGAAATATTGTTTCAAATATTTCTTCTGTTCCTTTGTCTCTTTCTTCTCCACCTTGTAATTCCATTATACATATGTTAAACCATTTATAGTGCAACTGTTGTCCCACGGTTCTTGGATATTATACTCTGTTTTTTTTATCAATTTTTGCTCACTTTGCTTTTTGGTTTTGGAGGATATTATTGACATACCTTCTAACTTAAAGATTCGTTAGTCAGTCATCTTCGGTTTAATAATAAGCCCATCAAAGCATTCTTTATATATATAGATATATATATCTATATCTGTTTCCCCAAAAATAACACCTAGCCAGACAATCAGCCCTAATGCGTCTTTTGGAGCAAAAATTAACATAAGACCCGGTATTATATTATATTATATCATATTATATTATATTATATTATATTATATACCTGTTCTTATATTATAGTAAAATAACACCAGGTCTTACGTTAATTTTTGCTTCAAAAGATGCATTAGAGCTGATTGTCTGGCTAGGTCTTATTTTCGGGGAAACACGGTGTATATATATATAATTTCTTTTTAGTATTCTTTCTTAGGATTTCCAGCTCTCTGCTCACATTGTCCATCTGTTCTTTTATGCTATCTATTGTACCCATTAGAGCTTTCAGCATGTTTACTGTAATTGTTTTAAATTCCTAGTCTGATAATTTCAGCATTCCTGCCATGCCTGGTTCTCATGCTTGTTCGTGTCTTTAAATTGTGGTTTTGCCTTTTGGTACACCTTGTAATTTTTCTTGATTGCTGGACATAATATGCCATATAAAAAGAACTGTTGTAAATAGACGTTTAGTAATGTGGTGGTGACATGGCAGGGAGAGGGAGCATTCTCTAATCCTAGGATTAGGTCTCACTTTTTTAGTGAGCCTATGCCTGTGAACTGTGAATATCACACATGTTTCTCAGGTTTTTTGTTTGTTTGTTTGTTTGTCTTTTTTTTTCGTTTTTTTTCTCCCTTTAGATGGGACAGGAGAGCTAGAGTAAACTGGAGCTGGGTATTTCTCTTCTCCTGCATGGAAGGCTACTGCAGGCTGGCTTTGGGTATTTCCCTTCCCCAGATCAGTTAGGCTCTGATAATACCGCAGTAAGTTTGGCTCTGGTTAGCTAATTTCCCTTGAGTGAAGGCCTTTTTAAGAAGAATAGACTAAAATAGAACCATTTTGAAACATGTCAATAGTACTCTGACATGTTTCAAAATGGTTTCTTTTCTCCTCCCCCTGCCAGAAGCATGATGGGATTTTTCTCTTGTATTTACTGTGGGAATCTGGTTGAGCTCCTAAAGATAAATCTTATAATATTGTGGGGATACCCCTCTATGACTGGGTCCCTCTGGAATTTTTAATTCTCACAGGTTCCACAATGAAGCTCCAGCAATTCGTCAATTACAGTTTAGGGTTTCCTTCCATGGTGTTGGTTCCTGCTCCGTTTTCTGCTGGTGAATCTCTGTTTCAGTAAGATACAACTCCCTGTGTTTGCTTGTCTATCTCTCTAATCTTGGGGGCAGTGGTTTGCCCTCTGTTCTTTCTCTCTTGTGGATCCAAGAGGAGTTGTGAATTTTCCAGTATGTTCAGCTTTGTACTTTTTAGGACAGAGTGGTGACTTCCAAGCTCCTTACATTTGGAACCAGAAACCAGAAGTACTTTTATTCCTTTTTGAAGCATCATTTTCTTAGAAATGTTTTTAAATTTTTGAGTTCAGTTCTTCTACTCTGCTCTGTGTGGAATGTGTAACCACTCAGCAGGGAGATTGTAGGTGTCTGAAGCCTAGAACAAGTAGGTCAATGCTACAGTCCACTTGCTCCCACGACTGGCATTCTACACTGCTGTGATACCCTGAAAACTGAGGAGCCTTGACTCCTACAGTACTGCTCAGATGTTCAGCATGAATTAAATAGAAGGTAGGCACTGAGAAGACAAAGAAGCTTTTGATTTCCTCCATGTGAACGGCTGCATCTGTCAACTTAGATCTTTCTCATTGAAGGTTATAAAATAAATTCCAGGTGATGATTTTCTGTGTTAAAGATCTACATCTGTTTGTGCTGGGAATCTACCTTTCCTATTTTGTCTGAATATCTGTACAGTAGTGATCGTATTGGGAAGTCCTGACCACTTGAGGACACGTCAAGCTGTCAGAGTCATGGAAGCCCTAGAGAGCTTATCTGCAATTGCTTGATGGAGGTGGTGTATGAATTATGTGAGGACAGTGGGTCTGGGAAATTGCTCAACCCTCTGGCATTATCTTTATGCTTTTCAAAAGAGCTGGTGAACTCACCTAGCATTTGCTCATCTAATCTGTGTTGTCCAAAAATAACCATTTTCTCCACTTAGAGACTAAAGGTGTCTCCTTTTATAGCCCTTTCTGACAATTTCCTGTCAGACATTTGCAAAGCTAGTCAGACATGCGGACAGGAGCCACTGACAGAACAAGGGTGACATTTCAAAGAAAGAATGATGACAGCATGCCTAACAGGACACTCCAGAAATAAGCACCTTTGAAAGGGACAGTGAACATTTCAGAGCATCAGCCTGGTATTTCACCATGTAGTGCTATCCACTGAGCCCTTTCATATAGCTCAACATGAGTTAAATTATGTAGAAGCCGCAAATGCCAAATCACGGAAAGGTGAACTTAAAATTCTTATTTTACAGCTCCGAATTAGTGCGGACACCTCCCATCAAGAAGGACATTTGTTTCACTTGGATTCTTGGCACAAATATTGCTCTTTTATGAACAAATTGCAGCTGGAAAAAATGATGTTCCCCATAGGTAAAAGGAAGGTACTGCTTTTACATTCTCGATAGCCAAATGAATATGTATTTTTGATAGCTTGCTTTAGAAACGTCTTCTTTGCAGTGTTAGAAACTATAGTTACCACGATTTGAAACTGGGTCTTAAGTACCAAGAAATAGCTTGTCATTTCTATAACACAGAATTGATTAGGAAAGTAAGATACTGGTAGTGGCTTGATTGCCAGTTTGGGAGATATGCAATAGTGTGATTGAACTTGATGAGGGCAGAGCCATCCCTTTTGGATGTTTGCCTCACAACTAGAGTATAATTCTCATAGAGGGGCTACCACATGATGTTAGCATATCCATTCTGCAAGGTCTTGGTTGCAGGAGCATTGTTCAACCTATATCGCCTGCCTGAATTGAATTCACAAGCAGCAGCGAACTGATGTCTCCTTGTTCATTTCCTCTTCAATGAGGGCTTGGAAGTTTTGGTTTCAAACAGCTTAAATCAAACACATACTCTGTGGAAATTTCTCATCTTTCCTGAGACTCAATTCTGTAACCAGCAAAATGGGGAAAAGTGAATTAATCTGCACGTCCCGTCATGTGCCTCCTCTCCCTCCATCACTGCCCTACTCAGAGCTAAAGGTAAAGGTACGGTAACTGCCCGGAAAGCTCTCCAGGATCAGGTCCCATGTTGTTCCTATTACACACATCTCCTACTACACTCTCACTCACTTCTTTTGCTGCAAACACATGTACTGTCTTGCTGTGCTTCAAATATGCCTGGCACATTCTCACCACAAGAATTTTGCTTTTGCTGTCCTCCCCTTTCCTGGCAGGCTCTTGTCCCAACTGTCCTTTTGCTGAGAATTCAGCCTTTTCACCCTGTTTAAAATTGCAGCTCCCTTTCCTGAACTCTCCCTCTGCATTCCTTGCTTTATTTTCTCCATAGTACTTACACATCTGACATACTATGCACTGTATATTTTGCTTATTTATCTACACACACACACACACCAGTATAAAAAATTACAAGCACAAAGAATTTTAATTTTATTATTCACTACTGTATCTCAGGGCCAAGAACAGTGCTTGGCACACAATAGATGCTTCATAAATATTTTTGAATAAATACATAGTCAAAATTTCCATGGGTTTTAGAGGTTCCTTACTCAATTATTACTCAACAAGGAGATCATTTTAATCCCCATTTTATAGGAGATGAAAATGAAGTTTAAAAGTGTTCAAATATGTATGACCTAAGACCCTACAACTGCTGTGTGATCGGCTAGGACATAACCTCAGCCTCTTTTGAATCCAGATTTATTTTATTTTCATTACATTATTCGGCCTCTTTCTACCTCAAGAGGCTGCTGTGAGAATTCAATTTAAAATTATTTGAAGCCTTTAAAAACTGTAATGCCCCATTTTTGTGCAAGGCATACTAAACATTATTTTTGTATTTTTAGGTTTTTTTTAATAAGAACAAGAGCCCGGCTGTTCGTTAGAAGCAATTTAGTTTCTCTTCATGTTGATTTCTGCAAGCATCCGCTCAAATATATCCCCCAGGCCTACTGACTCTGAGAAGGAACAAGCCCAAAATGCTATGAGAGAAGGGAAAGATTACGATGGACGGGAAGAGAAGAAAAGGAACCACATGACAATAACAGTGCTGCTTTCGTTTCTTAGTTTTTCTTCTTTAAGAAGTACCAGTTGTCATCCTCAGTAGCTGCTGGCACCTTAGTTGCATCAGCCTCTGTGGTTGTTGTTTATTTCTGCCTCAGTATCAATGACAGTAAGCATATACCATGACGCCCAACATTATCTGTGTTGAGAAGCAGGTCTACTTTCTCCTAGGTTCAGTGTCTGAGTTGACTGCTTATGTCAGCTTGTGTCCTGCCTCACAATTCTGTCTCATGTCAGCACCCGCTATAACTCTGTGCACATGCCTTGATACTTCTCGGGTGGGAAAGAGAAATATTCAATAATCAATTCCTCGTTGTGTCAGTAGAGTACTGATTAATTATCTATGGGATGAGGGTGAGGGCCAGACATCGTGCCAAACACTGGAGTGGCAAATAAAAGAGCACACTGTCCCAGTAAGGAGCAGAATTTATTTGGAGGTACAGCTCCAAGTCAGAAACTCAGTCTGTGTCTAGCCCATGACAAACTCAGACAAAAACTTGGCACCTTTTTGGTTTTCTCCAAAGAAATTCACTCGAACATCTGAGTAAGACATGCTGACTTGGGGATTTCATAGAGGAAGTGGAGGAAGGGTTTACATTTCATAGCTTTTAGTAGACAATGTGAAGACCCACCATAGGCAATGTTGTTTGCCATAGTCTCTTTCTGATCCTACCACTACTGGAAGGGAGGCGAGGTTCTCTCTCCTGTACCCAACTCCCACACCTGACTGACTCCAGGTCTAGTGTACAGTAGATGCTTCATAATGTTTACCAATTGGCTGAATTATTTTTTTTAGTAAAATACACATAATATAAAATTACTATCTTAACCATTTTTAGGTGTACAGGTCAGTGGTGTTAAGTTTATTCATATTGTTATGCAACCATCACTATCATCCATTTCCAAAACTCTTTTTATCTTGCAAACTGAACTCTGTACCCATTAAACAATAACTTCTCTCCCCCCCAGCTCCTAGCAACCACCATCCTTTCTTTTCTCCCCCTCTTTTCCTCCACACCTCAGCTACTGTCACTGTTCTATTCTTTGTTACTATGAATTCAGCTTTCTCAAATTCCACATATAAGTGAGGTCATCCAACATATATCTTTCTGTCTCTGGTTTATTTCACTTAACATAATGTCCTCCAGGTTCATCCATGTTGTCACAAAGAGCAAAATTTCTTTTTGTAGGGTTGAATAATATTCCATTTATTTATTTATTCATTCATATGTTGATGGATACTTAGGCTGTTTCCATGTCTTGGCTATTGTGAATTATGATGCAATGAACAGGACAGTGCAGATATCTCTTCAAGATAGTGATTTCATTTCCTATTTTTTATTCCTTTATACCCAGAAATGGGATTGTTGAATCATATAATAGTTCTATTTTTATTTTTTTGAGGAACCTACAAACTGTTTTCCATAATGGCTATACCAATTTGCAAATAAATAATTAAATGAGTAAATGAATAAATAAGCGATTTAAATACAAAAGTAGTGTTTTAAGCAAATCAATTTTTCTAAATTTCTGAAACTCTGTGAGTCATTGAAAAGATTTTTCTATATGCAAAATCTGAGTCCTTAAAGAGCTATGTAAGTAAAGCATTTTTAAATGACTGAAGGAATCCTATAGTAAATTATTGAAAATTGAAAAACTAAGTATACTTTTGCAAATAAATCAATAAGTAATTAACACAGCTGGGGCACCTTAATCAGCTTTTGTAAACTTGGATTTCCTTATATTGGATTTATTCAAAGTTAATATGCATATGATTCAAGATCTCACATCTCTTTTTCTTAATCTGGAAGTTCAAATTTACAAAGCAAGACTATATTTCCCTGTAAAAACCCAGGAAGTGAAAGCTGCCAATATCTAACTGAAATATTCAAGGGGGAAAACAGCCAAAATGTCACATGGGTGAGGAACAACTCTCAATGTCCTATCAAAGGAGCACTTCAAGTTATGTATTGATCCCAACACAAGGAAAATATGCCTAGAAATTTAATTTGACATTTACAGTCAATAGCACTCAGATGTCAGTGAAGCAGAGGGTGGAAAAAAAAGATGACTTTAAAATTACAGTCATGAATTCATAATTACAATAATGAATAGAAGTAATTTATTGAATTAATGTTTCTGGAGTTTAAAGTAAATCAGCCTGCCATAGCCTGTTGCTGAAGGAATGCAGAGGCAGGACCTTGGTTTTCCTTGACTAGTCTTCATGAAGTCATCTATGCCTACCTCTTTATCCTATTATTTGGGCCTTTGTGCTTCACTTTCTAAGGCGTGTGCATTTTGGCCTACAAACTAATTATTGTACAATAAACTAATGCCAAGATCAAGTATTAAGGAACACAACTATGATGAAAACATAACTTTGCCTCTGTTCTTTATCTCATCGCTGTCCAAAAGTTTTAGAGAAAAGACATTGTTTTGATGGAAGAATGCTTTGGTGGAAGAATGCAGAACATTGCACATAGCAAACAGATACTTCAGGATCTGTACTGAGTCAGCCAGGAGTCACTGGCATCAGTGGTGTCTATATAAAAGGGCATTCCATATAGTCACAGGACACACAAACTGGAGATAACAAATACGTTCTTAAAACAGAGAGACTGTGATTGCACTGTTAATACTGCGATCGTATATACTTTGGGGCTTCTTCTTCAACATGTGAGTTCCTTTTTTCCTCCCTGGCACACTTCTCTGCTTTTTCTACACCATTTCCTTGGTGACTTATCTGGTCTCAGATCTTAAAATGCCGTACCCTTGCTGATGAACAGTGACATCTTTGGCCATAAACTCTACCTCGAACTTCAAATGCTTCTTTTCCTCCTAGCTATCTAACACATATATTTTTATGTTTAATAGGCACCTCACACTTGACATGCCTTAAATCAAAGTTTGTGATTTCCACTTCTCCAAAGATGTTTATTTCCCAGTCTTCTTTAGCTCACTAATGGCAATTCCATCCATAAGACAGAACCATCCTTGACTCCCCTCTTTTATTATAACTCGCATGTAACCTAAAACAAATCGTTATTGTCAGAATATATACCTTGTATAGAATCTGGCTAATTCTTACAATTTCCTCCCTAGTTCCCTGCCTCAAATCATCATCCTTCACTGGGATTATTGTAGTAACTTCTTTACTGGTCTCCTTGATTCTGCCCTTCCCATACTCTTACCCATAGTCTATCTCAACACAGTAGGCAGAGTTGTCCTTTCAAAACACAAGCAAGGAACATGTCCTTTCTTTACTTTTGCATAGCTTCTGTGGTGTCCCCCCCCACCTCACTCAGAGTAAAAGCCAAACTTGTACAATGGCTTGTATGGGTCCAAATGATCTGACTCACCTGCAACCTCACTTATCTAACCTCCTTCAATTCTCCCCCCTTTTCATTCAATTCTGGCCACCCTACTCTCCTTAATGTTTCCTGAACATGCTAAGCATATTCTCACCTGTGGATGTTTGACTGTACTATTTGTCTGCCAGTAATTCTCCCCCAACAGATAATAATTCAACTTCATTGCTCAGTTCCTTCAATTTCTTGCTCATGTGTCATTAAATCAGTAATGCCTGACCTGACAACTCTACAGAAAATGGTAAATGATACTTGCAACCCTCCATCCTCCTGTCACCTCTGCACTCCTTATACTTATTCTTTGCTTTTCTCCATAGCTTTGAAAACCATCTGGTATAATCTTTATTGGCTGGTTTTATTTATTGCTTATATCTTCTCACTGGAATGTAAGTTCCACGAGGACAGAAATATTTTTGCTATTTGTCTTTGCAGCTCTATTCCCAGTGTGTAAGACAAGGCTTCAATAAATATTTTGGGTGAATTAAATGAATTATAGCTATCATGCACTACATAGCATTCCAAAGCAAACCTGTATTTGCCATATGTGGGAACCTAAATCTCTGGATTACATAGCACTGTCTTACAGATCATTTTGATACAGCAGGACAATTATGCTCTGGATTTCACCTTTGGATTTTCATTAACTATATGTTATCAAAGAATTAAACATTAATTCATAGTTGCTGTAGAATATGCCATTAAATGATTATTAAGTGAGATAACACGTTTGCACATAGATGATTTGGCTCTTCACATTCTCAGAGGTAGATACCATATTGGTTTAAGTTTGGTAAAACACCACTGTAGATATTAGATACTCTAGACAATATGTCCCCATTTGAAAAAATGATTTTATGAAAGGCCTGTGACATTGTTGGTAAAGTACCAGTAATAACTGGTAGCTATAGTTAGTATCTGCTTCCAGGAAAGCAGAAAGAAAGACTAAAAATCTATGATGTCCTCTTCAGCTCAGTACTACACCCAGAACCATACCAACAATTTTACTGATGAATAGGTTCAAATGAGGGGATATCTGTCCCTTCTGGTCATAAGCCACTTTGGTTGTGCTCCATCCAAGCTGGTAAAGGCACTGTGGACAATATTATATAAAGTCTTCTCCAATGATGAATGAAAACACATAGAGACATATATATGAGGAAGACAACTGTTCATGTGTACAGAATAAATTTCAGGGCATATTTCAACTCCTCAACCCCACTAAGAAGAAATCATTTAAGCATGGAAATATTTTTTTAGTTCCAAAATAGATATTTTTAAAGTTCCAGACCAAAGGCATATTCTCTGGAAAGGATCAGGATAGAACATGAATCAGATTCTTTTGAAAGAACACTGAATTAGAATCATAGAGTCTTGCCCCTTACTTGGGTGGCTTCACAGTTGGATTTCTCTTCCTATGTTTATATAAATAAAAAACAAACAAACAAAAAACAACCTTATTAGAAAAAACACAAATATGTGGAGACTAAACAACTTGCTACTAAACAACCAACTGATCAAAGAGGAAATCAAACAAGAAATCAAAAACTATCTTAAAACAAATGAAAATACAACTTTTCAAAATTTATGGGATGCAGCAAAAACAGCTTTAAGAGGAAAGTTCATAGGAACAAAAGCTCTACCTCAAGAAACAAGAAAAAAAACCTCAAATAAATAATCTAACTCTACATCTAAAGGAATTAGAAGAAGAAAAACAAACAAAACCTAAAGCAAACAGAAAAAAAGTAAAGTTAAGATCAGAGTGGAAAAAAATGAAATAGAAAGAAATTTAAAAAAAAAAAAGAAAAAGAAAACACCAGTAAAACTAAGAGCTGGTTCTTTCAAAAGATAAATAAAATAGATAAACCTTCAGCCAAACTCATCAAGAAGAGAGCCCAGATATATAAAATCATAAATGAAAGAGAAGTTATAACTACACCATAGAAATACAAAGAATCATTAAATTATATTATGAACAATTATATGCTAACAAATACAACAATGTGAAAGAAAGGGATAAATTTGTAGAAGTAATAACCTCCTAAGACTGAACCAAGAAGACATGTAAAATCTAAACAGACCGATTATTAGCAATAAATTGAAGCCATAATAATAATTAAAAAACTCCCAACAAATAAAAGTCAAGGACTAGATGGCTTCACAGGTGAATTCTACCAAACATTCAAAAAATTAATGCCTATCCTTCTTAACCTATTTCAGAAAAAATTTTGAAGAGGAAGGAATGATTCCAAAATTATTTTAGAAGCCACCATTACCCTGATACCAAAACCAGATACATAAATTCCAAAAAAAGAAATTACAAGCTAATATTCTTTATGAACATGGCTGTAAAAATTCTCAATGGAATATTAACATACCAGATTCGACAATACAGTAAAAGGGATTATATACCATGACTAAGTGACATTCAGCCCAGGGATGAAAGGATGGTTCAACATCCATAAATCAAACAATGCAATACATCACATTATCAAAATAAAGGATAAAAACCTTATGATCATCTTAGATGCAGAAAAAGCATTTGACAAAATTCAATATCCTTTTATGATAAAAACTCTCAATAAAGTGGTTATAAAAGGAACTTACCTCAACACAATAAAAGCTATATGTGACAAACTCAAAGCTAATATACTCAGTGGTGAAAAGCTGAAAGCCTTTCCTCTAAGATCAGGAACAAGACAAAGACACCCACTATCACCACTTCTATTCAGCATAGTATTGCAAGTCCTGGCCACAGCAATCAGACAAAACAAAGAAATAAAAGGCATCCCTATTGGAAAGAAAAAAATAAACTCTCATTATTTGCAGATGACATGATACTATACATAAAAAATACCTAAAGATTCCACCAAAAAACTATTAGAACTAATAAATGACTTTAGTAAAGTTGCAAAATACAGAATCAGTATACAGAAATCTGTTGCACTTCTATACACCAATAATGAACAATCAGAAGAAATTAAGAAAATAATCTCATTTACAATTGCATGAAAAACTATAAAATATCTAGGAATAAATTTAACCAGAGGTGAAAGATCTGTATTCTGAAAATTACAAGAAACTGAAGAAAGAAATTGAATAAGACATTAGTAAATGGAAACATATACCATACTCATACATTGGAAGAATTAATATTGTTAATATTAAGAATTAATATTGCTACCTAAAGTAATATACAGATTTAATGCAATCCTTATCAAATTATTGAAGGCATTTTTCTCAGAATTAGAACAACTAATTTTAAAATCTACAAAAGACCCAGAAGAGCCAAAGAAATCTTGAGAAAGAATGTTGGAGATCTCAGGCTCCTGATATCAAACTATACTATAAAAATTCAATAATCAAAACAGTATGGTACTGGCATATATATATATATATATATATATATATATATATATATATATATACCAGAACAGAATGTCCAGAAATAAATTCCCACTTATATGGTCAATTAATCTACAAGGAAGGAAGAAAGGCTATATATACAGGGTAAAGACAATCTATTCAATAAATGGTGCTGGTAAAACTGGACAGATCGATGCAAAATTGAAACTGGACCACTTTTTTACACCATATAAAAAATAAACTCAAAATGAATTAAAGACATAAATGTTAGACTTGAAACCATAAAACCCCTAGAAGAAAACATAGGTAGTAAACTCTCTGACTTTTATTCCTCATAGTGATAGTTTTTTTCTGATATATCTCCTTGGGCAAGGGAAACAAAACAAAAAAAATAAACAAATGGGACTACATTAGAAAACATTGCACATTAAAAGATACCATCAACAAAGCAAAAAGACATCCTACTGAATGGGAGAAGATATTTGCCAATGATACATCTGATAAGGGGTTAATATCTAATACATACTTATAAAGAACTCATAAAACTTAACACCGAAAAAAAAAATTACAAAATGGGCAGACTTGAATAGACATTTCTCCCAAGAGGACATACAGATGGCCAACAGACATCTGATAAGATGCTCAACATAACTAATCATAGGGGAAATACAAATCAAAACCACAATGACAATGGAGTATTACTCTGCCATAAAAAAGAATAAAATCTTACCATTTGCAACAACACATTATATATTTTGCAACAAAATATGATATATATATATATATATAGCATATATATATTGTATATATGTTTATACATATATATATAATATATATATTAGTGCAGCCACTATAGTTAACAGTCATGGGAATATAGTCAATGATATGTGTATGTGTATGTACACATACAATGATATGTGTAGTCAATGATATGTGTAGCTGTGTATGGTGTCAGATGGATAGTAGACTTATTGGGGCTATCGCTTTATGAGGGGTGTAAATGTCTAATCATTATGTTGCTTTGTACACCTGAAAGTAAAAAACAAAAAAACAAAAAAAAACACCCCACAATGAGATATCACCTTACAGCTGTCAGAATGGCTATCATCAGTAAATCAACAAATAACAAGTGCTGGTGAACATGTGTAGAAAAGGGGACCCTTGTACACTCTTAGTGGAGTTATAAATTAGTGCAGCCACTATGGAAAACAGTATGGAGATTTCTCAAAACATTAAAAATAGAGCTGCCATGGGATCCAGCAATCCCACTTCTGGGTAATTATTAGCAATTAATTCATTTGAAAAGATATGTACACCCCTATGTTCATTGCAACATTACTAGTAATAGCCAAGATATGGAAGCAACCTAAATCTCCACCAATAGATGACTGGTTAAAGAAATGACACATATATGTAGTGGAGTATTACTCAGCCATAAAAAAGAATGTAATCTTGCCATTTGCAATAACATGTATGGACCTAGAGAGTATTGCACTAAGTTAAAGAAGTCTGACAAAGACAAATACCTTATGACCTCACTTATATGTAGAATCTTAAAAAAACAACAAAAAAAAACAAAGACAAACTGAATAAAACAAAACAAACAAACACACAAAAAACC
Source organism: Rhinolophus ferrumequinum (assembly GCF_004115265.2). Lineage (NCBI taxonomy): Eukaryota > Metazoa > Chordata > Mammalia > Chiroptera > Rhinolophidae > Rhinolophus > Rhinolophus ferrumequinum. Next base: position 62,572,750 of record NC_046287.1, read on the forward strand.
TCATTAGTCTCTGCTCCAGCTATAATGGACCAGGAAAATCTAAACGGTCTACACCTTCCTGTCTGTGACTTCATTGCTGGTTGCTTATAGTCTCTTTACCCAAAACGCCCTTTTTATACAACTCCAAATGCTAAAATATTTTCATATATTTAAATATAACTAAAATACTCTTTTTACCATAAAGCTTTCCCTGTTACCCTAAAAGGAAAATTAAACTAGTCTTTTGCTCCTCTAAACTCCCATAACACAGGTATTATATATTATTAATATATATGGTTATTTAGATATAGAGAGATAGAGATAGATATAATTTCACATGTATAAATTCATATCTGGATTTGCAAGACTGTGGACATTAGGGACCACTCACTCTTTCCACTTCCTACTCAGTGGGCAAGTCCATTCCGGTGTCCCTGAACAATGAGTCCTGGCTTTAATCACCCTTATCACAGTGGTGCTACCGCCTCCCAAGGCAGCCTGCTCTTTGTCATGGGTTTGACTCATTACTGACAGCCTGACCAGGCAAAATGTTTTTTCTCCAGTAACTGAGCTTTAGCAGGGCTTTTGTTTAGGTTGATTTTTTAAAAAAAAAAAAAAAAAAAAAAAAAGAAAAGAAAAGAAAAGAAAGAAAAGAAAAGAAAAAAAATCCTAGTCTAACAATAGAACAGTGACGGCCTACAAAAGGATTTTTCATTGACAATTGAGGGAGAAAATGCTATAATTACTAGCAGCCCCAGGGAAGGATTAGATGGTTGAGATGGTATTTCAGGCAATTAAAGGGTTTTTAAAAATCATCTTTTCTTTTTCAGGATTTGGAACGGCTTAACTGCAGTAAGCAGGTTTTCTGTAGTAGTTTCTTGGCAAATGGCTATTGGGGCTTAGATCCCAAATGCTGTTTTTTTAGGTGAATGTCCCTGCTCTGTGTTCCCATTGACCTGAGATACACTTTCTCCTAACACTTACCCTACTTTGCTGTAATTACTTGTCCCTACATGTATTTACAATGCCAGACTGTGAACCTGGAGAGATCTAGCAATCAAGGTTTTCTAGTCAATCACTCTATTCCTGGAGCCAGCAATTACACGCAGAATGGATAAATGGCTGTGTGGTGACAGTATGAATTGGGTTAGCTGAAACTTTGGGAATTGTTTGGGTTCATTTAAAAATGGCTGCTCACCAAGATACATGGTTCTGGAGTAAAATTTTTATCAGAATTAGTCTCCCTCCTCCTCCACAAAATGGACATTTAAAATGGTATAACCTAAAAACTTGTTTTGTGACTTCCATGGGTGTTAGAATGGACAAAATAGTTTACCTAAAATAATGTCCAAAATTGAAATCATAGCGAATGGAAGCTAGGAAATAGGATGCAGTGAGCAGTGTGAATGGGGGAAATTATATAAACACTTAACTAGACATTAATTAATTATTATTAGCACTCTCCCAAAAACTATGAGTGTATACTATGTACACATCTATAAAATACTGATATGAGTCATGTGCTTGGAAAACTCAATAATGTAGTAAATTACTGACTGATAGAGTGAATTGCTTGGAATAACAGCAAACAGGTAAATACTGATGAAGTAAATATGTGGGAATATTGCTTGCAATGGTGTGAATTGATTAAGCAAATATTGATTGAATGCTTATTTGGCTGACCATAATAATAAATTCTTTATATTAATTAATTGATTTGATTGTCTCAGACATCTCATTAAGTGTTTTTATTTTCATTTTACAGGTGAAGAAATTAAAGGTCAATTATGTTGGGTAATTTGTGAGAGATTAACTAGCCAGTAATTGGCAGACCTGGAGTTTGAATTGAGTTATGATTTATCCAAAACCTAAGTGGTTTTTATCATACCATAATCAAAAGGGAAGAGAGAAGAGCCAGTACATGTGTAGAGACCAAGAGGTAGGGCCTATTTGAGGAATAGAAAGGTATTTGATGTAGTAAATACTGATGGGAGAGGGTGGTCATGGTTGCTGAGGTTAGTAAAGGAAGTTTGAAGCCATATCTGAAAGCTTCCATATGGGATGCATTGGATTACAAATTGAGAAGGGAGGTTCTTTGCATTGCTTTGTACACAGGTGACTCTGGCTGCAGTGTGGATACCAGGAGACTAGGGAAGAAGTCTTGGGCTGTGCTGGATAAGCCCATCAAAATCACCTTATCTAGATGAAGACAGACAGAATACACTATTGACTTGAAGAATTCCCCTGGAAGAATCATGGGTCTTGATAAACGATGTGTAATTTTATTATCTTCCTCAATTTAAAGATTATGACTTGAGAGAGAGAGAGAGGGGAGAGGAAGCGAGAGAGAGACTAGAATAAGGGGAATTGTATAACTTTGCATATAAATCAGCTTGAAAAGTGAGTAATCATTTTTCAAACAATAATTAATATATTAATAGATATATTCTTGGCAAGGCAAAGAATGCTTTCAAAATTACCCAATTAATATAAGAATACAGTTTTTGTTGTACAAAGTATACAGGACAAATTAAAATGTCCCTTTTTGCCTCCCCAGAGATAAAGAGGATCAATGGCTTTTATTTTTCATCTTCTAGTTCCCTTTTTTAGCAATTCTATGCATATATATATGAAATATATTTTTAATAATTGCAAAGCATCCCACAGAAAACATATATTATAATTCAATTAACCTTTTCTTTTTTGAAGGATAATGAGGTTACTTCTATTTTGTTGCTATTATGACTAGTGCTACAATAAATATCATTGTGCCCCCATCTATGTATTCACATATTGATATATGTATACACCAACTTTTTTTTGATGAATTCCCACATGTGTATTTCTTGAGTAAAAAGGTATGTTCACTTTAAATTTTGACAGATAGAGACCCCTTGCCTTCCAAATTGGCTTCAATTATACATACTATTAAGAACAATATATAAAATGACTCTATCCTCCTTCCTTTCCATATACTTTTTTGTTATCTTTTAAAATATAAACATGCCAAAGAATTTAATAATTAAAACATTTTTCATATGAAACATAGCATCAATTATGTATTTTTTCCCTAGTCTACCTTCCTGCTTTCTTTAACAAAAGTGATGAAACACTAAATTTTGTGTTTACTATTCCCTTGCCTTTCAATTTCCTGGACTTTTTAACCTAGTAAAGGGTTCTGCCTGTTTTTAAATACCATGTCTCCCCGAAAATAAGACCTAGCTGGACCATCAGCTCTAATGCATCTTTTGGAGCAAAAATTAATATAATACACAGTATTATATTATATTATATTATATTATTATATTAAAGACTTGGTCTTATAGTAAAATAAGACCGGGTCTTATATTAATTTTTCCTCCAAAAGACACATTAGAGCTGATTGTCTGGCTAGGTTTTATTTTCAGGGAAATACAGTATATGAAGAGACATACTATGTAGCCTTCTGAGGGACTTTTTACTTTTTAATTCAATTTTGTTTCTAAGGTTTATCCACATAGATGGTTACATCATTTTCACTACCTTATAACATTCCACTGTGTGAATATAGCAGAATTTACCTATTGCTCCATGGACTACTGAGTTGTTGCTGGTTTTCTGCTCTTTGGATAGTATTTCTATAGACGTTCTCAACATGTCTCTGGGTCTGTGACATCTTGGTTATAGAGCTCAGAAAGGAATTGCCAGATTCAATGCATACAAATGTGCAATGTTAGAAGATAATGACACTTTTCTCCAAAGTGATTGGCCAATTTATGGTCCTGCCAGGCAAGTTTTTGGAAGGATTTTTGCTCTTTTGTGCTCTGTATCTGAAACACTACTCCTCCAGATATATTACTGGTTCAATCCTTCATCTCCATATGTCTTGGCTCAATGTCCCCTTTTACTAAGGCTTCTCAGACCAGCTGATACATAGTTGTAAACCTACTCCCACCCTTGTATTCTGCACATAGAAGGCAATCAACAAATATAAGTTGAAAGAATTATTGGATAATTAAATGAAAAGATTTAGATACAATCCAAGGAAAATATACATGTGCATATGTGTGTATAAAATGTACTGGATTCCATGAACCTCAAAACAGAAAAATAATTGTAAACATTGGGTGGACAAGAAAGATGTGTGTGTGTGTGTGTGTGTGTGAAATTATATGAATAGGAAAAGTCAGAGAGAGGAAATAAACATTTTCTTAATATGTATCAGAAAACCATCTTTGGCAGGTTGTCGATAAGATTGATGAATGTAACTATCTGGACATCCACTTAACATATTCTTTGGGTTTATTCATTAAACAAAGATTTACAAGACACCAACTATATGAAAGACTTATAAAGAGGTATTGCCCTGAAGGAGAATCATGAAACATGTAATTTATTTTAAAAAAAAATTTTGTCTCCAAATTATGTTTTTTATGATAGAAGAGAGGGGCATAGAGATTTATAGACTATATTTTGATCTGGAACTACATTCGGTAAATACTGAAACTAAAAGAATATGGAGGAAATTAGCCACATGATCTTAGATTCCATAATAATAAGGACACAGAAATATATATGAAATTATTTATAATAGTGCTTACAAAGACACATTTTGAGAACAAACACAAGAGTATAATCAAATATTTATCTTCTAAGAGGCAAGATATAAATATTGATACATTTTGCTTGCTTGGGGTAGATTAGAAAGATAGTAGATCTTAAGGAAAAGTCTAATACCATAACATACAATCTTTAAAAGAAAATGATATATCCAATGAAAGCAAATGACAATGTCAGACTTTGGAAATATTTAAAAAATTAAGAAATATCTAGAATGAATGACAATAAATGCATTTAAAGTCAAATGTGTGGGACAGAGGTAAAGCCGTACTTAAAGGGGAATATAGAGCTATCAATCCATTTATGACGTAAAGGAAAGATGGAAGATTAGTGAAGTTAGCACTCAATTCAGGAGTTTAGGGAGAAAAAAAATTAAATCCAAAGAGACAAGAAGTAAGAAAAAAATAGAGATAAGAGAAAATTCAATGAAATTTAGACAATAAATGAACAATACAGAAGATTAACACATGGAAAACTGATTTTTCCAAAAGATTATTAAAATAAACTTCTGTCATGACTAACCAAGAGAAAAGAGGGTGACAATGCAAATAAACAAAATGATGATTGAGAAAATAGAAGTAGCTACAAAATAGAAATCAAAAGGAGGAAACAACTACACAGATTTTTAAATGTACTATTGCCATAAGTAATAAATATGAAATTTATAAATTCCTTTAAAAATACACATAAGATTTTTAAAAAATAAATAAGAGAAAGTAGGTTGTGTTTGTTCTCTGGAAAAGTGTGAGAGAGTGAATGAGCCTTTGTATTTTCCTATTACAAGAGAGATTCTAATTAGTTTGTTGAATAAGGTACGGTGAATGAATGATGCTCAGATGGCCTCCTGTAACACTGAAAACACAGTGGCTATTGTGGAGTACTGCTTTGATGTTGAAAATGTGTAGGAAGGCAGTCAAGATGGCTGAGATTGGGATGGGCTAGAAAGATGATGGGAACATTCTAGGAGGATTGATGTGGGGAGTAGGGATGACAAATGGCTCCAAGATTTAAGAACTTTTTAAAAATAGACTTTGAGAAGAGGAAAGTGTTCATGCAAACAAAATTTTTCCCTTTTCGTGAACTGTTTTGATTTGGGGATAACCAAAGTATGCTTTTTCCTTTTGCCTTTTCATGTACTGCAACCTAAAGCCGATTTTCATGATCCTAAAGAACAGAATTACTGAGAGCAAGGCAGGTTCTGTTGGGTAACATTGAAAAGCCTGAGGGAAATCTGAATAAATGAAAAATGGGAGATAAGTAAGGCTATTTTTTTTTCTTCCCATTGCTGAATGGCAATTGGATCTGTATGTGCAAGTGAGCTTGGAAGAAGAAAGACACTGTTGTGGCAATGTATTTCAGGAACATGTTTAATAGGTTTAATATAATAAATTTCAGATCAAATGAAAAGAAAACAGGTTAGTGGCATGGTAATGGTGTTAATAAGGACATTTTCTATCAGTGCCATTTCAAGCATTAACTCAAGTCAGGAAACGTGGCGCACCCACTAGGCATGGGTCCCTATGTCTGTGCCAGTTTCTGGGGTGCACAGCTGGCTTAGATCACTGAGAAGCTGCACATGTGCCAAAGAGCATGATTTTTGTAAGGAAAATAGAGATTCTCCTCATCCCAGATATTTGGGTTTTGTAGACTTTCCTTTGGTTGTTAGTGTATTTATGCAATAAACCAGGAAAAGAGAGACCAAAATTGGTCTAAGGTTGGGTTGACTCCTTGCTCCCGCTGTCTCGTTACTAACTTTGTCTCCACAGCTGTCTCTCTTTTCTCTCCCATGACCAAAATGCTCTTCAAAGGGATATTTTTTAATTCCCTGGCTTCACAGAAGTCTTGGAATTCAATTCTGTTCTCTTTAGCATCTGCCCTTTCCCCTGACTTCTCTCTAGACATGAGATTTTAAAATATCTGTTTGGATTTCCTTAATATTTATGGCTTCAGAGGAGAGATACGTGAGGTTAAAGACTATAGGTTGGAAAACAAAGGATCTAAGATATCAAAGATGGTCTAATCCTAAATTCACAAAAGATAAACTGCTGCTTTACACTCTGCATCTGGTCTCTCAGCCATGACTGACCTTGTTTTTCTAGGAAAATTAACACACTCAGTCTGGGCAGCTTCCTTTACTGAATGTTACGTCTTCTTGATCCTGTAAAATCCTGAGCCATTTACGCCCCACTTGAACTCTATTCAGGCAAATCCTTAGTTCACTTTGCTTTAGTTTTCACAACTGGGCCAAATTTGACCACATTCTACTCGTGGAGGAAGGTACTTTTGTACCTTACCTTAGAATTAGATTTTTTCTTTTGCCTTTACAGCCTCTAATATTGTTGACATTAGGTTAAACATGCTTTCTAAAATCTGCAGCTATGATAAGTATTTAAAGCAAATATAATAAACAGTTACATACTTAATATATAAAAACTACACACAAATTGATGAGACAATCACTAAGACCAAAAGGAGAAAATATAATATACAAGCGTATGAAATACAAAAGAGATAATGCAAATATCTGAAATATATATTGCTCTCCAGTAATCATAGAAATGCAACGAAAACATTGAGATTAACTTCCTGCTTATAAGTGAACAAAGAATAAAATAAATGTTATTAATGTTGAAAGGTGCTATGAAATCATTAATCTTATAGACTATGTGAATATAAATCACATAAAAATATTAGGAAGCTATTTAGTAGTAAGTCTTGGTATCATTAAAAACATTTATCCCTTTTAAAGTAGCTTTTCCCCTTCTAAGTGTTCAAACTAAGGAAATAGTCACAAATGTTGAAAAATACTAATATATAAGCATATTTATTTATAAAAGAAAAAATAATTTAAAAAAATAAACGATAATGAGCAATAAAATGGTTAAATTAATTATGGTCCCTCCATACAAAATGGAAGATTATTCAACAATTGAATATATATTTACAAAGACTTTTTAATGATGTGAAAAAGTACTTGTAATAATAAGTGAAAAAGCCGAATAGAATGATATCTACAGTAAAGTCTCAAATGTATCTGTTCTATGTCTCTGTGGCTTCTATCTTGTGTTTCCTCTGTGGAGCTCTTTCATTATCTCTGCCTCTGCTTAAATCTGGAGACTTAATTTGTTCCTCTATGAAAAACACAAGTTTAGTTTAATCCCTCTTCCTAATTTCTGAAGTATGAACACAAGGTCTCAGTGGTACAGGTTTTTAATAGCAGGGCTTCAATATCAGTCAGTCATCATTCAGGTACTCAACAAATGTTTACTGATCACAAGCAATGTGTGTCAAATTCAAATATTATTTAGGTGCCAGTGATTCAGCAGTGAAGAGACAGAAGGAGAGAGAGAGGGATTGGGAAAATCCTGCTTGAAGGAATTTATGGAGGTATCTGTACTATGTGTGTGATGAAGGGGGCAGGGAGACAATATAAATAAGAGAATGTTGACAACCAAGAAGTCATGCGCAGCAGATAGAATACAACAATAATACTGAGGCAGAGTGTGGGAGTAGGTGAGTGATTTTTTTTAGCTAAGTTGACTGGGAAAGGCCTCTTGAGCAAGTGACATTAAATTTGAAATCTGAATAACCAGCTAAAGAAAAAACAAATGCAAAGTCCTTGGAATGGCATATTAGACAGACAGAAAGAAGGCTACTATGGTTAACTAACTAGTGAAGGGTTAGTGAAGACAGGATTGGAGAACTGGACAAGGGCAAGTTCATGTACCTTAATAAATAGGGTGTTTTGTTTTGTTGTATAACTGGAGGCTATTTAAGGGTTAATAGCAGTGGAGAGATATGACCTGACTAATGTTTTGATTACCCAAAGTGCTAAGTGATTCTTAAGAGAAGCCTGAAGATAGTATGGGAAATGAACTGCAGAAGGCAAGACCAGAGACAGGAAGACCTCATAGGAGACTGTAGCAGTTCATGCCAGAGATAACAGGTATTTGAATGACACTGGAGATACTGAAATGAAGTCAGATTCAGAATGTATTTTGAAGTCCATCATATGGGACTTGGGACTCAATGATGAATTAGATGTAGAGGATGATGAAAAGAAAGGAATGCAGACTTCTTGCCTGAGAAACTATGTAGGTTGTTACTGCACTGGATAGATGTAGTTGAGAGAGATTTGGGAATTTTGGTAGACTCTAATAAAGAGGGAGAAATTGATTGAGGAGGGAAGGGGGTGATTCCAGAAGTGAAGTCGACTGTCTAAAGTATTAATAAGTACACCTTTTTCATTGAAAGAGTTTCCCATGAAAATGGTGAGTATTAGAATAAGTGAGTTGAAAGGATAGGACATGATTGATTTTTAAACTAAGATTTTAGTGGGATGAAGTCATTGATGATTGCTATAGGGGTAGGTATCATAGATGATGGTAGTATAAAATTTTACATTAATAAGGTTAAGAACCAATAGATCATCTACATTTATTTTAAAGTCACAAAGAATTAATACTGAAAGTGTGGTTGATAGGGAGACAGTGAACAAGATACTGAAATTATAAATTAAGGAGGGGGAGTGACTCAGATATCTGTCAATGAAAGTAAAAAGAATGGTAAGAGATGGTAAAATTCGATGACACATACAGGATTGAGTTTTGAAGGAGAAAGTAGGAAGGCAGTTTGAAAGTGTCTATGGGAAGCAAGGGGGACTCCTACCCCAATCCTAGGTCTCGAGCTATGTGAATCACGGAAGGAAAAAAAAAAATCTACACCTGGGATGCTGCAGGTAAAATGGTGTTGGATCAAGTCAGTTTCAATTAGAACAAGAAGGTAAAAGGGACATTTAGAGGATGTGTTTTGATAATGCATGTGGAGTTGGGGGGGCTTGATAACAAATTCTGAGTCACAGAGGGTTCAGTTTAAGAGCTTGGGAAGACAAGGAAGGATGAAAGGTTAGGCGTAGTACAGAGAAGAATGAGGATGTGCAAATGTGGGATCACATGAGAGTCTTGAATTCCACTGGTGCCTGAGGTAAGTAGACTATGAGGATGATCCCATTGGTCCTACATGCCAGAGCGCTCAGCAACTGAAGATCAGCCTGTACGATTTGAGCACATATGAGATAGGACAATTAAGTTCGTGAACTCATTGCAATGATGTTGCTAACATTCTTTTCATATCAGAGGGATTATTCATTATGAATTATGTTACCAAGTGGACAAACAGTTAACCAAGTTTACTATTTGGAAGTGCTGAAAAGGCTGCATGAAAAAGTTAGACAACCTGAACTTTTCACCAACTATTCATGGCTATTCACCACGACAATGCATCAGCTCACACAGCACTGTCTGTGAGGGAGTTTTTAGCCAGTCAACCAATAACTGTATTGGAACACCCTCCCTACTCACCTGATCTGGCCCCCAGTGACTTCTTTCTTTACCCAAAGAGGCAGGAAATATTGAAAGGAAGACATTTTGATGACATTCAGGACATCAACGGTAATATGATGACAGCTCTGATGGCCATTCCAGAAAAAGAGTTCCAAAACTGCTTTGAAGGGTGGACTAGGTGCTGGCATCAGTGCATAGCTTCCCAAGGGGAGTACTTCGAAGGTGACCGTAGTGATATTCAGCAATGAGGTATGCAGCACTTTTTCTACGATGAGTTCATGAACTTAATTGTTTGAACTCATAGTACTTTCAATACGTACAGGTTTAAATCAAAATAACTGTCCTCAGGATGTTCTTTTCCTACAACATTACTTGCTTTTCCACTGGCATGGTGTGAGAGAGTCAGTGGAGCCTGGCAGGGCATCACAAACAAAGAAAATGACAGTCAGAGCAGGGTTATTACATTGGGATCTGGAAGTATCAACATCGACAAGGTTTAAACAGCAAACAAGGAGCACAAACAGGAAAACCAAAGTGAGCTCCCTAATAATAATAATAGCTAATATTTATTGGGAAGTTAGTATGGACAGTATTTTATTTGTGTTAATTCATTTACTCTTCACACAAGCTTCTAAGGTAGATATATTTAACAACATTTCAAGATTTGAAAACTGAAGCACAGAATGGTGCAAATTGGTAAAAGGCACCCAGCTAGGAAGTACCAAAGTCAGGAAGTACACACAGAGCCTGGCTCCAGAGCCCAGCGCCTGTACCATCCCTCTGAGGTACAACTCAAGGTGTGCCCAAGTATATGTTGCCCAAGCCAGGACCTAGACAATTATCCCGAATTCCAAGTTTTTCCCCACTGAATTAGTCGCCAGTTGGTGCAACGGGTTCTGACTTCTAAATAGCTCTTACTCTGTTCACCTTTTCCATCCACACTGCTACTACCCTGCTTCAAGCCCCCTTTCAGCAGGATTACAGCAATTACTTCCTAAAAGGTCTCCTCTGTCTTGCCTTGGCCTCTCCAAGCTAAGCTCCTTAGTGGGGTTAGAGAGATCATTCAAAAGCACAACTTTATTATACCACTTTTCTGCTTAAAACTTTCCTATTGCTTTCCCTTGCCCTTGGGATAAAATCAACTACACAATGTACTTTGAGAGGCTCTTCAAGATTTCATCCCTGCTTTCTTCTCCAGCTTTCTTTCTTTCCTCTCTCTACTGCACAATATGTACTTTACCCATACTGGACTTGTTTCAGTTCTTCAAAACATATATTTTATCACACTCCTGGCTTTTTCACAAATGTGTCTTCTGCCTGTAACAGGTGATCATGCCATTCTCTCCCTCCCATGTGCTAAAATGTTTTCAGCTTTCAGTAACTGAAAATCCAGCTGACAATGTCTACAAGAATGAGATATGTGTAGTATCCCAATAAAAATCCCTAAACTAGATGTTTCCAGGATTCAAAGAACTAGCCTCTTTATATGTTTTTATTATGACATTTTCAAAGTGTTGGCTGTTACATTAAGTTTATCACTTCAGTGTCCAAGATGGTGAAGATGGATTGTGATGGATACTGTGATAAACCACCCAAATCCCCTCTGATGAGAGAACCTGATGACCCAGTTTTGGAGAGTGCTGTTAGATAACCGTTAGCTGCAAGTTCTTTCAGAAATTGCTTCAGCTGCAGAGAGGCAAACTGTACAAGTTACAGACCTTCCTGGGGTGGCCTATATACAGTATAGTGTATGGTGTACAAAAGCCTGGCCAATGTGAACAATTCTCAAGAGCCTTTCTAGTGTCAGAGTTGGCTAAGGCAGCATAGTGAACTTCTTCCTCTATTAAATCCAGCTTCTTCTTCCTTTCTTTTACAGGTGTGATCCCAAGGGCATTCCCAAACATCTTGCATGCTAAACTCTGTCTAATATACTTCTAAATGGCAATAGTTGATACCCAGGTTGTTGGGAAGAGCAAACAATCAGATGGCATTTTTGAGCTGGGTCACTTGCTGCCAGGCTAGCGAGGGGGAACCCCATTAGTGGTGGGAAGTGAATCATAAATAGTCTCTACAAAAACTGGTGATCCAAATGCTGAACTTTGACCAATGGTGAACTGGGTTGGTATATTAATGGAAAAGAATGCACTAGCTTGTGAAATTTATGAGGGTTTGAGAAATATGAAATAGTAACTATAAGTACAATGGAACTAGGTAGCTAAATTGAGCTCTGGAAAAAGTTAATAAAAAGTTGAGGACAATTAATAGCCATTTGAAAACTAGGGGTGAAAGCCAGAGGATTTTGTTGGTAACATGCAAAGAATATTGCATCTCCTCCAAAGGTAGGGCAGAGAAAGCTGGGACCCGGCTCAGGACTTAATCTTCAGAATAACAGGGCTACAAAACACTTAAACCTGAAACGAAAGCAGGTCTCTTTAAGACTTCTCAAATTGATAGGACTCAAATTCTAAACTTTGTATCTCTTGAATTGGGCAGTAGCTGAAATATTTTGCAAAGATTTTTCAGCTGAAAATCTGTTGCTTTTTAGTGGGTGTCTTGTAATCTTCCCAGAAAATGTGCAGTTGAAGGGTCAGCCTAGTTTTTGAGATCTTATAAACAGGTTTGGGGCAGCCTCCCTGGAGATCACAGGATTAAATGAAAGATATCCCCCCATTTGATTTCCTACCACCTCTAGCAAAAGACTGAGGTTGTCTGCTTGAGATCTAACTTCCCAGCACCATGTGCTCTCAGGACAATATTTGTAAAATCACAGATCTCACCCAGTGAGGTTTCCCTCTTTCAGGAGTGAATCTTCTCAAGTTTTTTTCTGCCTCTGTCTTCTCCTAGTGACTTCAAAAACTGCTTTTTTATATGTTGTCCCTAGCTTGCAACTGCTTTCTGGGGGAGGCTGTTTTTCATAAAGCTAGTCCAGAATTACTAAAATAAGAATCCTTAATATGAGGTCTTTTGAATAAGAGAGAAGTAGAAGACGACTGCCATGCCATCTGCCCACCCTCAGATAACAACACTGCTTTATTAACTCCTTCTACATTTTTAGATTTTAGCTTAAACATCTCCATCTACAAATGATCTGTCTTCCTTAGCCTTTGGGAGGAGGTTAGGTATACTCATCTCTAGTGTCTATTTCCATAGCACCGTATTTTCCCACTATCATAACATTCGTCACAGTTTATTGAAATGACATGGTTAATGTCTACTTCTCTAAATAAGCTATAAATTCTTTGAGGACAACAATCATGCATCTCATATTAATTACTATATTCCAGGGCCTATCACATGGTAAAAAAAATGAAAAATATAAATGAATAAAAGGCTGAATAACTTCAGATAGATAGGAAAAATTACATACGACAGTTGAGGATTGCAACATGAACAGAAAAGTTTCTGAAAACCACAAATTCTAATTGATGTTGCTTCCATCAAATGAATGCAGCTCAGTGGTCAATTCTTGAGTCTCTGTCCCCTCTTTTTACCCACAAGATCCTCACAGGATCCTATGACAAAGCCCACCCAGGTTGAAACCAGGGTTAAGAAAATGCAGGTGCAGGTGTCACTGAGAATGGTTCTGTATTTTCTCAGAGGAATCTAGACCTCCTATTTTGTGAGAGAGAAACCAGACATCTTGAGAAGAGACTGTCCATAGGCCTTTGATGCTAGGTTGCTTTGATCAATTATCCTCCTGTGCTGGCAGGCAAGTCAACCCAATCAGCCTGCCATAACCCAAAACTCTAAACAGATACTGGATTTGTTATGTTGTGAATACTCTGGCACACGCATTTTGTGTTTCACTTGTTGTTCAGAGTTGGGGGTTGTTAAATATGTATGTTTTGCATTACGTCTTAAAACATTAAAAAACTGAGTATGGAGAAATACAAAAATTAAAAAAAACCCACTTCAGTCAGCATCTATAATCTTTTAAGGCAATCAATCAAACACATACTTCGTCAACTTCCACTTGTTCTGTTATGTTTTATGACTACATTATTATTTCATCAATACAATAAAAGGAATTAATCTTCATTGCATGGAAAATGTTTGGGACACAGAGAAAAGGGACTTAGCTGCCAGTGTCTACCCTGTGGTTCAAATCAATCATCCAGACAGACTCAATTATTTTTCACTGTGATGCATTCATTAGGCTTCATTGAAAACATTTTAGTGCATTTTAGGTTTCCCTAGTGTATCAGAATACAGATCGTCCCTTGGAATGAACTTGTTCCATGACTCAGTTGCCCCTGCATTAGCTACCTTCTCAAATAGAACCTGAAAAAATTCAGAAATCGATAATAGAATAGCAGTTACATCTTTACACACAAGCTTTTAAGTGCCTTGAGATTAAAAGGCACAAATGTAAACCCAGAAGTTTTAAATCTGCAAATAATTCATTGATACTAGAGGGGATGTCAGTGTGGATGAAAAGCGGTCACACACTAAACCTGACAAGCTCAGGGGAGGCATGCGTGGCGGGCCCTAAAAACTCAGAGACTGACAGTAACAACACAGGACGGTCTGAACATAAGAATTCCTAACTAAAAGCAGGTCATGGTGGATAGTCACATCCTTGGCCTGTAGCTTCCTTGACAAAGGTCAATCTTTACCTTAAGTGAGCCTGCCTATTGTCTTTTTGCATCTAACATAACATACCCTTAGAATGTCAGAATAATCCCTTCTTCTGGACCTCTCAGGGGACAAACCTACCACACGAGAGCAGGTGACTACAGAATGATTCATTGTATCTTGTTCCCTGAGTACCATCTCTATGTGCCGTTAATGTTAATTATTAACTATCCCGTACCCACCATGTAAAAGAAGTATGTGTCTCTCCATTTTACTTTTTATCCAATCCCAGAGATTCCCCCACTTTGTTTTCTCCCACCCCCTTTAATCTACCACCAGTGATTTCATGTAACCCTCCTTAGGTCTCCTCCTTTGAATTTAATGTATAAAATAAACTGCAAAACTGCCTGTTCTCTGGAGCATTTTCTCAATCTGTTGAGATTTTGCTTCCCAGCAATTGTCATCAGTTTGGCTCAAATAAACTCATTAAAGTTCACTATAGGTTTTGACATTTTTACATTGACACAAGGTTTCCCCGGAAACCTTTATACACAAATGGGTTCATTTGTTTCTAGAACTGAAGGCTCCCCAGATAAGTGGGTTATTTTTCTATATCCAGTGTAATTCAGGGTCAGAAGCAGAATAGTCATAAACACTCATGAAAATAAGCACTCCTTAGTGGATGAAAGTGTATGTATGGCACATGTATCATGGCACGAACAATAAATTAGGCACTGTGGGGTTAGAAGAATTAAAATGTGTCGTCCCTATTGACGATGTTCTTTAATCTAGTTGGGGAGATTCTTATGGAAATAAAGTGTAAGTTAATTGTTTAAGGCAGTATATGAAAAAGTTCAGCAGAATGGTGTGAACATATGTGTCATTTATCAAGTGCAAAAGGGGACAAGTTGAAATACAATGTGGGTTTGAGGGATCCTGCAGATCCAGCAGGCAGGTTAAATGTGTCACACATGCCTAGGAGTTAAGAGGAAAACCAATGCAGTCTTAATGAGAATCTTACAGAAATGTTTACAAGTGGCATCACACATTTTCTTCTCTTTAATATGATTAAGTGTCAAACTTGAAAATTCTGCCAGGATAAACCTACTTGAAAATTTTATCGTCAAGACACATGATACTTCCTTTAAATTGCCTCTTCAAAATGACTCTGTTTTGTGCTGGGAAAAGCCCTGAACCATCCACTAGGTCCCTGCATAACTGTGGTCCAATTATTTTACCTCTCTGAGCCTCAGTTTTCTCATCTGAATATGAAAGCACAGGGCTAGATAATCTTTACGATCCCTTGTTATTTGTGTATAGTTTTATGAAGAGTTCTTTCATTTTCTTGGGGTAGAAAACAGGAATCAGAAAATGCAGCTGACTTCTTCCTAGCTCTGATTTGTTGATCCACCTCTGCCTTTCCAGTCTGTGCCCTTGCCCCATTTAGCTTTGCACTGGCAATTCCTCCATGCTGCTGAGGGAGGGTAAGGAAGTGAAGGGACATGGCCTGTTCCGTTCTAGTTAGTTATTCAATTGTAAATTATTAATGCCGTTCCTATTCTCCTATCACCTTGAAGTTGTTGGATGCCATGGGGTATTAATAAAGGATAAGTTTCATGAGGTCAGTAGGAAAGACTGCAAAACATAGCCCATGGTCAGCCAAGCAGAAGGTTGGGAGAGGCGGGGTTAGGAGAAATGAAGGAGTGACAGGAAATACATGTTTCATCTAATCTCAGAATTCTCAAGTATGTAAGGATAGATATTATAATTGAGAATTCTCCACACAGAATTAAGCCGATGATAAATTAATATCTTTGAGGAACAATCAATAACAACAAGGTCTGCATTGAGCTGAAAAGCTCATTATAAAATAGAACATTTGAGCTTGTTTGTTTTATTTCCCTTAAAATTAATCCTGTGCAGAAAAGAGCAATTTGAAAGAGGCAGAAAGCACAAATCACATCTAATGAGGAGCCTCTTCTATAAATTACCTCTAGAAAGTCCAGAGCCTACCTCTATGATCCAAAATATGAAAATGCACTGATGACCCATGGTAGAGCAATTTTCAAAATTAAAGGCATGCAGCATCTCCCCCAAAATTAAAGGCATGCAGCATCTCCCCCAAAATTAAAGGCATGCAGAGTCTGTGAAGGGCTCATGGACACAATTGAGTCTAGCTATCTGACACATGTTCTAGATCAGGAGGGAATACCACTAAACACATATGGTCACACCAACGGAGGCTGGCAGTATGTTTACAAGATGCCAAACAAACAAACAAACAAAACTTTAAAGGTCATCCTTAGACAGCAAATTGTTTATATATTTCTAAATGAAACTGATTACCAACTATGCTGAATTTCTCCAAAGTCAATGTTTCTTGGAATGTGATATGTATGCAAAGTAGTCTCTGTAAACACCTTTGAGTCCCTGGAATAGAATATTCTTTCACTCCAGAAGTTGTAAATGATATCTATAGATCAATAAAGGCAAATTTCTAACATTAATCAAACACTAATTATGTGTCAGACACTGTGTTAAGTACTTTACATATATTATTATATTAATAATAAATCCTTACAACCTCATGATATCGTTACAATTATTATCTTCATTTCAGAATGAGAAATTTAAGACTCAGAAAAGCTAAGTTACCTTGCTCAAGGTCATATACTTCATAGGACAGTAGAACCCATCTCTGCCTGATCACAGGCCCTGTCCTCTTAAACACCGTCACATATTGCTACACTGTGTATGTTAATAACAATAATGGTTAACAATGAAGTTTCACTTATATTACTTCAGTTAACCCTCACAAATGTTTGAGACATATGTTGTTACTCTTTCTAATTCACTGAGCCTTTAAAAGTTGAGGAGACAAAGTCACATGCCAGTACAAGTGAGACAGGACAGGCCCATGGATTCATGTCCTTCCCAGCAAGCTCCATACTTCAGAAGGCAGTTCATTTGTTTACATTCTCTAGCAAGGAAATGAGACACAGAGTGTTGGCATAGAGATGTTTGACAGCGTGATACTGAAGTATGAATAAACAAATTGAGCAGTGAATAGATTGTCCAAAAATCAGCCTCAGTACATGTGGAAATTTGGTATATGACAAATGTAGTATCTCAAATTACTGGGAAAACAACGGACATTTTCATAAATAGTTCTGAGATGACTGGGTAACCATTTGTAAGCTCAAAAAAGCAAATAAAATAGTTGTGAATTTAACAAAGTACAGAACTTGTGTGCAGAAAACTATGAATTGCTGAGGAAAGAAATAAAAGATCTGAATAATGTAAACATCCTGTGTTTATAAATTGGAAGACTCAACATAGTAAACATGTCAATTCTACTCAGATTGATATACAAGTTTACCATAACTCTTAATCAAAACACTAGCAAGGTATTTAGTAGATATAAACAAGATTATTCTAAAATTTATAAGGAACGTCAAAGGAACTAAAAATGGATAAAATTAATTTGATAAAGAAAAAAGAGTAAGGCTTCAGTCTACAGTATATATAGCTACAGTTATCACAACTATGGATGTTGGTGAAGGAAGAGACACATAGAATAATGGAATAAAACGGAGAACTCAGAAATGGTAAAAATGCTTAGGTTATTTTTGACAAAGGTGCAAAAGCAATTCAATGGAGGCAACATAGCTTTTTCTCCAAATGGTACTTGAGTAAGTGGGTATTCCTAGGCAAAAAAAAAAAAAGGAAAAAATAGAAAAAGACTCATCTAGGTCTTACATCTTAGATAAAAATTAACCCAATAGATTATGGACTTAAATAAAAAACATAAAACTCTAAAACTTTTGGGAAAATATATGAGAAAATCTTCAGGATCTAAGGCTAAGCAAAGAATTCTTAGTTTTAATACAAAAAGCATGATCCATAAAAGGAAGAACTGATAAATTGGGTTTCAAAATAAAAAAACTTTTGCTCTGTAAAGGACCCTGTTCAAAGGATGAAAAGACAAGTTACAGTCTGGGATAACATATTTGTACACCACATATCAACAATGGACTAGCTAGAATATGTAAATAATCTAGAATATGTAAAGAACTCTCAAAACATAACAGAAAAACAAACAAATAATCTTATTAGAACATGGGCAAAAGACGTGAACAGACATTTCACCAAAGAGGATCTGTTCAGGGCAAATAAACATAAGAAAAGATGTTAAACATTATTAGCCGTGAGTGAAATACAAATTGAATCACAGTAAGATAACCACTACACACCTATCAACATGAATAAAATAAAAATTGTGACAATACCAAATGCTGGTGAACTTGCAGAGAAACTAGATCACTCATAAATTGTGGGTGAGCATATAAAATGGTAAAGCAACTTTGGGAAGTGTTTTGGCAGTTTCTTAAAAAATTTAATATGTACCTACTATACAACCCAGCAATTGCACTATGAGGTATTCAAATTAGAAAACTTGTTTGTATGAAGATCTGTACAGAAATGTTTATGACAGTTTAATAATAACCCCAAACTAAATGTCTGTCATTTAAAGAAAGCTAAATGTCCATCAAGGAGTGAACAGTTAAACTGTGATATGAGTACATCCATACTATGAAATACTACTCAACAATAAAAAGAAACAAACTACTGACATACACAACAACCTGGA
This sequence comes from Rhinolophus ferrumequinum, assembly GCF_004115265.2. Lineage (NCBI taxonomy): Eukaryota > Metazoa > Chordata > Mammalia > Chiroptera > Rhinolophidae > Rhinolophus > Rhinolophus ferrumequinum. Next base: position 62,591,896 of record NC_046287.1, read on the forward strand.
TGAATCTGCAGAGAATTATGCTGAATGGAAAAAAGCCAGTCCCAAAAGGTTATGTAATGTATGATTCCATTTATAAACCATTCTTGAAATGACAAAGTTATAAAAATGGAGAATATAATCATGATTACCAAGGTTAAGAAGAGGAGGGAAATGTGTTTGGCTATAAAAGGGCAAAATAAGGGATCTTTGTGTTGATGGAAAGATTCTGTATCGTGACTATCAATGTCAATATTCTGGTCAGGATATTGCATTCTGATTTTGGAAGCTGTTGACATTGGAGTAAAGTAGGCAAATGAAGGTTATTTGTATGACTTTCTTCAACTACATGTGAATTTCCAATAATCTCAAAATAAAAACTTAATTAAAAACAACAACAACAACAACTTCACCAGTAATATCAGGTACCTCCTGATAAGATATGATACAAAAGACATAGTTTTATTTCTATGGTATTTTCGCCTCCCCCAAACGCATGATCTGAATTTAATATTGAGGAACATTTCAAGTAAACACAAATTGAGACATTTTACAAATAATCAGACATTAGTTTTCAAAGGCACCAGAACATTAAAGGCAAAAAAAAAAAAAAAAAAAAAAAGGTAAGATTGTCCCAGACAAGGTAGACTAAGGACAACTTTATACAATGTGGGATCCTGGATTTGATCCTGGACTGGGAAAATATATATCTTAATGGAAATACTGGTGAAATTTGCAGTTTTATAGATTACATAAAACTACTGTTTCAATGTTAATTTCCTGATTTTGATAATTGCACTGTGATTTGGGGGAATCTGGGTGAAGGTTATATAAATATTTTTATATAATTTTTTTTTTCAATTTTATTGTAAATTTCAAATTGTTCAAAAAACAAAAGCATAAAAAGTTTTAAATATCTTTAAATTATAAATTGATGTTGGATAAATAGATGAGAAAAAGAGACATGTCATTTGTGTAGTGCATTCTAATTCCTAAAACATCTCAAATATTCCCCCTCCCCCTCCCCCAGTGTGACAAACAAATATCTCTCACAAGCCCAGACAGGGTGAGTCACCATGGAGGGTTCAACTGGTGCATTGCAGGATGCGCATGTCAAAATAGGGCCTGGCATATATATATTTTTTTCCATGACAAAGAATCATATGCTTTAGAAGAACTGAGTTATTCTGGCTTAGAAAATAAATTTTTAAGGCTGAGAATGATTCTAATTTGTATCCTCTCAGACCTATTCAAGTTTTTTTCTTTTCTTTCAAAGGAAAACTTCCAGCTCTGAGTGGGCTGCTGTTGTGACATGAGCAGGCAATGGCTGTTTAATACTTCTTAGCCTGACAGTGGGAGAATCAGGTCCCCTCATCCTGTCATCTCCATCCTTTGGTTTCATTTATTTCCCACTCTGCCTCTCTGTTCTCAGGTAATAGCAGCAAAGGCATGCAGTCTCTGGCAGCAGTCAAAGCAGCATAAATATTAGTGATAATTGTATGGTACAGTAATTGCAAATAGCGGTGATTAATTCTTACAATAATAGCTGTCCTAAGAATAACTGATTTCCCTTCCAGTCATGCCCAACTTTCCCAAGAGAAAGCTTTAAGATGGTTATTATTAGTAGTTTAAGCTTTGGGGAGAGACAAGAAGATGAAAAGAATGGGAATTACTTTGTATCTGTCAGCACTGATTCTTCATTAGCGTGCAGAGCAAGGGCATGGATGGCACTGCAGGTAGAAGTACTGTCCTACCTGGCAAGAAATTCAACCTGCCTGAAAGTAGGGAGAACCACAACTCATTGGATGTGGATCACACAGTCACAGCCACGAATGTCCTTACAACTAGGATGGCACAGCACAGGAAACAAAAAGACAAATTCTTACTCAGGTAATAACTCTTTCTTGCATAAGTCTCATTCATCACTGTGTGATTTATTTTCAAAATGTTCCTGATAAAGCTGTCTAAGTATTATCATCTCCATTTAGTGTATGCTAATAGATAGAAATGTGGGGCAGTAAATTGCTTCTTTCAAACCATTGAAGAAGTCAATGATGGACCTGGAATTTAATATGAAACAGCCATGGCTCTCATTTTTATGACCAAATTAGAAGTTATACACAAATCTCAGGGATAGTTTCCCTCACTGACTGCCTCCCACCCCCACCCACCCCCACCCTTCTTCTTCTTGGTTAAGCCCACATGTAAATTAAGACCAGAAAAATGTATCACTATGTGTTCAGTACATTCAAGTAACACTAATCATTCTAGAGTAGATTGATATACAAATTTCTCTAATGATAAACATCACAGTATTATTTTGGTTACTTTCCAAACTGGGAAAACAATTCCTAAATTTATTAACTAGAGTCCAGTTTTCTTATTTGTTGTCCAAATGAATCATTTGATTTTTTGAGTTACTCACATACATAAATTAAGTAGTAGCAATAAGAGTTTTAATGTTCACAATATAATTGACATTTTATGGTCTTACATCCACTTTCACATACTTGTCCTTTCAAATAGACATGCATTCAGAAACTGATGAATAATTTTCCTGCTTTTACCCAGTTTTTACCAGACTCTATATTTCATGAAGACAAGTGCTCATCCTTCTATCCTCAGCTCATTCCTATGCCCTCAACACCAGAATAGAGTCTAATTGCATGGAATATGGTAGGTGATCAAGAAATATTTGTTGAATGAAGTGGATTATGTCACAATTATCTCCATTTATTTCAGAGATCCTGGTACTGACTTTTTGGGGCACAATATTAATTTTTGTCTGACTACATTCCTCCAGGAGGCAGGGGATTTGAGTGTATCAGTTAGCTCTTGCTGCAGAACAAATTACCCCAAAACTTAGCACTTTAAAACAACAGACATTTGTTATCTCACACCGTTTCTGTGGGTTATGAATCTGGGTAGTCCAGGCTCAGAGTTTCAGATTAAGTTTCAGTCAAGCTGTTGACCAAGATTAGAGTCATCTCAAGGCTCAACTGGACCTAGAGAATCCACTTCTAAGATTACTCATGTGATTGTTAGTAAATCTTAGTACCTTGCTTATGGTTGACCAGCGACTTCAGCTCCTTGCCAGGTGGGCCACCTCCTGAGGTTATTTACACCATAGCTGACGACATGACTTCCCCCAGAATAAGTAATCTGAAATAGAGGGGGAGACCAGGTAAGCAATAAGACATACAAAAAGGAAATAGCAATCTTTTATTGACTAATCTTAGAATGACTAACTGTCATTTACTGGTCACGGAAACCAATCCTGGTTCAATGTCATACAAGAGTGTGAATATCAGGAAGCAGGGATCACCGGGAACCCACTTAGAGTTTTCTATCATAACTATACAACATTTTACATATAGTCCTCCATTTCAAGCTGTGTAGCATGTTAGTAATTAATAAACTAGTTTAGATGCGGAGAATAATTCTTTAAAGATGACAGAAACATCTAGGATTTGAGAACCTCTGTAGTGGGAATTATGTTGAGTTTATCTCACAAGATTTTAACACTCATCCAAAATGTAAAAGCATGAGAGATAAAGTTGGGGGTGGGAGGCCAGGGAGGAAAAAAACACAACTAAATGAGGGAAAAGGCACATGTCCATTTGCACGCCTCTTGCAGGAGCAATAATAGATACTTATCAATTTCCCAAATTTTAACCTCTCATGGAGCAGGGAAATCCAGCATCTCTACCAAAAGTTGAAAGGGTGAGCTTAGTAGTGTGTAACAGGTAGTGGGGACAGTTGATAAATTAGTAGGAAGACTGTATAATTTATTGTTTAAACCAAGACACTATTAGAGTGAAAAGGAGTGCTATTAATAACTATGCCAAGGCAGCAGGCATAAATTGAGACTGTCCAGGACAATCTTGGACACATGTTCACCCTGTAAATTAGAGCCATTTATTTTGGGCCAATTTTACTGGGAGAAGCCTAGAATAGTGAGTTTGGTAAACAGTTCCTTGAAGCTTGTCTTTTGTACTTTCCACATGAATACCTCATCCCCCCAAAAAAAGGACTGGGAGAAAAGCAGACAGCACAGTGGATCCTTTCTTGACAAAGGACAGCCGCTTGAGGAAGGACTGATTTGTAAGGATGTTGTCTAATGATTCAGGCCCCTCTCAAGGAAATTACTAGTCATTAGGGATTTGAGCAAATGTATTACTGCAGTTTTCCTCATATCAATTGTAAATAGAGAGTCTGTTTAATTTTGTAAAATTTCTTTTCATATGCATTAAAGTATCTGTTGAGTCCATCATGTTGTGTTCAAGTTAATTGAATAGAAAAAAATTGTTAATGGTCCTCTATTAGATTTTCCTGGTTAATGTCACAGGCATCTATTGATTTTTTTTTAATTAGAAATTTTTTGTTAATGGATTTGCACAAATTAAAATCTGTCTAATAATTAATGCTCCTCTGGCAGTTCCCAGGACACTTGCTGGGATTTTGGCAAGCCCCCTTGATGGAATTTTGGGGAGTCTGACGTTTCAATGACAGATTCTATAGAATTCTAAAATGAGATTAGAATTCCTGCTGATTGACTTCATTACTTCATGGATTTTTTTTCCTCCTCTTAAAACTAAGATTTTTAGAGAGGTTCTTAGGGAGACAAAGGTATAAATAGTAACACCCATTTACAGCCAAACACAGAGTATCAAGACTAATGCACTAGAGCCCAGTGGAATTGTTGGAACTCTGGGTAGAGAGTTGTGCTCTTGATTTTTGGGCTCCACCATAATGATAGGAGAATCACTCCAGGGCTAGCTTGGATTTTTAGCATGGCTATAAATAGAAGAATTAGTTGTATCGAGGCCATCAAATTATAATCCACTCCCCAGTTACTTCTCCTTTTGCATCCCTAAAACACAAATAAGAGAAGCCGCGACAATTGTCTGGAGTCCTTGGGTTAATCTTAGAAAAAATCTTTCTTTATTTATATTTTTATTTGTTTGTTTATTTATTTATTTTTCCCTAGGAGTAACATTCAGTTCTAGACGTGATGCACCACAGTTCTGTTCTTGATGGTTTAAGAGGGTTTAAGGTCAGTAAGGGGTTACACAATATTCTTACTGTAACTTGTTTCTTCCTAACAAATCACTTAAAATTCATTATGGACTTGGGTCTGCTGTAAGATAAAAAGAAGCCTGAAGGAAACGCAAGGGTGACATAGAACATCTTCAGGGTCAGCATCTGGTCTGGGAGAAAGGTAAAGATGAGGCAACAGAACAAGAAAAAGAAAGCCTTCACCTATACAGACTGGTGGGCTTTGGAGTTGTTCAGAGCATGCCAGTTCCCTCTACTATTATTCCTTTTAAAAATGGAAGAAGAAAAGTGCTCTGATAAACTTCACCTTCACAGAATCAGATTATGGGAGAACTATCTCAGGCAGCACCCAAACAACCACCCTATCATTTGCCACATACTCAAGTCTACACAGACTCAACTCAATCTCTGCCATGCAAGGGGGAATGCATTTTTTGTTTTTAATCTTTTGAACCATTTCCAAGGAATAAAATCAAGAAGTCACCAAAGACAATAATAAAGCCCACTTAGTTTCTATTGCCTATGACAATAAAAATCCTTCCATTTATATTTTTCAGGCTCTGCACTCCCCATCTATTCACCCCCATCCTATCCATCCCTCCATTTTCTAGACCACCATAGAAACTCCCTGAACACTACCACTAAAACTTATCTCATCTCTCCTGTCTGAATATTGGCAGTGCATACAATATGCAGAACAAAATTTAATGCTACATTATGTGTAGCCTTCCATTATCTTTTAATGGTTTCATGTAAGTATAAGGGAGATAATATTTTGAAAACATATTTATGCAATTTTCTCTTACATTTACTGATATTGACCTCCCCACCAACTCCATATCCTCTCAGCAAACCTTCCTTTTTCCTTTCAAGGAACATTTATTAGGATTCTTCTAAGAGAAATTCACATAATAAAAGTCAACATTTTTATACTGCTTGTTATGTGCTGGTCACGGTTCTAAACACTTTATATATGCAAATTCATAGAATCTGCACGGCAATACTGTGAAGCAGATAATATTATTATCATTTTTTCTTTATCAGATAAAGAAACTGAGGCACAGAGAAATTTCATAACTTATCCAAGACCACAAATCTAGGTGATAGAATAGAGATCCAAATTCAGAGTGTTGTTTCAGAGTGTGTATTCTTAATCACTCTACCACACAAAGACAAAGAGTTTAAATTAAACTCCTGATATCCAAATTGTATTTTGCAGCAAGCTAAACATCTGACATTCAGCTTACCTTAATAGATGAACTCCCGTTTAGCAGACAATGAACCAAATCTAAAGGATATAACCACAAGGTGTTTTTTATAGTGGAAAGGGGACAGCCATTTTGCCAATAATGGCTTGTGTGTGAGGCTTATTTTCCTAAGCAGAAGAAGGATCTGATTTAGAGAAAGTTAGAATTCTGAGTCTTTCCCTTTCGACCAGAGAAGTGATGAGAAGAAACAAAATGAAGAGTAAAGGAATCAGATACAATTGACCTTGTTCCTATCTAAACTCAATCAATAGCAACGGAAATTTTAGCAAATCTATAATGTTTTGGGAAAACAAGGCTAATGACTCATGACCCTGGATGTATGTTGGGGTTTTTTCAATGTCACGAATATAAAAAGCCTTTAGCTCAGAATCATAACCTGTAATATGGGAATGATGATAAGGGAGTAGGAGTGAAGTTGGGAAATAGCTGGGATTAAAACCACATTAGGGGCTCCCCATGAACTGGGCATGGCAAACAGTGAATTAGAAAGCCCTGTGTATTTTGAGAGGAGATGCAGAGAGGTTGAAGGCAGTGGTGGATAGGAAAAGACCGCATTCATGAAAGGAGACAGCTTTAGGCTGAGACTTGAAGATAGAGGCCACTGTTGGTAGAACCAGCTCACCCTGAAGGCCAGATGAAACCATTTACCCCTCACTGAGCCTGGACTCAAAAGCAGAACAACGGGGCCACTCCACATGGGGATCCAGGCATGATACAGAGGAAGCGAGGCAGATCCGAGGACTCTTCTTCTCCCAAACTTCCATAAAAATGCATTAAGCTCCCCATCACAACCAGATACCATTTTGCAGTAATAGAGGAGGGGAGTGAAATCTAAAAGACTGAGCCTGCAGAGACTGAGTCATCCAAAACCACTATTATACCAGCTGTGCTTGGGAGGAGGACTTTGTATCGAATAAAGCTATAAGCTGGAGGGAGACTGTTTAGATCAGAAAAGACTGCAAAATTTTTATCTGGCAAGGTTCATTTGCCACCACTACCCAGTGGGGTGGGCTTTGTCACAAAAATCAGATGAGTTAGAGCAAATATCAAGATCATTTTTTTTTATGAGTATATATATCTAAGTTGTACTTTGAGCAAATGCAAAACCTCACTTTATAGCTACATGATTGGATATTTTCACCTCTCCAAGCGAAGCACTTTCCTATTAGGGAACAGTGGATCCTTCTTTGTATTTCCTGCTGGCTCAGCTCACAAGTGGCCACAGCAGGTGCCCAAGAATATTTGTTGCTACACTGCCCTGAGTTCTAGTGAAGGGAATGAATCTCTCTAGTGCATTTTTCCCAGCCAATTAAGGGAAAGAAAATAATACACTTATGTGATTCTTTTTGGAACAATTTTCTTTCCTCACATCTGTCTTCTTGGTAAGTATTGGTTTGGGAATGAAATCTGGCCTTACTACAGCCTCCTCTGACTGTGTTATAACTTAGGGAGTAGCTCCTAAACCAGACAGGCCAATTAGTAGTGCATCTAATTTTTGTAATTTCCAAAACTCTCCATCACAATGAGGCTATTATAGGGAAATTAACCTCTAGCAGTTGAAATTACTCGGTGCAGAGTTTGTCCAGGAACAGGTAACAAAGTTGACTTACACAGAAAGAAAGCATGGGGATTTTCCTTTCAAATGACTATGTGAAAAGTCAGCCAAAATGTGGAAACCTTGTTATTCCATTGACTTTTACATTCCTCTGGCAACCAGACAGTTGATGGCAGGTTTAAGTGAGTAAAGCAGCAGAGTGGAATCAGTTTGGAAGGGTTGGTTTTCACCCAACAGCTTTGAGTGAATGAGCATGAAGAACAGAAAACAGAATAGAGAATCTGAAAAAGGAAGAAATAAAACAGCTCTAAAGCAATGTCTGGCACACAGGGGACAATTAATTTAATGCTTTAATGGATGCATGAAAATTTGAAATGGATATGTGTCAGGTAGTATCAGAGATGTATGGAGTTGAGGGTGAACAGATTTTTAAAAAGAAATCATATCTTGTGTTAAATGCTGTTAGTGAAATACACCAGGAATTGTTTTTGTTATGTTTTAATAAGGGGAAAATAGCTTTTAATAAATCTTTTTTGCAAATCTGTGATTTTATTTATTTATTTATTTATTTATTTATTTATTTACTTTTAAACGCAGTCCATTAAGTGAACTGATCTCTCAGGCAATGAAACCCAATGAGGAGCTGCACATACTTCACACACTGGACCAAGGCAGTAAAACGCCCCTGACGATTCCTTCCTCGAGACAGATATACAAGAGGCATTCACACCCCTTGCTAGTGCTCTACAACTAATCTGCATTAGAGTTTCAGGGAGTTGCCTTGCCTACAAACATAATCTGAAGTTTTGAATTGTATTTCTTCAGCAAGTAAACCTGGTTAGAAATCTCCTTTACTTTAAGAGAATTTATTAGGGTGGTACAAAAGTAATTGCGATTTTTGCATTGTCTTTTCTTTCTTTTAACCTTTTAAACCACAATTACTTTTGCACCAACCTAATAGCAGAAAGCTCCACTTACTTCTGGGATGATGAAACAAAACTTCCATCTGTTTGGTATTAAAGGTACCCAGAGGTTGTTAAAGTTCTTACTGGCTTTGTCTGATCTTCTCTCCAGAAAATAAACTTATTATCATGTACAGAAGCCTGGTCAATGAGGCTTATGAGGTAACCACTGTTTCTCTTGACAACAGCCAATAATTAATGAGAATCCTTATAAAAGCCAGAATGAAAAGATGTCTGGAAGGATACACACTTACGTACCCAGTCCACAGTCATATGTGGACAGAGCAGCTAAAGCCATTCAGAGAATTCAGTTCCTCTGTAGAACTCATCAGACAGAATATTAAAAGAAGGTGCTTTCTAAACTTCAATGGGAATACGAATCACCTGAAGATTGTATTAAAGATGCAGATTCTCTCTCAAAATCTGGGATGGAGCCAGGATTATGCATTTCTAACAAGCTACAACGTAAAGCTGATGCTGCTGGCCCAGGGGCCACATTCTGAAAAGCAAGGCATGAGATAGCCTGACACTTATTTGAAATCCAAAATAAAACTTCTAGAGTTGTCTCTTTGCTAGATTTTTTTTCCTTCTCATTACTATCTGTGTAAGCAGTATAAATGTCAACTAAAGAGCACTCAGGCTGCAAACAGTTATGGTTATTGAGGAGTGGGGGATGGGAGTAAAAATGGAACTTTTTTCTTTTCTTTCCTTTTCTTTTCTTTTTTTGTATCAAGTAAACATTATGCTTCACCTGTGACCAAATGAGGCAGAACTCTGTGTTCTTACTTTTGGGCTACTTCAATTGAAGGTGTGATGTTCAGGGAAGTAACTTAACCTTTACAAAGCCCCTGGGAAAGTGCTGCTGAGATGGCCATTAATCAGAAAGCTGCAGGAGAGTAATCCTAAATGACTTCCTTTAAAAAACAATAACAAATAATCAGTAATTTTCATTTTGCCCTTATTTAAAGGCTCTCAAACCACTTTGCATATTTTATGCTAGGAAATCTCATGTTACTAAAATAATAAATGGAAGACAAATATTTCAGTGTTATCAAGGTTAGACATACCCTATATCTATGTTATGAAATAGGAACATAAATGGGCAAAAAAACCAGCCTACCCAGTAATGTCAATAGCCAAGCTATGAATGAACAACAAAGGTCTGAATTTCACAGCATCAGGCATAGAAATTCTTTCCTAAAGCCATTATAGTACAAAAACTTTTTATGAAAAGAGTAATCCTTAGCAATGTGTGAACTGGAGAGTAGATTTAGATAAGTCTTATATTTACCACATTGCCTTTCCCACAGAAAGGACAAAACCAGGAAAAGCCCCAGAAGGGTGTATGCTATGAGTTATAGTTTGTTATTTACTCTTTCTGGTGATAATTAGTTTTGTTTAAGGATAAAAAACAATCTGAAGAAAAAGTAGATTGAACTCAGGAATTTCGAGAAATAAACTCCATTCCACATGGTAAAATATTTTGTATTAAATTTAGATAACCAAGTCTTATGTGTGCAAATTTACCTTAAATAAAACACAACAAAACACCAGAAGCATGGTGAGGGCAGGAATACATCTTTGAAATCTACAGTTCTAAATCTGAGAAGAGAATTCTAACAGCAACTAGAAGACGAGGAGTAAACCACAGCAGGGCTGCATACGTGTTTTCGTGTTTAGTGACTAGGAAAGTGATGGGGGAAAAAATCCAAACATAATCAGTAAAAAATTTGCAACATAAAAAATGGAAAATAAAGCAAACTGTCGATAATTAATACACGAGGTCGGTCAATTAAGTTCACAAACTAATCCTAGAAAATGTGCTACATACCTCATTGCTGAATATCACTACGGTTACCTTCAAAGTACTCCCCTTGGGCAGCTATGCACTGATGCCAGTGCCTAATCCACCATTCAAAGCAATTTTGGAACTCTTTTTCTGGAATGGCTATCAGAGCTGTCTTCATATTGCCCTTGATGTCCTGAATATCATCAAAATGTCTTCCTTTCAATATTTCCTTTATCTTCAGGTAAAGAAAGAAGTCACTGGGGGCCAGATCAGGTGAGTAGGGAGGTGTTCCAATACAGTTATTTGTTTATTGGCTAAAAACTCCCTCACAGACAGTACCATGTGAGCTGGTGCATTCCTGTGATGCAAGAGCCATGACTTGTTAGTGAAAAGTTCAGGACATCTAACTTTTTCACGCAGCCTTTTCAGCACTTCCAAATACTAAACTGGTTAACTTTGTCTAGTTGGTACAAATTTGTAATTAACAATCCCTCTGATATCAAAAAAGGTTAGCAACATCATTGCAACAAGTTCGTGAACTTCATTATCCGACCTCATACAAGCTCTGTTCTGGTTATTTTTGTTACAGAAAAAAAGAAAAATTCATAACTTAAAATAATAACTATTTTATTATGCTCACAGTTTCTGTGGGTCATGTGTTTGGAAAAAGCTCAGTGAGAATGATGTGAAAGACAAAAATGAACCTGACAATTAAAGATACGATTTTACTCAGGCTTTTGTAATAGGAAAAAAATTGTTCATTAATGAGGACCATTACAGAGAAAAATAAAGGGGGTCTGGAGTTTGATAAGGGCAAGTAAACAGGGGAGTCATCCATGAGTCTTATGGGAGTCATGAGAAAGGATGGAAAAGATCTTATCTTGGAAAATGTGATGGCAGAACCGGGGCAAGATGGTGAAGTATATGTATGTTGTGTCTGCAGGACACAATAAAGAAGTCCTAAGAAGGAAATTTATATCAATACAGGCCTAACTCAAAAAGTAAGAACAATTTCAAAGAAACAATCTAACCTTACACTTAAATGAACTAGAAAAACAAAAGCAAACAAAGACCAAAGTGAGCAGGAGGAAGGAAATAATAAAAATCAGTGGAAATAAATGAAATAAATTCTAATAAAACAATACAAAAGATCAATAAAACCAACAGTGGTTCTTTGAAAAAATAAACAAAATTGATAAAACTTTAACCAGACTCATCAAGAAAAAAAGAGGACCCAAATAGATAAAATCAAAATTGAAAGAGACATGGCAACTGACATCGCATAAACACAGACGATTATAAGAAAATATTATACAAAATTATATGCCAACAAGTTGGACAGTCTGGAATAAATGAATAAATTCCTAGAAATATATAATCTTCCAAGACCAAATCAAGAAGAAACAGAAAATCTGAACAGATCGATCACTAATAATGAAATCGAATCAGTAATCAACAAGCTCTCAACAAATAAAAGTCCTGGAACAGATGGCTTCACAGGAAAATTTTACTGAACATTCAATGAAGAACTAACACCTATTCTTCTGAAAGTATTCCAAAAAATTCAAGGGGAGACGGAGCGCCCAAGCTGATTTTATGATGCCACTGTTATCCTGATCCCCAAACCAGGCAAAGACATTACAAAAAGAGGAAGGAAGGAAGGAAGGAAGGAAGGAAGGAAGGAAGGAAGGAAGGAAGGAAGGAAGGAAGGAAGGAAGGAAGGAAGGAAGGAAGAAAGAAACAAACAATGAAAGAAAGAACGGAAGGAAGGAAGGAAGGAAGGAAGGAAGGAAGGAAGGAAGGAAGGAAGGAAGGAAGGAAGGAAGAAAGGAAGAAAGAAAGAAAGAAAAAAGAAAATTACAGGCCAATATCCCTGATGAATATAGATGCCAAAATCTTCAACAAAATATTAGCAAACCAAATTCAGCAGTACATTAAATACAGATCATGTATATGATCAAATGACATTTATTCTTGTGATGTGTGTGGGTTCAACATCTGCAAATCAATTAACATGACATACCACATAAACAAAATGAAATATATCAGTATTTCATATCAATAGATGCAGAAAAAGCATTTGACAAAATCCAGCATGCATTTATGATAATACCTCATATCTCAATGTAATAAAAGACATACCTCAATATAATAAAAGACAAACTGTGTTTCCCCAAAAATAAGACCTAGCCAGACAATCAGCCCTAATGCGTCCTTTGGAGCAAAAATTAATATAAGACCGGGTATTATATTACAGTAAAATAAGACCAATCTTATATTAATGTTTTCTCCAAAAGATACATTAGAGCTGATTGTCTGGCTAGGTCTTATTTTCGGGGAAACACAGTATACTTCAAACCCACAGCTCATACCATGCTCAAGAAGGAAAAGCTAAAACCATTCTCCTTAAAATAAGGAACAAGAAAAGGTGCCAATTTTCACCACTTTTATTCATATCGTATTGGAAGTCCTAGCCACAGCAATCAGACTAGCAAAAGAAATGAAAGGCATCCAAATTGGAAAGGAAGAAGTAAACCTGTCATTATTTGCAGATGACATGATACTATATATAGAGAACGCCAAAGATTCCACCAAAATCTATTAGAACTGATAAATGAATTCAATAAAGTAGCAGGATACAAAATTAATACTCAGAAATTGGTTACATTCTTACAAACCAATCATGAACTATCAGAAATATAAATTAAGAAAACAATTCCATTTACAATTGCATATATATACCAGGGGTGCCAGAAAAATGTATACGAGTAGACTTTGGTCAATGTTGCTCAAGCAGTAGTTCACCATAATCAGAAGTGTTTGGACACTGATGGTAACCACTTTGAGCACCTCTTGCAATTGCAGAAGTCAAACATGACTTGTATTCATCATTTATTATCAGTGTATATTGAGTATTACAATTTTAATATAGTTTCCCTTTCTTAAAATGTGTATACATTTGTTGGCTCCCTCTGTGTGTGTGTGTGTGTGTGTGTGTGTGTGTGTGTTTATGAATAAATTAACCAAGGAAGTAAAAGACCTGCATCTGGAAAACTGTAAAACACTGACGCAAGAAATTGAAGAAGATACAAATAAATGGAAGTATATACAGTGCTCATGGATAGGAAGAATTAACATTGTTAAAAATGTCCATACTACACAAAACAATTTATATGTCCAATGCAATCCCTATCAAAATACCAATGAAACTTTTCACAGAACTACAACAAATAATCTTAAAATTTATATGCAACCACAAAAGACACCAAATAGTCAAAGAAATCTTGACAAAATGGTGGTACAATGCAACTGATACCAACTATGCTACAAGGCCATAGTAATCAAAACAGCATGGTACTGGCATGAAAACAGACACATCCTGTGTTCCCGAAAATAAGACCTAGCCGGACAACCAGCTCTAATACATCTTTTGGAGCAAAAATTAATACAAGACCCGGTCTTGTTTTACTATAATATAAGAACAGGTCTTATATAATATAATATAATATAATGTAATATAATATAATATAATATAATATAATATAATATAAGTATAATGTAATATAATATAATATAATATAATATAACATAATACCTGGTCTTATATTAATTTTTGCTCCAAAAGATGCATTTCAGCTGATTGTCCAGCTAGGCCTTATTTTCAGAAAAATACAGTAGATAAATGGAACAAAATGGAGCCTAGAAATAAACTCACCCTATGTGGACATTTAATCTATGACAAAGGAGGCAAGAATATACAGTGGGGTAAGATACTCTATTCAATAAATGGTGTTGGGAAAACTGGATAGATACATGTAAAAAATGAATCAGGACCACTCCATATACTAAAATAAACTCAAAATGGATTAAAGACTTAAATGTAAGACCTGAAACCATAAAACTCCTAAAAGAAAACATAGGCAGTAAACTTGCTGACACTGCTCTTAGTGATATATATATATATATATATATATATATATATATATATATATATATTTTTTTTTTTTTTTTTTTTTTTTCTGATCTATCTTCCTGGGCAAAGGAAACAAGAAAAATATAAACAAATGAGACTACATCAAACTGAAGAATTTTTGCACAGCAAAAAAAACCATCAACAAAACTAAAAGACAGCCTACTGAATAGGAGAAGATATTTGCCAATGATACATCTGATAAGGGATTAATATCCAAAATTTATAAAGAATTCATAAAACTCAAAACCAAAACCCAAACAATCCAATTAAAAAATGGGCAGAGGACCTGAACAGACATTTCTCCAAAGAGAATATACACATGGCCAACACACATGAAAAGACGCTCAATGTCAATAATTATTAGAGAAATGCAATTAAAACCACAGTGATATATCACCTCACACCTGTCATTATCAATAAATCAACAAACAACAATGTTGGCAAGGATGTGGAGAACCCTCCTGCACTGTTGGTGGGATTGCAAATTGGTGCCCCTGCTATGGAGAACAGTTTGGAGGTTCCTCAAAAAACTAAAAATAGAACTACTTGATGACCCAGCAATTCTACCTCTGGGTTCTTATCTGAAGAAATCCAAAACATTAATTCAAAAAGATATATCCTCCACTATGTTCACCACAGCACTATATATAATAGCCAAGATATGGAAGCAACGCAAGAGCCCATCAATAGATAATTGGATAAAAAAGATGTGGTACATATATACATACATACAATGGAATATCACTCAGCCATAAAAAAGAATGAAATCTTACCATCTGCAACAACATGGATGGACCTAGAGGGTATTATGCTAAGTTAAATAAGTCAGACTGAGAAAGACAAATACCATATGATCTCACTTATATGTGGAATCTAAAGAACAGAATAAATAAGCAAACAAAATAGAAATAGACTCCTAGATACAGAGAACAAATCGATGATTGCTGGAGGGGAGGGAAGTTGGGTGAAAAAGTTGAAGGGGTTAAGAAATACAAATTGCTAGTTTCAAAATAGTCATGGGGATGTAAAGTACAGCATAGGGAGTATAGTCGATAACGTTGCAACAACTATGTATAGTGCCAGCTGGGTACTAGACAAATAGGGAGGAATCACCGCATAATTATATAAATGTCTAACCACTATGCTGTACACCTAAAACTAATATAAAATTATATCGAATACTGACTGTAACTACAAATATAATAAAAATTAAAAAAAATAAAAGAAAATGTGATGGCAGGATGGTCCTTTTCCTTTAGTTGTTTCCTGGCATACCAAGGGTGGAAGGATTTATTGACTAGCACTGCTTTCTGGGAATATAGGGCTCTGATAAAGTTCCACACTGTCAATGGATTGTCTCTGTCCCACAGCATCTGGGAATTTAGCTAGGAATATATGATGGCTGAAAATGCCTTGTGGCTGGAATCATCTGCAGACTTCTCTATTCACACATCTGGTGCCTTGGCAGAAATATCCTGAGGGCTGGGAATGGCAAATGGAAGTGTGGCCTCTCTTGAATCTTGGCTTCCTCACAGCATGGTGACCTCAGGATGGTTGGACTTCCTCTGTAGCAGTTCAGGGCTCCAAGTGTGCACTTTCCAAGCAAATTAGACCAAAATTTCAATTCCTTTTGTGTCCCAGTCTTAGTAGTCAGATAGCCTACCATACTCCAGTGGTCTGAGCAGTAACAAACCTGACAAGATTCCAGGTGAGAGATAATAGAGTATTAAGTCTGAATTCTGTAGGGTAGGCTGACATGCTGGAGACCCACAGAAGAGTTGATAATGAGCTCAAATCCAATGAGTCTGAGGTCAGAATTCTTTCTTTTTAGGAGGTCCTGGTGTTTTCTTTTAAGACCTTCAACTGATTGGATGAGGCCCAATCACATTATGGAGGGTAATCTACTCAAAGTCTACTGATTTACATATTAATCACATCTAAAAATAAATACCTTCACAGCAACATCTAGACTGGTGCTGGACCAAAAACTAGACACAGTGGGTTAGCCGAGTTGACACAAAAAATTAACTACCACATTGTTCTTTCTGACTCTTGGCTCCACCCTCTGAGTCATTCTTCCTTTTCAAAGGAAAATTGAGTTTGCAAATGAATAGTATTCTTATGCTGATAGTCCAAAGGACTCTGTATATTTTGTGTTTTGTAGAATCTGTACTGTCTCTGTCTCTTTTGGGGGAAGTTTTGTCTCCTCTTGTTCTTCCTTCTCATTGTATAAAAACTAACCCTCAAAACTATGCCCTGTGCTATTCTAGGCATGCAACATGAATTAACTCATTTAATCCTTACAACAGCCCTATGAAATAACTGTAAGTGTTGCTTCTTCTGTTCAGGGCAGAAAATGAAGCAGGTGGAGAGTAACTCGTACAAAGTCACACAACCTTACTCAATAGAGCTGAGATTCTAACCAAGTATTTTGTCTATACACTTGCAGTTATTACACAGTATTGCCGCATGTAAGTAAATGCTTCCTTTACTGGACTAACCTTCTCTCAATCAATAGTGACAGTGTACTAATATTTTCAAATAACTTGCGAAAATGTAATAAACATGGTGGAGGCAATTGTCTTGGTTACAAAACACAGATATCTGTCAACTTCAGGGAGAGCTTAAGAGAATGTCACGAAAGAGCAAGCCTAGTGAATTAGTGGAGGGTCTTTATAAGGTGAAGTGAGGGAGGTGAGGCGCAGAAATGGCCCAGGGAGTTTGGTCCTAAATAGTCTAAAGACTACTGTGTAGAGCCTGCTCCAGCAGCAGAGCAGGATCTTCCCATTTTATTATTTCTCTCTGTTCTTTGGAGAGAAAAGAAAAGACGCTGGGAGGCTGCAGCAGCAGTCATATGTTGTTTAACTGCTCTGCTTCTAACATCCAAATAATTGGGCAATCTCCTGAATTTTCAATAAGTTGTCCCCCCCCAAAAAAAAAAGTCATATTACAGAGCAGGAAGAAGTAAATAATGGGGCACAATTTAAACAGGGTTTCTAACTTGGGATCTTGCTTTCTTTCTCCTCCCCACTCTTTTTGATTCCTCTGTTGTGCTTTGTCCTATTCTCTTTACCTTTCTGAAAAAAATAAAAAGAACTCTGTATTCATGTTTTCCTCCCTTTCTTTTTCAACAAGTTGGCACTTGAACACCAATAAGTGGAAAGTGAAAAGAAGAAAAGACAAGCATAGGAAGTTCAAATGAGGTAACTATTTTGTAGTGGGAAGTCATGGAGGTCTCCAAAAACTGTCCAGGATTCCAGAGGGCATTCTCTCTGGGTGCTCCCTGCCCTGCCTGAAATCCGAGCAGATGCCTCTGCCGGCCAGCCATCTGTTTGGACATGTGCAGGGGCATCCTATGGTTTTTGTGTGAGATCTATTTGCCTGCTTCAACAGTGTGGCAGATTGGGTAGATGAAAATCTACTGTTCAATAGGGATCTGTCATCACCCACTGATCTCCTGCACGTTCTTTTTCCTTTTCCCAAAGTCTGTTTTTAAACAGAGTGTGCACACACTATGTAATTACTTCATACCTAAAAGTCAGCCTCTGGAATAAGGGGCTGTAGAAGCCAGAAAGCTAGAAAGATATGTTAGATCAAAGATGCCAGAAAGAGAGCACCACTTTTAACCAGGTTCAAGTCTGGTCCAGGGACCCACAAAGCAATAAACCCTC
This sequence comes from Rhinolophus ferrumequinum, assembly GCF_004115265.2. Classification (NCBI taxonomy): domain Eukaryota; kingdom Metazoa; phylum Chordata; class Mammalia; order Chiroptera; family Rhinolophidae; genus Rhinolophus; species Rhinolophus ferrumequinum. Next base: position 62,610,148 of record NC_046287.1, read on the forward strand.
CCTGGAGGCACCTGTGAATACCCCTAATATCTCCCCTTTTCCTTAGCATTTCTCATTTCTGGTCCCCTTACTTGAACTAGATATTGAGCCAGAATAGGGCTAGTGACATTCACTATGGACCACTCTCTCTAGGCCCCGCATCTCAAAACATGGAGAATGAGCAGTCCAGAAACACTTGGTAAAGAGCAATTAAATGCCAGCATGCATGCTTTTGCCTAATTATCTCATTAGGGACACACTGCAGCTCATTGCATCTAAATGCAAATTTTCATATTTGAGACTTTTATTGAATTTGGTAAGTCAAATGATTGGTACCTCATCTGGAAAGAGGTTGGGGCTGATTAACCACAGGAGCCCACATGAGCAACAATGAGACACATGTTTCCTTGATTGATTAAGAATAGACTCCCCTTCCCTTTGTGTTTCCTTTCCAGAAAGTTGACTTCTCTTCATGTGCTGCTGGGCTCATTGTCCTGATAAAGGAGATGAAGATAGAGAGTTCTTTAAGGACCGGACTCCAATAAGACGGTAACATGGCGGGATGGGACAACATGCCCCAAGACTGGTGCTTATTGAGTCTAGTGCTCACCGGTACATCATTGATTTTCAAACTTTGGGCCATATTTTATAGCATCACACACACACACACACACACACACACACACACCATATTTCATTAATCTACACTTCGCTTTATTTTATTCTGCTTCGTTGTATTTTTTAATGTTTAAATGCTGGTGACAACCCAGTTAAAAGATTTTACAACCCAATAAGGAATCTTGATCTTCGGTTAAAAACATAAAATGAAAGGAAGAAGAAAGAAAAAAGAAATTGTATTAGATGTTGCTCTTGGTCGTGTATTTCTAAGCTTTATTAAGTCCCAAAATGAATGATGGAAACAGGGTTCCTAAATAACACTGCCAGCCCAAAGTGCTAATTATATAAGGTCAGCCTGAAATCAGATAAAGCAGCAGGACTGAGAACAGCAGTACAAGTGTACAGTGGAATTTGCTGAAGACGGCATGCTTGGCAGCAGAAAGTATCCCCTGGCGTGTTGGCATTATGTCTAAAATGATGCCAGCTTCCAAGAGCATTTTACACTCACAAATGTAAGTGCTAGCTGTGTTTGAATGTTTCTTGGGCACTTCTCCCTCTCTCCATCAACTCTGCTCAGGCTCTTAGACCACAAGGGGTCTTGAGAGGTGAGATGACCTCATGTTCAATGTCAGCCATGGCTGTTATTTTCCTCACTACCTTCCCGACTGAGTTTGGTGTCATTCCTTACCTTTTTTGATATTCTTTTATGGTAGACAGGGATATTTTACAGATAGTCCTGACTTGTCGATCAATATACTCCTCTGTCAAGAGTAGCCCTCAATCTAGAGCTCAAGATATTAATGCCAAACATGGGGAAATTATAAACTTCTGGAAAGAAGGAAAGGAATGAGAGAAAGCAGAAGAAGGAAGAGTGGAAAAATATTGATTGTTTGCCTTTTCTCTGAGCCACAATACCAGATATATTATTTTATTTAATACTAATAACCCCATCAAAATAATGGTAATTAACCCTATTTATTTCAAAATGATTTTCAGGAAGGCTGAGATAAATTTTTCAATGTTATATAGCTAGTAGGTGGTATGGATGAAAATATAGGTCTGCTCATTGTTCACAATAGCCAAGATATGGAAATAACCTAAGAATCTATCAATGAATGAACGGATAAAGAAGATGTGATATAGATAGAGATAGATATACACATAGATAGATAATAGAGTATATATATGGTCTATATCCATATTTATATACACATAATGGAATATTGTTCAGCCATGAGAAGGAAGGAAATCCTGCCTTTTGCAAAAACTTGGGTAGCCCTTGAGGGCATTATGCTAACTGAAACAAGTCAGACAGAGAAAGGCAAATACTCTATGATATCACTTAACATTGAGAATCTATAAAGAACAAACTCAGAGAAACAGAGTAGAATGGTGGTTCCCAGGGGTTGGAGGGTGGGGAACATTGGAAGATATTGCTCAAAAGATACAAACTCCTATTTATAAGATTAACAAGTTTGGGAAGCTAACGTACAGAGTGGTGATTATAACTAATAATACTGTATCATGTACCTGACGTTTCTAAGAGAGAAGATCTTAAATGTTCTCAAGACAAAAGATAAATGGTAATTATGTGATGGGATGGAGGTGGTTGCTAATGCCATGGTGGTCATCATCTTGCACTTTATAAATGTATCAAATGAACACATTGTACAACTTAAGCATACACATGTTCTGTGTCAATTATAGTCAATAAACCTGGAAAAAAAGAAATCTCCCCCACCTGGAAAAAACTATCTCCCCCACCCCTTAAATAACAGGTGTGCCTGGATCCCCAGAGCATGTCCTTCCTAATACTCATAGGGCTTTTATAGTCTCACTTTGAACTTCAGAGAACATCAACTGGAACTTCAACAAAGAAAATTCACTCTTGATATCGTACTTCCTCATTCAAAATTTCCCTACACATCTAAAAACTCTAAAGCGACATTTGAGACGGAATGAAAGCTAAGATCAGGAGATTGAGTTCCTAGATCACTTGATGGGTCAGGCAAGATATTTCCTTTAGTACTTGAGTGAAAAAGATAAAAAGAGGGAAGAGAAGGGAAGGGAAGTAGGGCGTGAGGGAGAAATTTAATTCGATACACCACTTGACAAGAAAAAAATGTGATAGATACTTTCAGATAACAGGAGTTATAATGGAAAAGGTTTGATTCAAAACCAAGCATTAGTTTTACTTTTTTCCTTTCTCTGTAATCTTGATTCACTTTGCAGTTTTGGACTTGGTTCCAGATTGTTTTAGTCATGAACTCTCTGCAGATGGCTAACCTTTGAAAACTTTCCAGCAAATAAATTCTATTTATGATTGTTACTTAATGTTTTTGTGTAAGGAAGTTACCTATTTATAATTGAAAACAAGGAGAAACAGTTTTATTGTGGTTTGGGAATTACTCCCTAGAAGAGGGGCCCTCTGCCAGGTGTTAATTACATTCCTATTGTATTTTGGCTTCATGCTTCCCACACCAGGGAGAGGATGATTTGGGGTGGGGTGGGGCTGTGGGGTGGAAGATAATTGAACAAGGTGAAAATGAATGCCCATTAAATTCCAGAATATAGGAGGATTCATTTCATATGATAGGGCTGTAAATATGACTTTTAATGAAGTTATGACATGGTTGCCAATAAAAGTCATTTACTCTGCAGTATTACAGTTAATTATACACAGCTGGAGCCATTTATGGCATGTCCCATGTTAACTTTGCCTTCACTGCATATTAACCCTTTCAACACAGAACAACCAGGAGCCAGGCAGTTTTAAACCTAAAGAAAACATTAAATAAATGTCCCCTATGACTCAGGGTAATGATCACTAGCTGTAGTATACACACTCCTGCTCCTCCCCTCAGAACACCCTCCCCTCCAAGAGCACCTTGGAGGAGGGGTGCAGCTAAAGAAGAGAAAAGGAGAAAAAGATGTATACCTTATTTTCCTTTTCCCTTTTTGGGAAAAAAAAAAAAAATAGATACTCTCCTTGATTTGTGAGACATTTTATAGACATACCATTTTATTACTAGCTTTAGGAGCATTTTAAATACATTTTACATTTACTGATAGCAGTGTAACAAAAATACTAGAATAAAACAATCATGGAAAAAGTGAAACCAACACATTGCCTGTAGCAGCCTAAACTTGTTGACAAAGAGCCTGTTCCAGCATGGCTGGAAGGGATTTCCGTTTCTGACAATCTTACATTCTGAGGTAGATTGCTAATTGTAGGAACCCATAGAATAATAGCAGTTGCAAATAACGAAGGCACCCCACTTGGTTAGATCAGAGTCAGAATGGCAGCACATCCTAAAATGTCTGTTTTCTGGATATGCTTGAACAACAGAAGATCGAATTTTTTATTTATTAAAATGGTTTCAACAATAGATGCAGCTACCTTTTTTTTAATTTTATTTTTTTAGCTATCTATCTTTATTGCCTAGCAGTTCTAAAAGCAAAGGCACTGCGTTGTTTTGTTGTTTATTATGGGGTGGGAGGAAAGCCTTACGCAGTGACCAAATTTTTTATGTGTTTTGGTTTTGACAGGTGTCAACAGTTTTCTATCTATGAGGATTCAGCTATTCAAGTCACCAAAACATGGCACTTTGTCAGAGGTGTCTTCATCAGGCTCACTCTTCTTGGCTCCCACAATGAGTTGCCATGTACTGTTATTGGCAGACACTTGCTGAGTCTGTTTCTGGATGATTTCTGGTTCATGACTGAGCTAAAGTATTTCTGTCATTAATTAATGGCTATCTGGTTTCTGTCCACCAGTGTTAAGTGCTAAGAGATTGATTCTGTGTCGTGTGTCTGCAGGATTTCATGAAATTTCCAATGACTCAAGCGTTCCCCAGTTTCCCACAATAGGTTCAAGGGAGCAACTCCTTTAAAGGGACCACAGACCAGTCTCTACTTTGAGAAAATTGCCCCATGTGAAATATACAGTATTGATCATTTTCTTGGGGAAGAGAGAGAATGGGGCAACATAGAAAGAATCCTCATGTTGCTTGTCTGTGTCTGTCTTCCCTGAAGGGATTGCTTGCATACAATCTCCATTATATTTGTTTTTGCATAATGGCTGGATTTTCTAATGCTATGAGTTTTCTGTGTGTGTGCCTGTGAGAAAATCCTCTTTATAGAAGGAAGAGAATGACAAGATCTTCTTATAATTATAGCCCTTTCCATCTGTAGTCAGATTATTTTAGGGGGCATACTTGGACACATGTTAATCATGAGAATCTGCCCTACTTCCATACTATATGAATATCAAAGATAAACACACACACGTACCATTAAAGAAGAGCAAGCACATGCAAATACCAAAGAAACTGAATCACTTTGGCATGACTTGGAGAGCAGAGAGCTAGATGGCTTATAAATCAGTTCTGTGAGTGACCCTGAGGAATGATGAAAAGGGGATGCTGATGGAATTGAGGCTTTTCTGGAGCCCGTAGACCTCTCATTAATGAACAGCTAAGTTCCCAAGAAGTTGAACGGCTTTTGTATAATCTAGCCTATTCTTGTTTTTCCATCTAAAAGTATCTTGAGTAATATCTTCTGAGGACAAACTCCAAAATGCCTACCTTAGTAGCTTGGTCCTCAGACAAAGAGTGCTACCAAGGTCTCAAACACAGGAAAAAGGGTTTTTTCCCTCCAGAGAAAGAACACACCAAATTTTCCCAACTTGCACAAAACTTTGACAAGATTCTTTGGATGTACAATTTCCAAACATAGCTCTGATATTCTTTTGTCTAACTCTGGAGGAGACTAACAAATTAAATTTAAAAGAGAGAAGGAAGAGAATTTCAGTCAAGACAGCATAGTAGGTAAATGCTGTGCTTACCTTCTCTCACGACCACATCAAAATACAACTAAACTACAAAGCAACCATCATAGAGAATTGCTTGATATCTTGCTGAACAAAAGCCCTACAACTAAGGACATACAGAAGAAGCCACCTCAAGACTGGTAGGAAGGATAGAGATGTGGAACAGGCTACTCCCACACCCAAGTGTGACCATTAAAAATTGGGAGGGATAGCTTGGCTGTGAAGGTCCCCCACAAAGGAGCAAGGGGTCCCAGAACAACTCAAAGCTACCCCAGTCAAGAGTTCCAGTGCCAGGGAGATAAGTTCCCATAATTTCTGCTTGTGAAAACCAGCCAGATTGTGGCTGACAAACAGAGGGCGACTAGAGTTCCAGACGCTCCTATTAAAGGGACCATGCATGGATGTGCTCACTGATGGAATCACTGGCTCTGAACTCTAGCATTGGGACAGCAGCTGGAGAACCATCTGGGACATACAGGGCAGGGGCAAGGGTGGGAGGTGGAATTGAGTTGTCTGGTTTCAGGACAAAGACTGGAGGTAGAGATTTCTCCCAGATGAAGGATCTGGAGGAAGCCATTGTGTTTTTGTTGAGCCCCACCCCCCTTCCTGACATGCAGATGCAGACAGATGTCATACTATCTGCATCTCCATCAAGCTGGCTGACACCATTCATTTGCCTCAATTCTGAGATCCCGCCCCACCCAACTTTCGGTCACATCCAAGCTACTTCCAGTGGATTTTTTGTATAAACTGCCTGCCTTGGATCATGCTGCAGACTCTCCTAGGGTCTCTTATAGGCGGATGGAACCCAGACAAGCAGCATCTTGCTTGAGCATGTCCCATAACTCTTGCTGAGCAGCCCTAAGCTCCACACTAGCAGCAGCTGGCCTTGATTTGTGGCTTGGCCTCTCAAGCACCTCCAAGTATAGTGCAGATGGTGGCCATCTGCAAATTTCTTTGTGGCTCCTGCCGGGTGGCCTCGGGTCGGGCACAGGCTGTGGCTGAACTTGACATGTAGTGGGTCCCCCGCAAGGTGGCCCTGAGGCTAGCACCCTCAGTGGCCAGCTTCAAAACAAGCTGGAGCATCACCCAGCCACCTCTAAGTATGACATATCCAAGGGGTAAATTAGGCAGGCATCAGAGCCTTGCTGAGGCAGATCCTGCTCTTAGGGTCAGTCCTTGAACCAAAACACCTCCACTATAATCACAGCCAGTCTTCACAACCAGTGAGCCCAAGGGTCAGTCCCTCCCATTGACATGCAAACAGAAACCAAGGCTCAACTACAACAGAAGGGCACACACAACCCACGCAATGGACAAACCTGGAGTGCATGGCTCAGGTGACCAGGAAGACTGCACCACTGAGCCCCACAGCACGTTACTATATAGGGCCACTCTACTAAGACCAGGAGACATAGCAGCCCTACCTAATACATAGAAACAAACACAGGGAGGCAGCCAAAATGGGGAGACAAAGAAACATGTCCCAAATAAAAGAACAGAGCAAAGAACTACAGAGAAAGAACTAAATAAAATGGAGACAAGCAATCTACCAGACACAGAGTTCTAAACACTAGTTATAAGAATGCTCAGTGATCTCAGGGAGAACTTCAACACAGAGATAAGGAACATAAAAATGGAGATAGAAAGCATACAAAAGAACTAGTCAGAAATAAAGACTACAATAACTGAAATGAAGACTACATTACAGGGAATCAACAGTAGATTAGATGAAGTAGAAGATCAAATCAGCGATTTAGAAGATAAGGTAGCATAAAAGACACTAAAAGAACAGCAAAAAGAAAAAAAAAGAATAAAAAAATAAAAAATGAGGAGAGTTTAAGGGTTTTCTGGGACAACATCAAGTAACCAACATTTGCACTATAGGGTTACCAGAAAGAGAAGAGAGAGAACAAGGAATTGAAAACCTATTTGAAGAAATAATGACAGAAAACTTCCCTAACCTGGCAAAGAAAATAGATATACAAGCCCAGTAAGCACAGAGAGTCCCAGACATGATGAACCCAAATTGGCCAACACCAAGACACATCACAATTAAAATGCCAAAAGTTGAAGACAAAGAGATATTCTTAAAGTAGCAAGAGAAAAGTAGTAAGTTACCTACAAGAGAGCTCCCATAACATTGTCAGCTGATTTCTTAACAGAAACTTTGCAGGCCAGAAGGGATTGGCATTAAATATTCAAAGTGATGAAAAGCAAGGGACTACAACCAAGATTTCTCTACCCAGCAAGGCTATCATTTAGAATCGAAGGACAGAGAAAGAGCTTCTCAGACAAGAAAAGGCTAAAGGAGTTAATCACCACCAAAGCAGTATTACAAGGAAACTTAGAGGGACTTCTTTAAGACAAAAAATAAATAAATAAATAAATAAATAAAGTAAAATAAAATACAAAATATAAATAATAAAATGGTAATAAGTACACACTTATCAACAATTACTTTCAATGGAAATGGATTAAATGCTCCAGTCAAAAATGGTGGGGCTGAATGGATAAGAAAACAAGACCCTTACATATGCTGCCTATACTAAACTCACTTCAGATTCAAAGATACACACAAACTGAAAGTAAAGAGATGGAAAAAGATATTTCATGGAAATGGAAACAAACAAACAAACGAAAAGCTGGCGTAGCAATACTTATACCAGACAAAATAGACTTTAGAACAAAGGCTATATCAAGAGACAAAGAAGGATCCAGTAATCCCACTTCAGAGTATTTATCTGAAGAAATGCAAATACTAGTTCGGGGGAACAAGTGCATCCACATTTTCATTGAAGCATTTTTTACAATAGCCAAGATATGAAGGCAGCCTGCATGTCCCTGAATGGATGAATGGATAAAGAGGAGGTGGTACATATATACAATGGAATATTACTCAGCTGTATAAAAGAATGAAATTTTTCCATCTGTGACAACATGGATAGACCTAGAAGGTATTGTGCTAAGTGTAGTAAGTCAGACAGTGAAAGACAAATGTCATATGATTTTATTTATAAGTGGACTTTAAAGAACAAAATAAACAAACAAACAAAACAAAAACAAATTCATAGATACAGAGAACATTTTGATGGTTGCCAGATGGGAGAAGGGTTGGGTGTGGATGAAAAAGGGGAAGGGACTAAGTACAAATTTGTTGTTATACAGTTGTCATGGGAATGTAGGGTAGAGCATAAGAAATATACTCAATAATATTGTAATAACTATGTATGGTGTCAGATAGGTACTAGATCTATCAGAGTGGTAGATGAGAGGGGGTTGGAGGGAAGGATGAAAAAGGTGAAGGAATTAAGAAATACAAATTGGTAGTTATAAAATAGTCATTGGAATGTAAAGTAAAACATAGAGAATATAATCAATAATACAGTAATAACTATGTATAGTGCCAAGTGGGTACTAATCAGGGAGATCACTTTGTAAATTATATGAATGTCTAACCACTATGCTGGTTAATATAAAATAATATTGAATGTCAACTCTAATTGGAAAATTAGGAAAGGAGGGAAAAAATAAAGGGGAATAAGAGTTTCAAAGTTCCGGTTATAAAACAAATAAATCTTGGGGATATAATATACAGCATAGAAAATATAGTGAATAATATTGTGATAGCATGCTATGGTGTCAGATGGTTGCTGGACTTATCGTGGTGATCAGTTCTTTAGCATAGGGAATATAATCAATAATATGGTAATTACTACGTATAGGGCCAGGTAGGTGTTGTTGAATAACTATGATGTATACCTGAAACTAATATAATACTGTAAGTTAGCTATATTTTAATAAAAATAAATAAATATAAATAAATAAGTAAATAAATAAAATAAAAGGGAGAATGAAGAAATCAAACATTTAATGCTTTATGTGTTCTGGCCTTTTAAGAAAAAAATACCAGCTCAGAAATGCCAATCTGTGCTGGCAATGGCAAATGATATCAGCTAGCAACAAATAGTCATAAAAATGAACTAATAAAATATTCTGATACATTTTTAATACATTGTAAATAAATGCAGATTTATTATAAGATACTAGTTTATGTAATATGCATATTAATCAAGGTAAATCCCTTGATAAATTAGATGGGTTTGATAATTTTGGTTTAAAATTTAGCAAGGCCTTCTTAAATTTTATCACAATGGGGTATAAAATATAAATTTAATGCTTATATAAGATTGAATTCTATTAAATTTGTGTTTTATGAAAAGTCATTTTATTTTTCACATCCAAAATTTCCAAGGGTGTTTTGGGTCAGATAGTTTATCATTGTTCCCACATTTTATTTAAGGTTATGAGAATGTACGCATATATATTTTACTAAATGAATTATAATAATTAATGTCTTTTTAAGGATTGATTTTTGTGAACTTTATATAATGCTGCAAATCATCTTGGATTGTTTCCTCTACTTGCACTGAATAAATGTCACTTCTCTGATGAAATATCCTTGTCTATATACAACAAATTAGCTCTTTTTAAAACTCCAATTAACATAGTGAGTTCAATGTGGTAGAGCCATTCTCTGATTCGGTTAATATACATTGAGACTAGAATTAACGGCTTTAAATACATCATCTAAATATACATATATATTTGTGTAAAGGCATAATGAAATTATTAAACAAAGAAAGTTTACAAATGATAAACCACTTGAGAACTGGTATTAGAGTATTCAGCCAGATATTAATTAACACTAGGTGGGAAAGTTCTATGTACTTTCTGTGTGATCTGCCCAGAGAAACCTCCTCCCAGGGAACTCTCACTGAAGAGCCCTATAGTATGTATGTTTTTTGATGACTTTTATCAGTCTCAAGATTTTTTTTTTAATTGTATTGAAGTACAATTTACATATTTTAAAAAGTGAACCAATTTTAAGTGTATAGTTTGATGAGTTCTGATACACCTATTCACATGTGTAACCACCACCATAATAGAGACGTGGAATATTTCCACCATTCCCAAAGATTCCTGGTTCACCTTTTCAGAGTTTCCCCACTACCTTGGTTCTAGGTAACTCCTGCTTGGCTTCTATCGCTAGAAGTTTGATTAGTCTTCTTTAGAATTTCATACCTTGTACTTGAATTTATATAGTATGTAGTGTTTTGTGTTTGGCTACTTGCACCGTGAAATGGTTTTCAGAATCATCTGCACTTTTAGGTATAGCAGTTTCTTTTTTTTTATTATTGCTGAGTAATATTCTATTTTATGGAAAAATAACAATGTATCCATTTATTTGTTGATGGGCTTTTAGATTGCTGAAATTGTGGGAGTATTTTGAAAACAGTTGCTATGGATATTTATATGCAAGTCTTTTGTTGAGTATATATGTTTATTTCTATAGCAATGGGATTCTGGGTTCTAAGGTATGGGTTTGTTTAAATTGATAAGAAACTGCTCAACTCATCACCAAATTGATTTGTGAACCATTTTTAAAAATAAAAGTTCCTCATTTCCAAATAAACTAAAGTTGCTTATAATTGATAGGGTAACTTCTAGATACATTATGAAAATACCATCTTTTTAATTAATAAATTAACACAGTAATGATTTCTTATCTTTAGGTATCTATAACATATTACCATTTTTGGAGGTAATGATAATTGTCCTCTGACAACTCTTTGTCATAATGCTTTTTCCAAATTTAGGTCCAAAATGAATACCAAAACCGTTAAGGTACCTTTTTAATGTAAACTATCACTTGCTTAAAGACCTCTGGGTACCTTCATGTTTTTGTTCCCCCACCTCAAAAGAGAATGGATGCTAGAAATAATTAGGCTGGTTTATATTCACTATATTTTTAATTAGCTCAACAGTATATTGAGAGTTGCACTATTTTATCACGATCAAAATAGGGGAAGAGCTATCTAATCAAAAACAGAAACTGAATCTTACCTAGGTGAATTATCCACAGGTTATATGTTATTAATATAAATATGTCTCAACCACTGATATCCGTACACGATAAATAGAAGCCTACTCCTTCCTATTCACGTGCAAGATGGACACAAGAACTGCAAGTTGAATTTTAAGAAGTTTTATTTCTAGGTCTGAGAAATCCATAATAATTAGTGATAATTATAACATTCACTTTACTGATGCATTAGATCGACCTGGGGATATACCCGTATGTTCTTCCCATCAGGATATCATTGTGTGTGATATCATGAGACAGTTATGTGTTAGTCTCCAACAGGAGACACCATTTTCTCCCTCATTTTGATATTGTTGATTACTAAAATAATCGAACCAAAATTGTTTCATCTAAGTATTGATAGGCAGTCCCTATCTTTTTTGTCACAGTTGCCTAAAGGGCTCTGCTATCAATTTCAGGCCAGAAATGGAATCTTATGGAAAAAACATCAAAAGAATCATAGCTGTGCTCATCTATGTATTTGGTATTCTTGCTACTTTCCCCTGCTCAGGGGAAAGTAACAAGATGTCCCTTGCTAACTGACGGAATGGGCATAGAAATCAAGACATTAGACTTACGAACTTGGTAGCTGCAGTCCCCTCTCAACAACTGTCACTCTGCAGTTACAGCTAACAGTGGTAACTTTATCTAGTAATTCATGGTCTCTTTCCCAGACAGAACTCTTCAGGTCCTTCCATGATACAGTCCTGGTCTCCTCCCTGTCTTCACTAAGATGTTCAAAAGAAATGAAAATATACCTAGTTATTTAACTTAGAAGATGGATCATTTTCACAGATCTGCATAGAAAAGCACAGAACTTAACACTTTATTCGATAAACAAAAAGGGAAAGAAGTCTACTGACTCTGGCTTTGGGAAAAGGGAATTCTGTGCAGGCACCTGCAATGGAAGCCATCAGCACTCTGACCATAACCCCTCAATGCCCTTTACCATTTTTGTGCTTTCACTCCCCAAAGATAGCAAGCATCTGTGTCTGTTTGTTGGAGAGCTGCCTTAGGCTGTCAAAACCCACTTGCACATCCAGAGAGCCAAAGTGCCTAGGGATGTATGCTCTCCAGGGGCAGCACTTCATCAGTGACCCTATAACCCCTCCACTTCCCCTGGGCCTGAACAGGGCAGTTCCAAGGTATGACCTCCTCTGTCCCAAGAGCTCACCTACAGGGTTGGCCCAGGCTCAATGTGAGGCTTTGGTTGATATTTCTCTCTTGCTTTGTCTTCTTCCTTTCCTGGCCCCTCTTTTTAATTCTCCTATCCAGCTTTTCCTAAGAACACTTCTTAATAAATCACTTTCACACTACTTCTTGCCTCAGGTTTTGTGTGGATAACCCATCCTAAGGCAACATTGCCCTCTCCCAGCTTTACCTCTGTCTCCTCGGTGTCATAATAGCTTCTCTCAAAGCCTCATCTTCAAGTCCCGCAATCCAAACTCCACTTTTCACAAGAGGAAACTGTTCAGCTTCTCTGTATTCAGGCACAAAAGGCTGCAATTGGAGGCACATGGAAGGTCTCCTCTGCCGAGGTTTTGCCAGTTTCAGGTGATGAAAGATGAGCTGTGGACCAGGGTGTGGGAGGCAGGGTCTTTCAAATTCAGTTCAGTCTCTGCACCTGCTGGAGTTGCAGTAGATAATGAAATCAGTCCAGCAGTTGTCTGAAAAGTCAACCCACATCAGCAAAGCAAGTCCTCCTTCCTTCTTCCTCTTCTCCTTCTTAGTTTTCTTATTCTTTTATTTGGTTAACAGAGGACGGACAGTCTAGTTTTATATGAGAAAACGGTTTCTTTTAAAACATGTGTTTGATCTTGTTCCTGGGAGAAAAAACAAAGCAAAACATGGCATTACTGACCTAAGAATTCCTAACTTTTACCAAAACTCAGCTTTATTACATGAATCACCACTTTGTGAATGGCTCTATCTTACCAGCGCCTGTTAAATTCTTTCTGATGCCCAGATTTTCCTCAAGTAGAAGACTGGGGTACATATGGAATCAACTCCACTTATCCTGAATGTAAGAAGAAAATATAGACCCTACAATCTATTATGAGCATTACTTGTAGGTATGTGAGTTTCTTCATGGAAAAACAAAGAAACAAGTCCTCTTTGGGACACCATGTCACAAATGTAAAAATCTTTACTATATGAATTATTTAATGGTTTATTGAGAGTATTATGGAAACTCACATTAGATAGTATAGCATCCTAAGAATAATTTGAAATTTTATTTTTGATTCTGAGGTTTTCAGTAGTCTAAGCAAGAGGATAAGATGACCATTAGTCTGTATACCAGTTTTCATGGCATTATACTGGTGATGTGGATTAGCCAGTGTGAGAGACTGGGTTGCAATATTAATCTTAACATTTAATCTGAAAATTTTAGCTTTACTCCAACCTTAAAAACAATTTATTTTATTACCAAAAGCCCCCTCCCAGCTCCCAACATTGTCCACAAATAGCTCTATTAAGACAATCAGGCTAAGATTTTACTATATTTTCAGAATTGGAGTCTATCATCTACCTTCAAAGCTAGGAAGAGAAAGACTGTTAGCTCTAATATTTATTTCCCCTTAATCTTTAGTACCACACCAATAATTTGGGAGAGGGACCATTAATGAACCCAATTTTTAAAAATTAAATTCTCAGCCTCCATAGAAGCTAGACCTGGCCGAGGGACACACTCCTGCCCCAAGGGATGCAAGTGGGAATCATTAGATGTAACTTTCAAGAAAGCTTGCATAGTGTCCCTTTGAACTTCACCCATCCTGTCTTCATGCCTGGAACATGGACACAGGTTTGGAGCAGCCATTGTGAAAGCATAAGGTGATCGTGAGGAGAAGGTCAGTAGATTTTCGGGAACCTCAAACCTGAGTTGTGATTTGTTGATCTGGTGCTTGCTAGCTGATTTTGTGTGTGTGTGTGTGTGAGGGGGGGGACTAGTTCATGTAAGCCACTGTTTGTTATTGATTTGTGTTGATTTTTGTTATTCACAACTGGACATAAACCTCTTGTTCATACAGTAAGGAGATAGTTGTCCAAGCTTTGACCTGGGAACCCAAAGTATAAAAATTATACAACCTTGCTCTACCTCTGTCCAGTTTTCAGGTGTAACATTGACTTCTCTTATTTTATGTTATAAAAAAGACTGGACATTGACATCATCTCTGCTAAGTTGAAAAACTAGGATGCTACCCATGCAGTGTGATAGCACAGCCTTTAAACTCCTTTGGCCACCACCTCCCACACCCATCAGCAAATTGATTTTTATGTTTCACCAAATTCTTCTGTAACAATGCCATCATGTAAGAGGAGAGTAATAGGATTTTCTGTATATGCCATTATTCCTTTGTGTGAAAACAGCTTTGTTCTAATGGGGTTATGATGGGAAGAAAGGAAAGAGCATAACTAGGAACATAAAGGTGAAGCAGTAGTCAGCAGAGTCAAGAATGCTTTGAGGAAAGTGTTATCCTACTACACATTCTTCTTTCCTTCATTTCTGTTTTTTCCCCAAATGCCTGATGCCAAGGCAACCATTTGTCAAGCCCATCTACTTTACCTCTCCTGTTCATTTTTGCTTGTATTTGTGGACTTTGCTCCTTAGGATGTTCTCTGGTGTCTGGCAGACGGGTGGTGCTGGAGACCCCAAGGACCAGGCAAGGACACATCTTTCCAACAGTGGTTGCTAATGGGGCCAATGGAAAGACTAATTGTTTGAAGTTCTGCGAGGGTTGTTCTGAGGCAGAGTTTGAATAAATTATTCTGTGGCTGCAGCACTCTGCAGGAGAGCCCCATTCCTCATGTGGGGAGTTTGATATGCCGTCTGCTCTGAGGAGCTTGGATTAGTCCATCTGTTTCTGGTTTTCAGAAACCTGAGGTGAAGAAAATAAATAACAGGAAAAACAAAAATGAAAAATGCCCCTGGTTCCTGAATCTCAATATGTCTGCATGTGCTCCTAAATCACCTATTCCATTCAGATGCTGGACTTCCTGGGTAGAAAAAGAAGCATCCAGATTTCGCTTTTGAGGATTTTTAAATCTTTAGAAGTATGGCCTATTCATTACATAAAAATGTGACATTTCCAATTATTTTGGCAAAGAAATAAAGATAGCACTCAATTTATGAAACCATATTCTCCCTATCGTTTCCTTTTAAAAGGCTACTCACATGTTTTCAACTGAGGCTGATTTGAGCCTCCATTTTTCATAAGCAGGAAGATACAGCCAAGGAATCAGAGATATTTTCCTGAAGATGACACACTGACGGCCTCCAAATGTTTAGAGTTAACTGAAAGAAGGTTTGTGTTCAGTGGCCTTAGCTCCAGAAGGCAAAATTAAGACCAATAAGTAGAAATTATTGGGAGGATGTCAAAGCTCAGAGAACGTTCTAATCAATGACCTGTTAAATTTTAAGTGAACTACTCTGGATGACAGTAGGGATCCATACCTGCTAGAGATCAAACTGGAAAGAGGACCATGAATACAGGTTGCTGCATAGAAGATGCCTGAATGTGTAAAGATTGAATTTGGTGATTTCCACTTTGTTCACTCACTCTACAACTCACTGCAATTTCTTTTCTATTCTCAGACCTCTCTGAAACTAATATTGGCCTATGGTCATGGATTATCAGGGGAGATACTACCTATTTTTATAGTTATTATTATTATTATTATTATTATTATTATTATTATTATTTTACTCCTCCCTCTACCGGTAGGTGAGAACAATATTCTGCCTATCAGAGATTCTTGCTAATATTGACATGTTTGATATGTTTTTCTAGAAGAATATGAGGTTGCAATACATGTCACAGCTCTATAAGCCAATCAACCCCAAAATAGTTATAATCCTTAGAACATCATTACAGAAAGGGATTTTAGAATACAGTAAGTTAATTTTGACTTTTTCTATAATTCTCAGATTTCTATTTCCAGGTCAGTTTTTTCTCTATTGAAGCTACTACCTGGGTCATTTTAAATCTCTATAAATTATACTTTACTTATAACTGCCTTGTCTAGGCAAATTCACATGTCTGAATTTATTTCTCTTGTTATCTACTTTGCATGTCCTCTAGCTCTTAACTTTAAAAGAACCTGTTTATTTTCTCTGCAATTTTAAAATTCTGATCTGCTCCAGGAGAAAGCAAAGTTTTAGTAAAAAATCTATCTTCTGGTGAAGTCTAAACTTGAGAAGAAATGTAATGTTGTGGAAAGGACAACAGCAGGATGGATATTAAAGAGATAAGAATTTGATTGCTCTCCTTCCGCTAACTATTTAGAGGAGCTGGGATGGACCATTTAATCGTACTGGATTTTAATTTCCTGATGCCTGAAAGTAAGGGATTAGGCTAAACCACCTCAAGGTCACTGCTACTCTGGACGGGGGAATCAGAGAATTTCAGATTCACTATGTTTTGCTTTGGAGAAACAATCCTCTATTGTAAAGAACTGAAGTACAAGGTGATCTCTCCTTCATCAGAGCTGAAATCCTCTCTCTGCTCCAGTACACATTTCTGTTGTGGCAAATGTGTCATTTCTATCATTTCAAGAGATACCTAAAAAAAGTTAAGGTCTTAATTATTTTATGATCAGTCTCTACCTACTCCCCAACTCATCTCCCTGTCACCCCCAAACACACCTATGGTCCAGTCTTAGTGAAATGCTCAGAGTGTAGGGTGTAGGGTGTAGGGTGTTGGGCATTTTGGAGGACAATGGTAATACCATCTATAAGAAGTCAATCTCTCAAATGGCTTTCTGATCAACAGTCAACCACAGCAGAAGGCACAGCAGAAAAAATAGGATTCTCCTAATCAGAAACAGTTTGGGAGACAATGAGGAAAAACTGAGGGTTGCTAGATGGGCGGGAGGGGTGGGGGGTGGGGGGGAGGGTGAGGGGATTGGAGGGCAGTCGGTGACCACAGGATGGCCACGGGGTTTGAAAATTAATCTGGGGAACGTAATTTGGTGGTTACCAGAGCGTAAGGGGGTTGGGGGGGGATGAGGGTGAGGGGGATCAAATGTATGGTGATGGAAGGGGAGCTGACTCTGGGTGGTGAACACACAGTGTGACTTATGGATGATGTGATACAGAATTGCACACCTGAAATCTATGTAATTATACTAACAATTGTTACCCCAATAAATTAAAAATAAA
Organism: Rhinolophus ferrumequinum; assembly: GCF_004115265.2. Taxonomy (NCBI): domain Eukaryota; kingdom Metazoa; phylum Chordata; class Mammalia; order Chiroptera; family Rhinolophidae; genus Rhinolophus; species Rhinolophus ferrumequinum. Next base: position 62,627,662 of record NC_046287.1, read on the forward strand.
TTAAAAAAAAAAATAGGATTCTCAGAAATTCTGGATGTGAAGGTTTTCTTTGTGTGGGTGGTGAGAACTATCAAGTGAAATTTGAGTTTTTTCATAATAATATTCCTTAGGAATCTTGGGGAAACTTCAGGTTACTTTAATAACAGAACTATCAACAAATCTAGGACACAGCTCAAACTTACTTTTAAAAATTATGCTGTAGTAGACCGGAAGGTCTTTTGAATTGACCTTTGCCTAATTTAACCCTCACCCCGCACCAGCCCTCTACCATGAACAGCTCAGATTCTGAGGCATAACAAGGGTTCAAAATATACATTGAATAAGCCTTACTCATAGATTGAAATCACAAAGTAAATTTAATTAGCTAGCCCTTCAGTGATCATTTGGGTTTAGTCAAGAGGGCAGTCCCCTTCTTCCCCCATGAAAAGATGTATAGCCCCATGACTTTTTTGTAGCTACACAGGAAATACAAAGTCTGAAATCCACATTCTCAAATCACAAAGTCACTCTGTCTAAAAGCCAAGCTTTTGGCTGCTTTGGGGATTAGGCTGCTCACTCCCACGGAATATTCAACAATTCAACCCATCCAAATGCAGAACTTCTACCCTCGTCCACTGAGGGTCTGTTCCAGGCAAAGGTCCATAGCCAGGAAAGGGAGGTAAGGATAAAAATCTCTCTTACTTACTCAGTTCTCACACGCAGGAGCTGCTGTTTCCCACTAGAGCTGAAATGGAGGGTGGAAGGAGAGCCAGGACTAGTCTTTTAGATTGTCTCTACCCCTACAATGTTTCAGTTCTACAATGTGGTGTGTCTCACTATCCACTTTGGTACCTGGTAGTTGCACCAAAAAATCTTAAACAAAACCATCATTTTAAAAATCTGTTGCAGAAAACCAGAGGAAGTTCGTAGAGGATAAAACGACAATGTTACTTACAGATTTCAGTCTCAGGAAACACCAGGTGACCCAAGAATAGAAGTCCCTGAATCCTTTGAAAACTATTTCTTGACCAAAAAGAATAGTTACCTTTGCTTTTTTCCAGTCCTTCTCCCTTTTTTCAATCTTATTTTCTTATGCATCTAAATTGAATTTCAACTTAAACATTTTTACTCCTGCAACCAAATGTATCTGTTTAATCTAAGAAAAAGTTTGCTTTGAAAACAAACAGACAAAAAGTCCCAAAGCACCCATTACTAGGGAGGGCATAGGACCCCTGAGTGTTGGAGGCACAGGGCTTCCCTGTTCTGAACAACCTTAGGGATTTGCTTTGTATCTTGGGAACTTGCAAACATGGAGACTTTTATAGTGGCAATAAAGAGCCTGAAACTACCTCATAAGCCTCTCTGTCAGACAGTAAGTCCCCTAGCACTTCTCCTAATTAACTTCTAACCCGCTGGCCATGGGGATTTTTTTCTACTTTAACTGCTAATGAAGTCTAGAATCTCAAAGTCTCCCTTGATTTTACTAGAGCCTTCTAGTAGTTAATTATGAGCCCTGTGTTTTTCTGGCTCACTTGGACTTTATAAGGTGCACCACAGTGGGGATGTAACTTTTTTTTTTTTCCTATTTAGAGTCAACTGTTAACTTTCTTCAGGTTTCTTTTGCTTGCCTCTGCAGGATCAATAGAAACTCAGGAAAAACAACAACAAGATAAGAAAATGGATAAATCGATTTTGGGATGTGGGGCCATTTGAGGGAGAAGTTTGAGGATGTAATAATCTTGTTTCTCAGAGAAATACGAGCTTTTCTCTACCTCACTGAGAAATGTTGGTTTGAGCATGCAGAAGAGAAAGTCCAAGGAAGTAAAAGAATAACAATTAATTCAAATTAGCAGAGAATATGTAATTGGATCAATCACTTATTTATTCTATTTGACCAGCATTAATTTGCCAGCTTTTGCATGCCAGGCACTTTTCTAGACACTGGGGATGAAGAAACGAGCAGGCCTTCCTGGAAGATATTATCTCAATGGGGATCTCAAACTCTCTTTTCCTGAAAGATCACATAGCGCTTCAGAGGTCAGCTGCAGAGTGCTCAATCCGATTTTGGAGCCAAAGAACTCATAATCTTTGGAAAAGGGGAAGGAAAACCGTGCTCCACTGTGTCATATGGGCATTTCTCCACTTTAAAACAAACAAACAAAAAAAACCGAAAACGTGTTACTGCCATATTTCTCTACTAACGGAGGAGTATATGATAAGGGCATAAATGACAGGATAAATTTTTCCCCAAGTTTATGAATTACATCTGAATTTGAAATAAACTCCTGCAACAAATACAAACTCAAATGACCATCTAATAGCTTAGCATTAAATTCAGAGATTCTTTAATCCTAGCTGTGTGCAAGAATTGGCCAAGAAACTTTTTAAAAATCGAGAAGTCTAATAGTTAACATGGCTATATGATATATAGGTATGCCCCACTTATTGAAAGTTTCCATTATGACACTTCGTTTTACAGAAGACCTACATTAGTACCGGTTTTCACTAACTGAAAGAAATCTGAAGAGGAATTTTTTTAAAGGTGATAATGGCATTCAGCATTTGTTTTTCAGCAAGCCCTCATAGAGGCAGCATGGATCTGAGCGGACAGAATGGCACCGCAAAGCTCCTTCTCTGGGAACTACACTCAACATCTCAGCATAAAGCCCTGTAACTCTGAACTGTGTCTGTAAGCATCTGTGCTTTATCTCAGTTTATGTTAGGAAGATGTATCCTAAGGTGTTAAGAAAAGCCTAAGAGACTTTGTAACAGTGTTATGCTTAGCACAAAACAGGATGTAATTAAGCGTTTCATTTGTGGTGAATGAAATAAAGACACTGGGCACGGGCTGAACTTGCCTGAATCCACCAGTCATACTAGTTACACGCAGAGAGAAAGAATCTCGAGAGCTGCTGAAGTTACTATAGGTTCTACTGGTAGCACAGTGGTCTCTTTAAGTGGGTATGCAATAATGGATACGATGGCAAGTTTATTACTCGAGTGGATTGATGGTGTACGAAGTATGGTATGTATTTATTATTTTATCCCTGCTTTAACTATATGTTTGTGTTAGTTTAGGTTTTATGTGTTATTTGGTATGATTTGGTAGGGTATTTTTGGGGTCTGTGAACACAAAAAATTTTCCATATAAATCAGTGGTAATTGCTTCTTCACTTTACACCATTTTGGCTTATGAAAAGTTTCAGAGGAACCTTTGCGTACTGTGTGATAGCAGGGGAAACCTGTATAGGAAAGTTGTAGAGAGTGGATAGAGCCTAAGAGCTTTCATCACAAGAAGAAATTTATGTTTCTTTTTTCATTTTATCTATATGAGATGATGGACATTAACTAACTGTGGTGATCATTTCACAATATATGTAAATCAAACCATCATGTTGTACACACTAAACTTATACAGTGACATGTTGATTATTTCACAATAAAACTGGACAAAAATTAGAGAAGTCTAGGCAGGCCCTACACATGAAGATTCTGATGCTTTAAATATGAGGTGGGGCTTAACAAATGAGCAGTTTTATTTTTAAGTTCCATAAATAATTTTGATGGGCTATCAGAAGCCAAGAGCTACAGATAAAAACCTTCACTTATGACCTCCCCCGAAAAAAATGGGTGTAGAAAGAGATAATATTTCACTTAGTAGAAAGCAGAAAAGTAATTGCTTATATTTCTGGTCCTAAATGAAGATTTTTTTCGGTGAATCCCATGTAGAAAAAATATTAACTGCTAGTGAAGATGTTTAGTTTTCTTCTTTGTGTCATTGTATTGGAGATGAAAGTGCTTCCTAACATTGCCAGATTTTGACAACCAGATAAGTCACATGCCAACCATGTTTGAGTGTCCTTCCTCTCAAATGACTACTGCATTTACCTTCATACTCTGAGACATTAAAAGAGTTTCCCTCAGAAAAGAGACGCTAAGAGACTTGTCATCTTTCTGTTCTCTTTGACATTTTCCTAATTGGCACATTTTGCTTCTAATATCTGTTGAGATATCCCAAAGAAACTCAGGTAACACACACACACACACAAACAGACACACACACCAGCATTTCCAATTAGAATGATTGAGCAACTTACTTTTCTTTTTTTCTCAATTTACTTTTGATTGCTATGGTTGTTTTTTATTTTTAGAATTTGGATTTGTTCTGGGATTCAAAAAGCTTTACATTCTTAGACTGTAGATTTATCCAAGATCACGTCCTCTAATGAGGCCAGATATTCTTTTATTTCAATTCTGTTGGTATCTTTGGATGAGATAAGCCAGTGTGCCATGGATATGACTTTGTCTTTATGTATAAGACACACAAAAAAATAATTCATTAAAGTGTAATTTTTTTAAGGGAGAAAAGAAATCTATCCAACAAGATCACCACAAAGTATTTTTAGCCACAATACTTGCAAATTAAAGAAATATCCTGGTTTGTCCACACCTTCTCATAAATGGTGTGAGATGATGCATCAGTGGCTTTTTTAATTCAAGCATAATTTTCAAAAATTTGGAAGTATGACTCTCATGTAATTATAATATGGACCTGATTCAAGGTGTTTATTCAACTCATTAATTAACGAGGAAAGCAGTAATAAGGCAAAAGATGATTCAACTAGCATTTTGAGGATTTGTAGGTTTATAGGCATTTTGAAACAATGATAGAACAGAATAATAGGTTAAATCCAAACCTTAGTGGTGTTCCATAGGCAACCATGCATAGGGGTTATCTTTCTACCTGACAGAAACTATTTGCATTTGTTAGACCAAAACCTGCAAGTGAACATATATTTTACTAAGTCTTTATTCAATAATAAACAGTGAGTCAAATCAAGTATATTCTTCTAGAATAGATGATCCTTGAGTGAGCCTGTTAAACAAAGCCTCAGTATAAAATTGAAAGAACATGCTGCATACCTTTTTACCCAATTCCCATGCTTTTAATAATTTTTCTTATTATAATTAAAATTAAGTGGTAATAACAATTTCAAAGCATCATGCCCTGAGATAGCTCTGAGGACACCTTTCACATGGTGGTGATGAGTCCATGTTTCCTCCTTCCCAATGTACACAAATGTACATGTATACAAGGGTACAGGTGCGTGCAAGAAACATGGCAACTCTGGCATAGCATAGGCAATGTGAAAACCTTTTTTATCTCCTTTAAAAAACTGAATTTGCTCCTCAGACAACTTAAACTACCCTGCTCCTTAGAACCAGCCTTACCAATTTTCTTTTTCTACTATCCTCTTCACCTCTGTAATTTCCCAAAGAAGTAGCAACATTCCAATCAGAGCAGAATTGCTCTTTGCCCCGATTCATAGAATGCATTTCATTGTCCTTCGCAAGGGACTTTTACACAGATGCTTAGAAATCTAGACAATAAGGTGCGGCCTTTCCCAGATGTGTATCAATGGGTGGGGCTTTCTTTAAGAACTTTGCAGGTTTTTTTATTTTTCAGTATAAAGTTCCTTTTATTGATGCCAGTATGTTCCCTGAGAGGGTTTCTGGAACATAAAAGGAAACCTAGCTTTCATATTTTCTACCATCTTGAAAAAGGGAATATTAAATTAACTCTTTCATTTGCGTTTTGTTTCCTTGCTTTCATCTTGAACATTTCCTGATAGAGAAGTCCTTCTTGTGCTGAGAGAACCACAATGATGTCAGGATGACCTTGACTAAATGCAAATGTCCGGAAATTTTGGAAACATTTTGAAGAAACACCACAGGCTTAGAATCTATTTAGAATCTATTTTCTCCTACAGAATATTCAGAATAAAGAGTCAAACAGTTTGGATGTGGGTCAAATATGATCCTTAATGCTGCCAGTCTGTGGGCATGTTATAACATCTTATGGTGGCATTGTAATTTTCTCCAGTTTGCTAACGAAGACTAATTATCCAAATAATTCAGGCTGGCTATCTGCTCTTGACCACTGCAAATCTCCCTGCTGTTCCTCAAAGCTCTGTTTGTTCCCCATTTCTTCTCTTGTTTTAAACCCCTCACTGTTCTGAGTGCCTTTTATTTAAAGAGAAATTGGATACCTACTGTGTAAATTTCTGCAGGGAGTCCTTTAATGTAGACTGTTGCAATTTTCTCCAGGAATATGCTAATAATTACACCGGCTAGGGACCAGGACTTCGTTATCTACAGAGGAGGAACTGTGTGAGAAAAAAGAAAAAAAATCTCAACTCTCTACACCACTGAAAAGAGAACAAAAAAAGAACAAAATAATAAAGGAGAAAGAAAACAAAGTTATTTGTTAAAATGCAGGCTGGAAATAGATGCTTAGAAATAGCAACGGTGGCCACTGGTCTTTGTACAGCCTCTTAAGAAAAGCCACGCATGAAGGGAGAATGGTGAACTTTCATCTCACAGGGCAGCAGGCTGAGTTCTGGCCTCTGTAGTCATGGCAACAGAATATCTCCTAGTGCTCCTGGGGAACTACTGGAGTCCTCTGTTGCCTCTGTCAGAGGTATGGGTGAATGGCAACTTCAGAATCCTGAATTGCTGGTTAAAACTGGTTTAAGGGAGCTCTGGCTTTTTGTTTTTGTTTAAAAAACAATGCTTTGAAAACAATTGCATTTTTGTGCTTCAGAGGAAAGTTTCTGGGAAATAAATACGGTCATCTTAGAACTCAATACGTGTTGACGTGAAGTTGCAGTCACACAGTTTGTTTAACATCAGGGTCCTATCCTAAGGTTATTTGTGAAGTGGATTATTTAACGTGACCTGTGGTCTTCTACTGTGATACCAGGCACCTTTCAGTGGTCACAAACTGACTTCGGCTGACCCTTTAATCACAAAATTCTGAGTACACAGTCACTCTGTAAGTTTTTTTCAACCAAGGTAAAGTTTTGGAAAAAAGAGGTTTCTTTTTAGAATTTTTATACTCCTCTGAGCAATGAGGTAAAAGAATTATTTCCACATACTGATGTGAAAATTGAAGCATTGGAAATGAGGAGGAATTTGTCCACAACGGACACAAAATCAAGTCCTGGCAGGACACAAGATGCCAAAATTCTTTGCTTATTTTTATTGGTCAGACTTCTGAAACTCTGATTTTGGTGATTGCTTTAAGGGTTGCTCCTTGGGAAAAGATATTAAGAAAGTCTGCAAACCAATACCAATACCCAGCTGTACTTTTTGTAATTTCACAGTAGGGGAGGTTCTCAAAAGCAACCAAGTAATGATAATAATGATAATATTATTACTAATATAACCAACATTTATCAAGCTCTGTATATAAGTTCTAAGTACTTTATAAGAATTGTCTCATTTATTTATTTCTACCTTATTGATGCGGAAACAGGGTTTAACGATTTTCCAAAGTCACATAACTAGTAACTGGTAGAGCCAGAATTTAAACCTAAGACATCTGACATGAGTGTCTGAGTTTCTATTCACTCCACCGCATTCTACTATGCTGCTATGCTATAATTTTATACATACACACACACATACACACACACACACAAGATTTACATATTATGAAATACTTATTAGTTATTTAAAAATTTACTAACTATATCACTGCATAGGCAGAACTACTAACCACCATCCTTTGCTGAGGCTCCTACTATGTGTCAGGTACGTCTCTTGGCACTGTGCATATATTATCTCCATTCTTTACTAGAAACCTGCAATAAGAGAAATATTACCCCCATTTTATATATGAAGAAATGAAGCCCAGAAAATTTTAAATAACTTGCCTGTGTTATATCTAAACAACAGTCTGAGAAATTGTGAATGATTGCAAAACATCTGTTTTTTTCCAATCGTGCCATGCTGTTTTCTCAAGTTGGTTTTGAGGTGTAGCTTTAGTTTTATTAAAAATGACTAGGGACCAGATCACTCTTCTTAGTCCCTGACCTTACTTTTCTACTAACGTTATTAATAAGATTGAAGTTATTAGAAGTATTGTTTACAGAAAACCTGAATAAAATACACAAATTACCTGAAGGGAAGATGGTGGTCTATCTTTCTAACTTAGATTACTATCATTAGTTGATTAATTTGATTCTCATTCTTTAATGTTTGAGTGAATGAAAAATGAATGGATGAATTAGCAAATGAGACAACCTAACATCTATTGAATGCCTTGTAGGAGTAAGCACTGTACAAGGTGATTTCATATTCTAATTTTATGTCCTTTCCACAAAAATTCTGCAGGTAAGAGGCTGTTTTTATTACCACTGTATTTAAGGGCGAGGGATCTGAGTCTTAGATAGTTTAAATGAATTGCTCAGTTTCAGCTACTGAATGAGACAGTTAGAAATAGAACCCAATCGCTTTTGGCTCCAAAGTTCAAGCTGTTCTATCTATATTTACATTTCTCTTTAAAAAAATTTTAGAAGTGTTTAGACACAAAAAAACATGTTAGATATATGAGTAAGAAATACAGAAGAACCATAAAAGTAGCACCCAAATATTCATGCCCCAGATTCACAAATAAAATATTACTTTAAACTTTAAATTTCCCTGAGTGCTCTTCACATCCTATCCTTGCCTATCTTAGAGGGTTTCTTTGTAGTTTCATATTTATTTATATTCCTAAATAATGTATTATTTAGATATGTGTGTCTTGCTTGCTGTTTTTGCTTGACATTTTTCCTGAGATGCATGCATGGCATTGAACAAAATTGTATTTAATTTATTTTCACTGTTGTATAATATTCCACTATAAAACTGCCATGATTTGTTTTTTCATTCTACTTTTGATGACTATTTAAGTGTGTTTTTTCTTTTTTGTTTATTTTTTTGCTATTACAACTGGGACTGACAAGAACATGTGATACACATCTCTTGGAGTACATCTTAGATTGTCATAGATTTATAAGATTTACACATTTTTAGTCTGTTGGATAGTATCATATTGTTTTACCAAGATGATGGAGCAATTTATACTCCAGCTTATTCTGAATGACATTGCATAATTTTCAGCTTCTCCTATAGCCTCACCAATATTCAATATTTTTATACTTTAGTTTTTACTAATATGATTGGTTTGAAATGGTATCTTATTGTAATTTTTCTTATTTATAAGGTTGAGCACCTTTTAATGTATTTTTTGACAGTTCCTCATTTGTAAAGTACCAGTTTATTTTTCACTTTTGCCCACTTTTTCTATTGGGTAATTTCCCTTTTTTCTTATCAATTTATAGGCCTTTTTGTATATTCTGGATGTTAAATATTATCATTTAATCTATTGCAAATAACGTCTTCCAGCTTAAATAGTACTTTCATTTACTTATGGGGACTTTTGATGTATGGAAGTTCTTAATTCTAACATGCATATTTGTCAATCTGTCTCTTTATGCTTTGTACAAAAGGTAATCTTACTTAATCCAAAGTAATGAAAAGATATTGCTTAACGTTTTATAGTTTTTCCTTTTGCATTTATATATTTAATCCAGCTGGAGTTGATTTTTGCTTATGGTGCTATATAGGAGTCCAATTAATTCACATTTTTCTTTGTAGATAACCAGTTGTTCCAGCCTTATTTATTCTGATCCATTTTTTTCTCAAGGCTCTGCAATGCAAGTTTTGTATAAATCTAGTTTCCATATATGTGTGGATGGGCCCTTTATTCTGTTTTTCCAGTTAGTCCATTTTTATGATAGTACTATACTACTGTCTTAATTTTTACATTTATTGTAAAAGTTGATATCTGGTAAGGAAAATCCAATTACTTTGCTCATCTGAAGCAATGTTTTACTCTTCTTGTAACTTTGATCTTCCTCATAAATTTTAAAATCAGCTTGTCAAATTCCCTCAAAATCTGTTGGTATTTTGACTAGAGTTGAATCACATCACTAGAGCAATTTGGTGAGAATTTATATCCTTAGGCTATTGCCTTTTTCTTATTAATTTGCAGACCATGGCTTTGGTACGGTTTGTTATTTAAGTCTTTGAAAAAATTTTCTTCAGTATAATTGTCTCTATACAAATTTTGTACATGTATTGCTTAATTTCTTGATACACTTTCATTTTATTTGAAGCCAATATAAAAGCTATCTTTTAATAATAACCTTTATAATTTTTTTGAGCTTGTATCAAATTGCAACTGATTTATTATCCTTTTAAAGTAAGCTTTATGTTAGAACAGCTTTAGTTTACAGAAAAATTGGGAAGATAGTACAGAAAGTTCCTATAAATCTTGTACCTAGTTTCAACTATTATTAATTTCTTATGTTAGTATATTTGTTATAATTAAATAACCAATATTAATACAGTATTATTAACTACAGTATATATTTTATTCAAATTTCCTTATTTCTTACCTAATATCCTTTGTCTGTTCCAGGATGTCACTAGGATACCACATTATATTTAGTCACCATCGCTCCTTAGGCTTCAATTGGCTCTGTAAGTTTCTAGGGCTTTCCTTGATTTGATGACCTTGACATTATTGAAGAGTACTGGTTAGGTATGCTGTAGAATCCTTTATTGGAATTTGTCTTATGTTCCTCATGACTATAGGATTTTAGGAAGAAGACCACAGAAGTGAAGTGCCATTTTTACTCCATTTTATCAAGAGTACATAGTTCATGAAGTGGTCTCCCTAATAAGACAACTGTTCATCGGATACCCTACAAAATCTTTACATTATTGATTATATTCCCCAAACTGTCTTTTATAACCCCATGGCAATCTTGTGCTTACCAATTTGTGCTGAGAGGTGTAAATGTCTAACTATTAATATTACATTGTTTTATTATGTCTAACTATTAATATTACACCTGAAACTAAAAAAAAAGAGTACATAGTGTGGAGGTTGACCTTGATTGCCCAGCTGAGGTAGTATTTGTCAGATGTCACCTGTAAAATTACTCTCATATCCTGTTACCATACTATACTCCTCAGAGAGAAGTCACTATACCCAGCCCAAGCCTAAGGTGTGTGTGGGGCGTCATGGTCCACCTTCTTGAGGGTGAATATCTTCATAAATTATTTTGAATTCATCTGTACAGATTGTCTCTTCTCCCTCATTTATTTATTGCATAATTTATTCATAGCAACATGGACTCATGGATATTTAATTTTACTTTGGGTTATAATCTGATTCTACTTTATTTTGTTACTAAAATTCTTCCATCTTTGGCCATTGCGAGCTCTTTCAGTTGTCTATGTGTCCCTTTGACATACACCGCCACTGTGAACTTTTTTCCTCTGAGCATTGCCTATACAATTGATTTTCTTATATATTGATTTTATATCCAGCTATCTTGCTAAAATCTTTTAAATTCAAATAATTTGCTTTTTTAAACAACCATGTTATCTGCAAATAATGACAGCTGTTTTTCTTTTAAATTATTACTATTCTTATACATTTTACTTATTTCTTTTTCCTTGTTGCACTTAACTAGACCTTTAGTATGATGCTGAATTGAAACTGTAATAGAGAACACATTTGACTTCTTTTGAATGGTACAGGGAATACATTTAACATTTCATCATTGAAAGTAGGATTTTGGCTTTGTTTTTTTTTTGTTTTTTTGTTTTTTTTAATCAAGTCAAAGAAGTTTCCTTCCATCCCTAGCTTGCTGGCTTTGTTTGTCCCCAAAACAGACTTTGAAACAATGATTTAAATGCAGTAATTTATTTGGGAGGTAATCTCAGGAAACACCATAAAGTAAGTGTTCAGTGAATTAGAGAAGAAAACCAATAAAAGGTGTCAATTACTACTGTAAGTCAATGTAAAACCCATTCCTTAGAGTTACGCCAACTGAGAGAAGAGGGAGCTAGGAATCCTAGGGTGAGGGCTGCTTGGGAGGGAGTACAAGCCTCATTCTCTGGCACTTCAGGACTGATTTATGGGCTACAAAGCAAGAGAAAGGTTTTAGGTAGATGCTGGCAGGTGGAAGTCAGAGTGTGCTGAAGTGCGTGCAAGGGCACTATAACACCAACAGCATCTGCCATACTTGCACGGATGTTTGCATTTCATTGCCTTGTTGCAAATGGAAGTTAGAGTTATCCAATACATTGTACTTATTCATGGTCATTTGATTTTTCTGCTCTAACCTAATTTATTAATTAAAAATTAAATAATTATTATTTTATATTATGTTATTATTCATTGGCTTTTGAAAGTTAAATGACCTTGAATTCTTGGGATAAACCCAACTTGCCAATGTGTTCTTAAAAATTTTTGCATCTCAGATAAGACTAGCCTGTAAATATTTTTTTTATATATATAATACATAAATATATATATGCATTATTCTAGGAAAAAACACATTTTACAAGGATAGTACTACAAGTCACGACATAGGGCAACATACTACACACATATTTTGTTTGACTTTACAGTCATAATTATCTTATTCAATTTATTATTTTTTCAAATTAAGTACTTTAAATGGACTTTGTTTTAGATCCCATTCTTACCTAAACCAGACTAAAAAATGACCTTGTTAAAAATGAGTGCTTTTTGAAGTGAAATATAGAGAATCTTTTACCACCTATTTTTCTGCTTAAGCATGCTATAGATCTGAGTCTCTGAGATGGACTCCCAGCCTCTGACCCCATATTCACCTGGACTGTTGAGTCTCCTCTTCTTACTGAGGAGTCCTGCATGGCCCCAGGGCCCACGTGGCGGTTTTCTTTAGTCACACCTATATTAATTTTCTTTCTTAGACTCCTTTCTTCTCTTCTAATTTTACCAAGTTAACTCATGCCCCATACACAGGATAGCCCTGGACACATTTATGAAAATGCCAAATCTTGAATTTACTCTCCTTTTTATTTGTTTTCTTCCTTCAGCTTATTTCTTGTTTCTTCCCTTTCCTGATTATCAATTTCCTGTGCCTTCAGATTGAGTTGTCTTTCTCTCTGACCATCGCATTTTTCAGTCTTAAGGTATTTTTCATAAATGACTATTTACTTCACTCTCACATCACCCTCTCCCTGCATTTGAAATTAAAAAAAAAATCAAAGTTTTAAGCTGAAGTTTTGCAGATAAGTGTGTATTCTATCGTGTAACTTAAGGTTCTTGAAGTATGTATCTTGTGGTCCCATGTGGTTGCATCGTAGGTTTGCAACTGTGTGTTTATGATCCATTTGGCTCCTCTGCCCAAGCCTGCATGTGCAAGGGTCCTTAAAACCCCAAATGCTCATGACAGACTCAACCAGAGCTCTGAACTTCACTAAACATAGTATGCTATTCAATGGCAAACTATCTTATAACCAGATCAACATTTTGCTATTTTGGATGCTTGAAAGTAAATTTTCTTCCTGCTAATATTTCTAATTAAAAAACCAAGATACAGACCAAAGAGAAATCAAAAGATATCACAAGGTTCAGGCTCAATGTCTCATAGAAATAAGGGGGCCTATTTTTACCTGGCAGCCTTATTGAGACTCTCAGGCTCACAGAGAGAGGTTTTTCAAATTTTCGTGTACATAAGAATTGACTCAAGAGCTTATTTAAAATGTTAATTTCTGCTCCTCTCTCTATCTTCCCTTAAGATTCAGCAATTCTTGGTTGGGTCTCGAATCTTTCTAGCAAGTACCCTGGGTGATTGTGGTGCAGGTGGTCCACCCAGCAGAGTTAGAGAAACTCCTGTGATTGGTGAGAAAATGAGAAGGAAAGAGGCTCTCAAAGAATTGTCTGATGACTTATGGGCAGTGTGATTCACAGTAAAACTCTGGGTAGAAATGAGGTCCACATAAGTATGTCAGCCCCAACAGCATTGATAATTAGGAAGAAGAGAACACTATATTTAGTGACGTTCAGAGCTCTGGTTGAGTCTGTCATAGCAAACAGGACTTTATCCTGATTTCATTCAGCTTTTAGCTGTTCTGGGCTGGCAGCACAGAATAAATGGGCATGAGCCTCTGGGCATTGCTTTCTTAAGAATGCCCTGGCAACAGGCCTGTTCTTGGCTGCAGAGATGAGAGGGAGCTTGAGGAAGAACTTAGCCAAATCTCACTGTAACATCGTCCCGTTTCAACCCCAACTGGCGCACATAACAATCCACTTCTGAGGCCAATCCCTCAGAGTCAGTGCAGACCCCATAAGAGAAGGGCTCAGTCCTCCACAGAACTACCCTCACTAACCTCTGATACCAACCACAAGTGCAGCTCCCAGCCCATCAGCACTTCTGACCAACAGAATATAAACTCAAGGATTCCCACAATCACCTGAGGTTTGATATTTCCCTAGAATAACTCATGCTTTATTTACTCTTACAGTTTTACTATAAAGGATGGACATAGGGTGAGGTCTGGAAGCACCCAGGAAATAGACATTTTGTGCTATTGTGATTTTATAACAAGAAATATATACTTGGTCTTCATCCCATTTGTGTCAGTTAGCTCCTAAAACCATTGGAATTTCCTGTGCTGAGAGCAATGAAGATGTCTTTTCTTCTTCTAATGAGATGACTTTTGAGAGGCACCTAAGGATGGGGGCTGGTTACCAGGATACCCAGCTGTGTGTTAAAGGGTTGGAAATTTAAGTCCCATCCTCCACATCTGGGGAGAGGAGAGGGGCTGGAGGTTGAATCAATTTCCAATGATCCATAATATAATCAATCAAAACTATGTAATGAAGCCTCTATAAAAACCCAAAAGGAGTGGGTTTGGTGAACATGTGGAGATTTGGGGAGAGTGGTGTACTTGGAGAGGGCATGGAGGAATCCTGCGCCCTTTCCCACACAGCTTGTCCTATGCAACTCTCCCATCTGGCTATTCCTGATTTATATCTTGTTATAATAAATGTGACCCAGTAAGTAAAATGGTTTCCTGAGTTCTAAGAGATGATCTAGCAAATTAATTAAAACCTGTGCTTTATTGCCAGTTAGTCAGAAGCACAGGAAACAAACTGGACTTGCTTGCAGTTGGCATCTGGAGAGCAGTATGGTGGGACTGAGCCCTTCACCTGTGGAATCTGATGCTATCTCTGTATAGATAGACAGTGTCAGAATTAAGTTGAATTGTAGTATACCCAGCAGGTATTAGAGAATTCCTTGAAAGCCCACTCATTGGAACTGGAATCAGAATGGTTACCTTCTATGACCTCTCCCTGTGGAATCAAAGCATGTCACTCTTCCAATACATCAGTGTGTTCACCAATCAGAAAGCTCCACTGAGTTTCAGTGTCCAGAGATTTTATTAGGGTTTCATTGTATAGGCATGAATGATTAAATCATTGATTATGTGACTAAACTCAATTTTAGCCCTCCTCCTCCTTTCTGATGGTGGGACTGACCCCAAATTCCAATCCTTTAATCAAGTGGTTGGTCTTTCAGGTGACCAGCCCCCATATTAAAGCTATCTAGACCTACCCCCCACCATGAGTCACCATTAGCATAACAAAGATACTCTTAGCATTCTGGAAATTCCAAGGGTTATGAAACTGTGTGTCAGGAACTGGGGACAGAGACCAGATATATTCTTCATTAAACCACAGCTATGAAAGGCAATGATGTGTGCCTGTGGTATTCATCTCAGTGAATCTATACATCCTGCTGGAATCTGAAAACACAGAAACAAGAGTGATGAAAAGGGGTCTGGAGCATCCTCTCAAGTGCAATGCACCTAAGGTGTAGTCTGAGAGCAAATTGACAAGCATTCTAAGAAATAGACCCTTTCACCTTGAGAAAGTTTTGCAGAATTCCTGCAAGCAAACTTCTCCTGCTTCCTATTTTCCTCTTCATTTCCTTTTTTACTTTTTTTCCCCCATTTTGGCTTTTTCTTCAGTACCATAATTGGTTGAAACAGACTGAAAAATTGTATGAGTCCATTAGGACTTTAATCACCTGTTAAAGATGAGAGCATCCAGTGAGGGACAACAGCATTTAATCCTTTGAGGGGAACTAATTGAAATTTCTTTTTTGAATCCATGCCCGAATAGGTTCTGTGAGTCCGTCAAAGCCAGACTCAGACATCAGCAATACTAATGGGCTTAGGGATAAGGTAGGAGACAAAGAGGCTGCCCAGTGATGGGAATAAAAAGCTCAAGTCCAGTTCAGTGTTTTTCTTTTTTCCTGAGCAGAGGCCTGTGTACTATGCATTTTTAGAATGAAAAGAACTATATAAAGGCAGGGAAGCATTATCATAATTACTTTTAGCATAGAAATATTTTTAGCTAATGTTATTTTAATAAGAGCTGCTGTCAAGGGGGAAAAGGCAAATCATTTAAAGCAGAAGTTTGTTCTGATGTTCTCTGATTTAATGCACCCCTTCCTGTTCTGCTGGATATTTCATAGCCTCTGAAGCAGACTGTTAGGGTAGCAAGCCTATTATTCCATCCCAGGGATAAAATTGGGCAGCACGCTCTGCCAGATATTGTCCTTAATATTGTAGGAAATAGGGGAATATAGGATAGTCTCGTCCTCATGGAGCTTACAGTCGTTAGGGGTGTGGAGATCCAGGCACTTGGGCAATTAACAAAATACTAGGCATAATGATATTTGGGTGCAAGTAAATTATGCAGAGGCAAAAAGCAGAGCTGAGATAATTTCAGAGAGATATAGAAACTCCTTCCTTGGAACTTTCCACTTGAGCAGGTGCTAAGAAGGATGTGTAGAACTGCCATGGGGTTACACACATAGGAAAGGACATTTGGGGCCTAGGAAAGAGCCTGAACAAAGGTAAGCCATCATGAAAATGTATAAAATAAAACATGTAAATGTCACAAAGTTTTGCCACATAAGTCAATTACATACTTTAAAGAACTCTGCAGAGAAATTTTCTGGGTTGGAAATGCTTTCTTTTCACCTTTTAAAATTAAAAAAAAATAACAATGATTCTCAAAATGTGGTCCATAGGTCATCAGCATCAGTATCAACTTGTAACATTTTAGTTATGTGAATTCTCAGACCCAATTGCAGTGCTATATGCTAGACTCTCCAGGAGCAGGTCTAGCAAACTGTTTTGACAATCTCTCCACGGGATTCTGACGAATGTTAAGGTTTAAGAGGACATGACACAACTCAGGAATTGTTTTCCTTCTTTCTGGTTAAGTCCTCTTTTCCCTGATTGCATGGCTATTAACATTTTCCTCCTCTTCTTAAGTTTCCTATCTATTTCCACCATTCTTTCAAACAATAACTTATGTGCAGAGGGAAACAAACGTTCTCAGGAAGAAAACTTTCAGCTTTTCCCACAATCTACAGTTAAATCATCTTTAAGTGCACTTCTTCACCTCCTTTTCCTTATGTTTCATAAGAAGGAGGGCTCTTCCTTCTCTACAAGTCTAATGGATTCTTTCATTGTGCCTTGGAGTTCATTTCTTCCACAAAGGCTCCCAGACTTTGCTGTACCACTCATCCTCTCTCTCATGCATCTTCCAGTATTACATCTCTCCTTTCTTTTGGCCTAATTCTCTTTGCTTATAAATGTGGTCAATCTCAAATAGATAAATAAATAAACTCACCAATTACAAAAATCTTCCCTTAACTCTATCTTCCTCAAAAACTGTCACTGTCTCTTTTTTCATGGTCTCTCTTTTGATTGTCAAACTCCTTGAACTCAGGAAAATAAAATTGATGCCTGAATTCAATGATAAATATTTAGTTCTAATTCTACTTGAGTTTTGTATAGTTATTTTTGTTTGTTTGTTTATTTTGTTTTGAATACTTTCTGCATTTAAGTTTGGTCCTCCATGATTTATAGACTCTTTCTTACTCCTGAATCTCACACATGTCTGACTCTTCTCTGTTTATTATCCTATTCTTCTGGCTCTTGCTTCTCTGCCCTTTAATCTCTGTTTCACCTGTTTTAAATGGCTCCCTGGCTAATACTGGCAAGTTAGATGAGCTCCGCTATTGACTACATCTTATTTACTACAGTTAAATCTCTAACCTATCCTGAAGTGAAACCCCATTACAGTTGTCAATTGAACATTTGCATATCAAAACTGGACTCTTTATTCCCCTTAGGTCATTTTTTTTTAAATCTTAATTCATGGAAATGACTTAATATGTCAAGTAAAAAATTCAAGAGCCATTTTACTAATTTTATATATTATAAACTCCACATTTATTTTGTTCCCAAAGCTCATAAATTTTACCTCATAAATTAATATTAATTGTATCTTATTCAGTTGCATATCTGGTAGCATGATAGTATACTGAACAACCTTCCTGCAGTTAAAAAAAAATACACAAAAACCTTGTGCTATAAAAATACTACAATACACACACACACACACGCAAACACACAGACCACTATGATAAAAAGTCAGAATGAACCAGAGACTTCAGATATTGAACTTATTAAACACAGAATATTTAAAATACATATGTATTATGAAATATATATTTAACATATTTAAAAACATAAAAGAGTGGATTAAAATATGAATAAAAGCAAAAGACTGTAAAAGTACCAAATAGATTTAAAAAGAACCAAATGGAATGTCTATAAATTAAACATATAATTGGAATTAAAACCTCAATAGAAGGGTAAAACAGGAGATTAGGCAGTGCTAAAGAGAGAATTAGAAAAATTAGAAAATAGTTTTAAAGAAATTCTCAAGACTGAAGCCCAGAGAAAAATAAAGAAAAAATATGATAAAGAGATTAAGAGGTTTAAAATAGAGAGGTCTATTATGTGTCTAACTGGTCTACAGAAGAAAAGAGATATAATGGAGTTTATGCAATATTCCAAGAGAAAAAAGGCAGGAATACTGAAGAATTGCTTAAAAGTTCTAATCCTTAGATTTGGAGAACTTAAAAATCATAAGGAGGAGAGGCAGGAATCTTACACCTAAATATCATGATGTACTAAACAGAAAGACAAAGACATGATCTTAAGAGTAGTCAAAAGGAAAGATAAATTAAGAGGAAGAATTAGAGTGCCGTGATTCTCTGTAAAAACAAGCCGAAGTTCATATATGGATTCATATATATGAAACAAACAAACCCAAATATCCTCAGACCAATTAAATAAACAGGCCTGGCTGAGAGAAGTTGCACTTCCCACTCCTGAAATAAAAGGGGAGCCAGCAAGCAAGGGCACCATGAGAGCCCCTCAGGACACCATCCCTAAGAGACCTGGGGGCGGGGGGAATCTATGCTGCCCAGGCCAGAAGGGTTAGCAGACAGAATATTTGAAGATCATGGCTGGAAATCTCCAGATTTGATGAAAAACATGAATATTAACATTTAAGAAGCTCCACAAATTCCAGTAAGGATGAATTCAAAGCCATCCATCCCAAGACAAAAGACAAAAACTCAAATTACAAACAAATTCATAGCTGAAGTATAATTTCAGCTCCTGGCCTACAAACAGTTTTACCTCTGATGGAGCTAACGTTATTATCACTGCCTTATAGTCCCTCTACATACCAATTGTAACAGTTGGGAAGGCATACACATCACAATAACCACATTACCTCATTCCTCCACTCCTCCAGCTTCATTTATTCCTTCATCATTTCTCACCCGATTTATTGCACAGACCTCCAGCCCCTTACCTTCCCTCTTTACATTCATTGCATTCTACCTTGCTGCTCATTATATCATTCCCACACCCTTAACGTCTCTGTTGTTTCCCTATTATAAACACAATTAGCTGTGAATTGTTTACCTTAGCATTCAAGGTCCTTTCCAAACCATTCCAGTTACCTTTTCTCTGCTTATAGTTTCCTTCAGTTCCCCTGGGCTCCTAGGAGCCTCACTGAACTTCTCACCACACTCTGAACTCACAGGCTCTTTCATGCCTTTGAAAATGTTGTCATTTCTACAAGGTCTCTCCTCCACATCTTCTAAGGCTACACTTCTTTCTTTGCTTGTTAGCCTCTGTATTAGTTTGCTTGGGCTGCCATAAAAAGTAAAAAATATAAAACCACAAACTGAGTGGCTTAAACAACAGAAGTTTATTACAGTTCTGGAGGCTAGAAGTCCAAGATCAAGGTCCCACAGCACTGATTGCTAAGGTGTCTCTCATTGGTTTGTAGATGGCTGCCCTCTTGCTGCGTCCTTCCAGGCCTCTCCCTCTTCGCCCCCCCGCCCCTGCACATGGGCACTCACGTGTCTCTTCCTCCTCTTACAAGGACACCAGTCCTGCTGGATAACTGTCCCACTTTCCTGACCTCATTTAACTTTAATTACCTCCTTAAAGGCCCTATCTCTGGGGTGGGGGTCAGAGGGAGACACGATTCTGTCCACAACAACCTCCCCTTATCTTTTAGGATATAATTTCTCTGAAGTAGCCTTTGAATTCTTTCCTGAAGACCCTCAGCACAGTCCCATCCTTCCCTGTAGGCTCACAGAAAAATTCCCATGACAGTGAGTCGTAGGGTATGTACATGGACCTCAGGAACCGTGAGCCATTTGGAGACAGGCATCATATTCCCTTTTGATTGGAATCTGCAGAATCTAGAATGCCTGTCGTATAAAATTACTCAGTAAAAGTGAAAGTAATACATAAAAAAATACATTTAAGATCCTAAAGTATTAATTTTATCTATTGGAGTGGTGTTTGTAGTTTAAAGTAGCACTCACTCTCCTTTAAGCAAAACAACTCTATTAATATATGCTACCTCTGTGAAAGTGATTAAAATTTACCGTCCAAGTACGCACACCTACTAAATTTCTGGTTCCCATGGTAACTGGACAACCTTTACATTAGGTAAGTAGCCATTGTTCTAAAGGGGAGGGGGTGTTGGTGAGTTGAAGTAACTCCTGTAGGCAACATATTCTTTGTTTCTCATGCATAATGTATGGAGATTATGAAGGATTGTCTCCCTTAGGATGAGGTAACTACAGGTAGTTACAGTGGCCTTTCAGGATGTGTTTGCCTCTAATATAACTCAAGTCGCCTTTCAAAGTAGCTTTTCTTCTTGTATATGCCCTTTTTCCATCCTGTTATCCCTCGGTTTTTTTCTTGTTTGAAGGATGGCAGATGAGAATGAAGGAAATTTGGGGATCATTGGTATTTTACTTCTTTAGGAGATTCTACAAAGATGTAAGTTAGCTTTTGGAGCAGAGTTTTTGAAAGTTGGTTCTATTAGAAGGGATTCTTTTATATGTAGAGAGACAGGGAAGACAAAGATCTTCCACATTCCCATTGTCACTTGTGACAAATAGGAAATTAAAAAAAGGCTACAACAGCCTGTTTTAAAATATAGGTTTTATACTAGACTTATAGGGATGATCACTCTGTAAGTTGTATAAATGTCTAATCACTATATTGTATACCTGAAACTAATATACATTGCATGTCAATTTTTAAAAAATAAAATAATAAAATACATGTTTTATTATTATTCAAGCATGGTGAGGCCAACAGATCAGCAGATGATTGCTATTGGAAATATAGTTTGTAATTCACAGTTCCCAAGAAAAGGGGGCATGCCACAGAAGGAAGTGCCAAGTTCCATCAGGAGACAGAGGGAATGAGGAAAAATCTGGGTGAGAAACTTTATTTTCATTTCTGTGAGAAGAAATAGGTGTGGTGGGATTTGCAGGCTTAGGCTGGGCTAGTTCGAATAGTTTCAGCAGGCTCGGGGCGTAGGGGCTATCCCTGGTTGTCTAGTATGTGGCCCTGGGGTGGATAAAGCAGTTGGTGGAGGCCCTGAGTGTCAGAGTCTGATGGAGGAAGTTGTTGGGGGTGTGGACTCTGGATTGGTTGGTTTGTACATGAAAGGTGGGCTCACAGGCAAGCCATTTACTATCTGTAGGAATTGGCCAGCCTTGGGAGGTCCATTCAGGGTTGGCAAGGCCTCAGATATCAAAGCATGAGAATAAAAAGACATGCATAATACACAACCCATGAAACTCAAACACAAATTCATTTAAGAAGTTTTCGATCTTTGTCAGAGAAAAATGAAAATAAAGGAAATTGGCAGCATGAGGCATAGTGGGGTGGGCAATAAACTAAACATTTCTTACAAAAATCGTTGTATTCTATTTTCAAAAAAGGGATTAGTAAAAGAGGTCCCTGTGGGGAGAAACTCAGTGGATACATCTGCTACAAACACAACAGCACCCTCACTCCATGAACCCAGCTGATGCTATCAGTTATGACACCATCTTCTGTGAGTGATCTCCTTTAATTTTATAAGAAAATAGTTGCTATACTACCTTGCAGCTTTTGCTTCTCTGAACATGAAGATGAGAAACCCTGATTTCTTTTCTTTCTTTTCTTTTTTTTTTTGTATTAAATAATAAACGGAAACACCAAAAGTTAATGTCCTGGTGGGAGTTTAGTACAGTAATGAATGAGTCGATAAAGCTCACTTTGGCCCATCACTTGACTTGATGAGGGTGATTTTTCTCATTTCATGCAGTCCTTTCTGGGCTGATCCCTTTCTTCTCTGCCGTATGTCCCTTTGGCACCCTGTGAAGGAAGTGCTTACCGGATGCTTTCTGCACACTCGTTGCTGCTGAGAAAATGCACTACACATCCTGCCTTGCATGTGCTGCCTTGAATTATCTTGGCATTTTACCACTTGCTGGAAAAACTGCGTCTCAGCAGTGCCCCAACTCCCCTGGGAAAGACATCCATCAACACAGACCTGTTTTCCCCTTAGGTGCCTGTCCATTTTGGTGCCTCTTATTAAGCCTCATAGGTTCCTATTCATCAAAATCATGCCAAGGAAGCCTTGCATTCTTTCTGAGGTGCATATTCAGCAGAATGCCAAGGAAGAGCAGAGACACACAGAGAAAGCATTGAAAGAATGTGCAAATTAGGCTACCTATTTTATTCAAAAGAACCCAAAACGCAAAGGCATGGATTGGAGTTTTAAATAAAACCCATTCCTGAATTATTAGATGCTCCTTGCCTACCCTTCTTTGTCATTAACTGTTCAAGGAAGCAGGGAAGTTACTGACTAAAATATAAGATTAAGAATATCCTAAGGATTGTGATTCTGCACAAAAGGAGACATGAACTTTTGTTTATCTCTCCATCTGCCTAGCTCCATAGAATGCCTAACATGCTTGGGATAAATGTGAGTGGGAAAATGTCACTTGTCATGTTAAAAGAACATTAGAAGAAAAGGGTGCTGAGATGGGAAGTGTGACCTGAATCCACCTAAGAAATCACTTTGAATTTGAGTATATGTCCAATGTAATAGATTACCTAGGAATTGAACTGTAATTAGGTTTGGGAAGATGTTAATGACTATACTATTTTTAGAAGAAATAATTACCTGGCAATGAGGACATGCAACTGCAACTTCATAGTGGCTGGAGGGGGTTGTGGTCATTGACAGGAAGCCAGCAAACAGGGTGCTCCTCCTGCAGGGACAAGTAATAAATATGCTTGGCCTGTTAAAGAACAAGGGTATGGGGTCACCTGTTAGGAGCTATGGGCATGCATGTGTGTATTTAATCTCTTTGCAGAATCTGCTGGCCTTGATTAAAAGCTCAAATCAAGTGGGGAAGCAGAAAGTTATGTGCCAGGACAGGTAAAACTAATTAAGTTAGTAATCATATGCAAAGTTCAAAAGTCCCTGGGCTTAGTCTTTGACATAAAGAATGTATTTTGCCTAAAGTGGAAAAGAGCCATCAGACCACTGGCCAGAAAGACTACGGTTCCCCAGGGAAAAAGAAACACAGAGAGGAAGATAGTTTCAAGTGGAAGAAAAGGATGGGTATAATCTTGGCTCTCTCTTTCAAAAAGTTTAAAAATTGCTTTCTACACCTAATACTCTCTGTCCACAGAATGTTACCTTGATAAATGAGGTGACATACATTGGCAGTGGTGCCCAGACTTCCCTTTGACCAAGTAAGAGAAGCAGAGAGAATGTACCTGGAGTCCATGTTGCTGGTTCTCCAGGGAGATTAGTTGGCACAAATGAGAAGAAAATCTATCATATCTTTCTCTATCTCTATCTCTTATCTCTACCTCTACTTCTACCTCTACCTCTACATCTATATGTATCTTGACGTAGCCTGATTTTTCTAGAATTCGTTTTCTGGCTGTGTGGTTTTGAGATGCTCTCTCCATTACATTCTTATAAACAGCATTGGATATTGGCAGCTCAAGAAAGTAGTTTCCACCCTCAGAGACTCGTTGAAGGTGACCTCTGCCTGGATCCATCTATTTTCCTCAGTTCTGCTATGGATTATACTTCCTGGAAATATATATGCTGCAATTATTTAGGTTATTCCGAAGTGAACATAGTATTCACAAATAAAGGGGCTGTGAGATGAAATTTGAAATTCTAAAATGGAGTCATATAGGAAAAGGTTGAAAGGGATTGTTTGGTTGATTATATTCATGTAGGTTAAAGATTAATGTTAGAATGTGTACCTGTATTTTCCCTACCCAAAACATAGTCCGTGCTCCAAGATTATTTCGCTGAGTTGTACAGATATTTGTGCATTTAAAATTTCTAAACTTGTGTCATATTCCACCAGATAAAATGGGTAATAAAAGAAGGGGAAGAAAAAGAAAACAAACAAACAAACAAAAACCAAAACATTGACAGAAAGAACTTGAAAACTAGGGAAATGGTCCCTTGGATAAACTTTCTTTTTATTTCCTTCAATTTATGCTAGTGGAAAGTTATCTTAGAAACATGGCACCTGAGGAAGCTGTGTGTGGGTGTCAAAGGATCTCTGATTCAATTCAGGTGTACATTCAAATTTCCCCTTCACTTGTCTCCTCACTAACATCACTGAATATTCAACAAAAATCTTGTAATTAGTGAGTTTCAAAATAAGGCAAACATGAGCATAAGCTTGGGTCTCCCTTTGGGCAAAGTTTGCAGATTGCTTTCTTTACCTAATACCCTCTTTGTTTCTAGAATTTTCCTTCATAAATAAGGCAGTGTTCTTCTGTATGCCAAGTGAAAACAAAGTTTGCTATCTGGAGATCAAAGTTTGAGAACCGAAGATCATTCTGCTTTCTGGCATTTTCCTTATGCGCATCAAATGGATTCTTGTTTTGAACAGTTTGTTCTACTATCAGCCATGTGAGCAGACTAGAAGTCCTGAAGCTGGTTTGCTCCTCCACCGTAACTAACCAGGTGCATGAAACTGCCTTCTCAGAGCATGTGCCTCCTCATCTCTTCACTGTGGAGGTTTATGGCTTAAGTTTCTCTTGTTGGATGTTCTCTCAGAGAAGAAGTGATGGAGATTAAAGAGTAATCACTGAACGCTTACTTTTTAGATGGAGTCACTGTCATAAAGGGGATTATAATAGAAATTTGCCAATTCAGTCCACAGACTTCATAAGAAAGGCTGAGAAAGGATTTTGTGTTCCCAGTCTTTTTAACTATGTGTTTTTTGGGGGAAGCAAGGTCTTCTGCAAGAAAATGGGTCCTCAAAGCAAGTCCGTAGAACCTTATTTTAAGACAACTTTGAGGTTGTAGCTCACATGTCAAGAGACATGAAGCTTTCTTTTTCTGTGTGAATTTGTTGCTTTGATGTGTGTGTGTGTGTGTGTGTGTGTGTGTGTGTGTGTGTGTGTGTTTAATCCATTTGCAGATGGAGTCATTGAGTCATTTAAGATGCTGCTGATCATCTAAGTGATATTTCTTTGTGGGATGTGCAAAGCTTGGGAACCAAGGACTAGCTTTTCAAATAGGTGTTTCATAAAAAGGTTGAGTGAGGCACAGACACACAAAGATTTGCTACAAATCCTGTCAGTTGCTTTCCAGCAAGCTACCGTGCACATTCACATACACACATGCAGACTCCAGAGGGAATCCTGCTTCCAGTGGTCAGAATTAATTTCAAGAATGCTGGTTTTTAATTTGTCATTCAGTATGCAGCCCAGCTATCGAATGAATATCTGGGCAGGAGGGTCGCACCACCTTCCCAGGCCCTGCTGATTGGCAACACACTAGAAGCAATGAGGAAAATGAATCCAAAAGAAAGAGAAGGAGCAGCAGGGGTTCTGGATCTTTAAATTCACTCAGGCTTCAAGATCCCATGTTTGGATAAAGAGCCTCAGGAGACTAATAGATGCTGTATTTTCAGTCCTATTTGTCAGATTTTTCTGTTTGCTTCCTTCGGTTTTTTGTTTTGTGTTTTGGTTTTTCATGTAGACATTTTTGCTCTTGTCTGAGAAAACTAAGGCATAATGCTTTTAGGAACTTAACACTGAGGCTTGAAATCAAGTGAAAGGGCAGAAATTTAGCAGGCAATCCACAGGTCTAAAAATATAGTTTTGACTTAGAAAAATGTAAGTTAGGAAAATATTTCGTAAGAGGAAATGTTTTGTTCGTTTTTCTCCTGAATTACCTCATATATAATCCTCTCATTTGAAAATGTTTTGATTTGTATTTAAATCATTGTTTGTTTATATTAAATTATACATGCATGTAGTTCAAGGATTGAAATTAGTACTTTCTATAAGGCTTGTTACAAAAAAACAACATTCTGGCTTTCTTCCCTTTTTTTATTTCCCCAAAGCACCAACTTTCAACTCTTCAACTGATGTTCTTTGAATTTACCTACACATCTCAAAAGAACATACATATATTTCTGCTTCTTGATTTTTTTCAGTTATAGATACATTATCAATTATGCCACCCCCATGAAAGAGTAGCTTTCTTTTATCGCCTCCTCATACGTACATTATAATCTTTCTGTGCACACATTCTCCCATTACATTTATATTATACATTTGGTCATATCAGTATTCAGAATTTATAATATTAAGGGTAAACATTCTACAGCTGAACCATGATTACTCTTATTTTCCTCCACACCATGTTTTCCTTCCCTGAAGTTAATAGTTATCTTTCTTTTGTTTAGTTTCTTGTTTTGTTTGGTTTTTAATTAAAAATTAAACTTGAGCCTCTCATCCAATGTTAAATCTCTACACAACATGTTCAGTACATTCTATCAATTTCATACTTTGAAGAAACTTCTCCTGGAATTCTCTTATTTGCTCTTATGTAATTGAAATACAGCTGTCATCTCGATATTTCTCTTCATTGTGCTCCTCTTTTGTTTTTCTTTGTATTGGATCACCCATTTTCCTGGATCCCATGTCTTCCTTTTTTAAAAAATTACTATGATTTGTTTAATATGCTTAATGAAATATATTTTCTAGTAGCTTCTAGAGAAAGAATGCATTAGAGGTAAATTGGTTTTGGGGACCAATTTTGTACGTGCCTAAAAATACCCTCACATTTAGTTGCTAACTTGGCTGAATATAGAATTTTAAATTGAGAATCATATGATAAAAAAATTAGGAATTAATCTTTTTAAAAAGAATAACCACATTTAATAGTCAGTTTGTGCTAAGCTTTGCTGCAATAACAAACACCACAAAAACTTCTTCATTTGCAACAATGACAGTTTATTTCTGACTCATAGCTACTCATGCTGTCAGCTGTGAGTCACCTGTAATCAGGCTCCATGTGCCTTCTCCCCTCAAGATCTAAGAGGGGGCAGCCAGTTAGCTCAGTGGTTGGAGCAAAGTGCTCATAACACCAAGGTCATCGGTTCAATTCTCACATGGGCCAATGAGCCACGCCCTCTACAACTAGATTGAAAACAATTTGACATGGAGCTGATGGGTCCTGGAAAAACGCACTGTTCCCCTATATTCCCCAATTTAAAAACAACAGAAAAAAAAGTCTAAGAGGAAGTACTAGTTCATGTCTGAGCCATGCCATTCTTATGGTAAGAAAAAAGTAAAAGGGTTGTCAGTATCACATGACCTTTTTGCTCAAATATTACTGGGTAAAGAATGTCCATGTCGAGCCTGGCAGTGGAGAGGAGAATTACATTTCTAATACAGGAAGATATTGCAAGTTATATGGCAACTGGAAGGAATTTATTATCCCCTTATAGGAAGGGAAGTAAATAATTACAAAACATATTACAACCAAACAGATAAAATTAATGTTAGGGTAGCATTCATATTTGTCTTCATAGAGGACTTCTTATTGCCTGTTTTTCTAAGACCTTTTCAAAGAGTAATAAAATGCGTGCGTCATACCACATATTTAACAGCCTACATTTATTCTCCTGCATTTCATTCTTTCACTGTTGTGGATATGGTTAGAACAACATGTTGATGTTTGTTACCACTCAGTTGTAAAAATACGCTAGAAAGGACTGTAGGGGCTATTTGGCATAAACCATTGATTACATACAAATAACTAGATTGGAAGCCCTGGTTATGCCACTTAAAATCTTGAAATTACATGTTAGAGTTTAGATTAGTGATATGTAAAACAGGGATACTAATAGTTGATTCACCAGACTGTTTTGAGAATTAAATTAAAAAACAAAATATATTTAAAGAAACATAGCCAAGTGTCCAACTTATATTGGGTACTCCTTTCATATTAGTTAAATGTGAATTTATCTGGATTATAAATCAATAGAAGCTCAACATTATATACAGAGTAAGAACTAAGTATACATTAGTCTGAAACAAACCTCACTTATTGGAGACAATATTCATTATCTTTATCAGTAGGCTAAAATAATGCATTATTACTTATAGTCAGCATGTTCATTGTTAACTTTTATAAGCACAGATTACCAGAAACGTTGCATCAAACGTTGATTTAAAAGAAAGTAAAAAAATGCTACATTATTTTTAACCTGCTTATTTCTATTTATGTGCATGGTTCCCACCAATTGTTTATAAACATTTGACACCTGACCCTGTACATATATTCATGGCTGTCTTATCATTGAGAATAAATGATGAAAATTACCACTATCTCATGCCCCCCACCCCCGCCACTTTTTTCTGGAATCCAGCCTATCATAAGTTTGGTCCTACTGGACAGTTTAAGGGTGCTCCTAGGGCTACAGAGACAAAGTTTACTTAAATCATTCTGAGACGCAAGATGCTAATTTTCAAACGAGCCTCATCATAGAATTAAGTTAGATTTTATTCTTGAAGTCTATAGATGTCAGAGGAACTTTACAACTTTTGTGGGAATTTTTCCTGCAACAACTTTGGTTTTAGAGAACTCAAGTTTTGACCTCTGAACGTACTTTGGGCTTATTGGAAAAAAAGCTCCTAGCTTAGTGCATATTGCCATCTTGGTAATACCAAAGGTAAATCATGTCTGATAGCACACTAATGGCTATTGCTGCCCCTCAGTACCTTCCCCAAGAGAACAGTATTTCCTGAGTAGAAATGATGAAGCTGTTATTTACAGTTCATAATCTCCATAAGGTGCTATCAACAGATCTAAACTCTATTTCTTGATACATAGGTACCACTCTTTTTCTCTCTTTCTCTCTGACACTTTTTTTTTCCTTAAGGAATTCATATTGGTCTCTATCTTCCGACATTTGTCTCTATGTTTGAAATGACGGTAAATAATACAGACCTTAACAGCTGCATAAATATCGTATTCAAGTCAGGATCAAAAATCCCTTACCCTCAACATTTTTCTTTCTAATAGAAACCTAGACTTATAGTTCTTGGGGGGAAAATGATGTTGGTGAAAGCTAAAAATATATGAGCTCTTGATAAATTAATCTCCAAAGTGTAGGATGGTTATTATTACTTAATCTAAAATGCTGACGATGAATATTTGTTTCTCTGGGTGGGAATGGAAGGGTGTTAAATTGGCCCCCAAAGACTGTGGATTTTAGTTTTTGTTTTAGTTTCCTAGGGCTGATATAACAAATGGCCACACACTGGGCAGCTTAAAACAACAGAAATTTGTTCTGTCATAGTTCTGGAGGCCAGAAGTCTGAATTGGAGGTGTCAGCAGGGCTGAGTTCCCTCTGGAGGCTCAAGGGGAGAATCCTGCATTGTTTCTTGCAGCTTCTGGTAGCTATTGGTGTTTCTTGGCTTGTAGCTGCATCTCTCTCTGCTCCATCGTCGCATTGCCTTCTCTTCTGTCCCCTCCAAATCCCCTCTGCCTCTCTTTTATGATAAATATGTGCGACTGCATTTAGGGATCATCCACATAATTCAGATAGCTCCTTCTCGCCAGCTCTGTAGCTTCATCACGTGTTTTATCACATGCCCTGGACAGTAAGTGCCGAAGTAGACTTAGTTTTCTGAGTCCCTTTCTGCCCTGGACTTGGTTTAGGGCTGCCGGTTATTTTCCTGAGGATAACCACATCTGCGGTTTACTCAAGTCATAATAGTTTTCTGCTTATTCCCCCTCTGCTCCCTCTTGCCAAATTCACTCCTTCTTTACTCCAAACCACAGAATGACTTGTTTGTGCCCTGACCCATTGCTAGGAATAGGCCTGACAGGGATTTGAAATGAAATGACTAAAACACAGGTGTACTCTGGTGGATTTGCTTTGAAATGGAGCAGGGTTGAGAAAGTAAAGTGCTGAGCACAGTTCAACGCTCAGGTGGGTAGCTGTATGTACTAACTCCTATGTCCTTCTGTTTCCTCTATTTTTTCATGCCTTGGTCACAGGGGGCCTGATAGAGTGTATTTGGATGAATTATAAGATACCTTAAAAAGTTCATTCAATTTTCATGCCTTATGTATAGCCCATCACTAACGTCTTTTACCAGCAGCGAGTCTCTCCCCCACCCCTATCACAAGGCAAAAAAGCCTTGGGTTGCTTGTAGCCGATATATTCAAAGTCCTCCGATAAAAGCTTATTGACAGGAAAACCATCAAAAAAAAATAGAAAATAGAAAAACGACATAGTACTCCAAATGAGGGTATTAGTTTCTTAGGACTGCCATAATAAATTACCACACACTGGGTAGCTTAAGACAACAGAAATTTATTCTCTCACTTTCTGGAGGCTGAAGTCTGTAACCAAGATGTCGTCATGGCTGTGCTCTCTCTGGAGGTTCTAGGAGAGAATCCTTTCTGGCCTCTTCTAGCTTCTAAAGGCTGCTGGTCTTCCTTGGCTGTGGCAGCTGCATTCCAATCTGCCTTCATCTTCACATGGCTTTCTTCTCTGTGTTTGTGTCTTCTTTCCTTTTTTTCTATAAATTCACTGGATTTGGACCTACTCTAATCCAAGATGATCTCACGGCAAGAGTCTTAATTATATCTGCAATGACCCATTTTTCCAAATAAGGTCACATTCACAGGTCCCATATAGACTTTTTTTTTTTTTTTTTTGCGTGTGTGTGGGGGGGGGGGGTGGGGGGGATCACCAGTCAACACACTACAATGAGTATTGATTGGCTCTGATTCCTCATGACCCACATTGTTTTTCCTATATTTTTACTTTGTGTTATTAAACCCCAGGCACTGGACTGTTAAAGAAATGACTTGAAAATTTATCATGTAATAAGGAAGTACATATCTGTCTCACAATGTGTTTCTGTGAGTTAGATTCAATCATGATGGATGACAGTAAAAGACAATATAAGAACAAATGATAATATGAAAAGTTTATTCCCTTTGGATTTTAATGTTGAAGTTTCAGCATTTTATATTTCTCCAGCCATATAACCCATTCTTGTCCCATGTGCATTTTTCTGATGTCAAAGGTGGTAGTTCTTTTGTGGACTTTGATATCGTTCCATGTGAACACAGTTTTGTGAGAACAGTTTCTCCACAAATGTATTACTGGACTTACAGGTGGTGCTTCACCACAGCCCTTCTTGTAAACTCCAATTATATGGAAATGTTGTGTCTAGCACGACAAATAAGTCGTTAGCTAGTTTACATTTTAGATAATACTTAAAATTTCCTTAGCAACACACTGAGTGGCCATAGTTTTACTTTACGTGAACTATTTTTACATTTTGTTCCTTAACAAATACAATCTTACTTTGAAATAATCTCTGTGAAAGAGTGTAAGGGTTGGATTTATAATCTTCTTGGTTGTGTAAACAAATTCCCCATTGGAAAAATGCCAGCTGCTCTTCTACAAAATGAATAATTTTATTTGACCATCAGCTTTGGGATTAATTAAAAAATATGACAGCATCTTATCCCAAAGACAAAATTATTGTTCCCCTTTTAAACCTTGTCAGACCTAACAGATCCCTTCTCATCATGTGTTTCAGGGGTTCAGTTTATCTTCACACAGGACATTTGTACAGTGCTTCTCATATTTTAGTGTGCATACAAATCAACGGGGGATCTTATTAAAATGCAGATTCTTATTAAATGAGCCTGACATGAAGTCTGAGACTTTGCATTTCTAACAAACTCCCAGGTGATGCCCATGGTGCTGGTTTGAGGACCACACTTTTACTAGCAAAATTTTAGGACACACCACATAGTAAAAGCAATAAAAACATGGCAGTTAGGGAAACAAATGCTTGGTTTGGGAAATAGTTAACTTCAGCTCTAGAACCTTGGCAAATTGAGCATAGAGCTTATGGTTTGCTTGGGGAACTTGAACCCTGTAATTATGGAAATTACTTTTGCCATGTAATCTCTTGCTTTTGACTGCTCTGCATTCATATTTTCTTGAAGAAACTTTTCCTATTCCATTTCATGCATTCCCAGAGAGAATGATAATTATGGGTTGACTTCCTATCCAATCACCGTTACGACTTTTTTTTAACTCTGGGGTAGTGCAACCTCCCGGGATGACTATACATACCTCTCTGGATGAATATATGAGCTTTAGAGAGGGAAATCCCTTTTATGATGAGAATATTAAACTGGAGGGATGTGACTCTGGGCCTATTGTTAAAAAGGAAGCCAACAGATAGAAGTAACATAACCAACAATAATTTATACTTGGATCAGCCATGACTGAATCCAGCTTTTCTTTTTACATAAGCTTACAAATTTCCTAAGATATTTTCATTTGTGCTCTTTTATCCACTTATAGCTGAAGCCTTTTGATTAAAACATTTGCAGAGATTTAAGTCAATTGGTTCACTGAACAGCGGTGTCTTTACTTGGGTTTCCCAGAAAGCAAGACCTGAGGCAAAATCTTTTGTACTGTTACTTTATTAGGAAACTCAATCCACGGAAAAAGGGGTGAGGAAACAGGAAGCGAGACACTGAAAAATAATCAGTGTGAAGGTGTATTACTGAGCTGACCACATCTTGGTATCTAGCTCATGGGGATTGCTAAATCCTGTAGGATCCCCTGCTGAGGGGCTGTAAGAACTCTGTCTCTCAGAAAAGTCAGTTTGGTGGGGAGGAAGGCAGAAGACTTTATTTGCTGTTCTTTCTCCCTTTGGGCAAAAGTGTGCCCCATGGTGTTTTAATTCACCTATTCTTTCAGATTGTATATGTGTGGACACCTTGTCCCTTGGCATTTCAAGCCTCAGCAACAACAGAGCCTCAAGGCAGGAAGTGAAAAGGGTGGTCCTGTCCTGAGGAGAAGCCTTCTTAGTATGTCCCTACCTGAAGCTGACTGGTTATAATGTCCTATTAAAAAAAGAGAGTAGAAACTGTATTGAAATTTAAAAATATTGACAGGATACTTCTTGAGATGCAGATCATATGGATAAGGCAAGGTTTGAGACACTCAATGCAGATCTTTTCCAGAGACCAGTCTTACAATATTATGTTTTGCTCTATATTATAGTCTGGTATCAATTGTTAAATTCCTGTTGAGTGAGTGAATAAATAAATATAGGCCCTTTTATTACACACTTCAACTCTGCTTAGTGAGGTCTGAAATTCTCTGAACTGGAGTTTTATCTGCTCTTTCATTTAGAAATCAGGCTGAAAAATCTTGAGAAATATTGCACAATAGCTTCAATTCACCCTAAGATGCAAATGACACATTAAAATCTTTTCTGAAAGTATGCACTAATTGTTGGGTGGTGTGGAGGCCCTTGAGGGATCTTGAGAGAATAAAGAAAGCAGAAACTACTTTAAAAGATGCATATTTACACTGTAGAATTTACATCTAAGGCCTAACTTCAAATACTCCTATCCTTTAAGAATAGGGTTGTAGCTTAATTTTCTACCAGCGTATAACTTATAACATTGTTATCTAACCACCTTGAAATAAACAAAGAAAGTTGAATTCTTAGGACTTATGAACCAAAGCTCAATGAAAGAATAAGAAAAAAAAAAGTGATTTGATCATGGTCCTTGGTCTTTTAACCCTCACAACCCACAAATCACAATATTACAATAGAGTTTAAATTCTTTTGTGAGTAAATGTTGTTGCCACCACTGCCTACATTCTATGCTGGTTCGATAGTTTCTACTTAAGCAAAATGACTTAGTAGTAAGGAGTAGCTACCATGAATGTAGAACTTAGGGCAGGGTTGCCTGATACAATATTTTAGCTTGGTGACTTTTATCCAGTAAACTAAGTGTATTCAAACATTATTGATCAGAAGAGGTATTTATTTTGTTGAGGACAGTGATGAAGAGAGACTAGAAAAATCAGGATCAGAGAAATCTTACTTATCTCAAAAGACTTTGCCATTAGATCTGTAATTGGTATTATAATTGGATATCATATTTATAGAGAGTATAACCTCAATGTCACTTGGGTACCACTAACTCACGTCTCCTAGAGAAGTTTACTTTTAGAGTTTTTTTTTTTTTTTTTTTAAATCAAGTGCATCAATATGCCCCACCTATTTAATGACAGACCCCAGCTATTCCCCTCATGAGAGTCTCTGAGTTCCCAAACAAGGGCTGTTGTTGTACTATTGCCTGTCCCACTCTGTACTGCCCTGGTCATATCCATTGATCTACCCACCCTGATCTTCACTGACATTTGCTGTACCTGTTCTCCCAGCTCCTGCTGCTTCAAGAACTCCAAGAGTTCATCTGCATTCAAATCAGCAGGGCTGGTCTTTTAGGTGGTATCTGCCTTTCTCTCTCTCTCTCTCTCTCTCTCTCTCTCTCTCTCTCTCTCTCTCGGCCTCTCTTTGGGAAATAATAGAAAAATATTACATATATAAATTTTCAGCACAAAAAAAAGATCACAAACTTTGGTGTATATATGTATCACGAGGTGGCTTTGTTTAATATATAGAATTCTGTCCTTGCCTCAAAACATTCTGGTTCATTTGGTCTGGGGTCCAGTGCCAGAATTTTCATAGATCATCCTGATGTAGAAATGTGCTATTTTGTTCAATACGTTGAGGCATGAATTTGCTTGTTTTCTTTCTTGTTTCCCTCCCTTACTCTTTTCTTCACCACCTCAGTCGATATGCCCTTCTCTTTCAGTTTCCTCAAGGAGGTATATAGCAGTGTAGGAAGCAGAAAAGAGTTACTTTTCTCACTGTTTGTTTCTAAAAGCCTTATTTCCTAAGCTAGAGGGATTTGATGTTATCATCCTCTTTTGTGGTCACCCACTGGGTATCAGGTGAGAACCAAGGAAGAAATCCCTGCAGGAAGCATCTAGGCTGATGGTGACACATAGAAAGTTTTACCAAGAATTTCCAAGTCTGTTGGTATGGAGAGAAACCAGTAGAGTCACTGGATCTGGATGGTCCCTGTGTGCTGGGATGAGTGATATGTCCACTCAGCTTGAGAGAATAGTGGCCAAACATCAGCTGCCCCTCAACTCCAATGCCTTAGTACTTCACAAGACCCCAGTGTTCTGTGACGCAACATGAGGCTCGTTCATTATCATTCCGCGGGAATAATAACTAACAGCAACATCACACATTTATGTTCCAGGTATTGTTCTCAAAGCTTTAAATAAAGTAACTGTTTTATTCCTTGCAACAACCCTATGAGAAATATATTAGCTTCCCTTTACAGATGAGGAAACCAAGGCAGAGTTGTTAAATAACTTGTCTAAAGTCACACAGCAAGTGGCCAAGCTAAGATTCAAATACCAGAGGTATGGGACCTCGGGCTGCTGTAACAAAACACCACAGGTTGTGTGGCTTAAACACAAGATAATTATGTCTCACAGTTCTGGAGGCAAGGAAGTGTACGTTCAAGGTGCTAGCTGATTCAGTTGCTTGTGAGAGTTCTCTTCATGGAGTATAGACAGTTGGCTTCTTGCTGTGTCTTCATGTGGCAGAAAGAGAAAGCTCTGGGACTTCTTGTTCTTCTTATAAGGACACTAATCTCGTCATGGGGGCTTCACTCTCATGATCCCATCTAACTCGAATTAAGCCCAAAGGCCCTATCTCTTAATGCCATCACTTTAGGAGTTAAGGCTTCAATATATAAATGGGGGGAGGGGGACACAAACATTAAGTCTATGATAAAACCAGAGTATAAGATCTGAATCAAAAGACTGTAGTTTAAAACAAATATATATACAATTCTGAGAAACATGAGTTTATGGACTGAAACTCACTTCTTTCACTAGAAATTACAGTTACGAACACAATGCCATATAGTGCCACCATATAATGTGCCACAGCTGAATTGCATGCACTGTACACATTGCATGGTCAGTGACTGTCACCCAGCAGCTGAGGAGCAACACTTCCTTTGTTCCACGGAAGTTTTCCTTATGGAAATCTGGACTCTGTCCTATTCACCACTAGTGTTGGATTGATCACCACGGGCTAGAATGCACAAGGAATGGCAGATTACTCAGAAGCTACTTTGCCAGGTTAAAAACTGGAGGGTGGAGACTGGGGGTGGGGACATGAAATGAAGAGCTGGAAAAGGAGAATGTCTCTGCACTGTGGAACTGTAAAGAAAGAGCTGGTATGGAGGGGAAGCGGGCACTAATGCCATCAGATGCTTTGCACCCAGGCAGTTTTAAGCCAAATGAAACTGAATGAACCTCTTTAATCTCAGGTGTTGCTTATTACAAAACATTAGTTTTACCTTTGCATCGCAGCAAGGGCTTCTCTCCGCATCTGTTCTCCCACCAGAGCCCAGAGCCGTCTGACTGGGGAAAGCAGAGATCAAAGCTGTCACTCAGAGGAAAGGAAATGAAGGCTTGCAGCAGGGAGCAAGCTGGGGACATGGCCGAGGTCTTGGCAGCATGGTTGGGGTCACTTGGACTTACAGCAAGGAATAATAAGCAATTCCTTGCTACTTATGAAGTACTATAGTTCACAAATTATTTACCTCAAATATATAAACAAATTAGAGTAGATTCAAGGTGATCTCCATAGTAAGACATCTCTCACTTATGTTGTGTTCCTTGAAAACAGGGAAAAAAAGTATTAACTCACAGTGATTTGGTACCTCTCACTCTTATCCCCACCCTATACCTGAATCCTATCCCTACACTGCACCCCGACCCAAGAGAAGTCTGTTGTTGATGACTTGCCTTCCTCTTAGGCTCCATAAAAAGGGTTTTTCCTGACTCCATTGATTGTTTCCTTGTTTCAAAATAAAAATAGAGAATATAATTTGGAGAAAGACCACAAAGAATGGCTACTTGGAAATTTTTTTTTTTTTTTAAACAGCAAAGAACTACAGCTGGGAATATCTTTTGGTAAGCAAAGGAAAGGAAAGAGGTACGAATTGGGGGAAGAAAAATGATCACAGAACCCATATAGTCAAAATCATAAATGAATTTGGGCATTTGCAGAATAGGACAGGGTGTTGCCTTCAGCTTCTGAGAGATATAAACAAGAGAAGTGGCTGAATGATGAAAGAGTATTTTAAGTAGCAGTGGCTTATGTAGGAGACCCTCCTTTAGAGATTTCAGAAAGATTTCATTATAGATTTGATTTGCTTTTCAGTTAATTCTTTCAACTCCAAGCTGTAGGGATTCCCACCCTGTACAGAGCTCCTTTAAAGCAGCAGGGGACTAGCCTGAGTTTGTGGGTTGCAGCTGAAGGAGACAGAAAGGTGAAAAACCTAGACAGGATCTGAAATCATGTATAAACTCTGGGCTGTTTTATCCACGCAGCGGCCTGGAACAGATCCCACGGGCGCGCGTCACACCAATAATCATCTTTAGCCAGTGTGTCAAGGCTGCTAGAAAGTGGAGAGGCTCTCTTCAAGGGCACACTGCCCTGTGATTGAGGGATGAGGGGAGGAGGGAACGAGGGGAATCCAGCTTCTCCTCATCGCCAGGTCTCCCCATCGCTGCTGCCTTTTTCCCATCTTTCCATGGAGGGAGTAAGGCCAAGTTCTTCCAGTGGAGCCTGTATCCCCCCACTTCCTAAGAATGATGAATCTGCTTGGTGCTGGGCTGTGTGGAGAGGCTTGTTTACACCAGCATCCGGATAGCTTGGTTTTGTTTTAATGGCATCTTTGTCATCCTCAATCGAGAAGTCTGTCATAACAGGCTCCTATAAATTACTGCCAGTGCTCCATTTCATCACCCCCAGCCTTTCAGCTGTGATATAGGGCCCATAAATCTTTTTCAGGACTCCTCTCACCACACTGGGTGCTTCAGCTGCCTGGCCATGCTCTTCTGCCTTTTGCATTCCTTCCACTTCTCTTGATTCTGAGTAGCTCCACCGAAATGGAAGTGGGGCTGCAGTGGAGTTTAATCAGACTCTGTGGGGGGCATGAAGATGAATGGGATTTGGGACCAAAGGTTAAGGGAGGGGGGAGAAGAAGGAGAAACAGGTCAGCAGCAGTTAGATCTCATAGGAGCCAAATATTTCTGGTATTGGCTAGAAATAGTTACATGGGTGTGTGTGTGTGAGAGAGAGAGAGAGAGAGAGAGAGAGAGAGAGAGAGAGAGAGAGAGAGAGAACTTTGTGCTGATAGATATACAAAACTCAGCGGGTTCCAGTAGCTCAAAGGATAAGACTTGTTCATTATTGATTTTCCTCCATGTTTGATTAGAACTAGAAATGGAGTAAGGAGGGAGAGAGTAACTCTAAGCCGTGGGCATACTTTGATGTTTGCAATAAATCAGGATCTTAATAGTTTTCTTAAAACGGGAGTATATATTTAAGCTTTTCCTCCTATATCAACTCAGGGTGCATTCTTTATCTTTTTCTCACTAAGAAAAATGTGTACCAGACCTGAGAACACATGAAATCCCACCTGATTCAAAACAAAATAAATAAGTGCATTAATAAATAATATGTAATGAAAAATAAAGAAATAAAAAAACAGCTGCTTCCTTTGGAGGACATTCACAGCTCAAAGCTGCCCTTGGATCTCTCTCTGGCCTGGCTTCTCTTCCCTGGTTAGCTAAGGCCAAGAGACCAAAGACCTTACACATTTCCTTCTTCTTGCTCTAGTTTTCCAGAGGAAACATGACCCTTTCTCCACCTTGACTTTACTGATTCTTTGCAACAAAGGAGAGGGAGAGAGAATAGGAAAGCTAATTAATTCACCTTTCTATGAATTGTGTGGGGTCTTTGCAAGTTTTATTAACTATCAGCCAAAGTTAAAATGGGAAAAAAGAGACAGGAAAAATGTGGGAGGTGAGATTAGAAAAGTTTAGGAAAGTGTGTTCTTTTCCTCTGCCAAATGTCTTGTGTGAGTGCCACACACCCATTGACTTTATTTCTCCTGGACAACACAGTTTTAATTGGATTTGCTCCTTTTCAGTCTCTCTCTTTATCAAACCGAATCCTACAACCTTTCCCCAAAAAGCTTTCCCCATAAAGGCCATAGTCATTTCCTTCAAGCTTTCTTTTTTTCCCCATTCCACTCTTGCTTCCATTCCAGATGCTCTTACTATTGCCAATTTCATTCCCCTGGCTTCTCTTCCTCTTTTTAGGTACTCACTAGGTTTTTACAAAAGCTCAGTCTGCAGTGCTCTAATACTTTTTGAACACCTCTGTAAATTCTATACTCATCACCTCAGAGAGTCCCTTCCCTTGTGACTCGATTATCACAAATACTCAGATGACTTATACATCTCCTTCTTCACCCTATTAATTACCTCAGCTCTGGAAATTTCTTTTTACCTATCTTGCTATCTTTCTACCTCTTCCCTGGGTTTTGGCACTTAGATATCCTATGACCAATAAAACTCAGCCCACTTCTGTTAACAACAGAAGTTAGCTGAAACTCTCAGAGATTTGATTCTCCTTTCACTTATATCTTTACAAGACACACACACACACACAACAACAACAACAACAAACAACAAATTTAGGCTGTAATAAAGAATACAAAGCATTTATTTGAGCAAAAAGGAAAAAAAAAGGATTGCAATCAGGGAGGCACAGAGTAAGGTAGCACAGGGAAAGAAATCAGGGTATATGAAGGCACGAACTACAAGCTCTATTTCCACTTAGGTCTTCCCTGCAAATGAAAGATGTTGACTAGCTCGGCAGGGATTTGTTAGGCCCATTGTGTACATGGAGGACACTAGCTGTTGAAATGGTACCACATCTTTTATATGCAAACCAACTAATCATAGGAGCTCATAGCCAAAACCACCTCCTTTATTGTCTCTTACCACACTGGGCCACTATACCCCAGGCCTAATCTCAGTAAAACAAAGGCATACTCATATATGGCCAAAGATTAGGAAATAACAGCCACAAAATTTGGACCAGAAAAGGTGGGATCCAATGCTCTCTCCATCACCTTCCAGTTTTGATGGTCTCATTTCTCTGCTTCTCTCCAAGAGTCTGCCCCTGTATCACTTTCTCCCTGATTACAGGCTTTGTTTGATTAAATGCAGCATTCACATGGCCCAAATGCTACCCAACCTGACCCAATTTGATCTTTCAGCTCAAATACCATGATGTAAGTCAGTGCTTAATACACTACAGTCCATGGGCCAAATAATGCCTGGCACCTGTTTATGTAAATAAAGCTTTCCTGTACCACAGCCATTTCCATTCATTTATGTATTATCTATGACTGCATGCATACTGCAATGACAGAGTAGTGATGACAGAGAGCAAATGGCTTGCAAAAGCAAAATGTTTACTATCTGGCCCTTTACAGAAAATACTTACTAACCCCTGCACTAATCTAACTGATTAAATCTCTCTGCTTCCCAACTTAAAACTACAGGTAAAACTGTATGTAGATAGATTCAGCTCTGATTAGATTTCTACCGCTGGTCCAATCACCTAAGAAAAAGTAGATGTGATACTATGTTGTTCATGGGAATATCTTGCTGAGTTTGTGGTAAAGGAACAGGGCTCTAAAAAAAGAAAGTGAAAGGAAAAAGAATAAATTGATTATCACTGCTATGTCAAGCATTAAATCATTACTTTTATCTTTACTACATTGTTAAGACCATATGATAGCTCCTCATTTCTCATTAAAATAAAAACGAAATATTGCTGCATAGCTTTTGAAGTGATTCCCATTTTGTCAATCAGATTTTATATGAAAGTATAAGCTCATTTTCCTCCTGTCTACTATGAAAAGTCAAGAGCAGACATCAGGCACTTGGGGCGCAGCAACCATAATGATAAGGAGAGAGGATGGGTGGTGAGGTTGCAGGCGGGAGAATGGACTCCCCTTGAAAGCAGCGAAACGATCTAGGACTCAGTGCTCAAAGATACAGGGTGACTGGCGTCTGGTTTGGGAAGGAGTTAATATCTGAGAAATTATAAGAAAATTCTGAGCAGGGTATTGAAGAGAAAAAAAAACAGTATTACCTGTTTGTCTCCTGAAATGATCCAAATCACTGAACTCAAAGGGGCCAGAGCATATGTGCAAAGCAGGATCCTACCCCTCACAAAACAAAGCCAGCAATTGCTAAGCAGCCAGGCATGTTCAGGTTCATGGAGAGGGCAGTAAGAAACTAGAGTCCTGCAGAGAAACTAAGGTGAAAAAACCCGAAATTTGTGGAACAGAGAAGTGAAGGGAATTTTTAAAAGACTATTTGGTAGGTGAGCCTGTGCCTGGTCATTACTCTACCTCTAGTTATCAGGATGCCTGGTTGGAAAGAGGCAAGGCTAATATCCAGTTCTGATAGGCATTTGTGCTGAGGCCTCGCCCTTAGCCCCAATCAGGATTGGCTGTGAAATGGAATGTTGCAGAACCTGCAGATGACAGGAATCAATGGCTCTAGCTGAGATGGGCTGGAAAAGGTAAAGTATCATATTATATACTTATTTTCTACCATTCCACAGTATGAGCTTTCCCTCAAGTCTCTTTCCCACAAGTCTCTTTCTTATCAATATAAGCTGTCATGTTCATTCCAACCTAAGAAGCTATACTTCTGCTATTTCACTTGCCTCTAGTGCTCACTTCTTTATTGTTACCATAAAACAAAGCAAATATTGAGAGTCTACTATGTACAGGATATTATTCAAGGGGTTAGGGAACACAGAAGTATGAGGCATTAGGTATTAGCTAAGAAATGTCCCAAAGTGACCATATTTTTTTCATAATATGGAGTCTTTCTAATAAAGGTTATCTTATCTGAAGTCTTTTAGAAATGCAATTATCCAGTAGTTTGCGTTAGAGTTGTTTCTTTTGTAAGTAATAGAAACCCAAATTAAATAGACTTAAGTAAAATAAAAGTATATAAATACGTAGATAATAGAAAAACAAAACAAGTAACTGATTTAACTGAACAGTCCATGGATAAAGCTCAGGCATGAGCTATTTTCAAGCATGGCTGTTCTCAAGTGCTCAAACCATATTGTATTTTGTTCTCTTTCTTTCTCTCTTTCCCTCTCTGTTTCCAACTCTTGGCTCTACTTCCTTTTACACTGGCTTCCCTCTTAAGCAGTTTTCTCTGAACTTGTGACAAAGATGAATACATACAGCTCCAGGCTTATATCCCACTGTCTTTGCAATCCCAATGAGAAGTTTTCTAGAAGTCCCAACAAAGTGCTCAGAATGATTTTAATTGGCCCAGCAAAGGTCATGTTCCCAACTCTGAGTCTATTATAAGACAGATTGTAGTTTTTCCCAGGAAGAGAATTTTCCTGAAGGTTAGCATACCCTGTTACTTTGGTTTTGGGGTGAAGTTTAGGCATCTAGTGATATTACCTCTTCAAATATAAACAATAGATATGTGATGGACCCAATTTATATTCTTATCAAGGGACTCAGAACTAGAGACCAGTGATCATGACTTCAAGGGCTTTATATAATTTCAAAAAAAAACTTCACAATATCCCATATTTAATAATACGCTTCTTTATGGTACTCAGTGCCATTAAGGCCCTTGAAACAAAACGAGCTGTGTTTTATCTAGTCTTTTGGGGAAGCATAGAAGGAGGGTCAGGTGTGGGCCATACAATAAGAAGCAGCAATATGGAACTGTACGAGAGGATACAGCACAGACAGGCAGGGTGGTCTTAACAATAATGAGGTCATTGATCTCAAGTCACATGGGTCCAACTATTAGCAGGAAATGCCACAATGGGGTGATCCCCTACTGTTTATTATGAAATGACAAGCCTCTGATCTGTGAATATCCATTAGAGGTATTCATCCAGAGTTCTGCTTTCTGGGACTAAGTGAAGAATTAGATACTGAACAAAAACCTCTACCATATGACCTCCTACCTCAGAGACTACAAATGCACAGTATCTATGAAGGTTTTTGCATCGTCTCTGCCCATTCTATTGATAATATCATTGCTGACCTTATCATGATACTTTGGAGCAGACATTACACTAAGGAGATGGAATTTACAGGATCTCTCCTTTCTCAGGTGTGAGGAGATATTGAACAGTTATGAATAGGAACAAAGTCCTATCTGAGAAACTGGGAGTGCGAGACATCAAGAACAGTAAGTCAGGGTATAGGCTGACAGGAAGATGAGGGTGGCAGGGAATGGAGGGATTTGTATTGGGTGCTGACCTGTGGCACAGAAGCAGACCTATATGTTTACAGATTTGACTTTCTCCCAAATATTCCTGTTCTCAAGTCTTCTGCACCAACCAAATGGAACCACTTGCTTTTCCATTCACATGCCAGATTATTTCATCTTTGTTCTTGTTAATTCTTCCAGACAGAATTTCTTTCTTATTCTGCCACAATTTCATATATCCAAATTATACCTATCCTTCAGATGGTAGAGAGATCCCTTACAGATCATGGAAATATTGTAGCACTTAAACTGGGTCTTAAGAGCCCATGCCACCTTACCTGTACCACTATTATGGATACCTTTCCCGGAATGCCTAGTTTTGTAGTTTTCTACAAAATAAGGCCCACACATGATATCTTCTGGCAGATTAACAACTCATGGAGGAAAGAATCCATGGCTGATTCGTATTTCTTCCTTCCAAGAACACTCCCGTATTCAAAGTATGCAGATTTGTTTGTTGAATCAACAAATGAATTAAAATTTTGATTTTATGTTCCTTCTGATAATGATTTTCTTCTTTTAAACTTCTTCATCAAATCCATCTTTCTACACACCTCAATCCTTTCCTTAGGTGACTGTCTTTCTGAGTTTTCTTGTTTCCATGCACTTTGCTATTTTTCTTCTCCCAGATTTTCAGAAGGAGGTCAAGCTCAGCACTAAGGCAAGCTGAGAGCAGCAACACAATGTTGGTAAAGGTTGGGGAGATACGGTGGTTGTCATGGAGTCCTACTCATGAGTGTCATCAGGTAAACCGACTAGAGAGGCTGACCCAGGCACATTCTCTCTGAAAGGCAAGGCCCAGATTCGATGCAGATTTGCAAGCTCAGGTGAGGTTCAGCTGTCGTCCAATCTTATAGACAAGACATGGAGTTGAAAGAGTCTAAACTGAGGTGTGCACATTGGAAAAGAAGAATAACTGCATTTACTTTGTGACTTGTGCTGGTGGTTAGTTAGTGTAGAGGAGGAAGAAGACTTCCTCATTAGTGATTGCATAATATTTCAACTTTAAATTGTTCAACACATGTTTGCCTTGTATCTAACATGAATTATAATCAGTTTGCAGACAGATGCATGTGCTCAGACCCCCATGCCCGTCTGTGCACTGCCTGCCCGTTCCTAAACCCACTGCATGCCATGGAACTGGGTATCGAGCAGTTGACTGAATGAATAATTGAAATGTTTTTCTCTGGCCAGATTCCGTTCAGGTATCCAGCATGGTGTTGGCAATAGGCCTGCCTGAGAGTACATACTGATTTTGTTTTTGTTCTAATTATGAAACCCTAAGCCAATTGCTTAATAATTAGTATTGCTGTTTTCTCATGTGTAAAACGGGGGTTAATAAATGCCATGGATGTTTCTGTGAGGATTAAATAATGAAATAATATATGCCAGCTGGCACTATAATGTAAAAGAACCGTGGCACAGTTCCTGGCTCAGAGAAAATGTTTAATAAATGGTCAGCCATTATTATTTAGTCTGCATTTTGACATTATTTGGAACTGTTTAACTTT
Organism: Rhinolophus ferrumequinum; assembly: GCF_004115265.2. Taxonomy (NCBI): domain Eukaryota; kingdom Metazoa; phylum Chordata; class Mammalia; order Chiroptera; family Rhinolophidae; genus Rhinolophus; species Rhinolophus ferrumequinum. The sequence continues at coordinate 62,672,504 of NC_046287.1, forward strand.
GGCAACGATCAGTGCCCTTTCAATGCATGAGTTATGAATCAAAACGATCAATTTAGCATTTATAGAGAAATCAGTGCATCTACATTAGCAAGAATAGAAATCCCTAAAGGCAGAATTTACTTGTATCGTACAGATTTCTGACTTTCGTAATTTATAGAGATCTGAGAAACAATAAAGCAGTTTCAACTGGGGTGTTCACTCGTCCCTATCAACATTCTGAAGTATTAATTCCTTTTGCTCTTCTGTTTTAAAATTTTTGTGTTGTTTGCTATGTGTCTCTTACAATTTCTTCTTTTTTGATAAAATAACATCACTGGTGGGAGAAGCAAAGCTTTTTATGTGTGTTCCTTCACGAATATGTCCCTATCACATGTGTCTCAAAGGACATTTACATCAAATAAGACACAGTGAACATAAAGATAGCATATTGCTAACCGTCCTCCTCACTCTACACTGTGCTCTGCATCGTTATGTGTAAAGCAGTCTGTGTTCCTCCCCGCCTATGATGTCACCCTAGCCCAGCAATCCATCTGAAATATTGTCTTTTATTGAGCCATTCTCCCAGTATGCATAGTATTATGAATCAAGGTTATTTCTCAGAGACTTTTACTTTTTAGTGGTAGTCACAGCTGTGATTTAAAAAAAAATGGCTGATTTATTCTTAATTTTTGTTATATTTTCCCTTTGGAGTCAATTCAGTAGAAAAGGGGGAGTACAAACTCCACGAATCCCTGCGGTGTGAACTTCATCAGAGCACGATGCTATCTCTCGGGAGCATCAATTTCTCTAAAGGGAATGTTCTGCTCGATGTAATTGATCTCCACAACCGGGCAGACTGTAGAGTTGGGCACCAGCCTACTGGGCAGTGTCTATCTGATGGGCTTAGTGTGACTGCGGCCCCCAGACCTTTAAGAACAAAACACCTGCCAATTTGTCTCAGGGTCAGAAATTCCAATTCTTGGCCATTCCTTTCTGTTAAGCAGTTGAAAGGAAGGCACAAAAGACTTCTGCTCTCCTTCCATAAGGTGGCCTTCCATGTTATATAGAAACCTCATTGGCTGGGGACCTGGAAGAGCACCTTCTCTGCTTTTCTTCATTTTCTACCTCTTTGCCCTCTCCCAGCTCCCAGTTCTATCCAGTCAGCACCCTGTATAGAGAGAGCCATTAATGGTTCCATTCTAGAGGCAGACAGTGAATCTTAACTCTTCAGAGTTAAAATGGAGCATCAACAAAACAAATATACTTCCCATTTGATAATGTTTGTCACTTTTCACAGTATGACTTCAATGCATTTTTATGTTAAAACGCCCCTTGTCCAACATGAGGAGGATTGAAAAATGAAATAATGTATGGTTCTTGGCACCATAATGTATAATTTCCTAGCATAGTTCCTGATGCAGAGAAAATGTTTAAAAATGATTCAATATTTTAATTAACTCTGCATTTTGACATTTTTGGAGCTATTTAAGTTTGGCAGTGATCAGTGTCTTTTCATTGTATGAGCTTTGAATCTGAAAGACCAATTCAGCAGTCATTGGTATTTATTGGAAAAAAGAGAGAATATTTATTCCTACCACACACTTTTTCAGCAGCTAACAGAGTGCTTACACCTGGATGTGCTATAAGAGCTCAATCTCGATACAGGAAAAACAATGATTTTACTCCTTTCCAAAACCTGGCCCTCCTTGCCTAAATTGGTCATTGCCATTACCCAGAGTAGAGGTCACCTTTATTCTATTCCCAATCTCCATCATTCCCATATCTAAGCAGTCACCAACTCCTTTATATGTCCAAAATATACTTGAAATCTTACCTCTCCCACTACTATTGACTTAATTCTGCTCTCTAAAAGAGCTGACAATTGCTTAGCATAGATTCAATATTCCACAAATATTAGTTTTGCGCTAAGTGTTTTATGTTCATTATCTAATCTTATCTTCACAAAGAAGCTATCAAGTATGTATTATCACCCCCATTTTACAAATGAGTAAACTGAGGCTAAGAGAGCTAGTTAAGTCCAGGATCTCTCAGCTAAGAGGTGCTAAACCAGTATTTGAACCTATGCCTGCTCTGTCTGGTTGAAAGCTTGCCTTCTTAATTTCTACATTATGCATCCTCTCTTGCCATGGTAACTCCTACTTTCTCTCTCTCTTCCTCACCTTGTTTTCTTGATGAATGCCTACATATTCTTTAAGAGTCAAATAAAATGGTCACTATGTATGAGACTCTTTCCTTGCCACCTTCATTTGCCCACTGCCATGGGAGCTTTCTCTGTTTTCTCACAGCACTTCATACCTACATAGGTTAAAATATTTATTATATATTATTCTAATTTTGGAATACTATCTATGTTGTTTTTACCCTTGTTTTCTATTGTGTTTCTTCTTCTTCCTTCTTTTGTTAACAAGTCTTCATTCAATGCCTCAGGGAAGGGATGACAAACAGAATACATAGGAAGAAATGAATCAAATTCTGGGTTTTGACTTTCAAAAACCCAGTCCTCTAGAGGAAAAGGAAAAGACATGGGGTTTGGACAAGAAAGTTGGGAAACCACCTGAAGAACAATATCTAAGTTTACCTTCCCCCAACTGGGTAAACATTCCTGGATATTGATAAGGAAGGTCTTTGGAGAGGATGATAAAAATTTTGGATAAGGGAGGATAGAGGCAGCTCTTTGCTCCACACCACACAAGATGGAACCCTGAGAGTCGAAAAGTAGAATTCCCACCATGTTTAGATAATTAGAGAGCAAGGGAACTGTATTCAGTCTATTCTACCTATTGAGTGTCTACCTCGTGCCAGACACTAATCTAGGTGCTGGATATACAACAATAAGCAAAAGAGAAAAAAAGAAATCCTATTCTTATTTTAATGAGCCTTAAACAGCTTCACTAAGCATTCCTGTATTCTGGTTTGGTACAAGCATAGCAGAATGGCCCCAGCGAGGGTCATAAATAAATGATAATGTGTTGGACCTTCACAAGCCTTGTACCTGGAACAGCACTGAGCTCCACAAACAAATAGTTGAGGAAAAGATCAGAAAAAAGGGTATCTCAGGAGATGGCAGTGTGTACCTAGACAAAGACCCAGAAGGGATGGATGGTCAATCCAGCATACCACAGCATAGATGAGCCACACTTCGCCTGTCTTCTGCACCTACCCCCTATTGCAAGAAAGATTGCAAGAAAACCTTAGATTACCTACAATTAAATTTCTCCTATCTTGGCGGAATGGGGCTCAACTATAAGTTTAAGTGAGCTATATAAAAGTATTTCCTGACCTCCTAAATCAGTGGCCTGTGGTTTTTAACTGCTGTACATGTCTTTTGCTTCACTACAAGATTGTGAGTTCTCTGAAAGCACTTGACTGATTGATCAGGGGCAGCTATGATTGGTAGACATGTGAATTATTGTACATACGTTCATTCAGTCACTCAATTGTTTTTTCACATTTATTGATTCTTATTTTTGAGCACTGTGCTAGGTGGTGCATATACAGCAGAGAAAAACAAAAACAAAAATAAAACAAAACAAAAAACAAGATCCCACCACTCAGAGAAATAAGACCTCAGCCATGGGTTATACTTTAAGCAGGAAGTTTTGTCAGGCAGAAGGCATAGAAGGAATGTGATCTTCACCCTCCCTTTCTGAGGGTAATAATTTTTTTATTGATTTTTGGCTTTTGTGTTTGTTGACATATTTCTAAGTTACAAATTCTCTAAAAGCTCTAAGAAATTCTATCAACAACCCTCCTTACCCTCACACCACCAAACAGTCTCCAGGGTATTACATTTTCTAGGCTTTGTTGTCTTTTTTTAAACTAATGCTGGAATATTTATACCAATGCTATTTTCGTTTTACACAGGCCCTCCATTAGAAAGTCTTAAACCACAAAGACTTGGAAAAGATAAGAGTCATTAGTGGCTACACGTAAACATTAAATTAGTATAAATCACAAAAGGGGTTCCCTGCCCCTTTTAAAAGGCTGCTAATCCTTAAAGTTAATGTGAAGGAGAAATGGCATTGAGCTAGGAATCAGGTCCTATCAGCTCAGAGATATGCAGCTGATTCTTAAAAATACATTTTCTTGATATCCTAAGTATTTGTGTGAGTTTGAATTAAGGAAGAAACAGATCTCATTGTGTTTATCAACACAGCCAGCTCTTAACATTCCACATGGAACCAGGGAAATGCTATTTTGAGAAGTAGAAGGCTAATTTTTATTGGGCATGACTTAATTCAAACTTAATTCAAACAAAACATCCCTGCTTTTTTTTTTTCTTTTTTAAGAATAATCACTTCAAAATAATTAATAAAGAGAGGAGGAGGTCCAAGGTGGCAGGTTATGATCACACCAAAATTAGAAATAAATTATAGATCAACCTCAAGAACCATCTGAAGACTAGCTAAACGGAACCCCTATAATAACTAAAGATAAAAAGAAGAGGCCACATTGAGAATGGTAAGGGCAGAGACATGAAACAGGCTGATCCCAAACACACAGATAGTGGCTGAACACCAGGAAGGACACCTCAGTGGTGGAGGTCCCTGTGAAACAGGGAGCGGTCCCAGCCCCACACTGGGCTCCCTAGCCCTCAGGTACTGTGCCAGGAAGAGGAATTCCCACAAAATCTGGCAGTGAAAATCATGCAGACTCTGCCTGCCTGTCCCAGTAAGATGGAAGCCAGCTAGAAACCTAGATGTCCTCTTAAAGAAGCTTACTTGCTTGCAAACACTCACCTGGTCTCCAGTGGAGGTGCAGCAACCCAAGAAGCACCAGAGACATATGGGAAAAGACTGAATTGTATGGCTGCAAAGCAAGGGCTGGAGAGACAGCAGCCATTATCCCTGTATTGAGTCTGCCTCACGTGTGTCCTACAGGAGGGTGCCATCTTTTGTATGTTGAAACCTTCTGCAAAAGGCCAAATTTGAGATCACATTAGTCTGGTAAAATCCACACATGTGCACCATCTTGGTGACACACTGGGTTCTCTCCCCCCACATATATTACTGCATCACCAGGTGCACTCTTGACTACTAAGTGTCCAGCCCTGCCTCACAAGCTACACAAGTCTTTTACAGCAGAGGATAGTCTGCAGTGGCCCAGGGAAATTTTGCTGGTGAGAGGTGAGCCACAACATGTGTTGCAGCCCCTTTTGGGCATCTCCCAGGGATCTGTGGGCCTATGGTGAGTGGTGGCTGGCTGCAGTGTTCTCAGGGCATTTTTGCAAGAACTGAAACTGCATTAACTTTGTAAAAACCACCACCCACACTCTGTAGCTCCCTGAAACCCAGCCCCACCCACCTAGTGCTGCATCACCGGAGGCACTCTCAACACTGGGACAACCAGCCTGAACTACTCAGATAAGGGAGGTTCTTTCAATGGCTAACTGAGCTTTATGGGAAGCCAGTAGGTGGCAACAGGCCTAGGGGCCCTGGGCCTTTTGCTAAGCTGCCCAGGCACAATACTGGTGACAGCCAGTGTCAGTTTACAGTGAGGCTACATCCACATGCCTCCAGGTCCAGCACAGGCACTAAACAACAACATATAGCTGTGTAGCTCCTCCCTTGTGACACTGGGGCAGGCATAGACAAGGCTGAAATTGGCTGTCATGATTCCCAAGAGACACCAGAAACAACACACCCAGGAGAGCTTAAGATCACACCAGACCACTATCTGAACACCCTATAAGCAGAACACCCAAAGGGTGGTCTCAACAGGCACAAATGCCCATAGGGGCAAATCCCCCTCTGACGTGTCCACCTCCACATAGCAGCTCATACACAGTGGGTGTAGCTAATCCTCACAGTCAATCAGCCTGGGAGTCAATCCCACCCACTCATGTGCCAAAAGAAATCAAGGCTCAACTACAACAGGAGAATACACACAACATACTCAAGGGACACTCCTGGAACACATGCAGGAGATCAAGGAGACTACACCACTGAACCACACAGAACACATACTATTTAAGGCCACCCAGCAAAGACTGAGAGACATAGGCTACTTACCTAATACATAGAAGCAAACACAGAGAGGCAGAATGAGGAAACAGAATGAGGAAACAAAGAAACATGTCCCAAATAAATGAACAGGAGAAACCTCCAGAAATTGAACTAAATAAAATAATGGCAGCCAACTTATCAGAGTCAGAGTTAGAAACACTGGTTATAAGAATGCTTAAGGAATTTTGTGAGCATTTCAACAGATAGTGAACATAAAGAAGAATAGAGACATCATAAGAACCAGTCAGAAATAAAGAATATAATAACTGAAATGAAGAACACACTAGGAAAAATGAACAGCCTATTAGATGAAGCAGAGGATTAAATCAGTGATTGAAAACAAAAGGTAGCAGAAAACACCTAATTGGAAGAACAAACAGGAAAAAAAAAGATTAAAAAAAAAAAGACAGTTTAAGGGACCTGTGGGACATCAAGTATAACAACATTCACATCATAAGAGTACCAGAAGGAGAAGAGAGGGAGCAAGGGATTGAGAACCTATTTGAAGAATAATGACTGAAAACTTCCCTAACCTGGCAAATGAAATAGACGTACAAGCCCAGGCAGCACAGAGTCCCAAACAAGATGACCGAAACAGGCCCACACCAAGATATATCATAATTAAAATGGCAAAGATTAAAGGCAAATTGAGAATTCTGAAAGTAGCAAGAGAAAGACAACAAGTTACTTACATGGGAACTCCTCTATGTTGTTGGCTGATTTCTCAACAGAAACTTTGCAGGCCAGAAACAAGTGGCAGGAAATATTCAAAGTAATGTAAAACAAGGGTGTACAGCCAAGACTACTCTACCCAATAAGGCTATCATTGAAAATTGAAGGAGAAATAAAGAGCTTCCCAGACAAGGAAATGCTACCACCAAGACCGTATTACAAGAAATGTTAAACGGACTTCTTTAAGTAGAAGAAGGAGGAAAACAAACAAACAAAAGAAGATCAAAAGTATGAAAAATAAAATGGCAATAACTATGTTCTTATCAATAATCACTTTAAACGTAAATGACTTAATGTTCCAATTAAAAGACACAGGGTAGCTGAATGGATAAGAAAACCAGACTTATGCATATGCTGTCTATAGAAGACCCACCTCAGATCGAAAGACATACATAGACTGAAGGTAAAGGGATAGGGAAAGGTATTGCACACAAATGAAAATGAGAAAAAAGCTAGCATAGTAATGCTTATATCAGACAAAATAGACTTTAAAATGAAGACTACAATAAGAGACAAAGAAGAACACTATATAATCATAAAAGGATCAATCCAACAAGAGGACATAATTCCGGTAAACTTTTATGCACCCAACATATAAAACAAATATAGACTGACATAAAGGCAGAGTTCAACAGTAACATAATCATAGTAGAGGACTTCAACACCCTCCTGACACCAATGGACAGATCTTCCAGACAAAAAAACAAAACAAAACAAAAAAAGCAGCCTTAAATGGCACACTAGACCAGATGGATTAAAGTGATATTTTTAGAGAACTTTACCTCACAGCAGCAGAATATACATTCTTTTCAAGTGTATATGGAACATTTTCCAAGACAGACCACACAAAAGGCCACAAAACAACTCTCAATAAATTTAAGAAGACTGAAATCATATCAAGTATCTTCTTTGACCACAATGGTATGAAACTAGAAATCAATTACAAGCAAAACAACCTGAAAAACACACAAACACAGGGAGGCTAAATGACTTGCTAGTAAATAATGAATGGGTAACAATGAGATCGAGGAAGAAATCAAAAGATACTTGGGGACAACCAAAAATGAAAACACAACGACCTAAATCTATGGGACACAGCAAAAGCAGCCCTAGAAAAGAAACTAATAGCAATGCAAGTCTACCTAAAGAAACAAGAAAAGTCTCAAATAAAATCCTAACTTTACAACTAAGGGAACTGGAAAAATAACAGCCAACAAAGCCCAAAGTGAGAAGAAGGAAGGAAATAATAAAATCAGAGTGGAAATAAATGAAATAGAGGGTAAAAAAAACATCAAAAAATCAATGAACCCAAGAGCTGGTTTTTTTTGAAGAGATAAAATTGATAAACTTTTAACCAGACTTATCAAGAAAAGAAGAGAGAGGACACAAATAAATAAATCATAAACGAAAGAGAATTGACACCAGACACCACAGAAATACAAAAAAATTAAGAAAATACTATGAGCAACTATCCATCAACAAATTGGCCATTCTGGAAGAAATACCTAAATTCCTAGAAGCATACAATCGTCCCAGGCTGAATCAACAAGAAACAGAAAATCAGAACTGACTGATTGCTACTAATGAAATGGAATCAGTAATCTACAAGCTCCCAACAAACCAAAGTCCTTGACCAGATGGCTTCAAAGGAGAATTTTACCAAACGTTTAAAAAGAATTCACACCTATTCATGTCAAACTATTCCAAAAATTCCAAGAGGAGGGAAGGCTCCCAAGCTCATTTTACAAGGCCACCATTACCCTGATTCCAAAACCATAAAAAGACATCCCCCCACCGCTCCCAAAACAAAACAAAAACAAGAAACAAAAAACAACTGCAGGTCAATATCCCTAATGAACATAGATGCAAAAGTCCTCAACAAAATATTAGCAAACCAAATTCAGCAAATGGTATTCATCCCTGGTATGCAAAGTTGTTTCAATAACCACAAATCAATTAATGTGATATACCACATAAACAAAATGAAAAATAAAAATCATACGGTAATATCAATAGATGTAGAAAAAGACTGACAAAATGTAGCAACCATTTATGATAAAAACTCTCAGCAAAGTAGGAATAGAGGGAACATATTTCAACATAATAAAGGCCATATATGACAAACCCACAACTAATATCATACTCAATGGGGAAAAGCTAAAAGCATACCTCTTAAGATCAGGAACAGGACAATGATGCCCACTTTCACCCCTTTTATTCAACATAGTACTGGAAGTTCTAGCCACGACAATCAGACAAGAAAAATAAATAAAAGGCATCCAAATGAGAAAGAAAGAAGTAAAACTCACTATTTGCAGGTGACATGAGACTACATATAGAGAACCCCTAAGATTCCACGAAAAAACTATTAGAACTGATAAATGAATTTAGTAGAACTGATAAATGAATTTAATATTCAGAATTGGTTGCATTTTTATACACCAATAACAAACAGTCAATAAAGGAAGTTAAAAAAAGTACCATTTACAATTACATCAAAAATAAAAATAAAGTACCTAGGAATAAATTTAACCAAGGAAGTAAAAGACGGGTACTCAGAAAATTATACGACACTGAAGAGAGAAATTAAACAATATACAAATAAATGGAAACATATACCATGCTCATGGATAGGAAGAATTAATATAGTTAAAATGGCCATACTACCCAAAGCAATCTATAGATTCAATACAATCCCTATCAAGATACCAATGGCATTTTTCACAGAACTAGAACAAGTAATCCTAAAATTTATATGGAACCATAAAAACCCCAAATAGCCATGACAATCTTGAGAAAGAAGAACAAAGCTGGAGGTATTGTGCTACCAGGTATCAAATTATCGTACAAAGCTATAGTAATCAAAACAGTATGCTATTGGCATAAAAACAGACACACAGTAAAATGGAAGAGAATAGAGAGTCCAGAAATAAATCCACGCCTCTACGGTCATTTAATCTATGACAAAGGAAGCAAGAATATATATTGGAGTAAAGATGGTCTATTCAGTAAATGATGTTGTGAAAACTGAACAGATACATGCAAAAAATGAAACTGGACTACCTTCTTACACCATATACAAGAATAAAATCAAACTGCATCAAAGAGTTAAATGTAAGACCCAAAACCATAAAACTCCTAGAAGAAAATATAGGAATTAAACTCTCAGGCATTACCCTTAATAATAGTTTTACTGATATATCTCCTCAGGCAAGGAGAACAAAAGAAAAAATAAACAAATGGGACTACATCAAACCAAAAAGTGTTTGCACAACAAAGGAAAACAAAAAGACCTCCTACTGAATGGAAGAAGATTTTGCCAATGATATATCTGATAAGGGGTTAATATCCAAAATTTGTAAAAAACAAAACAAAACAAAACAAAACAAACTCATGGAACTCAATACTGAAAAACCAAACAATCCAATTAACAAATGGGCAGAGGACATTTCTCCAGAGAGGACATACAGATAGCCAATAGACATATGAAAAGATGTTCAATGTCATTAATCATCAGACAAACACAAATAAAAACCACAAAGAGATACCACCTCACTCCTGTCAAAATGGCTATCATCAATAAATCAACAAACAAGTGTTGGCAAGGATGTGGAGAAAAGGGAACCCTTGTGCACTGTTGGTCAGATTGCAAATTAGGGCAGCCACTATGGAAAACAATAGGGAGGTTCTACAAAAATTAAAAACAGAACTGCCTATGACCTAGCAATTCCACTTCTGGGGACCTATCCAAAGAAATCCAAAACACTAATTAAAAAAAAATATGCACCTCTATGTTCACTGCAGCACTATTCATAATAGCCAAGATATGGAAACAACACAAATGACCATCAATAGACAATTAGACAAAGAAATTGTGGTACATTTATACAATGGAGTATTACTCTGCCACAAAAAAGAATGAAATCTTAACCATTTGCAACCAGATGGATGGAGTTGGAGGATATTGTGCTAAGTGAAATAAGCCAGAGTGAGAAAAACAAATACCATATTTTCTCATTTATATGTGGAATCTAAAGAACAGAATAAGCGGGGGAAAAAAAAACAGAAATAGAGAGCAAATTGATGATTGGTGGATGGGAGGGGGGTTGGGTTGATGGGTGAGAAAGGTGAAGGGATTAGGTAGTACAAATTGGTAGTTACAAAATAGTCATGGGGATGTGAAATACGGTATGGGGACTACAGTCAACAATGTTGTAAAAATTATGTATGATGTCAGATGGGTACTAGACTTAATGGGGGGATCACTTCATAAATTATATAAATGCCTAGCCACTGTACTGTACACCTGAAATTAATATAAAATAATATTGAACGTCAGCTGTAAATAAATATATATGTGTAATTATATGTAGTTATATATACTTATATAATGTTATATATAGTTATATAGTTATATAGTCACGAGTTACATAGTGAATATATAGTCAGTGGTATTTGAACAGCTATGTACGGTGTCAGATGGGTAGTAGACTTGATAGGGTTATCACTTTGTGAAGTGTGTAAATGTCTAATCATTATGTTGTTTTGTACAACTGAAACTACTAATAAAAAAATACATTTTCACTTGATTTAAACAGTTTGGTCTTTAATGTTGCTTTCTCCGTAAAGAGCTCAAACATACTGCCACGAAAGTAAACCTGAGCAGGCAGAGACAACTAGTGAGGAAGACAGATCCTTAGAGTATTTAATTAAAGCAAACCAAATATGAATTCCCCAAAACCCTTCCTTCCAAAAAGAAAAGGAAAAGAGAAAATGGAACGATCTACGTTTGGCTCTTCTGCTGCTTCTCACTCCTGCCTCATTCGGGAACGCACTTGCCACCTTACACCACATTATTGTAACACCATCCTAATTGCCTTTATGTCTCTGATCCAGCACCTTCAAGTCTGCTTTACTCATTGCATGTTCTCCAACTCATCTTCCTAAATTACTTCATAAGTTTTTCATCTCTATTTCCTTCTGTTGCTCTCCTTTTTAAAGGACCCAGGGATTAGGTGGACATCTGTAAGGGGTCATTATTCTGCTTACCACAGTCTGCCTTCTGACCCCAAAAGATTCACCTCTATCCCACATGTAAAATCCATTTACCTCATCTCAATATCCCTGAAAGTCTCAACCTGTTAAGCATCAACTCAAAGTTCAAAATCTTATCAGCTCAAAGACCCCAAATCTCATCAACTAAATCAGAAATAAATGAGGCTCTGGTTATGACACAACTTGGGGCAAATTTCCTTTCCATCTATAGACCTGTGAAATTCAAGATACAAGTTATCTTCTCCCAAACTTAAATAGTATGGGGGTTCTGGCATGGGATAACCGTTATAGACATTCTCATTACAAAAGGGATACAATGCAAACAACAAAGAACTGCCAGTCCCAAGCAATTTCAAAATATATTCAGACAAACTCGATTCGATTTGGTTCATGGCTCTGTCCTCTAGAATTATGGCTCTGTCCTGATTCATCCTTCCTTTTTCATGAAAGGTAGCACATGTTTACAACTGAGTAATTTTATCAGTCTCTTTTTTGCCTGTAGAAATTTGGAGGTCTAACAGCCTTCTTTCATTTTATACTCTCTCTTCCCTTTCATTCCAAACTGGCAACGTATCTGCTGGTTTAAAATTCTCAAAAACCTTGTGGGGCTCTTGTGTATGTCACAGGGATTGACTCCATTAGACAAGTGGCTCTTCCCACCTATTCCTAGATTTTTCTGAGTTAGCTAAGGAAATCCATAAGTCACATACCCAATCTCTTCAGTTAGTCTTCCTCTGTGACTGAATACTCTCATCTTTCAATTTTTCAAGATACTAGTCAAATGTTGTCCAGTCACACCCTTGGCTTTCGTTTTCTCTCCAGAAAATGCTAATTTTAGCTTTTTTCTTTTCTTTTCTTTTCTTTTTTTTCTAATGTTGACAGATTGAGAATTTCCCAAATCATCAAGTCTTGGTTCCTTTTTACTTAACAGTTCTTCTGGCAAACTGTATCTTTTCTCTCACATCTTCATATAAGCATCAAGAAGAGAACTGACTACACCTTGTAAAGCTCCTCAGCAAAACGTACATTCTCATAGTTTACAATTTCTCCTTCTATATAACTTTTACTCAACTGAATTTTCTGACATCATATTACAAGGATCTTCTTTCCTCTAATTTCCAGTAACAAATTCTTTATTTTGTTCTGAGCTCTCACTGACAGGTTCTTTAATATCTAGATTTCTACTCATAGTTTACACAAGGCAACCTAGGCTTTTTTAAAAATCATGTTTCTTATCATTCTTCCAGCCTTTGCCCATTGCCAAATTCCAAAGCCACTTCTACATTTTTAGGTATTTGGTAAAGAAGCACTCCACTTCTGAAATAAAGTTTCTATCAGTTTCCTATTACTGCCTTTACAAATTACTATAAATTTATTCAGTGGCTTAAAATAACACATACTCACTATCTTATAGTTCTGGATTTCAGAAGTATGAAATGATTCTCACTGGGCTAAGATCAAGGTATCCATTGGGCTGTGTGCCTTTTTGGAGTCTCTATGGGAGAACCTGTTTTCATAACTTTTCCAATTCTTTTATGTTGTCCCCATCTGTTGGCTCATGGAACCTTCCATTATCAAAGCCGGAAATCGCAGGCCAGTCTTTCTTACATCACATCACTCTGAAATGTCCCCTTCTATCATTTATAAGGATTCTTATGAACATATTAGACCCACTTGGATAATTTAGTATAATCTCTTTATTTTAAGGCCAGCTAATTAAAAACTTTACTTCCTGCTTCCTTCTAAATAACATATTCACAGGTTGTAGAGATTAGGGCATGGACATCTTTGAGGATTCATTATTCTGGCTACAAAAATAAGTTTTATCCCCCAATCTGATTTCCAATAAAAGTTTACATATTACATTTGCTTTTAATGTCTCTTCATTTTAAAAAAAACATAGAACAGTTCCTTAACCACCCTTTCAAAAAACACACATTTTGTTTTAAGACAGTGAGTATTATGAACAAACTAGATCAGTTGTCTTGAAGAGTATCCCATATTCTATGTGTAATTGTTTTCTCATTAGATTTAGGTTAAACATTTTTGACAAGAGTACATCATTTTATATATTACATACATTTTAGTACATCACATCACCCTATTATTAGTGCTAAATTTGATTATGTGGTTCCAGTGAACTGCCGACACTCTGCCATAATAGTAGTTTTTCTTGAATTAGTAATTTGGAGAGTAACACCTTGAGATGTTGTCAATATCTGTTTTCCCCACAATGTTGTGCACAGTGGTTGTAATTCTATTGATGATCCTTTCATGAATTAACTCATTATTTTGGGAACTGAAAATGGTGATTTCCTAACTCTGTTACTTCTTCTGTCATTATTACTGGACAGTCTTCTATCAAGAACATTGATAGATGTTTTTCCCTTTCAAATATTATTTGGTCTTGAGTATTTGATGATGGTGATGGTGATGATGATGATGATGATGAAATATGTTCTACTCCATTACTGTTGGTATGTTTTTAAAAAATTCTCAAATTACCCCCAAAGTAAGCTGCTTCAGGTCAGCTCCTGTGTTCTCTTGACACAGTTCAATTGGCTTTGGATACCTCCTTGCTTTCTTGCACAAGAAGTCTAGAGCATCTCTTGAAATTTTATGTAGAATCAATTATTTTTCCAAGTAGCCCTGGATCATTTTAGATGAAGTTGTTTTTTAGAAACAGAGACCTGATCACTAGAGGAACTCATCACTATTATGGGAGCCACTCAAATATTTTCCAGCTCTCTACTGCTGCTCAGTTTTAGTCTCAAAACTGACTGATGAACAAATAAATGAACAATTGACAATATTAATCTTATCACTAAATAAGCAGAGCAAACCAACATGCCTTGAAGATGTAAGTCACGATTTAAATAGTAGGTATCTTAAGGTCTTGTGGAAAAAAATGATAAAGCAAGGGAGAATAAGAAGGTAGAAAATATTTTTTAAAAGTTATTAATGGGATAGAGAAGGTGAGAGAGCAAATATTTTGATAGCTTTATGAGGCCAGGAGACTTGGTTTTGGCTATGGATTCCAAGTCTGGCTGTGAAAGAATTGGAATTATTACTGTAAATATATCTGTGTTAACTTTTTCACAAGATACCTGAGCCCTTCATCAGCTGAGCCATCTGAAAGAGTGATGGTAAAAAAAGATAAAGGAAAGCATTGCAGAATCCTGGTACTTTGATGAGGTGAGCCCTCAGGCTTAGGCAATGAGAAGGCTACCAGAATGAGCCTGATGGAACATGTACATATCAGCTCTACATCACTGTGAGCTTTCCTTACATTTCACCTTTTGAGCTGCTGTTTTCCTATTCTGTTCACTTCTGAGCAGTTGCTCCTTATTAGAAATGCCATCTTGAAACAAAGTGAGACATTATTTAACTTCCCGTGAAAGTCACTAGTGCTTTGTTTCTCAATACATGAAGGTGCTACTGGAAAATATTGCCATTAGAGGAATTTCTCAGTGGAGAGTCAATTTATAGAAAATGGAAGATATTGCCCAATCAACTGAGATTTATTGGTGGATAGCCCTGTACTAAGGAGCATCAATTTTCTCTCTTCAAAAATATAATTACAAAGAAATGTCATTATAATTCATTTTTAAAGAGAACTTATTCTTATCAGTTTGACAAAATAAAATAAAATAAATAAAGAAAGAAATACCAAACAGAAAAATAAACAGACATATTTAAGATGACTCTGGTTTAAATAAATCTACTTAGGTTCATTATAGCTCCCTAAACACCAGAAGGAACATTTCAATTAAGTAAAATTAAACTTTATAAAGGAAATTTGGGACTGTGTCCAGGGCAAAATAGAGAATGAATTGGTACAACATATTTCTCAGAAAAACCTCATTTTTTTGGAAAGAGCACTGTAGACTGTCCATTGAACACCCTGCTGACTTCCCAGGGTCAGGGGAATTCATAGATCTACCAAGTAAAGAACTTTCAAATGACAGAACCTATGTTTTATTTATTTCTGTATTTCCATTTTCCTTTACAAGGGTTGGCATGGCACCCAGAAGATGCTCAATTCATATTTTTGAATGAATAAATAAATTTGTAAATGTATTAAATGAAAGCATTGATAATATGAAAATAATTTTCTAAACTCAACTAATTATGTTAGAATCCATATTGCACATTAGCTGTAATAGAAAAACATTTTTAATTGTTCAGACTTTTATCTTCTTTTTAAAGCAGAACAAAGCATGTCTTCGTTTCAGTAATTAATTTCACAAATATAATAACTCAGCTGCTTCAGTGAGTTTGAAGACACAGAGGAATGACCCAGCTTTGACTTCTGTAGTGAAAAAGTGAACAACTTTCCATTGAAAAGAAACTTTAAATACGCCGACTATGGCCCTGAGAGGAAAGAAAACCATTCTGATAGAAAACACTAAAAACACTGCGTTTAAATATTGAATAACTGGGTACTTCATTTTGATGGTTAAATCTCTACCTAAGCTGTGTGAACATATGGCAGCCTCCTAATACAAAGTTCTCCAGGATAGCTAAAGAACTAGGATGAACCTGATTAAGCAGCAGTCTGAAGAAACTAAGCCCTAATTAATTAAAAGATTCAGTAAGCTAAGTGTATCATGGGTTTTCAAGTGCTATCTCAATATGCTCAGGGACTTAGTCATCAGTGGGCATCTGCAATTAAGAGCAACCTCACCTTCTGATGCTATACTTATATGATGCGAAAACAGCTAATGGATGTAATTAACTTGAATTCTGGACAGTCTAGTTTGGACTACACCGGTTACATCAAGGACCTGGGCATATGCTTTATGTGCACATTGTTAATGCCTGGGTTTCTCCTTAGTTTGAAAGGTCAGAGTTAGTTGGAGCCATCTCGTATGTGTACATGTATGTGTGTGCATGGGTATGAATAAGAGGAAAGGGATTAAGTACACAGCCGCAAGAGGCACTGAGAGAACCATAGGGGGATTTGGCTGCTCTATTCTGTAAGGTAGATGTCAGTGATGGTAAAGAGCTAAGGATGCAGGTTTCCCCTTCCTTCCTCCAAGAGGCACAGCACATTGTTAATTTGGCTACAACTCCAAAGGTTTTTACATTTCATCGATCATTGTGTTTACATTGTACAGTTAATTCTAGAGTTATTTATCATCTGGAGCGCTCCTGTTTGTGGGTGGAGCAAGTGATACTCAAATGATTGGTGCCAGTCCTTCGGATCTGTTACGAGAGCTGGCAGGAGGTGGGTACAAGATATCTTCTAACTAAAAACCCGGAAGATTACAACATCATCCATATTAGTATTTCTAAACAGGACCAGCCTTTTTGATTTCCATTTCCTATAAATGGGGAACAATATGCCAATGACAGGCTAACTGATGTTTCTCTGAGTGCTCCAGACAGTGTTTGCTTCTTTGGGGAGAGCAGTCAGCAGAGCTGGCAAACACTGGCCTCAGGTTTAACCCAATGGAGAGAGAATGTTTTTATTATGAGGCCTGAAGCAGAGCCAGCAGGACTTGTGATTAAGTTAAAAAACATTTTTAAGCAAAGAGAAACAGCATTTGTCTTGTGGAGGAACACATTATCGACTCATCCCTGATTGGGATGGAGAAAGGGTGTGTGTAGAAAATTATAAAGTTTAATTTGTTCTTACCTTTACTTGTAAATGTGCTGGAATTATGACAAGGTTTCATAATTGTGTTCTCTGGATTTTTCCCTTCTGTGGGCTCATTCCAAGACCCCAGCTCTGGATCAAAGTGATACAAAGACATAATTACAAAAAGCAGGGAAATCTCCAGTCAAATTCTCTTGTATTTTTCATTGAATTGGTTTCAAAAGCTTGCTATTTCTTTCTGGCCTTGTGACTTAGGTGGATTCAGCTAGGCTGGACAGTCCCAAGCCTTTAAGGATGCTGGAATTTACCCAGGAGCCATTTTCTATCTTTAGACGAACCACGCCTACACCTTTCATTCCATTTCTACTTTACATGATTTTCATGCAGGTAATGTGAAATATAAAGGTGAGGCCTGGATATGTGGTCTGAGTAGTTCCTTCTCATCCTTCAGGTCTCACTTAGGTCATCACTGCCTCTTCTATCACTATTGTTATAATTTATTTATTTAGTTTACTATGGTCTATATCCACAACAGCAATGTAAGTGCTATAAGGTAAGGTGCTAAAAAGCCTCAAGATGGCTTCCCTATAATTCCTGCCTCCTCATATTCACACCTTGTGTAGATCCCTTTTACATTGTATCAGGGCTGGTATGTATGGCCAATAGGATACAGAAATGATGGTATGTCATGTTGTCGCCACGCAGCAGCTTAACATCGCCACGCAACAGTTTAACCGTTTTGTTTCCTTCTACCTGCCCCCAAAGAAAGGAGAGTCTGTAAGACAGATCCCTTCAGGGACTTTGCTAAACCTTTGTGTTTGCACCTTATGCCTCCCTGTTTGGTCCCAGAAAGACGGCTGGACAGTCAATGATGAGTAAGATTCCTCATGGAAGGAACAACTCAAGCCAGACGCAGTTGCGTGGGGACCAACGGGAGAAACCACAGGTTTTACGGAGGTGGGTACAGCCCCCCACCTTCCTCAGGCTAAGGAAAGCCTCAGCCTCTGTGGCTGCATTCCTTCCCCAAACCTGCAAGGGAAGTGATTCAATGATGTGCTCTCCATCTATTCGTATGCATATAGGTTTTGTCCCTTGGGGAAGTTAAAACTTATGGTCCAGCTGTCTGCAGGCAAGGGTGATTGACTTAAATCGGTGTCTTATTATGATGTATGTGATTCACAGATCTTGAGATTGGCAAGCTTTATCTCCTTTACTTCCCCACCGAACTAATAAAAGCTGATGCGAGTCCCGATGCTGTGGGGCTTCCAGTCCTTGAGACTGGGGGTCCCTTGGTCTGCTGAAACTCTGTTCATGACTACTGTCTTTTCTTAACCCTGCGCCGCCCTCCTCGCTCCCCACAACTCTCTTCGCGCGGGACACGACATCATGTCACTTCCAACATTAAGTTATGAAAGATTGGTTTCTGACTTGGGTTTGCCCTCCCCTTTCCTCCTGACCTCTTCTCTCTCTTTATCTCATCAGTTGCACTAGGGGGAGCCCGCTGCCCTGTACTGAGCAGCCCTATGGGAAAGGCCCACATACCAAAGAACTGAAGCTACCTGCCATCAGCCATGCAAGTGTGCTGGAAACCAATGCTCTAACCCTCCAGGTGACTGCAGCCCCAGCCAACAACTTAATTGTAGCCTCATGAGAAGCCCTGAATCAGAGTGACTTAGATAAGCTGCTCTTGGATTCCTTACTCTCAGAAACTGTTTAAGATAATAAATGTCTGTTTTAAATTGCTAAGTTTTGGGGTAATGTGATCCACATCAATAGATAACTAATACAGGGAATATCAGTGTTTGATTACATGTTCCAACTCCTAGCACGGCGTGGCACATATAGCTCAATAAATTGGCTGAATAAACACCTGTTGAACGAACAAATGAACCCAGCTAGCTATAAATTTTCTCCAGGCACACTCTTTAAGAAATGGTTTGTATTTGCTTAGGTATAAGCAGCAATCTTTTGACTGAAGTTGTTGGGTAGGGAAATGTATTTGTCAATAACCCAGGAAGAGCCCTTTACCTCGAGACCTAAAAATAGTAATATGAAGGTTAGATAATACTATCTGAGGCTATACGACAGTATGAAGGATATACATTGTATTACACAGGTGACATAAACAGATACTTATAAGATGTAGTATTAAATTCATACGGTATGGTTTTGTGTTGACTTTCAATTATTTCTCCTTGCAGGCTGATGAGGCAAGTATGATGAAGGGAAGTGTCTTTCCTGACTCGATCTGTTTTAGTGGTCTGGAGTCTCCGTTTTTGTTTTGGTTTTGCATCGTCTACTGAGTCTCTCATTGCCCATATTTCCATCCCAGGCAGGCTATATGGGAATGGACACTTCCCCATTCATACTAATTACTACAAAAGTCTCATACCCGCTGAATTCTATTGTTCAAATTTAAAAAAGGAAACTATTAAAAGTTTGTAAATTTACTTTCCTTCATAGCTTATTATCTGAATAATGCTTGTTTATCTGTTCCGTAGGAATGGCGGCATCTTCTCCTTCTACCTCCATCTCCATCTCCATCTCCATCTCCATCTCCATCTCTCTCTTTTCTACTCTGACTTGCCTGTGTCCTCTGGAGTGGAGGAAGTACTTTGGTGACCCCTGCCTTTTGGCAGTCAGGGAACAATCTCCAGCCTGAATGAACCTGGAAAAAACTCCTTAGTGTGCAAAAATGTGTTTACCAGTTGTTTATGTCATATCCGCCATATAAAACCTTCATGTGTAGCAGTTTTCTGTGAAAATTTCATAGTAGCTTCTATATCACAATCCAGTTAAAGTAGCCCTATGAAGAAAAAGTGGATAGATCCAAGTATTCAAATAAGAGGACTGACCCAGCCTTTTAGCCTATCACAAAGTAAAGAAGACCAAGGCAAAGAAGTGTAATGATAGAAAAAGGACACAAATGAAATTGTCAATATGGCACAATTTCACTATCTTTTAATTTTTTTAGTCTGGAGAGCAGTAGACATTTCTCTGTTTCTTGTAGAGCATCTGGAATTTTTACTATTCCTGTATACTGATTAAAATTGCCATGGTCATATCTAGCTTTGATGATCTAACCATATTTCTAACCATGCTGTTACATATCTTCTACTGGAATAATTCTCCTTTTGTATTAACACCCAGTGAAATATCTTGTATTCAGGTATTTAGTAAATATTTTTAAAACTTTAATTGAATTGTTACTATACCCAGCTTGTTCTATTTATAAATACTCTCCCTCTCCCTCAGCCCTACCCACACACATACACACATATAAACCATACGCATTTTCACAACACTACTGTTTCCAAAACCAGGGAATATGCCCAATATCTACCAATAAATCTTGTATTTCATTCAAAATTCACTTGAAGACTTTACTAAACTTTCATCAACTACAATGATTGCCTCCTCCATTATTTATTGGTTTGTAAGTAAACTCAAATATCTGTTCACACCATCTCTTTATTATTTGGTTCCAAAGTACAAGTCTTCTCTCTGCATTTGATTTATAAGTTTCTTTTGAGAAGGCATCATACTTTAAGCCTGTTTGACGTTCTTTATAGCACCAACCCACTGCCAGGCATGGCATTTTAATGTACACTGTCATCAATCGAATACACTGAATATGATCTTCAAATAGGAAAAGAGAACCACAGGAAAAAAACGTATTGTAATAAAAACCATAAATAGTGGCAACTGTGCTAACACCATGTACGGCTAACACGAGTAGGAAAAACAATAAGGGTCTATTGCCTATTAATTCCTGAATGTCATACCTCAACTTCTCAGGCTTGACTTCCTATATTTTTCATAAGACCTGGGGACTGAGCTTGTGTTCTTTCCTTTGAAAAAGAAGCCCTGACTACTCTGTTTCTCTAGATACCGCCCCTAAAATCTAACTTTGAGAAACATTTTTTTCTTTGCTGTTGCCTTAATATATCATATATTGACCTTTTTATCGAAAAAAAATCTCTAATCTTTAAGAGCAAGTAGAGAAAGAAAGGCAGTAATAAACATACTACCTGTACCAAGGATTTGTTTATTTTTTTTCTCACAAAATGTCTTAGGCCCTTTGCTCGTGATTTACTGTTCCTTATTTCCCAGGATAGATGGCATCTGGAAGCCAGGTGCATTTCTGTACTTCTAATGGAGGAGCTCATCAAACCTTTTGCTCCCTAGTCTTCAGAAGACTTTAATCCTCTAGGTTTTCAAACACTGCTACACAAAGGCCCCTTTTCCTAGAGGATAGGTCTAAAAGTATGGATATTATTTCCTTTCGAAACTCTGCTTTTCTCAGTCTGCAGTTTGTACATTTGAGAATGTCTTCATAAGTAAATTCTGACTTCAGTTAATGTCTTTGCCTATATAGGAATGATTGCTTTGTTGTGTGCATGACTCCTATCTACTGACAATTCTCAGCCCCTGACCTACAACCTCCCAACCAAGAATTAATTTCTTCTGTGGATAATATAGTATATTACTTGAATCACTCTTTTTGTCAGTATGATCAAATTCATGTTTCTTTATCCTTTTATTGCATTTGCCCTACCAACACCACTTTTAGACCAACCTATCCATCTACCTTCTCTGCTCCTCATAGATGGGCTATGATACAGGAAGAAAGAAATAACACAATTGCATGCACTGGAGTCCTTATATTTTATGATCTAACCTGTGGCTCCACCCTCAGCTGGGCTCTCAGCCTTACTTGAAAATCCTATTATGTATCCTTGAATAGATCTCACTCCCATTTTTTACAGTGGTTATTCAAAACATGTTTTTATTTTACCTAGCTTGTCTCCTTTTTCTTTAATCCTACCTCTCTAATAGTTTAAATGTTTTTGTAAGGAAGAAATAAGAAATTGTATGTGAAGAACTCAGCATAGTGCTTAACATATAGCAATATTTAATAAAGGTTAACCATTACTATTATGAAACAATTAGAAAATGCAGAAAGTGTGAAGTAAAATTACAGTGAATCCTACCACATATATTTACTGTTAAGCCATTCTTATTTTAACAGACACAATAATTTAGATGAATGTTATTTCCTTAAAAACATAAATATTAATGTATCAATCATTTCTCTAAAGTTAAACAGAATGCTTACTAAAAAATTAAACAGCAGTGTAACTAACATATTTAAATTTCATTTTTCTTAATTGAGGCTATGTTTTATAACTGTTAATAAAACTTAATACAATATCATAAAAATAAAAGCCTAAAAAGATGCTATTTTTCTAACTTTTTTATTATAAAAGAATGTAAACATGGACAAAAGTTGAAAGAATAATTCAATAAACACCCACATACCAAGTAGATTCAACCAATATTGATATTTTATAGTTCTTTAGTTCTCTCTTTATGTGTACGTATTTACTGAAGGTTTTAAAATAATTTGCAAATATGACACTTCTAAGTATTTCAACATGCAACTCCTAAAAATAAGATTATTTTCACACATAATCATTATTTCATTATAACAAAGAAACTTGAAATAGATCAACAAATACATAGTCCTTCTTCAATTTTCCCAAACATATCTTCTATAGCTGTTTTTGTTTGTTAGTTTGTTTGAACAAGACACAGTCAAGGTCTCCGTATTGCTTTTTGTTGCTCTATGTCTTCATTCACTTTTATTCTATAACAATCCCCCAATACACCCCCCTACTGACATTGACTTTTTGAAGAGAACAGATTAGTTGACTTACAAAATCCATCATATTCTTTTTAGGTCTAATTGTTTACTTATGGTGTTACTTAACCTGTGTATCTAACCCTTGAATATTCTATATGTCGGAAGTTAGGTCTAAAGATTTAGATGCAGGTTAAACATTTTTTTTTGGGGGGGGCAAGAATCCTTCACACATGATGCTGTGTACCTCATATTACACTACTTTAGAAGGTGCATACAGTGTTCCCCTGAAAATAAGACCTAGCCAGACCATCAGCTCTAATGCGTCTTTTGGAGAAAAAAATAATATAAGACCCGGTCTAATACAATATAAGACCGGTCTTATATAACATAAGACAAGGTCTTAATATAATATAATATAATATAATATAATATAATATAATATAATGTCGGGTCTCACATTAATTTTTGCTCCAAAAGACGCATTAGAGCTGATGGTCCAGTTAGGTCTTATTTTTGGGGAAACACGGTAGTTTCACGTTTCCCCACTATTTATTTATTTATTTATTTATTTATCTTTTTAAATTTATTTTTTTATCAGTTTCAGATGTACAAAACAATGTCTAAATAGTTAGACATTTATCATTAATATCCCTCACACAGTGATAACCCCCCTCCCCCCATCTACTACCCCTCTGACATCGCACACAGCCATTACCTTTCCACTGTCTCTATTCCTAATGTTGTACTCCACTTCTTGTAACCATATATATATATATAATATATACATATATATTATATATATATAATTATAGTTGACATTTATGCTCAATTACAGTGATGAAAGCCAGATCTCTTCATCGTAAGGTCACTTTTTATTCATTTTCATTTAGTAAATAATCCATGGGATAACACCCTTGCACATAGGTAACATCTAGGATGTTTTACAACAATTTTTAAATCAAAAGTCTTAGCATTCTTGCTTGAATCAATTATTTCATTGGGATTGCAAAATAGTGGATTTTTTTTTCCTATTTCCTTTTATTCTTTCTACATTTGTGGTCTAGCATTCTTTTATAGAGAACAGCTTTTCTCTACTAACTGAACATTTTCTAAATGGAAGGCAAAGATGCTTAATTCTTTCTCTTTTATTGCCAAATTTAAAAATAAGTTTATGGTGTCTGCCAGTAAGTTTATATCTGCCAGTGTTATATAAGTTTGTTTCTTTTACTTTTTCTTTCTCACTCTCCCTTTTATTTATATCACTACTAACTCATTTCTTTGTTTTACTTAATGTCTTAATTAGTTACAATCCAAGATTTGTTCAAACTGTCCCAGAACTGGCCAGTGGAAGTTCATCCAAGCTGTTTCCTATGCTCTTTGAACATGTCGCCCTTAGTCTTTCAGAATGTCCTTGCTTTCTGGCCCAATAAGATATTCCCTGTACTTTCTCTACCCCCAACCTGAAATTAAACATCAAAAAAGTGAAAACACAACTGATAAAATTAAAGAAAATATTTGACAATGGTATATTTCTGATAGAGGACTCATATTCAGAATATATAAATAATACAACTCAGCAATAAAAGAAGAAAATAACTCAATTAAAATATGAAAAATTATTTAAATAGGTATATCTACAAAAAAGGTATACTGATTGAGGATAAGCATTCAATCTTTAAAAATGAAATTAACTGGGATTTGTTTTATGTTTTTAGTTTCTTTGTTTCTTCTTTTTTTCTTCTTCTTCTTTTTTTTTTCGTAGATGCCCTTTGTCAGAGAGAGGAACTTCCCTGAGTGTTTCTGTGACTTAAGAGTGTTGAATTTTGTCAAAAGTTTTTCTCTTTTTATTGAGTTGAGTATGTGGTTTTTGCCCTTTATTTTATTAATTTGCTGTATTATACTGCTTGATTTTCAGATGTTAAATCAACCTTGTATTTTTGGAATGAATTCTATTTTTTCATGGTGAATAAACTTTTTTATATGTTACTAGATTCTATTTGCTCATATTTTGTTGAGGATCTTTGAACCATTTCTTATCTTTGTTTTTAATTTCTTGTTTTAAATTGATGGTATATTGCTGTCAGTTCTTGGCCCACATGCATTCTTCATAGTAAAATGGAGTATCAAATACAACAAATTAATCTTGTTCCAGATC
Organism: Rhinolophus ferrumequinum; assembly: GCF_004115265.2. Taxonomy (NCBI): domain Eukaryota; kingdom Metazoa; phylum Chordata; class Mammalia; order Chiroptera; family Rhinolophidae; genus Rhinolophus; species Rhinolophus ferrumequinum. The sequence goes on from NC_046287.1 coordinate 62,697,700, forward strand.
CAGGAAGAAAAAAAGGGATATAGTTTTTGATGAATAGTCAAAAAAGGATGAAGAGTCAACCTGAGTTCTTCCAGATAAAGTAGTATAGTCCTATGAAAATTTACAACATGTTCCAAATTATGGCAAGTTTTGATCCATCAAATAACCAATAATATTGTTGAGCATGAACTGTAATTGGAGAAACATTGTCTGATCGGGAGCAAAGGGGAAGGAAGAAAGCAAAAGGTGGTGCCTTTGCCAACTGGTATAGAAGAGATACCTGAAGTTTTATGCTTATCATGAGCCTGTATCTTCACTTAGTCAACCCACTTAATCACACACATTCCCATGGTCAATCTTAGCCCTTCCAGAATGTCACTCAGACTTCCATCTGGTGACTTCTTTTCAGTATCAACCTTCCACTGATATTCAATATAATCTTGATTTCCCTGGATACCAATATTGGCCATAAATCTTGTTTAAATAGGAAATCTCTATCAGGATCCAGGATCTCCTTAGGTGGAAGGAATAGTCTTAACAGAAGTCAATGAGCAGGAGAGGTGAGGATCTGATGTTTGAACATGCTGACCAGGGTGGTCCAGGGCATGAATGGATCAAGGTTCAACATACTGGGAGAAAAAATAGGTAGACAGACAAATTGCCCTCTCCAGAAGGTCTGATGACAGTTATGAAGTTCAGGTACTAGGAAGATATTGGAAATCCAGCAGATGAAGCTGTCCCTTACTTATGGAGAAATGCTTAGGGAGGCCTAGATAGAAAATATGCAGTGAATCTGGCAGGAAGGAGCATGACCAGCAGGGATCAGGGCCCATCATTAAATCAAGCATGAAGCTAGACTGCAGAATCATGAAAACTGATCAAAGCAAGACTCAGAATCCTGGTTTTGTGGAAACTAGATTACTGTGCAGGTAACAAAAGCAAATATAGAAGCCAACTGTGCTACAACATAGGGATCTGGCCCCTAGGCAGGGAGCCAATTACAAAAAAATAGAGCTTATTACATAAAAGTTTACTCAGACAGGGAGAGTTGATGTTGATTCAGTTGACTTACTAGTGTTCTCCTAAGTCTCCCTGACTATGACTGTGGGCATTCTGAGTTTGGGGTGGAAATGAACCCATATTTGGGGGTTGAGTCAAAGCACAGACAGGGGGATGCACGGAACCAGAAAGCAAACAAATCATACACATGGGGCTTACCAAGGTCTACTAATCACAACTGGTACCTCAGTAGATGATTGGATACAGAAGGTGTGGTATACATACACAGTGGAATACTATTCTGCCATAAGAAAAGATGAAATAGTGACATTTGTGACAACATGGATGGATCTTGAGATTATAATGCTAAGCGAAGTAAGACAGAAAACTCGAGAACCATATGATTTCACTCATACGTGGTATATAAAACTGAAAACAACAAAACAACAAGACAAACAAATGAAGAAACAAAACTCATATACACAAACAATAGTTTAGTGGTTACCAAAGGGTAAGAGGGGAGGCGGGTGGTAGACGAGGGTAAAGGGGATCAAATATATGGTGATGAAAAGAGAACTGACTCTGAGTGATGAACACACAATTTGATATATAGATGATGTATTACAGAATTGTACAACTGAAATCTATGTAACTTTGCTAACAATTGTCACCCCAATAAACTTTAATTTAAAAAAAAAAAGGAGTCTTTTGTATTCTTGCATTATTCACAGTAGCCAAGATACGGAAACAACCTAACTATCTGTCTATCATGGATGAATGGGTAAAGAAATTTTGGTGCATATATATAATGAAATACTACTCAGCTTAAAAAAAAAAAAAGTAGATCCTTCCACTTTCAACAACATCTAGAGTGAACCTAGAGGATACTATGCTAATGAAATATGCCATTTTTTTTTTTAGTTTCAGGTGTACAAAGCAACATAATAGACATTTACACCCCTCCTCCAAACTACTACCCCTCTGACATCTTATATAGCTGTTACAATACCACATGACCATATATATATACATATATATATGTAAGTATACATATTTCTTATAGTCAACATATAATATTATTATACTTCAGTTTCAGTTGTACAGTGCATTGGTCAGGCATCTACTGTGAAGTGATTCCCTTGATAAGTCCCAAAAATATAAAACAACTAGAAGAAAATATTGGAAGTAAATTTGTAGATCTTACCTGTAGTAATATTTTTACTGATATATCTCCTCAGGCAAGGGAAGCAAAAGTAAAAATAAACATGTGGGACTATATCACACTAAAAAGTTTTTTCACAGCAAAGGAAACTGTCAATAAACAAAAAGGGATTCTACCAAGTAGGAGAAGATATTTGCTAATGATACAGCTGATAAGGGGTTAATACCCAAAATTTATAAAAAACTCATACAACCAAAAAAAAAAGAAAAGAAAAAAGAAAAAAACAACCATGTAAAAGAATGGGCAAAGGACATAAAGAGATATTTCTCTAAAGAGGACATACAAATGGCCAACAGACATATGAAAAAATGCTCAACCTCACTAATCATTAGAGAAATGCAAATAAAAACCACAATGAGATACCACCTCACTCCTGTCAGAACGACAACCATCAATAAATCAACAAATAACAAGTGTTGGCAAGGATGTGGAGAAAAGGGAACCCTGGTGCACTGTTGGTGAGATTGCATGTTATTGCAGCCACTATGGAAAACAGTATGGAAGTACTTCAAAAAATTGAAAATGGAACTACCTAATGACCCAGCAATCCCACTCCTGGGTATCTATCCAAAGAAATCCAAAACACTAATTTGAAAAAAATATATGCACCCCTATGTTTATTGCAGCACTATTCACAATAGCCAAGACATGGAAACAAACGAAATGCCCACCGAGAGACAACTGGATAAAGAAACTGTGGTACATGGAGTATTATACAATGGAGTATTACTCGACTATAAAATATAACGAAATCTTACCATTTGCAACAACATGGATGGACCCTGAGAATATTATGCTAAGACACTTATTTTTTTTACTATTAATTTTCCTTTCTCCGTCTTTATTCACAAAGTATCTGTGAGAAGCTGGGGAAAGGGTCCAGGGGTCACCAGGCTGGGGCAGTGCCTAGGCTACATGACCCCATCTGTTCAGGGAGGTAGCAGCAGATGACAGCGATGTGTTGGCCCCAGAAATCCCATGCTCCCAAAAAAAGGGACAGAAAGAAAAAACTGCATGGTCTCACTTATATGTGAAATCCAAAAAAGTTGAACACATAGAAACAAAAGTCAGACAGCGGTTACCAGGGGTAGGGAGCTGGGGGAAACTGGGAGCTGTTAGTCAAAGGGTACAACATTTCGTGATGCAGGATGAATAAGCTCTAGAGATCTAATGCACAGCATGGTGAGTATAGTTAACAGTGCTTATTGTATACTGAAAATTAGCTAAAAGAGTATATCTCTGGTGCTGTCACCACAAAACAAACAAACAAATAAAGTAACTATGTGAGGAGATGGATATGTTAATTAGTTTAACTCTAGTAATCATTCACTATGTATATGTACACCAAAACATCATGTTCTATATCTTAATATATGCAGTTTTATTTTTTTTAGAAAATTCAAAGAGAGTCTTTGCATTCCAAAAATAAACAGGCTCAGTGTCATTAAATAACAATAATAGAGTAATAGTAATGGTAACAAAAACAGCTATAATACATAATGTTCTCATCATATACCAATCACATTAAATACTTTGCAAGGGTAGTAATATTACTTTCTTATTTTTGATGAGGACCTCAATCTCAAAGAAATTTTTTAAAACTTACCCAAGGTCATAGAGCTACTAAGAACCACATTTAACCACATGCTAGCCTTAAATCCACTTCAACTTCATTCTAAACTGTTATCTTTCCATAAAACCTCAGTGACCCTCTGATTACACTTGTGTATGCTGGCCTTATTTACCATCCCTGTGATGTGTAGTCATCATATTTGCAGGCGTTCAAAGCATGTGACTTGTACAGAGTAGATCTCAATAAAATCTATATTATTGAATTTGCATATTTGAGCCTGAAGAAGATTGGTGCAGAGATCAGAAGGCTTTGAACAACTTATTTGCAATGGTGCTAATTCAGAACGTGTCCTTGGATAAGTCTTTTTTAAATTCTGCACCTCTGTTTCATTTATTATTCGATGAATAATGAATATTATTATCTCACTGGAATACAATAAGAATAAATGAAGTGACCTGGCCTGGGAATGGCCATTGGTTTCTCTGAACAGAGATTGTGAGGGAAATGTCAATTTAAATAATTTTATTTTTCTTTCTTGCCATAGAGAGGTATTGTGTGGAAAAGTGAGTGGGGTGATATTTTTAGCATATTTAAAAATGGCTACAGGAATATAAGTAAAGCAGCTTAAGCATCTGGGAAGAAAAGTGCTATGTTCACCTGGGGGTGATAATGATGCTGCTAGTGATGAGAAAGAATTTTAATAACAATAAATCTGAGTGGATTTCACTCAAGCTGCTTGCAGAAAATAGCAGCTCAAGGACATCAAAGTTTTCCCAAAGGTTAGTTTCAGTATCTAACTTTACAAATAAATTGTTCATGGCTTTCTTGGTTCTATGTACAAAATGTGGATGGACCAATACCAGGTCTTACTTCATGCCAATTGTGGAGATTAAGAGAAACAAACTAGTTTTTATGAAAGCACGTTCTGTTTCAGAAAAACTCTTACTATCTTCCCAGTGCACGTGTGTATTTCCTTTTTTTTAGCAGAATGTGAACAGTGTAGCTTTCATACATTAAAAAAAAAAAAACAGTCCCACTGTTTTTTGTTTTTGTTTTTTTCTTTTACAGTCATTCTTGATTGCATTCCACCTAAATAAGTGCAATCCAGGTAGATGCTATAAAACTAAAATCCTACAGTGCTTTTTTTTTAATTTTTTTTTATTTCATGAACATATAAGTAGCTGTCAGAACTAAAGTCATCTTTAAGCATTTTACAGAAGTGAGATGAAGCAAAACTAAGGATGGTCAAGAGAAGGGTTATGGAAAGCTTGATGTTATGGAAGAAAAGGGCAATCTGTGCACTGACCCAATGTTGGCAACAGAACAGAAAGAATGAGGCCTCATCTTCCGCTGTCTTGTCTTAGAGTGTCACTGGAATTATTTGCTAATGAGAATTGTCTACTGGTATTGAAGTTTGCTAGCCTTTCCAAGGGACCTGGCTGTCCATATTTTCTATTAGTACAAATCCACATCACAAAGTTTATGAGTTGTGGGACACCCGATTCACCAAAAAGCAAGCATCACCTCCTTCTTGAGAAAGAGTTTCCTTATCTCTGAGGAAAGAAATCTGTGTCATTCTCCCTCTTCAAATGGAACTTTTGGTCTGATATACCAGCAAATGGGTGTGATTCATGTAAAGTTTTTTGCTGATTTTTTGCTGAAGCTGGGGTGGGAAAAGTGATGGAGGTAATGGGTATGATATCATTTTTAGACTTTACTTCGGAAATTTGTAATCCATTATAACTCTTATGGACCCAAATGAAATGTGTTAGTGTTTTAGGAATTTGAATGCCCAAATATGACCTACAAACAAGTCTGGAAATGTCTTCACCTCTCCCTGAGCACTCTTCTCCTCTTTGGTTTATCCAAATGTACATGACCCACCACACATAACACCAGTTTGTATCCCTGGAGAGGCATGTGTTTTGCCCTAATGATGACTAACTAGGCCATTCCTTAGTTCAAAGCACAATGTTTTCTTCCTCTCGTCAGAGGGAAGCACAAATCTCACCAAAAATATTTGAATCGTATAGCCCTAAAAGTTATATGGCTATTTTGTTATAAATTATATAGTACGTTTACTGCTGTACTATTATGATACACATTATAAAATCTAGTTAAAATATAACATTTAAGAGGATGAAATAAAATAAAATAATTTAAATAATTTTATGTAATAATTTAATCAATAGGACAAAATCCATCATTTTCTCATGAATATATTATTGATGATATTTTTAAACTGGCAGAAATCTGATTGAATGTGGTAGATCTGATTAAATCATATTTGTCTTTAGTTTTTAATATAGATGATAATAAGCTCACTCTAAGGTTAAAAGTGCTAACTCCTATTTTCTTGACATTTTTTTATGTTGCATTTTTCTTTCATGCTTTCTCTAGGAGGAATTTTACTAAACTGCTTGTGATGATTTGTTTAGTGAAATATGGGTAATGTAATTAATAAATCTACTTATCCACATGTGTGTAAACTGTGATAATCACAACAGCTAAAAACAAGTGGACATGTTAGATAACCTCTTTCAATTTCACCACATTCTCTCACCTATTCCTCAGGACACATAGTCTTCCTATTTGAGACATCATAGAAGGGCATAGAGATCAACCCATAAGTTAAATATTCTGAAGATTAATTTTGTTGTTATTTTTAGGTGAATTTAAATATAAATAGAAGTTTTAATAATTTATTTCAGCATCCCAAATGATCGTCTTATGCACTCAGCAATCTCATACCTCACTTTGAATGTCCTTATGTAGACTTCTTTAACAGAGGACATCAAGTCAATCCGATTTCTTAATTTTCAACTCTGCTGATAGAAGCAGGTAAAAATAATGAGTATGGGTGAAAGGATGAGGCAATGTTTGAAGAAGGGGAAGCTTCAGCACCTTCCTAGGGGAGTAACAGACAGGATAAACCATTTTCCAAATACCCAAGGTATAATGACCTCTTTCCTCTACAGCCATTTAAGACCTTTTATGTTTTCTCCCTTAAAGAAAAAAAAAGTAACAATCTTTGAATGAGTCTAGTCAGTAAAGAAAGGTCAGGTGAAACCGCTATGGTTCATTTTGTTCTGGGGAGTCTTTTTTTTCACTCCATACTGAGCAGGATAAAGGACCCAGTTGTGACTGTTACACAGTGGTTTCTTAATTGAGTCTTCCATCTTCACAGAACCAGGTGAGAGAGTCACTTAAAAGAGAATAAATTCAAAAAACCATGTGTAGTTCCAGAACAAATTGTCCAAGCCACCTAAAAGTGGAATTCTTTGAAATCTTACTGCTGCTTCTGTCACATCAGGTTCTTTCTAACTCTAGCCAAAGAACTTCTGTGTTTAAAGCGGAGATCCCTGTAATGAAGTGACATTAGACTGTACATCGTGAATTATGTAGTCTGTCACATGAGAGTAGTATTTGCAATTACATTTTCTCAACTCTGTTCACATGAGAAAACACCACGTGATGGTCTGGGAGCCTTACTTATATTTCTGGGCATCACAAGGTGAGTCAGAGCTGAGGCAGGTCTATTACAGGATGTCAATGGAGGCCTGACCATTGAAGAAACTTAGGGGCAATTGTTATAGACGTACCAGGGAATTTTAAAGGAAATATACTGAGAACAGGACGTGTTGTTAAATTGGAAGTTGGATGAACAGGGGGGTTTTACCAACATAGCCAGAGATCAGGGAAGCCCGGAGTTGCCAGAGTTCCTACAGTAAGGAGAGATAGCAATTAAATATTTAGGGACAGAAGCTAAAAATTCAGAACAGAATGACCTATTGCACAATAAGCCTCTTTATCTTAAAGTCATATTAAATTTACATCTGGAAATCTGAGATAATCAAGCTGAGGAACAATGTAATCTAAACATTATAGCTTCACTAAGTGCTTCGTGTAACATACTTACTCTAAGATATTACCATATGATTCAAATAACTGTACTAGAAACTTACATAAGTAGTGAAATGGAAAGTTAAAATCTATATATCCAATTACTGTGTGTGGTACAATGGCTATTGGGCGAGCATAAAAGATCACTGATACAGCAATCAAAAAACTTGTATTGCAGTTCCAGCTTTATCAGGAAATAACTGAGTGAACCCAGGCAATTTTAGGCCTTGGCTTACTCATCAGTAAAATCAGAGAGTATAAAGTTATACCTTTCTTGATTATGATAAAACTAATACAGAAATTTGGCAAAGGATGCAAACAATATAAAGAGATTTTTAGAACGCATTCCTACTCTTACTTTCCTCTGTCTCCATGAACCATCAGTCCAATTTCTCAGAGAAAACCACTATTAGTACTTTCTTTGAAGTCTTACACAACATTTATGGATATACATATTATGGATATATAAATATATATGCTTTAAAAGCAAGTGAAATATTATTTCACATACTATTCATACCTTGCCTTATTTACATTATAATATTTGTTAGGGGCTGAATTATGTCTCTTCAATATTCATAAGTTGAAGTCTTAACACTCAGTATCTCAGAATGTGACTGTATTTGGAAATAGGTCTTTAAAGAGGTAATTAAGGTAAAATAAGGCTGTTATGGTGGGCCATAATCTAATATGATTGGTGTCCTTAAAGAGAGCGAGTAGGTCACAGTCAAGCATAGAAGGAAGACCATGTGACAGAGACACTAGAATAAGAAGGCCATCTACAAGCCAAGGAGAAAGACTGTCAGAAGAAGCTAATCCTACCAACACCTTGATCTTGAACTTCCAACCTCCAGAATTGAGAGAAATTAAGTTTCTGTACCACTCAGTCTGTGGGACTTTGTTATGGTAGTCCTAACAAATGAATATAATACATCATAGATATTTTTACATATCAGAACATACAGATCTACCTTATATAACAGTTTTACTATATTCTATTTTATAGAGATAATAAATTGATTTTACAATTAGTGGAAATATAGGTTGTAATTTCCTCTACTTTAGTGACCAGAAGGCAACTAAATGCTTTCTAGAGGAAGAAAACACCACCTAGAGACTCCACAATTTTTTTGCACACAATGACTAGTAGTGAATAATATGTTAACAGGTATGGCTGGAGACAGAAACAAATGCCTGAAAAGCAAGATAATAATATAGACAAGTGATTTCTGCTCATGAAGAGGTAACTGCTACAGTATAGTCCTTCCTATTAAAGAACTTGAAAATTAGAGAAAATATCTTTTCAGACACTTAATAACAGCAGCAAAGGCCTATGGTTTGAAAGGTAATGAAAACAAAGAAAAAATAATTAATTAATAAAATAAGCCTTACTATAGCCCTGTCTTTTTTCCTGAACCCAATCTCTGATTTGTCATGAAGAGAGGGGAAGTCAGAGCTCGGTGGTATCATTGAATAAAAGAGACAGATTTTGAATTCAGGGAGGCTGAAGGGCTGGAATTTACAGTTCAGGTTGCCAGAGAGAAGGCAGCTAAGCAAGAAAGAGCTCTAGAAATCTGTAAAAGATGTCTTTTGTTGAATGCCAATCTCTGTTTTTCTAGGGGAAATCTCCATCAAGTAAATAATGATACCAAGGAAAACAAATTACTGGAGAGCTATGAGTCAAACATATTCCAGGATTCAAGCTGACCTGACAATCTTCTGAACTATGACCAGCCAGACTGCAGAAGTCTTGTTGGAAACATGGGGTAATTGAGTAAGACTTTAGAAGGGTGACACATAACTGATAAGAAAATAGTTTATAAAATGGAATCTATTCTAAAACCGACATATGATAACTAAAATTAAAAATGCATACCAGATAAGAAAAAGAGTAAAATAAAACATAGGTCAATATTAAATAGCCAGACTGAAGAATAAAAAGAAAAATGTATGTTAAATATGGAATTAGTATATAAAACATATACGATGTGCATAAAACATGTATGTAGGTAGAATCATAGAAGGAAGGAGAAGGAAAATGGTATAGGTGCAGTATAAAAAGATATGATCTCACTTATATGTGGAATCTAAAGAATGGAATAAATGAACGAAACAAAAACAGACTCAGATACAGAGAACAAACTGATGTTTACTAGATGGGAGGGGGTGGGGGACTGGGTGAGAAAGGTGAAGGGATTAAAAAGTACAAATTGGTGGTCACAAAATAGTCATGGGAATGTAAAGTACAGTATGGTGAATATAGTCAATAATACTGTAAAAGCTATGTATAGTGTCAGATGGGTACTAGACTTATCGAGAGGATCACTTCACAAATTATATAAATGTCTAACCACTACGCCGTACACCTGTAACTAATATAAAATAATGTTGAATGTCAACTATTATTAAACAATATAGTCACACAATATAAAGTACAGCATAGGGAACATAGTCAATAATATTGTAATAACTATGTACAATGTCAGATGGGTAATAGACTTATGGAGGTTATCACTTTGTGAAGTACATGAATGTCAAATCACTATGTTGTTTTGTATACCTGAAGTAATAAAATAAAAAGATGTGGTGATCTAGAACTTCCCAAATCTGACAAAGACATTATACCATAAATACAAGAAATGTTATGAATATCAAAAAGATAAAGTTGTAAATGTATATATATAAAAAAATGCCTATAAAATGAAAACTTATCAAACATAATGGAAAAACAAAGTGAAAATCTGAATTATCTAAAGTCTGTTAATAACCCTGCAATTACCCCCACAGAAAATTCAAGGCCTAGATGGCTTCACTAGAGAATTGTACAAATATTTGGAATACTATATAAAAAAACAAACTACTTAGAAATAAATATAATTAAAGATATGCCAGACTCCTTAACATAAAACTAAAAACTAATATAATTAAGAGACATTTTAAAACAAATGAAGGGACATATCACATTCATGAATAAGAAGACTCAATATGATAAAGATCTGAATTCTTCCTTACTTGACTTATAGATTCAATCTAATTGCATCCACTTCTTAATACGATTTTTAGTGGAAATTAATAAGCTAATTCTAAACTGTATATGAAAATGCAATGGTCCAAAACATCTAAAACAATTTTAAAGAAGACCAAAGCTTGAAGACTTCCCTAATCTGATTAAAAATATCAATTAAAAAGACATGTTTAATTATGAAACATTGAAACTTCTCTATTGAGGTCAAGAATGAAACAAGACATGCTATCAGCATTTCTAGTCAGTGTTATACTGGAATTCCTAGCTAGAACAATAAGCAAGTTACAGTATGGTATTGGTGCAGTTCTATTTAAACTGATTATGGGACTAGAATGAATGAAAAGCCTAGAACAGACCCACATACACACTGTCATTTAATTTGTGACAATGTGACATTGAATTGTGATGGACAAAGAATAATTTTATCAATAAAATATATTAGATCAATTGGCTAATCATGGAAATAATCTTGACACTTAACTCTCATTCAAGGCAGATCATAGTTCTAAGCGTAAAAGATAAAATAATAAGTTTCTACAAAGTAACAAAGAACATTATTCTCATGGCCTTGAGGTAGGCCAAAGGTTTTAAATAGTACATGTCAGATCTGGACATAAAGCACTAATTTAAGAATTTAACTTTACTAAAATTAGGAACTCTTGTTCATCAAAAACAAAGGGAGTAAAAAGACAAGCCTCAGAGTAAGAGAATGTAATATAGACACACACATACCCAAACCAGGATTTTTATGTCATCAAATTAATTAATTTTACTCTTTACGGTTATATGTCCTGATTAAGAAGACCTTGAACATTAGCAAACAAATGACCCATGGAACTACGTTTTGTGTAAAGAATAGATTACATATCTACCTTTATTATTTCCTTACTGCTAAACTGTTGTTCCAACACTATTTTTTTAAACAATGTTATCTTTTTTCTTATTATTTTGAAATATCATTTTTATCATATACTCTCTTTTCATATGTATCAAAGACTATTTATGGACTTTTTAAAAAATATAATTACACGTGTGTTTCACTTACTGTTCCAAAACTTTACAAGCCAAAATAACACTTAAGTAATCCAGTTACGTTTCAGATCTTATTTTTATGTTCTCGAATAAGATATACCTATATATTTGCTTTTAAATAGGAGATTTTGTGATTCATGTATTTGTAGAAAAACCTTTATAAATAGTAAAATTTTTTTTTTTTTTTTTAAAGATTTTATTGGGGAAGAGGAACAGGACTTATTGGGGAACAGTGTGTACTTCCGGGACTTTTTTCCAAGTCATATTGTTGTCCTTTCAATCTTAGCTGTGGAGGGTGCAGCTCAGCTCCAGGTCCAATTGCCGTTGCTAGTTGCAGAGGGCACATCCCACTGTCCCTTCGAACTGGCAACCTTGTGGTTAAGAGCCCACTGGCCCATGTGGGAATCGAACCGGCAGCCTTTGGAGTTAGCAGCATGGAGCTCTAACCGCCTGAGCCACCAGGCCGGCCCCTAAATAGTAAAATATTTTGAGATTTTGCAAAAAAATTAATTGTCCTATAAACGTTTAAAATTTTCAAACATATGCCCCAATCTCTCCATTAATAAGCTGACCTCAGCTTGTTCAAAGTCATTTTGAGTTCATATACATATATATAACTTTTAAGTCGTAATTTATGCAGCATCCATTCAATAAAAGCTTAACTCTTAACAGTGGAAATGGGGAGTAAGGTTGGGGATGTAGGATGCTTTTCATTGCACTCAGTAGAAAAATATATAACAAAACATTTCAGTAAAGCTCACCTGACCTTCCTATTGAATCCCACAATGAGCAAACATAAATCAGGGCTGACAAGGTTGAGTCTCTCTCCACAGAGCTTTGAAAATAATAATATATCACCCTATAACAATATAACATCAATTCTCTCCCTCTTTCTCTCCTCAACTTGTTGGCAAAATGTCCCTCTACTCAAATACAAACCTTCATCATACCAGATGAATGTAATTTTCATGCCAGAAAAACAGTATCAGATTCATATTAAGGAGAAGATTGTTTTATACAAGGACTTGCCAGAAAAAGACTTAGAGATGAATTATGTTGCAGCTCACTGTGCTCCATTAATGAAAATTCTAGTATGTAGCCAGATGTTTTATTGGGGAAGGGAATCAAGAGAAACATAGATGGTCCTGCCACTCAACAGAACACTGAAGCTGAAATTAGAGTGATTCACAAATGCACATAATTGCCTGGAATATTTATATTTTTAAGGGAATAAAATTCCCTCTCCCTCTACATTTTTCTTTTTCTTTTGTAAAATGAAAAACACATCTTTGTTGGGAGAATTTGGGAGCCCTTATCCCTGTGGCAGAAACAACTAATGCTAGTCGTTCTCCCAATAAGTGTTCTCCTTCACTAACTGAATTTTAATCTTATTCAGGATGGCAATGTGTCATCTTAAAAGCAGAGGAAAATGGCAATATATACAAAAGCAAAAAGCTAGTCTCTGAAACAAGAAGCGCTCATGTAACACATTCATGGTTAGTAAAATGTACGTACACATCACTGGGAGGTACTTTTATAAAAGCTCCTTACAGGGGACCAACAGCTAACCTGAATCTTCTTCTTTCTCTCCCTCCCTTTCACTTCCTATTTTCTTTTTTCCTTTTCTCCCTTTCCAGGAAGTGTAGACACAGTGTCGGAAGTGGGTTAGCCATATTATGAGGATGTAGCAACAAGTAAAAAAAAAAAAAAAAAAAAGGAAGCTTCTGGTGATACTGAGTTGCTGCTACACAGGGCTGGACAACTTACCTCCAGACTTTGAGAAAAATTTTAAAGAACAATTTTAAAAGAGAACAAATCATTTACTTTTAGTCAAATGCTATTGCTAACACTTCCATATGATTTATATACTTCTCCCATTTTATCCTCACAATGGTAACTATTATCATCCTGTGGTACTATATTATTGCATTATTATACCCAACTTACAGAAGACTGATTTGGGGTTTGAGGGGTACACATTTCCCTAAGATGTTAAGCTTAAATATTTTGCTGAGGTAGAATTCCTGCAAATTGATCTGATTATACTTACCATGACGGTGTCCATTCTGACATATTGCCTCTCACATCCTGCTCAATATTATGAGAGGTGGTGTTGGGAACTGACCAAGTGGTGTGATTTGAGGGTATTTGTTATGACTAATTTTAGACGTCAATTTGATTGGGCATGGAGTGCCCAGATTAAACATTCTTGTGTGTGTCTGTGAGGAGGCTTCCAGATAAGATTAGCATTTTAATTGGTGGACTCAGTGAAATAAACTTCCCTTCTCAGTGTGGGTAGCCATTATCCATTCAGCCCTTCACCTGAACAAAACAGAGAAAAAAAAGGAATTTGTCCCCTTTTCTCCTGTCTCACTGCTTGAGCTGGGTCATTTCATCTCATCTTCTCTGGTCCTTAGGCTAGGTTTTACACCAGTAGTTCCCCTAATTCTAAGGCCTTCACACAGTTTCTTTTGTAGCAAGACACTTTTGGAATATAAGTCAGAATACCAATCCAGTAGGTGCTGTTCTGCTTAGTTCAGCAGATACTTGAGTATTTGTTATGTATTTGGTCCACTTCTCAGTAAGCCTCTTACAGTAGAAACCATGGACATATAAAATTAATTCCAATGCAAAGTAGTAAGCTCTATAGAGGAAGCAAGCACAGGTGTTGTGGAAGCACAGAACGGGACGCCTAGCTCAGCAGGGCTTGGTCAGGAAATGCCTCTTTGAATAAAAAGACTTCCGTTTTCGGTAATGCATTTTGCTAAGGGATTTACATTTTCTAAATCCCATACTCTAATTTCTTCTCCTCTTAAAAATTATTATGTCTTGATCTGGCCCTTTTAGGGACATTCCTCAACACAGGAAACCTAATTTTTTTTTAGAAACAAAAGTACTTGCTCCATGATGTCAAAATTTTTATGACATCTCATTGATCACAAATCTGAAAATATCTACCTGGTGTAAGTTCTAATTTCTTTATCCATAGAGCGATATATAAATCCTTCTGCCATCTTGGACTTCATTTGGAAGAACTGCCTTGGATCTGGTACAATACGAGATGGAGAGGAATTTGAGCCACCTGTTTCCCTGCTGGTGCCCTGAGGAGGACTCACAGCACTACAGGAAAGACATGGACTCAGATGTCTCAGACCTGGTGGTGCAGCAAGGATGAAATGGGATTCTTATCTCACACCATATACAAAAATCAACTCAAAATGGATTAAAGACGTAAATGTTAGATGTAACATTTTAAAACTCCTAAAAGAAAAGATAGGGGAAAATCTCCTTGACATTGGTCTTGGCAATGATTTTTTTTTTTTTTGATGTGACACCAAAGGCACAAGTGAAAACAGCAAAAATAAACAAGTAAACCACATAAACTAAAAATTTTTGCACAGCAAAGGAAATAATCAACAAAACAAAAAGGCTACCTATGGAATGGGAGAAAATACTTACAAACCATTTGTCTGATAAGGAGTTAATAGCCAAAACATATAAAGAACTCACACAACTCAATAGCAACCCCCCCCCCCAAATAATCCAATTTAAGATGGGAAAAAATGTGAATAGCCATTTCTCCAAAGAAGACATACAAATGACAAATAGGTTTATGAAAAGGTGCTCAATATCACTAATCATCAGAGAAATGAAAATCAAACCACAATGAGATATCACCTCACACAGTTAGAATGGTTATCATCAAAAATACAAGAGATAATAAGTGTTGGTGAAGATGTGGAGAAAAGGGAACCCTTGTACATTGTTGGTGGGAATGTAAATCGGTGCAGCCATGATGGTAAACAGTATGGAGATTCATAAAAAATTAAAAATAGAACTATTTTATGATCTAACAACTCCAGTTCTGAGTACAGATCCAAAGGAAATGAAATCACCATCTCAAAGAGATGGTATTACAGAGGATAGATTGGGCTGGGAAGAGATGATGCCAGAAGACCAGTTTCTTTCTTTCTTCCTTCCTCTCTCTCTCTCTCTCTCTCTCTCTCTCTCTCTCTCTCTCTCTCTCTCTCAATCATTCAATCAATTTATTTATTTATAATTTCATTACTCTCCTCCGTTTCTTTCTTCCTCCTTTTCAAATACTATTTGTTGAGGGAATACTGTATTCTTGGCACTGGGTTTTATCTTTTTTAATCCTCAAAGCAATCCTAAGAAATAGATACCATTTTTTTCTCTTTTTTAGACTCAGGGTTTCTGAGTATTAAATTTAGAGAATGTCAACCCCATTCATATGGTCAGCAAGTGACCCAGGTGATCTGAATCCAAACCAACAGGCTTCTTGATCACTACAATTCATGATTGTCCAGATCTATACTTTGACTGTTTTTTTCCTACATTTATGTATATTTTCTAAATCCAAGTCATTAATTGTGCATTGTTTTATGATATGACTGAAAATGTTATCAGTAGATTCCTAGAGATGCTGAAATTTGATACATATATAAATAATAGAAATTTTAATATCATTATTACTTTATTTTTAGGATTATTTGTGAATTTAACCATTTGTCAATAAAAATAACATTTTTGCTTTAATTAGACAAACTGACTTCATTTGAAAATGCTCATTTGGAAAAAACAAACAAACAAACAAACAAAAAATTAGCCAAAACAACTTGTGAAAGAAAATATAAAAGGAAAAAAAACCACTCACTTTACAAGCTATTCAGACATATTACAAACCTACACTAATTTTAAAAGTCTAGTTGTACCTCTTGGAATTTTTCAGGTATAAAAATATATCATAGCAGATATGTAATATGTCCTCCCTTCTGGTTCTTAAGCCATTTTTGTTTTCCTTGTCAAATTTTATTACTATTTTCAGAATAATGCAACCGATTAAAATATTTATCTTCCTTTTTGTAGTTTTTTAAATAAACTTTATTTTTAAAGTAGTTTTAGATTCACAGAAAAATTATACAGAAGGCATAGAGATTTCCCATATACTCCCTGCCCTCACATATGCACACAGCCGACCCAATATCAATATCCCTTACCAGTGTGGCATATTTGTTACAATCAGTGAACCTACACTGAGACATCATTATCACTTAAAGTCCATAGTTTGTATTAGGGTTCACTCTTAATGTACATTTTGTGAGTCTGGACAAATTTATAATGACACATATCCATCATTATAGTATCATACAGAATAGTTTCACTGTCTCCTAAAAATCCTCTGTGCTTGGCCATTCCTCCTTCCCCCATAACTCCTGGCAACCAATGATCCTTTTACTGTCGCCATAGTTTTGATTTTCCCAGAATGTCATACAGTTGGAATCATACAGTATGTAGTCTTTTCAGATTGACTTCTTTCACTTAGTAATATTCATTTAAGATTTCTCCATGTATTTTCATGGCTTCATAACTTACTTCTTTTTAGCTTTGAATAATATTCCATTGCATGAATGAATCATGGTTTATTTATCCATTCACCTATTGAAGGACATTTTGGTTGTCTCCAAGTTTTGGCAATTATGAATAAAGATGCTATAAATATCTACATGCAGGTTTTGAGTACACATACATTTTTAATTCATTTGAGCAAATATTAAGGAGTGCAATTGTAGAATCATATAATAAAAGTATATTTAGTTTTGTGAAAGTATATTTAGATTTGTCTTTCAACGTGGCTTTATTATTTGAATTCGTACCAGCAACATAATAAGAATTCATTTTGCTCTGCTTCATTGTCAGCATTTGATGTTTGTTTTCAGTGTTCTGAATTTTGGTCATTCTAGTAGATGTGTAGTAGTATTACATAGTTGTTTTAATTTGTAATACCCTAATGACATATGATGCTCAGCATCTTTTCATGTGCTTATTTTCTATCTGTGTATCTTCTTTGGTGACATGTGTGTTTATTTTTTAATCAGATTGTTTGTTTTCTTATTGTTGAGTTTTAAGATTTAGTATATTTTGGATAAGATTTCTTTACCAAATATGATTTTTCCAAATATTTTCTCCCAGTCTGTGGCTTGTCTTCTCATTGATCTTGACAGAAGAATTCATTGATAGAAGTTTTTAATTTTAATAAAGTCCAGCTTAATAATTTTTTTTGTGTACAAATTATGTATTTGGTGTTATGTCTAAAAATTTATTACTATACACAAACCTCACACATCTAGATTCTCTCCTATATTATACTTTAGGATTTTACATTTAGGTCTAATGATCCATTTTGTGTTTATTTTTTCATGAAAGATAAAACGTCTGCGTCTATATTCATTTTTTATTTTGCATATGGATGCCTAATTATGTCAGCATCATTTGTTGAAAATACTAGCTTTGCTTTATTGCATTGCCTTTGCTCATTTGTCAAAGATCAATTGATTATATTTATATGGGTTTATTTCTGGACTCTATTTTGTGCCATCAATCTATTTGTCTATTCTTTCAGCAATACCCCACTGTCTCGATTACTATAAGTCTTGAAGTTGGATAGTGTTAGTCTTTTGACTTTGTTCTCCTTAAATATTGTGTTGGCTATTCTGGGTCTTTTCCCTCTCTTTATAAACTTTAGAATCAATTTATTGATATCTATCAATGACTTGCTGAATTTTTTATTGGGATTGTGTTGAGTCTATAGATCTAATTGGGAAGAGTTCACATTTGACAATATTGAGTCTTCCTATCCATAAACATGAAATATCTCTCCATTTATTTAGTTCTTTGATTCCTCTCATCAGAGTTTTGTAATTGTCCTCATATAGACTGTGTAAACATGTTTTTAGATTTACTCCTAAATATTTCTTCTTTTTTTTTTCAGGTACTAATGTAAACGGTGTGGTTTTAATTTCAAATTCCGTTTGTTTGTTGCTGGCATACAAAAAAGCAATTGACTTGTATATTGACCTGGTATCCTGCAACATTGTTATCTAGTAATCATTGTTAACTAGTAATCACTTACTAGTTTCCAGAGATTTTTTGTTGATTTTTTCAGATTTTATACATTGACAATCATGTCATCTGTGAACTAAGTTTTATTTCTTCCTAGTGCCCTTGTCATGATTTTACTATGATCAAAGAGGGAAATGGTTGAGGGCTGCATTTTGCAGCAAAATCTCTCTTAATTTAGACAAGTCATTTTCACTTTGAGGCCTCCATTGTTTATCTATGAAGTGAAGGGAATGAACTACATAGACTCAATGCTGCTTTAAGCTCTAATATGCTATATTCTATCTGTAATTCTACCCCACAGATTTTCAGGCATCTTTTTTGAAAGTGAGTTATTCTGATAGAGTTCTGGAAACTTCTGCTCTATTTCTGGAGTAAGGGCCTATTGCCTTTGTATTCTTTAGGCTGTCTTGAAAAGCAGATGTTCTCAGAGAAGGCTGACAAACACTGAGTCTCCAGATGCTATCAAAGTGAAACTTGATTTCCAGGGTTTTCAGATTATGAAGCTACTAGTTTGCATATGTAACAAGTTGAAGGAAATGCATTCATATGGAAACACCTCTAAATATATTCAAGTTTCTACAATTTCTAGAGCTCAGAACTGTACATAAAAAGTCTGCAAGTAAAGGGTAATGGAATATGATAACCAAGCTCTAATTGAACTTGATATTTGAAGCTGGGCAAGCCACTTAGCCTTTATTTCCCCATCTATAAACTGGGAACTTGTAGTAGCAGGTACACTTCATCATTTTCCAAGTAGTGGAAGGATATGCTAGACAAAACTGAGCAACACTATGAGTAGTGTGAGATATAATGAGTCTTTGAGCTATGTTTAGTTCTAGCCTAAGCTTTGAGCCTTAGAAAGTTACACCAATGGAAATCCTTCCAGTAAATCTTTACATGAATCACTCAAACCCATCACTAACATTTGTGTTCATTTCATTTCCTGAAATGAGCACGGGATAAATTATATTCACTTAAAGTATCTATAAGTTTTTTTGTCATGAGATAACATCCCAAGTGCAAGCTTCTGAAGAATAACCATAGTATCCGTGCCACTAAACTCAGTTCTTTCTGTTTATAGCCATGTTCTTTACATGTCTCCCAAACGTGAAGTGGACAATGGAGGTTTACACGTACATACCGTGTTTCCCCCAAAATAAGACTAGGCCTTATATTAATTTTTGCTTCAAAAGGTGCATTAGGGCTTATGTTCAGGGGATGTCATCCTGAAAAATCATGCTAGGACTTATTTTCCGGTTAGGTCTTATTTTCGGGGAAACACGGTATATGCAATGCATGTGTGCATGTACGTTTGTATACACACACACACACACACACACACTTACACATTTTTTATCAAGAAGTTTTAGAATATTCAAATTATCCTTATATGCTCTTTTGAGAATACCAAACATGGTTGGATAGCTTAATTGACCTGATAGTGTGTATCAGGTTATTATTCTAAGCTCTGAAGATATAACAATAATCAAATCATAGTCCCTGCTCTTATAGAGCTTATAGTCTAGGTGGGGGAGGTAGCCAATAAGTAAACAAATATTGATGTAAGGTGGTGATAATGTCCACAAATACACATAAACCAGAAAAAAATGATAGAGAGTGAGGTGCTATTTTAGATAGCATGGTCATGGAAACCTTTCTGATAAAGTGACATTAAAGCATAGACCCGAATAAAGTGGAGAAGTGAGCCATGTGGCTATGGATAGCTGAGGGAATAATGTTCCAGGAAAAAGGAACAAAAAGCAAAAAAGCAGTCATATTCAACAATTTACAATAAGTCTTATATGATAGGATCAGAGTGAATGAAAGGGATTGGCAAGAAATGAAGTCAAAGAATAACAAGATGTCAGAAATTAGAGGGCTACGTTAACTATGGCAAGAGCTTCAAATATTATGCTGAGTGAGATGAAAGCCATCAGAGAACATAAGACTTCCATTTTTGTGCAATGAAATAATAGATAATCTGAATAATAGATACAAAAAGCACGTATCATATTCAACCATTCTTCTGATACTTAGTCTATAGCATCTGTTCTAAAAGTCATAAAATATCAAGGAAATCATCCCCTCTGAGATATCCCATTCAATTCTTCTATGTTATTTTTTGTCAAAATATTTTTTTCTCATCTGAAAACAGAATCTGTCTCCCTGAACTCTTCACCATTATGTCTGTGTGTGTGTGTGTTTGTGTGTGTGTACGTGTGTGTTTATTATAAACTTTACTGATATAAACAATGAAATTTATATTTTGATTGTATTCACAGTACAAGTTTTCTTCCTAACAAAAATCATTTATGTATTTTCACCCTGATTCATCTCTAAAATATCTACCCTGGGAAGGAGCCAAATGATGGAGTAGATAAATGTTGTGCTTGGCTCTTCCAGTGACCACATTGGACATACAACTAAATTATAGAATAATCAACCTGGAGAACCATCTTAAGTCTAGCTGAACAGAAGTTTTATAACTAAGGATATAAAGAAGAAGCCACGTTGAGACTGGTAGGAGGAATGGAGAGGCAGAATGAGCTGGCCTCTAACCTCAGTGTGGCAATTGAGAATTGGGAGGGATATCTTGGCTGCATAGGTTCTCTCTGGAAGAGCAAGGGATTCCACTCCTGCACTGGGCTTCCCAGCCTGGAGTACTGGTGCTGGGAAGAGGAGCTTCCATGTCTGGCTGTAAAAAACAGTGGGGATTCCAACAATCCAGGTGGGACCAACGGGTATGGGAAATCCAAATGTACTCTTAGAGGGCCCACACACAGACTGATTTGCTCACAGGCACTTACGCTGGGATCCAGCGGCGAGACAGTGACCAGGGAGACACTAGAGACATACAGGGAGAGATCAAGTTGTATGGTTGCAGAGTGAGGACTGGAGGGACAGACACCATTTTCCTTGTGTAGAATTCTCCTCCTATGCAGCTGGCAGGGAGGCACCATCTTTCCTGTGTTAAGCCCTCCCCCACATGGCCAAATCTGAAAATAAATTGCCCTGCTGAGCTGTGCTTGGTAACTCCCAGGGTAACACCACACAACTCATGCAATTCTGGAAGCACTTTCTCAGGTAGCAGCCAGCCCTGCCCACACTACTCTCTTTCTTGGACAATTTTCGGGTGTCTGTGGGCCCTGGGCAGGTGGTGTCTGGCATCGATGTGCTCTGAGACTTTTGCTAAGTAGCTCCAGACTCAGCACCAGCACCAAACCAGAATCTCCGTTAGCCTAGTGAATACCATTAATCCCATCTTGATAACTCCCTGAGACCCTGCCTCACCCATTTCTCACTTGCCACATGAGGCTTTACCAGCAGCTGAGCATCATGGGAGAAGATAGGCAACAGCAGGCCTCGGGATGCTCTGGCTTTTTGTGGAGCTACAGCAGGCCCAGTACTGGTGGCATCCATCCATGCTTCACAGAGTGGCCTCCCCCATATGCCTCTAGGTCCAACAAAGTCAGTGACCAAACATGGATCACTTTGTAGCTCCTACCGGGTAGTACCCCACTGATCACAGGCAGTGGCTGACCTATGCCTGCCCTTCAACCCTTCCCAAGAGGCCCCAGCACAAACATACCTGAAAGTTAACATCAGACTACAGCAAAGCACCATCCAATTAGCCCCACAACCAGCACACCCAAAGGGTAGTCTCAAAAGGCACCAGAGCCCATTGAGGCAAATACATCTCTGTAGGGTAAGGCCTGCATACATCAGCCCAAGAACTATGGATGTAGCCAAACCCTATAGCCAGTCAGCCTAAGGGTCAATCCCACCCACTGATGGGCCAAAAGCAATCAAGGCTCAACTATAACAGGAGGGCACACACAACCCACACAAGGGACAATGCTGGAGCACCTGGCACAGGTGACCAGGGAGACTGTGCCACTGGGCCCCACAAAGCACCTACTACATAAAGCCACCTGGCAAAGACTGTGAGATGTAGCAGATCTACCTAACGCACAAACAAACACGGAGAGGCCGACAAAATGAGAGGGAATAAAGATCCCAAATGAGAGAACAGGAGAAAACTCCAGAAAAAGATCTAAACGAAATGGAGGCAGGGAATCTACCCGATATAGATTTTAAACAAATGGTTATAAGAATGCTCAAAAAACTTAGAGAACTTCAACAAAGAGATACCAAGCATAAAAAAGGACATAGAAATCATAAAGAAAGAACCAGTCAGAAGTGAAGAATAACCAAAATAAAGAATGCCCTAAAAAGAATCATCAGCAGATTAAATGAAGCAGAGGATCAAATCAGCAATTTGGAAGACAGGATAACAGAAAACACACAATTGGAACAGCAAAAGAAAAATGAATTTTTTAAAAAATGAGGATATTTTAAGAAACCTCTGGGACAACAACAAGTGTAACAACATTCACATAATAGGGGTAACAGAAGGAGAAGAGAGAAAGCAAGGGATTGAGAACTTATTTGAAGAAATAATGATGGAAAACTTTCATAACCTGGTGAAGGAAATAGACATACAAGCCCAGGAAGCACAGAGAGTCCCAAACAAGATGAACCCAAACAGACGCACACCAAGACACATCATAATTAAAATGGCAAAGGTTAAAGACAAAGTGAGAATCCTAAAAGCAGCAAGAGAAAGGCAACTATTTACTTTCAAGGGAGCTGCCATAAGACTCAGCTGATTTCTCAACAGAAACTTGGAGAACCAGAAGGGACTGGCACAAAATATTCAAAGTGATGAAAAGCAAGGAACTACAACCAAAATTACTCTATCCAGCAAGGCTATCTTTTAAAGTTGAAAAACATATAGATCAATGGAACAGAATAGAGAGCCAGAGGCTAAAAGGAATCAAATATATGATGATGGAAGGAGAATTGACTCTGGGTTGGTGAATGCACAATATGATATATAGATGGTGTATTACAGAATCATACACCTGAAACCTACATAACTTTACTAACATTTGTCACCCCAATAAACTTTAATTGAAGAAGAAGAAGAAGAAGGAGAAGAAGAAGGAGAAGGAGAAGGAGAAGGAGAAGAAGGAGAAGAAGAATAGAGAGCCAGAAATAAACCCACGCTATACGGTCATTTAAACTATGATAAAGAAAGCAAGGATGTACAGTGGGATAAAGACAGTCTATCCAATAAATAGCATTGGGAAAACTGGACAAATACATGCAAAAAAATGAAACTGGACCACTTTCTTACACTGTATGCAAGAATAAACTCAAAATGGATGAAAGACTTAAATGTAAGACCAAAAGCCATAAAACTCCTAGAAGAAAACATAAGTAGTAAACTCTCTGACATCGATCTTAGTGGTATTTTTTTCTGACCTATCTCCTCAGGCAAGGAAAACAAAAGAAAAAAATAAACAAAAGAAAAAAGAAGGACTACATCAAACTAAAAAGTTTTTGCACGGCAAAGGAAACCATCAACAAACAGAAAGACATCCTACTGAATGGGAAAAGATATTCACCAATGATACATCTGATAAGGGGTTAATATCCAAAATGTATAAAGAACTCATACAATTCAACACCAAAAAACCAAACAATCCAATTAGAAGTTAGATAGATGACCTGAATAGACATTTCTCCAAAGAGGACATACAGATGGCCAATAGACATATGAAAATATGCTCAACATCGTTACTCATCAGAGAAATACAAATGAAAACCACGATGAAAAAACAAACAAACAAACAAAACCACCATGAGATATCACTTCACACCTGTCAGAATGGCCATCATCAATAAATCAACGAACAAGTGTTGGTGAGGATGTGGAGAAAAGTGAACCCTTTTGCACTGTTGGTGGGATTGCAAATTGCTACAGCCACTATGGAAAACAGTTTGGAGGTTCCTGAAAAAATTAAAAATAGAACTACTGTATGACCTAGCAATTCCACTTCTGGGTTTTTACCCAAAGAAATCCAACACATTAATTCAAGAAGATATATGCACCCCTGTGTTCACCGCAGCACTATATATTATACAATAGCCAAGATATGGAAGCAGCACAAGTGCCCATTAATAGATAATTGGATTAAAAAGATGTGGTAATATATACACACATACAATGGAATATTACTTGACCATAAAAAAGAATGAATTGTTAATCTGCAACAACATGGATGGACCTAGAGGGCATTATGTTAAATTAAATAAGTCAGGCTAAGAAAGACAAATACTGTATGACCTCATTTATATGTGGAATCTAAAGAACAAAATAAATCAACAATCAAAACAGAAATAGACTCATAGATACAGAGAACAGAACTGTTGGTTGCTGGAGGGGAGGGAGAGTTGGGTGAAAAAGGTGAAGGAATTAAGAAATACAAGTTGGTAGTTTCAAAACAGTCATGGGGATTTAAAGTACAACACAGAGAATATAGTCAATAATGTTGCAACAACTATGTGTAGTGCCAGGTGGGTACTAGACTAATTCGGGGGAATCACTGCATAAATTATATAAGTGTCTAACCAATATACTATACACCTGAAACCAATATAAAATAATATTGAACATCAACCATAATTGAAAACAAAATTAAAAATAAAATATCCATCTGTCTTCATCTGACATAAGAATGAATTTTCTGATTATTTTCCTTAGGTCCATTTTTGTCCTTCCATATGTTTGGTGATCAGGACTAAATGTAATATTCATTTGTATTCATCTTTATTCACATTATTTCAATGAAGTTTATTTTCCAACTTTTGAAATAAGTTGATGCTTTCTCCTAAGTAACCTATTTTTCTTACATTAATTGGCTTCAACTTAATGGTTCATGACAAGCTTGGTGTGTTGGCATTTGGTACCTCTGCTCTAAGTCAGGAATGTGCAGCGTATGAGCTGGAGTCAAATAGCATCTTTGGCAATTCCTGAGAAAGCCCTACTATTTCCCAACATTGCCAACTCTTTTTATTCTTTTTTATTTCTTCTTCCTCATTCTCTTCCTTTTGTTTACCTTTTTTATTTTATTATGTTCTTCACTCTCATCTTATTTCCCTTTATTCTCCTTCTATTTACTTCTTATCTTGGCATTGTAATATTCAATAACACCAGAAATATTTCTTTGCTGTATTAAGGACTGGAAATAAGTTTCAAGTATGCAGAAAAGATGAGTTAATTGGATTACACACTTGTCATGATTCTAAGAAGGAATGTTAATATCTAAAATTCCATTCTTAAAAATCCTTCCTTTGGCCTAAATACCCAAGATAACACAATTGTCAGGCTATTGAACTGAAAAGAATCAGAGATTTTACCCAGTATCAAACTTTACTAATAATTCCAAGGATACATATAATCAAAAGAGAAAACATAGGTCTGTGATTCTCAGCATGGTTCTCTAGTCCTTCCTTCCATTAGAAGCACCCAGTTTTTGCCAACATTCAAGAGGTTCCTAGCCCAAAAGTAACACCTGAGGTGTTTAAGAGAAGTGCGTGTGTGTGTGTGTGTGAGTGATTTATCATTACACAAAGGTAAGTAGCTGCTTCAAACATGCAAACTTTCAATTTTTGTCTCAGATAACTACAAAGTTGATATTTTCCAGAGGATCATACCCCATGAATCCATAAATTTACTGTAACAGTCTTAGCAAACCAGGTATATCCTGCTAAAAGTATCCTACAGAGAAAGATAGTTTTGAAGTAAATACTATCAACAGGTCCAATTACAGTGTTGATAAGATTTAACCAGCTTATTTACTTCTCTTTATGTCTTGTTTTCTCTCTGTCCAGGAGTCCTCAGGCTTGAAAAAAATGGATTTCACACTAGCTGATAATGTTTTTCTTTCCAGAAGAATTCAACCCACTATTGCTGGCTTTGGAGATAAAGGAGGAAAGCCAGAAGTAAAGGAATGTATGCGGGTGGCCTTTGAAACCTGGAAAGGGCAAGAAAACCAGTCTTTCCCTGCTGTATCCAGAAAGTAACATAGTGTTGCTGCACCTTGATTTTAGCCCATTGAGACCCATTTCAGATTTCTGAACTATAGAATTTTAAGATAATAAATTTGTGTTTTTGTAAGAACTTAGTGATAACTTGTAAAGCAGCAACAGAAAACTAATACTGGCACGTACAACTGGAGTTCATTCAGAGACTATCCACAAGGAAGGAAAAGCAAGTCATATGAGGAAGAATAGGAAAAACTGAAGAGAAACATATCTGGGGTATGTATAGGAATAATATTTCAAAAGTCTTCATATGGAACAGAGAATGGCTATGATTTTTTCCCTTTGATTTCAAGAGATAGAATTAGGACCAATGAATGAGTAACAACAAAATGAGAAAAATTTTATGTCAATTTATATATTAACCAATGCTACCCCAATAAATTTAATTTTAAAAAACAAAATAATAATAATAATAATAATAATAATAGGCAGATATCTTCAAAGATGTTCTAGGTTGCCTCAGAAGATAATTAATTCTCCATTATTAGAATAATTCAACCATAGTTTAGTTATCCACTTGGTCAGAATTGAAGGCTTACATGAATGATTACATAAGGTGTTATGTTCTCATGAAATTGAGGTAGGTAGAGGATCTCTTGAATCTGAGCTTAAATAGCTTGAGTGGAAATGTGAAGTCTGAAAGCCATTACCAGAACCACCAGATTTCAATAACAACAATTGGCAAGTAATATTCAATTTTAGAAATTTGATCTATAATTAAGAACTACGCACACAAATTATAAAACTGAATGCATCCTCTGAGGATTTTTCCAAAATATTATGCTTAAGGGATAATTTGTTAAAATGAGAACATGTTTACTAATCATTTTTTTCTGTTTTGAAAGCATTAGTAAATTCAGTTCTTAAGTTAGTTTTTAAACAAAGTCATAACCTAGGGAAAATATATTCATGGATAAATTGATTATATAGCTGTATCACTATTATATCTGAAAAAAAGAGAAAAGATGAAACTGCTTTCCACAATTTCATAATCCCATTTAATATGTCTCTTCCATTTTGTTGCACCAAAATGTTACCCCTTTAGATATTTCCTTTTATTTACTTTGAAGTAATAGGTACGCTGCTGGAGAGTGCAAAGAGTTAGGCTGTCAAGAAACCCCTGGTGTGCGGGCACAAGCTATTCGCTCACCTTTCAGGTTCATTCTCATCTTTGTATATTAGGACTAGAAAGTCTCTATTTGCAGGCTAAGGGAAAGCCTGGATCTGATCATTTATGTACTCCTAATGCAAAGGTAAATTTCCTGGCCTCTTGGGGGGTTTCTGGCACCAAATAAAAAGGAACATGGGAGAAGCAAAGGTAGAGCCAATGAAAGCCAATTAGCATCTTTCAAGAGCCACAGAACATATGCTCTTTTATTATTCATTCATTCATTCATTCATTCAGCATATATTTATTGATTTTGCCCTTTATATGCCAGGTACCGTTATAAGTGCTAGGAATACAATGATAAAAAAAATACATACATATCCTCTACCATTGGAGATTATATTTTGGAGGTTGTAGGAGACATACAATAAACAAATAATTAAATAAACAAATAATTAAACATTTAATATTTTTCACATCAGTAAACATTACAGGAGCAAATGAAGCAGATAGGGGAAATACCTACGGGAAAGGCTTCCTATTTTATGCAATGTGTATAAGAGAGTCCTTGCTCCAAGATGGCATTGGAGTAGAGATCTGAAGGATGTGGGTGGTGAACTTGGATGATTTTAAAAAATATATGTTAACAAATATTTTGATATTCCTTCCGTAAACAAGGAAATTGAATTTCCCTTCTTTTGAATGTAGGCTGAACTCAGTGATTCATAGACTGCAACAGCTACCCATCAGGTAGTCTATGTGTGTGGGGAGGAGGGTACTGAACCCTCTTGCCAACAAGATCTGGAAACAGATCCTTCAGCCTTTGTCAAGCCTTCAGAGGCTGCAACCCTGGCTAACAGCTTGACTGCAACCTCGTGTGAGGCCCTGAGACAGAACCGACCTCTCTCATATTCTATGCCACTCCCATATTCTTGACCCTCAGAAATTGTGTCAGATAATAAATGTTGATGGTTCTAAGCTGCTAAATTGTGGGGTAATAACTAATTCACATCCCATGGGGATATCTGGAGTAAGAGCAATGCAGGAAGGGCGGCAAACTACAAAGATCTCCAGCAGGAAGCTTGGAGTGTTTGAGTAAAGCAAGGAAGCTACTAGAGTTGACACAGTGTGAACTGAGGAGGAGAATGAAGGAGATGGTACCTGAAAGGTAGCAGTGCAGTTAGGAGTGTTATAAGCCATTGCTAGTTGTGTTACAAAAGGAAGTACGCTGAAAAAATTGGAGGTAGTGATCAGAGAACGGATGATTGAAACTGAAATTATGGTGGGATACAGTCATTGGTCATGGGTATTGTGAAAGAGAATTGGAGACAAGATTATTGGTGAAGAGGTTAAAAAAACATAAAGAAAAACAATCAAGCTTTAGGTTCTTCCCATGAAGATTTTAGTTTGGCCCCCTCCTATGCATATGCTTATATATATTCTGTATTAACCACAAGGAGAACCAGGAAAATGTAGAGTTGGTTATCTCAATTTGAACACCATCACCATTAGCAAAGCAACACAAAATTGTTAATGTATTGTAAACCCAACGTAATCTGGGTTTCAAATATGATTGCAATTTAGTAAACTTTCTAATTTCCTAGAGGAGTAAATTGCATTCACTCCTAAATTGATGTAGCCGGCTCTCTATCATTCTCATCAGTTTTATTTAGTGTAAATTGATTTTATTATCATTTCTCTGTTCCAAACAGATATATCAAATTTAAGCTCTCAGAATTTGATAATTTCTCCATCAAGTGTCTTTATTTCTCTGAAATAGGGGACTATTTTTTTTTTTTTAATTTAAAGTGTGACTAATTTGTTAGGTGTAAATTGGAATTTACTTCAAGTGCTATTTGAGAAAAACATTGAGTCTCTCAGTCTACAGGAGGGATCCTCTTCCACTTCTTCTTTGTTCTGGATTGAATTTAGTGTAAACAGTGGAATTACAATTGCAAGACACTTAACTTTGAATAAAGACAGTGATAAACAATGATCACAAGCTGAGAAAATGGACTTCAGAAAGAATTTGTATATTTAAGATAAAGTGATAATAAACATATTTTATTCTTTACCTCAGTCTTTTTGATAAAGCATGTTTTCTGTTTTCTAAACTTGTTCTTTTCTATTGATTAATTGACTATGACCATGTGGCCAAATATTAAATAGCAAATATGAATTTGACTCCTCCACAGCATCAGTATTATTTTACAGAGCTATCGTGAGCATGATAATCTCAAACTTTAAGAAATCTTTAATACTATTTAATTTTATTAAACTGTATACCTTGTCACACATTTGGAAGTTATTCTGTAATCATTTTATTTTCAATCTTTTGAAATTTTGAAAAACCTTGATTTAGAATTGTTTTTTCCACAGGAGATTATTGCCTCCTCTCACAGTGCTCAGTGAAGTGTAGAATGTAAAGTCATTTAAATCTTTGATTTTTAGAGACTCTATAATTAAAATTGTGGGTCTAAAGTTTATCTTAAAAGTAGGACCAATTAAAAGAATGCTAATAATTTTTTTGTAAATAACTGATTTTAGCAAATGGTTAAAAAGAATTGCAAATTAAAATCTCACAGTATTTATATACCTATGAATATAAAATTGGGTAAAAAAAAAAAAAACATGTTATCCAAATTGGTGTGTGGGGTGGGAGGCAGGGGGATATAGTGTGTGTCAAATGGAAAAAAAAAAAAGGTAGGGAAACATAGCTGTTTTCTTAAGGATATAATTTCCTACAGAAAGAATATTAGTAATGTAACTGGAAAAGGTTCAAAGTTTATAGTCTACCCAACACCATTCAATCTAAATAAGTCAACGTGTACTGTGTGGCAAATTAAATAAATGACAGAGTAATTTTCTCTGAAATAGGGGACTATTAACAAACAGAATATGCCATCAGCATTAACGTTCCAGAAACACTAAAGTAATTTACAGGTTGGCCAATGATTACATTTTTTTTCTCATTTGTACTCAAGAGAATTATTTTTAATTAAAATAACACACAGAGCCCAATTTAGTTTGACACATAGCAGATGAAAATAAGAATTTGCTAGGTTGTTTATATTTGTTTAGTTTGGTTGTATTGTATGCCCCTTCTTTCTCACTTCACAAAAAATCTTAGCTACAGAAGATTCATTGTTAACTGTAAAGGAGAATAATGGGAAGGTGTTGTTTTTATTTTTGTTTTGTTTACCCGGGTTTTTATACCTCTGAGAAATTTTACTGTACTCAAATAAATTGACGTAAGAGTTGCAAGTCCTACTGCTTGTGTTTCAAAGCAACTTAGGTGTTTTATTTATCTGGAAAACAAAGCCAAATACTACCACAAAATGTGGAGTTATGTTCCTATAAAATAATTTATTTATTCATCAAATGTTTACTGAGATCCTGCCAAAT
Source organism: Rhinolophus ferrumequinum (assembly GCF_004115265.2). NCBI lineage: Eukaryota > Metazoa > Chordata > Mammalia > Chiroptera > Rhinolophidae > Rhinolophus > Rhinolophus ferrumequinum. Next base: position 62,728,820 of record NC_046287.1, read on the forward strand.
ATAAGGCAATCTTCTAGGCATTGGGGCTAAATTAATGGACAAAACAGACAAAAATCCCTGCCCTTGTGTAGCTTACTTTCTAGTTGGGGAAAATATGCAATAAACAAACTGAATTTGAATTGCATCAAATGTTATAAAGTGGTAACTAGCATGGAAAAAATTAAAAGAAGAAATGTAATTTTAAATAACAGGTTAGTAACAGGTTATAACCTGTTAGGAGATAAAATTACATTGTCTTCTGGCTCCTAGTGTTCTGTTTAGAAATGCCCTTTCAGTCTAATTGTTGTCAGAATTGATCCACATTTGTTTACAGCTGCTATAGGGGGTGTGAGTTATACTCCTCAACATATGGGTCTTTAAAAAGCTATAATAATTTTCAAAAATAAATTTTCAACATGGCCAAAAATTTACTATTTGGTTTCCATGATTGGAACTTTCTTGACTCCTAGAGACTGTAAAAGAATTCAGTATCTTATTCTGGGTTCCCCTGGCCTTTGTTCCACATTAGTCACCACAAACATACTCAGTTTCAAACTCAATAGTTACTAGAACATACCTAGCATAACTTATTGTCAGCTCTTACTCCTACACAGTCCATGCAGCCATTCTACTCTGAAGAGCTTCTGAGTGCTGTGAGAAGGAGTAGTAACAATCTTTCTCCTCTTGGGACCTTCCTCAAACCCTGTCCATTTACTTATTGATGGCTTTTCTGAGCCTCTAATTTTCTGCCACTTTTCCATATCCCTCCCATGTATACTTAAGGAAGCTCAGGATTGAGTTGTACATCCTAGAAGAAATGGCATGGAAGGAGATGTTGACACCGGTCAGCTATATATTTTTCCCTTCTTCCAACTCACTCTTTTACAACCCTATGTAAAAGGACAGGGGTATGTCCTGGTGAGTTAGCCGTGTGTTGATTAATTCTAACTGAGGATCCTACGCAGTCCTAGGCTGGGGTAATGTGATTACTATATTTCTCTTTTGATTGTCACAGAAACTAAGAGGGAGAGGGAGCAGCAAAGTATTAGCTCACTTTATGGATGTGGAGATGAGAGAGTAAAGTGAAAGATGGAGCCAGAACCTGAACCCAGGTCTTCTAGGTTCATAGTCCAAGTTCTTAATCATTGCAGAAGGAGATAAAGAAATAATTGGTCATGCAAAACAAGCTCATCAGTTAAAATTTCTTAGAGTTTTTGTTTGTTTCGTTTTTTGCACATTTGCCTTTTTTCTTCTCTAGACTTATTTTCAACTTTTCAGTGTGATCTCCTAGGTCACCAGAGCAGCACCTATAGATAAATAACACTAAATTTTCTGAATAGTACACAATAGTAACCCCTCCCTTGCTCCACAGAACTTTTATACTTTCCCTAGTACATCTTCATGACCTCTATTTGCTTACCCATGATCTGTCTCTTCGTATGAAAAAACTATATTTTGTTTCTTCAGAGAGAAGATGGGTTATTAATTATATTCCCTTCCACCAGAGTTTCCCAAATTATGTTCTATGGACACCAGGGCTCTTCAGCAAAAAGAAGTTCTTTAATAAAGTCTGGTTGAAAAACATTACATTGAATAAATTTCATCAGCTCTTTTAGTATAGGACTTCTCAGTATGTCCCCTATGTTAATATGCATAAGTCTCTCCACGAGGAGGAAAATGCATGAAGAATTGCCTCAACTTTTGTTAGAGGAACACTTTCTGGTAGAATACTAATCAACATTACGTAAGACACTAACATCCAAAGGATCCTGTTTGGAAGATGCCACCCTGAACCCATCAGTAAGACTTCCCCTGTTGCCTGCCCAAGAATCCTTGCCATGGCTTAATGCTTGGCAGCTGCCTTTACAAACATCATATGATTTGGTTCTTTAAGGATCGAGTGAGGAAACTTAAATTTAGAGACAGTAAGCTGGATTTCTGAATCTTAGAGTATGACAGATTAGGTGCTCTGAACAAAGAGTCTACCCTAAAAGAACAAACTTACAGATAAATTAAGCTTAAAATACATTTTTGAGTTGGCACAAAATAAGAAATCCTTAGAACCTGGGAGGTAAACTAGTGCTAATATGGGTTTCTGATATGAATGTTTCGAGAAACAGTCTAGAGACTTGCAAGCTTCTTTTGATGACTACATTGGTTCCAGTGAAGGCAGGGAATTAAATAGAAAATTCATGAATAAAGCTGGGAAAGCACAGAGCTCTAACCTTAATGTAAGTATAAGTAAGTAAGTGAATAAGTAGGTAAGTAAATCTCAATCAACCAACCAACCAGCCTACCCGTCATAAGAAGGAGACAGCAAAGTAAGTTGCCTATTTGGACTCTGGTGCTGGAAAGAGATAAAAAATATGCTCTGGGGGTTCATAATAAATGTTGGGTCTTGTACAGCATTGCAGTCTAAATTTATGTTACCATTATGGTTTATATGTTTGGAAAATGTCAAATAGAGAACTTACGTGAAAGTGGCTTCAGATTGATAGTAATGATAGATGTTTGGCAGAAGCAAATACAAATTCTTTTTGGAGGAACTAAAAGTTAATTTAGGCTTCAAAGAATTCTACAGATAAAGTTCCAAGTGAAAGGTCATTTCATAGTCAAAAAGTATAAAAACAGTTTAGGACAAAAGGCATCTTGAATGGGAACTTGCATAAACAAGGGATAGTAGATAAACAATCACAAGTACTTCAGATGTTGGATTTAGACAAAAATTCAAAATAACTAATATATTTAAAAATAATAAAGGAGTTTGAAATTATGATGAGAGAACAAGCATACATGAAAACATAAAACTACTATCATGGAAAATATAATTGAATTTTAAACCTTAGTGGATAAGAGTGTAAGGAACAGCTGTTCTCTTTTTTCCTAACAATATCTATAAATGGACTAAAATTACCAGGGGAAAGACAAAGATTGTTAAGCTAGCCTAAAGTAACCCAGTTTTATGTTGTTCATAAGGGAATTAAAACATATGGACACAGATGACTAAAAGTCAAATAATGGAAAATAAATACGAAGCAAATACTAGCCAAAAAAAAGATTGTGAAATTACATTTATATTTGACAAAATAGACGTCAAGCCCCAAACCATTACTCCAGTACTAGAGAAGAGCAACTCATAATAATAAAAGTTTTAATTCACCATTAAGACATCGTAATTCTAATCATTTTTAAATTTAATACCATAGTTCAAAATATGTAAGACAAAATTTGGCAGATAAAGGAGTAATAGAAAAATCCACAATCGTGGTGGGAAATTTTAAGATAAGAATGTCTTATTATGGAAATTTTCAAATGTTTACAAAACTGAATAGAAGAGTATGTGTCCATCACTCAGCTTTCTGTTGAAGTTTAGTGCCGATTTGTATCTGTTTTGGGGGTATTTTCTACTTATACCATCTTTGTCAATTATCCAAATGGTTTTTATAGTCTCCACAATACTCATTTCACTCTTCCTCCATTGTATAACAGTGAAGCTCTTTGAATAGAATTAACTCCATCCAAGGGGATTAATCAAAGCTAATTAGGGCAATCCCATCCCTCTTGCTACAATAATTGATTCAGGTAACACAAGTTTAAACAAGTCAGTACTTGGCAGTCACCTATGCAGAGTGATTGATTCAGTGTGTGTTCCAGTCAGTACAAAGCTGAGGACTTACATGCAATGACATGTGAGTAAGTCTGGAGTCATGTAACCCCAGATACTACTGATAATCATTTCAACTCGTAAAGAAAGCCAACTCAAAGGTTGGAAATGATCAGAAATGAGTTAGAAGAAAAAGAGCCAGAAGACTAATAAAACTGTATTGGAGGCCAATTTTTGGTGAACTTATTGTTTAAGCCATTTTGGGTCAGTTCTTTTGCTTGTGATGATAATATAAAACAAATGGTTTTTCTTTTTCTTCTTGATCAAAATTTTTTTTTTTAATTTTTTTGTTTTGTTTCTATAAATTAGTCTGGATACCTTGATGTTAACCCTGTTATACATGTAAAAGTATGTTTTTAAAGTTTGCCATTTATCTTTTAACTTGGTTTATGGAAACTTTCTTTTTTTCACACATAGAATGTCAGATCAAGGATTTGGGGGCATAAATTTATCCAATTTCCAAGGCCCTCTTTTAAAAGAATACAATTATATATATTAAAAAATGTAAATACAAAAGTAAATATTCTGAATGAGAAAAGAAATCACAACAAACTGAAAATGTAAGAGATTTTAAATACCATAAGTATCACAAATTTTTGATGTCATTTTAAAAAGATTTTGTTACATTTTCTACTGAGAGGATTGAAAGTTAATTTAGTCTTTTTTATAGCTTGATTAAAATTTATACTTTATAATTGAAAATTGAGATATATAAAACCTGAAACTTCACTCACAAATAAATTCTCTTTTTGAAGTACTCTTACAAATTTGGTTTCTACCAGCATAGGAATTCTGATAAATTTTACTTCACAGAATTCCCAGGGAAATTTTTAAAAAAATGTATGGTGTAATTATAATGCTGAATTAATAAGTATATTTCTGGCAGGAGAGAATTTTGATTAGGCATTAGTGAAAACCAAATTCTCTGTGAATTTTATGTGTCTGATATGTGGAAGAATTTTCCACAGGCTAGCTTCTGGCTCTTTAGTTTCTATAGTGTTTTGTTTCCATGCACAGAAGTTATTGCAAATCACCTAAATATTTTCAACTAAATCTAAATTAAATATATCTTATGCTATATATCAAAACTTCTTTAACCAAACCAATAATATACCCCTAGCCTAAATCCAATGCCTCCTGACATAGAAGCAAATGCAATAGAGGGGAAGCTTTAGCAGAAACAGACAGTAACATAAATGAGGAGTTGGCAAATGTTTTCCGTAAAGTCATATAGTAAATGTTTAGGGTTTAAGGACCAGATGGCCTCTGTCCTAGCTATTCAACTCTGTTATTGTAGCATCAAAGCATCTACAGGCAATAGGAAAGGGATGCGTATAGTTGTGTTCTAATAAAACTTAATTTGTAAAAAAAATGGGCTGATCTAAACCACCCCAAATCTAAACGAACTGAAGTGAAAATATCATGCTAGTGTTCATTTCACATTACTATCTGTCTGTGTGAGCATATTTATGACTCCTTTTGCTCTTGAAGGAGTGCAAGTCGGCATACTGCTAAAGTGTAATAATCGTTAGCATAAAGGAAATTCTCCTCTGATCACAAATACAGAGGATGCCAAAACATGTATACACATTTTAAGAAAGGAAAAAAAAAAAACCTGTATTAAAATTGTAATACTCAATATATACCGATAACAAAAGATGAATACAAGTCATGTGTATACATTTTTTTTGGCAACCTCGGTATTTACATTTTTTAATTCTTTATAATTTTTACTTCTTATGACTTACTTGAGGTATTCCCTACACAGGGGCATATAGTTTCCTATCTTTTTGTACAAACTTTAGAATTGTTTTTTTCTTTTTTTTATGTTATTAATCTTCATGGAGTTTATTGTTTTGAATGGTGTGATGTAGGGATCTATTTTTTTAATAACATTTTAAATTTTCCTGGAAACATTTATTGAATAATTTATCTCCCAACTGGTTTGAAGTGCCACTTCTATCATAATATTGAACTGAGATTGTTTTTTTTCCTTTTATTAAGATATCTTAATTCCTTCAGTAAATTTAATATTTGTTCCATAAGGAATAAAGGCCTAATAATTTTTGTTAAGTTAATTTCAAGATACTGTGTCATTTTTGTAGTTTCAATGAAAAGAATCCTTTTTTTTTTTCTTGCTACAATTTTGAATTCGTTGTTACAGGAGTATATAAAGCTATTGGCTTTGTTTGTTGATTAGGTATCAGGCCACGTCTTAGCGCTAATATTTGTCAGTTGATTCTTTTGAAGTTTCAAGGTAATAAATTTTAAACTACTAAAGATTACATCTGATTTTTTTTTAATTTGTTTTAATCTCACCGTTATGCTAGCTTGCAAAATGAATTGGTTAGTAACCCATCTTTTGCATTTTCTGGAATAATTATAAGACTTGGAATTATCTATTTCTGTCCTTTGTAGTTATACAGAATTCATCTGTGAATTATGAATATTTGGTGCCTTTTGAAGCATATATCTTTTACTACCACTTATATTTATCTTAAAGACATGATCTAAAAAGAATGAAATGATTGACTATGCCACTTATTAATAGCAGAATCTCATATTCTTACATACGAGTATCTGCCGTCTATGCACATGGACACATTTCTATTCTTGCTGTTGTTTATTTTCATTCTTCCTTTTGTGTGTGTGTGTGAATACTTCTCAAGAATTCATTAGTCTTTTTTTTTTTTTAAATAGCTTTCCATTGATATACTCTCATATCTGTTTGTTTAATTTTTGTTTTACTTACAATTTTCTTCTTTGGGTTTATGTCAATAAGATTTTTCAAGTTAAAAGATTATCATTTATTCCTTTTTATTAAAAAATATACAATGTGTTATACATTTTCTTCTGAGTATTGCTTTGTTTTCATTATACAAATTTTACATCCCTTGTCCACTGCTAAGTATTTGTTAATTTCCATTTTCCATTTACTGTTCAACTCTTGAATTACAGAAAATAAGGTTCTAAAATATTTTAAAACATCCAATTTTTAAGTCTCTTATAGGGTGATCTTTAATTATATTTCATTAGACATCTCTGATGCTTGACTAATATGATACATTTACAAAATGAATTGGATCACATTTCTTACCTGTACACCACTGGATATGGATACAAATTTGACTACTGCATCAGATAAGACTTGCAGGCCATCGTTTCTTTTTATTTTAAATTTAAAAACTAGGTATTAACAGTTTTAGCCTGTGGTAGTCTAACTTTACCCAAATTTGCTACACATGCCTCTATTGGGATTGAAGTCACCATTGTATAAATAATGATCTCAACATCAATACTTGAAATTAACCCCTGCATAAAAATATATAATGAATGTAAAGCATGAAAGGAATCGCACTGTAAAAATTTATCTTTGATGAAGGGAGAAAAGGCTCTGGGAGGAAGGTCCCACAGAAATGTTTTAGTTTGTTGATGGATGCTAAATACAATTTACAATCTCTGAACATTTGGCAAAACCTATTTATTTTGCTGATTAGCCATTTCAATGAGTGTTTAGGGAAACGAAGGCCTCAGTCCAATTCTAAAGCTGTATTCAAATACAGGCTTGATTTGTCAAGATGATTCTAAACTGCCAAGCCTTAGCCTCTTGCTGTTTGTGAAGTCTCAGTACCCATGTGGGTGGCCCAGATGAGAGGATAACTCATTTATACCTGGGCAGAACTGCATACGTAGGTAATGTTAGATCTAGAAGAAATTTAGAGATGAACTAATTCTATTTTCTGAGGGTTTTTTTGTTTTTGTCATTTCTAAAATGAGGAATTTGAAGTACAAAAATCATGAAAAGCATGTAGCAAGAAACTTTGAGTGTCAAAGCAAAATTTCCAAGTGACTTGTTGCAAAACAAATAAATCTTCATCAGAAATAATTGTACAACCTGTTTTTCCTTAAGACTTACAAGATGAGATCTGTATTTCAATGAGTCTAGCTTTTGCTTACCAATGCAGGACATCCAGCCCTATTCTAAATTTCATTCAGTTATTTTGGAAGTCATTCAGAAAATACCACAGGGGTTCTTAAACTGTCCTTTCTGTAGTGTCCAGCCTGCCCTGCTCTGGAATCCCTTGTTGATATCTCTTCCATTGAAGCCTCTGAAGGGCACCTCCCACTCCCACTTCATTACTATCCACTACAACTGACTAGAGCAACCCTCAGATGCTATCTCCCAAGCTCATAGATCCAAAACTTTTAAAATGCCACCCGGAGTCCTCAAAGGACCGCAGTGACAGTATTCCAAAAGAAGTATGAAGCATCTCCTCTTCTCCACTTTCTGTCAGCATGTTTCATTAAGAATAAAGCAGTACTGTTTATCAGTACCAACAAACAATAAATTAAATAACGCAGACATTTAATACATTCCTTAGTAGGAAGTCTGGCTCATCCCATCCTTTAGTTCTTCTTTAGCCGGTAGGCAGTGTCTCCTCTTTTGGTCACAAAATGGCTGCAGGAGCCAAAACTTCACATTATCACATGGCATCTATCAGTAATAATTCTGAACAACTTTACAATGGGCAAAAATGAGTACTGCCTGTCCTGTGTAGTGCACCCTTCTTAATTATACTCTAATACATCTAAAGAAGAAAGGCATACAAAGCTCGTCAGTCCTCAGATACATTTCTCTTTTTATGAAGAAAATATGGCTAAAATTGGGTCAAAATGCTATCTCTAAGTTGAAGAAAGAATGCAGAAGTATCTGGCATTTTCAAATAGTAGGAGGTGAGCAAGCTAGATGGTGGATGAGTTGACTTGTGCTTGCTCAGCTCATTTAATTCTCCAGAAGAATTCTTTGAGCTTCTGCCTGGGACCCTTCTCCCCAGAAATAGCAGACTATGTCTTTGGAGCCTAACGTGTTAATAAAAATGTCTTAGACGAAACGTTTGCTATTTTCCAAATACTCTCTTAGATATGTGTGTATTCCTGTGATGTTATTCCTGAATCCCACCCTATAAATAGGCTACTGGTAAGTTTTCCACCGTAGTGTATCATGAGTGTCGGTCTTGCCTGAAAAGTGGTAGTGAATGCAGCTTGATGTCAAGGTTGTGGTTCTTATACCCCAGTAAGAGTAATATCTTCTACCCGGAGACAGCTCAATCATGTGTCAAGAGTAATAACTAAGCAGAAATGAACAGCCTGGGATTTGCTTCTGATCCTATTAGCGATAACTAGCATGAGAAGAAAAATCATGAAAGATGAACAAAAAAACCTGATTTCTAGTGCCACATTTGTCCAACTAGAATTTAACATCTATGGTCATTTTTTTCATCTTTAAAATAAGTGTTGAATTTCATGAGAAACTGTGACCTCACAGTTCAAGATGCCACGATTCTATTAAATTTAATCCATCCCTGGACCATACATCCTTTAAAACAGAGTGGAATAAAGCTGACCATTAAGCTAAACAAGAGGTGTGGAGAAGCTGCTAAATGTAAGGTTATTATATTTTTCTTGGCAAATGTTCCACAATCTAGCCAAACTAAAATTATGATATATCAAGGCATACTACAGGAATACAGGGTAAGTCCTTTGACACTAACTAGCTATATGACATTGGTAAGTTACTTACCTTGTCTGAGCCTCAAGTCCGGAGGGCCTAAGGTCTCTTCTAGCTCTAAAATATTATGATATAGGATGTGTTTCTTTATTACTCTCATGTCTCCACTTGACTTTCAACAAGGACTTAATGTTCAAAATAACTCTTCTCTTTACTATAATTTAAAGAGGCAAACAAAGTTTGTGACAATAAAACCCAAGCAAAGAAGACCAAAAAAAAAAAAAAAATTCAGTGTACTATATTTGCCTTTATCAGGGAAGTGCATCCTTGAAGAGCTAGATAATTGATCACAAAACTCTAACAGCTCACTATTTCTTATGTATCAGTTCAAGCAACAAGAAAATTATTTTTAAAAATAAATGAATTTAAGGTGGCCGGATGGCTCAGTTGGTTAGAGTGCAAGCTTTTAACAAGGTTGCTGGTTTGATTCCCACATGGGCCAGTGAACTGCACCCTCCACAACTAGATTGAAAACAACAGCTTGAGCTTGAAGCTGAGATGCCAGTGGGCAGGCAGTTGGTTCGGTGATTAGAGCACAGTGCTCACAACACCAAGGTCGCCAGTTCAATTCCCACATGGGCCAGTGAGCTGCGCCCTCTGCAACTAGATTGAAAAACAACGACTTGACATTCTGGAAAAACACACTGTTCCCCAATAAAAAATAATTAATTAATAAATTAAAATAATAATGTTGGAAATAAAGTTATATATATCTTTATATGTAAAATGTACATATTAAAAATCAATGCATATCTTATAACTATAATATTGACAGAATATAGCCAGACTAAAGAAGACATATATGATTTCATATGCATGATTTTATTTGTATAATGTTTAAAAACAGACACAAGTAATTTCTGATATTAACAGTAAGAATAAGGGGAGAAGTTAGTGACTGAAGGGGAATAAGAGCAAAAGTATCTGTGATGCCGGGGATGTACTGCTTCTTGATCAGGATGCTGTTTATTGTTAAACAATTATGCTCATTTCATAAAAATACATAAAGCTGTATTCTTATGCTTAGTGCTCTTTTCTGAGTGTTTACTATACTTTAATAAAAATATTTTATATGGGCACATACTTTTATTGATTATTTAAGATTCTTAGAGTAAACGAGAATGCTTTTTTATCATTTTAATTATCATCTAATTTAAAATGATTTAATTACAAATAATTTAATCATCATTTATTATTAATCCAAAGGGTACAGGTCATTAGTATTTCCAATAATTATTTTCTTAAAAAATACTGAGACAAATTACATAAAATTGTTTAAAATGGTTATCTGAGTGATGAGATTATGGTTAGTTTTCATTTTCTTCTTTATAATTACATTTCCCAAATTTTCTACCTCAAACATAAAACATACCTCAAACATAGATTCATAAAAATTAATTTTATATAAAAGAAAATAAACTAACAAAGAATAATTGTGAGAGGAAAATTTTTCTCTTATTAGAAAGTCTCCACATATGGTCGACATATGGTAGGGAACTACTGAGACCAATTTATTTTTCAAGGTGAAAATTACATATTGTTGATCTTTTCATTTTGTAGCTATGGAACAGTAGCAGAAAATTTGGCACAAAAATATAAGTACAGTTGACCCTAGAACAACATGGTTTTGAACTTTACAGGTCCACTTATATGTGGATTATTTTCAATAAATATACTGGAAAACTTTGGGGAGATTTCCTTACTATCATGAAGCATTTGTATTGATTATACCAGACTACCAAAAAACAGTCATATTGCTGCTTCTTTATTATTAACATATGAATTGTTATATCTACAAATAAAAATTTTTTTCATATTATCTTTTCATTTTTGATGTCTAGTGTTAGCAATATATATAATATCTACAGTGTTTTGTATTATATAATATTGATGTAGGTACTGACAGATGATTCATCTTGTAAACAGACAAACTGTATTGTATTGATAACTACAGTACAGTACCGGAAATGAATTTTCTCTTCCTTATGATTTTCTTAATAACATTTTCTTTTCTCTAGCTTACTTCATTGTAAGAATACAGTATGTAATACATATAACATAAAAAATATGTGTTAATTGAATGTTTATGTTTTTGGTAAGGCTTCTGGTCAATAGTAGGTTATTAGCAGTTTTGGGGGAGTCAAAAGTTATATGCAGATTTTTGACTATTAAGCCCTGCATTGTTCCAGGATCAGCTGTAAGAGCATATCATTTTTTGATGCTCATTATTTTGTGTAACCTTAGAGGGTCACACAAAGAACCCCTGCAGATTCATGGAAACTATTCTGATACACACAAATACACATACACACACACACTTGGTCTTGTTAGACATAATAATCCTTTCCTTCTATGTTCAGTACTCACTTGCTACAGAATTAGATGCCTTAGTCTCATTCATATCAATTTAGAGGAATCCTGGATATTGAAAAATATTTAGAATTGTATTGGACCACCTGTGGTTGATGTTAAACATTTTATTAAGTGATTATTTAAATGTCTAAATGTAGATGGAGCATGCAAGTTATTTATGAACAATTTCTATGGGTTATCAGTTTATCAGTAATAGCCTTTTGGCATTCCTTCTCACTTCCCTCCAACTTTTCTCCTCTTCTATTTTTTTTCTTGAGTTCTGTATGTTGCTTATAAATTATAGATCTGTGATAAATCATCCCCTCGGTCAACATGAACAAGAGTCAAGGGTAGTAACTAATGTTATCCTTAGGAAAATTTGTGCTTGGAACAAACCACAAATACAAGCACTAATTAGAATAATTATGGCCATTATGATTTTAATGTCACAGCATGGTCTTAGTATCCAGAGCTGAGTGCTAAGTATCCAGAGCTGTCACACTTGCAAACAGCATACTTATACATATTAAGATTTAGAATTCTTTTACTATGGAAAATAAGCCACTTCTTTAAACCCTGCAAATAAGCACATCCATGCACATTCAGAATATGATGTCAAAGAAGTCTGACTCATACACAATGTGAAAGAATGTAGACAAGGAAAGAAGAGCGAACTTTTGATTAAAAATTTTACTTGAGACCCCTAGGAAGTATCTACCTGTGTACAGAATGAATTCCTTCTCTTATGTCTAGAAAAATTATAGCAGCGATAATATCAATTATAATAATGCAATCAGGCACTCTTCTGAATATTTACAAATACCATGTCCTGTAATCCTTTTACAAATCTTACGCATTAGCTACTATTATTACCTCTCTTTTGTATGTGAAAATACTGAAGTAGACAGGGATTCACTAATTTGCCCAAAGTTACATGTAGTGAGTGGAAGAGCTGGAATTCAAACTCAGGCAGTCTGGCTCCTCACTCTGTGCTGTTAGTTAGAAGGCAACATGACATAAATCAACAAGTTTCAATGTGCACTATGAATCTATTCAAGCTATGTAGGAAGTAAGAATCCCTATATCATATTCAAAGAAAAGTCTTTATCACTATTCCTCCATTGCTTCAATCTGGGAGGGCTTCCCTGTTTATGTTTAGGCCACCCAAATTGCTAATACAGAGACTGTTGGCCTTATATAACTATAGGGTAGATGGCAGTTGCCAAAAGAAACAACTGCACAAACAGACGTGCGAGCGCGCGTGCACGCGCGCACACACACACACAATTTCAGGAATTTCATACTATACATTAAATTGTGTGAGAGGTGTGTAAACCTAAATTCAGTATTGATAATTTTTTCTATACTTTCACCTTTCTGTATAATCACATCAAACAGAAACCAAACTATTACACAGATGTATTAATTCTGGGACCCTATAACACTGACTTAACTTTTAGAGAATATTCTCATAAAGACTGAAGGACTAACACTGTGATTGCCAAAGAAGTGAAGGATAGGTTTAGGAAGAGAACTTCTCTGTGTCCAAGTTTCTCATTTGCAAAGGGGAATCATAATGACTCCTATCTCACAGGCATGTATGAGATTTCAATTTGTGTATACCCTTAGATGAGTTTTGGACACGTTGAACATGTTTAATAAATGCCCGCTGCTGTTACTGCATCACCACTTCTCTCATCCACCTTCTTGTAAGCCTGGCCCTGCCAGTGTACATTAAATTCTTCCTGAGCCAGGAGAAATTGCATTTTTAATGGCCATTTATTTGGCCTTAGAAAATCTCTAATTACTGTTTGAATCCTGACTGTCTTGGAAGTTGTCAGCCCACAATGGAAATGCACATAGGACTGTGGAGACTGGACCCTGTCTTAGCTATTTAGTGAGTCTTCAGCTTTGAATGTGTAACAACAGTCCCTCTTGCCTTAAGTTCTCCTCATTAAAATAGATGCATCCAAATACTACAGAAATTTCAGCTAAACTCCAGTTTAATTGGCTTGGGTGATCTGTGACTGTAATATTACTGCAGTCAATAAAAGTAAGGAAGCACCAGTAGTTGTGCGTGTGTGTGTGTGTGTGTGTGTGTATGAGTGTGTGTGTGTGTGTGTGTGTGTGTGTGTGTGGTATTTGTGGTGTGCCTGGTGTGTGTGGTGTGTGTAAAAATACTATCTTGTTCTGGACAAGTAGTCAGTGTGAAATTCATTAGTGAGCATATGTGTCTGGGGAATAGAAATGAGAAAAGTGGTCAGGAGGAATGGCTTACTAGTTCCCATGGAAACAAATATAACAACCTGCTCAGCTTATTTGGGTCTATAATTTTAAGGATTTCATTCTTAACTGGGCTCCAATATTCCCTGGGAGGGAGGTCTGGAACTAATTTATGTACATTATAGGCTTTTCTATTTCTCCAAAGATCAAAGCTGGCTGAGCATTGCAGAGGTAAAAATTAAGTATTTGGTGAAGCACTGGGGGTAAAGTGTGACACTGTAATTCTATTGGGAGCAATAATTTCTTATTGTATAAAAAGCCAGAGTGAAGAGTGGAGTGACATACCAAACTTTAAAATGTCCATATCTGCCTACTTTTTTTCATTTTCCCATTCTGGTCACCTCTACTCCAACATCCCTCCCAATTTTGAGTTAAGTAGGATCATAGCCCTGATAGCATATGATCGATAGCATATGATTTTCACTGGTTACTGTCTTAAATTATTTTCATCCAATTGAGTAAATTTCTTGCCATTCTTCTTTCATTGTTTTTAAAAATTTACCTTAACATCATCACATATTTAATACAGTAACCTCGTAAAAATATCCAAGTACCACAGAAGTAAAAGTAAACATACCATTTCCCCCTACTTTTCTCACAATCCCTCTCCTTAGAGCCAGCCATTTTCAGTAGCCTAATGTGTATTTTTCCAAAATTTTCTCCCCATTTAATCACACATACATACAGATATTTGTGCATGCAGGAACAAGTATACAGGATACTTTAAAAAACACAATTGGGACCTTCTGCAATTTACTTCTATCACTCAACAATAAATTGAAAACATCTTCCCAGGTCCACACAAACACATCTACTATATTCTTTCCCAATATTGTCAGCATACCACACTGTATTTTAAAATTAGTTTTCTTTTAAATTTTACAAAGCTTGCATGCATATTATAAAAATAACTGCAAAAAGTAATTAATGGCATAAAATGAGAAGTGCTTACTTCCATTCATACTTCCTACCCTTAATTTTCCTTTCCAAAAGCCACTAATGTCAATCATTATACATTATAATATAAATATCCTATATATGTATACATTATATATACACATTATATTATAAATACCATATATATATATTCCTGCTATTTGGTCTACCAATTTTTGTTGGTTCTATGTCTATTTCTTCATTTTTAACTTTTTAAAAATTTACAGTCTCTTCAGTGACTATAATTATACTTGTAAGTATAAATATATGTTAAACAAGTGGTGTGAGTGAACTAACAAAAATTACATGTAACCCTTTGTCATTAAACTTTACCATTCAAAGGGGAATCTTTTAAGTGTTACAGACCAAATGGGTCCTCTTTGAATTTCAGCTGACGTCCATTCTTTTTGATTGGAAGAGGCAGGACGGTAGAATGGTTAAGAGTATATAGCTCTAGCGCTGGATAGTCCCGGGTTCTGGCACCACAGCGGAGAACTTCGTGAAGTCACATAAGGTCTCTGCACCTTACATGGAGATAATATCACTACCTACCTTCCTGATTTATTTTGAGACTAAATAGATTTATATGCTCACAGCATGCAAGTGTCTATAGGGGTTTGTGATCATGATTAATCACTACTTCCTGTATCCCATGTCATTTTTCTTTTCTTGAATTTCTTGGACTTTAGTTTGTTGCCAATATTTTTGCTGCTATAAATAAAATATTTTTGTAAAATCTGGGGGAAAAAACAATTTTGCTTTTAGAGTAGGTTACTATTTTGGCTGGTAGAGAATTCTAAAGTCAAAATATTTTTTTCCTAAAAACTTTGAAGACATTTTTATTTCATTTTTTCCCCAATATTGGGTAATCTGATGAAAAGCATAATGCAGTTCAGCTCCTTTTCCTTTATAATTAGTTTTCTTTTCAATAATTTTTTTCCATGGAGAATCAATATTTTCAAATAGTTTTCATTGTGAATATTTATGATTTTAATCAGTTTTGTGAAGTGGATTCACAAGCAAATCAGGGGAATCTTTCTTTTCCATATTGGTAACCCTTTTACTGGGTTAACAGATTTCAAGTTTTGTCTCCAAAATGCATCAAAAATCCACAAAAAATAATTACAGTGTTTATATTGTTAAGTAAATACAGTTAAGGTGTTACATTTTATTAAAATAAATGATTACTTTAAAGTATAAAATATCCTATTGTTATGCATTATTGAAAAACACAAAAATATAAAGAAATGTACATCGGCTTTCCTAAACTTCCTTTCTGGAACACTGATAAGATTTTCTATAGTTTGAGCTCGTGGCGTAAATAAAGTCTAATGCTGCAGTCAGCGCCATGGAAATATGATTCGACTAGAGTTTAACATCGCAGCAAATGTTTTAAGGTCAAAATCTGTAGAGAATTTTTTATGAGGTCAATATTCAGAAAAATTTATAGCTTCATATCAATAAGACAGTTATAATTTTTTCTGACAATTTCAGGATTATAGAAATTGCTGTAAATACAAAATAATGCTTTTCTTATAAATTTTCTTAATTGGTTTCATTTATCAATTCCTGTTTGAAGAGAATGTGGATTAAAGTTCTCATTTCATGAAGTCACCTGCTTCATGAAACCCTGGAAACCTGGCTGGGCTACTGGTACAGTCTGAGAAGTGCCTGCTTATAGTGATGATATTAACTTAAACTGGGGAGCCTGAACCCATGAGTCTACTTCATGCAGTATCTTACAGGAACCTGGTTATAGTCCTCTGCAGGAGATATGATTCTTCTGCTGTTGCTTCCAAGAGATTCAATTTCTGACCCGTAGCTTGAGCACAGAACTTTAGGTAAGTGTGAAAGAAAAGCTGGCACCATCAGATGATGATAAGGTTGAACAATTCTCGTTAATTTATTATAGTACCAACGATATGGAAATAAAAGAATATGGAAAACTCCTCATGGAATATCACATAATTATTTCAAGACTATTTACTACAATTTTTATCCTGATGGCAAAAACTATCATGCATAGTAATGGTACTGATGCATTTCCAGGTCCCTCCAATGGAACCTGATGCCCCATCACCCCAGAACACTATGGTGTATCATTTCTACAAAAAAGATATTCTCCCACGTAACCACAGAACCACCATTAAAATTAGGAAATTAACATTACTACATTACTACTACCAAATCTATAGACCCATTAAGTTTTGCCAAGAAAAGGATTACATTTCAAATTGCATATTTGTCCTATTCCTGATGATGTTTAGTTTGATTACTTGATAAAGACATTTTCTGTAACACCTCTCCACTGTATTTTGCAAATATTAAGCATTGAGAGAGGTACTTTGAGAATATATAAATTGTCTGCTCTTCATAAAACATTCAATTTTTTCATTTTCAAAATATGACCAAGAATTCATGGTTTTCTATTTTAATCAATGTGTTATCTCTTACAATTATTATTTATTTTGATACTTAAACTGTCCTATTTGACCAGTGAGAGACTCTTTAAGCTTATTTCTATGACCTGTTGAAATATCCCAATCATTTTTTAGCACTTCCATACTTTCTGGCACAACACGATGTTCTAAGCTCATCTTACATGTTCCCTGTACACACCCTGGAATTAGCTAATTTTCCCAAGGAACACTAGATCTAGTTATTGGAAAATGGCACTTAAATAACACCATCTAGTTGCTAGGTATGCTTATTGCTATATACAGTTATAAGTATGTGCATATATATATTAGATGTGACCATGAACTTTGTATATACACATTATTTTTTTACCTAAATTTAGTTCTATACTTATAAATGCATTGAATGTCGTGAGTTCATACTGATACTACTAATTCCTATCTAATATCACAGGTCAATTCTAGTTTTCTCCCTTTCCAATTTGTACCTCCATTCTTCCATTATGAGAAAACTGGTTCTCATTATCCTTAATGGATTTGATATATTTCCTTATAGGTAAATAATCTCCAGTGGCCAGAGCAACCATTCCTACCTCCCAGGTTGTTTCTTCACCGCTCCTTAGCTCTGACACCTCTTCAGGGCCACTGTCCAGGTCCCCTCATCCATAAATCCTTCTCATCCTCTTTAGGCTGCAATACCCTCCCTGCTTGGCACTGTCTACACCCATGTGAGACCCTGCCTCCCTCTCTCAGGCTGACATACAACCCCTCCAAATCTTCCCCCACCCCAGGTCCCCCTCACTCCGCTTAGGTTCCCAGCCACTTGCAGGACCACCATCCCCCTTCACAGTCGCCCTCCTCATTTTTCTTGGGCTCCAGACACACTCTCTGTGCCCCCTGTGTGGGAATATTCTTGCCCTGCTCAGAGTCCTATACCCTGCGCTGGGTTACCTTTGAAAGCAGATGCCTTCCTCATCCTGCACAGGCTCTGACACCTCCTCTGGTCCACCATGGCTGCCCTCGCTGCTGATACCTCCCTGACTCAGAGCAAAGGGCTTTGAGACTGAACTGCTCAAGGAGAGGAGGCATAGTACATAGGCAGAATAATGGCACCTCAAAGATGTCCATGTCATAATCCCCAGAATCTGTGAACATGTTTCCATACACAGCAGGAGACACTTCGCAGGCATGATTAGTATTAAGGATTTTGGGATGAACAGAGTAGCCTGGATCAGCCAATCTATTCGGTTTGTGCAAAAGTAATTGTGGTTTAAAAGGTTAAAAATAATTGCAAAAACCACAATTATGTTTGCACCTACCTAATAATCATGAGTCCTTAAAAGCAGAGAGACTTTCTCAGCTGATATAAGAGCCAGCAGGAGATAAAACTACAGAAGAATGGTTAGAGAGATGCAACATTGTTGGTTTAGAATATGGAGGAAGGGACCACAAACCAAGGAAGGTACATGGCCTCTAGAAGTTGGAAAACACAAAGAAACAAATTCTCCTTTAGAACCTTACAAAAGGAATACAAAATTCAGCCCTGCCAACACTTTGATTTTTATCCCTGTGATACCTGTGTTGGACTTCTATCCTTCAGAACTATAAGGTAATAAATTTATGTTGTTTTAAGCCACTACATTTTTGGTAGTGCGTCAATAGCAATAGGAAGCTAATACAAGAGGATAAAGTAGGGGAGAGGGAGACGACAGGAGGAACTAAATTTACCTTCTTTGTATTGTGGTAAAGTATGCAGGACACAAAATTTACCATTTTACCTATTTTAAAGTATACAGTTCAATGGCATTAAGTATATTCACATTGTTGTGCAACCATCCCTACCATCTATCCCCAGAATTTTTTTATCATCCCAAACTTAAACTCTGTACCCATTCAACAATAACTCCCCATTCCTTCATCCCTCCAGCCCCCAGCAGCCACTATTTTATTTTCTGTCTCTATGATTTTGACTACTCTAGGAAGCTACTATCAGTGGAATCATATAACATTTTTCTTTTTGTATCTGGCTTATTGCATTTAGCATGTTGTTTTCAAGGTTCATCCATGTGATAGCATGTATAACAATTTTGTTTCTTTCATGGCTGAATAGTATTCTAAGTATAGACCAGATTTTATTTATCCATTTTACCTGTCAAAGGACATTTGGGTTGTTTTCACATTTTGGCTATTGTGAATAATACTGCTATGTGCATTGGTTTACAAATATCTGTTTGAGTCTCTGCCTTCAATTATTTTGGGTATATATCCAGTAGTGGAATTTCTGCATCATATGGTAATTCTAATTTTACTTTTTTTGGGAGCCACCATAATGTTTTCCAGAGTAACTGTACCAAATTTTATTATATTGAAAACATTGTAGATGAGTAAAGCAAAACTTAGAAAGCTTATAATAAAAATAAGTCATCTGACCCATCTTTTAATCACCCCAAGATTGTTTCCTCCATATTACACACTTTATAGAAGTTTTTTTCCTGTGATTTGATGCTTATACTGCAATTTCTTATTGTTAAGGTCTATGTTTTATTCATTGAGCTCCTTGTATGGAAAATACAGAATTTTGCTCTCATAATTACCCCAAAGAGTATCCAGGCATGACACAATATTGCCATGTTTCCTAAGCAGATAAAAATCAGCAATTATTGTTAACTCTAAGTGTAGTATATTTATTAATATCGATGATTTAAATGTTATCCACAGCTAAGCTGTATTGTATTATATGACTGTATTTCCTTTATCGTATAATTTCCTTCACTCCACCCCATTCAACACTTCCCTAGTCTTTTGGCTTGCTTAGTTATGTACCTAATATACATTTTTCGGTGGCTGTATGGCTGTCATCCTGGGATCTCTTTTTATCAGTGCCCTAGGAAATTCTTTCTCTCTCTCTCTCCTTTACTGGCATTTCTCTTTCCTAGAGCCTATGTTTCATCTTTCTTGGTTTACTTTTTCAAGTAAACAAGTATAGAACAATCTCCAGTAATTCTAATAAAAGGATATATGAGAGAGAGATTTTTTGACAATATAATATTTAAAAATGTCTTTATTTTCACATCACATGTGAGAAGTCTAATACCATTCAGATTTTGGCTTTTCTTTTTTTTAAATAGGAACTGTCTGGCATGTGCGTGCGTGCGTGCGTGCGTGTTTAGAAGTTTTTATTTTATGGGCCATTCAATTCTAAGATATGTTATTGGATTTTTGTCTTTGATAACTTCCTCTCTTTTTCTCTTCTCTGTATCTGAATCTCTTATTGTTTGATTGTGAAATTCCTGGATTGAAACTCTAATTGTCTTCAAGTGTCCTATTTTGTATGTCTGGGAGATCCTAAGAGCTTCACTTCCCAATGGTTCTATTGCACTTTCCATTTCTGCTATTATAGTTTTAATTTCAGGAATTTTAAAATTTTCCTTTTAAGATATACTATATTTTTGTTTTGTGAATGCATTTTCTTTTCAAATTTGTCACAGAATGTTAACTGTTTCTGTTTGTTGTGGCAGTAGTTATGTCATTTTCTTTTGTTCCCTGCAGTACCTTCACTGCAAGATGAAGTTTCAGCATTATCCTACCTTATATGTCAGTTACCATTCACCTCTTTGCTTCAGATGTTTTTTCTTTGGTGTCTTATCCCTGTGCTTTTCGACCCTTTCCTGTCATTTTAGAGGGTTTTACAAGGAAGTAGAGATAAGAACATGCTTTCAAGTCACCATTTTCAACTTGAAGACAGAAACCAAGAGACCTTGTAATTTTATTCCTGAAATTTACAAGACTTTCTATCCTTCCTGTGGTGATGACATTTCACCAGTATGTGTCTATTCATAAATAAGTTTCATCACAGTTGGTGAGCGGTTACTAGGAAGGGAGTTTTAATCAGAATTTCTTTTCTTTCTTTTGTTCAAGGAAAAAAGTTCTGGCATTTTCATAATTTTTTTCCTCTTTCCATTGTGTCTATCTTCTCCTGTAGTTCTCATTAGATAAATGTTTAACATCTTGGTTATAGCTTGTGTATTTGTTTACATTTCACATTGTGTGTATTTTCTTTTTTTCGCTAACCCTGAAAGTTTTCACTAAATTTATTTTTCATATCACTAATTTGATCTTCAATCTATTTTTCATATCACTAACTTGATCTTTAATCATGTCCATTTTATTATGGATAAATATTTACATTTCTCATTGAACTTTGGACTTACATTAAATTCTTCTAATAATAAAAGAAATATATTCTCATTGTGATTAAAATTGGAAAACATTTAAAAAAGTACATACACTAAAATAAATATAATCCGTAATTCACATTAGAGTTAACATTTTGATAAAATGTTTTATTAACATAAGCACTCATACATTTTGTTTTTTTACAAAGAGTTATACAAGCTAGTTTTTAAATCTTATTTTTCACTTAGCAATGTAATATTGTCATTCATTCTTATGAACACATTGTTATTTACATTGTAATCTTTAATTGCTATATAGCAGATCTTTCCTTAGATGCATCATAATTTATTTTTCATTTCCTATTGATAGGTATTAAGGTTGTTTTTATCTTTTCTTTATTGGTAACATGTGATGATAAATACACAAATAAATAATTTTCAGTGCTTTCCAAATGCTTTCCTTAAATCTTTTGATATATATTGCCAGATCATCCGCCAGAAATGTTAGACCAATTTACATTCTTATCTACAGTGCCATTTTCTCCATACCCTTTTTGATTTGCTTTTCCCTAACAGCTAGTGAGGTCCAGCAGTGTATGAGAAAAAAAAGAAGATAATTGGATATAGAAGATGCGGTACATATATACATACATACAATTCAATATTACTCAGCCATAAGAAAAGATGAAATACTGCCATTTGTGACAACATGAATAGATCTTGAGATTACCATAAGTCAGACAGAGAAACGCAAGAACCATATGATTTCACTCATATCTGGGATATAAAAACTGAAATCAACAAATAAACAAGAAAAAAAAAAACGAGCAAAAACTCAGACAGAGACAACAGTTTAGTGATTAGCAGAGGGTAAGGGGGTAGTGAGGGAGGTAGAAGAGAGTGAAGGGGGTCAAATATATGGTGATGGAGGATATTTGACTTTGGGTGGTGAACACCCAAATGTGATATATAGATGATGTACTGTAGAATCTCACACTTAAAACCTATATAATTTTATTAACCAATGTCACCCCCATAAATTTAATTTAAAAAGATGATTAACAAAGGAAATTTATTTTTACAAAAAAAGGAAAATTTTTCCAAAAAAAGTAGAATTTGTAAAAGGACATTTTTTTCACCAAAACTGGCTTCTACAATATGCAAGTACACGACTCTTCAACTTGTCTCATTTTTAATTATTAAAACTTTCAAGCATATAGAAACTTACTAAATAGTAAAATAAATACTATCTAAACACCACCTCCCATAATTTAAAAAACACTGAAATGTGGGCTTATTTTCATGTTTTAAAGAAACAATGTTAAAGATATGGTTGGTATCTGAGCTAGTCCTATTACCTAGACAACTACTGTCATATATCTGGTTGTGAATCTTTTCTGTTTAAGTTCTCACACTTTTTCATATATTTCAAGAGCTTTTTTTAAAAAAACAACCACACAAAACCTCTCCTATATACATGTGTAGCCATGAAAATATATTAGGTTGTTTTGTGTTTTTTCAAAACACATTATTTGTTAAATTGTGTTTTTACTCAACGCATTTTATTTTTGAGATCTTCTCTCTCTCTCTCTCTCTCTCTCTCTCTCTCTCTCTCTCTCTCTCTCACACACACACACACACACACACACATTCACTTTAGCTTGTTTTAATGGCTCTACATAGTATTTGTTTATATCAACATACCAAAATTCATTCACCTACTGATGGAATTTAGATTAACAACAAAGCAGCAATGAGCATCTCTATATATGTCTTTCCATCCATATATGCAAACATTTTATAGAGTATGCTTCTAGAGGTGAAATTGTTAGGCTGCAGTGGGTGGGTATCTATTATTTTGCTAGATAGTACTAAATAAACCACATAAAAAGGTCTCTTTTGTTTTCTAACTAGCTTGTTTCCCCCTAGTCTTGCCAAATCTTGGTATTGTCATAGTTAATATCTATTTGCTGGACATGAAGTGATGCTGATAATATTTATTTGTCTTTTCTAATTAAAAAGAAGTTGAATAATTTTTCATGTTACTGATATACCTTGCTTTTGTCACTTAACATTATAAAATAATAACTGGCACATGCTAATTTAAATAGCTATTATAAAATGTATTTAATAAAATTTAGATGAAAACATTCATTCTCAAAGATGGTTCCCCTGCATTCTTGTCAGAACTAGATATACAATCTCTCCTTAATGGTTGTCAATCTTAGGATTGAAACAGAGTGAAATTTCATTTGTTTTTTAGTATCATATTAGTGAAGCTGAACATATTCTCATATATTTATTAGCCATTTCGATTCTATCTTCTGTGAATTGCCTAATCATGTTCTTTTTATACTTTTCTATGGGCTGTTTGCCTCTCTCTCTGATAAAATTATAGGAGCTCCTTCTACTATTAATTCTTAGTCACTTGATAAATTGAAAATTGTTCAGGTTATTTTTCTGTTTGCTCTGAATATGTGTCTTTCCAAAAATATGGTGGGCATTAAATACGTCTACATTTTTGTTTATGATGGCTGAGTCTCCCATGTTGCATAGAAATGTGTTTTCCACCCAAGGTTATTCATATAGCATTTTTCTTAAACAGATATGTACTTCATTTAAAATTATAATTAAACAATAGAGCTAGAATTTATTTTATTGTGGTATGAGGTAGAGGCTTAGATTTATTTTCTTTCATATAACTAGATAATTATTACAATGTCATTTATTATATAGATCATCATTTTCCCACTGAATAGAAATGTTACCACACATGTTAAGTTCCCATATATGTACATACACGTGTACCTAAACACACATACAGATATGAGATAAATTATCCACTCTGATGCCAATATTCTATTAGAGTATTTTGTTAATAATGACTTTATACTTGTTATTTTTTATTCAGTGAGGACATTTTTCCTCATTGTTCTTCATTTAACATTTTTGGGCTACTCACACATATGCATATCTCTATTTGGACATTTAAATTATTTTATTTAGTTTGGCAGCCCCCTAAACAATTTATTTCTGGAATATATATTTCATTTGCAAAAACTCTTTTTGTATTCCCTAATTACTCCTTTTTATATAAAAAATGTTATGTTCTTTCATACCTTTCTAAGAAAATCAACTAGGATTTTTATGTTTTCTTCTGTTCTCTGAATTAGCTTTGTTTCCTCTGAAATAAGTCTTACACATTCTCTCTCAAGTATCCGGTGAGATTTTATTGTACATGTCACAAATGAAGCATTTTATTGATTAGTTTAGAAAATGGCATGAGTTTCTTTTTCAGATCCATATCCTTTCTCGAGTTCTCCCTTACATGAGAAGGCTGAACTGGGATAGGTAGTTTCCTCGGTAAGTGCAGAGTCAGAACTGGCTGGGTCTCATAAAAATTACTAAGTTAAGATAATCCTTACTCTGAAAACGTGACCATGCCCTGCTGCAAGCCTGAACATAGCTACCATGTCTTTCTTTTCTCTCTACATTGCCAAAAGGAGTGTTGGAATTAGCTCCACTTCTCTTCCAGGCTCCATTACCCTCATCAGGAGCCCTTCACAAGGGCTCCTTGATGTGATTTTTAGAAAGGAAGACAAATGCAGCAGCTAAGATGCCTGGGGGAACAGAAGTGGAGCTTCACTCTTCTAGCAGATTGAATATAGTTGTTCAATGCATTCACCTTGTTTTCTCCTATACTTTTTATAGGATAACTAAAGATTTTGAAAATTCAACAGTTTTCCTTGACCATTTCCTTATTGTTGATCTGATGTTTTAAAATAAGATTGCCAATACTTTGCCAAACTAGCCCAAGTTGCTATATAGCTTTATAAAAAAAATTTTCCAAAATTCTGAGCTCACTTCTTTTATCCAGGTGAGAAACTACTGACCGGCTTTCAATAATATAAAATTATATATATATATATATATATATATATATATATATATATATATATATATATAGTATTATATATATATCATATAATATGTGATATATATATATATCAGATATATATATATGATATATAATATATATAAAACTGAGTTTTGTTACAAGAATTTGACCTTACATTAATTATGAAAGTCAAGTACGAAGTTTCTGTAAGGCTGCTGTCTTCATGTCTGATACTGGAGCTTGAAGTGTACAGGGCAAGTAGTCAGACATGGAAGATGAATGTAAAGTGCTGAAGATCAGGAGAAAACCCATCAGCATAAACTGGAGACTGTGAGAAGCAACTGAAACCTTAGTTATTTTCTGTTGTATTTGTGGTGTGAATGTCCTGCAGAAGCTGGAGTGCTTCATCATGGAGTACACATACGTGATCCAGGAGTTGGAAAAGCTAATGGAGGATCCAGGGGTAAATAGAGCACTTGCTGTCCCAAAGGCTGCCTTCTATCACAAAGGTAAGTCAACTGATCAGAGACAACCTCTATGAGCTAAAAAATGCCTTGTCTTCTGCCCTCCAAATCTCTTCAGAATCATATCCATTCTAACCAGAAACATACAGGGAGGAGAATTTTGGGAAATGTAGTTTAGCCTAGCTAAGTTGACAAATCACAAAGTCACTACAAGTAGAAACAGCTACATGAATTCAGACTGCCATTTGAATTAGAAACCCTTTTCATTACCTAAGGAAAGATCCAGGATATATTCTGGATTTGGCAAAAAAAAAAAAAAAAAAAAAAAAAAAAATCTGATCAAATGTATAATATATGGATATAAATGGATAGCACTCTGAAGCCTATTACTACACCCCAGAATTATTTGTTCTGCCTAGAGGCAAAGGATCTGGGCTTCTGTACACACACTGTGGGGCAGGGGAGGGAAGGGACACTTCACATCACAGGCTTTTCTCTACCTCTATTCATGCACAGCCCTAAGTGCCTCAGGCATCAGCAATTATCAGCACAACAGGACCTGAGAGATGGGGCCCTCAGAGCCAGTACAAGAATCTAGGAGTATTTGGGCAGGGCATCACTACAGAGATTTTATTTCATGTAAATCAACACTATTTGACTCCAAAGCCAGTATCCTGTCTTCCCTCCACAGTTCTCCTATAGAATTGTAACAGCTATATACTATGACAGAAGGGTAGCAGATTGGGGGAGGGGGATTATCACTTTGTGAGGGGTGTAAATGTCTATTACATTGTTTTGTACACCTGAAACTAATTTTAAAAAAATGGAAACATTCTAACAATATTTGTTTTAAAAGTTTATGTTAATGAAGACAAGAAAAGCTAGTACCTGTTGCTTCAACAAGACTAAAACTTAAAAAAAAAAAGACAATTACCAACATAGTCACAGACATGTATAACAAACTTCTTTAAATGCTTTAACATTTAACAAATATCCAACTTGCTTTCCTAATTCTTTCTTTTTAAAGGTCATTTTCTGGACAAAGACCTAAACATACGACCTGAAACAATAAACTGCATAGAAGAAAACATAGGTACTAAACTTATGGACCTTGGGTTCAAAGAGGACTTTATGAATTTGACCTCAAAGGCAAGAGAAGTAAAAGCTAAAATAAATGGATGGGACTATATCTAACTAAAAAGCTTCTGCAAAGCAAAATAAACCATAAATAAACAAAGAGGCAACCAACCGAATAGGAGAAGATACTTGCAAGCAATGCCTCCAATAAGGGGCTAATATCCAAAATATATAAAGAACTCACACAATTCAACAGCAAAAAGACAAATAATCCAATTAAAAAGTGGGCAGAGGACCTGAACACATACTTCTCCCAAGAAGATACACAAACAGCCAACAGATATATGAAAATATGCTCAACTTCACTAGCTACTAGGGAAATGCACATCAAAACCACAATGAGATATCACCTCACACCTGTTATAATGGCTATCATCAACCAGACAACTAATAACAAGATTGGAGAGGCTGTGAAGAAAAAGGAACCCTCATATATTGTTGGTGGGAATGTAAATTGGTACAAGCGCTATAGAAAACAGCATGGAGGTTCCTCAAAAAATTAAGAATAGAATTACCGTATGACCCAGCAATCCCTCTCTTGGGTATCTACCCAAAAAATCAGAAAACATTTATCTGTAAAGAATAAGATATATGTACTCCGATGGTTATTGCAGCATTATTTACGGTGCCAAGACATGAAACAACCAAAGTGTCTGATAGATGAATGGATAAATAAGATGTGGTATATATGAAGGTCCGCAAACTCATCCTAGAAAAAGTGCTACATACCTCATTGCTGAATATCACTATGGTCACCTTCGAAGTACTCCCCTTGGGAAGCTATGCACTGATGCCAGCGCCTCGTCCACCCTTCAAAGAAATTTTGGAACTCTTTTTCTGGAAAGGCTGTAAGAGTTGTCATCGCATTACCCTTGATGTCCTGAGTATCATCAAAATGTCTTCCTTTCAATATTTCCTTTATCTTCGGGTAAAAAAAGAAGTCATTGGGGGCCAGATCAGGTGAGTAGGGAGGATGTTCCAATACAGTTATTTGTTTACTGGCTAAAAACCCCTCACAGACAGTGACATGTGAGCAAGTGCATTGTCGTGATGCAAGGGCCATGAATTGGTGAAAAGTTCAGGTTGTCTAACTTTTTCACACAGCCTTTTCAGCAGTTCCAAATAGTAAACTTGGTTGACTGTTTGTCCAGTTGGTATAAATTCATAATGAATAATCCCTCTGATATCAAAAAAGTTAGCAACATCGTTGCAACAAGTTGGCAAACTTATTTGTCACATATTCATGTATACACAATGGAATACTACTCTGCCATAAGATAAAATACTGCCATTTGTGACAACATGGATGGATCTTGAGATTATTTTGCTAAATGAAATAAGTCTGACAGAAGAAGTTGAAAACCTTATGACTTCAGTCATATGTGGGATATAAAACTGAAAACAACAAAGGAATAAGACAAACAAATAAAGAAACAAAAACTCATAAACACAGACAACAATTTGGTGGTTACCAGAGGGTAAAGGAGGAGAAGGAATGGTAGAAAAGGGTAAACGGGGTCAAATTTATGGTGATGGAAGGAGAACTGACTCTGGGTGGTGAGCACACAATGTGATATATAGATGACATATTATAGAATTGTATGCTTGAAACCTATGTAATTTTACTAACCACTGTCACCCAATGAATTTAATTAAAAAAATAAAAAATAAAATAAAAAGGTCATTTTCTTGAAGGCATAAAAATGCTTTGAGCAGTTTTTATCAATATTGTGTCACGCTTTATGCCTTAGAGAGTATTAGTCCATTTAGTTGTCCATGGAAAATTAATTTATAATGAAATAGGGAAAAAATGCTGATGCTGAAATTAATAGTATATTTTAGATCATGTAACTAGTAGTGACTATAAAATATACTTACTGCAATGCTGCAATATACTAAGCATACCTAAACATTAAAAAAATTCCAATTATTTAAAGGTGAGGCATGACACAAACCTAGAAAATACCATCATTTCAAGAGAGGAAATAAAGGACCTGTGGTATATTTTTCAGGAAACCTAAAAGGGCATAAGATCCTCAAAATTAGGTCCTAGAAAATTTACCACATTTAGCCTTCAGAATATATCATACAAAATATTGGTTTGCAAATGAGGAAAGAATTGGGTGTTTATCATGTCGACTTCCAAGGAATACATTTTATGATACTAACACCATCGTTTCTACCTAAGAATGATTGCCTAGCAGAATTTGTCTCAATGGCTGCAAATGTTTTACGTTAAAACATACGTAAAATCCTTGGTGGTGCTTGGTGTTAGAAGATGGACTGGGGCTTAAACAACAGATGTTTGTTTATCACAGTTCTGCAGACTAAGGAATCCAACATCAAGGTGCTGGCATAGTTGGTTCCTAGTGATGGCTTTCTTGCTGGCTTGCAACTGGCCGTCTTCTCACTATATCCTCACATGGTAGAGAGAGAAAGAGCTCTGATCTCTCTTCTTATAAAGACAATGATTCCATCATAGGGGCTCCACCCTCATGGCTTCCTATAAACCTATATACCTCCCAAAGTTCATATCTCCTGATTTCATCACACTGGGTGTTAGGGCTTCAACATGTAAATTTGGGGGAGGGGGGTCTGGACACAAATATCCACTCCATAACAATGGAGTTTGGGATATAGCAGACGACATTTGCAGTATATAGTTGTGAAGTATGCAGCAGCTGATGGAAACTGACATGGTGCAGAGATGGCATAATGTTGAGCTTTAGAGTCAGACAGATTTGAGTTCAAATTCTATGTTCAGGACTTACTAGCTATTAACACAACTGCTTAGTGCCTTCACTTCCTCATCATTGAAGTGGAGCTGATGATAGAGACAGTATCAGAGGGATGTTGTAATAATTATAAAATAGTATTGAAATCCCTAGCACAGCACCTGTTACATAATGCTTAGTGCTTAGTTGCCTTTCTAGCCATTAACTACTACTACTTGGAGAATTTCCAAAGAAATCAAAACTGGAAGCTCAGTTCCACACTCTCAGTTCCTAGGTCTCTCAAATTTGACATTCTAGATGGGAAGAATAATCGCTTCTATACAAATTATATAAAAATTTCCACCAAAACATGTTGTAGTTCAGAAACCTGAAACTCAAGGCAACTATAGAGACTCTGAATTTTATCGTAGGTTTAAAATGTTTAGGACATAATGGAGCCTAAGAAAAAGGACTACACAAATAGATTGTCATCTCATTAAGTCAAGCTTGATTCAGTATTTGTGACAATTCTGATAAATCAGCCTTGCATTTACCTTTGCTCAGCAAAACCTATTTCAAAGATTAACGCTGTGTTGGAGATTTTAGGAAGAATTTTTAATATATTTAAGAAATCAAATAGTATTTGTAACCTACATTAATTGCATTTAAAATATACACCAAATTATATGTAAAAATAAAATGTTCTTATTTAGTCTTTAAAGCTGGTCCCCAAGGGCTATTTACTAAGCTGTATTTCATCACTTTCAAGTGTGTAAAGAAAGTTAAATAAACATAATGTAAATAAGTGTTGCTAAAAGTATTCCAGATTTCTTACTAATTTAAATCAACCTCCCGTATTAGTCCAAACTGGCTTTCAGAGTAAATACAATTTTATGCCATCTTACAACACACATAAATGCCCACTTTATGGCACAGTCTGAGGATAAATAAATTATTTATTTACAACTACAATATGCAGAATGGATATTAAAAGAATGTGGTAGGGACACAAGATTATCACAGGTAATTTTTATAAACTTGCTTTTAAAAATGTGGTTCTCTTGTGCTCCTGTTACTTTCTCTCTCTTCTACACATCTTTACATCTCATGGAAACAATTAACTATACAACTAATTGTCACCCTTATTGCTTAGCCTTATTCCCTCCTAAAACATGCTTCTCGATGCTACTATTAGTGTTTCTGGCGTGGGAGAAAAATTTTTTGTTCCCTAATTTTTAGCATAATAATAAAAATAACTAAGATTTATCAAGCATTTAGAACATGTCAAGCACTGTTTCAAGACCTTGATATGAATTAACTAATTAAATCCTTAGAAACCCACAAAGCAATCCTTATTAGGTCAGTTATATAGATAAAGCAACAGAGCATTTAAAGAAGTCACTCAAGGTCATAAATTTGGAGGCATGCTTTGAATCCAGGAAGTCTAGCTTAAGAGGCTGCACATTTATCTACTACATTCTTTTTTCTTCCACACATTAAACATCTATGCTTCACCAATATTACTCTGTTATAACAAGTTATAACTGTGACATTTTTCTTAGAAAAGGGACAGTGATGGTTAATTTTGTGTCAACTTGACTGAGCCATGAGGTTCACAGTCATTTGGTTAAACATTATTCCGGGTGTGTTTGTGAGGCTGTTTCTGGATGAGACTGAAATTTGAACTGACAGACTGAGTAAAGCAGATTGCACTCCCCAATGTGGGTGGGCCTCATCTTATCCACTGAAGTCCTGAATAGAACAAAAGGCTGAGCAAGAGAAAAATGGCTCTCTGCTTGATGGTCTTTGAGCTGGGACATCAGCCTTTTTCTGCCTTCGAGTTTAAACTTGAATTTACACCATTGGCTCCCCTGGTTCTCAGGCCTTTGAACTACAGACCTTGGAACATTTCAGCTTCCATAATCACATGAGCTGTGGGGAGCCATGATTTCTTGTTTATTCTGTAACCTTGCAGACTGGCTCAGTTTTAGCTCTTAAGGCGTTGTCTCTGCTTACACCTGGAGGGTGCTTGCAAGCTGCTAAGGAATGAGGTGGGAACGGCCAGTTCCCGGACACAGATCACTGATGATTATCAGGGTAATTGGTGGGCTTTGTCCTTGAGATAATGACTTTGGGAGAGTTTCAGTGAGTCTGTAGTTCATATGTAAAAGTTGCAAATTTTACTTTCAATGAGGAAATGCTCACTCGTGATTGTTAAGCTGCACGTACACAGGTGGTTTATATTGGTAAAGGAAAGTAAACTCCGCGCTTCAGGATCACTGAAGACCGGCCGCATCATCAATTGTGTGAGTGTCTCTTTTTCATTCCCACTCCCCTTGTCAGGAACTGTTCGACTCGTAAAGGCTGGTCCGCTACAATGAGCCAATTTTTTTATCTATCTATCTATCTATCTATCTATCTATCTATCTATCTATCTATCTCTCTCCTATCTTTATATCTACACATTTTATATCTCTATCTATCCTATTGATTCTATTTCTTGGTGAACGCAGACTAATATAGGGAAACAGGAAACATGAC
The DNA here is from genome assembly GCF_004115265.2 of Rhinolophus ferrumequinum. NCBI lineage: Eukaryota > Metazoa > Chordata > Mammalia > Chiroptera > Rhinolophidae > Rhinolophus > Rhinolophus ferrumequinum. The sequence goes on from NC_046287.1 coordinate 62,760,949, forward strand.
ATTTCCCCAGCCAGTTACACATTTTCCCCAATATTCTGTATTAGGATATGAAATACCTTACCAAGATATTAGGTATATTCATAGGCATAAACAATTTGTAAATGACTCCTATTCCTTTTCATTATAAAATGAATGCAGATGTGGTATATCTCCCAATACAAGTGTCTATATACTGTACCAATTTTATACATTTAATCATTTTATGAAAGACCTAAGAGTGAAGAGAAGGAAACTGGGATCTCAGAACTAGAAAACCATTTCTGTGACAGGCCTATTAACTAGGCTGAGCAGAGCAACTTAGTGTCTATAACTAGAGCATAATACCTGTTACATGTCACCCTACCATTAGTGGAGTAACATGGGCCACATTTCTGTTTCCCCAACTGCTGTGAAATAATTTTCAAGTCTCATTCATGCTATATTTATATAAAATCAACTATTATATATTTGTCTCCTGTCCCCAACTTCATATTTTAGTCATACATGCATATACATGTATGTGTGTGAATGTATAGGTATACGTGGATGTTTTATTATACAATGCTTAGTATCTTTTAAATGAAGATTTTCCAGGCTTAATAATATCTTGCTATATACATCACTAAGATGAATAGAAAATACAGTAAAGGAGAAGTAACATGAACATTAGAACTAGCCAGATATGGGTTTGAATCTTAGCTCTGCTACTTACTGACTATAGGATCTTAGGATGGCTATTCAAACTTTATTAGTAATCAAGGAAATGAAAATGGAAATGTCATAATAAGAAACCATTTTTATTCACCTGATTGACAAGAATTTTTAAATTTGGTAATACCAATTATTGACAAAGTTGTAAAACAGCAAAAAATAAAAGTAAAATTCCTGTAGACTGTTTGTAGGAAAACAATTTGAAGATGTATATATTCTATGAGCCCTAAATTTTATTGTTAAGTATATATCTGGGATAATATCTTGAACTTGTATACCAAAAGATATCTTAGCAGCCTCATCTATAGTAGCAAACAACTAGAAACAAAACAAATGTCCATAAGCAGCAGGATGGACTAATGAATTGTCCTATATCCATATAACAGGATATTATTTAACCACACACAGAAGGAAATAGAGAAACACACATAAGTATCGATGAGTCTTAATAGTTAAATCCCAAAAATAAAAAGATTAGTGAAGAAGCAAGTCCCAGAAGAACACATGCATTAAAGTATTACTTATATAAAGTAAAATCTTGCCAAATTAAACAACATAGTATTTAAGGATATGTTCATAGTTTATATATGTATATATAATATATTTGATATACATTTCTATATATTATGAATAGTAATTGTATTTTTTGTATAATACATATTTTTTGTATATAAAAACATATACATTATATATGGTGAAATAATTTAGGATAATAGTAACATCAAGTAGGAAATAAAAGGCTTTAGTGTTATCAAGGTTTAATTTTAATCTGGGTGTTAGATTTGTTTTTATTATTTATAGCTTAATATGTTTATATTCTTTTATGTACATGAACTTTTTTTAGTAAAAGGTTTGATAACAAAATATAAGTCAATTTATTATTGTAAGATTACTCTCAGTTTCAACTTTTCATAGAGCCATGAACCAATCTTCAAGACCTTTTGGAGAATCTCTTACTTTGTTCTTTGATTCTCAAAGAATGAATATATATATATATATATATATATATATATATATATACACACACACACACACACACACACACATACATGCACACATATACACACACACATATATATGTATATATACACATATGTGTATATATATATACACACACAGACACACATATATGTATATTGTATATATATTCTTTTTTTTGAAAGAGTTTTAAGTGTTAGAGGAATTCATGAGAACAAATATCATCCAATGTTAAGATATTGTTTTATTCCACCAATAAAACAGTTATATTTCTTTCTTTTCTGTAATCTATGAATATTTGTGAGGCTCAATAATCATGAAAGATATTTTCTTAGCAAAGATAGAATTATTGATGCGTTCTCTTGTGTTGTATAGAGGTAACTATTTTATGTGGGGTCACTGACAAAGAATAAAAAGCAATATGAACTGCTTAATTTCTACAATTTTATTTGACATACATGTTATAAAATATTAACCTATATTTAAAAAAATACAAAATAAAGGTTTGTTAAATAAATGGTTTAAAATGTACTTCTATTCCATACTGTGGCTGGTAGAGGATGAGAGAGAAAAACAGAGAAAAATGAAGGTGTAATTGAGAGAAAATAAAGAGAGAAAGAGACATAAGAAAATAGTTTGCACAGGAAGATGTTAGTCAAAACGGTGTGGCACAGTCAAGAAAGAGAGAGGATACATCTACAGGACACACGCACGAAACAGACATACAATATATAATCATGAAATAATTTACGCACCTCATGGTCTATTCAGGTCTACTTTGAGCATTCTGAAAAAGTTGTTATAGTGCAACCAAAAAAATTACTTGGAAATATCAAATACCACCACCTCAGCCAGTATCTCTGGCTCCTCCAGCCCCATCACAGCTTTGCGTCTGATCTTTAGTTTTCTTCCATGCTTCAATGCTGCTTATTTCCTTCCCTTGTTTCCTTTCAAGGATAATGATAGAAATAACCTTGGTTCACATTCTTAACAGTATTTATTAATGCCTGTGAAATGCGCTTGAAAGTTTGTCTTTTTTCCCCTTATATTAAATAAAAAGAGCTCTTCCCCCCACCCCAGCCCCCATGATCTGCAGGGTTTCATGAATATTAATCTAAGATACGATTTTGTTGTTGTATTAAGCCTTTTGTAGGTATGAAAAGAAAAATTGAAATATAATTAATCTCTTTGTGAATGTAAAATTTGAAATGAAGCCAGTAAAGCCAGCTAACTAGACTTTAAGGAGACTACAAACTGTTGCTTAGATGAAAGCGTGTAGGTGGAGGCTGGCTTCTGCTCTTAAGAATTCTTAGCAGGTGACAGATATGATAATTGTCTTTGAGTACATCTGAAAATGCATCTGCAAATGAGTAAAGTTGCAAAAATAGAAGTGATAGTTTATTTTTCAATAGCGTTTTCATCAGGTTAGTTAACAGTTTTAGCCTCTCATTATTACAGAGGCAAGGGAAAAAGTGAAATTCTAGTATACAATTGTAGAGTACTCTCAGAATGTTATCATCAGGCCCAGCATTAATTTTTTGTTTGTTTGGAGAAAGCTCAGTGCCACACTGTGCAACCTAATAAACCCCAACTAAAAGACTTATTTCCAGTTGCTCTTTAACATAAAAACTCAGCCACTAGAATTTGGTTTCACAGATTGTGACTTTCTAGACCTTAAAATTAAATACATTTTTAAAACTACACACATCTAGCAAAGAATGTAAGGTCAGGCATCAGCCTTAGAGATTCCATTCCTCTCACCTAAAAGGGGAAAGCAGTGAGTCTAGAGAAGTAGAGAGATTGTTCTAAGGCTAGTTTTAGGGCAGAGTTGGAAAGCAGACCCAGGTAAATCCGTTCCTGGTCCAGAAGTCCAACCCTAGCCACATGCTCCATACCATATGACACACTGGGAAATGTTTCCTCCTGTTTGCCTCTAAAGTGACCTTCTTTCAAATTCAATAGCTGAAAAAGGCACAATGAATTCAAACTGTGGCTGAGAGGGAAAGCAGAAAAGCTGTGGATTTTGGCTCCATTAGAATAGATTCTGGAGAGCACCTCCAGCATTCCCTAAAGGCAAAAAACATTCAGCTGGAGCCCCAGGGGCATCTTTACTAATTAGTACGCTGTTTCCTCCTCAAAGTAAAGGTTAAATGTTTGAACTTCATGTATCACTTCTAAGCCAAACTCCATTATGCTGTACTTCAGGGAGAGAAGAGGTACACCCTCTGATTCAATAGGTGGAAACGCAATAAACTATCTGACTTTCGAAAGTGAGTTAAGGAGACAAAAATGTAAGGTGACTTTTAGGGAGATAGTGACCTGAATTGGAGATCTGTTGAACTGAATTTCAGGCACACAGATAAACATATGTTTTATGCCAGGTCCTGTGTTACCTGCCAGAGACATAAAGGCAAAAACAGACACCACTTCCGCTTTGAAGAGATTTACAGTCTAATTGGGAATAAAAGCCTCCTAAAATTCCATCACTATACAATAATGAAAGTAAAATGATAGAGATGTGAGAGCATAAAGGAGATGCACTTGGTGGCTTCGGGTCTAGGAAAAGCCTCTTGAAGGAGATGTCTAAGCTGAATCTTGAAAGACAATAAACAAAGAAAGAAAGATAGGAAGGATTTTCCACACAGAGGAGAGAACATACGCAAAGACATGGACGAGTGAAATACGATGGAGAGTAAGAATTCTGAGGAATGTTACAAGACCCACATATCAAGTGTGAGGCCTGAGGTCATTAAAAGGAGGCTGAGAAACTAACCTCCTGGTGGTCACCTAATGGAGAACCTTGAAGGCCAAGCTACATGTCTAGATTTTATTTTGAAAGATGCAGACCGGGCACTGTTGGGGTCTAAATAGAAAAAGGACAAGCTTAATTTACAGTGCATGTAGGTTATTCTGCCACATGATATAGAGATCTTACAGAAGAAAGAACAAAAGTAGGGAGGAACACTTGAAAACAGCTTGTGTGATATAGCTGGTGCACACCTGAGTGAAGGCAGTAGTGGACAAGACAGAGCGGAGGGGAAAGGGAACAAAAAGTGAGGTGTGTGGATGCATTGGAACAGAGGGGTAGAAGATTAGGAGGGAATGAAGATGGCTTGAATTAACTCAGGGCCAGATTTTTCTATTTCCCTTTCTTGGGAAGAGGGTGAACATGTCTTCATTTTATAAAGAGCAGCTGCCTCCATTTAAGCAAAAGTAAAATGTATGATTGCTGTTGTATGGACGTTCAATATGAGTATAGAAGTAACTGTATATATGCTGACTAGCCAAACAAGTGGTTTGTATTGGTTTAAGGTGTTTTCTCTCAGCTATGACTAGATGCTCTGTGCTCTGCTCCATGGAACTGGGGCTGGAACTCTGCAAACCACGTTTCTCCTTTGCCAGCTGGTTCCCCATAAGCTGGGCCAGAGGGAAATAAAAGATAGGCATAGAGAGAAATAAGAACCTTGCTCCATCCTGATTTGCTTGCTGTTTCTGTCCAGGACACTTTAGCCATCCTCTTTATCCTCACTGTGGCACTGGCTACAATCCCCAGCTTGTTTTCTGGCACATACAGTAGTAGCACCCTTTTATCCAGGGGGGATTTGTTCCAAAACCCCAGTGGATGCCTGGTACCACAAATTGTACCAAGCCCTATATATACATATTTCTACATACAGACCTATGATAAAGTTTAATTTATGAATTAGGTACCGTAAGAAATTAACAATAACTAATAATACAATGGAATAATTATAATATATTGTAAAAGAAGTTAAGTAAATGTGGCCACTTTCAAAATATCTTACTGTAACAATACTCACCCTTCTACTTGTGATGATGTGAGGTGATAAAATACCTGCGTGATGAACTGAAGTGAGGTGAATAAGACATTATTAAGTAAAATAAGACTTACCTGAACACAAGCACTGTGATACCTCAACCGCGGACCTGAGACCAAGACGACTCCTATGTGACCTATGGGCAGGGAACTTGTAAAGCATGGAGACGCTGGATAAAGGGATGAGTCACGCCCTGAGCGGTGTAGACTCGCGAGATTTCATCACGCTACTGAGAACAGCTGCGCACAATTTAAAACTTAGGGATTGTTTATTTCTGTTTTTTTCCATGTAATATGTTCAGACCCTGGTCGACTGACCGCAGGTTACTCAAACTATGGATAAGGGGGGACGTCCCTGCTGTACCAAAGCATCCTCCGTGTACCTCGTAAAATGCAGCAGCACGGGCTCAACACAGCTTCTCCCTCAGAAGTCTGAGTGCCAGGTCTGGGCTCCTCTTCTGTGATGCTGAAACATTTAATAAGCTGCACCTGTCCCCTCGTCAATGGCCTGGGCTCCCGCTCTGCAGTTCTTCTCCCAGCTTGTAAATTGTGAGAACCCCTGGCTTTTTCTTGCCTCCCAGCTCTTGGTGGAAACTCTACTTGCAGGTACTGTCTTTACGTTTTTCAGTGTTCTCTTTTGGCTTTTTTTCAGTTTAATTTAGCCAATACCTTATATTAAAATCTCTTTGCTGTGATGCCAAGTGTACTTTCTACGTTCATGACTGGACCCTGACTCATTCAGGCTTAAAACTGAAGAATTTGGGGATTTTGTTTTGTTTTGTTTTGTTTTGTTTTGTTTTTTGGCCAGATTGTGATTGAGATGCCTATTCAGATTAAATTGCTATATCCAGCAAGTCATTGGTTTTATCAGTCTGCAACTCAAAGGAGAAAACATAGATGAGTGTGAGATATTTATCTGAAACTCTTAATACATCAGTGGTAGTTAACATTTTACTGAATGTATGAGATTACTCAAAAATCCAGGAAAGGAAATATTCTCCCTAATGGATTCTGTGGAGCTACTAAGAATTCCCTAGAATCAAACATATCTGAGGATCATGACTCACTTGTGTGTTTCCATTAATGCCATGCATTGTGTTTGATACAAAGTAAGACAATATTTTTTGAGTGAATGGGGGAAAGGAAAGATAAAAGGAAAAAGAAAGCTGAATAAGAGAAACTTCAGGTTGAAGGTCATGGTAGAGGCTACTTGTTGCTTACTCATCACCTATTCTCCCTATATTATTAAGTAGAAGAATCATGATTTTACTGAAGTTATTAATGAGTCTACTTCCCAGATTTCTTCAGGTAGGGCATGGTTATATGACTGAATTATGACAAATAAAAAAGAAAAAAAGTTGAGTATGACTTTGAGGAAGAATCCCTAAAGGGAACTAATCCCAGTAGGGATACACTTCTTTTATCTTTTCTCCTTCCTGATTTCTGCTGTGTGGATGCAAGGGCAGGAGCTCCAGCAATCATTATGGACCATGAGGTGACTTTGAAGATAATGGATTAGAAAGAGAGGAATCTGGGTTTCTGATGGCTGAAACTGTCATACATGCCCCAAGCTGGCTACCTGTCTCTAAATGTCTTTAAATGAAAGAAATGAACTTCTATCTTGTTTAGCCAGTGTTTTATTATATATTGTTCAGTAAAAAGGGATACAAATACATCTTAAAGATTATCTGTAAGAGATATTTGAAAGCCTATTTGACCTTTCATCCATTGCTCACGCCGTATATGTTGGCAGGAATACTTCTAGAGGAAATTACTCTAATTTTTGGATAGTTTTGAATGCTAAAATTTTATTAAATGAGAAAAATAATTTGTACTTGTTGTTTCTGGATCTAATTTATTGTGTCATTAAAAATATCAATTTCTTCTTTACTAGAAAAGTATTCAGATTTCTAAGAACAGCTATTATGTCCTCACATCTCTAGGCTAAACTTCCCAGCTTCTTCCTGTTTTGCAATTAGACATGGTTTAAATTTCCTAACTTAATTTAATCTCCTAATCCTAACTTAATCTCCAGATGATAGCCAAATGGATGAACTCCCACATATTGTTTCCCAATACTTTCCTTATAAAACTGCCCTTGCTATTGATCCTATTCTAGTGCTAGTAAACATCTTACAAATACTGCTGCTCCCTGCAAGTGCCCTTCCGCTCCAGTAAGAGCCAAGGTTGGACAGTGCTAAGAGAGAAAGATTTTCCTAGTTATCATTCTCATTAAGATTGTCTACATGTATCAAGTAAAGGTTTAAGTTTTTCTAAGCCATATTGTCTACTGAGAGGCAGTGTCTATCGTGGCTAAAAGTAGACTCTGGGGCCAGACTACTTAAGTTCAAATCCCACTTCTGCTTCTGACTTGGCCTTGTAAGTCAGCATCTTCATCTGTGAGAAGAAAGCCTAACAGTATCACTTGCATACAGTAATTGAGAGGATGGAATGTAAATTCCATGTAAATTCCTACATAAAGACTTAGAAATGCTGGCACTTCTGTTGCATCAAAATTTCAGAAAGATAGAATAGTAGTTACTCCATAAATATGTTCTATTTTTATTCTTACTTACTGGTGGAATTTGGTACATTGACTATGCCCATGCTCTATGTTGTTTTGAGAATCGTGGTAGACACTCAGATTTACTTCCTAAATTTGAGAACACAAAATATATATCTCTCTCTTTTGAGATGGTTTTCCCCTTTTCTTCTCAGTAAAATCCCACCAATACTTTAAGACTCAACTTAAGCATGCCACATTTCTTGTTGCTTGCCTTCTCCGCTGACACAGCAAGCTCCCCAGGGACAAGTACCCTGGCTTTTCCTCACCTCCTATTCATTTTTCTATTCATTTTTAACTACCCTAATTCTATTCATTTTTAACTACCCTGATGTCTCCTATAATATCTTCCATTCCACTGATGATGGCTACAAGTTCTGTTGAATGATAATAAATTATTAAGTGATGAAAATAACAGCTGTTAATTAAATAATTATTTGCTATTTCTTCCATTTTGTTCTTTTAAGAACAAGGCTTTATGTTTTTTGAACCAGTATATTTAATTTCAGATACATTAACTCTCTTTTCAAAGGAACTAATGTTTTTCTATCACTTACTATATTCCAGACTCTGTGCTCAATGAAATAATATATATTATTTTATTTAATCTTTACACAAAAAAATTTGAATGAAGTAGATATTATTAGCTTCATTTGACAAATGAGGAAACTGAGTCTTTACAGAATTTCAGTAACTTCTCTAAATTACATGATTAGTAAGGGGTGGACTGAGTATTCAAACTCAGTTCTCTCTAATCCCAAGTCTGTACCTTAAATCAGAATGTTATACAAGTGCTTTTTGAAATTTAATATGAATTAGACAAGTCACCTAGGGATGTTATTAAATGCAGATTCCGATTCAGTGAGTCTGAGATGGGCCAGAGATTCTGCATTTCTAATACTTCCCTGTCAACGCTAGTGCTGCACAGGGACTACACATTGTGTATAGTGGTTCTGCTCTCCCTCCAGATGTGTCTGGGTTGCTTTACTTGACACATCCTACCTGATCTTTGGATTCCCTAACAGCTCAAGCAGGGGATTCCCTAACAGCTCAAGCAGGGGGCCGATGAGAGAGATTTCCTTTTCTAAGTAGCAGTGATCTCAGTTGAGGTCTCAGTGTTACTCCTTTCAGGTCTGATTCCCATCTCATCTTTAACAGCACCCTCTTTCTTTAATCTGCCTTATCTGTGTGCTTCCTGTCTCTTGACCCCACTGCCCAGTTTCTCACTCATTATCCTGCCTTGACATCCAGTGCTTACCTTGCCTGTGATTCACAGCTCATTTATGAGTGTTAGCCGAGAGACCTTCTTTAGCTCTTGGCTTTTTGAATTTAGAGTTGCTAAGAAATATCTTCAGTAACATGGAAGATTTAAACTAACATGGACACCCTTCCAGCTCCAAACACAAAGTAATCCTGGATTTAAAAAAAAAAAAAAAAAGAAATAAAGAAAATCAGAAACATATAGCTGGATTTGAAAGATGGTGAAATTACTCTCAGAAATAACGAGAGAATTCATAACCAAGGCAGTTGTACAAGCTGACTCAGTGGCAGTCCGGAGAGTATGAGACCTACATAAAAAGCCTGCACACTTTAGGGGGGTAATCATTTAACATCTAAGAAAACATCAAAGAAAAGTAGCTGTATCCTTGGATACTACATGAGATAGAAAGCTAGAACTAAGAACAACGTACCAAGTGAAATCTCTGGAAGATTAGCCTCCTCCAATAAAACAGAGTCAAAAAACTCCATTCATGGCATGAAAAAAACATCTTCCTGCATCTTTCAGATGGAAAAATATATTGTGAAAATCAAAAGCCCAAGACTTCACCATGGACTGATGTGAAATCTTAATTTATGCCACACATGCTACCAGTATCCAACATCATGAATTAAAATATAGACTGAATTCAGAATAGCAAATTACATGAGACCTCCAGTAGAAACACATACCATTCTGCTCTATTTGTAAATTCCCAAAGGACACTGTGCACAGATCGCCCCCAACCCCCACCATCCACATACACACAAACAAACCCACAAACTTCCTCTGAAGATGAGCTCATAATGAAACATTGCGAATCTCAAGACTTTACCAGGGACAGATGTGACATGTGAATTCATATCACATGTGCTTCAAGTATCCCAGGGTGTAAACGCTCATATAAACTGAACTGAGAGTAGTCATTTCCCCCCAAGAACTGAAAGAGAAGCTCATGCCATAGCACTCGATTCAGAAACTATAACAACCTGCAGACATTCCTTATGTGCACAAAGAAACCAACCAACCAATCAAACAGGTAAGACTTCTATTGAAGATGAGATCATAACAAGACATTACCGATGTCGAGATTTGTGTGAGACTTATGTGAGACTCTGTTCCTTTTCTCTTCTGGTTTCTAGTAACTGTCGCATTCCTTGGCTAGCAGCCATGTCACTCCAATTGCTGCCTCCATCTTAAGTCCCAGTCTCCAATGTCTCTCTAATATCCCTCTGCTTCTCTCATTTAAGGCTAATTGTGATGTAATTTAAGGCTTACACACATCACCCAGGATGATACTCTTATCTCAAGATTCTTTACTAAATAATATCTGCAAGGACCCTTTTTCCAAAAAGGTAATATTTTTAGGTTCTAGGGATGAATACGGGACATATCTTTGGGGCTACTATTCATCCTGCTACAACAGAAATAATGAAAACATGATCTATCCAATAAACAACAAAGAAAGGCAATAAGAGCAATACAACCCATGACCATTTTTCTTTTTTTTTGGTCCACTTTGAATACTTCTTTTTCTTTTCCTTAACTTATCCTTTTACTGTGAAGATAGACTGGTGTAATGAAAAGCATTAGAGGCACAGTCAGCAAACTGTGGCCACTGGACCAAATCCAGCTCCCCACCTGTTTTTGTGAACAAAGTTTTATTGGAACACAGTCACATCAATTCTTTACATATTTTCTATGGTGGCTTTTGTGTTACAACAGTTGAGTTGAGTAGTTGTAACGGAGACCATATGGCTAGCAAAGCTTAAAATATTCATTATCTGGTCCTTTCCATGTTATACCTTGAATTAAATGATCCACTCTAAGTGGAAATAAGGAAAATTAATTAGGTGGATTAATTGACTAACTCGTGTGTGTGTGTGTGATACATATTTTGAATTAAGATCATCAATAGTCTGACACCTTCAGTGGAGTTGAAGTTTTCTCAGAGAACTAACAAGTAAAGGAAAAAAGTTTTGCTTCCTTGGATTTGAAAATTTGGATTCTAGATTTCCTTCAACTCTGCAGAATATTCTTAGAAGAAAGATTTGCAATTAGATGCTAAGCATGTTGGACTAGAGGGATAAAGAGGAGTAAATACTGCCAGAAATTTTATGAGAAGTATATGCAACCTGTATTTTACTCCTAATGTAATGCACATTTTGTCCTCATTTTGTTTTTACTTCTATTGTAAGCTGGCCCAAATCATTTTGGTGCAAGTAGATGTGGTATAAATAAATAATCATACATGGACAGCACAAAAGAAAGAGAAAACTTGGAGCAGGAAAAAAATAAATCTCATAAATAGCTGTATTTTAAGCAGAAGGTCAGCCTTTGCATTAGGTAGTATTTATAAGATATTTGTGGAGTGCCTTAAAATGCCACGGAAATGTCAATGATGGTCAAAGCTCTTAAAAACAGTAGTGTCAGAATCAGCTTAGTTTTTCCATTGCTTGGCTTTCACTATTTTGTAAGAAACAGGAATGTCTGTTCCTCCAGGCTCCATGTCAGGCTCCGAGATCACAATTCTCTCCAGCCCAGGTGCCATGACAGCTTTCACTGACATGCTAGATCAACAGAAAGGATAACATTGAGCTCTCTTAAATTTACAATATTTACAATATTTAGGAATCTGACAGTTTAGGTTTCTTTCTTTTTTTTCTGTCAATTATAGGAAAAGAAAGATGGAAATTTCTATTTTATAAAAATATCCTCCATATTATTTACATTGATACCTGTCTGAGCTGCCTTGAAAATAAACTAGAGGAATTATCACTCTCTGATTTGAGACAGACTTCTTCATGAAGAAAGCTGACAAGAATGACAGAATCGTGCCACCCTTCACTCCACTCTCAGTTCATTATGCTTTGTCTTTCGTCTCTTCTGCCTATCTCGGAGATTTTCAGCAGAGGGAAAAAGTGTCCCAAGCTGGTGTGAGTAAGCAGCACCTGGAGGAACAGGGAGAACATCAATTCTGGACTCCCCAAAGGACACCAGAAAACATATTGATGAAAGCAAACCTAAGTTTATCTGGCCCTTCAGTATGGGAAAATACCACCTTAATAGGACCTTACCAGTGTCTCAGAAGAGGGAGTTCAGGGGAAGATATTTGAAGGGTTGTGTCATTTAAGGCAGATCTTTCAAGGCAAGGAGCCTATTGGATTCACATACGGTATTTTTACATATTTTAAGATTGGTGGATAATATGAGGTAAAGATCTTAAAGTCAATCTTGATAAGGAAATTCTTTGTTGGATAAGTGAGCTGTTTGCCCAAGGGAACAATTTATTTATCCTGATAAGAGAGTTATTTACCCAGATAAGCAAACTGTTTGTTCCCATAAATTGATTTGCAGAAATTCCCTGAAGCAAACAGTGAAATTTTTTATTGCTTTACAGCCTTATCTTTCTGGAAGAGAATTGAGTTGGATTGACACATGTGGTCTCTGTTTAGTTCTATAGTTACATGGATTCAGGAGAGTCTCCAATTCTTAAAGGTTTTACCCTAACATGACATACACATTTATAGGCTAAAGTCATTTCCATTTCTCCACTCCTGGGAGATCAAACTTGTTCTTTATATTTCTAAATATGTTCTCCTAAATGAGTGAATCTAAAGCTTATCATTGTTTTGGGAACTTTGTAAGCCTCTGTTCTAGTCTGGTCACATTTAGGTATATGTCTAAGTTCTTTTTACGGTCTGCACTTGCCCAGCCTTCAGTGGTATTTCAGTTCTCGTAAAGAATTGACAATTGAAGGAAAAGCATTTGTCTCCTTGGAACTGGAAATATGGACTCGGGATTTCTTTCAGCTCTGCATTCTGCTTTTTTAGGTGAAAGATTTTCGGTTAGATGCTCAGCATATTAGACTAGAGAGAGAAGGGGCAGTAAACATTGACAAAAGCATGCCTGCTAACCTGCATTACTTACTTAATCTACACATTAGGGGCCCAGTTTCAAGGAGAGGACAAATCAGAAACTTGGTCAATTGAGCGTGTTTTTTGGAAACCTGAAGGACTGGGTCGTCTTTGTAATGCAAAGTTTGGCCTAAAATATTATCAAACCTATGTAGAAACAAAACTCTTTACTAGGCCAGAATTTTCATGCAACCACTGCCCAGAGAATTTTGGCAATAAGGTTAGACTCCTTAATTAATCAATGACAGTCAAAATTAGGCGTGAATTGGCTGTGATTATTTGTTCTGTGATTAGAAATGATGGCACCTCAGCCATTCTCCTGGAGACCATTGACTGCTTTGTTCTTTACATGTTGCTCTAGATTCTGAATTATTTTCTTTACTTCATCAGTCTACAATAAAATCTAACATGCTTCTTGGGCCTGGGTCTATAACTTTTGGTAGCCAGGCTATGGGGAATGCTGCCATGTCCTGAGTGCATAGTTCCCTGAGACTGAGAATGTTTGAGAATAAATCATTCCGTCTGAACTGGATGAAAAGTTGACAAGGCAGCTCCCCTTCAGTTTCCCATTCCCCCAGTCTACTTTCAACCTTATTTGCTCTCTTATTAAGCTGATTGATTACCATCTTTGCTGGGTCTACTTAGGGTTTTTGTTTTTTAATTGCAGAATGCCAACCCAGGCTCTGAGCTGGCACATATACAGAGGCCACTTCTAGAAATTGTAACCACGATTTATGTCCTACAATCATGCAAAGGAGACTGGCTGCTTTAGCACCAGGCCCAAACATCCCAAGCACCATCCCTGAAGGCTTGAAGCATTCAGATTCCGCTTCTACATGGAGAGCAATCAGATACCACCAGGGCTTAGCCTAGTTACCATGGAAGTCCAAAGGAAGGAAATTATAATCTGAGTTTCTCAACTGGACTTTTCTCCTTTATTGGTATTTTGTTTGTTTTTGTTTTGTTTTGTTGGCCACCCAGCACCTCCTAACAGTTCCTGGGGTGTTAAATCCTGGTGCTTGCTCTCCCATTACAGAAGCAAAGACAGTTCTTGAAGTCTTCTTGTCCCAACACTCCCTCTCCGTTCTCCTTCAGCCAAGATGTGGCTGATCAGACATTCATTTGGGACTCTTATTTCTCAGAGAAAGGATGGAAGTCTCAGAGCTTGTTTAGGCTACTGGGGAAATTGTGGAGCTCTTCCTGCTACTAGTATTACCTGGAGCTGCCTCGTTCCATTTCTTTCAAGCTTGACTCCGGCAACCCCTTTCAACCTCATGTATTCCCGCTGCCTTTCCTATGGATTCCCTCTTTTTAAAAAAGTTAGCCAGAGCCTGTTTCTCTTGCCTGAGTAATGTACCTTCCCAACTTTCGTTGCCTTCAAGAGGCTGTGTATTACAAAGTTGTATTTGGTGAAATCCAGTTGAGGCTGAACTCTTGACTATAGCTAGGCTGGCCCATGGCATGCCCTGCCGTGGTTATTTGCAATAGAACACACATATCCTCAGTCAGCGACAGCCTGTTCCCTACACAAAATTCTATAGAAAGGGGCACACTTACTGGAAAAATGTTTTGTCTTAAGTTGTATCTATATCTGGCTTACTTCTGAGCTCAGGGACAAACTATTTCCTCCACTCATATGATAAGCCAAGTGTGCAGTGAGACCATTTCAGAAACCAGTGATTCACTGTCAATTTTGGCTTGAAGGTAGCTGATCAGAAACCAGCTCCTTTCTGAGGTTTAGTTTATATTCCTGTGTGTGTGTGTGTGTGTGTGTGTGTGTGTGTGTGTGTGTGAGAGAGAGAGAGAGAGAGAGAGAGAGAGAGAGAGAGAGAGAGAGAGAGAAACCCTAAAAGGAAGCAGAGCTAAGTTGAACAAACCAGCAGTGCTTGTTCAGTTCATTACATCCTTATCCCAAGAGAGTGCTGCTTTGTTTTACTTTCATTTGCTTCTAAACTGGTTTTAAAAGCTTCTGTCTTTCTTATCTAGTCATTCTTTTGCAGTAAGGATCAAATGGCAATCCGAATGGCACTAAGGTTGAAATTTCCCCAGAGCCTTGTATCTTGAGATTTCCCATGTGAAGGGCAATGGCCTTTGTGACCAGGGCAATTCTATTTGTGTCCGCTGGCCCTTATCCACTGCATACCTTCCTCCTGGATTTTTTGTCAGGTAAAATCCTGTTGATGTGGATTGCAGAGGCTGTTTTAGAGAGAAAGAGAAATCATGAAAGGTTAACAGTGCGGAGAGGGTTCTTATTTGCCCTTTGTCATGACCGTGACAGTGATAAAGGATAGATGTGGACAAGTGATTACTCAATAATATTTATAAGAAGCATTACAATATATGCTATATTCATGTGCAGACATATGCAAGCTAAACATATAGTTCCTACTTTATTTCTCACAGCATCCTTATGAAATGGATGCTATTTCAATAATATGAAATATTATTAACCCCAATTTAGAAATAAATAAACCTGATGTCCCCAACGTTTAAGTGACTTGCTTCAGTCACAAGTTAGTAAATCAGAGAGGTAGGTCTCTAGAACCTTGCTAACTAAAGGATGTCAGTGAATCATCATCAGCATCACCTGGGAACATATTAAAACTATAGACTCTCGGGCCCCACCCCAGAGCTGCTGAATCAGAGACTGTATTTTAACAAGACTCCAGGTGATTCTTTTGCACAATGAAGTTTAAAGAGCATTTTTCTAGATCAAGTCTCTGTTATATGTCCCAGAGTCTTTAGTGATTTTTGTCACTGGCTACTTCCTTATTCCTCAAAGCTTCTTACCAGGATCATTTTCTAGGAGTCTGGCCATTAGAGTGTGCAATACAAAGTCTGCGGCTTCAGTTTATCCTTGACTTTCCTTTAGTCTGAGAAATCATTCCTCATCTTTTCCAAAGGTATCACTATTGGAAAACAAAAGTAAGCATAGCTACAAAAGGGCAGGCAGAAAACAAGAAAGAAAAAGAAAGTAGGCTCAGTAGATTACTTCCTGTTCTTTCTAATGTAAAGAGCAGCTCCAAAAAGCACAGACCATTAGGACTAAATTTTGAGTAGAAAGAGAACTGCAAATGGAGTCATTTTGCTGTCTGTTGTTAATGTAATCTACCAAGTAGGCAGACGTGATTTTGCTTCATTTGTCTCGAGGCTCTAGCACACTCTGTCCATTGTGAAATTTTCACAATGAAAAACAGTATGGTTTAAGAACGTGCAAAATTCTCTCTCTCACTGTGAGATCTAGGCTAGCATACTGTATACTTATGTCAGGCCTCGACAAACATGTGAAGTCGCAAAGACTGGCCCAGGAACCTGGAGGAGGCGGAATTCTGCCCTCCCTAGCCCTTACCCAGCCTGCTGCCGACTCCCACAGGGATTCAGAAGTTTTACCTATTACCCCCAAACCAAAACACACAAACAAAAGTAAGGTGAAATAATGTGTCAGTTGCTCTTGTTCTAATCACACTGAGGGTATGGAATTAATTGATGTCTAGTCTATAATCTGATTGCTGAAGCTCAGAGTGCTGCAATGGTTTTAAAGTTTGACAATCTACCCACTCCCACCCAAACCGAGCAATACCTACATACCGAGTCTTTCTGATTTCCCGATTTTATTCCATTTCCAGATATTTCATTCTTCTGATAGCTTTTCCTTGTCTGGTACATATTTTTATTTTAAATCAAAAGATTTGTGATGTTTTCTTTGTTTTCAGTTTGTTCCCCAAAGCTAAAAGGCACAGTGCTGAAATAGGATATGAAGGAGCTGCGTGGCTGAAAATTGGGTCAAACTCATATGGTTCTTCTGGAGATATCTCAAAACCTTCTTCCCAAAGGGAAATAAGATCTAGTTAACAAATGCAGATGTTTTCAAAATTCTTCTTTTTGGTTTTTCTATGAGCTTATGTTCACTGTATTGAACATATGAACATGATGTTGAGGAAGACACATATGATTTTGAGAATTATCTCTTGTGAAAATATGGATCTGATAGACTAGAAGCCAGAAGAGAAAGACTTCATCTCTGGAGGGGAGATTTAAATCAAACACCTTCAAATTTGGGGAAGATCACACGGGCTTTCCCATGTCCACTTATAGAGTGTCACATTGTTTATTAGTGGGTACTCTTTCATCCACCCAGTATTTATGGAGTACCTTTAATGTGCTAAAGACTCCACTTGCCACTAGGTAAAGGGAAAGCAAAGCAGGCAAGGTTCCTGCTCTCTTGGCTCTTACATCCTAATTTTCTTGGTTATTATAATGGCAGAAGGGAGCAGTGACCTGGGAGAGCAATAAGAATGATGCTTTCATATGGAAGGGAATACAAGTTATACTAATTTCTGGGAATATATTTATGGGGGCTGGTTAAGCAGTCAGTTTCTCTGATTTCAAGTGCCAGCATGAATCATGATGTTATAAAGCTTTAAGAGGTGCTGTAAGTCAAAGAGTTTCTGTCTTCACTTTTCCCTTAGTGATCAAATAGGATACTACGATATTGAAGGAGTTCTAGTCCCCAAAACAGATTTCATTTAATTATTAAGGTCATTAAATTACTTAGGTTATCAAAAATAAAACATAAGGGAGCACTGAATGACCAGCCTCTAGAGCTCATGTTTTGCCCACCAAATTGATTCTCCCCAGGTATCTACTTTAAGTGGAATGAATTCGCACATTTACTCTGTCTTCCATGGAATAAGCTGCACTAGCAGGCAACCACAATGGCTGTCATCTGTCAGCAGCTATTACCTGCCATTAAAGCTAAAGGGGAGTGTTAATGACAAATATTGCAGCATGCTTTGTAAAATTCACAAGCTGTTTTAATATTACCCCCTGCCAAACTAAATATAGAGGTTTGCCTCATCACAAAATTTTACCTCTCCCATCTTCTTCCCTACCCTCCTTTTCATATACCCAGCATCCATATAACCTGCAGTAAGAAAGGCTACATTCAATTACTTAAAGCAGAATTTAGTCACATTTTACCAGACATTATTCTCTAAGAGTCTTTTGTGTTTTATCTTTCCATATTCTGAAAAGAGTGTGCATTGAAGGTTGCAGACCATTCTTCCTGAGTTGATAGCTTTACGTGGACTCAGAAACCTCGTTGCAGTGTCTGACGCAGCTGTAGGGATGCTGAAACAATGCTCTTCAATAAATAGGCTTTGTCTGCCTGTGCTGGCAGCAACTGCTTTAGAAGAGTACACAGGCAATATGCTACTGTGTATTCCCCACAGGCACTTAACACTCCTGCACTCAGCTTCCAAATCTGTCATCTTTCTATTCTGCTTTTGCCAAATTCCTATCCTCCCTGGCCAGGGACAAAAGACATAAGCTTTTTTTTCCAGTCTCTGGGGTCCATGATCATTGTAGTCTTGTGAATGTTCACTTTCCAGCGGGGGGATATTATGGGACTAATTCCCCGTGGTTTAAGAAGTAAATTGCACCTCAGTGCCCACAAAGTCATATGCTAGTCAGTGGTTCTAAATACAAAAAAATTAAGGATCTTGGCTGTTGCACAGTAGTCATGGGGATCATGACTACTGTGCAACAGCCAAGATCCTTAATTTTTGCCCCACATCCCATAGGGCATAGCATAAGGAATATAGTCAGTGATATTGTAATAACTATGTATGATGTCAGATGGGTGCTGGATTTATCAGGGTGATAGAAGGGAGGGGGATAAGGGCAGGGTGAAAAAGATGAAGGGATTAAGAAGTACAAATTGGTAGTTACAAAATAGTCAGGGGCGTGAAAAGCACAGAGAATGTAGCCAATAATATGGTAATAACTATGGATAGTGCCAGGTGGGTACTAGACTAGTCAGGGGGATCACTTCTTTAGATATGTGAATGTTGAATAACTATGGTGTATACCTGAAACTAACATAATATTGTTTGTTAACTGTATTTTAATAAAAATCTTAAAAATAAATAAATAAATTGCAGACCAATGTCCTTCTGAGCTCTTGGTCATCTTAATGTCGCCCCACAGTGCCTGTCCTCAGAATCATCTGAAGAAGCACAATACTGAGGAGAGAGACAGAGACCCAATGAAGTTAGGTGGCCTTCCTCGGTACACACAGTTAGTGTCCAAACTGGGATTAGAACACATGCTTCCTGCTCTCCCTTTGACCAACTTCATTTGAGATAAGAAAATACTTCAGAGAGGAGAACTTTGAGCTAGGTCTTGAGAGTAAATATCTATGTGTTAGGAAAAGGAAACTCTGAAAAACTAAAACCATATACGCAAAGGCAGATATGTGCTAAAAGATGGCTTTCTGAGATCTCAGCAAGTAGCCCAGTAAAGTAAAACACCGAGTGCATGAAAGAATAGCCATGAGAGACTGCAGAAATCCTTGGGGCTAGAGATGGAGAGACATTCAAACACCACCAAGGAGTTTCTATTTATCTCATGGGTAATAGGGAGTTGCTAACTGACATGATTAGATTTCAGTTTAGATAAAGCATTACACAGTTTTATTCATATAAAAACAATTGTCTTTGATATGCGAAGTTAAAATATCAAATGTAGGGAGCAGGTCTAGCTATACACCAAAGTGTTAAGAGAAGAATTTGCTAAGAAGTTTAGAACAGAGTTAATAGGGTAGCTAGAACGATAAAGAGACATAAGAGCAGCTCTTTAGAAATATGAATTCAGGGGCCTGCCCGGTGGCTCAGGTGGTTGGAGCGCCATGCTCCCAACCCATGAGTGGCCAGCAGCCATCGTGAGTGGCCAGCTGTGCATGGGCCAGGGAGCTGTGTACTACACAACTAGACTGAGAAACAACGGATTGAACCAGAATGGAGGGGTGAGGCAGAAGAAGGGACAAAAATAAGAAATGTGAGTTCAGAATGTGCCACGATTCAGCATTTATAACAAGCATTGAGATAACATCTAGGCAAGTACAAGTTTAGAGTGGTTAAATAGAGTTTTCGAAAGAAGTGGAATTATGTTTGGGTTTTGATGGATGTGAGAAGGTAGCAATGGAGGGGGAAAGTAAATATTAGAAAAAAGTAAATTATATGTGGGATCCATAGGGCCAAATTATTTGGTTTAATTATTTGGTTAAAAATGATAAGCTATGAAGATGTTAGTGAGAAATGACTATGGGGAAAATTCTAGGGGTGAAAGCAGTTGACTGGGACACTGGATGCCAGGCCAATGGCCTCATAGCTTTAGGAAGTTTATTAACCCCAGGAAGGTTCAAGGAGTCCATCTAGTTTTATCAGATGGCTTGAGCAAAGATTTTTGTCACAGCCAGACTTATTTGTCAAAAACTCCTAAAATTGATACTGGCTAATATAAGCAGAAAAGGGATATTTTGAAAGGATATCAGGTAGCTCACAGATTTGCTGGTAATTCTGAAAAAATAGGCACTGAAAATGAGCAGAAATAAAGTGAGAATATCTGGCTAGACTGTAGCCAAGATAACAGTACAGAAATCGTCCCCTGGGAAGGGGTTCTCAGTGGCTGAACACTAGGCCATGACTCACACCCCCATGGTTGCTGTCACTAGGGCCTGATGACATCACTGCCAGTGCTGCCAGGAAGCATATCTCCTGTCCTGAATCTTGGTTCAAAACCCAGAGCAGATGTGACCAGTACGCTGAGGCTAGGTTATAACCTCAAACACTGAATGGGATTCAAATATAAGGTAATACAAAATAAGTTATATCCACTACAGTTTTTTGTTATTTTTATTGCTGTTGGGGTATACATTCTTGCATTGTTGTTGATTTTATGGGAATTACTGATATGGTCTCTATGTTCGTTAAGTTATCTTCTAAATAATTTAACCGTAGTCCTTATAACAACATCAAAAACAACACCACCTGTAACTTCAAGATTCTTATTTTAACTTGACCAGAACACTTAACTTACAGGAGGCCAGGTTTCTTGTTTTTCCTTTTTTTTAAAAATTTTTATTAATTGGGATAAAATTCACATAACGTAAAATTCACCATTTTAAAGTATACAACTCAGTGGATTTTTAGTATTTCCACAGTGTGGTAAAACTGTCACCACTATCTAATTCCAGAATATTCTGATCACTCCAACAAGAAACTATATACCCATTATCCAGTGACTCCTTAATCTCCCTTCCTCCAAGCTAATCTTGCTAATCTTGCATTAGACAACATGACAAGCAAAGCATGGTAACAAGAAAAAAATACATGGGACTTCACCAAAATTAAAATCTTTTGTGTATCAAAGGACACTATCAAGCAACCACTAATCTACTTTCTGTGTCAACAAGTTTCTTATTCTGGACATTTCCTCTCAATGGTATTATGTAATATGTGACTTTTTGGTGTGTGGCTTCTCTCATTTAGCATAATGTTTTTAAGGTTTATCCATGTTGTAGCACATGCCAGTTATTCATTCCTTTTTAGAGCTGAATAATATTCCTTTGTATGTATATAACACATTTGATTAATTCATTCATCTGTTGATGAACAGTGGGGTTGTTTCTACTTTTTGACTACTGTGAATAATGGTGCTATGAACATTGGAATAAAAATATCTGTGTCTCTATTTTCAGGTCTTTTGGGTATATACCTGAAAGTGAAATTGTTGGGTCATATGATAATTCTATGTTTAACACTTTGAGGAATCATCAAACCAGTTTCCACAGCTGTGCCATTTCACATTCTTATTAGCAATGTACAAGAGTTCCAATTTTTCCACATCTCTGCCAATACTTTTTATTTTCATTATTATTATTATTATTAGTTTTATTGCTGTAGCTATCTTAGTGGGTGTGAAGTGGTATTTAATTATGATTTGCATTTCTCTAATAGTTAGTGATGGTGAACTTATTTTCAGGTGATTATTGGCCATTTGTACATTTTCTTTGGAGAAATGTCTATTCAAGTCCTTTGTTTTTTAATTGTTTGTCTTTTTATTGTAAAAAAATGCAAGATTTTTTTTTTAATATTCTGGTTACGAGGCCCTTATTAGATATACGATTTGCAAATATTTTACCCCATTTTACGGGTTGTCTTTTTACTCTCTTGATAGTGTCCTTTGATACACAAAAGTTTTTAATTTTGGTGAAGTCCAATGTATTTTTTTCTTGTTACCATGCTTTGGTTGTCATATTGTCTAATGCAAGTTCGTGAAGATTTACTCCTATATTTCTAAGAGTTTTATACTTTTAGCTCTTACATTTAGATCTTTGACTCATTTTTAGTTCATTTTTGTATATGGTGTGAGGTATAGTTCCAACTTCATATTTTGCATAGCCAGTGAGTATCTAGTACTTCCAGAATCATTTGTTGAAAAGACCATTCTTACCCTATCAGATGTCCATGACACCCTTGGCAAAAAAGTTTATTGACCTTTTGGTTTATTTCTGGATTTTCAATTCTATTCTGTTGATCTAAATGTCTTGCCTTATGCCAGTATGATACTGTTTCGATAGCTTTTAGTAAATTTAAAATCAACAAATGTGAGTCCTTCAACTTTCTTGTTCTTTTTCAAGATTGTTGCGGCTATTTGTGATCCCTTGCAATTCCAAAACAATTTTAGTATCAGCTTGTCCATTTTTGAAAAAAAAAGAAAAAAAGAAAAGTCTATTGGAATTTTAATAAGGATTATATTTAATCTGTAAATTAATTTGGGCAGTATTGCCATTTTAACAGTATTGCCATTTTAAGTCTTCCCATACATGAATCCAGAATGTTTTTTCATTTGTTTATGTCTCTTTTATTTCAATATTATTTGTTTGTTTGTTTGTTTAATTTGTAGAACACAAGTCTTGCACTTTCTTGGGTGAATTTATTGCTAAGTATGTATTCATTTTATGCAATTATGAATGAAATTGGTTTCTTAGTTTCATTCAGATTGGTCATTGATATTGCATAGAAGTATAAATATTTTTGTATACTGGTTTTGTAGCCTAAAACTTTGCTGAATTAATTTATCTCTCATAGTTGTGTAGGGGGTGGGTAGGAGGGTTCTTTAGGATTTTCTATACATGAGATTATATCATCTGCATTTAAAAATAGTTGCACATCTTTCTTTCCCATCTGTATGCATTTGTTTACGATTCTTGTCTAATTGCCCTGGCTAGAACTTCTACTATGTTGAATGGAGGTGGCAAGAGCAGACATCCTTGTCTTATTCCTGATCTTAGCGGGGAAGCTTTCAGTCTTTCATCATTAATTATGGTGTTAGCTCTGGGGTTTTCAGAGACCTATTTTTAGGTTGAGGAAGTTCCTGTCTGTGTCAGGGATTGCCAAGATTACTGTCAGACTTGATGATTCCCTAGGAGGACAAACAAGACTCAGAAGCTGTTATACTCAGAGTTGTGGTTTATTGATCAGAAGGATACAGATTAAAAACTAACCAAGGGAATAAGTGCGTAGGCAACAGCCAGAAAAAAAGAAAAAAGGTGCAAGCTTCCATTTGTCCTTGCCCTGTAGTATTTCATGGACATGCTTAATTCTCCAACGATGATGCAAAGTGTTGCCAACCAGGGAAGCTCAACCAAGCCTTGGTATCTAAGATTTTTATTGGGGAGCCATTCACAAAGGCATGTAGTACCTACATGACTGACTACAGCTACTCAGGCTCCAGCCCCTCAGAGAAGAATGGGAATTCACCATAAATTCCATTCATTAGCATAAATTATCTCACCAAACTGGTGCCACATGGCCCAAGGCCTCAGCCATGTAGAAGCAAATATTCACTGTAAATCACTTTTGTTAGCCAAGGGCCAGTCCTGAAGATAGTTCTGTTGCTATGAACAATTGTTTTTATAACTGACCCATGATTCAGTTATTTCTGAGTTCTAAGTCAGTTGGGGACAAAACTGACTGGGAATAGACAGGGTTTGATCCATGCTAGCTAAGTGAACCCTTTCCTACACAATCCACACCCTTGGCATTTGGCATAGACTCTTTTATAGCAAAATGGTCATATTTGATATAGTATTTGTATATCTGATACAGCAGTGGTATCTGCATAAATATGCTTAACATTTAGAGGAGAGAGTGTGGAGATAGATTTAAGGAAACAAATAACCAATTCTGTAAAGCCATTATACACATTTTTATGTTTCTGTACTAATTTGATTACCTAACTCTCCATTGATTTACTGTTATTTGTATCTTGCAATAAATTTGTGCTAATTGATGGTTAGCTAAATCCCATTTTTCAGACGATTTATTTTCCAGTAGCATTATATCCTGAGGATGCTTTATCTCAATCTCTCATCAGTGTCAATATTATTAGGTAGCTTATGTACACAAGTTGAATCTTACCAAAATGCAAGTGTTACACCACATCACAATATGGTTATGGTACAATTCAGTTTTAATAAAGAATAAATCAGTAGGAATTACTGAGGTATTTGCCATCCCTTCCCAACAGAATCAGCCTTTGCCCTTATGTCAGATGTTGCTATGAACAATTGTTTTTACAACTGACCCATGATTCAGTTATTTCTGAGTTCTAAATCAGTTGGGGACAAAGCCAGTGGCCCTGTCTCAGTTCACTGGCTTGTAATTAGACTGGTATCAATTGTTTGCTCTTATATACCAGGACTCACTTCCCTCCCAGCAGTAGGACATAAGTGTTATTCAGAATTGTTTCTATCTCTGCTAGTTGTACCTTTGGATATATCTTATTCTGGTATATTCTTGGAGCGAGTGCAGTCATAGTGCATCGATGTAAATTACAAGTACCCTTAGAGATTTTCCCAAAGCATGAAGGTCCATAAGATTTTGACAGGTGTGCCCTTTGGGCTTCAGCAGCCAAACAGGAGAGGCATTACCACACAGCTACTTTGTCCTCCATCTTTATTAACATAATCAAAAGGTCCTATTGGGTCAGGATACAATCCTTTATCCAACACTGCACCTAACATTATACATTAGTTCTTGAATCTGTCTGATCCACTTCACGGAAGCTTCATCATCTTTCCAGGTTTATTCCCATCCTGTCCTCCTTTTTTTTTTTTTTTCATCTTTTAGGGAATTTTATTAAAATTTTAAAAATAAAAACCTCTGTACATAAATATTATGCATATGTTAAAATATTTTCTTAGGATAAGTTGCTTGAAGCAGAACTAACAATACAATGGAGTATTACGCAACCTTTCCTTCCTCTTAAAGGAGAATTCCCTCTAATCAGCTTATTCTAGTTAATAATTATTTTCTTCTGAACGCCACTCCTCACTAAAAGTGAATTCAGCTTGTCCCATAATGCCTAGACTGCACCTACCTCTCCTAAACTTTTTTCTGTCTTGTGGGCCAAAGTTATTTAATTTATCATAAATGTTGTTGCCGTTATATCCTAATGGTCTGAGTACAGTTAGGATCCATGTTCTGTACCTAAAAATATTGAGTCCGTCACACTAGATGAGTGGTAGTCATGCCTAGATATACTGTAGTTGGATATGCCATCAGGCCTCCCATAGCCTTTCTCATCCCAGAGTGGAGAAGTTCCCTTCGGGAATTCATACTCAATATGGTAAACCTACTGCTTTATCCGCGTTGGGAACCCATCATTCCTTTCGTTTATGTTTAATAGCTTTTCATCTACGAGGGTGCTATGTTTTTGTTAACAGCAGTTATGCACGCTGCTGCTATAGTTTTTCTATTATAACCAGGGACCTTTCGAAGCATTTGATCATCAAGGTTTATACTTACAGCTGTCAGTCTGCCGGGAGTTGTATGCTACACAGTCTGATGGTCGATGGGGAGTACTTTCTGGAAATCCCTTCCCAGATGACATCCTTTGTGGTAAATATAACCTGGAAAATAAGAATCAGAAGATACTAGCACATTGCTAGAGCTCCACTCAGTCAAACAACTGGTCCAATTCATGATCGTGTCATATGACAAACGTGTTTCCCAAAGCAATGCTGCTCATGTTTGCAGGCTTCCCTTTGACCATGTCAGGTTCCAAATGCAGGAATGTCTTGGAAGACATATGGCTTTTCTTATTTGAGCATCTTATATAACCGTGCTGAGAGACAATAGCATTCTTTTACTCTGAGCCTCTCTTTAGGTACCAATAATACTGTATTTCCCTCGTTATGTAGCCCATTTATTCATTCCTTTACCCTCAGCTACAATTTCTTCTTCTCTCTCTCCATTTATTACTCACTGAAATCCAAACTCTCCCACCTTTGAAAGGAACATGTGTTCAGTCACTGTGCTCGTCCATATTGCTGGCAGCCATACCTCGCCAGCAAGTGTCTCCTTCTCACCCACTCCTATTCATATAAGGTTGGGTTACACACCTACAGAACTCGTGGACTATCCCAACCACGAGGCAATACAATTGCATTCACTTTAAGTCCCAGTTTTTTCCAGATGGCACAATTCATACCACTAGGTCTTTGGGAATTTTGGCATAAAGGTTTAAAAGTATAGTTAAATTTTCTTATGTAAGAATTACCCCTGTATCTGGTACATGTAGCTATAACCTTGGTCCTAGGACCACTATATCAGGTAAGTAAAAATGAATTTGAAGAGATGTAGGGAAGAATTGTACAGTCACACCAGCATCCTCCCCCAATCACTCTTCCCCAGATCAACCAGAAAAGTGGAGGGATTTGTCAAGTAGGGATCTTTCCTTGGCATCCTTATGTTGAGCACGAGCCCACACTCATTAGCTATGAAAACCAGGCCTTCATACCTTTATCTCTTCCCATTTTAGACAACAAATATTTTAGTTACCCATTCCAATTCTCTATTAAACCACTACTCTGAGGATGATATGCAACATAATATGTAAATTTGATGTGCTCTCTCTCTTTGCCTATTGTTAGACACTCTGAGCTGTAAAGTGTGTTTCTTCACAACACAGTTTAAAGAACTTGGCAGTCCAATCCATACAGTACCTTCAGTTCCAGCCTGTTTATATAATAGCATTTTGAGCATTTGTGTTATGCATTGAATTATACCCCCCCATTCATATGTTGAAGCCCTGATCCCCAACATGACTGTACTTGGATAAAGGATATTTAAGGAGATTATTAATGTTAAAATTAGGTAAGAAGGGCACAGTCCTAATCCAATAGGACTGCTGTCCTTATAAGGAGAGGAAGAGATGCCAGAGATCTTTCTCTCTCTCTTGCATGCCTACAGTAGAAAGTTCATGTGAAGACATAGCAAAACGGCAGCTGTTTGCAAGCCAAAAAAATAAGTCTCACGAGAGACCATCTCTGCTGGCACCTTGATCTTGTACTTCCAGCCTCCAGAACAGTGAGAAGATAAATATATGTTGTTAAAGCCACCCGGTCTGTGGTATTTTGTTGTGGCAGCTTGGGCTAACTAGTAAAATTTTTATCTATCACAGAGTATGCAAATTTCAGTCCAGAACAAATGTCTATTTACTGTGAGGACCCAATTATCGTTTCTCAGGGTTGCTGGTAGTGATCCAATGCCATCTATGTGCCAGCTATGCATAGGGCCTACTCCCTGGGGAATCTGCCTCATAGGCATCTGCAGTTCCCGTCTCTCTTGCCCGTGTTTTGGCCTTAGAAGGTGCAAGAGGCATATATTGAATCAGCCCATCTTGACACTGCTGAAGTTCCTTCATATACACTCATTTCATGGACCCAGGAGGCCACCTGAAGTAAATGCAAGACGATATCCATTTACTGCTTCCAAGCCCCTTTCTGTCCTCGAAGGGGATTCATCTGCTGGCCATCCATATGCTCTACTTTAATGTGTCTCTTAAATTCCCGTCGTGATTTAAATCAGGACTGTTCCCCGACAGGCGTGCCTTTAATAATCCAGTTTTCCATTGCTAATATGCCGGACCCTATGGCCTGATCTTTGGCTACCACCCATAAGTCTGTACACGCCAAAACATTAGGACTTTTATTGTTTTTCAAGTCTTCCATCACTGCAAGGAAAGCAAGATGCAATTTAGTTCACTGAGATGGTTTGTTCTTACCTTCTTCAATCAGAATTTTTCCATCAGTCAGTTGTAGTATGGCAGCCTTCTGAACACAATGCTTTCCATTTACCTTGGAACTGCCATCCATAAACCAAGTAGTTGGTCAATCAAGAGTTGTTAATAGGGCACTGCCCATGTGATAATAGGATCCGAAGTCTCCAAAGTCAGCCTTAGAGGAAAAGAAGCGACCTATTCATGAATGCTATGAATACCACCCTGCATTCTTCCGGCGCCATGCTCCTGTGTAAACCATTTACATTTCATTATGGAACTCTACTTGGCACTGCCTGCATTATTAGAGTGTGTTTGTGACAGTACCCAAGACATTATGGGTATTTTAGGTTTTAAGATTATTTTTGGCCTTTAGTCATATGAGCAGTTTTAATTAAAGCCTGGTGACAAGCCATTGGCTCTCAAATGGTGTGCACCATCATGACACATGTGAAAATGTTCTGGTCCAAAATCTCATTGGTCACTGATGAGCAGCACTCACACACTTTTGCTTTAATCTCTAATTAGCATAATGCAAGTTGCAAATTCTTTCAAAATAATTTGAGTGTGGATCTTAAGGGCCCAAAGGAATTAACTGAACCACCACTTTTGCAATTCTGACATAAGCTTCTGTTATTTAGGTTTTCATTAAAATGTTTCTTTCAAGTAGTTTAATGGATAAAAGGTAACAATATTCTCAGATGTATAACATGGATCCTCCAAAATCTAAACAACCTGACCAAGTGCTGTGCTTTTTCCTTAGTTCCAGGGCAAATAATAATAATAGGTTATTTTTAGCTGCCTCTGTCCTGGATGACTCCTGGTCAGGTTATTCTAAGAATTTCACCATTTGGGCAGGCCCCTGTATCTTTATTAAATTTATCAACCAGCCTCTGTTAGTCATGTGTGTCATCACTTCATTTAAGTCAGTTCTCACTTGTTCTTCAGCTTCTGATATTATGATACCATCAAAATGTTGTGTGTTATCACACTGGGGATCTGCATTAAGTTCAAATCCCTTCTAACCAAATGATAATAGAAGTTGGTGAATTTAAATAACCCTATGGTGACACAGTAAATGCAAATTGGGATCCTTCCCACATGAAGGCAAAGTGCAGTGGCTTTTTACCAAGATTAGAATTGAGAAAATAGCACTTACAAGAAGAATCACTGAGTACCAGTCCCTTTCAGATTTCTGTAGTTTTTGTACTTTTGAAATCATATCCTAGACTCCTGATGCTCTAGGCAGTATGACTTTATTCAAGCCTTGAAAATCGACTGTTAGTCTCCATGAGCCCCCTGCCTTTGTCATGGGCCACATAGGGAAATTGTACAGAAAATGTGTTGGTGCCAGTACTCCAACTTCTAACATCTCCTTTATTAAAGTGGTAATCTCTTTTTGCCCACAAGTTATCCAATACTGTTTCAAATTAACAACCTGTGTGGACTCAGGCAATTCTAAAGCTTCCCATTTAGCATGTCCAATTAATATTGGCCAATGTATTACAGTAATAAGTAGGGGAAGTGTTCACCAGTCAAACATAATATTCATCTCAATAATACGTTCAGATAAATGAGACACATTCACTTCACATAAATTCTGTTCAAAGATTCCAATTTTCATCCCAATTTTTACCTAAATCTCACCAACCACTGCATCCCTATATCCTCCCAATCTAATTGCAGCCCATGAGAAGATTTCACCAACAGTTTTAGAATCACAGTACGTTGTATTTCTGTGTCAAAGAGCGCCAGAAAGTTTCCTACTGCACTCTTGGCCACTTTACCCACACTTGTGCATATGATTTTGTGTCTCCAGCTAGGATTTGTGCCCATCGACCTTGGTCCCTTCATCAGTCTCCATTCTGATTAATTTTGCAGAAAATTGACACTGGCAATTCGAGGTTAGGTTTGGCATTGTTCTTTTCTTGTCCAGATTCGTACATTCCTCCAAACTAAGAAAAAATGGAGTGGATTTATTTAGGGCTCTTCAATGTTGGGAGACTGTCAGAGGCTCCCATCAGTCCACCCAACCTGTGATAGGGTTACATTAAGATCTTTGTATTGACTCCATCGATATTCACATTTTTAGTATCATTCTTTAATAACAGTTGAAGCTCTTTCACTTCACTGGGTCAAGTCTCCTGATATCCACTTTGTGTTACCGCTTCTCTTGTGAATTACTTTAACTTTCTTAGCAGCTGTTATACCAATAAGGGAAAGCTGAGACAATGAAACTGATATGGCTTCTTGGATCATTGTTGATTTTTCAGCAGTAAGATAAGGTGAGATATCTCCATGCAAAGGATTGCCTTAACCAAAGAATTTACCATGACCTTAGGAAGAGGAATATTGGTGGATGAGCGCACTGATTATCCTAGACCCAATCCAGCATGTCTTGCATATGCAACATATTAGCCAGTTCATCCGGGAAGTTCCACTTGGCATTAGAGGAACAGAAAGACAATCGCCCTTCTCAGGGTAAACAACTTACATTAGCTTTTATCTATTCCATCAAGCTAGCTGGCACTTAAGGAAAACCAGCTGTGTGTTTGGATCATAAACAATCATCTGTGATGGCCAATAGTAAATTGTATTACCTGTGTCAATTAACCCAAATATGCTTCTCCATTCTGTTGCATTCAAAACCATGAATACCATTCCTAAGTTAGTCACTCTCACAATCCATTTTGGTAAAGATTATTCAGGAGCTGATATCAAAATAAGACAACCCTATCACACTGTAACTCCTGGTTTTAGTAGTTCCTTGGTTTTGTGTCCCCATGACTTAGACCATGTTTTTTGGTGATCAGAGATTATAGAGGTGTTGTCTACTGATCTGGCATAGTATTTCCTTTGGTAGTGGCCCTGAGGCTAGTGGTCATAGCTTAGACTAGCTGAAATCGGACCTTGGCAGGTGCCAGGATCTGCCCCAACACACTTCTTCACTCTTTTTCACTTTAATTTCAACTGTTACAGATAAAAATAAATAAGACATTGTATATTAAACATGATTTTCATTATTTTGCATTCCCTTATTTATCTAGTGAACAATTTCTTGGGAATTGAGGCTATCATTTCTAACGTCCATTAGTAACTTTTACTCCAGTAACTGATTGCGGTGAGTCTGCTCTCATACTATGGGGGACTCAGTAGCCATCAGGTGTAAGAGGTGGGTAATACTCTACCCCCTCATCTTTCATTTTCCCAACTATGCTTCCCACAACAAATGTTTTAGTGAGTCAGAGTAATGTGAACCCACTTCTGATCTCGATTGTGCCAATATCCCCAAGACCACTCTTATGCAAGGTAATTTGTTAATAAGACTCAGAAGTGTGATATTCACAGCTATAGTTTATTACAGTATTCACTACAGATTCAAATAACCTAAGGAAAAAGTTACATGGGGAAAAATCTAGGAGAGACCTGGCAGAAGCTTCTAAGAGTTCTTTTGTAGTGGTCACAAAGACACAATTAATTTCCCCAACAATGATGTGAAGTATTGTCAACCAGTAAAGTTCAATCGAGATTTTATGTCTAGAGTTTTTATTGGGGGTTAGCTATGTTTGCATACTGACCTCCGCTACTTAAATTCCAGACCCCAGAGCAAAAATAGGCATTCACCATAAATTACATTTGTTAGACAAACTGTCTCATTAAACTGGCACAGCATGACCCAAAGCCTCAGACACATTCTTATCAGACAGAATATTCCAAGGGCTAAAGCTCACCTTCTAGGAGGTGATTAAGAACTAGTCCTAAAGACAGATCTTTCTTGGGAATGTGCAGGGTTTCATCAATCTAAGCTTATATTGATAAACTTTTAATGCATATCTTCAATTCCTAGTTTTTTTGACTAATTTTTATAACAAAATATTGGATGCTGTCAAATGCTTTTTCTGCACTATCTAGGATGCTAATGTGCTTTGTTTCCCTCTATTATATTGACATGGTGGACTATATTGATTGATTTTTATATGTCAAGACACCCTTACATTCCACAGATGAATCCCACTTGGTCATTGTGTATAATTATTTTTAAATGATGTTGGATTTGCTTTTCTATTATTTTGTTGAAGTTTTTGGATGTATGTTCATCTGATAGATAGGTCTATAGATTTCTCTTCTTGTGATGTTTTTGTATAGCTTTAGTATCAGGTTAATACTGGTCTCATGGAAAGACTTAGAAAGTATTCCCACTTTTACTTTTTGGAAGATTTTGAGAAGTATGAGTGTTGAATCTTTTTAAATATTTGGTAAAATTTACCGATAAGCCATCTGGTCCTGGGCTTTTCTTTGACATTTTTTGATTATTGATTCATTTTTTTTCTTGTTAAATGTTTATTTGTATTTTCTATTTCTTCTTCAGTCAATTTTGACAGTTTGTGCTTTTCTAGGAGTTCATCTTTTTTTTTTTTTTAACTTGGATACAATTGTTCAACTATTATCTTGAATTATTATGTTTTTAATTTACATAAGGTCATTAGTAACATCCTTACTTTCATTCCTGGTTTTAGTGATTCAAATTTCTAGTCTTCTCTCTTTTTTCCTTTGGTCATTCTAGCTAAAAGTTTGTCAATTTTGTTGATATTCTCAAATAACCAATTTTCGGTTTTGTTGATTTTTCCTAGTCTCTATTTTAGTTATTTTCTCTCCCAATCTTTATTATTCCCTTTCTTCTCTTTGCTTTGATTGTAGTTGTTCTTTTTCTAGTTTCACAAGGTGAAAGGTTAGATTATTCATCTGTGGTCTTTCTTCTTTTTCAATGTAGGTGTTTATAGTTATAATTTTTTTTGAGCACTAATTTTTCTGCATCCTTATGTTTTGTTATGTTACATTTTTGTTTTTATTTATCTCAAAGTAGTTTCTAAATTATCTTGTGATTTATTCTTTCACCCATTGGTTATTTATATTGAATTGCTTAATTTCCACATTTTTGTGAATTTTCCATATTTCCTTCTGCTACTGATGTCTAATTTCATTCCATAAAGATCAGAGAAGATATTTTGTATGATTTCATCTTTCTAAATTTATCAAGAATTGTTTTGTGGCACAATATATAGTTTTTCCTGGGGAATGCTCCATATGCACTTGAAAAGAATGTGTATTTTTCTGTTATTGAATGAAGCTTTATATGTCTGTTAAGTCTAACTGGTTTATAGTATTATTCTAGTTTTCTATTTCTTTGCTTATTTTCTGTCTAGTTGTTCATATTGAAAGAGGAAAATTCATGCCTCTACCTGTTATTGTTGAGCTGCGTATTTCTCCCCTCAATTCTGTCATTATTTGATTCATATATTTTGGGGCTCTGTTGTCAGGTACATGCATATGTTTATGATCGTTAGATCTTCTAAGTTGATTGACCATTTATGACTATATATTATGCTCTTCTTTTTCTCTTTAACAATTTCTGTCTTTAAGTCTACTTTGTCTGCTATTAGTACAGCCAAACCAGCTCTTTTTTGGTTACTACTTGCTTGAAATATCTCTTTCCATTCTTTCACTTTTAACCTGTTTGTGTCTTAACATATGAAGTGATTCTCTTGTAGACAGTATATAGTTGGACAGTATTTTTAAAATTTATTCTGCCAATCTGTGCCTTTTAATTGTAGAGTTAATTCCATTTACACTTAATGCAATTATCTACAAGGAAGTTCTTCTGCAATTTTTGCTATTTGTTTTTTACGTTTCATAGGTCTTTCCTCCCCCCTCAATTTCTCCATTACTGCCTTCTTTGTGTTAAATAAATATTTTCCTGTGAACTATTTTTGTTTGTTTTTCTTTCACTAAGTATTTCAGTTACTTTCTTAGTGCTTACCCTGCTGATTACAATTTAAATTTTAATCTAGTTCAGATTAATATAAATGTAATTTCAATAGTATACAAAATTTTTGCTCATGTTAGTTCTGCTCCCCATTTATGCTGTTATTGTCACAAATTACAGTTTTATACATTGTACAGCCATCAATGTAAATTTATACTTATTGTTTTATGTAGTTGTCTTTTAAATCACATTTAAAAAGGAGTTACATCCCAAATATATTAATTTTGACTTCTGTTTTTACTTATATTGTTACCTTCTTGTTGCTCCTTATTTTATCATGTGGATTAAAATTACTGTATAGTGTTCTTTAATTTCAATCTGAAGGGTTCTGTTTAGTATTGCTTGTAGAACAGGTCCACTAGGAACAAACTGTCAATTTTTGTTTATCTGGGAATTTCTTAATATTTCTTATTTTTGAAGGATAGTTTTACTTGATATAAAATTCAGGGGGGATGGGATCAGGGTAAATTAAAATGACACAAAGCTCTCTTACTTAAATTTGGCTGTTTTTTTTTCTTAAAGATTTCTCTGCTTGTTTCAAACTTTTGGCTAGGTTCCAGAGTTCAAAAACAAAGTTGATTCTGACAATTTTGCCAATTTATTTTCTGCTTTTGTTGAGGGAGAGACTTCTGGAATTTCCTACTCCACCATTTTTGCTGATGTCACCTTTTATTTTTTCCTTTCTGCTGTGAGACACATTTGTCCAAAGGCTGAGTGATTCCTTCAGTTTCATTTGAAAGCTCATTTTCCACCTGTGTCACCATAGAAGATGATCAGGACTGAACTAAGTGGAGGCTGGCCAACACAGGGTTTGTAGGGCACAGAAGTGTGCTGAAACATAGTTTGCAGTGGGAAAACCTGATCTGTTGACAGAGCCCAAGTCAGGTACAGGCAGTCGATTTAGCAGCTCACAGAGTACAGTGTCAGAGATCATACTGAATATGAATATGGTTCATTCAAATATGGGTTCCAGTAATTGCAATATGGAAGTCCTGCCAAGACAGCAAACAATTCCAGATGGTGGATAATTAGATTTATCTGGGTTACTTAGAAGTAAGTTATATACAGGCAATGAAATAAAGATGTCAGAAGATGGAAGGATATGAAGGAAAAATAGGTCAACTTAAGAAGTTTGAGACTAGATCATAAAATAAATAAGAGTGATAATGGTTTATTCATTTACTTTCAATCATTCATTCATCACTCATCAGTTAATTGAATAAGAACTATTTACCAAACCTATGCTAGATCCTGCCTTAGGCACTGTGGATAGTGTAATAAAAAAATAGTCATATTTTACTAAATCTTTCAGTCTGGTAAGGAAAGCATATTTTAAATAAATAAATATATAAAACTATAAATTATAATAAAATAAGTATAAAAGAACAAGATGCTATGAGAAAGAACCATAGGTGGGTCAAATTTGGACTAAGAGGTACAGAATACTTAGAAAAGAGAAAGCTGATACTTAAGAAAGTTTGGCTAGGTAAAGAGTTGAAGAACATTTCAATCAGAAAGAGTAGTATGAACTATTCTTACATACTTTCAAACTGCTTGATGTGACAGTATGTTTAATGGCTTATAAGAACAGGAAGAAATCATAGCTGAGTTCAAGTAAGTCTGTCTTAGACAGACTTAGCTAAGTAAATCATGTCACAAAGTAAAATAAGAGCCAGATCTGGGTACTAATTAATATTGGGTATTAGGAAAGATATTCCCAAAGGTCTTAGGGCTACTTAGGCATCATTTTTAGTACCTGCAATATGAAATCTCCTCATTCACAAAGCCAATGCCAGTCTTAGTGTCCTTAATATCATTTAACTATCCTTGGGTCATTCTTGTCAATTCCCTCTCCCGTTCTTAGGTCCCATTCTAATTTATTATCACACTTTTCATTGTCCCTATTACCTCTCATATCACTCATAGTTTTTAACAAATTTCCCCTTTATTTTCATCATGCATGAACTCTCTCAAACACACACTTACAAAATTCTTTTACAAACTATTATATCCCATTTCCCAACATTTTCCTCTTTCTTCAAGACTCAAAGAGTAATTAGGTCTCTTTCTATTCAAGACCAACTCTTCCTTTTTATTACATCCCCTACCTTTGTCCTAGGGACTGTGATAAATCAGTTACCCCCTCATCTTACATATGTCATGCTCTCCTTTTCTTCTGAATCTTTCCTCAGCCTAAGAAGTTATCATCAAACCCTTTCTATTTAAGGAAAGTCCACAATTAGTCCTCCCATCCTACCAATTGTCTCTCTCCTTCCCTTCCTAGCCAAATTTCATAGAGTTATTCTGAGTATAGAAGTGATATATATATATATACACATATATGTATATATATATATATATATATATATATATATATATATATATATACACACACATATACACACACATAGACTGAGCATTATAGAATCTATGTAGAATCAAGGTGAAATATTTTTCTGGTTATCTAATATTCTTTCTTTTCTTTCTTGTCTTTCTGGGTCTTGAAATTGATTTTTATGGCTTCAGTTAAACTTAGTGCCCATTCTAAAAGAGCCTAGTATTATTCAAGGGAAGACGATAATTTTGAGATCTAGTTAGTGGTACAGGCAGCAATAAAATCTAACTCACTACCCATGAAAGACTTTGACCTAAATTGTAACGTTTACAAAGGTTGTCCTTTGATCACTTTCCTTTACCTGTTGATACATCTCCCTCCTTGCAGGTCCAATCCTACCCCAGAATTTCGACTTTGATGCAATGTGAACTCTATCTGCTTCAGCTCAGAGAACCATATTTGCTAATGGTGGTGTAGACCTTTCCTTACCTCCTCAGCCCAGTTAATATGTACGAGTATATGTCCCATGATCCGGTACCTTAGCACTCTTTAAGTAAAAGTTATAAACATTTATCAGAAATAAAGAGTAAATATAGTGAATATTTCTTACTGTATTTAATTTGATGCCTTCATCAGATGCCATAATAATCTAATTTAACAATTTGTTCGTGTCTTCCAAAGCTCCCTACGCACATTCACATACATACATACAATCACACACTCACACACACACACACACATTCTGATGACAGAAAATTTTATCTGGAAATTTCTTATCAATGACATTCTTACAGGATGGGTTGCTGTCATATACCTTGAGACAACTAGTTAATAATTAAAAAGAAATGGAGCATTTTATTTGCTCTTGAATATATCACTCTATTACCAAGAGCAGCATTTCATGTGGACGGAGAATGTTTGGGCTAGCTCCGACAAGGGTTTCCAAGTGGGTAGAGTCAATCCCTGATTCGTCACATCAACTGAATGCAGTTCCAATTGCCATATCTACTAAACTCTTGCTGTCTACTTTCTTAGACAGGGTGTCAGTGGGTGTCTATAAGTAGGTACTTCAGGAAAGCCCATACTTATAAAACTTTTCATCCTACCTCTTTTCCAGGAGCCAGTGGATAAACCATTTATAATCTGTCTTTGGGCTAGGTATAGCAAGGCCCCCGGGACTTCCAGCAGAATGGGAAGTGAGTGGGTAAGGCAACTTCTTGAACTAGATCCTGGCACTGTACATGGGGCAGAAACGGGTAAATGCCCCTGGTGAGTGACTCTGATTTGAAAAATATGCATTTAAGTTATGTTCAGACAACCAGGGAGGAGTGTTTTTCAGATGAATGATGATCCAGAGATAGGAAAAAAAAAAAAAAGCAATCCAGGGCAAGTGACTCTGAGAATTAGGATCATTGTCAGCAAATTCTGTGCGTAGGCAGCAGGAACTCAGTCACCAGGTTGGGGTCTGGACCAGGCTTTAGTCGTATGTGGGTGACTGGTAAGAATATGGCAGGTCCTCAGTCTGAAGGCAGGTGACGCAATAGGAAAACCAGAAGTGTGTGCCATGAAGAAGAAAAGCTACCCAACATCTAAAATGCTCCATACAATAAAACCCAATTAAATTAGCACATATACTGAGCCTACTGAGTAGGAGAAATAGATAAGAGTGAGGTTAAAAGAAGGATCACATGGAGTCATTATCTGTTAGATGGTATTAGTCAATTTTGAAAGGCAAGACATAAATAGTAAAAGTGTTGAATAATAATGTGAAAATCTCATTTATAAAGGCAAAGTACTAAGATATGTTAGAAGCTAGGACATAGTTAAAAGATTTGGTTTTGAATCAGATGGAATTTTCAGGCTGAACCATTAATTTGTTTGTTAAAAGTATTATTAATATTAACTAGGAGAAATTATAAATTGATTATGAAAGTGATTTCAGTTTATATTACTGGGTAACTTGACATGTATTTTGTAACATTTTTAAAATCAGATATCTTGGGATGACTTAACAACCCTTCCTAATTCCGCCTTCCTCTTGCACTTATTTTATCCAGAGTTTTTGTGAACTAGAGCACAGTGAGAACTTCTTACCTGTTTGACCATTCCTCAGGGCTGGCTACAGACAGGTGGCATCCAGGGTTTGGCAGCCTGGCTTATTGAGAGATGTTTCCTGCCAGGTGTACTCCAAGTCTCACTTTGGTTGTGTCTCCATGACAACACCCCAGTCTGGTGGATACTCTATCAATTATCTAGTTGCTATATCTCCATAGTGCCCGGTGACTTATGTGAACGACTCCCCTACTTGTTTGATTACAATGATCTCTTTTTTGCTTAAACATAGTCCTTATTTCTGAGTTAAATGAGTTTGTGTCATATCATGACACCGAACTAGTTTTGTTCACCAGTGAATTAGCTGCACTGGCCTTGACTATACCAGTTTTATGAAAATGAAATGGCTATTGTTCTAAAAGACAGCTTAACATGTATGGTTTATTTTCTCTCTATTTTCATTCTTCTCTCATTTTCTTCAAATCTCTGAAGAGAAACTGAGCTAGTAGCCGTGTAACTAGTTATTAACATGTCATGTTCTCAGACACAACTAAACCGTAATAAACACATGTGGGCAACGGATGTGGACGAAGTATTTAATTTCCATCCTGTTTTTCTCCCCATCTATAGTCATGATAAAACATCCCATTTTTGAATAGTGCATTTTAATGAATTTTAATGTGCAGAACCTTTTTGAGAGGTTTTTAAAATCATTATTTTAATTACTGAGATCAACTTGAAGCAAAGGACTTGAAAGCTTTGCCAAACAGAAAAAAAATAGTATTCTAGAAAAATCCAAAGTAAAGTGTTTTGACTTTATTTTTCTTCTGTCACCCTACTGGCAGTATTATGCTGGCAATTATGATCTTTCAAGTAAAAGCTTTAAGAATCACTAAATATCAGCTAATCATGACGACACTGTGCAATTTACTAAGAACCATCTAAATCCCAAGTGAAGGAGAAAAAATTTCAAGGTTTTGATAAACTCCCAAAGATCAACCCTTATCAAAAAAATTTGATGCAGTTAGAGTAGAATGAAATAGCATAACAAACCAGAGCCATTTCTTTACTTGAATCATTTTTCCAGTATTGAACTTAAATAAAACTAATATGGTTTGAAGAGGTCACTGTTTGATTTCTCCAGTAGGATATTTTACCGCTCTACATGAGATTATCTTTCTTAGAATCAAAATTAGGAGCATCTGAACCCCAAATACTAAATGCAGGGTCAGAAACACGTTTTTAAACAAAATTTATTATCTAGTTGAAATGGTCAGGCAATGGGGCTTTCAGTTCATCATAGTACATTTTTTAATTGACATTCATTCCTTTATCTAAGAACAGGTTCACACTGGGACCAGTTAACTCACTGGAAAAATTTTCGTCAATCACTCCTAATAGAAAACATTTCCCTGAAGATGTATTTGCTATTCATTTTCTCCTTGAAGCAAGAAAACAAATGAGAATTCAGAGATGCATAATTGATTGTTTTATTATTAAGTTTAAGGAAAAATACTTCGAGTCACACTCTCATAATGTTTATGTAATTTTCTGACTTCATGACAGGTTCCCTGAAAGGCAAATGCTCAGGATAATAGATCATCAACCCTCTCTTGTTTTGTGTCATTGTGACTAGCGTCTCCTCCACCGCCCTAAGTTGTGACCTTAGAAGTTATTTTGAGTACTGCTTGAATCAAAGTAATCAGTATATGCTGGATTTTAAGTGATTTTCATAATTTATTAATTATTTCCATTTTGGGTGGGGGCTGGGGGTATTAAGTTAACAATTAGCATTAAGAGACTTAGTCGAACTCTGCACATACTAGCCAAGCCGTGTGACCTTAGAAAAGTCATTTAAACCTCCTTGGAGCTCACCATCTTCACCTACAAGATTAGATGGGTGACCATGACAATAATGCAGGAGATATGTGCCTCAAAGTGGTGACTCCCAAAAGGAAATTTGAAACTACAAACGGTGGTACTGTAGGGCAAAATTGTGGGAAAATTTAAGATTGGGGGAAAATAATAAATACCTGGGTAAGCTTAGAAATCAAAAGCCTTTTGGAACTGACAGAAGAGTGAGGACTTTGACTACTAATGCCATTGCATGTAATTTAAAACCCTATGTGTTTTAAGTATGGAGATCCAAGTGCATAGCAGCTCTCTGAACAAAATCCTACCGGAGGTCAGATGCAAGCAGTTGTGGAAAGTCCAGGAAGCCAGGGACTAAGACGTGATTCAAACAGCAAGAATTTTGCTGCCTTTGATGTCACTCTCTGGCTTTTGCCTACAGGCTGGAAAAGAGGGAAAATTTGGAAGAATGGTGAAGCATGGTAGCAACCTGTAGGCCAAGCTGAGGTATAGAATTCGGTTCTATGACTCATAGCACACAG
Source organism: Rhinolophus ferrumequinum (assembly GCF_004115265.2). Lineage (NCBI taxonomy): Eukaryota > Metazoa > Chordata > Mammalia > Chiroptera > Rhinolophidae > Rhinolophus > Rhinolophus ferrumequinum. The sequence goes on from NC_046287.1 coordinate 62,801,704, forward strand.
AGCGCCACAGGGAGGGCATGGTGGCTGAAGGCAGCAGTGTGTGCATTGTGCAGCCCAAAGAAGCACACAGGCTTTGAGTCCTTGGGAGCCATGGTTATTGTCTGAGTGGGTGACAGGGCTAAACAAAAAATGGGATTTAGGTGTCAATCCTGCCCATCCTGGATGTTTACAATAAGTGCCCAGTCAGCTGCCCAATGTCTACCTCTCTGTAACCAGTGGAGACCATCCTCGCAGGGTACCCAGGGCTCTCACTTCTAAAATTACTCGTGAAAGTAGTTTCTTTCTTTGTTTTTGATACTCTATTCTGGGAAGCTGAAATTTAAGGTAAATATCAGATATCTTGATATTTCTATGGTAATATTCTATCACAATTTCTTCCTTCTTTTGGCCCAAGGCTCCACCTGGAAAGCCAATCTGTCCTTCTATCCTCCTTCAGTTGTTTCCTGTGGTTTATTCCCATTATATGTGGTGTCTGGTCCCTGAGGAGTCCTTGAACCTGCTCTCTGAGTGGAACATGCAAAATCTGTGTCCCAGCTAATCTCTTGCACCTGGTCAACCTTGTCTTTATTGAATTAACCTGCCAATTTAATCACCCCACATATTTCACTGAGCAAATGCTTTACTACTTTTCTAGAAGCCATCACTAACCCTGGAGTTGGAATTTAGGCGTTAAATGGGAGAAATGCCCAGAACTGCACCATATACTTTATATTGTTTTTCTTGGTTAGTAATTTCCAACTACAAGCCAAAAAATTCCCAATAAAACAAACATTTCTTCTTTCCTCAATCCCTTTTCAGAAACTCCCATTTCTTCTACCCTCTGCATTGCTTTTACTCCTAGAGTCAGCAGTTTTGTTGATGTCCATTAAGAAACCCTGATATAGACAGCACTGGGGTTGGTCGTGGTGGATGGAATCAGAACTTGGGAGATCAGGAAGTAGGAACAAGGCTCTCATGTGAGATGTAATAAATGGGATAAGTCTAGACACAGAGTTACTGGGCAAGGGTGTAGTCATTCAGATGAGGATGGCCTAGGAAGTGGGACACTTAAATGCAACCATCAAAATCTGAATGTCTAATACAACCAAGTAGTCATCTCAGTTTTGCAAACATGTGTTGAGTGAGGATCTATTTGATGCCAGGCACTATGAACAAAGAGATGGCGACAGGGACAGTATTTTTAGGATCAAAATCCAGTCCATTTGAGCATTAACCAAATGTACAGAGCAGAATTAGGAGTCACAATGACTGGTTATGTTGCCCTCTCTATCTGATCCTTAGCCCAAAATGTGGGATAATACACCGTCTTGTCCTAGACTCTGAGCAAACAGGAGAAAAGTATAAATATTGTGTTCTTATAATCACCAAAGCTTGCATGCCTATAACTTAACTAGTTTATAACTTAATTGTACCATGAGAGGAAATTTCTTATTGCTTCCCTGGAATCCATTTCCCATCCCCCTCCCCCCTTTTTTTTTTTTTTTTTGGTACATGTGGTCTCAGAGAATCCGGCTCTGTAGTCCAATCCATGTATAAAACATGTAATCTAGGTTAAGTCATTCAAAACTCTACCCACCTGGTCACAATGATTGGTTCAGAAAAGGGCTTGTAATCTAAGCTAATCTAGTTAGTATGAACCTTAAGGATTTTACTGAGAATAGTGAGAAGAAGCAACTCTCTTTTCTTCCTGAATGTAAACAAGGAGGTATGTAACTCCAGAGTTGCTGGCACCCATTTTTAGAGCCAGAATTAGAATGGAACTGACTCCAGAGGACAAAAATTGAAAACTGGAAAGAGGAAAACCAAGCAGTGCCCTGATCATCCTTGAAATGGTCACTTATATGAGCCAGCGCAGTCTCCCCTACTCCCACAAACTTTTTTTTTCCCTGTTCTTAAACCAGTGTAGATGGAGCTTTCTCTTGTTTACAACCAAGTATGATGTTAATGATGAAATAGCTGTTTTTTCTAACCTGAGCTCCAGGCTCCCTGGTCTGCTATTAACTTGCTGTGATACCTAAGATTTCTCTGTGGAACACCATTTCCTTATATCTAAAACATGGAGATTGAACTAGGATACACTTACAAGCATTTCCATACCTAAAAATCAATGATATCCATGAACATGGTCTCAAACTCACTTCAAAGTCTAACTAATTCTAGATCCTACCTTGAAAGTGAGATGTGCTGAAAGAAAGAACTGATACCTGAAAGCCAAGGGAGAATGAAATGGAACAAAAGCTATCCAGGATACATTTCTCTGGCTTTATTTAGCATTTCAGCTAATTTGTGACCCCTACTTAGGAAATATTTCAATAACAAATGAAAAATATGTTCACAGTAATGTGGAATTGTTGATTATTTAAAGGTATAAGCACAACAATCACTGAGACAATCTGACTGAGATATAAAACAGAGTGGACATCTCTGGTAGAGGAGTTAAAGCAAATATGAAAACAATGAGTATCAAAATAAAGTCAGTCCTCTTCAAAACAGAAGTGGTTTCTTCAACTTATCTATGGTGTCTGATGGAACTAGCACAGCATTCGTGTCAATGCATCTGCACATCAATTCCAGTGAATTATTTTCAGAGAGTATTGCCATTACTTTCTTGTTTCCTTTCCTTGACCATCCCGTCCAGCAGCATTCATGGAAATAGCTAAATCCAGGTCTGATGATCTAATTGTAGTATTATCTCAGTGTAAGTTTGTGTCATGACAAAGTAACATAATTAAAATCATATTTGCATTTTACATGATGCCAAAATGTGTCATCTGAAATCAAATCTTTGGATGGCATCTCTCCCACGTGAATAAGTTTTCATACCTTTTCTGGGGTCCTCAACCCCCGTATCCGCATGAAGACTAGTAACTGTAGGCCTTTCCAGAACCACAGGTGAGTGCCATCTATGCCACCATCTTCTGTGTTCCCTCAGTTTCCTTTGCTTCCATATTTCCCTCATAGCCCTCTATTGAGGACACAGGGGAAACTATAATTGCTTCTCTTTTTGGAGTGTCACCTCTCCTTTCTTCTGCCCATAGTCATCACAGTTTACTCTTTGCGCAGCATTTCCTGGACTGGCCAGAGAATTATTACAAATTCCCATTAGATATCTTTTTCTCAGTGGTCCTCTAATCCCTGTTAGACCTAGAACATCCCCCTATATTTAATCATACCCCTTATATGGTAAAATAAGACATTGTTATTCTTTGATGTCAATTCAAGGTGTTTTAAGAAGACACTTGTGTGTTATATAACCAAGATAATTTTACCCCAAGAACTGACAATCTCAATGTGTCTGTTGGATGCTAAATTGGTTTAATGTATTAATATGCTACAATGGTAACTAAAATCACAGTCATAAGTTGCTTTCTATCTAATTTTTACAAACCAGATAAATTTGATTTAAACTCATTATGAACTTTGTCCCTTAATCTATTTTTGGAATACAAATAACTTGATAATGTGGCAAGTGTTTAGAAAATACAGCTTAATGCACTATGGTGCAAGGTTAGTAGATGACCGATTCCATTATGATGATGATTAAACTTTAAATATCAAATCACAATCATTATTCAATTCAACGGGGCACACTTTAATTGAGCAACTGCTGTGTGCTAAGCACAGGGCTGAGTACTGTAAGAGGAACAGTGATATGTAATCTCTGGTCTTCATCTTCCAGAAGTTTACAGAACAAATCTCACAGTCTTCCAGCAGCTTACAAATACGGAAGAAACTAACATGATTCCAGCTCAACAGAGTAAGACTATGACAGAGATATAAGCAATGTGCTTTGGGTATGTGGAGAAAGGGGTGATGAATTCTTTGAGGGGAAATGGGTACAGGCTTCCCAGGAGCCTAAGAGAATAATGAGTAAGGAAGAAAGGACAGAGCAGGCCAAGGAGCTAAATGAACAAAAGCTATCCACTAGAAATCCGTATTTCCCATTGTTGTGTTTGCCTATACTAATGATGAGAACAATCTATCAGAACACTAAGCTATAAGTGCGCACAAGTTTATTTCATCTTAGGACCTACCCCATCATTGAGATGACACAGATCATGGCAGGAGAATGAAACTGCACATAAAAATTAATAGCATCTCATCAGTTTTTAAGTTTCAACATATCAAGGAAATTGTTTTTAATGCATATGAATGGGAATTTCTTGGAGCTATGAACTGTATTATATCCCCCACCACCACAGCCCTCAAGTCAGGCTAATAAAGTACCTTAATAGCCCTTAAGGTGGTACACAGCCTGTCTGTCTCAGGAATCTCACCGGCAGCCACTTCCCTGTGCAAAGGCTGTTTCCCAAGCCTCCCTGCTCTTCACCTTCATGCTGTAGTTTTTCTTGACCCTGTCTTTGTCTCCGTTGTTCCCTCTTAGCGGAACATGCGCTTCTTTTCCTCCACCCACCTCTAGCTAACAGCTATTTATGATAGCTCCAGATCATCTCTTTCGGAAACTTTCAGTGATACCCTGTTCTGGAATAAGCATGCTAAGAGACATCTGCCCTGATTATTAGGGTACTAAAGAGTAGAGAAGCTCTTGTGACACTTAATTTATTAGTATTTATCTTCCACTAGGCCATGTGATTCTTGAAGATTGGACCTGTGTGTTACTTTTGTTTATTTTTATTTGCTTATTGGTGCTTGTCAGAAATAATAAGTGCATGGCATATTGGCCTTTATTCTCTTTCCTCACTCACTACAGGCAGCGATAATCTGTCACCACATAATATCTTACTGAGCCCTTTCTCAAAATCATTCTCATTCCAATTCTCCAGACAGATACTGCCAGTCATTCAGAGTTGGCACCCCCAAATCCGTGAGGCTCTCTTGCCTTTCGTAGGCTCTAAATCCTCATATAAATAATTAATATGTCAAAGATGGCCTCCTGTTTTCCTATTATCACACCTGGAACTGGTGGAATAAGTATCTACTTTGTTCAAGCCATCTTGCTAGATTATATATATATTACCTGATGTGACACTCACAGGAATATGTTTATGCTAATAATTAATTTCTTTATTTCCCACATATAAAAATATAGACACAGAAGAGTTCAGAGTCTAAGGCTGTGCTAGTAAGGCTGGATTATAAACCACAGATACAAAGTTTCAGTTATGCAAGATGAATTAATTCTAAAGATCTACTGTACAACACAGTGGCTATAGTTGATAATACTATATTGTATACTTAAAATTTGCTGTGAGATTAGATCTTATGTTGTGTTCTTATCACATATATACAAATAATAATAAGAAGAAGAATAAATAAAGAGGGTGGGAGAAAACTTTTGAAGGTGACGAATATATTTATAGCATAGATTGTGATGATGTTTTCATGGATGTATACTTACCTCCAAACTCATCAAGTAGTATATATCAAAAAATATACAGCTTAAGACTATACTTTCGGGGATCATTTCTGTAGTTTGCTACTAGAGAAGTTTCTCTGAACATGTAGAGCCCTCAAAACCATGAGGAGAAGGTGTAGTGTTCTCTCCTGAGTGTGAAGCTGGCTCTTGGTGTTGGTTTGTAACTGCCATTAGCCATTGATGACCGTTTTTCTCTTCCTTTGGGAGAGTAAGAGGGAGAGGACACAGTCTGAGTGGCTTTCGTAAAAAAGAAAAAAAAATTACACACACACACACACACACACAGATTTTTGTATCTCTCAAAATGGCTTAAAAATAAATAAGTAAACCAAAGCTATTTGACTTTCAAGTTTAGGCTTTTTCCATTATCTGAATGAAACTTAGATTTGTTTTGCTGTTTGTTATAATCTGTAGCTTCTAGACACTTACACTCAAAGAATTCCTTGTCAGACATTGGCAGTGGCTGCCTCCTACCTCTTTCCTGGCTTATTCTCTGCCTCCCATGCAACAGTACAGAGACAGGTAGATCTGCTCAGTGTCAATGAGGAGGATAGCAGAGCTGGTCACATACAGAAAGTAGGTTCAAATCAGCTGCATACATGTTCCAGGGTCTTCATAACTCCATGTGGAATTGGCGTTTTCCTCACCTTTTTACAATCATGTTTTCTGCACTGTTCCTTATAATTGCCCTGTGGAGGTCTGAAATGCTAGCTGCTTTTCTTACCACATACACTCTCCTCTTCTGTCTCATACACAAACTGATTTGTTATTTCTGGGTTGTTCTTGAGTACTTGGCTATTGTTGATCATTGATTTTTTTTTTTTTTTCCTATCTCGGAAAAAGGAGCTGCAAGGCATTGACTTTAAAAGAAAAAAAAGAGCTAGGGAGAGAGAAAAACCACACACATCTGAAGGATTCCAAGGACTTTGTAAATAGATTTGTTTCCAAAAGTTCTTATTTTAATCCAATGAAAACATTTGAGCAACCTGAATGGTGACTCTGCCTTTAAAAGAACTCAACTGCAACTTTACAACAGAAACATATTATTCTGAAGCTTAAGTTGATGTGAACGTGCCTTTAGATTTAGTCACGAGGAGTGGGAAAGTATCATGGATAGTGGCAAAATGTGTCTCTAGTCGCTCTTTCCCCTTTTATTCTCAGTGCATGATCTTCTCCCCATGACGGCTTTGAACAGACGTCAGTTCTAAATCAGCTTGGTCACATCTTTCATCTTTCAAATCTCAGATTATATTAATATCCCCAGCTCTACTGGTTTAAATCTCTTCTCCCCAAAAAAAACCTCTGGAGAAGTCACTGTGAAGTAAGGGACTAGGGCTCATAGCACAGATATGTGAAACTCTGTCCCCTCCACCACTGTCCCCATTGCAGCAGCCACTCGTCATCTGAAAAGTCTAGCTAGGTGGTGTGAAAAGAATTTTCTGTTTTTGCTAAGGTGAGAGAATATACGCAGGTGCAAAATAATTATCCCTTACTTTGCTTTATGCATTACTGCGAAGTAAAAACTTAAACATACATTGATTGTTGTATTTATCTTTATAGTTCTCGAGGTGAAGCATCAGACGTTGTTACTCTATTTCAGAGATGATAACAATATGGCTGGGGATTTAAGGGTATTGCCTGTGGTCTGTGGCATTATTGGCTAAATTCCTCACCCCTCCCTGTATCAGTCCCCTTTGCCATGCGATTTTCAGTTCCTCCCACAAAAAGAATGGAGAATATTTGACATGCTTTTGCCTTTATCACTTGCATTGGCCAGTACAACAGGAGGGAAGCCATGGTAAGCCGATTCTGTTTCAGCCCCAAGAGGTCTTGTGGGTTTACATTTACGCTCTGACTCGCCACCAACAATATGAGAACATGCCCAAGATAGCCTATGGGTCCCAGGAGAAAAGCGAGAAGAACGTGGAGCAGAGCCGCTCTGCCTAGCCCAAGCTAGATCAGCTGACCCATGAGAAAAAATAAATAATTGGAGTTTTAAGCCACTTAGTTTTGGCTGAGTTTTGTAGTAATAGCTAACTGATACATTGCCCCAAGCTACAGCTCGTTAGGAGCAGAGTCAGAGATGAGTCATATCTTTCATGCCACAATCATTGATATTCCATTATACCAGACTGTGTACTGAACATATCATTAGAGGCTAGACACCTTTTCAGTTAGGAGTCTAAGAAACTTTCTTTTGGTTAGCTGTATCTTACCTAGTCCAAGTGATGTCTCGTCATCCCCTGATATACATCTGCTACAGGTAGGCTGGTGTTCTTTCCAGCCTGTACATGTACCTTCCTCCATACACAGTCCTAGTGGCTGCTTCTCCCTCTCTGCTCAGCCAAATCTTCTACTTATTTAACACCCCCACTTTTAATACATCCATTTGTGAGTTCTCTCTTTTTTTACCTATTTTCTGCTTACCTGGCATTTAGCATTTATATGCAGTCACAATCCATATAATTATACCATTAATCCCTGCTCTTGATGGCTGTATATCCTGGCTCTGCGCTTCCCACAGGGACCAAGACCTCTGCTTCCCGGGTGCACCTAGAAATAAACAGATGAGTGAATAAATAAATAAAAATTAAACAATACATATAAGCTGTACTATAAAGAGGCTAAATTAGTGCAGCATCTTTTTTACTGCTTGTGTAATTGCTTCTCATCTCTAGAATGCTAAAAAGCAAGTGCAAGGATTCTGTGGCATTACCTTGATCATCTGAAATATTGTTGGAAAAGCAATGAGGATACCTTACCCCGAGAGAAAAATGCTTTCATTCTCCACCAGGTGTCTCCTCAGGTCCAGCCATTTGCAGCCGTATCCCTGTGCAAGATGAGGCTTCGGCTAGGTGTCACGACTCAGCACCGTGCAGAGGAAGCCCACCTACTTTAAAGGCCTGCAGGGCTCATTACACCAGAGCAAAGCAGGCAGAGATACAACTTCAAAATGTTGCTTTCCTGTGTGTATGAGTGATGTGGGTACAACAAGTATTTCAAAGAACACGACTTTTGAAAACAGAGCTCATGGACCATTACTTATAAAAGATGACCAGTTTTTTTTTTTTTTTAAATGTCATTTCCACCTCAGGAAAAAACCTAATTTCTATGCCTATCACACTCATTACTTTTGGTACATAGGTGGCTCATTGGCAGATTTTGTATTCTTAAAGATTGCTCTATCGGAACTTTGGCATTTAAAAGAAAACCAAATCAGCAATAATAACTCGGCATTTGCTCTGCTGTTCTTCTTTCTAATCACTGCACTCCCAGTTGTAGGCATGTAAGAGCTTTGCCCCAAACTGTCAACCTGAAAAGGGTGTCATAACCCCAAGTACTGACCTTGTGGGTCCCACAAACTGAAGAGGTTTCCAAGATGCTCCCAGGGCCCCTCATTAGAACTGTGTAGTTAGTCTGTGGAAAAGGAGGAGGTGAATGTGTGAACTTGTGTGCAAAAGGACATGGGCTTCAGGTATAGAACTTATGTAACTAGGCCCTCCTGGCATGGAGCTTTCCTTTTGTATATAGCATATGTTGTGTGTCACTATTTCTTGCTAGTTCTTTTCAGGGTTGCCCTGGATATTTATTTTAACATAGATTCCCCAGGTGTGTGTGTGTGTGTGTGTGTGTGTGTGTGTGTGTGTAAGGGGCTGTGCATTCCACATGTACAAGACATCAAATACTGCTTTGTCTTAAGCACTATATCTTTTAGGGATGATTTTACCTGGTGAGAGGAAAGGAGAAAGCATTGTTTGCCCCCTTATCTGCCAATCCCTGTTCCCAGAGAAGCCCATGGAATCGAATGATTTCATCTTAATATTCTGCCTCTGACCTAACCTCAGGTAGGTCAGATCAGAATGAGAATGGAGACTGAGCATGGTGGATGCATGGTGTTATGCGTTGAATTTTGTCCCCCTCAAAAAAGATACCTTGACGTCCTAAGCCCAATATCTCACAATGTGACCTTACTTAGAAATAGTTTTTATAGAGGTAATGGAATTAAAACAAGGTCATTCAGATGGTCCTAACCCAATATAAGTGGTGTCCTGATGAAAAGGGAAATGCAGACGCAGACACAGAAGCAGCCACGGGGAGAAGGCCATGTGACCATAACACAGAGATCAGGGTGATGAATCTACAAGCCAAGGGACTTTAAAGATTGCCAGCAAACCACCAGAAGCTAGAGGAAAGGCATGGAATAGATCTCTTTCGCAGCCCCTCCAAAGAGCCAGCCCTGCTGACACCTTGATCTCAGACTGCTGGCCCCCAACTGGGAGAAAATAAATTTCTGTTGTTGAAGCCTCTCAGTGTGTGGTGGTGTGTTACAGCCACTCTAGGAAACTAGTGCAGGTGGGGAGGTAGCAGATATTCAGCACTTTTGGCCTGCTTGATAAAAATAGTGTAAATATTGTTAAGAAATTTTATTTAACTTGGGATGAGTGGAATGGGGGTCAAAGAAGGTGAGGCAGGAAAGGCATTCCTGGTTGACAGCTGTACAGCTCTAATAATACGTGTTAATCAGGTACTCTGACTCCACCAAAACCAGAGTAACCTTCATCTTGTAGTAGAGTTTGTATAGTAGAGTTTTTAGTAACTTACTAGTTATGTGTTGAATTGGCTTCCTATGAGACATAGAATTCTGAACATAAATACTTGACATTTCCTTATTTTATTGGATAATATTTAATCCATTATGATCCTGGCATACAATGTGTCTTCAGGATTGGTCACTAGTTGGTCTACCTGTCCTCAGTTACCCCCCTTTTAGTCATCAAATCCCAAGGAAATGCTGTGGTTAGGATTATCATTATGTTAAGCAAAATTTCCACAAAAACCGAAGGTAAAATGATAACCTCTAGTGTCACTCTTTGTCCTGTATTTTGCCTTGTGCAATGAAGGCTAGTAGCTGTGGAGAATTAGAATCAAATAGACATTATTGAAAGTTCTAGTTCACTCATCATATTTCCCTTAACTCTGTCTCACGCAGGCCTGGTATGTGATCTTGGGGTTATAACAAGGGCCTGGATTGTAGCATTCCTATCCTTTATTACTGATTTCTAGCTCTGATTCCAAGATTTATCATGGATGCATCCCCATTTATATTCTGGCAAGATATGGAGTGAAATATTGGTATGGATATACAGTAATGATATTGGCTACTCAAAGATCTGGTCTTACAACTATGTCATCTGGCCAGAGAAGTTCAAGCGTTAAAGGAGGTATGAGTGAACAGCTCAATATATTTAAGAACATCTAGAAAGAAATGCTTACTTATCAATTAACCAGCTCTACTTACTAGGCGGGGGTATTTCACAGGGCACACAGCACTGCTCAGGTTTTCATTCAGCCCAATTCAATATCTATTATATACCCACCACGCATGGAACATTACATTGGGGGGTATGCGGTGTTTCTCATATTTTCTTTTCTTGCTTTCAAGAAAAAGAGTACTGCCAGATTTTCTCCCCCTTCAGATTTACTTCTTGTTTTTTAAAAAAAATGGTTTTTAAAGTAATAGAGGAAGCTAAATTTCCTTTTGATGAATGTATTGGTAAGTGTCTCTTTCTCCCAAGACCTGAGACCCAGGAATTTGAAGCTGGTTACCACTATTAATGTATGAGAGTTTTAAGTTCCAGGGAGCTTCACCAAGGGTCAAGTGATAGATACCTCTGATTATGATACTCTCCAAAAAAGATAGTTTTGGATGATTACACAAGAAGGCACACAGCTGGAAACTGAGCTGCGATCAAAATAGTGTGTGGACTCTCTGAGGGAGACTCCCCAGAGGCGAGGAGAGCATCTCAGCTACCTTTAATTCCAAGTAACAGACGTATGCGTAATGCCTGGCCCCAAATGCAGTCTCATTGACGAAACTGAGTAACAGTGGTGGGTGCTTGTGACTGGACTTTTAATCATTGGGCTGCATACTCACTTCTGGATTTTGAGATTTTCTACCCTCAAAATATATTGCCTGTGTTACTCTTTCTCACTCAGAGTCAGAGTGAAATTGTTAAATCAACAAATCTCAAATCCTGTATTGCTTCAGACTCAATTCTGTTGGTTTGTTATGTGCTGGCATGGAGGAGCATGGCTGGTGGTATAACACTATACTGTCTATAGTGTTACTATGGACAGTTGGGGAACCTTTCGGAAAAAATCCTACACTGACTGTCAGTTCCCTGTTTCTCCACCCTTGTCCACACATCTCTCCCAACACTGAAATAAAAGGGTTTTCACACCATAGCAATCCAGCTCAGAGCAAGATGAAATAGAGTGAGTCGGGCCAAACCCTGAGAACTATAGCAAATTATGGGTAGAAAGAAGTCATTCTCAGGATAGCAGACTGTGCACAGAAGAAAAGAAATTCAAATTTCAGCTTTCAGCATTGCTTGGATCTGTGTAACAGCCATTAGAAATAGCAGCAGCTGTAGATACAGAAATAGTTGATGTTGTGTGAATTATGAGCAATTGCAGAGACAGATTTCCCTGAAAATGGTCCATAACCTTCAATACGAGGAAACAATTACTTCAGGGCAGGCAAGTTTAGGGCACAGACAAGAATCAGCAGAGAGGCCACGACCAGGATTCTTAAAACATAGGAAGCTCCAAAAAGGCCCAGAGCATAAATACCATTTCTTTATTCATAGGGAGGCAGGATTTGATACTAACACTGGAACCACAAGCATACCGTTTGCAATTGTAAATATATGTTTATTCTTCAGCTTAATTTATAGTTAGCTTAATAGACCTGGTCATTCTTAAGCTACCTTTGAGTGCTTACTATAATATCCCAAATAAAAGATCCTCCCAGTTTTTATAAATTTTTCTCTCTTAGTGGTCTTCAATTGACAATTGCAGCAAAGATTTTAGTTTCTAGGTGAGCAAAACAGGTAAAAAACACTTCTTGGAGAATGCTGGCTTACTGAAGGTGTGCTTTTCACCATATTGCCTCACAAATTCTGAATCCATCTGTGCCGTAATTGCTATTTGGATGGCTAACAATGCAAAATGCCGAGAAAAACATCTGCTTCAGAAAACAAATTCTGGTTTTGAAGCTCTAGGTAGCAGAATTAGCCACAGTAGTCAGTGGTGAAAGCAAGTTATTTTCTTTTAAGTTATGACAAATAATAAATGTATACTTTTAAGTCATTCTTCCCTTCGGAAAATGACTGCCGCAGGCTCTCTGCTGACTAATTCATTTTCCTCTTTAACAATAAAAAATATTTTCCATAAATGGGAGTGAATTTGCTACATTATAACTCAATCAACAACGAGAAGAATTTTTCTTCTGCATCACTTGAAAAACATTTAAACTTTTCTTTATTCTTCACAATATAAGAATCTGTGTACTTTTATATTCCCATTTTTAACCCTAAAAAAAGTGGATCCTTTCATTCTTGAAACCCAGTATGTTCTAGACACTTAAATTAATCAAAGCTCCCCTTATCTTTATAAAGTTGGCATGAGTTACATGCATCTGGGAAGGCACTAACTCTGAAGTTATTAAATTTGTCTAAGTGAATAAATCAGAGATAGAATTGGGAACCAACTGGAAATCAAACTGACATCCAAGCTTTCTGAGAATTCTTCTTTTAATTAATTTATTTTTTCTTATTTGTAAGTATTCATAATCTAGATTGGATACAGTTGGGCTGAGGATGTATCAGAAAATAATGTCCTTTGTTTATAAATAGCTAGGGTACAAGTGGGGCAATATTTTTAAAATGTGTTGTTTTTGTAATGATCATTTAATTTAGGAGACAAAAATCTGTTGTTATGTAATTAAATGTTAGTTGATTGTTGAAAGATTATTTTGGGAGCTATGTGTGGCTAAATCTAGCTGTTGTACTACTATTTCCAAATTACACACATATCAATGTATAATTAGGGTAGAAAATTGAAGGTCTTTGTGCTGCAAAGATATAAAATGGTGATCTGTGACTCTAGTGCCAAAGAAAGCCCCATGCAAAAGAATGAACCATACAACAAAACATCTGTTGTGCTCCGACACAAGAGTGATGTCTATGCAGTCAAGTTGAACTCAAGTGGCATAGAGCAGTCCTCAAGATGTCCAGGCTCATCTTCACTGACATTCATGTCCCCAGAAATAACTCTGTGAAAGGTTTAAAAAGTAGTCTCCAAACTTCGCTACACACTAGAATCCACAGAGCAGATGGATCCACCCCATCTTAATTAAATCAGAATGTCTGGGGGTGGGAACCAGATTCAGTATTTTTAAAGACACCCCCCAGGGAGGGTATTTACTGTGCAGTAAAGTTTGAAAATCACTGAGCTATAGAGGGGAAAAAGGGTTAAAAACCATCCAAATGAAACTAAATGTTTAGGCAAATAGTCATATTTTGACAGGATGGACATAAGTACAGAATCTCAATTTCTTATCTGAAATCCTTGGGATGAATGTGTTTTACCATTCAGGATTTTCCTGATTTTAGAAGTTATATAATACATATATTTACTAGTATAATATGTAACTCTCTGACCGGACTATGGGGTAGAGCACCCTATAACCACAGAACTAATACTTTTGTGGGAAATCATTCACACTAATTAAGAAAATGGAGACTAGATAAAATCACATCTACTAAAGTTAGGTTTTGCCACCAAATAAATTTGTCCACGCTTAGAAAACCATTTTTGGTTTTCAAATCTTTCTTTTATTTCATATTTATTGATAAGGACAGGCGGACCTATACTGAATCCAACTTTCAGAAAAACAAATCAGGACCTAAAGCAACAGAGTCCCCTCCTAATGATCAATAGCAGTGACCCCTGTGAGGCTGGGAGTGATGATAGTGATTAGACCACCCTCTCATTTAGCCTAAATCTGGTTCCCTCACCTCGAAGAACAATTCTCATGCATGAGCTAATAAATTTTCTAAAAACTGAATTCTTTGTTATATGTGTTTATGCACATACTTGTACATACATCATACACACAGGTGTGTGTGTAATTGAAATGCCAACCCATTGGGACCTATACCATAAAGAATCAACTAGGTACATTCCATAAGAATAATCATAGATTCCCTGGTGTGTACCTACCTCGCATGGCTGTCAAACACAAACTTCGCAGTCATTGGCACTACCCTATCATTTAGTATCTGTAAAGCACAGCTGTGGTTCGACAGCTCATGGAGCTCTAGCAGCCAATCTAATCACATCCAAAATAGAGCATGCTGAGTCAGTTATTAGAAGTAGCTTATGGGCTTTGTGTCCTGGGGTGAAGGTGCTCAAATGAAGGGGAGACTCATAGATTTTTACTGGGGAAAGATGTGTATGGTCAATGAGAACAGAACCAACCCAAAGATAGAAGCTTTTAGTCTGGAGGCACCTAGAGAAAATATAGGCTCATGGGGTTGGGCAGAATGTCCAAGCTGATTGTACAGCTTTGATAATATGTAAGTGGAGGACACCCCATAATTAGACTCTACAGGGATCTGATAGTATAATCAAATGACAAGAACTGCGTTATGCTAGAGGAATCATCATTGTGGACTAAGTTCTCAAGACTTCGTTCAGGGACTCATTGAGAAATAGCTTTACCAGATGCTCTGGGTATTCCCCCAATTCCTGGGGATACTAAACCCAAGAATCAAGGAATGAAGAAGGCCTCTCTTTCTAGAATTGTTCCAAACAGCCAAGTACAGGTTTTATCACACTAAGAGAACTACCGAGGATAAGAGCTATCAACTCCATTTGAAAACCACAGTTTGGTCTTCAGAAACCCTCAAATAATCTTTTACTTGTTGCTAGCTACCTGCCTCTAATTTACCATAACATTCAGTACAAGTATCATAACTCTTCTGAAGTTCTCTATCCAACCTCTCTCTCAGGAAATGAACCTACTTGACTGAACAAGTCTGTGATATTTGAAATCCCTCAGCTTCCTCTCCAACACTTACAAATTTATCTGTATTCACACCTACTTTTCTGTTTCCTTCCTTCTCTTTCCAAGATTTTCCCACTGTTTATCCAAGCAGCTCAGGGGCCTTTCTCCTACATCTTGTATGTTCCCATCCCAAATAGATCACTCCTTTATCTATAAGCATCCTAAAATTTTTCCCACCTCAAAAACAGCAAAAAGGGGATAAGACCTTAAGTTTGCCATCGCTTTACTTTCCTTGCTTTTATAGCTTAGCTTCTTGAAAGGGGTGAATTGAAGGTGAGGAAATAAAAACACTTAACTTGGCTCATCCTCCCACTAGGACACTGAATTTGTCAATAAAGGGTCAATTATCCTAGTGGTTAAATTCAATGGACATCTTTCAGTCGTCTCATACCTCACCTCTCTCTAACATTTTTTTATTCTTTCTGAACTAGAATTGGCCTTTTGTGACTCCACTATCTCTGAGTATTTTTTTCAGGCCTCTAGATAGATGCTTTTTCTCAGTTTTCTTTGTGAGTTTTTCTCGTTCCATCCACCGATTAAATGATTGTGATCCTATGGTTCTGTCAATAATTTCAACTATACTCTTAATATCTCCCAAACCCATCCTCTCCTCTTCAGCACCGTTGACAATAACTTATTAGAACTCATTATTTCTACTTTGGATTTTAGCAACAGATCCCTAATTGCTTTTTCCATTGTTCTCTTTGTCTTGCTTCTCTTGCCAGTTCTTTGATGGCAAATATATGGCACATCATCTGCATTTCTCCACCACTGTGCACCTTGACAGCCACAGTTATTTCTGACAATGGAGAAAAATCTTATTTTTCTTGGAAGCTGAATGTTCTCCTGACTTATATTTTTATTAAATCTTTAATATGCCCCACATTTCCTAGATATTGAGGGTGAAGTCGGATATATTTTTTTGGAAGTGATGCAGTGACAGGAGAACTGTCATTTGGAAGTTGTCCCTGGAATAACAGCTGTACCTGAGTATATAATGATGGCCTTTTTCCAGCTTTACCTAAATATAGAGTCAGAATCCTTCTCAACACAGTGGCAATTAGTGGGGGTTCATTGCTAGTTGAAAACTTTTTGTCATTCTTGCTTTGAATATTCTCCACTGTGCTGCAGTGTGGTCTTCTAAAACAAACAAACAAAAATGTGATGCTGTCACCACCCTGTCAAAAAGTTTAAATTGTTCTTCTTTGCCCATAAGATACAGTGTATGATTTTATTCTGACACAGAAGTTCCTCCAGGACCTAGTTTTACCTGTCTTATCAATCTTCCCTCTAGCACTCACAGTCTTTCCTAGTCTAAACTGTGTCTTTCACAAACTACTTACCACAATTGAAAGTTCCATGCACTCTTTTGTTTCTGTAAGATGTTTAAGAATTGCATCTGGTGACCACAGTTAACAATAACTGTTTTGTATATGGGAAAGTTGCTAAAAGAGTGGATCTCAAATGTTCTTACTACCACAACAATCAAAAAGTGGGAATTGTGTGAGGACATAGATGTGTTAACTAATATTATTGTGGTAATCATTTTGCAATATACAAGTGTATCAAATCATCACATTGTACACCTTAAACTTATACAATATATGTTATATGTAAATTATATTTCAATTAAACTTGGGGAAGAGTTCATCTATAAGGGTAGTATAAAGTAACAAAGAAATGAGCATTTAAATAGACAAAAGGACTCAGAAAAAAACTCTGGCAGAAACCTATATTAAAGGGATTGAAGAAAGGAGGAATGCCAGACAAAGAATGAGAAAGAAAAAGAGAATTGTCAGAAACACAAGTAAAGAGTCACAGAAATCAATGGGAGAGCAACAGAAAAAAAAAAATGTGTATGTTTTGTGTCAGCACTGAAAATGCTTGGGGAGGGCTGATGAGTAAGGGACTAAGTAGGTCAGAGGCCAGGAAGGTGATCAGGATTGCAAATACCACAGATAAAGTAAATGAGAATCAAGTGGAAGTTACTCAATGTGGTCCCTATATTCACATAACTTGAAACAGGTGTTTCAGCTGAATAGTGGGGACAAAACTCAGATTGCAGAGGGTTATGGACTGAGTACGTGGTGAGGAACTGAAGTGAAGGAAAGATGGTCTCCTTTCCCATGGGTTAGTCAGCTTCTTGGAGGCAGAAACTAGCATTCTGTATGAAACTTATGCATGGAGTTCTTGGATAAATATAATTTATAAAATATCCAGTTCTGTAAAGCCTGCAAGCCAAGACCTGATTATTGTCATGAAGCAGAAAACACAAGAATGCCTTTGATTGACCTCTATCAGAGCTTGTTGTGGTGAACAGGTAGACATCCTTTGCTCCAGTGGATCAGTGGATGGTCAGTTTTCATATTAAAACAATCAGATACTTCAGAGTCAATGGCCTTTCACTTGAAACCAGTTTAATACATTTGAGCGATCCAAGAAGAGACCATATACCCTCTATTGGGGGAATATTTGAATGACAGAGCATTTAAAGTAATTTTCCTCTCCATTTTTCTGGTTTCTTTTCTTTGTGCTGCTCTATAAACGATATGGAGCTTGTTTTGTTTCTGCCTTCGTCCCCCTAAAACTTGGTCTATGATGTCCTCACAGTTTCAATTATACCATGTCTTAATTTGTTTCTTCCTTTTCGTTTCCGCTGTGCTATTTTATTCAGAACCTCTTTACTTTTCACCTAGATTGATTTACTAGACTTTTTGAAGCTAGCAATTTCATGATTTTTTTGATCCCCATATAATTTTCTTGCTAAAAAGTAATCAGAAGATCATGTGGTAATTCTATTCTTAATTTTTTGAGATACCTCCATACTGTTTTCTATAGCAGCTGTACCAATTTACATCCCCACCAACAGTGTATAAGGGTTCCTTTTTCTCCACAGCCTCTCCAACATTGGTTATTATTTGTCTTGTTGATGATAGCCATTTTAACGGATGTGAAGTGATATCTCATTGTGGTTTTGATTTGCATTTCCCTAATAGCGAGTGAAGTTGAGCATTCTTTCATATACTGTGTTTCCCTGAAGATAAGACCTAGCTGGACCATCAGCTCTAATGTGTCTTTTGGAGCAAAAATTAATATAAGACCCAGTCTTATTTTAATATAACATAAAACCAGGTCTTTAATATAATATAATATAATATAATATAATATAATATAATATAATATAATTAATATATAATATAATATAATATAGGTCTTATATTAATTTTTGCTCCAAAAGACGCATTAGAGGGGCCGGCCTAGTGACTCAGGCGGTTGGAGCTCCATGCTTCTAATGCCGAAGGCTGCCGGTTCAATTCCCACGTGGGCCAGTGGGCCTCAACTACAAGGTTGCTGGTTTGACTCCTCGACTCCCGCAAGGGATGGTGGGCTCCATCCCCTACAACTAAGATTGAACGCAGCACCTTGAGCTGAGCTGCCTCTGAGCTCCTGGATGGCTCACTTGGTTGGAGCACGTCCTCTCAACCACAAGGTTGCCAGTTAGATTCCCACAAGGGATAGTGGGCTGTGCCCCCTGCAACTAGCAATGGCAAGTGGACCTGGAGCTGAGCTGCGCCCTCCACAACTAAGATTGAAAGAACAACAACTTGACTTGGAAAAAGTCCTGGAAGTATACACTCTTCCCCAATAAAGTCCTGTTCCCCTTCCCCAATAAAATCATAAAAAAAAAAAAAAATCCTTTAGAACTGATGGTCCAGCTAGGTCTTATTTTCGGGGAAACACAGTATCTGTTGGCCATTTGGTATGTCTTCTTGGGAGAAGTGTCTGTTCAGGTCCTCTGCCCGCTTTTTATTTGGCTTGTTTGGTTTTTTGTTGTTGAATTGTACAAGTTCTTTTTTTTTTTTTTTTGAGAATAACACTTGAGCTTTAATTGAACTTCCTTCCATGTGGCTTCAGGCTACCAGGACACAGGGCCCTCCAACACCCTTAATCTTCTCCACAGGTCTTCTGCTGAATAATTTGGCCTTCAGGATGACAGGCTGCTTTGGGAGCTTTCCCTTCCCCAGAACTTTGCAGTAGTCCGATTGCACCCGTCAATGATAGGAGCAGCTCAAGTGTTGTTTTTGGCATCATTTACCCATGTCTGCTCACTGAGCAAGATCCACAGTTTAACAAGTTTGATAGTTGGGCAGAAGTTCTGATTCCTCTTTAAGTGGTAATGCCTCTTACCAGCTTTCCCAAAAGAATCTGGGTGATATTTGTCAAAGTTGATCTTGTGGTAGTGCATGCCACAGCATTAGCTCGACATCCTGGGTGTTTCCGGTGCTTGCCGATGCAGCCGTGGCCATGGCTCACATAGCCCCTAAGTTTCTGGGTCTTCCTCAGTCTGGATGGCAAGTTGACAGTCAAGATTAAAGAGCTGTATGAGGTTTTTTTTTTTGTTTGTTTGTTTTTGTATTTTGGATGTTAGCCCCTTATTGGAGGTGTTGTTTGCAAATATCTTCTCCCATTCAGTTGGTTGACTCTGTTTTGTTGATGGTTTCTTTTGCTGTGTAGAAGCTTTTTAGTTTGATGTAGTCACATTCATTTATTTTTGCTTTTATTTCCCTTGCCTTTGAGGTCAAATTTATAGAATCCTCTTTGAACACAATGGAATAATACTCAGCCATAAGAAAAAAATCAAATACTGCCATTTGTGACAACATGGATGGATCTTGAGATTATTATGCTAAGTAAAATAAGTCAGAGAGAGAAAGTCAAGGACCAAATATGTGGGATATAAAACTGAAAGCAACAAAGGAACAAGACAAACAAACAAAGAAACAAAAACTCAATAGAAATAGACAATAGTTCAGTGGTTACTAAAGGGTGAGGGGGCAAGAGGGATGGTAGATGAGGGTAAAGGGGATCAAATATATGGTGATGGAAGAAGAACTGACTCTGGGAGGTAAGCACACAATGTGATACATAGATAATGTATTATAGAAATGTACACTTGAAACCTATATAATTTTACTAACCAATGTCACCCCAATAAATTTAATAAATAAAAAATAAGCAAAAAAATAATTTTTAAAAATTCTTTTGAATTTTGTTCTATTACCATCCAAAGAAAGTTAACCTGATTTTCAAGACTCATTACTCTAAGTGCTCAATTTAAATTTTATCTCCAATTACTTCTCTATATATTGTTCTTCATTCAAACCATTAAGGCCAATTCCTACCTGGGTCTTTTGCTCTGACTTATTCACATAGTTTTGTCTCCTTTTCCTACCTTTTGGATATGTCCACATTCTTTTTCTTTATATGATGGGCAAAGTAATCCACCCCATGGAATTATTCTTAGTCTTCCCCATCTAGAATTTCCTTTTTTTGCATTTTATGAATATTCACAGTCCTCTATGCTTTTCTGGTGAGATGTGTTGTTACCGGGAATGACATTGTACCTCAGCTCTCAAAAAGAGCTGAGAATTGAAGAGAATTCTTTCAAATTACCTTGAAAGAATTTGGTCAAGAGATAGAGTTTGTGCAATAAATAATAGCAAAAAGTTTATTAGTAAAAGCAAGTACACTCCCAGCTATGGAGTGGACTGACCCAAGAAAGAGAAGCATCCCCACCTTATATTGTGTGAGAAGATTTTTTCACTTCTGTGGGTAGAATTGTCTCCCCCCTACCCCCCACAATACCTTTTATTTTCCCCACTCATACTCCCTTCTTGCCCCCAAGGTTACAATGGCCCTCAGAAGAAGGGTGTACATTCTGATAAGCAGGATGGTTTCTCTCTCTCTAGCTTCTACATCCCTTTGATTTAGGGCATGTGTAAGCCTGGAATCCTGCTGGGCTAGTAAGACATTTGTGCCCTATGTGAAGGCAGCTGCAAGAGGTCTTGACCTAAGCTGGAGCTGCAGCAAGGGGCTTTCTAACTGGGCTAGGTCTCTTCTTCTGCTACTCATTTATATCTATCTAGCTACCCTATCGGTACCGTGTTCTGTCTATGCTATGGTTGTTTGCATATGTCTCAATTCTCCCACTAGATTTTCACATAGTTCTTAGCATAGAACTACTTTGCAATTACTCAGTACATATTGGATGCATGCATGAATGAATGAATAAAAATGATATGCAAGAGTAACTGGAATTTAAAACCAATCTTTGGAGATTTGCTAGGCAGTTAATTTCTTTAAAATATGTGGACTTCTAAATTGGCTAAATTTTGCTAACAAAATAACAGAGTATGTCTTAAATTTTGCATTTAGTATTAGGTTCATCTAGATAGCCAAAGTCTCTTCATTTTTGACTGAATTGATACGGTAAGCAACTGAACCAACTAACAAGGATAAAGGATTGTAAAGTTGTTTGAAGTCAAGCTAATCTTTACTAAACAGATTTATGTTTAAAATGTTTATTTCTACACGCAGACCAAAGATTTAGCAACCTTAAGTTAGCGGTGTTTCAACAAACAGTTTTAATGCAAATCTTTTAAAAGCACTTCAACAAATAGCTGTGTTTCTTTTTAAAATATTTTTCCATAAAAGGCCTCAATATGTTTATCCACCAAGCCTTTAAAACATATGTTAGAAGTACTACTGGAAGTAGAATGCCAAAATGAGCCAGGCTAGATTAGGACCAGGCGAATCAATTAGTTGGAACATGATGTTAATAAAGTTGGGGTTACATATTCATTCCCCGTATAGATCAGTTAGCTGGCCTCCATTCAAGTTCCAAAGTGTAAACTTCAGTCCCCAATCAAATGAGAGAATAAAGCTGGATCAGCACACAATGTATCTTCATTTTTAGGAAATAAAGCAAAATACTTTGTTTATGTATTAAGGGGTCAGAATAGCCATAAAGTTATAAAAGATACAGCTCATTAAATTGGGGGCATGTTTGAAGATAGAGGAATGGGGATATCTTGGAAAGCAAAAACAAATTAAAAAATGTTGTTTTCTACACGTGAACAGGGCGCAAGATAGCTATTGTATCCAAAAGAAGTTTGGAAATTGAAAAATTGGAGTAGGATGGTTCAAAATACCTTACTTTAAATAGAAAAAAAAAAATCGAGGGAGATCTATGGAAGACTGAATGCCATGAAAAGCTAGAGGAAAATTTTGTAAATTCTTCTCTGGCACCTTTCTCAATTTTATGTATCATTGCATGCTTGTCATATGAGCTTATTGCATTTTTGAGGGGGTAATTGGAATGAGAACATTATCAAAGGGTTTACCCTCCAGATAGTTATGCTGCTGAAAAACAATTGAGTGCAAACCTCCATTACTTGTAGGATGCAATGAAGCACTCATTTCCTTTTTTCCTCCCCTTTTATTTTAAATTTACTAGGGATTTTGTCCCCGCAGCATATGGTGTGGGTTGCAGTTAAAAGTAAACAATTAGAGGTTGGGAGCTGGACAAGCAGTCAGAAAATGTTACTAGAATTTGAACTTTTCCCACACAAGTAAGCATGATTGTCTATAAAACTGCTTCAAGTGAGAAAAAGAAAGGACATTGATTGAAGCAAAGAAATCCACTGTGAAATGTTCATGTCTCCTTGGTGTGCAGCACATTTCAAAGTAACTAATGTTTCCAAATTACTTCATCCTGGGTGTGTATCCACTTCCTGTCTCTCCCTGCACCATATGTGTTTATAATGACATATTGATTTCAAGTCCAGCTTGAAATGGAATGAAAACCACCCCTCCACCGGAGAGGGGGGCATTTCTCCTGAGTCAGCTTACCCACTGCACATTCTCAATGTACCGTCTGTCTACTGGGTGATTGGTCCTTGGACCAGGTGGAGAAATGAGGTTGAGGAAGTGGGAATGGGGGAGGGACAAGAAAGGAAATGGAACCTTTCTCATTTCAGAGGTGAATTGAGTTCTAGGCCTGGGTTAGTAGTTGTCTATCAAATTCTGTCCAAATCCTTCCCAAAGTCAAACGCTTTAAATCTAACAGCCTTGACAATTTAGGATATACATTTTAAACTGCAGAGCTCACTCAGCATTCTATCTCTGCATTGACAGAATTGCTAGAATTATTATCCTGTCAAAATTTATGTACAGACTCATGAATAAGATACTGACCAAGCAAACAGAAGACCTCAGAGAGTTTCCATTCTAATTTCAGTTAAATGAACCTCTTAATTCTGAATGATTGGTAGCTGATAAAGTACACAGAAAAATATTGCAGCAACAAATCATAGGATATTATACAGAAAATATTAGTCATATAGAGGCCAAAATAAAACGCTTACAAAAAGCCAAAATTACGGATGTTTAAAAAGCAAATACAGTTTTATTACTTTCAGCTGCATACAGTAGCTATTATAGAAGAGTATTTACAGTTAGGGGGATGACTATATCTGCTATAATGAACAGAGAAGATGAATTTGTTCCAATAACCCTCAGTTTTCATAGAAATACAATGGCATTTCTTTTAAAATGCGTTTTGAACTGAAGCAAGGTAAGGAGCAACTACTCATGAAGCTTTACTAAATGGCGAGATCTGTGTTAGATAATTTGCATGTCACCTCCTTTAACTTCACTTTTCAATTTAATTTAATTTAATTCTAAAGAATATTTAATATCTCCTTTTTACAGCTGAGAAAACTGAGGTTTCGGAAGGTTAAATAAGATGCCCAAGTATGTACAACTAGTAAGTGATAGAGCCCAAATTTGAATTCAGTTTGAGCTATTGAGTCCCACAGACCAGATTAAATGTGCCAAAGAATATATTTGTTTCTATTATTAAAATACACCATAGGAGATGTCACCAAAAAAGAAAGACTGGTTTAGCAGATAAGTCATACTATTTGTTTTATTTTACATGTATAGATAGTTATTTAAGTGTTTTACAGAAGTAAATTTGGAAGGTTTTAAACTTCTTCAGCTAATGCCAACAATCATTAAGAATCTTATGTTTTTAGAATTCTTCTTTGGAGCTAGTATGAAACCACATTTATGTTATATTTATTGAGCACCCTCTAAGTCACAGTCACTAAGGTAGGGAGAAATAAAAAATATATAAAAAGTACAATAATGCAATTCCTACTCTCTAGTAATTTGAAATCTAGTTTGATGAATGGGATATTTATAAATATACCCCAACACAAGGCAGGCTAGCAGTACATACACCCTGCGAGTGTCAGTTTTCGACGTTTCATGTGAGAATTGACAGCTACTCTGTAATTAAATTTGAACTACGAAGAATTTCGGCTTTAATTTAGTTTAAATTTTTCCTTGAAAACTATTCTAATAATTAACAGAATGAATCATATATATCAGGAAAAATAGACACCAACGTACAAAGGGAAAAAGTCAGGGAAAGCTTTTTTTTTTTTTCCCTCTAGTCCAACAATGAATAGATTGTGTGTGTGTGTGTGTGTGTGTGTGTGTGTGTGTGTGTGTGTGTGTTGGAAGAGTATAAAAATAAATTCTACGTTAACTGATCATGAACTTCATGATGATGGTATTTTAACAGGTTTAATCAATCATTCTGTTTTATCTACTATAGTAATGGGTCTCGTTACTCTTGGTAAATTTCCAAAACTGGATTGAACTCCCTCCTTAGTTATCAAATTTAAATTTCATCTTTTGATGATGTTTCCTTTTTTTAGAAATTAGCAAAATTGTTTGAGCCATAATGATTGAGAATTTTAAAAATACTCTGTCATAATCTCTGATGACAATTTTTAGAGTCAAAATTGTACATGACTCCTGGGAAAGGGACAACATGCCTTTGTCAGTGTATCAGACCTCAGATGTAGTAAAACCCTTACTCCGAAATGTCAAAATCTTTCAGTTGTTAAAGGCTAAACTAATGAGATTTTATTGTTGCCATTAAGTAAAATGATTTTTGTCAGGGCTTTCCTCACTTTCTGATGAGCATAGGCAGGAAAACTTTTCTTGAGTTCAGAGACCTTCCAAATTGGCCTTTGTATTACCCACAGTGTCTTTTAAGCAACTGTATTGCTAAATATTTCCTCTTATAGTAGTTAATCCAATTCAATAAGTTTATGTATGCTTATGGACAAAAAATTAGTGACATTTAATGATTATCTGCTTGCTGGTTGATGCAGAAATCCATTGCAAATAATTCCATAATTCAGTTGTGTAAGAGGAATTTTGGCCTGAGCAGTTCAACTGAGCTATATATAATAAGCCATGTATAACCACAAGATTTTCTCTTTGTTTAGTGTTGTAAATCAGTGGCAAAATCAAAAGAGTTCTTAGGTGTAGTGTAGATAAAAAGGACACAGAAAGCAATTTTGCTTCTGCATTTTCCTTCTCAAAGCTTTAAAATTTCTGATTATTAATATGCTGTGGGAAGTTTCTATTTGTGCTTCTTTCCAGTTATCTTGAGAGCAGGTATTCTAAGAGACTTGCTCTTTCTAAATCTAACTTTTCAATGGATAAATAAATATTCTAGAGGCTGGGAAATCAACAAAACCAAAAACATGTTTTTCTCCACTAGTCACCAGAAAACAAATATCAATAGCATATTATAGGATGGAAATGGTTCAGGCAACGCTCTTTATGTAGTTGAAACACCCACACACACTATGTCCAGAGCAAGGAGAAAAAGTAACATTTTATTGCTGATTTTCATGGTGCATTGTTGTAAAGATTTGCACAAGATATGCTTAAGAAAGCCAAGTTCATTGTTGGGTCCAGAGCTGAAGAAAAGTAACCTGGGGGATGAGGAGAAATAGTTGGAAACATAATATTGTAAATATTTCAATCTCTCTGCCATTGATTCAGGCAAGAACTAAATCAAATATGAATTCAATCTCTATTCTGTGTCTTTCCCTACCTTCTATACCTATCCTTTCTTTATCAAGCTTCTAGCAGCATGCTTCCTCCCTCTTCTCTTCTTTACCAAAATTGTTCACCCTCACAACCTCCTTGTAGATTTAGAAGCTACAGGTATGAACACTAAGCAGACTTTTGAGGCCCTCACTTTTGCTCTCTTTGTACAGACAGCCTGTTGGCAGAGGGAAGTGATGCTGTTCTCATAGGTCTAATTGGTCAGGAAGAGGGGCCTTCCCATAGTAGAAGAGACACAATGGAAGATATGTGCTTTACTATTCTCCAAACTAAGACACATTCTTATTTTTCGTATAGCCATGGACTTGCAGTAATTTTACCATTTTCACAATATCACTATAATTATTAAAAAAAAATTAATCATGATTTAAAATTGATTAATTACCACTTGTGAACTGAATTCATTTTTTCTCTGTCTCTCTGCCTCTCTCTCTCTCTTTCTCTTTCTCTCTCTCTCTCTCTCTCTCTCTCTCACACACACACACACACACACACACACTCGTGCCAAAATAAGACAAAGAACTGGTCTCTTGATACTTGTTAATGAATCTGAATATTGTTCAAAGGGCACCTGCTGTTCAGGTGAATCAAAAAAGTAGGCTGTTTTCCTAAGGGTAAGATCTTCTTGAAATTTTGGCTTTGGGGGCTGTGTGATGTTCTAATTATCTTCTAGTATCTACAGTGTCATATAACCAAAGGATAATCTTGAACAACCACCTAGTCAATGCATCTTTTTTTATAATCCAACTTCTGGTTGAAGTATCCAAAGGGTTTGAAGTGTACTGCCTTCCATTGCATCTTGAATAGCTCCAAACATTAGAATCTTCTTTCTTTTACTGACATGAAATATCTCTCCTATAAGTACCATACTTTGATCCTGTATTACTCTTTGTCACCATGTAGTTTAATTCCTCCACAGGGGAAAATTATGATAAATGTCACAAATGAAAAAAGTTACCTCTTACTTCTAGAGTTTAGAAGGAAAAGATATGGAAAAGCTACCCACTTGCTGCTTTATGTGTATTTTTATACTATTCTGTTCTAAGTAATTGTCTGTTAAGAACATGTAGTAAGGCCACACACATGGGTGGAAGTTAGGGTTTCCCCAAAAGTGGGAAGACGTTTAGACTGTTGACTTCCCTAAAATGAATCAGAGCGTGGAAAACGGATTTATGACACTGAAGATAAGGAGAAAACTGTATTTTCTCTAGCCCTGAATCCATTGAGGTTAGTCTGCTAGATATATAGAAAAGCTTACGCATACTTCTAGATGGTGGGGAAATCTACAATAAAGCATCCCTCTAGTTGGGCATGGAGGTTACTCTGTAGTTACCTAGAGAGGTCTCCTGTTAGAGAATCAAGGGGATGGGCTTCTGGGTCCTGAGAATAGACACCTCTAGTAGTCAGTTGCAATATTTTTCTGGCTTAAAATATGCTTTAACCTTCAAGTGTCCTTTACTATCTTGATAAGTACGAAGTCAGACAATTAAGTTTGTGAACTCATCCTAGAAAAAGTGCTGCATACCTCATTGTAGAATATCACTATGGTCACCTTCGAAGTACTCCCTTTGGGAAGCTATGCACCAATGCCAGCACCTATTCCACCCTTCAAAGCAATTTTGGAACTCTTTTTCTGGAATGGCCATCAGAGCTGTCGACGTATTTCCCATGATGTCCTGAATATCATCAAAATGTTTTCCTTTCAATATTTTCTCTATCTTCGGGTTAAGTAAGAAGTCATTGGGGGCCAGAGCAGGTGAGTAGGGAGAGTGTTCCAATACAGTTATTTGTTTACTGGCCAAAAACTCCTCACAGATGGTGACATGTGAGCTAGTGCATTGTCGTGAAGAGCCATGAATTGTTGGCGAAAAGTTCAGGTCATCTAACTTTTCACGCAGCCTTTTCAGAGCTTCCAAATAGTAAACTTGGTTAACTGTTTGTCCAGTTGATACAAATTCATAATGAATAATTGAATGAATTCTGATATCAAAAAAGATTCACAACGTTGGTACAACAAGTTCGCAAAATTAATTGTCAGATTTTGTATACAAATTGGTTGAACTAGGCTGAGAGTTGGACTCCCAAGCCCATGTATTAAAGGTAGCAACCTCTAAAGCAGTGGTTCTCAGCCAGGGCAGACCATTCTTGCCTCTCCAACGGATATTTGGCAACATATGAAGACATTTTTATTGTCACATTCGGAGTGCTACTGGCATCTAGTGGGTAAAGCCCAGTGATGATACTAAATATCCTGTAATGCAGAGGAAACCCTCAAAATAAAGAACCTATTGCCCCAACAGCCATCAGTGCTGAGGCTGAGAAACACTGCTGTAAGGATATGCATGCTGCCTCAGACCTATACGAGGTATACACTGTGGCCCATGTGTGAAGGCGAGACTGGGCACTGGAGCGGAGTACAGAGATTGGCAAAGGTGGGGGTTGGGACTGTATCAGAAGCACATGTGTGCTACCCACTGTGAACACAAAGGAGTCTCCTGGAGTGAAAGGGAGATTGCATTTCTTTTATCATTCTGGTAACTCTGAGCCACGGTAAGGTTCTACCAGTTAGCCTCCCAGTCAGCAAAACTCTGCCAAGATTCTTTGAGTCCTAAACCACTCTGAAGCAGGCAGGCATGACTTGGACTTGGAACCAACTGCCTTAGGACTTGATCTGCTGCAACTTTTAAAACAGAAGTCTACCTCATTTACCAGAGCCTCGCTGTTCTCATTGCCCTGTGCATGTGAAATGCATAGCCTTTCTCAATGCTGTAGTGTATGGCTTCACGGTCTGGAACAGGAGAATATTTCAGTCTTCCTTTCCTTGGCCTTATCTAGCTATTCGCTTAGCATTTGTGAGGATTTTTCATCTCTTTCAGCTGAAATATCTGATTTTTAGGCTGATTTTTAACTTGCATTTTGCTGAGTCTTTGAATCCAACTCAGTATATAGATCTACATGTTTTCTGTTCTCTTGGCACAATAAATATTTGCCTGAAAGGAATCACAATGACAGTATCTTTCTTTAGTGTTCTAAGATTGATTCTGAAGTGTGACTGCACCGTTTGGCCAGTTGCATCCTTTCTATATCCTGCATTGTAGTTACTGATCTATTTGTTAACAGGACTATGCCCATTGCAAATTAAAACGCAATAAATATGTTTAGTGTTTAGGATGTATTTTTGCAACAGCACTGAAGTGTCACAAATCATTTGCTTTGTTTCTGAAATAGATGACTTTTCTATAGCAATGTAATTATTTAATATATATTCTTCGTAATTTTTCAGTTTTCTTGAATAACTATCCTACTTGATCTAAACGTTTTGCCTATGTTTTTATATCAATGATCATGCCATAATCATTGTCATTTATTTTTTGAAATCTCCTAGAATACTAGAACTTTATTCATCATTAATCAGAACGGATTAACTGTCCACTATGTCCCTGAGATCTAGAGGAGGGACGTAGTGGACAGTTAATCAGTTGTTACAAACGGTGTGTAAAAATCCACTGTTATTTGAATTTAGGGGAATTATAATTTAGGTTGAAACCAAACCCAGATTCCACATTTCCTGATATCAGTTGTTGCTGTGTAATGATTTTTCTGCAACGTTTTAAGACGAGATCTACCCTTGATTCAGGTTTTCATATTATGACCTCCAAAAGGTCTCCATGAAAACACAGGGAGAATGATGATGCTGAGTCTATGTATCCTTCTCAAGCTTTACAAAGTTATCTTGAGGACTCTGTAAGGTTTGGTAATCCATCCCCCTCCTTTCAGTCTGGTGTGTTGATTTGGTAAACTCAGGGCTCTATGATGCAATTGGAAACAGAAGAAACAAAGAGAATACGGAAGAGTGGTTTATTAGGAATGTATTATATTCCATGCTAATGTCAATATAAATGCAAAATAAAAAGCCTTGGAAAGATTTTGTTATTCTTCAGAATTTCATTAAGCCAGTCACAAATAACGGAGGGCTGGTCTGTCTCCCCACCCCACCTCCATTCCCCCACCTTCAGTCATTGTTCATTTTAAATAGTTTTAATGGCTCTGGAAGTATTCATGAATTCCAGTTGCTTCACTCTCCTAATCATGTTGTCGGCTTAAAATTCACATTTAATTAACCTCTTCACCCAAGGCATAAATCAATAATAAAACTCCAAATGCTTACCATACCAATAGTGATTTTCACTTGGAGGAAAACTGTTGAAAATTAGACATTAGAACGCCTGAAGAAAAGCAGAGAATTAGTGGTGTGGAGCAAAAAGGAGCTAATACATAAACTGTGCTAATGAAAGCCCTGGATCTGAGAGAGAATATCCAATTATTCAGATTTCAGGGACAAGTGTGTTTAAGATGGCTTCGGAAAATGTTTTATCTGGAAAAATTCGAGGAAATCTAACATATAGGAATAATATAGTTCTGAAATTCTTAGGAGAGAAAATGACCAAAGAAGAAGTGTTGTTTAGGGAAAGGAACAAAGCCTTGACAAACTTGGTTCAAATTCTGGCACCAACGTTTTAGGTATATGACCTTTCTGATATATTTTAACATTTCTATGTGTTGATTTCCCCATCTGTGAGATGCAAATATTGACATCTACCTCATAGAATTACCCAAAGAATTAAGATTAAATAGATTAAATAGATGGAGGAGAGATTTTGTGTGTGTGTTTGTGTAATTAAGGGCACATACACAAAACACAAACACATACACACAATATAAAAGAGAGAGCCTGACCTTCTAATCACTATTGATTTTTGATTGACAAAAAGGAACTTTGGAACCCAAAGCAAGACAATTAGTGTTCTCTCTTGGAATTTTTAACCAAGAAGACAATTAGTTACAGCCCCTGTCTACTAAGGATGCTATTAAATATAAGCCAAGGAGCTATGTTTTCTGACATGAAGAGAAAGTGGTATGTAGGAAGTAGAGATCAAACACACACATACATGCACACACACACTCACACTCAAGTCAAGATGAGAGGTATAGAGAGTAATTCATAGTATTCAAGTCAAGGTTTACTGTGGTTCCAAAAATACTAGCTACTATATTCATGTCTCGCTTGTGTTCGATCGACCGGCCTTAACTTTTCATTCTCGTGTTTTAACAGTTTTACTGAGGGATAACTTATATATCATAAAATATGCCCACTTTAGTATACAATTTAATGATTTTTAGTAAATTTTTAGAGCTATACAACTACCAACATATTTCAATTTAGATGATTTCTACCACTCCAAAAAGTTTTCTTGTGCTGGTTTATAGTCAATTCCCATCCCTCCAGTTTCAGGCAACAGCTGATCTACTTTCTGTCTTTTATAGATTTGCTTTTCTATACAAATTTTATACAAATGGTATCATACAGTATCTGGTTTTCTGAGCGTGACTTCTTCGTTCAGTATAATGTTTTTCAGTTTCATTCATACTGAGGCATGTATCAATAGTATGTTCTTTTTAATTGATGAATAATATTCCATTATATGAATATACCACATTTTGTTTATCCTTCCACCAGCTGATAAGCATTTGGATCATTTTCATTTTTTGGCTATTCTGCATAATGTTGCTAAAATTGTTTGCATACAAATCTTTGTGTGGACAGGTTTTCACTTATTTTTCTTGGGTAGGCCTAAGAGTATAATTGTTAGGTTGTATGGTAAGTTTATGTTAAATTTTTAAGAAACAAACTGTTTTTGAAAGTGATTCTATCATTTTACATCCCCATCAACAATGTTTTGCCATATCCTGCACAATGTTTGATATTGTGAAACCTTTAAATTATAGCCATTCTGCTGGGCACATGTGTAGTGGTATTTTATTGTGGTTTAATTGGCATTTTCCTAGTGACTAATGATGCTGAGCTTTGTTTCTTGTGCTTATTAGCCATTCATGTATGTCTTTGGTGTATTGACTACTCAAATATTTTGTCCATATTTTAGTTGGGTTGTTTGCCTTCTTACTGTAAGATTATGTTACATATGCTGGACACAAGTCCTTTACTAAATATATAACTTGCAAACATTTTCTTAGATACTGTGGTTTGTTTTTCCACTATAATAATAATGTTTTTTGAAAAGCAAAATTATTTTGATGAAGTCCAATTTATCAATGTTTTCTTTTATGGTTTTTGTTTGTGGTGCCATATCCGAGAAATCCTTGTTTAATTCAAGGTTACAAAGATTTTTTTTCCCTTTTGTTTTCTTCTAAAATTCTTACAGTTTAGCTTGTGCATTTAGGTCTATGACCCATTTTAATTTTTGTGTATTGTGTGATGTAAGAATCTAAGTTTATTTCTTATGTCTGTGTATGTGTACATCTACATGAGTGCATATGTACATATAGGGAAAATTCTACAAAAAGAAGCTTGCTGGGATTTTGGTAAAGAGTGCACTGAACCTACAGATCAGTTTGGAGAGAATTACCCTCTTAAGAATACTGAGCCATCCAACAGAGAATCACAATCCCCATTTTATCTATGTTTGAATTGGGTTTCTGTTACTTAAAGGTATAAGATTCCTGAGTTATACATGATTGTCTCTCTTTCTCTTTCTAAATTCTTTGGATCAGTGATTTGTAGACAAAATTATCCCATGATCAAATAAGTCATCAAAATTTTCAAACATCTCCAGAAGTGAAGAAAAATCAGAATGGGGAGAGCATAAAACAGAACCCTAATTACTACTGCAGAGGAGGAAATAGAGTATAGACCACATGAGGTAGTAAAACTTTGCTTTCTGTACCATTCTCTGGTGATTGGAAAAATACTACATTAACCTATTATTGTCGACCATGATTTTCTTCTTCCACGAACATTTTGTTTATCAATGCCCCATTTAATGGTGATAGAGCATATTTATAAAAGTGGGTTCTAAGCAGGACAATATAGAATTACATAGTGATAATCATAACACTTTTGATCTGGACACATTTTGATAAAGGCCTTTCCTTTTTTTTTTTCCCAGACTGCATTTGAAAAAATAATCTTCTTGATAAGTCACCCTGCACAGAACTTTTCTAAACTTATCAAAAGCCCTGAGATATTTTCACATAAATGTCTATTAAACCTGAGTTCCCATACCTCACTTCCCTTTCCATTTATTTAATTGATTTAATTTAGCCTAAATGCTGGAATTGATATTAACCCATATGCTTTCTACTTCCTACTTTCATTGTGACAGGATATCCTTGAATACTGATTCTATCGTTCAACATCTTAGCTAGTACTCTTAAATTTTGTAATTTGCACATTAAATGACCACGATTTTCTTGTGTGTCTTCACTTCATTAAAAAAAAAGTTCTCAAGAATAGGCATAATTTTAGACATGAGAAAATAATAGGGACCAAATTCATTCTCACATTTTAAATAACTACAAAAGTGGAAGAGAAAAAAGTGAAACAATGGTTGTCAGACATTGGACAACAAACAGTTTGAAACTGTGGTTCCTGAAAGAAGAGAAACAAATGAGATAAGCTCCAAAATTACCCCAATTTATTGTCTAGACTAAGTTTTCAGGCTGCAGCATAGGGAGGGGATACCTGGTTGAAACACGATGGTTCTCTTGAGTTGAAGAGATTGAGATCAGAGTTTAAAAACAACAACAACAACAACAAACAAACAAGCAAAAACACCCTAGACTTTATGAGCAGTTTACCAGAGAGGAGGAACCTTTCAGAGAGAACTCCAGAGAGCTGCATAGGTGGGGAGGACGCTCCAATCTTTGGCATATGTGAGAAGTAACTATTGGAGGTCATGGAAAGAACCATGGAAAGCAGTAAGATAATTCTCAGGTTTGTATAGATTGGGAATCTTTTACAATCCAACCGGAGTGAAATGATCTCTTAACAAACATGGCTTCAGAGAATATCCTGAGAGAATATCACTTTAGGAATAGGATTAAATTAGCCTAAGACTAAAGACTGAACTGGACCCACTCTAACAAACCTTAAAGCAAGCCTTGAAATGATCAGACTGACTGACACCAATAACTTAGCTGATTGCCTGGAGAAAGTACAATACCATTTCAAGGAGTAAAACAAAACTCAGAACCCCAAAATATACAGTTCACAATGGCTAACTCTTTAGGTTCTGCACCCAGTGTGTGTGTGTGTGTGTGTGTGTGTGTGTGTGTGTGTGTGTGTGTGTGTGTGTGTGTTGGGGGAAGGAAGAGAGGGTGGTCCCAAACCAAGAAGCAAGTTTCCAAACACCAGCTGGGTGTCCTGGAATTTAACTCAATGCTGATACTACCCACCTGGAGATGGCATCTGATTCCGCAGATTAAGGGCTCAGTTCCACAAGACCATCCTCCACTTCAAATGCCAATTGCAAACCCATGTTGTTACTTCTACTTCTGACCTACTGGCTATAAATCCCATGACTCCCTCCTTGGGTTTAATTAATTAGTTAGAGTGGCTCATAGAACTCAGGAGACCCATTTACTCACTAGACTATACTGGTTTATTACAAAGGTTATTAAAAGATACAAATCAACAGCCAGAGGAAGAGTTGCAAAGGGCCAGGTCCCCAACAAAGAAGATTCTGTCCTCATGTAATTTGGGCCTGACATGATGGCACATCGAAGTGTTGTGTTTTCCCAACCTGAAAGCTCTCTGAACCCCAGCTTTTGGGTTTTTATGAAGAGTTCATTACATAGGCATAATTGATTAAATCGTTAACCATTGATGGTTGATTCAACTTCCAGCCCAACTCCCCTGCCCAGAAATAGGGAGTGGGACTGAAAGTTCTACCCCTTTATTTCTGGTTGGTTCCCCTGACAACCAGGCCCCATCCTTAGGTGCTTTCCAAGAATTACCTCATTGACATCAACCCAGTTGTGTGGAAAGGGGCTTGTTATGAAAAACAAGACACCCATTTTACTTTTAAGGCTCGGAAGCATTTTCAGGAACTGAGAAAAAAAGACCAAGTATTATAAGAAAAGATGTTCCTATTGCTCTTATCACTCAGGATATTACAACTGTTTTAGGAGCTGTGATCCAGGAACCATGGATGAAGACCAAATATATATGAGAAATGACCAAATATATATTTCTTATAAATCACACTGACATCCAACAGAGAATTACCAGGTATTTCAACAAGTAGGAAAATATGATATGGTGGAAAAATCAATCAATATAAACTAACTCAGAAATGAGAAAGATGATAAATTTAGGAGACACAGATATTAAAACAGCTATCATATATATATATGATATGCTAAATATTTTCAAGAATGGAACGTGAATATGATTAAGAGAGAAATAAATGATACCCAAAAGACCCAAATTAAACTTCAGAACATGAGAAATACAATAGTTGAAATAGAAAATGCACTGGATAGAATTGACATCAGATCATATACTTAGCATGTTTAACAACAGATCAGATAAAACAAACGATTGGTAATCCTGAAGACACAGCAATGGAAATTGTACAAAATGGAGCACAGAGGAAAAAGAAAAGCATGCTAAATGATGAGAAAGCATCAATGACTTATGGAATAAAACCAAAACGTCTAACATATGTGTGATGTGATTTCCAGGAAGGGAGGGGTAAAGATATTTGCAGATATGACTATTGGAAATATTCCAAATTTAATTAAAAAAACAACAACTATACACTGATAAATCCAAGAAGCTCTTACAAATTCAATGAAAAATAGACATAAGAAAACAACACCAAGGCATATCAATAAAATTGTCAAAAATTAGTGTTAGAGAGATAAATATTAAAAAGTCAGAACAGAAAAAATATTATGTATATATTTTAAAAAGTAAGAATGATGACATACTGCTTAAGAAACTATGCAAGCCAGACAATAGAGAAATTTTTTTAAAAACATTTAAAGAAAAAGAGAAACTGTTAACCAAGAATTCTATAGTCAGTAAAAGTATTTTTTGAAAATGAATGTGAAATACTTTTAAACAAATAAAATTTGAGAACACCTATTGCCAGCAGACTTACTCTACATGAAATTTTAAAGGAAGTTTTTTCTGGCAGAATCATATACACAAAGCAATGAAGAATGCTAGTAACAGAAATGAGCTGAGTAAATATATATACCAGGGGTGCCAAAAATATGTATACACATTTTAAGAGATGTTACCTATGCTCAAGCAGTAGCCCTCTGTAATCAGAAGTGTCTGGATGCTGAAGGTAACCCTTTTGAGTAACTTTTATAATTGCAGAAGTCAAAGGTGACTTGTATTCATCTTTTGTTATTGATATATATCGAGTATTACAATTAATACAGTTTTTTCCTTTCTTACAATGTATATGCATTTTTTGGCACCCACTGTATGTATATGAGATATATATGTATATCTATATAGACATATATATATATCTATATCTATATATATATTAGGTTGGTGCTAAAGTAATTCCCGTTTTGCAATTATTTTTAACCTTTTAAACTGTAATTACTTTTCCACCAACCTAATTTATATATATATATATATATATATATATAAATCTCTTTAAAAAATTGTCTGCTTAGGGTAAGCATAATAAAAAATGTACTTGGTTTATACCACATAGAAGTAAAATGTCTGACAATAGCATAAAGTATAGAAGAGGGGAACGATATACAAGTACTGTTCAAGTACTTTACTATTTGTGTAGTGCTATATCATTTGAAGGTAAGCTGTGTTGGGAGGAAAAACTTCCCCTTTACCAATTTAGGTCTAGTAGTTGGGGGCCTATAAATGAACTGAAAATAGACAGATTAATGGTAGAGAAGACAAGGTTTGTTTACTCATACATGTGAGAGCATTGGGATGAAGAGAGTCACTGAACAGGTAGAAATAGGTAGAGGTTTAATAGACCAACCTCATAGGGAAAAAGGAAGGGGGAGAAAGAGATTCGATAGGAAAACAAGTGGACTTTTAGGAAAGACAAATGGAAGGTAAGACAGAATGTGATAATGTTTATTTATGCAATTTCTCATCCCACGCAAGTGGTCAATCTCCTACCTGGCTCTGAAGCTCCCTCTGAGAGAGGATTTATGGCAACTTCACTCTGAAAGCTCTGCCTTTAGTAAAAGAAGGAAATCTCTGAAAGGACTGCTTTTTGAATTTCTATATCTCAAATGTAGTTCCTTCAACTATAATAAGTTAAAAATGTAAATTGTGAATCATAAAGCAACAATAACAACAAAAATAGTATAGACAATAAAGCAATAGTGGAAATAAAGTGAAATAACACAAAATAATTCTTGTTTCAGCAGAAGACAGAACAGAGGGAAAAGGAAACAAAGGACAACCGGACAAATAGAAAACAAATAACAATATGGTAGCTATGAAAAAAATTATAAATTAGACTTTATCAAAATAAAAAAAATCTTTTCAAAATTGTTAAAAGAATCAAAAGGCAAACCATAGACTAGAGGAAAACATTTATAAAACATATATCTGATAAAGAACATGTATCCAGAACACATAAATAACTTTTACGACTCAGTAATAAGACCGACAACTTAAATTTTAAAATATGCTAAAGATTTGGATAGAGCTATCACCAATGAAGATACACAAATGACATAAAGCACAAAATATGTTCATCATCACTCCTCATTAGGGAACTGAAAGTTAACTCAAAATGTAAAATGATCAAAGTAAAACCAAAATGAGGTCCTACTACACACTGTTTAAAATGGCTAAATACTAATGAGGTATAAGGAGCATCTTGCTGATGGAAATACAAGACAGCAGAGTCATTTTGAAATAGTTCGGTAGTTTCTTACAAATTTAAGGCATATCCATACCATTCAACAGAATAATCACACTCCTAAGAAATTAACCCAGATGAATAAAAGCACATGTCCACATAGACTTATTTGTTCATAGTAGCTTTTTAAAGAAACTGTAAATAATTGAAACACTCATGAGCTGGAAGTGGGGGGAGTCATTGACTGCAAAGGATATTGGGGTATATTTAGAGTTATAGACCTGTTATATATCATGATGGTGGTGATGGTTACACATCTGGAACTCATATAGTACTCACAAAATTGGTAATTTTTACGGTATATAAATTTTATGCACATAAAGCTAATTTTTT
Source organism: Rhinolophus ferrumequinum (assembly GCF_004115265.2). Taxonomy (NCBI): domain Eukaryota; kingdom Metazoa; phylum Chordata; class Mammalia; order Chiroptera; family Rhinolophidae; genus Rhinolophus; species Rhinolophus ferrumequinum. Next base: position 62,839,835 of record NC_046287.1, read on the forward strand.
AAAAATTATCAAGCCTTTCTTATGATCCAGGCTTTGTAATAAATAAGACACAATCCTTTTTTTGTGGTCTAGTTAGCAAGCTAGATAACAAATTTAGTAATTGCAATATTGTATGATATGTGATATAATAGGAGTATACACAGGGGTCTAAAGGAACAGAATATTAGAGACTCAGGAAAAATTACCAGAGAGGGGCTAAGTGGCAAAACACATATTGCTATTTCAGGAACCTATTCAATTCACATCTCCCACTAATACATATCATATAAAAGCAAAGAAATTGATATATCGGAGTTTTGAAAATTTGGTAAACAAGATGATGTATTTAAATGTAAATTCTTAAGAGAATATTCTATTTTTTGTACATCCCTTTTACTATTATTCTCTTATTTTCCTTCATTTTTGTGAATTATAACATAGATATAATAAGCCACAGAAATCTTAATTATACCACACAGTAAATTTTTACATATATATATATATATATATATATATATATATATATATACATATATATTCTCATAACCACCACCATGATCAAGATTTAGAACATTCTTAAACTCTTGTCTTTTTTGAAGGCCTCTGATTGTCAGTTGATTATTTTTTGGCATTTTGGAATTTACGATAGAGGTCAATGCTATCACTCTATGGAAAAACTGTAGGGGAAGATCAAAATTGTCATTGCTACTTATAGGAATGGTTCAGGATGATCAATTTTAACTCTCTCGGCTTCATTATGAGGTTGACTAATTTAGGTAACATTTGTTAGTAGCCCCAGGGTGAAGCATGTCTTTCTAAGTGAGGTAAATATGGATATTCTGCCCTTGGGAAAGCTATTGGAATTTTTCATTTCACTGCAGGTAGAAAGTTATAATTTTCAATGGGAGCATGTAACACCCTGAGTAAGGGGTGCCTAATAGAGAATCTCCTCTGTTCTTTCGTGCAAGAACAAATACCTTTGTGATTTGACCTTAAAATGCACTTCAATCTATGGCAGTAATCTATGGCTATCCACTTGAAATAATAATTAATGCTAATGAAATTGATAATTAGGAGCCATTCTCAAATTTAATTAGACATACAAGTATTCTAATTAACCAGTTTTGGACTTTGTCTTGAAGTTGAAGGTCTTCTATTCCTTGACAGAGGATGAGGACCTCTCAGGAAAAAGAACAACCGGCACCACAACTTCTCTTATCAGTTCCAAATGTTCCACCTTCAGACTTTTTTTCCAGAACTTTCTGCTACTAGATCTTACCTGCAACTATTTCCGTCTTCAATCCTAAACTCAACAGTGAATGAGAACTGTGTATGTGCTAAGGTCTTAGGGAGTGATGAAATACAACACTGGAATGGTAGATATGGCAAATGAATCATAAATGTCACTAGCTTCAGGTTGTTCTTTTTCCTAATTATCATGAACCAAAAGTGAGTTGAGAGTCTTTCTTAATCTTGCTCTGCTAATGCGCCATTGATGGTTTGCTGATACATTGTTTCAATTAAAGAAACATTTTAAAAGATGCTTTCTAGAATCTATCCTAAACAAAAGGAGTGAGTAATGAGAATTGCAAGCCCTTTTCAGCTTTAGCTGGGCAGTGTTTCTGGACCACCAGGCCTTTTGCTTTCCCTCAGATCACCCTGTGTGGGCAATCACCCATTCTACCCCCATAGAGTGCAGGACTTGCTCTGGAGGCCAGAATGTCTCAGCATTTGGATGGCAAGTAGATGATATTGAGGAGGTCATGTCTCCCAGCTTGTTCAAGCAGTCTCCTCCTGAAAATATCTTTGGACGCCATACCCTGTTTTCTTTGGTGGCTGGGGAAACTGACACAGTATAGGGTAGTGTCTTTCCCTAGAATCTTAATGGCTTTCTCTGAGTTCACTCGCACTCTATCAGGACATGAAGGCTGCCTTGCTGCTTAGGATTCAAGCAGGTTAATTTCTACAGTGCCATCATTCCAGTATCTCTGCCTCATTGACTGGAAGATTATGGTCTTAGTAGCCAGTTCCAAAGGCACAAGCCTGCAGTCACAACCGTCTCAGGCTCTGTGCATCCCCACTGCATTGGCACTCTTGTAAAGCACAGCATTAGAATGAAATAGGTTTGTTTCACTTTCAAACGAAATAAAAGGGCATGGCTTGCTGCCCAGTCCACTCATTCAAGAATCTAACAAATCCCTAAGCATCATCTTGGCAAGACAAGATTTCAAAGTACCCTGGAGCATCAGCACTGAAGGAGATTGTGTAACCACCTCTGGACATTTTTACTATTTTCAATGGAGTATTTATTTGGAATAATTTGAATTTTTTTTTTTTTTTTTAATTTGTGGTGATTTTAGATTTGTAGAAAACTTACAAAGATAGTACATGAAGTTCCTCCTGTAGACCCTTCATCCAGTTTCAGTGTCCACTGGTGTCATCTTACATTACTGCAGTGAATTCGACAAAACAAAGGAAGGAACACTTGATTGATATATTAACCAAACTGCAGACTTTATTTTAATTTTACCAGTTTTTCCATTAATGTCACTTTGTCTCTATTCCAGAATCCAATTCTGGCAGCTTTTTAATCAGTCCTCTTCCCATCTAATGTGAAGTCCTTTCTAGAATTTATCTTCAGATATGAATATTTTTCTATCTAGTAATTTTTTTGGTCTGCCTTCAATCTTAATGGAAACAGTAATTAAGCCCTATACTCCTTATTGCTTGTTGTTTTGTTCTTTTCAACAGCTAACACACCTCCTAACACACACTGCTCTAGATTCACCCAAAAGACTGTTAGAGGGTCATGGATTTCTAAAATGTCCTTCATTCGGTTTTACCAAGGACACAATGGACATAAGCTAGCTTCCTTTCATTCTTTCTTCCTTTCTTTATTTCTTCTGAGTGAAAACATTTTGGTCAAATTTATCTGAACTAAAAAAGCAACTGAATTTTCCCTGGAATCAATAGAATGCTTCCACAGCATCCACATTGAAACAGACAAAAGCACCCTTGATGATCAACATACTGGCATGCCAAGGATTCTCTCCTTTTGGCATCCGAAGGGTCACTCTTATGCTGCAGCCTTTAAAACAGAGTCCTTGAGACCTCAAAGAATGTTTCCTTAGGTCTGGGAAGCAATAATGCATCATAATAGATTCAGTTTGCAAAACCATTCTTGCTAAGACAAGCTCACCAAGTATGCACCTTGGGTGTTATGTCTTTAAAGCTTATATAAGCAGGGACATTTAGATGGTCTTTTTTTAAAAAACCTCTGAACCTGCAGTTTTCCTTCTCTCTGACCAATGTCATTTCACAGTAACTCAGTTTATTGATGCGTGAAAAAAAAAAAAAAAAAAGGAAAGCAATTATTTCTGAGAGTAGCCAAACCTGTGTTCATGGGGTGGGGAGGAAATTGTAATGAGGATTTTAGTACATTTAATTCACTTATTCATCAAGTGAAGGAAAGGGCAAGAGGCAGGAGGAAATTAAATTATAGAGGTTTTTTTGTTTTTTGTTTTGTTTTTCTTTTTTATGTCCTCTGCCTAGAGAATTACAGGTCTATGCTGTTACACTTACATGAACAACACATAGTTAAAATTATCACTTAGAATTTGATAATAAACTATATGGTTTGGTTTGAGTTTGGGTTTTATATTGCTTCACAGTAAATCTTCATGATTTCAGATCCCACTAACAGAAATCCAAAAATTTAAGTATGGGTTGGGTTAAAGCTTCATTGACACCACTGTAAAGGTACAGTGTTTTTTCTTAGTAAGTTAACACTGTGAACAAAGACTTGTGTGCGAAGGTTTAACCCTGTCAATAAGAACAGCTGCTTTCAAATAGTGACAGGTTTCAACTCATTGGGCTAAAACATGAAAATGTTTTGTTTTTCCTCTAACTGCTCTGCTGAACTCCCGTCCCCCTTTCTGAGAGAATAGGTTTTCTTAATTAAAATAAAGTCTGATTTTATAATCTTCAATTACGTTTGATTATTAAAACAGTAATTCTATTAATTTAAACACCATAATTGTCATAACTGATTCAGAAATGTACCACCCTTCTAGCAGGAGAATGAATTGGTGGCACCAATGACTTTCATGGACATATTCTGCACTCCCGTATGCTGTCCCCTCTCTCTCTCTCTCTCTCTCTCTCTCTCTCTCTCTCTCTCTCTCTCTGTCATTCTCCCTCTTTCTCTCTCAGTACATGCACCACACATGCCCGCCACAGCCCCCATCTCATGCTCCCTCTTCCCTATGCTCCATGGCTATCCCATGCCCAATGTAAGATAGTAACAAGCTAGCCAGTGGATGGGCAGATGTCAAAGCATAAACAAAATGTGACTCCCCTTTTGGCAAAACCTCAGGCTACAAAGAGGTTCTCGTCTGGTTTCCCATCTTTGGCTGCTATCTGTAGTAAGTGTATTAGTTAAAAAATACTTATATGTATACTTAGCTGTCAATTCACATGTTAGTTAGAACTTTGAAAAATGACAAATACTTCACAAATGCTTAAATAAAACAAAGAAAAAAAAACACATCACATCATTAATTTCAAAATTTCAGTTGTTATTTTTTTACCTTTTTTTTTTTTTTTGGCTATATCTCATTAATCGTAAAGTGCATACGTTGTTTTTGAGGAGAAAAGTAGATATGTATTCTTCAAATTATTTGTAAAATAAACCAAGAGTCAGTGTTAATGTTCAAATGAGCTATTAGCCTAAATTTTTTAGCTTTGTTTCTTTTCGTTATCTTATCTATAGCAGTTACATAGCAAGGTTGAAATGAATGCACTTTAAACTCAAATGATATTAAGATGATGATGATGACGAGGACGATGATGATATGATGATAAAGCTTTTTGTATTTTATATGATTGATTTAGTCCTATGCTGAATCTCACATTCCCGAGGAGAGAGAAGTAAAATCATCCACTGGGACTTACTCAGGACAATCTAGATGTTTCCCTTCCCCTCATTCCAAAGGGATTTTTATTTCAAGGGGAAAACCAAGAACTCAAATCTGACACCTTGTGACTTGCACTGTTTTTCCCCATTTCTCCGCTCCAATAGATGTTCTCTTCTTCCTTTTCCTGTGCAACCAGACCTCCAGATCTAGTACTGTATTATGTCATCTTCCCTACTTATACACTTTTTAAAATTTATTGTTAGCCGTTTTCCTGGGTTCATAACATAATCCTCATGATCTAGCTTTAATGGTCAAGATACTACAAAGGAAAGAAAAAGACAGATTGCTAACCAATAAAATATTTCCAAAATATTATTCTCACTGCAGAAATATTTGAGAATAAGATCATGGTCAGAGTAATATTCCTGACTTAATTCTCTCTTTAAATCTGTGCTATGATCAATTACTATGCTTTCATTAAATTGGAGCATGTGGATGATATTTTGCACTCCAGGTCTTTTCCAGTGTGGCTGATAAGCTCAATTTTCATGCAAATTCATGATTGTATTTTGGTTCTGATTTATCTGGGAGCCATCCTGCTATGTAAATCAATATTTTCTAGTCTTTATTTCACTTAAAAGGTCATAAAAGAAACCCACTCAGTACACACATAGGACCACAGGGTATATTCTCAGAGCCACTGTAAAACATGGTATGGCTAAACAATTGGGAAAGTAGTTGGTAGCCTGGGCATAAACTTGCATAATATTTGAGTAGAATTTACTTGACCATATTGCAATAATCCTGTGCAATGCTGCCTATTGGGGAAACAATAAATAAAAAAAGGTTGGTGGGTAGTTTAAAGTGTGCTATTACAAAATTAGAGAGTGTATATTTCTAATAGAATTATTTCCATTGCTTCTCAAAGTTTATGCATTTACCACACATAAATGAGAGTTGAGTATATTAATGTAGATCTCAAAAGTTCTCAGCTGTAATTTGTTTCCTATGAACTTCAATAAATGGCATTTAGCTGCTGATGTGGAAGCTTTAAAAAGGAATTGAAACTGCATTTATATTCCTAACTACATATAGTTCTCCTCCATAAGAAAAAAATCCATTATCCTTGACCAAGAGCTCAGCTTTGGTAGGAAAGCACATGGAAAATCAGTGGAAGAAGATAGTGGCTCTTTGGGTGAACTGAGCTGTGCGTTACCTGGGGACATAGCCATAATAGAATACCCCTGAATCCATAGCTTCTTTAGTTTTAAAATCCATATTTTAATGATCAATTTATTCTAAATGAGGGCAATTTAAAGATATCCCTTAAAAACAGGCTTCTTTAGGCACCAACATGCCTTATAATCCAACCTCAGAAATAAAAAGTTCTTCTTAAAATGAGAGATACTTTCCAGACAACAAGAGAGATGTATAAAAGTGACAATTCTCTGGACCTTAGTTTCCTCAGAAGTTAAAATGAAGGAAAGAGAGAAGTGAGGTCTCAATCTTTAGCTTGTCTCATAAAGTAAAAGAGATTTTGATCTTATTATTTTCTGACTGATTTCCTTCAACAAACAAAATGAGGGTAGAGCTCAGTTGAAAACAACAATCTGATATGCATTTGCTTTGATGATTTCTCTCTGGTTTCTGTTCCTGCCTTGAGGATGAAAGAGTTTTGCCAAAGTAGGAGTAGACCCTGAGAGCAACTCCATAGAGGAACCCTCGGGCAGAAAAACCAGGATGACTTTTGCTTGTGTTCAGTCTGGGTGAGAGGTAAACTTAAACTTAAATTAATTTGAGCTTCTTAGTATTAAACAGCAGAACACCTCACTCAATTACAAGACCCCAGAGAGAGGCATTTTCTGAGAGCAACTTTCCCTTGACTGGGACTTTATGAACAGTGACACCATATAATGGGCCTGAGTGGCAAGGAAGAGCCTGCGGAATGGCCTGAGCAGAGTTCGTGAGAAGCATCAACAGCATATGGGGCATGTTTTGGGGAAACCTTGGGTTCAGATGCACCTGCCTAGTGCCCATGGGCTTGGACAAGTCATTTGTGGGTTTTCTTGAGCCCTAGTTTTATCATCAATAAAATGTAGAGGCAAGTGACTATTAAGAACCTTCCCTTCCAGCCTCTGTTATTACAAGTCAATAGACTCGTTGTTACTTTAACCCTTTTGTTGACTAACAAACAATCCATGGATTGTTAAGTGATTACATCATGCATAGTGGGTTCTCAATCAGGAAAAGGATGAGAATCCCATTCATAAAAACAGTTGCTGTTGAAGTAAATCTTCTTTGGCTACCACCACCCAACCATCACAACACAAAACCCTAGGAATGAAAAGGGGCAAAACATAACCATGTGAGTACAGTACCCTAGCATTTAAAATACACACACACACACACACACACACACACACACACACACACACACAAATACAAATATTTTGGGACAAGGTGAATTTGAAGTATTAAAAAGGCTGACTTTTAGGTTATTTTCAAATTGATACAATTTTATTATGCATTAGACTTCTAACAATTTGGATTACAGAGGCAAAATGAAAATCTTTAAAATTTAAACAATTCAAAATAAACTGAAATTGAGACTATTCATAGGAGTTTCAAAAACATTTGATACTTCTTAATACTTTATCCTCTCAAGCAGTTTGGACTATTCATAGGAGTTTCAAAAACATTTGATACTTGTTAATACTTTATCCTCTCAAGCAGTTTGGACCTTTTGGTATCACTTAATAAAGATATAGATTTTTAAAAATCAAATAAAAACGTAGAATTACTATCAAGGTAAATTAGAGCTAGTCTTATTCTATTTGTCACCAACTCTGAATCACTGTAGTGTGATTTAACAAAGTTTACCAAATAAAAGTATTAACTTTAAACAAAACAAAAATTCGATACTAGGAGAACTCATGAAGGAAAGAGTAAGCAAATAATCAAATATGTGCCTTAAATATCCTTTCTATCTTTCCAACTTAATATACTATTACTTTCAAAATCAGTTGGGAAATGCTTTACCTTTTCATACTTTTTCCTTGCTCTCATCTTTTAGTTAAAGCAAGTGTCCTTCTTCATCATATTTCAATCTCTCCTACATGATTGGCAAATATGGCTGCTGCTCTGAGATTTTACCTTTTGTCAACCAGGTGGTGACAATTTCAATAATAACCCCACATTTAAATAAATCGTATCTCACAAGGCCTCTGACAGTTTCTCACTTACTCATCTTTCCAACACTTCAGAGAAGACAGGGTTTGGCTAATCATGCCTTGAAGTAGAGAAATTAGAGATCCATGTGGATAAACAGATGACAGGGAAAGAGCACAATAGAACGTCACAAAGCAAAGACACCATAAGAAATAAAAAAATGCTGAAATATTTCCAAGGTCAAAATTATGCTTCTAAATATATTGCCTCTAAAATCCTATTTCTATTCTTCATCACTTATAGAAAGGGAGATTCACAGTATACCGTTTCTTGTTTGATAGATTGGTTTGCTTAGAGGTATCTTAGAAGCCCTTCACCCTTCTTGAGTTTTTGCCTCGAAGAAAGCAGGGAGATCCCTTTCTGTTTCCACATACCTAGACTGGTTTAATGCTTGAAGTAAATGTTTGTAGAAAGTTTACACCTTACCAACTACTGGTCCTTGGTCTGAGTTACTCAAGTGCCAAAGTATGAGCAGGACTATGAATGAATTTGCTTACTTTCTGACACTACAAGTTACTAATGGTTGTTATGTATAGAGTATTGATAAGCACCTATTGCAATGCAAAGATTTTCATAGACTGATAATGTAGGTGCATGCACTTATTCATTCAAAATTTTGTACTTGCCTTTGGGTATATTGCGGATTAAAAACTGTACTTATGGAAAACAAACAAACAAACAAAAAAACCCAAGAAAAACCCACAACACTGGTTTTCATTCCTGAGTGAGGATTTATTTCTACTTATTTATCAGGTGGAAAGATAATCATGATTTTTTTTTTCCATGTAATCAACATTTATTGCGAATTCTGTGTTTGGTACTAAGAAAACTGATGAAGGCAGTACAGGACACGATATAGTTCAGTGTCCTCTATAATGAAGTATGCTATAAGAAACAGATTTATTCTGGCCCAAACTCACAAAGGAATAATACTACAACACTCAGGTATTAAAGTCATAGAACAATAAAAAGCTAATACGTAAGAACAATAAAAAGCTAATACGTACTAGTTTAACAATGTCATTTTTAAATATTTAAACTTTTTATTTTAGATAGTGTTAAATTTACAGAAAAGATGCACTGATTGTACAGAATGTTCCCGCATACCCCACACCTAATTTCCCCTATTGCTAATATCTTACATTATTATGGTCTATTTGTCACAAATAATGAGCTAATACTGATACATTATTATTCACTAAATTTCATTCTTTATTTAGATTTCATTAATGTTTCCCTAACCTCCTTTTTCTGTTCCAGGATCCCATCTAACATATCATATTAAATTTAGTGGTTATGTCTCCTTCGGCTCCTCTTGGCTATGATGATGTCTTACTTTCCTTGTTTTTCATGACTGTGACTGTTTTAAGAAATACTGGTTAGGTATGTTGTAATATGTCTGTCAATTTGGGTTTTTCTGATGTTTTTCTCATGATCAGACTGAGGTTATGAGTTTGGGGGAGGAAGACTACAAAGGTAAAGTGCCTTCTTATCACATCATATCAAGGGTACATGCTACGAACATGGCTCATCATTAATTATCTTAACTTTGACCTTAACTGTAGTGTTTGCCAGATTTCTCCACTGTAAAGTTATTTTTTTTATTTCACTGTCTGTACTATACCCTCTGGGAGCAAGTCACAACGTGTAGCCCTCATATAAGGGCTGAAGAGTAATGCTCCACCCTTGATGGGGGCAATCTATAAAAATTATTTAGAGTTCTTCTACATGGGAGATTTGTCTCTTACTATTTACTTATTTATTTATATCACTATGAATTCACGGATAGGTATTTTATACTTTGGCTTATACTTTGAGTTTTAATCCAATACAATGTTATGTATTTTTTTTTTTTGCTTAAATTGCTCTAGCTTTAGCCATTGGGGGCTTTTGTAGTTGGCTCCTGTGTCCTATCACATTGTTTTTTGAGTTCTTTCTTACTTTCCGCCACTATAAGATGTTCCTGGCTCATCTGGTGTATTCGCTGTCTCAGTCCTCCTATCAGACATTTTTTCTAAGTAGTCCTGGTTTCTTTTATTGGAGAATGGTATTAGAAACAAAGATCTGAGCACTGGTAACCATATCCTTTTATAGATTACATAACTGAAGCTCAGAGAAGTGAAGGGATTTGCTCAAGGTTCAAGGTGACTAGCTGCCAAGCTAATACTGCGACACAAGTATCTTGATGCCTGGGTCACTAATCTCGCCATTACACCACTCTGCCTTTCTGCTCACATCCCAGGGTATGCAGCCTTCATGGGCGTATAAATGAGAAGGTACATCCTTTGTCCCTGTCGTCTAGATATTCTGAGAGTTCTGCAGTTACATGCATTTTTATTTATGCAGGACTTTGAATGCTTGCCATGAAAGAGAAAATGAAAGCAAGAAAAATACAGTTACCTTAATAATGACAAAGAAAGAGATGAAGGATTGTTTCCCCAAACAGGGTGAGGTTTAGGGTACACAGAGAATATCAGCTGTGTCTTTTTATGGTCAGAAAATCTGCTGTGTCACATATTTATGTACATGCCTTATCACTTTCAATCTCTTCATCGGTTTGTCACATTCCTTTTATACGTGTGTCTTTAAAGTCATGCAGACCCAGAGTATATATACTTGCATATACATCTACAAAGGGCAGAAATGATGCTTATAGCTGGACATATGAAATATGTTGTAGTATAATAAACAGCAATGCTTATCGTTCCTTTTTAAGGGAGATGTAACACATTTCCCTATGGTCTTTGAGATGTGTGGGATTTAGTGACCAATTAGTACATAAAACATTATCAAAAACTGTGACAATGTTCTGTAGTGCCAGAGGGCACTAAATAAAGCATTGTACACATCTCGTATCACCTTATTATATACATTATATAGCCCAATTTTATATTTTAAAGGTCAGTAGATCATCTTAATATTAGCACTTTAGACTTATTTCTTTTTTTTCTATACATGATGTGTTTCCAGTAGATTCTGTGCATTTAATAAATAATAATGCTTATTACTACTGCTAGTTATTACTAAGGCTGTTACAGCCATTCTGGAACAGGGTGATGTAAAAATGAATAAGTCTCAGATCCTATTGATAAAACAGTACCTTGACATATATTTTACTGTTGACCTTCATAGCTTCCTGTACAATATAGGACACACAGGAAGCAGTAAGGAAGCAATCATCGTTTAACAAATGAATAGTCAAACTATAAAGGTTGGTGCACAAGTAATTGCAGTGTTTGCAATTTTTAACCTTTTACATCACAATTACTTTTGTACCAACCTAATAATATTGGGCTTTTGCTGTATTCACTGGTAATTATCTCAAAGTATTTACACTGCAGTTGGTCAACAGTGCAAATTCTGCATGAGAAAAGCTTTTAATAATTATTGTCATATGTCTGCCAATATCTTTGCGTTCTTGATAATAAAGCCTGTAAATTTGCAACAGAGCTCTGGTGATGTGAATGCTTCTTTTCCTATTTATCTCGTAAGTGAAGAAGTAGTGAGATACTTTTGAGGTACCATTTTCTTGAATGCTTACACCTGTTAGTTATCCCAGTTGTCCCCAGCAATGAAAGACATAACCATTTAAGTTTTTCTTATTTTTTGCCTAAAATGGAGACTATATTTTAAATACACATCCTTAAAAGCAATTCCTGTCAATCATTCTAATTTTAGTAGCTGAAAGAATTTGATATACTTTTGAAATTTATGCTCATTGTTCAATTCCAAAATGTGAGGGGTTTTTTTAACCTTTTTATTATTTTTAATTTTATCTTAAATTTATATTTTTATATGTGATTGGGTTAATGCAAATGTATGACATTAACCTATTACTGGTCCTGTAGTAATCAACCAGTTACTAACACTAAATGTTTAATGCAGGCAAAGCCTCTCACTCAGTAGTAAGAATAATCATAATTTTACTTACATTTATCTCAGTTCATCAATATCTGTTTTTTATGTAATTTATTGAAACACTATCTGAAGGAATACAGTCAGAGGTATAGTTAAGACATTTTAATAATGAATCATTTTATATGGGTTTGTACTAAATAAAGCTAATTAGTGTTAAAGGCAGTATTTTTTAAAGAGCTTCTTACGGGATATTTAGACCCCCAAATACATATATTTCTTGTTTAATCCTGATTTGTAGAAATTGAACATATCTATAACCTATTTAAAGCAATTTATCTCCAAACCCAAATGGACAAGGATTGTTGTTACTTCTATAACCCATTTTAGTCTGTCCACAACCTTCATAATGAGTGGCTGAGTTTGGAAAGTAGCAGATGTACATTATGATATTGAAGGTACTTTTCCAGCTAGTCTGTATAAACCTTCAATCATAAATCTGAACTATCTGGTCAGAGTCAATGTACATATTGGCTGGAGGTATTCATGTAAAGGACACAGCATCTTACTATAGGGCCCTTGTGTTCCCTGCTTTCTCCCTTAGAAGAAGAGAGTTTCTCAGGACTAATTTCTCAGTGAAGAAATTAACACGCCTACGAAAAAGTGAGCTATATACTTAACTTTAGTCTTGAATCTTAGCAAATTTCAACACTTTTCTTGCCTCATAATTTTTAAAATCCAAGTAAACTTCTTTGGTGTTAGTTTAATTTCTTTATGAAAGTTAAAGTTGGTCCTGGTTTCTCACTCCTTTTAAAACAACAACAACAACAACAACATTTCTTTAGTAGAACAAACCCAGAACAAAATAAGAGCCCCTAAAATTATCAGACTGAAATTAACATATGAGAAATGGTAAAGACAGTTGGGAAATGAAATTTAAAATCAGTTTCCCCACATTCTAAATCCTGGTGAGTACTCAACACACTGAAAGCTAAGCTCTGGTCTTTGGTTTGGTGCATTATTCTCTGAACTGGCATTTGGACTAACTTCACTGATCTGTAATGATTTCATTTTCCTCTTTAAGGATTAGGTGAAATTTTTCCCAACAAAGGAGCAGGATATTAATACACCTCACAATTGCTTATTTTCCTTTTGGTAAATGATGTGATTTGAAAACAATAACAATCCATAGTTAATGTTGAGATTGCAGCCATATGCTGAATATCTCAATGCTCAGCTCTAGAGAATTTTGAGCATCACCCATATTTTCATGGTGCTAAGAGAAAGATATGAACCGAAATTTTATCTCTTCAGAACATATAAAATAAAATTGGATTTGTACAACGTGATCTTAAAGGAAGGTTGTTTGGCCTCAGTAGATAGAAGCTTTAGAAAAGCAAGTGGGGTTAATAGGTCATTTAGAGAGAATTTGGGGCATAGTAACAGGCCCAATGCCTAGAAAAGAATGCTGTTTGATATAGGATTCCTTCTTCTCCCTTCTGACTCTACAATTCCATCTTAAGCCTCTATTTCATGGCCTATTTATTCAGGGACAAGCTTTTAGTGGAATGTCAATAAAAGAAGGAGATGACAAAATATGGCCCATTAGCCAAATCTGGTCCACCGCCTGTTTTTGTAAATAAAGTTTTATTGGAAAACATCCACTCTTATTCATTTGTACATTACCTATGACTACTTTGGGATTACAACAGCAGAGTTTAGTAGTTCTAACAGAGATTGCATGGCCCGCAATTCCTAAAATATTTCTTATATGGTCCTCTACTGAAAAAATTTGCTAACTCTGAACTTAAGGATCAACTAGTAACTGGATTTGCAAACGTTACAGTATTTGCTAGCTCGAAAAGCCAGCACTGATCATACACATCACATATCTCTTCATTAAGCAATATAACATTTCAAATCTTAGATCATTTTCTCATTTTCACTCTGCAAAGAGAACTATATGCAGCATGTTGGAGAACAAAATAAATAGCCTAGCAGGAATGAAACTTGGAATACTTCATCTGACTTCATTACTTTTCTCCACCTCAGTGACTTGAAAACTCAAAGAATATTGTGGACAACAGCATTTCATGTTTCTTTAGAACTCATCGTTACTGGTGTTGCAAGAATGTAGTCTCCTGGAGACTTCATGGCAGGATTGAGTTCTTTTGTATGCGCGCGCGCGCGCGCGTGCACACACACACACACACACACACACACACACACACACACACATAGTACATACACACATAGCTGGCCTGAATCGCCCCCCAGCTCCTTTCCTCATTTTTTTACGTCCACTCAGGTGCTGACCACCAGCTGGCATAAATGACAGATGATGCTAACTTTCAACAGATGTCTTTCTGACCCCAAAGATAATGGAAATAACAAATAATAACTTTGTAATTACCTTAACTTCAACCAAAGCATAAGCTGAAAAATAACCAGATGAGAACTACAGGGAGCATGTGGGACTGACTTCCCATTTAAGCATGTTTAAGTGTTCCCCGTGCTGTGCAGCTCAGGAACTGTGCCAAGAGAGTGGAGAAAGCAGCTAAACATGCGCTCAACCATAAATCTTTTTGGCCCCATGATAAACAAACAAGATTTCAGCATCTGCATGCACAGCTGACAAGAAATAGAAAAAAAAAATGAAGATTAAATGGGAACTAGGGCAGTCAGAGCGAAAATTTTACAGTGCTTTGGATCAGATAAAAGTCCTCTAATTAAAAATAGATTGTAAATGCTCACATTCTCTTTTCTGTTTGCTGGGTCTGGTCCTTGAGAAGAAATTATAAAAGACAAAACTGGCAACTAGAATTTTGAATTGATGACAAGAGAGTTTGTCTTTTGCCAATATTCTTGGTTTGGGAAATAGGTTAGACCACAATGGTGAAACACAGTGCAACATTTCTACCCTTGACCAATAAATAGCATGGCTGTCTGGGCTTCATGCTTGGAGAAGAACAGAGAGAACTCTGAGCATACTGAGACTTTATTTTGAAGAATCTGGAGCTTGTTTGAGCTAAGTCTTTGAATAAACACCCAGAAGTGAATTTGTTTAGTAGGACTAGAATCTTGACTATGCTCTCTATTCTAGTATGGAGATCAACCAATCCATGGGTAGACACCTTTCTTACTTTTGATGGTTAATTTTATGTGTCAACTTGCCTGAGCCATGGCATGCCCAGATATGCGGTCTACCATTATTCTGGGTATTTCTGTTAGGGTTATTTTGTATGAGATAAACATTTAAATTGGTAGACTGACTGAAGTAGATTGCCTCCCCTAATGTACATGGGCCACATCCAATCAGTTGAAGTCCTGAATAGAACAAAAAGGCTGATCTTTCCCTAAGCAAGAGAGAATTATTTCTGCTTGATGGCTTTCCTGCTTTTAGATTAAAACTGATATATTGGCTCCTCCTGAGTTTTGAACCTGCTGGCCTTCAGTCTAATGCTACACCATTGGCTCTCCTGGGTCTCCAGTTTACTGGCTTACCCTGCAGATTTTGAGACTTGCCAGACTCCATAATTTCAAGATCCAATTCCTTATAATAAATTTCTTTTTATGTATACACACACACACACACACACACACACACACACTCACACACACTTACACTTATGCTATTGATATTGTTTCTCTGAAGAACCTTAACTAGTACATCACTGAATCTGAGTCTGAGTATGTTAAGACATTTATGAAATGGCAACAATCTTATTATTGAAATTCTCTCTGTAGCTTCCTCCCACTGATAGTAATTATTCCCCTTGTAGCTCTAATAGAACTGACTACCATGTTTCCCTGAAAATAAGACCTAGCCGGACCATCAGCTCTGATGCGTCTTTTGGAGCAAAAATTAATATAAGACCCAGTATTATATTATATTATATTATATTATATTATATTATATTATATTATATTATATTATATTATTAAAGACCTGGTCTTACATTATATTAATTTTTGCTCTAGAAGACGCATTAGAGCTGATGGTCTGGCTAGGTCATATTTTCCGGGAGACACGGTATATGAAGACAATTGCCATGATCACCTTCTGCAGGCTAGACATCTCCATTTGATCTAACCATACCTCATTAGACGTAGTTTAAGTCCTTCCACTCACAGTCGCTCTTCTCTAAGTGTCCTACAGTCTGTTTATGTCCCACTTAAGTGTGGTATAAAGCCTTCTTTAGGGACAGAGCAGCATTATCACCACCTCGATTCTAGAGCTATACATAGACTGATGAAGTCGATATTGGAAACTGTGTATGTGTGGTGCATCGTATTTGTTTTGATCCACAGTAGCCTAAATGCTTCTGCTACATTAAATGTTTCTGCTTAAACTATATCTTTTTATTTGTGTACTAAACTGTTTTTAAGTACAGAAACTTAATAAGCCATAGTTTAAACTGTTACCTATAAGCTGTTCTCCGTTGGATCAACATTTCTAGGTCAAATCTCTCATCTAAGCTACAGCACCAATTCAGTCACATCCTGGGATGTCCATAGATGCCCTACTAGAGGTAAGCTCTGTGAAGGCAAGAATTTCTGTTTGTTTTATAAACAGGTGTATGTCCAGTGCCTAGAGTAGTCTCTGGCATCTAACAGGTAGGTTCTCTGCAAATATTTTTAAACAAATATGTAAATGAATCTAAAATCATATTCTAGTACAGTCTTATCACCTTATCCCACTTCTTACATAGCCTCTCAGGAGAATGATAACACCATATATACATGTACCAAAGCCCAAAATTTGAGATTCATCCTGTATTCCACTCTCAATTTCAACTCAGAAATCTAATTAGATCTCAAGGAATAATGACTTCTCTCTGAATGTCTCTCAACTAGATCCTCTTTTCTCTTTTTCACCATCCCTGCCTTAGTTAGGTCTTCACCTTCTCCCTATTGATATTTTCCAATAATCCCCTAAATAAATTATAACTTCATTTTTGCCTTTACTCTTTGTTTTTTATCAAAATGTTTTATATTAGTTTCAGGAGTACAAAACAATGTAATAATTAGACATTTACACCCCTCAAAAAGTGATAACACCCTCCCCCAAGCTACTGCCCCTCGGACATCATACATAGCTGTTACAATTCCATTGACTCTATTCCCTATGCTGTACTCCACATCCTGTGACCATATATATATATACACATAAATATATGTATACATATATTTATGTATATATAAATATATATACATAAATATATGTGTATATATATCTGTATATATATATAAATATATATATATATATATATATATATATATATATATATATATATATAAAATTATAGTTGACATTCAGTATTATTCAGCTTCAGCTTCAGGTGTACAGCACAGTGGTCAGACATCTACACCATCCATGAAGTGGTCTCCCTAATGAGATAAGTGCCCATATGATGCCCTACAGAATCTTTACAACATTATTGATTATATTTCCCAAACTGTCTTTCGTATCCCCGTGGCAATCTTGTGGCTGCTAATGTGTGCTTTCTAATCTCCTTCCCTCCTCCCTCATCCCCACCCACCTCCCATCTAGCAACCCTCAGTTTTTTCTCTATATCTCTGAGACTATTTCTGTTCAGTTTGCTCATTTATTCAGCTCTTTAGATTCCACATGTAAGTGAGATCATATAGTATTTGTCTTTCTTTGTCTGACTTATTTCACTTAGCATAATGATCTCTAGGTCCATCCGTATCATTGCAAATGGTAAGATTTCATTTTATTTTATAGCCGAGTAATACTCCGTTGTATAAAATTTACCATAGTTTCTTAATCCAGTCGTCTACCAATGGGCATTTCTGTTGTTTCCATATTTTGGCTATTGTGAATAGTGCTGCAATAAACATAGGGGTGCATACATTTTTTTGAATTAGCATTTTGGATTTCTGTGAATAGCTACCTAACAGTGGAATTTCTGGGTCATGAGGTAGTTCCATTTCCAGTTTTTTGAGATACCTCCATACTGATTTCCATAGTGGCTGCACCAATCTGCAATCCCACCAATAGTACACAGGGTTCCCTTTTCTCCACATCCTCACGAGCACTTGTTGTTTGTTGATTTATTAATGATAGCCATTCTGACCAGAGTGAATGCCTCCACTCTTTTAATCCACCCATACTTCTGCCAAAGTTATCTTTCTAAAATGCAAATCTAATCAAATTATTGTACTGCTCAAAATCCTTTAGCAGTTTCCCGTGATGATCACAGTAAAATCCAAATTCCTTAGTACGACGTTCATCATTCTAAGCACCTTTATTATCTGACCATTCCTACCTTTCCAGCTTTATTTTTATTCACTTACCCATCAAGTGTCCCCTTGTCCCATTCTTCAGCCATAATGAGTATGTCACATTCTCAACTCTGACCTGTGCGTGTGTTATTGGCTTTGTTTCTTCTCTTTATGTATAGAGTTAACTACAACTCACTAAATCATTCAGAAGGTAGTTGCCGAATATTCCCAGGCTGGGCAAGATACTTTGTGTACACTCACAGAACACCTGTGTCTGCTTCTATTGTAAGCAATCATAATAAAGTGCGATAAGGGCACTCTCTCACACTGGATTCTAAAATTGTGTGAATTTGTATTCTCAGTGCTCATCCCGGTGTTCAGGACATATTAAGTGCTCAGTTGAATGAATTGTGCTCTATTAAGCATATTTCAAAAGGTGGCAGAGGAAAAGTACCATGTGCCTGGGAGACATCCCAGAACAAGTGATGCATGTGAGCAAAGGCACAGGAGCAAGAGAAATCTGCTTGTGCCTCGGAAAGCCAGACACATGGAGTTCAGGAAGGGAAGTGGGGAGCAGAGGGCTGGAAAAAAATGTTCTTTACAAAGAGAATTTCTAAGGTCAGTGAGTTGCCATCTGGCTGTCCTGCTGACCTAGTGTTCCGTTCTAGTCTCCCAGCAAGCAATAAATTATGTACATCACACAGACTTTCTTCTGAGTGTCCCATATCTCACATTTGCACTGCCTACCCTTCATCAGCAATAACAAACAAAGCTGCTGAGTTCAGCACATATTATCTTGTTAGCAAGGTTTTCCCTTCAGTGCTGCCTCTTTGCAACTCAGTCTCTCTAATGCTGACTGCTAAAATGGCTTGATGTCCAGATGTAGATGAAACATCTGAGTCAGGAGCTCTAAAATCTGTGCCAGCATTGTGGAAATGTGCTGGCAGATGTGATAATGATTGATCTCTAGCACATATATTGGAATATTCCAAAGCCCTGAATAAAAATAGCTCACATTTATGGAGTATTTGCCTTGTACTAGGTATCGTTCTAAGTATTCTACATGCATTACCTCACAATATTTCTATAAGAAATATATCATTGTTATTCCCATTTTAAAGATGAGGTCACTGAGTCGCAGACAAGTTAAGAAAACTCTACAAAGTGACACAACTGACAAGGTTTGGAGTTAGAATTTCTTAAACATAGCTTCAAATTCCATAAATTTCATCAATATCCTATGGTACCTCTTTAAAATAGGCAAGAAATATAAAACAAGAAAGAGAACATGGCTTCTAATATGACTTTACTATAAACTATGTGATTTTGGATAAGTTAGAATCTTATGAAAATTTATTTCTCTGTACAATGACAGAATTTATGTAGCAGAGCAGACTTCTAACATTTTTACTTCCACAGCCCCTAACAGAATATAAAAAAAAATGTATTATATCCCCTTGTACAGTTTTTAAAGGACATTTAGATTTTTAATAATATGCTTAAATATTTGCAAAAAAATGGTACTTTCTAGCATTATATAAATATAGATTTTTAAATAAAACTTCCCATTACCTTTTTAATACAGGCATTTTAACACTCTTAAAGAGTTACTGTGTGCATTGTATATCTTTTTCCATCCTTTAACTTTCAACCTGTTTATGTCTTTGAATGTAAATTATGTCTAGTGTCCAGAGCATATAATTAAATCCTACTTTTCTTATCTAGATAATGATTTGTGCCTTTTGATTGGAATCTTTACTGCATCCATATTTAATGTAATTATTGCCATAGTTGAATTTTTGCTTGTCATTTTATTTGTTTTCTACATGTCTGATATATTTTTTGTTGTTAATGTTCCACTGTTTCTCCTCCATTTTCTTTTTTTTTGTATTAAACCAATTTTATTTTATTTTTATTTTTTAGTAAACCATTTTCATTATTCTTAGATTTTGGCTCTGATTTTTTTTGAGTTAACTTTCAAAGTGCTTTACACTATGGATTACAACATGCATCTTTTTTTAAAAAAATAAAATTTGTATATATTTAAAGTGTTCAGCATGTTTTGATGTACATATACATAGTGCGATGATTACTACAGTCAGGCTCATTAACATATTCATGTCCTCACATAGTTATCAATTTTGTATGCGGTGAGAGCACCTGAGATCTACTTTCAGCACATTTCCAGCATTCAATACAATATTATACCGATGAACATTACTGTACATGAGATCTCAAGACTTATTCATCCCACATGATTACAATTTTGTATCCTTTGACCACCTCCCCAGTTTTCCCACCGCTGCACCTTAACTTACCACAATTTACTTCATATTCATACTGAACTAATTCTAGTAAGCCAAAGCTTCATTTGCTCCTCCTTTGTGCTATTATTGTCATACATAGTATATCTATATATGCTGTGAACATGTTAACAGTGTTATAATCATTGCTTTAAACAATCATTTTTATTAGGAGAAAATATATATAGTGGGAGTATTTACATTTACCCTCATATTTATCATTTTCTGCTCTTCAATTTTTCTTGTGTATTTGACTTTACACCTGGTGTCATTTCCTTTCAGCCTAAAGAAAATGTTTGTAGGACAAATGCGCTAGCAAAAAATTTCTCTCAGTTCTTATTTATTGAGGCATACCTTTGTTTTGCCTCATTTTTGAAGGTCAATTTTGCTGGATAAAATATTTTTGACCGTTCGTGAATATTTACAACCCACTAAGTTTACAATCCACTATGTTGAAACATTAGAACTTGGATCAACATTCCCCAAATAACTATATCCTTTGGAATTCAGCTCCTATGGAATAACCTGTGTCTATTATAATTGGAAAACACTGGTTTCTTTGCAATAGGAATTCTTGGAGTATTTCAAGTGCTAATACAAGGTCTGACAATTAAGTTTGAGAACTTGTTGCAACGATATTGCTAACTATTTTTTATATCAGAGGAATTATTCATTATGAATTTATACCAGTTGGACAAACAGTTAACCAACTTTACCATTTGGAAGTGCTGAAAGGCTACATGAAAAAGTTAGAAGACCTGACCTTTTTGCCAACAATTCATAGCTATTGCATCACAACAATGTACCAGCTCACACGGCACTGTCTGTGAAGGAGTTTTTAGCCAGTAAACAAATAACTGTATTGGAACACCCTCCCTACTCGCATGATATGGCCCCAATGACTTCTTTCTTTACCTGAAGATAAAGAAAGTATTGAAAGGAAGACATTTTGATGATATTCAGGACATCAAGGGTAATATAACAACAGCTCTGATGGCCATTTCAGAAAAAGAGTTCCAAAACTGCTTTGAAGGATGGACTAGGTGCTGGCATCAGTGCATAGCTTCCCAAGGGGAGTACTTAGAAGGTGGCCATAGTGATATTCAGCAAAGAGGTATGTAACACTTTTTCTAGGATAAGTTCCTGAACGTAATTGTCTGACCTCGTATATTACACTTAAAACATCCCTCTTTTATAATTACTGATTTTGATTACTGAGGCATTATCAGGGCATCGTGCAAAGCTCAACTAATGAAAACCTAGTTCTTCTTTAATACCAAGCCCAGGGAGAGTTTAACTTGAAAACACTAAGATTTATTTTTGAGCCTGTAGATTATTTTCAATGCTTAGTTGCTAGATTTATGCACTGTATACAGGGAGAAAACAAATAATCAGAAATTTCTATTGTTTCTACTCTTTTGAAGGGGGCAGGGAAAGGCATAATGCTCATAGCAGTCAGCTATGTAGTCTGGAATATGATGTCAGGAAATCTAGAAGATGATTGCAGAGCAAATATTTGTATCATTACATAAAGCATCTAACTACTCAGGTAAGATATATGAGAATAGGACTATGTGTTTTATAGAATTATAATTATTAGTATGGTTAACATTTATTGAGCTCTTGCTATATATAATTTCATCCACGTAACAATCCAGTGAGGTAGCTACTATTATTTTTTTTATAAAGATCAGGAAATGAAGCTACAGAGCTTAAGTAACATGTTCAATATTTACCTTTATGTCTTGTCTGTGACTTTGCATCTATGCTTTGAATCACATTGTGGATAACCATATAGCAGTGGTTCTCAGTGTCATCCCTTGAATGCATCAGCATGGCCTGGGAATTTAATAAAAAGGCAAATACTTGGGTCTACCCCAGACCTACTGAATCAGAAACTTTGGGGATAGGGCTCAGCAATCTGTGTTGTAACCAGCTCTCCCAGTGATTCTGAGACTCTAATTTGAGGGCCACTGCCATTTAGCATGATGTTAGGTAAATGTGTTTTTGGTTGAGGTATATTTTAAGAGCCAATGCAAGGGATTATTTTACTACACATTAGAAATTCATTTCTCAAATTTTCAGTATCAAACTACAGAGCACATTATAGCATATACACTTTAAGTTTTATTTATAAAAAATACAGTGCAAGATTTTTCTTTGCTTTCCTTTGTGTTTTCCCATTATCAGCAAGTCCTCCCAGAGTGACTTCATTATATGGGCCTATGATTCTGTTGCCTTTAAAGAAGCCAGTCCTAACCTGCATTCATCTTCTGAGCTTTAATTTGTTCATGTATCTACTTCATCAGTCTACTAGAATTCATCAGTATCCAGCACAGTCTCTGGCACATAGCAAAATATTAATGATCATTAATTAAATAATTTTTTGAACTGCTATAAGCTCTGGTGCAAATTTTAAATGATTATTCTAGATACTCTTGAACGGTGATTCTTAATTCTTGTTGACTATTTGATTGATTTGGATATAACAAGAGTTTACCAAAGCCAGGCATCATCATATATCAATAAGGTATACATGACAAATGTGGTCATTAGTCTTCAAAGATGGATTCCCCACTAAACTATGCTTCCCAGGAATCATGTCCTGTGTAGTCACATTGTGTTAATTTTAAGACTAGGTCATAAAAAAACATGCATTTTCTGCACTGGTCTCTTAAAATATATATTCAAGGGAAAATCAGTCACCACGTAAGTAGCGTATGCTGAGACCTCCGTGTTATAAGGAAGCTCAAACTATCGAGCCAAGTGGAAAATCTCTATGGATAGAGAGAAATGCCCAGTCGTCTCCAACTGTTCTGGACTTCCCAGGTGAGGCACAAGACTTGTGAGTTAAGAAACTATCAGCTGGGCCTTTCAGTTGATCACCATCTGCCATCTGACTGCAGTTATGTGAATGACCTCAGGCAAGAATAACTCGTGAACTCACTCATTCACAAAACAGTGAGCAAGCAGCAATAAAAAATTGTTGTTTTAAGCCACTATATTTTGGGAGAAGTTTTTATAGTAATAGACAACTAGAAAAATAGATCAGTGTTTAAAAGTATTTCGAATGTTGAAGTATGTCGTGGTGCCTAAATATAATACAATGAGCTAAGGGAGAAGAGTTGGTTTATTCAAAATTCATTTTCTTCTGCTGGCTTTAGGAACACATTAGTGTAGCTTAAATGTAGACTGTAACTGCTCATATAGTAAGTATAAAAACTACATTTACATGGCAGGCATTGTTGCATGTTGCATATTTCAGTTGAGTTAGAAATTTCATTAACAGTTTGGGGAATATTTTTATGAGTGTCCATGAAAAAATGGATAAAATTTGTATCCTGTTTAAAATTTTATAACTTGAGTTACACCGTACATTAAGTAGATCAGTTTCCAATATAACCTAAGAAAAGTGACTGAAGTTGACTGGTACTGCTTCTACAAAGCTATGAAGTCTTGTTTTACATGAAGTAGCACCCAGTTCTCATGTGACCGACTGTTCAGGGAGTCAGGTAGATAGACAAATGTTACACCTTCAACTTTGGGGCTGTCCCTGTGACACCTCATAAGCCCATCCAGTTCTCATAATACAGCCTAATATTTGTCAAATTCTTGACCCTGCAGAAATTTTTATATTAAAATTCTTTCTTCCCTACCTCCCTCCTTCTCTGATATATAATGGACTAAATACATACCTTCCTATACCAACTTATCATTTATTACATAGCATATATGCTAGCTTTATCCTATATACAACTAAATAATGATGTATTTACAGGTAAAGATCATTTATTTTTATTTTCAAGTTTTATTGAGATATAATTGACATATAACATTGTGCAAGTTTAAGATGTACAATGTGCTGCTTTTATACACTCATCTATTGCAAAATGATTACCACCATGGCGTTAGCTGATGCCTCTGTCATGTCACATAATTACCATTTCTTTTTTGTGGTGAGAACATTTAAGATCTACTCTCTCAGCAACTTTTAAGTATGTGATTAAAGTAATAATTACTATAATCACCGTGCTGTACATTAGGTCTCCAGAACTTATTCATTTTATAACTCAAAGTTTATACCGTTTGACCAGCATCTCCCCATTTCCCCCAATTCCCAGGCCCCAGTAACCACCATCTACTCTGTTTCCATGCCTTGGGCTTTTTTAGGTTCCACATATAAGTGAGAACATACAGTATATATCTTTCTCTGTCTTTCATATTTCACTTAGCATAATACCCTTAAGCTTCATCCATGTTGTTGCAAATGGCAGGATTTTCTTCTTTCTCATGGCTGAATAATATTCTTGTATGTGTGTATCATCTTTTTTATCCATTCATCCATTGACAATCACTTAGTTTGTTTCCATATCTTGGCTATTGTGAATAAAACTGCATTGAACATGGGGGCGCAGACATCTCATCAAGATCCTGATTTCAATTGCCTGGGATATATACTCACGTGGATTTTTGGATCATATAGGAGTACTATTTTTAAATTTTTGAGGTGTGTCCATAATGTCTTCCATAGTTTCTGTGCCAATATACACTAAGTGCAAAGTTTCCCTTTTCTCCACATCTTTGCTGACACTTGTTATCTATTGTCTTGTTGATAATAGACATTATAACATGTGTAAGGTGGTATTTCATTGTTGTTTTGATTTGCATTTCCCTGATGATTAGTGATGTCCAGCACCTCTTCGTGTACCTATTGGCCATTTGTATGTCTTCTTTGGAGAAATGTTTATTCAGTTCCTCTGCCTCATCTCTCTCATAGCTCTTCCTATGAGGGTACTAATCCATTTATGAAGGCTCCACCCTCATGACTCAATTACCTCCCAAAGACCCCACTTCCAAATACCTTCAGATTGTGGGTTAGGGCTTTAGTATATAAATGCAAGGGGGTGGTGAGGGAGTGGGGAGACACAAACACTCAGTCCATAGCAGTGGGTTTAGAGGGGTAGACACCAAGGAAATCTGTGAAATGGGGCAGTAAAGTAGAGGGGTATATTTTGCTGTGAGATCTGGGATCCCAGTTTAAAAAAAAAAAAGTGAAATTTTGTATTCATTCTACTCAAATTATTTCCTCTCTCCACTCCATCATCCTCCTCAGAACTGAGTTTTTAAAATTTATATGTGTAAAATTCTCACAATACATATTGATAGCTCTGCCTAAGACTATAAAAGTTATGTTATAATGGTAACAATGCCACTGAAAAAAAATTAAGTCAGCACTTTCTCATTTCCATACAAGTCCCAGGAAAGCAGCACATCTGTGCAGCTGCTTGAAACATCTTTCTGTGCTTTTCAAACCATGAATCTTTAAATCTTTCCCTGAAAATCACTGGTGAAGCTGTTGGAGATGTAAAGTAGCAAAGAAATGCCAACCTTTAGCATCCTTACATTTCAAATTTTTTAGCTGTGAAAGTTACTTCCATTTTTTTAAATAAATGCATGCAGCTCAGACATCCAGATCCAATAGACACTGAAGTTCCAGTGATGATGAGCAGCTGATACAGAGATCTGTGTCCTTCCCACAGTTCAATCACCCATCTTGTTTCATCTCAGTGTACCAAAAAGCCTTCCCCTCCCATCTCAGATGCCAGTGGTTCACGAGCATTTTTCTTCCCCCTCAAATCAGATATGCCCTTTCCCTCCTGCACTTCCATCACTTTCATTTCATCCATTCATTTCATCCTGTCCTTAGATTCTACTTACTAGGATCTGCATCCTAGCTCTCTTTGTACACTGTCTACTCTCGGAAGGTGGGGATTACAGCTTGTTACCCTTAGATGTTAATACACAGTGGGTTTTTGTGATAGGCACTACATTATGCCCTTCAGTGCACTATCTCAATTTTTGAGACGACAATAGTAGCTGTTGATGTCCCACCCATTGGGCCTAGAAATTTTAATGTTCTAGGACTTCCAGCTGCCAGGACCAACATTATTCTGTCAAGAATTTGCTCTGGAATCTATTCTGCCCAAAGCCACCACAGGCAAAAGTGCTGGAGAATTAATGTTTATTTCCTACACCCTCTCCCCAATGGTCCTCAATAATGACTGATGGGTGTTAGTGTAGAAATATCCCAGCTACTTTTCTCCCCATGATGGAATAACTCTGCAAAAGGTGCTCTGCATATTCTCCTAGATTTCTCTAGATCATCAGATCTCAAACTTGAGTGAGCATCAAAGTCACTACAGTGTTTGTTAGACCAGATGGATGGGCCCACATGCAGAGTTTCTGATTCAGGACATCTGGAGTGAGACTCGAGAATCTGCATTCCTAACCAGTGCCCAGGTGATGCTGATGCTGGACAACCATGAACCATATTTTGAGAATCAGTCCTTGCACCGGGTATCACAACGATCTTGTTTCTTGCTTATCCTTCATTAGTTACTTCTCTTCCCTCTATCCCTTGCTCTCTTACCAGTGTTTCTGGGATCATCCTGCAGTTAAACAATTTGTACCCAATCCTAATTTGGGACTCTGCTTCCAGGGAACACAAAATAAGAGAACCACTATTTAGATAGGGATTTTTGCCGTGATACACATGAGAACCTCTTTGTTTAGAGCACTTAGGTTCCTTGTCCCTGGTAACACAAGAGGAAAATCCCAGCTATTAACCACCACATGATGCTGTCTGCTAGGCATAATGTTTTCCCCATATAAAGAGCCCTGTAAATGTTAGTAGAATTAAAATCAATGGTGTTGATCACCATTGTATCACACTTGTGATCTCACAAGTATTAGAATCAGAACCTGCTTACTTGTTGGAAGTCTCAAGGGTATCACTATGAGTATTTCATAATTTAGAGCGGAGCCATGCATCTGGAAAGGCAACCATATTTATTTAAGCAAGTCTCCCAGCACCTAAAGAGTAGCATTGGCTTGGCTCTGCATTGATGCTATGGTCTTTTGGTGAAACTGAGTTCTGCTGTTCCACTCTGAACACACAAATGCTACCCAGGAGAAGTTTACAGCTGCTTGACAGCTGGAGTCTGAACATTATAATGCCCCCCTCTGGAGATAATTAGACCCATTGTCTGCTGTCATTGCTGCACTTTGATTCATCCTTTTATACTAGCCAGGAGCCCGAATCCGTCTCTCTCCATTGTGTATGATCTTTGCCTCAGCTCACCACTCTTAAAGAATTGTTGTTGTTGTGTTTTTTTTTTTTCCTTTTCTCTTTTTGTAGATGTTGGGAGTTGTTTTTCCCACATAGAACAAAGCATGTGTTGCAGTTTTTGACTGGTCTTATTATTCAATCACACCATTCTTTAAACAGACTTGTCAAAAATTTAGAGGTGGTTGAATACTCAAAGCTCAAAATCAGACAGGACTCTGGCTTCACAGATCAATCACTGAGCATTGGGCACCCAGAGAGAATTGTACATAACAGGAAAATAATATGTAATTGTGTGAAAAATTCACTTTATGAGTTTCCTTGGGATTAAACTTGTACTATCTGTAGTAGCTTTGACAGCAAAAGAAGAAAAACAGGAAAAACTATGTGTAATTCTCATAACTTATTCGGTAATTGAATGGAACTTGAATTGAATTGTGTGATAAACTAAAAAAAATACTTAAAGTGAATGTAAGTTCAAGTTGATTTATTTTTAATTAACTTCAGTGATGGTGAAACAAGCCAGATTTCTAGCTTCAGAGTTAGGACAATACCCAGAATAACAGAAAAACGTTAAAAATGAAGGGAGTTTTGCATACTCCACGTAAAATATCAATAGCTCTTCCACCATGAGAAGAAATACTTTAAATCAATGGTTTGGAGTTCTTATAGACAGCCTCATTGAACATGCCTCTCTATCAAGCCTCATTTCTTAAGTACATTCGTACAAAATAAAATGGGTATTTTGAAGTAACTAAGCATTTTGTTTACTAAGTGACTGACGTCCACAAAATACTACTCCTATCACTTAAATAGTGTGTATTGCCAGTGCCAGCTTAATGGGTATGTGATCAGCACGTTTTCACACTCAAAAGGGAGACCTCCCATGAGGTTTCATAGTCTATAGCCACCATCTGAAAATTCTTCATAATCTTACATTTGAATCTGTGTTTCGTAAAAGAAATCCAATGGGACTATGAGCATGTACTGGAGGTTTAGAGTCAGGGCCCATGCTCAGTGCCCCCTCCCAGTGACCCCTTTGTCTCCAGAATGTGTTCTCAACCACCTGCTCTCCCACCCTGTGGCACTTGGGTACCCTGCTGGCCTCCCGCTCCTGCTCCTGCCCAGGGACCATTGCCACCCTCTGTATCCAGCAGGGACCTAGATCTGGATACAAAGGAAGGTTGAGCCCTAGCCCTTACTACTTTGAATATGGTAAGATATCGTGCCAGGGTATTGTGTTATGCTACATGACAAAAAAGATTTTAAGAGGTAATTAATGTTACTAATCAGTTTACTTTGAGCTTATCTAAAGGGAGATTATTAGAGTGGGTTTGATGTAATCACATGGGACTTTTAAATGCAGTAAGTTTCTTTCTGGCTGAGAGTGTAAAGAGAAGTCAGACATTCAAGGTCTAAGAAGGACTTGGTGTATTATTGCTGCACTGAAGATGGGGGCAGGCATGAAAGAAGGAATGTGGGGCCCTCTAGAGGCGAAGAGTAACTTTTGTCAAACAGTCAGCAAAGAAACTAGGACCCCAGACCTACTGGATTGTGAAAACAACCTGGATCTTAGAAAAAGATTATTCCTCACAGTCTCCAGATAAAAACTCAGCCTGACCTTGATTTTGACCTTCTAAGAGCCCAGCCAAGTCAGCCTGGGCACCTGACCTATAGAACTGTGAGATAATTGTGAATATTGTTTAAAGATATTAAGTAGGTGGTAATTTGTTGCACAGCAATGGAAAACCAATACAAACTAAGCCACTTCCATTCTTCCTAAGTGGCCCTTTGGCATTTTCTTTTAAGAGGAAGCCAGTTATTATATGAAGTTAATAGTTAAAGTAGACTCTTAAAGGATAGCTTTTATATGTTTACACATATCTACAAACAGTATTCTTCTTTGAAATAATTTATGACAATTCTGAATAGTTTTTTGAGTGATAGCATTTATAGTCATTTTGAATAAAGGTAATTAAACATGCATTCAAACATAAGAACCCTGTAATGTTCTAAAACAAATTTCTGGTCTCACTCATGTCAAGCCCATGTTTGTGCAGGATATTTTCATTTTGCATTTCTCTGACAGTCATACTTATTCTACAAATTTGTCAGAGAAAAAGCAAGAGAGAATGAGACTGGTGGAGAGGGGTGTATCATATTTCTTTACTTCTGTTTTTCATATTAATCTGGTTATTTTGTCTTCTTGATAAAAATAATTTTACTGTGAAGTAAGAGGGGGCTGCTTAACTTTCAGCTCCTATAAGAAATATGTTGGTGAATAAATAGGGCAAGAAAAAGGAAGGGGGGGTTTTGCTGAAAGGAGCCCATTTGATGTGCAGCCAGGATTCAGGCTTGGACCAATCAGAGTTGGCCTCAGTCACCAACTTGTCTTAATGCTCATCATAACTCAGTTTCTGTGCTCTCTTTGCTCATCAACCTTTCCTCCCCAGACCTCCTCAATGTAGGGCCCTCCAAAGGCTGCCTTTTGAAATGTTCAAGGAGAATGTTTCATCTAATCTTCTGAGCCATGTTAGCTCCTCACCATCCCAACAGCAGATGCTCCTCTCTCTGTGGTAGAGTGTAACCATCACGATTTCTAACTTCTCTTTTGAAGCATCTGGGTCTCCAGCAAAAAAAAAAACCAAAAAAAAAAAAAAACATAGATCAGTGATCCACTATGAATAAATGAAATTTAAGTCAAGACCCATATTATTATTTTACATTTAATCCCCAATAGAGGATCATTGATTGCACTTATTTTATTTATTTTTTCTTTTTTGGTGTCACTCAGCCAGGAGACTCTTAAACACAGTTTGCTGCCAACCATTATTTATGCTCTTTTTCTGAACAGCACCTAATAACTGCTAATTAAGTCTTTTGTAGCCTGACTCTCAACTAATTAGGGTTAATTGAGCCTACTTGTGCATTAGCTATTCTAGCTGTTGTTCTGATAATCAGGATTTTGGAGCATGTTGAATATTTAGTCAGTCTGCTAGCTTAGACTTCTCTCCACTAGGCATTCTGCTGCAGTCCTTTGTCATTTGTTAATGGGCACCAGTGGGCCACTCTCAGCTTGAGTTGCGTCTTGCTTTATCTCTTGTGCGTGTGTGTGTGTGTGTGTGTGTGTGTGTGTGTGTGTGTCAACAGCCAAGGAATGTGATAGATGAATGACTCTCAGAATGGAAAAGCAAAAGAGTTGGTGTAATGCTATTTCAGCTTTGATTTTTAATCGCTAAGGGTTATCTCTTCGTGGAGAATGAGAATGGAGTTTCTGAAGCTCTGTGTAAAAAGTCTAAAGATTTTTTAGTCTTCCTTCCTAGTCGTATACATTGATTAGGTGGCTATATCTTTTAACTGATTCTGGATTGTGTTGTACCTGTTATTGAGGCACCAAAATACATATTTTTATCAGGCTTATTATTATTTTAATCATTGTCAGTTGATTCATATTAATAGCCTCTATGAGAAACTCCATTTCGCATCATTTCAGACCATTGACAATCCATTCTGCTTTTTGAAACTTAAATAAAAAATTTGATCATTTAGCTTGGAATCCCATTCAATTTCAGCCATTTTTATCATAAAAACAATTATATATACATATATATATATATATATATATATATATATATATATATATATATATATAAATTAAACATATTTACTCTTTAGTTTCTCTTGGTCATACTTTCCAAGGCAATTAAGTTGATCAATATGAACTAAAAGATATTTTTTAACATAAAGTAACAACTTTTCTAATCTCACTAAGATGACTAGTTATTCAAAATTTTATGTATGTATGTAATTTGATGAGCTAGAATTCAAAGCAAATAATCTGGCTATAATAAAGGTTAAGATGGTTCTCTTTGATGAACCTCTGATGGAGAGGTAGATAAAAATCATCCTTGAAACAAGGAGCTCATTCTATTTTTCTTTCATATCTAATACATACTTAGCAAGTGTTTGCTAAATAATGAGAGACTGAATGAATGAGAGGGTGAATGATTGTGGATGAATAACATAATAAATAATACAGTTACCGTCTTCATCCCTGTTCATATGTGCAATCTAGATATTTATGTTATACAATTTTCTAATGCTTTATTTTTGTTAGGTTAGCAGTTGAAAAAAACCGAAGAGATTATTAATTCTAATCTCTCCCTTTACAGATGATGAAATTAAGGATTAAGGAAATTATAAAGGTCAAGTAATGGACCCAAGTTCACTCACAATCAAATAATGCAAAGATGAAATCCAAACTTAGGAGTAAAGTTGGCCTGCTACAGGTAGGTTTCAGAGCAGGCCTGTAGCAGGAAATTCTGAGCACTGACCTTGTCTGTGTCTGGTCATCAGCTGGAAGCTCCTTACCTTCAGAAACATGACCAAGCCAGTTAGAAAGGCCTGAATTACAAACCTCCATCTCTGTACTAATGTTCATAGATCATCCTGTAGCAACAGTTTATTTAACAGCAGGCTATTAATGAATATTTATTTTACCTTATAAAATTTGCATAAACATGGTCCAAAGAAAAGTCTTCATTGCAAAGCTTTTAATTTAGAATAGAAATCTTCCTTTAAAAGCATAACCAAATAATATACCTAACTAGATATTTACAAATGTGTCCATACATGTCAAAGGCTCAAAATTTATATATAGAGTATATAACTTTATAAGTAAAGACTGGATAATTTTGGTCCCTTTTTAATTTAATCCAAAATTAATCAATATAATTTATACTTAATATATTGCCATTGAGCTTAAAAACCTTGTTTCATTGGTTTTAAACCAATGATTCTTTTATATGTATTAAAAAAGTACTGCCAACAATTGGCAGTGTGTTGAAATAATATCTAATTACTGTAGTAGGTAGGAGAAATAATAGAATCTATAATTGTGGCCTAAAAAATGCAGTTTAAAGCATGCATACTGCTGTTAAGATTTATGATCGTACTAATCAAGTTGACGTCAGGGTTTATTTTATAATGGGAATTTTATGATTCAGGAAAACAACTGTGATGGCTGAGAACAAGTTAAATGGATTTTGTCTGAAGTACTGTTCCAGAGAATGATGTGAACATATATTGCAGTGTTTCCCAGGGAATTCCTCCATTTCTTTTCCTCATAGCTCCCTGCATTCTAGTGTGATTAATATTACAGTCAATTCCTTGTTTTTCTGGTATGCTTACTATTACAGGCAGTTCTTGGGGGAAAGGGGAATGCAGTACAGTGATAATTAGAATTAATCAAATTCAAGGATTCATTACTAGTCCTTGTATTACCGACATGGAAACATTGTCTTGATTGTACGTGGAATTTAATTCATAGAGACTGACTTTAATTTGTAGAGGTGATGGAACAGAGAGGTTAATGCTATTTAAAGAAGCTTTATTACTCACAGTTCATAAGACAAGACATGCTACACCATGCAGGTTTCCATGGGGAAGCCCCCAGTTTGGACAGGAAGACCAAAGGAGAAAGTGTGGCTCAGAACTTTATTGTGATTTCCTCGAGAAGGAATGGGCAAAGTGGAGTAGGCAAATGTGAACAAGTTTAAGATTGGACAGATTAAATAATTTCATCAGGCTCTGGGCTAAAAGGATGGTTTCTCCTTATCCCATACAAGACCCTGGGATGATTTAGGGTGGTGGTGGTGTTGGGGATATTGACTTGGTGTGTGAGAGCTTGATAAAGGCGGTGGTTGGAGTGAGGGTTTTGGATTGGTTGGTTTGCATGTGAAAGGTGTGCTCACAGGAGAGACATTTTGTTTCTTGGAATTTGCTAGCCCTGGGAGGGGCAGTTTCCCCCCAGCCAGCAAGGCACCAAGATGTCAAAGCATCATAAAATATAGAAAAAAATTTAAATGATTAATACAATCATCCTGTAAGCTTTCTCTCTACTCTTCTTTGTTTTGTATAACTTTAAAAGAAAAGATTGGTCAAGGAAGGTACCAAACTGAAATGAGGGTAAACCAGGGGGTTTATTGGGTGTCATACATAAAATGATTATTTTCACATTTAACTGTGTTATGAGTGTGTTTCCCATCATTTACATAAAACATTAGGGAGGTGGTTGTAGGTATAATAAACGTACCACAGAAGTATGTTACCATTTTCTAGTATTTAAACCTGTTACAGGGTTATATGAAAACCACCACTTAATACATCTTCTGCACCATCTTCTTCTTTTCCTTCAGGAACATACACACACCAAGAAGCTCATCCTAAGAAGAATCTGGAAATAAGGCTTAGATTTAATAGCTGAGAATAGGCATGAATTAACTCCAGATTATTTTGCTGAGTCCCTGGACTCTGCATTTGAGGAACTGAATTCAAATCTTCATATTTCATTACCTAAGTGTCTATTTTGGTTTTCTCTTCTAGCTTTTTTCTTTTTTCCTCTCTTCTTATCTACTTCTTCCCTCTTTCCTCGTTTGTTTCCTGTTATGTTCTTTTAACAAAATATTGAGCTCAAATTATGTAGTAAACTGGGCAAGAACTGGTGATATAAAGATGAAAAGACATCAATATTCTCAAAGAGCTCAAATATAGGTAGAAAAACAGTGCTGAAATATGAATGTTTACTGGACATTCTAGGAACTATTGTAAGAGTTATGTGAGGAGGAAGAGTGGAGAGAGGGGAGATATACGAAGTGTGTTGAAGGAGTCAAGGAGTTATTCACAGAGGAAGAAACTCAAGCTGAGAAGGGGCAAGCCTTTGAAAAGTAGACAAAGGGAAATCTAGTGTCTTTATCAAACTCCAAGTAAATGAAAGTGACTGAAGCTTACGGATTACGGGAAGTGGAAAAACTCAGTAAAACATAAGGCGAGTCCCCGATCATGAAGGGCCTTTTATGGCATGCTATAGAGATTTTATTCCCTCCATTCACAAATATTAATTGAGAACCTTTTCTTAGACACTATTTGAAACATTGGGCATATGTCAGTAAACAATACATCCAAAGTCCTCTTACATTCCATTGCAAACTATAAACAAACAAATGTATAAAATTGTGTCAGATGGTGATACTCAAAAGGAGAAACACTGAAAGTTGGGTGCGATTTTAAATAGGGCAATTATGAAAGCTTCCCAAAGCACAAGTTATTTAAACAAGGGTTGATTGAGTTCTGGGGAAATGGTATTTGAACAGACGAGAAGAAAGTGAGGGGACCCAGAACTGTGAGCATGCTCTAGGCTGAGGCAGGGAGGAACCTGTAATATTTGAGACAACTCGGGACGACCACAAGATATGAGCTGTGTGAGTCAAGGGGTCTCACTGCTAGGGGGAAAGGTTGGAGAGGTGGCAGGGTCTCACCTATGTAATTACCTAGTTAAGAAGGGAAATTGACATTCATTCTGTGATGGGAAGTTTTTGAGATTTATGACTAGTGACACAATATGATATATGTTTTGAAAAGATAACTTTGATGTTTTATTTTTTCATTGGATATTGGTTGACAATTGTATATATGTTACATATATATTTGTCAAAACATAGATGATATCTATGTGCTTTATTATATGTAAATTATGCCTCAAAATTTTTAAGAAGCTAACTTTCCCTGCTATGTGTTCATGTATAGCCAGATAGCGGAACTAGAAACTGGACAGCCAGACTTTTCTCTTACCATCAACTGAGTTACTGAGAATTGGCGAGATTCAGTATACTTTTGAAAATAACCTGGACAATGGAGTGCAGAATGGATTGGAGAACCTGAGAACAGGAAATCTGATTAGGTTTACATGATTGCTGTAGCACAGATAGGAAATGATAAGGGCCAGGTTTAGTGCAGACAAAGAAAAGAGGAATAATCAAAGTATTCAGGAGATAGTACTGACATGATTTGGCCAATTGGATAAAGGAGATAAGAGGGAGAAGAGTCTAAAATGAATGATTCTCAGGTTTCAGGCTTTGGAGGTTGGGGAGGATCTAATACATTCATTATGCCAGAAGTTATAATAGGAGAAAATGATTTGAGGGGTGCAGTTCCATTTGTGACATGTTTAATTTGGGATGTTTAAGTAACTCACAAGTACAAATGACCAGTTTGTAGTTGCAGATAGAGAGGTCCAATAGCTGACAGTGGTCTTATGTGTAAATAAAAATGTATAAGTTGTTAATAAATGAATATTGGTTAAAACTATGAATCTGAATGCCCTGAGGGAGTCCTGAATAATTGTCTACAGTCTTCAAAATGTGAAAGCAATTGCTTAGTGTGAAAGGATGATTTACTTCTCATAGCCCATATTATTTAAACCAATCTTTCATAAGCATATATTATGTACTCAGAGGTGAGCTAGGCCATATGGTTGGTAAAAAGAACTGTATTTACATGGAATTTTTCTCTTAATGAGAATCAGATGCATAAAACAGCTACCAGAATCATCATACCTTTCAAAAACCTATCAAGTCTTCACCCCATTTTATATAATAATTGCCATTTATGATATGCCACGTATTTGCCTGGAGATAGCTGCTTTTCACATAAATCGTGTCACTTTGCAATAGGCTGGATTCTAAGATACCCCCAAGATTTCCTCCAGGGATGTACATGTTTGGCGTAATCGTGGGTCTGTGAATATGATAGATTTTATCCCTGTGATTAGGTTATGTTTTATGGCACAATTGTCCTTAACATAGGGCAATTATCCAGGTGGGTGTGACCTAAACATAAGAGCCAATTAGAGACTTTTTCTCTGGCAAGTGGCAAAAGAGGAAATCAGAGAGATATGTTCTGTCTGACCTAGAAAAATACCAACATGCATCTTGTGAACTGCCCCTGCAGACCACATGGAAGGGAAGTGCAGGCAACTTCTCATTGCTGAGAGCAGCCAAAAAGCTAGCAGGAAAAGGAGGACCTTCATGCTACAAGTGTAAGGAAAGGAATTCTACCCACAGCCTGTGGAGCTTGGAGGAAGATTATAAGTGTCTAGTGAAAACTGAGGTCCTGGTCCTTACGTGTTTCTGTCCCATGAAACCCTGAGCACATACGCCAGCCATTCTGTGCCTGGTCTTAGGATCTACAGAAACTGTGAGATGATAAATGGATTTGAAGTTGGTGGCAATTTGTTATACAGCAGTAGAAAAGTAGTACACACTTGATACCCAGTAATTCTATGTGCCAAGGCGAAGCAACACGCCCGAGCTCCCAGTCCTCTGAAGTGGAGTAGCGAGGACTGCAACCCAGGTTTGCCTAACTCCCAGTCCCCTGCTCTCCTCGTACAGCTCATGCAGAGCAACTCTGAGTCAGCAGTGCTAGGGTTAAGGTGGTGCTGGGGGTGGACCTGAAGCTTAGCATCCTCACCATAAGCCTTTTGTTTTTGCCTCTGACTGCACTACCTCTGCTTATATCTGCCACAGAACCAGCGTGCTCTTCAGCATCCATCTCTCTGACTCCAGGGAGAGCAGCGAACACTCTTCTTGTGTACCAATTAATCTTTGACCACTAGGACTGCCTAACAGAGGCAGAAAGGGTGAAATGGACTCTTGTTTTTAGGAACTGAGCTGAGACCCCTGATTTATTTCACCTTGTTTGTGAAACAGCAGCTAATGATTTTGTTTCACTCCTCACTTGGACGAGATTCAGGGAAAAGCATTTGGATGGAATCACAGGAGAGCACACTTAGGGCATGAGCCAGCACACTTCTGTGTTGTCTCTAATTCATCCTCCCTCAGGCTCAAAAGACTCGGGTAACAGGGAAACATTGACCATGGTCTTATAAAAAGGTGTCATACCTTAATGACTATTTGTGCATGAACCAGTGTATATTTTAGTTCTTACTATATTCCAAGTAAACCCAATGAATATTCCCTTTGTGTCAATAACAATATAATACCAAAAATCTCTGGTCCTTAGATTCCTTATCTTTAGCATGAATAGAGCAACACCATATGGAAATATTGTAAAGATCAAATGTGATAATGTACATGAAAGTACATTAAAAACTACAAAATGCTATCCATACTTAGGATGTTATAAGATTAGGCTCAAGGCAGTTGTCTATGAAAAGCAAAAAATATTTGAAACTTTAAGCATGTAGAAACTACTGAAGATGAATCTTTTTCTCTATGTTAAATCTCTCTCTCTCTCTCTCTCTCTCTCTCTCTCTCCCCCGCCCAGGGGTGCCAAAAAATGTATATATATGACTTGTATTTATTTTTTGTTACCAGTATATATTGAGTATTACAATTTTAATACAGTTTTTTTCCCCTTTCTTAAAATGTGTATTCGTTGTTTTGGCACCTCAAATATATCCCTGAAATAGAATGATCCATTTAAATGTCTTCAATCCATCCTTACATCACCTTGAAGAATGCTCAGGTTATACGTTAAGTGTACTCAGTTACACTCAGGCTTATGTTCCTGACCTCTTAGAGACAAGGGTAGTATTACTTACAGCTAAGTTGGCACTTTTCTTAAAGTTGAGTCCTCCTGCTGGAATTAATGGGGGTTCTATTAGTTCCAGCTACATCAGAACCATATACTAGGATAGGGAAAAATGTCAAATAAGATGCTGAAATTGGTAGGGAAAATAAATAGAATTTTTCAGCTCCTAGAAGGGAATTACCCTCAATGGTGAGTGAGAAAGAAAGAAGAAATATTACTGAGGGAGTATTAGAGAGTTGCTTAAAACATATTTTTATGCATTGGACAACAGCAAGAAATTTGTCAGCATTGGGCAGCATTATGGTTTGCCAGAGCTATAAAAAGGTTATGCAAACAGTAACCCAAAAGGAATAGAAACACATTAGAATTTATAGGCCTAAATTACTCACTATGTAAATGAAGCTTTCAAATATATATGGTTTATGGAAATTAATGTCTTATATTTATTACTCAGCTCCAAGATTAAAATTGGAACCACACTGATTAGGTAACATTATAAATCAATTCCCATAGAAAGAAATAATAATAATACATCAAAGTACAAATGCTCTGATTAAACAAGTTGATATATAAGAAGAAAAAAGATGTGTGCTTTTCTTGACAGCTAATCCTGAATGCTAGTCAGTTTTCTTATTCTTACCAAAATAATGGGCTGGACGTAAACAGACAAGCTGGTTATGACACTTCCTATTTCAGTAAACATACAGGAGGAAAAAAGAGGGAGAGAAAGATATGGGCTCCTTTCTCCCAACTTAAATATCACACTATGTGAAGCTTGTATTGCTGAATGTGGCAACACCTCAAATACTACAATTCATGTAGCTTTTAGCCAAAGAGAAGACAGAAAAGCAATGTATCACTGGATCATCCTTCAATTCAAGTCTCTTAGTTTCCTTTAGTTCTTTCAGACAGGGGAGGAGGTTGATAAGGTAGAAAGGATAATATTAAAGGAAAGAAGCATTAATTAAAAATTCAGTCATATGTACACATGACCTATGGAAACTGTTAGGTTCCGTGATCTCCAAAAACATTGAAACATTTTATTCTAAAGTTGGGAAGAAAGATTTTACTAAAAGATGGCAGAATGAAAGTAAATTTAAATCTCCGTGCCTTTCAGGGTGCTGTGGGAGGAGGCAGAAATTTCTAGAAATGTGTTTCAAAGCCTTCTGTAGGAGGATCCTTGAGCAGAAGCAATGCTAATTGAAGCACATGTAGATGAATGATTTGGGACCAGATCTCCTTTTATGAATAGGCAGAGTGTCCCTGTTAGGGAAAGTACCAGGAGATAAACAAAACAGAAAAATAATGTTGCTTCTGTCCAGACCCACCCTAAGTGTCCCATTTACACAGTAAATCATGATTGCTCACAGGTTTGCCAATGGGGAAGGTTTTCCACCTCATTAGAGAAGAATGTGGTAGACTTTTAAAGCAGCTTCAGTATTTTACAGCAATTCTATTTTTTTCAACATGTTATTCTTTTACTTTGATAAGTATAAAGTCTGTGTTCGTCTCTAGTATTGGAATGACTTAGGTTCATGGAGAATTCTGGCTTCCTGCCAGTTACACCTGAAGCTGTTGGTTGATATGCCAAGAGTAGAACCCCTCAGACTTCACTTAAATATCTGCCAAGGAATACTCATACTCAGAACTGTAAACATAATTATTGGAACTTGCTGTCTAATTAGCATGTGCTGTACTGATAGGTAAGGTCTGGTAGCTTCAGAACATCACCATTTCATCTACATACTGCCAAGTAATACAATCATGTTTATGGCACTAGACCCATTAGTCTGTGAATTTACTGTTTTGTCAATGCTTTAATGGCTTCAACATCATGTGGATATCGATTCCTCAATGTCTCCGTTTTTAAAGTGGGTGGTCTTGGCATTTTGTGCAGGGTACTGTGCCAGGTGCTTTAGAGGAAACCAAGGTGAAAGAGGTGAGAGTCCCAACTTTGATGGGTCTATAATCCATAGTTGAGACAAGAGAGATAAATAATAACCTCATGATTATTAAATTTAGCGTCATAAAAGAGATACAGTGAAAGTGCAACGGCAGTTCAGATAAATCACCAGGAGGTATTGCCAGTAAGTGGAACAACAGCATTGCCCAAGGTTGGAGTTAGAAAGAGCACAGATGTCTGCCAGGATCACAGAATGGACTTGTTACATCCCTTCCTCAAAGCCTGGCCTTACTGCAGAGTATTCCCACCCCAGGCCTTTACTGTTACCACTCTGTCTCTGGTAACCCCTCACTCAGGTCCCATTCACTCACATCCTGATATCTGTTATGACATTGTGACTTCACATCACATGTTTACCTTTATTCCCAAACTAACTTGCCATTCTGTCCTTTTGGTACCAACCATAAACTCATTTCAGCTTTTGGTTTCATTATTACTTTTCCCAAAGGTAGTATTCTCTGAGAATAGGAGAAGGCTTCATAAGAGAACCAGCAAGGCATCTAGCCCTTGAAGAACAGAATGAATTTGGTTATGCAGAAATCTGTATGAAAGGAGGGAATGGACTTTCTTAGGAAAACGACATCATGAACCAAGACAGAAAGTGGGAAACCATGTAAGTTAAGGTATTTTGCAATGTGGCTGTGCAATTTGGCTGTAGGGACATAAAGGAGACACAAGGGAGAGGGAATTTGAACAGTCATGTTAGGGCCAACAGGGAAGATTTCAAGTATTTGAGGTATGAGAGGAATTAATTTCATTCATATTGGGAAACCAAGAAAGATTTTTGAACCAGAGATCACAAGATCTGAGCTACTCTGTGGGAAAAAAAAATTTAATAGCTAGGTATGGAATAGTTAAACTATAAAGAGAGAAAGTAATTATAACAGTTCTTGAATCACTATGCTCATCTAAATTAGGACCAAAGTTATGCAGAGGAGGGGACTCATTATCACTGCCTCAAAAGGAAGGTATGACTGGGACAACAAGCAGAGGCAGCCCATAATCTTGGCTTTTGCTTTCAAGAAGGTCTCCATAGAAGACCTTATAAAGTTTGTAGGAAGTAAATGGAATGGGGAATCTGGTGTGCAAGAAGAAGCAAGAGGGAGAGAGGTAACAGACTGTAAAATGTGTTCCTCTGGGCTACAAGGGAGAAAGAGGTCTCTGGCTGGACCAGGGCTCCAGAGAAGCTTGGCAGCAAGGTCCAAGACAAGCACTTAGGCACCAGAGTCCCCAGCCTGAGAAGATGTTTTCCTCCCATGCATGGCAGGAAGGACCTAAAGGTACCCTGCAGAGGACAGATATATCTCATCCTCACAGATATCTAATAAATGGGGACTCTCTCCAGATAGATGCCTAATCATACATGTCTTGGAATTGTGTATGGCATGACCTATGGAAATAGGATAGGGGGAAACCCCAGACATACTGAGCTTGAATTCCTTGCCAACACAATAGGAATAGGACTCAGAGAGATATTCAATTAATTCAGAGGAAATAAAAAATGCTCTATTTCTTATCCACCTGGATTTGTGTACTGAAATTCATATACTCTAAATATCTTATATATTTTTATATTCTGGGCATGTAGTACAGCACATCCTAAGCTGTCTATACTCAATAAGTAGGGGTACATAAATGTAAGTGGACGAGAGTCAAGATAAATCCAATTTACAAAAAAAAAAAAAAAAAATGCCCCACAATACATAATAATGGAAACATTTGTATGTATTTTTACTACTAATAATTGCCTACTTTTTTCTCCAAATATCTAATTTCTTTGCTTTGAAAATTAAATTATCAGACCGCATACAAATAAAATCCTATTTGCTCCTCTGAAAGTTCCCGAATAGTTTTTCTTTGTTTTATTTTGTTTTCCTTTCCTTTTTTTAACTCAAAGTAAGCCTAATATTGTTCATAGATTGTAAATCCTAAGAGATAACAATTGTTCCATTTACTTACTCATATGACATTAACTGTGAGGAAAATTAAACTATTCTGCAAAACAGAAATTTAATTATGGCTTTAACAGCAACAAATACCTAATATAAAAATATCAGATAATCACTTGTGTTTTTTTGCCACGTTTTACATTTTATGAATTAATGCTTTGCATCAATTTACATTAGAACTGAGTACATTTACTGACAGAACCTGCCCCCAGATTTGTGTTTGTTTACTACCCAGCAATGTCATACAAAAGCCAATCTATTAATTTATTCCTATGTACTGAAAACATCTGGAAAATCTCATAGGGGGGTTCAGCTGAGACCATCCTTTCTCGTATTGTCTGTGGGGCCATTTACATGTGGGGCTACACATTTTTCAATGGAAGGAATACCTCTACTAGAGTCATTGAAACCTCATTATGCTAAATGCTGAACAAGAAACCTTCATATAAAACCTTTTAATTTTCCCCCAAATCCCAATTTGGTTATATATTAGATTAAGGTTCTACTTGTCTTATAATAGAAAAGATTTTCTAAAGAATCTATCAAGTTTTTATGCCAATGATTCTTATCCATGTTTCTGTGAAACTAAGGTTTCAAAGTGTTTGGGGGATCCTTTACCTCATATTTATCTTGATCTCCTGAGGTAAACGACATGCAAAACAATTTGAGAAATATAAAGGGACATATTCAAGGTCATGTAGGTGGCTCAAGGCATAACAAAAATGAGCACATAATTCTTTATACCAGTTCAGTCATGGGTTATTCCACTAAGGCTTCTAAAGAGCCTATTATGTGCCAACTACATTCTAGGCCCTTGGAATAAAAATATAAAAATATAGTTGTCTTCAACAATTTTATGGTATTTTATAGAAGATTGGTCAGAAAAGTGGTCAATTATAAAATAACCTAATAAACAAAGTTTTCAGGCTGATTTTTAGTTTCTGAAGTGAAACATAAGGATTAGAGTTTGACCCAGGTATTCTACCTCTTTTTTTCTTTGCTTTTTGTATTATTAGCACTCATGCTTTTCAGTTCCAGTGCTCCAGGTATATGCAAAGCTACAGAATCTTAGCCAGGTATAATTCGGTCAAGAAATAGATATATCCGTTATTGTTCATCTTCAGCTTCAGGTGTACAGTGCAGTGATCAGGCATCCACATCTTTCCTGAGGTGGAAGCTGAACAATAATGAATGTCAACTACAATTATATATATATATATATATATATATATATATATATATATATATATATATATATATATGGTTACAAGAAGTGGAGTACAGCATTATGAATAGCGACGGGAAATGTAACAGCTGTATGCGATGTCAGAGGGGTAGTAGATGGGGCGAGGGGGGTTATCACTGTGTAAGGATATAAATGATAAATGTCTAGTACATTGTTTTGTACACCTAAAACTAATAAAATAATAATGATAATAATAATAAAAAGAAAAGAGATATCACCATAAACTGGCTCAGGTATCAGGGCATCCATTTGAAAGATAACAGAAGTAAGTCACAGAAGCTCAAAGCAGGAAACACAGAAGGGCCTGATGATAAACTAGGATTGGACTTTGAAAGACTCTGACGGCTACCAAGGACCAAGGGATTTTCTCTCCATATCTTTTTATCTATTTGATGTCACCAGATCACTTACAGATCACTTTTCTCTATGCACATGTTCTATTTTTCTGTGTGAAAGATGAAATGCACTGAATAATGAAGGTGATTTCATTTAGGATAT
The DNA here is from genome assembly GCF_004115265.2 of Rhinolophus ferrumequinum. NCBI lineage: Eukaryota > Metazoa > Chordata > Mammalia > Chiroptera > Rhinolophidae > Rhinolophus > Rhinolophus ferrumequinum. The sequence continues at coordinate 62,883,536 of NC_046287.1, forward strand.
TGCCATAGGGAGAATAGTCATTAATGAGGAACACCTTAAAAAGAGGGAGAAAACTTGGAATTTTATGAAACAAGAGAGTAATCGAGGAAGACTGGAGGTGGATCATACCTCTGATATGCAAGGGTAGGTTGGTTCTTTATGTTTAGCTGTTTATCCTAACACAAAAGGATCCCAAGAGGGTGAGAGGATTTCTCCCTTGCTCTGCAGGACTTCTCTTTGCTGAGAATCTTGCCCTTCTTATTCACCAGCATACATGACCCCAAAATGGCCACCCAGAATCTACCTGATCTCCTATCTCCAAACAGAACCACAAAACAACCCCTGATAAAAATTCTCAGGAGGAAGAGGATTAGAAAGGATCCTTTGGGTCAGATATTTACCCTGAGAACAATTATCTAGCAAAGGTTGGGGTTAGTAAATCATGGCAGCAGAGATCCATCTCTTCTGTTGTGTTGGTGGGGCTGGAGAAGGACAGAGGTCTCTAAGAAGAAATTATGAGCCAAGGAGATACTCCAATAAGTGTCAGCTACTTAGATGATAACTCTGATGTCACTTCTTGGAATGCCAAAACTACTGTATTAGGTAATTTAAGGGGAAAATGTTATTTACATATTAAAACAGCTAGGATACTGATCAAGATAGTAGATTCTATAAATATGCCTAACTTCATTTCTATTGCAAATCTCTAGAAATAGAGATTTTCTCTATTTCCATATCTCTATATAGATAGGGATATAGATATAGATATATGAAAAATAAAAATGTATTTCTATCAGCATTGGAAATCGAGAAAGTATGCCAGTGACAATTTTGAGGACTTTCTGAAAGAAAAAAGCAGATGGCTTTGGAGCAACCTATTAAGAAATAAAACTGATTGACACTTAGAAAAAGTCCTTATCCCAGGAATGTAAAGATGATTTGATATTAGACAATCTATTGCTACATGTCACTAAAAAAACTTAGAAAAACAAGAGAAGCTAAAAATTTTTTTTAAAAAAATTCAAATCCATTTTTTATAAATATACAAAACAAGCTATGAATAGCAGGATTCAACCCTGATTTATTTTAAAGTGTCTTCCAGTAACCAATAGTAAGCATCATTCTTAATATTGAAAACTGATAAAAATCTCCATTGTAGCAGAAGAGCAAATTTCCTCGCATTTTCTTCATTGGTCCAAAACTCCTTTGACCTCTTTCAGCCCCCAACTAATGAGTAGCAGGAGCTGAAAGACTTAGTTCAGTCCCATTTGATTTAAAATATAATATGACCCAATAGTGTAAACAGTTTCTCTAGATCCAACTGTTAGGTACAACAATAATTCTATGAGCTGTTTGCTCAGTCTTTTAGTTTCCTCACCTTCTCCCCACGTCTACAGCTGGCAACTGGCTAATGAGGGAGGCCTTAAGGAGAGTGACATTGGATAGAAGGGGAACTTCTGGCATCTAATAAGCATATGGGTGTGCACTGTCTGCCGTGAGAAGCATGTACCAGTACATTCTGCTACTGTCTGCATTTAACTTCTGTGACTCATAGAAATGTGGTTTCTTCCTCCTTGGCTCTGTGAGGGCCTGATGACCTCTCCCTTCTCATTCAGAACTTCTGTAGGTCTGTTTGGTATAGCATCTCTCTGTGAGCCCTTGTCCCATTTTCCTTTGGACCCTGAATGAGGCCACCCATCACTCAGGAAGCCACTCCACCAAATGAGCCCCCTGGAAAGACTATGGGTCTTAACTCAACATCTAGAACACATTGAAACCAAAATAAGCCCAAAGAATTCCTTGTTCACTCTAACTCTGCCTGCCCCCAACCTATACTTAACTACCTATTATATCCATTGTTGGTGTAAACCCAGCCTGCAGAACAGTAGAAAAAGAATTATTCAGCTAGAGGAATGCCAGCAAGATAGCAGAATAGGAATTTTCAGTGCTCCTCCCCTAGCAGATACATCAATTTGAACAATTATCCTTCACATGAGCTAAGGATTCCAGATGAGAGATTAAGCATCTGGGTAAAGCATAGAAATAAGAAAAGATGCATTTAAGAGGGTGAGAAGGATAGTTTCACTGCTCCCCCAAGCCTGGGAAGTCCATCACAGAGAGAGGCAACTGCCCCATAGGGGAAGGAGAGTGGTATGAGCACCCAACTTCGGTGCAGACCCCAGCACCAGGCCAGCCCCCATGGCCCCAGGCACCTGTGACCCGGCCTCCAGATTTGCCCCAGTGCCAGGGGCTGCCATAGCCCCAGGCTCCAGGTTCACCTCAGCTCCAGCCCAGCCATAGTAGACCCAGTTCCTAGGCCAGCTCCCTTGGCCCCAGGCTCCCACTTTGCCCCAGTGCCAGGTCGGGATCTGGACCACGTCTCCAGATTGGTACCTGCAGCCCCAGGCTCCAGAGCAGTCCTTGTGGTCCCAGGCTCCCAGCCTAGGACCCAGCTCATCCTAACACCAGGTCAGCCCTCAGACTCTATTCCAACACCCATATACCCAGACTCCAGACCCATCCCTGCAGTCTCAGGCTTCAGGCCTGCCCCAACACCAGGTCAGCACTCTGAGACCCAGAAAACAGCCTGGTCCGCACAAACCCAGGCTACCAGTCTACCTCAAAATCTGGCTGGCCCCCATAGCCACAGGCTCTAGGCTAGTACCCACGGAGCCAGGTTTCAGGCCCATTCCAGCCCCAGACTTGTTTCTGTGGCCCCACGTGCCAGTGGAACCAGAGTCCAGGCCTGCCCCTGTGGACATCAATGACAAAGCCAGACCCCCATGGACAAATGGAAGGGAGGGAGGGAGGAAGAATGGGAGGGTGGCATAAAGCCAACAGCTTGGAGTTGCAGTGACCAACTAGTTTATGAAAGTGGCCGGGGCCAGTTTAAAAGGCTATGTATGAACTGAGCAAGTCCTATAAGACAGCAAATCTGAGCCTGAGAGAATGCCTCAAAAATAAGTGTGGTGGTTGAGCCTACTGTTGAAATTTCTGTTTTTCAGAAAGAAAAGTGTTCATAAATATGGTGGAATTCACTTCCCTCATTCTGTTCTCAGCCCAGTGTGTGACTATATTCATTCTAGCCCCTCCCAGACCAATTCAATATCGTGAGTCACTCAGGTAAAACTTCTTCCCTGCCGAACTCCCTACTCCATTTACCCCTGGTGTCACAAAGCTTAAACTGTGATGAGACAGGGTGTCCCATAAGAAGTAGGCTACCTTAGCTAAATCTCTGAGCACAGCTTTCTACTACACCTCAATCAAGGAGTCAGAGTTAGGGAATGACTTGAAGGAAAGGAAGACTTTTAGTAAATACAGATCTCCCATGTGGAAAGGTTAAAAGACAGAGCTTTAACAACAACTTTGTTAAACAGATACATGCCAGAGAAAGAACTCTTGGAGGCTGCAAGAGGGAAAAGTGGATCAGTCAAGTCCTTGAGTCCTTGACAGGATAATGGAGAGAAGTCAAGGCCTTACCAGCTGAATTTCATACTGACTTTGTTGACAGAAGACCAACATGCTCCTGGAGGCGTAGGCTAAGAATATCTCTTTAGAGCTTCTTATTAGGGGAATATATGTGCTTTATACGATATAGAGAACCAAGAAGGAGAAATTGACTACCCCAGAGTCATGCAGAGCTTCTTGCTAGCCTCTTGTCACAAAATTAGGTTTATTGACTATTTCAGTCTTTGTTTCATGTGACTTATCTTGTGTAGGGTCTTAGAATCCCCCACACTCCTCTCCCAATGGAGTGGATTTAGTAAGAGTCATATACCCCCTCTCAGAAGTGTCTTCCAGCCAATCAATAATGCTGAGAAGCTCTGTAAAATAGGCAATAGCCATCACAGCATGTCCGATTTCTCTGTGTTTTCACTTTTACATCTGGTAAAGGTCAAAGACTCTATTTATCACAACCAAACACACATGGATACTGAAAAGATATTTTTGCCCAGTATATTGTTTTGAAATGGGATGGGGTGTGGAAAGTCTTTCTTCTGGTTTCTGAAAAATTCACAGTAAATTAAAGAATGGTGCACTTTTATGTGCTCCTTTCCATCAAAAGATTCTAAAGTACTTAAACAATTTTAATTAAGCTGTTCCAGTATCTCTCAGGAGCAAATCAATATTTTTCATACTCCTTGTTTCAGGCTAGGGAAATAAAGTCCAGCCCCTTCCCTAACCTCAATTCACATTTAACAGTCTTTGCTCGAAATATGGAAAATTTCCCTTGAATATATTTAATTATAAGGGAGTAAAATTTTCTTCTTAGTGTGCCTTACCTCTCTTTCCTCTGTAAGAGATGAGAAGAAAAAAGAGCAAGCCCTAAATAAGAATCTAAGAAACACACAATGTGATATATAGATGATATATTGCAGAATTGTACACTTGAAAACTATGTAATTTCACTAACCATTGTCACCCCGATAAATTTTAATTAAAGTGAATTTTTAAAAAGAAAATGTGAGCTTTTTGAGGCCTGGATATTAAAAGCAAAATATATTTTTCATCTCTCGGGCAATATGGGAGAATATCTAATTTTTTTCAGGCTGTAAACAAAAGAAGTATAGGCATATTTTCAGAGCCCTAAAAGATAATAGATGATAGATCAGATAGATAATAGATAGATAGATAGGTGATAGATAGATATACACATATAGATTCACAAAAGGAGCAGAACTAGCTCTTCACCTCAAGTATCACCAGAATGAATTAGAAATTGTTCCTCTATAAACCTGCGGATAAGGCGGGAGGGTGCTGACTTTTTCTGTTCTCTTTGTAAAATAATTGGGTTTCTCTGTGTCGTTTGATTGAAAATTGACATTCTCTGCTCTCAAAATGTCTAATTGTCGTCCACTGGGGAGAGACTAGGCTTCTACAGCAGCCAATAGATGTTGGGCTGTACTTAGTATGGCAGGAGGACAGGAAAAGGCCACTCTGCCCTCTCTGAGATGGCACCATGGGGACTCAGGAAAAAAAAAATAATCTAGGAGAAAAAAAAGCAAGTGAACTATTCACAGTTCTCCACCTGGGGGCTGCTGTTTGTAGGAAACAAATTGCTGTAATAATAGTTAACACTTCTGGCACCTTCCTAGGTTCACCTTGGAGACGGATTTAAACTCCTGAGATGGAGACTTTTTGCTGTTAAAATGAAAGTGTGAGTGCCTAGTGGCTCCTGAAAATAAAGGCCTTCTGCATTTCCTGCCTCAGAAAACTCTGAATCTGAGAACATCTCAGCTGAGCTGTATCTGTCTAGACTTGTATTTAAGCAGCAGCTTTACTGAACAATGAAACAACCTCTACTTCTCTATTTACAGCATAAAGCAAAGGGAACTGGCAGCCATTGAGCATGATAAATTGAGATTTTTAGGCTTATACCCATTTGCTCTTTGGTGATCTGTTCTGAGACACTTCAATCTAATATTCTCTAAAGTAGTTTTGGTAGATATTGGTGATAACAGGGGATTGACATTCTCCCTTTCTGTTTACACATGCACTGCTAGGAAGAATAACTTTCTGGAAAGAGAACTGTTTTTTGATCTAGGGTACACAAATGTAATGGGATGAGTTAATGGAAAAAGCTAACCAAAGGCAGCATCTTCTTTTCCTCTTGTCACCTCTAGTCGGAAAAAGAAATCAACATGTGTTTCTAAAGACTCACTTAGGAAGTCCTACGCTACAACAGGATAATTATATTCTATGGTTATATTTCCTGATGTAGTTATTAGTAATGCTCCCTTTTACTCTTAGAAGTATCCTGATTTGGATGACATATGGTCATACTACGTGTCAATATCTTCCCCAAAATAAATGAGTAGGGAGAAACACTTGGAGAGTTAAAGATAGAATGGCTGGTCCTAGATAAGGAAAAGAGTTATAAAGACTGGAAAGGAAACAGAGTTTTGGCCAATTCCCTCACAGCACCCTGGACCTGCCAGGTATATCAACTGAGATTGGATGCCAGGTGCTAAAGACCTTAACTACATCGAGACCTCTGTACTCAAGCTGGCCTTGTGACATGTCTGCATAGTGTGGGGGTCATGTGGACTTGAACAGTGTACATACCAGAGACTATCGTAGTAGACTGAACACTAGACAAGATTTCTACAGTTTGTGGACACTCACATAGCCACCTGTTTCCAAAACTGTTACTGAGTTTGAATTACTCCCAACCATGACTGGTCTGGACACCAACTCAGAGCTAATTTGATTTAGAAAAATTAAACAATGTGGTATTTCTTAAAGCCAGCTGCAGAGACAGAAAATCATATGTACTACACAAGCAGCTAGGAACTTCTGTTTACATCACTGAAGTAATTGGCAGACAGGTGGTGGTTGCAGCCAGGGCCAGGTGGTTGAAACAGGAGCTTTTATTTCCTTCAATAAGCACGTGAGGTTAGAGTTCTTAGTGGCCTGGGATTTCCTCAGGGCCTCGTGAGCCAAATGGATAGGAAGGGAGGGAATTGCTCAGAGGCAATGCAGGGTGATTACTTTATTCAGTTGATTCCACAAGTATTTATTAAGCACCACTAACTCTTCCATGGCTGCGATGGAGTGCTTTGTCTCTTGCACATGGAGTCATTGGCTGTGCCCATGTCCCTCCTACAAATATATGTTGTTTCAGATTGAAGAGTCATCTGTGGGAGAGATACTTAAACAGGAGAGGTTTTAGGATATGGGTGACACACAGGAATTCACTACACATGGGTCCAGGGTTGCATATGTGGGATAGAATGGCTGAAACAAAGGAAGAATCAAAGTCATAATAATTAAAAACAAACATATATTTAGATTTAAAAGACTAAACAGAGCTACCGTGTTTCCCCGAAAATAAAACCTAGGCGGACAATCAGCTCTAATGCGCCTTTTGGAGCAAAAATTAATACAATTAATACAATTTTTTGCTCCAAAAGACGCATGAGCTGACTGTCGGGCTAGGTCTTATTTTCGGGGAAACATAATATGATAGAAAAGTGTGTGGGGGAATTACCGATTTAAATATTGTTAATTAGCTAATTAATTGATTAATGTTCTACCCATTTTTCTTAAGTTACATAAGAATTCTAAGGTGTAAACAGGATAAGGTAATTAAGAAGGTAGCCCAAGAGAATGCATACCCACCTGCTTTATATATGCTAGGAGTAAGGATGCAGGCGGCTTGTGGTTGCTATAGGTAACTTCCAGACTTGATATATTAAGGAGGGCCTTAAGGAAGGACTCCTTGGAGAAAACCATGATTGTTCAAATTAGGACACTGTGGACTTATATTAAGCCAAGATTCACGAGTCGATGAATCTATGGCACATTTTAATGTCTTGCCTTCTATTTCCCACATGAGTCTCCAAAATTAGAGTACAAAACAATTTGAAATGATGAATGATAATGAGCCATAAGAGTATCCATAGACATCAGAAGCAATTGGAATTCATGGAACCACATGGGATTACTGATCCTGAACAGCTTTTTTGTGGGCTTGGACTTGAGATGGACTTTGGAGTGTGGTTAGGACATCAGTGGAGTAGGACTAATGAACTTCTTACTTGTTTCTGTATTCACCTCCAGCCATGCTGACAAACAGCAAATGAAGCTCTGTGCTTTTGTTTTTTCCAAATTGGTATTCTGTTAAATGCCTCTGAGTGAGTATATAATAATAATAATAATAATAATAATAATAATAATAATAATAATAATAATTAGAATTAGCCATGGCCAAGACCTTGAGGGGACACAGTGATGAGTGTCTATGACAAGGTTGGTCCTCCCATTTGCAATAAGAACCTTCAGAATTAGTCCTGGGTGGTTGCCCACGAGGAAATTGGGTAAACCCATTATCTCATTTACTGAGGCCACAAAGGAACTATCAAGTGAAGATGACCTTCAGCTACTGTCTACTTTGACTAGACTCAAACTAATGACCTTGAGGTGGGAAGCAGTAGCTACAGACTAACTATCTTCTCTCTCACAGGCTCAAGGGCTCTTGGCACATGGTTGATATAAGCCTTACAGCTGTTGCATTAAAAATTGTGATGTCACTGAAATCCTCTTGCCCCTGCCCCCTTCCCAAAATAATTATCAGTTACAGCACAGATATTAAAATGGCACTTTAAAAAATTAAAATACAGTTCTAAAAAAAAGACCATATAAATGTAGAATTAATTGCTGTATATGCTTCAAATTACCGAGAGAATTTATTTTATTTCTGTCACAGCAGAAAGTGCTTCATCAGGAGGAATTCACGTGGAGATTCAACCATGTCCTAGTTATTTTGTATTTAATATGCTTGAGATGTTTAATTATTTTTGATTAATTCATTTACCATTAAACCACCCAAAGACTTTGACATGTTCTGTAAGGGGTGGCTTTACAGTGTGATAGCTATATAGTCCCAGCCTTAAAGGAGTCAAGGTAAAAGCCCAGCATTGGAGGACAAAACAAATTTGGATTGAAACCTGGCTCCATTATTTACCAGTTGTGTGAATTTTGACAGAAAACATCTCTGAGCTATGGTTTTGTCATTTGTAAAATGGGTAATACAATGAATCTGATTTCATAGGGTGTTATGAGAACTAAATGAGAAAATGAATGCTAAGCATATTGAACTTATGACTAGTTTAGGGAAGCACTCAATAAATGGTAATTATTACTATTATTATCATGATGTAGAAATGCTAGCCATCTATGTACACAGAAGTAAAATACACACAATCATTGCTTGCTTTGCCCTACAGAGGTAGGCAGATTTCTTGGGATGAGACCCAGCCCAACTCAGATAATTGTGAAAGAAATCAAGGCAGGGAGAGGTTTTTAGATGGGCTTGAGTCACCTTTGGACCCCACCACATATTTTTAGTCTTGTCTCTTACTAATACCCCCAAAACATTCGATTTCAGTCAAACTGGTTTTATTAGTGTCCACTAAGCACTCCCATATCCTGCTTATTTCTCATGTTGTCTGAGAAGCCTTCTGTAATCACTATAACCTTCACTATAACTCCCTCTGGCACTTTCTGAGGAACCTCTGATAAAATCAGAGAATTTAGATTATAGAGGAACTCATGGAATGTTAAGGAGAGAAAGGACTTGCAGATCATTTACACTCTTTTAAAACCAAGAAAACTTAGTCCTGGGAGATTAAATAATTTGCTCAAGGTCATACAACTAGGTAACGGAAGAAGCAGAATAAAGACCTGAGAGTCCCAGCACTTCTTTATTGCTCCTACCATCCTTCCTAAGCTGCCTTACCTCGCTGATTTGTTTCAATTTGGCAACTTCTTAGACAAGATTAACTACCTAAAATTCCCTGAAGGGTGGACTTGGGGGTAGCTTAAGTAGCAGAAAAGGAATTAGAGGAAAATGTCTTTGCCTTTGTCTTTACTACCGATGTGAATGCCTATCTCTGGGGAAAAAAAAAATACAAAGAGAAAGGAGGTAACAGTTATTGGGTCATTACTATATAGCTGGCACCAGATTGCCATGTCCTTCCATGGCCTCACATTCTCCAGGCTTTACCAACCTGGATCTAAAACTGGAAAAATAAATGTCCTCACTCACCATGATGGTAAGCACAGATGTCTTCAACATCCCTTCCCCTAAATCAGTTCTGGACATCCTGTGAAGATGTCTCATTTCTACTGTGATGTCTCGCATCATCCCAGCTGCTGAGTGATGCCCACCCTTTTCCTCTTCTCTTAGGTATCGAAAAGTATCTTTTAGTCCCACTAACTCAGCTGATATGGTGAGGACTGTGAAGCCACCACAGTATGACATCTTTTGGGTATTTCTGCATGAATGCACCCCACAAGTCAAGCTGCTATGTTTTTCTTTATCACATTGTGTTACAGTGGGAATTCAAAAAGAGGGAAACGCTGTGCATTGGTACAAGTACAACACATAGTTATAACAAATGAGATCTTTTACTCTAAGTATTCATCTAGTGAAATTAGGCTTTTTTGTTGCTGTTGTAGCCCATCTCTTAAGACTCAGAAATACGTCCACATCGACTCTAATATGCAATGTATGGTCCTAAAATCACATCTCCATTCCAACACTTCTATCATGTCCTTAAATAAAATTTGTCATCTAGGCTTCTTCCTTGCCTTAGAATGAGTTACCTTCCCTGCCCCTCCTAAGTCTCTAACTTCACACAAAAAGTCCTGCAGCACATGTATACCACCAGCCACATCTGAACACTAAACTTCTAGGCTTGTGTTTACACAAACTTTAACTTATTTGATTTTTACAAAACTGTTAGAAGTAGGAAGTAGTGCTTCCATTTTTTAGATGCCAACTCAACATCATAGGACCAGTACCTAAAGCAAGGAATCAAAGTCAAGAATTGACCCTCTGAGCTCATGCTCTTAGCACTGTACCACTATGCCCCTGACAAGGTTGGGAAAGACTCCATTCTCCACCTCCCAACCAAAGTTCTCTACTATGCAACTGTCAGTTCTGCAAGCCTGCTGTCACAGCTTTCCTTGTTTAAGGGCTCTTTGTGATTTTCACATGTTCCTTCTGTGAATGCATTTATTGCAGTGTTTTTATCTTACCTCTATTACCCTTGTTACCTACTTGGAACTATTCTAGAGTCTCTGATGTTCTTTCACAATTCAGTAATTGATTTCAACTGTCTGCTTATTATATGTTAAAGACAAGCATTTTCCAAAGAAAAATACAACTATATCATGTTTCTGATGAAAACTTATGATGGACTAGGTACAAGCAAGAAAAGCTGTTACATATCCTGACAGGGACTAATAGTGGCTTGTGTGTTTATGTATCTTTTAGTGAATTATATATGCTGCACTGTTGATACACAGAAGACAAACAATGTGATTTATCTCCTATTTTCTCTAATGTTCTGGCCCATAGAAATAAGTCAATCATGAAGAAGTCTTTTTGGAATGATAACCTGGAAACAAACTTTCATATAGGCACTCAAATGTAATTCAAAATCCAAAGGGAAGAGTGGACCCCTTAACTCTGATTTAGCCTGAAGTTACTGCAAACATGTACAACTTATTGCGAAGATTCCTATACATTTCCACATCCAGGGGCCATCTATTATCATGAGGATTGCACACAGGTAGGGTTCTGACCTGCTGGTCTCTCAGTATTCATAAATAGAGCTTCCAGGAATTGCTGCCATTCTGAATGATCACTCTGGACAGCAGATAACTGTGAAAGGCAAGTTCAGTCTATGCTCCATGTTGGTAAAGTGCCAGTTTTCTTAACATCCTGGAAGAGGTGCTGTTAGGTTGGCGCAAAAGTAATTGCGGTTTAAAAGGTTAAAAATAATTGTGGTTTTTGCAATTATTTTTAACCTTTTAAACCGCAATTACTTTTGTACCAACCTAATATCATTGATCAATTTAATTTTTATCTCCTTATGTAACTTGGGAAGCTGGAAAGACATCATAAACTGTCCTGTCTCTTTGGGATTAGAAATCCCTATTAGTGCTAAATGGTAGGGAAGGCTGGAATTGATACAGATATCCCTGTTTCTTTGTGGTAGCTGTTATCCCATCGCTCACCTTAGCCTCAGATCATTTTGAGCCATTAGTTTGTTTACCCCTCACTGCATTGTGTAATCGTGTCTTCTCCAACTGTCCTGTCCTCTTAAGCACAAGATTTAAGCACACATTACCCAAAGTTTGCTCTATCGAAAAGAAAAAAAAAGTACCCATCCCTTGTCCTCAATCTAGCCTTGGTTTCTTTTACTAACATTATTTCTGTTCTAGCCTTGCTAACGTTTTCTAAAGGCTCTTTAGAGTAGTCACTAGCCACATGTTATGGCTTAACTTTACTAAAATTAAATATAGTTAAAATTTTAGTTCCTCAGACATACTATCCATATTTCGAGTGCTCAGTACGTCTTGAAATAGTCACACGTCTGCTAATAGTTATTGTAGAGAATAGTGCAGATACAGAATATTGCCATCAACTCAGAAAGTTCTATTGAACAATGTTGCTCTATGGTGAAGAACCAGTTGTTGATGTGGTCATTTCTTTGTTTTTCCAATCTATCACAAATTCTTTTTTTTTTTTAATTTATTTTTTTAATTTATTGGGGTGACAATTGTTAGTAAAATTACATAGATTTCAGGTGTACAATTCTGTAATACATCATCTATAAATCCCATTGTGTGTTCACCACCCAGAGTCAGTTCTTCTTCCATCACCATATATTTGATCCCCCTTACCCTCATCTCCCACCCCCCACCCCCCTTGCCCTCTGATAACCACTAAACTATTGTCTGTGTCTATGAGTTTTTTTTTTTCTTAGATGTTTATCATTTATATCCCTCACACTGTGGACCCCCCGCCCCCCATCCACTATCTCTCTGACATCACACCGAGCCATCCCATTTCCACTATCTCCACTCCCAATGCTGTACTCTGCCTCTTGTAAATGTATACATACCTATATATACATATATATATATATATATATATATATATACACACACACATATATATATATATAATATTATAGTTGGCATTCATTATTGTTCAGCTTCAGGTGTACAGTGCAGTGATCAGGCATCTACATCTTCCCTGAGATGGTCTCCCAAATGGGACACGTGTCTATCGGATACCCTACAAAATCTTTACAACATTATTGGTTACGTTCCCCAGATTAATTTTCAAAACCCCATGGCCATCTTGTGGTTACTAATTGTTTTCTAATCCCCTCACCTTCCCCCTTACCCCCACACCCCCCGCCCATCTAGCAACCCTCAGTTTTTCCTCTTTGTCTCCAAAACTGTTTCTGATTAGTTCATTCACTTATTCTTTTCTTTAGATTCCGCATATAAGTGAGATCATATGGTACTTATCTTTGTCTGACTTATTTCACTTAACATAATGTTCTCTAGGTCCATCCATGTTGTTGCAAATGGTAAGATTTCTTTCTTCTTTATGGCTGCGTAGTACTCCATTGTATAAATGTACCACATTTTCTTAATCCAGTCATCTACCGATGGGCATTTCGGTTGTTTCCATGTCTTGGCTATTGTATCACAAATTCTTTTTGATTGCTACTCTATTCAGGAATTTCTCTTCAAGTTACAGTGGGCTAATAGGGACCATATTTATCCTTTGGTTTTAAACAACTAGAAAAGTGAAAAAAAATATATGAAATCTATTTTGAGTTTTCAGGCATTAGAAAAGAGGCAGCACAGAACTTAACCTCTGAAATAAGTAAAAAGAGAAACAGTACCCAAAGATAGAAGGCCATATGACTGTAAATAATTTATTTAAAGAAGAAAATGCACTGGGATTGATTCCAGCCACACTCTTAGTAGCCATAACCCTAAACCCCTTCTGGAATCTTTATTTAAGATGATGGCCTCCTAACATTGCTCCAAGAGAAATTAGAGCCAAAGCACCTGTCAGCCAATTGGGTCCTGTAAGTGTTGAGGTCACTTCACCTCTGAACACTGTATTCCTACTTCTCCCCTCTCTCTATCCCAGCTCTGTCTCTGGCAGTCTGAATCCTACCTATAATTCAAGGCTTAGTTCAAGTACTGTTTCCTTCAAGAAATGTTCCTATAATTACTATCTAATGATTTCTCATTATCTTCAGGATAAAAATCCAAGCTTCTTGATAAGATGTACTAGGTCCTTCATGATCAGGTCCCAGCTTTCCTGTCAACTTAATCCTTCACCATTACTTCCCCTCACCCCTAGCACTCTTATCTTCCAGCCCTAAGGGAATATCCTACTTTCTCAGACCTCTGGGCTTTGTATACACTGCCCCCCCTCTCCTTAACTCCTCTCATCCTTCAAGGCCAGCGCAGGCCACCTGCACCCCTGTCTGTCTGAACTGTTCCACCTACATATTATTATCACTTGCCTTTATAAACTAATCCCGTTAACTACTATTTATTGAGCATTGATGATGTAGCAAACACCAAAATAGGTATTATATTACTTCTTTTTTTTTAAGTAAAGTTTATTGGGGTGACAATTGTTAGTAAAGTTACATCGGTTTCAGGTGTACAATTCTGTATGACATCATCTATAAATCACATTGTGTGTTCACCACCCAGAGTCAGTTCTCCTTCCATCACCATATATTTGATCCCCTTTACCCTCATCTACCACACCCCTCCCCGTTACCCTCTGGTAACCACTAAACTATTGTCTGTATGTATGAATTTTTGTTTCTCATTTGTTTGTCTTGTTCTTTTGTTGTTTTCGGTTCTTATACCACACATCAGTGAAATCATATGGTTCTCTGCTTTTTCTGTCTGATTTGTTTCGCTTAGCATTATAATCTCAAGATCCATCCATGTTGTCACAAATGGTCCTATATCATCTTTTCTTGCCGCCGAATAGTATTCCATTGTGTATATATACCACAACTTCTTTATCCGTTCATCTATCGAAGGACACTTTGGTTGTTTCCATGTCTTGGCCACCGTAAACAAAGCTGCAGTGAACATTGGAGCACACGTGTCTTTATATATAAATGTTTTCAGATTTTTTGAGTAGATACCCAGGAGAGGGATTGCTGGGTCATACGGTAATTCTATTCCTAATTTTTTGAGGAACCTCCACACTGCCTTCCATAGTGGCTGCACCAGTCTGCATTCCCATTATACTAATTCTTTTAATCACTATAGCACCTCTGTGACATACTATTATACCTATTTTCCAGAAAAGGAAAACAAAGTTTAGAGAGATTTAATAACTTGTCTAGCCTTATAGGTAGCACAATGAAAAACTAAAATTTGAACACAGATTGAATTTACTCCGAAGTCTACCTACAGGTTGTACTTAGCACCCTGAACTCTTCTTAAGAATGAGTACATGATTACAAACTCCATCAGGGCAAGCACCATAATGAGCATCTTAGAATTGTCTTCGTATCATACAGCATAGTACCTGACTTACAGTAAGTACACAATAAACATTTGTTGAAAGTATGAATGGTCTGTTTGTCCAATGCTTTTTCCAACATCTGTGTGTTTCTTGAGGATTAAAACAGTATATTAGCCATCTTTACATCCTGAGATACCAGCACAGTACTTGTTGAAGGAATAAATGAATATATCATATATTCTCTCTCTTTTCCTTTCTCTCTTACACACACACACACACACACACACACACACACACACTCTTACTAGTTTTTGATTACTCATATAGGGCCTTGGAATCATACTCTGCTGGTTTGAGACATGTATTATTACCCAAGCAGATCTTAGACCTTTAAAAGTCAAGAGCTGTGTCTTCCAGTTTGGAATATCTCTGCATTGGTTAGCACAACACTTGGCATATACTTGATGCTCAAAAATGCTTATTTTGTTGCTCCTCTTGCTGCCTCAAGAAGAAAAAGAGATGAATCTATTCAGTGGATTGTACAAAAAGCTTAGGTATTATTTGCTTGAGCAACTCTGGTTTATCCCTTCAAGTGAAACACATGTTTGGCTGTGGAGATTTGAAAGCCATCCGACACGGACTGGCCCAAATGATACACTGGCACTGACAGAAATTCTGCCAGGTTGTAAGCTTGGTGATTTCCTGTGATGAGAGTGTTCCAGAAAAAGCCATACCTGTTTCTCAGAGCCAGTGGGGACCAGGACATGGGTGAAAGAAGAGCATTAACATTTTACGTCTGGAAATTAGAGGTTTGGCATCCATGGGAAAAAAAACGATGTGGCCTTTTAAAGCCTGCAGGAGCTGCTGCCAAATGTCTTTCCCCTTGAAACAAAAACTGTGTTCAAGTCTAGATAATTACCACTGAGCTGTGCCAAGCCCAGAAATCCTTCTCAGCCAAGCAGCCCCACAGGGAGTAGAAATTTACATTTATAATCATTTACTTAAAACACACACACACAAAAAAACACCTTAGTTTTCAAGACCAAGCTTCGCACACATAACCTTGGGGTTAGATCTGATTTAGACCTGAAGCTGGACCTACCCGTATCAACCAAGGAAACCCATGTAAGAAAAATACAGCTTTTTTCTTTCTCTTTAATTTAATGGTGGATGTTTAGAGAGGAAATATCGAAAGAGTAGAACAGCTGAAATATCAGAAGCAAGATTACCTTTGTAGTACCACATAGCCTGTTTTTCTGGAACTTTGTAATCCCAGAAATGAGCAGGCTATTTTTCATCTGATCTCCAGAGGACTCTCATAGATGCAAGAGAGACTCAGTTCTCAAATCCGTCTCATCCCTTTTGCCTATCTGAGCAGAATTGAAACACACAGAGGCCCAAATATTTGGCCAACCAACAGAAGTAGCCAGGCAACAGATATTAAAAAAAAAAAAAGAAAAAGAAAAAAAGAAAAAAAAAATGTTTTCTTCTGATAAAGATCCAGTCTTTATTGTCACTAAAAACATTCATCAATGTTATTTATCTCTGATTAATTCCGAATAAGTCCCAGTTTTATGTTTTTGATACCATTGGTTTATGAATTCAGAATTATTAACAAACAGTGTGTTAATGTTAATGTCTTATAATTTTATCTTCTTCCTCCCTGAGAAAATTAATGTTAGTCCTTGTTGATTTCTCCATATTCCCCACAAAAAATTACCAAAAAAAAAAAAAAAAAAAAGCCAGAAGATTCACAATAGAGATAGGGGTGGGCATTGGTAGTCAGTTATATAATGTGTGGCTGGGAGAAGCATTCAGCTCTCAACATTGTCCTCTACTGGGATTCACCAACAGTGGAAAAATAATTTAATTGCCCCTCTGTCCTCCTTTAAGTGAGGCAAGGGTAATATATTACTGCTAAACCTTGTGAAAACGTTAAGAAAGATCATTCCAGCTGTTAGAGTCAATGAGCAAAGCCATGAGTCTTGTCAAGTCCTTTTGCTACTTCACAGCATAAAACTGTCACTTCATTAATTAGAGGAGCATGTTGCCACACGACTCCAGTATGCTCACTCTTCATCACTGATCTTTGTCAATTTGGGTAATAAAACAGTAATTTAATAATCCCCTCTCACACATTAGTAACTGTTTTATGATGGAATTTCAGTTTCCTGGTACACTTGATTAATCAGTCTGGGGAGGTCTTAAATGGATATATTAGGAGTTTAATTAAAAGGCAGTCTGTAAAGTAACCAACTGGAAGGAAGGCACATTTCATAGAAAACAAGTTCAAGTGACTATGTGACAAAATTAAATATTCTAGGTAATCATTTTATTGTATCAGTCTTAGGCTAAAGGTGGATGAATATACTCATGGGGGTGGGGCACTCTAGAAATCTCATGTTCTGTCTACCCAATTCCACAAAAGTGTTTTCTTTATTGTCTACCACCCCCACCGCAACACCCACCACTGACAATGACTCAATTCAGGTGGCTCAGCAAGCTCCTTTGGAACCCTGTGTATGGCAACTGGTGATAACCCTTCTTGTATCCCTTGGCAACAAGAACTGAGACACCCCTTTCTTTCAGGCTATGAAGAGATTCTGTAGAAGATTTAAAAATAACCTGATACCTCTTCTTTGGAGTGGAATCTCAGGTACTATTAAGAGGGTATACACGGGAAACTTTCAGCTATAAATGGAACAGTAAAAAATTGGTTCCCACTCTTGGGCATACATAGCTGGTGAAGGATAACATGGTGCCGTAAGAAGTGTATTAGTCTAAAGCCAAGAGAAATGGTTCTGGTTCTGGCTCTGCCACTAGCCACAGCAATAGACCTTCAAATTAATCAATTAATCAACTGAGTGATTTGGGGCAACTATTTCCATCTCTCTCTCTACTTCAATTTCCTCATGTATAAGACCTCTAATATCCTTTCCGCCTCGAACACCCCTTGATTCTCTATGGTACTCCTTGCTTCCCCTCCTTTGACCCCTTCCCTTGACTCGTTTCCCCGCCACACACATGTGGCCTTGACAAGAGCTTTAGAGCTCTGAGAGGAAAAGGGGTGGGGTTACATTTTAACTAGGAAAATTAACTTTACTAATAAAATTAACCAGGAAATCCATAAGGCAGTACCATTACATCTCTAAGTTAAATTATGTATCACCATAAAACCAAAACTCTGGTGGGGAGAAATGAGAAGATGAATCTGAGAAACAAGTATTATAATAGCTAGGTTAAAAGAAGAAGTCACATAATTCAAGCACCTATAAAGAAATGCCAGAGACTTTTTAATCATTGGAGTACATGAAATCTAGGATCCATATTGACAGGCAAATTCTGTGAGCCTTTGAATCAGATAATTTTGGCTAAACTTACCCCAACAATGACCAAGAAAGACACATGGAATGTATTTATTCAGGCATCAGTGCATTTCCATGTACTTGTCACTTTTCATCCTTACAAATCTGTTTCCTTAGAAGTCCTGCATAGTAATTCATACCAGCTCATATGCATTCTTGTTATATATGATTTTAAAGAACCTCCAGTTGAATTAATTATAGAATTGAATTAATTATAATCCTCAGTTCATGATAACCTTTACCAGTATCCATGTGTGACATTAATTTATTTAGTTTATTTATTAATTTTAGTAATATAATTAATATTCAAGAATACACAATGCAACCCAATAATTAGAACTCTGACAACTTTTTTCTATTTACATGCTCCTCCCAATCCTGTTGCCCTTGCCTCCCCTTCCACCTCAAAATAAATAAAAATTCCAAATTTTGTATTATTTCCTTTAATAGTTTTGGAAATACATACGTATGGCTATACAATGTATATATTTTTTATTTTGTAAAAGAATATTATACTGTTTACAGTCTTCAGGGGTTTGATTTCTTTCATGTCTATTAAATTACTAAGATTCATCCATGTTGTAGTGATTGTAATGATGAGCAGGGAAAAGGAGGAGGAGGGCCACATGCTAAAATGGGGCTAATTGATTATTTATTTAGCAATATCTAATCAATTTATTTAGCGATATGCAATAACAAAAGACAAAGGCAATTAATAAAATGTACTAATGACGGAAAATAAAGGTGGTTAAGACTAAACTATATGCATTGATACCAATGTCACGTCAAAGGAATACACATAAGTTTAAGAGATCCCAACGTATGTTTACTATTGATCAAAAATCACTTGGCTAAATACGCAAACATTAGTAAGGAGTATCCAAAAGCAGTAATAAGCTCTATAGGATAGTAACTATTACAGTAGATGTCAAAAGCTCACCAAACTGGGGGAGAACAGCACCGAAAAAGTCATAAATCAAAACCTTGCCAGGTCTGTAGCTGAGAGAAACTCAGGCGTCCCCCACACCGCTGCTTGCTAGTTCCCAAGAATGTTGTTGCTATTGCCTTTGTTGTTGTTAGAAGTCACCGCATCTTCTGATGCTATAAGCTGATGCTTCAAGCTGTATATAAGTTTTCAAGGTGTTAACAATCTGAAGAATGTTGCTGTTGTTGTCGTTGCTGTTTTTGTTGTTAGAAGTTAGGACGTCTTCTGATACTGTAAGCTACAAGTTACATAGAAGTTCCCAAAGATGCTAGAATGATGACAATTCACCAACAAAAGAAGTCTCTACTGTCCACTGAGGCAAGTTCTGATCTCTTACTCTGAAACAATCCAATCCTGAAAAGCAGTCCTAAAACAGCAAATCTTCTGAATAGCAATTTCTTGAAACAGCAATCAATCAATCAACCCACCTGAGGTCTGTTTTATATATCTCTTTAGATGCACCCCAGAGTCAAGTTTTATGTTCCTGCCTCCCCTCTCAAGGAATGGCCAGTTCCAGGAGGGTCCGGCAGTTACTGATATGAATGCTGCCCATCTGGCAGAAGGGCCAATTCATCCGGATAAGCAATATCTACTGTTCTTGCTTGGGACCATCAGCCCAAGGTCTTCCAAAGCCTGGCAATATGCCTGTCACATCGACCTGATATAACTTATCTACTTCTTTACTTCATCTGCTGATGTGGGTGAAACAGACAGAACAAAGAGGGAATTCTCTCAACCTCTGATCAAGAATTTCTTTAACCCTAAGCTACCATCACCTCACAACACGGACAGAACAACAAACATTATCTCATATCTCCCCTACTCAAGAGAATGAGACCAAACAGAAAACCTCATCTTATGTATCCCCTGCTTGGGGAATGAGACCGCAGGGGGACAGAAAAACAACCTCATCCCATAATTCCTCTGCTTGGGAGAATGAGACCAAGAAAGCAACATCATGTCATATCTCCCCTGCTCAGGAGAATGAGACCAAAGGGGGAATTTACTCAACCACTGATCACAGCACAGAAATCACCTCACATACAGGAACAGATAAAAGCTAATAGACGAAAGCTCACATCAACCAATGAAGGCAAATTTTCTTCAACATCTTCCCTACAGTGACACATGGGGTTGATTCAGTTCACTTCTATATTCCATTGTTTGAATATATTATAATTTAATTATCCATTCCCTCCAGGTTGTATCCACATTTTTACTGTTATGAACACTGATGATGTGAATGCTGTTGTTCATGTCTTCTGGTGATCCTGTGCAATTATTTATCTTGGGTATATACCAGAAAGTTGAATTGTTGGGTTGTAAGATACGTAACTTCAAATTTCCAAGATAATAACTTTTTTTCTAAAGATGTTATATCAACTTACACTACTACCAGAAATTGATAAGAAATCCTATTGATGTGCATATTCTTTAATACTTGGTATCTTTAGACGTCTATTTTTTTTTAACAATGGAATTAGTAAAATATGTCATTATGGTCTTTTTTTCATTTTCCTCAGCACTGATAGAATTGAATATCTCTAAATGCGGTTATTGGCCGCAGATATCTTTTTTCTGTGAAATAACAATTTTCCATTTTAATATTATGTTGTAGAGGTTCTTTATTAAAGGGATTATATTAAAGAACTATATTAAAGAACCATAAAGAGATAGTGACTCTCTTTTGTCAATTTTAAGTGTGGCACATATATTCTTTCCTATTTGTAGAGTTTGTGCACTTTCTTTGTTTTTTCATTATCAGAGGTTTTCATTTTAATATACACAAATGTATCTATTTCTTTATGGTTAGTAGTTTTGATATCTTGTTGAAGAAAAAGCTTCCTACCCATATGTCGTGTCTATTATCTGCAAAAATTTTACTTATGATATTTGAGTCTTCAATGCATCCAAGGTTATTTGTTTTTATAGTATGAACTAGATATACAATTTCCTAGCCAGTTGACTAAGGTAGGGAAAAGAGTAAGGTATAAGACAGAAAATTTAGAAAGGAAGAAAAAAACTGGCATTATTTGCAGATGATATTATTACAGATGATATGAGGTTGTTTAAATAGAAAACCATAAAGTAGCAAAAGAGAATTATTATAAAAATATATTATAAAATATATAACATTATAATTATTAAAATAATAGAATTGAACAATTTTTAAAAGGGCAAAATATAATATTCTATTGCATTTATCTACATCAGTAGTAAATAAAAATAAAATTTTAAATAAAGATATTAACATAGCAAGTAACACTGTAAAATATTTAGGACTAAACCTAATCAAAGATGTACAAGGCCTGAGAGCAAAAATTATGAGGCTCCATTAAGAGACATTCAAGAAGACCAAAATCATTGGAGAAGTCATGTTTGTGATAGAAACATATCATAGAATTATCAATTCACTACACATTGCTTTATAGACTCAATGAAACTCCAGTCAAAGTCATAACGAGACTTTGAGGCTGATTCTTAAATTTCTATGGAATTGTAAAGGGCTGCTAACAATAATTAGGATGTGTCTAAAGACAGCTAAGAGAAAAGACATGTCCTGTCAGATATCAGAATTAATGATGAAACTACAGCAATTAAGACTGTGCATCAATGCAGAAACAGACAAATTGACAAATGATATAGAGTAGAATAGAGAGCCTATAAAAAGACCAACACACATATGGAATTTTAAATCTGATTCAAGTAGAATAGCAAATCAATGTGAAAAAAAAAGATCATATAAAAATGGAACTGGAAAAATTGTTATTCACGATATCTGCAGGTAGAAAGTGGCTTAATGCCATTTATATAATCAGTTGGTATTCTTTAAAGTGGTATTTCAAAGCTTTCAGGCTTGTCTTCATTAATAACAGTCTCCTAGAAGTCTTTCTTTTTGAGGAGAGTCTGAATGTCTTAAAGATACTGAATTAAGCTCTCTAAGGGACATGGTTGAATAACAACAGGTAGTCCTTATTTCCCCTTCAAGAAGGACCAGGCTGGTTCACTGAAAGCTTTTGGGCTGGTAATTTGGAAGATGCAATTTGAGACCAAAGTTGAACTCCATGAGGCAAAAAGGAGAAGCTGAGTGCAAACTCCAACAATCATCTTTCTAGTTCTCCCCACCCCATAGTATTCACTCTCTTCTTCAAAAATATGTTGAATAAGTTTTAAAAGACTTAAAATATTTAGTTTACCTGAAACACTAATAGATTTTGGTCTGCTTTTGCCTCACAGTTATTAATAAAGTCACAACGCATTTGCGTGGGTCCATATTTTAGTGCATTTCCAAGATAATCACTGACATATGTGTCTCTCTCTTCACCCCTAAACTCTAACTCCCTGTAGTCTCACTATCTGAGAGTCTATGCTCTGTGCATAGACTTTATTCATCCCATCATAGAATTTATTCATCCCATAAGTGTTCTCTTGTAGAAATGTACATGTTGTCTATAGAAGTATTCACTTAATCATTCCTTCACCTACTCCATCAATATTTATTAAAGTGTCAATTCAAGGCTTCCTGGACAATGCTCTGTAATAATACAGTAGTCCACCCATATCCATGGGGAATACTTTCCAAGACCCCCAGTGGACTCTTGAAACCACAGATAGTACCGAACCCTATATATACTACGTTTTTCCTGTAGATGCACACGTATGATAAAGTTTAATTCATAAATTAGGCACAGCAAGAGATTAACAACTAATGATAAAATAGAAAAATTATAACAATATACTGTAATAAAAGTTATGTGAATGTGGTCACTCATTTCAGGGGATCCCTTGTTGAAGTCTTCTGAATGCCTTCTGGTGCAATATGTTACCATCAATCGGAACACGTTTTCGGTTCACGTCTTCTACCCACAAGTTTAATACCTTTTCCATCTTAACTAAGCACGTATCACACACTGTGGCCATAACTTTTGCCGTTTAAGGTGAGACAGAAAATTTAGCACAAATTTATTTTTTTTCTTCACAATTCACAGATAAAAGATTGATACTTGCTGTAGATCTTAACAACCTCAGCATGATTTTTTTTTCCTTTATTAAGTTGGGAACTTTCACCTTTTTTTAAGGCTTCTCTTTGCCATACCTGAACTGCCAGCATTACTACTCTTGCCTTTGGGGCCATTATTACTGGAACATAAGCACCGCCATAGGACCCCAGACAATCTGATAACTGCGAGGGCTGCTAAGTGACTAATGGGCCGGTATTGTACACAGCATGGCTACAGTAGACAAAGAGAAGATTCAGGTGCCAGGTGGGACAGAGCAGGATGACATGAGATTTCATCATGCTAGTTAGAACAATGCAAAATTTAAACCTTATGAATTCTTTATTTCTGGATTTTTTCATTTAATATTTTCGGACCGCAGTTGAACACAGGTAACGAACTACAGAAAGTGAAACCACAGATAAGGGAGGACTACTGTAAGTACTCAGAAGTTTTTTTCTCACTGTATGTGACCTGCATTCTTTTGATTCATTACAACCTGTACTCTACTTACCAATAACGGGGATGCCAAAAAAAAATGTATATGCATGACTTGTATTCATCTTTTGTTATCGGTATATATTGAGTATTACAATTTTAATAGTTTTTATTTCCTTTCTTAAAATGGGTATACATTTTTTTGGCACCCTCT
The DNA here is from genome assembly GCF_004115265.2 of Rhinolophus ferrumequinum. Classification (NCBI taxonomy): domain Eukaryota; kingdom Metazoa; phylum Chordata; class Mammalia; order Chiroptera; family Rhinolophidae; genus Rhinolophus; species Rhinolophus ferrumequinum. The sequence continues at coordinate 62,907,339 of NC_046287.1, forward strand.
GTATGTTATTGATCTTTTCTTGGCTTAATGCTTTATCACCTATCTGTTGACTCAAATCCTCCTTTTAAATATCGGGCTGATATCACTGCTCAGATACTTGATTCTTTGTGTCAGCTGTAATTGTAATTTCTCTTTGTTTGTATCCTTCATTCCAGGACAACTTTGACTGTATTCCCTAGAAGCAGGGTCAAAGCATCCTTCCCTAATCCAAGTGGCCAGCTTTCCCAACAGGCTTGTTCCATTATCTGATAAAAGACATAAGTCACATAGCAGTATTATAAGCCTTTTTGGAATATGTACAGGCGTGGGGAAGCAAAATATATACATTAAATAATTAGAGAACAATCTCAGGTTAGCCTATGTCTTCTCCCACATCTCTGCTTCTTAAAATACACTCCATGTTTCAACTGCCTGGCTGAATTCTACCTCCTATGGGAAGTCTTCTTTTTACTTAGTTCACAATTTAGATTAGAGCTTTCTCTACCTAGGAAACAAAGAAAAAGTATTCCAAAATCAGATACAAACTTAGAACGGATTTGTTATCTGGAATTCTTTTTTCCACGCTGGAATCCCTATAGTCATTAATGACTGTTTCACTCATTTGACACTTAACAGATACATTAAAGATAATTAACAATAGGTTGTGTATATATGGCTTGTTTCTCCTATTAGCTCCTTGAGAACAGCTCTTCCACCCTTCAAAGTCTTCTTTGTATCCATCAGTGTCTCGGAGGAACCAGATGGAATATTTGAACTGGGATAATTTGAAGAAATTTAGTACAGAGGCTATTCACAACCCCTAAGAGACAGTGCAATGTTCAAAGACTAGTAATTACAGGAGTGATTCCTTGACTAGTCCTAAAAGGCAAAAATAGAGAGCAGTCGTCATAGCCGAGAAAGCTCTGTGGAGCAGCATACTGACTGATCTTTGTTCAAGGGAACCATTTAGGAAAGGAGTAGTGATCTTATAAGGAGAGTACTAGGGGAATTGGTACCCTGGTCACATATAGCTCACCTCCTTCCCTCCAGTCTACTGTCAGTGCTCCCAATTGAAAAATCAAAATCAAAGCAAAGGCAAAAGAGAGCCCATTGTTGTAATCCACACACATAACCTCCCAAGGCACAAATCAAAGTGGAGAGTAAGAAATGGATCTGCAGGGACAAAGGGAAAACATAGAGCACATCCTCTGAGGCTCACGTTTCTTACACACAAAATGGGCCCAATCAAAATGGAATCACTTAGAAATAAATAACCGAAATATATCTGTAAATTCCCCAAACATTTCCCTAATTTCTCTGAAATTAGAAAGCACAACATATCAAAATCTGTGGGATGCATATAAAACAGTACTTAGTAGGAACTTTATAGCTTTACAATATATTTGATAAAAAGAAAGATTTCAACCTAATGACTTCAGCTTCCTCAGTAAACAAGCAAACAAACGAATTTTGAAAAAGAGCAAATTAAACCTTAAATAAACAAAAGAAAGGAAATAATAAGGTATGAGCAAAAAGCAATGTAATAGAAAATAGCAAAGCATTAAAGAAAAACAATGAAACTGAAAGTTGGTTATTTGAGAAGATCAATGAAAATGATAAACCTCTAGCCAAACTGATGAGGAAAAAGAGAAAAGATACAAATTGTCAGTATCAAGAATGAGAAAAGTGACATTACTAGATTCTTCAGCTACTAAGAGGATACTAAGGGAATATTATGAAAAAAACTATATGCCAATAAATTTGACAACTTACATGAAAGAGCAAATGCCTGAAGGACACAAACTGGAAAAACTTGCTCAAGAAGAAACAAATAATTTGAATAGCTCTGTATGTATCAAAGAAATTGAATTAATAGTTAAAAATCTTCTCACCAAGAAAACTCCAGACCCTAGCTTCACTGAGGAATTCTATCAAACATTTAAGAAATAAATAATACCAATTCTACTGAAATCTTACAGGAGAAAATTAAAAGAAAAAAATAATTTCTAATTCATTCTATAGAGCCACCCCTCTCTGATACCAAAACCAAAGAAAAGTATTGCAAGAAAATAACAAAACAAAAAACTGCCTACCAATATTCTTTATAGGCATAAATGCAAAAATGCTTAACAAAAGTTTAGCAAATCAAATTCAACAAAACAATGAAAAGATACTACATTATGTCCAAATGGGGCTTATCTCAGGAATGGAAGATTGCTTAACATTTGAGAACCAAATTGATGTATTCACCATATTAAAATTTAAAGAGCAGCACCATACAATTATCACAATAATTGAATGAAAAGCATTTAACAAAATCTAACACCCTTGAGCAGTGTGAAGAAGAGGCGAGAACTACCCCCGGGATCGACTGCTGCATCCGCGCGTCCAGCGTCTGTGTTTCGCTGCCTTGGCCATCATGCCCAAGAGAAAGGCTGAAGGGATGCTAAAGGAGATAAAGCCAAGCCACAGAGAACATCCACAAGGTTATCTGCTATAGCTGCTCCTCCAAAGCCAGAGCCCAAGCTTAGAAAGGTCCCTGCAAAGAAGGGAGAGAAGGTACCCAAGGGAAAAAAAAGGAAAAGCTGATGCTGGCAAGGACGGGAATAACCCTGCAGAAAATGGAGATGCCAAAACAGACCAGGCCCAGAAAGCTGAAGGTGCTGGAGATGCCAAGTGAAGTGTGTGCATGTTTGATAAATGTGTACTTCTGGTGAATGTACAGTTTGAAATACTAGATTTTATCAAGTTTTATAAAAATACAGATTGTTGTTTTACTTTTTTTTTAAGCTATGTTGTTAAAACACAGAACACTTCATTGTTGTTTTTTGGGGAAGGACATATATTAGTAATAGAATGTCTCCAAAGCTGGATTGACATGGGGAAAAACACCTTTCCCTTCTAGTTTTGAGAGACTTCCTCTTGGTTCCTAGGAGGAGGGATCCCTTGATGTTGACACACATTAGCCACCTTGGCACAAACACCTTGTGTGGAAAAACTCAAACTCGTTTTTATGTTTTTATCTCCCTTTCCTCTCCACTTTAAGCATGGATTTCCTTAAACCCAGAGGCCTCTTGGGACCTGACCCAGAAAAATTGGTTATGAGTACGTCAGGCAATCTGGACTTTCTAGTGTTGATACAGGAGAGTTAGCATGTCCCTAGGTAGACAGGGAGGTCCCTGGTGGAATAAACAAAGACAGCCATATCCTAAAACTTCAGGTTTTGAAATCATTCCTTCGCTTCAGGACATAATGTAACAAGGCCTTGAGGTTAATCATAAAATTCATTTTGGCCTGACAAACAGAGTTGATCTGATAGATAAAGAGTGGGTTACTTTGCTAATTCCTTTAGGATGGGCAAGCAGAACAAACCTGGTAGACAAATTTCATTAGAAGGCCCCAGGTCCCTTCTTCAAACAAGTTACCCTTCAAACAGCTCCCCTTCCCCAAGCAGGCAAAGGAAGGTATAAAAGTAAGAGCTTTTGCCTCAGTCATGGGGCACCCCCCATTCGGGACCCCCTCCCACTCGGGAGCTGCAACTTCTTCTCCTGCCTCTAATAAACTATCCTTTTAAAAAAAACTTTTTGCCTTTCGCTGGTCCGTGTTTCCATTCTTCGGCTTCACGAAACACGACCCAGGCCCACACTCAAAAACTGCTAGGATATCCAACATCACCTACATCAGTGTCACCATTGAGATGGCATCCCTCAAAAGAGCAGCAGTTCCATTTTTAGATTGTGGACCTACAGATTGATAATTCTGCCATTTTCATTTCATTTCCTGAAAGTCCGGGTCTGCTTGTGAAAAGTTGTTAAACAACATGCTTAATGTGAAATGTCAGCCCTCACTCTAAGCTTTACCTGTTCGGAGCATCAAATGAAGACTTCATTGGGTTTTTATAGTGGCTTTCTGATTTTGGTAGTCCATTGAAGAAGGGAGTGTGAAAGTTGTATACTGTTACCGATTGTCTGCCCATGTCCTGCCTGTAATACCATGGTTGTTTATGACAAGTATCTTTAATAAAGCTGGATACAGTTTGGAAAAAAAAAAAATCTAACACCTATCTAAGATCAGATCTCAGCAAACTACTTACAGAAGGGAACTTCCTCAACCTTAAAAGGCAATCTACAAAAACCCTTACAGGTAACATCATACTTAGTGATAAAAGGCTGAGTGCTTTCCAATCCAGGAACAAACAAGGACTTAGATAAACCTAAGACAACTGTCAAAATGCAGATTACCTGACAATGGAGGAAACACTCTAATGTTCCATTTAGGCTTATAAACATAAGTCAGGTTCAAAATTCCTTTTAGTTCCAAGAAACTGTATTCTGTACTCATGTATTCTGAAATTTCTGTTATAACTCTTGCTCATCAATTTCATCATATCCTTCTCTGTCTTACCTCCTTGACTCACTCTCTGTATCCACATACATAGAAACTCCATAAACGCTGCTTAACCTTTTAAGTACTGCTTACTTCTCTGCTCAGAGTTATAGAAAGAAAAAAAAAAAAAGTCCAACAAGTTGTCTGTAGTTACTGTCACCATTTTCTACTCACCCATTTTCTTTTTGTCCTATTCCAATTAGGGCTTTGTGCCAGCACTTAATTAAAACTCCTCTTCGAAGTTCTCTTAACAACCTCCATTTTGCCAATGCAATGTTAATTCCCTGGCTTTATCTTCCTTCACCTGTGAGAAACATTTGACATATTGATTGTTCCTTACTTTTCTTTCTGCTTCTAAGACAGCCTAATTTTAAGTGTTGGTTTTTTTCTCCTACCACTCTGGCTGCTCCTTCCCTGTTTACTCTGCTGGCCTTCCTCTTTCTTGACTATCTAAGGTTGCAGCACACAAGAGTCTTTGTCTCTTTTTTTCTAAGTATACTCACTCCCTATATGATTTTATCTAGTCCTGTGGCTTTAAATGCCTTCTAGATAACCAGCCCTGGTCTTACTCCCCTGTTCTGGATGCAAACATCCAGTGTCCTACTTGATATCTCCACTTGGATGTACAATAGGAGTCACATTTAACATGCCACATGTCTGAAAGAGCCCTTTTTGTTTTCATCTCCTATCCCCATCCTATCTGCTTTTTCTCTGGTCTTTCCCATCTTGTTATCTGGCAATAGCATTCACCCAGGAAATTAGGCCCAAAACCTAGATATCACTCAGGACATTTATCGTTTCCTTACGCTCACATAAAATTCACCAGCAAATGCCATTGGCTTCACCTTCACAATATGTTCTGAATCCTACGATGTCACCCTACCTCTACTGCTACAAGTCTAGTTCTAGCCAGCGTTACATCTCTCCTAGACTGCACTCCCTTCTTTTACTCCTGTCCCCTTAAAATCAGTCCCCCTCCATTAAGCAGCTGAAGTGGCCTTACTCCAGCTCAAACCTAAGGGTATTCAGAACAAAATCCATACATTTGACCATTATCCATATTGTGATCCATAGGGCGCCACGTGATCCACCCCTTCCAACTCTTGTACCTTATCTCCTACCTCTTTCCCTTTTGTCACTTTGTTCTGTTAAGCGTGGTCTTTTTTCTGTTCCTTGAATATACCGAGCTTATTCCTGCCTCTAAAACTTTGAATTTGTCACTTCCTCTGCTTGGAATACTTTCCTCCCAGACTCCCGCATGGCTTATTTTTGCTCAAATGTCACTTACTCTGAGAGGCTTTCCCTGACTATACTATTGAAACAGGCTCCTTTTTTGCATATTGTCACTTTCTATCATATTTCCATATCCTCTTTTATTTCACCTTAAAGCTCATAAACCAATTAAAATTTGTGTTTATTTGCATGTGTATGATCGCTCTCTCTAATAAGAAATTTAAGTTCCTCTAGGGCCAGTTCTTTTCTTGTCATGTTTTTCCCTATATGCCCAGTGCCTAGTAAATACTCAATATGTTCCAAGAATAAAATATTGGGAAAAATAGTGTACCAGATCAATATATTCCATTAAAACTTGACCCTGCTTTGAGATTTAGTTATTCTCTTTTTATATGGCCTTTTGTTAATTCCATTCTATAAGACAAAAAGAAAACCAGCAATTTTAATAAAATAAAAGAAATTCAAGGCAAGTTTAGATTTAAATGTTAAAAGCATCAATCATAATAATGTCCTATGTTTCAATAACACTTAATGGTTTTCGTGGTACTTTCTTATATACTATCCCATTTAATCCGTATAACAATCCTTTATTAGCATCTCCATTTTGCATCTGAGAAACTGAAAACTCAATAGAGCCGAGGGACTTGAATAAGTTCATGCTGCTAAATAATGAGAGACCAGATTAGAAGCTGTGTTTATCAGACTTCTCATCAAGGATGTGTTCACTGTATCACACTCCCAAAGCTAACCTGAATCCTTTCTACTCTGACTGTACCAGGTCCAAGGTAAAAAAAAAAAAAAAATCAAGTTTAAAAATGACATTCCATGGCTCACATTGTGAAAATGTATATCCTCTTGAAAAGCCAAATTCTAATACGAAAAAGGTGTTTTGTTCTTTGTTTGTTTGTTTGTTTTTTCCTGATTCTGGATATCTGAGGATGAGCGAGAAGGGGAGCTTGGCTCCGTGAATGCAATTCACAGTAATGAGCCAGAGGCTATGACTTGGTTGTCAGGACGAGAAGGCCAGCAGGGCGGGGCATGCTAAAACATTGTCTGGTACAAAGAAGAGTAGGTGGGTCAAGAGTCAAGTGATTTAATACAGAGGAGCAACTGGAAATGTGTAGTTATGGGCCATATACAGTCTATGTATTTTAGTTTGGGGTTTTATTTTTATTTGTTTTATATTAGTGTGGTAAAAATAGTTCTTTATTTTAAATTAGTTTTATATACTTCATATTCAAAGGACTTCACATAAAAGTCTGACTTTGTCAGCTTCCTTTTAAAATTTGGAAGATAGAAGGAAAACTAGTTTACCATGAAAATCCATGACAACTCGTCACATGGCATTGCAGCTACCTCTTTCCATGTGGCATGTACTTTCCATTGGGGTGGTGCAAAAGTAATTGTAGTTTAAAAGGTTAAAAATAATTGCAAAAACCACAATTACTTTTGCACCAACCTAATATTTGCCACAATCCCCATTATTTGCTCATGAATTCCACCTTTTTGCTTTGCTTGTTTACATTGTTTATGTGGCCTCTGTGAATATTTGAATTTGTGACCTCTGATTTAGGAATTCCTAGCTATGAAGGAAGCAGGGAGATAGAGATAATCATCTATGAGCTGTGGTGGTATGAATGAGCTGCAGGAACTTGAATCCCCAAACTAAATATTTTTTTTGCCTCTTTGAAAAGAGTGTGTTCATAATAAACATATTGTAGCTGCGCTAGGTAAGGAGCCAAAAGAGCTACTCACCTAGCAGGGAACATTCCCCAATGTAACCTGCTGACTTCGTGTGTGACCTGAGGGCATTTATTATGAATTGCTTCCCCTTAGGCATCTTCCCCAACATTGTCTCATAAAGTCTTGGAGGAAGATCTCCAGAGGTACAATGTAATACTTATTTATTAAGGGTGGAGCACACTACCCAAAATACAGATCAACCATTTTTTGTTGGTAGTATATAGAACAGAGCTGAAAGGGAATGGGAAATAAGAGCAGGAAAAGGGAAGATCGTTAGTTATTTTTAGCAAAGACAGCACTCGATAGGGTGATCTTTTGAAAGTCCCAGTGTTACTTAGGATAACACTTCGGCACTGGGTGTTGTGAAGAGAGGAGAATGGTACCTGCAATAGAAGGGGATTTCTACTACCTAGAAGAGAGAAGTATGGGAAAACCTCTCTCATACCTCCTTCCCCAAAGAGAAGGAGTCACTTATATTTGGGTGTGTTTAGAAGAAGACCTGCAACATGTTCAACTCAGCCTCTTATTGCTGAACTTCAGCCTGCTGCAGAGAAAATACATTTTGGTATGTTCCCTACCATGTGATAAGTTTCCAAGTTCAGGCATTACCTTCAAAAGGCAAAGCCTTTCAATCTAGGGAAGAAATTTAATCCAAAGGTCAGTAATAGGTTGTCCAGTATGACCACACATCTAAAGATATCGTCTCCAATTTGCACTATCATCATTTTTTATCTCCATTTTTTGTTACTTATGTCTCAACACCTTATAAACATGAGAGGGGATAAAAAGGGTTACTTATTATATAAAGGACCATAGAACCCTAGTAATGCTAACAAAGAACTGAAAGAATTGAGAAGTTACCTTTCTTTGCCTTGTGTCTAGAGTTCCTCTTGTTTAACTTGGAGGTTTGCAAACAGATGGGCTTGTGAACAAGGGGACATTTAATGTTCCTTTGAATCCTAATGTTCTATAATGGTATAATAAGATGTACTGTTGGTAATTGATGTTTTCCAGTGAGAAGAGATGGGATCCATCCATAATAACCCATAGAGAGAAGCTAACAACTAGTTGTTACAGACTCATAGAATCTATAAGCTAGGAAGGAGCTTATAAAACCATTTAGTTCTCAACCTGATATCAGTGTGTCCTTTCTTTCCATTCCCAACTAATAAGCCCTCTACTTATAATTGAACATATTCTATGATTGGAAATGTAAATTCATTTGTTGTGAATGACTGATTCTCAGGTTGCAAGCTACAGGGATATAGATTTATTTTTAGCACTACGTCAGTAAAAACATTCGTATAACAGAAATGTGTTGAACTTCCATAATGTGCCAAACACTGTGCAATATCTTGACGATATAAAATCAGTCTTTTAAGTCAAGAACTTCACAAAAAATCAGTTTAAGAGAACACATGTAGACAAATAAATAAATTTTGTTTATGTTAAGTAGAAAGATGCATTTATACCTGACTGAAGGTATAAATGGAATCTCTGAAGTGGGGCTTCCATATCTTCTTTGTAATACACCTTGGGTTTTCTTTTAGCAATACATTCTCAAATTTTTTAAAAAATGCTTTTCATGAATTGAAGGTTCTGTTTCCATTTTCAGTCAATAACTGATAATGAATCATCAATCATTTATTAGATAACAGTCAGAAAGTTATTAGATACTGCACCTATTCTCAAGTGTCCCTTCATATTTGTGATACTATGGTTTGGATTTTCACTAATTTAAATAAATTGCAAGCCTCATTAAAACATTCTGACTAATCACTGAGTTAATGAACTTACCAGATCTCCAATGGCCTTAACATAGCACACTCTGCTTCAGTAGCCCAGTCTAGGGTCACGGTCACAAAATGTAATCATCAGAGCTCATACATCTTTGGAATCTTAAATTTGAAAACCTACTCTCTTATCACTACAACCCTTTCAACTCTTGTCTCTTCACCTACATTATATTTGATTTCAGCCTCCAGGACTAGAGCCCCGAAGAAGTCAATCAGTTTTCTGGCTTCACTTTTTTCTTTGCCTGGTCAAATACCAACAGTCCATTATATTAATCACAACTTCTTTATCCCTTTCCCCTTTTACCAGACTGTGGGCCTGGTCATTGTAGCCTCTGGACTTCTCTGTTCCTACACCAGGGATGCAGAATTATACTTGAGATAATTTCACCATATCTATTGGTGAAATTAAACATTCATACCTCAATTGTCAGCCTCAGTCCCAGAAAATCTTTATTTTTTCCTTTCTCAGGGTTCTCTCTCCCAATATCTTCAATAACTATTTCATTTTAAATAAAAAAACATAATTAAATAAAGTCTGGGTTACAAATACTACAAGAAAATAAATAAGCATCATATATAGTCTCTTCAAAAAACAAAAAAAAATTAACAGGTTGATGTATTCTTTTACGTCTTCCCCCCACCGCACCCCAGTGTATAGGGTACTTTCATATCGTATCATGCAGTACATGCAATTTTTGTATCCTCCTGTTCTAAAAATGCTGTAGCATGAGCAATTTCCCTTGTTATTATAGTACTTAAGCACCATTTAAAATGACTTCACAATGTGAAGCAGTTTGACCATGGTTTTACCATCAAATTTCTTGAAAAAACAGAAGTCACTTACTGCATTCACTTACTCATATACCATGTGCTGAATAATGTAGAGTAATAAGGTTAATGCCTATAATTTCATGAAAAATACTCCAACAAAGTTCATCAGTAAGGACTGGTTCAACAAGTAGCACTAAAACATAAAATAAAAAGGTGTAAGTAACATAGAAATTTATTTCTTACTCAAGATGTATTCTTAACATGGGAAGTCTAGGGACAGTACGGCAGAGCTGCTCTATGAAGTCTTTGGGGACACAGGCTCCCTGGATCTATGACTCTGCTACATGACCACCATTCACAGGACCATACTGCAGTCCAAGATGGCTGTCCCATCTCCAGTAATCAGGTCTCCATTTCAAACAGAGAAAAGAAGGACGGAACAAAGAAAAAGAAGACAAAAGGCCTGCTTCAGCTGCTTTTTAAGAGAATATCCTGGAAATGATGATAGAACAATTGTTCTTATACCTTCTTGGCGAGAACATAGTCATTTGGCCACAGCTAGCAGCACTGAAGGCTAAAACATATAATGTTAATTCTAGGCAGCCACTTATCACCATTGAGAATGGGAGAACAAACATTCTCCTGTAACAAGCAATCTGTGATCTATTTCCCAATTGCCAAACTGTACTTATCTTACTTAATCCCTCAGCATTGTTTGCCCCAATTATCCCTTTATTTAGTATCCACTTCATGTAGTTTTGCGATTTCTATGATCATAAATTTTCAGAAGTTTCTACTATGGTAGCTTCCTTTTTCTGTTCATCACAAAACATTAATATTCCCCAGCACTTAGTCCTTGAACCTCTTTCTTCTTTCATTTTACTTATGATTCCTACGTGTTCTTTTTGTGTTTTTAGCTATTATATATATGCTGATGAGTCGAGCTTTATTGGCACCCAAATCTTCCATCAGAAGCTTAAAACGGATGTTTTTTCATCCTATTTTGCATCTTAATGGACACTCAGTAGAAATCTCAAACTTTCAAGTCTATATCTGAGCTCATTTTTTTCCATACAAATATGTTTCTCCTCATGGAATTTCTGTCATGGTTATTTCCACAATAATGGTAATAAGAACCTAGGTTCATTCTCAACTTTTTATTTTGTTTTCACTACTATTCAGCAAATCATTGACCAAATTTTATAAACTATATCTTTAATATAATCTCTAAAACCCATGTCCTCCTCTACATATTCAGAATTGCATTCTTAGAATGTAATTATGATTGTAATTCTGACTTTAGGATATCCCTTTCCTAAACCATGTTATACACTGCCCAAATGATGTTCTTAAAACATAGTTATTCATGCCACTCTTTTTAATCAAATCTTTCAATGACTATTAATTCATCTTCAGAATAACGTCTGAACTTATTAGCATTGTTTAAAATGTCACTTGAACTCAAATATCTCTTAAACTACTCAAACCCATTCCCCATTTGTACCTTAACTAATACCTGCCGTGTTTCCCCGAAAATAAGACCTAGCCGGACAATCAGCTCTAATGCATCTTTTGGAGCAAAAATTAATATAAGACCTGGTCTTAAATTACTATAATATAAGACTGGGTCTTTATAATAATATAATACAATACAATACAATACAATACAATACAATACAATACAATACAATACAATACAATATAATATAATATAACATAACATAATATAGTACAATACAATATAATACCGAATCTTATATTAAGTTTTGCTATTAGAGCCGATTGTTCTGTTAGGTCTTATTTTCAGGGAAACAGGGTACATCAGTCCAAAAGACTATCAAACTTCTTCAGAGCACACCATATTATTAAAGGTAGTCATTTTCTACTATCTTGTCTCCTGTACCTGAACCTCCTTATAAACATTTATCCACCTATGTTGCTCATACTTAACTTTTAAAGATCATCTCCTTGGTGGAATTTCTTTGGCTCTACTTCCTCCAACAAACAGAATTAGGTACTCATTTTTCTGCATTCACTGAATATCTTATGTGTACATAGTCACACTTGTTGCACTATAGCAAGTATGCTGGTTTTCATCCTGAGCCCTTTGAATTAGTGACTGCATATCCAGTGTGTCACCTAATGTGTTACATATGTAAGTAAGGCTTCATTTGGAGAGACTTTGGTAAAGATTGCCTAGATTTACCTCTTTTTCCATTTCTGGTTGTCAAACTCTTGATTTCAATAGGTAGGGTCCATCACCAAGTAAAAGTGTATTTTTAAAAATACTTTAAAAGATTTAAAATTAGGAACTATAAAGGCAATAATGTTATTTATTGAAAATAAACCTATATTTTAAAATGAGATCTCATATAAATAGGTATCTTTTATATAATTACTTACAAAAACCAGTTAAGGTTTGCACATAAAATTCTAGTTCCTTTTCACTAAAATACTGGTTATAGCAATATCCAATAGTGGGGCTACAGGAGCAATTTTGGTTCAGTGTGGGCCCACTTCTGTGAGATGCACATTGTTCTCAATCCTCATAACCTGGTCTGCTCAGAAGTATTTCCTTCTGATTTCAAGATCCTTATTAACTAATTACCCATAGTTCTTGGTCTTTTCTAAATAATCCTAGAAATGGATTTCCAGCCTCCTGAAATGTGATTTTCAGCCACCACAGCCACAGGTGAGAGACAGTGCTCTGCCTATAGGATGATAATTTTTTAGTTCTAGCCTTCACATTCTTTTTCTATCATCTCTACATTATTTTATGTCCTGTAATGCTGGGAAGTGGTTTTAAACTTCTTTCAGAGATCTGTATTTCCATACCTACTAGGAGTGGGAGCTGAAAATTGATCTCCCCTCTATTTACAGTCCATGAAATTTCCTGCATTTCATCATAAAAATAGTGACTCAGAACATTACTTTTTAATCACGTCATGCCTAGTTCAGTGGTTTCCAAATGTCTTTGTGTAGATGGGCTATATCAGAATTTCTTGGCAAGTATATTAAAATTACAGATTCCTAACCGCCAACCCAGTCATTTGGGAGACTTTCCAGGTCTGAGGGTTTTTAATCTGTGTTTTAAATAGGAACTATGTCAATTCTTATTTCAACCCAGTTTGGGAATTTATAAGAGCACAACGACCATCATACACCTAAAGTCAGCAGATTATATTTTCTGAATTAAAAGAAAGAAAAAAAAATCAATGAACAGGTGACATTGATAAACATTAAAAAGACATAAAGAACTCTTAAGACTTCTAGTACCTTGATTCCAGACAAACGAAAGACTATTATCTGTTTGAAAAATTAAGGTAGCCTATACCTTTGCACATAGGTAGAATATCATACATAATGGTAGGCCACTGCTTTGCAATAACAACCAGAAAAAATCAGGTATATTACCAAAATCCACATATTTTAAGGTAGCAAAGAGTTATAAAAGCAATGAGGATCAGATGATCTAAAGTTCCAAAAGGGTAGAACAATGACCTGTTCGTATCCAGCTTCTATCTTCATCTAAGAGCATTTTCTACGTCTGGGCATGGGTTGATGATAGCACTTGCTGAGTGCCTCTCTTGGGGGAATGAAAACACAGTAAAATTTGGGGGAGTTTTTGTGATGGTGGATTAAACTTAGAAATTTGAGGAAACAAAAATGTCTGGCTAGTTTTCCCTATGAGACACTTGCTAAATTTTGGTTTTGTATGGGTGGTTTCTCTGGTAAATTCTTCTGAATATTTAAGGAATCAAATACTCCAATTTTGTACAAACTCTTTCAGAAAAATAGAAAAAGAGTGAATACTTGGTCTCTATATAACTATAGTATAACTATACTCTATAAAATACAGTATAACTAACATAATCTCAATTTTAAAAATTTTCATAGAACATTTACAAAACAGGAAAATTATAAACCAATATCACATATAATCACAGGTGCAAAAATCTTTGACAAATGTTAGTATATCAAATCCAATAACAGATAAATATATTTTTAAAAATATAGTATATCACAGTGAACTTGGGTATTCAGAAGTGCCAGATTATTTGAAAATTCAAAAATTAATCTTTTTAATTTACTGCATTAACAGAGCAAATGAGATATGGTCATCCAGATAAATGTAGAAAGAATCAACAAAATTCAGAACATACTATGATTTAAAAAGAAAAAAAAAAGAAAATTTTCACAAACTAGAATTAAAGGATACCTTTAAAAAAAAATCCCTAGCAAACGTCATGTTCAATAATGAACTATAGGAGACTTTTCTCCTGAGATAGAAACAAGACAAGGATGCTCATCACAGAGCACGCTGTCCTAACCAAAGCAATAAACGAATAAGAACCAAAAGGCAAAAGATTAGAAAGGAAGACATAAAGCTATCATTAGTGGCAGATTATCTGATTATGTATATAAAAGCTGCCAATACATAAAAAAACTTCCAAAAATATAGTATGACTGATGTGGGAATTTAGCAAGGTCGTAGATGCTAGATCAATATTTAAAAATCAATTTTATTTCTATATAGGAGCAAAATAATTTTTTAAATTAAATATACCATAAATGCCTAGGGGAAAAAAAAATCATTAAATATACCTTTAGATGCTTAGGAAAATATCTCCTGAAAGATATACAGAACTTAGAAACTAAAAATTACAACATATTATTTTTGAGAGAAATTTTAATAGACCTAAAGAAATGTAAGAACGTATCACATTAACAAACTGATGACTCAGTATTCTAAAGATATTAATTTTCTGCCAATTAATCACTGAAATTAACATCATTCTGCTTTTTAAAAAAGGAGGGTTTTGGTTGAACTTGAAAAGCTGATTCTAAAATTTATGTGGAGATGCAAAGGCCCAAGAATATCATGGCAATCTTAAAGAACCAAAAAGCTGAATTGCTTTTGGGCTTGAGAATTGCTTGATATCAAAATTTCTTATAAAACCCTTATGCAAGGATAGACAAACTGGCCAATGGAACACAACATATGCATAGCATATGCAAAAATAATTCTACTTCTAGTAGCACATTTCACAAATATACATATGCATGTATACATGTACTAGAATATTCACAGCAGCAGTAACCATACCGTGTTTCCCCGAAATAAGACCTGTCAGGACCATCAGCTCTAATGTGTCTTTTGGAGCAAAAATTAATATAAGACCCAGTCTTATATAAGACCCGGTATTATATTATATTATATTACATTATATTATATTATATTATATTATATTATATTATATTATATTATATTATATATTATACCCAGTCTTATATTAAAATAAGACCAGGTCTTATATTAATTTTTGCTCCAAAAGACGCATTAGAGCTGATGGTCCGGCTAGGTCTCAGTTTCAGGGAAACACAGTAATAGCCTAAACTGGAAATTATCAAAATTCCCATTAGCAGTTTAATGAACAAAGATACTATGATAATCACATGATAAATACTATATAATATTATAAGTGAATAATTTACAGCAATACTACCTACATAGAAAAATGTTAAAAACTTAATGTTGAGCAAAGAAAGCTAGTCAACTATAGAAGTCAGGATGGTAGTTATCCTGGGACAGGCGGGTAGTGACTGCAAGAGAGAGAAAATAGATTCTGTGGTATTGGTAAAATTTTTATATCTAAGTGCTGGTCATGTAGCTATATTCAGTTTGTAAAAAATCAAGCGGAAAGCTAAATATTTAAGATATGGGCTCCTCTATGTATATATGCGTGTGTGTGTATATATATGTGTGTGTGTGTGTGTGTGTGTGTGTGTGTGTGTGTGTGTGTGTGTGTGTGTTTAAATAAATAAATATAAAGCGGCCTAAATTACTAAAGAACAGTAAACTAAAAGTCATTCCAAAGCTTCATGTATGAATACCTAGTATTGAAAGCACTTGTAAATGTTTAAATGCCTGTGAAATGAATGAATAATGAACATACAGTCTTATAGTGAATTAGACGATCCGACAAAAATGTACGGAGAACTTACTGTACAAATGCTGTGATAGATGTGAAAATGAATTGACCAAAATCTCTTTACTCAAAGAGTTTATAATATAAAAGAGATTACAAACTCATAATAATATTATTAAAAGGTCTGATATAATAAATGTCATATGATAAATACAAATAAATTACTATAGGATAGTATCTAATTGAGGATGAGAAGAAAGAAAGCCCATGGGAGAATGGTATTGAAATAGACTCTGAAAGCTAGGTAAAATTTCATCAACTGAAGATGAAGCCAACTAATGTAGCATTCCAGAGCTATTTGTTTCAATCCTCATTTTACTTTATAATCAAAAATATAATAGTTCATAAAACTACACATTGCTATTTATTTCAATTTCCTTCCATGTTAGACAAATACCCCCTCCCCATATATAGATATAGATATAAATAAAGATATAGATATAGATATATTTGTTATTCTTAAAATACCTCCAATTCTGGCCTCATTTTTTTGGTGCACATTTCAGCATTGTATTTTTCACCATTGAATTTTATTCTAGTATTTTCAAAGTCATTTTGAATTTTTTTCTATCTTTCAGATTGTTACCACTTGTCACAATTTACGCCAGGTCTCTATGATGGTACAAACTGTCTGTAGCATGATCAATTTCACATTTTTAACCCTCTTAGCAATTGGCCGTGTAGCAATTGATTGAGTTGAAAGTACAAGGATTCAGCAATTTTGATCACTGTAGAGTCAAAATGGGTCATATATCAAGATTTATATATTTTGATTGTCTAGCTTTGGTGTCAAATTTAATTGCAATAAAATGATAAATTAGGAAAACACACTTTGCTCTATTTGAGACAAAATGCAATCTCTATGGTGCTGCTACATGCTGGGATGTTTCTTTATTAGGTAATGGATGAGAGATGTTTATGCCTGTCCCAGGCCTGTTTTCCCTCAGATCCATGTTTGTGCCTCCTCTGCTTTACTCTGTATTCAAAAAAAAAAAGTGCAGAAAGCCTCTTTCCAGCTGTTTTTAGTCAGTTGAAAGTCCTAGTAAAAGACTGACTGACGTGTGAAAAGAAGAGAATATCCAGGTTTTTCCTCCCCTCCCCTTTCTCTTTTAGTCAACATCTTTAGATGCAGCTGCAAGTGACATCAGCAAGATGACTGAATAAAATGTTTCCTTGTATTTTTCTCTCAGCAACAACAATTAGCAGGCATTTATGGACAGAGTGCTTTTGTGGACGCTATTTGATGCAGCAGCATTTGCCAAGGCACCCAGGAGGACTCTTACCTACCCAGGCATTAAGTAATATGCATGCAGGCCTCCGTCCCAGCTGTGGATCCTTACGTGGCCCATGAACTGGCTTCATCACCTCATGGCCACATTCTGGGATCCCCTGGAGAACACTAAGTCAGATAATCAGCTATAAATGAGAACCTTTTTAGAAATCCAGGAGTCCAGTGGAGAAATTCCAGCACATAGTTCAAACGAACAAACGAACGAAAAAAACTCTTTGGAGAGGGTAAAACGAATAGTTTGACTTTAACCTCATAACCTGTCCCTCAAGGCAGCACAATTCAGTGCTAAGAAAGCCCTTCTAGGCAGATGATATCTCCTGTGGGGGAAAGTGAGAACATGTCAGTGAGTGCCCAGCTTCCCAGCTGTGTGAGACTCTGCCAAAGCAGCCCATTTCTCTCTCATTCCATCCAGAGTACTGAGTCAAGAGCTGCACAACTGGGGGATGCTGAGCAGATGGGAGGACAACAGCCAGGGCCCAGATAATATCAAAGGGATGTGGATCCTACTGATGGCATGACAGATTCCACAGGGAGGTGTGGACAAAAAAAGGGGTGACATACTAAACCTGACAAGCTCAGGGGAGGCCTTCATGGCAGGTCTTACAAACTCAGAGACTGAAATTAACCACATAGGACTCTCTCTCTTTTTTTTTTTAAAGAATTTTTTTATTTTTAAAGATTTTATTGGGGAAGAGAAACAGGATTTTATTGGGGAACAGTGTGTAATTCCAGGACTTTTTTTCCAAGTCAAGTTGTTGTCCTTTCAATCTTAGTTGTGGAGGGTATCGTTCTGCTTCAAGTTGTCCTTTTGGTCTTAGTTGTGGAGGGCACAGCTCAGCTCCAGGTCCAGTTGCCGTTGCTAGTTGCAGGGGATACAGCCCACCATCCCTTGCAGGACTTGAGGAATCGAACCGGCAACCTTGTGGTTGAGAGCCCACTGGCCCATATGGGAATCAAACCGGCAGCTTTCGGATTTAGGAGTACAGAGCTCCAACCGCCTGAGCCACCAGGCCGGCCCAGGACTCACTTAATATAAAAATTCCCAACTAAAATCAGGTTGTGGCTGGTAGTCACATCCTTGGCCTGTAGCTTCCTTGACAAAGGTCAATCTTTATCTTAAGTGAGCCTGTCTATTATTTGTTTTGCATCTAATGTAACAGACCCTTGGAATGTCAGAGTAATTCCTTTTTCCATACCCCCCAGGGCACAACCCATCACACCATAGCAGAAAACTACAGAATCCCTCATTATTGTTCCTGTTCCCTGATTACCACCTCTATGTGCTATAAAATGCTATTAACTACTCTGTACCAACCAATGTAAAAGAAGTATCTGTCTCTCCAATTTACTTTTTATCTAATCCCAGAGATTTCCCCACTTTGCTTTCTCCCACCCCCTCAATCTACCACCAATGGATTTCTTGTAACCCTCCTCCTCTGATTCTAATGTATAAAATAAGTTGCAAAACAGCCATTTTCTGGAGCATTTTTTCAATCCATTGAGATTTTTCTTTCTGGATATTGTCATCAGTTTGGCTCAAATAAACTCTTACAAGCTTTTTCTCAGGCTGGATGACTTTTTGTTGACAGAGGCCTGCCCCCAAGCTGCAAAGGCATCTCACCTATAGATCCCCCTCAGGTTTGTAGACATCCCAGAACTCTGTGAGCCTCACCCACACACCCCTCCACTCTGGCCCCCCCATACATGCTTTCAATAATGGCAAAGGCAAGCTTTGGCCGAAGGCAAGTGAGCACACACAGAAACCTGGCCCAAATCTGCAGGCCCGGCAGTGACTTCAAATTTGAGCATTTAGCATTGCCTTAGGGAGAGAATAAGGGAGTCTGTCAGCACCTAGTTTGATGCATTGTAGGATCTAAAGAAGGAAAGATTAAGAAATCTACCATGGAGGGAGCAAGGAGTGGGGAGCAAGCATATCCACAGAAGATCTGAGGAATCTTCAGAATCCAGAGCATAGATATGGTCATATAATACTTGACAAGGGAGCCAAGAAAATCAAGTGAGGGAAAAATAGTCTATTTAATAAATGCTGTTGGGATGACTACATGCAGAAGAATGAAATTGGACTCCTATCTTACATTACTCACAAAAATGAACTCAAAATGGATTAAAAACCTAAACACAAGACCTGAAATCATAAAATTTCTAGTAGAAAACATAGGCAAAAAAATCTCTTTGATGTTGGACCTGGCAAAAATTTATTGGATGTGAAACCAAAAGCACAAGCAACAAAAGCAAAAATAAATGAGACTGAATCACACTAAAAAACTCTTCCCAGCAGAGCAAAATGAAAAGGCAACCTACAGAATTGGGAGAAAATATTTGCAAATCTTATATCTGATAAGAGGTTAATATTTAAAACATATAAAGAACCATACAATGCAATAATAAAAACCAAGTAATCCTATTAAAAAATGAGCAGAGGATATGAATAGACATTTTCCCAAATAAGACATAAAAATGGCGAATAGGTATATGAAAAGATGCTCAGTATCACTAATCATCAGGAAAATACCATTCAAAATCATGAGATATCACTTCACACCTGTTAGAATAGTTATCACCAAAAAGACCAGAGTTAAGCGTTGGCAAGGATGTGGAGAAAAGACCACCTGTGCACTGTTGGTGGGAAGAAAAATTGGTGCAGCCGCTATGGAAAACAGTATGGAGGTTCATCAAAAAATTTAAAATAGAACTTCCATGTGATATAGCAATCTCACTTTTGTGTATATATATCCAAAGGAAATGAAATCAGGATCTCAAAAAAATATTTTTACTCCCATATTTATTACTGCATTATTCAGAATAGCCAAGGATATATATATATATATATATATATATATATATATATATATATATATATATATATATATATTTATGTATACACACACACACACACACACACACACACAATGGAATATTATTTCAGCCATGAGAAAGAAGGAAATCCTACCATTTGTGAAAACATGGATGAAATTTGGCAGCATTTTCTAAGTGAAAGAAGTCAGACACAGAAAGACAAATACTGTATGATCTCTCCTATAGGTGAACCTAAAAAAGCTGAACTCACAGAAACAAAGTAGAGTGGTGGTTTCCAGGCCCTTGTGATTGGAGGAAACGGGGCTGTTGATCAAAGGGTACAAACTTCCAGTTACATGGGGATCTAATGTAGAAAACATCATAAATCTAGTTAACAATCCTGTATTATATACTCGAAAGTTGCTCTATCTGGAGATCTTAAATGTTCTTAACTCTTTTGCTGCGACATTCAGGTATGTTTTCCTGTGGCTTGCACTATCAACAATGAAGATGTTTTGTGTGCCATACTGTGTAACATTTTGTAACGAATATTTTATGTCATCAATGCCATTAGGTTCTAATTTATCTATACTTAAATCTAATTGATACCTCTTAGTATGTTTTGAGTATTTTTTGCTAAAATTCAATATAATGGTAAATTTATTGCCATATAACAAAGGTTTAAAATAAAAATGTCATTTATGTACAAAGCAGCTCAAAATGTTCTTAAATGCATAAAATAGTCAAAATATCAACTTTTTATTTTTTGTGCATTTTGACACATTTTGAAAAAAAGCTTGCACTTAATTAATGCAGTGAAAGAATTATCAAACACATGTAATTGTGAGGCGACAGAGATGTTAACTAGCCCTCTTACGGTAATCACTTCACCATATAGCATTATATGTCAGTTATATCTCAATAAGCTTGTAGGAAAAAAAAAAAAAACAAGAAAGGAGCTGCATTTCCTTTATTGTTTTCACTGCTCGCTGACATAATCATCATGGTTGTGACCTCCTCACTTTTAGCTCCTATAAAGCTACCTCCTAACTCTGTTCCCCTGACTTCCTTCTGAATGACCTCGCTGCCAGTTTTTGATTTCTCAGTTCTTCTATTCTATCCTCTATGGAATATAACCAATTCCCTACATTTAGTACTTTCTATTACAAATCTCTAAATACTGTTTGATGAATAGATCCTGACTAATATAACTCTTCATGTTTCCGATTACAAATTTACAATCACGTTTTACTCACACAAGCATGAGTTGATTATTTCATTAATGTCACAAGGAGTAGGAGGCCAATACTCTTATTTGACACAATTGACAGATTGTGAATCTGGAAATTATTGTGCTAGTTAAATTAGCCAGAGAAGCTCAACATTGCTTAGCATGCATCAGCGTGTCATCACGTATATCTACCAAATTCACAACAAGATAGAGAACAAAATTGCATTACTTCCCTTTTAAAAGATGCAAAAACTGAGTCCCGATAAGGTGTCATATTCATAGAGTCTTCAAAGAGATCATCTTGAACAGGGTCCTTAAATCAGCGGAATGTCTAGATCCGCTATACTAGCACTTAATCTAAATACACTGAGATTTCGCATCCAAATATCTTATTTTATAAGTACATAAACTGAGACTCCAAAAGGTGAGAATGTTTGTCTATAGCCAAACTGTAGGCTGAAAACACTTTAACTCTTACTTCCAAAACCATACCCCAATCAAAGCAAAGCTTCAAAATGACTCTATATTTATCTCCAATATCCCCATTCTTATCCTCAAAACCAAAGAGAATTAAGTTGTTGTTGTGATCATTCACACTAGATATTAATGTCATAATGGCAAGACCCATGTTTTATACTACTCATAATTCTTGCAGATTCTGGAACAAGGCTTTCAATTTTGGTGAATACATATTTATTAATTTTCTACTACATTCAAGATACTATGTTATCCACATCTATAGCCAATCAAAATTTAAATCAGATTTCCTGCTATATAGTGCATTTAGCTATATGAATAGATAGTTGGACTAATAAATAAAATAGATATAAGCATTTATTCATTCATTTATCAATATATTTTGAATACTTATAATGAAATAGACACTGTTTTGTCTACTGATGTTATGCAGTGAATAAGATACACATGGTCCCTGCCTTCCTGGTGCTTCTCAACTGTGGAGGAGTAAGACATAACAATTTCAGCATGCAGTAAGTACTGTGAATGAAACAAACTGGATGCTGTTATAAAGGAAACAGGGTTGTAGGAATGGTGTGTACAATCATGCATGTTTTACCCAACACAACTCTAAGAGGCGCTATTCATGTCACATTGCAGATTTGTATATTTATTGCAAAAATTTTTCGGCAGATGGCAGTAAAGTGTCTTGTTCAAATAAGTTGGCTTGTGACCATCACTTTCTGACAATGTAAGTAGAGACTTGAGGAAGGATTGCTTTTGTCCAGTTATCGCAAAGATATCATGTGGACTGGCTGCGGCCCTGAAAGGGAGAAGTAACTTTGAACAGAAAGTCAGATAAGACCACTTTGATAAAATGACATTTAAATTGAGGATAAATAAGGGCCAGTCATTTGGAGAGCCAGAATAAGAACACTCCAGGAAGGAGGAAAAACATGTGCTTGACATTTTGGGTTGGTTTGTTTTGACATTCTAGTCATACAATTAAAAATCATGAAGTTCTTTATAGATGAACATGATTTTCATTAGCAGAGTCTATGTGTTGCATGTTTTGTTTTTTCACTCATGATAACTTAGTCTCCTTGCTTTCTCCCTCAAGCACACATTTCCAGAGGTTTTGTTGAGTTTGGGAATGTAATCGTTGGTCACATAACCTAGCTTGATGACCTCATGTAAACCAAGGACAGAGGAAAATAATAGTAGCAAAAAAAATTAATAAGTAATTTTCCTGAAAATTACTACCAATTGTGGAGTATTTCCTAAAAGCAAGGCAATATATTAAACTGAAAAATTAATCTGACTTAATTAGTTACCACCAAGGAAACTCCATAGCTATATATTTATCCCTTCTGTCTCCCTTCCTTCTGTGTACCAGGTACTTCGCCTTTCATCTAGAAAACAGAGTTAAAATACCTACAACTTAGTGTTATTATGATAACTATTAACATTTGTAGAGTGTTTATTAAATGTCAAGTACTATGCAAAGAACTTTATTAACTTTAGCTCACTTAAACTTCAACAACCTAGACCGGGTAATATTTTACCCAATTTACAGAGGAATCTGACACATTAGCATGCCTCAGATTTGTTGAGTTGGAATTTTCCCCAAGTAGCCTGACTTCAGGCTTCGTGCTGTTAATTCTAAATATGGTACATGGTCTATAGAAAGACTTCAATAAATGTTTGCTATTACTAGAGGCAGAATAGCATAATGATAAAGTATATATACTCAATAAATGGAGATCCCTACCTCCCACATGGCTCTAATAATACACCTAAGAGAAGACGTTTCAAGTCACCAAGATTTCCTTAGAAAAACAGGCAACCTAACACAGCTACCATAGGAGTTTAATTTTTTTGTGTGCTTTCATAGGTTTTCTGACCTCCTTTGTTTCAGAAAGAAGTCTTGACCTTTCCCCCGTGTACTCCTCAGGGTGAAGCTCTCTTCATTTTCTCCTAAAAAATACCCGATTTCAAGGAAAAGGGGGTATAGAATTTGCCTAAACTTGTCTGTATTCATCCAGGTCCACCCTCCCAAGAGATTCCTACTGGAGTCCCGTAAGTGACAGAAGTAAATGACAAAGAACACCAATTAGCAAGAAAGTACTTCCTCCCCTCTCATGTATTGCAAGAATACTGTTAGAATATTTACAGTGTTATGTGGCAGACTTTGCAGAAATTTGTAATTCTGAAGTACAAGGAAAACCCACATCATGATATTAATTTGATAAAAAGACAATTCAAAGCCAAGAGACTATTTAGACATGTCATTTTATTAAACATCATAAACTCTGCTGTGTTATAGGCACAGTGGAACCAATAAACCATTAATACAGCATCATGCAATAGCCAAGAGCAGAACATGAACCAGCTTTGATCACGAACAGGTGTGAGCACAAAGCAGAAAGTAAATTGTTCAATCAATTAATGGGAACACAGTTAAACACTCGTGTCTATCGTTAGGTTATAAATCATTGCATCTCAGTGGGAAAGACTATAATAATTCCATAACAAAACTCAGCAATTCTAAACACTCTGCAGTAAATCTTTCATCAGCTTCAGCCTGGCATCTCTGTCCCAAGAGCCAATTTGTACTTTGTGCGTTCAGCCCAAATCAGTGCCCAGAAAAGATTTCAGTGAAAGGGACTTGTGAGCAAACCTCCAAATGTTCACATACCGGCTCTGGATAAATACCCATAAGTTCAGTGGCTTATGTTAACTGTTGAAACATGAAAAGCCAAGCTGGAATATGTGAGAATAGGCATTTGGGGTAGAACTAAATAAGCACTTCAGAGAAGCCAGGGAAAATTAAGAGTCACTCAAGGAAACAGGCATCCAGACATGTTCAATTTTTTAAGTTACTGTTGAAAGATATTTTTTCCTTTTGTTCCTAAAGAGTGTGCTCCTAAGTCTCCAAATATGGCTCCCTAAAGCTGAAAACTCTCTCCTGCATCACAGCTAAAATCTGAAACAAGCACTCTAAAAAGGCGGGGCTCACACTTGGAAATCTGGAAATTTAAAAATCACAAATCAAACTGCAACCGACTTAAATCACCTGCGATTGGGTTCTTTTGTCTTCTCTGGTCTTTATAGTTTCCATCCAACTCTCCAGTTTGACAAGAATAACCTCAATGTGCTTAGTGAAATCATGCCTAAAGTCCCAGACTCAGGACTAACCTTCACCTTAAACGAGGGGCATACTTGAATTGCTGAAGTGTGGCAGTAACTCACTAGCTCAACTTCAAGGTTAGTCTCACTATCCAGTCTTCTTGACCTTGGTAATAAGTTTCCCAATAACTGGATTCTTGGCATGTTCCCAAGTTATAATGAAGCTGGTGCCTTGAACTCCTGAAACCAGTGGCCAGATTATGTTCCTGAACCTTAATTTCCCCAATACTTGTTCTAAGTCTCTACATATGCCCCTTTCCTCTTTGCCTGCACTGTTTATTGCTCTGAGTTACCTGGACCTGCATAGATTTTTCTCTTTTACACTAACAAGTCTCTCAGCTTTAGAGTTAAGTTCTTATTCTTTCTTCTCTTCCTTCCAAATATTTATTGAGTATCTATTTGGAACTGGGATTAGAGGGAGAAAATAACCAGATCCCTGACCTTAAGAGTAACTGTAAGCAACCATATCAACATCAGAAGCCTGACTTTGAATAAAATCAGGAAACTGTCTGGTCTTTAGGTCTTATTTTACTCCGGAGGGCCTAAGAAGCTGAAGACCCTAACGGGACATTAGACATATTACTTCAAGTAATATCGTCTATAGTAATAAGCCTATAGTTTAATGGATAGCCTTTCCCAATGATGTCCCTATTGCTGATGACTTGAATTGGTTTCCTTTTTTGTCTATTTTGCCTAATTAGTTTGGGCGATTTCAGAGTTAGAGTTCATATACAAATTGTCTGCATTAAGGAAAAATATTTAGTAATTTTGATATATGTGTAAATTTGATCCCTAACAAGGATAGTTCTGTATTTCAATCAGAATATTTTATCTTATGTTCTATTCTATTGTGTCCTTGCCAAATAAAAGCTTGAGGTTTTTTAAACAGGTATCTGAATCATGGAGACTCACTCAGTAACCCACCCAATAGCTCCTAGCTCTAATTTTGATTAACAACACATACATTTACAGTTAAACTCAGAAATTATGTTCCTTCATAATAGAAGGGGAAACATAATCTATTGTCTTGTTTTTCTTTCTTGCTGTGAACATTTGTCAGCATCTTAAGTCAAGTGCAGTCTAAAGCCTATGTTGTTTTGAGGAAACTCTCAAGCCAAAACTGATCCAATGTATTCACCCTTCCTCATTTCTTTCCTTCTCTCTCTCTCTCTCTCTCTCTCCACACACACACACACACACACACACACACACACACACACACACACACACACACACATTTCTCAAACCCCATCCACTCTTTTCAACAGAAGATAAAGCTGAAAAGCAACAAAAACATTGCAGTTCCTCTATGTTTTTGTACTTTAGACAATAATGGAAGACACATTCAGAATTGCAGATCTCAACACTGAGAACAAACACTCTGAAGATCATACCAGAAAACTAACACATTATAATGAGAATCAAGTGCTATGCATCAGATCATTATTAGTTACCTTTGAGAATTATGGATTTTATCAACTAGCAAGTTCTTGGTAAACACATTACTTATTCACGGAAATAGATTTGATTTTCTTCACCAAACCATCAGTCGCCTTATTCAGTTACCTTAGAAATGATAAACCTAGGGTTATTTTGGGTCCTGGGGTGAGTTTGTAAAATATTTTGTATTTCTAGGAAAGAAATACTAGAGTTTCAGTCAGAAGACGTGGGGTTGAAGCTTCGTCCCTACACTCATTAACTGCATGATACTGTGCAGGATATTGCGCAAGATATTTAATCTCTCGGTGGCTTGGCATTTCCATATATTTTGAAGTTATTAACAATATAAATAATAACTGCTCTATCAATTTGACTAGACTTTTGTAATTTTTAGTACATTTTTTTATTGTGGTAAAATATACTTTAAAAATTTTTTACCATTTTTAACTGTACAGATCTGTGTCGTTAAATACATTCACATTATTGTGCAAACATCAGCATCATCTATCTTCAGAACTTTCCATCTCCCCCAACTGAAACTCTGTACCCATTAAGTAATAACTCCCCACTGACTGACACCCCAGCTCATAGAAATCACCATTCTATTCTCTGTTTCCATAAATTTGACTACTCCAGCAACCTCACTTAGAGGCACAATACAATATTTGTCCTTTTGTGACTGGCTTATTTCAATTAGTTTAATGTCTTCCAGGTTCATCCATGTTGTAGTATTTGTCAAATCGTATTATGTATTTACATACCACTTGTTATTTATCCATTCATCTGTTCATGAAACCTTGGATTACTTTCACCTTTTAGCTATTCTATCCAAGTCCCTGATTTCACTTTTTTGTATATATGTATACCCATAAATGGATTTGCTGGATCATAAGGTCATTCTATGTTTAATCTTTTGAGGAATCGCCATACCATTTTACTTTTTTTGTGTTTTAAATAAGATAAAATTTGAAAGAGCTCTGAAACTCTTACTCTCTGTAAAAATAAGTTAGGTGATAGCATAGTCTGTATTTTTAGATAATGTTTGGAAATTTCTTCTTTGGAATTTTCCTCTCATCTCTAACTCAACTTCTCTGAGACTCAGAATTGTCACTATAAAGTAAGGATCATAGTATAGACCTTGCAAGTTTTTTTGTGAAGTTTTAATGTAATAATAGTAGGTTGAACTATATAAGTTGTTGTAGGTTAAACTCAGTCAAATGTTGGCAATTCCATATACCTCAACCCAATATATTTGTGTTAATATTTATTTTCATTTCCAGATACACTCTATACATTTTGACATATACCCTGCTCTATGAACAGCTCTCCTGCTATCTGGTTTCCAGTATATTCAGAAAGAAGAGATAGTAGATTACAGGGCAGGAAAGTGTGTTTGGGATATTTATTCCCCATCTTCCTCACTGCCAGATGACAGTTTGACCAGCAGCTGCATTCCTCTAGAGAATTCCAGAGCTCTTCTAGAAGAACACCACCTGGAAAGATCTCTAGCTCTAGCGCTAGCTACAGCTTCAGCTTGATCCATATTTTAAGCCCCTCTAGGCCTATGGATGCTAAGAGCTCTCCAACATTGATAGTCTCAGGGTACTCCACCATTTTTTGTTGTCTTCTCTTAAACATGTCCTCACTGAAATAATTCCTTTAAACTCATTGGAATTATACTGTTTGAATGTGCCATGTCTTTCCTGCAAGGACTCAAACTGATATACATAACATCTCTAATATATTGCCTTGTTTTTAATAAATGATCAAGAAATGGTAGTAATTGTCATGAAAATTACTTCTAATTTTTTGCTGCTATTATTTCTCCCTGTCTTAGGTTAACCATACTTCTTATCTCAAGTCAAAATTACTCAAACACTGGTTGGATGTCCAGGGAATCATCTTTGTCAAAATCATCTTTGTCATATAAAGGTAAGATCTTCCTTCAAGTATGCATATTGGGTTTGCCAAGTAGCCAGCAAGATGGAAAACAAAAGAAAGGTAGCTGAATCTAGCTCCTGAAGTCCTTAATCCTATCCTTGTTCCTGTTGAATATGTTGAACAGCTTGAAAAATAACTTATTTGAGAAGCTAAACAACCCAAAAGTTACTTTTGATTTCCATTTAAGGAAAGCAATTGACCTCTTGTTGAAGATGAACTGTCCCTTAGCCAACAGGTGTCAATATGTAGAAAAGCCTAATTGCAATGCTAGTTCAGACAGAAAATAAGAGCAAAGATGGATTTACTGTGAACTCGCGAATCTTAAGCTGTGGGGACACTCGCTTGTAAAAGCTCCTTTCAAGACTCTGGCAGGACTTCAAGAAATATGTGCACAAGGTCATGTGTGTTTGTAAATCTGCAAAAGTAAGACAAATGTCTCTTTCCACTGTCACTTCCCCTCCATTACATTTTCTCTTATGATGGGTAGAATTGAAGTGGCTGTGGGTGTTTTGTGGGATATGACTAAGAGCAAGTTGAACTGGGCATTCATTGGGTTTATGGGAGATGTTTATGTTGTTTAATAGTATGTCTTAGTAAAGTTAATTTACTGCTAGCTATTCTATAAAAAATGGCTTAGGGAATTTTATTTCTGGCCACTTTGCTGACTCAACCACTGTGACATTAAGATGCAAAAATAGAAGCTGTATCACAATGTAAATATGTCCTACAACACCTGGCACAGAAATCTGTGAGTACTGGAGGGAGAACAAGATTTTCAAATAAAGAGCTACAAGCTAATCTATATAAAAATTCTTTCAATCGTTAGACAAGTAAAATTATAAGCAGAGAACTTAGTTCCCATCAATATCTAGTCAAAATAGGAATATACTCAAGAATGCAATATATAAAATTATAAAAACACCACATATTTTTATTTTTGTATAGTAATCATGCAAAATAGAATGTACCTGAATTCTTGTTATTGTAGAACACAGAACAATAGGAATACTGCAAATAGCAATACGTATGTCTGTAATAGCTCAGAAATGAAAGAAACTTAACAGAGGTTTAGAAAATTTTGGCTATCCCACTAAAATTTTTATATGACATTTCTATAATTGATTGTGAAGCAAAAGAAGAAACTTTGCTAAACCCTTATTTATTAAAAAAAACAGATAGTGATTAATTATTTATTACTATGATTAAATTTGTTGTTGTCCCAGAGGCTCCTTATACTTTCTTCATTTTTTTGGATTCTTTTTTCTTTTTCCTGTTCTGACCGGGTATTTTCTGCTACCTTACCTTCTAAACCACAGAATTCGATCTCCTGTTTCATCCAATCTACTGTTGATTCCCTCTAATGTAGTCTTTACTTCAGTTATTGTATTCTTCATTTTTCACTGGTTCTTTTTTATGTTTTCTATCTCCATTTTTATGTTTTCTATATCTTTTTTGAAGTTCTCCCTGAGATCACTAAGATCCTTATAAACAGTGTTTTGAACTCTCTGTCTGGTAGATTGCTTGTGTCCATTTTAGTTAGTTCTTTTTCTGGAGCTTTGTTCTGTTATTTCACTTGGGACATGTTTCTTTGTCTCCCCATTTTGGCTGCCTCCTTGTGTTTATTTCTATGTATTAAGAAGAGATGCTATACCTCCTGATCTTGGTAAAGTAGTCTTATGTAATAAGTGTCCTTGGGGGCACAGTGGCACACTTTCCCTAGTCACCTGAGCCAGGTGCTCCAGGTGTGACCCTGTATGGGTTGTGTGTGCCTTCCTTGGTTGCTGTTTGCATGTCAATAGGAGGGATTGACCCTTGGGCTGATTGGTTGTAAGGACTGGCCGTGACTACAGTAGAGGAGCTGTTGTGCAGAGGATGACTCTACAGAGAAGGATTCACTTTAAGCAGAGCTCTGATGCCTGCCTAGTCTGCCCTATGGATGTGTCATCCACAGAGGCAGTTGGGTGGTACTGGGTCTTGGTCTGAAGTTGGCCACTGGGAGTGCTGGCCCCGAGGCTTCCTAAAAGTGGCCCAGCTACAAGCCAAATTCAGCTGCAGCCTATGTCCTGCCTGGGCCATTTGGAATGAGCCACAAAGCAATACACAGATGTCTGTCACCTGTCTGGGAGAGGCTAAACTATGAAAGGAGGCCAGCTGCCACTAGTGCTAGGCTTGTAGCTAATTAGCAAGAGATATGGGACATGCCAAGGGCAGATGATGCTTGTTTGGGATTTGAGAGATTTTAGTGAAGTCCACAGTATGAGCCAAGACAGGCCGTTTGTATGGAAAAACAACTAGAATTTCCTTGGTTGGGCTCTCAAGTTGGGTGGGGCAGGGTCTCATGGAATCATCAGGGCAGGGCAAAAGGTGTTAGCCAGGTTGATGGAGACTCAGATATGGTGTCCACCTAACTCAGTGTGCACACTGGAGTGGGGCCAGGCTCAACAAAGAAACAATGGCTTCTGCCAGCACTTTTGTCTGGGAGAAAGCTGCCTCCCCAGCCCTTGCCCTGAAGCCAGATGATTCAGTTCCTCTTCATAGGTCCCTGACACATTTTGAGCTGCTACCCCAGCATTGGAGCTCAGAACGAGTAAATGCATCAGCAAATAAATCTGTGTGCAGACACTTTAAGAGGAATGTCTGGGACTCCAACAGCCCCCCATCTCACTCAGCCACAATTTCTGTTGGTTTGCACAGCTAGAAGTTGTGGCTTCTCTTCCTGGTTCTGGAACCTTGGGCTAGGGAGCCTGGGGTGGGCTAGGGCCCCTTATTCCTTAGGGGCAACCTCCATAGCCAAGATATTCCTTCCAATTTTTAATTACCACACCGGGTATGGGAGCAGCCCTTTTCGTGTCTCTGCCCCTCCTACAAATCTCGATGTGGCTTCTTCTATATGTCCATAATTATAGGACTTTTGTTCAGCTAGACTTCAGGTGATTCTCAGTGATGGTTGTTCTGTGGTTTAGATGTAATTTTGATGTGGCCATTAGAGGGTGCAAGTAGTGTTTACCTACTTCATCATCAAGACAGTGCCAGGTGCCCACGAGCCATGTGTCAGCAGTCCCAGAGGGGAATACTTTAAATAAGGTAGCTAGAGATTCCTTTTCTATTTAAGTTGAAAAGAATGAGAAGAAACCAGTTTTGTGAAGTAGTGTCATGATGATAATCTGTGTCATCCTAAGCATAATGGCAAGGGGGAAGGCCCTGAGGCAGAAATTGGGAAAGTGATTAGAGGAAAATGGGAATGGAACCATAACATGAGATTTGGAGAGGTGGGCATAAACTAAAACATATAGGTTTTGAAGGTAAAGAATATGTGATAGATTCTAAATACTGTGTGAAGTCATAGAAGGATTTTTAAATAAGGAATAGTATGACATTTTAATATAAAGTAATATAATATATTTCAAAAATATGATTCTGGAATGGAGAATGGAGAGGATCTAGGACAAGAGTGGAAACAAGAAGACCATTTAGATGATTACAATATCCACACCAGAAGTGGACACATTTGAAATATATTACAGAAGTAGAATCAATAGGGTTTGCCACTAGTTTGGACTTAGAATATAAAGCACAGAAGCAAAACATGGTGCCTTTAGGGTTCTTGCTTGAGCAATTGAACAGATAACAATAACTTATACTAAGATGTAGAAGTTTGGGAGAGGAAAAAAATTATAGAGGAAAGAGAAATCAAGGATTCAAGTTTGTATATAATACTTCGGGAAATCTTTGAGTCATAAGCATATATATAGAATTTAAAGACACATGAATGAAATATATCACCATAAAAGAGAGAGTAGATAAGTAAAAAAAGTCCTTGGCAACTCCAACATTTAGAAATTGGGTAGAAAAGGAGGAGCCAACAAAGGAGACTAAAAAGAAGAGAACACTGAGGTAAAAAGAAAGTTAGTGTAGTGCAGTAATATGAAAGCCAAGAGAAAACAGTTTTAAGAAAGGAGTTGTAGTCACTTGTATTGGAGCTGCTAAGAGGTTGAGGAAGGTAATACGTCTTCAAAATTGTAATGACAAAGGTAATTAGCTGTCTTGACAAGTGCAATTTTATTTGAATGCAGGTAGTTGGAGGAGGAGGAAAGAGAGTTGGGAAAAATATATCAAATTAAAAAAAAAATTAATTTAAAATAAAGGGGGATAAAATAGTGAATTACACTGGAAAGGTAGAGAAAGCATGTGTAGATAACTGTTTCAAGATCTTTGTCTCAGAAGGGGGCATAGGAATGGGACAATGTCACAATGAGGACAGGATGTCAAAGAAGGTTTTTAAAAGATTGGAGAATCTAGAGCATGTTTGTCTACTGGTCATAATGATTTCACTTTTATCAAGAAGTGAAAGAGACTAATGATGCAATCCAAAGAAAGACTATCTGTTAGAGTAGTATTCCTGGGAAGTTGAGAAGAAATGGGATCCAGAACACAAACAAGGGGTTGAATTTTGATTATAGTAGGGAACCTTTAGCTACTGTAACAGGAAGAATGAGGGAAAAGAATGAATGCAGATAAATTTATAGTTTGTAGAACAAATCCAGACTTTACCAACCCCTCCATGGTCAGAGGTGTGACCAAGCCGTAATTCTGTAGTGCAAAAAAAGAAAATAAATAAAATAACAAAGTAAAAGAATAAACCAATCAGATTTCTCCTTACTACCAGCTCAGCAGAGCCCTGGATTCTAACCTCTCTAGCTGCTCTCTGGAGGTCAGATTCCAGATTTGGGATAACAATGCAGCAGTGATAGTAAAAGATAAATTGTGTTTAGTGTCTAGGATAACTTTGCCTGCATTTATTCACATACTGTATACCTGCTACTATGAATCCTTTCTTATCTGTGTTATAAAAACTCATTTTGTTTTAGCAATAAGGGTTTTAAGGTGTCACTTTTGTTTTAACAGTCTAGAAATAAGGAAGTACACACACAGACAGGGAAAGGAATGCAATAGGTCTTTTGACTACAGAACCACTGCACCAAAATGCTGAAGAATAAGACAGCAGCATGGCTTGTAAGCCATTTTTAGTATACTTTAAAAAAAACATTTTTTTTTACATTATCTTCAATGCAGTGCCTTGGGATTTTGAGCCATGACTGGTCTAGCTAGCTGACACTGACATATTTTCTTATAGATATATCTGACAACTCCTAGCCTACTAGTCAGCCAGTTTACAGTAATTTTATGGACACCTTTGAACTCAATCACACAGCAAGTAAGACATACAGAAGAAGAAAAAGCAATGGTAACTGCTAAATAACACTTGTCTGATTTTTCTTAGGCATTAAGTCAAGGGTTAAATGTACTCATTAAGGGGCGTGGGGGCAGGAATGCCTGCTATTAGGGAAGAGTGAACTGTAGTATAGTTAAAGGAAAATTTCAAGAAACATCACATAATAGAGGATTTTCTTTCCCCAAAATGAAGCATCATTTTAGGATTCCACCTACATATGTCAATTTAATTGTAAAACAGATTTTATAAGTCAGAAGCAATTATGGGATGTTGGGTGAACGTGCGTGTGTGTGTGTGTGTGTGTGTGTGTGTGCATGCATGTGTAATTTTTAAATATTCAATGTGCAGATTTTGCACTCCAGAGAATTAATCAAACTGTCAGGCACAAGACCAAAAACTGAAAAGCACACGCAGTAGTGTGTCATGGTAACTTAGCAACCAGAGCTGAAGAGGTTAAGACAGAAATTGCTATCATTTTCTTATATTTAAGAATTTCTACCTTATAATCTCCCTGCCCCCTTCCCCAAACACACATTCTGATTCCTCCAGGTGGTAGTTCACTGAATCAAATATTTCATATATTTTAATGATCTTGTGTTTGACAATTTCTATTTGTGGAGGATAAGAGGAATCACCTACTGAGTACGGAATTTCAAAGCATCTGTGGAAGACTTCATTGATTAAGACTCTAAATCTTTTGTGCATAACACAGGTGTTATCAACTGGACTCACAATTTTTCATCAAATCATGAAACACACACAGATAATGAGACATTTTTATAAGTACAGGATCAGAGGGACGTGACCAGTTCCCTGACAGGTCTGTCCTGGGACGAATGACAATCTCCTCTGTCAGGATGTTGTGCAGCAGCCCCTGAATGGGCACTGCTATGGTGCCTTCATATGGTGGGTCCTGTAGATCAAGGAAATTCTGGCATAAAATATATAAAGGAGATCCTTATCCTGAGGCTTGAGCAAAAGGCAAAAATTAAGTACTTGCAAACAAAGGAGAAAAAAAAGCATTATTAGGGTCCCTAAGCTGTTGATATACTTAGCAGTTGATTTAATGCCCTAAATGGACTTGGATTAGTGAGAAGACAGAGGAAATGCTTATTTCATTCCTCTTACTCTGATCAACATTGGCCTGTCACATTGAGCACTCTTTATACCAGATTCTTACATCAAAGAAAATAAGTTTATTTGAGGGTAGCAATGGGCAATGGTGAAGTGGCACCAAATGCCTAATCCTTTTTCTCCTGTGCTGACCCTAGGACAGGTTGCTTATAAGATCAGTTTTCCTGTAAAATAGATGTGGTTCATGGTAGATTGAAGATTAGTAACCCCTCTTGACTATAGCATGATTGTGCTGGATTTTTGGTGGAACTTCTAAAAGTCAGAATCTCAAGGTGCTCTGTGAAAAAGGAGAATGTGTTTATGCCAATCATAGTAGCTCCATTTTATGACTTGAGACAATTCTTTTAGTGTCCCTGGCCCCGCCTCATCCATCCAAAATAATTATGCCTGGCTCTCTTGTCCATCTTTCGCAAGATATCTAAACTCAGAAGCAGGGTTTGAATGTTTATTGGTTTATTTACTCTTAAGGTGAGCAACAACTTAATTACTGGTTCATTGTTTCATTTTAAGTAATAATACAGTTGAAACTATAAAAATAAAAATATTCTGGGGTCAAAATTTATTGGAAATATGTCTATTATGATTTTTTATTTGCTTTTGTTTTGTGAAATCATAGTTCTTGCAGTTCATAAAGATGTTAATACTTTTTAAACTTTTTCCTCATTTTCTATGTGAGATGGTCTATGGAAGCCATATAATCAGGTAGATACAAATCATAACAAGCAGAAGAAAAGCTATAAGGCTTTTTTCTTGTCTCTTCCTACACTGATCTGTATATTTTCTCTTTGAGGGTATATACTTCCCGAGACTTAAAAGTTGCTGACTACCAATATTCTGCTTATATCTGAAGTCTGGTGTTCATGATGCTGGGTTTTATTTCCTTTGCATGAGACAGTTTTGTTCCTTTTTCTATCATTGATAAGGCTGTTTCACAATGCCTTTTCTTTCTGTGTAGTCATTTATTTATTCATTTATTTAAGGGGTATGAATTAAGCTCCTTTTGGCCCAGGTTTTACAGTCTCAGAAAGACATAGGTAATTTTCTGTACACTCAAAGAGCTGAAAATAGATATACTTCATGTTATAAAGCATTCCACATCA
Source organism: Rhinolophus ferrumequinum (assembly GCF_004115265.2). Taxonomy (NCBI): domain Eukaryota; kingdom Metazoa; phylum Chordata; class Mammalia; order Chiroptera; family Rhinolophidae; genus Rhinolophus; species Rhinolophus ferrumequinum. The sequence goes on from NC_046287.1 coordinate 62,943,069, forward strand.
ACCCAGGGCTGTGCTTTATCCCAGTGCGACTCCCTGAGGGTCTCCACTCTTAGTCAAAGGGCACACTGGTCATCTTGGCTGTCTTCTAAGTTAATGATGCCCAAAGACAGGTGTGTATACTTCCTGGATTTTAGAAGATGATCCCCTGCAATGTAGGAAGAAACTATTAGAACTTTTCTTAATATATATTTTTATTCAGAGAAAGGTAAGAAATTATGTATAGAGTCGTTCTCGTTTTTTCCCTACTTTCTTGTGATCACATGTCATATGTAGTGTATCAAATGCCCAGAAGAAGTAGGAGGAGTCTGCCACATGGATGGTTTAACAATGGTATCCTCGTTTCCTTTTAGAGGGTTGCAATATTGTGCAGTTTACATTTGCCCACTTAAGTGGATTTATAAATTATACTGTCTAGTTTTAACTAAACCAACCCTTAATAAGGTACAACTGACTTAATCTATACCTGAATAGAAACACTGCTGGTTAAAGATGATAATGCAAATACAGGGAACAACAAAAATTGATGAAGGTGACAATTTACATTTTCTTCACATTCTCTCTGTAAAGTTTATAAGAGGAAAACAATGGCAATGTGATGAGGGCTCATGAGAAGTTGCCAGAATTATGGAAATTATTAAGAAAATCATTTAAAATACAGATTTACAAAGGTCTGACAATTAAGTTCATGAAGTTGTTGCAACGATGTTGCTAACCTTTTCTGATGCCAGAGGAATTATTCGTTATGAATTTGGACCAACTGGACAAACAGTTAACCAAGTTAACTATTTGGAAGTGCTGAAAAGGCTGCGTGAAAAAGTAGGACGACCTCAACTTTTCACCAACTATTCATGGCTCTTGTATCACGACAATACACCAGCTCAGACAACACTGTCTATGAGGGAATTTTTAGCTAGTAAACAAATAACTGGCTGAAATAATTGGAACACCCTCCCTACTCATCTGATCTGGCCACCACTGACTTCTTTCTTTACCCGAAGACAAAGGAAATGTCAAAAGGAAGACATTTGGATGACATTCAGGACATCAAGGGTAATATGAGATAGCTCCGATGGCCATTCCAGAAAAAGAGTTTCAAAATTGCTTTGAAGGGTGGACTAGGCACTGGAGTCAGTACATAGCTTCCCAAGGGGAGAACTTCGAAGGTGACCATAGTAATATTCAGCAATAAAGTATATAGCACTTTTTCTAGGATGAGTGCGAACTTAATTGTCCGGCCAACCCTCCCCATGTGGAGGTTGATGGTCAATCCGAGATTCCGTCCACATTTGCCTCGTCCTCACATCCCATTTGTTCAGTCTCTTGGCTATGTGGCCAGTTGTTGGTTTGCAAACCTTGAGAGCTTCCTGGGTGAAATCTGAAACTGGCCCTGTACGTGGAGTGTGAGGAAAGACAGAAGAAAGAAGCAGACCACTCCAGATTGGTAGATGGCAGGTTTAATAAGCAAGGAAACTTAATAGAAGGCTTGTCCTCAGTAGCTGCAAGATGAGTGGATCTCTGCACTTGCCCCCAGAATCTTAAAAGTTTATATAGAGTGGTTCGGTCTCATGCACTGTCCAGATGGTCTCAATAACACATTGCTCTCTCAAGGCGGCATCCCTGAAAACGGCTCCCACTGTGGGAACAGTAGGTGAAACATATGCTTCAAGGACAGGGAAGGGGGTGAGGAGCCTCCAATGGCCCAGCTCTAGCTCGAGGGTCAACCAGTGGCCATACCCTCTTAATAACCTCCTCCACCAGTCAGGGTTTCTCAGCCTTGGCACTATTGATACTTTGGGCCAGATAAACCTTGTTGTTGGAGCTGTCCTGTGCATTGTAGGATGTTGAGTAGTATCCGTGGCCTCATGCCAGTAGCAAGTCCTCCCCTGCCCCCAGAAATATCTGCAGACATTGCCAAATATATTCTGGAGGACAAATTGACTCCCAATTGAGAACCACTATTTTAAGGGCTAAAAAGTGAAGTAAAATATTACTATCAGAAGATATTAGGCAAAGAAGATTTTGATAGGACTATCTGAGAAAGCCGCTCTGAGGAGGAGACATAACAAGCGAACACCTGAAGAATAACAAAAAGCCAGTTTCCTAATGTGGACGGGGAAGAGCTTCCTAGGTTTGGGGAGGGAAGTGTGAAGGCCCTGAATCTTGAGTCTCATGGACTCAGAAACTGAAATAAGGCCGGGGTAGCTAGAGTACAGTGGCGAGGGTTAGGGCTGGAGATGTTGGCAAAGGCCAGATCACACAGGGCCTTGTAGATTACTGTAAGGATCAGTTCTAGAAAAATCCTAATCTTTAGCCATTCTGTGCTTATTCTGTGGGTTTAGAAGAAAACTACCATGCATAGCATTTTGTACCATTTAAAGAAATAATACTATTGGAAGTTAGAGATGAGTTAATATTTCCAATCATTGAAGAATTTAAACTTTGGAGTCTGAGGGCAGCGATTAGTTAGACACACACACTCACACACACACAGAATTTACTTTATGGGGTGAAGGTTTGTTTTCTGCAATAAATTATTAATTTGGAATTAGATAGTGAATATTCAGAATATTTAGTTGTTGATAGAAATGAAAAAGTTGGTGAGGGGAGAAAATTAAACTGTTATTTCTACAATTTAGGAAGTGCATTTGCCAATTTCTCTAAAAAAATACTGGAGAAATTAATCTGCTATGTTCCAATTTGCATAATTAACTGTCCAACACCAGATATCTAAATTTGCCTACTTTTCTGGGGGAAGGTACTGCTTGGCAGCTTCAACTATTTGGACCTCAGTTTCTTTATCTGTAAAATGCTAGCATCTTTAAGGCCTATTCAATATCTAAAATGCTTTAATTCTCTGAGCTTTTATATTTGCCCCTCAAAATAAATACAATTTAATTTTTACTGAAATCTTGTCACTATGTAATGTTTGGGGGAAAATTGTTCTCTTTGATCTCTCTTGTGTAGATTACTTGGATTTGAGTTTGAGATGGGATATAATCTCATACCTCAATTTCTTTATCAAAACCTAAGATGAAACTAGCAGGTATCTTTGGTCCAGCATCTAGCCAAAGATGTGTCCAGGAGTAATTCACTGAAAAGAGATAAGAAACTTTCTCTTCTGTCAAACTTTCTCATGCCTGCTGTTCTTGAAATGTATTTCTACAGAATGAAAAAAAAATCTATAAACAGATACATAAAGAGCAAGAGTTGCTTCTATTCAACTTCCCATGACACGTGACCTGATTTTTCAATCCTCTGTGATGTCTGGACCCTTGTTTCCCAGCAAGAGCCAAAGCAAACTGCTTTCAAGTGTCTCCACCTTCTGTCTGTTTGCAAACCATACTCAGTTTGCCCATTAGGCAGACATCTGGCATGGGGACAACAGCACAGCTTCTTCATGGAGCCTCAATATGAGACAGGGGCCAAGCTGTAGTCTGTCAGAACTCATCTGAAGATGCAAGAGGTCAGTGTCAGGTAGGATAAATGAACTTGTTTTTAGCATTAGAACTAAACATAAAACATTTTGGGACAATGGGTGGCCTGTGGGTGATGCTGTTTTCTGTAGAAGAAGGGCAAATAGTACAGTAGACTACCCTTGAAAACGCTGTTGCAAAGGGAAAGAGTGACTCTGTGTGTGTGTGTGTGTGTGTGTGTGTGTGTGTGTGTGTGTCTGTGTGTGTGTTAGAGGGAATATGAATATACAATTAATAACTGAAAGCTGGAGACTATCATCAAATCATTCTATAATAATTCCCTAATGCCTTCAAACCCTTCACAAAACCTTTTCTTAAAAGAGCTATTTTTGCAAGAAGATACATGAACTTAAAGTCTATTTTGCTATCATTTCTACCTGCTCTTTGCTGTAGTCATTTACTGAAGTTACTTCCTGACATTCTGGACAAAACTGGTGCTTTCAGAGCCAGATTAAAGATTTTGTGAAAGGATGCTTCCATACTCTGAAAAAGAAAATTCTGCAAATCTCCTTTGTGTGAGAGAAAATTATGATACCTGGAGTTGCTTAAACTTAAGGTAATGTCCTTGATAATTTAAACATTCTAATGAAAATACTGCTTCAGTATCATTATATTTCAACACAATCCCAAAAGCTTAATGGATTAAACCAACATGCATTTATTTAGTTAACATTCATGTAGGTTGGAAATTTAAACTGTTTCTCTCGTGGTTCTTTTGGCCTTGATGGAGCTCCCTATGCAGTCAAATGCATGTCAGGAAATACATCTCACAAATATAGTAAAAAATTTTGATTGAAAAGAAATGTGCATGTCAGCTAGGCAGCACTGCTATTAAGGTTGTCTGCCTATTAGCTGAAGTGATGGTGATAACTACGCTACGTTTCTCTCATCTTCCAGAAGCTAGCCTAGGCTGGCCTTGTTACCCATGTGATCACAAAGGTCCAAGAAAGCAAATAGAGGTCTTAACTCAGAACTAGTGCAATATCTATTAATCCAAAGGCGGAGGTTCAATTTACCAGGCAGTATTAGACTCCATGGTTTAATAGATGCAACATTACCTCACAAAGGGTGTGAATACAAAGAGGAGATATTTTTGCAATCTACCTCACTACTCAATAGTACATATGACATGCTAGGTAATTTACATACATTTTTACCAGTTTTTTACAAGAACCCAGTAAGTTAAATATCATTTTCCCATTTTAGAGTTGAAGAAATTAAGGTTTAGAGAGACTAAGTAGCTTCTCCAACATCATAAATAATATACAAGCAAGCTTAGTCTTGGACAAGGATTTGTGTGACCCCAAATCTTTAATTTTTTTCTCTCATTCAATGTATTTATTTCATACTTATCAAGTTCTGTTAAATTCTGTTATCAAATTCTAGCATCTTTATTCCTCCATCTCCTCAAAATTTCTTTTGACTTTATTACTGCATTTATTTAATTTATTCCAGTGTTCTCTTATTAAAAGAAAATTTGAGAGTTGCTACATGTGGTAAAGATGGAAACTAAACATTTTCATATTTTTAAGTAAAGCCTAAATAGTAATCTACATTGGTTTACTTCATATTGAAAATATTTCTTGGTTATTCAATCTTTGTGGCTACACTAGAGTCTGGGGTACTGGGAGCAGAGGGTCCAAAAGACAAGTAGGTATATTTAGGAGGATGAAAACAAAGAGATAATGAATGTTCTAGAATAGATGTGTAATTGTATTGCTTTCTTATGTCTTGACTAGCCTCTGGGAAGATCTCCTAGGGTGAGTGCCTTGCATGTGGTAGAATGGATGGAAATCACTATGTCCTGGAAATCAGATCATTTGCATCCTGAGGCCTTTACATGACTAACTCGTTGTTTGAAGTTCGTGTATCATTTTACTTCTCGAAACCCCATTTTCTTCACTAATACATCAAGAGTGTTAGAGATTTAGGCAGTATTGAATACAAACTATCCCAGCATTCCTATTCATTGCACAAGGACACTTGGACAAGGGGACTTCTACCATGCTGGGCTCTGCCTGCCAGAATACAGTACTGTCTTTTCCAAACTTACAAGAATCAGCTTTTAATAAAAATATAAATGGTCCATGTGCCTACCAAAAGATATGTCTTTTTTAATTCTCATAAATTGCCACATGGTTAACCTCGGTATTGCCCTTAATGGTCTCTACTCACTGTCTCCAGTAAAATGAAAGTGAGACCTCCACAAGTTTTATGTTCTCCTATTGAATTGTGGATTAATGTAATTATCATTTCCTTCTAATTGAGTACAAGCACATGGTGACAGCAGCAATGCTTCATCCTTATAAAAATATCACTGAATGTTCACTAATTGTTAGTGACATAGAATGTCTCTCCCTGCTAATACCTTGTATCTGAAATCAGCTTCCTTTTGGAAGGAACGAGTCAAGAGAAAGCCTGAGGGGAATGTTAAGGGGAACAATTGTTGGACAACTTCTCCTCTAGGCTTCAGGAGGGACACTCTTGCCTTGATGTCTTTTCTGGCGTCTTCTCATCCTCAAAGGACTTATGTCCTTAGCATTTCGGATGAAGGTGTGAGCTAGGGGATAAGAGCATGAAGATCTCTGTTTTTCGTGAGAGGTTTTAGAATAGCAAAGAATCCTCATACCCAGCAGATGCCCAGTCAGGCACATCAGGTTTGGGCTTCTAAACAGCGCTTGGAACCAGAAAATCAGTTTTGAATTAGAATATACATTTGTGCCCGGTGCAGATCTCTCTTAGGAACCTGTGACATCAACAGAGACGTACAGGTTCATGTTGTCAGATCCTGGTCAGTTTGGGTCCAAGTGATATAAGTAAATACTCAAAGAACATTACCTGTGTAAACTCTATTTTGGTAAAGTCTTACTGCTGATCCCTTCTAAAGCTGAACTTTGCCACATCCATGGGCTAAGCATTTCCATTTTCTTATTTGCTCTTACCATCTTAGGTTACTCTTTTTCTAATATGGCTACAAACTATTAGAAGGCCAGAGCTGGTATAAAAGTTCTGAGTTTTAAGGTATTTTTTTTAAATCAAATACTTACTTTTTAATAATAATGATAACAGCTGGTACTGTATGAGTCTGTTAGGACTACCATAACAAAATTCCACAGACTGCATGGCTTAAACAACAGAAATTTATTTTCTCACCATTCTAGATGCTAGAAGTCCACGATCAAGGTATGAACAGGTTTGGTTTCTTCTGAGGCCTCTTTTCATGGCTTGTAGATGGCCACCTCCTCACTGTGCCTTCACATGGTCTTTTCTGTTGGAGAAAGTAACCCTGGTGTCTCTCTTTGTGTTGTTATCTCCAGCCATGTTGGATTAAGGTCAACCCTAAAGACCTTATTTTAATTGCTTCTTTAAAGACCTTATCTCCAACCACAGTTGCAGTCTGGGATCCTGGGGCTAGAGCTTCAATATATAAATTTGGGGGAGCACAATTCAGTCTATAAGAGTTAATTAAAGTTGTTTATTTCTTTCAGGTATAATTCTAGTCACTCTATATAAATTAAATCCAAGGTTTCTCAAACTCAGCACTATTGACATTTTAGACTAGGTAATTCTTTGTGGGGGTTGGATGGGACGCTGTCCTGTGAACTGTAGTATGTTTAGTATCATCCCTGGCTTCTACCCATTAAATGCCAGTAGTATCTTCTCCCCTAGTAGTGACAATCCAAAATGTCTCCAGACATTATCAAATCCTCCCTGGGGGACAAAATTATCCCTATTGAGAACCATTTATTAAGTCTAATCTTTACCACCACATTACAAGTTAACTTTTAATATCCCCACATCATAGATACTGAGATCAAGCAAAGGTGAATGGTTGGCCAAGGTCACATGGAGACTAATGGCAGAGCCAGAATTTGAACCTGTTATTTTTTCCCATGACATTAAGCTGCTCATTAGTGGCTACCTTACTACACTTCTTCAACCTTCAACTGCCTCTAATCCGGTTAACTCAAACTCTGAATCAAAAGTGAAAATAACTAACCAGTAACTAAGCATGTGATGATACTTTCTACATTCATTGTGAAAATTCAAACCATAAATTGATTGCGTCTTCCCTAAATACTGACCTATTGGTATTGCAGATTGTCGACTTGATATCACAATGACACTACACTCTAAGATGATCATTAATAATTGAGAACTAGACTGGAGGATACACTTCAAGGACAATAGATTATAAATCTTAGCTTAATGTAAACATCCACTCACCTCTAAAATGTATGACACCCCAAATTTTAAGAAGAAAAATGAGATAATTTAGGATATTGGCATTTGACTATGCAAAGAATTAGGTACAGAATTAAGGATTAAGTTCTGCCTTGTGAGAAATTATTTAAAAATGAAAAATCTTTGGACAATGCACTCCAGAAAAGGTGACTTCAGAGTGATGTTCATGTTTTCTTAAGAGCCCATGGGTTTATCAAATATTAACTGAACTTCTAATAACCTCCAGAAAAGAGAGAAAACTAAATGATTGTGCAAGTGTGTGTGCTGTGGTGTTCTGGGAGAGATCCTTTTCTAACTCTTGAGAGGTAATCTTTGCTTCTTTACCATGAAGCACAAGACTTATCTTAGCATACCAATAAATGTTGCATTGGCCATAAAAATAGTCAGCTGTAGTATAAATCCAACTCCAGTATTTAATTCCTTGACCTTCCCTGTCACTGATTCCCACAAGCAAGCTACATGTCCTGTGAAGTGTTTCCTTTTTATTAGCTCTAAATTTACCATCTGATCACTTTGTAGCTCCCACACTCATCGTGTCATGAAACAACATAAAAAAGGACTGTTCCAGAGACCTTCGTATTTTGGAACATCTTCATCTATCCTATTCTAACTATTCCCTCTGCCCAACTCTTTCATATGGTAATGAATCTCCTGGGGAAGTTGTGTGTGTGTATTTTTTGTTGTTGTTTTTTTAATACAGAGTTGAAGCAAATGAGAGAAAATTTTCATTTCTATTGAGAATAATACTAAGCTGAGTCCTCTGGAATATTGTTTCTGCCTTATTCATTACTTTATTAGGAATATCATAATTTACCTTAAAAGATTTCCAATTCTCATTGTTCATGCTACAGTTTTTTAAAGGGCGCTATTCAAAAGTATTAATTTTGGAGATAAATCTTTTTTAAAAAATAATTCTCCATAGTGATTACGAATAGAGGCATTATTTATTTATACTGAATTTTAAACTGTATGAGAAAGATACCTGTTCTATTTCTCTCTACTTTTACTATTTTAAGTTCTATTTTATCACAATTTATTTTTTTTGTTAATTATAAATTTACCAAGGAAAGTTTAGACATGTTGTTCACCCTAGTCTGGGAGCATTCATGCCTATGATTTTTAACCAGAGTATGTCAAAATCACTCTTGGGGATTTTTCTAAACTATACCCACTAATTCTTCTTCCTGCAAAGATACAGATACACCCTGACATGCTACAAATCACAGAGTTACTTTTACCAGTGCTAGCCATCATATTTCTCAGATATGTCCATGCTGTAAAATAATATTAAGAACCACTGGTCTGTATTAAAGAAAATGTTTTGTTGAGTGGGGTTTTTTGGAAGATAGAGTTTTAGATTTTTCCCTTGAGTGCTTTATCCCCTTCCTATGTACCCTTACACATGCTGTTCCCTTAATTCAGATGTCTTTTTATGCTCTTCCAATTCATCTTTAAGTGCCCTATGCAGCCATCTCCACTCTGGAATGCCTACGCCAGGCTACCAGGCAGAATTATTTGTACTGGACTCCGTGCTCTCATTGCAACTTGAAGTTAGTTCTTGATACCTTGCATCAGAGTAATTACATCAGAGTTTGTCCTTCCTCTTTCTAGACTTCAGGATCATCTTTATATCCCTAATACAAAGAAACATGTCTGAAATATAGTGGGGGATCAATAAATGCCTATGACTGGATGGAAATTGACACATTAGGGACAGGAGAGGCTGAGTTTGAGGAAAGTGAGAAATGGGTGTGGGGAGAAGTGTGAACATCTCAAAGACAATCCTATGGGCTCTTAACATGGCTGGGGATGAAGAACAAAGACAAAATTTGTCTGTTACATAAATCTAGCCAGTTACAAAAAGGTGAGCAAGTAGGAAAACATTTCACTTCTAGCATCAAAGTGTCAAGGTTGCTTCTTTAACCTTCCAGTGTCCAGTAGATTATTCTTCCTAATTGGGGTGAGAGCATAAATGGTAAAATTGCACCCCACCTAGAAGTACCAATGCTTTTCTTGCTCCAGCCTCCACATGGTAAGCCAGAGGAGATGTCACTGGCAATGGGTTAAAGACAGTAGAGATGTTCTGAAAATTTGATGAAAGCTTCAGGGTAAATGTTATTTTAACATCAGAGGTTGCAGCGCAAAGAAAACTAAATCCTAAACTTATGAAAAAATAATGAAAAGATTTGAGCATGTTGTTGTTTCTAATAATAAAAGAAAATAATAATGTTATCATTTAAGTCAGTCAAACTGAAAGCCTGACAGGCCCCTTAAGAAGCAGAATCCCAAGAGCAGATGAAGACTCCCTTTGTTTTGCACAGAGTGGCACAGGGAAATGTCCTCTCCTCCTTTACCTTTATAACAGAGAATAAATGCCAGAGCAGGACTCGGAGCTCTGCAGTAAGAAAAAGAAAAGGCCAAATGCTTTAAATCTTTTCTGACTTTATAGATAATCACTTGCCCAGCTGCCCAAGGCTAGTGAAAACTAAAGTGATCCTCCCTATGGTAAAAATAAGATGGTTCCTCCTGAAATATACTTTAAAAATATATACAGAGGGGTGCCAAAAATGTATACACATTTTAAGAAAGGAAAAATCTATTAAAATTGTAATACTCAATATATACCAATAACAAAAGATGAATGCAAGTCACGTTTGACTTCTGCATTTACAAGAGGTGCTCAAAGTGGTTACCATCAGCATAATTTTAATACAGTTTTTCCCTTTCTTAAAATGTGTATACATTTTTTGGCACCCTCTGTATATGTGAATTCCTCTACGCCTTCCCTGGCTTGCTATCCTACTTCTCATCTGAATACCCTACTTTCATTCTTTGAGTCCCAGAGCTGTTTAAAAGTGAGTGAAAAGGAAACACAAAGTTGGCCAAGTCACAAATTAGGAGAAAGTTCTGTTTAGAGAAAGCCTTGGGTAAAATTACACACACCTGCATGAGACCTGAAAATGGAAAGCAAATGAGAAAGCACAGGGAGGAAACACTCCAGCTTGGGAGGAGTGCAGAGAACTTGGAAACCTGGGAAAAGTGAGAAATGCAGTGAACCAGGTGCTCTGGGGGGCTGCATTCGTAGGATCCCTGCACATTCCCACAGCAAGCGGGTATTGGGATTGAAATGGCCAATGGGGCCTTTTTTCCCCTCTTGTTTACGAAGGCTCCTATCCACAAATCACAGAACTGAACAAAACACCTTGCTAGAATTTGTGTTAAATCATTATCACAAAATTTAATACAATAATGACAAACTCATGGCATTGAGGTATGCCTGTCAGAATTCAAATTTTCAGATTTGGTCAAAGCTCATTTTGCTGCTCTGTTATCTGGCGGTTTCTGAAATCCTCTTGAGAGAAGCTGTGACTTTTAAAATGACTTGGTGGATGGTTAATAAATGGAATTTATGAATATGCCCTGTCTTCTAGGGATATTCCCTATGCTGAAGAGTTGGTCTAGCTGAATTTAAAATTGGATCTAGGAATGACTAGCAGCAAAAGTGAGGTAGTCCAATGTAAAGTCCAAATGGTGCTTATGATCTGTCACTGATTGTGGCAGAGACTGCTATGTGCTCTCATAACCGATCTCATTTTCCTACTGGGCACAAGCTGGATCACATTTGCAGACTCCTTTGCTGTGAAATGTGGCCATGTTGGCCAATGAAATGAGAGTGGAAATTATATTTGTCGTTTCCATGCCTGGCCCATAAAAATGAACTCTTTTCCCCAATCTGTTGGCTGAATGAAAAAGACATGTGGAGAAGGGTATAACCACAAGACAGAGGATATTGGATCCCTGAATGGCCACGTGGAATGCTTCTTCCTGATTGCAAAGATAAATACTGGACTCTGAGTGAGTGTGAAAATTTTATTTGTTAAGCTAGGGGTTTGTTAGCACAAGTTGCTTCATATACCCTAACCAAATGGAGTACTCATGGATGGGTTTCTCAGTTTCTTCATCTGTAAAAGGGAACCACTATCTGCCCATCCTTCTCTTTCATACAGTTTGGGGCCTATTAAGTGAAAGAATATAAATATCAAAGTTTTGAAACATAAAAAATATGATATAAGTCATTATTGCTTTGATTTGATATTTGACGTACTCCAGCACAATATCCCAGTATCCAACATTTTTACTAACCCATTTGCCATCTCTGTGTGCCTGAGCCACAGTCCAGACTTCTTCTCAGTAGGGGGAGCAGTTGATTCCCAAACTCAGGTAGGAGACAGGAATCTCTGCTTAGTCATTCTTGGCGATTCTGTGACACTTAATGGTGAATGAATTCACCAGATTTCTTCCCGAGAGCAGGATTTAGTTTTGTTGGTTTGATTTTGTTTTTTGAGAAGGGGAGGTAAGAAATGGAATTGCTCCAGATAGGTAACAAGGATGCTATTTTTGACCAAGGAATATTTCTGAGACAGTTTCTCTAGGAGTGAGAGTAGGTGGTGTCACCTTCTCTGGAAAGTCTCTGGCTGTTGTCAGGACTCTGGAATAGGATAGACAAAGATCATCACCTGGTTTTTGCCAAGAACAAGCATCCAAAAGAAAGAGAATGGGAACCAGACATAAGAGTGAGTGAATTAGGTGGAAAATACTGTGATTTAATTTGAGGAAAGCAAAATAAGTACATCTAATTTCTAAAATGTTTCCTATGTTGCCACCAAAACAGTGTCCAACGTTTTATCCAACACACATGGGGGTGTCCCGCTCCATAAGTCCCTTGTTGAAATGCATCGATTACATTTGGGAGTCATCAAACTCTAGCCTATTCTCAGGCTGAAGGATCTTAAAAGTTATTGAATTTGTTTATTTTTTCCCTCTGTTTGTATATGTGACCCAAGATGAGAAATACTTTGTGCAATGTCAGGTAGCACCAGAATCCAGGTCTCTTGACTTATTATCCAGATTGCTTCTTACCTCAGCACACTCTCTGCTATCCAGAGAGTAGTCATATTCTGAAAAGCAAAAATAAAAACAGGATTTTTTATTTTTAACTTCACAGATATCGTTTCTGTGCCTCCAAATACTAAAGTATCCTCTATGATCTTGAATGTAGCATACGTCGTCTTAGTTATTCACCTTTTTGGAAGAGAAGTGGGGGGGAGTTGGGGTAGAAGTAAGGAGCAAAAGCTCCCATACATTCCCTTCTATATACAGTACATAGGAGAACTTTGTTCTCATTACGGAGAACAAAGTTACCTTACATGTGCAGAAAAAAGAACTTCGTAAGTTCTTAGTTAGTAAGAGTCACAACATAAAAATATATAAAGTTATCCACATCAGATTTGTTTGACAATTAGCCTTTTGCATTCACCATAGGGAAACAGTTGGAATAGAGGTATTGACATAAGAACACCCAAACCTGTAGAGAATTTATATAAGGGTTTATTTGAGCCAAACAGAGGACATGCCTGGAAGCAAGAGCTCAACAGACTGAGAAAATGCTCTCAAGAATGACAATTTTGCAGTTCTATTTATACATTTGGAATTAAGGTGAGAACATAAGGAAGATTACTTGAAGGTGGGAGAAAGCAAGATGGGGAAATCTCTATGATTGGATTATAGGATAGTTAATATGTGCTCCCTTGAGGATGGTAACATCTCCCAAAGGATCTAAAAAGAGGATTACTCTGGCATTTCAAAGATGCTTTAACCTAGATGCATAAGAACAATGGACAGGGTTTGCTTGAGGCAAAAATAAACCTTGTATAGGCCTTGGGTGTCACTACCTACTATGACCTGTCCAGTTAGTAATTTATGATCAGATCACACTGTGAAGTTACTTTCGATCACTGAACTTGCCAGATTTATTATAGAGCCCCTTTTTCATTCACAGAGTGAACTTTAAGTTATATCATTGATGGGTAGATGCAGGACTCTATGATGACATAAGACACAATGAATAATGTTGTCTCTTGGCTGTCGGCTGTTACAGGCTAGCTAAAGTCCCAAAGACATGGCCACGTCTCTACAGATTCACCCTGTAACGGAAGGCTATGTGTGTGCTAAAACTTAATAGGTTCTGAAAGGTTCACCTTAACTATCTTCCTTCCCAAACTTGCCTCACCTAGATCTTCCCCATTTTGGTTAATGCCAAACAGCAAAATTGGTAAAACAAACAAACAAACAAATGAACAAATAAACAAACCCCGCTTAAACTTGTCTTGACTGCTCTCCTTTTCTTATTCTTCACATCCAATCTATTACCAAATCTTGTCAACTGTACTCTCAATATGTGTCCCAAGTCTGACTAGTTTTTATCACCTCTATCACAATACAAACCATCATCATCTTTTGCTTGGATTATTTTAATAGCATCTTCATTGGTCTCTCTGCTACTATTTTTGTTCCCATCAATCTATTATTCCAAAGCAGAATAATCCTGTTAAAGCATAGGTCAGATCTTGTCATCTCTTTCTTCTCAAAAAGCTTCAGCAGCTTCCCATCTCTCTTAGATCAAAAGCCAAAGTACTTATAATAGTCCACAAAACCACACCTGGCATGGATGCCTCCTAGATCTCTGACTTCATGAACCACTCCTCCATTCCTCACTCACTCAGCTTCTGTCACACTGGGCTTTTTAATGCTGCTCAACCATGCAAATCACTCTTCTGTCTTCAAACATTGAAAACTTGCCATCTCTTCCACTTTCTTCTGGATGATCTCATAGCTTTCCCCCTCACCACCAGCCTTTGTCTGAAGTCACCTTCTCAGTGAGGTCTTTTCTAAATTCTAATGACTATATTTAAAATAGAAACCTCTCTTATCTTACCTGCCTCATATTCCCTATCTATCCTTCTATACTGCATTTTCCTCCATTCTCATCATCGTCTAGTATAGTATATTATTTATTTTGTTAATTATCTGTCTCAGCTCTCCAGAATGTAACCTCTGTGAAAGCAAGACTTTTCTCAGTTTTGTGTTATGGTAGTATCTCTATCACTTAGAATAATACCTGGTAGATACTCAAAAAACAGCTATCGAATGAATGATGGAAACGTTAATGAATAGTCAAAAAGCTTAGTATGTCTTGGGATTTGGGCAAATCTTTATATTTTTGCTGTTCTTAGAAATCAGCGTTAGGGTAATGAGTTCTACAGTGGCAGCCTCCAGACTGAAAGGTGAACAGAACTGTTTTCTTCTGTTTACACAGTACTGCTTTTGTTGTTGTTTTCATTGAATTAAATGCTTGTTAGAGGCAGATCATGGATTCTCCTGTTTACCACTCTTCCTGCCCTCATGAGTCTTATACTTGGCTGATTAACATATTTATCTTACCTGCCCACTTGGTTTTTGAAGCCATTTAAGTTTGTGATCATACTAATTTCACTTTGAAGACCACTTTATAGAGCAATGTTACAGAGGCCAAAGCCGTCCCCCGTATTACAGAGGCCAAAGTTGTTCATTCATTGATTCATTTGTTGTGAATTGAGCATTTGTCATGAACTAGGCTAATGCCAGAGGACCAAAGATGAATATGTTCCTTCCTCAAAAGCTAGAAATGTAATGGGGCTGTCACAGAAAGTCTGAGTCCCACACCCAGTAGACCCTCAGGTTTGACACAAACAGCCCTTCTTTTCTCTCCTGGAGGGGTCCATTTCAGAGATACTGTCATTCCAACATATCATTAGATGTTTCCTTCCTCTTCACTCTTATGTCTCAGGGTTTTTTTGTTTTGTTTTGTTTTGTTTTTCCTCATGTTAACTAACAAATAGTCCTCCTCTGAAGAGTCTGGGTCTTCAGAATCCTATGGTTGATCTTTTAGGTCCAACCAGGCTTTGCCTGTTAGACCTCAGGAGGAGAAGCTGCCCTCCCCAATACAGACTTGCTGCACAGCCAACAACTGTAGTTTTCTGGAGAGATTTGCAGTCAAGTGCTCGCCCACCCACCCACCCACACCCAGCCCTGGCCCAGCCATGCTCACATGTATGTCTGTCTACATTCCTAGCTCAGGTGCCTCCATTCAGAGGCCTCCTTCTCAGGGCACTTGACTGAAGCACTTTTCTCTACTTTGACTCAGTACCTTTCTATTCCTCATCTTCCTGCCAGCACAGAGAGGCAGGAGCCTTCTGTTTGGGGCTCCTTAGTGGTGAAAGGATTTCTGTTTTCTACACTGCTCCCACCTGACCCTTGGCCATTGCTGGTCAAAGGGGGAAATTGAACACTAGGAAGCCAGCACTTCTCTGTGCCTTTTGCTTGCACTGTCACAGCACATGAAAAATGGCGTGATTGTTACTGATATTTTGACACTCTCTGTATCCAAGAAGGTTTTTGGGAAACTTAAACTGACACCTAATTCTCCTGTGTCTCCTCGCTTCTTCCCCTTTTCCCTCCCTAAATATCCCGAGACCAGTAAAATGCACAGCATTCTTTTAGCTTTCACCTATCATTTTCAGAAGGATCTTTCACTTCTGTTTAACCATCCTTCCTACTTTGGAGTTAATTCCATCCCTGGAAACCACTAATGATGTCCAATTGTACCTAGAATGACATTTAAATTCCTTATTATGGATAATCATCTCCCAAACATTTGACCTTCACATCCTCTGAAAACTTACCTCCTATCACTTCCTATCTCATTCATTACACTTCAGCCCTGCTGGTCTTCTTCCTTAAAACACATGGAGCTCTTTCCTGTCTCAGGGATTTTGTACAAATTTAACCTCTGCCTAAATGTTTTTGACCCAGCTCTTAGCATGGTAGCTTCTCATGCCTCAGCTCAAACGCCACCTCCTTAGGAGTTGTTCCTTTTCTGGTGGGACTGTCATCCAGTCATTTTTAATTCCACTACCTTGCTTCATTTTTATAACGGTTAACATTACCTTAAAATATGTTGTTCATTTATTTACTCCTGTTTTACTAGAATGTTGCTCTCATTTACCTCATATTCCAGGGCTCAGGACAGGATCTTGTGCATAAATAACTGTACTTCCTTCTGATCCTCCTAGTTGACCTCCACCAACTTCCTTTGTGTTCCTAACGCTCAGAGAGTGGGTCCAGGTCATATTAATGGCCTATTCAGTGCTGTGTTGTACAGTTCTGTGAATTCCTCTCCTTAAATGTATTTCACCATTAATCTATCTCACTGAGCCATTCTCAGAACCATAATTTGCCATCATCTCAAACTTCTAAAATTCTTCTCTCTTAGACAACAATTACCTTTCTACCACACCCTTTTCTTAATTCCTACTGTTTTTTTCCTTGAAGCTCTTATTTTAGACCCTGAATCTACTTCTTAACAAGTCTTCTAAATTCCATTTCTTCTCTCCTCTGCTTGGAACTCAAGACTAAATAATTTGATTCCTCTCTTAAACTTTTAAAAGATTCCTTTGATACATGACTGTACATTGGACTTACTTTGGCAATGTACTTGGACTGATCATATCAAGTAACAGACGTAACAATGATGATATTCTTTTTTCTCTTATCCTGTTCCAGGGTAGAGAATACACCTAGGATCTCAGCTCTGCTTGGTAACCTTTCAATTCACCCCTAATGTGCTCTTCCACTTTTTCAAAATAGGTTATCCTCTTTGCTTGAGTCTTTAATGATACCCTAATGCTTACCATAAGACCTCATCTTTTCTATTGAAAAAAATAAATTATATTAAACATGGATTATTTCAATTCCTTATTACCTGGGTTCCAAACTTATCTAAAGCATCTCCCGTCCTTGTTTTCTTCTAACCTATCTCAGAGCAGAAGTGCACAATTTATTCATTCATGTTCAGTAGGGAGTACACTTTCTGGTAGGCATTTGATTGAATAAATGAAATAACGGTAGATGGGCAGTTCAAAACTTTATTATCAGGAAGTGGGATGTTTAATATTCTGAAAACCAATACAGATATGCTTGACAGATCTGTAATAGAACAAAGCTAAGTAATGAAAAGCCTTTTGACTTGGTAAAATTAGTAGGAACACTTAGTCCCACTGTCACACTGGGTCACACGTGACTGCGTGGTTAAACAGATACCACACTGGTCTTCGAGGCAGGGGACATAGTTCTAATCTTGACTCTGCTACTAGCGTCAATAACCTCATCTGAAAATGAGGGGCATGATAGTCTCTAATTTCTCTTCTGGTTCTAAAAGTTTGTTTCTTTAAATCCCTTGTCATTGTATGTAATTAACAGCTAAAAGTGAGGACTTCATTTTAGAACAGGTAAACCTAGGTGACAGGGTAGATATCTCAAGCTGAACTCTTGGAGGAGAGAAAGCACCAAGGACATACTGAGATTACCTTACTGTTTTATCAGGGCCTCGTCATAGTGGTAGATATGAAAGCTTGAGGTCCGAACCTCAGTCTTTAGTCTTGGTATTTATTATATTTCATAAAGCAGCAAAGTCAGCAGTTGAGAAGTGGATCCCGGTAGGAACATGTGTTAGAAAGGTCTTGTACAGCATGCAAATAATCTTGTACTTTTAGTTTTGATGCAAAATGAAAATACTGAGGGCTTTTACACAATGACATAGATTTTCATTTTAGATATCGTAGATAGTCTGAAACAGGGAAACCCATTAATTTTCCAATGATTTCCAATGGACTATATAACAGAGTTAAATATTGACTGTGAATGTTAAAGCTCTTAATTTGCTATTTAATCACTTTTTAGTTATGGCCAATGGAGTAAGGATGGGTGAAGTCATTGTACCCTGTTTTTCTGAAAGAATTAATGTTCACACCCATCAGAGGCTCAAAACACATCATTGTAATTATTATTTGTAAAACTTGTTACATTTTTTTCTGTCACTTAGTTCTATCCTAAAGCTTTGTATTCAGCCCAAAAGAAATATGTATGGAACTCTGCATATACTGTTACTGATAAGCTCTGCCAAGACCAAGAGGATACAAATAAGCAGAACTATATTTCTCCCTTTCACAAGTATATTGTTTTTATGTAGTTCTGAAGGTTGAGAGTGAACTCAGTAACAAAGTTAGTGAGAAGGTAGATATTTCTGATGTTATTATTTAGGTTGCATGCACACGACTGTGTGTGTGTGTGTGTGTGTGTGTATTTATTCAAAGATACAAGTTAATCGACTTTTTATATAATCAGATGCAAAATGGTAGGCTCCTTGGTGGGGAAAAGAGGGTGCGGGGGCCCTACCCTAATTTGGTTTGTTGATTAAGAATGTGTTGTGAGACCAAAATGGTATGTTGTATTTCCATCTGAAATAGCCAACTTTAAAGGAATAAAAATTTTGATTCAGGCATCTAGATATGAATGTTGCCATTGTTCTTTTCATAAGAAAAATTGGACAAGAAGGGGTTATTATGAGGACATATCTCATGAACATGACATCATTTTTACATAAAACAAAGACTATATATTTGTTTATGTGTCCATTGCCATGTATTGGCAGGTCTGTATCATTACTGGTTGCTGAAGATGATGAATTCTTTACAAGCAGGAGTGGAAGAAATGAGTTATACCACAGTGGAAAAGACAGGTGGATGCTTAATAAATGATTTTATTTTTATAATGATGGGAGCCACTTTCAGTTGCATTTAGTTTATATTTACTTAGTGGTTATGGGGTGTCTGACATTCTGCAAATGATACATTCTGCAAAAGCTCTTACCCTTGTAATGCAAATGGTCAAATTTGGACAGATATGCAGTCAGATCATTTCATATACCTACAAAACGCACTTATCTAAATTCTACATGGATTGGGCACAACTCTGGTCAACTCTGGATGGATAAAAGCAGTACAAAGCAAAACAGAAACTGGTTTAAAAGAAAAGGCAATTCAGCTACCTTTAACTTTCCCCTTAATAGCACTAAAAATGATATAACATGGATTTATTCATTGTTTACTTGAAGGAACTTTTGCATCACCACATCAAGGCATTCCTATAAATATCCATGAGACATGTATTTTAAAACACCTGTAAAATTATCCACTCCAGCTCCTTCAGGCCCATGGTAGATGAAATGACAAATAAAAAACAAAACTAATTTCCAGTTTCTTCTTTTTCCTAACAAGCAGGAAAGCCTGCTTTAAATACCTGAATATTCAGTTGTAATGTGTATAATTTTGTAGTCTTGTTGTAAAGAATATATTTCCTCCTTGTACAAAGACATAACAGATGCAATTAGAGGATATTATATTGTCACATGCATCAGAGGAATACAGTTGGTATTACATCTTCCACAAGGCACTCAGGCAAAGGCGTCAAAAAAGAAATGGCATTACTCAGAACCCCTTTAGCCTTTCAACCCCAGGGGGCCTCATTATATCTGAGGGAAGGTATTTGCAAAAGTCAAATGTGGAATAGACTATAAATTGTCATAAGGAGTGGTAGCGAAAGAAAGAACTTTCATCATGTCAGAAGCAGCACCTTCGGACAGAATAAAGTGCTGATTTTACATGCTTTGTTGATCCTCCAAATACTGTGAGTATAGGAAGGGGAGATTTGACAGGTAAGACAGCCCATTTAAGATTACAGACAATGGTAGGTGATGGTGTTGAATAACAATGACCAGAAAACAGTACATGCACCACCACTTATAAATCCTGATTACAGACAAGACACCTACAAATGACTCTGAAATTTGCAGGTGCCATAGTCCATGTTTCATCAGCAACTTGGAGCAGCCTCCGTAAGGTCATCAACTGCCAATCTTCATTGTATCAATATTCTAGGTTTTATATTCATTCAGATGAAAAAGTAATAAAACTTCAAAACAATGTAATCATACTATAGTATGTCAAAACCTACCTTCTAAGACACCCCCTGTGCTTTGGATAATGCTTTGTGTCATTCAACAGGACATTTTGTTATGCTGTATTAGATAATGAAAAATAAAGCCAGAGAAATAGCAATGTCTATGAAACATTTCTGGTGTATGTTTCTCAAGTCCTAGAATAATAGTAGCTTAGGCCATGTTACTGGTAGCAGAGATGGAGAATGGTGGATACTTGAGAGATAATTAAGAGATATAGTTGACATGATTTAGTGATAGATTACATATGGAGAATAGAGGTAAAGGATTTTTCAGGGAAGACATCTGGTTTTTTGGTTATATAATAGGATGAATAGGATAAATGGTGCTGTTCACTGAGATGACTAAGTTTGAGTGAACAGTAAAAATATACAGGCCATGATGAGTTTGAATTGCCCTTTAAACATTCAAGTAAAGTTGACAAATAAGTAGCTATTTTCCAGGTACTGTATCAGTCAGGGTTCAACCAGAGAAGCAGAACCAGTAGAGGATATATCTAGTTGTCTATATAATATGTGTGTGTATATTATAGGGAATTAGCTAACAAATTTGGGGAGTGGATTAAGCAGTCAAGTATCTATAAGAATGTTATCTCTGTACCTGATGCTGGAGCTTGAAATCCATAAGACACACAGTCAGAAGGGACAATCACAAGCAGATTGGAATCTACGAGTATGAAGAGCTGGACCCCCATGAGAACAGATTGAATCCCACATTTGTTTTTATTTTTCTTACCTTGGTGATGAGCGTATCTTATAGAAGTCAGGACCATCATCACAGACACACACTCACACACACACACACACACACACAAACACACGCACTCACACCTGGCCCAGGGGTCAAAGAAACTGAAGGAGGATCTAGGGGAAGGAAGAACAATTCCTGGCCCAGCTGCTGCTTCATGCCAAAACAGTGAGTCAGCAGATTAGCAATGTATGTAAGATACAAAATGGCTGCTGCTTCTTGTCTGCCTTTTACATTTCCCAAGAACTTCTCCCTTGTGACCCACCCTAACAGGAAATACACAAAAAATCAAATTCTTGAAAATGTAGTTCAGCCTCTCCAAGTTAACATATCACAAAGCTGTCACAGGCACTGTGTTATTTGGGGTGAATACTACTGTTTTTCCTGTCTTTGCATAACTGACAGTTTTCTATCCTATCGGGGCTTTTCTCCAAACCTGGGAGTTTAAAGAAAATTTTCTAGACTTAGTTAAGTTTTAAATAATATGTGTGAAATAAGGATAAATAAATGCTAGAAATGGAATTGCAGACAAAAAGAGCATCAAAGTGAAGACACAGAGAAGGTGTGTGAGTCAGCTTTCATTAGATTGTACTATGACAAATTCCAAAATTTCAGCACAGGTTTGTTTGTTTTGCTCTTATTAATGTCCATTGCATTTGGCTGCACCTTTCCTTCTAATCTTCTTCATTCCAAACCCGAGATTGAAAACGCAATTCTCACTTAAAACACACCTGCCTCAAAGGAGAGGGTAAGAGCAAATAACCTGATGACACAGCGGCTCTTAAAGCCACTCGGGAAAATTACAGAATTCATTTTAACTCATATTTCATTGGCCAAAGAAAGTCACATGACCAAGCCTGACCTCACTGAAGTAGGGATGTTTAATCATCTACGTAGAGGGGTAGCAAATATTTCAAACAAATAAAACACTGGTGTCTTGGTCACAAATATCCACTTCCCTCCTTTCTGTACACTAAGTTCACTCACTCCTCTTTCACGTGAGACAATCCAAAAGTCTCATGCAGTCTCAAAATCTAGGATCTTTTGGTAGTCTCTGTATTAAATCTGGGCGAGGCTTTTCTTGATTCAGTGACCTGTAAATTAAAAAGATAAATCATACTGCCTCACATATCCTATATTTATAGTGGAACAGGGAGATTGTAAATCAAACAAAGCCTTCCATTTGGAAAGGGGCAGAAAGGAGACACTTATCATTTGTTGGTCGAGAGCAAACCCAAAATTTCATGGGGTAGAAGTTGTAAGGGGTCCCTATCCTGGAGATCTGAAATTTTTTTTTTGGTTTTTCCCAAGTTCTACAACCTAGGAATAGCTCTTCAGTTTATCATCCTCTGTAACCTTTAACTCCACACTTTAGGAGGTCATTTATCTTCTTTTTATTATTATTGGCTACATCTGTACATGACACTGGAGAATGTGTCCTTTGAGGCTCAAGAGCATTCTATGCCTGTTTTCTGTCAGTAAAATCTCAATTATATGTGGAATCTAAAGAACAGAATAAATGAGCAAACACAACAGAAATAGACTCAGAGATACAGGCAAAAAGCAAATTGATGGTTGATAGAGGGGAGGGGGCTGGGGATGGGGGAGAAAGTGAAGGGATTAGAAAGTGCAAATTAGTAGCCACAATATAGTCATGGGAAATATACTATGGAGAATATAATGAATAATATTGCAAAGATTATATAGGGTGCCAGATGGGCACTGGACTTATCAGGGGGATCACTTCATAGATTGTGTAGACGCCTGACCAATGCACTATACACTGAAGCTGAAGTAGAATAATATTGAATGTCAACTATAATTAAATATATATTATATATATTACATATATGTGTGTGCATATATATATATACAAACATAAATACCTACGTATATATATACATATATACACACATATATACATATATATGTGTGTGTGTGTATATATATATATATATTATATACGTAGGTATATATGTATGTGTGTGTATGTGGGTATATGTGTGTGTGTGTGTATATATATATATATATATGTAGGTATATATATACTATGTTTCCCCCAAAATAAGACCTGGACGGACGGACAATCAGCTCTAATGCGTCTTTTGGAGCAAAAATTAATACAAGATGCAGTATTATATTATATATTATATTATATTATATTATATTATATTATATTATATTATATTATATTATACTCAGTCTTGTATTATAATAAAATAAGACTAGGTCTTATGTTAATTTTTGCTCCAAAAGACGCATTAGAGCTGATTGTCTGACTAGGTCTTTTTTTGGGGAACAGTATATATATTCACGGGATGTGGAGAACAGCATAGGAAAGATAGTCAGTGGTATATGATGTCAGACGGGTAGTAGATTGGAGAGGGTTATCACTTTGTTAGGGGTGTAAATGTCTAACTATTATGTTTCTTTGTACACCTGAAACTAATTTAAAAAAAAAAAATCTTTGTGGCCCAAGATTAACTATGTTCTCCATATCAATTCAGAAATTTTAACAGAATTTGGATTGTGCCATTATGCTGTTTTAATTGGCCCTTGGTGTCCACAGACCTTCTAGATTTGATATCTTACTAGTTAGAACTTACAATCAATTGCATCTTCAAACTCTTTAAGTCTCATAATTTATGGATTTTCTGTATTCCTTTCATTTCTATGCAAATAGATTGGTTCTTTTCTGGGCTCATCTTTTTCCTACAATACTTTATCAAATAGAGTCAATAGCAATCATGTTACCAACATTCTTTGTTCCTTTTTATTTCCCTAAAGCCACAAGTTCATTAGGTACATTATTTGCCTTCTGAGATATCACAAGTGATGGTTTTACAAAACGGAGACTGGAAGAATAGTAACAAAACATGTTTTCTCAATTTCATCAATTCCCACTATGTGGCCCAAAAGCCAAAGCTACACATTTCAGTTCTATTTTTTATGGAGGCAGCAATTTTTGAGTTAGTCAAATTTTCCTAGATTATGATACAATAACAACCCCCACCCCCACATACACACTTTGGTGGCTTACAACAATGAAAGTTTATTTCTCACTTACATTGACGTTCATTGTTAATTGGCTATGCTCCACGTACTCTTTATTCAAGGACCCAAGATGAAGGAGCAGCTCCATCTGGAACATGCCATCCTAATGGCAGAGGGGAAAAGAGTAAATGATTAAATAATTCAGTGGCTCTTAAAGATTCCAGTTTGAAGTGGCAAGTGCCACTTTCACCAATTCCTATTGGCTGAAGAAAATCATATGATCAAGCCTAATATAATGGAGAAGGGAAGTATTATCCTCTCCAAAGACAGAGCAACACATTATTTTGAACAAATACTGCCATTTCTCACAGAATTTAATCTGAAGGGTGATGTAATAAAATATGAAATGAGAGAACAGGAGATAATACTAGAGCGTTAAATAGAGACATGTATTTGGATGGTGCCGTATATAATGCTAAAAATGTACTTTGGTTTTAAAAGCAGAGGAATTATTGAAGGTCTTTAAGCAATGACATGCTGATATTTTTAGTTTATATGCAGTATTCTGCCAGTGGTAGATACAGGGAGACCAGTTAAGGTGTTATTTCCATAGATTCAGTGAATGACGATAAGGGCATGAATTAGAGCTATGGTAATGGGAAAACATGAGGTTGTGTTGTATTCTTATTTGGTAGATAAAATAGTCATATGAAAACAGAGGTAAGGATTAGGAAGAGAGGGAAGGTTGACTGTATCGAAAAGAAAGAGGATAATTGATGATCTTAGGGGACACGGCAGGCCATAAGTGCAGTTAAGGATACATTTTGTAGGTGGTGGAAGGATCAGACTGTTTGTTCCGGGAGGCTTTAGCTTTCTATGTGAAATATGGGGTGTTCACTTAGATTAAAGGCTGTAGAAGTTGGGAATGTAATACCAAAGACAGTCTCTGAGAGGAGTGGGAGCAAGAACAAATAAAAGTGAAAACTTAAGGTAATTAAGAGCCTTGCCTACTGAGTTTGTAATGACTTTAAAAGGCACATTTGGTTAATTTTCCCCACCATTGGTAAACAGCCTAGGGGTGTAAAGAGAATATAAGGTTAGGATTGTGAAGGGAGGGTACAGTAGAAATACTGACTTTCAAGATAATTGAGGATATTTGTGAGAAAGTGATTGAGGTAATAAGCTAAGTAATTTAGACTAGTTAGGGAAATGAATGAGGTGGGCCAAAACACAGCTGATAATCTGGAAGACGATGGAGCAGTCACGGGAACTTTACCTGCCTATCTGCAGTGAAAGAGTAGATGCCATTGCAGTAAAGACATGAGCGTGATTAGTACGAGTCTGAGTTAGAGAATGGGATAGTTGCGTTAACGTTCTTAACTCAGTACAGTTCTGATTTCTGCTTCACGATGAGATTGGGACAAGGAAAAGTGAGCAGTCTGAGTGGTACTCAGGAAAAACATCTTCAGGTTGAGTAAATAAAATACACGGGAAAATAATTGGAATAGTTATGAAAATTGATATTGAAGTCACTCTTCATGATGTGAAAGGTACAAATAACTGATATGACTTTTGGGGGAAGGTACAGTTGTTGCAAGGATGGCTAGGAAAAAATAAGAAAATTACTGAACTTGTTGATTCCTCCTTGTGGTTGGAAGAATTCTAAAATTACCTCTAATGACCCACCCACACCCTTATGGAATGGTATGGTTTTGAATGTAGATGGGACCTATAACTTGCTTCTGACCAAAAGAACAGGCAAAGCTGATGGGAGATCATTCCCGTGATTCTGTCGTGTTATATGGCATAGGTCGGGGATTTCGCAGATGAAATTAAAATCCCTAACCAGTTTGACTTTAAATTAATCAAGGAGATTATTCTGGGTGAGTCTGGCCTTTTCAGATGAGCCATTAAAAGAGGTTGAGAGGTCAGAAATGGAAGGAGTCAGAGAAATGCTCTCCAGCTGGCTATTAAGAATCCAAGAGCCATATGGATAATTTCCAGTGTGTGTAGTGGGGAGGAAGAGGGCGGGGAGGGGTAGCCTTTAGGAGTTAAGGGTCTCATTCCTACAACACAAGGAAATGCATTCTGCCAACCACCACATGAGCTTAGAACAGGACCCAAACTGCAGATAAGGCTTCATCCCTGGCTGACACCTTGATTGTAGCCTTGTGAGATACTGAGCAGAGGACCCAGGTAAGGAAGGCCCAGACTCCTTACCCAGGGAAACTGTCAGATGTTAAATGCAAGTTATGTAGCAGTAGAAAACTAACATGCAAAGTTAAATAGACCACCTAATATTAAGACACTGAAGTGTTTTCATAAATCTGATGTCTAATTCTATAAAAAAAAAGTTTTCAAATATTTCTTTTTACCTTAAACTTTTCAGAAACAAACATGAGATGCTTTCTAATTTAAGATTGTAGATTAGAGCACAAGAAGCAAGCTGTGCAGTAGATGGCTGTAGAACAATGGCACAGATCTCAGTCATAATTCTCATAATTCCTACTCCTCTTGGTCAACTTGTCTGCATGGAGCAGGAACAAAAGGAACAGGTGTGTCCAGTCAGAGAGGCCGGATCTGCTGACAATAAACACCTCAGGAAAGGAAGCTGGGTGAGGAAGGGAGTAGAGGATGTGAAGTTGGCTGAGAATGAAAAGAAAGTGGTAGGAAGGGAAACAGGGACAAAGGAAGGAGAAGAGAGAATCAGCTCAGTGACTGCTTGATAGATACTTGATGTCACAATGGCTTCTGTCATTTACCATCTTCCCTAAAATAATTTATCTTTCCAACCAGCATAAGAGAACTTGCCAAGCTAGCAAGCAGTGACAGTGCAATTTTTTCTACATTCTGAGTTCTACCCCTGCAAGATTATTAACAGTAACATTTAGCAATTCCAAGACATCAAATAGGTATGTTTAAAAGCTTCTATTTTCTTTTATTCTATTGTATCTATGGGCTTCATTATAAGTGAGCAGGAAGGGGCTTAATATCTGTTGGCTACAACAAAAATTAATGACCATGCAGGAAGAAAGCATTAATGGTTAAATGGAAAGAAATATAAAAACCTTTAGTAATGTATGACTTCACATCACTTCTACTTACATAAAACACATTTAACATTTCAGTTCTGTTCTAAAAGTTCACTTTAGAGCCAGAATGCAAAACTTTATGAAATTGCTAAGTGTTTCAGACTAAATTATGAGTAATACTTTGGGACATGGTTAAAGATTTGTTAAACACACCACAGAGCAGTTTAAATTGTGCAATGATTCAATAAGGTACAGGAGATAAAGTGGGAGTCTGATTCATTATTTATGGAATTACACTTGAGCTATTGCTACAGAGTGATTTTTCAATGGTAGACGTATTTTGTTGACTGTTGTGACTCACGGTTATGGGTAGAGGGAAGATGGAGTTGATTACCAATTCAAAATGGAAGAAAATGTCTTTACTGAACTCAAAATGCTCTGGTGATCCACTGATAAAAGGCAGACATTAGGACAATAGCCAATGTAAACTTTTCACTGTGTGTGATTTGAAAGTAATTTGTGTATTTAAGACACTACTTTTAAACATAGTCCATTTATTCATTCAAGAAATGTTTTATAAATACATATATATTCTTTATTTAGAGTGATCTTGACATACCTTTCAGTCAAAGAGATAAATTAATCCCTCTTCTTCCCCGTTTATAAAAACTGAGTAGTTACATTATATAATAGTCTTGACAAAAGACCTTTATATGGTGAGAATTCAATTATGTAGTGTAGGCAGAATTAATTACTAGTATTTTACAGTCTATGTGTCTAACTCTGTGGCAAGGATAGTCAGAAAGGAAATTTTGTTGGTCAGTCAATTAAAGATACTTCTGTTGGTAGTCTGCAGTATGTATATTGAAGGAGGTTGGTGTGGGAATGTAAATTGTTACAGCCGCTGTGGAAAACAGTATGGAGGTTCCTCAAAAAATTAAGAATAGAATTACCGTGTGACCAGCAATCCCTTTTCTCGGTATCTACCCCAAAAATCTGAAAACATTTATCTGTAAAGATATATATGTTCCCCTGTGTTCACTGCAGCATTATTCATAGTGACCAAGACATACAAACAAGGGAAGTATCCTTTGATAGATGATTGGATAAAGAAGATGTGGTATATATACAAAATGGAATATTACTTGGACACAAAATAGGATGAAATACTGCCATTTGTGACAACATGGATGGATCCTGAGATTATCATGCTAAGAAAAATAAGACAGGCAGAAAAAGTCCAAACCTAATGTCTTCACTCATATGTGGGATATAAAACTGAAAGCAACAAGTGAAAACAAATAGAAAATCATAGACACAGACAACTGTTTAGTGGTTACCACAGGGTAAGGGTGGTAAAAGAGGGTAAATGGGGTCAAATATATGGTGATGGAAGGAGAACAGACTCTGGGTGGTGAACACACAATGCAATATATAGATGAAGTTTTATAGAATTGTATACATGAAACTTGCATAATTTTACTAACCAGTGTCACCCAAAAAAATTTAATAAAAAATATGAAAAAAGAAATGTATGATTGGACTCAGCTAGGGTAGAAATACAAAATTTTATAGTCCAATACTTTAAAAAGCCAGATAAGATATTGTGAACCTCATATGTTAAATACATGAAAAATTAGTAGAAAAAATAATCCGACAGGCAGGATTAGAAAGGAAAAAAAACGATCCCTGTCAGTAAGTTTCTGGTAGGGACCATGATTAAGTGTTGGAAGAACTGAAACGGGACCAAAAGTTAACTGGAGATGGCCCAGTGGATGCTAGTCCTGCCTCTGAGACAGATTTTTCAAATGGGGGCAAAAAAGGCATTCTTAGCCTCAGTGGCCTTTTCCTGTACTTCAAAACCTTTCAAACCAGAGAGCACATTTTCCTTATGCTCTATCTAAGCTCATATGTATTATGAACTATTTCCATGTACAACTTCTCTATCTACATGTATAATACTTCGTCATGAAAGAGAAGATGATTTTTAAAGAACTTTTAAGCTCCCATCCCTTTCAGAATAAAAAGTCCCAATTCTATTAGACATTTCTAGCAGCTATTATTTTCCCTATCATTTAATCATCTCTCTTGTTTTTGTTCCTGGACTCCATGCAGTTTCTAGACATCTCTTTTAATCTACTGAAATTAAAATTAGTACACTGTTCTGTTAAGATCTTGGCGATTTTTGAATAGCATCTATGTTTCTGTGTCTTATTAAAACTTTAGTCATTGACAGTGAGACCTTTTCATGCTCAAGGTCAGTATAGCCTGGCTGAGCCCTCTTAAAACAAGAATAGTGCAAGTGAGAACTGTGTATCTGTGCTGACCAACCAAAGGAAGTAGTTGTGGGTTCTTAGAGAGACTTTGGCTCTCTCTAGACATTATTGATATTGTTAGCTCATAGGCAAAGCACTTTAAGCAGTGTTTATTTATAGGCTGCCCTTCAAAGAAGTGACATGAGGTTCCCAAATGCTGCTCAAATCGTTACATGATGAACTGCACATTCGATGATCTTATGGCACTTCTAATAGTAACTCCCAAGAATCACTTTAGACATGTGTATCTCCTTTATACAAATGATGGATAAGTCAAATAACGGTTTTTTGACTTCACAGGATTTAGAGCTGATCTACAATATGATTTTTTACCTTGTAGATGTAGTCATCAGCTGGCTTTTCTCTGGTAAAGTAATTAAGCTGCACAGAAATTCACCATTCACAACCTAAAGTGGGGGGAAAGATCCCAATTGCAGAGGCCTTTTATGTTTGTTTTTCCTTATCCCTAATGGTTATCTGCATGCCTTGCACATTGCTGTATTTTTTTTTAATCACAAGATGTTTACATTCCTTTAAGATGCCCTGACAATAGAATTGGAAAGAACCGTTGAATTAAATGTTGCACAAGTATCCAGTGTTTTAAAGGGGTGATTACAGATGGGATTTGTATCCAAGCCATTTTCCCCAAACAACTTCTCAGCTGCAGGCCCCTTAAGTGTAGATAATTCATTAGAACAAGAACTTGAGTTAAATACATTAGTGATGAACTGTTCATCTGTAATAAGGCTGACTCATGCTGGTAATTTCTTGCATAGTTATTATTCAACATGAACTCTAGAGTCCTGGCTGAAGGAAAAGAAAACAATGAGAAATGCAGCTTGTCTTTTAGTATCTGAATTTAAGAATATTCTTTCCATGGTGCTGGCATAATTTGAGTATCTCAGTGTTACGCCTTATAGACAGGTCACAATTAAAACAGGGTAAGCACATTTCTATAATACCAGACCATTCAGAGGAGTCTGGAGACCCAGGAAATTTAGGGAACGATATTAGTGGATGGGTGACATTATTCTTAAAGGCTCATGTCTTCAACTCTGAGCCTTGGAATTATCTCTTTACAACACAGTGAGCCCTTCTCAGAGCCAGTGACTCCCCAGCAGTCCCTTATTCCCTGAGCAAATGAATTAATTTGGCAGTTGCTATTCCTCTCCCCAGACCAGCCATGTACTAGAATTGCCTATTTCCTCTTTCCCAATTTGGAATGAAATACTTCCCTATCGCTTCCAATGCTAAATCAAAACACATGTCAACATCTGGCGGCCTGTAACAAATGCTCCCACTTGTTCTACTGCCCTCCAACATGCCTTCCATCCTAGTCAATGGATTCAGGTTGCTCTCCCCTCGTCCCATGCCCTTCCTAGAGAGTTAGAGTTTCCAAGATCAGGCTTCGAAATATCATTATTTCTTTTTTGGGTGTTGTGCCTATAAAACTCACACTTATAAAGTAATAATCAATAACCCGAATAGAGATTCTTTAGTAAAACCCCCATGATTACACCTTTAAAATCAGTGCTTTCCTTTTAGTGGGTTTATAAATTTCTCTAAGTCTCTTTCCAATCCTAATCACATATTTAGAAATGTGTGCATTGCGGGATCTCTATTATCAATTAGTATACATTGCACTTCCCTGGGTTAATGTCTAATATTAAGATAATCTTACCATTTCTTCTAAAATTTAAAAAGTTTAGAAAACACTTTTAGAAAACACTATGTAAAATGTATTCAAGAATGAGGACTTAAACAGCATACGCGTAATGAATTTAAACATGTTTAGAAGGAGTCAGTATTCTCTACTACAATGGAGTCAAGTCAAGACCAAGTATAAAAATGCTACCTGGGATCCTCGTTAAAAATACAGATTCTACAACCCAACCCCCTGACCTATAAAAGCATGCTCTTGCAGGCTATGAGAATCTTTGTTTTCAAGCCCCTCAAGTTCAATATTTTATTTGCTGTGTGTCTTATTTTTTAGAATATGGGCTCTTTGGGCTGTTTTATTCACTGCTAAATCTGCAGTGACTGGCACATATTGGTTGCTCAATATTTACTAGTTGAATGAATAAACTCTCATCTGGAGCCAGATTTGGAAACTTGTGGATTAGTGGATGGAATTTGGAGCCAGATAATTCCTGGTTTGAATACCAGCTCTGTCAGTTATTACCTGTGTGACCTTGGACCAGTCCTTAATCTTTTTGAGCTTCCGTTTCATCATTTTTAAAATGCTGTTCATAGATCCTAAAATAAATATTTGCTAACTTAGTGAATGAAAGGCAGTGTAAGGATTGGAGATGATATATGTTCAAAATAATGCCTCATTCAATAAATGGCATCCATTGTTATCATTTGGACATGGAGATAGAGAAGACTGGCCAACCAGGGTTATTTTCATGAGGGTCTGAGGAAGCTCATGGGAAGATCAACTGAATACAATGAGGTTAATAGCTGGCCCTAAGAACGGAGACCGCTGTGCTTGGCTCATGCCACTTAAAATAACCAAATAATCAGGCTCTCTCTAGTGATAGGAGTTTAGTGTAAAGCCGCATAGGAAACAAGAAAGGAGGTGAATCAATCTCATTGGTGATTCCATGGAGTCTTATAAAGAAATGGTACTTTCAGAAACCCCTGAAGCCCCAGTATCCCCACACCTGCCTCTACTCTGCAGTTGTCAAGTGCTCTTCAACATAATCCATGATTCCTCTTTCAATTCCCTTTCTGAATCTGTGCCTTTCTTTAGCATTCTATGATTTTTCTTTGTATCTCAGAAATGTGATAAACTTAGATCCTCTCTTAAAAGTTTATTTATAGTCTAGTGTAGACCATCCATATTGAGTAGATTTTTCATGCCAAGCCCCCTCACAGACCCTGGGCAGCCTCTTTAGTTTACTGCTTGTGGCAGAATTTCAACCCATAGCATAGTCCTTAGTGGTGAGCATGGCATAGTTAAGTTTGGCAATGTATGTATAAGAAGTCACTTTTGGTCATTTTGTCTAGAATTAAGAGATTGTCATTTTGCTCTTATTGCTTGGATATTGTATTAAAGAGGTGTCGGGAAAGGGCCAGGAGAGCAGTTTCCAGGCTCTCGGCCTCACATGGAAAGGTGCTGGCTCGGTTATTAGTTGGCAATCACCTGTAACCCATTGGCTGTTAGCCACTATTGTTTTGTATATAACTGCCATGGCTATGTTAGCAAGGGCGGATGGCACGGACTGCGGATGGTGCAGATCTTGCGGATCCTACTTCCTGTGTCTCAACCAGCTGCCATCAAGACTGTGGTACAGGAAGACCCCTTGCTGGGGTATTGGCGGATGTTTGCTTTTTGTGTCTCGACTAGCCGCCATCGAGAATAGAATATAGTGCTGTGAACCCCCTATCATGGCTCCGTTGTTCCTTTTTGACCTCAACATCTCTTGCGTTCACTGGCCAGGAGCTGAGACCCTGCATTACAAGAGGTATCTAGAAACTGTCTGGCTTTCACCCTACTGATCCCTTCAGGACAGATTCTATTGAGAAAGAATATTTCATATCATTATAAATAACCACTTATGGTCATGCTAAACTTTATATACCTTATGAAGAAATCATCTAGTAAGGTATTTTAGATCATATCACTATCCATTTATTGGGTTCTTAATCTTAAACAGTCTATCATCATAGTATTATATGTGTGTTAAACTTGTAGATAACACAAGTTTAACTGGATTACTCAGGGGGAGATATATAGACACCTGATCTGGGCCATGGCCAGTAGTCAAAGAGTAGAGAGAATGTTAAGCACTTCAGGGTGTGTGTCTCTCAGACTGTCTTCCAGCCTTGCCCCTCAGGAACAAACTGTTAGCTTTTCTAGAAAAGGATGCACTGAAACCTAAAGCAGGCAAATAAATGAGTTATATTCTTAGAGGCCAGGCTAGATTAAATACGTAAAACAAACAAATAAACAAACAAACAAACAAAAAAAGTCTTTTGTTGCTTTAATGATGGAATATAGCACAGGTGAGGAGGAAGAACCTTTCTCTACTTTTTACCATTCGAAAGCTCTTTTCTTGTTTTTTTAATAATTGTTGTATTTTTCAATTACAGTTGACATACAATATTATGTTAGTTTCAGGTGTGCCATATAGTGATTAGACATTTATATAACTTACAAAGTGATCACCCTGATAAAACCAGAACACACCTGACACCATGCATAGTTATTACAATATTATTGACTAGATTCCCTATCTTATGCTTTACATCCCCACGATTATTTAGTAACTATCAGTTTGTACTTCTTAATCCCTTCTCCTTTTTCATCTACACGCCAAACTCCCTCCCAACTGACAAACATTAAAATGTTCTCTGTATCTGAGTTTGTTTCTGTTTTATTTGTGTGTTTATTTTGTTCTCTAGATTCCACATGTAAGTGAAATCATATGGCATTTGTCTAACTCCATTCAGCACAGTACCCTCTAGGCCCATCCATGTTGTTGCAGATGGCAAGATTTCATTTTTTTATGGTTGAGTAATATTGTATTGTACATATGTGCCACTTCATGTTTATGCATTCATCCACTGATAGACACCCAGGCTACTTCCACATCTTGGCTATTGTAAATAATGCTGCAATGAACATATGGATACACATGTCCTTCCAAAGTAGTGTTTTGAGTTTCTTCAGATAAATACCCAGAAGTGGAATTACTGGGTCCTTCTTTGTCTCTTGTTATAGTCTTTGTTTAAAGTCTATTTTACCTTTTGTAAGTATTGCCACCCCAGCTTCTGTGTGTTTGTTTGCTTGTTTCATTTTCATGAAATGTCACTTTCCATCCCTTTCCTTTCAGTCTATGTGTCTTTCAATATGAAGTGAGTCTCTTGTAGGCAGCATATGTAAGGGTCTTGTTTTATTGTATGTTCATCCACCCTGTCTTTTGGTTGGAGCATTTAATCCATTTACATTTAAAGTAGTTGTTTACAGATGTATAGTTATTGTCATTTTATTATTCATATCTTTTTTTCTTTCTTTTTCTTCTTCTTCTTAAAGAAGTCCCTCAGACATTCCTTCTAATACTAGTTTGGTGGTGATGAACTCCCTTAGTTGTTACATGTCTGGGATGCTCTTTAGCTGTCCTTTGATTCTAAATGATAGCTTTACTGGGTAGAGTAATCTTGTTTACAGGTCATTTCATTTCATCACTTTGAATATTTCATGCCAGTCCCTTATGGCCTGTAACGTTTCTGTTGAGAAATCAGCTGGCAGTCTTATGGGAGCTCCCTTGTAGGTAACTAACTGCTTTTCTCTTGCTGCTGTTAAGATTCTCTCTTTGTCTTTAACCTTTGGTTAAATATCATTATGATGTGTCTTGGTCTGGACTTCATCGGTTCATCTTGTTTGGAACTTTCTGCACTTCCTGGGCTTACGTCTATTTCCTTTGCCAGGTTAGGAAAGCTTTCTGTCATTTTTTCATATAGGTTTCCAACTCCTTGCTTTCTCTCTTCTCCTTCTGGTACCCCGATGATGCAAATGTTGGTACACTTGATGATGTCCCAGAGGCCCCTTAAACTCTCCTCATTTTTGTGAAATTTTTTTTTTGTCATTTTGCTGTACTGATTGAGTGTTTTCTGCTACCTTATATTCTAAACCACTGATTCAGTCTTCTGACTCATCTTATCAACTGTTGATTCCCTCTAATATGTTCTTCATTTCAGCTATCGTATTCATCATTTCTGACTAGTTCTTTTTTTTATGTTTTCTATCTCCATTTTTATGTGTCCTATCTCTTTGTTAAAGTTCTCACTGAATTAATCTACTTTTCCCCTAAGCTCATTAAGCATCCTTATAACCAGTGTTTTGAACTGCACTGCTGATAGATTCCTTGTCTCCATTTTATTTAGTTCTTTTTTCTGGATCTTTGTTCTGATATTTTATTTGAGACATGTTTGTTTGTCTCCCCATTTTGGCTGCCTCTTTTTGTTTGTTTCTCTGTATTAGCTAGGGTTGCTATATTTCCTGGTCTCAGTATAATGGCCTTATGTAGTGTGTGTCCTGTGGGGCCTAGTGGTGCATTCTCCCTGTTCACCTGAGCTGGGTGCGCCAGGTCTGTCCCTTGTGTGGATTGTGTGTGCCCTCCTATTGTAGTTGAACCTTGGTTGCTCTTTATGCATCAGTGGAAGGGATTGATCCTCAGGCTAGTTGGTTGTGAGGACTGGCTCTGAGTACAGTGGAGGAGGTGTTATGCAGGGGCTGAGCAGGATTCACTTTAGCAGAGCTCTGGTGCCTGCCTAGTCTGCCCTTTTGGTGTCTCATCCATGGAAGCAGCCCAGTGATGATCTCGCTTGGTCTGAAGCCAGATACCAGGCATGCCAGCCTGAGGGCCTACCAGGAGAGGACCTACCATAGACAAAGTTCAGCACAGCCCATGCCCTTTCTAAGGCCACCTAAGATAAGCCACAAAGCAATCCACGATGGCCACAACCCATGCTGGGCTTGTAGGTGCCTGGGAAAGGCTAAGCTGTGAACCAAGATCAACTACCTCCAATTCCAGTTTGGGGCTGCTTAACAAAAGATACAGGGCATGCCAAGGCCAGATGCCGCTATTTGGGGTTTGTGATCCTTTGCCAGATTTTAGGAAAGTCCACAGCATGAGCCAAGACAGCCTGTATATATGGAAAAGCCCATGGAAACAGCTTGGAAACACCCCTTCAAGATGAGTGGGGTGGCATCCCAGGAAATCACCAGAGTGGAGCAAACTGTGTAAGCCTGATTACTACAGACTCAGATATGGTGACAGCCTGTGTCTGCATACCAGGAAGGTGGAGGGCTCAACAAAGAAATAATGGCTTCTGTCAGCACTCTGTCTGGAGAAAGCTGCCCTTCCAGCCTTACCCTGAAGCCAGACAATTCAGTTCCTTCCCATATATCTCTTTCGAGCTGCTGTCCCAACTCAGTGAGTGAGTCTGCAAGCAAGTCAGTCTGTGTGTGGGTCCTTTATGAGGAATGCCTGGGACTCCAGCAGTTTCCTTTGTCACTGAGCCACTATCTCCACTGGTTTTCACAGCCAGAAGGTGTGGGGTTTTCTCTTCTGGCACTTAAGTCCTAGGTTGGGGAGCCTGGTGAGGGGCTGGGACTCCTTCCTCCTCTAGGGGGACCGCCACAGCCAAAATATCCCTCCCAGTTTTTAACTGCCACACTTGGGTGTGGTACGAGCCAGTTCCATGTCTCCATCCTTCCTACCAGTATCAACATGGCTTCTTTGGTGTGTTCTTAGTTGTAGAACTTCTGTTCATCTAAACTTCAGGAATTCTCAAGACTGGATGTTCTGTAGTTTACTTGTAATTTGATATGGTCATGAGAGGAAGTAAGCACAGCATTTACTACTCTGCCATCTTGACTGGAAATCTCCAGAAAAACCCATCTCTAGATCAGTATGATGAGAGTTGGCATATGATAAGATAGTATCATATGACAGTAGCATATGGGGTGTAGCAGAGAATAAGGCCTCTAATGACCAGAAGAGGAAAGCCAGGTGGAAACAAGAAAAACAGCATCATTCATGAGCCCTGGAATTCTGCCCCATCCCCCTCCCACACATGCACATATCCCTGCACATATGCACATTTGATGGAGAATTTACGAGCTTGGGTTCCAGTGATTCTGCTAGAGGGTGATGAGTCTTACATTGTTTACATACTGGTGCATAAGATTTGCCCCAAAACTTAGTGGCATAAAACAACAAACATTTACTATCCCACAGTTTCTGTGCATCAAAAATATGAGTGGTTCTTGCTCAGGGTCTCTCATGAGGTATAAATGAAAATGTCAGTTGGGGCTGCTGACATCTGAAGTCTTGTCTAGAGCTGGATGGTCTATTTCCAAGCTCACTCAGCGGTGTTTGCCTGGAGGCCTCAGTTCTCACTACATAAAGCTGCTTGAGTGTCCTTGTGATATGGCAGTAAGATTTCCCCAGGCAAGCAATCCAAGAGTGAGTAAAAGGAAGAAGCTACAATTCCTTTTATGAGCTCATCACAAACGCCACATTCTGTCACTTCCACCCAGCTATATTCATTGGAAATGAGTTAAACCCACACTTAGGACGAGGCTTAAGCTCCAAATCTTAAAGAATTTCTAGACATGTTTTTAAACTTTCACAATTTATACTCTGGCCACAATTTATTTTTACTTGTCCCACATGCAAAATATACCCACACCCCAGAAGTACCCAATAAAGTTGTAGCTTGAAATCCAGGATAACTCTGAGGTGTGAATGAAGCCTCATGGATGTATTTCCTTAATTACAGATCCTTGAGTACAGTGCTTTTTGACCTAAAATTCTGTGAACTAAACAGACAAGTTGTTGCTTACTCCCCATGCCCTACATTTAGTGGTGGGATAGGCAGAAGATATTCACTACGGACATGGAAGATAAACTGGAATCACTGTTATATACCAATTCTGAAATCCAATCTAGGTTAGATTGGCAGTTTCTTGACTGTGACTCAAGACTTGGTAATAATTTTTCATATTTCTTGGCTCGTCTCTTGTTTTTGCCTTCTGAGTCATCCTTTCTTTTTCATGAAAGCTAACTTGTGTTTTTTGAAATGTACATGAAAATTCAGTGCTTTTGTGAGCCTTATTCCTGTTAGTACAATTGGGAGTGGGGGAGTCCAAAGGCCTCTTTTTATTGAGTACTATCTGTATCCCTTTCAGTTTAAACTGATAGTGTTTCTGCTGATTTTTCTTTTTTTAAGCTTTGCAGGTCTCCTGCGAATGTTATTGTGCTCCAATTCATTAGATAAATCTACACCTATAAATCAAGATAAGCTCTTCTCTATGTAGGGCTTCTGGTGAAGGACAATGTCCTTAAGCTTCTTAAAGCCATATTGTTTGATTGAAGGGAGCTCTGAGACACAAGGATCTTCAGAGGTCCCTTTTTTTCCTGACTAAATGGTATTCTGAAGCAGCATCATTGATCCTTCTGAAGTCTTAAGAGATTTTATAGCCACACCCTCAGCTTCATTGTTAGACCTGGCTGAAACCTTGATTTGATATTTGGACAGAGACTATTTCTTAATTTTATCATCTTTCACCATCTGGAGAGGCTGGAAATTTTTAAAGCCAAAGTACTAGCTTCTTTTTGTTTAGCAGATCTTCCATAAGCTTATCTCTCTCCTCTCACATTTTACTATAGGTAGAAAGATACCAAATAGCAACTTCAACATTCTGTGTAGAAATTACTTTAGCTTGTTCACTCGGTTCATGAAGTCATTTTCTACTTTCCATATTATTGCAGGTGACAGTGTTGCTTACTTGCCTGCCATTATCTAACAAGGCTCATCCCTTCCTTTCAGTTTCCAATAAAATAGTCCTCACTTTCTTTTGAGCCTCACTGACAGTCTCCTCAAAAGTTCCAACTTCTACTAACAGTCTGTACATGAGCTTTCAAAGTCTTTGTGGATTCTGCACATTATTTAGTTCCAAAGTCACTCCAAACTTTGGGGCATTTGTTATGACAGCTCCTCACTTCCCAGTACTAAAATATATATTAGTTATCTATTTCCAAGTAACAAGTTATCCCAAAACTTAAAACAATAAACACTTATTACTTCACAGTTTCTGTGAGTCGTCCATTTGGGAGTGGCTTCAGCTGTGTGGTTCTGGCTGACAGTATCTCATGAGGCTGTAGTCAATTCCAGGAGGAAGCCACAATAGTTTACATCCTAACTGATATCACACACTTTCACTTCTGTCACATACATTAGAAACACATCATTAAGTCCAGACCCCACTGAAGAAGAAGGGTATTAAGCCCCGTCTTTTGAAGGAGAGTGTATCAAAGAATTGAGAGTCGTATTTTTAAACCACCAGAAACCTAAAACTATGTTATAATTGGTATTGAAACCATACTGTACCGCTAGGGAGATATGACACAGGAAAGTGATGACTACATTCATAACATCAGAATGTGGCAAGGCTTTCCGCTACCAATAGACTCTACATAGCTAAATCTAATGAAAAAATCTCATTCGTCATTTTTCCTCACCTTTTAGTAACATTGGGCATAGTTGATCACTCTTTTTACTCCTTGAAACAGCTTTTATTTATTTTTTTTTCATTTGGCTTCCAGGACCTCACACCCTCTTGTCTTTACTCTTATGTATAACTAGCTACTTGCTTTCAATATCATGTACCACTTTCTCATCTATCCACTGTCAAAACATTAGAGTCCTAGAGTTCATGCTTTGAATTTCTTTTTTGTCTACACTCAGTCCCCAAGGCTTTAAACATAATGTGCACTTACAACTGCCAGATTTTATTTTCCTCATGTAATTTGTCCTCAACTCTAGACTCATACCCAACCACATTTCCACTTGACTGTCTGTATCATCAACTTAACTTGCCCTAAAGTAAGCATTTGATCTTTACCTCAATCTTCCTCTTATAATCTTCCCCATTCCAGTTAATGACAATCCCATCCTTCCACTTGCTCAGAATTCATTCTCAATCATAGTCTGTCTTTTCTTTCTCTCCCTTCCTCATTTCTTTCTCTCCCTTCCTCATTTCTTTCCTCCTTCTCCCCACACTTCTAACCCATCAGCAAAATGTGTTACTTCAACCTACAAAATTTGATGTTTCACAAGGTCCGCAATTACCTGTGGTCCAAGCCACCACTTTCTGTCTCCTGAATTATTAAAGCTGCTGTCTAACTTCCCACCAATGGTTCCCTTCCATTCTTGCCCTCTGTACTCTATTCTCAGCATAGCATCAAGAGTGATACTGTTACACGTAAACGGTTTGTGTTATCCCTCTGTTTGAACTCTCCAGTGCCTCCCTATCTCACTCAGTGTAAAAGCCTGAATTCTTAAAGTAACCCATGTAGTCCTACATGTTACTTATTTGATCTCATCTTCTATAGTTCTCCCTTTTGCTCATCCTGCTCCATCCACACTTTCCGGCCCACTCTTATTCAGACATACCAGGCATGATTTTGTCTCAGGATCTGATCATGCTGTCTCAATGCTCTGTTCTTAAATCCATATTATTTGCTCCCTCACTTCTTCAGATCTTATTCAAATGTCACATTTTAAATGAGACCTATCCAAATTACTTTATTTAAAGTTGTTTCCTCCATTCCCACATAATCTTTTCTGCTTTATTTTTCCCATAGCTCTTATCCTCATCTAACAAGCCATTCAGGTTACTTATTTTTATGGAATGTGAACTATAATAGAAGTGATTTTTTAAAAATTTTTATTGCTTTGCTAACTACTGTACTGTTAGCACCTAGGACTACTTTTGGCACATAGGCATCATTCAATGTTTTTTTGAATCAATAAATGAACTATTCATTTCTTCATCCTTCTCTGACTGGGATTTTCTTCTTTCTCTCATCAGACTATCTAAATCCTGAATTAACTCCGCAGCCTAGTCAGTCAAGGTTTGTCTTCTCCAGGAGGCTTTTCTCACTAATTGAGCTTTACATTGCTCTTCTCCTCTTTAACTTTCTTCAGCACTCACGGTCACCATCAGGTCACATTATTGTATGTTTGTTTACTCGCACCATTGTTCTCCATCTTGCTCATATATCCATGCCTTGTTTATCTAAGTAGATCCTTGAGAAAACATATTCACTTTATTTTCTTCTTTTTTTTTACTACTCTTTCACTGCTTTGTAATTATACAACATGCACTTTTTAAATCCCTACTTCAGAGAAAATTGCTAACCCACTGAAATGAACTTCCTAACCTCCCAGAGCTGATGGAAGATGCTACTTCAGGACAACACACTGTCTTTGTAAAGCACATACAATCATTTTCAGTTTAACAGTAATAAGTTTCAGGCAAAATGAGCTGAGCTACACAAACAACCTGTTCTAAAACTCACACACTTATTATACTCCCTTTAGGAAATGGAATCCACTCTTCCACATGGACTGGAAATACTTAGATGTTAAAACAAACAAACAAACAAACAAACAAACAAACAAACAAACAAACAAACGAAAAACTAAAAATGCTCCACTGAGATTCAACTTCTTGCCATGATACTCTAAATTATGTCAGCATTATGTAAGGCATTATAAAACACTGATTTATCTGCTCTTGAACAACTCTTTATCTGCTTCTTAGAGCGTTCGCCAATTAGTTTGTTTCAGAACCTGCTTCTGATATCCCTAAATGTAAGTGAGAAAAATCTCTTTGTATGCAACCTGAGTAGTATAAGACAATATCAAAATCACTTATATTGTCATAAGAACAGTTCTAAATTTTCTGATATTTTGAAATGTTAGAGAAGCTCATCAAATGATTATATGAAGAATTATGCACATAGATTTTTCCTTCTGTGAATGTAACATAATCTACTTTTTTCTAAATTAATCTTATTATGTATCATGACTCAGATTTTGCTTAGAAATGAGATAGATTGAAACTGTCTCAATCAGCTCATTTTCCTCTATCTCACCTCACCTTTGATACCATGCATGTCCACTTTGGTTACAATCAATCTTCTTAGGTAAAGACACACAAAGTGTAGATATTGAATTAGGAATATTAGAGCTTGTGACTAACTCTTCTTGGAGCAAGAAAATGAATACAGTAAAAAGAAAACAGAAAATTTCCCAACTATATTCATGTGTTGAGTTAGGATTCTCATCTGATAGCATCTGACCCTAGTTCAGAGTTTATTAAACTTTTTTATTGAGTTTATTTGTAAATTAACTCAACTAGATACTTATTTTTCTCATAAATAAAACGAATTAATCTGATCCTTTATGGTAAAACCTATTAATTTAGTGTTTTAAAATAATTCTGGAGAATATGCAAAACAACTTGAAAAATATTGAACCTATATATCACTTTAATTTTACGTAAGTTCCTGGTATTCTTTTACACAGATAATTGGAGTCTGTTGCTCTTGTTTTTATCAGAGCTACTATTAAAGCATTCTCTTAAAGGAGGTTAAGATAGGAATTTGCCACATGTGGTTACAAAATGCATATCATAGATGTGTGTATGATCTCAGAGCTAAACAGACCTTAGGGGTTGTTTAATCCGTGGGTTTGTGACCTTTCTTTGACCCAGCAAACCTGAGAAACATGCTGATCTTCCACACAAACTCACTACGTTATTGTAGTATTTTCCTATTGCTG
This sequence comes from Rhinolophus ferrumequinum, assembly GCF_004115265.2. Lineage (NCBI taxonomy): Eukaryota > Metazoa > Chordata > Mammalia > Chiroptera > Rhinolophidae > Rhinolophus > Rhinolophus ferrumequinum. The sequence continues at coordinate 62,985,754 of NC_046287.1, forward strand.
CTATAAAAGAGTTACCACAAATTTAGTGTCTTAAAACAACGCAAACCCATTGTCTTACCGTTCTATATATTAGAAGTCTGAAACGAGTCTCTCAGAGCTAAAATCAAGATGTTGGCACTGTTGCATTCCTTCTAGAAACTATAGGGGAGAATATTTTTCCTTCCTTTTCCAGCTTCTTGATGCTACCCCACCTGCATTCCTTGGCTTGTGGCCCCTTCTAGTAATTGCATCACTTGGACCTCACCTTCTCTGACTCTGACACTTTTGCCTCCGTTATAAGGACCCCTATTATTACATTAGGCCCACCCAGATAATCCAGGATAATCTGCCCATTTTAAGATCCTTACCTTAATCACATATGCAAAGTCACTTTTGTAAATTTCAAGGATTAGGATTTAGATGACTTCTGTGGGGAAAGGGTAGAATTATTTTGCCCAACATAGGTAGTGTTCTCAAATAAGGGAGGGGAGAGTATTAGTACATGCTATGTGAACAAACAAGCAGCATTGCTTCATGGTTAAAACCACGGAATGTGGTGCCAGATGGCCTGACTTCAAATCCCAGTTTTGCTGTTCAATATCAATGAAATCTTAAATTATTTAAACTCTCTGTTCCTCAGCTTTGGAATCTGTAAAACCAGAAATGGCAATGTTAGTAACTACCCCATATTGTTGTTTTAAAGACTTGATGAATTTATACATGCAAATGCACTTAGAACAATTCCTGACACATCATGTCCAATGAATATTTACTATTATTATGTGCCCTCTTGGTGTGACAAGGTTAATTCAATCCAAATGTCTTTTATACATGCAGACATGGAGTTCCATAGAACTTAAATGATTTATACAAAATAAAATAGTGGCATTAGATTATAAAACTTTTCAGATTAAAATTATTCTCTGTTGTTGAATCAGCATCTGATAAATCTGTCTTCAATGGTGTCAGAATTTTAAAAGCACCTATTTTCTTATTACTGAAAATTCTTAATTAATCTGGTGACATTAACACACTTCACTCTTGCTTTACTAATGGGAATCCTGTGAACATATTTTATTTCTTTTTCAATTTTCTGTAGCTTGATAAGGTTATATTACATCCTGTAGAGGGTAAGATATTTTGACAAACGACAAGAATTTGAGAAGACCCCATGGCCTCACGTTTTACACAGTAACTTGTTTTGTACCTAGATAATAATGCATATTGCCATTAAAATATTTAGATGACTTTAAACCTCTATTTAAAATGTTTATAACATTTTCCTATATTTATAAATCTGATGTCAGTCTAGAAATTCTGCAACACAATCAATCAACTATTCCACATACCAGACTGACCATTAGAATGGCTAAATTAAACAGGCCATTCAAAATGATGAATTTTGGTAATTTTCATTATGTAGAAATTCTCATTGGTTCCTAATTGTTTAATATGCTTAAGAATCTTTTCAATCTAAAATTAGAAGTGTGAGGGTAGATGCTATATCTTTTATACTTATGATCCTTCCACCTCTATCAAGCCTGAAATGATTTTTTGAAATCTTTGTTTACTGACATGTTAAATGTAAAGTACAAAGATAAAACTATTTTATATGGAAAATTACTAAGGCAAAACATGTTATTTTATCTTTCTGATGAAATATAAATTTCTACTGAAAGTTAAAGTCTCTCTTTTCCCCCCTTAACTGACAAATTGAATAGAGTCATGAAATTAAAAAGCTATAAAGGAACATAGAGATTACTTGGTCAAAAGCCCTCATTTTGTAGATGAGGAACAATGCAGGAAAATATATAATTGAGCAAGTTAATTTTAGTCATCTGAAAAAAAAAATTACAGAATGTGTTTTTTGGCTCTAGACCCAAAACATTTCATTTGATTGTGAATAAGACATTTTCATTCACTTTAAGCTTTTTCCTATTACCGCTCTATTCTTTAGGAAGAGGCAAGTAAGTGTTAATCGTCATACAGGGCTTCATGGTACTATGCCCTTTCTTAAAATGATTTTTGCTGTTTTGCTGCCAACTAAAAATGACCTTGTGATCTTAACATATTTTAAATAACTGTTCTGTAAGAAATATTTGTATATTCCTAAACTACAGTGTTTATTCAGTTGTCAAGAATCAACTTTGCATTCTTCTCTTTTTAATGTCAGTCTGTTATTTAAGTCAACTCTGAAGGAAAAAAATATAAACCCTTCTTAGATTCTACAATGAGCTCTACTGGATTTTCCCTGAGTGACCTTGTTTAAGTCACTTAAACAAAGTGTTTGACTTTCCTCATCTGTAAAAGGAGGGCAATAATGCATGCAAAATTAGATAATTACAAAATGAAGGAAGTCTTCGCATATACTTGTTATGTGTAATTGCTATTAATTCTTATTGTCAATTAGAAATACTTATTTGGGGATGGCACTGTCATATGCTCCCCATAAACCTGCTGCCCAGTCCCCCCTCCTCCCTTACTGACTACCTGCATGCTGTGTGCTCTACCACCTCTCCAGGAAGTGACTGGCTGTGAAATCACAGAACTAAATATTCCTTTCTTTCTTTCTTTCTTCCTTCCTTCCTTCCTTCCTTCCTTCCTTCCTTCCTTCCTTCCTTCCTTCCTTCACTCTCTCCCTCCCTCCCTCCTTTCTTTCTTTCCTTCTTTCTTTCCTTTTCTCTCTCTCTCTCTCTCTCTCTCTCTCTCTCTCGCTCTCGCTCTCGCTCTCGTTCTCGCTCTCTTTTTCTTTCTTTCTTTCAGCTGATTCTCTCTTTATTATGTCTTCTTTGACACAGGATGGCCAGACTGATTTCATCCCATACATATTCAACTTTGTTGAGTACTTCCTTAGTCCTACATAATTTCACATTTAGTATGTCCTTTAATCTTCAAATAAACCTATGAGGGATATGTTACTATATGTTACAAATGATGACCAAAGCTCAGAAATTTTAAGTGACTTGCACAAGGTAATTAAAAATAAGTGACAGTCTCAGGATTTGAACCTGGCTTAATACTAGGTTCCTCAGAGTCCTAAGGAAGATTAGGGTGTTCAGCTAAGGGTGTAGATCTGGAAGGGCCAACACTTGAACCATCTTTGGTCCTAATTTTAACCGTTATATGGTGACATCACCATATCTCTGGAATAATCTCGAGTTTTATCCTTAACCAAAGGAAAGGTAGTTCCTATATCTCATCCTCACTTTAAGATGGTTGTGATCATTTGTCTATACAAGAAACACCTGAAAAAAAATATCTGAAAGCTATAGAAAGTTACATTAACACATATGATGATCACACAAAGTAGTTAAGAGAAGGATAAAATGAGATTTTAAATCTGTCCTGCTCTTGTGTGATGTCATCAACCAATGAGAGGAGTTTTTGCTCAGGACCCAATGTCCTAATCGCTTTCCTCAGCCCACCCCCCAAAAAGGTAAGTTAATTGAAGAAAGTAGTGTTTTCCCATCCACACAGGGTAACAGATTATATGTTCAGCAATTCTCTTGCAAATCATCTTATCACATTTATACAAATGCATATTTAGATCTCCTATTAAGTAAAGCCACCTTTTGGTTAGCCTCAGTACTTTCAACAGAACTGAAAAAGGAGCAGTCTCAGAGCTCAGCTACCCTTCTTTTAGGATGCATTATTGTAGATCAAGTAGGACTCTCACATACTCAAATTGTACCTCTGTTAGTATTGAAGCCTTCATCAGCTGAAATCAAGAAACAGCCTGAGCCCTTGGTTTAAGACTGTTTCTTTGCCAGCTAACTACCATACTGAATCTTTGTACCATTAACCATGAACTATTCCGTAAGATTACTGTAATAGCCTCCTAATCTCCCTGCTTCTGTCCTTAACCCACTACCATTTATTCTCAACAAAAGTACTAATATCATCCCGTTAAAATATAAGTCAGGTCATGTCACAACTCTGCTCAAACCCCTCCCATGGTTTCATATCTCACTCAGTGTAAAAGCCAAAGAAGTGGCAATAGCCTACCAGGTCCTACACTATCAGCACTCCTCCTCCCCCACCACCGCTGAACATATCTCCTCCTGCAGGAAACAGTAGCACAAAGGTTTCATGATGGGAAGAGCATGTTATTAAAAAGGAGGCCTGTGTAGTTCAAGTGTAACACAAGCAAAGAGGTGTAATAAGAGGACAGAAAGGTTTGCAGATACCTTAAAGACCATTTTAAGGATTTGGTTTTTATCTAAGAGCAATGAGAAAGCCATCAAACACATTTCAGCATAGGGAAAACTTCATCACGTTTGTGTTTCTAGAAAGTAACTCTAAATATAATAAAGGATGAAAAGAGAGCAGGACTGGATACAGGGAGTTTATTGTAAGAGTTAGGATTTCCATGTGAGAATTCCTTCCCACATTTCTCAGGAAATTTGTTTTTTCTGAATCCCAAGAAAAATTAGTCAAGAGTTCAGAAAAACAGGAAAAAAGTAACATAGTCCTCCTGTGAGAATTAAAGCTCCACCATCCACTGGAGACTGCTGGTTTGAAGGAATCTACCGACATCAAGTGACAAGCCAGAGTAGGAAATGCTGACAGCGACACACAAAGTGAAAGGCTAAGGTCAACATTTCTAGGACTGAGACAGGAACACATAGGAGAGAGGTGGTCACAAATATAATGTCAGTCTTGTAGTTCTTGTCATATTGCAAGTGTATATCTGCAGCCCCTTGTGCTGATGAGGGTGAGTTGTTACAAATAAAAGCAATTAATACATTTATTCACATAGTATATTTTATACAAATCCTATATTTGATGTTCCAAAAAATAAGTTTTGGATGCAAAGTCCTTAATTTGGCAGTTTTGACACAGGATTCTGAGTAGTGTTATTAAGCTTGCTAGGAAATCCGAAGTCATGTTATTTTAATAGTTTGCAATAAATTATTCACTGGTATTTTCCACTGTTTGAATATTTACTATGGGCTATAGTTCAATGCAATGACTTTAACACAGGAAATGCAAAGAGGAGAGGATGTTGTTGTGGGTACTTCAACAGAAAATTAGAAACTGATCTAAAATCTGAATTAGCAAAAGCAATATGGATTTCATGGCAAAGCCGTAATTTGAAAAGCGGATAGGATTCTTTTATTGATAAAAAAAATTATATGAGCCTATATGAAGCAATGTTTACCTTAATGTCCAGTTTGAAAATGGTTCTGGATTTTTAAAAATTTAACTGCTTGTGAACAATGTAAGAAATATTTCTCCATCTGCAATATTTGTCATGATACAAAGATCGAGGCTATTAGGGCAACCAATGCTTTGTGTGTGTTTAAATTTCATTTTAAGAATACCTTTTAATTATTAAATATTTGGAGTTTCATATTTTAATTTTTAAATAATTTTTATTTGGCATTTATTTTGTATTGTTTCCTTTATTTAATGTTTTTTTGTAACCAAATGTCTTTATCAGGAAGAGATCACTTTTATTTTTATTAAAATATAGAATCTTGTCACATGTTCGTTCATGATAATCATAAATTATGTATTTATTATTACATTTTTATAGAAAATATATGAAACTTTAATATAATCCTGTCAGAGAAAAATGCATGCTTTATTGTTATAGTCATTTATTATTTTAAGTGCTTGTAAATATTGTTAAAATTTATTACAACTTTGCCACCAAAAAAACACATAAATTGTAATGAAAAATGCAGAATAATTTATGATTTCAGAATTTCCAAAGAATTCCAAGGAATTTTGATTTTTTATTTCCAAATCCTGAAGTTTAATATATATCAGGAATTTGGAAACACTAGCAAAAGCATAAGAAAGAGATGGTAGCATCTTGATCTATACTGGTAGCAATGGAGATAGAGAGAAACAGACAAATTTCAGAAATATTAAGGAAGTACAGTTCAGAGGAGCTCTTGATTAGCTGGATGTGGGGACTGAGATAGAGCAGAATGTCAAAAATAACTTCTAAGTTTCTGATTTTTGTGATCGTGGGTGACATTTATTAAGGTAGAGAGCACTAGAAGAAGACCAATGTATCAGCTGAGTTATTCTTGAAAAACAAGCAGTCTCAAATTATTACTGATGTAAACAAAACAGGTTCAAGTAGATAAGCATTTGCCTGAAGCTAGAGGTACCACATTTCCCCGAAAATAAGACCTAGCCGGACAATCAGCTCTAATGCATCTTTTAGAGTAAAAATTAATATAAGACCCAGTTATATTATATTATATTATATTATATTATATTATATTATATTATATTATATTAAAGACTGGGTCTTATATTATAGTAAAATAAAACTGGGTCTTATATTAATTTTTTGCTTCAAAAGACGCATTAGAGCTGATTGTCCAGCTAGGTCTTATTTTGGGGGAAACACAGTAGAGAGTGGGGTAAGTGAAAATGGGAAATGACTGCTGATGTACATAAAGTTTACTTTGGAGGTATTGAACATGTTCTAAAGTTACATTGTGCTGATGATTGTACAACTCTAAATACGCTTAAAACCACTGAATTAATTTTATGGTATGTGAAATAAATCTCAACAAAGCTGTATTAAAAAAAACAAAACAAATCTGTGGTTCATTTCTCATTCACACTACATGACCATTTTATGTAAGATAGGGGGTCTGTTCCATTGTATACTCATTTAGGAAACTAAGTTGATGATGTCTCCATCATTTAAAATGTTAGTGATTTCTTTGGAAAGAGGAAAGGGAATATGACAGATTTTATAGCTGCTCTTAATGGCTTATACTTGGAAGTGATATAGGACACTTCTGCTCATTTCCATGACCAAAGCAAGTTATGTAACCACATCAAACTTTAAGGGCACAAAGAAGTACAATCCACTAGAAAGAAGAGATCCAGAAACAGCATTAATAACTACCATCACCAGCACTGAGGAGATCAAGAGTGCAATTGTAGACATGTTCAATTTGAGATGCCTTTAAAATATCCTAAATAATATGTTAAATAGGCAGTTGGCTTTGTGGGACTAGGAACTCAGAGGAAAGGTCTGCACTAAACATACAGGTCAGGTAGTCATTGATATATATGTGGTTATTTAAAGTCATAGACGTGGAAGAGATTGCAAAAATAGATGTCATCTATAAATATCATCTAAGGTCACATTTCCCCGTCATACACATACACACACATGCACACACACGTCACATTTTATTGTGGCTTCTCTCCTGAGCCATCTGGAATTATAACTATTAAGGGAAATGGAGAGGGTGTCAAACTCCCTATGGTGTCTTAGAAATATTGAAAGTGACTAGAAAGCAATTGATATTTTATGTCTGTCAAACTTTATTTAAAAGGCCATCTGCTCAATGAAACCCCTGAGATTACAGATGCTCTCTTTGTTCTTTGAATTCCATAACACTTTATTTAGATCTCTTTTATAATAAATTTCATACTCTATCACTAAAATTGTTTATATGCTGTTTTATCCCTCCTACTAGACAATAAGGCTCTTGAGTTGAGGTCTGTGTTTCAATCTTTTTTATTGCCATCAAAACACCTATTGCCATACCTTCTACATGGTAGTAAAAAAAAAAAAAAAAGTGTGTTGCATACACTTTTTTCCCCAAATAAACTATTAGCTCTCTAAGGACAGATAATGTGCCTTTTATTTCTTGGTGTTTTGCTTTCTGCCTACCATAGTGACTTCCATATAGCCCAATACATCAATAAATATATTGATTGATTAATTAGTTCAGAGAAAAATTAAAAGCCTTCAACACATTAATTTTAAGATTATTTGTGTTGCTTCCAGGTGAAAATATATGAAGAAAAATACCTGACATGTTCCTTTCAGTTTTCAGTAATTCAAACTTAAATATTCAAAGCTATTTTCAACTGTCAAGTACAGGATCCAAAATAAGTTTGCTTTCTCTGTCTTTGAAGTCTCAGACAAATAAGTTATTATTTTGTCATATACTTTATTCTCTGTAAGATATTCCCTGCTGGAATCTCATATTCAAAATTTTAGCAATGCTCAGATCATTAGTTCTTACAAATTAAATTTTAAAGTAAATATTGAATATATTTATGTACTATATACACATGCTCACCTATATGGACATACATTTTTATGTTCATTAATTAAGACATCACAAGTGACTTAATTTATAAGCACTTAAAAATATAACAAAATATTAGAACCACATAGACTCAATATAATTACATATGTAATTTAATTATATAGCACATATGTAATAATTGATAATAATAATCAGTTCAAGAATATAAAAATATGAGAAGATAAATGATCAAGTAGAACAACTTACTGTGCAAAGGTTATTAAGAAGTATCAATTTAACTGTGATATCAAAATGTTATGAAAAATAAAACCTAAGAATAAAAATCTCTAGAAAAGTGATAGTCAGATAATGTAATAACGTATACAGAATCTAAGCCAAATAGTTAAGAAGGCTAGAGAACTAAATTTTATTTGTATATTTTATACACTATTTAAATAAATCTAAGTCTAGAGACCCAGTGGCATGGTCTTAAAGACATAAATCTAATTGAGCTAGTTTGTAATTGTTGCATCATCTTCCAGGCCTCTTAAGAAGTTGGAAATTGTTTCTACCATAAGAGATACTCCCAAGACAGATTCCCTCTTTGATTTGTACTGCTTCATAAATCCAATGTAAATAAATATTTATAAATTAATATATAAATGTATATTAATAAAAATAAATGTGAAAAAATATAAATAAATATAATACAAGTAAATAGATATAAATAAATATAACCACCCAGAATAAGCTTACTATAGTAAATTAAATATACCTGTGTGTATTGAATTACAGGAAGCTGGGATTGAACTGGACAGTGTTAAAACAAATTCATTACAACCCTGAATTGTGATTTGGCTTTTTTTTTTTAAATCATGCTTAAGTGAAATATTGCAAATGTTTATTGAGTGCGTACTAGGTACCAGTTACTCTTCTATGGTACAAAAAGGAAAGTAGAGTTAGTCCTTGCCCTTAAGAATTTAGACCCTAATACTACTGCAAATGCTAATTACTTTGAGAGTTGATTTTTTCCTTTCACTAAAGACTCTGAAATTCTAGTTCCTACTTCCTTACAAAATACTACTGTAGATCTGTGCAGAGCATTTTATTTAGCAAGATAGGTAAATGCTGACTTTTCCTTTTGGGAAGAAGACAGTCTAAGGTGCAGCTGTCATCGTTAATGTGCAAGAATAACCAATCTCCATACTGATCCCAGCAACAGATTAGCTCTGTCATTTTTAATTAGCTCAGCTTTAGCACAATGGAAAAAAAATGCCTCCCTCTCCCCTTGTTACATATAAGCCATGCAGGCCGATATCTCCTGAATGCCTTAGCAGGGCCCCTCCAAGCCCCCTGAGAAATCTAGTCACATATAATGAACTGTAATGGAACCAGCTGCTAAACTAAGCCAGATAATCCCAGTCCTTGAGACTCATGCAGGTGAGGCATGGACTAACTCTCAATCAGATTCCAGCTAGCATTTGCTGCCAAAGTAAAATCATTTCCAATTACCAACAATGTCTAAAGATAATCATGAAAACTCACCTAGTCACACCCATTTGTATACATGGAACAGATGGAGCACACATGGACACACATTATTCCTGGATCAAAGCAGAGACCTACTGAGTCTGAACAATTCAATAAATGGCCACGAATCAAAATCTTGGCAGCGGATGCTTTTGCTGTTAGAAAGGCAGGGTTTAGACTGACAATTTAAGACTTAAATGCCTTTACTTCATTTGGTAGGTGCATTTAAGAAAAGTTTTCTTCCTGCTGCAACTCCATTTCCCAATCACCAACCCCCAGGCCTTTTACCAGCACCTACAGAGAGTCTGCAGGTATCACAAAGTTAAGTCTCTTGACAGTGACCACATTTTATTACCAGGAAGCAATAAAGAGAGGTTTGGACTTGTAGTCAGAAGTCCTAACAGATTCTAAGCTTTTTTTTTTTCACCATTTGGGTGAACTAGAACAAGAAATATAACATCAGTGAGCCTGCGATTTCCATCTGTGAAAATGGCTATAACAACACTTAATTGTAGAAGTTCTAAAACAAGAGGAAAATAGCAAAATATGATTTTCATAGAAAAGGCTGTTAGACTGTTGTGGCAAAGTCCCCACAGAGTGGTATTGTTATGACAAGAGTTACAAAGTCCCACTTTTCATCTCCATCTTGCAGGCTTAGTGACAAGGAGAACGTCTAGTCTTTCCAGTGAGGCTTCGCATTAGCCACGTACACAGACTGAAGTGTAACTCTTGAAAGCCTATGCCTAATTTCAAATGAAAACTGTAACTACTAAGGGGCACTGGAGTTCTCTGACCAGCCTTATCGCAACCTAAAGGCAGGGTCCATAGGAAACCAGATTATTATTAGAAGGGTGTTTTCTAAATATGCAGAACATTTAATTATCTGATTCTCGATATTCGAGTACAATATATTCTATCTGTGAACCTATCCTCATGACAAGGATACATATGTCACAAAATTGGATAGGTCAAGTTCTTGGGCACCCTCTCCTGGGTAGCACTTAGTGGGCACTGATGTAGGAGAGTTCAAAAATGCTCCTTTGCCTAGGCTTTTGGTGGCCAAATTCCTTCATAATTGTCATATCCTTTCCTTAATAGTGGGGAATTCTTTCCTTCAATCAAGTTGATATTACAAAATTGTAATCAAATGTTTCTACCTGGAAACATTCCTGACTCTGAATGGAGATTTTGCATACCTTTGCTTTGATCTGTTATATGCTGATTTTAAAGATACTCCTCAGAGTAATATCTTATTTCCATTATTACATTTGTGAGATTTAGAATGGGGAGGAAATTGGAAACTAGATGTACAGAATCTCATTGATCTGTTATGAAGATTAAATTAAATATATGAAAAGATTTTATGCTTCTATGTGCTTTGTGTAATGAAAGCACTATGGAAATATAACTTGATAGTGCTTTGCTGTTTAGGCATTTTTCGGGATAAAAAAGCATGTGTGGGTTTTTCTGTTTTATTGATAGACAATAAACTGTATATATTTAAAGAGTACAATTTGGTGAGTTTTGATATATATATATATATATATATATATATATATATATATATATATATATATCTCCCTGCAATAATCACCACATCCAAATAATGAACATATATCCACCAGCACCCAAAATTTCCTAGTACTCCTTTACAATCTTTCCTTTTCACCCCTCAGTGTCGTGCCAATCCCCAAGTAAATACTGATCTTCCTGTCACTATAGATTAGTTTGCATTTTCTAGAATTTCATAAAAATAGAATCATATTATCTATACTTTTTTGTCCAGCTTCTTTCAAGTATAATTATTTTGAGATTCATCAGTGTTGTTATGAGTATCCATAGTTTTTTTTCTTTTTATTGTTGAGTAGTATCTCATTGCATGTAGATGTCACAGTTTATTTTTTAACATGTTGGTGGACATTTGAGTTGTTTCCAGTTTTTATGTATTACAAATAAAGCTGCTATGGACCTACTAGTATGCTTTCATTTTTCATTGGGAAATACCTAAGAGTGAAATGGCTGAGTCATATGGTAGGTATATGCCTAGCTTCTTAAAAAAATTACTTAACAGTTATACTATTTTACGTTACCACCAGCAGTGTATGGGAATTCCAATTTTTCCATATCATTGACAACATTTGGTATGGTCAGTCTATAATTTTAGTCGTTCTAATAGGTATGTAGTGGAATATCATTATGATTTTAATTTGCATTTCCAAAAAAAAAAGGCTAATGGTGTTTCATGTAGTTATTTGCCAGTTCTATGTCTACTTTGATGAAGCATCTCTTCATATATTTTTCCTATTTTGTAACTGTGTTTTTGTTTTCTTATTAAGTTTTGAAAATTCTTTATGTCACTTAGATAAATTTTATTTGGATACTAATTTTTCATCAAATGTATGATTTGCACATATTTTTTTCATTTGTGGCTTGTCTTTTCCTTCTCTTAACAATGTCTTTCACAAAGCAGACATTTTTAATTTTGGTGAAATACAATATATAATTGTATTATTTTATGGGTCATGTTTTTGGTGTCATATCTAAAAAATTTTTGCCTAACCCAAAGTCACAGAATTGTCTTCTATGCTTTCTTCTAGTAATTCTATCATTTTAGGTCTCACATCTAGATTTATGATTCATTTTTTGTCAATTTTTGTATATGTTGTGAAGTATGAATTAATGTGTGTACTTGTGTTTTTTGTATATAGATATCCAATTGTTTCAGCATTGTGTATTGAAAATACTTTACATTCTCCACTGAATTACTTTTGTACCCTTGTTCAGAATTAGATATTCATATTTGTATGGTTCTATTTCTCAAATCTCTCTTCTGTTATTTTCATTTATGTGTCTATCTTTATACCAATAGTATTGTGTTTTGATCATTGTAAGTTTATAATAACTCAAAATCAGGCAGTATTAGTTCCCCACTTTTGTTCTTTCTCAAAGATGTTTTGGCAATTCTAAATTATTTGCAGTTCCATATAATTTTAGGAATATAGATATTACTTCTGTGACTTAATTTAATCCCATTTTGGTCAGAGAACAGAGTTTGTATGACTTGAATTATTTTAAATTATTGAGATTTGTTTTATTCCCCAGATTATGTTCTACCTTGATAAATGTTTCCTGTGCACTAGAAAAGTGTGTGTATTCTTCTGAGTGGAGTATTTATAAATGTCACTTAGATAAATTTATGGGTGGAGTTGTTCAAATCTACATTCCTATTAATTTTCTTTTGTTGACTTGGTCAATAATTCATTGAGAGAGGTAGAAAAATCTCCCACTATAATTGGGAATTTTTCTATTTTTCCTTATGGTTGTATCCATTTTTGCATTACATATTTTGTAATTTAGTTATTCAATATATAAATATTTAGGTGTACAGTATTTTTTGATGAAGTAACACCTTTATCATTATACAATAAACTTCTTTGCCCATGGTCATATTATTTGTTCTGAAATTTGCTTTGCTTGATATTAATATTGTCACTTCAGCTTTTTATTTTATTATGTAAGAATGGTACATTTTTAAACGTATTTTACTTTTAAACTCTTTCTGTTTTTATATTTGAAGTACATTTCTTCTAGGCAACATTTAATTGTATCTTTTTTTTGAATCCTAATAATCTCTGCCTCTTAATTTGAGTATTTAGACTACTTATATTTAATGTGATTAACTAATGCATGAGTATAAACCTAATATCTTGCTATTTGTTTTCTATTTATCCCATCTGTTTTTGTTCCCCATTTCACCCATTATCTGTGTCTTTATGGATTTTTAACATTTCATTGTATCTCCATTGTTGGCTTATTAGCTATAAATCATTTTCAGTGGGTTCAAGAGTTTATTTCTTTTTAATTTCAGCTTGATTGAGGTTTAATTAATAAACCTCAAAAGTCCGATGAAAGGCTAGCATTTAAAACTGAAGGAGAGATAAAGAACATTCTAAACAAACACACACACACACAAAGTACTTCATCACTACCAAACAAATATTACAGGAAATGTTAAAATGGCTTCTTTAAGAAGGAAAATGGGGGGGAGAACATAAATATAAATAGTAAAATGGCAATAACTATGAATCTATCAATAATCACTTTAAATGTAAATGGATTACATGATCCAATCAAAAGACATAGAGTAGCTGAATGGATAAGAAAACAAAACCCAGACATATGCTATCTACAAGAGATTCACTTCACATTGAAAAACACACACAGACTGAAAATGAAGCTATGGAAAAAGATATTTCATGAGAATGGAAATAAAAAAAAAAAAGCTGGTGTAGCAATACTTATATCAGACAAAATAGACTTTAAGGCTATAATAAGAGACAAAGAGGTATATTACATAATGATAAAGGGATCAATCTAACAAGAGGATATGACTCTTGTAAGCATTTATGCACCCAACATAGGAGCACCTAAACATATGAATCAAATATTGACAGACATAAAGGGAGAGAACGACAGTAATGCAGTCATAATAGGGGACTATAACACTCCATTGACATCAATGGATTGATCATCCAGACAGAAAATCAACAAGGAAACAATGACCTTAAATGATACATTAGACCAGATGGATTTTATTGATATTTTTAGAACATTTTACCTAGAAGCAGCAGAATATACATTCCTTTCAAGTGTACATGGAACATTTTCCAGGATAGACCACATATTGGGCCACAAAACAAGTCTCAATAAGTTTAAGAAGACTGAAATCATCTCAACTGTCTTTTCTGACCACAGTGGTATGAAACTAGAAATCAATTACCTGAAAAACATACAAACACGTGGAGTCTAAATAGCATGCTACTAAATAATGAACAAGTCAACAACAAGGTCAAGGAAGAAATCAAAAGATACGTTGAGACAAAAATAAAAGCACAATGACCTAAATCTATGGGACACTGCAAAAGCAGTCCTAAGAGGAAAATTCACAGCAACACAGGCCTACCTCAAAAAACAAACAAATGAAAAAAATAGAACAAAAAAACAAACAAAAACCTCAAATAAACAATCTAACCTAATGCCTGAAGGAATTAGGAAAAAAAAGAAAACAGCAAACAAAGCCCAAAGTGAGTAGAAGGAAGGAAATAATAAAGATTAGAGCAGAAATAAACAAAACAGAGTCTAAAATGACAATGTAAAAGGTCAATGAAACCAAGAGGTGGTTCTTTGAAAAGATAAACAAAATTGATAAACTTTTAAGACTCATCAAGAAAAAAATAAAATGTAACTAGACCACTCTTACACCACATACAAGAATAAACTCAAAATGGGTTAAAGACTTAAATGTAAGACCTGATACCATCAAACTGGAAGTAAACTTGCTGACATTGCTCTTAGTAATATTTTTTTCTGATTTATCTCCCAGGCAAGGGAAGCAAAATAAACAAACAAACAAACAAACAAATAAATAAATAAATAAATAAGACTACATGAAGCTAAAATGTTTTTTGCACAGCGAAGGAAGCCAACAACAAAATGAAATAAAAAAAAATCCTACTGAATGGGAGAAGATAAGTGCCAATGATACATCTGATAAGGAGTTAATGTCCATAATTTATAAAGAACTCATACAATTCAACACCAAAAAACTAGTCCAATTATGAAATGAGTGGAAGACCTCAACAGACATTTCTCCAAAGAGGACATATCCATGGCCAAAAGACATAGGAAAAGATGCTCAATGTCACGAGTGATCAGATAAATGCAAATGAAAATCACAATGAAATATCATTTCACACCTTCCAAATAGCTATCATCAATAAATAAAAAATTATGACAAGTGTTGGCGAGGATGTGAAGAAAAGGGGACCCTCATGCACTATTGGTGAATTTGCAAATTGGTACAGCCAATATAGAAAACAGTATGCATGTAGTTTCCTCAAAAAAATTGAAAATAGAACTATCTTATAATCCAGCAAATGGACTTCCGAGTATTTATCCAAAGAAATACAAAACACTAATTTGGAAAGATATATGCTCCCTTATATTCAATGTATCACTGTTTACAATAACCAAGATATGGAAGCAACCCAGGTGCCCACTAATAGATGATTGGATAAAGAAGAAGTGGTTCATATATAAAATGGAATATCACTCAGCCATAAAAAAGAATGAAATCTTACCATTTGTGACAACATGGATGTACCTGGAAGATACTGTGTTAAATGAAATGTTAGACTGAGAAAGACCATATGATCTCACTTATATGTGGATCATAAAGAACAAAATAAAGGAACAAACAGAACAGAAGCAGACTCATACATACAGAGAACAATCTGATGGTTGCCAAAGGGACTGGGGTTGGGGAGCTGGGTGAAAAAGATGAAGGGATTAAGAAGTACACATTGGTAGTTACAAAATACTGTAGTCACAGGGATGTAAAATACAGCATAGGGAATATAGTCAATAATATGGTAATAACTATGTATAGTGCTAGGTGGGTAGTAGACTAATCAGGGGATCACTGCATAAATTATATAATTTCTAACCACTATACTGTATGCCTGAAACTAATATAAAATAATATTGAATGTCAATTGTAACTGAAAATAAATAATTTTTAAAAAACCTATAAAATTGTAAGTTATTTAAAGTTTACATCATGGTGATTTGATATCAGAATATGTTGTGAAAGGATTCCACCCACCTCATCTAGTTAATTAACACATCCATCACCTCACACATTTATCTCTTTTTGGGAGGTGAGGTGAGAACATTTAGGTTCTACTCTCATAGCAAATTTGAATTAAACAATACAGTGTTATCAACTATAGTCAGCACATTTTACATTAGACCTGAAGAACTTCATTTTATAGCTGAAAGTTGTCCCAACCTTTCCCTATTTCCCCCAGCACCCAAATAATGTAAATAGAAAGAAGGCACTCTAAAAACCGTAGAAGGCCACCTAAAATAGTGTTTTATCACTAAAAGTAAAATAAAAATGGCACAGCATTCAGGTGACCTCTCCCAAGAACAGGCTAATCACCTCCAATTCTTGTTTGTAAACATCACTTTTTCGTTCTATTTAAGCCTTAATTGTGTAGCTACTGCATGGACAGTAGTGTACTCTTTGTTACAGAGAACTAACTATGGTCTGAGATCCTAAGTAACTTACCATGTAATAGGAGAGAGAGACATTTACCTGCATTATTAATAAAAACAAAATGTAATGGAGGGAAAATGGCAAAAAGTATACCTAATGTATGTTAAAAAAAATAAAAAATTGAGCCAGATTCATGCAATAATTATTCAGTAAATCAGTAGTTTGAAATGATTACCTATACATTAGAATTCCTGAAGAGCTTTTTAAAAACGTCAGTGCCAGGGACTAAGACAAAGTCTGATTCAATTGGACCAGGGTGAGGTAGTGGTATTTTATACAGGTTTCCTGGGGTATGCTAGTATAGAGGCAGGGAGGAGGACCAACACGTTAAATATTCTGGTGGTCCCCACCAGAAAGTAGATGCTCTGCATCTTCAACACCTGTCAAAATGGATAAGTTGTGATCCCTGCTTTAAAAGAAATCACAGTCTAAAGAGGATCTTGTGCAGTTATTTACATTTGTAACCAGCTGAATGACTGGATCATTATGAACTTGAAAGTGAAGTGACACGAAATAATACAAGGCTCTGTCTTCTACAATGGCCTTGATTAAAAAAGAATAAAGTTCGCATTCATCACATCTGTGGATCATCTGAGACTGGCAGGGAGATATTTGGAACAATTCAAATTCAAATTCAAGAATATTAAAACATACTAGAAAATAAGATAAATCTTAGAAAGATCAAGTACAGTAGGTCTAAAATCAATAGGACTGATCATACACTTGGGTCCCAACAGTCAGCTGCCTTATTGCATGACAGATGAGTCATAGCTTAGCAAATACTAGAGAATCAATTGTGAACTTATTTCGAGTCAACTAAGGGCTGTGGCTACTGAAACAATTCTGAAATCATAATCTGATTAATAGAATTATAAAATCTAAAATGAATAATGACATAATCTCACTCTCTCTGTCTTGTCAGACTAAACCTGAACCAAGGCCTTCTCCTCATGCTGTCACTCTTGAAAAGAGATATGGATAAATGTGAGGAAAACAAATGTAAATTAACAAAGGCAGTGAAAAGTTTTGCACTCAGTTTATATGAAGAATATTGAAGGAACTGGTGGAAACGTATGAGTTAAAATTCTTTTGGCTGAAAGTAGCATAACACTCAAAAGTGGCTTAAAAATTGTCATGGACTGAATATTTGTGTCCCCCAAAATCTGTATGTTGAAGCCATAATCCCCAGGGTGATGGTACTGGAGGTTGGGGCCTTTGGGAGCTAATTAGGTTTAGATGAGTTCACGAAAGTGGAGCCTCCATGATGGGATTAGTGTCCTTCTAAAACAAGAAAAGACTAGAACTCTCTCTGCCATGTAATATATATATATATATATATATATATATATAAATGCAATACACACACACACACACACACATACACTAATCTAATATATTTCCTTTTGATAATTTTTTTCAATAACTAGAACAATACCGTTGAAGCCCCTGTGTACCTTTTTCCCCATCCCAGCCTCTTCTGGGGAACTATAAAAAATATTCTTTATGGATCTTATTTTTCCATAACTGGAAACAAGTTTATCTTTCTTCTACAAAAACAAAAGTAATGTTTAGGGGCTTTGCATCCCTTATACCACTCAGCTGTTTCATAAAAATATTTTCATATGTAAGTGTAATCAGATTCCACTCAAAAAACTTAGTAACCTTTGAACATTCTATCATACATGATGGGAGAAAGGGGCAAAGCTAATCTTGAATGTTTCTCAAAAGATCTGATTGGCTAGTCACATTGATCCAAACCACTCAGCCATCTTTTGGCAGGCCATCACAAAACGTCTGTGAAAGAAAAATGTTTAAGAATGGAACGTGAGTATGTCATCTTAGATAAGAAGATGATATAAATGACCTAAAACCATTAATTTGTTCTTTTCTTTTTTCTCATTGGTTTTGCGTTTATGAAGATTTTTTTTCTCTTTTTACCCTTTTTGCCTATTCAGCACTCACCCCACATTTGTGAGATTGTCTCCTCTTCTTGGTCACACCATTTGAAGCCCTGGCTATTAGAGACACAATACTTTGTCTGTGTGTGTGAACATGTACAAATACAGCTGCAAAATTAGAGGCAGAATTTTTTTTTTTTTAATACAAGTTCACTGACTGTAGGAAATATCTATCCTCAGCGAAGCAGTAGTTCAAATATTCTTTTCAGTCTCTAATTTTGATTAAAGGTCATGTCATTGCCTTATGTTTATGTGCAAGTAGCAATTTCATTGTGAATTGTTCTGGCAGCCTTCGAAATTCAGTGAAGGACAGAGTTTCTTCTGGAAATGAATGACGTGTTGAAGTTCCTAATGAAGGACATTCTAGAAGGAATTTAAAAGTCTGCAAACGTTTATTTGGCATTTGAAATCTACAACCTTCAATTTCTTTTTCAAAGATTACTTTGCTTAAGGAACCACTGAATTTCAATTGTTAAAAAAAATCAGAGGCCAGAAAGTAAGATATTTGGCTTTTGAAGTATAGGTATACAAAGAAGAATATATTATTACTTGTGTTTTAATATCTACTTTTTAACTAGATGGGGGTGGGAGGAAATGGTGATACCTGCTTCTGATACTAAAACACCATTTATTTCCCCTGAGATAATTTGAAAACTATTGAAGTAGTTATCATCAAAGTTTTCAATGTAATTTGTTGCCAGCACTGGAACAAAAATACTGTAGCCTTCCCTCTTAAAATTGTATATGTGGGTGTGTTTAAACACATACAATTCTAGTAGAATTGTATTGGTATGGGTAGAAAAGCTTTCATTTGGCAAGTAATTTGATATATGTTGAGACTTTCTGATTGAGTGATTGAATCTTTAGAATAAATGGTCATGTAGGGATCAGAGAGTGAAGCTTTCCAAGATCTCAATTATAATCACCGCACTCTCCAAAGGCCATGCTTTGTTTTCCTAGCTTATTGTCTCTGGTATTGTCTCTGGTAACTCCAACAATCCATTGAAATCATTAGGACCTACAATCCGTTGACCTACCACCTTCTTATCTCTCGTGTTCTCCTTTTCCTCCCCATCTGTCCAAATTTCATGATCTCTCGGAGCTGTCTTACCCTCTAGCTTCATTTATTTTGCTGTGATGTGCAGCCAGGATACCTCCTTCAGGACAAAGACATTCATTTGCCCAACTGCTAAGACTGTTGGCTGTTCTTGGCTCACGACTGAGTCCCTCCAATTGGCCTCCACCAAAGAGAGTTGACTTGTTCAAGATTATATCTCCTCCCCGGCGCACCTCACATCCAATGACTGGTTGATGTGGGGGTACAAAAACTAAGCTCTTTTTGGCTCAATCTGAGGTATCGCTGAAGGCCATCCTAACTCTGTTCTCCCAGTGGGATCAGCTAAGGACTCTGCTCTGTTAAACTACATTGCATTTCAACTTCTCCCTCTGCCTGATCCTACTCGCTGTACCCTCATGCAGGTTTACTCCCCAGATTTATTCCCCAGATGGCTACTCTATAAAACACCTGGACACAAATCTCCATCTTGGAGTCTGTTTAGCAAGGAAGGAGACTTAAGTGGTTTGTATGAGGAGTGGTGCTGGAGAGTAGATCCTAAAGGCCAATTTTGGAACTGGATCATCTGTCTCCAAGTTGGCAATAGGACAGCATCACTGGTGGGAAGTAGAATTATGATAGGTTCTGGCATATTGCAGTGGTGTGATTGTTAAATTACTTTTAGTGGTAAGATGAGATAGGATACCCATGGAAGAGAATGCACGGAGAGATACAACGTATCAAGCATTTGAAAGCTAGAGGAAATTCTAATTATGAGAACAATGTAGTTGGATAGCTGTTACTGGGGGTTGTTAAAGCATTATAGAAAGATAACGAAAGGTCAAGGGAAGTAAATGATCTATTTAAGGCAACAGTTAAAGCCTCCTTGGTAACATGCAAAGAATCTCTCATCTGCTGCAGCTGGAAAAAAAAGAAAGCTAAATATCAGGCCCAGGGCCTAATTGCCAGTGGGGTGCCATATAAGGTTGAATTATGAAATCTGGCAAGTCAGCTACACCAAGGTCTTGATTGGAAAGTAACGTGACTCTGAGACTTGAGATGGGAATATATACACATTTGAATTTTTATGTTTTTCTTAATTGGAGAAATGTATTTCCAGGACTTTATTGGGGAATAGTGTGTGTTTCCTAGGCCCCATCAGCGCCAAGTCAAGTTGAGGTCCTTCAATCTTCAATCTAGTTGCAGGGGGTGCAGCCCACCATCCCATGAGGAAGTAGAACAGGAAACGTTGTTAAGAGCACGCACTCTAACCAACTAAGCTATCCGATCACCCCAGTGTTTGAAAATGTTTAATGCCTGGATTTCCCTGAACATTCTGGGGCTGCAGACATGGCCCATTTCTTTCTGTTAAAGGCTAATGTTCTCCCCTTGCTTGATTCAGAGAAGAATCAGCTTCCAGGTTGTTGGCAGAATTTATTTCCTTGCAACTGTAGGACTGAGAGCTTCTGCTTTTTTCGGTTATCAGCCAGAGGCTGCCCTCAGCTACTAGAGACCATCTATAGGTCCCTGCCAGATGTTCATAGATGGTTCACAATGTAGAAGCATGGCTTGTCAAGACCAACAGAGAGCAAGAATGAGTCTATTGTCAATACAGTTTTATGTATTCTAATGTAATCAAGGGAGTGACATCTGATCACCTTTACATACTCTATTGGTTAAAAGCAAATCACAGATTCTACCTATATTTTGGGGAGAAAATTGCACAAGGGAATAAACATCAGCAGGTAGGCATCATTGGGGATAACCTTAGTGTCTTTCTGCCACAGAACTCTCTTGTCAACTTTTCAGTTAGGTAACAGGTACAGCAGTCATGACCCATGAGGAACATGGTGACCAGGAGTTCAGAACTCTAATAGATTTGAATCCCTCTACTAGGTGAGCCATCTAGACTAACAAAGGTGCTTTTCAAGGATAAGAGTCGTTTAGAATAGGTGACAGAGGATGAAGATCAGTGGCTCCAAGACCATCTGTAGCAGCAGAGACTATAGTCATCCTACCAATATACCTCTTGTAAATTTCCCCAGGAAAAGAGACCATATGGAATCCTGGAGAAGCTAGTCTCAGATGGTGAGAACTTATTATACACAGCAAAATGGATTTGAATGGCACAAGGAGTGGACTATAATCAATGCCGTGGAATGCTTTTCAGATCTCCCCTTTTAATACTGAGGCAATCATTTTACCTCCTAAAAGAAGTATTGCCTCTGATGATTCACAACTGACTCTCGCCAGGCATTGCCCTCAGCCAAATGGAACTCCATGGCCTAAAGTGGCCCTCCATCCTAAGGGCAGACCACATCTAGTGACTGGTTGATATGGGGGTATAAGCCTCTCTGCTCCCTTTCCTCAATTGAGGACGTCTTTCAAGGGTCATTCCAGTTTCAGAATACCGAGGATCTCTGAAAGGCCATACCAGTGATTGTCAACTTCTCCTTCTCCTCAAATCTGCTTCACTTACTCCCTCAGAAGTGTTTTCCCCCAAGAATACTCCCTACAAAACCACCTAAGCAAACGTCTGTTTCAAAGTTTATTTCCCAGGAAACATAACCTATGACACTTGCTAAACCGTACCCTGGTTTTAAATACAGTTCTCTTTCCAGTCATAAAGTTAATGACGGCTAGAGAAAAATGCATGGCAATGCTTACTGGTTTCACTTTAAATTCATGACCACTAAACTCAAATAGGTGCTTAGAGCTGCCTGGAAATATTTTCTTTGTTCATTAACTTTCACACTCTTTTAGATTACTTCCTTTTCCTTCCTTTCTCAAAGCTCCAATACTCCCTCTCCGTTCTCATTTTCAGCTGACAATCTTGTTTATATATTAATGAGAAAATAGAAGAACAGTGATAGAACTTGCACAACCTCCCACCATCTCATCTACTCACCTGCCTGAGTTTATGCCTGTTGCTATTCATATCATCCATGCTCCTGGCAAGGACCACTTCACATGTAAAATGTTATGCCTGGTGCTCTTTCCTCAAGGACATTGCTCCAGAAATTCTTGCTTCACTGTCATGTGTAATACTGTTTTTCCTCTCTATTAGATATTCCCCATCTGCAGACAAACATGATGCTATTTTTCTCCTCAACACCATTTGATCATCCAGTTACTGCCCAATTTTCTGTTCTTCTTTTCAGCAAAGATCCTCAAAAGACTTGTCTATATTCTTTCCTCAATTCATCTCTTCACATTCTTTCTTGAACCCATTCCAATAAAGCTTTTATGTTATCCACTCCTTAGAAACTACTCTTTTGAAGACAACCAATGGCCAAAATGTTACTAAATCCAACAGACAATGTTTAATCTTTGTTTTGTAATATTAGGAGCATTTGACACAGTTAATTACTCTCTCTTTCTTAAAGCACTGTATCCACTTAACTTCCAGGTCTCCATAATATCTTGGATTTCCTTCAACCTCATTACAGTTAGTCTCTCCTACTCATTCTTCCTCATCTTCATGATGTGTTATTGTTGGAGTACCCTAAAATTCACTCCTCTGTCCTCTTCTCTATTGAGGCTTCCTGCCTTGGTAAATTCATCCAGCCTAATGCCCCCCCCCCAAACAACATAAAAGTTAATAACTGTCATATCTATATTTTTTACCCAGGATTTCCCTCTGAACTCCAGACTCATATATCTAACTGCCTTTGCAACATCTACACTTGAATGTTTAATAGACATCTCAAAATCAATATGTCCAAACCTAAAATCTAGTTATTCACTCCCAAACCTTCTCCTTCTAACAGTCTCTCCTATCTCAGTTAACACCTACTCTGTCTTTCCATTTTCTTCGTCTAAAAGCCCTGGAATTTCTGGAATGCACTCATTCATACACTATCTTAGTACATCACTATCTTAGTGATAACAAACTACCATAGTCTAAGTGGCTTATAAACAACAGTAATTTATTTCTCGCAGTTCTGGAGGCTGGGAGTCCCAAGATGAAGGTGCAGTCGATTCGGTGTCTGGTGAGAGCCTGCTTCTTGGCTCACAGATGACCATCTTCTCACTGTGCCCTCACACAGTCGGAAGGGGCAGAGAGTTCTTAAGCGTCTCTTTTATAAGGGCACACATCCCATTCATGCTGGTGGTGCCCTCAACACTTAATCATCTACCAAAGGCCCCACCTCAGATTACCATCACATTGGGAGTTAAAAATTTCAAAATATGAATTTTGAGGAGATACAAGCATTCAATCTGTACTAAACACTATATCCAATCTAGTGGTACATCTGTCAATTACTTCTTTTCGGAGTGTGTCCAGAAGCTGACCACTTCTCATCTTCTCTCCAAGCCACCAAAACTTCTCATCCCTGCTCCAAGCCACCAAAAATCTCTCCACTTGACTATTGCAATAGCCTTCTAATTGGTCTTTCTAATCCCATACTCTCACTCCCTTATAGTCTGTTCTCAATGCAACATCCAATGCAATCTTCTTAAAAACAGAAGTTTCATAGCTTATTCTTCTGCTCAGTATCTTCCAATGGCTCCCTGACCTGTTCAGGGTAGAAGTCAAACGTCTTCTAATGGTGTATTTGCCCAGAGCATCCTGGCACCACCTTACTCTGTGATCTCCCAGAACTTGTGCCCTCTCTCATTTTGTTCTAGCCACATAGTCCTCACACATCCATGCACTCCCTGCCTTTAGGCCTTTGCAGTTGCTATTTCCTCAGCCTGCAATGCTTCCCTGATATATACACTTTTTTTTCCCCTCTTCTCTTACAATTTTTATCCAAATGCTACCTTGTCAGTGAGATCTCTCTTAACCACATTATCTAAAATTACATTCTGTCCCTTCCTACACACATACCTTCCTGTTCCTTTTCCCATCTCTATTTTATCTTCATAGCACCTTCTACCTTCTAACATACTGTAATTTAGCTACTTCTTTTACGTATTGTCTGTCTTCCCTAACTAGACATAAGCACCACAGGGGCAGAGATGTCTTCCTGGATCTTTTTTGTTTTGGTTTGGTTTTTGTACAGTGTTTATACTCCTAAGGTCCAAAACAGCATATAACACATAATGGATATTCAATATTTGTTGAATAAATGAATCCGTAAATGAATAAATGAATTAATGAATGAATAAAGCTAAACTCTTCTGTATTAGTCAGGGCACCTGCAGGAAGCACGTGGAAAATTCAAATGGTGAAATTTAGGTAAATTTAAAGAAGGGAGTATTTACAAAAGTGTGGACAGGAATGAAAGAGACCAAGAAGGAAGGTGAAATACCCAGGGGCCAGGAACAATGGGGTGTAGCTGTTATCCCTGTACCTAAGGGAGTAAGGGCAGGAATCAGATGCCACAATATGAAAAGAGAGTTCTATGACAAAGATGCCCAACAGGAGTTGTAGAGTTCAGCAGAGGGATGCAGCCAATCAGAGGTGACCCAGTAGGAACAGAGTCTAGAAGATAAATACCCAGACCTCTCCCTCCTCTTGGCCTCATATATCCTGCTGATGACTCCCATTGGCCAAAACCAACGTCAGGTCAGAGGACAAGGCCTGTTAATACAGCCTCAAAAGCCAGTGCCCAAGCAGAGAGTAAGGTAGGAAAGGTTGGAGGGAAAATCTGGAAAAGAAAATGGAAACTATCTGCTTTACCCTCTGTCACTTATAATATATTATGGGATGGAGTAGAATGAAAGTATGATTTTTAAATTAGCATACGTTTGCTATAGAAGATAAATTTTATTTATGCTAGGTACTTCATATCTCTAACTTTCTTTTCCCGTTGCCTGTTGATCACTCATTTCTTTCCTTTTAAAATAATACTATTCAATCCTTAAAGAGTGTAGATTTTTTTTTTTACTTTAAATCACTACAGTTCAGAATGTTTTCCTTAAATCAAATACTAACCTTTAAGAGAATGTCTAAAGGCTGCATTCTTTGGCCTATTCTATTTAGGTGACTAAGAAGAAATAGCATTGAAATTTGCTGAAGGCATCTTTAGAAATTTCTTTGAAATGAGTCTTTTTTAAAAAAAAAATGGAAGTGAAATAAAAGGAACACAAGCAACATCCTGCTGTGGAAAGATAAAACTCAGCCCAGGCTAAAAATAGTATCCATAACTGCTGATGAGAAACAGGAACATCTGGTAGGAAGAATGCATTTATCAGGTGACACTTTTGAGAAGATGCCTATAGCATTTAGGATATGATAACCATACCAATATGATGATACCCCGTAAGAAACTGGAGCAGAAAACAGACAAAAGCTTGACATTCTTCATAATGTTCCTGGTATAATGCAAATGGTCTTAGGTTTCTACCCCGTAGTATTGGGACTTGTGAAAGTCTTCCCTGATCTCCATTGTGCCTTTACTTTAAGGGAGACTAAAATAAAAGAGAAACACATACCCACTATAACTGGTGACTCAACAAGGAGGGTAGGTAAGAGGAATCAGTTACTGAAATGACTGTGGCCCAATTCTGGAGACTCAAATGTGAGTTCTGGACACAAGGGATTCTGGCACAATATAGGGTTGAGTAATAGTACTAGACATCTCTATAGTGATTTTGTTTGGGGACTATTGATTGTGGTAGTACTACTTGTGGGCCCTGAGAGGCATGCATTTGCTGTGGAAATGTTCAGAGGCTTGTTTTGTTTTCCTTAAGAATTGTGTTACTCTGCAATGTCTCTATCTCTCTTCTTTATGCCCTAAGCTCCTGGGATTTGTGATCTATTTCTCTTTTCTCCTGTTTTTCTCTTACAACTCAAACATGATACATTTGCTCCCTCTTCTTGTATCTGTGATTTCCTCTCTACCATTCTTTATCAGCAAATAACTTGTGCTCAGTAGGATGGTGAATATTCATTCAGTAAATGTTTGCTAAATTCCAGTAAATCCTACTGCCAAATCATTTGGTCACTTTACCCTTTCTACGAATTCTTGGTATCTCTGAATCAGTGACCCTCCCTTATTGTCCTTTCCAATCTCAGTAAATTATAATTGCAAATGACAAAGAAATTTATGTTTCTCACTTCTCTTAAGTCTGGAGACTCACTCAATATGCCATTTTCTACCTCCATATACAGCCCAGACCCTTGCTTGTGCCATCCAGGCCTTTAATCAGTTTTATCTAACTTACTCCTTAGACCTTATCCAGATTATTTTCTCTATCATTATCTAATCATTATCTACAAAATTAGGTACTAACACAAGACAAACTTAGAACCGCTTTGTCTGGGGAGCTATTGAGTTGGATATTACTGCTTCTGTGCCCACATAGACATGCGTGTTTGCTTATGGAAACAACATGTACTTCTGACAAGGCCCTGCTCCATTAATGATCAGATCTAATCTTTATAATAATGCTGCAAAGTAGTTATTGTTCTCACATGCCACAGATAAAAATCCTAAGAGTCAAATAAGTTATTGTCCAAGATCTTAGTGTTAGTAAGTGGAAGATAAACATAATGAAACTACTTATCCAATTGAGTAGTTCTCAACCTTCATTGTTCGTTGGAACCACCCATGTCAGTCTTTGCTGGTATTTAGTGTACACACAAATCCCCTGGGCATCTTGATAAAATGCAGATTATGATTTAGTACTGGGTCTAGAGTAAAGCCCAAGATTTTTTGTTTCTAACAAAGTCTCCGCTCATGCCAGTGCTGCTGGTCATGGGACATACTTTGAGTAGCAAGGACGTAAAGTGCTTTTAAGAAAATGTTTTTATCAGACCCCACCAAACTAATGAAACGTTTGAATACAGAGGGCCAAGCAACTCACTTACAAATGACTGAAAAACAAGACAGATGGGGACATAAATAGATATGTGATAAAGCAAGAATGTAGCAAAATATAAATTTTAGAAGCTACATGGTGGATATATGGCCATTCACTCTAACATTCTGTACATTAAAAATTTTTAACAATAAAATATTGGAAAAATGGATTGAGAAGAAAATCTTTTTGGGGCTCTGAAACCCCTCCTCTCCTTTAGCATATACCAACTATACCACTCTTCTTCTTTTAAATAACCCCATCTGTTTTACCTTTAAATAATTTTTATTTTGTTTTTGCTATAAAGTTATTCATACTCGTTTCACTGATGGGGACAGTTTAAATCTTTGAGATGATCGAGCACATTGCAGAGCATGGAATTTGAGTTCAGCTAAACATACAAAGGTTTACATTTTAAATCTACTCTGCCCTTCACTTATTAGTATGCAATCTTAGCCACGTTACCTAGCTGCTTTTAATTTCATAATCTGAAATTTGATAATAATGATAATAGCAATAATAATACTTTTGTCATAAAACCAATGTGGCAAACTGACACGTTTTAAGATAACTCTGCTTTTTATATACTTTTTAAAGACACTGAAACCTGCCACATAGTATTTGCTGTCCCAAATAGCCATGTTTTGTACCATATGGCTTGTTACCGAACTTCCACCACCCTCCCCAGTACTCTCACACAGAGCAACAACTGATTGGACAAGCCTTAAACTAGTAACTAGTAGCACTGACTAGCAAGTGACATCTGGCTTGTGATTTGGTTCAAAAAGATGAACTAAAACCACAAATATATCTCTCAATAATATAAACCAAGAGACTCAGAGAGAATTGGCAGTTGGTAGTAGGTTCTGAGCTAGAAGACCATATGGAGACAAAGGCTGGAGATCATCCCCATTTGGGTTATATTTATGATTAATGAATATAAAAAGGAAGGAAGGAAAAAAGAATAGTAGCAGGTACACAGAGAGAAGCAGAAATGTGAGGCTATGCAGCTTCTAAAATATGAATAAAATAGCACCAGTTCTTGCCATTTTAGTTCCCTATTCCAGTGAAACCTAAGTGTTCTTGGTACTGATCTATGCTATGCCTAAGATTTATTCAATGTTGAATTTTTCGCAAAACTCCCCTATTTTGAACTAGGTTGTGTGGATCTATATTAGTCAGGATAGACTACCGTATGCTATTGTAACACACACAAAGTTCTCAGTGGTTTACAATAACAAATATTTCTACTCACTCAGCTGAGTTAGCTGGGGATCTGTTCCACAGTATTTGAGGTCTGGGTCAAAGGAATCTTTTTAACACATATCAGTGATCAATTACATGGCAAGCCATGATGATCTGTTTCACATAGCTACTGCATAAAAGTCACACGTATCATTTCTGTTCCCATTTCACATGACCATACCTGAATTAAATAGGGCA